>NC_139045.1:612500-3012500 GCF_965140915.1 Aythya marila | reverse complement strand
CTGGCTTTCTGCATCTGTAAGTTTTCCACTGGGACATTGCACTGCTGTGCAAAATAACACAGAAAGACAAAAATCCATAAGTAAACCTCCTATATAATGACTAGCTATTGTCAGCTCACCCAAATCCAAAATTTGTCTTCAAACTATGATGAGATGTTGAGTTATCAGCTTGTCTCGTAAAGAAATAAAACCCAAAAAAAAAAGTCTTTCTTTAATGACATGAAAGATTTCTTTAATAAATCAAGGATTTCTATTGGTTCTACTCACCCACCACTATTTTCTCCTAATCCATTTGTAATTTCCTAACCAATTTTTTTTTCATAATCTGTTGCAAAGGGTAAGGAAAAAAGTGAAGTCTCTAACCTTAGTGTGAAACAGTCACTTTTTTGTAGTTTTTTTTTTTCTTCCTGCATTAAAATAATTCTTTCAACAGTCTTATTATAAAGGGAAAAGTTCTTTGAGAGATTAATATTAAAGCTGGAGATTTTTGACATAAATTGGTGATAGCTTCAGTGATTCAGTAAGAGCTGTGTCCACATGCTCAAGAATGAAATCTGTTTTTTTAATGAGCTTTTTTTTTAAAAAAAAAAGTTTATCAAATAACTAGAAAATTACATAGATAACCTAAAAAACAAAAACAAAAAAACACCCCTTCAATCAGAATTGGCTTTATATCATTGAGCTGCAAATCATTTTAAGATATATTAGTTTTGTAAAATATTTGAAGAGTGCCAACTTAACATTACAGATGCTCACAGGTACAGAGTAGAGGTATTTGCAGTTAACTTTGTCCAATATGTATATGGTGTGCACACAAACACACATCTATGAGTGACTGCTGGTATTCCTACCAACAGCAGCACTGTAAAGTAAAACTAGTTCTGTGATGAACTCTTAGATGGCAGCTGTCAGTTTAATTAATAAATGATCGACTTGCTAGTGTTAGGTCAGAGGTTGGACTCGGTAATCTTGGAGGTCTCTTCCAACCTAGTAGATCCTGTGATTCTGTAATGCTTCACATGGGAGAAAGGCTTTTTCTAATCATACGTCATGAGAAAGAGCTGTATGTCTATTTGTAGTTTGTTACATCCGTGAAACATAACCAAAGGAATGTCAGTCTGCTTCTCCATCTAATATTTTCCCCCTGATTTTCCAGCTTCCTAGTTAGTTTCATGGTGGATGCTCGTGGGGGTGCCATGCGAGGTTGCAGACATAATGGACTACGAATTATTATTCCTCCACGGAAATGCACTGCTCCAACACGTGTGACCTGCCGGCTGGTGAAACGCCACCGACTGGCCACCATGCCTCCCATGGTGGAAGGTGAAGGTCTGGCCAGCCGCCTGATTGAAGTCGGACCGTCCGGTGCTCAGTTCCTTGGGTAAGGGGTGCCATGGGGCCTAAAGGAAAGCATTCGGTATGTTCCCATCTGTTTGCAAGTTGCACTGAAATGGTTCCTTTCTGGAGATTTGAACAGAAAAAGATGCTTGTAACAAAGTAACAGACTGGCTGTGTGAAATCCAAATCATTTGTTAGTTAGCAATTCATAAAGCTTTTATGCCTTTTCCTTTGAAAACTGATATTTTTAACCACTAGCACTAAGGTTCATGTGCTTCCTTGGATGTCATTATTACTCAGTGTTGTGATATTATAGTGAGAAAATCCCTTTGCAGCCAGAAAAGGCCATTCATACTATATTTAAATAGTCTGCATATAAGGTGTGAATAGCACAGCACTGATCTAAAGCCCAAAGGTAAAGCCTGCTACATAGTCAACACAAGTTATAGCTGCTTATTTGAGACGCTTGTGTTGTGTTATCAGTAATTCGGACTAAGGAGAGCACAGTGCTTTTGATTTTTCTGGGTTATTGCTGAGTTAATTGATGATATATGCAATAGGACAACCCGAGAATTTTGGGCCATTTGTTTTGTCCTATGCTGCAAAACCCTTAGAAAGATCAGATTTGTGTCTGCTGCTGACCTTGTTTTAGCAGTTTTCAGCTGAGAGCAGCAGTTATCCCCTTTTTTAAAATAATTTTTACCAACTGTTCTCCCTGTCAACTGTGGCATCCAAAAGTTGATGACTGAAGGAACCTCTTCTATGACTGTAAATACCTTCACTCAGAAATTGAAAAAAGTGACCCTGTAAACTGCAATAGTTTAATTTCAGAACAAATCAGTTGCTTGAAAATGCTACCATAGCAGGCAGTCATGGAGTCACTGTCATTGTTAGTGCTTTTTCTGAAGTATTGAGTTCAGGGAGTTGAAAAAAGTTGGTTAGTGGGTTTTAACTGCACACTGCTTTTATATATGGCTTGAATGGAGAACGTATCCAAGGCATGGTTTGGCTCCCTCACTGCTGCTCTAGGCTGTTAAGAAAACAAGAGCAGTTCTGAAGCACTGCCAAAGTGATGTGAAGAGCAAGCCAACCATTCCTTTTGTCAGATAGGATACCTCTTAATATCACAAATAACAGCAAGCCAGCTGGCTAATCAGATGCTTTGTATCACTTACTCATTTTGCTCCTTGGTCAGTTTTTAAGAGAGGTAGAAAGAAGTCAAAAGAAATGAAGAAGAATTTCAAAACAGAAATATTATGCTGTCACATTCAGTCTTCCCACACGGAATATGGCCTTGAGTATCTCTTCTACTTTCTTATCAATGGTTTTTCTATCTAATGAGCACATCTCATCTGAAAGACTAGGATATATCAGTGATGTTCTTTCTCAGAGCTCAGAGGAGGTATACCCTTCCTGTGAGCATTTTCCTAGGTGTTGTACTGGCAGTGAAATCAGAAAATGACTGTACTGATTGCAGAGATGCATTCTGAGTTACAAGTCCTGTTCCCATTGAGTTCACTGCCAAAATTCCCATCGTCTTCCTAGAGCAAGGAGAGATCCTACATTAATGAAACTCACTTTGTTGATTTTGATCACCAAATTGTCATCACTAGGTGGAACCTTATTCAGTGTACAGCCTAATTCCACTCTGTGGACCAGACAGTGGCACTGGCATTCTGGCAAAAAAATACATAAAGTTTATTTATGTTCTTTCTTTCACTGCTGCTTTGGATGTACTCAGTAAACTTCATCTGCCTACGGCTCCTCCCCCACTTAATGAGGGAGAAAGCTTGGTCAGCCGAATCCTTCAGCTGGGGCCTCCTGGGACCAAATTCCTTGGGTAGGAGAGACTTGAAACAAATTGATGGATGCTGACCTCCCCATTCTTCTCCTCCTTCTGCAATATGATTTTTTTGTGTCATTATGCCCATGATATTGTCCCTTTCTATGATTTGAAATTTTGTATACCTAACCTGTAGTGGACCATTTTTCAACTCTTGTGGTATGTGGTTTTGTTTTGGTGGTATGTCTGTATCTTTTTCTTAAAGTACTGTGGCCTTCGTTTTTGTTTTGGCATGAGATCTTCCTGGTTATGTGCTTGATGTCTGTAGCAAAGCAACCTGGATTGGGAGAAAAAAAAAGGAATCTACTGTAAAATTTAAGACTTTTTTTTTTTTGTATCAAGGACTAAATAATCAATTAGATACATGTTGGATACCACCAGTATAATAGAACATGTGACATTTACTATTTATATGGTAACCTATGTGAGTATTCTAATTAGAGAAGTGTATGTACAAATATATATATATTTTCTGTTCTGTTCCCAAGAGTACGCATTTCTATGTGTATATAAATATAGATATATTGTATGTACACATGTGTGTATATTTATATGTATATATATACACACATACATTGATACATCTATTTACATCCGCTTGTTAGACAAGGCAAATTCTTATCTCCTATACATAAATAGAAACCCAGATGTTCTTCTCAGACCTCCCTTATTTCTCCTAGAGTGTAAAATCAGAATAAATTCATTGGAATATATAGAACTACCATGAAGTAAAATTGGCACAGGACACAATCGCCCGCTGATTGCAATGAAATTACTCTGATTTGCACTAGTATAAGTGAGATCAGAATTTGTTCTACCATCGATGTGCATTACAGTAGATTCTCTTTGAAATGAAGTTGCGCAGGTTAACCCAGACAGTAGTGACAATTAAATCAAGCATGAGTTTTGAAATGAATTTGAAAAACAATTCTCAAATTTCTACTTATCCCTATTATCTTACCAAATACCATTCACACTGTGGAAAGAGGTGAATGCACTTTTTAAATCTGTCTTTCAGCATTTACTGTGTCCCTGTAAAAATCGAATGTGTGTTAGTGATCTAGTAGTTTAGGATTATGCCAAAGTATTCCAGAGAATAGGTAGAATCCCAGGTCACTTTGTAGCAGACTGAGTAGAGTTGCTGTTAATCCTGTTTCTTCCTTTCTCCTGTGTGCATTTAATGCGCTGTGTTGCTGTGCCAGGCCTGTGATTGTGGAGATTCCCCATTTTGCTGCTCTGCGTGGGAAAGAGAGAGAGCTGGTGATCCTGCGCAGTGAGAATGGGGACAGCTGGAAGGAACATTTCTGTGAATACACTGAGGATGAACTGAATGAAATCTTGAATGGAATGGATGAAGGTATCAAGCGTGATATATTCCTTTCTTTGCTCCTGCAGTACTCCTATAACTGGGGCCAACAACATTTTACCATTTTTTTTCTGTTTAGCACATCATGTTTAGTCCACCTTGAGAACTTCTGACACTGCATTCTTCAGATACTTCTTCACTTCAGTCATACTGGAGTATATAATTTTCTTGGCACACAGGCCAGCAGAAGCACTGTGTACTTGTGCTTACTTCCCTTGCATGGTCTACTGAGTGGTGGGAATACAACAAAATCTACTGTCACGAAGTTGAGAATAGATGCTAACCTTTTTTTTCCCCTGCTTCTTTTCACAGTATTAAACAAAAAGTTTCCATGATAAACATCATCTTTCCAAAACAAGGCAATTATCATACTAATCCTTTCCAAGCAGTTACATGTGTGGGAGGAAATGTCAGTCATGGATACTCATTTTCTGAGAGAACAGAATGGACTTGGGCTGTCTAGGATCTGCAGAATTTGTTGTAAATTATGTTGTCTTTTAGAAGAACAAAATAGCCAAGCTGCATACTTCAAAACGAACTCTGATACTTTTTTTGATTTGAGGTTTTGTTTCTTTGATGCTACTCCAAATCATAATGTGAAGTAGAAAGGGGCTTGGTCCAATCCCTTAGCTTGTTTGCCCACTGATTTTGGGCAAGTTTTTGACTTCAGTTTGATGTCTTAAGCTTCCTTCACTTAGTTGCTGAGTCTGTCTGTGTCTGTCTTTCTTGATTTCTTTGTTTTAGCCAAGCTTAAAGTGTTGAGATGTTTCGTGTTACCCAGTGATTTCTAGACAAAATGTGTCTGTAAGTTGTGGTTAAGCTGTGAAAAGCTGGAATGCATTTTGAAGTTCACAAAATTGCTTCTATGAAAATTTTGTTTGATGACTGTCTTCTCTTTTGCCTCAGTCCTTGACACACCAGAGGAACTTGAGAAGAAACGCATCTGCCGCATCATCACCCGAGATTTTCCTCAGTACTTTGCAGTGGTATCCCGGATCAAACAGGACAGCAACCTTATTGGACCCGAGGGAGGTGTGCTGAGCAGCACAGTGGTACCACAAGTGCAGGCAGTCTTCCCAGAAGGGGCTCTAACCAAACGAATTCGTGTTGGCCTGCAGGTACAATGAAACAGTTAGAAGGCATCTTTTTTTTTTTTTTTCCTTTTTTTTTTTCCTTCAGAGTTATACAGTTTATTCAGATTCTTGCCTGTTAACTGTATGTTCTTGGAAGAAGTGCCTCATTTTGATGATGATGATATTAGTGTAGATCGTAGAACAATTTCTTGAATAGTTTTTATGAAAGGCTTCAAAGCAATTCAAAATGCAGTGATAGCTAGGTCAAATGGACAGTTTGTCATCATGAAGTAAACCAGCCTAGCAGTCCACAACTGAGAGAGGTGTAAGTCCTCCTGTCTTCTCTCCTCCTACCTCCTGCTGAACCTGCCAAAAGCATCCAACACTTATCTTGGTCAGGCTACTGTGATTGTTGAAATCCTCTGTAAATAGCTGAATAGCTTACTAAAACAGCCCAGAGTTTGTTCTAAGGAGAAAAAAACAAAAACCTACAACACAAAACCACACATGCAAAAAACAAAACAAAAAACACAAAGGAGTCATTAACTTTTGGTTAAGTGTAATAAATTAATGCTGATGAGCACCAGGAAAGACAATAGGAAGAGGAGGAGATCTCCCCTGCTCACTGGCAGTCAGTCTTTTCTCTGCAGATTTTCCTGAGAAATTGTACCACTTAATGGAAGAGCTTTAGTATTTCTAGCAATATATAGACCCAGTGCTTTACATACTCTGTTTACAAGTTACTATTCTGTTGCTGTCCTTTGCTTTGGAAAGGCTCAACCTATGCATACTGAACTTATAAAGAAGATTTTGGGCAACAAGGCTACCTTCAGTCCTATAGTCACGCTGGAACCCAGAAGAAGGAAGTTCCATAAACCCATCACGATGACGATTCCTGTCCCTAAAGCCTCCAGTGATGGGATCATGAATGGTTATGGAGGTGACACTCCAACTTTAAGGTTACTGTGCAGCATAACAGGTAGGATACAAATACTAAAGCTTTTTATGTGCATCTTGATATTGTCAGTCACCATGGGCTAAATAAATAGATTGAACTGATTACACACATGGAAAGTTTGGTGAAAAGTGAAACTGCTTTCCAATCAATCCATTTCTATCAGAAATATCATTTGTAACTTGGGCTAACAAGAAACATGTTACAATAATTGTAGATTTTGGTGGTTGGGTGTTGGCATTTCACTTAGAGTTTCCATTTCTTGAGTACCAGCATAACCTCTGCCTAGCAGAGTAAGTGCAATATAGACATAAGGTTAAAATATGCTTCATAGAAAAAATATTGGGGTTAAACAATTTAAACTTACTGTAACTCCAAAGTGATTAAGGCCGTATTTGGTTTCAGGCAACAGGCAGTAATTAGCTGCATGCTTTCATTCTGCTTAAAATTTACCATCAAGTATCTTTGTCAATTTTCAAACTGATTTCAAATATCAACCCCATTTAAGATACATTATGCACTAAGATGTGGTAGTGAGTCATTACAGCGAGCAGGTGCTTTTACAATTTGATACAAAGGTATTAATTAACTGATATCTGGTCAACAAAGAAGTATTTGCATTTCCAAGAAAGTGAAACAAGATTATTTAAATAGAGAATAGTCTCTAATATTAAAGAGGAATTTGAATAAATGCCATGGATAAACAGTAAATCAGTAAAGATTCTCCCAGAAACTTTAAACATGAACTTGGTTACAAGAATGCTTCACCAACAGGAGAAAGGAGGTTATTTCCTGGAAACTAGTGCTCTTCAGTGTATACAACTTGTTCTAAGGTTTGTGTAAAGACTCTGCTATATGGTCATATGGATATCTAACAAATCAGCTGTATATGAGAGGGGGGACAGACATTCTTACTGGCTGGTTACCCATAGTTTTTCATTTAATACTTACATTTTATAAATAGCTGTAACTGCTGTTGGAATTTCTGTTTTCTGTAAGCTCATTCTGATTTTAAACTAACTGGAATTAACGTGACATTCCTCACCAAAAGGTGAGGCAGGGAAGGATACTGAAAAACTTGAAAACATAGTCTAAGTCCCCATCATTCACCCTAGAACGTCTGCAGGCTTGACAGACTTTCAGTAGCATAGGTCAAATAGGAAGCTGGCAACATCAGAGTTAAACAAGGCCAAAACATTTAATAGGCTGATAGGAATCCAGAAGTCTATCAATTGTACAGCAAGATACCAATGTGCAAATTTCAACTGCAGGATCTTCCCAGGAGCTGTCAGACACAGATTGCTCAATAGACTTTAATTGGAATGTGCAAAAGAAATTTCCTGGTTATGTACATACTGGACTAGAGTCTTTCTGAACTATTTGAAAAGGAATTAGATTATAGAAATCACATATTGTAGTTGTTACTATTAGTAACAATATTATTGTCTCCCAAATAACAATACTGATTTCAGTGCACTGTACCTGGGCTAATTTTGCCATGCATACATGAAAACTACAGAAAAAAACATCTTACCTCCCAAAATTCTAGCCTCTTTACCATTTATAAACCTGTGCTACGGCTGCTCATTGTTTGAAAATCATTTGTATGCGGATGATTTCTTTTATCAGGGGAAACTAACTATCTTACTAGCGGAATAACATGGACCAAAGGAGAAGGCATGTCTGAGATAATTGCTAGTTTCATAACAACAGTTCAGAAAAATGTAAAATATTACTTAGAAGCAAGAAGATTGGGAAATTGCCTGTTTGTAATTCTTTTTAAATTACTGTTATTTCAGGAGGAACCACCCCTGCCCAATGGGAAGACATCACTGGAACAACACCACTCACGTTTGTTAATGAATGTGTTTCCTTCACGACAAATGTGTCTGCCAGGTACCTATAAAACAAAACACAAGTTTTACAGTGTTACTTTCAAGTGCCTGTCCTTTTTTTCGCTATATGAATTTGTTTTACAAGTGTTTCCTTTAAACTATTTCAGTTAATGGTGGAAGGAATATAGGTGCTTTGTTTGTGCTGTGAATCTATTGGCCAAGTATTTTGGAAGCTCTGAGCCTCCTAGCCCAGACAGAGGATGTGTGAGAGCTGTAAAGCCCTTACCAACTGAATGAATCTTATGCTTTTGTCATTTCCATCTCAGCCATTACTCCTCTGCAGTTAGTGCCTGCCGTGTTCCCAGAAATTACTTAATGATGTATTCATTTTTCTGAAATAGTAATCTGAGGGACAGTTCAATTTTCAGGTAATTAGAAAAACCTGGTTTCGTTTTGATTACCCCTACTCCTCAGATGCAGAAATATGAAAATTTCCACGGAAATCCCTTATTTGGGTAGCTCATTATGCATCTTATAAAAGATGTTACTTTCAGAATATCCAACAAATGAGAAACCAAGCCGAAAGTTCTGTAGGTGTACCAAATTGTGATTATGTAGAATCTCTTCTAACCATCTGTTCTTGTGATGAGATTGAACTGCTGTCTTTCTGGTAACTGACAAACAGATTTTTGTTTAAAAAATATATGAGTTTCTGTTCTATTGATGATTTATATCACAGAAATGCACAAAAATCTCAATCTCTGTGACAGAGGATTAAGACCAAGACCTGGAAAGTTTTAAATTTAGGGCTCATAGTCTCATAAACAATTATAAAAATCTTGGATAACTTTGGAAATGTGACTATGCCATGAATTTAAATGAATTTCCTTCAGTGCAAACATTAGGGGGAGAGTTATTACTTTATATAACTGTATAACTAAGAGTTATTACTATTAGATTAGGTTGTTTAATTAAACCTTTATTCAATGTTAAAATGAGTTCATCTCCAGCACTCCACTAGGAGAAATAAAATACTATTTTTCAATACTTTGCCAGTTTAGAGCTGACTTCCAGTGAAGTTGAATGCTTTGCTGATGTGCATTTCCTGTTTTTCAGTCCCTTTTTCTTTACTAACAATGGCCACTAGAGGGAGACGTTCAAGTGTGTTTTAGCTTTCATCTGCTACCTGCAGTGCTCGTTTAAAGGGAGAAATTACAGATTAATTTAAGAGCCAAGCGTGGAGACTGGATGCAAAGTCTGAGACGTCAAAATCTCTAAAACTGTGAAGTCCCCAGCAGGACTGCACGTGAACTATAGCTGGAATGAGGGTGATAGTTTATTGAACTACGGCCCAGTATAAATATTAGTGGTGGATATTTCCTAATCCCCATGATGGCTTTTCAATTGATTACTATTGCAATTAAGTAAGCTGGGTCCCATTTAGAGATTTTAATGAGTTTCACCTCTTCTTTGTTATCTAGCTAAGTGTTCAACAGAGTACTTAACCCAAACATGATTTTAAATGCTGTTAAAGTTAGAAAATGGGATTTTTTCATGTATTTAAAGTCAGAGAATTACCATCTTTGCTGAAGGACAATTTAACTTGAATTTCTTCACTTGTACCCTGGTCTAAAAGTGCATCTGTCATTTTAGCCTTGTGCTCTGCTGAGAATCAGCTGATGCCTGCTATTCACAATAACTTATGTTTAATTAAATTGTTAGACGCACAACTATTTTCCCATTCATAAGACTAATTCTATCCAAAATGAGCTTGGGAAACAGATACTTTTGTCTAAAATACATGTGAATTAAACTGCAGACTTTGAGGAATGGATGTTTTCCATTTCCTGAGCTGCTTTTTTTTTTTTTTATTTTTAAATTTAGTATCTGTTTTGGCTTTTCAGTCCCTGGTGTATGGAAGAAAATCATTTGAGCATATGGTGATTTCTTAGAGGATATAGCCTCTCCGGTTTGAGGCCAGCAGAGTATAATTCTTCCACACACTAGAAGTAAAGTATCAGTATGCACAACCTTTATGTACCAAACATGCTTTCTCTCTTCAAACGTCATCAGCCTCTGTTTTTCAACCAGCCTGTTTGTTAAATGTTCCAAAGATAAGCACAGAATGATGCTCACTATTATTCAACCGAAGGATGAGTAAGACCAGAAAAATCACACTTGAAAGGTATGTGTTGTGGGTTATAATACCATGTAATCTACAGTAAGTAATAAGCCCCCTGTAGATTATATCAGCTTCTGCAGCTTCTGAGGTGTCTTCGACCTCTCATGACTTCCTTCTTCATCCTACGGGTGTCAAACTCAGCCATACTTTCCACCCACATGAAGAATTTTATGTAAATGAAATGTCATCAGCTCCAGAGAGAAACTAAATGAAATGATATCTGAGAAAGAAGGCAATACATGTTACTCATTGCAAAATGTTTGGTACATTTCTGCTCGTATGTTTTGGGACTAGAAAATGGAAGTATTAGAATTATAGATTATAAAGCTTATGTTAAGTGAAAGTTGTTATCTTTACAAAAGAACAATTCAGTTGTCTTTAAAAGGGTATAGGGAAATCCTATAATTTTTTTATTACTGGGCAATGCCATCCTGGCCTGAATGGCCCAAAGAAAGGATAAAGTTCCTGTAGCTTACAGTGAGGAGGAGGGGAGCTGCTCTGGAGGCTGAAGTTCCAGACATGAATTGCACATCCGTGGTGTATGTCTTTGATAACTTTGTACATTTGTAAGTTTGTACTGAGGTTGTTTGTTGCGATTCACATGTAGTAGCAGTAGGAAGTACTCACCCTATGGAGATGCAGTTATTTATTCTAGTAGCATTTGCCTGTTGCTTTGAATCCCTTCACATATGACTTGTGGTGCAGAGTCACAGACTGGGGGCCATCAGCGTGGAAGATACAATGTATATTCTAGAAAGAAATCATCATTAAATTGAATGCTAGAAGCCCTAATACAAAGTGAGTCAGTGGTGATCACAGCCTCTATGAAGCAAGGGTGTAGTAGCAATCAGATTCGGATATACCTGCTTTGCGTGTCTTCAAAATATAATTGTGCTTAAGTATAGAAATAAGTGTATATATCCCCGTTCTTCAGTATGCCCCCCCAAAACTGCACAAAATCAAAGTTAAGTCTCTGACAGAATTCACATAAGAAGCATTTCTGATTTTGAATCAGTAGGACATTTCAGGCTACCTAGTAGGAAAAAAGCAAATGTTTTAGGCAAAACATGTTAACATTTCAGCTGTGAGAGGTGGAGGTTCTAGAACAGACTGAAGCATTAGCTACTCATGCCAAAATCACTTCAGTCTCCTGCTCCTCATCATTAAAAATTCAGGAAACTTTCACCACGTCCCTACTGGGCAAA
Source organism: Aythya marila (assembly GCF_965140915.1). Lineage (NCBI taxonomy): Eukaryota > Metazoa > Chordata > Aves > Anseriformes > Anatidae > Aythya > Aythya marila. The sequence goes on along the minus strand of NC_139045.1, from coordinate 3,000,703 downwards.
AAAAATTGTACACAAATCAGTAACACCCAGGTGCAGCATACTGACAGATCCAGTGCTTAACAGGAAATTATACAATGTCTAGGAAAATATAAGGGGGCTAAAAATAAAAGGCTGAAATTGCTTACTCTGTAGTTTAATGATGCAGTTATAGCCTGGAAGAGACATGACAGGATTGGCATTTGACTAGTTAGATGTAAGCAATTTTACTAAGATTTTTTATGAGACATGAGTCTCTTGTGCATCATCAGATGTTTAGCAGCAACCAGCTGCCAAAAAGATAGTGTATTTATTCCTCTGGATGAAAGACACCTATTGAAACTTACATTTAAGGGGATATCTGAACTGTGTGCTTGGAGTACACCCTTCCCTACTTACTTTCTGCTTAGAATTCAAGGAATGACCAGATAAGTAAGTAAAGACAACTTCAGAGATATTTTGGATGTCTCTAGACCTGATGATCTGATCAATCACCATTTCAAACGTATCACCAGAAACTGTTGAAAGTGATGGAAAGCAGAGACCACCAAGCTTAGTCTAGAAAATATTCAGTTCTTGGTAAAATTAAAAAAGCCAAAAGGTTGATCACATATTCTTACTATAAAGAAAAAATTCCAATGAAAACAAAGTTGAGGCCATAGCCTACTTTTGAATAAAGGAACAGAAATATTTATTGGATACTGTGATAAATCCCCAGATCTCAGTAAGCCATCTATAATTGTTTAACTATTATAAACATATTTTTAAATGTAAGATATTTTATAAACATAAGAATACAAGCAGGTTCATGCATTTAAATCTTCAGAGTGTTTAAAAGCCAGTCATGTAACTGGAAGCAAATAAGCTTCCAAGTGAGTGAGATCATACCAGAAACACAAACAACGGCCTGGCATTTGTGCAGCAGGAGATCCTATGAAAAGTCTGCATCTGATATTTTGGAGCATAAGTTCTGGTACAAAAGCTTTTGCTGTTGAATTTGCTTCATGCTCCTAAAGCAGAGGAGGGCTTCTGCCAGCACTCCTAAGCTATTCTTCCCAAATGGTAGCTATTTTTCTTTTCTTCAATTGGTCTGGTTGCCAGCTAATGCCACAATGGTGGAAACTATGTAATTATGTTGTTTAAATCTTTGCATTGATTATCCAACTTTTCATTTTAACTTACAGATTTTGGTTGATAGACTGTCGACAGACACAAGAATCTGTTACTTTTGCTTCCCAAGTGTACAGAGAGATTATCTGTGTCCCCTACATGGCCAAATTTGTGGTGTTTGCCAAATCACATGATCCCATTGAAGCACGGTTAAGATGTTTTTGCATGACAGACGACAAGGTGGATAAAACTCTAGAACAACAAGAAAATTTTGCTGAAGTGGCCAGAAGCAGAGATGTAGAGGTACTGTACAAGAATCTTAAACACTTTTCTCCATTTTCTAATGTCTGCTTTTAAGCTGCTGTTTTCTGCCTACTGCCTGCTACAAGGAGTGAAAAGTAAAAGGGCCAACAAATGCAGTATCACGCATCATGGTAAGATGCAAGCTTTGCCTTTAGGCAGATGCAAGTTAACAGGAACTGCCAGATATGAGTGACCAAATCCTATTTGCAGTGGGCCATTACTGACCTGATAGTCCACAGGGCTAGCTGGAAGGTTATCTATATTCAGTTGTCTACATTTGGGTCTTTTGGTCATCTGGTTAGCTGATGTTAGAAAGGGAGTCCCTTTGGAAAAACTGCATCTTTTGCTTTCTCCATAGCATCTCCATAGCATCACTGGCATTTTAAGGGGACATCCAGTGTGTTCTCAGGGAAGTCCTCAGCAAATTAAAAAAAGAGGTAACTGGAACATTAAACTGGATGCAAGGGGAGAGTAAATACAGGAGTGAGCTGGTTCAGTCTGAGCTCTCTGTTATAGACTTAAGACTTACTTAGAAGATCTATAGGACAAAACTGCACTGAAAAAATTTGTTTTCCCAAGTTGCCTTTTTATGGTGGACCTGTTAAACAGTTACACTTAGAAGCTGGACTGATTTTATGCTAGGAAATTGCGTAGTAAAATGAAGTCAGGCATTACCATTTAGTCCAGCAGTTTCTTATTCTTTGTCCTGCTTTTCTCTGGTGTCAGGGCCAGTATTTCTTTAATTCAAAGATTGAAAATTAGAGCAGCATCTTCCAACTAACTATTATGAAATCTACTTTTACGTGGGGAAGCAACACCAACATTTTGAGATTGCTAGTTCTACAAGAAGGAGGAGAGGCATTTTGTATGGCTTTTATTTTAAAGAAACAAACAAAAAACAAAACACTATAGCTTGTAAGAATTGTGCGTAGCTGTAGAGCTTGGTTAGGGTTTTAGGTGCACAGGACCCAAGACTGAAGTAAATCACTTTAAAAGTGAGCTGATAGGTATAGCTGATAGGTATTTTAAATGGACTTTTTGCCTCAGGTAGCTCAAAACTAAGGTCTATGGATGTGGGCTAGTCCTGAGTTTAGTCCAAGTACATTGAGGTATTTTTCTCTGATGGTCAGCATTGATTACATAAATTTTAATTAGCTCTGTAACAAACTGTTGGGAGATAACTTGAATTTCTTAGTTATTCCAGTAACTTCCTCTTAGAGGAATATCTACATAAAGGTGAGTTTTGGAGTGGTGTGCTTTCCTGAACAGTTACATTTCCTGAGCCTGATACTACCTGGGTGTTATAAGGGGCGAAAATCAAAGACATAAAGGATAGGAATTTTCAACTTCTGATAACTCCATAAAAGCATATTACTAACCAAAATGGCAGTCAGCAGTAGTCATATTTTATCAGCATATTTGCTACAAAGAGGTTATGCTGCTTAACAAAAAAAATCATGTCTGTTGCAGAACAGGCAAAGGTTTTTCTGTATGGGACCCAACAAACTGCCTGCCTCTGTATCTGTCAGCTTCCTCAGAAGAAGTGACAAATTGGAAATGCATTAAGTACATTAATGGCATATTCTTCTTCTCAGTAGTATGGTCTTCGTATGGTGTTCTTTTTCCACGACTGAACCCCACCTTTAAAAATATTTGTTCTCACTGTTCCTGGACCTCTGACAGGCATTTGTTGTGCAGAGCACCTAGGTAAAATATGGGCTCATAAAACTGAATGGCAAGGCTGAATTTCTGGTAACTAATGACAAGATATTAATGTACTGGTGATTTGAAGGGAACGGCTCCAAAATTGGTAAGAGGAGATTTAAACATGTGGAGTGGCCACACAAATAGCAATCCAAAGATGTAAGCAGTATCATTATATGGGCATTTTGTTTGCTTCAAGCCCGACTTTCAAAAGCTGTAGACCTTCCCAAATCCAGTCAAAGTGAAAAGAATCTGCTAACATATTGTCCTGGTTTCAGTTAGAACAGGGTTTATTTTCTTCCTAGTGGCTGGTAGAAGGCTGTGTTTTGGCTTAGGATGAGAAGAGTGCTGATAACACCCCGGTGTTTTAATTGTTGCAGAGCAGTGCTTACACCAAGCCAAGGACATCTCAGCTTCTTGCTCTGTCCTGCCAACAGGCAGGCTGGGGGTGCAGTAAGAGCTGGGAGGGGACAGACCCAGGACAGGTGACCCAAACTAGCCAAAGGGGTATTCCATACCATCTGGGGTCATGCTAAACAATATATAGGGGTGGCTAGCCGGGGGGAGGGGGGCTGGACTGCTCGGGGTTAGGCTGGGCATCGGTCAGCGGGTGGTGAGCAATTGCATTGTGCATCACTTGTTTGTACACATTAGTAGTAGTAGTACTATTATCATCATTGTATTATTATTATTATTATTATTATTGTTGTTGTTGTTGTTGTTGTTGTTATTTTCCTGTCTTATTAAACTGTCTTTATCTCAACTCACGGGCTTCACTTTCCATTTCTCTCCCCCATGCCAGAGAGGGAGGGGGGAGGGTGAGCGAACGGCTGCGTGGTGTTTAGCTGCCAGCCGGGTTAAACCACGACACATACACTGTCTTTACCTGCTGCAACAGGCTGTTGTAAGTTGATTAAACTCATAGGTAGTTTAATTTAGAAAGTTTTTGCATTGTTTAGGAATGTCCTGTGCAACTTAATGATATTTACAAACACGCTTATTATCCTACCATTCAAATCTAGGCTTTCTGCTTTGAATGCTGATGAAAATGGTTTTTTTGGCTATTGTGATGAGCCCAGGTTAGTAAAGTATGCTAAAATTTAATCCAATTAAAAATAAAAATATATTTAAAATGATAATTTGCACAGATTCACAACACCAAATGCTCATTCTGTCATTTATAGTGTCACGGTATTGTTACCGAATTAACAATATATTCCAGTTAGAATTTAATAGTCTGAAATGTTTCCACAGATTTTAGGTGACTGTTTATAACAAACGTTGCAAATGTTGACAAGTCAAGTCCTAGAAATGTAAGAAATTGATCTAAACTACTGTAGATTTATGCTGAAGAATCCTAATCCCATGACTGTGATTAATTGTTGCTTTGTTTCTTTTTAATCTCCAACAGGTATTAGAAGGAAAACCCATCTACGTTGACTGTTTTGGCAATTTGGTGCCACTAACAAAGAGTGGGCAACATCATATATTCAGTTTTTTTGCCTTCAAAGAAAACAGACTTCCCCTGTTCGTTAAGGTAATATCAATATGTGAGCTATGGATAATAATTTTATTTTTGTCTAATTATGAGTTTGTGATAAAGTTAGCAGACTGAATGGTCCAATATTTTTTCTTTTATCGTCATGGATTAAACATTGACTTGGGTAGTTAAAACCTACCAAATCTATGGAAATAGCTATCTGAACTTTATTAAAAATTTGCTCTAAATACAATTACCTGTCTCTACACAATACACCCTACATTTGTCAATATGGATAGGGCTGTAAACACAGATGTAAGTGTTCTTCAACTAACCATACACTTCAGTAGCTATGCAGAACTTGCTTGGGAGCTCAGTAAGAAAAGTATGGGTCCTTTTTAGATATTTTGAGTTGTAGCTAAGGTTACGATGACTTTCTGCATTATAGTTTATTTGTTTGTAGTGTTCTGGAAAATTCTCGTTTCTGGATGAAGATAATTTATCCTTAGTCAAAAGGTAACAAGGAAAGGTTGGACCTGGTGCTTAGGGACATGGTTTAGCGGGTGACGGTGGTAGGGGGATGGTTGGACCAGATGATCTTGAAGGTCTTTTCCAACCCTGAGTCTGTGACTACGGTTAACTTAAAACATAGTTTTACTGTATTTTTTGAAAACAAAGGAAAAATGAAGTAATTAATTTTTATAAAGTCCAACTGTAACCTAGTTTTATCCCCATAGCATGTATTATGCTAGTATTCTGTTGTAAAATCTTTTATGTGAGTAGAAAAGTCTGTTAAACAAAAGCCAAAACAAAAAACACATTCAGCAAAAATGAACTAATGCGTTGTCCCTAGCTTTGGAACCAGCAATGTAAACACCATGGGCCACAGAGCTCAGTTGCTTCTTTCATGAGATGTGTAGGGAGCAGATGTGAAGAAGTGTGGTCTGTGCTAGCAGCAGAGGGGGCTGCCGCCTCTGAACCACCACCACCTTCTTTTCTGGATGGAGAGACTCAGAGGCGCTCTGCAAAGCTTTTCCAACAAACTGTGTTTCCTTCTGCTGGCTCATCCTGCCTACAGCAGAGCCATTATATAAAACAGTGTTAGAGAATTACTTTATGAATTAAAACTTCCAAGTGAAGAAAATCAACCCACTCATTTCATTAAATTTGCTCTGTGTTTCTAGACAACTTTTAAACTCTCTTTCTCCTCCTCAGAGATATTTTTAAAGCTTTTTTAAATTTAGAACTCTATTTATGCCAGCACCTATCTTTGGCTTTGCATATTTTTCTCCATGATGGGTTTTCCAAAATGTGTTCAAAAACATGGGGCTTTGCATCTACTATTTTCAGTCTGGTAACATTAATGGCCATGTATCCAGTTGTATCATCTTTATCTGTTCAGAAAATGAAGAATGAGGTAATGCTTTGTATTTGACATTATGTTTGATCCTCCTGACATTACAAACAAAAGCTAGAACTGCATCACCATTATCTTAAGATCTAAGTGCTTAGGCTTGTTTCTGCTGCCAGCTGTGAAACAGTTTTTTCTGAATCATTGCAAAATGTTAGAGCATAACATGCTGTAGTATCATTTGCAGATTGTCACAGTCACACCTAGAAACACATTCCAGCAAATGTCTTCAGTGTAAGAACAGGATTTATCGATACATTTGAGAGAACATTTTGCAAAAGCAGAAATTAAGTGTAAGCTTTCACTATTTTCAGCCTCTCAGCCAAAAGAGTAGCTGAATGAACAAACAATATTTACTACTACAATTTTGAGCAAAACATTATTGCTAATATCAGCATAAATACGCATGCTTGCCATATGGTTTATTTTATAACCTATTAGAAAATTAGTCTTTGTTATTACTACAAAGTCTGGGGATTGGTTCAGTGAAAGACAGGTATTGTAAGTTATCACAGAAACCTTACCATACCAGAATGTGTCTGTTCTTTTAAGATTATTACAGCATTACCACTGACTTCTGTAAATAAGTTTCTAATGCCTAGGCCTGTATGTAGTTGTGTTTTCTCTTGCTTTAACACACAAATACATCCATATATACATTTACAAACAAGTGGGAAAATAACAAAAAAAAACACATTATTTTTGCCTACATTATTTTTTCTCCCACATCTAGCCTCTTTTCTACTGAATTACTTTGAGTGGTACAAGTATTTTAAATGGGAATATAGCAAAATAACAGATGTTATGTCTATATGCTTCCTCCACCAGGTGCGAGATACCACTCAAGAACCCTGTGGACGGTTATCATTCATGAAGGAGCCCAAATCTACAAGAGGTCTTGTTCATCAAGCCATATGTAATTTAAACATCACTTTACCTGTTTACACAAAGGTACTGTGAAATGATACTAATCTATCCTAATCAGCATTGTAACAACCAAGAAATGAGTAAGAGGAAAAAATGTAGTCAAAGGTTTATAGTCAGGTATTTTAAAGAGTCATTTTTTCCTGTGTGTGGTAAGTTGGACTTTTTACTGTCCTTGTCAGTTTAGGAACTCTATGCATTTTAGTAATGCATTAGGCTGTTTGAACAAAATGTTATCTGTGTTTTTGATTTTTTCTTCAGTGTTTTCAGCATGTAATATAGTTTTATTGTAGCATTTTTTGTATAATTTATAAATAAGATGTCTCAAACTATTTTCAATTTAAACGAGTAACTTTTAAAACTATTTTAAATATTTATTCATGCCAACTTATAGGTGCAAAAGCATGCATAAATGACAAGTTTTAGGAAAAATAAGGATCATGAAGTCTAACATCCAGAAGCAATGTTTCTGTCTGTAATTTGCTTGATGGTGTAGCATTTTGTGTTTTGCACTGGCAGTACAGTTCTGCCACCTTTCACACAAGAAATCAATTGCAGAAACATACTGCATAGTCTTCTGTTAAGTGTTGTATGAAATTATTTTTTTACACTCTTTTCTTCTAAAAACTGTGTATTTTGCCTGCTCTGTTTTCCCCTTCTTGCATGGCAATTTGGAACTGAAAGGAATCAGAATCAGATCAAGAACAAGAAGAAGAGGTAATGTTGCTAATAATAGCATGTTATTGTTTATGCATACTGCTAAAATACAACTAATATATACAACTTAAAAGATTAAATCTGTAGTGATTTAAAAGGATCTTCCATAGGAACACTTCTGGAATTTACTGAGTTTAACTTTCCTGTAGATAAAGTTTTATTGATTCAGCTCCACTGATTTTAGAGATGTATAACAGTACATTTTCTTTTCAAAGTAGTTTATAAACATTTTAAAAATTACTCTGTCTAGAGTAGGTCATGCAAGTGGATTTATTTAATTTATATTCTCCTCAGCACACAACAAAATGGGAAGTGGTGTTGATTTTCTGATTCTGAAAATTATCCCACATCCTAAAAATAACGTAGGGGTGCAAATGTTATTAGCTGTGGATCTGGAACATTTTTGTTTAACCTGATATCTATCTATTGTCAGAAGCTAATTCCCATTATATGTGTTAAACAGCAACATTATCAGGTGGTCATTCAATTTCATCATGAAAGCACAAAACTAATTATTTTAGCCTCTATAGTGCTGCTTACGCATTTCCAGTGAAGTCCCAAAAAGTTGTTTTTAACAAATCTGTACTCTGCAAAAACCAGGTAGAAGATACTGGAAAATTATTTTTCCAAACATTTATGAATTCTGATACTTTCATGTAAGATGCTAAACCACAAAAAGACAAGGCTATTGGTGGCTAAAGATATCTTTGCATTTTTAAAGCAAATTAAAAATTCATTATGTTAATAACAATATTTAGTGTGCTGATATAATTCCAGATTGATTTGGAGGGACGTAAAATAAGGGAAATTAAATTACGCTAAGTGTGACGTTTAATAACATTAAAGCCTAAGTGATTACAAGGAGTATATAACCATGTAAGTCTTGCCAATGATTTACTTACATTCATTTTTCATGTCTGGAAAAGCAAGAATTAGCAAGATCTTACCTGAGACAATAAATAGCTTTTATTTTGGTAAAGAATACTTTCGAACAAAAGTGGGCTTTTTCAATACTCACTAAAGAATATCTGGCAGGCTTTCACTTACCTTGTATGTTGTATTTATTGACAGTACTGCATAACTGATTTTCATTCCTCTCAGTCATCCTATTACCACAAGTTTGGCAGAGAACATTAAGTGTGTACTGCTACTTCTAACTTTGTCTGCGTACTGTTGCACATCCATGTTTACCCATCAAAAGTCTTTTCCTTACGTGGACAAATGATCATGCTAGCAGAACTGAAAAAAGAGTCAAACTACAGGGCAACTTGAAAAGTTTGCTCCTTGAATTTTCAATCTGGCATTGATTTTTTTTTTTCACGTTTTTCTCAGCAAAGACTATGTTTTCTTTTGAAAGAAAACAAATTATATTGCCCTTTTAATCTATATGCTCTGAAAAAAATAAATCAATCAAAAAGATGGCTTCTGAGGGCTATCACTGCTTCCATTCAGAGCTATCAGTTGGTAATATTAGCATCAAATCCTAGGCAGTAGTAAGTCTGCTGTCCTTTTCGCACCTGCTTTTTATCATCACAAAAGTAGAGAAAAATGCAAACTGTGATATCAGAATGATTATACACAAGGAAATTGTGTTTAAAGCATGATAGGTGCCGTCCAGCTGGGGCATATGCTTTCAGATTACCTTATTGGACTTCTCCCTTTAATGAAAAGAAACGAATTAGGAACAACACGACAACATACCCAATATAAAGCAAAAGTTTGGGCCTTCTAAGCTGCTAGTCCCATTGATATAAAATACGTTGCAAGATTATTCACATACTAGACTATAGGAAAGTAAACATTTTTCTGTTATTAAAAACACTAAATATGTTAAATTATACATACCGTTATCATAAATACATTCTTGGTTCTGTTTAAGCCAGTGTGTGTTTCTTGATATACTTAGTGGATGTGACTCAAGCAGTATTACTAGTGAATGAGTAAATATTTATTGTATTGCAACTTTTAAATTTTCCTCTTTTTTCTTTTCCAGGTTGATATGACTTCAGAAAAAAGTAAGACTTTTTTTTTTTTTTTAACACTGTAATGCAGTTTGTGTGAAAGATTGTTAAAAATAAAGATAAGCATGAAAGAGAGCTAAGTTTTAACAGCTATTGCTAATAACATCAATACTTTAAAAATGTAATAGAAAACAAAGTAATATCAAAAGTTATCCAATTAAATACGTTTTAATATATAAATTAACAAGTAATACAATTTAAAACAGTTTTTCTAAGCATTTACTTTCCTTTGACATCCCTAGTGATCCCGCTATTGCTATTTTGCTTGTATGAATGCTCATCCCTCCATTTTTGTCCATTTGTTGATACACATTGTTGCCATTTGAGATAAATGACAGTATCATTTTTAACAAAAACATGATTAATATCCTAATATATTTCATTAAACTCATGAAATATAAGCATGCAAAAAAGTGATACTGTCCAAAGTAATCAAACTGTTTAACCCTCCCCTCCCGCCCTTTACTGTGGTGAAATATGACTGGAAATGTAACTCTAAGCTTGGTGTACCATATAAACCCTCCATATATACAGAATCAGTCCATTATTAGAATCTGAGGGTGAGTGGTTCATAGTGCCAAAGATCTCCTTTAATGAAGATGTAAATCAAACAATATATATTTATATTAAGTACGTCTCTAATAAGAAATAACTGCATTTGAAAACAGCTCTTAAATCTATTTAGGAAAAGAATGACTTTGTTTACAGCTTAAAGTGCAATTTCTTGCCTTTATCCTACCTTGCATTTTGCTGTCTATTCCTGATATACCATGTACATGTTATAACTGGAAAGACAACAGCACCAAAGTCCTGAAGATCAAATGGATGGCCATTCCCCTATAATCTCCTTTTGTTTAAATTAGAAATGCTTCATCTAGAAAACAAAAGACATTAGTGTGACAAAACAGCCAGTAACCTGCTGGAAAGTAGCATTCATCATGATAAACAACATTACCAATGTCCAATTTCTGCTCTAATTCATTATTATTTATGCCAGGAGGACCAATTTCATCAAGGTGGAAAAGACACACTGAAGTACAGTCAGCAGAATAGAATGTCAGTTACCCCATGGATATTTTTACAAAGAAATGCAGATAATTTTGTATTGCCTAGCTTCCCCTTATTTGCATTAGTACTTTGACTTTTAGACCAGAGTGCAGAAATATACCAAGTTTTACGTGATATGCTACCTCTAAAAGAAAAATGTACAATTCCCTACAATTTCTAAGTTACGAGCAGAAAACAATGCTAACTTAATTCCTCCAGCGTTTAACTCTGTTCAAAATACATTTGCTAGTAGTGTTTCCTGAAATTAAATATTGCCAGTAGGCAGTAATGGCATAGCATCCAATATACCATATATATATATATATATATACACCAATATACCACATATATATATGTTTGCTGATTGTACAGATTGGACAAATATTTCACCACAGTACGTTTCACAATAACTTCATGTATCTTTAATTTATATGATTAATTTTAAAGCTCTTGTTTTTTAACTGAGGTTACATTCACAGAAGCATTTGCAACACCTTTGCTTTGCATGGAAATAACTTGCCTTACATAAATTGTATGTATGTGTCTAGTGTGATTGTCTGATTTTTGGTTGCCATACATTACATTTTTTTAAACTTTGAAATCACTTCTAAGTTGATTCACAGTTTTTTCTTATTATCTCTCCTTTTCTTCTGTCTTCTCTTTCCTCAGTCAATTCATTAGTTGTCAATGAGGATGTTCCAAGGAAAGGACCATGCCTCTTAAAACAAAAGAATGTTTGTTCCATTGTTTAGGTGTGAAATCCCCTTAGATGAAATGCCGGTTTGCAGCTGATTCAGATCTCGACATATTTGATCATATTTTAGATTATTGCAGAATTACTTATAACTTTTTATTTTGGTCATTAAAAAAACAAACAAACAAAACAACAAAAAACACATTAACCTAATGTTATTCTGACAGTTTGCTAACACTGGCTTTCTCTTAGAGGAAATCGACTTTCAATCAGTTCTGATGCTTTCCCCCTCTTTTCTTGTTTATTTTTATTTGAACATTGATCTGTAACATCTGAACAATCTTGAGATGCCTATCGTTGTGTAACTTCACTGTGTTTCTTCTGTTTTTAATTTTAAATTTTGTTGTTGGTGGGTTTCTTTTGTTTTATTTTTAATGGTGTCCTGATTTGGTTTGTTACAGCTTTGGTAATGTATGTGTGGTTGTGCTATATTGGTAAAGTTAAGCAAGTTATTTCCTGCCATTTTCCTTTTCAGTTTTTTTTTTTTTTTTTTTTTTTTTTTTATCCTGTTAGCTTTGCTTTGCACTTGTACCCTCAGATCTTGTGGATCCACCATTCCCGGTCCATTTTGTAGACCTTCCTACCACTGCAACCAAAGACTGTCATTTTCAGTCCTGATTACATTTTCCAATCTCTATTTTTGATTTCCATTTTACTTTCAATGTTTTTCATTCGCATCAAAGATGACGAGACAGAATCTACAGAAACATCTATCCTGAAAAGCCATCTGGTTAATGAAGTCCCTGTACTAGCCAGTCCAGACTTGTTGTCTGAAGTGTCTGAGATGAAACAAGATTTGATCAAAATGACTGCCATCTTGACAACTGACTCTTCTGATAAATCGGGCTCAATTAAAGTGAAAGATCTTGGAAAACCCACTGAAGAAGAGCCAGGAGAGCCTTTTGAAATAGTTGAAAGGGTGAAAGAAGACTTAGAAAAAGTAAACGAAATTCTTAGAGGGGGGTCCTACACCAGAGAAGAGCATGCTATGCAGAAGTCCCCTTCCAGACAAGAATTTGTAGAAGAAGAATGGGTCATTGTCAGTGATGAAGAGATTGAAGAGGCCAGAAGAAATGCTCCTTTAGAAGTCACTGAACCTACCTGTGTAGAAGTTGGGATAGACAAAGAGACAAAAGAGACAGAGAAGAAAGACATGACAGGAATGGTAGATTACCTTAGTGAGGATTTAAAAACATACGTTTCTCTTCATGAGGTACAGCCACAAGCCTTACAAGAAGACTTAGTAGAAGAGAGATTTGAAGCTGTAGTAATAAGCAGGGATTCTGAAAAAGGAGGACAAGAATCTCCAACAACGGAAACACTAAGCCCTCAGGAGCAACAGAAGCCAGCCTTAGAAATTAAAAAGCCAGTTAGAACTAAACTGAGAGATAAGCAAAAACAAAAGGAAGGCAAAGTGCAAAGCAAAGAAGAAAAACCAGGACTAACGAAGTGCAGTTCGGATGAGTCACTACACGAGGAGGAACAAGGCTTAACACTGGCAGCTGCTCCTGAGGCTAAAGCTGTATCCCCTGTAATAGAGGAAACTCCTATTGGCTCAATAAAAGATAAGGTAAAAGCTCTTCAGAAAAAAGTGGAAGATGAGCAAAAAGTACGTTCAAAACTACCTGTCAGAATTCAAACAAGAGAAAGCACTGCAGAAAAGGCTTCTAAAAAAACAGTACCAGTCAAAAAGCCAGCTGCACACAAAGCACAACCTCCCGTTTCACCTTCTTCTAAGACTGAGAGACTTGAAGAGACCATGTCAGTTCGTGAGCTGATGAAAGCCTTCCAGTCAGGTCAAGACCCATCCAAAAATATAACTGGACTCTTTGAGCACAAATCTGTCAAACAAAAGCAACAGCCCCCTGAGAAGGAAACACCTCGGAAAAAAGCAGTTTCTTCACAAAGTGAAACAAAGCGAGTAACAAGCCACAAGACAGACAAACCAAAGGACAAACACAGCACTACGTTAAAAGCAGAGAAAGAGCCACAATCAAAAAAAGGAAGAACACAAATTTCTACTGTTGAAACTACCAAGAAAACTGTAAGTAAAGACCAGGTAAAACAGCAGAGCAGCAAAAAACCAGCAGCCGAGCCTCTCTCTCCAGTATTTGTTGATCAAAGTGCCAAAGATTCAGCAGGTGTAAAGGGCAGGACTTCTGATGACCAAGCAGATACTGACTTTCAGATCAGCCCTGACAGAAAAACCTCAACAGACTTCTCTGATGTCATTAAAGAAGAACTTGAGGATAACGACAAATATCAACAATTCCGACATCTTTCAGTGACAGAGGAAGGTGAGCTTAACTTGGAGCAAGTACTGACCAGTCCTTTCAATGTTGCTTTCCCGACAGAGTATGTAAAAGATGGATTCCTTCCTGCTCTTTCTCTGCAAAGTGCTGCTTTTGATGGGAGCTCAGAGAGCCTTAAACATGAAGGTGTGGCTGATTCTCCAGGCAGCCTACTTGATGGAACTCCTCAGATCAGCTCTGAGGAAAGTTATAAGCATGAGGGGCTGGCAGAGACTCCAGAAACAAGCCCTGAAAGCCTTTCCTTCTCACCAAAGAAAACTGATGGGCAAATTGAAGAAGCTAAAGGAGCAGCTAGAGCACATACAACTGCAGAAACATGTTCTCCGAAGGAACTCTCTCCAAAGGAAGATGAAAAAGGTATTACTGAAAAACAGCTAGATGCTGTAACTGAGACTAGTAAGTCTCATTCTGACCATGTATCAGAAGAGCTTGTACCTAAAGCCTCTGAAGAAGAGGCTGATAAACTTAAAGAAAGTAGCTCAGCTTCCATAATGAAAGATATTAGCAGGGATAAAGAATCCAGGACCACTGCACACTTAACTAAATCTTCCGAAACACATGACACTGCTTTAGAGAAAGAAAAAGATATAACCTGTGAACGCCGTGTTGTGGTTAGAAGTCCCCAAAAATTGGAACTCTCACTTGCTAGCCATGATAGTGAAAGCTTTAGCCCAGTTGCAGATGACTCTTTGGCTATAAGTCATAAAGACTCATTGGAAGCAAGCCCAGTGCTAGAAGATAACTCATCACACAAAACGCCTGATTCTTTGGAGCCCAGTCCTATAAAAGAGTCTCCCTGCCGTGATTCCCTTGAAAGTAGCCCTGTAGAACAAAAAGTGAAAGCTGGCATTTTGGGGCAGGGTCCTCTTCAGTCTGTTCTTAGCAAAGGAGAAACCTGTCCAGAGCTGGCATCGGTGCGGTCCAGGATTCTCCGTGACCCAGAGGGGAGTGCTGATGATGACAGTCTAGAACAAACATCTCTCATGGAGAGTTCAGGGAAAAGTCCTCTTTCACCAGAAACTCCCAGTTCTGAAGAAATTAGCTATGAAATCACACCTAAAACAGCAGACTCACAGGCACTGTCAAATATACGAAAGTCGGCCATGATACCTGAAGTCAGTGAAGAACCAGAGGATGACTGTGAAAGTGAACCAAGGAAAAGATTTACTCCTGAGGAGGAGATGTTTAAAATGGTAACCAAAATCAAAATGTTTGATGAATTAGAACAAGAAGCAAAGCAGAAGCGAGATTACAAAAAGGATTGTAAGCAAGACGAATCTTCTGCAGTTGCTGATTCAGAAGTTGCATGTGAAGCTGAAGAACCAGAGTCAACGACTGTTGAAGAAAAAGTTATACCTACAGTAGTGATGTCTGCAGCAAAATCTAGAAAGAGTTCTTCCTCTTCAGAAAGTGAGCCAGAATTGACCGAGCTTAAAAAAGAAGCTGACTCAGGTTTCTTAATGGAGCCCACGATCCGAGTGCAACCACCTTCACCATTACCATCCAGTATTGACTCCAGTTCTAGCCCTGAAGAAGGATGCTTCCAACCTATCGATTCAAAACAATGTTCTTCCAGGATAGGTGCCATTAAAGCAGAACAGGATAAGCCAACAGAAGATGACAAAGAGGAACCGTGTGTCCTTGGGGACAGCTGTAAGGCTTCCACACAAGAATCTGGCACTTGCCATTCTGATGGTTGTGCACCAGCAGAAACTGACAAATCAAAATGTGATAGCACAGATGACAGTGAGATAGTTAGTCCTAATGCCCCAGTCACACAATTGCAGGGTTCTCCCTGCCATTCTTTTGGTGACAGTTCTTACAAAGAAGTTCATGTTGAGTCTTCACCAACACTAGAGCAATCTGATACTAACGAAAGTAGTATCAAAAGCACCACACTGTTAACACACTCAGATCTCATTGCTAAAGGAGCAGTGTTTGAGAAAGCAGGTGACGATTCTTGTGGACACAGTATCACGGAGTACTCTGTGCCACAAGATGGCAAACTGGTTGAAGGTGATCCCACTGACCATTCTGGTCTGGGGAGTGATTTGGCAAAAGTAGATACAGATCTTGAAACACCTCAAGGAGATACTCATATTGAGGAACCCTTGCCAGAGTATTCATCCCTCACCACTGAAACAGGGGAACTTGAAAGTTATGTAGTGGAGGCTGCTGAAAGTAGTACTCCTCATATAATAAGCCCTTATGAAAATGTGTCTTCTGAACAATTTTTTACTGACTGTGAAGTTAAGGTAGGATCTGGTGAAAGTCTGCTATCTAAGGAAGACTATTCTACTGAAGAAGGAAAAGATCAGAGTAGTACCATTTTGCTTAGCAGAGACACGGGTAGCAAATATCAGTCTTCAGAGGAAGTATATATGGAAATAGAACCAAAACCAGAGGATTTATTTCAGAAAATCTCACCAGGGTCTTCAGCATCAGATTCCACGAAGTTAGCTGAATCCACCATTGACAATATAAGAACTGAAACAGAAAAATTGATCAGTCAAGTTGTCATCACCAAAACTGATGTGGATTCTGACATGTGGAGTGAAATACGTGAAGATGATGAAGCTTTTGAAGCTCGGGTGAAAGAAGAGGAACAAAAGATATTTGGTTTGATGGTAGACAGGAGATCCCAAGGCACAACACCTGATACAACACCAGCCAGAACACCCACGGAAGAAGGGACACCACTTAGTGAACAAAATCCTTTTCTTTTTCAGGAAGGAAAGTTGTTTGAAATGACTAGAAGTGGAGCCATTGACATGACCAAAAGGAACTATCCAGATGAAAGTTTTCACTTCTTCCAAATGGGGCAGCAGCCTCAGGAAGAACTTTCTTTATGTGAAGAAATGAAAGAAGCAGCGGAAGTGGAATCTTCTAAGCCAGAGAGCTTACCAGATCCATTTCCCCCTTCAGAATCAGAGGACTCGGATATACAAGGAAAAGATGCACTGAAACGTTCACCCTCGCCATCTGAGTCTTGTGATAAATCAGAAGAAATGAGCGGTGAAGGTGTCAGCATAGGCACTGCAAAAGCAGAGCTTAAATCCAGAATTCCAATTAAAATGGGTATTTCAGCTTCTTCAAAATCACCAAAGAAAGAAACTGCTGCCTCTGAAGCTGAGCCCTACTCTGGAGCAGAGACTGACATGGTTGATAGCAGTCAGGTGCCTTGCCCTATGTCTCCTGAGCAGTCTGTGGTAGAAGATGAGTTAGGTTTTTCCAAAATCACTAGATTGGTCTGTTCTGAACAGGATGAGGAGTCCCCAGACTCTTCACCAGAGGAACAGAGATCTGTGATTGAAATCCCTACTGCTTTAATGGAGAGAGTGCCTTCTTGTGAAAGCAAATCCAAAATTCCTGTAAGAACAGCTGCTACTGCATCACAATCATTGCAACAATCAGAAAACGAGAGCCTTCCCACTGATGGCTTTCTTGACAGTCTGCAGTGTGAAGGAAAAGATGACCAAGCAAAACCAAAGTCTAAAATTCCTGTCAAAGCAGCGCTCCAAAGAGCTGAACAACAGTATACATCCACAGACACATCTGTCCACAAGCTAGAGTCACCCAAAGCTCTTGACACGACAAGCAAACTACCTACAAAACAAGATAACCGAAGTAAATCTGAATCTGATGCAAGTGTTCCCATGGACCCAAAGATTAAACGCTCAATAAAAGCTAGGAGTTATGCAGAGGCAGAAGCAGAGACGAGGGAGAGGGAGAGGGAGATGAAGGTTGAGCTAGACTCAGAGGAGGCAACAACAGGAAGACTCAAGGTATTTTCATCACGGTTGCCAGTTAAAAGCAGGAGCACTACAGCCTCCCGCAGTGCTTTTAGTCCTACAAAAGAAAGTAAGGAACATTTTTTTGACCTTTACAAAAACTCCATAGAATTCTTTGAAGAAATTAGTGATGAAGCTTCTAAGTTAGTGGAAAGACTCACACAGTCAGAGAGAGAACAAGAATTAGTTTCAGATGACGAAAGCAGTAGTGCCCTAGAAGTTTCAGTTATTGAAAATGTGCCATCCATTGAGACTCAGCAGTCAGTTCCTGAAGACATCTTTGACACCAGACCCATTTGGGATGAGTCTGTAGAGACTCAGATTGAACGTATCCCTGATGACAATATCCATGACCATGCTGAAGGTATTTGCCAACGACTGGGATTCCCTGTGCGACGCATGTCATAAATTAAACTTTTTGTTTCTTGTTTTCTTTGGTGTGTGTGTGTATATGTAAGTTTGTATACGTGTGGTATTTTCGTGTAAGCTTTTGGTGGTTAGTTGTGTATTTTTTTTCTTTATAAGCTGTGTTTGTTTTTTGTGTTGTGTCTGTATTTTTCCTGTCTGTGAAATAATCTCAAGATTGCAAGCCATGTGTGCTTATGAGAAGTGTTACCTTAAACACAAACACTTCTAAAAATATGTATTTACCATTAAACTGATCTTTCGGGTCATATGCATTTTGACTTTTGGCTTTCCCTGACCCTATTTTTATTAGTAATGATTTATTTTTTTTTGGCATCAATTGAAACTGGAACAGGCAAATCCATCTTCTCTTTTGTTTTTACCCAAAGAAACATACAGAAGCTTTGAAGACTCAAGTTTGTCTTATTCCTTTTTTTGGCCATTTCTCTCTCATGAAAATTCTGTGTCACCAGAAACTTAAGTAGAAGTTGTCTGGTGTTTGGTCTTCCCCTCACTTACTTGCATACTGCCATTGGGTAGCTGTGATGGAAATCCAGTAGCTAAAATGAAGCCATATTTCACCAACTTCAATCAGTTTTCTGAATGTTTGCAATCCATGTGTTCATTCAGGGAAAATCAAAACTCAAATTCTGACATCCTCAAATTACCCTTGCGGATGGGAGGAACAGTGAAGTCTCACTGTTTCTGAAATAGACAGACTGGTGAATGAATGTCTGATTTTTCCTTGCCTTCAATGTAAGTCTTTTGTATCACTCCCTAGCTGAAAGAGTCAAAGCCATTTAAATTATTAATTTCCAAATGAAAACCATAACATGAAATGCCACATGGACTGTTTAAACAAAAGTTTTGCTACCACAGAAAGAAAGCAACTAGAAGCACCAGTCCAGATGAATTTTGCAACCTTGGCATTTACTAAGGAGGCATGGAAATTTATAGCTTTTAGCTTAGTTATTCTTCACCTTAATGCTAGAATGAAGTTTTAGAATAAAACGCTCGGATAAAATAGTACAGTAGTCACTTCACTCCTTATTTAGATTTTTACATTAAAGTCTGATTTTCAAATGGGAAATGTAGATAGTTCTGTACTTTTGAAAAATCAAGCTACCTTTTTCTTCTTTGTTAGACCTGGAGATTTGCAATCCTTACTGTAACTACCCAGTTGTAGCAGCCTGTCCATGTTTAGATTAGAGTAGTCAGAAAAAAATGCTATCCCTTCTAGGTCTTTATCACCTATGGAAATGCTTTTTGATTTGTAAAAGACAACTTGTGGCTGTTCTCTTTGACCTTTAGATCAACAGGATGATCAGGAAAGGACAGAGGAAAGACTGGCCCACATTGCTGATCACCTTGGATTCAGCTGGACAGGTAAAATGCATGTTATCTATTCTAGTGAGAAACAAGGCGAGCACTCCTCAATGTTTTTGTGTTTCTTTCAGATGATTTCCTCATTCTCTAAAACTGTTTCATAGAAACACTTCAGTAGCTTGTAGGAACTAGATTGTTTGCTGATTACTAAGATTCCTCTAGCCTGTTAGGTAAGAACTAAGATGAATAGGTAACTCCTCTGTAGTTGTTATGGTACCTCCAGAGGGAAAGCTCCTAGGATGAGAAAGTGACAGCGTCGGCATACGTTACTTTACACTTTCTCGCAAAGTGCGATGACTCTAGAACATAAACTGACTAGAAGATAGATGAATGAACATCGTTTGTATTCTGGAAATCCTGAGCTGGAAGATCACTATGGGGAAAGGTCACATCAGCTTCTTTTTTTTTTAATGGAAGCTATTTTACTTTTCTGTGTGCGGAGGAAAAAGAAATGAAAAAGGTCATATTTGTAAAAATCACTCCAAGACAGCACAATTAAAGTTCTGGGGGAAAAGTGAAAGTAGCAGAAAATGAAATGCAGATCTGTGTCACTGACAATCATCCCAAAAGCATTTACAAGGAAAGAGCTATGGAGAAATCTCTCTGCTATGTTAAGCTGTGCAATCCAACAGAAATTTAAATCGGGTCTATGCTTTTTTGTATCTAACCCTAGAGCAGTACCACACTGATGAAAGTAAGTGGGGTTCTAGTGGTTAAAGAAGAATTGCATTAAAAAAAAAAAGTGTTAACTACTTGGTAATTGAGGTTGCGCTCTATACTGTTTTTGTAAGCATCTTCAGAGAATAACAAAATATCACTTTTTTGTATATTTTTGTATATTTTTGTATATTTTACTGATCTCCTCCTTTCCTGTCCTCTATTTCAATATTTCTCTATTTCAATCTATAGAGAACACTGGAAGTATATGTCACTTTTCCCAAGATGGATTATCTTTGAAGTCAGTAGGGCTTAGATTTATGCAATGTAACAGATTAGGAATATGCTGATTTTTTCTTTCTTTTTTTTTTTTTTTTTATTAATAGAAATGACTAGACAGATCTGAAAACAAAACTAAAAAACAATGGATACAGAATTGTCTGTTTTGATGAGTATTTTACAGAATTTTGGAGAGGACAGAGAAATACACCTGCAGAAGTATTCCTGTCTTGTGTTATGATAAAGATTATGGTAAAAATGACGGCGTCAAAAGTTACTTTGAGGAATAAAACAGTGCTTGGTTTTTGTTCAAACTTCCTTGACTACCTAGAACTTCAATCCGATATAATGTTACTGTGCATTTGTTCAAGTTTACAGTTGCACCAGTATACAAGCCAGTTTGGAAATAAGTTTATCTGGGTCCTGGGGACTAGGGTTCCCCCCTGCTCCCTCCCTTAACATGTGGCACCCTCCATCATCCACCATAGTTATAATTACAGCGGAATAGAGTATGAGTCCTTCTTTGTGAGAGGAGCAGAAGTCTGGAGACCAGGAGTAATAGTAGGAATCTCTCAAATTTCCCCATGGCTTTAAATCATTTGATTGCCTGTTTCTACGTACAGTCATGTCTTAGTTTAGTGGGAGAAAGCTGACCTGGATATAATACAGACTGTTAAAGCCATTTCTCTTTTCTGGACTGCAGTCTGAGCCTATGCTATGTCAGAAAGACACTAGTTATTAGCCTCACATTTTAGTTTTTGGTTCTCAACTGTGATTCATAGGCATTTACTTTTCTTTTGATGAAACAAGTCCAGGGGAGTAATATGATTACTCTTTAATCTAGCCGTACAAAATGCCATTACTCAAAATCAGTTCTTTCACTGGATTTGGTGAGCATGGTGCTTTTGACAGAGCATGGTACTCTGTCATGGTTTTGTCAGTGGGGTTGTATCTCTGAGAAATGGTGCACACATTAAAGAAAAGCTGACATAGACCCATCACTTCTAGGCGTAATGCAATTATGAATTTGTCTTGAACCTCTTGTTTAACAGTGTCTCTAAACATAAGAACGTGAATGGAAAGAAAGAGAAATGGGTGTTAGAAAAGTTTGTAAACCATTTTACTGTAGACTACCGTAAAATAGATGTAAGGTGGGGGAAAAAAAATAAAAGACATCTTTACAGAAAATGATTTATTTTTCAGAGCTAGCAAGAGAACTGGATTTCACAGAAGAGCAAATTCATCAAATCAGGATTGAAAATCCTAATTCACTTCAAGACCAGAGCCACGCACTCCTCAAATACTGGCTTGAAAGGGATGGGAAACATGCAACAGGTTCATTACCAGTTATAGTACATCTACACTGTCTCCAATATACAAGTGGACCAATGTGTGTTATAATCCAAAAAATAAAATATGTTTAAAATTTAGGCAGCAGGAAGAATTGCTATAGGTTGGGTTCTATTTTTAAGCTTGTCTGTATAACATCGTGTATGGCAGGATTCTGTTAGAGAGAATAGTTTAATATTGTTCATTTGGAGAACAACTTACAGCAAAGCAAGAGTGGAAAAATACTTAAGTTTCTTTTCCTAAACTAAAAAAAATACTTGGGGTAACTAAACTTATTTGTGAAAGGAAAGACTAGATTAGAGGTAATTTTTGTGTGCAGCCCCTATCTTACATAGCCATGCTTCTAAATCAGTATCCTACATACATAATTCATATTGAAAATAGAACGGAGAACATGTGAAGTTCTTAATTCAGCTACATGGTGTCATTTTAATGCCACAGATACAAATCTTACCCAGTGTCTTACAAAAATCAACCGAATGGATATTGTTCACCTAATGGAGACCAGCGGCATAGACTCCATGCAAGTCCACGGCACTCGCACGTATGCAGAAATTGAACAAACGATAGGATTGGACCACAGTGAAGGTAAACATCTCCTGATACAGTCACAGGCTGCTCAGGTTATCTCATCCATGATCTAGCTCCTGTTCTGAAATGTTTGGCTGTTAATTCTTATGACTGAGCCCTAGAACCTAATTTTGAAAGTGCAGATAAGATGGATGAAGGCAAGCATGACAGCGCACATCTCTCTAGGTCAGTAAGTATAAAAATCTCTGCATTAGCAGATTCTTATAAAGCAAATAAAGGAATGTTGCCAGAACCTGCTGTTAATACTTATGTCCAGTTTATTTTTTGCTCATATATCTGCTTTCATAAAAAATAAGGTTACATTAAAATTTGATCAAGATTTGTAAAAGGAAAACTAGTCAATGCTTTGGAAAACCCTTTGGATTCAGGTATCCAGGATATTACTTGTAATTCTGCTATGATGCTGCATAGAATTTCAGATTAGATCAATAGTTGTACACTAAAGAAACATCTCCAAATTACATGAAGTAAAATTCTCATTGTTTTTTGGACGTGATACTTTCACACCCTTAACTTAGTATTGAACGAGTAGCTTGGTAAAGTATTAAGACAGTCACAAACATTCCATATTTATGTAGATGATGTAGGAATAGTTTATGTTTGCTGTAATTAGCATTCAAATACAACAACGGATCAGTTTGTTAACCTCCATATCTTGCTCAAATTCAGAACAAATCGTTACGTTTTCCACCAAGCTGTTTTTTGGAGTTCAGCAGGTTTCGACTGAATGGGGTTAGTGAAGAAAAACAAAAGCTTTTGACTTGTAGCTTGTGGAATACAAATGCATGTATTATTTTACATCTTCTGCAGAATTAGAACCCATGCTTTGAGATTGTGTCTGGGGGAGAGGGAGGGTAGAGTTGTTTGTTTTTAAGAATTATTTTGATATATACGAATTAGCTAGCCCTTGCAGCTAGATTTGTATGAATTTATTTTCCCATACTTGTATAGTATTTATAACTACACAAGCTATGGACCCGTGTCATTATTTTTCCATAAGCAGCTACATCAGGGATGGGGGAAAAAAAGTAACTAAAATGTGTTCCAGTCTGCTGGAAAACAAACAAAAAACACTATTGCAAATCTTTCATACTTTGGGGAGGTTTGAGATTAATTGGTGTAGGTAGATTTCTGGGCAGATTTTATTTTGCCTATTACTGTCAAGATTAATTATTTGGCAGTTGTGGTGATAATCCAGTGTTCCTTCTACTGCTTAGAGAAGAAGTTATATGCTCTCCCACTCAAGCTGTCTAAAAAATTTAGGTAATTTATTCCTTCCGGGGATTTTAAACACACACAGAGAATTGAAGTGACTTTCTGCATTCTGATGAGACTTGTAATGACATTTCTCATTTCTGTTTTCACAGGGTTTTCTGCACTGCAAGAAGATCTGTTCAGTTCAAGACATAAGCAAGAACAACAGCACAGAATATCTAAAGACAGTGACCCAACTGAACACCCTCCTATTGTCTCCGAGGAAGATGTGTCTGTTAGTTACTCTCCTTTCCAGGACAGCACTCCCAGGAGTGAGGCAGAACTGTCAATGGCTGAGCTCCTGAGACAAGCACACAAGGAACAAGTAGAATCCGAATTCTCAGGGAAACCCCAGGATGTGCCAGAAAAAACATCTGCTTCACAACATGAATATTTGTAAGTGTCAAAAGACCAAAATGGGACCTATGTGGAATAGATTCTCTCTTCTCTGTAATAAGAGCATTTTTACAGTTTCATTTGAAACAGATGAACTCACTAGAATTCTCCTTCAATTCTGCATACTTGTTCATGAGTTCCTTCTGTAGGCTTGACTTCTTAATCAATGTGGTGGAAGCCTTAAAGACAGGGAGAGAAAGTCAGTCTTCCACTGTGAACATACATTAATAATCCAGTTCAACATGTATGAAGGAAAAGACGGATAACGCAGGCTTTCTTGTGTCAAACTGTATTTTTCAACATTACTTGCCATCTAACAGATAAACTTGATGGAATTAACACTAGAGGGCCTTTTCTTCAACTTGAGGATGGCTTTTTAAATTGAGGCAAATTTTTCGTAACTTAATCATTACTTGCAAAACTCCTAACTACATATTAGCAATTAGATTTTTACAAGCCAGTTTCAGATGTCTGAAGGAACAGAGAGGGTTTTGTAGACAAGACAAAAGTACTTAAAGAAACACTACATGATGAAGTACAGACTTAAAGGACCTGTATAGCATAGCTTTGAATTCCGATTCAGGGATGTTGGTGGAGTTGGTTTCATTTGGAAAAGGACCTGAAAAGGATCAAGTTTCTTTGGTCCTACCCATCCTTTCACCCACAGTGACAACTCTTTGATTCAGGTATTCATTGGCTAGCAAAATAGGGAGGATTCCCTTCCAAACTGGTGATTTTCCTAGGAGCAATTAGCTTTGATGTGGAGATGCAGCTCTGAACAGAGAGGTTTTACAACCTGAAGAGAGGCTGGGAGACAGAAACAAGCATCCAAGGTAGGCCTAGGTTGCACTGATATGCAAAAATACCAATACTTCCTAATGATTTGCATAAGAAAGGAAACAAATGCTTTTGAGGAATAGAGGGTAATTTTTAATGGTGTGTTTTTAGCTGCACAAGTGGCACAATTCTGCACAGAAAGAACAAAGTCCAGTACAATAAAACCAACAAACACATACATACAAAGTGGACTATCACAGGTATTATTAAGGCTACAGAAGACAAATAACTTACCTGCAAATACTGTCAGCTGGTAGAAATGTCAGTAAGCTATTTGCATGTATTCTGCAGTCAGAGCATGGATTCCTTAAAGCTACTGTTACGGCCAAAGACAAAAAATACTGAGACAGTATTGCCAATGCTAAAATGAGAGTAGCAATGACACGGGAAAATCGCTGTCCTTCACCTCTAGTGTGAACTAGGATGAAAACTGGGCTAGATATAAGTAGCTTTATATGAAGAGGAAGCTTTTATGAGAAGAGAAATTCTACAATAATGCATATAGCCCACTGAATGGGAAGAAAGGACAGATCAATGCTGTTTAACTTGTACTACAATGAAATGTTTACTTTCTTTGGAACACAGCTGTGTAGATGGCAATAGTTGGGGGAGCACAATAAATTGTCAAAACACAACTTATACCAGGAAAAAAACCAACACATATACATGCAAGTTAATCTATAACTGTTATCTAGTCATGGGATTGGTTATGTAGAAAGGAATCTGGACTCACAGCTAGTAAGACTTTGCAATTTCCTCTGTTAATTTTTAGGACAAGAGGAAAAACAAAATGCGTGTAGATGCTAGCTCCAAAACATCTAAGAAGTTTTAAAAGTTAAAGTTGTAATTCTTACAGGCTCACTGCTTTTATGTGTGTGTGTGTATACATATACATAATATATATATATATATATATATTCTCTCTTCATACATATATATACACATACATACCTATATGTATGAAAAGAGAAAAGCAAGCCTCAACAGGTGATTCTAGGCAGTGAAACGGTTAATGTTAATGCAATCAGCATAAGTCTGACGTGACCCTTTGGAGTCACCCTCAGAGGTGGACTACAGTTACCTGATAAAACTCTTGAACCTGTAATTCACAGTGTCACAACTCCAGGAACAGAGCAGTCTGCAGCACCAGAAACTGGAAAGGCAGCAAATGAGAAATCGGCATGCTTCAGCGTGGCAAAGGAAGAGAGAGAAAAATCATCCCCACGTTCCCCATCATCTTCGCAGAGCAGTGAATCTCCCATCATCCAAGAGCCCGAGGAGCCTGAGCTCCATCAGGATGACGTCTCTCCAAGGAGAACTAGTCTAGTGATAGTGGAGTCAACTGATGAACAGCCAGAAAAGCTTGGAAGTGGCTACGAGGAGGAGTCTTTGGAAAAGGTAAATACCAACTTTTCCTCAAAGTAACTAACACAGTGGACAAGTTTTATGTCCTGTCATTCTTAAAATGGGAATATTTTCTATAGGCCTGATTAATCTTCATCTGCAACTGAGCCATTTTCCCTTTCCTCTGTGGTTCTGAGGGCTAGCTATAGTCATTTGTGTAGAGGTTTTGATAGCAGAAGCAAAACCAAGATCCTAAAGTCTAAACTGTAATTCTGGTTTTGCTAGTCTTACTTGTCCTTTGGTCTGTGGCAGTTATGTCCATGCATGTGGGAAAGAGTTACTTGGTGTAAGTAACAGATGCAGAAGCAAACCATGTACAAGTGAATGCTGAAAAATAGATGTACAACACACAAAGTTACAACATCAAAAACTCAAGAAGACAAGGCTGGCCCAGAGCATCAGGAAGAATGACATGAAAAACGTTGTAAACTTAGTGAGATGGAAAAAAAGGCAGCAGGATGTACGTTGCAGAAGACTAAAGATGCACTGGAAGAAAAACTTGAGAATGGTGTTTATGTAGCATGCAAGCAGTAAAGAAAAATGGAGACAGCAGATGGAAGAGGGGAGCAAAATGTATATGAGGTAGGTCATTTGGCTGTGTAAGACAAAGGAACCTTCTTGCATATACAGAGGGAATAAAGGAGAGCAACTACATGGCTTTCGGGGGAATATAAGGTACTCAGCAGATTAG
Organism: Aythya marila; assembly: GCF_965140915.1. NCBI lineage: Eukaryota > Metazoa > Chordata > Aves > Anseriformes > Anatidae > Aythya > Aythya marila. The sequence goes on along the minus strand of NC_139045.1, from coordinate 2,973,903 downwards.
GTTTAAGAATAAACAGCTTTTTTTTTTTTTGCCTTTTTTAAGAGTCAGAACAGAAGGCATAATTGAGCAGGAAATTAGTTTTATCAGTGAAGTTAGAGCAGAGAAAGAACAGTTCTTAAGAATTGGTTTCCTGTTTAGACATTCACCTAGGAACAGACTCTTCTTTCTTCGCTGTTTATGTTGCCAAATGTACCACCTCTAGAGTGATGTCTCAGAGATCCGCCTCCAAGATCTCAGAAGAATGCTGAATATAAAATGCGTAGGATAAATGTGATGTTGAAAGCTTAGCTTAGGACTCAATACAACGTCTGCTGTCAAGCATAATGTACTACCGAATCGCTACAATAATCCTCATCTCCTCCAAACCCACCCCACCGAATATTTATTTTCCCCCTTATGCTTTTATACTGTAGATGTTTCCCAAGTAGTTCTTTTCAGCTTCTCTTTGCCTTCTGACCTCTTCATTTAAATTTTGAATTCTTCCCTGTGCAGGAGAACCTCAACACTTGCAACTAACTTTTTCTTTCCAGTGCTGAGACTGTTGATACATTCACCTCTAGTTAAAGCTGTTGAGTCCTACTGTCTGTATGCTATGCTATGCACTTCTTAGTATGGAGGACTAAAAGGCTTTCATACAGATTTCTGCACAATGCAGAAAACATACGCAATACATATGAATGCCAGAGTTGGTGTTAGCAATACTGTCTGGTTCATCTTAGTCATGTCATACAACATATTTCAGGCTTGTCTCTGGCAACCTTAAGAGCACTGAAGCATCTTAAGGCCATCTTATAGAATTAATATCACAAAGACTGATCTTCTTTCAACACGCTAATGAACAACTAATGTACAGTCAAGTGGCCAAAGCTTTTCCCCTGCCCCTACATCGGTGTTTTACAGACTGAAGTCAGGTAAGATGCAAAATCCTGAAAGCACAAGTTTTCAGAAGAGAGGATGGTTTCAGGTAAAAAGAAGACAGAGACTGTAAATAATGCTAGCATTGCATACAACAGAGCACTGCTTCCATGCTTCCCATAGGAGCTAGCAGAGGAGTTAGGTGAGCTGGAGACCAGCTCGGACGAGGACGAGGTGGTAACTACCAGGGTCATTCGTCGCCGGGTTATTATTCAGGTACTGAGTGTTGAATGACTGCACGAGCCAGTGGTGCCTAATGTCTGGTGTAATACCTTCAGGAGTGATGCTGAGAGAACCACGTGGCTGGTATTGCACCTGAAGCTGCAATGCTCCTGAATAATGCATGGTCATTAGATAAACCATTCTAATACCTCTTCTTGAAAAGAGGATTGTAGTAATACTGCTAACACAACTCTACACCCCATTAAGCACCTCAGTAAGAGGAGGACAATACGCAGCACAGTCAACTAACACGTTTGCCTGTCCATTTTGTAACTTTCCTTTGCACGTCTTTAGGAATTCAAGTGCAGAACAAATTCTTTCTAACATTTCTCAATTTTATTCTAACTGATTTTAAAGTTGCCTTTTTTTTTTTTTTAAACCTGCATTAAGACATTGCTTCCTTAAATTTTGTTCTTTGTCATACAGGCTGATAGTATGCCTGAAATGCCACCAGAAACAGTCACAGAAGAGCAATATACAGATGAACATGGCCAGACAGTGGTAAAGAAGGTATTATCAGTTACAGCCCTTGCTACCTTCTTACTATCCTTTAAAGGAAGAATAAATAAATCCACATACACGCCCAATTTTATTTTGTAAAGGGGCATGATTTTTTAAAATTGAGCATAGCAGAAACCAGAATTTCTGTTCATGAGAGATTCCAAGATGTGAAGATTTGGAGTATTCGGTTTTATATTTTTTTATAACTTAACATATTGCTTAACTTTCCCACATAAATCCAATGAGAATTCTACATAGACCTGACCATTTCTGAAGAAGTGCTGATTTTTTATTTTTATTTTTTTTAAATAAATAGTTAAGAGTATAAGTGTACTCGTATTAATGAAACCAGTGGGGGGCTAGATCCACAAGTCACCTAAATCCAGACTTTAGGCCTTTGAAATCTTCACTCAGCTGTGTCCAAGCAGGTTCCTGAGTTTCTGTAGCTGTACATACAGTTCAGTTTTTACGGCACCAGAATATCTTGTCAGAAGGAGCTGTGAAAGCATTTGGAAATGTGTCCACAGAAAGATGTGTAGCCATCCTCCTGAGAGATTTAGCTCATCTTGAGCTCTTTAATTCTCTTATGCTGCTCTGTGTTTGGCTTGCCACTGCCTAGAAAGCTTAAGCACCAGATGAGGTCTCTTAAGCGGGTTAATTCTAGGTCTCTAGGGCAGCAGTGTTAGTACCACGAGCAATAATAGTGTAATGACCAAGTCCCTCTGCAGATCTAGTTCTAAGTACTCGGTAGCAAAGTTGATAACCTCTTACTTTCAGAAGCCTTTTAATTAGTTGATACTTTTTGAGTTTTTGAAAGCCAGTCTAAAAATGACTTTCAGCAGTTATGCTGTTGAAAACTGTTTTCTCTCTAAGAGGCTATACCGCTTCTCCTAATAGTAACTACCATTTTAGAGTCATTCTCATATCTGTATATATCTTCACTCCATTTGTGAAATAGGTTTATGGAAGCTTTGCTGTGGGATAAACAAAGCAGGGCCAGTGCATCAATGTGCAGCTTTACTATAGGTATTTGTGAGAATGTGCGTTAAAGACTAAAAAGCTGAACCATCTATGTAGGTTTTTCTGTGTAGGAAAGATGCCCTTTGAGTAGAAAGTTCTGTATAGAGAACACAAAGGAATTGCTAATTATTTTGGGACAAAGCTCTATTTCATTCCTTCAGGTCACTAGAAAGATCATCCGGCGGTATGTTTCTCCAGATGGCACAGAAAAAGAAGACATCATAATGCAAGGAACACCACAAAAACCTGTCACCGTTGAAGAAGGAGATGGCTATTCCAAAGTTGTAAAACGGGTTGTGCTGAAGAGCGACAGCGAACAGTCAGAGGTCAGATCATCCACTTCCCTTGTGATGGGACAAAGCTGCAGTACACCCACCACCAGTGTACCCAATAGCTACATCTTATGGCAATAACATTCATTTCTGAATGATCCTTTGAAGAGTTTCCTTGCAGATGGAAAGGCCTCCAAAAAAGACAGAGAAAAGCAGGGGGTGGGAGAAGAGACAGTTGTCTCTGAAAACATGTCAGGATACAGATTGTGATTCATGAGAAGTTCTAAATTCATAAAGAAGGCAGTATGTACCAAGATGGCATATAGATAAATGGCAAGTGTGCCTTTGTTATTATACCTCATACTCTAATAAGGAAGTTGGTGAATATTGTAATGAAATGATCTGATGTTCTCCAGATTTCTACAGCTAAGCCATTCTAGAACTATCTAGTTGTATCAGGTTTAAAGTACTCGTGCATTCTTGGATTTGAAGATGCTAAACAGAAGTGTTGCCTTCATGCAAACTATAGAGCCAGGCAATTAAGAAAGAAAAAAGCAACTGCAAAGTTCTTCTCAGTTTATCTTTTCCTGCCTTAGATCACGATGCAGCCCTATAGACGTTTGTATTAGCTCAATTAAGGTAGTGACAGAGAAGCAGAAGCCAATAAATAGGGATTCATTTCAGCAGCACTGCAATTGGAAGCAATGTTTAACTAACAGACATTCAAAATGCTAAGAACATGATTACTGTTCTCTCTCACCAGAATTGATCATCAGAATTAATTCCCTAGGAGTGTAAAGGAACATAAAAACAAAGCCTTTTTTTTTTTTTTTTTTTAAAGTTAGCTGACCATAGCAGAACTACTCCATATCACATGGAGCCCATATACATAGAATTTGTATTTTGCCGATTAGAACTGTGTTTGTCTCTTTCATACGGTATTCTAAAATTGTAGTCTGTTGTTCCTGTAAGAGTTCCTTGGATTTTACAAGTCTGTCTCACGCCTGAGAATACTATCTTAATTTTATGGTGTGAATGGATACCACTAACTCATGCTACCTGGCAAATACAGCTGAGATTCACTGCAAGAGGCCCACTTGTTACTTCCTATAATTCCAGTTGCCTTGGAACATGTGAGCCAGTCTGGCAGCCTGTGGTGTGGTGGAGGGTGGCAGCATCCCTGCTACCCTCAAGCTAGTTCAGGCTCCAGGAGCAGTTTCCACCCTGGTAGCATAAAGCTGCTCAGCTGAACATGCTCTCTAGGGCTGTTCCTGCTGTCTGAACTGGTAGATATTTACAAGGTCTTGTTCTGGAGCTGTAAAGCAGGTAATAAAATATACACTCACTATTTTGGTGTGTATGCTTAGAAAGTGAGACATTTCTTGTTCTCTGTGGCAATGATTTAGAAAGAATCACAGAACAGATATTAAGATTTTGTTTGCTATGTAATTCGTATCCAATATAAATCTGTTTTCTAACCTTCCAGGTGACTTTGTCTGAACCAGGTGTTTTGCCCAGTGCCTCCAATTTCCAGTCTGAACCAGTGGAAGGCCGCAAGGTCAGCAAAGTCATAAAGACAACTGTAGTGCAAGGAGAGAGAACAGAGAAACACCTAGGAGATGCTAGCTTAGCTACTGATCTTCCGTCAGCCAAAGAGGACTTTGAAGAGGTAAAAATGCCTTTTTAATGTAACAAATAAAACAAGTGTCACAACATACCTGGAGACAAACTCTACTGAAAGTTTTGCTGGTGGAGCATTAAACTCAACTACCAAATACAAACCTCTGTTGTAATACTTGGCCATGTTATGAAAAGATCAATATATTAAGGTATGCATAGGGGAAGAAGCTGCCATTAGAGAATTAACTGTGAAACTTTTTAAGATTAAAAAAAATATATAATAAGACAGAGGATTTAAATAAAGTTGGTAGAAATTGTGTGTGTGGTTACTCGTAAAGAAGGCCATCCATACAGTGCCCCTCGTGGACCTAATTTTAGAACTTGAAACAGTTAAGTCTACTCTCTCAGTAGGCAGATGTCTCACAACAATTATTCCTTTTCCTCTTGAAAGGAAGAAATAGCTATCAAGCTAATTAACACTTTTCCTGTTTTTATGCTTTTTCTGATCAGTTTAGACATTTCAGTAACAGAATTTAAACACAGAAGATCACACCCAGCCAACAAGGAATAAAAATGCTGCCTTTTTTGTTTTCTTTAAGTATTAGTAACAGTAGATACTCTGTGGAAGAGCTTGCCAGGCTCCAATTCCCTGATTCTTTCATTTCATCTATTTCTATGTATGCCTGTCTAGTTACGGAGAACAGGCAACTCAGGCTGACAGGTGTGACAGCTATAAAAGAGAATATTTTCTGTGACAGGAAAAGGGTTGCTGTAGTGGCTTTTGTAAATAGACACACAGGATGAGTTCTGCAACCGTGGTGCTCCAGGGCCTTGATTTGTGCTGTTTCAAACTTGGAAGTACTAAGATTGCTTCAGTACAATTCTTAGCACAGTGACACTATCCTACCCAAAAAACTGTGACTAACCTGTATGTTTGGGGAAGGGTTGTAAGGATGCAAATGGCAGGCAGATGCTTCTCTATTGTCTATTCATCATTTTCTCACCATTCAGCTTCATTTATATCAAGTATTAAGGTATGAAGAGCAATTACCTTCTGTCCTAGGTTTCTGTTCTTATGTTTTAATTGGAAGTTTATGTTTTAATTTGAGGCATTGAGCTATACAGGTAACCAAATGAAAGTCCAACTCCCTGCTTTAGTAGAGAAAGAAATCATGAAAGAGGATGGATCAATTATTAAAAGGTTTGGCTTGGCATGTCAGTGAACTGTTACTAGAAAAGAACTAACAAACTCATTATGAACAGATGTGGATTTAATTGTGTAAAGTGAAACCACTGGCAGTATCTAAAGCTTCATTACAAAAGTACTAATCCTTACTACTAACATTCTGTTACAGGAAGGGATATACACACTGGAAAGGTCTACAATCAGTTGAAAAGACTTGGTCAATAAGGGTGTTGTGGGCTAGCAGCTAAGTAGGGCACAACTGCTTGCTAATCCTCCTTCCCTGCTCTCCTTGGGACAGGGTTGAATAAAGACAATTTAGTAAGTGAAGAAAGGATGATGCAAAGAATCATTCACCACTTCCCATAAGCAGACTGATGCCCAGCCAGTCTCTGGGCAGTGGTCACCTTGAAAGACAGACAGACATTCCCACACACCCACTTCTTCCTCTACGTCAGTTCTTATTGCTTATATGACATCCACCACCCCTCTGGCTAGTTTGGGTCAGCTGTTCTGGCTGTGTCTACATCCAATTTCTTGCCCAGCCCCAGTACACTCATGAGGAGCACAGAGTCAGGAGGGACAAAACCAAAAACAAAGTCCTAATGCTGTGCAGGCACTGTTGTTCAGCAGTAGCCAAAGCATTGGTCTGTTACCAACACAGTTGGGGGCACAAAGCCAGAACACAGCACCATACAGGCTGCTGCTGTGACAAAAGGTAACTCCATCCTAGATAGACTCAGTATAAAGGTGTATTGCTGCCTGACTGATTTCCTTGGAGGTGATACAAAATAATAGTAGTATGATTTATAGTTAACAACATTAATCAAGAATACTTCAAAAATATTTTTTCATACCAGTTGACTCAATATTCAAGTCACAGAATTGAAGGGGTTGGAAGGGACCTTGAAGGATCATCGGGTCCAATCCCCCTGCCAAAGCAGGTTCCTCAGAGCAGGCTGCCCAGGTAGGCATCCAGACGGGACTTAAATACCTCCAGAGAAGGAGACTCCACAACCTCCCTGGGCAGCCTGTCCCAGTGCTCCGGCACCCTCACCATGAAGAAGTTCTTTGTCATGTTGGTGTGGAACTGCCTGGGCTCTGTCTTGTGGCCATTACTCCTTGTCCTGTCCCCACAAACCAAATCCCTCTGTCCCCCACACCTCAGGTATTTATACACATTGATGAGATCCCCTCTCAGTCTTCTTTTCTCCAGGCTGAACAGACCCAGGTCTCTCAGCCTTTCCTCATAGGGAAGATGCTCCAGGCCCCGTACCATCTTGGTGGCCCTCCACTGGACTCTTTCCAGGAGATCCCTGTCTTTTTTGTACCGGGGATGATCACTATCAAAATGGATGAGAGGATATATGGATATAAATATAAATCAAATACGCATACATTTTCTCTCTCACACACATCAACTTAAGCATCAGCAAATACAGTTTTACTGACTGTCTTAAGGCAGGCTTGCCCAGAAGCAAGGGTTGAAGAAGCCATCAGCTTAAGAAACTGAAAGTACCATACAGGAATCTTATGTTAATGTTCCACAGGACAACTTTGAGTGTAGAAGCGAAATACAGCAATTAGGAAGGTCCTGTGTGAATTTCAAAGTGTGTTGCATGCCAATGTTAAAACACGTTTTTGCTGAGCATCTAAAACTGTATGTGTAATAAGCATGAGGAGATGAACTGCCACTAGTTTACATTATGAAAGCCAGTTAAGTGGTGATGTGTGTTACATTCAATACAGAGTGAATAAAGAACATCTGACCTTAGTAGCCGGCTTAAACTGCCAGCTTACAATTCTTCTCGTTTTACTTTAAATAAAATTTGAAAACTTTAAAATTCCACCTGGGGAGGAGCAGCTCTTAAAGCCTTCAGAAACTGTGGGCTCTCTAAGAAAGATTTCTCATTCTTTTTCTTTAGGACAATGCTGAATAAAGCCAGCACACAGAAGAGGACTGTGATGAAGGATCGGTATGGAAAACACGTTCATATAGAAGAACTGGATGACACACCAGAAGCACTACCACAGGATGACCTCCAGCACGACCTCCAGCAGCTTCTTAGACACTTCTGCAAAGAGGACTGGAAACAGGATGCTAAATGAGAAGCTGCCACCCCTCAACACCACCACGTAACCATCCATCCAGTATGCAACATTCATCTTCTCTAGGTGTAGACATTGTTATCTACATAATCACTGGAAGACACTGCCATTTCTACTTGTGCAGATGCAGTGAATTCATTTTTTTCCCCTGTATTTGATTTTGGGTTTTTGTTATTTTTTACCCTGTAAGCTAATTTGTGACCAAAGATAGCATCCTTCATTCAGGATGATTTATCCACCGAATCGTCGTCTTTGTGCTGTACTGGGAATTTGTCAGCATTGCCACTTTTTGCTGGTCATTTGCTTCTGCACTAGCTTCATGAAACTGCATTTGTCAAGCCAACTTCATCTACAGGCCTCTTCAAGTGACTATGTACATGCATCATGAAAAAAAGGGAGTTAACATGTAAACTGTATATAGCAAGAGTATTTGGACTTACAAGACTGCAGAAAACACACTGCCTCTGAATACAATTAGCATCATGGATTACAAGGTCTATTGACACTGCTGAACAGCAATTAATAAAATAATGTTAACACTACGAACACAGACTGACTGAGGAGGAAGCACTGCAGATCCACTGCATCCATAAGACTTCCAGTTTAGGGATCTATTATAGTTAAAGGCTCTAAGAGTCAGGCTAAAAACCTGGAAACTCAGCTGTTCTCCTGAAGTAACAGCTGACTGTGGCCATCGATACTTTTAAGACCTTTGGACAGCCACTTAAAGATTTCCAGAAAAAGAAAAAAAAATTAAAAATACCCAATTAGGTAACCAACTTGCTAGCAGCTATATCTATGGCACATTTGCATACGGTATTAAAATCTTTTAGATCTGGACATGTGGCAGGGTGTATTAAACAATTATAACTACAGTAGTTTCCTGTTTTCATCACTGCTTTAGCAAACCACACTGTCCTGCTGGCCACTGCACTGTAGATAACTATGGGAGAAAGACTTAACCACTATACAAAGAGAATAATTAATTCACCATATTTTATCAAGATTGCCTCTTATCCAATAAATGCATGTCGCATTTGAAGGTCAAAAGCAAACCCTCCTGTAATCATGTCAACTTGTTGGCCCTCTTAGCACTGAGCGAGCAGTTTTTATCCTCCAATCAAGTGTTTTTTAAAGAGAAAGCTCACAATCCTTGAAAGCCACTTTCTGTTCATATTTTGTTACCTATCTATATATAAGATATATATTTCTAAACCAACCCTCTGAGAACCATGATAGCATATCTGCACTTTTATTTTCAAAAAAAGAAAACAAAGAGCTGACATTTTTGGTATTCTATACCTTAATATTTAGTGGCGGGCACTCTGTAGTGTTTTAGCATATGTAACACACGCAAACACACTAAATGTTTTTAAACAGCTATTTGTTTTTTTTTTTTTTTTAATAGTATATTCGAGAAAGATTAAAAACAAATCCTCTCCTGTAGGTGGTAAGAGTTTTCCAAGTTTATCAGGCCTTCTATTATTTATAGTTTGCTTGGTTGTTTTTTTATGACTCACTCAGTGCTCAGAACAAGGGCACTTCTCATTAAGATAATGATGCCAAAAGCATAAAAACATCTTGGGAGTTCTGGCTTCCAGCAGGCAAAGCAACCCGAGGTGCCATGCTAACACTTTTTTTGGCAGGCAGAAAAAAAAAAAGGTGTTTTGGTAGCCAAAATGAACGAGACCCATGATGAGACATTTCACGATACATCATGGCTTTCTTATTGTCAAAGACAGCAGAGGATGATCTACAAGAATGGGGCTCTAAAGAAATGCATTTCTGTTGTGTTATTTGCGGTGCAGATGATGTTCTGTGTAACAGCATAATGGTTATTCACCTCTTATTTTGATTTTTTGCTGTGTTATCAAAGAACTTGAATACTGTGAGAAGAAGTGAATTTTAAGTTGACGAATCAGCATCTTGTTCCCATGGTGATAACACTAATTGAATATATCTATGAGGGCATGTATTAGTTAAAAATTAAAAAAAAAAAAAAAACAACACTAACAATACATAGCTGCAATGTGTACAATGGCTGATTTAACTAAATAAAAATGTACAAGTGTTAAATGTAGCAATGATGGCTCACTCTCTTTTACTGCCAGTGCAGCATAAAAGGAACAGCACCCACTTGGGGACCTTAACCGAACTATCACAATTATAATTCCTCCACACTGCACTCTTTATGATCTTTTTGATTCTGCCGTTCAGCAATGAGTACATGTCAGTCCTTATTAAGGGTTAGATGTAGTGTTTTTGTTTTTTTTTTTTTTAATCATCGTTAATAATTTTTCAAAGGGTAGCTAGCTATGTTTTCTAATTATTCCATCGGGCCTGAAAGTACAAGATTTTCCTTCAAATACAGCCTGGACCACTTGTTATACTCAGTTATGTCTTCAATGCCCACATGTACTACTACAACAGCTAGTGAGTTGCTCTCTCTCTCAAGCACAGAGCACGCAGGGAGGAAAATCTCTATCACGTCTTACATCCTTGCACTGCACAGAAAATACAGAAAAGAGGCTGCTTTGTTGCCAGGTCAGAGGCAGCACTATAAATCTGTACCAACTCAATTACTGCAAGCATAAGCAGCACAAAGGCCACGGTGATATTCACCCATGAACACTGGGGTGTGTTTTGGGGTGGCCTGTGATTGCCCGCAGCTCTGCTTCACCTCTGCTATCACAAGTGGCCCAGGCTGCGTCTCAATGTACCTCAGTGTACCGCCTTGGTCAGTTACTGCAGGCGGTGCAGTAGGTAGTGGGGAAATAGGACACACATCAGACGTAGCCTGTTAGTGGTAAAACATGCTTAAATCCTAGCCTGACCAGCTTCAGCTTCGCTGTACTAGCACTTTGCAATACAAACACTATTTTACTGAAAGACTTTGGCCAGTTCTGCTCAGTAATACCTGCAAGTACAAACCTGTTATGAGCTCATTTATATTTCTTTAAAAAAAGAAAGAGAAGTCATGAAATCCAAGTTCTAATTTAGTGCTTGTTGTAGACTACTGAGTGGCAGCAACAAGTCAGATCAACTCCATCTTCCTCCCCTCCACTTTGAAAAATAGAGAAGGGTTCATTTCTGTTCATGAAAGATTCAGTATCTGCAGCCTACCTGTAAAAGCGAATAGATCTGTAACAAGAAGGTTCATATTATCATGTTTTTTTTTAGTCAGACTGTAAAGCTCTGTAAACCTGACCAAAGAAGATGAACACTATTGGCACAGCCCTTGGTACCTATTCCCTTACTCCCCTCCCTAGCAAACCCTGGAAGAAGACGGTGTGTATCTCAGACCATGTTAAAGTGCCCTAAGTAACTTCCGTATCTCTGATTACCCTGACACAAGCAACCACACAGAGAACACAGAGCCTGTGCTGGCTGTTGCCCTATATTGAATAGGTTCTAGCACGTCAGCAAAATGGGGATAAACTCACTTATTTACCTAGCGTCCCCTGCATCTGTCCAGGGAGATTCGTAGTTGACATATTACATAAAACTGGGGTAAGGAAGTGGACCACGCCGGCAGGACCGATGGGTGCTTTTTGAGCCACACAAACTACAGCCCCTTTATTTACTATTCAGAGAATTAAATGAGCCAGAAGAGCCAGCAAGACTGAATTTACAGCTAACACAAGTTCATCATGTACATACATAAGCAGTAAGTTTTTCATAGTACGAAGTATACACTCCATACACCATAGTATATAATTTCAGGCCTTTGATAGGGAGCAATTTAAATGAATTACATATTTCTCTGAGGAAATAAATATAGACAGCTTCCTCAGCTGTATACCTTAATACCTTCTCCAAAGCACACACCCCACACCTCAGCTATGAATTTTGCTATTGTTGCATCGATGCTAGCATAGAAAGCAGCATTTCAGAGGAGCCCAAAGCTGGAACATTTGTCAGGGCTCAAAATAGCCAATAAAGAGAACACCATTTGTTGCCTTTTTTTTTTTTTTTTTTTGCCAGTGACACATCAACTCCTGAAAAGGAAGCTATATCCTCAACCTTTGCCATCCTTTTTCAGTCCCTTGCACAGATCTATTTTGTCTTCCAAGATCTAACCCTCTTCTTTTCGGTAGAGGCAGCTCTACCTCAGCTTTGCCTGCCACCTCTGCTTCCTGTTCCTGTAAGCAGGAGAGCAACTCATGCCATCTAAAGGACTGTCAAATGCTGTTTGCTTTAATGAGGTCCCAACAGAAAGGGGGAGTAAAAGAATCTATTTTGGAATGTATTGCTGAAGCACTGCAAGGATACTAGGAATATCAATATCAGTCTCTGCACGCATGCTACATGGCTGTCAAGACGCAGGGCTGTACCCATAACTGATTTTTGTTCAGCTGTTAAAAATCAAGCAAATACATCCACATGGCAGCCACCAAACACACATAAAACAAAGCAAACAAATAACAAAACACACACAAAAACACCTGCACAACAAACCTGGAGCCATTTATTCAGTTGGAGTTAACACAATGTTTCTAGGTCACTGAGTGCCCACTGAAGCCATGAGCTTCATGCTTTTTCAGTTCAGTGACCGACACCCCCGCCCATCTGCATGCTTTTCAATTCCACTCCATCAGATCAACTTCTCCCTTGGTTAGTCTTACACTCTTGATGAATCTTATGCTGACTTTCTCTACTTATGAAATCAATACCCAAGTTACCTTACATGAGCCTAAGCATAGCTGTTGCTGTGCTCAAGGCTAAAACAGAACACACCAGGACATGTAATAATGGTGTATGGATCTAAAAACGGCACGCTATTTAAACATACATAATTGAAGCATCCACCACCAGCTGCAATGCGTCAGAACACATGGTGTGCTCAAAAGCAGCCAGATTTGTAGTGCAACACAATGGCTTTTATTGAACTAACGTAATAAATCCAGACCTCTCAGATGATGCAAGTGAAAAAACATTAAATTTGGCTGGTGAAGCTCTACTTCTACATACCTGCAGGGTAAAGATCCAACAAGGACTATCCTTTATATCAAAAAGCATTAATAAATAAAGATAAGGATATTGAAACACAGACACACAAGATTACATCAAACCAATTCATTAAACTTGTGTTTCTGCTTTGCTCTTTATGTTTTAGCAAATGACTGACCACAAGGATTCTCTCTTCCTCTTTGTAACACTACAATTTCAGCCTCACATTTTTATGCCTGCACGACTTCACAGCAGGAGCTGTCACAATAAAAAATAAAAAGGTGTCTATAAAAGGCTCCAGTAGTGCTGAAGATCAAGTTTTCCTCAAACACTCTTTCGAGCTTCCCTTTGCACCTCCGATACATCAGACATTGACTACTTGGTTGAACGGTATGAGACAACATCCATCCCCTAGCCTCCGCATCCCCCAGTTGTTTCCGACCTGAGCAGCAGCAGTGAATCCTTCCTCCCAGCTTTGTTAGTGGGGCAGGGACTGTCACTTCACATGAACCGAATGGAAGTGAGCTACAAGGTGCTGACGACCCCTTTCTAGCTTTCTGCCTGTGCCAGGTGATAAAATGCAACTCTCCCAGTAGGAGAGACATCAGGCCCACGCACGCCAAGCCTCCCACTCCCACCTGCTCATTTCTGCAGCCATTTCATGCTGGAGGAAGGCAGCTTGCTGGTGAGTGTCAAGCAGGGCTTGCTGGGCAGCATTGTTCTGGGTCAGGCTGTAAAAGCTGTGCACGAACAGTGCATTTCCCCACCAGTCAGATAAGTCTGTTAGTTTTTAAGGTGCATTTTAAGATGCTATGGAAAGAAACATATGAATCATAGATGCCCTCTAGCTTTAGTGGATCAACAAATAACTGTGTTGACATGGTACTAAAATGTTTTTTCAGTCATTCATATCAGGTATGCATAGACACAGACTGCACCCAACCCCCCCCTACTCTACAGGATGCTATCTAAACTCTCCCAGTTAGAGCAATATCAACATGAAGGAAAAGAGGTAGAAAGGCATATTTGAACCCAAGAGATTTAAAGAAGCATTATTACTTGAAATAATGTAAATAAACAGAGTCAGTCTCAGTGTTTTTCTCATTTGCCAACCATCTGTATTTTGCATTAAAAAAAAACAAACAACAACAACAAAAAAAAAACAACACACCCTCCACTGTTCAGGTCTGAGCAATTAACAACAAAAACCCAACCGAAAATCAAACTAAAACAAACAAAATAAAAAGAGAGTTCAGACACATCAAACCAAACAGACACAGAAGAGCATTAGGAGCACCTGGAGGAACACATCTTCCCCTTAGTGATGCCCAACAGGGTGCAGTCGCTGAAGGAGTGCTGAGAAGTCCAGAAGAGAGCCACACAAGTGCTACATCCAAAACTGGGTGAAATAAAGTAAAACTTATAAAAGCCAGTTGAATCTTTCTGAGGCCAAACAGAATAGGCCTTTGCTAAACAGTAGCTGGCATTGCACGAGACTTTTTTTATTAAATAGCCACAAGAGTGCAGCAAAACACCAGTTTTTAATAAAATAACCACAGCTAAGACCCCACAATTTTTTGAACGCTGGTATTTGCAAGAAACTTCCTACCACTTATTCAAAATTTTAAAACTCTTTATATATAAAAATATATTCTATTTAAACACATATACAGTTTTTTTCCTTTAGTAGCAACAGTAAAACCCATGCAAAATAAGGTTTCCACAAGGATATAAGAATATTTTGAGAATATTTTGTGTATGTAATATAAGTGTATTTGCTCAAACTGCATTGCTCATTTTGTAGGGGTACCAAAGCAGATGGATTGCAGTCAGCATCCAGAGCACGCACATTTCCCTACAGAACATTAAAACCAATGCTGTACTTTGACACCCAACCATTGCTGTCATTTACCCGATTATAAGAATAACAGCCACAGGATATACACACACTGTGCAACCACAACTTCCAGGTACACTAGAGCAAAACAAGTAGTTTTTGTTTGTTTGTTTGTTTGTTTGTGTGGGTGTTTTAATGTAAAATACTTTCTTCCTCATCTGTAAAACACAAAAAGCGTCCAATTTATTTCACTTACAGCCAGGAAGGCTCCCTCCCACCCTGGTCAATTAAGATGGCAATTAACCAAGTCAAACGTACTTGCCCTACAATGTATAAGTCAGATGATTAAGCCCAGAGAAGTTTTTAAATGTAAGAGACAAGGTTGTTCCCCCAGGATGGGGCTTAGCCCAAGCCTACAGAATTCAGCTGTACACTTCAGGAGTTCCCCCCATTAGGCCACATTTCCTGCAGTCAGTGAAGATATTAACCACATTTGGAAACAGAAGTCAGTTACTTTCATCTCTCTATTCTTTCAGTGGTTCTAAAGTTCAAATAACTGAGAACTTTCTCAAAATTCACACCCACTGTCCTTTTAATTACTACATTTGTCCTTTTATTTCTCCCTCTGAGCATGCCTTCCCTGTGGAGCTAGCCTACCTGCCTCGTTACAAACAGAAGCAGCAGCCCCTTCAGGCACCAGAGGGAAGAGTTCCTATTTGTACTTCCACGTCTTGGGGTGAAGCACATTCTCCAGAGGAGGGCATGCAGATAGCCCACAATAAATGAGGAAAACTGGAAACACATTATCAGTGTCACAATATATTGCTGCAAGCTTAAGACCAGACGTTCTTTATTTCAACTTTTAAAACATTTCCATTATGCAAGTGCTGCAAAATTCTGCACTCGCACACAGGCACCACCTCTAAGCACATCGCTTTTGTGACCATTTTACTGTCGTTCTTTACCCTGAGTCCTTTTGGTGACTCAGGATAGATTATTTTCATTCCTGATCTGCTTTAAATTAAATCAGCAGAACAGGAATGCAGGTGCTTATTGAGTATTCTGGTAGAAAAATCTCTTTGCTTTTATACTATAGTTCCCTCTCCTCCTCACAAATTAATGAAGTTGTGAGTACCATCTATGTCGTACCCTGCATCTATCAGTGGTCCTCAACTTAGCCTTGTTTCCTTAGGAAGTGAACTAATGAGCATATATAATTCTGTAATCCTGGTTTCACCCATGAGTTTAGGCCAAGGCTCAAGTACTGCAAAGACATTTCTTTGTTGTCACATTTTCTGTGGCTTTCTACAATAACCAAGTACTTCACAGATTCAAAGTCCAATAGAATGGGAAATAAACACAAAGAATTGGCTGATTATGTTTGAAAAGGCCATGGTGATGAGTGGATGTTCCCAAAGACTGGAAAACCTCTTTTCAAGGAGGATGATCTGAGGAAGTACAAGCTGATTAGCTTCACCTCAGTCCTTGGGAAGGTAATGGAACAAATAATCCTGGAGCAATAATCCAGACATTAAGGACAAGAAGGTGACTTGGAGCAGCCAGCATAGATTTTGGAAGGGGAAATCATGCTTGACCAGCTTCATAGCCTTCTATGGGAAGAAGGAATAGGAGAAGAGTGAGCTCAGGAGGATTTTATCAATGTGTATGCACGCAGGGAGGCTCTCTGGGAAGGAGAGCCCACAACCCACTGAACAGCTCAGTAGCTAGCTTTCTTTTTGGTCATAGAAAAAGAGCATTCCTAACTTCACAAAGGAAAGCAAACTTCAGGAAGGCCCTGGAAGACTACAGACTACCAAAAAAATCGCTATTCCTTCTCACAAATGACAAGTGTGTGCATGCACATGATGATGGTAGAGAAGCCCAGCTGAAATTCCAGAAAGGCTGAACTACACTTCACACATCACAGAGATTTTCTTTAAGCCTACAGTAAGATGAAACTACTACAAAAAGCTCATAAACTCAGAAAGCATTTTGCACTGCCTTCCTGAATTCTTAAAGTATCTAGAAGATGAGAAATGTTTTGTCCACAATCATTTTTAATGGGGAAAGTCAAATTGAAGTACAAATCAAACATCTCTCCCCCCGTATCATCAACACACAGTGAGGCTTACCCCTCCTATCCCTGCCTCCCACCTCTGAAATTAATGCTTAGGTGCACACAGTTTTAACAAATATTTTTTTTAAAACCTGTTCTATGAAACACTGAATAAAGTCAAACTCAGTTGCAATGCTGCAAATGGACTGACATAAGCAAAAACGTGTGTAATCTTTTGAGTTGCTTCCATACAGAAGGAGATGCATGACTTTTGTAGTATTTGAATGGTAGAAATTGTGCAACGTGATTTATCTACTTAATGCACACTTAAACATGACCTAAACCCGCAGTTATTTGTTCAAAGAATGAAATCTGGACAAGCACATCTGAGAAAGCTAGTTAAAGACACTCAGAGATAGCATTTGCAGTTACTAATGACACTGAGCTGTGGTTCCCTCTCTCCACAGTGGTACCAGGGTAACAGGGACCGACATTCCCAGGCACGATATACACTGCCGGTAGGGAGGAGTGTTAAGTGAACATTACAAAATTGAGACACAAACTGAAATTCAAATAAGCAGAAATTCAGTAAGCAAGTGATTTCCATATTTATTAATCCATGAAAAAAAAAAAAGAAGAAAGACACTTATGCAGTAAGTTATTTTCGATAAAGTGTATGCCAAAGTTTTTTAAACAGTCTGATGACAAATGAAGAAAGATTTTCACACTCTTGTTCCCCATGTAGTCTGACCAGTATGAAGAGCATGTGTAACATACGGGAGTAATCCATGGCTGACAGGGCATTTACACCACTTCTTTAAGTTGTGTGAACACTTGCTCCAATCAGCACCTCACATGAATCACATAACAAAACAAAATAAATATAGCAGTTGAGTTACAGCGTGTGCAACTCTGAAGATCCTTGAAAACTGAGACATTACAGTCTTGGCATATGTCCAGTAGAAGTCTCAATAATCATAAAAATTATGCTTATAAACAGCACTTTCACAAACAAACAAACATAGGCAGTGGTGCATTTGTCACAAAAGGGCATCTAACTAAGCCTTAGAAAATAAATCAGTACATTTAAACAAACTGCTCTCATAGTGTGGCTTCTATATACTTGAAGGTTTTCAAAAAAATGAAACATCATTTAAACAAAGCTTTCTCTATGCCAGCAGAATATCAAGTGCAGATGTTGGCTTACACAGGAGGAAGCTTGCCTGGCAAACAGATGCTCCATTTTCTATGCTTAGAAGACACTTTTAAAATGAAAGCCTCTTACTAACAGCACAAGCAGTAGAACAAACCAAACCACACTTCCTGGTGTTTTACTTTCAGATTGTTTTCTTTGCTGAATAAGGCTTAAGACTAATGCCTTATAAGTGCACATATAGCCTTTCATCTAAGTTTTTTTAGTGAAATAATCTCTCTGGCAGGACTAGACCATTGCTTTCCCTAGCAAGACTCCAAATCAACAGAATAACAGCTTTCAACAACACATCCACATGTCTTCACCTCCACACGGCAGCCTCCCTCCCCCTCCTAAATCACACATTGCCTACAGAAAAGATGCTATTTTCTGCTCATCAGTTACTGTAGCTCAGCTGTACACAACTGGGTTCCCCCAGTCGGTACACACCATTTGTTAACAGCTCCCAGGAAAATCTGCTCATCTGCACAAAGATGAAAATGGACTCCTAAAGGTTTCCACTCTCCTTGCTGTGATATTTTTCCTCTAGTAAAGGCACACACTAACTGAGAAGCTCTCTAACTTTTTAGCAGAGTCCAACTTCAGCTACAGGTTGCGAGGGCTGTGGGGTAATTGGCTCCTACTGGGGAATGAGGAGCAGCTGGAGCCATAATGACTGCTCTCTGCTCCAGGTGCATGCAGTCACTTAGCACAAGGTGCAGCTACACCTGCTCTTTGAAATGGTACAGGGAAATAAATAAAATAAAATAAAATAAAATAAAATAAAATAAAATAAAATAAAATAAAATAAAATAAAATAAAATACAAACCACCAAATGCACATATATATGAAGATACTGCAGCCAATTACGCTTGAAAACATAGCTGAGTACATGCAGGGGGCATATTTATTGATAAGAAAGTGCTATTGTTATTACTTCTTAAATAGCGCAATATTCTTTACTCATATACTGAGTCATTTCTAACTGGCGCTGCAGGACATATTTACTCCATCTTTGTGTTTTGCTTTCAAGAGCTTTGGGTGATTCACTCCAACCTTTAGCAAGTTAACCCACCCCGCACAGAAGGCTGGCCTCCCTGTTGCTCAATGTGCACAGCTGCAACGCTGTGCCACAGATCTGCCAGCAAGGAAAGTCAGTAATCCTTAACCAGGCACCCAGCCACCTAACACATGGTCTCTCTGTTATGGCTTCAGGCAAATGACTAAGCCATCCACTAGCCCCTGGCATGAGGTTACGCTAACTGAACAGCATCTGGAAAAGCACTGGACATGAGAAATTGCTGGATGAGAAAGATCAGTAAGCGAGGAACTGACAGAAGTTACAGATGGTGCCATCAGGGGTGCCCACATTTCACAGGGGCTTCAGGGGGAATTAGGCGCTCCCAGATAGCCACAGGGGAGTGCTGGGGACCTCAGGCAAACCAAAGCCTTGTGAGGCCAGCATTGCCTCAGTAATGCTGGCCTCAGCAGCTAACCACATCAGTAATATCCTCTGAGGGTGGTGGTGCTGTTATTATGTCCCTTAGATAACAGTATCAGAAATACCCAAAATACCCAGTGTGGGTATGTATCTAGTAAAACTGAGTCCATCAGGGGAAAAAATAATCAGGGACAGATTATTTATTTGGGGGGGGGGGACGACTGGAGCAGAGAAAGTGGAACAAGGATGGCAGAAAGGAGGGTCAAGAAATGTAAAGCAGGATAACGCAGTCATATGAAGAGGGCTAGCTAGGGCTACCTGTCAGGCAGCCTGTGCCTGATCACAGCAGGTGGAGCAGGACCATAAAGCAAAACTGCCGTTCTTGATCAGACCAGAAGAGTTACACCTGTTTCTGTGGTCTAGAGGACCAGGGTGAGAGGTGAAGGTCAGCAGGGTCTTTCCCTCCCCAAAACAGGAACATCCAGACAGACAATGTGCTAACGTGTGTTGGAGCCCACTCCTAGCCAAATGGCGAGTACCCATCTCTTCGTACTGCTCCCACACTTCCACCAGAACTTTTCATAACTCTTTATTTGGGCTGGTCAAATTCAGCAATACTCAGTCGATTTTCCATCAGAACACTGGCATTAAACATAATATATATGGTACAATCTATGGAAAAACAGTCCTATGTGTTTTTTCTTAAAACAAACAAGAAAAAAAACCAACAACAATAATTTTAAACCCATAACATACAATAAAAACAGTATGGAGATTGAATTTCAAGGTGTGTTTTCAGGCACAGCAAGGTCCTCTGTTCTACTTCATATTCTGTTCATTTGGCATGCTCACTGAGGACTCTTCTCCACACAGCACAGAGCTGCTTCTCCCAGCAATGAGCGGTGATGCTCCCGCTCTGTTTACACCACCTCCAGCAGCTGAGCTGAGCTGCAGGAAGCTGGGCATTGTCTTCTCAGGTACTTGACAGTTTCCGAAAACCATTTCCGATTATCAAGAAGGCTTTGAGTGCCTCCTTAGCTGCAGACCAACAGCTCTATTTAATAGTGCTTTTAATGATAGCCATTGGCAGGCAGGCATGATTTTCCCTGCTCTCAACTCACCAAAAGCCAGACAGTCCAAAAACATGAGTCTAAACAAATGAGCCATTAGTGCCAGCTGGCTATTTCCAATTGAGTTATATCTTTTCTGTATTATATTACATTGTTGCCTAGAGGTCTTTATTTTTGCTCTTAATTTCTCTGGCCTGCTTATTTCATTATCCAAGTGTCACAGCTGAATAGCATACAGCAGTGGTTTTAGTGCATTTACACAAACCATACTGAAAAAAATTTGATTTTGAGAATCTCTGCACCTTTTCTCTGAGCTCCCTGCAACAGAGGATCTGAAATATACTTCTCAGAGTGGTGGCAGTTATGGGCCTGCCTGACAACTCAAAGGCATTAGAAAAACAGAAGCAGACTCTGGACATTAAGTCATTTGAATATTGAACGCTGTCCAGGTTCTCTGGCTAGTCTCCCAGACAGATAGTATTTCAGTACTGAAGAGAGAGAGTCCTGTGTAGGGACAACACTTACAAATAAATATGCTACAGAACCAGGAAAATGACTGATCCTGGGGGATGCAGAAACACGTACGTAGGAGGAGACTGGTAAAATTGCATATGGGAATTGAAACCCATTTAGATACCAACAGGACCTCTAGATCCGTCATGAAAGTTTAAGCTCTTAATCAAAGTCTGCAAGCACCTTCAGTATCATTTCGCTATCAGACTTTAATACTCAACAGAAATTTTTGTTCTGAAAAGATCACTGCATATATAGCCCAAAATTTGTACCAAGGATGGCATCACAGCAGAATCCAGGAAAGTCCCTTACTGTAGTGAGCCTCTACATCACTCATTTGGAGCACTTCTCTCACCTCCCCTTTCCATTAGCTATAGCATGCATTTTACCTGTTTGTTACAATTCCTGATACAGTCTCAACTTTCACATCTATCATTAGATTTTTTCACCTGTAGGTTGCCACATGCTAGTATGCGGTATATTTATATGCATACCTTGAGGCACTAGTCTAGCAACATTAAAAAGAATAAAAAAAACTTTTTGCAGAAGCAACAGAAACTACAAACACATTTTGCTCAGACACAAAATGTCAACGATCGTAATTACCTTAGGCAGTTTTGGATGGGGTCCAAAGTAAAACCACTCCTTCTTTTTAACAGAGGCAACAAATTCCTGCCCCCAGTTATCACTTAGTTATTTGTCAAGCTGACCAGAGGAAGGTCACTGAAATAAGATGTTTAAACGTGTCAGTCTATAGAGATGGATGTTCTCCAGTTCTTGAATTAGGAATGAAAGCCAATGAAAAAATAAATGAAATCTTTTACCAGCCAGCTAGTAGCTTTAGGCTACTGGAGCAAGAAAAACGGCCAGATTTTCAAAGAAACTTGGAGAGTAAGTCCAATACTTTCGCTAGAAATGCTTCTATATTCACTCAACATTTCTGAAAATTGTCTCCTTTTTCTAAATAAAGCTGATTTTTTTTTTCTTGAAAATGCCTATAAGTTGGTTGCCTTATTCTAGAACTTTCCTCAGCTTACCAGTAAACCAGTATAGTTATAGGCCTCAAATGGGTAAGTACAACTCAAAGATATGTGCTGTTGAAGAGGACAAGAAAGCCAATGCTGTGGCTGTATTAACTCTATACTGTCAGCTGCTACTAAATTTATTATTTGACTGAAAAGGAAAATGAAGTGAAAATTTAAAGAGGAAATGGAAGATATGAATACAGTATTTTTCTCTCACACTTTCATCGTCTGTCTTCCATAAAGTCTGTCTCATTCCCTGAAATCAAACTCTTATGAGAAGTTACAGCTCAGCTGAAAAAATTATTCCTATTTAGAAACTTCTCAAAATATTATCCTGAGTTATGAATCAAAAGCATATTATTTATCACTCATCTGACCTAAGCTGACTCCTGAGATGAGACAGACTGGCTGGCAGCAGTGAAGCACAACAAATGTTTCCCATAGATATAAATATGCGTTTATGTAGGTTGTGTACAGATTCCCCTTCATCATCATCGTCATAACTGTCACTGAGGACAACAACAAAAAGTAGGTACTCTAATAAATTGTCTCAGAATCGATGAATGCTTCCTCTGAGGTTATTTTCATGTGGCAAGACAGCTGATCACACCATTCCCTGGCCACGGAGCATAGCATAAAGTACTCATTATTTTATGAAAATCAGCACTTCTGGTCAACTCCATTTGTGTATAGCCCAAATGACTTGACTGGAGCCTCAAAGGCTGTGCCCTGAGTCCCTCCTAGTGGTTTGTCTCAAAGGGACTTAGACCCTGAGAAGTTTTGGACAGCCAACCCAAACTTGGTTCAGTTTTCTTTTCGTTTGTATCTTTAAATTTTCTTTGAGGAGCAACAGGAATAAAGTAGGCCTGGATTTTATTTATTTATTTATTTATTTATTTTTGTAGCCACCACAAAGACACATACTCCCCCAAATTAAATGGAAGTTGGAAACTGAAGAGATTTATTTCACATCACATGTACATAAGTTCTACCTCCTGTCTTAGCACCTCCTAACTAATAAGACTACATTGGAATGATCTTGTCCAGCCCATTTTTCTGAAAGGCAGTAAAAAATCAGCACTGAGCTCTGCAAACAGATATTAATGAAGGGATGAGGAATATAAGTTTTACCACCCCTAGCTCTCTCTTTCAATCACACAACTACAGATCAAAAAACCATCTTTGGCCAGTCACCTCTACTGTCTTAGCATCTGGACTGCATCAAGCATTTTCAGCCAGAGGAAAGGGGCTGATCTCTGTAACAATGGCCAAATGACAGAATCTCACAGCAATGTCCTGGGTAGCAATACAGTTGTTTTGTGGTTAGGTACCTGGAGAGAGATCTGGAAAATTTGGCATCATTTACTCGCACAGGCCACTGGTAGTAGAGGTATCGTGGGCTGGCCATTAAATAGGTCTCATTCCTATGTCAGCCCTTATCTGCAAACAGACTGCTGCCATTATCTGTCTTCCTTTGTCTTGTCTTTTTACAGAGGAATTTTTTTATTATTTTTTTTTTTATGATGTCAGGGGAACTGATGACAAGGATGATCTTTCACTGTAGGAGCTCACTGAATATTTTCAAATTGAAGCATTTTTTAAAAGTATCAGTACATTCATTTCAGTGGAAACAAAGAAGGTTCCTGGAAACAGCAAGCTTGAAAAACTCAAAATAAATTATTCAAGAACTTTTTGAAAAGTGACTTTTGCAAAAATATGTAACAGACAACCTTTTGTTCTGCTTCAGACTTTGTACGTGTGTGTGCAATGTAGCATTACATTTTAACCAACTCACTGTAAAACTGAAACCTTGTAATTACTTCTCCATCAATCATCACCATCTCAAATCTCCTCCATTTGTCCTGCCAGCTCAGAAAGATTTATTTGTTGTCTAAAAATCAGATGAGGTCCTTTTTGCTTTTGTAGGTCAGTACCTGTGACCAAAAAAAAAAAAAAAAGTAACTTTATTTTGGGGGTTTTCTGGGAGGAATTTTTGGTGTGCATGGGTCTCCCCCTCCTCACCCACCTACCCCTTTTTTTAAAGATGTGTGAAGTAAAAATACTGCTAATATTTTGCAGATGCATTGGCTTTGAACTGCTGACAGATGCAGGAAGTTGGTTTTATCTAATATGATTAACTAGTATGACCTTCAAACCTCACAGAGTATTAGCATGTGCTGTCAAGACCAGCCATGCTCTGCTGCTGCATTCGGTTCAAACATTGCCCTCAGACCAGTCTGGTGCAATGGGGCTTTCTCAGATTTGGGAACTGCTGCACAACTTCACCCTTTGGGATTGGCATAAACCTTGCTCTTCAGAGGGAAGATCCTGGGGATACTGCCTCTTCCCCACTTACTGGGAAAGCAGAAAGCTTTCTGTGACAAGAATTTGGAAACTGAGCAAATGCTACAAACCACGATACGCTCGGTGAAATGCAGCGAAGAGCTGTGTGGCTCTCCTCTAAGCTCTCCTTATAATTCTGGCCATAAATCCTTCATACAGAGTCTGTAATCACTGTCGTTCAGGGGATGAAACTTACCCTTGTACCTACAAACTCTTGTCATTCATCAAATTTGTGGTCTTGGGTAAATTACATACTGTCGGGTTTTTTAGCCATAAAACCAGGTAGGTGATGCCCACCTACTGACAGCAACACAGTAAGGATTAATTAGCTAATGTACTTAAAAGCCTCCCAACACAACACCAGCAATACTACACCTAGTAATACTGCCTTTTGTTCCTGTTACTGACTGTGCCCCAGGAACTGGTCTCACATAAAAGGAAGAGACAAAAGGACAAGTCATCAGTGGAAGAAAGAAGGAGAATGGAGGGAGTACAGTTTCAGGCATAAAAGTAAAATGACTCATTTTGAGGAGTGGCACGTCATCACAAATGTTTTCAGCACAATAAATGCTATGTGGTAATAACCTCAGGGTTTCTTGTGGGAAGAGGATGAGATGATTTGGAAGAGGTCACATGTAATGACAAGAAAGAATGGGAGGAAATGGGAGGAAGGCAGGGAATGAGCACTAGGGGAGCAGAGGGAAGAGATAAGTATCTGAGTGGAGGAGCAGGGAGCAGTAGCAGTGTATTGACAGAGAAGTGAAAGAATCTAATCTAAGAGAAGCCTCAGACTGCTTTCTCCTCTTGCCATCAAAATACTTAGATCTTTCTGCCAGCTACTTGTCCTTGGAGCTAAGTGGTGTGAACTGCTAAAGCCCTTTTATAAAAGCAGTACACTCCTCATCCCTCAGGCACTTCCATTCTCTCAATCTCCCTTACTTCTTTTTGGAAGCCAGCATAAGACTTGAGGGATGTAAAGTAAGTAGCTCTGCCTTGTTGCATGTCAAAAGCTGGTTTTAGGTATCAAAGAGCTGGGAAACAGCAAATACAGAAATATGTGAATTCAGTAAGACTCAAACACCAAGATCCCCTATGTACCTACAGAGAAGACAGTAAGTATTCTCCCTTGTTGCCTCTAAGTGTACCTGAGGGTCCTAATCTTGAGAAACCTGTTACAAAGAAGAGATCAGAGAAGCATTAACTGAGGACTTTTACACAGAAAGCCTCTATGTTATTTGTATCTGTTCATGTATTGAAACCACCAAACACATCCATTTATGTAAGTGACTCGTCTTGTTTCCTGCCTTTAGCTTTGTGTTAATCCTCATTGCATTTTTCAGCCTTTGTGGCACCTTCAGTTGACACATGTCCAGAGGAAAGGGATCCATTCTGCTGTTCTCATTAGGGAGATTATGACGGGTTTTTGAGCTGCGCTGAAACAAAAAATAGACCCATCCCCACTTATTTTTCAGTAAGAAAACAGAGAAAGGCTGTCTTAAATATTCACTTAGTGGTTATGGCACTGACATTGCACCAGGGACACTTCCGCTCAGATTCCTGGCATGAATGAAGAAGAGCAAAATCTCCTACTCATGTCTTCCAAATCACAGTCAAAGTGCTCTACACCCAGGCCCAAAAAATCAGTGTGCTCCTGTATTTAGGTCTGTCCCAGTCACATTTAACTATTTAACTATTTAACTATTTATTTATTTATATTTTTTAAGCATAAATATTTAACTATTTATGTTTGTGGTTTGGTTCCAACCAGACTGAAACAGTGCTTCCGAAAACAGGTCAGAGAATGATGTGTCAACACCTGCATGTCTCCAAATATACGCATGCAAAAATCAGATTTGATGAAAGAGGATTTTCATACTAAATGAACTGAGGTTATGAATTCACAGATCCATTTCAAACTGCTGTGATGGCTTTGAGGGGCATTTCACATAACTGGTTCTTACTATGGGCTGTCACACATCAGTCTGCCATGCCTGCAGTTCTTGGAGCATCGAGATGTGTTAACAGCTAAACACTTCCACTGAAGGATGAATAGGTCACATAGTAAATTTTCCTCTCCTCTTCTTTCATTTTAATCACTGCAATAAGTAGTTAGGACAGTTTAAAAGAAAATCTAGCACTGCTCCTTAGAATAGTTTTCTTCACATGACTGCTTGCTGTACACATAGCTTTGTTTGTTTTTTGTTTTGTTTTGGTTTTGCTTTTGACTCCCCAAACCTGATCCAAGCATTGCTGATGATTTCAGATGCCTTAAACTGCACTCAGAAATTTCCTTGACCATGCTGTAAAAATGTTGAGGTTGTGACCAGGAGACATAAAGAAAGTTCCTGCATAAAGACATAAAGAAAGGTGATCAATGGAATGGGATGTCAAGCAGGGTCCCTCTCAGGTTCTGGAAACTTGTTACTAGTCCAGAATTCTTAAAACATGCATATATATAAATATATATTTATATAGCACAGGAGTAGTCATTGTTCTGACACATGAAATCAGCAAAAACAAGTCCCAACAAAGAAAGCTAGATCGTGAGACTTTTTTCTTTTTCTTCTTTTTCTTCCCTTCACCCCAAGGAACAGAGTGAATTTAAGCCTTTAAAGAACTATTTTGGTCAACTTTCAAAGAACCTCTTAGACCACAGATTTGCCAAAATTACCAATACAAAGAATACCAAGGAAAGCATGGAAACTGCTATGTCAGAGTTAGAAGTGTACACGTTTACACCATACTGACAACCCCAAGGCCAACCAGAGAATCAGAAATTAGCCTGCAAACAGGTCAGGCATGCTGCTAATGTCTATTATTATGTGTGAGGATACCCTGTTGAATTCAAACTTCTGTTTAGAATGATTCTTTTCTATAAGATTGGATTTAGGGAGTGCTGTCTGTGGAGGTTTTGTAAATTAATGTGTTCAGACAGCTGCTAGGACACAAAAGAAAGCTAAACTGTCAATTATTCACCTAGAACAAACACATTATCTGTTACTAATTTGCTTTCCAAACAATTTCCCAATTCATTTAATAAACCATCTTCCTAATTTACTAAAATGTTAATTATTTAAAATATTTACTTTTGATCAAAGCCAAAGGAATATCCACATATCACTGTAAAAGAAAAATAAGGTTCCTTAAGCCTACCTCTTTTGGTAAAATATTGTTTTAAACGATTTGTAAAAGAACAAGCACTTTTATAACTTCTGAAAAGATCTATGAAGTGATTTTATCTTCATTTGGCAATATAGGAGTTTGATGGCATTTGATGGTATCTGATAATATACTGAGTTCTAAAGAGTGCTTTTTACACATACATGTTGTTTTCCTTTTTAAAGAGGTGCCTGGGGTTCAGGTATCCACATGTGAAACAATTCATCCATGAAGGCAAAGCAATGCATTTTCCATAACTGTTTTTGCTAAGATGAACAGGACAGGCAAGTTTTGGCACAGCCCAGGGTCCTGTGGTGGTTTTACCGTGCTGGGCAGCTAAACCCCAAAACCGCTCTCTCACTCCCCCTCTTTTAGATGAGGAGGGGGAGAAGTAAAGCAAAGAACAACTCACAGGTTGAGATAAGGATAATTTAATTAAAGGGAAATAATAATAATAATTAAATAAAGATTATTATGAACTAAACAATTTAACTAAAGGGAAATAAAGGCCTCAATGCACATAGCCGGTGTTCGGGAGGAGGACCGATGTTTTCCCAACAAGAGCCCACCCCTCCCCTCTTCTTCCTGTTTCCACCTTTTATTGCTGAGTGTGACACCACATGGTATGGAATATCCCTTTGGTTGGTTTAGGTCAACTGCCCTAGTGATGTTTCTCTTCTCACTTTTTGCCCACCCCCTAGGAGGGTTAGAGAGAGGCCTGATGCTGTGCCAGCACTGCTCAGCAGTAGACACAACACTGGTGTGATAACACTGCTGTTCCAGCTACAAGTGCAGAGTACAGCACTGTATGGGCTGCTGCCAGGAAAGTTAACATCCCAGCCAGACCCAGTACAGGTCCTTGTTTTACCTTCTACTAAGTTTTGTTCAGGGATTCTATTTGTAGTCCTAAGTGTACTGTTGTTATTTTCAGAGCTGCTGATATAAAGTGTCTGTCTTCATCCCCTCTCTTGTGTGCATGCAAAAAAAGGGAAAGAGAAACCCAGAGACTGGTGTATGCAAAGATGTTTTTTCCCTGGTTTTACATAAGGTATCTGAGGAAAAACATTTGCTTTGCTGATCTAAGGAGCCCTCCTGAGCAGCCAGGCTATTGCCCCCCTCTGCTCAGAATGTGGTTTGGCTGACCTTATTAAATGTTGCTGTTTTCCTGCAAAACTGGAACCCAGTGCCGTTGTCTGTGAATGAGTAAGAAAACTGCTGATTTTGGGGCTTCTCCAAAATTTGGTTGGTCACTTTTCTTTTCTCCCATTGTGTCACTCAGTCCTGTTATAACCATCTTACTGACCAATGTCAACACTTAGGATGCTGCACATGAAGGCTGTGCAGCACGAACCACGCTTTTCTCAGCAGTGTTTTTAAACCGTCATTTTACCATTATGAATAAATGTTTAAAAAAGGGAGATACAGTCATACGTGTTCAATGGAATGGCAAATTCCAAAGATACTCAGTTCCATAAAGGTTGTAAAAATGATACAGCACCACCTTGGAAGCACTTAGCATTTTGGGGGATATTTAAAGCAAAATATACTTGGTTCCAGAGACGAAAAAAGGAAAAAAAAGGATGTACATGCTTAATTAGGGCTTCTAGTAGAGTTTAGTTTTCTGTGGGCGATCAGTGTCACACTTTTAATCTGGGAATGTCCCAGGTGCCTAACATTTGTTTTTGCTTGTGTAGAGGCAAGTCACTCTTGAGAAAACAGAGAGCTGAGCACTGGTGGGCTACTGGCATCGCTGTACAATCCACAGGGCTGCTGGATCTCTTTTGCTCAATGACATCTGGTAATCCCATTGATTGGGCACTCCCTGAGAGGAATGAATGCTGGCTTCTGCTCTCAGATCTACTGCTGTGTTTTATTCTCACCTTTTCTTGTTGCAATGGCCCTTGAGTAGGATCACATTAAGCTTTCAAAAAAGAGATGAGTGCTATACTCCTTCCATCCTTGTGAGACATCCAGTGACTGTTTTTTGAGCCAGTCCAAAACCTCACTTTCTTAGATTAGAAAAATATTGGTGTAGAGTTTCTCCCAAAGAAAAAGATCATCTATATTTTTACTATTAAGTCCACTACATAATCATCTGAACTGTCACAATTATATACTGTAACTTTGAACGTCTATTTGTAAGCTTAGCCTTGTTTTTCCTACTATGAAGTAGTTTTTAAAAGACCAGTAAAGTTTTCTGTAAGCCTACGTTATAGCCAGCTCTTGATTTCACTTGTACTGATGCTGATCTGCTTGCAGTAAATACTGTACGTAACACAAATGGGCCACCAGCTATTGGACTCACCACAAAGTGACATGTGCAACATGCCAGTATTATGCTGTACTTAAAATTAAAAATGAATGGTAAAAAAATCCTTGCATAGTAGAAACTGAGAAACATTAACATAAAATGACTACCATCTTTGGGCTTTGAATGAACATGAACTCTCAAGAAAACACTTCAAAATTCCAGCTATTTCTCCCCTCACTTCCCCTGTGCCCCATTCTGTTGCTGAAAGTAATCTATCAGAATAAATACACACAATGCTATACAACTGGAGTACTCCACTTCTGTGGGTCATGTATGCTCACCCATACTGGAAAAGGTAACAGTCATCTCTCCTCTGTTTGCACCAAACTTGTCACTCTCTTATAAAAACAGTCCAGGTGAATTTGAAGAAACCTACCGTAGAGCTATTGATCCTTCTCAACTGCCAGGTAAAAATATGAAAGCACCCAGAGCGCCCCAGAAAGGGCTTTATAGTCCAGCATGAAACATTCACAGAATGACTGTTGGTAAGAGAAAGTCTCTTTAATGTGTACTGTAGGGACGGTTAGGAAAAACAAAAACAAAGAAACACAACAAAACACAGCAAACCACTAAAAAGAAAATATGTGGGAAGTAATATAAAAATTTTTGTTCACACTTACTTCTTGTAGGAAACAAGAATTAACCTACTCGTGGGAAACAACAACTTGGATTTGATGAGAGTAAATAACTGAGGGAGGAGTCACATCTCTATTTTCATCACCTTTACATGAAGATATGCAAATGTACACGTTAATTTGTTAAATTGTTCACCTGTTGTGGACTCTTGAATGCAAACTGGTATGTTGGTAAATGTACTGTGTTCAGTTACTTAATAATTGCACAAACATCTTCTCCGTGGTAAAACTGGTTTAAGAATCCTATCCCTTTCCCACCCAAAGCTTATTTTCTTTTATTCTCCTTTGTTATGCTGATGCAGCTTCTTGTCCAATAACCTTGAGAAACCAGATCGGTATAATGACCATTATACCATGACATTATCCAGTGGGTTAAAATACAGTCTTTGAAAAAAATTGGCTTTTAACTGTGATCAAAAGCATGAGTAAGTATCTGATGTGAGGAGAGGGGGCACCTTTTAAGATAGTATTGTCCCTAGGGAAAAGGTAGAAAAATAACAACAACACATGTGCAACATGAGCATCAACATTTGAGTGCACCACAGTGATTCTGGAGACTTGACCTCTGAAACCAAAGGGGACGTGAGCATTTAGGCACTTTCAACATTGTGAACTGGCAGTCCATGAACTGTATCCCAAGGAAAAGCTGCTGTGCTCCAGGTGGAGATCAAACTGCTCTGCCAAGCAACCCTTCTAACAGAAATTCATACCCAGTGAAAAATAAACATAAAAAGCTTCATCTCTTAGCAATGCCTCTGGAAACTGATTCAGGAAGAGGAGCTTCATTCCAACTTGCGATTGCAAAATTGCTGCTTGGCTGTTATCCCACCTACAGTGGTACTTACATTTCATGTTTTTTGATGAATCCAAGAAAGACAAAATTTTGTTTCAGTGTATGTTGAGAAGCACTCACAGTTGAATAGCAGAGTAGCCGCGCTCACAGCTCATGCTAAAACTCTAGCTCAGGCTGGACAGCAGGTATTCAGATGCCCATTTTGCCCCAGGAACTTAATCAAGTTAAGTATGCTGAAAACATGGTAAGCTCTCAAATTCATGAATCCCTGTTTCAGGTTAGTGAGGGACAGAGGCATCACCTACAAGCATCAGAAAACAAACAGGGCGGCACAAGCAGTACAGTGAGAGGGTGAAAACTGAGTTTAAGACAGATTTTCTGACAACAGAAAGAAATACAGCTCAACTGCAAAGGGGCTTAGCAAAGAGAGATTCCGAAAGGGAATCCTGTTATCACAGGATACTGTGATGGTTAAGGGGTAGGTGGATTAATCGGGCATCATAAGATAGGAGGAGAGTCATGAGTACTCAGGGTAGGAGTGACAGTGTCAGACCAGGACAGTGTTGACAGATAAGGTGAAGGGCAAGTTGCAGGGACAGCATCAAGGAGAATGCAAATGTGAAATATCACCCTGTGTCTACTACCCCTTATACTGGGGTTTTATGAATCTCAGTTCAATCTCTTTCACTCAAGCCACAATTCAGAGTTTCTGCAACACCCACTAGTGAAACACTCCTTGCCCATTAATATCCTCTGTCACTTTGCAGGTGACCATAGCACAGTCATCAGCTGCTTCCTACACCAGTCTCTGGGGTTCCTGCCTTTTTGCTTATACTGGGATTGCCACAAAACTTTTAGCAGATCTGCCACCTAGCAGAGCATCCTGAGATTTCTTTGGGAATCCTGTGGTACAGTGTACTTGAGGTAGTGGCTGCCAGGTTCACAAGGTCACCACAGGAAACGCGTGCATACATCAACAAGTTGTCAGCTAGAAATGAGCCAGTAATATACAATGGGCATGTAGGTACTATCACCAGCAGCTAAGGTAAAATCACAATGTCTATAAGCTTTCAAAATCTGATCTCTGCAGTTGCTTTGTCCTAGGTAATCCCCCAAAATAACTGCTGTGCAAGGGAGGCAAGAGCTCAGTAGACCAGGAACATCTTCCTTCACCAATGTGTTAATATATTCAGTGATACTATAAGCACTCTTAATTCTACCACGAGGTCCTGTTGCTGAACTTTTTGTCTCTCGCTCTTGTACTTACCCCAGTCCAGGACACAGGATATGACAACAGTTTGGTATCATGTTTAAGTTAGTGCCTTGCTTTAACATCCCAGGGGTGTGTACCTGGGAGTAGTCTCTTTCTCCATCCTTACTGAGGGTTTCACTTTTGTTTAAGCACCAATATTCAGCAGTAACTTCACTTACAAAATGAGCCATTGGGCACAGGAACGTGTGCTCTTACCTCCATTCTAAGGCTGATTGTTTGCTAGCATGGTCCCTTGACTACATGTGTTACTTTAGCAATCTGTGACTGCCACTGCCTCGGTCCTAGGCAGCTGTCTTCTCAGAGAGCCAACCCTGAATGCCTGAGAAGGGTGGGAAAAGGAGTGGTGAAAGAGTGGAATGAAGTCTTCCTTCCCAGCTCAGGGTTGTTTTGTTTGCCACAAACTCTCTCTCAATGCAGTGGGCTGTTTATTACAACTTTGCACCCATCTCCTTCTGCACTGGCTTGCTAGGACACAAGGCAATACCTGACCGTGAGCAGGGAACTTAGTGAAGCTGGCTGCTGTTTTTTCTGACCTGACTCGAGGCAGTGACTTTCTGCTATGGGCTGAGTTCAGGGAACAGAAAATATAAGACCTAGGCTCCAAGAGCCTTTCACTGATGAAAGGTGAATCAGATTCCTGGTAAATTCTGTGATTTAATGCAACTTTTCAGAGGATACTCTGTGGCTACACAGACTCAACACTTACTATTTTAACCTCTTAGGAAAGACAGTTTGTCCCAACCATTTTCCACACTCAACTATCTAACTCTGCTAACTAATTAGAGGGCATTAATCAAAAAAGTCGTATGGGACAAATTCCAAGTTAGTTTCTAAGATGATCCAGCCCCATAGCTGCCTTCTGACAACATCTTTAAAGAAAGAATGTGACATTTCTTTAAATATGGATAAACTGCTCTCCCATCTGTTCACCCTGTAAATCCTGTTTTCTCTTAACTTCTCTTCTTTGCACTTGGTTCTTTTTCCCTCACACTGTGTGATGAGATGTTCTCCTCTTCCCCAGACTTACTCTCTCTAGTGCCTTTTCCCTGGGCTCAGAGCCTGGACAGGAGTATGCTGAAAATAAGCAGCCTTGCACTGCTGTTCTGGAGCAGACAGGCATGCAGAATTGCTGCTTTCTCCTCACTTTACATGCATGCTATCTTGGAAGTGGATCCTGCAACACACCCATTTGTTCTGCTCTGCCATAGGTATCTGTGTAAGGGAGGGAGGGGAAAGAGGAAAGGCTTCTAGTTTGCTATACACTGGATTCCTTTCATATTAGGCATAGATAGGTCTCAGTATAGACAAGTCTCCCCTCTCATGGACGTCACAACCTCCCTGTACTCCTGGTACAGGCATGTAAGGCCTCTGCTACAGTGGCTATCTTTACAAACATTTAGCAGGTGGACTTTGCAGCACTGGACCTTTAACCTGTGGCATCCTTTCTGAATTTCACCCACAGCTCCTTCTCTGTATTTTATTTATTAGGAGGAAAGAAGCTGAGTCTCCTTAAGAAATTTGGATCAGTTCTCCAGCTAATATTTTGTTAACTAATGGTCTTTTCCTAACATGAGTTACATACAAATTATGACTGTGTAAATTTAGAAAGAAAGAATCCCCCATCCCCCCCTCCCCAAGAATATTAATAAATTTGCTTCAAGGATGCTTTCTACGGAGATGATACATTACAAAAGATTAATACCTCACTGAAGAAATGGTAAAGTTTATCTTTAAAACAATGAACTCTGGGTTTCATATATGACTACAGGACTATACAGACTATATGACTATATATGTATGACTATAAGGATTATATTTTCTTAACTGTGTCCTGGGAGCCCATTTTTAAATGGAATCAATGTGATTCTTTCAGGAATGTATACGGTGTAAATTCAAGATCAAGCAAACGGGCATTTTTAACCTCTGAAATACTGTGTATTCCTTACTCACATTACATTGCATGAAAGCATTGAGTTCAGAACAAATAGCATCTTCTTGTGCTCTCCTAAATAGAAAACATTGTTAAGAAAACCACCAGGAGGCAGCATATTAAAACTCTTGTGCTATAAAGGGTATCCAGAACAATATAAAAATCAATTCTCCCCAAATCCTCGATCTGACATTTAGCAAATTTATTCCGACCACCCCTCTCCTAGTTATTATGCTTTACACACTTCTTCTTATCTACATACCTGAAATTAGTAGTGAATCCACTGCTATCAAACAGCTTAGTGCAGGCACACAGTTAAAATGGAAGTCAGTCTGATTTCTGGAACAGCATTTAGTGGAAAAAAAAAAAAAAAGTAGACAAAGTAGGTAGAACTGATATGAAAAAAAAATATAAAATCACCCAGCCTAAACCACTTTTACTTCCTCTGAGGTTTACCGAAATGTTCCAAACCTCTGAGGTCTCCTATAACTTTATTTATTTATTTTTACAGATACATAGCAAAATGCCTCCAAAAGGGAAGCACTGGAATTTCCCCTACACTGGAATACTCTCCTGCTCCTTCGACAAGCACTACTCCTGGATGACTGTCACATTAAAGCCACTGCCACAGGGCTGGCTCACAACTATGCTACCCTAGGCACAGAGCCAGAAAAATGATCCAGCTCTGTGTTTCACAACCCAGGGAAGCTGGAAGTTGTGTCCTCTCCTCCACCCCTTCTGTCTCTCTTTTCTGCTGGTAGAAAAGGGCTGTTCTCAGTTGTGACTCATGATAGGTTTAAGGAGACTAAAAATCACAACAGGCTGATATGGAAATATATGAAAGCTTTTAAACTAACACATTATTTGAAATCCTAATTATTTATGGTATTTACTGCATTTTAAGGTCTGCAACTGTAGGCATATAATAACTTCTCTTTTATGGGATCTTGTGTTACACAGTGAGTATACAAAACAGTAAGAAAGCTACAGAAATGTGCAACTACCCAAAATACTTCTAAATACAGACCTACAAACACAAGGTACATGCAAAATCTATCAACAAAGTACTAAGTAAACAGTGTATAACTGGGCCCTCAGAAGAGGAAGTTAAGAACTAATCAAAAGACAAATCATGAGAGCAAACATTTGTATTTTCAAATTGCAAATCTGGCTTGTAAGGACTTTATCTGTGTTTCTGACTTCTTAATTTAAACAGATGCTCCACATTTTCCAGTGCAAAACCACAATTAATTCTGAAATTAACACACAAGCACAATGTCAGCAGAAATCACAAATTTATTAATCCTTAAATATATCAATCATTTACCATTATGGCAAGAAATATGTACACTGTGTCCCATGGTAAACTGCAGTGTTCCAAATGACAGAAGAGAAGTGTATAATTCAATTGTGGTAGAGAGAACAAATCACAATTTCCATCTTGGTGTGGAAGACAAACTTGATCTACGGTAATACGCCAACACCACATGCTATGTTAGAAGTATAAAAAAAAACACCCTACAACTAATTCGTTAATTTTAAATACAGTTATGCCACTTATAGCCGCTTCACCAAAAAAAAAAAAAAAAAAAAAAAAAGGAAAAAAAAAGAAAAAAAGAAATTAATGAGAAAAAAATGAGGCCATTACTTTTTTTTTCACAGATCCCATTGGCAGGTTAATATGGCTCAACACATTTATTGTAGATGCTTATTTTAAATATATATTGTTTAAAATCACGTAATAATTATCAGAGAAGCTTAAATCCATCTACCATACATCCACTAGTAACAACATCAAAATGTTTAAGAACTGCTTTTGATCAGTAACCAACACAGAAAGGTGAAATTATACAAATTAGGAAGCTTTCCCATCTTATAAACTTCAGGCTGTCGAATTGTAAATTTTCCACTGCTAAAAAGAACATTGATTGAGATACCATGCACTATACAGCGCTGCAGAAAACAGTTAGCCCTGTTGGTAATAAAACAAATGAGAAAGAGATAACCAATCCCTGCATTTTTCTATTAAAAATGGAAGGGAACAAATCTAAATGCTTGTAAGGATGTACTTCACAGCCACGTAAAGGAAGCGAAAATAGTCCCTGTCACAAAGTTTGTGTTCTGAACTGACATTGAGAGCATTCCCTTCAGAGTGTACAGACATTTGCAGCCAGGGATAAAGAGCCAAAACAAGCTGGTAATGCTGCAGAGATTGTTGTCCTTGATACTGTACGCTGTCTGATGATTTTAATAAACAAAGAGCAGATTGAGGGGGAAGAGGAAGGAGAAACAAATCTGTGGTAAAAGCGTTACAGTTACTAGAAAACTGGTGTAGTCATAATACATTTCCAGAGAAGCAACAGCAACGTTGGAAAGTAAATAAACTCTTCATACTAAGCTTTTAAGGCCTAATACTTCTAGAGTATATTAACCACTGAAGTGGTCTATAGCTTAAACAAAATTTTAAAATGTTTTAAAGACTCCTTAATAAATTTACAATATATCCTAAAAGTGATAAAAATCTATTTTTCTTTATGCTTTCATTTTAATCCTCAAAACCTGCCTCTCAATCATCACTTAGTTCCTTACAATTTTTAATTCTGCTTAATTATCTAATATAAATTTTCATTTAGCATAGTAAGAAAGCAAAGGTAAAGATTTCAAAAGAAAAAAAACACTTCTGCTGACTAGCCAGAACATCGACAGTTAATTCTGAAGTGGCCAAGCCAGCAAATGATGAGATTTTTCCAGTTTACATAGACTAATAAACTAAGAAGGCTTCAGCTGGGACAGAGCCAAGATATTATCACTTCCACATTTATCAGTGATTTCGTCCATCTACATGCTGTAATAAAAATCTGTTTTACAGTAACAGAGCTGCCAGCGGAAATCCTAACCATTCCTACCAGAACGAAAGCAAAATCCAGGGACTCGGGGAAAAGGAGGAGTCAAAAAACAGTTCTTAAAAAAAAAGAGGGTAAAATGTATTTTTTGTTTCTTTTCTTTTTTATAAACAGGATAGCTTTTAAAGTTGTCTGTCAAAACTTGGCATAAATGAAGAAAAGATGACAAATGTATCCTGTATCTACTGCTGTACATCAACTTTTTTTTTTGTCTTTTATGCCTTGCTATTTTCTATTTGCATGGAACATCACCTTCATTGAAATGTTAACAGTGTACAGATGGAATACACAGCAAAATGGTGCATCACAAATGTGTTACATGAAGAACCTTCACAACTTCATGCACTCAGAAACATGCATGAAGAGAACAGGATGGCCAAGATGGTAATCAACCAGGTGCGTTGGGTACAGATAATGCAAGAGCGGCACCGCTGATATTTTTAGCTAGGAGGAAGGAGAAAAAAAAAAAAAAAGATTGCCATTACTACAGTAACATCACCACCAGTTAACAATACATGCTCAAGTGTTAACCAATACTATTAAAAAAAATCCTTCTACAGATCATTTAATACAATACTGCAAAGAAAACCAAAGGAAAAAAGGGGGAAAAAAGCCCAAATGCTCAAGCAAAGCATTCTTTTATTTTTCAAACCACTTTACAGACATTTCAATCTTTACAACATGCCAGAGATGGTGCCAAAGTAGAAATTAATCAGCTTCTCAAAGGAGCAAGGGCAAAATTAAAATATGAATCTCTGTTCCAGTTAAACTTACTTCCTTAGCATGTACGTTACAGTCATGGCCACAGAGTGAGATTCTCACACAAAAATTGAACCGAGTAACAAAGAAGAATCAGATGTCATTTACATGCAAGACATGCTAAAGCCACATGTAAAGAAAAAAAGAAAGTTCAGGAACGTGTAAGAAAGTAGTTAACTAATTGAGCTTATAATATAGTTTGTATTACCGTAGCATCTAGGGGCTGAAGTCATGATTGGGATCCCGCTGTGCTAGGCACTGTACAAACACAGAACAAACTCTTTACTCAAGTTTCTTGCTGTTTGGTATTTAACTTATGATAGTATATGAAAGTGCAATGTGTGATAAAGTGAGTAAATATAGGCCTGGGAATCACAGGTTTGAATTTAGGTTTAGGAGTCAGTTTCAGTCCCAACAGCTCTTTGACTGTCTTTGCAGGTTTGCTCTTTGTTATGCAGGCAGTTCTGCAGACACATGCTAGCACAAATTCTTAAGAACACTGAATACAAAGAAAGATTTCCTACCACCAGTCGGATCACTCAAACAGAGAAAAACAATGGGCAAGACAGAAACCCAAACTTGTTTGGACTGTCTCACAGCAAAAAATAGAATTTATATATAAACTAAATATACTTTTGTGCTCAGATTCTTCTCCAAGTCAATTATCTGCTACAAGAAATATCTCCATATAGCTACAGCTACCAGAGAGCTCAGTACGGTCCTTAGATTTATGTACTTATTACTGTAGTTCTGAAAACAAGTAAGCTACTGTCCACAGAGCTACTGATTTGACATAATCTAGGATACTATGTTTGCAAAAGCAGATCAGTGCTGTAATTGCCTTTGCAAGTTTATTAGATTTGAAATTCTTGACTGGAAATTGTGCGTAACATTTTTTTATGACAGAAGTGCCATTATTAACTACTGTGTATTGGTAATAATTAAATAGTTGTAGACTGCATAAATTTCAAATGCAAGAAAAGAAAGGACAGATCATCTGGAACAATATTGTAATTAAATTTCTTACATAGTTTTCCAAAACAGAGCTGCTGGTGTAACGGGTAAAAGTAAATGTGAAGTTCAAGACAGTCGACAAGACAGTCAGGATGGCAAGTTCTGACATGATGCTATGTGGGAATCTACCAGATAAACTTGAGAAGATGGGGATTAAAGAAAGAATACAAAGTAAAACAACTAAAAGAAAAATGATAGCTGAAAGGGGAGCTGAGGAGATTCAGTAATCTTTGTCAACAACAAAGCAAAAGCAACAGGACTGACCTCATGTAATAATACATTTACATATAGGTGGAAGGCATTATAAATATTGAGGAAAACAGGAGTCTTGTATGAGAAGAACCAAATGAGCTTAAGGTCTGGGTAATTCAGAAACAGTACATGTAATAACAGGAAGTACAAAGCTAAATGCTCAGGAAAAGTTTCTATATAGTCATTGGTTGGAAATACCAGTTGCAGATAAATTCATGGCTGTCTTAGAAGACTGGCACATCTACTAATATGATGTAAACAACAAAAGTGCAAAATCATGCCAGAAGACAGCAGGCGTGGCACTCTCAGCAGGGTAAAGAGAGAAATAGTGAAGTTAAATAAAAGCCCTGACCACAATTATATGCAGTATTTCAGGACTCAAGCTAGTGAAAAGCCAAACCTCAGACCAGAAAAGACATGTTGGAGAGCTATCAAGGTAGCTAGGAAAATGGAGATCCTATCAATCAAAGCTAACCAAGGCATTATTGTTTATTTACCCTATGAAAATAGCAGGTGAGAAGTGATCTAGTCATCCTTTATATAAAATATCTCGTCTGCATATCTATCCACCCAGTGTAGGAGAACAATGATGACATTAGAATAATCAGGAATACATTGCGTATGACTAAAATTTCAGGCTGGAAAGTAACCAGCAGAGAAATGGTATTTTAGGACAGTAATAATTAGCAAGTTGAGAAAAAAAAAAAACAAAAACAAACAACAAACACCTCTCTGAATTTAAGATGGGAGTTAGGTAAAGGATTTATAAGATATTGCTGCCAGCACTACATAGGATCTTTCTAAG
The DNA here is from genome assembly GCF_965140915.1 of Aythya marila. Classification (NCBI taxonomy): domain Eukaryota; kingdom Metazoa; phylum Chordata; class Aves; order Anseriformes; family Anatidae; genus Aythya; species Aythya marila. The sequence continues at coordinate 2,933,799 of NC_139045.1, read as the reverse complement.
GCTATACTACAATCTCAGAGCATCTCTCCTTAAGCCTTAGTCATGCCCTACGGTGTTGAGCCATTACTCTTCTTTTGTGGCCTTTTCATTTTGGATATATTCTCATAATACTAAAATTTCCTGTCTGACCCTCAGAACAGGTTCAGAACACCCACAGACATAGACACAACTGTGCAGGCTCAAAAAGATCATGTCTCAGCTTCTTTTCCAACCCCTTGCATCCTTAGCAGTCCCAGAAATCCTTATTCTTGGCCAGCATGAGCTATAAAGTACAGGCAGTACTTGAGTCTGAAATACTGTCACAGCTTCTGTGAGGAGTATCTCAGATCTGTATGGGCAACCGTATTCCCATGAGATTTGCATTTTGCAGACTCTGCAGCAGCCAGATGCACTGCACATGCCCTTTATATTGCAGAGAAACAAACTTTGGTGAGTGCTTGCAGGAGCAGTACATGTCACAAGATGCAGCAGCCCATCATACATGCTACATGTTACATGAACAAGTACTGAGGCTCCTGTTAAAACACTCTAACTCAAACAGGACACACTGCAGTATATGCAGATGTGAAGTGTAGCTCCGTAAAGTATTATTAGAAATATTATTGTTAAGGAATTGTTAAGCAAATTCCATAATCTTCCACGAAAATTGCAATATGATGGCTATTTTGTTGCCCTCTTGTTTTGGTGTCTAAGTGTGGTAAGTTACCTTGTTCCTTCTCTTAATGGTTATCTCTTATCAATATGTTTAGGTTAAGAAAGATAAAAAAAAAAATAAAAAAATACCTCCCCCACCTTCCAAATACTCTCTTTAATCTTGGAGATTAAATAATACCCTAGTCCAATTCCTATCAGTCACTTACAGACTTACTGTAGACAGATAGACACTACCGTGCAGGGTGCACCAGAAAAGGTGAACCCATTTAACTTACGCTTTCTGGCTCTACATATATCCAGGTCAGATTCACTGAGAAAAAGGTCCATTATAAAAACATAAAAAAAATCTGTAATACTTCATTTCAGGAAAACATAACTACTCTATCAATATTATCTGTTTAAACACTGGCCGTGCAGCTGGGATGTGAAAAATAGGATGACATGGTTCCAATGAGAAACCTCTCATTGGTTTCTCATTTTTAAATAAAATACAATAGCTATTGCTAGGTAACCAAATTACATTTTTCCTAAATATATATATGTGTGTGTGTGTGCATATATAAATATATATATACATACACATTTCATCCTCAATGAAGTTTAATACTTTGTTCTATCATATTTAGGTAGTCCTGTGTGGAGCCATAAGTTGGACTCAATGATCATTGCGGGTCCCTTCCAACTTGGGATAGTCTATGATTTTGTGTTCCTTACTTAATTGAATATGATTTCATTTAGGAGGATTATGTTGCAAGAAGTAAGTTATGGGACAAACTGAGGTTAGAAAGTTGAAATCTAAGCTCTTATCATCCACACTGGCAAATTCAGCCATTATCCACATTAAGACACCCCATATAAATGTAATTACATCTTATACAGAAGGCTTGCACCTAAGCAAGCTAATACCTATGTCAGTGCTACCTAATTGAGAAATGGTCTAATATAAGTGTGTCTACTTAAAGAAGTCAACAAGCTTGGGCTCCAAGAGACAGGGTAGATTAGTGAAGACTGAAAGCAGAAAAAAGGAAAAGAACTTGAGCAGAACCTCTTGAAGACACCATGACTCTCTATTTCATTACTGCAACTGTGAGCGTGCTGTAATTTACTCTGCTGAAATCTGGCGCAAGGAATTCAGCTTTGTGCTCACTGAGTTGCAGCATGACTCTGAGGGTATAAGAGGGCAATCAGAGATGTCCGAATGAAAGAAAACAGATAAATGACGACAAGAGAGATTTCAGGCTTACCCACACAGGTTTAGACTATCAGATAATGACTGTTCAGCAGTCAAGCAAAGGGAGCATAGGAAAAGAGGTAAGACAGCGATAGGTACTTGTGCGACTTAATTTACAAAGGAAATACATAAGCTGGCTCAAAATCAACTTCCAAAGAATATAGCTAGGCCTGAGTGAATAGAAGTGGTTGGGAATCACAGAAAAATGTTATTCAAATTTCAATTTTTCAGAAAACAGACACTGTTTTTCCTTGAAATTTTCCTGTCAGCTCTAACACCTCTATGTATCCTATCATTTTTTTTCAGTCCAGGTTTTCCTAAAATCCTATTTCAAGTTTTACAGTCCTATTTTGTGCGACTTGTTCCAGGCCTTATCTGTATTAAATCATTTTTGTCTTCAACCTCTCAGCTCAGGGACAGAGCTGGATCAGTGGGCATCACAGTTGAAAATAACAACAACAAAGCATTATTTTTAAAAAAATATTTGCACAAATACTACAGGCATACTACTGAATATAATACACACTGCATAAATAACCACAAAAAATTCCACTATCAAGAGGACAGTTTCATAGTTTTAAGGCCAAAAGCAGCTATTAGACTATCTGGTCTGATATACATAGTTTAAGCTTGTGGTCTGAATTGTTTCTTACTTGATGGGTACTGTTGGTGACCCTGAACGGTGAAAGTGAACATTCTGCCATTTCCCATCACGACGGTGCCAGACCCGTGTTTCCTCTGACTGCATTGTCTTTGGCATCCCACTTCCATCCATGTACTGCGTGAGCCGTATGTATGCAATGCAAGCAGCATCGTCACCCACAAGGTGGACATGAGGATTGAGGATAATGGTGTGGATTGGCTTATTACTTTTGGATAATGCTAGGAAACAAATATACACAACACACAAACAGGACAAATTAAATTTTCTCTACGTAAGCCAGAACAACTCATCTCACTCCATCATACAAAATCAAACCATCAAGCTTAGCAGGTACAAGGCAATAATTTCTGTTTACTGTTAATCATTACTGACAGCTAGCTCAAACACATTTGTAGAAATGGGCACAGTCACAGCATAATGTATGCTCTCCTCTTTCCTGTATGAGAAAACATCAAATGTTTCAGAGTATGTCTTATTTATCCAAGTAGGGGCCAGACAAGTTTCCGTAACCATCCATGCAGAATTATTTGACCTTAAATAGCAGCATTTTATAGTCATTGATATACTATACTATAACTTCCTTCTCTTTGATCTGGCAGTAAGTTTGTTGGAAGAACCTCAATAATTAGTTTCTTAACGCTTGTAGCAATAACTGCTACCTTTTTAAATACCTTTTTAAAACCTGCTTACAATAACAACTGAGTAATTTGATATGTCCCATTTCTAATCTGCAATCTTTATTGAAAATGCCCAATTGGGTTCCTGGTCATATTTCAGCACAACCACCCTCCAGGTGACATGTTCTATACAAGTGTTTGGAGACTCTGGTTTGAGATGCAAGCTGCCACCAGGTATTTCAGTGTGCGTGGCCACACAAGGCGCCCTGTCTCATTCAGATGGTCTGCTGATCAGATCCTCAGCAGTACAGACTGAGCAACATCTTCCCCAAAACAGCACATAGTAGCAGTCATTATAAACTCACTGTAAGTGTTGATTTTTACTTGCACTCACTCTCTAATCACAATTTAGTGATTTTCCTTTTAAGTATATTTGCAGCTTAGCATGATGTACTCTTTTTTGTAATGGAAAAAAAAATAAGAATTACTTAATTTATGTTACTATTTTATTACATATTTATTTTATACACCTTAATTTTCTCTCTCCAAATACCTAAAATTTTCTTCCACTTTCCAAGGTGCTACATGACATATGAATGAGTGCAGCAGAAACAAACAAAAAAATCATACATATCCAAACTCCAAAAGAAAAAATGAAAAAAATGAACTCCTTCCCCTGCAATCAATCAACTCCTAAACAAAAATGCTGCTTAGACTGGAAAAATACATTCACAAGGAACAGATGAAGATATACAGAGATGAAAGAGGAATGTTTACCATTTTCAAAGTAAAAACGGTGGAAGTCCATCCCTTCTACTAGATTACCCAAAGCTTCAGGTTCAAAAGACGTAAGGCCTGGATCACAGATTTTTCTGTGGAAAAGAGGAAATTCTGTAATAAACACATGCAGTCATGTAGCACAATGCTGAACTGAACTTTCTAAATGTCTCCTTTATTCCAATTGGAAACTTACTTACCTATGACATTATGTTGGAAAAGAACATAATTTAAATGGGGAGCATTAACGGAGTTCTGGTTTCATCTAAATCAGAAAATTTGGCAAGCTCACTTCAGGGCTACTAGATTTCACATCAGTCACCATTTGACTAAAAGAAAGATTGCCAAAGATAGCCACAAAGGCAATCCTATGATGCTGTATCACAAGTTTTCACTTGTGACTCTGGAAACTGCCTCTGTGCAATCCAAAAAATATTTTTCATGTCTCACACCATTGTTTAGGTAAGATTTTAAATGTTTTTAATCTAATAAAACTTAGACAAGAATTCAAAATAAGTTTCTACTTGACATTTGTACAACACAGGTTTTAGTGTGATCACACCAAAGTGTTGGCAAATCTTTAAATGGGAAGAGCAACGTCACTGTTGACCTGTGTGGCTTGTGCTTCAACACGGCAGAATTCACCCAGAGAAACAAAGGAGACCCAATGCAATGATGAGAAGTGTTTTCCTCTGCTTCTTCTTTGAGTTAGCAGGAGTGGAGAAGCAGTGATGAAATTGTGTCTTTGCACAGAAAAGCCAAGAAAGCCAGTCACCTTTCCCTCATCAAATTCTTGCACAGAAATGCACAGTGCTCAGTAGAGACTGGTAGAGCCTGAATCCCACATGATCTTTCATGCCTTAAAGTACACATGGGATTCTAGCTACTATCAGTCTCTACAAACACTGCAATTTTTCTGTTAAAATAGGTTTCCACTGTGTTTTCTGGATTGGATACCAAAAACGTGACTTTACTTTCATATACCAAGATAGGCTACTGCATGTTTTATGTCAGTATGATGATCCTGTCTCAGCACAGCAGTACCTCAGATTTACACTAGCACCTCCTCTGAAACTGGCATCCAGGCTAGTGTAAAGCTAAGACAAGGTGGCAACGAACAACTCCTATGTTTCCTGAGGGTATCTGAGAATAATCTCCAGCAATACATAAATACAAACATACACACTTGCATTTGCTTATTTACATATACATTTTGAAATGTACATCCACTCTCCTCGGTCTCTCCAAAATGAGAACACTTACGTGTAAGCTTCAAAGTCCCCATTGTTGATAGCTTCAATCAACTGCTCGGTAACCTTGATAATCTCCTGCTTACGAGCTAGAGAGAGATACAAACACAACTATTAAAATGGAAAGTAAAGTGGAAGGTGACAGCTGAAAAGCTGTCAGAACAACAGCTGTAATAAAGGTACTGTCATTCTTCAGCTGGTACAACTGTCTTTTCTCTTCCTTGTCTATGATCAAAGGACACTATGTTATATTACTATGATACGTTATTTTGCCTTCAGTATTCACAAAGAAATTAAACAGTCAAGATCAGTCCCCTTTCCTGCCATGGATTTAATCTATGGATTTAATCTTCTTTCTGTCACTGAAGGATCTTCTGTTTAAAAAACCAAACCAAACCAAACCCAAATCTCCAGCTCTTTTCTTTGGATGATTGTTTTACAAGTGATGGTCTAATGTTTTACTTGCAGATGGGGCCTTTAGCTGGTAAGCATATAATGCTGATTTTCAGAAATCTTTGTAACACCTGGTGTTCACTTTGCTTAAACATACACATTTGGCCAAAGAGGAATTCAGGCCCTAAGCCTATAATCAAGATCCCCTGGTGCAAAGCTCATGGATTACATATAATGCCTACACACCCACGCAAGTCTAATTACAATACAGTGTCTCTCAACTCCAGACTTCTGTGACTGTGACTATCTTTTGCTTGCAAAATGTGTAACATTTACATTACAACAAACCTCAATCAAATCATTTGGAGCTATTACAGTATAACTGCTAACTAATACTAATAAAAGCTAAATAGGAACAGAAGAATAAAACATTATTAACAACAAGCAGAATTCATATTTTTCCAGTAAGAATATTCAAACTTCCAACAGTTTGCAAATGCCTCGATTTCAAAGTCAAAAGTATGTGAAACAGTTTCTCCTTGATCCATCAGTCAAGAAAAGACCACAGGTCATTTGCTAATTTTGATACGACTTACACTACAACAGTGCAAAGTAAAAAAAAAAAAAAATCCTGAATCCTGCACGTGGTATCATCATTGGTAGCACCAGTTACTTTATGAGGGCTAAGTACAGAGACTTTCAGAAGATGGAAAACTTCACTGACTTCACTTTGAAAACTGACTTAAAATTTGCATTTTATTTTTCCTAGGAAATAACGTTTATATTTTCGTACTGTACATTTGTAATTTGAAAACTTCAACCTTACAATGATAAAGTTCAACCAGAGTGGCACTGCTCTCAATACAGATTTTTATGAGTTTAATGCTAAGGAGGTAAGGGAGAGAGATTTTACTGGTACATTTTCAAGGATTTAACATATGTTCAACTATTCATTAAACCTAGAAAATCAATTTGGAAGACTAAGCTTGAAATAAAAAGAAAATTAAAATGTTGGCAACCAGGCTTTAGTAGATCTCATATAAGCAATAGCTTTAATTGTCCTGCACACTCCTACACATGGATTAGACAATTCACACACACACTTGTCAAGTCCTAAGTGCTGAGGCAGTTCTCGTTCTTCTTCAAAAAGAAAATGTGGGGGAGCATAGCCAGAATATAAACCTCCAGTGCTGTACTGCAAGAACTGGCACCATGGTGTTGGACCCTCGTAATTCCTTTTATGCTCTGCCATTCTGCATCCAGGTGCACACCTAATGCTTTCAGATAGAAAGCATCAAAAGGAAGCCAGAAAGGAATGAAGTAATGGGGAATAACTGGATATAAAAGTCCAGTAAGAGTTTTTGTTAGTAGTTTTTGATTACCAGAGAGCATGCTGGGTAAGCATATTTAGTGTACAAATCACATTATTTTTTCACAAATATTGTAGAAACAACAAAGAATTTTAATAAAGAGATCTTTTTGACTGTAGATCAGCAATGGCTCTACCATCTTACACTCAAACAACACAGAAGAAACTGTGGACCTTGTGTTGCATTGTCAGCACAAGCCAAGTGGTAGGATGGTTGGCTAAGAAACAATGGTGCAGTGTTCAGAGAGGCTGAAAAATGAAAAAATGAAAGCCAGAACATGCAGACTGCATGCAGGGGGGAATCACAAGTTTTACATGCTACATCTCATATGCATGTAACTCAACTGAAGGATCTGATTAAATAACCTGGTAACACATTCCAATCAGAGATTAGAAAATTACACATTATTAAATCAGATAGTGGAAAATGAGGTAAAATTTCTGATGAGCTGCTACAGAATCCTGAGATCGTGTTATTGTGTAACTGTTAGACCAGTGTGAGCAATGAAAGTGGTTGTAAAGGTACTGTAATTTCCACATGCAAGAGACAAAACCAGATGGCCATCTTGTGATTTCACTTCACCTGGCTAGTGACAATTGGTAATATTTCCTTTTTGACTAACCTCAATCATTTCTTTTCCAAGTGCTATCATGAGAAGTCCCCAGTTAATTTGCATGTGACACATGCTCTGACAGGGAACAGCAAACGACAGGGAACATCTGAATATATAGATAGCATTCTGTGAAATAAACTGAGAGGCTGATTAATTATTTGCTTATTATCATTATTTTCAAATGAATGGTGTGCAACAACTCGATTTAGTTACATAACTTCATTCACTAGCACCTGCTTGTGCCTTTGGTAGTAAGAGTTAAAGCCACGGGAATGCAACCTTAAAGGTTCTATGACTCTGTGAATGACATAAGTTCCTTGCTGCGACTTTTTGAGATTTTGAGACTTGATTTCAATCTGAATGTGCAGAGAAATCTTTGCAAACATACATTTAAAAATATTTTGGGTCAATCAAACTGTATTTTAAAACATATATTCGATGTACTGAATTACAAGATTTAATTCAACATCAACCCAAGAAAGGAAAAATGGAACCATATTGCCAAATTGCTTTTATTCTGTTGTTTCTCCCAAAATTCAATTGCAGTGGAATACGTTTTCATGAGGTTTTCTTATAGGAGCCACCTAATATTACAGAATAGGTTCCAGCACAGTTTCTCTGGGCAGTACTAACAGTTAGCAGAGCTTAGTCCATGGAGTATGAAGAACATCCAACAGGAAGCTCTACACGCTGGCAAAATACGTAAATGAGATTAAAGGCAGCATCACTGGCTCAAATCAACCACCGACCAACTCCAGCACTAGCGTCAGTTCTTCCAGTACTTGTGGAAAACTTTGCAGTTCACAATGGGGACTGTCAGAAGCAGAACAATGCTGCCAAGTCATTTGCCTTCCAACACATCTCTCAAGCTTTCTACAAAATTCCAACCACCACATGAAAGTCTATGTGAAAGCAACTATGCTACGCTTTCCTTTCAGTAACACATAGACGATTACACTTGTATATAAGCAGCCCAAGAAAATCAGATTTCTTCTTACTCAGTGGTACGCTATGCAATCTCATAGGCAGAAAGTGACTAAAAGCCAAAGGGGCAATGCAATTCAAAAACTGGAGTTCCGAAAGGATTTACCCTCTGTGCAAAATCCCCCTCATTCTCAGCATTTCTCATCTGAAAGCAAGAATGAACATTACAAGAAAAAGATGGCCAAGAAGAAGGCAATATGAAATTTTATACTTTTTGCGTAGGTATGTGAGTGGGCAGAGAGAGACAGTACAAATACAGAGCAAATGTATTTTAGCCTATAAATATGTTTAGGAAGCTGAAGTTTTGCCTGGGAGGAAAGAAGAGAGAGACAGGAAGGGCAGGGAAATGGGGAGAACTGGACTACCTACTAGCAGAAAATTGGAAGGAGACTGGAAACCATGAAGAGAGGAGGAGGAAGAAAATTCAGCTGTTGCTTGGTGAACATGTGAAGCAAATCAAATGCTTTTTTTTCTTAGTGCAAGGGAAGAAACTGCAGGGCACTGGAGATGAAGGGAGATGAAATGGATATTGGTAGGACAGAAATAATTACCACCTATTAAAGTGGGAAGAAAATTACCAAATTTTCCTTATAAAATGGATGGACTCTGTGTAATGTATGCTTTTTCAAACCTCCATTTTTTTCCCATCTAAACATGCTACAAACTACTCAAGGACAAGTGAACAAACAAGGCAGCGGGGAATGGGCATCTGGCCAGCTCCCATCTGCCAAGTAACTGTCACCCACGATCACTGTTTTCATTTGATTATTATTCTTTAAAATCTAATAAACTTAGCTTGTTCAGAAGTCTAGGAGAACTACGTTGTTTGATGTACAGTGGTGCTTTGATGCTACTATACTTTTTAATGTGCAGTACAAATTCCCTAATTAAAGTACCTCAACTTAGGTTAGAGCAGGTCAGAGATCAGTATGCTCTCTCAGTGCGATGAGATACTCAGACAAAACCAAACGGCATAGCTTCGCTGGCATTATAAGCTGTGTGTGTTACAGTTCCACAGAGTCCTACAACTTTTTCTTCATGTTCAGATTTTAATTAAAGAATCCCCTATTTGTTATATCTCAGGTAGCATTGACTTTGTTTACAGGATAAGACCGTAATATTTGCTAGCACTAAACAAAAGGGGCAAAATTAAATCTGAAACGAACTAGATGTAAGCATAGTTACTACAGGGTAGTTTTCAAATGGCTATTTCCACAGAGTGATATGCTTTGGGTCAAACTCACTTACTAGATGCAAAGATATAAGCTCATCCATGCTGTCAGTGAACTGCATCAAAGCACCCAATGAAAGGAAGTATTCTGTAAGCATAATGAAATCACCAGTCCAGTGTTGCATTTCCTAAGCCACAAAAATAATCCTTTAGTTCAGGTGCAATGATCATGGTTTTAAATGGTGCTTTTTAAGGAAAAGTGCTTAATTATCATCACATGTTCAGAGTGCAAGGGCCATATGTTATGTAAGAGTTCTATAGTGTCTGCCAATGGTTTTCTATGACATAAAACTACACAATCTCTGTAAGTGAAAGATTCCTTAGCAAAACCAAATTCAATGTTTTTAAAATAACCAAGGTGTGAGGAAACATGTTATTAAAAGAAGTCAGAAGGTGCAGAGCCATTTCCCTAAAAACTAATCACGAAAAAAAATGCAGATAGTGTACCAGAAAGCTAGCATAAAATGGCAAACTTCTGTGGAAAGGTTGGTAGCTTTTACATCCTTTGCTCAGAATATGGGTGAAGTAAATCCATTAAAGAAAAGATCTTGGACCTACTCTCTAAATATAACCTTTACCCCTGGAGGGAAAGTGTGTGAAAGTCATAAGGTATTAATGGTTCAAAAAAAAAAGCATGACCCCTGCTTTGGCAAGTGAGTAGGTACATGACTAATACAAAGGCAGTTCAAACAAAAATATTATGAAGAACAGTTATAAAAAGATCAAATAATAGGAAAAGAACAGAAGAGAACATATTCTAACATTGACTAAAATTATTTCTGCAGCAGTGCTGTTGTACATAATTTGACTTTAAATGGGTTATGAACCTCTAGGCGTATTTAACTATTTTTTTCTCTCTCTCAACTACAGGGTAGGGATAATCTGTCATAATTAAATAACACCATTAACACCAATATCTAAAGAACACACAATAAGTATAAAAAACATTTATTCAAAAAGCATCTAACACTGTAAATGCCTTAATAACACTATAAATGCCTTAATCTACAGGGTGCAATCCCCTAGCTTGTGAAATAAAGTACCACAGAACAAAAAAGTTTAAAAACCAAAAGCAAGACCTTATTCTTGAAGACAAGTATGGGGCTTTTTTCCCTTCCCATAGCCCCAAACAATGTCAGTAAATTCACTCTCCAAGAATCACACATGAATGACAAATATTTTTGGTATTTTAATTGTGGAGAGAAGGTGTAGAATAGCAGTGAGCTGTAGATATGTGCAAATGAAGTCTTCAAAATACATATACCAGAAACTACATGTTTGGTGAAACACGGAAAAGAAACCTTGGTAACTGATGAGCATTTTACCCATTTAATTGTTCAAAACTAACACCAGTATGTTTGTTCTGAAAAAATATTTTTTTTCAAGTCTATGCTTCATTAAGATAATGGAGTTTCTTTCTACTTTCATTAATACTCTACATGATTGACTACCTAATTACAGTATTGGTATGGTTATCAATTAACCCCCACTGATTTTACACGAATACTCAGGTTTTGTTGTTCCTTGGCATATTTCTTTTAACACAAAATAACCCTAGGAACAGCCATTATATAGGCAAAGCATAAAAATAAAGCTATATTTTTGATCTTTCAGAAGACAGCTTCTCATCAAATGAACACAGTGCAGACAGCACCTTCAAGAGGGCCTGTGAAATCCATAGCAAAGACCAATCACCCCCATCTTTCCATTAACACCCAAATCAGGGAACTGCATGCTCCTTACTAAATGTTTTCTTTAAAACTGATAGCGATGAAATCTCTGTGAAGGAGGAAAGAACCTTTTCAAAAGAATGAGGTAGCTGGTTTATAAATTAGCATGTGAACTTGATAATGATTAAAATGATTCTGCTTCTTGCCCACATGTTGTTTCTCAAGGATAAAATCATTCAAACTTTTCAACTCTGTACTCTTAGCTGCATATCTTTGTACACATCATATTGCATTAACCTCACAACATTTCAGACAAGTAGAAATACAGACAAGCAATTTTGTTCTCTCAACTCCCCTCCCTTATAGTCAATGGGAAGAAAAAAGCACTTTCAGGGCACAATCCATTTCACCCTAAAATAGATGTCTAAGATAAGTGTGACTCATCTGACCTATTTGCATTGACTATAAAGGGAGCCTAGACAACTAGCTCAAATATAGATAACTACACAGTGGAAGTCCAAACCTGAGGAGACAAATCCTACCCATTATGCTACTATTTTAATACAGAACAGTCCTTACCAAGGTGACATTGGCTTTCTGAAACTGAATAACACAATATGGGAGGACCTACCTTAATTTCTTATCACAATATGGTACCAGCAAACAGCAATCAGATGAAAAGCATACAGCCACTAATACTATTTCTATACTCTGAAGATGAGCAAAATTTGGAGGGGGAAAAAAAAAACAGTGGAAGAGACTACAGATTTTCTCTGTGTTGTATAATGAACTCTGGTTATATGGATGTAGCAGATATATCACTCAACTTTACATCGTGTACTGCTACCATAGAAGCAGAGAAGAACACAACAAGTGTCACCAAATGTTGTACAGAATCATTCTATTCACACCAACGCTTGAGAATTCTCTGCTGATAATTTCTCTTATAATTTATTCCACAAATAATCCAAGAAAATAAATTTCTGTGAAGAAAAAAAATCAAATGTGTGACAAATGACAGATTGAATCTTAAATGTACATGAAAAACACCTAGATCCTTCAATGACAAGCATGCTTCAGGGGCCTTATTTTTCAACAACTCTATCAAAATTTAGTGCATGTAAGATCAGAGTTTATACCTCAGCCAACCTCTTGTAGTCTAAAATACCTTAAACTTTGATTTTGAATATGATATTTGAGTTGTCATCTTGTGAGTAACACCTCATTCCTAGTGCCGGTTGATTATAATGATTCACTCTGATTGAACCATAGATGGTTTGGAAGGGTTTTTAAGGCTACTGACTGTCTTCTGCCTTCTGAAAACCCTTCAAGCCTACTATTTGCCTAATGAAAATTTAACTCATTAGGCATGGAGGCAAAATTCTGAAAAATCATCCCCACAAATCATTTTTCTAGTTTACACAGACAAAAAAAATAAATCAAACAAAATAAATGTATTGACTATTTAAACCTTATATGCAGTAAGTAGCTTCCTTTTATTTATGTGTAGTTAATTATTTCTAAAGATGCTCTCTAATACTTGCACTGTGTCATATGTTGGAAATGTTTATTTTTATTGACAAACCATCTACAGTCTCAGAACAAAGCTGTATCAAGTGCAGTTACAAGATAGTGCACTACAGTTTCACAACATGTTAAATTAATCATGGAATCTGGCTCCCAACTCAATAAATAACATTTGAAGTCTTGATAACTGAAACAGTAATAAGCTTTGACACTGTGAATTTTTTAATTTAAATTATACTTCTAACTAATTACCCTAATACAATCAGATTTTTATTTATTTATTTTTTTACAATGGAAAATCAATAATAATCCTCAATTCTCTGTCTTATTCCTTTTAAATATTTAAGTAAGTTTTAAAAGCTATGAGATGTGTTGTGGTAATAATTCCTGAACAATAATTCTATGAAATATGGTATTTGGCTATTTTACTCATAGAAAAACTATGTTATCTTTAAAATTATATTCCTGAATACTCCAAGCAGCTATTAGATGTTTTACTTTCCGGGACTTTCTTTTAATTACATGATAATCCTTCCTCATCACACCACATTTACCTCACATCTTTCTGATGTCTGTGACAGCCGATTAAAATCTATGGAGTTTGAGCAGCTAAGAAATCAATATTTTTCTATTTTTTTAATGATATGTGTGCAATTATAATAATTGCTGCTTTGCAACAAACACAGAGTGAATTCAATTCCATAATACACGGAGATAACACTGTAGTATATTTTAGCTCCCACCTTCTTACCACTGTGTTGTCATGAAACAAAGGTCAGGTATGATTCATCCAGGTAAACTTTGAAGCCCTCCTCATTTTCCAGACACTTTTGTCATAAAGAAATTGCACATGCCTTTGATGTCCCCAGTCCTGTCTTCTACTCTGAGTTCACCATATAACTTTTTCCTTTTACATTCTCAAATTTGCCTTTGAAAAAAGCCACTGACCTGAATACTCCTGTGATGGCATTTAAAAATCATAACTGCTTGAGCCTGTATCATTCTTTCTGTACTTCCCATGTTATTCACCCCAAACACCTGCAGAGCAGTATTAACACCAGGGTAGTACTAACTTCCACTGATTTTTTACTGTTGTTCACTGCTAGTGAAAGTTATGCATTATGACATGAATACAGATGTTTATAGACACTACTTTCCAATCTTTTTTTCTGATGAGTGTAAATCTGCCAAATGTACACACCCCAATAGTTCTTTTTTTATTTATGTTCCCAGTATTCTAAAACAGATCATTAGAGCTACCCCAAGAAAATTCCATTTCAAAATTATTTTAACTCAAATGTGTCTTCTGTTAGTCACATGAGCAGTTTTTACCCCAATCATGTTACTGATGCCTTCTCTCAGCACTTACTTAAGTTCTTTTTACTTTTCTTGAATTAATCCTATTTTTGGTAGACAATAATCTCTCCAATCCCTGAACTTTCTCAGGACACAGAACTGCAGATTCCTACTAAATGGAAAGCTACAGAAAACACAGACTATCATGGCCATTTATAAAATCATATTACACCAGAACCTGACATTTTAAAAACTTACTTGAGGACAGGTAAGGTTACAGGGACTTTACAATTTGTTTGGTCACTGAAGTTAGTTATTTAACTAAGTTAAATATGATGGTTATTGGGACAAAGTTATTTTGAAGCTTAAGAAGGAAAAAATATAAGCAAGTCTGGTGCATGTTCAGATACGAGGTTAATTTCTGCTATTTTGCCTTCTAGGACTTTGGCAAGCTCTGAATTTCTTACCTGTAAATGATTTAAACAAAACAGCTGGTAGGCTAAGTACCAGCTGTAGCAATACCATTACGTTTCCATCACGTAGCTTTACCAGAATAATTTCCACCTAATACTTTTCCTGCCTCATAGCAAAGCAGCAGATAGTTGTTTAATCTGACTGCTACTGTACTCCTTAAATTGAATTCTATCTGCACCTTTTTATAGTGATTTTGGAGAAGTTTATTTTGCGGAACAAAGTGGATAAGAAGCGTGCATGTTTCTGAAGTCACAGAATGAACAGAATAAATGCCAGATTGTCTGCTTTCTTAAGACGTGATGATATATACTATGCTATTAATACACCACACCTAGAGTGTTACCTAAATTTGGTAACAAAATTAGTATGAACATCTACATTTAAACATTAACAGTGGTTTTAGCACTATTAACTACCTAATGAAGCAGGAAATGTGAGGCAGCTGTAATTCAAATCTGAAAATGTTGGGTACATAATGGATTTTCTTGGGATATACACTGCAGATGGAATACAAGTCTCATGACGTGTTACTGACAGCTTTGCAGGTTATATAAGTGTGTGATTTTCCTATTCATTCCTCCCATCTTCAAGGTTCTGTGCAGTTGGCACTGCCAGCACTGGTAGTTCACATTTGAACAGTCATGCTGCTAACATAACATGCCCTGCAGAAGCATGGTATACAGGCAGACCAACTTCTTCTACCCTCTGTGCAAGAAAGCCTCTGTATCAGTCTACTGTCACATTGACAGATACACCATAAACTTCCTTTTCTGTCATGAAACAGCCGATCTCTCATTTAGAACTATTTTTACAACTACAGAAAAAATAACTTAATTCCCACTTGTCAAAACAGTTATCTAAAGAATTAAGAAGAGCTTTTCCACTCACTGTGTAGCAGTGCTCTGCTCTCAGTGTCAACAGGGTTCCAGGTTGCCAATATCTAAATATCCTGTTCTTCCCTAAGAATAAAGCTAATATTTTAGTCTCACTTATCAACAGTTGTGACCTGGGACAACCCATCATCTACAGTGCTGATTCCCCTCTCACCTGCGTTAGTAGCAATGAAAAATTCCTAGGAAAAAATCCACCCAAATTCCCATTTAGATGTCACCGTAACGGTGCCTTTGCCAATTCTTAGTTTCAGCAAAATTACCCTTACAGGATGAAAGATCAGAATCTGGCAAGCAGAATGTATGTTCTTAGGAAATCATTCCCCATTTCAACTCACAAGCTACCTCCATGGTAAAGAATTTCTGAATTAATTTATAAACATGAAATGCATCTACATAGATGTTTTTTCTGTTTTACCAGTATATGAGCTACTAATACTATGCCATTTTCTCTCATATTTAAGTCATTCAAAGGTATTATCTTCACTCGAACAATTTTCTTTAGTTTATTGGTTACAAATCATCACAGATCTCTTCTTAAATAAAGCATGCAACATTTCAGTTGCCATGGATAAATACTGCAAGTTAACAGCTGTTCCAGCAGCTTTAAGGTTGGTTTACCAGTGGTGATGCTAAATAAAGTAACTTGATGACATTCATAAACATAACAGGTAATTAATCTGGAAGCCCTATCTAGGATTCAAGCCAGAGTTGAAGAGTAAAACCTCTAAGCTGAGAGCTACTGCAGAGAGGACCTCTGCAAGATATTTTTCTGAAATACATACCTATTTATACTGCTGTTATCACTGATGTTTTTTATATATATCTTTATTTTATTTTTCTTTTTTACAAATAATAAAACCTGGCCAAGAAATGAAAAGGTTAAAAAAAAAAAAAAGACTGACACCCTGACACTTTCATAAAAAAGTGTCATTCTCAGATCAGACATCACAAAAAAACCTGTCATTTTTTGTGCTACTCTTAGATGATGAGGAGGGAAAAGAAGGTGAGACAAAACAGATCATCTGAGCAGATGAGTCTCAACTTACACAGTACAGAGGAAGGAGTGGAGTGGGAGAGCTCAGACTCAAGCGAATGACTCTGTGAGTTTGCGTTTTTCGTGGACTTGCCCGCTGAATTGATGGAAAGAAACACAACATATGAACAAACAAAGATGAAGAGGTAGAGTATGATCAGAATCCTCAGCAGACACTGGCAGCAGGAGCGGCCGCTGGGCCATGGCAAGGATGGTGACCACTGAGATGAAGAAGCAATGGAAGAGGAGGAGTGGTGGGTGGAACATAGCCTCTCCATGTCACCCTCCTTTGTGAGAGCTGTATGAGGGTCACGCAGATGTAAAGGAAGAGAAAGAGAAGGCCAAAATAAAAACTGTGATAATATAATTACAGGCAACAAAATCTTCGAGCACACAATGTCAGTGATGTACTTTTGGGAGGAAGCGTGGGTGTCAATGAACAGTAGTAAAGGTCGTAGCCATAAATGACTCTGTTCAGATGCCAGCGCAGCTTTAGCCCTCTGTCCAGTACTGACATATACAGGATTTCAAAAAAGCTTAAGAAAAAACAAACAACCTTTCTTAGAATTTTAAAGGTTTTGCCTCATGAAAGCATGTTCTAAACAGTTTACATTGGTTTCTTTCTATGGTTAAAAAAAAATAAAATACAAACACAAAAACAAAAGCTGTAAAATGAAATAAATTAGCAAAATATATGAAAATATGTACCTCCTACATGGTTAATTTTTTAAGCTGTGTACCTTACAGATGTATTAAGCAGCACAGTTTAGCCAGAATTTATCTGATCTGCAAAGTGCCCTACAGCTCAGCAATTCTGCCCATTGGGAATCATCAATCCTACTGGTATTTTCATTAATTCATTTCCAGGGGCAAAATAATACCACGAGAAGTCTAGACTTCCTGACCATGATAAATTAAACAACTCATCTTTGCAAAAGTTTGTGTGTGTTGCTGGCAAAAATAACGACGGTATTTTACCGTGTGACTGAAAAAAAACATATCAATCTTATGTTGCTGCCAAAGAGTTCCAATTTCATTAGTACAGGAAGGAGAAGAATCCTGGAAGAAGGCATTGATTACAGTTCATTTTTCCATACGCTTTTTCTGTCTGCTCCTACCCTTATCTTTAGGGGTGATCACTGTCACACATATAAAGCATGCGATCAGTGGCTGATGTCTGAAATTTACGTGAGCAAGGAATCTGAACTATGGTTTCAGGTAACTTCAGACTCGAATTCTAGAATTAGCTTATTCCTTGAATTATTAAAACTCACCATTGCTTGCCAAGTAATGTTTCTAGTGAAAGAAATATGTTCTGTTTCTAAAAGATGTAAATACATATGTAAGTAAAAAATAAAAATAAAAAAATGTACAGACATGAAGATTCTCAATGCTGTTTTGAAAGTAATTTTCAGTGTGAAACATAACATGAAAAACCAGACTGATTTCACTGTCTTCAAAATAAATATACCTGCCTTCAAATGTAAAAATAGGGTGAGATCCTGACTTGAGAGAATACTGTATACTTTCCCTGAAAGATGTGAGAGGTAGGAATCTGTTCCTAAAGATAAATTTGTGATAGCTGATTTAGAATGCTTATTTATTTATTTTTGTTTAATTTGATACCTTTCTTATTTAATTGTAACATTTATAATATTTGTATGGGCATACATATGCACACACACTCCCACAGGGCACAGAAAAACATGACTGTCCTGGACATAATCTATGCCACACAGACTCATGTGATTCACACAATTTTAATGCTGCTTTTAAAGAGTCATGTCAATAAAAAAATAAGAAAATCACTTGATACAGAGCTGAATGTTTTAAATGCGTGTGGACTGGTAACACACACAAAGGGAGGAACCTTGCACCTGTGTGTGCAGCCTGTGCACAACATTAGAGTAACAGGAGGAGGAATACACCCTAATAAAAAAAAGCCATTCTCTGCAAGGTGTAGGTCATACTGTAATGCCATAGAACATGCTAATTTTACTTTTCAGTTACAGAATGGCACCCCCAATTACCTTTCTCCTTTGCAGGAAGTACTTGTACACCACGCTGCAGAGAAAAGCAAACAGATTTTTTAAGATCCTTTGTCACCTAGGGTGAGGAACATTCCTTCTAGATCTCAAATTTGGTGACAAGTATCATCTCGAACATCTGTGTAAGGAGCCAGACAGTCACTAATCTGGGAATTCCCTCTCCTACTTCTGAGATCCATTCATCCCTATCAGTGTCTTATCTCCAGCTGCAGTCTTTTCCACTGATGTCCAAGAAAACCTATGTACATAAGTCAATTTTGGTGTAGGAGAACAATGTCTTTTCTCAGTGCCCTACTAAACATAAGGTTTGAGCTTATAGCTGTCAGGATTTCAAGACTGCCTATTCCCTGAATCACTCTAGAAGGACTCTTGGGGTACTCCTAATAAAACATTATGAAAAGCAACCTCAGCTGGAAAGATTAGAAGTGTGAGAGAACACCCAAAAGTGAAAAACAAGCAAGCATGCAAGCAGTTAATGACAGGAAGATTATATTTGTCTTTTAAATAAATGGACAATGAAATCCCTGTAAGGTGGAATAAATCAAGCTCCCAGTGTCTGGTGAACAGGGTAGCGGTACTGCCAAGCTTCATGCCATGGATTTGATGCTGAAAGAGCTGCATCATTGCATGAAGTGACTGCGATCATCTCAGATGTTACAGATCAAGCTGTCATTCTTGGTGAGGAGAAAGCATCCCACCTTACTGCCAAACCATGTGAAGAGCAACAGCACACTACTCTGCCTCCCCTTTTGCAAGCATGGTAACATGTGGCTCCTCCTCCTGCAGTCTCCAGAAAATGCACAACGCAACATTCTGGAGTACAGCCTCAAATCTTCTTACTGGCTCATCTGTTTCATGCCCTTTGTGTCACTACTATACAGTAATGGGTTAGGAAACTATAAACAACAGAAAGCTTCTTTACCTCATTTTACATCTCTCACTAAGATGCAGAAAAGAAAAGGACACATCCAATTATCTTGTCTCTCAGACCTGTGATTACTAGAAGATCCTTTTTTTTTTTTTTTTTTTCCCTATTTTGGAAATAAAGTATATCATAGCCATCCAATCTGTTTTTAACTGTGATATTACAGGATCAAGTAGAAGAATTGGGCAAAATATTTTCATTGTTGTTTTTCTTTTAATTGTATTGCTCAGACATAATTCTGCATGGTAAGCTTCAAACAAAATTTTATAGATAAAAATTCTATGGTTACAACATCAAGTTGTATCACCAAGAAGAGGCCCTATAATTAAATTATTCATTTAACGAAGTTAGTTGCTAAACTACACATGGTGGTTGGAAGAAAGAAATATAGAGTCTTATGAATAAAGGTAAATTACACTGTATTATCCTCTGCATCAGCTGCAGATACCTGTAATTGTTCTCCAAGCCGTTACTTTGCATTAACTCAAACTGCTATCACTAGGCTGTTATTTAAAATGAGTGGGTATTGGCTGCTAATGTGCCCAAGCCTTTGTTCAAGTGGAGGCAAAATGATTCACTAAAACTCTGAGAACAAAAAGGCAACATCAGTGACTTAATTAGAGCTAAATCCAGCTTATACAGTAAGGTAAGGTAAGTCACACTTTACAGCTGCATTGCTACGAGCAGTGGGTAAAAATCCTCCACCACTGGGACGCCAACGCCAACTGTGTAAGAGGAGAGAAATTCATTGCAGTACTGAGCACTGCAGATATTAACCCACACACCAGGTGAGCTCCTCAGCCTTTCCAGAAGCGGTGCTAAGAGTAGCAGCAGAAACAAGACACAGGGCTGCCACGGCCTTGCTCTGCTCTCCCATGCAAGACTGCGCTAAGCTGCCATGATGTAAGGGACCAATAAATCTCACATACAGCATAACAAAGCCCTCATTTTCAACACAGTGCTTCATGCTGTACTCCTTGACTGCCTCTACACCAGGAGACTACAGTTTCACAGAGCAATTCCAAATTTTTGCTAAACTCCAAGGATTTTTCCCTGCTTATAAGTGGAAAGGCTGAGAGAGCTGGGACTGCTCAGACTGAAGAAGAGAAGGCCTAGGGGGGATCTTACCAATGAATTCCAAGAGCTGAAGGGAGGACACAGAAGACTGAGCCAGGCCCTTTTCAGTGGTGCCCACTGACAGGACAAGATGCAAGGGGCACAAACTGAAACAAAGGAGGTCCCCTCTGACCTTCAGGAAATGCTTCTGCACTGTGTGGGTGACAGAGCACTGGCACAGGTTGCCCAGAGAGGTTGCAGTGATCTCCTTGGAGATCTTCAAAAGCCACCTGGACATGGTCTTTGTAAGCAGGGGGGTTAGACCACATGGCCTCCAGAGGCCCCATCTAACCTCAACCATTCTGTGACCATTACGACTATAAAAGTTCAGAAAGCAAGAAATTTATCAGAACAGACTTCAGGATGTGAAATACCAGTAAAACTAACACCAAATAAACTTCATTTTCAAAGTTTCAAGTACTTCAAAAACAGACATACAACATGGTATTTTGTTGTGCCTCTTTCTTTCTCCCCCCCCCCCCCCCCCCTTTTTTTTCCCAATGCAAATGTTATCTGCTATATTTTGGATAAGTGGTGTTCAGGGTCACTTGGTTCATTTTTACAGAGGTATTGCCAATACAAATGAACCACTGACATAACAAAGATAATTATGTGTCAATAAAATAAGTATAAACTACATATTGTATATAACCAATCCATAAAATGGTACATCAGGATTTGCAAAGGTCATGACAATGCTGAAAATAAAAAAGCTTATAAACATTCTGTACCACACACACTGTTACCTAGAAAGGTTGCCCTTTCCTGTTTCTCCAATTAATATTCATAGGTTTGTTTGTTGGTCTTATATTTGTGCAGAAACCCTCCCTAATATAAAACGAGTCTAAGCCACAGGTTTGTACAGAATATGAACTTATTCCTCTGCCAACATTAGTTTCCTTATACTAATAGTGGAATATAACTAAGGGATCAATAAGGATACATGAAATGTCACCCTTTTAAGCGTGTATCAGAAAGAAAAGGCAATTAGTTAGTAAACACATAATTAAATTTTGGATAGCAGAGTAAGTTTTGCCCAGGGGATATGATCCTTGCATTTATTTTGCTCTTCCATTATGGGTCATAAGGAAAGGATTAGCATTTATAATCACGTTGCCATTCCTGACCCCTTGCTACACTACATTTGCAGGAACAGAATATGGACTTACATCTCCTCAAGATCACATGAGTTCTTAAAATTATTTTTTCTGTTATTGATTCTTCTGCAATGATAATATTTGAAAAGTAAGAATATGCTGAGCATAATAAAATATATGCTACATGAACACTGGATATTATCTGATAGCACACAAAAGGAGTGGAATCAGAATTTGTTTGCTTTTAGAAACTGTGTAAATGTGCCATTTCCTGAATAACCGCAGAAATTCTTTGCTTAGAACAGGAAACATGCACAATATTGCCAGGTAAAAGATGCTCATCTGAACTGTTGCTCAGACAGTGGTGTGCCTTACTAAAGAAATTATCCTCTCTTGTATTCCTTGTTTAACTTTTGATTAGCAACTGTCACGTAGTTCTAAAACAGTACACTATCAATTTATTACCCTGGCAATACCGGTATTTATTTATCAAACATGGATAAGACCTGTTCTGCCAACCAAAAACTGAGCACCAGATGGTTTTGATACAATTTTAACTACTTCATGATTGAACGTCTTCTAAATTCTTAAATGCTCCCATACTTGTCTGAGGCCAATGAGGCTCTTTAGCAGATTCAAGCCTGTGTTTTAAGGTGTAGCATTCTAAGACTCCTACAGGAATTATACTACTAACAAAATCAAGGAATGCACATAATATAATGATTATCCAATAATTCTCTTTTCCATCCTCTATATTTTATTTTTACTGTCATCTTTGACTTGCATTTCACTTTTACATATACCATTTTTCTTTAGGGCTGAAAGATGACCATTTCTGTGAACCAGTGACACACAAACCCAATACCCAGCTTCAAAAGAAAATGTTGTTAAAATAAGTATGAGTAACATCACAGTATAATATTTAGAGGGAAAAAATAAGAAACAAAACCAGTATCTGTGAATTTACAGATTATTATTATAATTAATTATATAGAAAAAGTTGTTGATTTTAGATTTTGAAGAACAAAAGGCTAAAATAACTGTATGGCCAGAACAAACTAGAAACATAAAAAAACACTGGCATCTGAACAGAATAAAAATTAAAATGCTGACCTCCAAAAAAAAAAAAAAGTATGCAAAAAGTACACAAACTCAGGAAGTGCTGGTGCATTTTTACACTACTACTATTATTACTGGAATTAGTATCTTAGCTAATAAGCAGTAATTTCATGTTCTTCATTCCAAAACATTCTGATAAACAACATCTTAGGAACTAAAAACCCAATGGTAAGTCGGAAATATGTCAAAAATAGTACAGAAGACTGTAAAAATCATTTCATTTATAAAAGGAAAATAGTCTCTCTTATGATTAGTTAGGAGTTTTTGTGTTTAATGACCTATTGAGATACTTTCACATAAACTCATGTTATTGCTTCTCCAAATGTTTCAAGCTGAAAATCATACCTTTCACATCTTCATCTTCAATGGTTGTATTGGAACTCTCTGTTGATTCCTGTTGAGAAATAAATATAAGCAGAATGTATAAAACAAGCCAAGTCTTACTTGCGTGCCTTTGAAAATTACAGTTAGTTACAGGTATCATGCAAAGCCTTGAAGCAGGGTGGGATGTAATTCACAAACAAATGGTCACAAACCAGTTGAGACATTTCCAACCTGAAACTGATGCCAAACATTGCCGCTCACTACAAAAGGGAACATAAATACATTTCCTGCTGTCTAATGCATTTACTTCACAGGAATGTAAAGGCAACATTTTTCTTAATCATCCAACTGTACAAAGTCCATCTGAAATGTTATATGAATTACCTCAGCCAAGTAGGAGGAGAGCTTGCCATTTTAACTGATTAACCAGTGATTAACCAACTGTGTAAAGTCATTCCAGTCCAATTTTTAAATATGCAGATTTCTTCACTCTGCAATTCTCAATTGTTTCTCCACTCTCTTACACAGTATGCATTAAAATTAAGTTTCCCAGTGATTTTAGGAATTTGGATAAATTTCTATCATTTTTCTGTTGCTTTTGTGATTAAAAAAAAATCAAAGCAAACAGTGAATGGGTAAGTTTATAACAACTTCGACAAACTGAGGTATCTTTGTAGCAGTATTCCTCAAGCAACCATCCAGAGGAATGACTTGTCTATCAGAAAGTTTATACTTAAAACCACCGCACGGTTAAAATGGCAAGAATACTGCATCTCACTCTTTCATAAATTACCAGAAACATGAAATATTACAGGAAAATTCAACAGGGCACTGTCAAATCTAATAAGTAAATTTTTTTTGAAAGCCTGCTAGCTTTTAACCTTGATTTTTTTTTATCTGTGTATTTTTTTTGAAAAGATCAGTATTTTTTGTCTTTAACTCTCAGCTCAATAGCAAAGGGACTAATTGGGCTAATTTTTACTGAGGGATGGAACCTGGAGGTGGTATTGTATTTAACTTTTAAAAGGATTTTACAATTAAATAATAAAATCTAAATTTGACAGTGCCCTTTATTTACCATCTCCTCATAAGGCTGAGTCAAAAGAATGTTCAAACAGTTAATGCGTTACTTGGACCTTAAAAAACAAAACACATGTGCATCCATAAATAAAACTACATGAATCAACTCTCACACAAACAAAACCAAACAAGTCACCATGCTTTTCTGGTACTGGCGGGTGTTAGATGTTTCACTCTACACAGATGTATCATGCTCTTTCACTTCAAGTATTAGGTACTTAAAAGTAAACAAAAACCCCACATGAAAACAAGTTGTAAACACCATGCACAAGCTCACACAGCAGATGTAGCCTGTAATATTGAAGCATCCACTCCAGTTGCCATACTATAACGATCAGTTTTTCAGACAAATTTAGGAGTAACTCTCCGCATTAAGTGATTTGCTTGTCTGCTGTGACCTTTTGGGACATTGAGCATTTTAATTGCTATGATTATATATTACAGTCAAGTAGATGTAGTCATGCCAATATTGTATCTGTGGTTTATTTTTTTTGGTCTTTAGTGGACTTTAGCAACAAAGCTTAGATTAGCATTTCCAAACAGGCTGTTTGTTGCCTTTGAGTTAAAACTTGGGGAGCTGAAAAAGTAGTAACATGAAAATAAGAGCTCGAAGTTCTACAGAGGTACATAAAGGAATGGAGAACACAAGCACAATACACACCATCAGCATGTTCATGCTTCAGAAATGCCTGCATGCGTTATTTTTTCACTCAGATTCAATCCTTCTCCCATAAAATAATCACAAGTAGTTAGACTAGATGAATGAAATGACAAATGTCAGCACTGTAAACGGGGAAATTTTTGTTGAAGAGTAAATTCTTTGCAGGAAACCTAGGAACACGTGTTATATGGAAATGATATTTCCTGTCCCTTTTCAAGTCCATGCATGAAAAAACAAACAAACAAACAAAACATGTTTTAGGAACCAGCTGCCAAACACAAACACCACAATACGCAAGAAAAGGAAAACAGCATGAAGAAAATGTATAAAAATAAAAAGACCTCTTGATCACTTGAAATGTTAATTTTTTTGAAACTGCTCAATGATGTTATGGAAGAAAACCAAAGTCCTGTGCAAAACATGGTATATAAACATGCTGAGAAACAGCAGATGGGATAAACTGAAATTATGTCTTTATCTAAGGTGACAACTGCACATAAAACTCATTATAACATCACCACACTCTGACAACAGCATTCTTTTTTTTTTTTTTTTTTTTTTTTTTTTAACTTAAAATGGAGAATTTTTGGCTGGAACAATTAGTACACAATGCTCCCTGAGACTGGTTGCATGGGGTACTGAGCTCTGCCAATTGCTGCCAACTCCCCCAAGAGTTTGAGACGCACAGCAACCAGCAGAGCACATGCAGCAGATGAACACAGATGAAACAGGCTCAAGAGACGCCAGGTGTAACAAACGCAGAAATGAGATTTTGCTCCATAAATTCCTGAAACGGCCCTACTCTGTTGTGGAATAGTGGATGAAATGTGTGGTTTGGAAAGGCAAGATGGAGTTGATTCTTTCTGAATACCTTATTTCCATCAGGGTTGTGGATTACTGTAGTTTGGGGCTCCTGAGCAAGAACAAAATAAGAGAAAGAGTTCTCATTGGTAAATACATTCTCATTAGTGTGAGGGAGTGCAAGAAGAGCCAGCTCACAAATGCTGAACAGTGACAAGAGCTAGAACAAATGTTAACTATTGCCAGAGGATGAAACTGGATGCCTCTAATAAATATTTCCTCAACAGCAAGCCAGCAAAAAAAGACCATCTCACCTAATGCAGCAGCATGCAAAGACCTTATTCATGACCAATGTATACAGGGCTTTGAAGCTCCGGAGACCTGCAGAGGCTCTCTTTTTCACAAGGTCACACTAAAGGCTTTGCCAGGCCAGACAAGAAGGCCAGGAATGACCTCTTTTCTTTAAGCATGTTTGCTTGTATTAGTATTAACACAACAATGGTCTATAAAAGTACAGATGGATTGATAAAGGATAAGCTAAGTACCTACAAACACTACTGTGTTTAGGAATGTGCAGATTGTTACCAATTGATGCCCAGGCAGAGCTGCACAGGATAAGTGAAAGAGATCTTTTAAAAGTGTATTTTATCTTTTTTTAAAGGATTTGGGGAAACTAATAATAAAACAGATTAAATAATCATTGAAATGGCAGTTAGCCAGCATGCTTTCAGCACTGACCATTGTCCTTTGTGACTATGTCTGGAAACACAGACCATATACTCATATATGAAACCTGCTACCTGTTAACTGGTCCTTGAAATTACTTAGCAATGTATGCTTCAGTACCAGTGGCCCAAAAATTGAAGATGAAAAATCTCTCCCAATGCGTGTAAGAATTATCCACATTTCCTAAGTGATGCATGCATGCATATGGGACACAATGCCTCACAAAATTAGGTACTTACACACTGGCATTCATATTTGTGAGCCACATGTATGCCTAAGAAATAGGAGATACTAATAAAAGCAAGATTGCAACAGAAACATTCATGAACGGCACTGATTAGTAATATGTGCCTAGCAGAGCTTATTAATGAGTAATATCTGCTGCAGCTTTAATGCAAGAGAAGTAGTGAAAATGTTTAGGACTATATGCCTCTCAATCCTTGGGAAGACTTGCAAAGTCCTGCTGAGTCTCAGCAAATATGGAATGAAAATCTGAATAAGGTCTATTTTATGGTTGCCAACAATAATCCTGTTAGCTCTCCTTGATATCAATACTCATACTAAGACAAAAGCAGAGAAAATAATAGATTTTTTTTTTTCTCCAAAAGGTTAGCGTTAAAAAGATTCAAACAATCATCAGGCAAAGAGCTAAGAGCAACATAAAGCACATTCTACTCACTTTCTGGCACAGCATGCAAAAAAATCCAACTACAGTTACAAATGCTATGACTCTACCGCATCCAGCTTCCACGTAATGTTTTCTATTAATAAACACGCTGTAACAATGGTCTTCCTCACACACAAAAAAACATAACTCAAACAAAAGTTTTTTTTCAAAAACCTGTTCTTAGAAAGCAAACAGTGTAAAAGCATGAAAAAAAAAAAAAAAAAAGAGGGAAGAACAAACAGAAGACAGTCAAAAACTTCAAGATAGCATGAGAAGGAAGATTCCAGGTATACCAGCGCCGGGGTAGGAATATTTTCCTTGGGGCTGGTTACCACGTTCGTTTTGTTGTTTATCTGTAGGTATGCAGAAAATAGAAACAGACAGGCCTTAGAACTCTTGGTAGGCAACGTATCTATATCTCTCTGTATAGAACATCTATATACAGATATAGATATCTATATATAGATATAGATATGGAAATAAAGAATCACAGAAAGATGAACTTATGAACTTGGAAGAACACTAACAATAGATCTGATAGCTAGCTGCAACTCCTCCAAACATGCTAGCTACCGGTTTTCAGATGCACTATAAGTTCTGTATGAGGTATAGATGACTTCAGCTGTGACACTTAAAAGAACAGAAAGCCTTTAAATAGCAGCTAAACACATATAAAAAGAAAAAAGAATTATTATGGGTTTGAAGAGAGTACTAAATAGCCATTGTGATTTCTTGTCATGCAACAGTATTAAATAATTGCACCCAATTGTACTTAGTTTCTAATCACCAATCACTAGCGTGAATAATATTTGGTTATTCATAGCTCTTCAAATATCTACACATTTGTTCTACTGTCTTCTGGGAACAGACCTGAATAAATATAACTGATGCTGGAAAGAGACTGGTGCCCCTTCATCTTTTTTGGTGTCACTTACTACAGAACAATTGCCAGCTGTGATTTTTTTTTTCTTTTTTGTGATTTCAAGAATCCTGCAGTAACTGAGTATCAGCCTTTCAGTTTAGTACTATGAACTGAAAGTGTAAGGTTTCACACTACAGCATCTGTAATCTTAATACACAAATCACTGCGTATCTGCTTAATTTACATGTAGGCCACCACACTAATTCTTAAGCTTTGCACAGTACCACACTTTTACAAAATTTTTGGCCTTTACTTACATAATCTCTTAGTTCAAATAAGTTGTTTAGCAATGAGATTGAAGTTGTCTGATTCTTTAAATCCATTTTTTAAATTCAGCTTTCATAAATACCATGGTATGAAAGGAACAGAAATACTAAAAGTCATGTACCAAGCCACTTTTTACATGCACTAGAAAGCAAGATTAAAGTATAGGTAAAAATTAGTCCGAAATATGTCATTTTTCTTTAACAATTATTAGGAAATATTTTCATGTACATTTCAGTTATGTCTAAATTTAACAAGAACAATCCAAAGCAGCATGCAGAACTGGGTGCATAGATATAGAGTCTGGAAAGACTTTGATCAAAAATGAACTTCTACTGAACCTTTTAGTCACAGTGTTTAATAATATACTTGCAAAACAAACGAACAGAAGTTCAAAATTGTTTCATTATTGAATTTTTGTAAAAATTTAAATAACTTCATCATTTAAAGAAGAACTCTAGCAATTTTGGGGTCAGCTTGTAAAGTATTTTTTCTTCTAAAAGAAAAGCCTTTCTAAAACCAATTAGAAAATTAAGATGTGCTACGTAATAAATACAAAAAAGCATAAGGAATGAGTAAGTCCTAGAATAGTAGCTGTACATAGAGCTGTACAGTAAACATCTGGCTTTTAATTTAAATTTCCCAATGACCGTAGCCTCGGATGAAGTATTCAGCTTCTCAGTGGTGCAGGCTGTGAAGCGTTTCAAGTTCGGTCTGTGCCAATGTTTTGCGAAATTCAAACCTTTGGAAGTTAGCATCACTGGGGAAAGTTACTGAACTTAATATCGTTGACAATTTTTCATGATTATTTTACTTTGGTAGAGGTATAGCAGGAACTAAGCCTGCAGCTAACCTGAAGTCTTACAGAAGGCATGTCTAGGTTCTAGAAACATCAGCAGGGTTTGCATTACTTAATTACAGACTGCAAACTTCCTTACCCTAATAAATATTTAACTGACTTAAAAAAAAAAAAAAAAGTCAGGGAATGTTTTGATACTAGATGTAATCTAGTAATATTTGTGATAGACCCGTTCTCCCATATAAGATCAAAATAATTTTCTTTAAGATCAATGTCATGCTGTAGAGCACTGTGAACACGAAACACTTTTTTTTTTTTTATTTAAACAATGATCTTTCTACAGAAATACCTATTAAGAGAAAATGAGTTATTATTGAGTTCCAAGTGTTTATTTTATGGCCCCAATTAGCTTAGTTATTGCCAAATAAGTTTCATTCATCTATTCACTGTTACATACTCAGTGATATTTCAGCCAAAAGTTTCAGGGGTATCTGAGCTCAAGACAGGGAGAAAAAAAATACCTTGGTGCATAATTTCATTTCAAGAAGACATACATATTAGTGAGTATTTTATATACCAACTAACTTGCTTAGATATTTATGGGACTGTGAAATTGGCAAAACCTGAACTCCTTACTCAGGAAAAACCTTAAAAAACACCCAGCTACTTCAGTAAAAGGAAGTTCTCTATAGCAGAATTATGGAACATCAAGAATACATACAACGCTGCTTGATGGCATACTAAATCTTCTAAACCAGGAGAAAAATCATGTATCCAGTTATATAACTGAAAGTTCTTATTTTGGTGACAGCCTAGTCATCAAAAAAACTATGAACAAAAAGCACCTAACAAAAGGCACAGATACACATTAGCAAAAATGTGAGGAAAGAAATGAATATTTCACAAGATTTCATACAGTTCTATTCCCGTAGCTTAAAAAAAAAAAAAAAAAAGTGATATGCCAAACAAAAGCTTGTTGTTGAATACATAATGAAAACAGGTTAATCAAATTCCAATTCCAATTTTGCCTGAGTAAGGAGAGCAGGCTTGGGTCCATACTCCCTTGGTGAAAGTCCTATAAAAATAAACAATATCCATTACAGCTACTGCTGAAAACTGCAGGAAATATATTCAAAACTTCTTAGTAACATAATGAGAATATAGCATTCATTAGTAAAAGCAGAAAGAGATAGCAATTCAAAATTATTTCTTCTGTACTTTTATACTAGAATATACTTCTGTATATTATTTATTCTGAACTTTCAAACTTAGAGAGAAATCATCAATAAGCCTTATACTTTCTCTCTCCCACAGAACACATAACTTGTGTTTTTTTTTCACTTGTATGTTAACACACATTGTGTATTTTGCATATATTTTAACAGAAGAGGGAAATGGTTTAAAAGGGAAAAAATCATGTTAAACAATTATTCTAAAGCTCAGTTATACCAAAGTGGTGATCTTCTGTTTGTTGTGAAGAAGGAAAACTTATACTAGCACACCACTTGTCAAGAGCCATTCTTTTAGGTCTGATCATGGTGCAGGCTGGACACACACAAATGCTCCAAACATCTGGACATGACTGTAGAATCATTACAGGTCTTTTGTCAAAATATTATAAAAATATTTTAAGAAACAAAACCTGCATCTTGGGATTTAAGCTTGCACATTATACTTCGATAATGAAAAGTTAAAGCACATCGCATTTGGGCTACTAGAAATATCTTCAGCACACTTTTCCAGTAATCCTCATTTGGCCACTGTTACCACTGATCCTCTGTCACTGAAAATATTTGTTCACCCAAAGAGACGACTATTTTCCTATATAAATACATGCCTGTCCACACCTGACCAGAACCTTCTTGCTTTTCAAGGAGAGTTGCGCTTCCCAGTTATAGGTGTGGATGAGGAGCATTTGCCATTCCTCTACCCACAGCAGCAGCAGAAGCTGGCAGGGACATCACAGCACATCATCACGAATATCGCAAAATTCATATTCAAAACCATATTCAACAGGGTACAGTAAGTTGCTGGTCTGTTGGGACCGCAGAGGCCAAATGAATACATGGCTATAGAGAAGGCTGAAGAGTAAGAAAAGAGGCTGACTGTCAGTTGGGATGCTTTGTGATGAAAATTGGAGCCGTGAAGGAAGTTAGTTGGGAGGCTGTAGTAAGGACAGACTGTGAAATTGTTTTCCTGATTCCTAAGCATTTAGCATGGCACCCTGATCTATAGTTGCTCAGTTAAATCAATACTATTTCATTGTGCACAACAATGTAGTTTGTGTTACATTTTATGATAGTAATACTATTAGCTTTAAATGCAAAGAGATTTTAAAGATTAATGGAAGGCTGTTATAAGATTACTATTTTGTTACTATTTTTATTTACCAAGGACAGCTGCATTGGCCAATGTTACATCTACTTTTTGTTTGGTTTTGTATGTCCCCAGGTAAAAAAAAATATAAAAATCTTGCTTGAAAGAACTGCAGAACAATTCATATAGCAACTGCAGGCTTAAAATTCACAAGATTGTACTGTAAAGTCTTGCAGCTTCTTGCAGTATGTTAACAAAACTAAATGCAACTGTTTGATTTCTAGGTGTGAACGTTTCACCGTAGGAAAAATCTGTCAGATAAAGATCCTCACCATCATCTGAACACTCGAACTGGACTTCCTTTTCTGAATTGACCAGTCAGAGAGAAAGGAAAAGAAGAAAATGTGACTGGTTGGATTTAAAGTATCAATGCATGGAGTACAGTATATATTTTTTTTCTCTTTTTAATAGGAAAAAACTTAAGCTGTAGGAAGAAGTGGAAAAATGCTATGGAGAATATAGTAACTATAAAAGAAATGACCAAAATAGACTTCCCCCGATGTAAATTTACTCCCTTTGCTCCACATGACCATGCAGACAAAAAGCAGATATATAGCGTGCTGAAATCCAAAATATCGTATCCCAGCAAGTGTAATTTAGGCAAAATTTTGGCAACAATTGTTTGCTGTATTATATTGAAAATTGAGATATAACAAATACATTGTAGACCTGTAGGAGGAACGATATTTATAAAGGAATATCTGTTCAGTTAAGTACATAAAATCTATATATTCCACAATAATCATGTTAAGGATTTTCCACAGAAATGACTGAGTAGTACAGATTGTGTGCTTCTCCATATAGCTAAGATACCTACTGCTTCTAAGTGAGAAGCACTGAAATCATAGTGTACTCACTTCATTTTGTCAGTGCCAAGATGTTTTTATAGGAAAAGTGTACATATTTGGGAGAACAGGGACAAATATACTACGAGTCTGGTGTTTAAGCATACAATGTTTTGTTAAAATAAAAAGTTAAGATTGAATAATAAATTAAAATTCAGATCTAAGACATACTCCTGAGAGAAAACATAGAGCAGAAGGATCTCTTTTGAATCATATAATGAAAGCTTTAAGCACTTATTTTAGTCTTCAGGAGTCCTCAGAGAAAATAAATAAAATATTTTTCATTACTGAGTGAGATATATATATATATATATATATATTTTTTTTTTGGCTGTTTTTCAAAGTATTTATTCAGAACACTCATTTGTGAAGAATCTCTCCTCCTGCAGGATCTGGTGACATGAGAATAGGAGCTCTAAATCATGTATGAAAGCTGCCAAAATGTTCCCTTCTTAGCAAGATCTATTCATCAAGATGAGCTGATTTGTTGAGATACTAAACCCCTCGAGTTCTGCCAAATATAGCAAGTATATCTGGCAGGATACACCTCATGTGGAGCCAAGCCTACCAGTAAAACTTTTGGTCTTCCAAGGAATCTAATGAAAAGTCAAGGAGAAATATGGAGGCAATAGAGCTGCAGACAAGCACTGATACCTAGCCATCTAACATGGCCACCACCAAAACATCATTTATATTTATAAGCTAATTAATAACATTGAGTCACACAATCATCCTTCACTGAAACATCAATAAAACATTTTCTCCAGCAGTTTTCTATTTTCCACTTATTAAAATGCTTGTTTTTCAAATATTTATTTTATTTCTTTTTTTTTTTTTTAAAGTTTCACCTAACATTCACGACTTCAAATACATAATAAGAAGCACTTATTATCACATTTTATCATGAAAAGAAATAACAATACTCAAATCTAAGAATTGCCAGAAGTTACAGGTAGGTGGTGACTAAGAATATGTATTTTAAAGCATGTGTTTAACCTACCTTAACTCCATCCGGCTTTTTCAGTAAACTCTTGGCTGCTGTAAAATGAGACAAGTAATTTCAGTGTCAGACGGTCACCACTGAGGTCAATCAGCTGTGCAGCAAACCCCCATTGACTCCCTGCTGCACATACATTTTCAATTTCTATTTCCTCCTTTTGTTGCTCTGAGTACAGGAAATTAAATGTTGATAATGTTTAAGAAACTACAAATACCTCAGATACATCTCTTTTTCCACTGATTAAAGCTGATGGTTAACCGTAAAATACAAAACCTAGTTGTTAGGAACTTTTCTTGGTGGCGTACAGGAAACAGTTGCAGCTGGTATCGTAATGATGTTATTGATATAAGAGTGCCACAGAAATAACCTATATCACATCAGTAAAGTATCTCAAAAGCACAGTGAGGTACATGACTGCCTATTCCATTTAATGAAAAATGAACTGATTTTTAAAACATCACCTCTGGGCATGGTTTGTTGGGGACTTCCCACCAGGACAGTATCAGTCTCCTTGTGTGACAGGTCAGGGAACAAAAATATGAAAGAACAATCTGCTAGTGAAGTTTTGATTTGGAGGAGTGCTTCTTGGGAGTTAATAATAAGGAATGGCAGCTTTGCCTCCAATGAGAAAAACCTGCCTGCCACTTTTCAATCATGTTGCACACTGATCAAAGTTCTTCAAAGTAAGTGGTGGGCAAAATCTCACTTGCCATGATTTTCTTAGGCTTTATATCCCACCACTTAAACTAGCACGAAGAACCAGGCCAAATTATTCCAAATTACTCAATTTGGAGGGCTAATGTGCAAGAAAACACACCACAGCCCAGAACCTGCAAGCATTACAGCAGAAAAATATGCGGGAAGACCTACTAAATTCAAATATACTATTCATTAAAATGCAAATGCTTGATGACTCACTGCCAATTCTTGAAGAATAATAAATTACAAAACAAGCCTTGTGGGTTTTTGTTTTATTGGTGTTTATGGTCCAATCTTCCTATTGAAAAGTATATCACAGCTTAGGTTGAAAGTGCCATTCTATCTACACTGTTTTACTCAGAAGTAGGAAGCTTTCTTGAAAGAGAAATGCTCCAGCTAACAAGCTGGCATTACCAAAGGGAGGTAGACCTTATATGAGCTCTCATCATTACTGGTATTCTTCCATTAAAACCAAACAAGATAAACCCCAAACCAGCCAAACAAAAAGAAATAATTGGAACTTGCTAGACTGAGGTTGCTCCAACCAGTTGAGGATTTTGGAGTTAATGAGTTATCTGTCTTAAAGTTGAAGTTCATTTGTGTATTTGTGGCTTACTCACTGGCTCCATCTGCATTAAGTGCTCATTTAGGTCTGTACAGGGTACAGAAAATGTAAGCCCACCTCAGAAATTGTACAGAAATAACTGATGTCCATTACTCTGCTGTTTACATTAAAAAAAAAAAAAAAAAAGAAAGAAAAAAAAGAACTGGATGATGAAGCCAGATTACCATTTATAATTTCATGGATACATCACCCCTCCAAATGCATTTTATAAACTATGGACATCAGCAAAGACTGCTGTTAAAACTCTCATAAGGGCTGTGATTTCCAACTAAATTAAGAGCAATAAATTTGCCTACATTACGTAACAAGAACAGTGTATATATTTTTTTTAATTTACAGAAGCATGTGAATTAATATTTAAAATAAAGTGTCTTACAAAAATATGGGGGGGATAGGATAGGACCTGTGTGTTTGAAGGACCTGATACAACCAGGCATTCCAGAAAGTCATTTAGGGAAAGCAAAGGGGAAGAGATACTTCTACAACCTATGGCCAAAAAACCCAGAAGTTCATTGCTTTTGAAGCCTGTTTTATACCATTATAGTTTATAAAATTATGGGAAAATATACATTAACTCTTATAGGCTGCTGTTCATAACAAACTAGGTTCTTTGACTACAGTTATGCATAAAACTTCTGAGTTCTTTCAACGCTTAACCAACATTACATGTTATATGTGAAAAATTAAATAAAAGCCAGTAAAATGAAGGCACCAAAAGCAGTAACTACAGGTATTGTGTTTATGGCACTGCCAGCATGTCCTTTAAAATGTGCCTGGTATGGATTATTATGCAGTATTTTATGTTATAGGACATATTTCATACTCAGCTGCCTTTGCAATTGTTGTTTTTGGCTTGGAATGCTTTTTTTATTTTTATTTTCATTTTATATTTTAATTCATCTTTCTCTAAGCACAGATACTGCATACAAATCAAATATTTAAATAATTTGCAGTAGCAAAGCAATTAGCATATTCTAAATTAAGCCCACAATGAAAGATTTTTTGCAACTACAAGCAATAGCTATAAATAAAACCTAAGGCAGTGCTAATAAGCCAGAAAGCAGACTAAAGAGAAATGGCGTTGTGACAACATGAAGAAATTAAAGTGATTTAGGGCAAACAGCAATTTTGAAGAGAAAAAAGATGTTCCTTTCACGTGCTGAGGGTCTTACCTCACAAGAAATATACATTCCACATAAAAGGAAGAAAGAAAAAGGAAAATAAAACACTTTTATAACCACATTGTTATGGACAAATGACCTTCAAAAGCATGCTTTGCAATGAAATACAATGAATAAACAACTTGAAAAATAAAATGCCATCAACAGATACTATGGGGTCGTTATGGTGTAAAACAGAGATGATAGGTGAAAAACTTCAAGAAAAAAAAAAGCCAAAACCCTGTTTGCTTTTCATGCCAAAATCACATTTTAAAATGACTTCAGCATTTTTCCTTCATGAAAGTTGGAACCAACTCTTACATGTACAGACAGTGACAGGTATGAAAAGTGATGAAAAATGATGTACTTGTTTGATATTTAAAAATAACTAAATTTTACAAAATACGCAGCCAACAGCATTCCCACCTTGAAAATGAACTGAAAGATGTTGGCAATTCATTAAGCCTTAACCCAATGAAATTTACATAAATGTAATCTTCTGTGTTAAATGTATATATTAAATATAGAAACCTAAGTAAGAAAGAACGTGTATTTCAAGTACTATGCTAATTGAACAAATTGTTTTTGCATTCATGATTATTTATTTTGGATGATTCAGATCTTATTATTATTCAAAACATGCCCAAAGCACTATCATGTTTTTGTCTATAAATTAAGTTACGCTCCAACAGTTACATCACCAGAGTAGGAGGATATGTAATATTACTAATTTTTAAATTTGGCATTCTTTTTAACTATGCCCTTAGGATCTTAAAAGGCAAAATGTAAAATATAGCATAGCATCATAGTTCCAGTAATACTGCTACTGAGGACAATTCTAACTCTACTAACAGCAAACACATTCTAGTTTTTGCTATTAAAATTTATTTAATATGAAGATCTAAATCTCCATGTACACTCACTACAAAATTATTTCATAAAGAGGAAACATCTCATTATAACAAACTAGGCAACAGAAGACAGGGAAAAGATGGACCAATTTTAGTGCATTTCTTATTTCTTAGCAAAGCAATAAAGAATGGATTTTTTTTTTTTTTTTTTTTTTTTAATGCAAGATGTAATAGTTCTAGAATGAGATGTCACATATAGAAAAGTGACTTTTTGACTGTTGTTTGACCATACTTACTCATAGGGAATTATATGTATTATTTTCGATTTTCCTCCACCAAAATAAGACAGGAAAATTCCATCTGTCTTTCAACAGATAGTACTAAACATGTAAAAAGAAGGAACCCACATTCTACTGAAAAATTACACCACTGATGTCTGCTACAAGTGATTCTATTTAGCCGAAATAGCTTAAATTCTCTTGCTTATTTCTGCAATGGAAAAAAAAAAGTGAGATAGATCATGTTATGTGTTCCTTAATAACAAAGATCTTTGTGTACTAATAAATCCTAATTACACCTTAGTTATTGCAGACATCAAAATACATGTATAAAAACTCTATGAAACTGGAGTTCAATGAACATACCTGAGAAATTTCTGGTAGCCAGCATAGTTGTCAAAATGGCCCCCTGTGTATACATATATATTCTCAAATTAGCAACACACTTGTTTAAAATATTGAATGTGAACACAACAGGAAAAAAAGTAAACAAGCATGCATTACATAAACTGCTTAATTAACCCTGAAAGAATGGATTGTCTGAGCATTAACTGTCATTCATGATGGTATGAGAGCATAAATTATAATTTAATCTTAATTATGCATCTACTAGCCATCCTGGTAATCTCACATAGTTACAGACTATGAGTATATAATGCCCAAAACATAAGTATTCACACACACAGCATAATACATTGCTGAATATAAAACAGACTTCACTCACTTGCTTAGATTCTTTTATTTTTCTTTGATAGGAAGAGAAGTTTATTATTTGCAATGTGCTAATTAGCAAAGCTCATATTTGCAAAGTTACGCTGTCTGGTCAGGAGAAAATATGTTATAACCTACAAGAACAATCTAAGCCATTTTCCTTAAAAAAAATATTTTTAATGTGTATAAATGAAGGTGGTTGACGTGATTTTGAATCCAACAAAACTATGCAATATTAATTTTAAATTTTCTTTCTTAAAACATTTATTTGTAATTGGTTAGAAAGACAATTAGATTTGCAAAAGGATACATCAGTTCCAGCATTATATACTTTTTAATGCTTAGCAGCACAGCTCATGTGAAAATATTATGTTCTATTCTCTTTCATTAAAAGTTAAGAACCTCATGCTCAAAAGCTGCTCATGTATCTAATAGTTCATGATACGACTATTCAAGAAAAATTCCCTTGAGGTCCATTTATTTTATACATGGACCACAAGCCAAATTACAGTTTTGTCTTTCCAAAATTATCTACTCATCCTTGCAGAAGTTTTCATTCTTACCTTTAGTTTTCGTCTTGCATTGAATTTCTTCAAGCAATCTACAGTCTCTTGTCTGTGCATCATAGAGGCAACAGTAGAACGTTGCTAAGGGAAGAAGAAAAGACTTATTTTAATGCACTCAGACAGACATCTAGCTTTTTATTTACTCTACAACATACATATTCTGACTCATGTGGTCCAAGGTTGAGTCTTCATTTTCTACCCTACGTGAATATTGCTTTTTGCAGGCTTCTACACATCTGGTAAAT
Organism: Aythya marila; assembly: GCF_965140915.1. Lineage (NCBI taxonomy): Eukaryota > Metazoa > Chordata > Aves > Anseriformes > Anatidae > Aythya > Aythya marila. Next base: position 2,895,217 of record NC_139045.1, on the reverse strand, counting down.
TTCCAAATCAACAAAAACCTCAAGATCTCTTTTTACCCAGTCTTTCCTATGTGTATTGTCCTGTTGAAATAAATCATTTTTTCACAGTTTCCTTAATAAGGACTAAGAAGAACACTAAATCTTAGAACTTGGGTTACACAGTATAAACATACTCAAAGTAATATACTAAATTATAGTTCCTGAGAATATGTTTTAAAACAAGAGGGTTGATTTTCTTTAACATTAGTGATATTAGGTGAGGTACAGAAGCAGGAAATATTTCAGAGAAAATTCAGCAGTACCTACATTTTCTCTGTAACCCAACTTAATTTGCATCACAATCTTACAGGCAAATAATGCAGCCTAGTGGAATGAATAAAGACTTGGCAACCAGCTGTACACCTCACTGTGACTTTCAAACTATCAGCTCAGACTGCCTGTAAAGTCAAAGCATAAAATACACTGAGAATTGGAAAGTGGTCCTGAATCCAGTAACACAGTCTACCTCTGTTAAAAGTAAATTGACTTACAAAAAGTCCATTAGTTTCCTGCCTTTTAATTTCATGTTCATTGTAATGGTTATAGGAAAATGATGTAAAGCATTATGCAACTGAAAGTTACTTCCTTGTACATTGTTTTTCCTGCAGAATTTAAAATAACTTTCTCATTATGGCAGTGAACATCTGCATCACAAATTCAAGGCAAAGAAGTTTGCTTCTACAAAATTTCTTATTCCAGGCTGAGACCTCAATGTACAAAACTATTGAGTGTATAAGTATAATCACAATTGTGCGCTCTACTACTTAAATAGCTGCAAAAGAAAATCATAAACAAGGACAAAAATTATCGTCTGAACACCTCTGCTGTATGCTGAAGTATACCATAAGTTGATTTGTCTATTAAATTACTTTGTTAAATGCGCAGAAAGTACTTACACAGATCCATGGATGCTTTAGTGCTTCTGATGCTGTGATACGTTTCGCTGGGTTGATAGTGAGCATTTTATTGATAAGGTCTTTTGCTTCAGGAGTCACTGTATCCCATTCTGGTGAGGGAAACTTAAGAAAAAATATGTACATGTATATTATCTTGCATGATCACTACACAATTTTACCTAAATATATTTATTGATATTAGTTCTGTAATATTACTGTCTAGTTCTAATGAAAAAAAAAATGTTTTTCCATAATTATAACAGATTGCATTAGCCAGATTTATAAGTAATGCTTTTGTCCTTTTCTGTTTTGACTTCTTATTGATTTGGTTCAGACGCAAAGTATTTATATATTTACAATAACACGATGTGAACTAACAGCAGCACACAGATTAACAGACTCCAGTCAACTGAGAAGAATATGGCCATATTGAATCTAATGCAGTACTAATTTCATTATTAATAAAGACAAAAATATTAATCATTATTATTCAAACTCCTTGTTCACTTTCTTTCAACGTCAGTATTAATGCTAACTGTATATAGCGTATAAATTCATAACTCTAATTAGATTTACCACCTCCCTGCTCAGCAAAATATTTACACATGTACTCAAATTGTCTGCCCAAATGGAAATGGATTAAAAAATATGTACATCTTAAAATACTTTTGTGAACAGACCTCAACCTTGAGCATTTTGTTTTCCAGCACTAAAAAATGTTTATTCTTAGCCATAGGAATTTGATACAATCTAGATGCAGTATTCACAAGTATTTACTATGTTATGTGCAACACAGATGTATAGTTTAGTCTCTGCACTTACTCATTTCTTGCCCTCTCAGCTGAAACCGTATTTCCCCACTGTCACCCTGTTTATTACTGTGTAATTCCTTGTTTGGTTGGAAGAAGACTAGACAGAGCCTAAGTTCATTTCCACTAAAAGGCATAACATATCTAGCATAACAATCACCTTTCAGTCATTACTCTCCAAGACTAGATTCAATTAAGAGCTTTTAAAAATTAGAAGGTTTAGTCTTTTCCTCTTCATCATTCACAAATGACTTAAAGATGAACACCAATGGCCTTCTGTCTGTTTAATTTAATATAAATGGATGATATTGCAAAATTCATAATGTCACCAAATCATCAGCTGATGCTTACCAACAGTCGTAATGCTTATTGTTGGAATACACATATAGTTAATGAAACTATTATTTTTGAGCAGCTCATATTTATGAGCTTTATTTAGAAGTGGGCGATACAAGAACATTTAGGAAGCTTAAGACTTCTTAGAAACAATTTAAAATAACTAATTAGTTGAAGTGATAAACCATAAGGAAAACAACAGGCCTTTAAGAGTTCAGAAATATTTATCAGAAGCACAGAGGTCTTAACAGGCTTGTCAGGATAACATAAACTTTTATGGTTTATACAAGGACCAGACAATGAAAGCTTGGAGCCCTAGGTAACGTGAAACTATTTTAGTGTAGGCATTCCCATCCTTACAATGTTCTTTTTACTAAAGTGACATTTACTATATTGAGTGGCTCATAACAATAGTCAGTACAAAAAAATAAAAATAAAATTTACAGAATGAATCTAGTTTCACTTTTCACTCTAGGAAGCTCCTACTTAAAGGAGCGATAATAAATAATTTAAAAGACAGAATATGGCACATACATCATAGGCACCAGCTTTGATCTGCTGGTAGAGTCTGTGCTGGTCTTCATCCCAGAAAGGAGGATATCCCACCAGGAGGATATACAGAATGACACCTGTAGAAATCATAGTAGTATTAAGTTATTTCAAAAAACAAACCACAACCAACCAAACAACAACAACAACAACAAAATAATTTTTCAGCTGGCAACCATGTAAGACAAACAGCTCAACAGGAGCATCCCAGCTCCTGAAAAACACTGCTGCAGATAAGAGTGAATGCGGGGTTCACAGAATAACCTCCAATAGAGTGTGGGTAAGAATGAATCTGACACAAAATCAGATCTGACACACTGAAAATATCTATTTAACTGGAGAAATAGATTTGCACTTTTCAGTGATGATTGATGTTCTATAAAAATGCCTCTTTTTAACCTCTGGTGTTATCAAGTATTGTACTGCTGTTTTAACTAATTCTGTTTTATTCTGTTTTAACTAATCTCATGCAAAGAAAATTTCAGTTTATCTCCATAAATATATGTTTGATAGGAAATTAAAAAGTCCACCTGCTAGTTCTACAGAGATGATTCACTATGACTAAAGAAAAATGCTTTCATAAATACAACCCAATAAGTGTGGGTAGAAGTAAAAGAAGGAAAGGTACCATTTGTTCTTAGGTAGGTAGCTATCCCTTTGCTGGTACCATAAATTACAATGTTTCAAGAACTGGATGATAAAGTAATTGGTCTGTACTCCATTTAACAAAAACTTTAGCTTCAGAGTTTAAAAATTGTAGTTAGAGTATCTTGGTCACATTGGTTTATAGACCATATATATGAATTGTTATGCTTTGTAACTAGTTAGGCATTGTGTGATGCTAGTATTATAAAAATATGATAAAAATATGTTCTGCAGACATTGTAAAGAATGCAGTGATAACATATCTTCACAAACAATATCCAAAATTAAATGAAGCTGGTAGAATATCAAATACCTGATGATTTCATCTAACAATTAGTATCAATTTTTAACTAATACCTGTTTTCTGATGTTGAATACAAGGTATTCTAGATATCTTTTCTCCCTCAAAGTACTTTACAGTGCACTAAACGTCATCTTTCAGAATAATGCCTTACCACATGCCCACATATCCACAGGTTTTCCATAGGGATCTTTTCGTAAGACCTCTGGAGAAAGGTATCCTGGAGTGCCAGCAAAGCCTGTCATAAGGCGAGGGAAATACTCTCAAAAAACTGTATGTGCAACACAAAAAGCAAGCAATTTTCATGTCAGCCCACAACACACAGGACTTTCCCAAAACCCCCAGCACCAACCATTTAATTTTAAACTTTCCTTTCTACGGTGAATCACCTAGAAGGAACAATAATAGGAACAGTTATGCAGACCTAGCCCATTCCCTTTCTAACACCAGATCTGGTGCAGTGACCTGTCTACACTAGCACTCCAGACTCAACAGTGGTGTCAGAGGTCTTGTGACAGTGCAACACTGGAAGGCTTCCAGAGGGGCTTCAAGATAGCTGACAACATTTCCTTTGTGACTTGTCCGTTACTGTGAGCTGTAGCAAGACGTCCAGTAGTAAAGTGCAAATACATCTGCTTGGGGTCAAAGTCAAAAAAGTTAGTGGAGCAGGGGGAGTGTGGGAAACACTGAGTGATCCCCTTTGAGATACTAACTGAAAAACAGAAAATGCATGCCAGGCAGGCCCAAATCTGTGAGCACTGAGGTTTGCTTTTGTTTGTTTGTTTTTAATCACTAGTCTAATCTAGTCTATTTTAAACTAGCCCCAAACTATAAAAATTATGCCTTCGGGAGAGCACAACTTGCTATTGCTCAGCATGAAGACAACCAGCTTGGGTTTCAGCCTTCTTTTGGTGGTTGGGGGAACGGTTGGACTAGGTGATCTTGGAGGACTTTTCCAACCATAATGATTCTATGATTATGATTTTTCAACCATAATGATTTGCTGTTCCTATTTCACACAGCTTCTCTTAATAAGATGTTTCCATTGCAACACTCATTTCCTTGAAGTCATACCACTTGTGTAAACCTCCTTACAGAGGTTCAGGAAAGCATCTCTGAAGTCATCTAGCCTTTAAAATTTATTCGTTCTTCCTTCCTTTTTCATTGACAGCAGTGCTGTCTTCTCTTAACAGAAATAAAAAATGTAAGTGTAAATGTAGAGTTGGTAAAAAGTTGGTAAAAATTTAGAAGACCAGTAACATCCTGTACCATTTCTGTTAGTATATCTGCTCTTTCATTGCCTGAAATAAATGGCTGAAAATTCTTGAAAGGTATTTTGTGGCTTTAATGAGGGACCACATCTTATTTTTGAAATACCACATTGTATTCCTAAAAACTTGTGCTGAATGGAAGATAAGCCATGGAACTTATGAAAGACAGTGATAACATGTAAATTGGACAGCTACAGAAAAAGGAAGCCTTTGCCCTGCAGCTGGCAATCATTTTGGGGTGGGAGGAGGAAATGGAGGAACACATTCTGTGTATTCTACTGAGAATTTATCTAAAATATTTTTATGAAAAATATGCTTGTGTTTCTCAGTCTCCTGATATGAGAGCCATGAATTGTTAGAGTCCTATCATACAGGAAACATAGTTTAAGCTCCTTTGAGAAGCTAATAAATATATGCTCCAAGTAGCTTTCAAAAGAGTGGTTTCATATTTTTTCTTGGGCGTAGTGCTCTACATTAATATTATTGTATTAATTTAAGTTGTAAAATTGTATTGACTTTCAACCTTACCATAGCTCCATAAACATGATTATACCTCACTTGAAACTAAACTTCATAGTGAAAATAAATATGCTACTTAGCTAACTTTGTCTCTCAACAAGGACACAGAATGGGTCTACACATATCAGAAAAAAACATGTCAGAAATAAATATGAGTGTGTTTTTTAGAAATCTATTGCTAATAGGAGTAATTTAGCTAAAAACAAATGAACAAACAAACAAACAAAAAAAAAGAATGGAAAGCTGGAAACTTTTTGTGACTGTACAGTAACCTACAAAACACCGTATCACCATGTATTCCTATTGTCACACAATGTAAATAAGTATTTCAGAGGCCTAGGGTGCCTTGTGTTGTTTGGTGGTGCATGCACATATGAAATAGCATGTAACTCAACCTTAAATAGCTTACGGTCTCAAAACCCTCTTACACGAAGATTACACATATACTTAACTTCATAAATGGTGAGCATGTCTCAAGTCAAAGCTGCACTGAAGGTTAACTATAATCCCATGACATAAACTAAAATTAATACGGGGAGATGTATCTTAAACAACAGCAGAAGAGATTCCTGCTCAAAGAGCTGTCCTATGCTTTCATCACCTTGCGAGAGTTATGGCCTCTTAGTGCCATTCATGCAACTATCAAAAAAAAAAATCAGAGGAGCTGCTCAAATGAATGAAATGGTGTGTATTTCAGTCCTAACTACAAGGCTGGACTTAGTTTACTACAAGGTATAACTAGGACTAAATCTGACTACCAATGAGTAAACTGCAGCCATCCCACTGAGTGAGTTTGAGTGAGTCCCAGCGAGTCTGTCCCAGCGAGTGAGTGGAGCCTGTCAGACACCTTCCCATCACATTCAACACCTGGTGGGAGTGTGGGGAGTTTCAGTTAAACAGAGTAACAGTTCCTGCAAACAGGCAAGAAGCAGGTTTGCTTTATAACATGCAAACTGGGAAAATATCCCTGTGGTATCCAAACGCACAGTCCTATGGCTTGTTTCCTGCTGGTGCACATCCTTGGTTGAAGCAGAAAAGTAACCATCACATCAGAAGAATACAAGAAGAAAAAAGAGAGAGAAAAAAAAAGAAAAAAAAAGAAAAAAAAAAAAGAAAAAAAAAAAGAAAAAGAAAAAGAAAAAAGGAGAGAAAGGAGAGAGAGAGAAATACTGATGCAGAGCTATAATTAGAATCAGAGCATGCCATGAGTCACTAAGTGCTGCAGAATCCACTGGAAAGCAGAAAAATATTCTGGAAGGAAGCAAGAGAAAGTTCAAAACACTGAACACATCATGTTTTTGCCTTGCTAAAGCAGTCATGAGAAGATGAAGGCAGGCACACAGACCATTATGGAAAACTTTTGTAGAGGAAGTTCCAAAACAGGTACAGAACCAACTCGTTTTATCAAATATTACAAATTTTAAAAGAGCCACATCACACTACTTCCTTCCACCATCTTGCTGCCAGCCTCTCTGTTCCTTACATATATGTGTTTAGAAGACAATTTGCTCACTCTCCTTTCTACCAAGTTCAGCATGGCAGTCTTCAGGATGCTACGAGTCTGCACTCCACAAGCAACGACTGACCAAAAAAATAAAGCGCAACATTTTACAGGGAGTTGCAGTCTCATGTGCGTTGTCTGCATCCATACAGACATACCATCTGGAGAAAATAGCCCTGAAGTCAAGTTCTATCTGCTGCTATCTGCTGCTTGAGCAGCTTCCTGCTTTCCTGATGTTTCTGTGATTTTAACACATCACTTGCATTTCGTTTTAGTTCTATTCAACTCCTTTTGCACTACTCTGTTTTGTTAATGTGCAAGAGCAATCTCCACCGTCTTTTCTGGATTATTGAAATCCATTTATATAAAGGCTGGGATTTAAAACAACAGGCTAGCTTATAAAGCTACCAACATATGCCCAATGGTACTGCCTGTGCACCCACACACAGATATATCCTAGATTTCAAACTCAATCTCTTAACACACCGCATGCACAAAATCCTTTGTGCTTTTATTCTAAGCTTTGCGAGCAAGCTCCCAAATGCTTTGTTCAATTTTAAGCTGCACTTCCTATCTGCTGTAAGTGAGAATATGTAGCTGCTACAAATGCATATATTTTTTCATTCCTTGGATTTACAATGACTTCTGACTTGTGCTCCATATCTGTTCAAAGGGGGTGGTATTTGAGACAGAAGCATTATATTTATGTGTCTTATTATTTAAAATGATCAGTATTATTTTTTTCCTACACTTTTCCTTTGGGCATCTGTTAACTGTAACGATCTGTAATAAAAGGTTTTTTTTAATCATTAACAAAAAAGAATATTTTAGTGGGACTAGAGAGAAATGCACCATCCCCCATCCTTTTTTCATACCCTGAAGTGAAGCATTGTACAGGACACTACTCCAGGTATCGATCCCAGAGATCTGGTTTACATGTGAGTTGCTATCTCCTGGAGGGCAGAAACCCTCCCTTTCCAATGTTTCGTGAGCTTATCTGAAGCGTGGAACTTGTACTCTTGGTGGCTGCATGCACACACAGTTTGTTTCCACATTCTGATACACCTTTGTGACCTTCACTACCAAGTAAGCGTGCTTTTGATCCATCCCAGATGAAGATAAAGTTTTCAAAGTCACCAAAATCGCTGAGAAACTCCAGTCTCAGCTTCAAAGTATCTTTTTAAGCTACAGGCAGAAAACCTTTTCCAGACTGCTGCACCAGGTTCCAAACACATTTAACCACCCTCTCGCCTCCTGGATTCATGGTCTCCATGATCTGCCATATGAGATGCTTCTATATTAGTTATTGAACATTCTTATAAGAAAGGTTATTTTTAACTTTGTGTGTCAAAGAACAGTTTCATGAACAGGAGGTCTGAAGGGGCAGTCACCTCTAGGACCACGATATAAACAGCTGGGGCAGATAAACTGGACTGTCACAGCAAGATTTGGATGTGGATGATGGCTGACAGTTTCAGGTACTCACAAACCCCATGTGTGTTTCTTTTTTTCATTCAAGTCCTATTTCAAAATGCTTCATAATTTTTTCAATTATTTCCAACTGACAGACAGCTGTTCAGACAACATGTTTTGCTCACTGGGCAGCTGTATTAGCTTGCAGTGTTACTCATCAGTCAACAGAACAATAGACCATTCCAGAGGGATGCAAACTAGCCATCTCCTTTCCCAGCCTCGACACCTGAAGTTCCTTCACTTATAAATATATATATACATATATATATATATATATGAATATATAGAGAGCGAGATATGAAGATATGAAAAAGAAAGTTAAGAAGAAGGGACTTTTGTATACCTATGTCTTAGTCAACTTACAAGCAGACAGTAGCTGGGACAAGCCTATAGTCAGGAAACCTAAGTTTCAGGGTCAATGAATATCAAAAGCACTTAGATTACATGCAAAAGAGCCGTTTGTAAAGAAACATATATTCACTAGAAGCATGAATAATAATAAAATTTCCTCTGCATCCTATCCCTTACAACGTACTGCTGTGCTTGCAAAATCTCTAGTATGAACATAGCCGTGCCAACAGAAGATACTTCCGCCAATTTATTTTGTGTCATTTAGGAGAGTGAATTAGCTTTGCCAATGAAGAAGAGGTTACGAAGCAGTGCTTCTTCTTGTCTAAGTGAGCTCTTAGATTTGGACATGTAGCTATGGGCCACTTTTGTAGTTTGTTTTTGTTTTTTAACGTATGAGGTCTGCTGCCAAGCTCTGATTTGCTGAGAATTATAGGTAATGTACTTCCTGGAGAAAAAGATCTAAAGTTTAGCCATCTGATTGAACTATGAACAAAATACCCCTCTTTTAAAGCTACAAATCAAGTAGTCCCACCCCTACAGACTTTACACTAGACTGAGAACTGGGAGGTTTGGAAGGTTGAATGGCAACACTGCATAAATAGTAAGAAATAAAACATATTTACTTACCAAACCAAGCCTGTTGTTCTCCTTGGACTTCTATAGCCAACCCAAAGTCTGCCAGTTTTACTGCTGCTCCCTTGGATTTGCTAGCTAAAAGTAAGTTCTCAGGCTTTATTCAGAAAGAGAAAAAAATAGAGATGAAAAGATGAGTAAACGTATTTTAAACAGTTTTTCCCTTTTGGCTTTAGTTAAGGTAGTCTGGAAAAGAACAAATACTTAAAGCAGTGGAAAATGAAAAAAACACCATGCATTTTCTCCATAGAATTACAAAAATTGTGCTTTCCATTCTTAATGGGAAGAACCACCAGGCCTGTAAACAGCCTCCATGACCCCATATGTCAGCAAGACAAATGGGCACATCTATCAAAGAACTACATAGGCCAGAATGGCCATATGACATTGTGATACCTTTTTCTTTAATAGGACAATTCGGAGAGTCCTAACAGCACACTACTGGAAAAACACTGCTGAAATCCCCCAAAGACACATATTCTTTTGATTAGTAGTCTGACCTACGCAGTTAGCAGGATCAGGCATCTACAGCTGTGGACCATAAATATGCTTTGCATGACAGCATAGCAATAGCAGCCATATTTTCATATTTGTATTTAGCGGGCAGGTGTATTTGCAGTGCAAATCTTTCTGCAAAAACATCACGCCCACATTTGTGCTTGCAGAGAACCTACCACAAATAACAATACAAGACTGCATAAGTTCCCACTTTGCTTTTTTAGAGTACATGGCAACATCTGAAATCAAATGCTACAGTATACCTACAGAACCAAAAGTAAAGGATTTGAACATTAACAATGGTGTTCATTCTAGTGTTCACAATGTATCCTTTTAACCTCATTTAGCGAATACATCAAATTTGAATCGTCCAAAGACAACTTTATTCTATGAAGCCTTATTTTTTAAACCTACAAAATACTGTAGAATGCAACAGATGATTTCAGAAAATTGACCTTATAATATTTTCTTGACTTTTTTTTTCCTATATTCAACATATTTAAAAAAGGTTTTGTTATACATTTATCAAGACCTTTCGTTCGTATTGCGACTTTTCCAGAAGCAGTTTTTGTAGTGCTCTATCACAAGGGAATTCACTATATCCACTCTGGCATTGGGGAACCAATCTTGAAAATTCTTAAGTATATATTTCATTTTAAGCCCAGCAGCAATCATATATGCTTCCAAGGGACTATTTATGTGATTACAGTCAATCCCATGCAGGTATCGATCTTGGGAACAAGTAAGATTATAAGCTTCTTTGAGGAAAGGCTATCTTTAATACATCTGTGTCAAATATGCTTGAGTGTAATCAAGACCTCAACCACTGTGACACGTCTATTAATTAACAACAAACTGGCCTTGACAAAAATATTTAATTTACAGGTGCTTTTTTTCCCTTCCACTGAACTGTAAAGGAACATTTTTCATTTACAAACACCATCTCTCACTCAGCCCACAGTTGCTATATCACAGAAAAAGATCACATTAAAACCCTCTCATCAACTATTACATGATTAATCTCCCATTTCCAAAATTTTCAAAACCAAGACTAAGGTTTCTGGGAATCAAATATGATCTTTATATTCATTTCAATTATCAGTAACCACTTCAGGGACATTACCTAACCAGAGACTGACCAAATAGCTCAGGACTTTTCTCTAGGTTTATCAATACTGATTTAAGCAATTTCACATTGCTTGCTGGTTCATCACACTAACTTCAACATGTAGCCACATATGTTCTTACATGTTTTCTACTGGGGTGAGAGAAGTTTACAGTAATTATTTCCTGGAATGCACTACTTATGTAAACCTCTTACAACAATGGATGATCTTATTTGTTGTGACCTTCAGCAATCCAACAGCAGCGAAATGCCTCACCCTCTTGGTTGAAAAAGAACTACTGCTCTACCAAGCACTTAGCAACATGATTCCATCCAAAATAGTAGTTTTGTGTTTTCTGTTGCTGTTTTTCTTTTTTCTTTTTTTTTTTTTTTTTAATTCCACTACACATCTTTAATCTGCCAAAGTGCTCTAGAGAAACACCACCATCAGAGATAAATATGTTTCAACAGAAGATGAAGCAGATTTACTGATTTTTTCCTAAGCCAAAGACAACAGCCTTTTGGACAGTGTTGTGTGGACTGTGCCCTTAAACAACACGCAGCTGTCACTTCTGGAAAACAAAAGGCATACCAGATAATCATCATGCATGAACTTAGAATGACTGCAATTACTTGGAAAACATTAATAGCCCAGTCCGGGACGCTGAGGACTCTACTTTGGATTCAATAGTGTCACTTCGTACTATCGGGAGACCTGCTGCAGTCAAGCATGTAGAATGGCAGCGTTAACTATTGAAATTACTTGCAAATAAATTAACGTGATTTACACTTTGTTTTTCCAAACATCTTTGTTCTTAGAGATCAAGTAATATGCCTCTGCATATTCTTCTCTACAATAAAATTAGAGGTTTTGTTTTTGTTTTTAAATTTAACTTCCATGGGGAATGCAAGAGGGTTGCAAGCATAGAGTTTAAAAAAGCAGCCATGCTGCTGGTTGCCAAGAGCTGAAATTCCTACACAGAAGTGCACTTCTACCATCTGTTAAAGACAGGCTGCCACTAACAGGTCAGTTTTTTCTGGATCTAGGATCTGCCACCATTCTGACTTGCACAAGGATTTCGAGAAGAGCAACAACACACAGTTTTGCAGGTCATAAGAGGTTGCAAAAGCTCCCATTTGCTACTAAATTACACTTAAAGGTCGGTTAAATAAAAGCAGATTGTTCAACTGTTCAAATCTCCTCCTCTCATTGCCCGCCCACATCCCCAAACATGCCATCAAATTGTGGTCTGCATTACTCGAAAAAAAAATCCAGAGTTTTGCAGTTAAAAGATCCATGCCAGGCCATAACCATCTTTTGCATATTGTAGTTCTGCTCTTGGGCCTTTGCATCTTCTTTTCTGTACAGAATTCTGCTGCAATTTTACCACAGTCTTTCATTTCACTCTTCTTTTATTTTCCTTTTGCCAGAAAGTAGTAAGTGAAGAAGGATGGTTTTGTGTTTCCTGAAGTTTTCACTTTCAGAAATGCAACTGGGTACTACAGTTTGGCAGAAACAGTTTTTCTCACACTGTTTCCAATTCATCCTGGATTTGCCAGAATAAGGAATCCACACATGGTTTGGAGCAGGCAGCAGCTGCATTTAATACATTTCCAAAGAAAAAGTTATTTTTTGTGAATGTATAAAACATACTAGAAAGCACTCCTTATTGTGTAGCCTGAAAGTCAGTTTACAAGGCTACAATCAAGTTTTTTTTTTTTTTTTTTTATTCCTTTTCATGCTGAAAGCATAATGCTGCATGTGCAATGAGGACAGGAAACCCTCAGAGCAGCTGGACAAATCTGACATCCTTTCATTTAGACTTGGTACGTGTTATCCAGCTCCCTGCCATGCAAGAGTTACAGACTGGTCAGAGATTCGTCATTCTCTTTTTGTACAACCGTGACCTGGGGAAATCCAGAATTGCAAAACGGGTTGAAGATTTTGTCTGTCTCTCTAGAATACATCACGCTCTCTAAGCTGTCCAAGTGTAACCCTTTATGATCATACATGACACATACTTTTATTATTTCAAACAATGACTGTGACAGATATTTTTTTGGGAGTGAAGGAGGGCAAGAAAGAAGACAGCATTCTGATTCCAAAAATTAATACTAACCACCAGAAAACTCCTGTCCTGAAAGGAAATTCCTGCTCCCTATAACTCATTCTGGAAGAAAAGTAAAGAGACAGAAGCTGTGCCAGAAAGAATTAGTGTGTGTTTCACTGCCTTAGCTCTCAAGCCATTTTTCTTCTGCCTTTCTAAAGGATCTGGTATTTCAGATAGTGCATTTCCATTTGCTTTCAGAAGAAAGTCTTCTTTTACTTGAGATCTTGAAGGCCAAGTGCCCAAAGTCCTCTCCCTTATCCATGAGGCTAGTTTACTAATAGCTTTGAGAGACAAACTTGCCTCTCTGAGCTTCCCAGTAAAAGAAAAGGATGTTTAACTGTTTCTTTGCATGCCAGCATGCTTCTAACACAGGAGGCAAGAGTACACAGCTAAGAAAGAGGCGATGCTGTTCTCGGCACAGCAGCCTTCTGTCTGAGGACAGATGCTCTTCTCAGCACAGGAGCTTTCTACTTGACTTGTCGGGACCATCACTGTGAGAGTGCTGTAGAATTTCCATCTTTCTGAACACGTTTGACAGCCCAGTCATCCGGAGGAGAGCGAGGTCTTGTGACAGCAGTCTTGCAGCAGCAGGCCTTTCCGCAGTGAAACATGTGATGTGCAAACACCAGCACGTGTCCCAGGAGCACTCCAATCATGCTGATGAGAGAGTTAAAGTTCCCCCTTCCATACCCTGCCCCAAAATCTCTGGATGACAGACAGGAATGTATTCAGCGAATACACCAAAGGCATGGAAAGTGACTACTGTTTCCCCTGGTCCTGACAACAGATGACGGCAGACTCAGACGGCTGAGCTTCACAGCCCAGATCCGGACAGCGAGGTATCGGTAAGCCTTTAGCGGGGTTTCTCCTGCAAACGCTAGAGGCTCGTTCTCGCTCGGAGGTGAAGCGAACCAATAAACGAAAGACAACAAAAGCAAAAAGAAAGGGCAGGAGCACCGTTTACACGTCCGCCGATCGCGGCTGCTCGTGAGGGTTTGCTGCTCTCCGCTGAGGCACGGCGGAGCGCCGCCGGGGCGGGGACAGGCGGAGCCCCCGGCTGGGGAGGGCTCGGCGGGGCAGCAGCACTCACCTTGAGGTCGCGATGGACTACGCCCATCTGATGGCAGTGGAGCACAGCCTCCAGGATCTGCTGAATGCAATGACTGCATGCAAACACCAGGGGCGCGTGTTAGTTCCAAGCGTGCACTCGCCGCCCGCACGCCCGCAGCCGGGCGCCGGCACGGAGGCGGCGGGGCCGGGGCCGGGGCCGGGGCCGGGGCCGGGGCCGGGGCCGGGGCCGGGGCCGGGGCCGGGGCCGGGGCCGGGGCCGGGGCCGGGGCCGGGGCCGGGCGGGGGGCGCCGCTTTCCCCCCGCCGCGCCGCTGCCCCCCGCCCTGCCCCGCCGCGCCCCGCCGCCCCTCAGAGCACGACGGCCTCAGGCACCCTGCCGGCCCCGGGGACCTGCGTCGGTTGGCTTGCTCTGACCTCGTTTTTATTTATATTATTATTATTATTTTTTTTTATTTTGAATAAAAAGGACCATTTTAAAGGAAAGTCTTCGGCAAAGCTTACAAATTCGGCCAATCGAAATCTGTCGAGGTCGCATTACAGATTTGATATCTTTACTTGTTCTGCCTCCGCTTTCTGCGAGCTCTCTCGGAGGCATCAGGAACTGTAGCGGCCACTGAGGTAAAAAACCATCGGAAGCGAGGTGTTTTGGGTAAATTATTAACTTCTCACGGTCCAATTTAGTCAGCAATTAGCATCACTTGCCTGAGGGTTCGTCATACTCTAATGCAGCAGTGTGCGACCGGCTGTTGTGCTACTGCAACCCAGGGCTCAGAACAGAAGTGGTGTGTAAATCTGCAAGCTGACATACATCACAGCCAAAGTTCACCTCCATGTGCGTGCACAGCGATACACGGACACCCTTAATAAAATACCAGACGTGTTCGACAGCATGGGATAAATCCAGAGCCGTGGAAAAGAGACAGCGTTTTGGCAACCATTCCCCCTTTTGCCATGATGTATATTAGGCCTGTAGACTTGCAAACTGGAAAGAGGCATCATGCATTAATTATTTGTTCATCTAGCTGTTTGGAGGGTGAGCAGGATAGGCAAGGGAACAGCGCACACAACCCGCCCTCTGCCCCTACCCAGCAGAAAAACAACCACAAAACTCTTATCCAATTGATGGGCACCAGATACTGACCTTCAGGTCTCTGTGAACTATGCCATTTAGATGACAATGATTAACACTTTCTAGAATCTGCTGTATACAATGACTGCAAAGATACAAGGGCAGAATGGAAGGGAGAACATTTTAAAGGCACATAATCACATCAAATACAAAATAAACAAAACTTAAAAAAATTATAAAGAACAAAAACAATTGTACATCTCCTGACAAGTCCTGATTGCACGTTGGACTGGAACAAAACAGTGTTAAAAACTGAGTTATTTCCAGCTCTAACACAGCCAAAAATTAAAATAAAAAATCACAAACCAAAAAAAAAAAAAAAAAAAAAAAAAGACATTTAAACATGGACATAAGACACCTATTAAACAGAATCATTAGACTGGATTTTCATTCAGCAGTATGGAAGCTTTTTCTAGCTTCCAAAAACTGCGATAGAAAAAATAAACTGGAAACAATAAATTATTTGGTGATATCTCATATTTTTTTGAACATTTTTACAATGAAGTTAACATTACAAGTGCTGAAACAAGAAAATGTTCAAAAGTGAAATGATATACAGAAAACAGATGAAAAAAATCAAAAGTTAAGGAAAAGCAAAACATTTACCATTGTGAATCTAATGGTTTCTTAAAAATTATTAGCAGAATAAAGCCAAGTCATTCAAAAAGGTGGCATGCAGTTTCAGTTAAAGTACTGTTGAGCAATAGTTTAATAAAGAGTCACACATGGAATGGAAATCCACATCAAAAATGGAGACAAATGCTTTCTTTTGGCTCTTTAAATAATTGAATTAGCACCTATTTTTCCATGCCCAGGTTTGCAAGTTTTGACCAGTGTACCATGCCAAAAGAATATTTATCTTTTATAGCACTGGAACTTTTTCAGATGTTTTTCGGCACCACAAGAGCTTATAAATGCGTTTGGATTTCTTTTTAAAGATATCCTTGTGGCAGAAGTCAGTGATATATAGTGAAGTAATATATAGTAGTCATGGGCCAAGGATTTGATTCTGCTCATCCAAAATGTTTTGGCCATGGAATTGAGAAGGAATGGTGATAAATCAGTAACTGGAGCCCAAACCTGAAAACCGTTTCTTATGCCAGTAGTTCACAACTCACCAACTAGCTGCTCATGTGAGTAAAGACTACTTGCATGAGTAAGGGCTTGCAGGAGCAGACCAGTATTAAAATCCTAGGATATGCATCTTTAAAGTCCATTAACTATTTCTAAAGGGATACATACAATCACACATATACAGACATGTATGCACTATATATATAGAGATATATGTATACACACACATCTGTATATATATAAATATATAAAAATAGAGATGCATAATAACTAGAAATTTCACTTATTTGGTCAAGTTCTATTGAATATATACATGCATATATATATCATATATTCATAGTATATATATGCACAGCAACTTCCAATATGCAATAACACTAAAACAGAAAAAAAAATGCACTTTTTGCTTTTAAATCACAATAATCTTAAAACACAATGACACCATATGGCCTTTGGCATCAATACTAGGCAAAAATCCCTGCGTTTTTTTTTTTTTTTAAACATAGCTCATCTCCTTCCACCTCACCTAAACTACTGATCTTGTTTGCTCTTCTACAGCATGTTTTGCCATGTGTTATTCTACAGTTAAATGCTTACAGAAATGACATTCCTACTATTCCACCAGAAATTAGTTAGAGTAATAAATAGTGGAAGCTTCCTAATATTTAGATTAACTTCTTTGTTCATTATTATTTTACCAGCATTGTTAGGGACACTTAATGCTTTCCAGTCATCTGCCAATTAATTCCAAATATAAAGAAATAACTGAAAATTATACATGCTAAATGTGTATCAATAATGGTGTGTGACTATGAATGTACAAAACCATGACAAATTCTTTAAATTTACTCTGAGATAAAGTTTCTCTGAAGAATGTACTGGTAGGAAAGCAACTGACCACAATGTTTAAGACTTATTATTGTATGAAGGCAAACAGATTCTGAGATGGAAAAATGCCCCTGATATTTTATGCCAGCATGCAAATTATGATAATCTTCAATTTATTCTTCAAGTTTTTCAACAAGCACTTGCAGCAAATTACTAGAGATTTCAAATTTGAGCTCAGACTATGAGCTGCACAGTATAATTGCTTATTGATGAAACACAACAAAAAATGTTTAATTATGAAGAGGAAATTAGTACTTCTGGACCCAGAACAAAAATGGTATTTAATGTAAAATTTCTTTCAGGACCAATATATATTTCACATTTTGATCAGTAAATACAAGAGTCCCTAGATAAGATTGCTGCAATTATATGTCCAGTTTGCAGAGAGGAAAACTGGATAGAGTTTTTAATCAACATCAGTAGTTTCCACAGATTTATCAAATTTAGATCCAATTTCAGCTTCTTCAGATCTGCAGACATCAAGACGTCATAGAGTTTATCTCCACACAGTTTTGAGCTCAAAACCCCAAACTGTGCCTCTTTCAAAGACTAAGAGAACTCAAGGAGAAATCCAAGACTCTTATAGACTGCTAACCTAACTGATGCCAAACACCAAGAGATATTTAAATACCTATACTGGAATTATTAAAGGCAACATCAGAAAAATAAATGACTTACCTGGCATCTGCTTCACTGTAATATTCTCTTGCAACTATATCTTCAAACAATTCACCTCCAGTGACTCTGTTAGAAAAAGCGAGATGGGAAAGGAGATTTCAGAACTGAAAATGCGCAACTTAAAGGCAGCTTGACAGGGAGAAGTCAGAAAAGAATAACTGAAATATTTGTACAGAAATGAAAGAGGTCTTGACCAGCATGGTGAAGGAACTAAAGCAGTAGGTTTGTCAATTCAAATTATTATATGAATAAAAAGTAGGCAGTGGAAGAGCAATCATAACTGGAAAATAACAGCAAAGTGCAGCAGCTTATTTGGCAGGATGACATACGTCAGCTAAGGATGTCAAGAGTACATAGTACAACTACACAAATAAACAGGAACTGACCAGCAAGGAAAACTGTGGCTGAAGTTCAGAACAGTTCAGGACAATTTGAGGATTGCAACATAAATTAGACATAAAAGGAGAATGCACTAATGCTAAAAAAAGGAAAAGGCTCTTTAAAGGGTAAGTCAGAACACAACAGAGGTATACCCATGTGCCAGATTGGTTTGCTTTCTATGCTTTTACTAGAAGGAGTATTACTGAGTTGGAGGAACCTTATCAGTAGAAGAGATGTACCTTAATCAGCTAAATGGCAGATTTTTTTCCCCTAAAATATTTTCAGTTATCGAAGAATACAGGAATACTTTAGTGAAATTGCCGCTTAGAGTAAACTAAGAGGCATTAACAGCACAAAGGAAGAAGTGCACAAGCCAGAGGATAAAGTAACAGAAGCAACAGAGTGTGCTTGCATACTTAGGATCTCACAGTATAACCAATAGTTTGATAGTAGGAAGTAGCTAAAAAGAAAAAAACAAAAACAACTGTTATAATTGTTATAATCAAAAGATGACAGTCCATAATGAATCACCAGCAGGATACTGCCACAGTCTTGGACTGCATTTGACAGCAATGTCATTACATACAGCTGTAAAACCTCTCCTTGTATATTGTACACAATTCTGGTCACTTGTGTTCAAAATGGGGATTGGAACAGCCATAATGAGGAGAAAACTGCTACCTGGCTATCCATTCACTTACTCATCTTACCTTCTTGCAGAAGCAAAGTCAGTTTAGCTTAGCAAAACAGTATTTAAGGGGGCTAAAAATAAATACTAAACACAAAAATCACAAACCATGTTCTCCACAGAGGAGAGTTTTAGGGGACAATATTGATACAATAATAAATGAACATACAGCATCTGTGTATAAATATATGCTTAAAATCAGGAGAGGGTTTGTAACAATTATAAAACTGGTGTAAGGAAGACGTTTTTAGTAAAGTAACAGAGATAGATGCTCAATTTTAAGATGAAGATCGATGAGCTTCTAAATAAAATCATGTCTAAAAGAACACAAAACAAAACAACAAAAAACTTTGTCTGCCTGTGTCAACAAGAGAATGAACTCAAAGAAACAAGAGGATCTTCCTAGTAGTATATTCTAACATTTCTCTTTTATGGAACTCACTGGTATATTTTCATAGTTAAATTAAAATCTTCATATATTTAAAGCATTGTGCTGAACTGTTGAAAACTGATACAAAGCTTGAAAATGCACACAATGTGAAGTACCCCTGGGCACAGCCTAAACAGAGCACTTCTGAACATAACGCATGAGTCAGCCTGATTCCTGCTTTCCAAAACCTTGATCCTACTGATATGCCAACATCAGTAACTCCTAGATTGGGGAATCAATGGTCATATTTCATTACTGTTTATGAAGGTAGTGAGCTTTCATATTACACAGTATAATCCCATTGAAGTCCCAAAGTTAAAAACTGGAGTAGGTTTTATCAGCAGTCCTGGCTATCGGGGGAGGTCCCACTTGACTGGCAGCTAACAAATGTGACGCCCATCTACAAGAAGGGCTGGAGGACTGACCCAGGAAACTACAGGCCTGTCAGTTTGACCTCAGTGCCAGGGAAGCTCATGGAGCAGATCCTCCTGAGAGTCATCACGCAGCTCTTGCAGGGCAAGCAGGCGATCAGGCCCAGTCAGCATGGGTTTATGAAAGGCAGATCCTGCTTGACGAACCTGATCTCCTTCTATGACAAAGTGATGCGCTGGGTGGATGAGGGAAAGGCTGTGGATGTGGTCTACCTTGACTTCAGCAAGGCTTTTGACACCGTCTCCCACAGCATTCTCCTCAAGAAACTGGCTGCCCTAGGCTTGGACTGGCGCACGCTTCGTTGGGTTAGAAACTGGCTGGATAGCCGGGCCCAAAGAGTTGTGGTGAATGGAGCCAAGTCCAGTTGGAGGCCAGTCACTAGTGGCGTCCCCCAGGGCTCGGTGCTGGGGCCGGTCCTCTTTAATATCTTCATCGATGATCTGGATGAGGGCATTGAGTGCACCCTCAGTAAGTTTGCAGATGACACCAAGCTATGCGCATGTGTCGATCTGCTTGAGGGTAGGAAGGCTCTGCAGGAGGATCTGGATAGGCTGCACCGATGGGCTGAGGTCAACTGCATGAAGTTTAACAAGGCCAAATGCCGGGTCCTCCACCTGGGATGCAATAACCCCAAGCAGAGCTACAGGCTGGGAGATGAGTGGTTGGAGAGCTGCCAGGCAGAGAAGGACCTGGGAGTGATGGTGGATAGTCGGCTGAATATGAGCCAGCAGTGTGCTCAGGTGGCCAAGAAGGCCAACGGCATCCTGGCTTGTATCAGGAACAGTGTGACCAGCAGGGCTAGGGAGGTGATCATCCCCCTGTACTCAGCTCTGGTGAGGCCGCACCTCGAGTACTGTGTTCAGTTTTGGGCCCCTCGCTACAAGAAGGACATCGAGGTGCTTGAGCGGGTGCAGAGAAGGGCGACGAAGCTGGTGAGGGGCCTGGAGAACAAGTCCTACGAGGAGCGGCTGAGGGAGCTGGGCTTGTTCAGCCTGGAGAAGAGGAGGCTCAGGGGCGACCTTATCGCTCTCTATAGGTACCTCAAGGGAGGCTGTAGCGAGGTGGGGGTTGGCCTGTTCTCCCACGTGCCTGGTGACAGGACGAGGGGGAATGGGCTTAAGTTGAGCCAGGGGAGTTTTAGGTTAGATGTTAGGAAGAACTTCTTTACTGAAAGGGTTGTGAGGCATTGGAACAGGCTGCCCAGGGAAGTGGTGGAGTCACCATCCCTGGAAGTCTTCAAAAGACGTTTAGATGTAGAGCTTAGGGATATGGTTTAGTGGGGACTGCTAGCGTTAGGTCAGAGGTTGGACTCGATGATCTTGAGGTCTCTTCCAACCTAGAAATTCTGTGATTCTGTTATGAGATGCTTAAATATTAAGATGCTTAAAAATCTATACAATAGTGAATATCTGTACTGAATACAATTAAGTTTAATACAATTAGGAAATTAAAAATGAGGATACTTGGAATCTTCAAAACCAAAGCATTCATTTCTAATTCACTATACTAACAACAATTCCTCATAGATCTCAGTTCACTTAGATGATGACAGAAATGATCTGCTCAACCAGTAACACAACCCCTTTCTGCTTTGAGAAAACCAGTTAATTTGTGTGTGTGTGTGTTTAATTTGTGTGCGTTTCCATTTACATGTACATTTGTGCTATATCATCCTTTTTCTGAGTTCATAACTTACTGACTTTGGAAAATAACTACTTTCAGGTAACAACACTATTTTGTGCAAAAGTCTGCAATAAAATCTGTAGGAGGTAAAATAGCAGGTTGCCTAATTCATACTTTCTCTCTCTTTGCCTTCTACCTTCCAGAAACTCACTTAGATTGCTGTAACACAAAATGCTTAATTGACACGTATTTTGACATTCTTTGATACCTCTTTTTTGCATGCATGTTTTCTACTACAGTTCTGGTAAAGGGGATTAATTCTTATTTTGTGATGTATGAAAAAACAAAGCATCCTTTGATCTCATTCTTCCCTAAAACACTCATTTTTGATCCAAGCCAAGAAAAACCTTTTGTCATCAAAGTGCATTTCAGTGGGAGAGAACACCAAACTGATGCATGTTCTTCTCAAGGAAAGAAAAAAATAAAAAAAATGCACTCTCAGTTGCTGACACTAAACATTTGCTTAGCATTGCTAACCACTGTTAAAAGATGAAAAAATAAAAACAAGAACAGAGCAGATGAATTTCACTGAGAAGCAAACAAGTATTCAGTAATTCCAATGCTGTCACTCTGAAGGATACATTAGGAATAATTCTTAGAAGACAGATAACGTAAAGAAGGCTGTAACAAAGGCAGGTAGTGCAGGGGACTAAGAGAAGTCATAACACTTGTGTATCTTCTGAGCCTCTGCCTGAGAAATTTGTCACAGCAGTGTTAGCAACCTTTGCTCGCTGAACGTGAGCAAGCAACTTGCCCATGCAGCAAAAAAAAAGGTCAACTGTGTCCCAGTACAGGACAGCCAGCAGGCTGGGGGAAATGATTCTTCCCTTCCACTGGGCACTCATGAGACCACACAGGTCTGCCCTTCTGCCCTTTCCAATACTGACGTTCAGAACTGAGTCTAATGGAGAGCAACCGAGGCGGTTAGAGTTGTAGCACATGATGCTCAGGGAGAGGCTGAGAGAACTGTGTTTATTCACCACTAAAATGGGAAGGCTCGGGAGAGATCTCGCTGCTGTCCACAACTCCCTAAAGAGCGGGCACACAGAGACAGCATGAAAGGCAACAGACAAACTGGAACAACAGAAATGCTAAATAGGTACAGCCAACCCCAAAGGTGTTCCAGCCTCAACAAATCCCCGAGCATCCTGATTCAGTTGGACCTGGTTCAAGAAGGGGGTTAGACCAGATAGCCTCAAGGGATCCTTACCAACCTATGTTATTTACTAATTTTATAAATAAGGAACAGAGCCAATACCAATAACTTTATTTTTATTCTCCATACTTTAATACCAAAGTGGTTTCAAAGCATTCTACTCATTATTAGCCATCTTTTCGCTAGGCTGATTTTTTCCCTCTATCCACAGTTCTGGAACATGATGACTAGGGAATGATCTGAGATAGCTAGCATGAATACAAATCCACAAATATGAGATCCTTAGTTATGAGGTTTTCCTTGCTTAGTGAAGGGCATCAACCAAATCAAGGAATCATGTACTCTTCGGTGAATGCATGGCTCAGAGGCACTGCTCTGTGACCAGCAGGGGCATTGAATTGCCTTATGGGGAGAGGTGTGCTGAAATCAGAACTTTTGGGGGTGTTGCTGATCAGCAGAAATACTTAGGCTGATCTCTGAAATTAAAGTAAATCCTATTATATATATTATAGCCTTTTGTAATTTATCAGTTGACTGCTGCTTCAGTTAAACATTTTCTTTTCTAAGCTAAAATAACAAAAAACTGATATATTGTACCATTCAGGAAAAAAAAAAAAAAATTAAAAAAAAAAAAATCACACAGATTCTAGTCTATGTCCTTAAATCAGAAGCCAACTCCCAGTACAGTCAGATCTTCTAATGTATCCAGGCCGTACACAACAGAAATGAAGAATGTAAACCAGAAGGTTGAAACAATCAAACCAAACCAACCAAATAAAAAACAAGCGGTTTTGGTCCTGCGCTAACTAGCAAGCTACAGGAACAGCTGCCAAGCTACTTTCTCCCCACAAGATTAAAAGAGGAAGTATATGGATCCCAGTGCCCTTCCGATACAGATATATTGCTGACTTCAGTGAGCTCCTAGCTCATGATGGGACATTTCAGGATACGGGCTCTAGTGACTTTCAGGGTACAAATTAAAAGCCACGGGCTCTCACTAATTATTCTTGTTCTTCTGTAATTTTCTTGAAAAGCATGCTAAAAAAGCAGCAAATAAAGCACATGGGGTTGTTTAAACAAAAGAATTACAAACCCCATGTAGAAATAACAAGCCTCTCCAGGAATATCTTTCAGAAAAGCCACAGAGAGGCAAGCAGAAGGATTCCACGTACAAGGGATGTTATTTCTCTTTAATTTACAAAGAGGTATATTAAAACACAGACTTTTTGACATCACTTTCTACAATCAATTAAAAAACCACTACTGTGCTTAGAATATTAAATGCCACTTTTTTTGTTGGAAACATTCATAACAATATATACAAAAATATTTATTTCATATACTATATTCAATTTGTAAAGAAATTTTTTGAATACGAGAAAATGAAAACCCAAATTAGCAAAGCTAGCTTAAAAAAAAGCCTCTGCTGATGATCACATTAACCTTCTTTCCTCTTGGCTTACATCTCATATTTCTTAAACAGCATAATGAAGGTGGGAGGAAACAGTCCTACAAAAATGACAGTGTTAATATATTTTTTTACATTTATTTCTGACCTTTCTCCTCCTGAAAAGGACACAAAGGTTCAGACACTTACTGTAGGCAGATTGTTCTGCAACTAGGCTTTTTTGGGTATTTTTTTTTTCCTTATACACACTACAGTCCCTCCACTTGGAATTCAGCAGCGATGCCAGGATTCTAAATGTACCAATTGTTGCATGTCAATAAGTGCATTAAAATGGGAGACACTGAGCAAAGAGAATCTCATGGACTTGCACAAGAGTCTTCAAGGGCTACAGCTGTTTCCATTCAGATACAGCAATTAATACTGACAGAATTGATTGAATTTGAACTCACATAACATCATTAATACTGAAAACAACCTCACATGTGCTTAGCAACTGAAACAGGTTGATGAAGAGATGAAAATCTTAACTACAGTTGCTTTAATCAGTAAGGGGAGAGGAATTAGAAACTTACGGAGTTCATTGCCAGTCTTACTGTGCACACCTCATTATTCAGAAATCACTGTGTCTTGTGGGAGAAACATAACAGGCATGAGTCCTTTGCTTGTGCGAAGTATTGCAGCAGGCTTGTTTATTTTTATTTTTTTTGAAGTAGGAAAGATCATGTCAGTAGATCAGTAAGATGACTCTCTGCCTTGGCAGTGACACCAAGGAGACACTGATAATCACTGCTTTGCCTAGTAAAGTACAAAATAACCCCCATGCTCCAGAACTAACTGGCCATTTACATATTTCAATGGTATGTCCATGGCCAGTGAGTCAGCAACTGAAGCATAATTACATATATATGGCATGTCAGCTTCAGCGTAGATAATTCTCCCATATTCAGTGCTTCTTACAGGAACACCTCTGTAAAATAAACACTCCTTCTAGCAGGAAGCACTTAATTCAATGTTAAATGTCCAAATTCCAAGTGGAATTTAAGACCTCCACCTTCCCATTTTGGCATTAGAACTCTTCACCTAAACACAAGCCTGTAGCAGGGAACATTAATCACTTTTCTCTCTCCATATGAAAGCTTAACTATCACTGAGGTATAGAAGCAAAGCAACAGGCTTCTCCTTCAGATTGCAGACATCTCTATGACATTTAGTAAAAAGAGATTATTAGAAATTCAAAATAGAATGTGACAATGATCATCTTTTTCTATTCAAGAAAAAGAACTCTTCCTCTGTACTTTATGTGGGATGCAGTTTAAGGGAAATTTCTGAAGAAACAGTAGCACCGAATCCCACACAGTCTGAAAGAAATCATTAAGATAAAAAACACGATGGTATGCGTGGGTGGAGTGACAGTGTTACACCACAGTCGAGCTTTAGTTGGAAAAAATGAAAGCACATTACTTGGTCTTCATATTAAAGAAGTCTATATGGCACCTTTTTTGTGGCAGCTCTTTTATGTACTTCTTTTAAACAAGCCACTAAACCACATCTATAACTGCATTAAAGGTGAAGTTTCACTAATCCATAGTATTAGTGAGTATTAAAGCCATAATTTCTTATTTAAAACAGTACTTTCTTAGCTTAAATGCAAAATAAACTGTGAAAAGCCATCCTTACTAATTAGGATACTTATCTACCAAAGATTAGTATCTGTCAGTAGAGTTACCACCTTTACCATTTAGACATTTTCTTTTTTGCAAAATAATTAATTTTGACCAAAAAAAAGGTAAAAATCTGTACATATATATTGAAGCCCTCCTTATTTCCTTATTGGAAGAAACTGAAAAACAAAAATGTGCAGACTGCTCTGGAGGAACAACAGATGTATGAGTCTGTTTGTATGTTTTTCCTGAATGGAAGTGACATTGAAATAGAGGAAGTTCCAGTCCAGTGCAGAATGTTTGGTACGCAATCTAGTTTTGGCAAGACAGTACCTTGGGGTTATATATTATTTCCTATTGCTGAACACATGCTTCTATTTACTCTGTAAGTACCCAGATATAGATACTGATATCTACAACTCTGCCGATGTTCAAATTCCTTCTAGTTCATATTGCAATCATAATCTCCTGAGATATAGCAGACATTAGATATTCAATTTAAGGTAAAAAATGCACTAATGCAATTACAGTATGTCAGTTTCTAATGGTACAATAATATGGCACGAAATTAAAATACCATCAGTTTATAAAAGCGATGTTGTCCCCAGAACTAGAAATTCTACGTGCATTTACTGGAAGAGTTCAGGATTAAGAACATTTCAGCAGTTCCACACAGAAAGATTTCCTTTGTAGCCCTTAATTTAAAAGAAAAACAAAACAACAACAAAAATAGGTATGTCAGAGAACAAGTATGTATGCCATGCCCTAGAGCTGATTTTAAGTGAACAGTCAGAACACTTACCTGGGATATATACAAATCAGATATTAAGTTCCTGTTGTGCCCAGTTCAGATCAGAGTACTGAACCCTAAACATCTTCACTGCAGACAGACCATGTATTTAATATTTTTGTATTGCTAGTCTAAACTCTAGTCTAGAAGAAGTCCCCAGAGATTTAAAAGTCAGCAAATAAAACAGAAGGTAACCTGAATGTGAAAGCGTGTAACTGATTGTAGATCTGGGTTCTAACTTACCTAAACTGAATGCACTTCTGTTTGCGTGCTTCGAAGTGAGCTATTTCACAGTTCTAGGGCAATAATGTATTCTCATTCTAACCAGCAAAAACGTATCGGGCCTAAGGAAGTTCTTAGTGGGGGCAGGAGGAGGTGGGAATTTGTCACATCCATAAACTGCCATGGAAAAATATGCAATTGAAACAAATTGTTTTACCTAAATATGTCAGTTTTGCAAGAAAATTACCAACCATTCATGTCTGCCCATATGCAGAACCAAAAGCAGTAGTTTTTCACATGATTGGAGAGTTTGCCCATCACCAAGAATTGTGAAGAATATTAGTGTTTTTGTTTCAAAGGTAAGAGTCTGCTATATGTATGTTCATGTTGTCATGTTTTACTAAACATCATTATCTGGAAGAAACAAGGTTTCGTCCCCATCTATCCCTTTCTGTAACCATCCTCTTCCCACACACACATGCTCCAACAGCTCACAGGATTCAAATTCATAGAGTAAATTGAGAAAGACAATTCCTTTCTGTATGCTGGGCATTTTGTATTCTGAAAAGAGTCAAAATGAAACTAATCATACATATCAGTAAACCATAAATCAGCAATAAAATTCATATGATCTTTTTCATTCTAGTGAAATCAGGCTTACCTGTCAACATAGCACTGAGGATTTGCTACTCCTCCACATTTGTTTATGTTTTCTTTATCAGACAACCAGTTTGCAGTGAATTCCTTTTTCTGAATTGTATGTTGGTTTAGCGTTGGCAGATAGCATGCAACTTTTACTTACTGTCCTGGTTTCAGTTAGGGCAGAGTTAATTTTCCTCCTAGTAGCTGGTAGGCTGCTATGTTTTGGATTAGGATGAGAAGTGTGCTGATAACACGCTGATGTTTTAATTGTTGCAGAGCAGTGCTTACACCAAGCCAGCTACTCGCTCTGTCCTGCCAGCGGGCAGGCTGGGGGTGCAGCAGGAGCTGGGAGGGGACAAACCCAGGACAGGTGACCCAAACTGGCCAAAGGGGTATTCCATGCCATCTGACATCATGCTAAACAATATATAGGGGTGGCTAGCTGGGGTGGGGGTGCCGTCTGCTCGGCGATAGGCTGGGCATCGGTCAGCGGGTGGTGAGCAATTGCATTGTGCATCACTTGTTTCGTACACATTACTAGTAGGAGTACTATTATCATAATTATTATTATTGTTGTTGTTGTTGTTATTTTCCTGTCTTCATAAACTGTCGTTATCTCAGCTCACAGGCTTTGCTTTTCCATTTCTCTCCCCCGTCCCAGAGAGGGAGAAGGGAAGGTGAGCGAATGGCTGTGTTTAGCTGCCAGCCGGGTTAAACCACAACACTTACACACCTACATTTTATATTAAAATCCAATTCAACAGTATCCCTACTTTGAATATTTTTTTAATGTGGAATTCTTACAGTGACCCTTACAAATTAGCTTTTACATATGCAAATGACCAAATATGTTAATCACTCTATTTACATTTATTTGTCCAATTCCTTGCACCAAATTCATGCATTAACCTTGTGAGGTTGTATTTACATCTAAGTGTTTTGAATACCACGTTCCCAACATGCTAAACATATGCAAAAGTCATACTTACAAGTCAAAGACTAAGTAATGGAATCCTTCTTCTGATATGCTGTCATGAAGCCGCACTATTGAAAGGGAGAAAAAGATAAAAAACAGTCACCTTTTTCATGTCTTTAATGTCTCACTTTGATTTTTTTGAGACTGTAGAGCTGGTACTGCATCTATGCATGTCTTCTCTCTTTTCTTTTTTTTTTTTTTTTTGGGGGGGGGTGTTTGGTTTTAAATTCTCCACCCTAAGAACTGTCTTCTTCATAAGGTGAGTTAAGCAAATATCACTGTACAAAGACTGTAATGTGTAGGTCATTGTGCAGTTACTTTTAAAGGCGCTCTGCTTTTCTTACACCACAGAGGAATGCTGCAGTCATTTCCTATCACCTCCTACTTGTATAGGATAGGAGATACACACACTGCACTTTGCCATTACCCTTCATGCTGAATCATAGCTAAACAAATACTAAAAGCACAGACAGACTTTGTCTAAAAATACTGTATTAATATTATTCAACTCCCTCTTTCCTAGGCAGAGCCTCCAATCAATCTTTTAAATAGCATACAAAGGAGTATCCAGTCACTGGACTTGAATTATCTTAGAACGGTATTCTTAATGTCATACAACTGTTTTCCCAGTAGCACCACATCCTAGAAGTTGTAAACAAAACAAAATGGAAAAAAAATTTAAAAAGCAGGCCACAATTAACCATAGATTTCAGCAGAATAAAAAACTTCAAGGGCTATGATAACAAATTCTGTAATCAGACAATAGATGCTGATTTTGAAAGTGAAAGCATCATCTTTGCTGTTTGCTAAAATGTTTGACTGTATTAAAAGATGGAAAACAAAACTGCACATTCAGTTCATAGCTCAAGATTCTTTAACTAACCAACAAAAATAAATTTCAATTAAAAATAAAACCACTGCATATAGTGCCCAATTTGCTTTTTCTGGTCTCTCTTTTTCCTTAGTCTCACTTTTAATTACATGCCTGAAATTTTGGTCTAGGTGAAATAGTAATTTCAAACATTTAAGCAAGTTAACTGCCCAAACAGTTAACATGTTCACTGCCCAACCTGTTGCATATAGCTAGCTATAGAAAGATAGAGAATGGCATCAAGTTGCACCAGGGGAGGTTTAGGTTGGAAATGAGGAGACATTTCCTCTCAGAAAGAGCAGTCAGGCATTGGGATGGGTTGCCCAAGGAGGTGGTGGAGTCACTGTCCCTGGGAGTGTTTAAGGAAAAGTTGGACATGGTGCTTAGGGACAGGGTTTAGTGGATGACAGTGGTAGTAGGGGAAGGGTTGGTCTAGATGTTCTTGCATGTCTTTTCCAACCCTAATGATTCCATGATTCTAATTTCACTGTAATGCAGTCAACACAACTACACAGAAATACAGTACATCCTTCCTTGGAAAACCAGCTTTCTGTTCTCTTGAAACTTACTCTTTTTTTTGTAGCAATACACCACAATTGTATGTAAAGAAAATGGAACAATTTGGTGTGACCCTTAGAGTACCTTTAAAAAAACTCACCAAAACACCTGCTTATCCCTTCCCTATCAAATAAGATCAACTGAGTAACAGCAATAGCCATACCATACTCTTGAGACTACTCTTCAGGAAAAACAATTCAAGTCCACATTTCCTATTAAGACTCCTTAGCCAAAATAACAGCACAGCTATGAAAATATAAATCCTATTCTGAGTACACAAATATTTTTATATGACAGAATCCATACAATACCGATTCCACACACTCATTCAGACCTTACACCAAACAGCAGTGTGTTTTCCTCGTGGGATGTCTGAGCATGGAAGACCAAGAAAGGATCCATGTAACAAGAGAAGAAATTTTGAGAATGGCAAGCTCACTCTTACAGGTTTAGTTAGGTCATTTATGAAAGCATTTCATTTCATTTATGAAAGCAGGTAGCTAAAATAAATAAAACCTTCAAACTAAAACTAGATGCATGCGGAGATGCTCAGAGAAAAAAATTATATGAGAATAGAATTTACTTGCTGTTCAGCTGACATGTACTGTGGTAAGGGATATGCCAGCTGGAAACGGGAATATGGGAATAGGGATGACAGTCAGGGAGCTAAAGCCCATAGACTTACAAACTGCATCGGTCTGAGAAGAAAGCAAGCTCTAATTGAAAAGCTGGCAGACTTTGGTAATGACTTTGTTTCTGTTAAAAAAAAAAAAACAAACAAAAAACAGTAATACTAGGCTGCATCATACATTTCTGATTCCATCACTAGCTTCTGTCTCTTAACCGACACTGCCAAACAGGGTCAAAAAGGGAATATGCTATATTCCCACTCAGTTCCTATTGTGTGTTATCTATATTTCCCTCTAATCTTCTTATCTCTCAACCCCTTCAACAACATGAGTGGTGAAAAGCTGCAAGGAGATGAATCTACTGGCAAATCGATGCCTATCAGTCAATGCTGAATATCCATGGTGGCAGCCAACAGCACAGTTGAAAGACCAGAATGAACAGACTACACACACACTGCCTGGCTGCTGGTGTTTGGCCAGACCTACAGGCAGCAAGGACCGTCAAGAAGAGAAAAGAAATGAGTGCTTGGGGATATGACAGCTCAACAAGGTAACTGACTCTTATTAAACCACCATGAAGGGTGATTTCCTGAAAGATTTAAGGCACAAGAGAGGAGGTGCCAGAAGAAAAAAGACGGGATGTCAAGGAAGCAGTCATTGGTGTTTACAAACTTACAGCATTCTCATGATCAAAACCTTGTGCTACTTTTAATTGCACCTATGCATCCTACATTTTCTCCAGGAATGCACTAGTCAGTTGCAGAACCTTCACTTCCAATTTTAAAAATTGAAATCATAGCATGGTAGAGCTATGAACTAACTATGTGTGGTTTCTTTTAGTAACTTGAAATGAAATTGCAATTCCCAAAGCTAATTCTCCTGCAATGCAAAAAAGCTTTGTCAGTACCCTTCTCCAAAACACTTACAGAACCAAATAAAAAAATAAGGGTACTCTAAACTACTTTGTGTTCAAACCTGAGCTGATTTCCCTAGAAGGTTACTTTATATATTATTCATTTTTCACACAACGTGTGACATTTAAAAAAAATTCAAATAAACATGACTTCTTTACTTAATAATATTTAGCCCAGGGAAACATCTTGTGTTTACACAACACTGATGAGAAAACCAGTTTGGCTGACTCTCTGCCCAGAGCTCGTGATGATTCAGAAAAGCCAAGTAGGTCTAAATCAGAATTTGTGGTTTTGGCTGGTTCTATATTCTAGATTTGTCTTAGTTTTTACAACGTGCAAGCCTTGAGCAAAAAAAGACTGAGATGGTACATTGCTGCTACAATGAAACGTATTTATAGACATTAAAGGGACATACAGATCAGTATATTGGCATCAAATAGTGTAAATGTCAAGTAGTTTAAAATGCAATGGATTGAAAACCTGGAGCACACCAAAAGTGAAATACAACTATTCAGATGATAACAGTGATGCAGCAGCAAGAAATAGAAAACGTCCAGATCTTTGTATTTTGTACTAGTGAATTTCCAAATAACTCTAGGGAATATCACTCATCACACATTATTTATTTGTGTCTTTTTTTTTTTTTTTTCTTGACCTTTATTTTGAGTTGTTTTCTTTGAGTTCAAATTTCAATATCCCCAAATGTCTGCTATTTAAAGCAAACCAAATGTGGGATGAGACACCAAGTACTAGCTTAGAACAGTATCCTGAAACTTCTAGCTCAGAACAGAGACCACAAAAACATCTGGTTTTGAGTACACTACTTCATACAGTAGCATCAAAGATACTAGTGATGAACAAGTGCTCAGAAGCTAGCAATGGCATTTAGTACGGACCCTGGTTACATCACAGAGATGCAACATCACCCTAAACCAGTGAACTTTGAGTGTAGCTATGACATTTTGCATACACCGCTATGAGAAAGTTTTAAACTTCTTAAGACTTCAACATACAAAAAAATGATACATTTTGATAGCAACTGCCTGTTCCTGAAAAAGATAAGAATTCAAAGCACAGTTTTTCTGTGAATGTTTTTTGAGCTGAAGTAGCAATCCTTTCCTCCGTGCTCAGTAAGAACAATCTACTCAGACAGACATAAGCCTTCATATTAGATTTCCCATATCATGTATGGATATTCAGAGCTACCAAATACTTCTCACTATGTGAGATGTTTGCTGCCAACTGCTTTTTCAAAGAGCTCTGAAGCATCTAAAGAAACCCAGACGTTTCAATTCTCTAGAGACATTTCAGAAAAGCATTAATACTTAAAATTTAGAAATGAAATCCACCTTAAAATATTACTTCAGTATTAGAACAGACAGTCTTGGCTTGAGCTTGCAGCTGCAGAATAGTCAGCAGCACATATTCATTTCATACACATACTTACTCAGTTCTCATGGTTCACTCCCTTCCACTGCTACAGCAACTTTCTGGCAACGAGCTGAAGCAAAGACTGTATTCCTTAATTATCACTGTATTTTTAACACAGAATAAGAATGATTTCTTATGTGCATTTATGAGAAAGTCATCTCCTAGGTAAGAATGAAGTCAATGTGGCCCTATGCTCATTAAGGCACAGTTTTAAGGCAACAAAGTCATAGGAGAAGCATAAGCTGCATTTCATTGCCTTTGTTTCACAGCAATGCAAATCCCTTTCTCTCTCTCTCTTTTGCGGATAATTGCATCTACCACTTGTATTGCTAGGAATACCTGTATTTAAACCTGCAATAAATACTTCATATATATGCAGACTGAGGTAGACATACTATTAGAGCTATTACATATAGCTAGCAGCAGCACCATAAAGAGCCATAGCTTATTCCTATGTCAGAGGAGATGAACAACATGCCCAGCAGCACACAGCATATCAAAATTATCAGGAGTAGAAGTGTTATCTTGGATAGAGGCACCCGTCGTAACCCTCTAACTAAGCAGACCAATATGGCTCTATAGGAAGGGGCTTCACAGCCTGCCTAAAACAGGAGGCACTCTCACTTGGCCATGCCCTTGTCTAGAAGAGGGCTTCTTCCTCCAGTGTAGCTCCCTCCCAGCTAGAAAAGGTGTTTGAGATTATGGACAATGTTTTTCTCAGGCAAGTGAGGCTTATTTCTTAATAGCCAAACTGCAGCCTGACATATCCGTGGAGATATATTCTTCAAAAATCACATTCTTTCTTTCTTTCCTCACAAATGCCTGACTCACACAAGTGAGACAGGACAAATCCTTCTCTGAATCAGGATCACATGCCCGTGATTGTCTCTGAAAAGGAAAACAGTCTGCGGCAGCCAGAAAAGATCAAAACTGTCTTTTGGCAAGCGCTTATGTTGGATTCTTTGGTCAGTTCAGATACAGCTTTATGCCAGTAAATCTGCTAGGTAAAAATCCCAAATAAGCATGGGCAATGGAGAAAAATCCACGGTGAAGATATGCCAGCCTGACAAGCTGGAGCAGAGGGTGCACAACAGCACAGGGGCAAATGCAGCATGGCCCAGACCTTGGCTCTGCCTCCTGCCTGCAAGCAGTCTGCAAGTCAGCTTTGCAGTGGAAAAGACAAGGGATGTTGTGGTGACAGTCTTGAGAAGCTATTCACGAAGTTTAAGAAGTGATTCATTACAAAAACCATTCGTGTATTCATTTCAAACATATACAGTTCTTTGCACACACGTATCAAGCAGGATTCAGGCACGACAAACCAAAAGGCAGCAATTACAAAGATTATTCATCTGATATAAGAACTCCCATCAGTAACCCACACTGCAATTCCTATTCCTCCAGAGCCACTAAAAGCATTCAACTGTAGAAAATGGTCCCATTTATCTTTTTTGAAAAGATTAGTTACATCTAATCATTATCAACTGGAGTTGGATAATCCCTGAGTGTTTCACAAGTGCTGTCATGAACGGCCACATTATATGGTTGAAAGGATATTTTATATAAATAAATAAATAAATAAATAAATATTCCTTTTCCTCCTACCTCTTTCTCCTACCTGCTGCAGTGCTATGGTCACTCTCTCCATCGAGTTACAGAGAAGATATTTAACAAACCTCTGACAGTGGAGTTGCTGCTCCTCAGCAAACTACTTGAAATAGCTGATAGGAACTGAGACAGCACACAGCTCTTTCTATTGGAGAAACACTACAAACCTACAAAAGATCAGGAATATTTCCCTGCAGCTTCTGCACTAATTTTCATCTGAAGCAGTTTCCAATTGTCACTGTATGATAATCATTGTGTTAATTTAAGGGAGAACTTCTATTGGCTTTATTAGTTTTGTACTTACCCATTAGATTGGGCAAGGTCCAACCGTATTGTAAAATCCAATGATCTCCTTTGCAGGATTTTTTTGCTGAACTATATTTTCTGTCTGTTTTACAGAATACTGCTTGCTATAATGCCAACAAACAACATTCGTGCCCCTTCTAGATTTCTGCCTTCAAAGGAAAAAATATAAAATAACACTGTATTGCAGTGTACTTGCAACGAAAATCAAATTCTTCCAGATAAAGAAATAAATCAAACATACAAAGTCATATAAAAATTCCTTTGGGTGAATGTAGTTAATCATATCTAATAGCTACTGCATAAGATATTTATTTTTGCAAAACTGCTGAAGTGACAATTTTCATAAAATTTGTATCTGTATTAGCTCAGTTCACTGAGACAAAATATTTGAGAAGACTCAATGAAACAGAAGTGATAGTCCATGGACAGCACAGCAGCGGCATGATTGTGCATGGAAGTGTCAAACTGCCACTCATTAAAGACCTTGCGAGCCCACTTGTTGTGTTTATTAACAGTGCATGGAAAGAGACTACCTATTTAATGGTAATGCAGTTAAAGACATTCATTTTCCCTTTGGTGCTAAAAGATTAAGATCTATGGATTCCCAGAAGCATCAATCGAGTAACGCTGTGAAGCTCGATGCCTTTAACTACTGCACTTTTAGTAAGTTATGGGATTCATTCATCAGCAGTACAAGTTTAAAATGGGTTTGAAGGACACAAAACCAAATGCCAGTGCCGTATTTGTTGAAATATGCAGATGGATTCCTCAAGTTCCTGTCTTCCTGCACAAAGAGTGAAATAAAGGCACAGATGTGCTTTACTCCAATGCTCAATTCCAGAAGTGCATTAAAAATCTTTATGCAGATCTTATGTACAGTCACAGCTGTAGCCTCTGGACACTAAGCTCAATAACTAAACAACCATGCTTAAGTCTCTGCTATAAATATACTGCTATGGCTACAGCTCCTGTTTCTCCACCATATACCATCAGCTTCCCTTCTGCTCTGAAAACAATCATTTGTAAAGATCAGTGAAATCTAGTAGAAAAGCTGGATAATGACCCAGGCTGCCACTGGCTGACCGATGCCCAGTGTCCCGGTGAGGTGTCTGTGAGCTGATGAAAACAGACGAGGCTGTGCAGAGATGCACCCCGTGTGGAGTGAAACAGTCGGCAGCACGTGGAATACAGGTCCTCTGTTGTCTGCTCAGGCACAGGATGAGGGATGCCAAAGTCACGGAGCACTTGGCTCTTGCCAGGGGTTATGGGCACTGCTCCTCCGTGTGCAGCCAAGTGTCCTCTTTCCCTCACTCACCTCTCAAGAGCTCACAGAGCCAGAAATTGGGGCAGTACTGTTAAAGATAGGATTGCTCCTTACACTTCCACTTCATCATGTGAAGTATTATTCTCCTGAGACGATGAAAGCCTGGGGGCCCTCTACAATAAAGCCTCTCAGTTACAGTGAAAAGAACTTTGCAAATATTAATAAAAGCCATTATCCAACAATCTGAAATATTTAGAGGCTAATCTGGTAAGATTAGGATAGTAGCAGATCTCAAGGGCAGCTGATTTCTGAAAGATGTTAAACAGTAATACGTCTGTATCCAAGAAAATAATTCTACCCCCCCAGTGTTAAATACACAGGTGGTATACTGTAATTCTTACTGTAATTGAATGGCTTTTTGCAAGCCAGCAGTGCTGTGTGATCTATTAACAGCTCTATATTCAGCAACAGTGAATGAAAATTATATAGCTTCCAAATGAACTCAAAAGATAAACAACTTTTTATTACAGTGCAAGTTCATGGCTATTTAGGGTCAGCAACTTGAAGAAAAAAAACTATTAATCTGCATTTATACTGACATAATAAAAAATCATGGGAAAAATAATCAGGCAATGTAATGTTAGGAAAGACTGCGTTTGTCCCCCAAGCATTTTAACATTAAGTGTTATCCAGTGTAAACAAAATGCCATATATTCTACAAACACTATTTGAAACCAAAGCCCTCCCACCAATGTCCTCACACAATAAGCTTCTGTGTGCTGACTAAATGCCAGAAATACTTACGTTCAATGCCTTCATTAAGTCTGATGTGTGCTTAGAAGTCGGTTTGTCAAACCTTTACCTTTGGTAAAAGATTTTTGCTATACAGAAAATAAAAAAATATTTCTCAGAGGAGATAAATGGCCAATTTTTGAAGTGAAAGTAAATTGAGGTACTGATGTCAAAGCAGATGGCCTTCAATTGAGAACTCTTTTGGCATGGTGAAAAAAGGAAGCTCTTACTTTCTTCCTGCTGGATAAAGACTCACAGGTTAAACAAGTCATAAGTGCACTGTAAGGTACACGTTGTGGGAAATGTACGGGAGAGAAAAAAAAAAAAAGAACATTTTAGAAAAAGAATGTTTTCGGACCGGAAGGGGCCCACTGAGCTACTGATCTTAACTCTAAAAAAAATAAAGCAGCTTCTCAAGTTGTAGCCAGTGATGTGCAAGCACAGACAGACCCTCCAGCTCTAGCTTCTCTGCCTGGTTCAGCACACTGAGTACTAAAAAAAGAAAAGACAGAAGCTGATATAGCCCAAAAAATCAGAAATCTATCTGGTAAGAATTAAACATTCCAAATAAAATTAACCAATTAAAAAAAAATGTGAATGGGAATTCTGAAATTTATGCTGTATTAGCAGTCTCCATGGAGAGCACTTGTACTAACCCTGACATGTTTTTCTTTAACCGATAGATTTTTGTTGCTTTTCAGTGCATCATAATGCAGTTATATGTACACAAACACACAGGAACAGCTAGATTACACATCTTTAACCACTGAAAAAAAAAAAAAAAAAGAAAAATAGCATGTAGTTGTTAAAAAAAAAAAGAACAGTATGAAAATGTACACATGTATCTTTATGTTTTCATTTAGTATAAAATCATTTCACTTACTAGAAATCCTGTATTTCAAGTTGAGCTAATTCCTCTTTGCAGTTAAATCCCTGATTTTGTATGTTTAACAAGATTTTTACAACACAACAAAGAGCCTTATAAATGTCATCAGAGTAAGCCTTATGAGGATAGCTGCATGGATTAAAAGCAAGCCTGACACATTTTTGCTAAGAGCAAACGGATGTCTCAGCTGCCAGTGTTGATGCTTTAAGCATTAACATTTTTTAACTATTTTAGCACTCATTAAAAGATGTAAGAAGAGGAATTATGACAATCTATACAAGAATTTCATGGAGTGTTAACTAATAAAAGGACAAGCTGTGACACAGAGATACAATATTAAGTAAAATGAACAGGTTCTGAAAACCACCCACCGTAGTTTAAGGAGGAAATGTAATTTATTTTTTCTAAAAGAAGGGCCTAGTTCTCATGTTAAAGCAAGTTTGCTTAATAGACCAGTTATCCTGAAACTGTCACAATGGTTGCAAAGCTCATCAGTTGCCAAGATTCCTTATGAAAAGCGACACAGAGAATTTCAGCAATTCAAGAAAATTGGATGATATAACAGATCAAATGAAAAACTGAATGAAATCTGTGCAATGTACCAAATCTAACATCTCGATTAGAGAAGTAAAAGAAGTCTGTTGACTCCTGCTGGAAACATACTGTATCTTTTTGATAAATACATTTGCCAAGTATAAATGTGGCAGAAGAAAGTTTTCAGCTAGACTCTGGATGCACTGCAAGAAAACAAAACCTTAGATAGTATGCAGGACCTACAATGCAACAAAATTGGACATTGGGGGGTTGTAATCATTGGGCAGAACACAGCCCTCTTCTTGGCTTTCCTCTTTTAAAACACATTAAACACAGGAATATAAACAATTTATATAATGATCACTTAGAGAAGAATGTTTGTTTGTTTTTTAAATGCTTCCCTTTCATGACAACTAGGCCCCAAGGTATTTAAAGGCATCAGCTTATGAAAACAAAGCCACTTACTTTCACTATTTTAAACAAAAAGAAAAGCAGAAAATGGTAATCCTGTGGCATGAGTCAGGATGTGACACAGAAAAGAAATGTCACCTATTCTACCAGAACCTCTCATAAGAAAGCAAAGCATAAACCAAGCAGCTTTAAACAATGTTTTCAAAGCAATTAGCACTGTATTTAAGGCATCTTTAATAATGCTTTCAGAAAACCTAGGCCACGTTATTTCAGTCAGTAGCAACAATTACTGTAGCTAAATTTTCTAAAACTTTTCATTTTTAGTTTTTTTTTCAACCTTAACAGTTTATGAGAAATACATGAACAATAAAATTGGTTCTAAATGCTGCAATACATATAAAAATCAGAAAGCACACGAATAAAAGCAGAAATTCTGCATTTCTAAAGGAAGGAATTACTTGTTCTTCATCAGTTTTGCCACAATTTGTATGTATCTGAAGATGGGTCAAGTAAAATCAAGAGGATGACAACTGTAGACAAGCTAACTTAAAAAAATGCTTAATTTGAAAACTGATTAGAACTATGCTAACCTTTCAACATAAGGAAAGCTAAAAGATAATCGTTACTGATACTTATGTCTGATACATATATGTATATATTTTAATAACTGAGCAACTTGTATGCAACTTTGGTGATTACTCCTACATAACTATCCTAAAAATGAATATTTGTAATTAATCTGAACTATTGATTTGACCAGAGGGAACACTGAATAAATAAAGTTTTTTCATTTTATTAACAGAAAATAATAAAGAATAATTTTTGGCCTACAGAAAAGAAACAAAAAAATCAACTACTAATTTAAAATACAAACATAAATTTTGTTGAAGGAATTGTTTTCAGATTTTTGACCGAACAGGGATTTTCTATGCAATGCAGATTTATTATGGAGAAAAAAAAAAAAAAAAAAAAGAAATTGAAAAAATTAAATTTGAATCCATTTAGAAAAACTTCCTGATCATTTTGGAGGAATATGATCAATAAATTTTGGTGAAGATGTTGTTAAACAAACTCCAGTCACAGAAATAAATAAATAAATGATGATATAATGTCATAAAGAGAAAACTGGTCTTTTGTTATTTAATGGTATGAGAACTTTAATTATTAAAGATTTCATTTCCCTCCATCCACAATAAAATCAGTCACAGAAAGCATTATACCTCATTATATCAAAGTACTTAACCACTTTAAGAACCTGAACATAATAAAAATTTGTACTAAATACATAAATAAAGTAACACACATAAGCATTTGCAGAAGTTATTTCCATACGGACCACATCTTTTGAAAACTAGAAATGTTGTATGCAAACTTATTTTTCACGTTGCACTCTTATATTCTAACATCCCAAAGAATGACTAGGTTTCAGTGGACACGCAGACCTCTGACAACTGCTAACATCCCTCATCCCTGTCTCTCTCACACCATTACACAATGTGGTAGCTCTGTAATGAGCCAAGGGAGATGGCAACTCAGACGCTCACCTATTGGAAACCCCCCTGAAGTCCATTAGAAGACCATGTATACAATTGCAGTTTGACCCATTGCCTTTACAAAGATGGTCTCTCCTCTAATTTCTGTATAACCAAATTTGCAAAGACCTATAGCTGAATAATCCTACTTCTTAATATCCCAGTGATGAGATCATGATGCACAGAGATGCATTTTCATGTCACATTTATGTTGCTTCCTAAACATCATAGAATCACAGAATGGTTTGGGTTGGAAGGGACCTTAAAGACCATCTAATTCCAATCCCCCTGCCATGTGCAGGGACACCTGCCACCAGACCAGGTTGTTCAAAGCCCCATCCAGCCTGGCCTTGAACACTTCCAGGGATGGGGCATCCACAGCTTCTCTGGGCAACCTTGTTCCAGTGCCTCACCACGCTCTGAGTGAGGAATTTCTTCCTTGTAACGAATCTAAATCTACCCTCTTTTAGTTTAAAACCATTACTCCTTTATTATTCCACTCCACTCCCTGACAAAGAGTCCCTCCCCAGCTTTCCTGTAGGCCCCTTTAGGTACTGTAAGGCCTCTGTAAGGTCTCCCTGGAGCCTTCTCTTCTCCAGGCCGAACAACCTCAACTCTCTCAGCCTGCCTTTGTAGGAGAGGTCCTCCTGCTCTCTAATCATCTTCACAGCCCTCCTCTGAACTCAGTCCAACAGGTCCCTGTCCTTCTTGTGCTAGGGGTCCCAGAGCTGACCACAGGGCTCCAGGTGGGGTCTCACAAGAGCAGAGAGGGAGAATCCCCTCCCTCAACCTGCTGGCCATGATGCTTTTGATGTGGCCTAGGATATGCTTGGCTTTCCGGGCTGCAATTGCACACTGCTGCCTTATGTTGAGCTTCTCATCAACCAACATCCCCAAGTCCTTCTCCTCAGGGCTGCACTCAACAAAAACTCCTCTGAAAAACATTTTTTTTTTTTTAAAGTAAATGAGGAAAACTAATTATCCCTATGCAAACAAATTCCCAGTACTTTTGATCAAAGAATCCAGGTAGATGTCATTTCCAGCTGTAACAAAAGTACCTCATGGAAACATGTCTCTGCTTAACCATGGAAACTTTCCATTATGTGTAATATTTCCTAAAGAAGAATATGCTTTTTGGAGAGGGAAAACAAACAAACAAACACCACAAATTCCTTCAAAATTTGCAGGCTGCTCCCCCTGTACTGCAAGGTGGAACACTTACTTCAGTGTGTGGCCTACCAGCCCAGCTGGCAAGGCAGCCTCTTTCAGGCCTTATCTGGACAGTCAAGCTACCGCTGGCTTGAAAGAGTTTATTATAAGGTTGTACCAGGCTGCTGGAGTCCATCTGATTATTTGGCATGAGGAAGGCTGGAAACCCTTCTTTTCCTCAGGGAAATAACTGTGGTTATCCCGTCCTGAATTTTGTTGCTAAAACATGCTGTATAAGTGAAGAGAGAATGCAGGCCAACAGGGATTGTCTGCT
The DNA here is from genome assembly GCF_965140915.1 of Aythya marila. Taxonomy (NCBI): domain Eukaryota; kingdom Metazoa; phylum Chordata; class Aves; order Anseriformes; family Anatidae; genus Aythya; species Aythya marila. The sequence continues at coordinate 2,853,674 of NC_139045.1, read as the reverse complement.
TCAACTTCCTCTGCTGGTCCCCATGCTGGCCATGAAGCAGCAGCCCTTTCCAGCAGCAAGGAAATGCTGGAGCAAATGTTCTGGAATAAACCATTTCCAGGCACAGACTGTGCGCTTGCAACTTGATTGCTGTATATAGGGAGAGAAAGGAAAACCACATGGGAACCGCAGCCTAACACCAACGTGGAACAATTCCCTGACTGATCTCTGAAACGACAATACGCTGGGATCCTTCTCTCCTTCAGTCAAGACAAATATTCAAGAAGAGGAAGCAACAGACAGCCCACACACCACTGTGAATAGGGAGCCTGTCTGATTCTTGAGTACAAATTACTTTTGAGCTTTTATGTGTAAAGCAGGTAAGAGCACAGTGTGCTAGATAGGCTCCTCTTGCTCTTGGCTATTGTGGGGATGGGTTACAAAATACCTGTAGACTCTGGCCTTACATTTGTGTTAATATATGTTAAACACTGCACAAGATAGGCTGAATGTAATTATTCAATATAGATACACATTTCAAAATCATCACCATTATCGTCATGTTTATTTCCTGAAAAACTAACTTTTAACTATAAAGGTCATTTTTGCCTTAAACTGGATATATAACCTTTAAAATGAAAACTTTACTACTCCTTTTATGACAAAATATAGACCATGTAGAGCCAAAAGACGCCTCAATGTATTTTAACCCTACCGTTTTCCCAGCCTGAGGGAAAAGGCAGAGAGCAGCCCCTCGTGCTTGCCAGCCAGGAGCATCCCCAGCCCTCTGTTCAGAGGTTGCGTGTTACAGCCACCAAGTGAGAGAAGAGTGCAGAGGTCAGGCTTTTCTGAGGCACACGGAGCTGTGCATCTCTCTTGCACAACTCAGTAGGGAACATTAAATGCTATATAAAGGCTGGCTGACTGGCAGGTAGAAGAAGGATTAAGTGGGACTTTATTTAAGACCAGTTACACTTTAGGGGGAATATAAATTGAATAGCCTCATCCCATTTAATTCTGAGAAGTCCAAAACTTCTGACATAAAAAGGATTTAGTTTATTTGCTGTATTTTTTGTTTTGCCTTTACAGCTTTAACTTATTTTCAAATAAGGCTGTCCTGGGGAATTCTTGGCATCCCACTCTATGGGAAGATGTCAACAGAATATAACAAGAAATTTTATTTTTACTTATTTCTTACTGAAGGCTGTAGAGAGGGTATTACAATATTGCTTATTAAGACCTTTGTCTACAAAAGAAAAATGCTCTAGTTTATGTTCTGTTGGCAGAAAAACAAAGTTTATATTCTTTTAATTCAGCCTAAAACAAGACATCAATTAATTTAAACCAAAACAATTTACCAGTTTACATAACAGAGAAAAAAGAGTCAAAAGATGGCCACAAAAACTAACTACATCAGTTTAAAAATAAATCAGTTTTTGCTTAAGTTGGAGCAACTTTTGTAAGCAGACAGAGCTAAAATTCTACTCCCTACAGGATAACTTTAACATTAGGTACTGTTGTGCTAATAGGGGAAGCATGATAGTGTTAAACCAAATGCAACTTCTATTACTAGTCCATACTGTAGGATTAAATGTATTTAGTCATCTTCATCGTGGGCAACAGAAATCAGCATGACCTTGAAATATTCTAGATTTGCAGTGAAGATCATGCATGATGGTATCATTATCTTTTCTGTAAATCAGAGAAGTTTAAAAGACATTAATTACGTTATAAAAATTGTTACTCTTTTTAGTGGTTACAAACATTAGAGTCAAACACATCTGAGCTCATTTTTTGAAGACCTACACATATTTATGCAGAGTAACCACCAACAGTGCACACTGATTCATTTAATCACAAGAAGTACCACATTTTGAGGGCATCTGGAATTTAATGACTATTTATTTAGTTTGACAACGAGACAACCAAATCACTTATCCTCTACTCCAGGCACTAGGACAGACTCTAGGCACCTTTAATTGCAATATTTAATATCAGAATATGGCAGCAAAAATGGTGATATATAAATTAAATTCATAAGTAAAAAAGCTAAGATACCAAGTCAACATTATCTCTAAACTGTTTCTGGCATATATTGCTAAATATTATTCTAATGAGCAACAGTACTTGGAGATCAGAAAATGCTGTATGTGGCAGGGGCACTGCTTGCAGGCCATGGACCCATTCCAGCAACAAATTAGGTCAAGGACAATAAAGTCAACTTCATGGAAGTGATCTGCAGTGTTTCTAAAATACATAAAAACTTTCATTTGTTTAGAAAGCTCTTGACCTGCAACTACTGGAGACTAGGGAAGCATTCAGGGAAGATACTGCTACAATGTGGTAGGCCTCCACAGGTACTACTGGAGACACCAACTAGGCTGGCTTTTGGCCTGATCCATTACAACCATTCAGATTTTGCAATTAGTATGTAGTAATTTTGCTATGTAATAATGTAGTCACTTTGCCAACCTTTCAGTTCTGGGCACTGCTTCACCATATAGTTTGGAAACTTCCTTACTTACTGACTATACTTTTTCATTGTAGATGATAAAGCCCATCTAAATGTTTCTAGAAAAAGACCTTTTCATTAACAAAATGTGAATTAAAATATTGTTTTCCAACTGACTTGAATCAGCTAAGCTGCACAAGCAAGAGGAAACATTTCTTTGCCCTATTATAATTACACAATCTTTATTTTAGGGGATGAACTTATTATTTTCTAATGTTTACACAGTACCACTGTAAAATTATCTTCTGTCATTTTATCTGATAGTTGTTTTTATACCACTGCATGAAAACAAGGCTATAGCAACCTTCATAGGATTGCGTCTCCCAGTTTTCTGTTTTGTGTTACAAGCTTTAAGGAAAAAGACCTAAAATAGACACAAGAGAACTGTAACATGCACATAATTACAATCACATGTTCCTGGTGACAACTTTCACAAACAGTCCCAAATATACTGAATGAGAGTAATATGATAAACCCAAAGATTGACTCTTTGTGGTTTGTGGTCTACAGATATTCCCTCAGACTTCACATGACTCCTATCTTATGCAACACATTTTTGGTGGCGACAGGGGAGTAGGGACTACATTTTTTTCTTTTATCAGTTTCCTGAGGAATCTGTAAGTGTTGTGGAAAACAAAAATTACACAGGTTTTATTAGGATGTGATTAGCTTCTCATGACAATATACTGGTTATTACACAATAAAAAACTCCCTGAATGCCCTGCAGTTAGGGAGGAAATAGGCTCATACTACTTTTCTGAATATTAAAATATAGCTATACCATTGAGTTCTCCTATATAAACAGAGATAAAACACCAAGTATGATGCTATTAGCATGCAAAATGGCAGTAGGTTACAGAAGGTGAAACAACTTACCTCCTCAGAGCAAGTGGCAGGCCTAGAGCTTCCCACATAGTTCACAGCCCAGAAAGTCTAGCTAACACTGACTTGATCATGGTATTTCCAATGATGAATGATGGTGCAGAAGGATTTCCCCTCCTACTTCTCCTTCTCTTAGAAGGGCACAATTTAGTGCACAACAATTACATATAAATATTTTCACTTGTTATAGTTAGAGAATGCTTCGTAGGGTGTGTCTGTCCTGCAAATGGTGACATAGTGTAGAGATACCCAAACTAACTTAAAAAAAGCTGGTGTGTGCACCTGTATTAATTTAATTCTAACACCATGACTGACTTAACCTGCTCTTTGACACCAGCAAAAACAAAAAGCAAGACTAGGTATCTTTACACTATGCCACAGTTTGCAGTGAACACGCAAAAGAAACCTGTTTCTTACACTCACTGCCAATCTGAAAAAGCACTGAATATGAAAAGTCTCAAGGGAAAAGCAAGGTTACTGTAACTGGTCTCTTGTTTCTAGTTATCAGTATGATGGTGCAGACCTCTAATACAACCTCAAATGGTAGTGAACAGAACTTTCCAGTAGCCTAGATAACCAAATGCTACAACTAATCAAGATAACATATAAGCAGTTGAAACTTTCAATAACTTGACAGAGCATGAGACAGAGAAATGCAAAGTACCATATCAAGACAGAGCATTTCCCTAGTAATCCTACTCCATCTCCATCTCAAGAGCTGGGCTTAAAAGTGTTTGCATTAATTTCTGAGTGCACATTGTTTCCCTCTATCAATTAACCATCACAGTAAGCCATGCTACCAGAACAGAGGACAACTATAAATTACTATGATTTTCATAACATGCAAGTTTACAAGTAAATGATCATTCCAAATGATTGAAAGGGTTTTGTTTTACAAAAGGCAGGGAATGCATATTAACTTAATAGATGACAAACTTGAGGCTTATGATGAAAAACCGCCATTGTCTTTTAATCACAGTCTCACAATAAATGGAAATTAGACAGTTTGTCCTGTCCCACAGGACTATTTGTAAGATGCTAATTAGCTCTGTGGAAACCCACAGTCTTGGATGGAAGAGAAGCTGCAAGAAAGAGCAGGAAGCCAGTCTGTACTCATAAAACCAGACTACTAGTTGCAGTTGAAACACCTCTTTAAATAATCCCCTTATTAGGCAGCCTGTTTAGCACATCCAGCAACTCCCACAATATATATGCTACAGAAGATAGTTGCAAGCCAGTCAGCTGCAATCATGTCTGTAGTTCATCAACCAGTCTATCCCAGCTAGGCTGCATAGCCATATTCAACATAGCAGCAGCAATAACACAATTGATATTATACCAAGCAGTGATGGAATACGGTTAAGTAACTCTCAAGGTCACCTGCTAAATAGATGCACAAATAAATTCATTAAATAACCATTGCTTGGACTATACAATTGCTGATACATATGACTGCTATTCACTGCTGTGCAGCACATAGTGGAGCTATGGATTTCGTTACAGTACTATACCAGAACATCTTCAATTTACATGCACCAGGAGCAGAGTGCCACGCTTGGCCCAGGGTGACTGTAATGAGAAGGTAGATGTATTTAAAGAAGACAGATATCTAGAGGACAAACTAAAATTAGAAGCACACTCGCATGGGCAGTCCATGAGAATACTAACACACTGCTGAAGCCACTAAAAATAGAACTTCCAAGTTTGGAAGGTGACTGGGAGGATAGAGGTATCGTTAAACCCCTATCAACTGGAAAAAAACCCTGCATCAGTAGTTCGGTAGGAGTAAAAGTCTCCAGTGTAGAAATCTGCAAAAACAGGCTGAACTGAGCAATTGTAAGGTATTTATCTAATGCCAGTGATGTTGCACAGTGGTATTAGAGGGGAAAAAGCGTTCAGTCTCTGTGCTCTCTGTGTTAGGTTGCAGCATATAAAAAGCTGAGACACCAGTCCCAGTAACATCTTCTGGTATGCCACGGCTTTGACACATAATTCCTGGAGCAGAGCAACACGACAGCCTCCCATCGGGATGAAAAATGAATTTGTGACCGTTTTAAGGCAAACATTTGAAGGAGTGAGGAAAATCCTAAAGGACACCTGAAACGTGCTACAAGCTAGACCATGACAGGGGATGGTTGGGGGACAGCTGTCATAATCTGGACCGACCGATTCTGTCCCTGCAGCCACTGAGCACAAGGGGGGAGGTTAGCCAGACTGGCAGCAACCACTGGCACACTGCTGTCCTGCAGGGGGACACCAGAAGGCAACATCCCAGCAAAGTTTCAGACATAATAGGCTAAGCAGGCTGCCTGGGGTTCCGGTGAGGACAGACCTACAGTTATTTAAAAATAAATAATTAAATCTTGCTGTGGCAAGTAGTTTACAAGAGAACTCCTCTCAGGGAAACACAGAAGTAAACAAGAAGCTCTTCAAAATCTAGAAGCTTTCAGTTTTTGTAAGGGGTACTGGCCAGCAGTCTAACTGAGGTGGCTCCCCTCATCACTAAAATCACCACAGTTATGGCAATCTGAGCAAGGAAATAAATTGTGCTATGACTTTTCTTCTCTTATGATTTCTCCAGGACAAGAAACAGAGATAATTTGTACTGCCACTACTCCTAAAGTGAATTTGCATAAATAGAGAAAACGCCCTAGGTCTACATTGCTAAATAGAGAAGAGTCAAAGACCAGTGTTTGGCCAGCCTCCCACTGTCACGGCAGTGCACAGTTTCACTGTACATTACTCAGTATCTCCTATGTCAAATCTTACATTTTTATTAAGTAACCAGTTTTCTTGTGTGCTGATCTCAATAGTCAAGAAAATTTCTGCACAAGACACAACACCGAAGTTCAACCTATAAAATGTACTTCCAAATGCATGACTTGGAACTAATTAAAAACTGCATTCCAAAGAGTCAGGCCGTGTTTACAGTTTTTACTCAAATTCCACTTTCATTAACAAATTATGTCACAATATTTAAACATGAAAGCGGATGTGTTTTTTTTTTTTTTTTTTTTTTAAGGGAGTAAAAACATTTTACAGGGTTGCAGCTGTATTCAAGATCATCCACTTTTCTTTCCAGTGCCTTGTTCACTGATCAGCAGGCAAGATTTCAGGGAATGCAATATTGCCAACACTTTGCTCCTGTTCATTTACTGTATAAATATAGTTCTGCCAACTTTTAAATATCTGATTTATTGAAAAAATAGCCCTAAATCTCATTTGGGAAAGCATCCTAAAAACAGTCTAATGCAATGCTCAGATCTAGAATTTAAAGCATAAAAACATGTGACACATGGATTTACATGGTATCTTGTGCATCTAAAGTAACTCATGAAATTAACTTCTTGTGTCAGCCCACTGTAAAAACTTACAAGGACAGCTTCATTTCTTTCTAGCTCTGATTTCTCCCCTGCACTCTCCAGCAGATGGCCACCAAGATGATGAGGGGGCTGCAGGCAGCACACGAGGAGGGGCCAGGTCAGATGCTACGCGTCTCACTGCTGCCAGCAGGGAGGCAGTTGTGAAGACAGAGGCAGTCTTCTCCAGGACGCAAATGGCAAGGCAAGAGGCAACAGATGCAGGCTGGAATATGGAAAAACCCCAGCTGGGCATAAAGACACTTTTATTTATTTATTTATGTTGACAGGACGGTGGTCAAATACTGGAGCAGGGCCCAGAGCAACTGTGCAACCTCTTTCACGGGAGATGCTCCAAACTCAGCAGCCTGCATAACCTGATTTTACTGAACATGGCTTGAGGAGGGGGTTGGGACTGGATAACCTCCAGAGATCCCTTTCAACTCACATGATTCCATGATCTATGATACTTGTCAGGGAGTGGGATATGTAACTAAAGCAAAATGTCTAGGAAGATGTAGTAGCCCCTGGGATTGCGTCTCCTAATAAGCTCCTTGTGTTTGCACCATCTTTGGAAGAGGAGAAAAGTCATTCTTAAGCATCACAGCAAGCTCCCAGAGCACAGCTCCTGATTTATGATCACTTCAGCCAGAACAATCCTTTGTTGAAAATCAGACCTTCCTTCAGCGTCATTCCAGTTCCAGCTCACATCCCCAGCCTTCATTCCCTCACTCAAGTGCCTCCTCCTCCCTACCAGCCATGCCACCCTTACTGCTTTTTCTCTCTTGTTCTTTCTTCTCCCACCTCCAAAATGATGCTTTTCCCCACATCCCAGGGAGCCAAAGTTGTGACAGCAGCGGGGAGGGGTAAGGATGGGACACAGCTCAGAAGTGGTACAAACAGGCACGCAGGTACATACTGATTGCTCCTCCCAGCCTCCCTGCTGGCAATGGTGACAACTCACCCCTTTGGGTTAGGATGCAAGATCCTCTAAATGGGCTGATTTTGGCTGCTTGGGAAACAAATGTTGCCTGACTGTTAATTCTCTCTCTCTCTCTCTCTCTCTTTTTTTTTTTCCTGGAAAAGTGAACAGGCCAAGACAGACGTCTCCCACTGGGTTCAGCCCACAGCTACAGATTTCAGGACTGTAGCTGGGTTTGCAATGGAAACTACCTGTCAACAATCCTACCTCTCATGAGGGCTGCACTAAAGCCATCCAAACAGTGACATACAGCCATGCTAGTGAATACACTCTTAACCTTTTTTCAGTTTGTTTTCCAACTCAAGTAGGAGGTTCACATGATTTTTTTCCCAGCATTTGGGTATCAACCTGAGAACCAGTGTAGCATTTACCAACTAAACCGTCAACAACAACATTATCTGCACAAAGTAAAGGCAGCAGAACGTATAATATCCCCTAAAAATGCTCCAAAAATATGTGCTCGTTTTACTGAAATAAAAGAATATTTAAGCTTTAGTAGAGATCTATGTTTTTGGAGGAAAGGGTCCAGAGGAAAATTACATATTTGTGGTTTAGCTGGGAGTCATGATGTCTCTGCATATGTATAACATGTGGTTGCAGATTCGTAACAAACAAAGCTTTCAATCAAAAAAATGTAAGTTTTCAAAACTTAATCCGTAAAAAGAGAGTAATTTATTTTAATCTGGTTTATTTATATGGTTCTTGAAGTCAGCAGAGCAATTATGAAACTCTTTGTTCTAGAAAGCATGTGCTGACATTAAGCAAAAATAATAATAATAATAATAAAAAAAATCAAAATACAAATGGGAAGTGCAGTGGCTATCCTAGCACCGACCCCTTGCAGCAGGTTCCTCAAATGAGATATTCAAATTCTGCTTCCCCTTTCTGTGGGTTACTCTATTTTACATTTAAAATGCCTGGCTACACAAGCATAACTGACTGTATGGAAAGAAATCTTATTTAGAAGCTGCAAGACACAGCATGAAAAGGATTTTCATATGTTTAAGAAAATGTACAAAACCAGTTATAAGCAGGCAAGAAAAAACCTTCAAGGTCTGGCTCATGCTTGATTTATACTTTATCATTACCCATTTTGGTGCAAATAATGCATATACTTTCCGAGGCAGAAAAAATGACAACTTTTGTGTCAAATTTTCGTGAAACCTTATTTCCTCAGTATATTATGGATGTTGGTACAGTTAGCAAGGACGTTGCAACCAGCAATGTTTCACTTGAGCTAGAATAATCTCACCCTCCATTTAAAGGAAAGAAAATAGCCTAGTGTGGCATAGTAATGTTATCACCTATGCTAAAATACATTTTTATGCTCTACAGTAACCCAGAAGAGTAAAACCAAAAGACTCCACGCCACTTTTAACAGAATAAAGGGATTATGTTGTAACTGAAACAGGGACAAAAGGTATAACACCTAATAAATTTGCCTTTAGAGTTCTTTGCTTTGGCACACAGACAGACCACATTATCTGATACTTAATGTTACATATTGGAAATTACTGATTCACTCACTGGCAGTAAATTTAAATAATTTAGCTATGATTTTTTTTTTTGACATTTCACTCCCTTTTAGTGGCACCAGAAGGTCTACAGAAAATAAACAGATACCACACAGCCCCTTCCCCACAAAATTCTTACAATATCAAGGGTGAAAATCTTCAGTCTCTTCACCTTAAACATCACCTATGCATTCCCAACTACTTCAACAATCAGAGAAATCAAATGCTTAGAAATAGCAAAAACTTCTCAGAATGAAGACTGCAGAAAAGTCAGCTGCAATGAAAAAAAAAAAAAAGATAAAAAGCCCCCTTGTGCTTTCCTGCCTGCTTCATTCTCGTTCCAATGCATTTAATGACACTACTAGTTATCACAAAAACAGCTGCTATATTCTATTGCTGTACTTCACTGTTTGACTACAACCTGTAACCACTTTTTGAGTTTAAGCTCTGAATCTTATTTTACAATACTCTTTAAATAGGCTTTTGCATTAAGTATGAAATTATGTAATATCACTGGTTTATTTGGTTTCTTGATGTTTTAATTCTCTCAAGTACTGTGGTTCACCTTATTCATCATGGAGATTACAAATTTAATAATTCAGTTCAAAGGAAGAGATTTTAAATTGTTGAAATCATTATCTCATCATAGCAGTAAACATTATTAAAGAAAGTGAGATCTATATATCAGACCCATAAATTTCTGGTTTCTATTTATAGTTAATATATTCCTGAGGGAGGACCATATTTATTGAGCATAAATTCATGTAGTTGAGTATTTGTTTGATTTTCACTGAATCAAAGAATTGCGTTATTACCCTTAAAGCTTGTTTTTTGATGGTTTTCTGTGTGTGTGTGTGTGTGGTTTTTTTATGTAAAGAGTGAAAACTGAAATTCAGCTCAGAAAAATATTGTGCTGAAGAAGTATATCCACCAAATCTGACCAGGCCTGATTCTTATTCCACATTGGGTTTATACAGTAACTTAACCAATGCCAGCTGAGCTACTCTCAACTTTGCCATGGTACATCAAATGAAATTCAGAAAGGATTTACTGAATCCACATCTGTTGTCTATCAAGAATCTTAAGAGAAACACTATTGTGAATTTATGTGAAATCCCATGCACAAACGTGGTGAGTAAAACAAAGGACTCACGTAAGTGGGACTGAAGACCCACATATCTTTAAATACCCTTTGTCTAAAATGGACAAGATAACGCGAAGTTTCTTATTTTTCCCCCACAAATTCTCCCAGAAGTTCACAAATTCTATGCTGATGTTTTGTGCTACCACGGAAATAGAGGAGAAAAAAACAAAAGGAAGGCTTTTTCCTAAAGCTGCACTTGTGAATAACTAAGCTGAAAGCAAGCATTAACAGTTTGATGAAGAATAGCACCTAGTCTGGGTGCTACCAATTCGAAGTATGGAAACCAGAGAGGACTGCAAACAGACACCAACACGTTTATGAAGTCAGCTCAGAGATTTGTTTTTGCCTGGTGTCGCAGGCTGTCCTGGAGCTAGCCTGCCTCTCGACCTGTTGCAAAGCCACCTTCCCTTGGAAAGATGCTGCTCCACACTCCCATATGCTGGTCCAGCTCTCGTTCTTTAAAAATGAGACAACTTCTGCTATTCTGTCCTGAAGCTCAGCAACTCATGGTAGTGAGCAGTGTCACAGCTCCAGCCTGACAGCAGCTATGCAAACAGATCCGCGCACGACTGGCTCAGGCCTATTAGGGCTGACACGGCACAGTTTCTGCTTGGCAGTCCTACTTACCTCTAAATATCCTGGCTTATAAAGCCATTCAGGGACAACCTGTCTTGTTGCCAGGAGGACTTCATTTATCACCCGAAGGGCTGCCACATGTCAGTAAAATCTGCTGTGGCCTTTCAGGAAGAGATGAAGGTTCATCAGTCTGACCTGAGCCTGATGTAGCTGGTTAGCGGATCCTGCCTGCTTGCCATATCTTATACAACATCTGCGGGGGGGAGGTGGTGGCAGCAGAAAGGGAAGGAATAATGTGCACTAATGAAGCCAGATGTGTTGGCACCACCATGTGAAAACCAGAAGGTTCTGGTTATATACAGTGATCCTATTACACTGCACAAACCGTTCCAACTTTTGCCATGTATAGCTTTTCACAAGTGGGAACATAAAGGTAGCAGTAGCCTTTGCAGCAGCCACAGGGAGAAAAAGTGGGAAGTCGGGTTTAGGAAAACACTACTCAGTTCAGCTTAAACCCTGCAACAACAAACTCAACCAGGAAATAAATAATTAAAAACAACAACAACAACAACAACAACAACAAAAAACAACATTTGGCTCAGCAATTTTTCAGACTGGGTCAGGACCTGCATCGTTGGGCTAATACGGTTTTTATCAATTATTGGTATCTCCTAAACCAGAATCACAGCAGCAGGCTCTAAATCAACATCAAAACGAGTCATAATCAGAGGGTATAGCAGTGTTAAACCCACAAAAGTACATAGATTGTTAGACTACAAATCACAGACTGCTAAAATATAATTTCACAAAGTTAAAAGAGGACCAACAAATCAAAGTTTAACAAAAGAAGGTAAAGCAGCTGGAAATCAGGTCAGTGGCAATGGATTTCGTGGTGAAGAGATGATTAATTTCCTTTCACTTTTTCTTTACAATTTTCTAAATTATTAATAAAAATTATTTATAAAATTTATTGTTATTTTAAAAAATATTATTAAATCGGAAGTACTAGAGAACGGAACAGCTGTAAAAATAATAGTTTCTTAAGATGACAGAAATCCTCTGTGGGTATTTGGTAATAGAGGTAAATTTTTAATATAGCTTGAGTAACGGCTGCAACCGCCGGGGCTGCCGGCCGCCGGGTGCTGCAGCGGGGAGCTCGGGGCGGCGGCTGCAGGGCCTGAGGTGCTGCCTGGCGCTGCTTCGGCTCCGTTTTTAGAGGAGAACTGTCACAAAGTTTACAATAAACTCGTGGTGCGAGACACCCGGCGGTGCGGAGCTTGTTAAAAGTTACTGAGGGGACTGTTAGCGTTAGGTCAGAGGTTGGACTCGATGATCTTGAGGTCTCTTCCAACCTAGAAATTCTGTGATTCTGTGATTCTGTAATCATACAAAGTGCTAGGTTCTCCGAAGAGAAAGCTTAACCAACATTTATGTCTTCCATTTTAAACTCAATTATGTTAACCAGCTGTAGTAAGTAAAGAAAATGTATACGTGGTGATGTTGCAGTAATCTTATTATGGTAAGAATCTGAGAAATTAGCAACATTGAAAATCAGACAACTGTGCAAACTACTGCAGTCCAGCACAAACTGGACTTTGTTACTAAAGCTTTGTTACTAGAGCTTTGTTACTAAAGGAGCTTGAGCTGTTTGCCCAAAATTTCCTACCACAATGTTATAGAGGAAGCAGTTTAAATCACTCAAGAAATATTAGAAAAGGAGGAAGCTGGCATTCAAGGTCACTGCTGGAAGAAGAAAGTACCAGCATTACCAAAGACTGATCAGGGGAAGGACTCAGAGTTTCCTCATAAGGCCTGAAGTTCAGCCAGTGTATTTGCATCATTTTAATTCTCTCTGAGAGTACAGGAGTCTGGACTGGCAGTAATGAACAGAAACTAATACTACTCTGCTCAAACAGGGTAGTATTACACAAAAGAAGGGTACTTGATCTCACTTCTTATTTTTGTCTGTTTATTAGTATACGATAAGAAAAAAAATGTATGGGCTATGAAGGAAGCAGGATTTTAGTGTTGCTGCAGACATCATTGATATATTTCTGAAGTATTTCTGAGTAACAAATATAAACAGTTTTCTATAAAGAAACAAAAGGGATAAAACTCACTTGTCAAACAAGTAAGAAGTTATATGCTGAAATAGCTATTGTTTATAAACTTTTAACATTTATCCAAAAAAAATAGATATACAAGATGAAACAAACATTATGTTCTTTTAAACACAAAAGTCAATGGCTGACTTTTTACTACAATCACTCTAATACAAAGAGCTGAGGCAGGCAGAGTCATAAATCAGAAAATAATAAGTATTGCAAAGAAATAATTGTAGGTGAAAATGATGAGGCAGTTCCGTATTTTCTAAATAAAACTTCATGTATATATGAAGTCTGTAAAACTTCATGGATACATCAAGTCTGAAATGTTGAAGATGTGAAAAAAGGAGAACAGAAAATACCATTTCTTACCACTTTTCTTTTAGGCATTTTTCCTACACCATTCACTAGGCATTAGGACTAGATAACTGAGTAGAGAAGAAATCATGGAGCAAAAACTGAGTAAACCAAAAAGATCATGAAAAACTAACTGAATTAATTACATGCAAAGCAGTATCTGGACAGAGATACTCTGCTTTCAGAGATATCCTGGAGCTACACTTGCGCTTGAAATGAAAACATCTATAAGTTTCCATGACACTTCTGTGTCAGATAGGAACACAACCAGTAAGGATTGTCCAACTCCCTAGGTGCTTAAGACAAAGAATCATTACATTTTAATATTTCTTCAACGATACTCAGCTTTCCAAAAATAATGGCCTGAACTCAGTTCTGAATACCAGGAATATCTGCATCAACCATTCTCAGTACAAGGCTTTAAAAAAAAATCATCCACACTTCAAATCGGAAAATACCATATCCATAAAAAATTCTCACAGTTGATTACTTTCACTGCCAGAAAATTAACTCTGTGCTTAATTTCATTTTTTTTTTTTTTTTTCCTTAATAAGTATCATTGCCTGGTTATCCTTTTAGACCTTAAATCTCCTCCTTTACATAGATCATACCTACTGACATCTGGATGTTAAAGCCAGCCTCGAGTACTCTAGAAGTGACTTCTGTTGGCAGATAATAAATAAATACTATTTTCCTGTCTCTGACTGTTATTTCCATGCATCTGAGAATGGTATTTCCCTTGTTTTAAAGCGTCGCAATGAGATTTGTGTTCAAGTAGGTATTTCCTGTCATCACAGGCTTTTCAAAGTCAGTATTTTCCAAGATGCGGGCACTCATCTTTTAAGACCAACAGTCTTCCTTAAATTTGTGACTCTACAGCTCCTTAGTCCCAAAACATCAGCCTGATACCTATTTTTTGTTTCAGTCTGTCGATAAAAATATTGAACCAGACTTCTTTAGAACTCCTCTACAGAAAATCCCATCACATGATAACTACCACTTTATACTTTGATTGAGGTTATCAGTTTTTCTAGTACTGCTAATAAAAAATATGCTGATCTTCCTTAACAACAACAAAAAAGAGCACATACTACAGAAGTAAAACAAATGCCTTACAGATGGCAGTTGATGCTATGAGCCAGATTTGTGACTTCATTAAAAGGATATCAAGTGTACTTGGAAAAATCTATGTCTTAAAACAAACTGCTGCACCCAAAACGTGTTTTTCAAATGACTATGTTTCGATATGCTTAGCTACCTGTAAAAATAATGTATCCATATCAAGCAATACAACATCTCTGTATCAAAATGAATTATGATGGATTTCTTTAATTTGCAAGAACTTAAAAGAGCTAGATATCTGGATTATGATTTAATTATCTTTCCTTCCTGACACCTGACTAGTGAGGGTAATCACCAGTAGTTTAGATTTCTCATACATGAGTTCAGAAGTTGTTATCTTACTTTAGTTCAAAATCATTCTTCAAGTGGAATTTCCTAATAGGTAATTCAGATGAAGAATTTAGCTCCCTCAATAGATACTTAAATGCTTCATCTGTGGACTTGCTGTAGGTATGTCGATTCCTGAAACAATAATCTCATGTCTCAAATACTTGCATAAAGGCAGTAGAAAATATATTCATTTCTTCTCAATTTTGTGCTTAGTAATTCACCGAGATTATTTTCAGAGATTCAAATCAAGAAATGAGATGAAAATATTTTCATGCCTCCTTAATTTCAGAGCTCTATCCCTTTGAAAGAATGAATTCTAATTTGATCTTCCACTAATTCTTTCATATGCTATGCTCTTCCAGAGCTCTGGTTCCATATCTACATTTTAAAAAAAATCAAAACATTCATGACTAATTTCAAGACTCCTCTGCCAATACCAGAACTTCTTAAGTTTATATGAATACATATTAAAATGGAAAGACTTTTTAAAATGTCATCCTAAGATTTCTTAACAGCATAATGGCACTCATCAAAAACCAAACAAGCAAACAAACAAAAGTCAAGTCAGATATAAAATAGGTATAAAAATGGTTTTCTTGTGAAGCTATAAAAAGGTACATCGATCGTTAAAAAGTTTAGCCCTGAATTCTTTCTTATCCTGATGAAATAACTAAATGCTAAATTTTTCTACTGGTTATGTACTAATTGGACACCTGCCCTGGAACTACAAAAACAGTGATCTGTAATTTTTCTTTTTTTGACCATGTTCTGTTTTCTCTGATAAGACAAATGGAAAATAGTTCCAGTGGTTTAGATTGTTTTTCAAACCCCATTCCTCTAAAGAAAAAAAGAACAAACTTGCTCACATAATAGCTATGATGTGTTTACTCACAGACTGAAATCTAAAACTGATTCATTACAGCTTTGCTGCTTTACTCTGACCGGGGGGAAAGTATAAAAAAGTTAACTTCAAAGGGTTTTTCACCCTAAAGTATCTGGTGGCAGTCTCAAGACACAAGAGAAAAATAACTGAAGAGACCATAAAGCACTCTAGAAAGGACTTATATATGTATTACCTTAGAAATAAAGCTAAGCTAAAACTGACCCCTTTAAACCAAGTCACTTTTAGAAGCGAGATTTAATCAAGCTAACTAGGAAGAATAAATAGAAAGAAGCCTGAAAGAAAAGAGGAAGTTTTACTGAATTCTAACTTTTTATATTCACTGACTTGTTAATATTTTTAAGCACATACTCTTTATCATACACAATAAAATTTGTTTATAAGGGTTAATCTTTACCATTCTGACACGTACAAAACACTATAATCTGTGACTACAGCTGAATTACCTTACTCTGTACACTTCCCTTTTCACTATTAGTACTTCCTAGTACGATGTAGCATTACTACCCATCAGAGATCACTGCTTCAGAAAAGGCACATGATAGCAATGCGAGAATAAGAGGTTGAGCTTGAAGAACGGGCAGCATGCCCTGCAAGGATTTCAGGGTTACAGCTGGCTGGCTCAGGGCATGACTGCAGGAGTGGTGGCAAGGGATGAGAGCAAACCTTGGCCAGGGCTCGAAAAAGCCCACATGGGAACGTCTCGGGGTGCAGGGGGAGGCCAGAAGGAGAGGACGGGTGCCTGGCTGAGCCTGGACAGCCAGCTAGGCACCCAATGGGAACCTCTTCAGCTCAGTAGCTTACCTATGACTTCGCAGGCCTAAAATCATTACCTTTGCAAAGTTTCAAAAACAGTTTCTCCTTTTCAGACCACATTTACCATTTTCCTCCAACACAAAAACAAGAAACAAAGTGGCCTTCACTACTGCAATTATGCAAACAAGGAACTTTTGCAGAAAGTTAATTGGAAAAATCTTTTTCAGGAAGATACACTGGCAGGGTTGGTGGAATAATTGATAGTAGAAATTGAACAAGGACATAATTTTGTGCCTGCTGCCAAACTCCTGGCCTGTTATTTCCGTTTCATGAAAAGTTTCTCTCAGGTCTAGAACATGCCATCTTTTCACAGACGAGGGTAAAAGATTTTGCTTTATAATCCTCTGACTCAGTTGTACACCTCAGTAACGAAGCACGGAATTTGTGTTAATTTACGTAACTGTACCCATCTGTCAGCAAAGCTGCAATTGTCTGCTTGCATTTCTAATCATACATTCACAAACATAAACACTGTATATGGAACAACTGGTTTGCCAAAGAGGATCTGGACCCTAATATTGGTTTGAATTACTCAACAAAGCTAAGAAATATGATCATATGGAAACAATTTAGATATTTGTTTTAACAGAGTTCTTCTGTGTACTTCAGCTCTTCCACTTCATCAATTTATTACTGGTTTTTATTCTTCTTCCCTGGGAGGTTCAAATTCACAAATGTACTCTAACAATAATTACAGCAAGGCACAGGTGAACTACTCTAAAGAAAGATTAGCACCGTACACATAACCATAGCTTTCAACAACTGCACCTCTTCCCTTGTCTTCTATCACTTCACAATGCACAAATGTTGGCTGGGATAAAATAATGCCCGTAACTCTACTCTTCCTGTTTAACCAAATTTGCATGTGAAACTTTATCTAAGCCTCTGAGACTGCCTAAAAGAGCTTTTTAAAAGATTCAGTATTTCATTTTGAACTGTGGTTTGTTTGTTTTCCATTTACAATTATTATTAAAAGGAAAGAGCTGTTTCTTTCCCAGACATAAAACAATTAGATTAGTCTAAAAAGGTCACAACAACTAACTTACATTAGCTAAAAATGAAAAGGAGAAAAACTAACCAGAAGAAAAAGCAAGCAGACTGCCAAGTGTTTCTGTACCAAATATATGTGTTTATTTAAAACAGTGAGGTTACTAGTTTTTCTGACATCAACTTTTAAGACTGTGCACAGGGATAGAAAAACAAGATGGACAGGGCATGCTTGGGTATGGCAAATATTCTTGTACCAGAGACACCCTTGGCATTTAATTCAGTGTCTGAAAAGAACAGCTCCATCTACTTAAAGATCAAAGTACTTATCTTTTTCTACTTGCTTTTAAAAACAAGGAAACAGAAAACACAGGAAAAAAATAAGAATAAAAAAGAAAAGCCACATTCTTTAATGCTTTCCATGAATGTTGGAGTAGGGAACACACAGTTCCAGAAATAAAAGGAGGGGAGCTTTCTTCATCTACCTATCTTTCCTACAGCAGAACGGAATTTCATACACAAAATAAAACAGGATAAAATAATCATCTAAGTAAAAACAACACTAACTTTACTGACATTCGTCTGTCTCTTTTTGAAACATATGCTGTTACATGAAATTCTGCAGGTCTCAAAAAGTCATGAGCAGTACTGGAAATAACTCCTCCTACACACTGCTCAAAAAAACCCCAAACACCTGGTGCAGACAGCTCATTGATGGCAGAGCAATAGCTCAAAGAAGATGAGAACAGTACACGCTGCTCTAGGTGACCTGTTGGGATATTACATCTCACAGAATCATGGACGAGCACCAGAGTACGAAGAAACTGTCTTGCCTGAAGATATTATTGTTTGATTTCTCTGAGCTGCTATTTGTATTTGTTACTTTGTATTTTCCCCTCAGTTTTCTAATCTGGTGTCTACTGTGTAAAGCAATTAAATGTTCCTACCAATATTGGGATGCTTCAAGAGACGACAGATTCTAGCTTCTCTTTCCAGTTTCTGGTGATCTGCAACAAAAGAAAGCAGAAAGTTGGTTTTAGTATGAAGATGAACACAATTTGTCATATTTTCTTTATGAAGAAAAAGTATATTATTTGATACATTCTTTAAAAAAATACTTTATTTATTTAGATCATTTAAGACTTTACACTAAATCTGCGTGCAATACTGAAATTAGGTTACTGCATCCAACCACTTCTTTGATGGAGTATGTCAGGCACCGTTCCAGTCGAAAAATCAAGCTGCCAATGTAATGGGGAGAACAGGAAATATTCACGCCATGACCTATAATTATCAGGCAATAAACCATGTTACAGCATTAATCAAAATAAGGACAACCTGAATCTCTAGTGCTATCTTAAATCCTACCTGCTAACTGCTTTAATGATACCAGCTGTACTAGGTATACAGTTCAACACGTGGCAATCACTGTGACAGAATGCCAGCACTCCTGCTACGGCACTTTCTCATGCACAGGAATGTATGCTACAGGAACTTCCAATAACTAATGACCAGCAATTACTATTTTTCCAGCAGGACTAATCTCTCACAGGCCGATTAGTCATTAACCTGAACATATCCTGAACACTTAGGTAAAGGTCTATCATTTCTTGGTCCCTCCAATTCCCCTGCCATTCTTTTAAAACTTTGAGCAGAAGCAGCAGGCTCTAGGTCTGAACTTTCCTTGTACACCACTAAGGCCCAAATGACACTTTTGGCACTTTTGGAGATAAAATTTATGTTGAGGTCCATTTTACTTAAGTTGCTTTTTTTTTTTTTTTTTTTTTTTTTGTAGCACGCTTTTGTTGTATTTTTTTCCAAATACCACCATTTATAATACTACTGCTGCTGCATTTTGGTTAACATTAAGTAATGTAGTATTGTAATATAGTATTTCTTCTATATAATAAATACTAGTGTTGGGAAGGTGCATAATTATTTATACTGGAAATAGATGGAGGTTTACAAGTATATTATAATGTCTAGTGTCAGGCAATAAAGATCACAGACACACAAAGGAATCTACAGTTTGCAACACAAGCTAATAGACAAAAAGATTTCTTTTGGTAATATGGATGGGGAATGAAGACAGAACACATTGGAACCACTGATCAGAACCTGATTACCTGAGTATGAACTGCTAAACTGAAATACTTTAAATATGGTACGAAGAAATACCTTACTCTTTGTTCTGATACAAGGAAGATCACCTCTACACCTATACCATCTGCATTATATATGAGGCTAGAGTCCTTGGGCTAAGTGAAATAAAACACATAACGCTTTCTAACTCTGATTAACTTTTGTATCTTATTAACATACTTCAGTTTGCCTTGTAAAAATTGGTTCATTTTGTTACCTTCCATAACAATATCACAATCCAAAGCCAACACACTCAACAGACTCAAAAAAAAAAAAAAAAAAAAGTAGCATTTTAGGATCTTAGTTTTTCAGAATTACATACATGAGTTTGGTAGGACCAATTTATACAATTATTTCCTGATTCTGTAATCAGTAACAACCTCCCTAGCCCCCAACTGGCAGAGGTAACTCAGGCAATAAAATATGCAATTTGGAGATAATTAAAACAGCCAGCTATTGCCTACTGTGATTCTGTAATTCCAACTGACTTCTAGTCCATTTATCCTCATTTTCTGCAGCATAATTTCTAGGGATGCTAAGAAAGCTTTTGTCAAGAGGCAGAAGAACAGCGTACATTCAATTTTATAATATTAGCTAAAAATAGTTTTTCAAAATTTGAGGAGAAATAAACTGTAAAATGTTCTTGGAGATGAGGCTGTACTGCTATTATTTCAACCAGCTCCACTTGGATATCCAAGTATGTTACAATAACCCACCCTTCACAGGAGCTCAAACTTCAGATGTTATGCAAGTAATCTGGGTTGTGCTATCTCTGCAATCCCAACTATCTGCATTACATTTGAGAACACTCCTAACAACTGAAAGGGGAAATTCTTTTCTTCCACCCCATAAAAACTTTAGTCCAACCAATAGTTTCTGTGCTGAATAACTAGCATTCATTAAATAAAAAAGCTTAACCTACAAAAGAACATTAGGTATGACAATACCACAGCAAGAATGAATAAATTATCTGATTTTGTAACACAACTCTTGTTATATTAAGGTCTATTATGGCATCTGCTCTTCCTCAGAACACCAACAGTGTTATTAGGTTATCTTTCAAAGACATCATAGTCCCTCTGATTCAAGTCTGACATTGGAGTCTGTTGGAAAAGAGTCAAATAAGGTTCAAGAAAAATACACTATAAAATACACCTTAGGTGCCCGCATAGCAATAGTGCAGGCACCCAAAATCCTCCTCTGAGCTGGCGCTCAACTCCACAAATTGCCTTGGCACTCCTCCTTTCACCTTTCTCTTCTGTGCAGAGTCATACTGTCCCCAAATCAAGCTGTGCACAATCCCAAAGCTCTCCTTTCAAAATTATGTGAGGGTTGAGGAAGATTCGCAGGCACCTTTGACAAACAGGCTGTTTGGGCTTTAAAATCAAGCATTAGGTACTCCACCTTTTAGAGAATTTAACAAAAACACAGAATCAGGGCAGTTACCCCAAAAGTGAGAAAACCAACTTCACAGCACGGTGACACAGATGGTTGTGCCAGCATAACTGAGCCAGGACAACACAGTGCAACAGCGAGGATGGCCGGTGGCCTGTGCTGCTGCCAAAAAAAACTTATGAAATTGCAACTTCATTTTCCTGGAGATCACTTTGGCTCCAGACTGCCCACTAGAGAGGTGCTCTACCCACTGCTTGTCAGCAGGACAGGCAGACTCAGGATGAGAGAAGCAGCAGCAGTGGGGCAGATGGCGCAGCGGGTGCATAACAGCAATCCTGGGTGCTTAGCATGGAGCGGGCAGGCACCAGCTCCCTGCTGCCAGGATTGCTTCATGCAGAATGCATCACAGCCCCTGCACCAAATGCACGAGCTGTGATGGGAGCAGTGACCACAACATAGTTATCTTCCTGGCAGGCTGGTGCCCCGAAGTTCCTTATACATATCCTGGCTGGTGGAACAGCACTGAGTGCTAAGGCCTGGGCTAGGATCCTGAGTGCTGTTTCTCCTGCCACCGATGGTCCCTGTTCCTATAGCCAGCCCAGCAAGGCTTGCAAAACACATAGAACAGCTACCTCCTGATCTCAGGCACAACCTCTTAAGTGTGATTATGACATAAATAAAAAGACAAATAGTAACTATTCCAGTCCTCTGGGATTCTGCAGAGTTTATTTAAAAAAAAAAAAAAAAAAAAAGGAAAAAAGAAAAAAGAAGAAAAAAGAAAAAAGAAAGAAAAAGAAAGAAAAAGGAAAATAAGAAAAAGTCTAGAAGAACATATCTAAGATTAATTGCCTGCCTGCAGTACTTACTACATATGTTCTTAAAAACTCAGACAGGATACTAAAGGCTTATCCATGTAGACCCAGGTGTCATAATACAGTAAAGTATAAGCCTGGAACTCTGAACATAAATAACTGTAACCAACTGACCTCTAGAAAGTGACAGAGTACAGCCTGAAGAGCACAGCCGGTATGAAAGTCGGACAGAAAACATAAACACTTCCTCAATGCACCCTGAAGGATGTCTTCTGACTACAATGTTTCAGAGAGTGTGGCACAAGCTGGGCAGGAAAATCCTACCCTTCTCCTGCTGGAGCTGTCTCAGGCGTAATAGGCATCCTTACAAGGGAGAGGTGCTTGGCAGACAACTCAGGGTCTGAAACATTCAGAACGGGGTCTGAAACATTCAGAACCAGCTCCCACAAAACTAGCTCCCACAAATCTAGGTGAAGTGAACCAGACAGGCCTATTTTACATGCATTTGGAAAGCAAACTATTAAATCATATCAAATAATAATGTAAGAGATACATTAGGAGTGCTTTCCTGACAGATCCTGACAGCTTAATATCAGGTAATTGTCCTTGATTAATGAACACTATTTTTTTGGGTGATTCACTTCATCCAACCATTTAAGGCATACTTAATAAAGACATCAGAAAGCACAATTAATTACATCAACAGAGAGGCCAATGACAAACAGCGATGACTTTTAGTGCGAGAAGTCCTGCAAAAATTATAGCTATCCAGCTACTGCTACAAACTTTAAGGTAGGACATGCAGTCCATAGAAGACTTCAAGAAGTAAGGGGAAGGAGGGACATGCTGAGAGTAGCCACTACACTTCTTGCGTTAAAAACAAGCAAATTTGGATCTGTGCCACAAGCACTGCCATGCAGCTACAGCACGAGGGAAGCAAGGATGGAAATGCCAAAGCACTCTTCCAAGAGGAACTGAGCATCAGTTTGCAAATACAAACTGGCTGGCAACTCAACCAACACACAACCTGAAGCGTAAAGAAAAACAAAATAAATAAATAAATAAAAGGGGAAAGCAGTCAGTAACCATAATCAGATTGCTCCAAGACATCATTTTTACAAGTAGCAATTGTGTGGCAGCTTTTCATGAATCAGGTGGGAATCTGAAACAGAGAATGACTGTGTGCAAGGGTAAAAAGACAGGATAAGCTTGATTTGATAGAAAGCTAAGGAAACATCAAAATATCCTGGACATGGCTGCCATGTAACTCTTAAAAGGAACACTATTTTAACAAAATAAAAAGAAAATGTGAGGGCATAATAGAGAAATATATTGAATAAAACTAACTATAAAGGCACCAAATTTACTTCTGCATTCTCTGAAAAGTGAAGGAGATTTCCAAAGTCAAATAGTGATGAAGTAGGCATTGATTCAGCACGAGAGATTAAGACAAACACTAACTTCTGCTGCTCTAGCCATCTTCTCTAGACTAACGGGGTAAACCAGCCACAATGTAAAAAATGTCAGCCTTTATAGTCAGGATTATTATTATTTTTTTTAATACAGAAATACAGCAATATTCTTGCTCATAGAAATGCAAGTATTTGGTTTCTACATTGCAAATCTAACTTGATATGTTGACAAGAAATTTTGTCATCTGTTTGATAGAAAAATAAACACTATCCTGCAATATGAATGTAATAATAATCCAAAAACAAGCAAGCAAACAAACAAAAAACCTCTGAAAGCAAATAGCATGCAGCTTAAGCATGTGTTGGACTCGATGATCCTTGTGGGTCCCTTCCAACTTGGGGTATTCTATGATTCTATGTTTAAATATCAATTATTTAAGGAAGGAGCTCTTCTGTACATTTTTCTCTCTGTAAGGGATGCTATTATTGTGGGGGTTTTGTTGTTGTTTACCTTATTTAAAAAAATAAACAAAGCTCATAAAAAGCTAGTAGTTTTCCTTCAAGTTACACCCATAAAAATACATTATTTTAATACAACACTTTTTCCTAAAAGTCTGCGAGACTTTTCGAAGCCCAACAGAAAAGTAGAGCATAATTCAGCTTGTTTTCTCTACAATAATTGTACACTTTTAAATAAAGTATGTGAAATTAAATTGCAAGATTTGCTGCGACACAACTACTATAAACTTCACAAATTTCTGCAAATACCTGCTTTGGAAAATAAAACTGTTTTGAATTGTTGAAATATGCTAAAATTGAAACATGGTGCTTTAAACCTTCCATCAAATCATCATGCATCACAATACTTGCATGCCGAGGTTAGTTCCAAAAATAATAAGAAATAGACAAGTTTAGAAAAAGTTGTTATGGATGTGTCCTGGTTTCAGTTAGGACAGAGTTAATTTTCTTCCTAGCAGCTGGTAGAATGCTATTCTATTGGCTTAGGATGAGCAGAGTGCTGATAACATCCCGGTGTTTTAATTGTTGCAGAGCAGTGCTTACACCAAGCCAAGGACATCTCAGCTTCTTGCTCTGTCCTGCCAACAGGCAGGCTGTGGGTGCAGTAAGAGCTGGGAGGGGACAGACCCAGGACAGGTGACCCAAACTAGCCAAAGGGGTATTCCATGCCATCTGGGGTCATACTAAACAATATATAGGGGTGGCTAGCCGGGGGAGGGGGCCGGACTGCTCGGGGTTAGGCTGGGCATTGGTCAGCAGGTGGTGAGCAATTGCATTGTGCATCACTTGTTTGTACACATTAGTAGTAGTAGTACTATTATCATCATTGTTGTTATTATTATTACTGTTATTATTATTATTGTTATTATTATTTTCCTGTCTTAATAAACTGTCTTTATCTCAACTCACAGGCTTTACTTTCCCATTTCTCTCCCCCATCCCAGAGAGGGAGTGGGTGGGTGAGTGAACGGCTGTGTGGTGTTTAGCTGCCGGCTGGGTTAAACCACTATAGGATGACAACTCTTAGGTCAATAATTCAGCATCAGATGCTAAAATAAAATAAAATGAAATAAATAGATATACATATTTAAAAGAATGATGATAACAGATTTACAACAAAATATTAGAAGTGATTTTTTTCTTTAAAGTAGTTAGCACTAAAGGCTTATTTATAAAACTTTTTAAAACTGGAGGAAAAAACATGAAAGGGAATTTCATTATTTTTTCTAGATAATTTGTACTTCCCACTATTTTCACTCATTTTTAACAATAAGAACAATTGAATCACTTCTACATATGTTAACAATTCATATAGTTTTTATACTCCTTATAGTCAGAATTCTCTGTGAGGCCTCAAAGCCTACACAGGTTCCAAGATAAAAATTGTTAGCTTATCCTTCTTTTTATGTTGATTTTGTTAATAATAAAAAGTCAAAATGTAATTTAATATTTTGAAAGTCCAAAATATAGAAAAGATTTTTAAAAGTCAGCACAGGAAGCTCAAAGTTCTTTTAGAAACATACACCCTTTCACCAAGGTTTTATGCTAAGATTTTTAAATTCAGTTGCAGCAGGTTTGAGACCCAAGCACACATTATAGCATTTTGCTTCAGCTTGGGCTGTAACTTAATCGTGGGCTGATCAATTGCAATATTATACACAGCACACAGGGAAAACTATCTGAAATGCAAAGTAAACCAAGCTTGTTTTAGAAGAAAGCTGGAAATATGATCTTTGCCTTAGTAAAAACAAACAAACTCCAAGGGACTGTTGGTCATTTGGCACAAGATGTTGTATCTCCAGTCTCTCACTAGCACTACTTTAAAATGTTGTTCTGTATTCTGTCAATTTACATTTACAGAATTAGCCAGCATAGCTAGAAAGCTGGAAAGTGCTTGAGTCCTCTATGAAGTGCCAAATGCATTCTATGCCAACTCTTCAGGGATAACATAGGATAACATACAATAAAAGGAATTACTTCCTCTCTGACTTTGAATATAGAGTTTAAAGTTTCTTTGCTGTAGTTGCTATACAATGGCTTCTGAATTGACACTGTACATGATTAATTTCTCACATACACTAAACATTTTCATCGGTCATTTAATTAAATAAAATGTATTTGATTAGTACATTCTTTTTATGTAGGACAGTTACCATACTACAGCTGAGAGCATTGTGAAGCTACAGAGAGCCGTCAGGTACTACCTGAGTAAGGCAGCCTTGAGCATAACTCATAGCATGCATGATGAACTTACAAATATAAAACAAATAAAAAAAATAAATAAAACAAATAAAAAACATACAAATGTTTTTCCCATGTTGGTGGACTGAGAGTAAATTAAAGATGAAGTAAACTGCACAATTTATTATGAGAAACAAAACTGTCAAATGACAGCACAAACTAGAGGGAGCTCTTTCATTTAAATGAAAACAAGAGTCTGATCCTGCAAGACTCTTGATATCACCAAGAGGTTACAAGCCTTTTTTAAAAAACAAAACAAAGAAAACAATGCGACAACCAAATTGTAGCTGCACATGTTCATCTAGTGAAATACTTCGGAATCACAGCCACTGAGCAATGTACTGTTTGAGTTTATTCAATGCCATACCTAAATTCTTTTTGCCTACTGAACTTCATATTGTTAACTCTGATATTTCACCTAGTACCTTCCTCTGAAAAATATACTTTTGCCTTCTAAAAATAATACAATTTCTTAGACCTAAAACTTCATATTGTAAGGTCTCCCAGTTAAAATCACCCAGTGAATACAAGTGTTTCTAACATTTTCAGCTTGCCCATCAAAGCAAGAACAGGCCCTGCTTTGCACACACACAGTTCACAAAAGGGCCTCCTCTATTCTTTGCCCCCATTCAGTAGTCATCAGTTCCAAGTCAGGAGCTGTGCACATGCAGGCTGCTTCAGACTGTGCCACAAAACAAGAGGGTAATTGACAAAGTGAATTGTACTCTTGCACTAGTAAAAGGATTTCTGAAGTTACTCACCATGCTGAGGAAGGGTTAACATGAAGCTTTTCTTTACAGACATAATAGTGTGCTCTAATGACAAATACCAGAGCTGAACATTTGCTAGGTATGACCATTAGGGTAAAATCCTAGTGCATGTTTCGGTAACAATTGCTTATTAATAAATCAAGCCATCTCTTGTCATAAATCACAATAAAATCATCATGCTCAGATATGCTGCTGGATGCAATGGAATGTATGAAGGCTACATTGTCATTATTATGAAAGACTGCCTTACATTATTTACAGATTTTCACCCCAAACTTAACTAGTATATTGGCTACTGCCAGTTAGGTGGGGTCTGGTGTCACATACGTGATACTAAAACAAGCTGCATTTACTGCATTTAGCTGCTTTTAACAACTACTACTCTGATACATCTGCTATAAAAGCAATGCTAAGTGAATTGAGATACCTTCTAAAATGCACATTTTGCCGTGAGACAGCAGAAAGAGAGGTTAAAACTTTTTCAGTTTGGGACTTAAGTGGATGTTAAGGTCCTGAAGATGACAGCTGCACTTCCACAGAAATAACTGAATCCTTAGAATTGCTAGAAGAGAATCAGTAACAGGCTGAGTAAGTCTGAAGAATGTAAGTTTTGTGGGGAGAACCAAATGCCAATTTACCACTGTGGGGTACCCAAGAAGGAGACCTGCTTTTCAAGCCCACATGTTTCTTCTACGTGTTTCAGGAAATAGTGTTCCTTCCCTCCTCCACTCAGTATATTTACAAGCACTTCTAACTGAATGCTGTACATAAATATCTATTTCTGTTACACTGTTTTCAGCCAGGTTTCAATTACGGTTGATCTGAAGGCGAATGTCAAAGGGCAGGTCAAACTGAAACACTCGAAGCACTCATCTCGCAGACATCTGAAGCCTAGAAGGTGTGCCACTGCACGGAGAGCTGAAGAGGAAAGAAGTGTCCTGCCATGATCAGTGTAACCAGAGAAATGGCCTAGCAGACAGCCAAACCCTAAAAGTCCTAAGAAAGTTTTTGATAGTGACTAATAAAAGGCTTATGCTACAATAATACCACAGGAAAATCTCTGAAAAAAAATGCACTGAAAGTGAAATCCAATAAAAGGTCACTTACTAAAAACAAAAAGTTAATTCCTCACATTTTAACAGTATATAAATCGTCAGCTAAAACTGTGTATACTTGTCAGTATGAAATGGGAAAAATGATTATCTGTAAGAGAAAGCCAAGTTTTAATGCCAAACATATAATAAAATAGAAACAGATAAGAACAGATTTATATACTTAGTTCCTTTGCTATCATTTAATTGCCTATACTTGATTATAAAAGGTCTCCTACACTGTCTAAACAAGAGGCAGTAAGAAAATTAAATTAAATATACAAATAAGAAGCTCATAAAGCAGCACAAGAAAGGCAGAATAAATTTCTACGAATTCAGTATTATTTTATGAAAGCAATTCTCTATTTATGACCAATGGTATCTATGACAGCAACAGGGGTTATCAAGATTAGAAAAAGACCATTGTCTGTGAAACACTGATACAACCAGAAAGATAGCAATGAGAATAATGAAGTTTTACTGATGAACAAAATTTCCCAACCTTCCAGCCAGCTATCTGTGACATGCAGCCAAGGGAAAAAAAAAAAAAAAAAAAAAAGGCATGCACTAAACTACGGAAGTTTCAGCCTTTACCATAACTCATGAAAGACTGAAACCTGAAGCAAACAGAATGCAGAAACACAAAATTTGGACCACTGAAAGACTGTATGAATGTAAGACTTGAACTAATTTCACATGAAATTTCAATCTGTAACTTCTCTCACTAAAATCAGATAGTCTAACAGTCCAAAATTGCATATTACAACTTACAACGTCTAGATCAGAAAGTAAGACCATTTATATAGAGTTTGTATTAGGTAGGCAAATAAAATAAATTAAGAAATATTAAAGCCTACTTTCTTACAAAAACTTACATATAGAGAAGAAAACTGTTTCTTGGTTGAAGTCTTGTTTTATAGATTAAGAGGGATATAATTTGAGTCTTCAGCATAATATCGTACCATGACTTTTAACACAAATCACTGATCCTGCACAGACACCCATATTGAGCTTATCACAATGGTTGGAATGTGTCCATGGCTCACCTCCTATCAACACAGCTATCTAAAACTGAACAAACTTCTCCAAAGCTGTCTCTTCCTAACAACAACCTGTAGTAAATATTGTGGGTTTTCTATTGTTTACTATTAAAGCTTGTATCCAGAGCAAACAATTGAAGAGTACTTCCCCAGTACTCTTTTATATCTTTGTCTCCTGCTGTTGCCAGTCAGTTATGTATTTTTTCCCAGTATTGACTGGAAATAGTATTATTCAATGCGAGTCAACATACGTTGTCTAATACAGCTCAGCTCACTCAGTCTTTCTGAGGATGGTCTTCACAAGTTGCTTCTTACCTAGAGCAGTACAGCTCTTCAGCAGCAGTACAGTTTTTCAGGTTTTTACATTTTTCTTTATACAGCAAAATTAGGAGAAAAAGAGCTCTAAGTCCCAATCTCTTCAGATTCAAAACAGCATCAAATGCTTAAAGCCTACCCCAAAACACCTTGGCCCTGTTACAGTCTCACATAGAAATCTCAAGACTATCACAGAAATTCTGATGCTGGATGCATGAGGACACAGCTGTACTTTCTTTCTCATATCAGTATTATTTTGACAAAAAAAAAAGACTGTAACTTGCTCACTCTTTCTTCTTAACACTAAGGAAAGAAAAAAAAAAGTGTGTGTGGGGGGCTATTAAAAGGAAACCTTATGATGCATTAAAATCTTTCTCATCTTAGGTATTTAGATTTCTACTGGAATTTAAAACAGAAGTTTCCTGTTTAAAACTGGTATCTTCAATGAAAGTACAAAACCTTTACCTAGTATGTTCTGCTGAAGAAAAGAGCTTGGCAAAACTTGAGTGCCACAATCTTGGAGCATGTAAATCAGCACAGCTCCATTCCCAGGGGAGGTAAATTAGGTTACTTTTAACCACGAAGAATCACGAGTGACAACGGTCAAGGTCTCTTGAGCAGCACACCACCAGCACCTGCTTTACTTCATGCTGAGAGAAGGCCAGCACAGAACACCAGCGATGACTCCAGCATCTCTAATACCACACAAGAAGAAACAAGGGCAATTAAACAAGGAGGTCTCATGGCACTTAGGATTCTGAGGAACTAAACCAAAACTTCATTCTCCACCCAGAAGCTAACAAAACACTCAGCGAGTGCAAACGCATTGACAGCACCTACACACAATGAATAACACCACTTAAGTGGACAGGAGTATTGTAAACAAGCTTCACTTGGGTGGCTGACAGAAGGAACAGGCTCTTCTTCGAGAATATTTGCAGTTATCCCTTTACGAAGTTACAAAGGCATTAAGTATTAAACAGTGTTTTGTTTTTAAATGCAATGCTGCAAACCTCCAACTAAGTAAGAACACCCTTACCAGCATAAATTCACAGAATTTTATCTGCATGCAAGCAGAAAGAAAAAAGGGTAGTGTTGCTGTGTTCCTGCAACCAAATCTAACAAAGGACTGTGCTTGCCTTTTATTAAGTACTATACAGCAGGCTAGCTTCTAGGCACTCAGACTAGCCACCAGAAAACAACAATGGCCATTCTGTGCTTCTGTTCTTCATTCCAATCTGGGAAAGAGCACAAAGTGTTTCAGGGGATCCTGATTCTCAGTACACAGAGATGCCTCTCCATGTTTTCTAGGATAAATAACTTAATCTAGCAGCCAGCCATCACCAGAAGAAACAGTTCCACCATAGCTGGCAGATGCTCCTTCCCTCATCTGTTGTGCCAGCCCAGGTGCTCACCTGCCCTCTTGCCAAGCTGGCTCAGACAACTCTGCTGGCAGAAGGCAGTTCAGTTCTGGGACCTGCTCACAGCGGGCAAGAGATGAGTACAAGCATATGGGGTTTGCAGGTGCCCTTTCAGCACAGCTAACTACCAGCTCTTGGGAGCAAGCTGGGCTGCCTGCCTTACATCCCCACACCGCCGAGCCAAGACACCCAAGGTGCAGACAGCACTGGGAACCCACTGCTGGGCTCTGTGCTGCTCACCTGCTAGCCAGCTTCCTCAATCAGCTGTGCATTTTTCAGCCACCTTTTTGATACATTATACCCTCCATATTCACAGTCAGAGGAGAATAGCTGCCAGAGCCTAGCCCAGGTCCTGAAGCCCAAACGCCCAAAGCTGCATTGTCACAGAACGTGACCTCTAGGCACCTAAGAGCTCACCAGATTAAGCCCTTGTTATCTTCCCGAGAAAGATCAAAAGACTATTTTGTGAAACAAAAGGTGTTTAAGGGCTTTGGGCTGATAGTGAGTCAAGTGTCTGACAGCTCTGAGCCTGCTTAAGAGATGAAGCCCTTTGCTAGGAAGGTAAAACCTGCTCCACCTTTCCTAGACAGATCAGTTACCAGCTAACAACCCAACACTATGCAGAGAGATACTTAATCCTGGGAAAATTTAGGCAGGTTCCTGTTAAACTGCAATTTTCGCAAGCACAACATAGGTGTGAGGCACCTGAGGTCTGTTTATACCCTGCTTCAGATGTGACCCTAACTCACTATGTATGGGTTATTTGCAAGATTTGGGGTTTGGAACTCAAAACAGCTTAGGTCCATGAATGTTTCCTTGAGCACCAAACCCTCTTCTTTTTGTTCCTCCCCTTTATCACAGGATTGCTCTATGGAAACAAATTATTTTTTAAATTCCATGCAAGGAGGAGGTACGCAAAGAAAAAGCTGAGACTCTTTCTACCAACTTGTGCACTGTTTGATAAAACCCATTTCCAAGCAATATAATGAGGACACAGCTCTAAAGGTGTCCCACCAAGACCACAAGTACACCTAGAACTGCAGCAGACTTCAGACCAGGACTTCTGCTTTACACAGGTCCTCTGTATTTTATTTTTATTATTTAATTATTCAAAAAGAATGTATCTTTCTTAAATAATTTCGGGTTTGGTTCCACAGCTTGGGCTAAGCGCATCATGCATCTACACCAGAAAAGGCCCAGAAAAAGGCAGACTTCCCACAATCCTGCTCTCATCCCATCGGCCACACAGGGGAACAGCAGGCAGACCACAGTCTTTGACGGGAACACACTTTGTCCAAACAGGCTTTCCCATCTGATTTTTGAGGAACAAAAAGGACTTGCTGGAACCAGTCTATGGACGATGCTACTACAATACCAACACAGTGATATTGGCAGAGATAAAAGTTAACTGAGCTCTCCCTTGGGAAATAATAAATGTGCTACAGGTAGTAAACATGTGAAACTGAAGTGTTAAGATTATAAGAAACCCCCTTCCACGTGCGTAACTCCTAGGCCAAAACACAGAGCTGCAAAAACTCCTCTGGGAAAAACTGGGTGCATTGAGCACAGCAGGGCCAGCTGGTCAAAAGGGGCGATTCTCCCGCTGTACGTAGCATTGGTGTGGCCTCAAGTTGAGCACTGTGTGCAGTTCTGGGCTCCAGAGTATGAAAAGGATGTTAAGATACTTGAACGTGTCCCAGGGAAGGCAACAAAGCTGGTAAAAGGGCTCAAAGGCATGTCCGGGGAGGAGAGGCACTTGGATGGTGCCCTCCATAATGGGTGTTACCTTCTGGTTAGCCCTGGAGGGGTCTGGCTGTTACACTGGAACTATTCCATTCTAACCACAGAAGAACCAAAGAAAGTTTTTGTAGTTCAGCGTTATCCAAATGTTGCCAAATGCGATGGCTGAGTGACCTGCAACAGCAGCCATAACCTTTCTACACATTTTTGTCTGCCAGGTATGCAAACCTACTCTTTGTAACGCAGTGGGGGTACACGGGTTAACAAAGCAACAGTGTCTCCCACCACCACCCTGATTTTGTCAGCTTCTCTAACAAATACGTAGAGCACAATGAAGCATTCTAGTTATTGGGGAATGTAAATATTTGTGGTTTAAATGTATATTGTGCAAGAGGAATGCTGTTACAACAGTGCTTTGCTTTAAGTCTAGGAATGTGGTTTATACACAACATAACTGCATCAAATACATTTTTTTAAACTCCTTGAAGAAGTATAAAGGCTCTGGAAGCAGTCCAGTTCTATTTCTGAGAACTGATCATTTCTGTAAGATGAAGTCATTAACAGAGACCAACAACATTACCAAGCCCCTGACTGAGCTGGTTCTTATGAAAAATAACTTACAGCACTTTGCAAGTCATTTTCAGCACAGAAAACAAGCACCACCTTTGTTCATGTAGCAGTACATCGTGCAGCCCTTTCAATTCTGCATTATTGAGTGCATGCTACAGAAACGCTTACAGACCTCACTTACCCCCTCCGCTTTTCTTAGAAAAGGCAAATGCTAAGAAATATGGCCTTTTAATTCCCCAAAGCAGCGTTTCAAATTGGATGGCTTAGTATTCACTACATGAGAAACAGTATTTAGTGCTCTCCTCCTACCACTTATAACTAATAAAGTGGGACATTCTTATAATAAATGATTACAGACTCTAAGAGTGTCTGAACTGGCCCACCCCTCCTAAGGTTTCCTGAACAGAAGCACAAGCCAGGTGTTCATTGTTATAAAAGCATCTTTTCCATGGATACCCAGGTCCATAATGAATAAGAGCACGCAACAAGAAAAGCAGAGCCAATTCTTTTATTAGGTCATTGGTCAAAAGCATCAGCAGTCCAGAAATTAGGGCACAGAGTATGCCTCCAGTTATTTCTGTGGCTATGCTCATATATATACTTCTATTCAATCAGGCTTCTGAATATCGAGGAAAAGCAAAATGTACTAATCCAAGACACTTTGTAAAATAATGAATAAAAACCACACCTGTTGATTTTCACAATTCTGCCCCGGGGCATAAAGAAAACAAAAGGCACATTTGTGCTCAGCTGCGAAGGCTGCCAACAATAGCAGTTTTCAGTTGGCTAATGTTCCTGTAGGGCTTTCTTCCACTTCCCACCCACTTTCTATTTTAATATTTTAGCGTTCATAGTGTGTGCAAATTCGACAGATAGACACAGAGCCTTCATTCCTACCTACAGAGCATGGGCTACACAGCCAGAGATGGTACAAGTGTTTTCAGGCCACTTTATCAAGATACTTTAGCCCCAATCTCTATGACAAATATGACCCAAAAAAGTGTAGGATATTCCTTTGTTTCTCCTGTTTCCAGAACTGCTGCTGAAACTGAGGAGCAGATGATTTTCTGTAAACTGAGACCACAAAAGAAGAGAACGTAGCAATAACACAGCACTGAGCTGAAAAGACTTTTTTGTATATAATTTTTGTTTAACAATGTCTAAAATCATTAAACAAGCCAAATAGATCAAGAGAAAGAGGTGTTAGGAATTCAAACTGGGTTTACTCTAGTATCTGAAACCTTTAAATGCTTCTTAAAAGCAAGCATTCACACAGTGCTGACTTCAAGCTAGTAAGTCCTAATATTTTTTTTCCCTTTTAAATCCACAGTAAATTACGATATAAACAGCCAGCTGGTGATTTACTCACTCCTCTCCTTCTGAGAGAAGAGACTCAAAAATGCAATAAGTTTGCAAAAAATCAGCAGAACTTTGAAATGACTGCACTATCCCAGCAAGCCATACTGGCAGAACTGAAAGGACTTTAAACAACAGTTCCTAAAGAACACGCAGATATCCTTTAAATGTGTTTTGCCTCTTCCTGGGTTAAGTACCTTGTTCATGTCTAGGTAGGTAAGTCTTTATATATATATATATATATATTTTTTTTTTTTTTTTGCATAGTTACATACAGTTTTTATATATACTATATAAAACAGTATATCTACTGAAATTGAGTAATATGCTGTAAATCTCTTCAGTGCCAATGTAAACAGAAAGGCACTAAGAGCCAGTAAGCGCACAATTGATCTCCTGGATACCTACAACTCTTTGTCAACCAAGCTTCACCTGACATTTAACTCTTAGCATGTCCCATCACCTCTGCTCTGTATTATTTCCCTTATTCTGATCTTCCGTTTAGGGTTGTATCCTCTACCACCTCCCTAACGTATCTTCATGTGAGACCTGTGTTTGCCCTAACAGGAATACCTAAATGCACTTTTCATCCAAAATCTTCTCCTTACTACCCTTGTGCCCATACAGCAGTATATTTGCCTTTGTGACTCAAACTTGCAAATTCCTATAACCGATAGTCAGCCAAATCATTTTACCTGTTCCTCTTTTTGGACCAAAATTTATTTTTGGCAGCAACTCTATATGCAGGACCTGCACATTTTTAAAAGTAGAACAATGAGAAACAGAAGAATAAGAAAATAAATAATTCTTCTGAGACTTCTGATTCTTCTCTTGCCTTAACCTCAGATTCCCACTTCTGGCTGGAACATTATCATCTCAAACTGTGGCCTCCCAGAACTTCTCTCTCTGATTATCTGGCAGCTCAAACCAGCTGTTCTCCATATTTTTTGCCACCAGGTCCTCCCAGAGTCCCTTCATGGACTTGTCACTTCCTGTATGAAGTTTATATTCTTGTTTTTGAAAGCTCTTCTAATTTTGTTCTTGTGTCCTTTTGTCCTCTGCATTCTCCTCTTCTACCTCTAAGCAAATGGACATCCTTCAGCTTCCACAATGGGCACTCCTCCTTTACTTCACTGCCCTTCATTCACTTTTGGGTCTCATTTTCACACTGCATTCCCTCTACCTCTAATTTTTGAATTTATGCTAATAAACGTGTGTGCTTATGCAGTATTGCTCAATTTGCCCTTTTATTTTACCGATGGTTTGTTCAGATTTTTTTAAGCTTCCCAATGATGATTCATATCCAAGTAGCTGAGGCATTAAACACAAGCTGGATTACAGAATATGCGATCTTATTTCACTTAGTCTCAGCAGGAGTTAAAGCTGAGCGAGCAGCTAAACAGAGCAAAAGTGCCGAGACTGCTTTAGTGTGATGCATTTCAGCCAAGTGGCATTTTCCATTTTTTTCAGATTTTACAGAGGAATATCTAACAGCTCAACAATGGAGTTTTAGTTTGCTTATGGTGTTTCTGCATCATACAATTTGACAGGTGTGGAAAACTATATTAAAGGGGAGTAATATGAAGAAAATCCCGAATGCCTCCTAGACTGAGCTTCTAAAACTAATACTGAAATTATTTGTACTTGCAAATGCTGCTGAATCAGCACTTTAGTTCCATGAAGACTGTCTGAAAGCCTTTCTTCATATCTCTTTGTGCTCATAATTGCAAAAGCTAGGTGATGTATTCACAGACTTCACAATTTGATTTCCTCATTCAGTCAGAAACATCTGAATTGAAAGGAATATATGCAGCACAAATGAGTTGGCATGTATAGTTAATGGAGACGACAGCTTCATCCCACGCAGAGGATGCTTCAAACCTGGCAAACAGCTTAGTAACTGCCTGCTTTTAAAATGCAGCTTGGTAAACTTATTAGAAAACTTATAAAATGCAGCCATTTGATGGCAAAGGACTGTATTAAGAACAAAAGGTTTTCTTTTCCAGTCCTGTGTTTCAACCAGTCAGTCTACCAAGCACCACAGCATCTGCTTGCCCTCAAATACTTCACTGGAGAAAGATGGGCTTACAAACATACTTAAATGCCTTGCTAAGCTCCAGTCCTACAGACCCCATCTTAAAAAGGAGTAGTACAACACATCAAATCCACGCTAATGGCATTATAAACTCTGAACAGGTACATGCTTTATGACTAAACTTTTGAAGGCATCTTCAAGTACCTAGCTTCTGTTTCCGTATTAGCTTATAGTAGAACACAAAGTAGTGAATCCCAAATTTTCAAGATCCAGATCTTTAACTGTTAAACTGCTGCTTATGGTTAATTCTCATGCTTCTGAGCACACCTGTACAGTATTTGAAATTGAGCTAGCATTCTGGATTTTCATCGCTGTATACATGCTTCCTATAACTGTTGCCATAAAACAGCATAGCTAATACTAAACATTATTCTGATTTAGGTTACTATGTGAAGGTAAGATACTTAAAATTTTGCAAAGCAAAGAACTATTTTCCACTCCCTCCAGACCCCAACCAGCATCTCAAAAGCTTGCTTAAAACCAAGAAAAATAAAAATATACTGAGGCTCAGATGAATGTGTTTGATTTATTTTTTTGTCACTGGACTTGGATATTTTTGTTTTGTTTTGGTTTGTTTTTTCCTTTTTTTTTTTTTTTCTCCATTTGCATGAAACACTTAGACATATCTTCTCATGGAAAAGGCCCAGATGAAGGAAAAGAAGTTCTAATGTGCAGTAACTCTGAGTACTTCTTCTGGATAGTATTTGAAAAATTAGTAATCTGAAGGGAAGGAAATTCAGGTGATTTTTTTAATGGTTCTGAACTCTTAAGGGAAGAGAAGTGGTAAGAAAACTAAATAAGAAAAGCAAATTTCCCTTTGCCTATTTTAGGAATGAGAACAATGCATGTTTGCAATATGCTGCTGCTGAGTAATCACCCAACTGACTCAAAATGCTGTGCCTTCCCAAATTATATACAGAAATAAAGATGAGGTGTGAACACGAATTTGGGATGGGTAGGCTAAACAACTTCAGTCACTGTAAGGGCTGTTCTCAGGCATTACTTCATCCTGGTGAAGGAAAGGTGGAAAAAAAACTATGGTTATCATACTCAGGCTTGTGGGTTTGTTTTATTTTAAGTCTAACATCCCGCTCAAACATATTGCTAATGTTCTACGTTAATTTACATTTTGAGTGTCATACAGATATGTGAAAGATTGCAGCATTTTATTGGACTGATTTCATCACAGCTGAGAAAAATAGTTGGAATCATTGATCACACACAGACTTGCTTCAAGAAGTGAAGTTTCAGTATTCAAACTTAAAGACACAATAAGGTCTTATCTCATCCCCAGGGATATGGGATGCAAGATGACTAGTCTCACCACTACTTTCAGAGTCGTTTACTCCAAAGTTCAGCCAGAATCTCTGCAAGCATGATGGCATATTGAATTCTCAGTGAAGCACTCACCAAACCAAGAACACAGATGATGATGTAAGGAGACTATTCATCTGCCTTCTGAATGTTGGTAAAACAGTGCTGTCTAATAGTAAAAAGTAGTAAGTGCTGCTTTCTATAAGCCCTGTCAGCCACAGGAATACATAAACCATGACAGCAAATTATGTTTTAAACTTGAAATAAATCATGAGCTACTGACTGATAGTAACTAGTTTTAATATAATTACTACATGTAAGACACTGGGACATGATAACTGCCTAGGATACCCACTTGCCTTGGGCAGACATGAGTAAGTTACGACATGAGTAAGTTACTGATTTTGAAGCTGCTGCAAAGAACAACTTTTGAACTGTCAGTTTCCACTTTTGAAATGTTTATTTTTAGAAAGTGTATCAATGATCATCTTTTGCTTTGACATCATTTCTAGAACAAGATAATTGCATTAATTGTGAGGGAGAAACATTTTTGTTTTTACAGATGAAGAACAGTGTGGAAGTTCAGCTCACCAGTAGCTTACGGGTGACAGAATATTTGGTATTTAATAGAATGGGAAAAAGAATAGAGTCAAAGGTAGAAATTCCACTGTGTTGAAAAGGTCAACATCTCCTGTTGTCACTGTTACTTTAAAACTAAACATTACACATGACTTATTCCACCAGAGATTAAGGGCTTCCTTTATGCAAATCCACTTGAAATCACTGACATTTATCTTAATAAAGGCACATGGACTTTAACCCCTTTGAAGGAAACAACTGTAGAACCAGCATCAAGTCTGAAAAGAACAAAAATAATGGTTTGGCAACTATTGCTATGACTCAGAGGAAATTTATTAAGCACATCAAAGCCTCAGCTTTCCATAACAAAAAGAAATGCTAAGAATACTTAAACACATGCTTACAGGAAAACATCTTCAGAAACAAAACAGTAGGCTGTATTAGTATTATAGGGCTGAAGATACTACTGCATTAATAAAAATATCCTAATGACTTAACCTTGGCATTTACTGACTAGTAGGTCATAAGTAAAAAAGGTATCTATTTCTACGTGGCCCATAAAAAAGCTAAAATAGTAGTAACAATCAACTCAAAAAAGGGCCCCATATTAAATAATTTTACTACATTCTTTCCACTAACTTATTTTATAATAAGTGGCTTAGGAGTAACCCAGTGAACGAAACATTACTTTTTCTGCTGCTCTACCAAAACACTAAGTCTTTGTTCATAGGAATAAAAATTCTTCTCCTCAAATACCATGTGCACGAATAGGTTTTCATCAAGTGAAGCTTTATCTTGAAGTTATCTTGGTATCAGAATTCTAATGCCATAACCTCCAAGCTACAAGAGTATGGTCCTAGGTTCAAAGTCAATCACCATGACATTTTAAAAATCATTTTCTTTTAATTCGATTCACTAGGTTTGTAAAAGATTTTTTTATTATTTTTTATTTTCATTTTTTTAAACAATACTTGGTTTGTGTTCTCTCTCATACAGAATAAAACTCGGAGGGCTACTCTTATTAGCGTTCAAGTATCACCATAGTAATTTCAGTCAGTACTAACCAGTAAATCCTTTATTGAAGGTTAACAGGTTGATTTGTCTTAACCTAGAATTTCATCCCTGAGTTTGAAAAGATCTCATTCTTTCTTTTTCAATTTTAAACAACAATTCAAACCTACCACAGCTGACTGAACCATGAAAACACAAAAGTCTCTAATACCTAAAACAGAGGATAAAGGCCCATATCCTCCAAGCGTTTTGCCTCTTAAGTCCCATTGATTTCAGTAAGAAATTCATACCTAAATTCAACCTTTGCCACAATTGCCACTCTTTCTATGGATAATGAAGATGCTTCCAAACAAGTCTGAGATTTTTATTTTTTATTTTTTTAAATAAGCTGAGGATTTAATAATCAGGATTTCAAGAACAACAGTCACAAATAAAGCTAAACTAAAACATTATCAGGTATTTCAACTTTTGCTTTTGACAAATGTCTCAGGTTTTGTGTGTAAACAAGCTTTCAGTTTAATGCATGCTTTCATTAGCTTCTGGATTCTGTGCCATACATTATATCCAAAAGATAATCAAACTAACTGTAAGTGTATGGAAATTCTGTATCAAACACAGCCATCTACTGCAGGAAGTCCCATGAGACAAGCTATCCTCTTTAACAGTCATTGGGTGCACAGAAGCTGCCTAAAGAGACTGAAGGATTTCCCACTGCTAGGGCAACTAAAACTTGGGTATTTGTAGCTGTCGTTTTAATCCTCCAAACTGCTAGCCTTACCCATCTACTGAGCTTCTCGGGAAATACTATAAAAATTGGGTTCTCTCCCTGCTGGCAAAAGGAGCAAGTTAAGTATATCATTCTTTGCCTCTGGAAAATAAAAAGATCCTGGACTACAGGAAGCATGAGAGGAACAGAACTGTAAGGAAAAGCAGTCAGAAGAAAAAGTACACCCTACTACGTAAAAGATTGCTTGACACATTTCAGTTTCTCACGGTGCCAGATTAATCACTGGTACAACTTTAACATTTAAGATATGACCAGCCTTATAAAGCTACATGCAGCTTTCTGATATCACAGCTTCCAGGGACAGCAAACCCAGACAACAGGCCATTCTATATCATGAATTTTTATCCCTTGTTCCTGCAAAGACAGACACTAGGGAAGATATTCTAATATTCAATAGAATGAAATGCTGGCATGGTGACTAGTATTAGCTGTTTGAATGGGCAGAACTGGGATATTTTAAGTGGGAACCATCACACGGCATTTGACTGACATTACAGAAGACAAGAAAGTAATCAATATAATTGGGAAGTTATTGGATTAGCCTGCTGATTTAGAGAGAATAAAAACCTAAGAGTATATTTATAGCAACATGAGTTCAAAATATCCATGCCACCACTTTAATTAGCAGTGCTATTAATCTGATCAAAGAGAGCATGTTTGAGGTGTTCTATTGCCAAACCTTGGTCGCTGATGCAAGCGTGCCTTTTGCTTTTTTGCCAGAGCCCTGTGCTGTGATAGCCAACACCCATGATCCCCAGAAGCCTAAACCCCATGTAAATAACAACAAAATGCAATCCAAAGTCAAATGGAAGATTTTATATTTACTGTGTGAAAAACCATCCTGGATAGAGCTGATTTTCAACAAGAAAATCTGACATGTTGTTCAAATTCTGTTCCCTCCAAGGATCAGACTCTCATTGTCACCTTTTTTTCTAGCATCTGCCACATATCTGAGAAAGTTATTTAGTGGAAATACTTCATTATAAATATTATGTATGACTATTACTAAAAACCAAACTCGGTGTGGTTTCCGTGGTACCGTTGAGCATTCTTCTTTATCTACATACTTCTCCACTAACTGTATCTACTACAGAGAAAAACCTCTCTCTTCTGAAACCAAGGTAAGGGAACTGGAGGAGGGAAATAACAGCTTCCATTTGTGTTATTTAATTAAAACTGCCAGTTCTAATTAAAGTGCTGGTGAAGCACCAGGGAGATTTTATAAAACAAAACTTCTTTACCCATATAGTGTATTAGCTCATAGCCGCTTCTGTTAATTCCAAACGCTCACATCCAGTACACGTACTGAACAGCTCTGTGAGATGGAAAGGCTTTGTAGTTAAGTAAAGAAACAAGTTCTTAGCACTTTCACTTTGCTTTGAAAACGTCCATGAGAACTGACACACAAAGTGTTGGTAACGCACAAAGGCAAATCTCAGCAATTTCTGCTTCTTCCCAACATGGCTCATCAATTTCAAAACCAAGTGTGCATTCTAGTGCCTTTCACCACCCATCACACAGCTGGGCTTTTTCCAGTTCTGAGGGCACAGAAACCTGTTGCAGTGTTTTTTCAGCCTCCTTACAGTCTTTGAGAGAATAAGCCTGTGACAGGAAGGTAGCTTATAAAACAATCTTTTTTTTTTTTTTCTTGAAGAGTATTTAACAGATTTTTTTTTTCTAATACTTCTAATGAGCACCATGAGGAAAGGAGATAAACACTACGATCCGGGCCACAATCTTCAAATGTACCCTGAAAGAGGCATGTTTTTCCAAGTTCCCTTACAGACAATCATGTCATAACTCCAAGTGGCAAGATGCTAGTGTTGCTCTCTTCTTTAGACTTCGTTTTGTTTTGTTTTTTTTACAGATTTTGTTTTCCATCTTTCCGCTTCCCCTTTTCACTCACACACATCTTTTTTATGTTTTATCATCACCACCAACACCCCTACAATGAGAATAGATAGGCATATTTTAACATTTCTTAACTAGAAAGCATTCATAACAGCAAATAGCTGAAGATACAGCTAAGGTCAGAGTTGCCCCTGGACCAAGATGTGCACAAGACTCCCAGGATGATACAGTAAGCTCAGCGGGTAAGGAAAATTTCATACAGATTTCTTCAAAATCAGCCCTACTCCAAGACAAATTACCACTGGATCACACCAGGAGTTTTGCTGAAGTCAGCTACAAAAATGGATAGGTGCCATTTCATTTAAAATTTGCTTTCTTTATTACTAGATGTTTTCTCATCAGCTTTTTCCTAAGATGAAATCACTTGCAATGTACCTCTGCTGTCTTCTCACACAGTAGAAAGCACTCAGCAACTTTCCTTCTTACCTAGTTTAAGACACCTAGGATCCATTGCTTGCCTTCTGAAGAAGATGTAAACAAGCTCTGTGCAAGACTGCAGCTGCAGACAGACCACAATGCCAGCTAAACACCACTTCTGACAGATCTCTGCCTGTCAGAGTAACACAAGCCCTTGAGGTCCAGCCAAGGATGTTTGGGCCAGAAAGAAAGGTGACTTAATGCATCATTGCTAACTCACACAAATCACTACATAAGCCACCCCTGAAGAGAGGGACAACCAGATGCCTCCCTATCTGCACAGTGGCAGAATTTAAAAAGCCCAAGCAAGGACCAAGGCACCAAGCCCTGACCTCTTGCTTAATGCTTGTGGTGCTTTAGAAACTGGTTCTGAAGCCACCTCATGAATCTGATCCGCCTTTATTTTCAAGAGTATTTTTAACATCTACCAATTTTTAAAAGGTCTTTGTGAATGTTTTCACTTTTATCCTTTGGTATTTCAGCTATTAACAACAAGGGGACTACCAAAGGAAAAGAGGATTTACTGTCCTCTTCAGATCAAACACATTCACAGCTCTCTACCAATTAGTATAAAAGCACTATTTAAGCTGGACTTTTCTCAGCATTCCACAAAGATAAAAATAAAAAAATCAGCATTGGGCTTAAGAGAAACAAAGCAAAAAGCAAAACCATTTTGTTGCTGATGATGACAAACTGAAGCGCTGGAGAAAATAAGGCCTACAGGGGATCTTATCAACATGAACAAACATTGAAAGGGAGGGTGCAAAGACAACAGAGCCCAAATCTTCTCAGTGCTTCCTGGTGACAGGACAAGAGGTTATGGGCACAAACCAAAACATGGGAGGTCCCCTCTGGCCATTAGGAAGCACTTCTTTACTGTGCAGGTGACAGAGCACAGGTTGCCCAGGGAGGTTGTGGAGTCTTCCTTCTTGCACATGTTCAAAAGCCACCCTGACATGCTCCTGGTCAGCCTGCTCTGGGTGGCCCTGCTTGAGCAGGGGGGGTGGAGCAGATGAAGGCACCTCCAGAGTTACCTTCCAACCTCAACCCTTCTGTGACTTCAGTGTGATTCCGCAAGCCTCCAGTGCGAAGAAAACCTAGATGCTGGGTAGCCCACCAGCTGCCTGTTACAAATATTTGGCTTCAGTGTCTTCAAATGCAACCATTTCAAAAGCAATCACACTATTCACTCTGAATTACCATTTTCTAGACAGGGTTCCAAAGT
The DNA here is from genome assembly GCF_965140915.1 of Aythya marila. NCBI lineage: Eukaryota > Metazoa > Chordata > Aves > Anseriformes > Anatidae > Aythya > Aythya marila. The sequence continues at coordinate 2,809,945 of NC_139045.1, read as the reverse complement.
CTACATTGATATTAAACCAAGCTCTATTCAACAGCAATTTCAAAAGATAACTACCCACTTAACGGCACCTTGGGACCTAATAAAAACATATGCATACTTAAAGCCCTCTCACCTGCTGGTATGTCAAGATTCCAGTTGTGCACCCTAACAGAAATTTCCCATGCATCTTTCTGTGCTTAACAATGCAAGGAAGTTTCCTGTTCAAGTAGTTTTTATTTTATTAGTAATCCCCTGAATTACCTGCGATGAATTTACTGCTCTGAAATTCCCAAATTAACTGTAACCACTCCACACCTTTACACATCATACCATTTCCTGCTTAGTTAGGTAACTACATGCAAAAGGCAACTATCTGCTAGCTAAACAGGATGTCCAGCAGGACAAGAGCCTCACTGCCAAGGAAACCAGGATTAGGCTGATAGCAGAAAAACTCGTAACCCTCTGAAGAACAGTGTGGACAGATACTGATCTCTGGGAACTGTATCATGCCTGCTGAATATAACACACAACATCTACCATGAATATGGCTGAACAGATTTTTCCTCTGGATTTAGGTAACATACATGGCAGACTGTAAATAAGCAGAAAAAAATCATTTTTAAAAAGAGAGGTCTCTGTTTCCATCTTTGCCCCAGATTTCCCACTTAAATGAATGTATCAGTGACGAGAAAGTATTAAACTGAGGGAGCATTAGTATGCTGTGCTGCACTAGTGTTGCATGAATGCACTTTTACTTAGCTGTCTGTCTTTAGAGCACTCTAGAGCTCAAGCAGCTTTCACAATCAGGAAGTGCTAAATAGCTTCCTTGCACCACCCTTTCACTTCTGTACAGAACAAGGAGCGAGACAAACTCCCTTACACTGTGCAGCAGAATCACCATCGTGCCATGGAAAATATTACTCTGAATTGCCTACTTCCACATTCTTAAAGTCTGATTCATAAATTGCATCAATGCTGAATTGTCTGCAACGTTATTACATATCACATACGAATACAGTTGTCTCCAGTCTTCAGCCACCCGTTTCTTACATTGTTTTAAGTAAAACCTGCACTATGAAAGACAAACACTAGGAACTGAACCATGGCCTGAAGGTATGACAGAGCGCCAGAATCATGATGACTGCAGGAAATACTAGTAACAGTTATCTCTTCCCTAACACTGTCTACTTGTTCAGGATTAAATTCAGGAATGTGCAGACACAAGGATGAACATTTCTTTTAACATTACGAATTTAAAGGAGCTCTTCCTCAAAGACCTAACAGGTACCTCAATAAAAATACAAAGGCAGATCCTCGCACCCTTCCTTGGCAGGAGGCCAGTCACTTCTGTCATTATTCTGGAAGAACTCTCACTGATGGAACTGGTCTACACCATGTAAATTATGAGTCATGCTACAAAAACTTGGCTCCTGTAGTTGTTTCATATCTAATTAAAATTCACTCAAACATCCCACAATCTGGCTTTTACCATAACAATATCAATATCTCTGCCTGCTGCCAGAAGACACAGTTCAGAACCACAGGCTGGCTCCAGAGGTAGCACATACAAATAATACTGAAAGAGACACCGAAAGTTATCTATTGTGTTGCCTCCCTCCTCAAGGGACCTAGTTACTTGCAGCCAGAAATTGAGCTGCTTTTTTTTTTCCTTTTCATAAAGAATCAATCAAAACAGCAGTAGTACTGTGTAAAAGAAACACATATGCACTAAGTAAACTGTTTCCATATATTATAGGCTAGCCTAAAAGATTTACTGAACACAGCCTGCCTTTACTTTTTCCTCCCACAGGGTTTGTAAAAACCCTTCTGCTACCTTCTATTTTTAATTGGATGTTTTGAACCAATGTTTAGTTCAGTTATCTTCATTGGTTTAGTTTCTGCTTTAATTCTCTTGACAATCTTCTCAATTGCTACTTGTTTCTAAAGCATACTAGTGAAGATTTGGTGACCAGTACAATTAGTAGGTATATGGGAATAAGACAACATTTTACTAAGCCCAGAGGAGTAAACATGATTTTTTTTTCTTGCAAAAAAGATTCCTTGTATCTGTCGTCTCTTTATGCAACCTTGTATATCATGTTGCAAACAAATCCGGTGTCGCTGTCACATGAGATTGTCAGATGGCTGCTAAAACAAAAGTTACACCTAAAAGTACTTTGAGGCTTCACATACATGCATACAGTTTCTTCAGCAGGCACTAACCCCTAAGAAAAAAAACAACAAAAAAACAGTACTATCTTGGTCTACGGAAAGAAAAATATTTAGACATTATCAGTAGGAATACATAAAAAGTAAAAACATTCTTATTGAGAATAAAAAAAAAAAAAAAACAAATAAACCAATGAACTAAACACTATCTACAATGCAATCAAAATATGAAAGAATTAAAAATTAAAAAAAGTTGCTTTTACAAGGCCATGTGCTAAGGCAGTCTAGCCTTTTAAAAAAAAAAAAAAAAAGATCAGTGTTATACTATTTTTAATTTTCTGTGCTACCAAAGGATTAATTAATACATTCCAATCCATGGTATATACCTAAACACAGAAGGCGATTTATTGAAGCACACAGAAGGCAGTCACACCTTCTGTTCCATTGCCTGGCCATGTATATAGACTGGATCGTGCCTCCAGTCTTTATACAGGTGAGTGGCAGCTGAAGGCTCAGCAAGTCGCATAAGCCACTGACGTTCAGTCATGCTTTGTTTCACTTAACTTTGAAACACACCACGCTGAGAAGACAGGAAATCTGCTACGTCTTTTCCTACTGAAATGTATGACTTGAGAGCTAGCTAAACCACTTTAATGACTGAGGGGGGAAGGCTTTTTCTCACACGTACATGCCTTAACTTCTGCGCTTTGCACGTACGTGAACAGTGTTAATGATTGTCACACCTGACATGCAGGGTGACAGTACACTGAGTTTATACTGCCAGAGCTAGAGGCTAGCAGGAAGATACAAACCGAAGAAGAAAAGAAGTGAATTTTCTGCTAGACCTTCTTTAAATCTCTGCAAATCCAGAGGCAGAAAACTGACTCTCCTATTACTAGCAAGTATCTCATTCTGGAACAAAAATATTGGACATCATAGATGATGAGAAATAACAGTACTAATTTCATTCTAAGGATTAGCCAGTAGCACATTTCATTCAAGGCTTTGGACACAGTCATCCAGTCATGCCCAGAGAAGCTGTGGATGTTCCCTCCCTGGAGGTGTTCAAAGCCAGGTTGGACGAGGCCCTGGGCAACCTGATCTGGTGGGTGGCATCCTGGTCCATGGCAGGGGAGTTGGAACTGGATGGGCTTTGAGGTCCCTTCCAACCCAAGCTGGCCCATGATTCTGTGATTCTCATTTCTGACCCCTGCTGTTCCCAGCCACGCCAGCCCCCAACACACAAGCCTGTAAGATTCACAAGCCCCAGGAAGAAGCTTGGCTAAACAAAGACCAAACTACAGGCAAATCTCCAGATAAGACGACAAACACAAACTGTGTTTAGCTCAATACCCAATTCAAGTAACATGACGAGAGCAACAGATAAAAGCTTTATCCACTAAAAGCATTGCAAGAACACTAGATGTTTACACTCCTTCTGCAAGTTACATAACGCAAGGAAGCTTATTTTTGAAAAATCACTAACCAAGAGTTGGCCTTGATCTAGTTGAACAGCCTGTAAAGAGAACCACCTTACTGTAGCTACACAACTTTCAGCAACAGGCCAGACTGCATTATAGGAAGATCTGATTGGTATCAATCAAAGGAAGAAATGCACTCACAGAGGCCAACTTCTGCTAAAAGTGATTGATCTCAATGAACTCCTACTACCAAAAATATTGACAGAAGTCGGCATTTCACAGCAGAAAGCTAGTTTTAGATGCTCTGAACTGCTCTCTGAGACTTCTGCACTGAAGGGAACTCCCTGGTGTTAGTCCTTAACAAATAGATCTCTGTCACATAATTACTCAAGTCAATCTTTCAGTACCTGGTTAGAGAAGCAAAGTCATGTGGCTAGCGACCAGGATGGGTTGCGTCTTCCCTGTCACTTCAGCAGAACTTTCTACCAAGGCATCACTACACAGGCTTCTCACTTTCTAGACGCATTTGAGAATTTGATGAATAGGACCACAAAGTGCTGGAGTTTGCAACTGAAGCCTTTAATACATAAGATGGGAAGTGCAGTTTCAAATGATTAACTTAGCTGTGGCTCAGACAGAAGCCATGCATGCCAGGCAACAAGCTCCCTGCAGGGGTGCTGAGGTCTCCTACAGATGCTATACTAAGGTTAAAAGAGTAGCACCAGTAGCAACAAATCATACACCCAGCCCTATAAAGTTTCCAATCACCCCGGGACTGTTTCAACTCAGCTGCATGAGAAACTATGCCAGCATGCAAAATATTTAGGTATTGTCACTAACAGAAGTTACTTACTAAAGGTAAGGCTTCATATTTGCTAGGGTCATGTGAGAGCAGAAATACCTTTCCCAGGCTTTCAGTGATACTGCTGTTTCCTACCGCTGTCTATCAATCATTACAGGCCAAGAAAACCACAGTCCATACAGAACACGAAGAGCACAAAATCTAGTGAAAAGGTCACTTTGTAGTTTCGCAGCAAATCAGATTTAAATGTACAGAAGCCAAGCTTCAGTCTAGTAGGTTTCAGTGCAAAACAGTAGGGTCCCTGTATATCTACCATGAAGTGTTTTGTTGTACAATGCATGTGCAACCATGTGCAATGCACTTGCCTTGCTTTCTGTGTGAAAAGTTTGATGTTCTACACGAGTAAGAAGCCACAACCAACGTAACTCGTTTGTAATTTCTTTACAAAGTAAATTACCAGAAAAAAAAATCTCTCTCAAAAGGAGAAAGATGCTTCTCATTTGGATCCCAGTTGCTCAAGATGAAGTGTGAAAATATTACCATAGTATCAGCAAACAGTGAGCAAGACAGACAGCAAAACTCTTATGTGAAGTGACAGGTTTCAGATGCAAGATATGAATTTTCCTCTTAATCCTCAACATGGAATAGGTTTATAAAAAGCAAAGCACAATTCTTTATCCCATTCCTAGGGCCTCCCTCTCCCAAGTGTAGGATTTGGGCATACATCCACTTTTGTGCATTTAGAAATCCCTGTTCTATATCGGTAAACAATCCTACACAAAGAATAAAAAAAATACATAAGTACATAGATGAAGCAAATTCAGATCTGACTCAAGAGACACAGTGCTTTAAGATACATTAAAAAAGCTACATAAAGACAACAGCAGTACTTGCTTCAGGCTAGTTAAAAGTTCAAATTACAATAATAAAGGCATACACTTTAAGTAAATATGCACTTCTAGACATGGATTTTTTAAGTCAATTTTCTATATAGTCACTGAAAGTATTGGTGATAGGAAGCAAGATAACAGATAGGAAATAAGGCAATAAAGAAACTTATGTTAACTTTTGGACAAACTGCATAGCAAGGTAAGTGTGCTCCATTTGCAAAACATACCGGTTCCTTCTTCCTGTAGTAATAAAGAGAGGAACTATTTCCTTTATCATTTGAAAACAAAGAAATCATCAACCCTCCTCTACAGGTCATTGCTGTTATTGCCATTTTAATGACAAGAAAAGAAGACATCCTTTTTTTTTTTTTTCCCCATCAATAGTCTTTAAGTAGGCAGAAGATGTGGATGCAAAGAGAACTATACGTCAATTAAGTACTAATTTACACTTTTCCCTTCCTCAACTCTCCAGGGAAATTTAGGGTAATGCAAAACAGAAAACAAATCCTGTAACTGTTTCAAAGTTTCAGTTCTAAATACAAAACAAACAAAAAACATGAACCATTTTCAACCCAGAAAAAATAAGACTTCTGTTACATAGAGGCAATTACTCTCAAGGCAGGAAGAGGCAGAACAAGCAGTTTGTCTTTGTCATCTTTTCTTACCATATTTAAGGTGGTAAGAAAAGATATTTTTCTCCTGAAGGAAAAAAAAAAACAAACACAGTAATACAACTTTTAGGTTTATAGTCTGAAAGTAATGGATACCAATGTCTAGTAATTTGTACTTGTAATATCAATTGCTGTAGAAAAAAGAAAGAAGTCAACCTTGGAAAGTCTGTCCCATTTAAGTGTATTTTAAAGGAGTACAGTAAGACAGGCATGAAACAGCTAGAGATGGTGAACGTACAAAGACAAAATGACTGAAGAGGTGAAGTGCAAATTTGAATGTCAGAAACACGAAAAGGCAAAGAACACCAGAGGTATGTGAAGAGCACAGGGAACATGAACAAATCTAAGGAGTGCTTGACTGCAATGCTGAAGTGCTAACCATTAAATGGCTTGTACTTAACCTCTGCATCTTAAGCTAGAGCTGGTACAGTCTAAAAAAAAAAGAAAAAAAAGTATCTTCAGGCTTTACAGATTCTGCATCAACTGTGAAATTGACTTTTATCTGTGTAAGCTTAAATACTGGAAATTGTCTGCAATGAAAGCGATATGCTGCAGTTATCTAGCGCCAGTCTGACAACTTGTTACTAAACCCATCCTACAACTTAAGGTTCACTGAGAGCAAATTCCATAAATCCACTTAGCTGGACTGAAAGAACAGCATAACTCTGTTTCAACCATCTGGTACAGCAAGTTTCCCTGCTTTATTAAAATTGGTTTTCTTGTCTTCCCAGCCACCAGGCTGAACCAGCCCTTTTGGAGTTAGTCATCAGTACTCTAACATGATACACTTGTTACGTATAACCAGGAATGTGCCCCTTTCTCCAATATTGCAGAGACACCTCAGAAATAAATTATGCATAATAAAGTTCAGACTATTTCTTTAAACTACAAAAGGGAAGGGGAAGGGAAAAACCTAGGATTATATATGTTTATTTTTTTATTTATAAAAAAACGACGCTTAAACATGCATATTCCCCCCACCCTCACAGCAGTGTTTTTGCAGCACAGACATACATAGCACCATACAATCATAAAGACCTGACCATTAGAAATTTAAACACTTTTCTCTCAGGGAAAATAATTTATAAGAAATTAAACAAAGAACTTTAAAAAATAGAAAAAGCAATTGCAAGGCTGAACAATTTCAGTGACAAACTACCAGACTGCCTACAGCACTGAGTGGTCCTTTACAAAACGGTCAAAACTAGCACATAGATTCAAGGGCATTTTAAGCAACCCTTGTGTAAATTCAGTTTTGGTAATGCCATGAGGTTTCTTTCCTCCTTGTCTTTCATTGTTTTGCAATAAAATAAGCGTCCTTCCCTAGACATGGACTTTTGGTATATGTTTCATGAATTGCAGCACTCTTAAAATTGGATTTTCCATACTACAAACACCTGACTGCAGTATTCATGAACATGTGAGTTCTGCAACAAAATGTGCAATTTGTAAACTACAGTGCTCTGTGTAAGCCTGAATTCAGAAGCAGTGCTCCTGAGAAGAGCTATTTTACAGCTTCAGGTGTAAGCAACAAATGTTTAAAGAAGCTGCCATCCAGTATGTGCCATTTTAGCACCTCATCCTTTAAGATTAAGGGAGATGTTTATTTTTATCCACTTAGTATCTTCAGTGGATTATGAGAAGTATCAGCTTGGCTGCAAGTAGTGCATTACTTAAATGTGTGATTGCTTTGTCAAAAAGCAAAGCAAAAAAGTGTTAATGAAGCCCATGTTTTCAGTAACTATATGCCCACAGGAACATTTTAATACACTAGAAGGCTGAAACAAAAGCACAAAAACACTTCAGCAGGACTAAACACTCGCAGCTTGAAGTGCCAAGCAAATCAAACCAAAAGCGAATCAAGGGAAATCAATGGTCACAGTCCTTGCTGAGTATTCTGATACAGAAAACACATTTGAGTTCCCAGGGCAGAGACCAAGTATCATTTACAGCAAGGGAAGTACCAAAATACGACACTTGAGTCTAATTTCAAGAACCTTGATACATTCTCTGGTTTATCATTTTAGACAAGTTAGTTAGATATTTTGCAAATGGTCTTTGAAACTCCACACCCGCTACTTTAGTAATCAATGTGAGATTTCAGAAAAAATACCAACTGCTCATAAAATTCTCACCAGTTACAGCATCCTTAGGTAGCACTGCTTCCCACTCTTAGGATACCCTTGTTTTCTTCCTCCCACTCCATCCACCTTTTTGTATCTCAAACTGCTGTTAACGTTTGCTCTCTTGGTGAATAAATCTCCAACTAAGATTCAACATTTTCGTTCACAAAATCAAGTATTTTCCCCCAAAAAAGTGTTCTATTCCTTGATGCCTACCATCCAAAATTAAGGAAGAAAAAGTGGAGGTGGAAGGGAGGCTGCCATTTTTTTTTGTTGGGGTGGGGTCCCCATATTCTTTATCATATTCACTCAATTCCAGCACAGAACCATTTACTCTCTCAGCAGTTTCTATGTAATTTGAGCATGTTGCAGAGTTTAGTCCATGAGGTGATTAAAAACACAGTACGAAAAGCCTCTAATATACATTATAGTCAATGGAGGTTCACAGAACAAGTATAAGTTTGTGGCTTCATACAGGCATGCTGATAGTACCTTCACAAGGACACCTGCCTAGGCATGGAAATGCTCACATACGCCGTGACTCACATAATTCAAGGTTAATTTATAGGTGTTAGTAAATAGAACGTATCACTTCAAAACTTGCAATACATCACCTTTTTGCCGTAAGAGTAGGTAGGCATTTAGAGCCTCTTAGAGGCTCTATAAAGGATGGCATGTAGTTACAGCACTGTACCTTTATGTACAAAAGATTTTTATCTTTAAATAAAGTTACATATAAAATACATTCCAGATTTCATGTAGGAAATAAAACATTCAATGGACTAATTATTTATGTTGGATATAACCAGATAAATGTTGGATATAACTAGGGTATCTACCTGATTATAATTATGATATATTTTACTTTATTGACTTGATCCTACTTTGAGAAGAACTTTATAAAAACAATGGAAAGGAAATAACTGGCATTCACTTGGCTTCTATATCCATGTGGTCTTTGTATCAGAATTTATATGTTTCTGAAATCTAATCTCATTCTAGAATTTAAAAAATCAAGTTTTTAAGATGAAATCATTACCAACGATAGAATTTCAGGAAATAAAAACGAGCCATTACTTACATTTCTGCCTGCAAACAACATTCTGTGCAACTGACTCTTTGCAACGTAAGGAATTAGACCAGTATTTTTATGATAAATGCACGTAAGAAAATAAAAGACAGGAAATTCTGAATATAATTCCTTGCAGTGGAACACAGGAATGAAAAGCATTGAAGAGGTATCATTGCCCCCATGAAGTAACATGGCTTATTCATAGCTAATACTAATCTCAACTTCAAACATGCTCAGAATGAGTTATGAATCCAAGTCTCAATTTCAATAACCTAATCAGTGTTAAAAAAAAAAAAACTGTTCAAAAAAAAAAAAAAAAAAAAAAGATGCTAAAAGGCGAGATAAGGTCCAAACAGATACATTACTTCAATGCAGCATCTCTCAAATCCCCAGTTAAAGTATTCCATTTGAAAAATAACTACTCGTAGCTCTTTCTCATTTCTACATAGCTGTTATTCAATAGTGTTTACCATCCTGCTGACCACCTTAAGTCACCAAAGAGTGATCTGAAGCACCTCCAGGACAAAGGCACCACATGACCAATTGATCTAGCTCACCAAGCTCAATCACGAGTGCTGATCAAATATTTCTAAGGAACTACATCAGACCCCTGCCTCCTTCCATCTGCATGCCTTGCAGCTGCTTGACCCAGCCATTCTTCCCTTCCTGAGAACTAACACACCCAACGTGTACAGAGGAAACTTCCGGCACTGCACCACGGCTGATACACAAGTTCTTATCTGTCTGTACTGACAAGGAAAATGCGAAGGGCATTTGGCCCTTCTCTTCTCTTAATCCCTAGAAGCATTAGTATAGCAGATGAGACTCTTACTTGATGCCATAGCATATATTATTATACAAAACAATCTTAACTGCCACAAATCAATTTTAAACCATTGTATTGAATAAAAAAATAAATCAGTAGAGCTAACCTTCAATAATCCAAACTTTATTACTTAAGGGATTACCACTGTAGAGTAATACAGTAACTTGAACTGTGGTGTCTGATTTCATTTAGAAAGCAGTAAGATGTATATTCAGCTGTAACAGAGTTTTCAGTCATTTCTTTATGGTAAAATAAGGTAATCCAATAAAAATAAAAAAGCCATAAATCCTAGTCAACTGTAATTTGCAAACAGATTTTTACATATGTAATAACCAAACCTATTAAAAATCACTTTACTCTGGCAGAAGATGAAAATGAACTACTAAAAAACGAGGGGAAAAAGGCAAGCCAACAATCGGGAGCTGAAAAGACAGAACTGCAACATAAAATGAACTTCTCTGTTAACAAATGCATGATAGAGCAAAACAGTTGTGCAATGTTGGCAGTGGACCACTCTGCAGAAAAGGTCCATGGAAAGTAGTATGTGGAAACAAGTTATTTTGACCTGAACTAGGCCAAAAAGCATTCAACATACTGAAATTTTCCAGACAAAAGCTACAATCATAAAAAAGACTCCTTTCTCAGTGTGTAAAAGACGTGGTTCTTCTGTTAGAATGGCTCGATTCTTTGCCTCATGCAGCCACTTTCTGACTGATCCACATCAGCATCATTCCTTAGAAAAACATGCAGAAAGTTTTGCTCAACTTCTAGAAGTAACATACCAGTTCTAAAGACTGATCACTACTATTTAGTTGCTATGTGTAGTAAGTCTTAGTGTAAGATCCTTCCTTTGGAAAGCCTTCAAATCCATACAGGGGAAAGAAAAACAACACTGCTGACCTTTTAATTACCTGAAGACACTTTCAGGCTATATGAAAAATTAGTCATTACAACTGCTAACAAACTAAAGGGAGGAATCCTTCACAATAACATAAATACATTACCAGGATAAGTATGATATCTATAGCCATTAAACTGCCACTCATCAGTTAAACTAAATGAAGCAGTGTTTCTCAGCATTTCAGAAAAATACTTAATCTGGCTAAAACCTTTCTGAACAATTACAGTATGGATGTACATTTGTATGCCACTACAGAGATTATCTGGAGTAATTTACAAATTAGAGTGAATAATGACCTTAAGTTTACGGAGTGCTAAAGCACTTAACTATACTAAGTAAGCAGAACCCAGAAAAGCGTTCATTTGGAGACACCGATTCTGTCAAAGTTGCTAGTTTGCAAGTTACATAGATTTTGCTGTCAGGCAAGACAACCATTTCTTGGTTAACTGACAGATTAAAACTAACATTTAAATTCAGGTCTCCATACTGCCCTTTTTTCATTTTTTGTTACAGCAACAGAAACATTTGTAACACTGGTGAAGTATCAGAAAACTTCAAAACCAGCCATCTATGTATTGTTTGGATTACAATGAAGTACTTTGTATCAGATTTGATCACTTAAAGACATACAAAGGACATTCCTCGATAATTAGTTTGTCCAGTACTTGTAATTTTAGAATGGACTTGGATGAATGCCATAAGCAGTCCGACTATTCTATTGCCTTGTAGACTTAGAAAGTAAATGAGTAAATACAGATACAAGTTTATGCACATACTGTCTTAAATATGCTTTGTCAACATTTGATTCTCTAGATGGAATAAATGAGCCCAAACAGCACATTTAAAATGCTTACTGCTTCCAAAGTCACAAAATTATTTTAGTCAACTATTTTATGACATAGTAAACATCAGAAATTTTTAGGGCTATCATTTCGGAGGTTCATAATTTTACTTCATCAACAGTTCTGGAAGAGAAAACAGCAACTGGGCACTAATGAGCTGCCTGCATGCCAGAACACGCCTGAAACTCGTTCCAACATAGAACTGGGTGCAAGTTGCTGGCTGGTGCCCAGAGCCATCTAGCTGAAGCACAGTAACTGTATTACTTTGCTGTACTACAGTTCGTAGGTAACACAATGCATCAAAACAAGGGTATACAAATTTCAATTTCTGTCAAAGGTTTCAGCCACACAGGCTCTCTGCTTGCTTTTACAATTAGTATCTCTTTTTCTTTTATTTTAAGAGCACATTTTGGTGTCCCAATTAATTTGGATATACCCATCCAATGCTGTTTGTGACCCAGTAATCCCATTGCATTGCCTAATATTTGCCTTATTTGCAAAATTAATACTTCTAATTTATTGTAAGCCAAATGATCTTCAATTTGATTACACAATACTCTGAAGTCTGTATGTAACTAGACGTTATTAAACAACTGGTTTTCTTCATTCCCATGCTATTAGGAGATATTCAAAAGCTGACAAGTTTGGGCACCTTTAGCATTGCACCAGCCTTTCAGCTTCTGATCTATTTATTTTCTGTACATATACAGGAGGCTACCACAAAGAAACATAAGTTCACCTTTTGGTCCCTGTGTAAATGAAACAGCTGTACAAAAATACAAATTAATAGATTTACACAAATGCAGCATCATCCAATGAAACAAACGAGTACTCACACTTCAATTTAATTATCTAAGTAGTTTATCTGCACACACCATTTTATTCATGTCCCCACTTGACATGTTCATGGCTATTTTAAATACAAACAAGCTTAGGGAAAACACATGGCAGTTATTGTTTGCTTTGACGTTGTTAAGCAACTGGAAGTTTATCAGGTTTCTACCGCCAATTAATTGTCCATCCTAACTTAGTGCAAAGCAAGATCAATGGGTCAAATCTTCAAATAGCTTTAAGTTCTGCACATTCTGCATGTCTTTGCTTACTACTACCAAAGAGGATTCTAAAATCTTTGTGCAAACCTTTATTGAGATTTCCTTCTGCACTTTTTTTTCAGTGGAGTAAGATCACTATCCTTCACGACAATCTAAGCCCTCTGGTATATGAATCCATATGGTGACATATCCAAGTCATAGCAACATATCCAGGTCATAGCAACAACCTATTTGAATTCACTATGCCCTGCTGTACAACAGCTGGAGCAGCATACATGTAAGAGATCACTTCACTCGGTACCACCAGAATTTGGGACAACTTTATGTCAGCATGTGCTTAAGTGCCAGTAATAAGTGATGGCTTTATTAACGTTAGTTTTACTCCGTTAAACTACAGCTGAAAAAAAGAACCATCAGTATATGTAACACATTAGAATAGCTTTGGAAAGCAAAGCAGAGGCTTTTTTTTTTTTTTTTTTTTTTAATAGAAACACACTGAACCAAGTTACAAGTTACCAGTAAACACATCAGTCTATAAAGCCAGTCATCACAGTTTTTCATGATTTTGATAGAAGACCACAGTAAATTAGATCAACACTTTAAAAACCACAGTAAGACAACATTATTTTGAATCAGGTACCCTGCTAGGAAAAACAAAACAAAACACAAACACACACTATGAAAAAAAACATATAACAAAGCTCCACAAAATTAACCAAACCAAGCTTCTGCACCTAACAGGAGAAAAACCCTTTGACTTGCAGTTATACAGGAAATACACTCTCACCCTGAATACTTCTGATTTCACCAGATCCTATGTAGCAATTCACATAAAATAACATCCTCCACCTGCTTCTAATTTCTGAATTATCTCCACCTGCTTCTTATCTCTGAACCACTGCAACACTACACAGGATACAGCTATACCTCCCCACTGCCTAGTCAGCTAAACTACCCAATGTCATGAGACATCCCAAAAGCACTGCTGAATTCACTGCACAGAAGATGCTGATGCTGCAAATCTGGTGCAGCACGTGAGTAGTGTGAAGTCATTGTTCCTCATTAAACTGGTGTAAAACTAATAGAAGTTCTCCCTCACCTTTAAGTATTTGTTCAGAGTATAATAGCATAGATAATGTCAGCCATCTCTCACAGGAGATTCTAAATTCAGCCTTTCATTTCTAAATTACTTCAATAAACACATGAAATTGCACTGATACCTGCTTACCTTTTTCAAGCCCATATCTTCCATCCTCCTTATTGCCATTTTTATTTTCTTCACTATGAAACTCCCTCAATAATTTAAATTTCCAATTTCCCCTCAGTAAAAATAATTCCAGGCTACAGTCTGACAGTTTGCTTAATGGGCTGGGTACTGTACAGATAGCACTTCTATTTAAAGATACATTTTTAATTGCCCACTCATATCTCAATTTAACTTATCTGCAGTTAACGGTCATGTGTCCATATTTCTCCATATAGATCAAATTTGACAGTTCAAAAGGTCTAATTGGATGCAGAAGATATTTGAAACCGAATAAAATAGTTTATTCATCATTAACAGTGAGCTTTTACTCCTTTATTTCTTTTCTAATGATTCTAAAAATACAGCGAATTTAACAGATTAAAATCTATCGTAAAGTGTAACATATATTCTGATAGCAATTCAACACTGCATATCAATGCAGTGATAAAATAAAATCTTTCCATCTATTATCAAAAAACATCTATTATCAAAAACTTTCCATCTATTATCAAATTATTTGTGAACCAGGGCTTCAGCACAGAGTACTCTGAAATGGATGTTCACAAAATGGCCATGTTTGGGTTTCAGCAGGCACAAACCCCTCTAACAAGTCTTTGGTACAAACAGTCTGTTTGCTACACTGATTTTGAGGAATGAAAATACATTTCAGTATGGAGTTCTGAAAACCTGTGTTTCCACAATACGGGCTTTCAGAAACTGTTCTGATACCCCATTAAAATAGAACATACCTGCCTCTCCCAGTCTAGACTTGGAGAGAGAGAGTATCTACTTATCTAAAGGAAGAGGGTATCTTACTGTCGTGTTCTATTAAATGATCATCAGAAAAGATTTCACTAGGAAATCTTAAAAGGAAGTTAAGTCAACAGGATGTCACTCATGGATTCAGATCAAGTTAAAAAAATTGAGTATTTTAAGCTAAAAATCCAACCAACCAAATAAACAACAACAAAAACAGCTAACAAACAGCCAAGAGGAGGCCGAGAAAGGGAATCTTAAAGATGAAGTTAACCACTGATCAGAACAGCAGATCTAACATATTCACTTGGTGTTAGAATTCTTTGGCTCGTTAGAGAACTCTAGAGATTAGCACATCAGTAAACAGCCAGTAAAGGGGGCATGTTCAGAGTATTTCATTAAGTCTAGAAGCCTTGTTAAGGTAGCTTTGTTGAGAAAATCACATTATGATCATACCCCAAAAGAAAAAAAATCCTTAAATAAAAAGGTAATTATTGCTTATGAACTATGATGAATAGCTTATTAATTTTGCCTGCATTTGACTAAACTTTTGCAGAGATGGGGGCTTTTTTTTTTTTTTTTTTTTTTTTTTTTTTTAAATAATACTGTTAATGGCATTTATTCTGCCATTCAACTTGATTCAACCTGAACAGCCACTAGTAGTGAACGGGGATGGTAGTAGTAGCATAAAAAAGCCTGGAAAATATAAAGGTGCAGATTTGATTTATTCAAATTAAGAAAAAAGGCCTCCAATAGATAAAAATATACAAAGCTACATCAGCCACCTAGCTGTAGTGAATATTATGGATCCTCAGATCACTGGGTATCAGAATCACACAGCTCAATAATTATATTGCAAATTCAAAAAAATATTTACATTCCTTTCCACATCAATACTTAAAAATGTTACTCCTCTCCTTAAGTTTGCTTTGTATTTGGCTGAGGCTTCATTACAACCTATAAGTATAACGTATCCATAGAGTTAAGCTATTGACTTTTCTTACTCTAAGTAAAGGACAGACTATGCAGAGATATTATTCAGTTCCTTTGGTCTAAGTAAAATTTCCTCTAACATACAGGAAAAAAAAATATGAATATAAAAAATAGCCTATGATATTAATCGAAAACTACAGCAGCTTCTTCTACAAGTTTAAAATGAATCAGTAACTTATTCTGCCTGAACAGAAATGCATATCGCTCTACAGAAGCAACCTCAGTTCCTTCATGGTACATGAGAACTACAGTGTTTCCCACTTATTTGTCTCCAGGTCAGCAACACTTTGGTTCCGAATTCGGGCCAAAGATATCGAAGTCTCTTGAGGAAGTTTATCAAATGCCCATTTTCTTCTAGAGGAACCGTTATTTTTGGTTTTGTTGCCCATCACTCCCCTGCCCCCAGTGGGGAACCCCCCTCTTTCCCTTCCACATCAGAACTCACTCAGAACATTTCACTGTGCTTCTAAAATTTTTGTAACTTTCTCTCATTTCTTTCTCATAAGTTCTTCAGAAAAAAAGATTCTACATCACCTAATTCTATTTCACCTAATCACACCCCAAAATAAGCTCTTCTGTCTATCCATATTGAAATTTGTTAAGAAAGTACTGCACAGAACTATTTTTTCTAGACTTGCTAATCATTCTTTGGAATTATTCCATTGCCTGGTAATACTCTGTCATTCTATCATAAATAACTAAGGCCACTTCCGTAACAGGGAAGAGCTGCATAAAGAAACTGCATATTAGAAATCTAAAAACTTAGAAAATAATTTACTAGGTAGCATCACTTTCTTACACTACTATTTTTAAAAATGAGTTAAATGGCAATGATACTTCACTTTTGGCAAAAAGACAATGCATTTCCTAGCTTTGCCAGAAAAGTACAAAGAGCTATGATATATATATCTTTTCATTTTTAAATAACCTCATATCTATAGTTCTTTAGGCATTGCTAAGCTGTTTATGCAGAGAAATAATAGCTGCAGAACCTTCTTCTCAGATATGTGCATCTATGCAGTAACTAATGATAGCTTACAGGCACGCTTAAGGATGGAAGGAACAGTAGCCTGAATATTTAACATAAAAATGATCATAAGCTACACGAGAGACACCTCTCAATGAAAACTTAAGTGGTAATAGTGATAATTTCTGCATTTCAGGTAAGTAGCCTTTTCAGGGCTTATTGTTCTTTTGTGTGTGTTTTGTTTGTTTGTTTACTGTCCATCCAGAAAGCACTATTTCATTTGAATGCAGTCATCTTTTCAAATAGTTTTGTGGTTTTTTCTCCCCTCAAAGAGATGGTACATATAAACATACACAAGGTAACTAGCAGAAAAAAAATCCTTTCCATGTTATAAACTGCCACCTGGGTGGAATGTGTACTTGTGGGTAATTCTGTGCCACACAAGGACACTTTCTATCCCTTGTGGGTTAAGTCCGTGTCACAGGAAGGCATCATAAGGAAATTGAAACAGCTGACACGCTTTCAGTTTTCCAACCCTAAGTTTAAAAACAATAACAAAAAGCACAAAACTGTAACAAACATTCTTCTTCCATCCTTTTCCCTCTAATAGCTCTTCTCTCCTGATGCATGATCTTCACATTCACAAGCTACTTCTGTCTCAAGAGGAACACAGAAATGCCGATGAAAACTAGCAGGGCCACTGCCCAAAAACAAACACCTTGTTAAGTCTGTATATGAGCATCTTGCAAAAAGAAACCCAAAAGCTGAATTTCTTTAGCAGCCAAATAAGCCTGTAAAAGCCTACCTAAATATCTATTCCAACCCTCTAAGAAGGCATACGTTGTTAATGCTGTACCTATAAATATCTTGAGGGAATAGCTGTGAAGGAAGAGGCCTGTGCAGAGCAACTAAGGAGCTTATGGGACAGAGATAATCCCTTTCAGGAACATGCAAAGACACCAGGAAAGGTGAATATGCATTGCAAGATCTAGAGTTCATGAAGAACATGTGGCACCACTGCATCAGTGGATCTGAAAATTCAGAAACATGGCAAGCACCCTATTTCAGACTTTCACTGAGATAAGCTAAATTTGGTAATCTCCTGTACATGACACCTTCACCAACAGCAGCTGCGTCACTTCCAGTTCTCACTGCAAACAAGAATACGCCATCCCTGACAGGAGGATGGCTCCTTTCTCACATTAGTACTTTACAGCAGTTAAGATGCATAATATCCTTCCCTGACTCTCTCAAAAAAGAAAAAAAAATGTCAGGAACTATGTTGTTTACAGTATACTGTAGTAGTTTTATGATCGGATGATCAATTATTTTAAATATACTGTGCCAAATGTGAACAAAACAAGGATAAAAAGCAAAACAAGTTTTCGTCATCATTATGCCCCCTCCATCCTCCCCCCATCCCATAGAAAAATATTTATTATTTTTAATGGGAATATCTTTTAATACCATTTCAGACACTCCATCCTCTGGGTCTTAAAATGCTGAATATTGTTCTAGGCTAGTTTTAGTCAACTAGTGGCACAAAAATTATTCTATTTACAGAATGTTTTACTTTGGCATGTGAAAACAAGACCAGAAGTAATGTGTGTCCATATAACATGACGCTAACCTCAGAACTAGTTCACTTCTTCAAATAAACCTCTTAAATCACTTGGTTTAAAAAAGAACTTACACTACAAGGTAAGCCTGCATTTTCCTTCTGCAGGTCATGAAAACTCAAAGAGATACTACATCAAAGGAAGACATTCTGTACTATAGCTCAGTGCTTTTAAGTTTTTGATGGATTTTTTATAATAGTTTATATGAAAAGTTTATAGGGATCGTCGTATTTGTGCCACATGAGCAGCAAGAGAAAATTTTTCTGGTCATATCACTGTAGAACATCCTCAGCATGATTACACTTGAAGCTGTAGAAATATTTACAGCTGAAGACAAACAGCAGCAATAGACAAACAGTACAGGAAGATGCCAAACACATATCTTGCTCATTATTCTGTTAAACAATACACAGCTGTTAAAAAAATCTTTTAGTCTGCTTTCTGAGTGTTGCCTGCAATCTCCCCCTCTATCTATCTCCCAAAAGGAGAGGAAAGACAGACCCCTACAATTTTAACAAGAGAATGATTAAAGCAAACCAACATTCAGTTTACAGCTTGCACAAATTGTTCACACAACAGCATGCTGAGAGGACAACTAACTGCGTTAAGATCCACAGATGGAAATTTCATTTCTCTTCCTCCCCTCTTCACAATAGCAAATGTCTGCGCTTCTTTTCACAAGTACCACATTCTAATGAGATTTGCAGTATAGTTTAAAAATATAGAGATGCTCAGTTATATCATAATAAACTGCACCCTTTCTTTGCTCCTTGTTTTTTATAGCAAACAAAATATCAGTCAAAATTATCTTGGTAATTGTTCCATATATTTAACATATAAAAATATAAATGAAGATTACATTTCAAGTTAAACAAGCTACAGTCTGGCATTATCTGTCAAATCAATCACGTACACTAATTACCTGTGCTACTAGTATACTATTCGTTGTTTTTTAGAACTAAGCAATCACTGAGCAAACCAAGATGATCACTGTTTCTGGGTTTGAAATGGATTTGAAATCATGATTTAGCACAGTATGTAAACACAAGCAGACTTCAGCTATGTTTAGTCCCACAGATTATTCACAGGTTTCAAGATACGTAGTTAATTATCATGCTGAACCAGGACCTGTATGTTCCTAAATGACACAGTTTTACCAACTTAGCTTGATTTTCAAAAAATACCATGCAATTTAACATTTTACTAATACTAAAAGCACTATGCCCAAAGTCTGTGGTAAATTGAGAATGTGTACCTTCTTCTGAAGCAAGTCTCCTTTTCAAGTTACCACTACAGTAGAAAATAAAAAAATAAAAATAAAGTGCCCCCTTCAGCATGGTAGACTACCATATTGATAGAATTCTAGAAATGGGAAGATATCAGCTCTGCCTCTTCACATCAAAATTAAAACTCCTCATTGGAAAGCTCTCCAAATTATTAATCAAACAGACTGGTAGGAAAAAAAAAGTAAAACCTAGTGCAGTTCAAGAATTAGAAAGTGTATAGCACTATCTAGATCAGATTTTGGTGAAGAGGTGTCCCTGGGGACAATTACTTCTAATCTGATCACTGCATAAAATAAATCAGATTTCTCACTTCAAAACTACCAACATGACCTCAACAAGAACAAAAAACACCACTGCAACAATCATCCATCTAACAGAGCTGCGTGATTTACACTAGAATATAAGACATTGGAGATTTCCTCAAAGAACATACCTCATAAAGATAAAGCTTTATATACTGGCAAAAATTTCCACCCCAGGGAAGGTGAACCAGCTTCTAAATACATAAATATAGTCTGCAATATAACTTTCTCCCTCTTTAGGATAGCAAAAAAAGGTGTTGCTGTCCATTTCCAAGTGTAAATGAGATCTAGGTGAAACCGTCATTGCAATTACTAGATCATGGAAGCATATTACAGAGTTTCAAGTGTTATTTTAAATGCATCAAATTGGTTTTGTAATAACCAAATGGTTACCTGACAAGGCTACTTGTGGAACTGTTCTCAGAGCCCACATTATCCATGCAAGACAAACTGTACTTAGCACTAGATGTAAAGGAAAATGACAAGGGAGTTTTGAGTAGACCTTCTGGAAGCTCTTTCCATCACCCACCTACTAGAATCACCGAAGCTCTACTAATCAGAACTACTAATGCTATTTTTATTTGGCTCAACATTGTCTAGATGAGTGGCAGCGATGCTATTTTCCTATCGGCTCCTATGTTAGTGAGAATAAAACACCGAGACTACTTTTAGTGGTCACTGCTAGTGCAACAACATTCCAAATTTGAAAAAAACAAACAAACAAACAAACAAAAAAAAACACAACAGCACAAGCAATTATTAGATGCACATTTTCAGAAAGGGACAGATCGTTGCCTGCCAACATCACAGTACAGATTTCATCCACAAGTCCTGACCAACTTGAACTCTCCCTGAATTTCAGCCTAGGCTAGTTGAAGGTATCACCCTCAAAATCCTCTGCTTGTTTTGGCCCAGGATGCAGAGTTACAAACATACCAACAGAATTACTGACATCATTTGAATCATCTGCTCATCATAAGGAGACGGAAGACAGCTCTTAAATCAGCCCACCGTACTTTGAATTTCTGTAGTCTTCCCAGGAACAATTCTCTGATTTAGCTCCTGATGTTTAAGGGGTGGCCATTGGAAAAGCACACAAGACTGAAAAATAAAAAATGCTATTTCCTAAAACAAGCTTCAAAAATCAGAAGTTAAAGGAAATATTTGATCTTTCATTGTAATTTCTTTGGCAGAGGGTACAAGACAGCCATCTGCCATTTTAATACCATTGCTTCCCCATCTGTCCTTGGCACTGTGCTACTGCATAAATTGAACAGTTTAACAAGTTATTCTTTAAAGTTAATTCTACTGAGAAAATGAATCAGGAAAATGCAACTCAGAGGAGGAATTATGTATCATTAAGTTTTCATCAAGCAGCCCACCACGAGAGCACAACATCAATCCATTAGCAAGTGTTGGCCATGACAGCGGTGATCAACGCAGCAAAAAGCTGCCATCACAGTAAACAACTGCACTGCCCTACCCTGGGCCCTGACAGACTGGGGGATTGTGATGAAACTTGTAATTCAACCATCAGATAAAGGCACTGCTCATCAGGGTTTCCTCTCAGATTTCCACCTTGTTCTTGTCCCACAGGTTCACAGGCTTCTGCCACAGATGATTATAAGGGCATTAGAAGTTTTTACTAAGCAGCTGCACACCAGCTTTCCAACTACCACCTCTGCAGCAGAAAAAGAGGATTTCAGAAGAACAACCATTTCTGAATTCTTTGATTTTCAAAGAATTTACTAAGGCATACTCTTCCCAAAACCTGTTGTCGCCGAACTGCTATAAGGATCACTGCTTGCTATTTGTCAAAACACTAATGCTTGCCATTCTAGACTTTCTTATTCCTGGGGTGTGAGTTTTTATTTTGTTATTGTTGTTATAGTGTGTGTGTGTGTGTTTTTCCTTTTGAGAAGAAAAACAGTGATTTCCAGGTAATGACAACAGACTGAGATGAAACAAATGATTGGAAGATTTGTTTTTAGCTAAACTTCCAAATACACTCGAAGGGTTGTAAACTTTTCAATATTTTTGGTTTGTTTGCTTTTCTTTTTTGGCTAAAACTAAATGAAGTGACAAAGGTTGATGTTTCAATTACACACAGCACTTCAGAGCCCAGTAAAATGCTATAAGCAGGCAACAAATCTGTAACTAATTACTCAGGCCTTTGCACAGAGCTAAATTTTTTCACCATCTTTAAAAATGGCTTTTCCCCTTTTATCATCAACCTTTTCAGATTTCCAAGTCAATTAAAGGAAGAACATTACAAGTATTCAAACCAACTCTGAGAACTTGATGACAGGTTTGACAACATCGCTCACTCCTGCGCAGCCTTTTATTTTTATATTAAGCAAGAAAGCTTAGTCATTAAGGAAAACTTCAAGTGCATTTGCAATTCTTAGCACTCAGCAATCCACCTCAAAATATCGCTTTATTTAATATGAAGTAGTGACAAACCACCTTATTCAGCTGTTTCAGAGAAAGTCTCACAAAAACCTTAAAAGTCTTCCCATTCTAATAAGGTAAAGGTATCACTGTAAATATACAAGTGAAAGTTATACAATATTACAGAATCTTATTCTGCTTTATATTTGATGTGAGATCTTTCAAGATAAACCTTCAACAGCTTACTACAGAATACAAGCAGCAGATGTTTCTTCTCCTCAGTGCAGTTTTCAGTAGCTCACGTGCTAGAATGACCAGATAATGGGATGCTAGAATAATATTTTATCTTTTTGAAAAAGCAAAATTGCCACCAAAGAATCCGGTTAAATAACCATCACACTTGCCAGATAAAATGGCCTGCTTTCCCTCTCCTCCCCCTACAGATCTTCAATTCTTGAAAAACAAACAAAACAACAACAACAACAACAAAAATAACCACCAAACACACCAAGATCTTCTCTCCTGGTGATCACTACCCATCATGCCAATGCTCCCTTTTAACAAGGCCTCATCTATCTGAAACATAGCCCAACCTCACACACTGTAAAACAGAAGAGCCCCCAGGACACCAACAGATCCCAGTTGGCCACACATACTCTTTTGGTGTGATCAGGGATAGGTTAAAACAAATTCAGAAAGAATAATTAAAATTTAAGCAGTATGGGTTTCTGTTAGGAATGGGAAAATGTGACCATGAAAGAAAACTGACCTTCAGAAAACACCGCCACATGCTGAGGCTAAGTTTACAGTATTAGCGCAGGCTTGAGTTCAAGGAATGAGTGTTAAATAAAAACACAGTAAATCTAAATTCAGAAACACACTTGTAGTTCTACAACTGTTAGAGTTCTGGTATAAGCATACAAATTGCAGTGTTACTAACTGCACATTTAAGGTGCTTAAATGCTGTACCTGAAATTATTTTGGTCAAAATGTATGCAAGAATTGAAATATATCCAAACCTAAGCATGTTAAACTCACGTAAACATTTATTTTAAATAAGTCTCTTCTGACACTAACTACAAGATCTTTTCTAACACAGAAAAGGAAAATACTTCAAGCAAAAATAGGAAAAAGATGGTATAAAGTAGTCAGACTACCCTGTAATGAGGTTATAAGGGCCCCATCTCATAAAGAGGTGTAGTAACAATTTCAATCCAAAACCAAACAAAAACCACAACAACAAAACACCAAACCTGGACATACCAAGCTCAGAGGACTACTTTATAAGCCTTTTCAAGCATGGGATACCTGCTAACCATGGTTCTCAAACTAGAAGCTATTTAACACCTTAACAAAATTAGTAGAATAGGTTTGCCCGAGAAGGATGTATGAATAGCACAGAATCTGAAACTATCTGTATCCTTTTATTATCTCACCAGAAGTTGCTAAGGATACAGGTACCAGACTAAACAAGATCAGGTTACAGCACTTGAAGAAAATTATTGCCCATGGGTGGAATTTCCTCACTGCATACAGTTAAGGCTGCCACAGTTGCAAAATATAACATGTTACCTTAAACATCGCCTATTTAGGTTCTGAGACCAATGCACATGCACAGCTTCTTCGGCATTCCTTCATACACTCTCTTCTTGGCACAGAAACGATCGTTACATTAAGAACATGGAAAAAAAATACCATCAAAGACCTACCTAAAACATCAAATGCAAATGCTCGCATTCTGTGCAAGCAGGCAAGACCAAGAGCACGTTTATTCTGCAAATATCTAAAATTCACATGGATAGTTTTATATAGTTACATATCAGTGGCATGAAAACCTAGTGACCTTCTGGGTAAAAACTAGCAGTAGAATTCCCAAAAGAGTTGACAAATAAACAATTTCTGCAGTTTGGTTGGTTTGTTTTACACACCTGCCTTGATTTGGGGGGCTGTTTTGAGCAATTTGGTAGGTGTTGTATATATTCTCATGCTGAAAATACACTAATATAATACAACCAAAGAGAAACTTCCTTCCAGTCACAGCCCAGATTATTCAGTAACTGTGCTATGAAATACTGGACTCAGTTAGGTCAATTTTAGATAACTGACCTTCAGTGAGTTACTAAGACTTTCCCATGTAATGAAATTAGGTATATAGCTTTGCTCACATTCCCACATTCCTGTTTTATATGCAGAATTTGCATGGTCTGCACAATACTTAAGAGATGTAAAGAATATGGATCTGGTTCAATTCACTGTTTTGCTCTCAAAGTCTAGTAATATTAACAATTACTTGGTTACTAAAGGACTCAGTGCTAATTCTAAACCACCATAGGCTTGTTTCACATCTCTGTTTTGTATCTCGATACTGGAATCAAGCTACTCTCCTTTTTCCCCCCATCTGTAAAACTACGTCCTGTAGTTTGTAACATGTCCTAAAAGGAAACATAAGTCTTTGTACAGACCTCTTTCCCTTCCTCCTCCTCTATAAGGATCATCTGGGACAGCGAGAATCCCAACAGACTAATCAAAACACTTTACCAAAAATAATGGGAGTTGGTTGTTTTGCTTTTTAATGTCTAGCATCATTATTAGATTTATTAGATGACAAACCCAACGTCAAGGGAATCACTCCTACTGCTAGAAACTGAAATCAATTGACCTAGAAATATTTACAAAAGCAAGTAAGCTCAATACTCCATCCGTTTAAATACATACATCCCATATTAAAAATAAAAGTTACTCAAGCTTAAAAAAAGCAAACAACACATCACTTTAATATCACTTTATGTGATGCCTTCTAGTTTGTTATTACTAATTTTTGTTTTGTTTGAAAACTTATTTCATAGCATTTAATTAAAAGACTATTTTTCCGTGTAGGAAAGTAAATGTGACATATGCAACCCAGGCACCGATGTCATGAATGCTTACATGTTTGTAATATTATGTTAGTTGTCATGTAATCTCTATTGCTAAACAAATGCCCTGGTTCATTTACATAAAACTACCTTACTTACAATATCAAGTTGCAGAGGCTTGATACAATTACAATAAACATTTCTGTTCAAAAAAAAAAATAAACCATCACCACAGCTCAAATTTTTATAACCAGCTAGCCCACTTGTCAGAAGCTCTAAGTATATTTTATGCTAGAACTGGAACTGACACTGAGCGTCCAGCTCCCATGGGAAGTAGAGGGCAGTGAGATGCCTTACTCAGCCCAGTCTCTGCCAGCCCTGCTCTGAGCAAACACTCCAGCAGTGTTACTTCTAAGAAAATAATGGACATGCAATGCACTCAGAAAAAAAAAAAAAGTCCCACCAAAACCCCACACCTTAAAAGCCACACTGGGCTAATTAGGCTTTTTTTTTTTTTTTTTTTTTTTTTTTTTTTACACACTACATTTTATTGACTGAACCATTCAACAATTAGCAACATTTTGAAATTAAGTTTCAATTTAGGGTGTGAATCAAGACAACTTTTTTCTTAAAAAAAAAAAAAAAAACAAACAAACAATGCTGTTTTAAGTACATTTACAGAGATTGTCTTCACGTTCTTCAGCTGTTATGTTAAACAGATGAGCATCTGTGGTTGCAGAAACAAAAGTCAACGCTCAACAAGAACTATTCCCAATTTAGCTTCATTTCATGTAGCTATTTTCATAGCAGTTTCCACTTGACCTTGCACAGAGGTGAAAGTAATGGCAGGCTACAGAAAGCTATTATGTCAGAAACTGAATAACATTCCTGTGATGGAAAGAACTAGTTTTTGACGTACCTCTCAAATACTCATGATCTTGAGAAATAGCATATTTTTTTTATTTTTTATTTTTAAAAAGGATCTACCTATATCAATGTGTATCAGTTACCTGTTGTGTACAGGAAGACATTTAAAACATCCTGTGGATTTTCCAAGCAAGAATCAATTGCTCCTGTAAGGGTCAATTCCTTAAAATGTAGGAACAAAGAAAACGTGAAATCTAGGGATTAGTGAAAAGGGAGATTTCCTACCAATTTCAAAGCAACTCTCGGTAACTGGTAAAAGGGGTGACAGAAAGCACGGTGATGAAGGGGAACACTGAAGTGAAATTGCTAAAAAAGTTACTACAAATACAAATCTCTGAATCCACCTTAACATTCTGTATGCCCCACTACTAAGGTGAATAGGCACAACAACTGCAAAAAGAAGTACTCTATTAACACACAGTAGGAACTGGATTAATCCAAAGACTGAAATCATAATAAGTGGGAGAAAATTCAATAGCAAGAAGCTCAGACTATCAGTTCATATTCTGGGGACTAAACGTTGTGCTATTACAGGGAGTGCTCATCAGCTTCAGGGGAAAAGAGATGAACGACAAGGAATCCCTAAACCAGAAGAACAACACAAAGCACCACCAAAGTACATCTGCCAAATGCATCTGTGAACACAAGTCCTGGCATTTACCAGACGAGATTCTCCCATGGAGATACAGGTGATTACTCAAGCCACTCATGAGACCTCACCTGAATACATAGACTCCAGTCAACAGTAGACTAAGTCAACTCCAACCCCGTGTTCCAAACATCCGTATACAGAAGTTAGCATAGAACAGAGCACATGTAAAAAGAATGGCTCCTGAAATGGCAAGTAAGGAAGCTAAAAGGACGCTAAAGGAAGGTAAAAGAAGGTGGCTGTTAAGGAAAGAAAGAATGGAAACAAGAGAGCCCTTCAGAAATACAGATGAAAGATGAAGAATTCTCTGAAGGACAATATAGGCACAGATGACAAAAACCATCCACGAATACATTTGAGCTATAGAAGACTTCTAACTGAAAGTTAGAAGTACCAAATTATCTCTTCAGTAAAGCAAAAAGGAATAACCCCCTCAACTCCCCAGTTGCGACAGAGCTTGATTACTTAATGAGATGGTTTATTCTGCTGAAGGACTCAACTTCACTTCAGATATCACTTCAATTTTATTCCGTTTTTTTTCCAGCCCCATGTGGTCTGATGCTCATGTTTTCTTATCCTGTAGAAATCTGTGGAAAAAATGTGCTTTGAAAGTACAAGGTATCTGTTTTAGTTAGACTGAATCTGTCACTTGGAACAGGGAAAACAAAAATAGACCACTGATAAAAAAAAATCTGACAAAAAGCAGGACTTTCATATGGAGTACTGCTAAATGACCAATTCCTACCATTCAAAACTTTCTTCCAGCCTCATTCAGTTTAAGCAAAAAGACAGTTGGGGATGGAGAAAAATCAATCATTTATAGTGGATAAAATAGATGGTTTTTTTCCACTATGTTGTACTTGAAGGAATGTGAAAGTTGTTGAGATCTAACAACTAAAAAGCCTCCCTCCGCCTGTTACAGATTAGAAACACACTAATTTGTAGGTCCTTGTCCATGTCCCCTGATGTTTTCCCAAAACCATCTCCGATACCTATTGAGCTTACCACTATTTGTGCACAAGGTTAGCTGGGTTACCAACCTGACCCCCCAAATATGTGAAAGGTTAATGCACATCTCCTAGGAAGATGGATGGAACACACATAAGCAGCTTCTACTCTGGGAAAATGAATCTCATTAGTATACATGTTTTGATTAACATGACATTGAAAGCAATTTATTACTTAATTTAGATAGATAAATCATATTAGCCACAAATAAACAAAAATTTGAAGACATCTATTCTTACCCTCATTACAAGTAAAATTACATTAGTTAATAAGTCTTTTAGCATGAAACATTTTCCTACAGCAAACAAGCTGCCTGGGTATACATCAGGTCTGCCAAGCTCTGCCGGATCTTTTTCTGCATCTAAAGTACACACCCCTTTACCACTGGCTTTTTTTTTTCTTCTTTTTTCCTTCCTTCTGGAGTGAGCAACAAGAAATGTTCTTAACATGCTAAAATTTACTAATTATAAATGAGGAGTATCAGCAAGAGCACTGTGGAAAGATGCAAAAATTTAACAGAAAAAAACTTTTTTTCCCCCTTCCCTTTTGGGATAGTGATACTAAAAACAGCCTTGGAAAAAATGCTTTCTTATGTCATGATCAGAAGGGCATTGAATCCCACGTGCATACATCAATGCAATCCTAATCACTATTTCATAGCTGTCCACACTGCATAAAGAAGGCATCTACTAAGCAATCTATCTTATACCTGAGTTTCAGTTTTAATTTTAAAAGCAGCATATATGCTGTACAAAAAGCACCAAGAATGTGATATTTATATTTTCTAGGCTCTAGTGTTTCATAAATAACCAGTGCATATAGTTTTGAGGGCTGTTTTCTGCAGTCTCTTTGCATCTTGGAAGTGCTTAATATTTTTGACATCTTTCTATAAAAGAATGTGGAAAAGAAGTCTTTAACTCAGTTTTAAAAACCAACATTCAGCAGCACCCAGAGCTGCCCCAAGAGAAATGGAAGGTCATCTGCCCTGTAGTTCAAAGTCTTCCCTGCAATGCAGCACCACAGCAACAGAACTCTGACAACACTGCTTGATGTTTTAATTGAACATAAAATCTGTCTTCACGTACTGAAGGATATGAATATAATCAGCCAAATGAATACGGCTTTCCAAGAAACCTCTGAATTTGGTGACTATTTATTCTAGTGAGCAATAGCCTGTTAAAACCATTCTTACAGCGGGTCTCCCAAACCAAAACCATACCTAATCACTGGCTTGAAATCTGCTACACAATACAAATAACTTCAAGACCTCCCTTGACTGATTAAATCACAAACCTATCTCTTCAAGAGGTTAAAATTTAAATGAAAGCTTAGGCTTGGCAAATCCCATCAGAATGTCAAATATGGATATTATGTAGGAACCCCATCTGTTCGTGCAGCTACATGAATATGCAACGTGACTGTTGCTGCAACGCTTGCATTCACATTGCGGAAAATTTACAAGTAAGCAGAAGCAGTTCCCGACTATAATTAAATCAGGAACAAAGTTCTGAAAACACATGCAATAGGCTTCTTGCTACAAACACGAGCTTTGAACACTGCAGGTTTATGTTTCTCTTCCTCTCAGCTGTTGAGATGATGAAACTTTATAGCAGAGGTGTGTTATCCTTTCCACTTACACTGAGGGCTGTTAATCTTCCTCCCTGGACAAGGTACGCCGTACTTTGCAGCACAGGGACAGGAAAACAAGGGGAAAACCACCTTCTGCCACATGACACGGAGCACTCCCCTAATGCTATACAAATCTATGTGTGTGTCCTTAATGGTCTCCAAGGCTGCTGGCCACCGGGCTAGATGAGTTGTTCTGAACATTGCCTGCAGCCAACACACAAAACAACCCTGAACCAACTTTCTTATCAGGGTTTGATATTTTCTTCAGTCTGTCTCACACCTGCCAAAATTCACACGTGCTCTCTCAATCCAGCAACTATTCAGTTTACCCCATCTTTTTTTTTTTTCCGCTTATAGATCAGGTGCTGAAATTTTCAATTTTGCACATAAAAATCTCCGACTAAGGATGCATAGTTCTACATTTATTTGCTTGTATGTAACTGCAGCCATCCTTTCAACTGCCCTGCCAACCATGTGTTGGCAGAATAAAAAGTGACAGGAAGAGAGCATTTGGGATAAGGGGAAGGCTGTCCTCCTGACAACCCAATTGATTGATTTGGCTGTAACTGATCAAAAGAAACCACATGGCAAGTCATTAACTTTTTCAACAAGCGTGCTCTACATTCAAGGTGAAAGAGACTGCCAAAACATAAATTAATTCTGTTTTTATGGATGCCAGACATTTCTCTTGGAAAGCATCACCAAGATGTTAGCTTCTTGTAGCAGTATATAAACTCTTGGATAGTTGTAAAAATAAAGAGTTGTAAGCATAAAAAGATGCCTCCTATCACAAGATGAAATGATTCATCTTGACCAGCAAATATCCACAGCAGCACATTCCCATTATTAAATAAAATATATTGTTACTTTTTATTTTTATTTTTTTTAACCTGCATACCTTACTTTCCCAGTTTCCTCTGAAATATTTGCTATTTACTGCAAGTCAGGAATTCATGTAATAAATGCTACGAGAAATCACTAGGTAGGAAAAGTTACTTTCTATTAAATACAACCAACCTAAACAAACAGCTGCAGAGACTGATCTGTGATAGCTTGTTCGGTATATTAACTGCCATTCTCCAGACTTTAAAAACCTAATTACAAAAAACAAATACATGCTGTAGCACAATTTATGCTTCTCAAATTCCACTAAAGAGGCCCTGGATTAGGATAAAAGCTAAATCAGATGTATTTGCAAATTTGATTAAGTTCCTTCTCTTCCCGCTGTGTATTACTCTTGGCTATAGCTCATGCTTTTAACCTGTGGCATGTATAGAAGCAACAGATTCAAAAGAAATTGAGTAAATTCTCACTTGAGCAGCATAAATCCAGCAGCTTCCAATCAAGTGCAACAGAAATCAATGGGGCTGCAAAACTTTAAGATAAGTTTTACAACTCAAACAACCGAAACTCAGTGAATTTTACAAGCTGACAACATAGAGAACTATACTGGATAACAGCACAACTATCTTTCGTGGAAGAAAATACCAAAACCACGTCACACAGATTCTCCACTCTCTCCAATAACCATGCACAAGACGTTTCTCACAATGCTAGGATTAAACAGAGAAGGAGTTTGCACAAACATGCACACAAAGACATACACAGAACTCTACACATAGAGAAATAAACAGACAGATTGGATTCCTGTGTCTCTCCAAGACATAGCAGGTGTTTCTTCAAATTCAAGGCATAGTTATTTTTAATAAAGAATTAAACAAAAGGAGCTCCTATCCTTAAGTTTGTTTTTTGATCTCTATATAATTTTTCAATCAACAGGTAAGTTATGCTTTCCAGATAAGCTTTTAAAATCCCCACATTATCCTTACAAAGCATTTGACAAATGTGCAATAAACTTATCTGAAGGAGGAAGCTGGACCCTGACATAGATAAACCCACTGAAACACTGTGGCCTACATTTCTAAAGAGGTCAAATGAAGGACATTGACATGAAAAGCAGTATCTTGGCACTATTTACATTTCTAAAACAAAATATTTGAAATTTTGTCTCAGATCTTCCAGAAACCAGTATATTTCTAAGTTGCTGTCAATAACAACAGATGTAAGTTACTTAAATACCTCAGCTGACCTGTGGTTTCCAACTGCAGTACACATAAACCAATGTTTTCTATGTACAGTCCTACGTGCAAACGGACAGAACAATAAAGCTGAAGTGTTTACCATTCTGATTATTTCCTTGTTTTCATCTTTGACCATAATACTTAATTTGGAAGTACAATTTGGAGAAAAATCACAAAGCGCTTCCAGAGAACACAGTTTCTCTCAGACCAGGAAAAAGGGAAGAAATAATAATAATAATAATAATAATAATTAAAAAAAAAAAAAAAAGAAAGAAAGAAAGAAAAAAACACACCCCAAAACTACTCAGGTTCAAAATCTGAATGCCTTCACTCACCTACCATACCTCCATTCAGTCCATATTTTCCCCCTATGAATAGCTCTCCTCCCTCCCCTAACAGAAGTAATGAGAAGCAGTTCTGGAAGTGCAGCTATTCAGACATGCAGTTAAATCTTTAGTTTGCAGTAAATGAACATACAAAGTAGAGGCACAGGTCAGTGCCAGAATTGACAACTTTTAACAGAAAATGGGAGGAAAGAGGTAGCCAAATAAATTCCAGAGAAATCCTTTGTTGTTAACATTTCAGTGGAAGAGATCTAAAAGCAGAGAGGGGGTCCAGGCCAAAGCAGCGATGAAACACAATGAAAGAAAATAGGAAGCTCCCAAGAGAGCCAGATGCATTCAGCTGATTCATAATTGTAGGCATGTTTAATAATCTTGTGAGTTGGAACAGAAAAAACTCTCCCTTTTTTCTTCCCTATTGAGCTTGGTCAAACTCTGATAGATGATGCCAATGCTTTTAACTCCCTCTGCTTCCCCCCGAGTTATTTTACATATTGGATTTGTGTCATGTTTCCATTGCAGTCAATAGCTAACCTGAAAATTGAAGCGTGTGAAAGTAATCTGTAAATATTGTTTTTAGAGTTTCACTTCAAATTGTGAAGCTGCATGTTGAGGACATTTCTGTAACGTGTGCGAGGAGAACAGCACTGTAGTGTACTAGAACTCCCCCCCTCTCACCTCACCTCCCCACACCTAGGAGTCTTTTAAAGCCACTGCAGTTTTCACCTTTTTGAGTACATACCTCCCAGTACAAACAGCAGCAACAAGCTGTAAGGATAACAAGAGCGATATATGCATCTTTAAGTTCTAATGCAATTCATTTAAAGCCCATCAGCATATGAACTATAAAAAGAATCTCCTTTCCTGACAAGGAAAATGAAGGCTTTGCAAAGAAAAAGAGAATTGATATTATAGAAATTATATATTTGCTATGGGTAATTTACGTATCAACTAACAGGAAAAAATAATTTGAAATCTAGTGTAAACTGTTAGAATAATTTTCTACCAACTAACACTCATCACAATTATTTCCAAGTCCTCATTTGTATCAGTATTTGAAAGCTCTTTCGGATTTCCACTAAAAGCAAGAAATTGCAAAAGCTCCAAACCTTTAAAACAGAATACCCGTTTAACAATGAGAGAGCCACTAGACTGTTACATTACTGTAATCTGCAATTGAAACAAATACTTGCAGGTAAACACAAATGTACCCACGTTAAGTCAGAAGATCTATGTCAGACTGAAAAGAACGTCACGACTAAGCTGAAAGATAGAAAGAGCACCAGCATTAACAAAGGGCAACCGCATCAGTAGGTAAGGCTTAGGTATTACGGAAGAATATTGTAAAGTGTACTTTTAATACGTGGAGAAAAGCGACCATACTGCTACTTGACGTGCAATTAAACTGACAGACTGGAAATCTTGCTCTCACAAAGCTGAGATGTGCTTCACAGGCAACTAAATGCCCTCAAGGAGCATACTGTATGTGTGGGAAAAACTTCAAGTGTACTTAAGAACAGAAATTAACATTAAAAAAAAAAATACACGTGTTATAATAAACTTGCACAGGTAAATGCTTCAGAGATTAAGATCTTTAGCTAGATGAGGAATCCTAGCAGGATTATGCAAAACTGCCTTCTTCTGCTGTAGAGTACAGGCAGCCTTAATACATCTTGCCTTCTGTAAAACATATGGCACTGCCTAACACACAGTACCTGGCTGACTCCATGAAATGTTAGTCCACTGACACAACAAAAACGTTTTTCTCTCTGTATCACAAAAAAACATGCTGAAAAATACTACCCTGTATATTTCATATGCCATTCACTTCCCCCGTGTATTTTAAATCACTTTAGGGATCGTGAAGTGCTCTACTTGGACTGCTTTAGACACAGAAATACCCTTCCTACAGCAAAATTAATCAGTATTGCCACTAAAATACTGCTCCAAAAAAAAAGGGGGACTGTGTGTGTGGTCTTCAGCCTCCTCACCCATGAGAGCTTGTTGCAAGGAAGTGCAATTGTCACTTTTTTTTTTTTGTCACAAATTGTCACAAAGGAGGTCATACGCAGTCACCAGCTTAAAAGAAACACTCTGTTCTTTGACTAACAAGATGCTGAAACAATTTGGGAAGTTTCCTACCAAGAAGGAAGATAAATAACCAGCAAAGCCTCCAAGGCTTATAGCTCAAAAGCTCAGTGGAGCTAATGGAAAGACTGGTCCCTGAAAGATCAGGAGAGCAGTGGACAAAAAGGGATAACCTCCGGCTGATTCCTACATTGCTCTTACTAATGCGGATGTCCATCAACAAAGTGGCTCACATTTCTGCTGCAGCCATCCAAGGGCTGGGAGAGGTGTGTCTAAGCAGTATTTACAGAAGCACCCTAGAAAAGAAAATCACCCACTTCTCACAGATGCCATCAGATTGCCATCAAAGGCATGGGGCTTTTGGCCACTACAAAGCAAATCTGAAGATGAGCAGTAGCAAAATTACAGCCACTCAAAATACATTAGTAACTGACCTTTTCAAGTCTGATTAGAGAAACAAACACTTTGGGATTATTTTTTTTTTCAGTCAGAAGAAGAGATTCAAATATGTTAAGAAAATGGGTCTGTTCATGAAATCTGTTTGGATCAAAGCCAAAAGACTCTCTCTCTCAAAAAAAAAAAAAAAAAAAAAAAGATAAAAGGTGTACAGATAATAACAAAAAATAAGAGCATTATTTTTGCATTTTGTCCACACAGGGAAAAGTCACCTCACATTTCACTTTTATCTACATTGCTTTCTACACAAGAAAAACACTAAAAAGCAGCCTAAAACAACACAATTAAGAAACTGAGTCATGAGATAATTCCCATGACTTCATCAGCCAAAATGATAACAAACCCCAAACCGGCATACATTCTTCACCCTATTCCAAGTTTTCTGTGTGCTTGCTCACTACTGCACTTAATTTTACAAGGGTATGCTATGTAACTTCCCCACACACACTTCCTAAAATGAGCAGCATAATTAAATCATGCAATCTTGTCTTGAACATACCCTATTGATACAAAATTAGCTGCTGATATTCTAACATGAATTTAATACTTAAGTTGACTCAGTAAAGAAAAACTCAGAGCACAGCAGGTGTAAGTAACTGGTCATCAATTTAAAAGCACAGAAGTTACTTTGCAAAAATGGGCAGCATAGCTTCCTTTTCCCTCCAAATTAAAACGAGAGCCTGCACCTCTGCATGCAATTACTCTGAAGTTTCCCTGTAGCTATGCAAGGAAACAGAAGAGAACACACCTTCACTGGCATAAGTCTACGATGAGCTCAGTTCCTGTTTAGGAGGACTACTAGAGGGAAGGATACAAATAGATCTCTAAGAACATTTGTGGCTGGGGTGAAGGAGCGTTAGGGAAAAATATATTTTTATGACTGGGCTTTTTCCCATTAAATCATTTTTAATCATTTTAAATGATTTAATGATAAGCACATGAAGTTTTCCTTAGTCTTGACTCCCCCGTATCACACATCAAAATGGCTTTTCTTCAATCTTGCAAGCAAGAAGGCTCAAACTTGGCATTGTGCTCCAAGGAGTTGCACAGAACCAGGCCTGTACACGGGATGCACATTTTCAAAGTAAGAACCTCCAACTCTGTTCACAGATGATGCTCACCCAATGAATTGTTCATATTCACATTATAATCTGTATTTCAACTAAGAAATATGAAACGAAAATGAACTGCTACCTCATCATAAAGCAGTTCATATGGAAACAGAATGAAACTTACAATTTAGATAGTAGGTAAAATGTAACTTAAGTTGTAAGCTGTTACCAACCCTGGCAAGGTATCACAGTTAGAGGATTATTAATGTTGGGAGTTTTTGCACTGTAAGTGATCACCTTCTGCAACTGAAGAACTGCCTAGCAGGAATCTGAAGACCTCTGCACAAAGCTTGTTCTTCAAAAGGTGCTTAGCAGATGTCTCAACAAAGTAAATGAATAATTATATTAAAAAAATAATAATCCAGAAATATGTGAAACAAACATGGGAATGGATTCACTGTATTCATGGACTTTGCATCACATGTGTGAAGAGAAGAAATGGTATTTCGCAGTCCAGTTATCAATCTTTAAAGTATAGCCCCTTACTTTACGGGCTTACATGTTAAACCTGTAGAAAAATCTCTGCTTGAGTTATGCCTCATTCCATCTGATCAGCTAAATTCTCACCAACTTGCTTCCACTCATGAATGGATTACACCAAGGACCAACTTCGTCCTGCCTGAACAGTCAGAGAAGTACAAAAACTGAAACTTGAGAAGCAGTACGTTCCAAATGATGAATTCAAAGGTAGACTTAACATTTATATTAATTTAGCCTAGCTTTCAATATTTTATCCCATTAGATGTAAAAACTATGGCACATGAATAATCTGGGGCTTATCTTGCTACAGCTTTTCGTGTTGAAAGACACCTTGATCTATAAAGTCATATAGACCTCGGAGATATATTTTAAGCATCAAAATTCAACAAATCATGTTATTGTTCTGACAAAAGGTTAATTTGTTCACGCAAAACTCTGAGAATACCTGATCTCAAATATCACTACTTTCTGAACCTTTCTCCTTTTAAACCTGTAACTCTGCAAAGAAGTATTCTCAATTTAAGTTTGAAAAATAACAGAAAAATCTGAAGACTAAAATTCAGCAAAAGGTAAAAAGCATGTTTTCTCATCCCTTTCATCAGCTGAAAATGAGAGCATTAACGTGATGCTGAAAGATCCCTTGCGCATGCTGTTACCAGCACGTGCCACAGGATCATAGGTGGTACTTTATGTGTAAATTTAATGAATTCATTCAGGCTGCTGTTGCCTGCAGTGACTGCTTTGTGTCAAAAGCAAACCAGAACATGAACATAGGTTTACACGGTGCCATTGCTTGCTTATTCACTTCCATGTTCTTTACCACACCACAAATTCATATCAAAACATAGATAACGTTAACAGAGAATAATCCATAATCCCTGACATCCTGGTACAATCACTTTGATGTGGATTTAACAAGGAATCGACATATCACCACTGAGGCTTGCTTTCAACAGCAACAACCCACAGTACACATATAATTCCCCGAGTATATCACAAAGACTCATGCATTGACACTGAAAGTATATAGGAAACATACACGTTATGGGGAAAGTACAAACATGTGGTGTAGCAGGCATTACTGTTGGGCTGTAACAGTGAAACACTGTATCACTTTATCAGAATGAGTTGGGTTCACAAAGGGTTATTTCATAAAATGGTAGTTTCCTTCCTATAGCATCTCATCACGAAGTTTAGTACAGGGTAGTAGATTACACTTTTCCTCCTGGATTCAGATAGGCCTTGATTTTCATTTTTAAATGCAATGGAAGCACTGAATTCAGTAGAGCTTTGACATACATTTAAAATAAAAACTGTAATGGAAACTTATTATTTCCCCCCCAAAAAAAATCAGTCTGCAAAATGCTTTCAGACTGATGTTCAAGCTATTTACATATAAAAAGAAGGAAGAAGTGCATTACTTTCAATTGCTTGAGAATTTGTACAGCTTTCCATTAAACGCTACAGCAACAACCACACACCTCCAGCATCAATCCACAAAACGTTTAATATTAAAAGCCAAGCCACAGTCTTACAGAGGATGAAAAAAGACACGTTATGAAAATTAATAACTTTAATTATCACGATTTGGTTCGGTTTTAGCGCTTCCCACAAGAATGCACAAAACAGGGAGGAGGCACCGTAAGCACTCGGTTAAAATATACCCACCCCTAGCCGAGAGCTTTTTGGTGTTGATGATTTTGGCAGCGTACTCTTGTCCTGTCGTAATTTTCATACATCTCCTCACGACCGAGAACGCCCCTCTGCAAACCAAGAAGCGGACAAAGTGTCAGCGGCACCGAAAAGGGGGGCTCCCTGCGGATACGATGGCAGAAGCGTTCTCGCGGATTTCAGCGAGCGGCGTGACGCCGACAAATTTTTAGAAAAAAATAAGAAAGAAACGAGAAAAGACAGAGAAGGGAGGCGTTTTGGGGCGTCGCTCGATATCGATTTTATTCCCCACAACGGCAAACTCGGGTCGGAGACGCGCGGCGGGGCGGCAGCCACGTCCACAGCCGGCGGGTTGGCCGCACAGCGGGGGCTGCCCGCTGCCGGTGCCCGTCCCCATCCCGGTGCAGGTCCCGGTCCCCCCCCCCTCCCCCGAGTCCCCCCCGTCTCCCCCCGCCCCAGCCGGGCGCCAACATGGCGCTGGCGGCCCCCCGCCGCCCGTTAACGGCCCCCGCAGCCCTCAACCGACGGCCGCGGAGGAGCGGGGCGAACCCCGCGGCACCCCCCGGGGCTCCCGGCCGCCTTCCCCCCCCCGTCTCCCCGCGCTTACTTCCCGAGCTCCTCGAAGAGCTGGTACTCGTCGGTGAACCTGGTGCAGGTGGCGGTTGAGGCCATCATGAGGGCGGGCGGCCGGCCGCCGGTGCCTCCGGCGGCCAGGGGCGGCGGAGGGGCTGCGCGCTGGGGCAGGGCTGGGCTGGGCGAGGCGAGGCGAGGCTCCGCCGGCTTCTCCTCCTCCTCCTCCTCCTCCTCCCCGTGACGGGGCTGCCTCGGCGCTCTCCCCGCCGCCCGCCGGCTGGTCCTCCCGCCGCGGCTCTCCCCTCCCCTCTCTCCCACCCCCTAGGAAAATAATAAAAAATAAATTATTGAATAAATAAATAAATAAAAGTGTATCCACGCAGAGGCGGCACCCCGAAACGGAAAGCAAAACCGCGGCTGGGAGCAGCGGCGGCGCCGCCGTGCCGCTCTCCCGGTGCCGTGCCTCCCCCTAGCGACCTGCGCCCGCCCCGTCGCGGCTCCCTGCTGCCGCCTCGCCGCCGGCTCGGCTCCACCCCCCCCCACACCCTCCCCGCGGTGAGCCGCGGCCCCGTCGGGGACGCTGTGGTGATGGCGAAGCGGGGAAGGGAAGAGAAGAAGGGGAAGGGGAGGGGGGGGGGAGCTGCTGCAGGGCGGCGGGCGGCGCTGCGCGCCCTGAGGAAACGGATGCACCTGCGGCCCGCTCCGCCGCGGCCGCCTGACGTCAAGCGCCGCCCGGTTGGCGCGGGGAGGGCGCTGGCTGCCGCGCGGCACGTGCGGGGCGGCGCCGCTCAACGGCCGCCAGCGGTCGCCGCCTCGCGGACGCCCTGAGGGGAGCCCTGAGGGGAGCGAGCCCCCGCGGTGCGCCCGTCGGAAGCCCGGGGTGTCGTTGTCCGCACCTCCCCGAAAGACACGCTGATGGAATAAAGCTTTCACACGCGGGGGGGGGGGGTGGTTCTTGTGAAGTGAAACGTGTGCGTGTTGGCGTTCAGCTTCACCTGATGGTTTCCTTTTCTAAAATATTGAATGGCGAGGTAATGACAGCGGGTGAAGAAACGCCTCTTCGAACTACAACCTGCTAGCCCCAAATCCAATCTCCCGACTTCGAAATTTTTGCCACTTTAACAAAACACCCTCCAAACACAGCTACTTTTGCACATGCCACCAATGCAGAAATTAATAACCCTGATCATGTCTCTGGCCTAGCCTCTGCCAGTGATTATTTCCCCCGTTTTGCACAGCTCATACCATTTTTGGGGTATTCCTTCCTGATATCCTCAGCGGTGGCGAGTTAAGTAATGAGTTAAATTAACATCTGCACAGCGCTTTAAACACTCCAAGCACCGAATATGTCAGCTTGCATTACCGCCAGAGCTGCGCTACAAATCGCAGCCTGTAGCACGCATCTACAGCACCGAAATCCTTGCGTTGATGCGCGAGAAGCCCCACATCGGAAATACAACCACAAAATGCATCCACACAGGTCTCTCAAAGTTCCCGAGATCCCCGAATCGAGACCTCATAGCAAGCGTTAAAAATCCGCCAGCTCTTCCCTGAGTTAACGTGCACGCAACGTGAGTGCGTGAGCCTGCGTGTGAGGCGGTTTTCCTGCCTGCGAGGTGGCTTTCGTGGCGTAAAGGGGGCCATGGAGGGAGGCTTGGAGCCGTGTGAGCGCGCACAAAGCATTTACTGCCCAGTTCCTCTCCAGGGGACCCTTATGTGCAGCAATGTGAGAGCAAAAAGACCAGAGGATGTTTCAATTTAGACCAGCAATTTACATAGGAGCAAGAATGAAACTGCTCTCACATCAGTGAAGGGAACGTGCATTAAAAAAAGCATACAGAACAGTAGACTATTTCCTTGTCTCCTCTAACAAAATTATACCACAAGTTGTGCATAATTTTGTATAAATCTGCATAAATAACACAATCAGCAGTACTGAAACCTCTGAGTTGTCTGACGATTGTAAGTATTTACATTACAGGGGCATGTCTGGCAGGTTGCTATCTCTGTATTTGTAGACATGCAAAAATTAAACATATTCCCCTGTTCTATCTCATTTTTTTTTGTAACAGTGCATTCTGACAACAAGCATTTGGTCAAAGCATTTCTTAAGATGGTGCCATACATTTAATTCATCATAAAATGTTCAGTAGAAATTCTTAAAGTCCATTCACTTTCTTTTCTTGCCACTGTTTTGTTTAGCAATGACATTACAAGAATGCATGGTCCCAAGTGAGATTCAAACAAAAATTCCATTTATTTTTTTCCCCTCCTTCCCAATCTGGGAAAAAAAGAAGAAAAAAAAAAAAAGTCAGGAGGAGGCCAAGGAGTCCTAACAGAAATATCAAGCATGAAATTTATTA
Organism: Aythya marila; assembly: GCF_965140915.1. Lineage (NCBI taxonomy): Eukaryota > Metazoa > Chordata > Aves > Anseriformes > Anatidae > Aythya > Aythya marila. The sequence continues at coordinate 2,769,404 of NC_139045.1, read as the reverse complement.
TAGGAGTTCAGGAAAGAAAATAATTGTTTACAAGATCAGTATCATAGGACTTGGAGATTGTCCATAGGGACAGATACTAGGGAAATGATGAGTAGCTTGGAAACACTCTGTGGGGAGGCTTTCTTCTTGTTGCAACAATCCTCTCTCAAATGCAGCTCACTCTTGAGCTGAGGCAGAACTGGAGCTTGTAGCTGCCATTTAAGTACTCCATAAATTCTCCAAATTGTTCCTGAACAGGCCAAAGCCTCCACAATGGCAGCCAAGGACCTGGCCCTCTAGGTTAACTTCCAAACCCTGGTTCAAGGTTCAGGTTTCCATTGAGACCACAGAAACAGTTAATCTGTGGTTGATCTAATGGATACAGAAAGTCAGATCTCAATAATGAACTAAAACGGGCTTTAAAAAATCCCAGAACGTGTGTCTCTTCTCCAGGAAAAAAAAAAAAAAAAAAAAAAAAAAAAAAAAAAAAGAACTATAAATAATTGAAGTCTATAAGAAACTGAATAGCTGTTCCTCTAAAGTTCCTGAAGTTTAACAAAATGTTATAGCTTCAGTTAAATGTTATTTAACTTCAGAATCTGAAACTACATTTATGGTAGCAAAGGAAATTGTATTTATTTTTAAAGTATGCTATTCAGCAAGGTCTTTCCTTTATATGGCTTCATTTTTAGAAGCCAAAGTGAGGTTTTCATTTTATTTCTGATCTTGCAAATACAGATTTTCAATTTGCTTGTGTTTTGAAGGAGTCAGAAAGCTTTTGAAAGGTCATTTGTGTAGCCTGCTCATTATGAGCAGTGCTGGGAATATTGTATATTTATTTCATGAACAAATTCAGAAGCCATTTACAGCAGAGGTCTAGACAGAAAATGGCCTCAAAACCTCACTAATCTTAGGTTTAGAGAAATAGCTGCTTTATGACCAGATGGTTGAGAACTGCTAGCAGCCCTTGGTCCTTCCCAAGGTTTCATGTGTTCTTGTGGCAAGGCTTTTCTTTACTGCCTTGGGCGACGGACTGAAAACGCTGAAGCAGTTACAGGTACATTACTGCAGTAAAGCTGAAGAACTGTAATTTGATCAATAGAGTATCCGTATCTTGTTGAACTGAAGTGTGAGCCAGACTGACAGAAGTCGCTGATTAGTGAGCAATCACCTCCTTACTAGCACATGAAAAGTATCGCTGCTTTGCACCGTTCTAGAGAGGCTTGTGCTGATAATGTGTGACACCCGCCTGAGACGACCAAGAAGGTGCTTGTGGGCTGCATCTCACGAGCGAGGAGGAGGTGAAGGAAGCTGAGATCTGTGGAACAGAGCAGCAAAGCTAAACATTTCTGCTAATGTGATCAGCAGGGAGAGGGCACTGGGTAGGAGCACAGTGGGAAAGTCAGAGGAGAGGTACTGAACTAGAAACAAAAAAGGAAGAGAAAGTGCTGCTTGTGAGAGAGAGGAAGGGAAAGATATTAGACAGCAGAGAGAAAGAGGAAATCAGACCGAGGGAGCCGAGGCTGATGGAGTTACGTTGCTTCTGTAGCAAGAGATGAGAAGAAAGAGAGTAAATGAGTTTTATAATAGGAGTGGAGAATCACAGAAACGTAACAAAAGGAAGAAGAAAGGGAGCAGAGAGAGAAAAGGTTGGGTTTTCTTTTGTTTGCTTGTTTTCTTAAGGAAGAGCTAAGTAAAAGGAAATTGAAAGAAAGTAAAACAGTTGTTAGAGTCAGGAACTAAAATAATCAATGTGAAAGTGGACAGGAAAATGAATATGCAAAGACGATGGGAAAAACGGAGAGAGGTTAATCAAAAGGTCATATAAGTGCACGTAAACAGGTGTAAGAACAGAAGAAAGGATCAATAGTAAGAAATAACACAGCGTAAGGTACTTGGGTTTGCAGCTCATTGCAATAGTTCTGTATCCATTTGTTATTGGAAAACCATTTCTACTGACTCTGAAAAGGGTGCACTGCTGCCTTTTCACCTTTGCATCTGGGTGTGAAATCATCCTGCTTTCCCTCCATGACTAATTGCAGGCAATGCTGGGAGATGTGCTCAGGGGCAGCTGAAGGGGAGAGAGAGCTCCCCATCAGAAGAAAATGCAGTTTCTTCCCAAAGGGCTCTGCTCTGGGGTTTCTGCTGAAAGCCAAGGCTCAGCTTTCCATAATGACCCTTTAATAAGAGATTGCACACGAAGCCGTTTTGTAATCATGGACCTCAGTGCTTTCACATGCTGCAGAAAGACTGATTTGGAACAGGAGGCACGCAGCAACTGGGACATTCAGTTGCTCTTTCTGCCATGAGACTGGCCTCAAGTCCAGTAGACCGGAGTGAACCAGAGGCAACAGATGTCAGGTCAGCAGTAAATTATGCCGTGCCACGTGCTGTACCTCCCTTGTTTCCTCTTTGGAGCCGTTGCACTTTCCTAAATAATGTTTTCAGCAGGCAGTACCACTGGTAACGTCAGCTGGTCGGTATGGCAGGCTCGCTCATTGCAGCCTACATGCTATTATGTCCATGCACTGATGAGGGTCCAAGCTGTGTCCTCATGAATTCACCTAAGTGGATTCACCTAGGAGCAGCTCCCTCCCAAACGCCTGCTGGTCAAAAGCCCCAGGCGCTGACTCCAGAAGCTGAGGGCCAGTCCTACACATCCCAGATCTCCAGCGAGTTGTTAAGAGCCGAGATGGAGCCACTGAGAGACCCGATCTAGGGCTTGTTTTCTTTCCAGGGGAAGCTCTCTTGCTCAACCCCTTGCTGCTGTTGTTCCACCATGTGTGCGCAAGCACTCAGAGAAGTCGATCCTTGAAGGTTCCCCAAAGAAAATTAATTATTTACCCATTATTTACACTCCTGGCAAGTACCATTACTACCTGACTATGGCAGCGTGTGTGCTCTCCCTTATTCTCCTGCCAGAGTGTTCCTGCATAGGATTAATTTACTCTTCAGTGAACCAGAAAGATGTTGGCAGAATAACTGATTTGATAGCTCAGTGATTCTGTCACGCTCTTGGTATGCAGGGGACCAAGACTTCTCTCTGGCCTAAAAAAACATTGCTTCTGACAGATTAGGAGGCATTGCTGGCCATTTACCTTCTACCCCTAGAAGCACTAAAGGGAGAACTAGGTGAAAAAATAATGTTTTTTTTTTATTCCTCCTCCTCTTCTTCTCCTTCTTCTTCTCCTTCTTTCTCTGTCAAGGACAAAAAAACACAGGCTTAGCAAAAATTAAATGTTTTAATTTATTTCCATCAGAAAAGGAAAAAATGCTCTAATAAGATATGTTTCATCTCAGAATTTTAAATAATGTTTTTCTTTTTCTGAGGGTATTTTTAATTAAAATGTTCCTTTAAAATAATGCTTTCAAAGAGGGTTGTTTCTCTTAAATTAACTTTCATTTTGAGCTGAGTATTTTTTATGAACAGCTAGTAAATAAAGTATTATTTATACAGCTTTTCTTACAAGCAAATAGCAGACAGCAATGCTCCAAGAATTATACCTTTTGCCACTGAATTGCATGGCATTGATTTGAATGATAGATACGGGGAAAAAAGAAAAAAAGAAAAAAAAAAAAGGATGCTATAAGCTGTGGATGAATTAGTCAACAGAGCAAGGACTGGAAGGTGAGAGGGAAGAGCAGAACACAGGAGAGCATGCAGAAGGTTGTTTTATCATACACTTAATGACTGAGACCATGTCAGCAGGATGCCAACTCAGGAATTCAGATCCAGTGACAAAGTCAGCAAACAGAACTGCTCTAAGCAGGAACATTCTGAATCCTCAGATCTAACTAGAAAAGACCAGTGATTTATAGACGGGGTGCAGAATGCTTCAGTAAAGGTATTCTAAGCTGTAACGCTCATGAACATTGCTGCATAGATACAATATATTTTTGAAAAAGAGGAAGGGATACATCTCAGAACTGAGCCATTTAGCAGCTGGTTTATTATTTTCATCATCAGTTACGTTCCTCTGTAGGCAAATCACCTTTCCCTTCTGAATTGAATAAGGACTTAGCCTAATACCTACTAAATTTAATAGTTTTCTTTTCCCTGTTTTCAGTGGATCACCTGGTGAGCATGGTAAAGATAACAGCCTGGACATGTTGAGCTATAAATATTCTTAAGCAGCCAGGCTAACTTCCAGTCTGCCAAGGTTACTGCTGAATCTCAAAAGTCATTTAGTAGCAGAACACAGGATTTCTCCAGACCGCATTTCTCTTCTGGGCATGAGAGCCACATAAGCACCAGGACTGACTTATGCGAGACCTCACTAGCCTGCAGACTGCTTACACATATGTGCTACATACAAGATCTAGGAGCTGATATCCCACTAAGGATATATCAGGGTGTGTGCGCACACATATGCACACTATTATGGTGTTGTTAGAGGGTACAGTGAGGAACAGATAAGCACAAAAAAAGAAATAAAATTAATATTTTTTTTCTGACATCAAAAATGGCTTTGATGTTAATTTCAAGAATTAAATTTGAATGATTCCAAGATGCTGTTTAAGTGGCCTGGATTTTTGTCCCAATCAGCTGGCTAACATTATAGTTTATATATAATAACTTTCAGGCTTTGCTGAGAGCTTCCAACATTAACAAAAAAAAAATGCTCTGGTCTGAAACATACATGTGACAAACACAGAAGTATCTGTTACAAATTTCCCTGAAAGAAAGATAGACCCAGACCTTATTAAATTCCTCCCCACTTCTCTTTGAGAAGGAGTGAGTCTCCCATGTAGAAGAGCCAGCTCTGGGAAGATGTCAGGGAGATGCGTCAGGTTGACAAAGCACCTCCAAGGAAAGGTAAAGAACAAGAAACAACAAAACCCATCTGGTCAGGGCATGCAACCTCCCTACACTTTTTTTTTTTTTTTTTTTGAAAATGGCTCATGAAATCCTGCCTGTGTAAGACTCTACATTGTCTGTATAAAGCTTCTGCTGACAATGCTCATTTCATGTGCACAAATAATTAAACCACTTTGGGGAAACTAGAGATGACCAATACAAGTAGATCAGTCATTTCAGTGAGACACTGCTGCAGGGTCATTGCAATCTATCTTGCAGAGTTGCAGGAGGCTTCAGGCCTCTGAAGTGTGAACAAAATGCCCAGCAATTTTGGAGGTGCCGTGCTGGAGGACGCAGCATGTCCAGTGGAAGCTTGAAAGGGAGGAGAAAAGCCATGCTGACAAGTGAGTGCTGGCTCAGATGTGCTTCTGTAGCTTCCTGTTACTGCTCTTCGAGGGCTCAGTTTGTTTGTTTGATTTCTGTGGTTGCTTCCCAAATGTTTCTGGAAATTTTAGCATCAGCTTTGGGGCCTGTGTGATCAGTTGTCGGCAGGACCCAGGGTAAATGTATCTGCCTTCAGAGTTCCCAGGGGGTTCTTACTTTTGGTTCAATGGTAATAGACTCCAAGAAATACATGCTTTTTTTTTTTTTTTTTTTCTGGTGTGGTAAGAGGTCTTATTTTCATGTTATCTTATCATATAAGTTCAAAAGAAATATATGCATCTGGAAAAGCAGACTGTGACAACCTCAGTATCTCCAGGATTATGAATTAATTGCACTCTTGATCCACAAGATGCTGCAGCTCCACAAGATGTTGAATGGGAGGAGAGTGAAAAGGAATGGTAAGAAGATGATGCTCTTCAGTTATTCCTAAGTCACTCAAATAAATGCCCGCTGGTATTACTGCCAGTTATCACAATGCAGGACAACCCCAGGCTGGGCTAACCAGGAACAGAGGTTCAAGGACATAGAATATAGTTCAAGATGCATTTAATTTGGTAGAAATTGTGTGCAGTCATTTAAGTAGTGCTGAATCTTCACTCTGAATGCTTTTTGGTGATTGTTCTGTAAATACTTCCAGACACTTCCAAAACAAATGAGGGAGGTGGCTGAAAGTAATTTCATCTTCAGTACGTTTAGATTCAGAGCACCCTGTTAATGAAGAAAGTTAAAGAAGGAAATCAATTATAACATCCCTTGCTCCCCACCGCAGACACTCCCAACATCAGAGACTAAACGGCTTTCCAAGAGGAGATGAGGTCAGATCCAAGTAGCAATGAAGTCATTTAGAGCTGAGAAAAGAAACATGTTTGAATTTTAGAGTGGAAATAGGTCAACGTTGAGATTTTAGAAGCAGGACAACATTCTCAGAGAAATGGAAAATATCTTGATGGCAATAGTTTGGACAGACTGAATGGAAGAGGGGAGAAAAGATTTGGTCAGAATAGGGGGGCATCTTGAAACAACCAGTGCATAGGCTAGTGTTGAGATAACATTGACTGGAAAGGCTGACTTCTGAGAAGAACACAGTTCAAAGTCTCGTGGAGGGGTTAAATGTAAGTGGAGAAGAAATGGAGTAACTGGTTTAGTGACCTAGACAGCAGGGAGTGCTAATAGTAAGATAAAAATGAACAAGAATAATGGTACATAAAACTTTCAAACAGCTAGCCATCAGACCAACTTAACTTTGTCAGAATACTATTTCTTATGTCTTTGCATATTGCACTCAGCATACTTAAGAATACGCAGAGCAACAAATATACACTTAGTTACTGGCCAGAAAATATCAAGTAAAAGTGATTCCTTGAATTAAGTGCAAATTGTCTGTAGCAGTTCACTGGAACAAAACTATTTGAATAAGGGAAGTTTGGGTTTCCTTTCCAAGTAGAGTTACTTTGCAAAATGTAAATCAGTAGTACAAGAAACTCTTTCTTCTTTCCTTTTGGTTTTGTTATAATCATTTGCAAGAGTGCCAGCATTTCCCAACATTTCCTTACTGTGTTATCTCCAGCTCCACAGAACATCTATTGTCACAGCCATCTTGATAAGGGCGCAGCTGGGAATGCGACCACTATGTATCAGCTGTATGTAACATGATATTTGTTCTCGCTGTTTATATGGCACAAAAGGCTACTGTAGTGATCTTTACTGTTCTCTGTTTATAGAGCAAATTAAAGATGATCCCATCAGTCCTTTAACTTAGCTGCCTGCGTTCTCTCCAGCCATACCCAGTGTGCCGAGTGGCTGCATATTGCTCCCATTTGGGTCACTCGAGGGCAAGTGCGTCCAGCAGCCCAGTCCTGCAGCGTTCCCTTGCTTGCATGGGAGAGAGGAATTTCACAGCGAGACATCTGACCAAATGAGAGCATTTTCAGGCACGGGGCAAACCCAGCAATTTCAGTAATTATTCTGCTCATCATCATTATTCAGAATAAGCACGAATGAGCAACTGGATGGCTTACAGAGCGAGTGAAGGAAGACAGGCCTTTGGGTTACAGTCGTCCAAATATAGCCCGTGCTGACAGTGACTGAAGCAACTCTTATGTAATGGCCCTTCACCGACTGGAACTAAACAAGCCATGACCTTCGCGTCGCTCCCATCAGACAGAAGGCAATGGCATACATAAGCCTCCATCATAATTAGGATTAATAGGCAGCTTTATTGGGTGCTTGTTTGGAAAGAGCAAATAATAAATAGTTAGCTCCTACAGCCACTCTTTGAGGGCACACACATGCAGAGCGCAATCTGAGAAGCTGAGTCTAGAGCTCACTGGGTCTGGGTGGGATCGACATCCCTTGTTTCAGAGATTCCAGCAAAGTTGTTGCAAACAGCTTTGGGAAATACTGTTTTACAGGAAGGATCTTTAACTTAGCCTGGGTCTTTATCAGCGCTACAGCACTATCTGTCTTTCAGTATATTAGCACCAACTATATTGCACAAACCAGCAGAAACTTTTCACACTTGGAGCAGTTTTTTCTCTTGGAACTGTGAAAAATGATATATGGGCTGCTATCATTTTATATATTTCAAGCAAAACTGATGGCCAATTGAGAGCATAGAAACCTGCTGAATTAGATTCATCCCCTTAATGATATTTAAGCTTTGGCTCAAGTAAATATTTTTCTAGCAATTATTATGAAATATGGAGTGATTCATACCCCAACTAATGATTAGACATCTGCAATATTTTTGCATAGGCTTTATGTATACCTTTACTAGTCATTTTGTCTGTAAATACAGATTTTATGCATTGATCACCAGAATTAGTCAGCTTTTTTTTTTTTTTTTTTTGTCTGCTTCTTTTTTCTTCTCAATGTGTTAAACACAGCCCCTAGTGCTGCTTGACCCTGTCCTACTTTTAACAAAGCTGTAGCTATCTGCTTCCCTATCCCGACTTCTATCCAACAAATCTTTTTGATTCAGAATTGCAGGGAAGTCTTTCCACTTATTTAAAACAAAATTACTAAAGAAAAACAAAGAATGGTATTTCCTGGATGATATCCTACAGAGAAGTAGCTTCTTGATTTCTCCATTGGAAAACGTTCTTTCTTTCAGCTCTTTATTTTTCCTCTGTGGTTCCTCCTTCCAAGCCCAAGCACCACAAAGGAGAAAAGATCACCGAAATAGCTTAATCACACTGGAAAGCTTTTCCCTCCCAGCCTTAGTTGCTCTGTATTCATGACCTTGCTAAGTGTTTCTTCCTTTTCCTGGCAATATCATAAGGCCTAGGAGCAGGGTGGGTTTTTGTTTGTTTGTTTGTTTTAACTCTGTAAAACAGGTTCCCAAAATATCATCAAAATGATCTCACAAACACATAACCTATTTCTACATGCAAAAAAATAGTCCGGCTCCAAAATTATCAGTGCAAATTACTCGTCCAAAGGTTCTAGTTCTCAATTCTCTTTTCTCACATGAATTTGGTCATTGGCATAACTTTCCAGGAATCACTTAAAATATGGTCCAGCACATGAAATAAAGTATGTAAACCCAGCAGGAAGTGGCAATAGACATCAGTAGACAAGAGATAGGCAGTAATTATATGCACTTACCAATGAGAAAGCTCAGTTTATCATGCCCCAGGAAAAACATCGATCAGTTGTATATACAGAGAGCTGTTTGTAGCTAGATGTACTATCATTATTGCTCAATGCAGGTGGCATTAATCTTGGGAGACAGATAAGCAATGCAAATGGTGGAAAACCATGACTTCAGAGGGAAAAAATGCATGTCAGATGTAGGGATTTTTTTAATGTCATTTAAAGGTAACTTGCAAATATTTTAAGGTATTTAAAATGTAAATAGCATGTGAAGATTTACACAATATTTAAATTATAAGTTTTTGAAGTATTTTTAAAGCATTAATTTATACCAGTATAAATTCAGGATTATCAAGAATTGAGAAGTTATAGGATTGTGAATTAATTTTGTATCTCTGACGAACTTTGTTCTACAGTGAATGCATGACAAAGAAAGTTTGCATTCTGCTTGAACCCTTTGGTACTACCACAACAGAAATATGAAATAGCATTACTGCTCTGAGGAACTGATACATACATCTTCCTTCTCACACAAGCAAAATCACGAAAGAGCAGTAACAACATAGACAAACTATACCATCGTTGAAAAAAATGCATCTAAGAGGAAACTTAATTCATCTGATGCATAGGACTGGAAAAGCAGGCTGACACAAGATCATAGGAGAAGATTCTGGTACTATTTGCCACACTGTGACTCAAATATTCTACTGAAATTAATACTCTGTATTTACATGCACGTGATGGATAAGAGATTCTAGTTCTTGATAATTAGCGGAAGACATGTGGAAGACATCTGGACCACCCAAATTCCTGTTTGGTTTCTGTAATGTCTTGTTCCTTTCAACAGCTGCTGATTCCTAAGTTATCACAGCTTTTTAGGCATGCTTGCCATAATTACAGCGGTGCTGGTACATTGTGCATCAAATAGGATCTCTGTAAGCCCTTTGGCTGCTTCCTCTGTGTGCTTTAACAATGCGTGAATTGAAATAATGTTTTCCTTTATATATGTAAGCCCTTCCTCATCTATTCTGGATAAATCAGGGTTTGTATCATCATCTAGGCAATGCAAAATGATGTGGAGCTGACAATAACATGGAGTCAGCATGGTTGAGTAGAGCCTCGCTTGCCAAATAAAAAGCAATAAAAAAGAGCACAACCCAAAATATCCTACCAGTCATAGAACGGCTGCAGATGACAGAGGTGAACCGATTGATGGTACATAGATATCTAGCTCTATGTCAGCTGTGCCTCATCTCCTGCAGCATAAGGCATGCTCCTGTACCCACCCCCTCTTTCAGGGGCTAAAGTCCTTTATGTGCAGGTCACATTGCCACCACTACACCCATCTTTCCTCCTACACTGCTACTACCACTCTTTTAACTTCCTGAAGTTGAAGAGGTGACTCAATAGGAAGCAATCCACTGCATTTCCACTGCATTTCTCTGCAAAGACATGAGGATGTGTGTTTGTAGATAGACACGTGAAGTGTTCGTTTGATTGCTTGTGCAAGAATCCTGAGCTGATTGATTCAATAAGGAAGCAGTTCTGGTGTGACAGCCTTGCTTTACCTCAGGAACAAAAGGTTGTAGGTAACAGTGATCAGCTAACAATAGCTGCCACAGTGCATGCTGAGAGGTAATTTCATGGTCAAAAATTAAACTAAAAGGCATTAGAGCTGTGCAGGGTTGACCACAAATTTTCATCTCTTTCAATGCAATTATATATATATATAACTATGAGCCTTCTCAGAGATTCTTCTTATGGGCTCTGGTATGCTGCCATGTTTGATGTATCAAAAGGAAAATATCCGCACAAGAGGCCAGTAGTTGGGTTTCATCATCAGAAGCTCCTGGTGCTGCACATTACATTAGTGATGCTCCAGCCTTCAGAACAACCAAGAATAGAAGGACTGCAAAGCGCCACCCTGGATAAAAGCTTCACTCCTAATGGACTGCAATTTTCTGTCCCTCCATGCAGCAGGGAATAAAATGCCATCCCCATTTGTTTCTCTCTCCCCTTTTTTATATGTTTCTTTAAAAATGTCAGATTGTATAGGTACATCTGTATTAAAAAAAATAATAATAATGTACAGATCCATGCCTAATACTAGTACATTATTTTTATCAGTGTGTGTCACAGAGATACTTTCTGGTAGTTCTTTCTCCTTAAACTACATGCTGTACATACTAGATCTTATTCAAAGGCCATTTTTCAATAGAAAAAACTTTCTGAGATTTCACAAGTCACAAAAACAGGCCCACTTAGAATTCTTTGTCAGGATTTGCAGGGCAGGTATTACAGAAAGTTACTTTAAAGTATCCCTTTGAACAGCAGATCAATTGAGTGATTCACTTCCAGCTCATTTCTACTAGAATTCAGATAAGTGAATTGATTATTATTATTTTTTTGTTTTCTTTTTAATCCCATTTGATTTTTGAAAGACTGGTAATTATTTAGTCTTTGTTTTCTGTTATGTACTGCTAACTATGGATTTGTTTGGGTTTTTAATGTTGTTTTTAGAAAACAGAAGGTGTCAAACCCAAACTAGGTTTTATAACAACGCCATTACATAACCATCCAATTAGTAGCTCATTCAATGCTATTAATAGCAGCTTCCACATCTAAATCATTTTGTGTAGCACGACAATAACTGGCAAGAGAAGGCTTCATATTAGTTATTCATTCTCTGAAGAGAATAAATGAACTTCATGGAGATTTATGAGATGCAGAATAATGCACTGTTTATTAGCTGCCAGGCTGCTGTGTATTAAAAGGCTGTTTACCTTTCCGGATTCCCAGGAGATTTTGAGAACCAGTGCAATTTGTCTGTTGAAGTACCAGTACCTCAGGAGTTTTAGTCCCAGCTGTTTTATGTGACAGGCCAGGAGAACAACTGGGAGTGGGGAGGCTGGGTTTATTTGTAAACCGAATACAATCATTGAGCACTGGTCTAACATTCATGTTCCCAGTATCTTTCAATCAGGGATTGAGGCATGTGAGCCTAATATGTATATATATTTTATGTACATCTCATGCAGAAGGATACCAGAGACAGAGCTGAGACTGAGGTGGTCTGAAACCAGGAATTCTCTCAAGTCTTTTTCCTAGAAATAGCATCTATAATTTGGCATTACACTTTATGTTTACATTAACTGGCAGAACGTACCTAATTCCCCAGTGATGAGGATGTTTTACAGTGGATCAACTAGAACCCTGCCCTGAATATAAAGTTGGTTTTCTTTGTCTTCTTTTTCAGCTGCTTCATAGTGTCAGCTATTTCTGGGGACATTTGTCATGCTGCATCCACTTGAGCACAGACACTTACAGAGCGGAATCTGAACTCCTTTGAATAAAATAGGCTTGATTTTTGATCTTAAGAAGCTGCTTGAGCTTCTGACCACAGAATCTGAACCAGAATGTTTTGTATAAAAGATATTCTGAGAGTTCAATAATGATTTCTACTGAAAAAAAAAAAAAAAAAAAAAAGCTACTTTAAGAGTTGCAGCATGTGAGCTGCTTTGATCTTAAATTCCTCTGTTTCCGAACCCCAACATGGAAGCACTGAATTTACGAAGAGATTTTTCCATGCCTTGACAACCTTTCAGTCTACATCACAGAAATTTCCTCTTGTACTAGATGCCCCTATCTAATATAAAGATGGGGCAGATTTAGCTAGTTACATGCTTCTAAAATTACTTCTTCTCCTGAGGTTTGTATTATCCTCTCCTTGGGTATCTCCCCTGCTCCTGAATTTCAGACTGTTTGAGGTTTTCTGTCTCTCAGTCACGCTCTCCAGCTTCCCAGTGTATCACACTCCCCATCAGACGCTGCCTATGGGTACAGAACAATTTCTTCCGTACCTTTTTCCTATGCACAAGTTGTTTAAAAATAAGGATCTACTTACACTAGTACAAAATGAGTGCATAACTAATGGGCATGAGTGAGTATTGATTCAGGTCTTCGTTTATGTGTTTCTTGTTTGTGGAGTTCTTTATTCCCTTTTTACCTATCCTACAGATATATGTATTCTCACTGAAGGAAAAAAAAAAAAGAAGAGAATTCTCCTGTCACCTATGTGAGTTAGTTAAAACACAATGCACACACAGATTCTTTCATGGGAATATTAAACCATATACTGTAAATTGCTAACAATGTTTTTTCCTTGGTCTTTCATTTTATTTCTTACACCGATCTATATATTATTGCTTTCCTCTCTCTCTTACTGTCAACTACTTAAAGTTAATATGCAATATAAAATGTAAAACTGAAACATGAAAATGTAAAATGCCTTACATCATCTCTTTAGTGTTCTGCACAAGTATAATAATAAATATTCTATTCTTATTGTATTTCTCTTGCTGTCATGACAACGTATTAATTTTATATGTTCACATATCGATCATCTATTTCAGTGAAATTCACAACATATTTATACACTTACAGAATACATGAGATTCCCAAGTGACTTACACACAATGATGGTGAATATGTTGCCTACTCACCTTTCACATTTATGGCTAACTCTTCATGGAGCAAGCTGTGGATCTTTTGTATGTCTGGTGGGAAAGTGGAAAAAAATGGTAAGAAGTTAAAACCTACAGCACTTTTTGTACCTTCAGACTGAAGGTACAACAGTTCCAATGTATTAAAAATGAATTCTGTACAAATGGCAATCTGACAATCTGATATTGCCATTACTGCAACGGTGCTTGTTGGTATCTAATGGAGGTAAAACTTCCTTGTGGCATGAAATTACTTCCCTGACCGCTTACAGAAAAGAACTAAATAGTGCTGCAGTGCGTGACTTCTTGCACGCTGTACATATTTATGTCTCCTTGACTTCAGAACTGGGAAGAAAACTGCTGTCAAGGTTTCTTTCTGAAAATACCACACTGGCTGAGATACTTTAAAAGATACTGCCATGTTTTTGATGAATTTCATTTAAAAAGGAGGGAGGGAGAATCTAATCTAAGTGAAAACAAAGATTTGAATAATAGATTTTCAAAACTCAGCCAGCCATTCAGAACTGGAACAATCTGAACAACTCTGACTCCTGTCTGAGTTTCAAAAGAGATAATTAAATTAGGCTGCCATTTTCCCCCATTTTGTTGAAAAAGGAGAGTCTACAGGGCACGTAGAATGCCTTGGTACCATAAGCTTTAAAAATGCCTGGCAAAGCACTTGGCTCAGAAAAGCAGGCTTCCCAGTTAAAGCCAGTGAAGCAGATTCACCTTCAGTGTAGATCTGTCAAATGAAAGACTTACAGAAAAATGACTGTGACCCATTTTGTTTTATCAAAAAACATGTCTGTGATGCTCAGATAAAGAACCATATATTGCCTGAGTGCTCAAAGCTATTTATATGTGAGAAGATTGCTTTATAAGTAAGGATTTGTAGGATCAAACTAGCATAAGAACATCAGAAAAGCTGCGTCACACCAATGGTCCGTCCAGACCAGCAGTTTGTCTCTCAGTGGCAGAAGGAAATGCCAGGCAGGTATGGGAGCACAGAGCCTGCCTGCTTTCTCGATTTACGTGCCACCCTCTAACCACATGCACAGCTGACTTTTATATCAGTACACATTATATATTGCACATATAAATCGCCAAAAGGGAATGGGAAGAAAGCAGAGGGATCTGTCTGTGACATTTTCCAATTCACCATCAGCTATGTTGTATCTTGGAAGATGTCTCCTTAAAGGAAAGCATTGAAAGCACTCAAATAGTTCATTAGTTTACCGACCTCTTGATACACAGGTAACTTTAGTCAGTGTTATAGCTGCCAGTTTGGTAAAACACACTAATGTACGCATCCTGTAGTAGCCATCATATATATGTACCTAATTGTCTGGCACACCCTCTTGACAAGCTTCTTATTTCCAGAACAAGTGGTCTTGTTTGCCAGTCATCATGAATGGGCCTGTTAGTGGAAACTGCAATCCATGGGCTGTTCCTCAGTCTCAAACAGCACTTCTCTGAGCAGTAGCAGCTCAGTTGGGTATCTTGCAAATGAAAGTTGTACCATGTAAGATTTTTGGTGTCTTGAAGCTGGCGTTATTTGCTATGTGTACAGCACTGATAGTATTTCAGAGACAATTAAAAAATATCAAACTATTCAAGCAGCTTTTCATCTGACAAACCTGCAAGTGAAGGATTAATATGCCCCATGAGACTCTGAGATATAAAAGCTTTGTATTTATTTCAACAGCCCTGCCAAAGTGTTTAGAAAGGCTGCTTCCTGAGCATTGAAGTACACCTCTCATCTGCATTTATAATTTAAAATCTCTTTAAGTATGAACAACAATAGCTTGTGAATAAACTCACCCACAATCTGTAAAAGAAGAAGTTCATCCATGGCATAAAGATTGCCAGAATGTGGAAAGAGGACTCCAGTTGTGTTGCTGCTTTCACCTTCTCAATCTCAGCTGAAAAATAATAAGATACTTATTTGACCCTGAAACCTCTGATATAAGGAAAAAACATTTTCTAGATGATTAAAGCAAAATAGTTCTACACAGTTCTCTGCTCTCCTTGCAGTCATTTTCCTCATTTCTTCTCAAAGAAAAAACAACAAAACAAAACAAAACAAAACAAAACAAAAAGATTAGAAATACCACGTATCAGTAATGGTGCTGGCTTTACAATTAAAGACGTTTTTGGAAACTCACAGAAACACAAGTTTCTGATGTGAAAAAGACACATGCTAATAATAAGAAGGGGAAGGCCTCAGTTAAGACTTTGGTGCTTTGTCTCAGTGTGCTTTCTTAACAAGTAGGGTTGAACAGCAGTCCCTATTATTTTCCAATACATTTGCTTTGCCTTTCAGATTTTTCTAAGGTGGATGAATACATTTTATAACCGAACTGCTCCAATGGCAATTATCCATCTCATATTTCTATAGAGGGAAATATGTAAATAATTTCCCCTTATGTAAATAATTTCCAAGCAAATGCTACAGTTGAAGTTATGGTCATTATAGCTCTGTGTGTGTCTGTTAAAATCTTAGATCAAATTGAATATATAGATTAACATAAGATTAACATATTAACAATGGAATATCAAGAACCAGGGAGATTCAAGGCAGCAGTACCGCCCAGTTTTTCTAATGATCAACCTGCTCAAGAGCTGACTGTTTACCTTTTGATGCTTCTAAGACAACGCTGAGTGCCCTTCTCAAAGGTACGTTTCCTTCATTTAGAAGTTGTGAGGCCTAGTTCAGAGGTAACTGCGTGACATGCTTTATGGAGGGAGTCAGGCACAGGGATCTAATGATCTCTTCTGGATTTAACAGCTGGGACCAGAGATTTTAAGCGTTACCAGCAGGTAATGGCTTTGCCACTGAGAAGCTGGCTTTTTAGGGGAACCTGGGCTGAGTCCTGCCTGTGATTAATTGCTGGCTTTCCAGCCAAGCCTTCTGGAGACATTATCTGCTGATAGCTCAAAAACTACCTGCTCATCATTAAAACTGAAAGAGCTCATTTAGAAAGATAGCTGCAGGGAATGAATGGGCTCCTGTTGGAAATCCTGGATCAGAGAAAAACAATCCAGTTAATATGCAATCCTGTGGTATATAACCTGCAAGGTTAATCATGTAGGAAACAGATAACCTCTGCAACAGATACACAGCCACAACATGATTGGTATGTTAAGCTTCTGGCCAACAATTTTAGTTTAAAAAATAAAATAAAACCCGAACAGTGTAAAAAAACCCCTGGGTTCCATTTCCTAATGAGCCAGGAGAAGGTTTAGTCTTTTTTGGCGATAAATATCTGAAATAATTGAAGAAATACTGAAGGTATTGCTGTAAAGGAAAACACGTTTATGAGATCACTATATATTTTCATTAAGGACTATTTTCAGATTGTGAGTTTTATGTTCATTGCAAAGATTCAGAAAAGCTTTCTCAGCAAAGAATTGTCCAAGTAGGCTTGACAGAATTTTTAAAATGCTTTTTTGGGGGAGTAAAAAATTGGTGATTTCTAACACATTTGAATCTGAAAAAGCATGAATAAATTGATTATGATAAGCTATAGTGGACTAAAACAAAAAGATGACTTGCCATCTAAAAGGCACAGATGAATCAGCTTAGTTATGATGTCTCCAAATTAATGGCCTCTGAGACAGCAAATGAGAAACAGGCTGGTGAGGGCACATACCATGCGGAACAAAAGTGGTTCTATTTCCTGCTATCAACAACAGTCTCTACTTGCTTACTATCCCATTTTCCATTAAGTTAGAAAGACGCTTTCTTAACTGAATAATAGCTAGTTTGTTTCTTTTTGATCAGATTCATAAAAACACACAGAATGGACTGAATCTGAAATTGTACCATGGATGAAAACATCTGAGGAAACCGGAAAACTCTGCAAGACATTTATGAGTTTCTTACTATTCTTTCAATGTTTTTATCCAATTCCTCTGCAGGTAAGACCTACCGGTCTTGTATTTCAACAAGGCATGCCACACATGGAAATTTAACCTAGAACTAGAAGGCTGCTCCCGAGCCTTTTAGCCTTTTATCATACGGCCAGTCCTCACCTCTCCTCCTTTGCTAATTAGATTGAAATTCTACTCTATGCCAATATAATGTTAATGGTTAGAAGCCTTTGCTTAATATCCAGCCTATATGTATTCATTTTCAACTTGGAGCCATTTGTTCTGTTCCTCTGTTGTCCTTTAATTTCCATTATGCTTGTCCCTAAATGCTGTTTAATATCACTGCTGCGTTGAGAGTGCAGTTGCATTCTTTTTCAGTCTTTGTCTTTAGTCTCTGATCAGAGAATAACTTTCCATTTCCCTGTCATCCTTGAACCTGGCCTGATAGCTGCTCGGATTTGATTTTCTCTTTTTCAAGTATGGTTAAATCAGATCCTACATATTATTTATAATTACATGTCTAATCATATATATAATTATTATTTAGGAGGACAATTTTATTTCTGTCTGCCATTTTCTGTCTGCCATTTTGTTTGGAAAAATAAAATCTAAGTGGTATGGGGTGTTGTTTTTTTTTTTTTTCTTTTTTTTTTTTAGTTAGGCATGAACTATTAGATCACTTCACTGAGTGAAAATGAAAGTGTACATTATATATACTGATATGTATCGGGCTGATATATTTTCTAACTAATCATTTCTTAAAAATAGGGTCTCAAGTTTCCACTGTACAGCTCATAATAAAATACTATGGTCCCAAATCCTATTTTTTTCCTGACTTTAACAGCGTATTACTGTATTTCCAGGGGAGATACATATGAGTTATGAAGTTTGATTGCACAATAATAGCTGTTTGGGGATTTACAGCCCTTGCTATCTCTTTGTTACAAAGCTAACTGCCAACCATGTGAGAGTATCTTTCAGGAAAAACAATTAGCCATGCACAATGAAATCATGGATTATTGCTGTTTTGGAACTTTTCCGAACTTTTGGCAGGATTGCTCTGGAGACCCATATAACCTCTAGCTGTAAGCCCCTTGGTTGTTGGGACCCTATAAATATCAAGGTCAAGAGCAATCTCTGCATCTAATTGTCCAAAGAAATAAGTTTCTGGCTCTTTTCATGATGCCATTGACCTTGAGAAAAATAATTGCTAAGGTTAAAACGTCTCTTGGTGATCTGTTGAGCAGTAAAATTCCTTACTTGCAGTCATGACAACCCCCACCCCTGAGCTGGTATTTGTGACCTGCCAACTATCTAATTGTGACTCTCCATTAAGTTTTAGAGGTTGGATGGCTTAGGGAAGACTAAGATAAAGTCTGTGCACTGATCTAAGACAGCAAGGAGAAATGCCACCTTTATATTTGGATATGGATCAGTGGAAATAGTTTTCAAATACTACTGATTACTCATGAGCTGAAAACAATCACTAATTCCTTGCAGCAGCACAATTTCCGTATTTAAAATGAACATCATTGTTCAGAACTGACTCCCAATTTGCCATCTCATTTGCTTTCCTCAAAAGGTATTTAATGTGATCAACGTACTCACATAGAGAATCAACCAAATTATAAAATAATAATAATATATATATCAGCCTATAGCAAACAGACTGACTAATAGGGTTTTTGAAGGGAATGAAAAAATGCACAGGGCAAGTTGACTGGGCTCTAGGCTGTGCAGGAAGTATATCAGAAGGCTGAGCTGGTGGACCAGATTTATATGCACGGCCCCAGGCCAGCCTGAGAGCTAAGCACGTCTTACAATAACCTGAAATTAATTTTAGCTTCCAAAGTAGAAAATAAACCAGCAGGACTATGAATGGTCTCCACTGAACTGGGACTTGATCGGGGTATATCAGGAGTGCTTTGTTTCTGGAGCTAAGAGGCAAATCTTTATTGCTAACAGTGCCTGTTGGCATGTATGACCTTGGAATTACCAAGTACAATTTCAGATAATGCAGAAGGACATGGAAGAAAAGAATATTTAAAGAATCCTAATAGAAACCCTTACTGTCCCACAGGAAAAGATCTAAAAGTGCACTGTTGTCTGTTTAAAAAGTTCTAAGACAATTTGGATAGCTCCCATGCTATGGTGAACTCAGGGTAGACTGGTAAGGAAACCCTTAAGCCAACACAGAATGGCAAAGCAGAAACAAGAAAAAAATATCAAAAATCACTTAGCAAGAGTCAAGATGACAGGGAAAATATTAAGGAGTCACTTAGCAGAAGTGAAGACATTAATTCTGTTGCAGCAGAAAAATAAAAACAATCAGAATTTTGTGTTGATTAGCATGCACCCAGATTAGCTAGTATCACATATGGTGTAAAGTTTGTTGTTGTGTTGTTGTTTTTTTTTGAAGTGATCTGGTTATCAGTAGTTGCATGAAGAATCAAGGTGGAAAAAGGGAAGTCCAATACACTATGAAAAAAATACAGCTAATGCCTTTCTGAGGAGCTGACAAACTAGACACTTACTGTCTTGACCAAAGCTCTACCAATGGAAGTACAAAGAGGAATTCATCACTAGTTTCTGCTACAAGTACATCCTTGAGCAGGAGTAAGTACCCACCTATAAACTGAATGGTAACCTCAGACGTCTAGTACTGACATAACCTTGGAATTTCTACAAGTTACAGAAGAGTCCCCTAACTCAAAAATCCATTTATAATACTGAAAAATGGTACATCTTAGTTGGTGTTGAAGAGAGAGTTTTAGAATCCAAAACCAGTTTTATGCAAAATGAGATGTAAGAAAAAGAATTAAAATGAATAAAGAGACTGATAAATGAGAACTTAATAAAAAACCTTCTATTAGATGCACCCAAAACCACAAGCTTTGGTTGAAAAAGAAAACTGCGGGTTAAAAAGTGGTCTGGCTTTGAAAGTAATGAAAGTGATGATAAAGCAATATAAATATTGCCACTTTCAGTTCCTTGAAAGTAAGGCTGCTTCTTTAAATAATATATCCTTCTTTCCCTTTCTGGGTTGATGTAAGGGTCTGTCCTGCTGACAATGGGAAATTTTACATTGATGCCATGGGGTGACCTTTGAAGCTGTTCCCTTCCTGAATGAACTGTAAAGGATCTTCTGTTATACCAGAGTCTTAAGTATAAGGTTAGCAAGTAAGTGATGCACTCAGTGTTTGGCCCAAGCTCCT
Organism: Aythya marila; assembly: GCF_965140915.1. NCBI lineage: Eukaryota > Metazoa > Chordata > Aves > Anseriformes > Anatidae > Aythya > Aythya marila. The sequence continues at coordinate 2,748,999 of NC_139045.1, read as the reverse complement.
TCCTCTTGCCTGAGTCAGTCACGTATAAATTAAATAGGACTACTATGTTCTCCATGTCTCCTCTCACAGCCTTTCATCAAAATTATTAAAAAATTTATTTCCTTCCTCCATCACCTGCTAATGTTTTTCAGCATTAGCTGAAGTTGTGAGCCCAAGGTGAGAGACAGCTAGAGGAAAGAAAATCATAGAGCAGGATCACAAGGCTGCTCACTTCTTCTGAACTTGACGCTTTATTTCAGCAACTCCACTGGATCCCACTCTTTCAAACCTTTACATTTTTTTGCCAGCTCAGAGGCTCCAATTTCAACATTTTCTTTACAGTAACTCCTAGTTGCGGCAAGCCAAATGGACATATTTTTCCAGATAGATAAACCCCCTTCACTCTCATCTGAGAATAAGACCAATATGCGGAGTGTTCAATGCATCTTACTATTAACATAAATACAAACAAGGAAGCCAAGTCTGTAAATTACATGAGATAGGCTTTTCCCAGAGGACAAGAAGGAAGTATATGAATAAAGGTGCATATGTAAGGCAAGGCTGAACCCCTAATAAGACATCTGTGGAAAGGCAGGAGAGAATAAATCTTTTCCTTAGTCTCCCTGTGGAACTGCATTAATCTGGCCTCAATTAGGTTTTTCTTACCTATTGCCTTTCCTCCCATGAGCAAGCAAATAAAATCTGTAGCAAGGAAGGAAAGAGGACAGCCACAGCCAAAAAAGAATGAAAAAAAAAGAAAAAAAGAAAAAAAATGTAGAAAATTATCCTTTCAGAGCAAGAGACAGTTAAAATACTGCGATTAAGCAAAGCATGGGTTGCCTCTGAACCATTTACGAATTTACACAGCTTATGCACTACGTTTTCTCTGCCCAGAGCCAAACAACTAAGACTCCCCCTTTACAGAATATTCTATCAGACACAGAGAATTAGGTGATGGTCTTGAAGAAGGGATCCCCCCTTGTACAGCCATTTTCTGTCAGTCACTGAATCCTGCTCCCTTCTTAACGCAGCCTTGAGGGTAAAGTTTGCTCATTCTCTCCCTCCCACTTTATCAGATTTGAATGTCTAAAGAACAACCGCATTCCTCTTGGACTCGTGTAGTGTAGAGACTCTCATTTTCAATAACAGAAAGACAGTCACTTCTTATGTTCAGAAGCCTATTTAACTCTTACACGTGTAAAAAATGTTGTGTTCTGTGTAATATAAAAGTGTCTTCATTGTGAAAGCCTGTTTATAAAGTGCTGACAATTAGCGAACTACTGATCTAGTAAAGAGGGTATGTTTGCACACCCACAGCACAGCAGAGAAAGACACCAAGGTCCATTCACATGTGGCTTGGGTATGTGGAAAGTATGGACTTAGAAGCAAGCTTCACAGACTTCAAAGTGTTACCTTCAGAGTATGTACACAGACTGTAAGTCAACAACTTTGAGACATATCGTTAATCTCTTAAAAACAGCAAATGAAGCAGAAACATCAACAGAAAATATTTAAAGATTTCCTATCCAAATGTTTACATTTGTTGAAGTCACAGACAAGATCTACCATTTCTATTTCTGCTAAAAAAGAATATGTATATGAATATATCCATCCATTTACCTGTTCATCTAGCCATCATCTTGTGATATATCATAACGCTGCAAAACCCTCTAAACACCATCTGATTAACATACCATTCATACCAGGTAGGACCCAGATAGCATCTTCCTTCATCATCATCGTGCAGCCCCTGGCAAAACCTGAATGTGAGTGAGGCCAGAGGGCCCAGCCCCTGGAGCAGCCACACACCTGGAAAAACCAGGACCTGGGGACGTTGAGTGAACTTTCTGTAGCACTGACTGAATTATCTAAATCTTGGGAAGATCAGCTTCCTTTAGCCTTGCTCTGCAGCTCCCACAGTCCTTTCTCATCGCTCCTACTCCATGGTATCATCATTCCTCTGTGGTGATCCCAGGCTGTTCACCTTTTCTCATTTCATTCTATTTCGCTGCATAATCCCCTCCCAGGTATACCACCTCGCAGCAAAGGAAGTAATCAGGACTGCCCATTGATTTTACTGCTACAACATGGTTCTCCTTGACTTGGCACTCTGCCACCTTCCCCACCTAATTTCTATTTACAGCTTAAACTCTTTGAGGCAGGAGCTGTTTAATACCCGAGGCTTTCACAATGCCTAGCATGCTTGTGATCTATCTATTGGCCTTTTATTTTTAATCCTTTTCCTATATAATGCATATGATTCATTAATATGAAGTCTCCCGTAATATAGAACATCTGTTTTTTTGTAAGTATATGTTTATTTTTTCATTTTAGTTACTCTAGGAAACTGTCAAGCCGGCTGCAGGGTATTTTTTCTTAACTGGATCCTTAGCAAGTTGATGCAACTAGGATGGGAAATCCTTTCAAATTTCATCTCCCAGGGATAATCCCATGTTGGTAAATGCTATTTCCTGTTTAGATGCTTGTGTTAGGAGAACATCCTTCTTCATAGCTGCATCTTTTATTTAGTTTTGAAAAAGATAATCCTTGGGTTATTAATGCTTTCTATAGTCCTGTCGAGCTTGGCAGAGTTTTCTTTCCTTATATTTCACAGCACTTCCCCCCCCACCCCCCCATATTCCCTTGAAATGTTTCCTCCATCTGTTTTGTATTTTAATGCTTCGATGATGTTCTGTATTTTGGGTGATTTGGCCATTTCTATATAGGGCATTATCTGCTGTGCCTTTAAAGATGTACCAGCTTTGCAAATTAGGGACCCAAATGCTGCTAACCATCTCATTACTGGTCAAACAATGATTTTTATTTTTTTCCAAATGTCAGATAACAGATGGTGAACACAATTTTATTTCCCCTCCTTTAAAAATCTACCAAAAAAAAAAAAAAAATAGAAAAGGGGAGGACTGGACACATGCTTCAGTTTTTAATCGTATTTGATTTTAGTCATTTTATTTTTTATTTTAATCATATTTGACAACTAAAACCTTACCAGTTCTATAGTTAACAGCGTTTTTCCCCCCTGTTTTGGTTAAAATTTCATACTATGAAATCTATTCAAAATTGACAAACTGTTTACTGTTTTATAAAGTTAATCTGCTTTTGCCTTTAAGACAGTGATGTCAAAATAAAATTGGTACATTCTTCTAAGTTTTTAAGCATGAAAAATAAATTAAGCTACATTGTAAAAAAATGCATTTAGATTGTTTTTAAGTAAGGAATTACTATTGTTATGATTTTCTTGTAGCAAACTGTTCTGTTCTAGGAAGATGATGTAAACTGATGAAAAAAAGATCCATGGAATACACTTCATAATGCAGAATTTTATGTATAGTCTAGAAATATTATCTACTATTTAAACATTGCATCACTTGATAGATACTTAGTACTTATATTGCATTTCTATTAATGGACACATATTTTCATCTTTTTTTTTTTTTTTTTAATATATATTAATACATTACAGGTGATAGAAGATATCCCAAGGAAAAAATACTCAAAAAATACAGTCTACTGCAGACATGAAATGATTGATTTGAGGATGCAATTTAGCTCAGAAGAAGCCCTGTATGATTTGGAAATGGGTGACAATTCTGAGGGACTGGAACTTGGAAAGATGTTACAATAACCTTCACTTCAACCTCTGATTTGGTATTTGTGTCTTCCTCTGTGAATTCATGCAAGGAGTACACTGTGTGAAATAGAGTCTATTCAGTTGGACTCAGACTCCATAGGGTGGCTGACACGATGCTCTGTTTTATTCCGAGTGTGTCTGATGAGGCCTCCAACTTGGTCCAAGTGGATGATGGGGTTAAATGTGTATTTCTTCTCATTGAAACTGTTATCATCATAAAAATCTTTAGGATAAACTTTGCAATCTTGTCTCTATCAAGATCTCTAATGACATTATTAGGACTTTTCCTTGAATACATAATTACTTGAATAAATAATTACTAAATATTGGACATTTAAAAGTAGTCTTGACTTTGAAAGTAACTATTTTATTGGGGAAAAAAGTAATTGATTACAATGTCTTCCCCTGTATATAATCATTTACGTATTTATTACTGTTTGTTATCATAATGTATATTACTTGCTCCCACAAAAAGGCTGTGTGCACACAAAAGAAGAAGAAAACGATAGAAAACTCCTATCTAATAAATGCACAGTATTATATGCTAAGATCCACAAGATTCAAAGAGTAATTGAAATTCCCTGGAGAGGTGAGAGCCAAGACTGAATATATTTTTCTTTATTTACCTCTTCTGATGTATTTTCTCAGTTGTTTTGTTCAGAGAACAAGGAAAATGTTTGTTTTATTATTAAACTTCCTGTTGGAGATTTTAGTGTACTTTCTTACTTTTATAAGAAAACTATATTGTCACTTTAAATACACCCACCTTTTACATGTTCTGAATAAGAGTCCCTGAGGAATAATGAAAATGTTCTGTCTCATTTTTGAGCAAACTATGGCAATATTTCCCATTCACTTCTGTTCCAAAACTTTCCATTAGCAGAATATGAATCTCTTCTTTGCCACCTTGATGGAAAAGGAGAGGAGATGATTTAAATTTCGTTGAGTAATTTAAATAACAGCAATATTTCATCTTTCTTAGCTGCCTCGGCCAAAACTCATCCTAATGCTCCTCCAAATACTTTTATTCTCCCCTGCATATTTAGCTGATGCCAGCAGATGCTTAGCCTGCGTGTCAGCCCTCCAGGGATGGAACCATAAATGTCTTCCTCAAAACTGCATTGAGTACCATTCCCCTTGCAGCAAAACTTAATGACTTCAGATTGGAATCAAAAAACAAATGAGGCCCCTCTCTAAGAGGAACTCAAGTTATAGTTTGCTTTCTTATCCTTGCTTGAACTCAGCCTTCTGCAACCCTTGAAAGGCTTTCTCTCTTTAAAATTCATGTATTCTGTGGACGGTGCTCCTAGCATCATCCTGACAGGGATGAAAGGCAACGGGGCAAAAACAAGCACTGAACAACCATTTTATTTGATCACCCTGCATGGAGTAGATCTGTGTCTAAAAAAAGCAACACTTTTCCATTAAACTGAAAGCAGACAAAAATAAGATGATCACATGAAATAAGTCCAACCTTTGTGAAATTAATTGCCTGACTCAACTATGCATTATATTGGTGAGACTGGACAGTTAAGTTCATAACAGTTTGTGTATGATTGTGTTAAGTATTCTATCAGCATTTCTGAGTTGGGACAAAGCTTAAAATGTACCAAAAAGCAGAGGCTAAATGAAAAGTTTTTTTTATATTTTTTTTTCCTGAAAACATGGTTTTCAAGCTAATCATATGCTTTTGAGATCCTAATTCACGATTTCTGCATGACTGGGCTTGGCAGTACTCAATGTTTGTTACCAGCTCAGTGTTGCTGTGAACACTGTGAACAGTATCCCAAGTGAAAAAACAAAGGATATGAGTATGTTCTGAAGACTGAAACCTTACTAAGAAAAACTGACTTCATAAGAACATTTTCTATTCATTTTGGTGACACAGAAAGACAGGAAGCTCAGAGAAAAGAAGTTTGTTTTGTAAGATTGGATACACTGCTATTAAAACAAAGAGATAAATATCAGATTATAAACACCAGTTCCTAATGTAATTCGGTTTCCTTCCATTGGTTTAAACAGGTATTAAATTGACTTTAAGGCAGCTGTGTCAACTCCTGTCACAGAGGGGTTGAGTCCTGAGTATATAAGAACTTGATTTCTTATAGCTCCCATGTTGTGTAGAGGCTGATCATGTCTCATATCTGCCAAACAAATGAACAAAACCCAAATCCCTCACCACATGAACTCAGTTTAGTACATTTTGTGTTGCTACACATGTATATACAAGGTTATTGTCTCTCTCTATATATACATGCACATTTGTATATAGAGATAATGTGTATATAAACAAAATGGTATGTGTACACATACATATAAATTAAAAAATGCATTCACATGAAAATTATAAAGACATTACAATGACCTGATCACATGCTTTGTCTTTACTCCTTCCATCCATTCACTCTTCACACTAGCTTGTCCCCAAAGTAACAAGGCCTGCAACTAGAGAAAGGGTAACTTCTCTAAATCTCACAGTACTGTAATCCTGGATTTGAAAAGTAAAGTGGTACCATTACAGCAGATAATTGTACCGCTGGAGAAATAGGTCAGAGCTGCAGTTCATCTTGACAGTGCTGCCAACAAATGAGGTCAGGTTTTGCTTTCCTTTATTGTGCTATTGCTTTGAAAGAAAAGACCTTTTTTCTATGTTGGTAAGCACTCCCAAGCAGCAACCCTAGAAAAGATAATAGGAGAAACGAAATCTCTGGTCTCTCTAGTCTTAGGTATCCAGTCCCTCCTCACAGAGCAAGCTCTTGCTTGTACTAAAGGCTTCCAGTGTTTCCCTTTGTGCATTTCACCAAACACATGCACAAATTAAATCAATCTTACGATGCTCTTCTTAGCACTTCTCATAAAAATCACATACGTTCTTGCAATTAAGTAGTATACAGCATGCATCCTCAGTGTAAAGAATAAATATGCAGATACATTCACATCATTTTCTGTTGTTACATGTGCAGTGGTTGGTTATTTATTAAAGAAAAGTCGTCTCTACAGAACTACTAAAGGAAATGAAAATAAGAATCTGAGAATTTTCTGCAATTACTTCTTTGGAATGTAGTCATTCAAGAAGGAATTTTGTGCAGCTGGTACAGGCAGTACAGCTACAAGAAACACAACTTTTGTATAAACTCTCTCTGATCCCTAAGGAAACCTCAGGAAACAGGCTATTGCAATGCAGATTTGTATGGTTCCCTGAAGAATACTGCACTTGCACAAATCCTTCCCTGAAGAGATTTAGCTTTTCAACAGTTTACACTCAAGAACAGTTAATTTTGATGGCTTCTGCATACTTCACTGATGCTTACAAGTCTAATGTTTAGTTTTCATATCAATTACCATATGAGACTCTATTCTGAGTCAGTACCTTGTGAGCTGCTATATCTACACTTACTTTGTTAGATGGATCCATCCTCTGTGCTAACAGTAAGCTTGAAGCAGGCTGGTCTCTGAACAAGTTAAAGTGTAAAGAAACAACCAAGATGTAGTCAGTTAAGTCTTTTGCTGTCAAGCAGTAGAAGCATGGAAGAAATACACAGGCACGTCCCCTGCTCTATATAACACAATGCAAGTTCTATTTCAGAGAACTTGTGCATAATACTGTTGATTTGAATAGTAAGACTCACTTGCAAGAACACAAGTGAATCCACTGCTACAATCTTGTTTGCAAGCATTTCCAAATACTTGCTTTTTGTTAACAGATGTTAGTATTTATGCAATTACTCATGATTTGTAAAAATCTGATCAGCTTGTGCTAAGAGTGAGCTGTTAATTCCTTTCTGATTAAAGCAGTTTATCTTATCTGAAACTAAAAGTTTGCAGTCAACATTTTTCAAGTTTTCTATTTCAATAATGCTCTAGATATATACATTATATATTAAATAGATACAGAGGAAACCTCTTAAAACAATGAAATATAAATGAGTCATTTGGTAAAGGCAATGCATTTTTCTACCAGACTGATACTTTTTTTGTTGTTGTTGTTGTTCAATATGGACGGATAGCATAATCTAATGAACCTGGCAAAGGGGAATTGCTATTAAAATAATGAACTACTACTTCTTATTTTTCAAAGTAACAGATGAAAGAAATGTTAAGTATCACCACTTTCCCTCTGCTCTAGGCAGACTAGGTAGATAAAGTAGATAAATGGTAGATAAATGGTCTGTAGCCATTCCCTATTTGACATGGGGATCTTTCTACAGAATTGTTACATAGGCTTCTGGATAAAAATAATGATGATATTTAAGAGAATTTACATCTCATTAATGCATATATTTGAAAGTAGAAAATATGAATGAGTCAATACTCCATTGTCTCTAAAGATTTCACAAACTGTGTCTGAATTTCCTAATTTAATACTTGAGTGTGTTGGTCAGAGATGGGAGTTCTGACAAAAAGAAAAACACACAACAGAACAAGTAATAACTGGTAAGAGTAGGCAAGCAAGCTTGTTTATCTGATCGCCTTGAGCAATTTGGGAAGAACTACCAACAAAATGACAGCTGTCACTAGTAATAACCATCGCTTATGGGGTACTTCCCAGAAAAAGCCAGATGGATTAAACCATAAAATTACAGAACAAGAAGTGCACATCTTATTTGGGTTTATTTTTTTTACATATAGCATTATTTGACCCCATTTATTATACATTTAAATTGCTGTATTCAGAAAGGTATAATTATTTCCTCTATGGCTTCAAAGTTCTTTTTCTTTTTCTTTTTCTTTTTCTTTTTCTTTTTCTTTTTCTTTTTCTTTTTCTTTTTCTTTTTCTTTTTCTTTTTCTCTTTCTCTTTCTTTTTCTCTTTCTCTTTCTTTTTCTTTTTCTTTTTGTCTTTCTCTTTCTTTTTTTTTCTTTTTCATTTTCTTTTTTTTCCTCAGACATTCCCTCCTCCCTTCTCTCCATTCTTTTTTAATGTGAATAATGGAAAGACTGTAACAGCCATGCCAGCTGCTGAAATTCGCTGCCTGTTTGTAGAAGTGATAAAGTAAAAGCATAAGAAATGCGAATCATCTTGTCAGCTTCTGGTAGAAAGAATGAAACTGACTCTCTGCCTGAGACAAGGATAAATTGAACACTGAGTCATAAAACATAGATTAGTGGTATTTCAGGTAGGATAGCATTTCCATAGCCACCACCCGACAGAATGGATGTTCTTTCTTACCATTTGCTGTGTCTTATTCAGAAGATAAACACCATTCCCATGTTTCTTATTACAAGAATCAAAAGAAAACTTCAGCTGTGGTAAAATTGGAACAAGTAAATCTCCAGGATCACTCTGTGCTGGAAGCAAAAGCATTATGTTTTGTTGTATTGAATGCAGCACACTCGTACTGTGGCTCTAGACAAAATTCTTGGCCTCTAACTCTACTGAAGATGCCCATATGTTTAAGTCTCAGTAAAAGCAGTATGTAGATACATGCTTCAATTTACACGTAGAAATCAAAGCAATACATCATTTAACTCACCTCATCTCCTCTCAAATATTGTAATTTATGACATTCTGGATATTATGTAATCTCTTGCATTCACTCTCCTTTTGCATTATTTTTGACCATGTGCAAAAGTTCCCTTTAGCTTTAGGCTTCAACAATTCAGCTTCCAATACTAGGAAAACAAGAAAGCCTAATAACCCTTGACAGTTTGCATAAACTCAATAGCTGTTCCACTGAAATTTGATAGAAAATCCTGCACCCCTTATATTCAAATCACTACATGAATTAAACAAGTCTTTGATTTACTCTCTAGAAGTAAATTGTTTCAGGTTCATTGAAAATGTACAATAATCAATTTCCTAAAAACCCCTGGAACTACAGTCAACTAATTTTTTAATACATTTGTTTAATAATAATTTCCCTCCCCCCTTGATCAAATTAAGGGAAATATTAAAGCTTGTGAACAACTATGATAGTTTCAAGGTAGATCACTTTGTTTTCCTGAACTCTTTCAGTTTCAAATACATGATCAAATAATTTCACTTGACCAAATGCAAAATACTTTCCTTTACAGCTGCCCAAAATAATACAGGATTTGAGCTCTCTTAACTCTTACTCTCCAAACTCCAAGGGGAAAATAGGTTTGCATACTGACAGTCACTATGGTGATTCCAGACAAGGTATGCAAAAAAAAACAACACCCCACACTTATTTTACTAGTCCGTACTGACACTTTCTGAGCAATAATGGAGATTTTTGGAGCTTTTTATAGATAAGAGTTTCTCAGTGAAGCTGAAGAGAACTCTTTGCCATCTGTGTTTAAGTGTATGGATAACCACTGCAAACTCCAGCATTTTGTACCTAGTCCAAAGTCTGCAGAACTCATTTGTAGTTCTGTTTATTGTGAATGGTTTTCATGTTTGCAGTAGGTAAAATGTCTTTCTGAGCTGGCAGAAAGAGCCTGCTCTTGTGTAATGATGAGGTCTTGCTGTAGGAAAGCATAATGGAATCTTTCAAATATGTAAAACTGTATTTTGACCCTGCTGGACCTAAATAACCAGAAGCCTTGCCACCTTTTAGTAATGTAGGAAAAGGAAAAATTTCTGGATGTCTCTACATCTCTTACCAGCCTACCAATTTCTCAGTATTTCAACTGGGTAGGTCAACTTGTTCAAATACTTCTTATACTATGAACTAATGACTCTTTTGAAAGCCATCACACTCCCAACTTAAATTCCTATACCTTCTGGGAAAAAAAAACAAACAACAAACACTTGATTAGATGAAATACATGCAACAATATAAGAATATGTTTTCCATATGCAGTGGATATAAATATTTGTTAACTTTCACCTATTACAACTCATTCCCTTGGACATTGCACATAATAACGCCAAGTCCTTCCTCACTACCTGGAGTTTTGCTGTGTTAAGATGCTGCTCTCACTCTGCAGCTGGAATCTCTTTGCTCCAGCATTTGCCAAACCTTTGCTTTAGACCTGAAGTGGGCAGTCACAGCCAGCAACCAGGATTATGAAGAGGAGGTACACCATGCCCAGATCTGGTATTTGTCTCATGAGCATCTTTCCAGTAGTTTCGAAGTCACGGTGATATAAACGATACATAACAAACCTGTCCTATAGTTATGAGGAAATGCCAGGAATCTTTTTCATCTCTCTATAATTTTGTATAGTTGCTAACACAAGAATATGTATACAAATCAAGTGTGACAGTTACATCAACGTAACCAAAAATGACACTCAAGCAGTTTCTGAAAACAAAATAATCAAGGCATACATGTATGTAGTAAGTGCTGAGGGTATCATCTGCCTCCAGACAGGTCTCTATTCCCACTGCCTCTTATACGGTTAAGATTTTCTAGTACTTTCACTGTCACTGTTCATTTTCAGCATGGGTGATTTATTTTACACAGAAGGAAAACAAAGGAACAAGAAAAAAAAACAACTGTGCATTTCTCCTGTGTGATCTTATACACACTTTGGGAGCAAAAAAGGTTAAATCTCTTTTATCTTGAATATATTTAATAAATTAAATCACTTTCTAATCAGCTCACCCTTTGCCGCACTTCACTGATACCTCACCATAAACTTCACTGAAGTATCTGAAAAATATGCAACTGAGAAAAAAGCATTACCAAGGTGGTAGGATGCATGAGGAACATACTGATGAATAAAACAGTACAAAGGTGTACAAAGGTGTAATGCCTTTGTACAAAGTGACAACACAGCCCACAGCAGACAGCCTGTGCAGCACTTGCCACCCAATGTCCTGGAGCACGCTGCAGAAGGATTAAGAGACCCCAGCAGCCTCTCTCGGCGCCTCACAGCCCTGGAACATGAAGATGTAAAGGGACGAAAATCAAAACCGACACAAAAATACCTCTCCATAGTAACTAAACTGTGAAACTCAGTATTACCAGAAATAACTAAATCCAGCAACAAAACTTACAAGGAGGGACATGATATTTATAACGACACCAAGATTACTGAGTTCTTATCAATTAAGTGCCATGTACAGTGATTTAGGCCAATACGTAACTATTGGAAACTATGGCAAGAGACAGCATAAAAGTTACAGGTACGTTCTTTCATCTTGTTTTGACGCATCTGGCACAGATGTACACAAAGAGTAGAATTGAGTTTTGAAGTTAAATGAATATGAGAAGGGCATAAAATACTGCATGTATTCCTTTTTCCCCCTAAAACATACCTCTACTTATTTTCCTTACTGTATCAGCCCAGTTATGTAAAACATAACTGCACAGAATATTACTTTCTGTTTGACCAATATGGCATAATTCAAAGATTTCATACTTATGTTTGCATTAAAAAACAATCAAACAAACAAACAAAAAACAGAAAATGTAAGGAAAACTACTATTAACAACAAACATTGACTGTTAGTGATTTGTGTGTATGCATGCAGTGTACAAGAAATGATTTTCTTTGAACACAGACATTTTTACAGGGTCCTTTCTTTTCATGAGTCAACTTTACTGCAAACATGTGTGACTGTGTGAAGATAATGTAACAACTGGAAAAAATGTATACTCCCTCTTCCCATTTTCCCCAGTGCCCTATATAGCGTGCTATATAATATTACTTTAATCATGAGTATTTTTTTCTCTAGCATAGCTGTCTTCTGTCATCTGTTTTCACTCTTAAGCAATTCTGAGAGATTTGTTTTTTTTTTTCTTGTTTTTTTTTTTTTTTTGGTTGGCCAGTTTGTTTATTTATTTATTTATTAAACATCCAATTCAACTATTAACTCATTACACATCAGCTAAGTGAGAAAAAGAAAAGGTCATGATAATCAGGAAAATTCTTAAAGAGGATTATTTAGTGCAATCAAGAATTTAATATTTCCCCCTTTTACATGATTACCATTTTCTGTTTGAAAGTCATTTTTTGCAAGAAAATTTTATCTTCTATTCTTGTAACACCTCAAGAACATATTTACACTTTTTCTTAGGTTTAAAATATTTGCACACGCTGTCTTAGAAGCATATTGGTTTACTTTTCTTCCATTTATACTTACTACAGAGTTTGACACAATCCTTTCACCTAGCTTAGTTAGATTCATTGCTATTGGTTAACTTCCCTCTGAACCAAACTGGAGCAGAGGCATCACAAAGCGAAGGCAGGCTCCAGGATGCCTTGTTGGAGTCAGTGCTTTATTCTCATAGTTGGAACAGAGCTGTACCAAAATCATATTTCTATACTTGATTTACTGTTAACACTTAGGCCAGCTTTTTATTTCTGAACACTGTGCCAGTTAGACTCTAGCCCATCAGCAGTCATTCTTACTTAGAAATTACATTTTACTTACAGTAAATTCACCAGCCTAGAATTGTCCATTTACTGCTTTATTTTTTTTTTTTTTTTTTTTAGTAGTAGTAAAGCAATCCAATGTATTGATCCAGCATTTTCACATAAGCTTTACTTAGAACTTAATTTGACTGGTGACATTGGTCCCAAATAATTATTCCAATATTATATTTTACAAAATAATACTACCTAAAAATGACTGATACGGTATTTCTGGTATGCCTCACTGTTCACACGTATATACATTCATGTTGTGATATAGTTTTTTTTAACTGTAGCAGACCTCTTGGATAATTTTCCTTAAATGAACACAAGTGGGTTAAAGAGCAAATTCAGGATAACGTGGTTATTACATTTGCTAGGATTAGAAACAAATAATTGTCAATTCCAATAAATAACTGAGAAAAAGTCATTTCTATCAAGAAATAAATATCTACTGCCTAAAAGCAAAATAATTCTAAAAATAATGAACTTAAAAGTGTTAGTTACACAGCAAGCTTGAAGCAAAACTTGACATTAAAAACAGACAGAAAAGCAACTATACCAATGTATTTCTCCATATATCTTTGGCAGTATTACCTTTCCTTTAGGGAAAGCCTGAGGAGCATATTGAAAACTAGCACACTACATAAAAGCCAAAGCTGAGTTTCTGTGTCATTCAAGGAAGACAGCAGTTAAACACAAGGTAAAATCAGCTAACGAAGCTCTGAATCACATTTGTTCCGTTTAAACTCTCATACTGTTTCAGCACTGAAGGTTTCTGTATTTTAATGGCAGAATCTACATGGCTTGGCTGTTCAAGAGGGCTTGAAGCCAGGTTTTCACGATACAACCTTATGTGTCCTCTGTGCTGTCTTCTCTGGAATATTCTCCAGGTCAAAATGGGGTGTCAGGACCCCTTCTGTCTCACGGATGTTTTACATGGGACATAGAGCTTAAGGTGATAGTTAAGATCTTGAACCAGAGACAGACTTCATTTTATTGCCTGTTGAATCCAATATACCCGTGCAGTAACACTTAGCAGCTAACTGATGCCTCCTGTAGGAGTACTGACGGGTTAACCACCCCATAAACGTATACCCTGTTTCGTCATTTATGTACACTTTCAGAAAGTTACCCCATGATCAGTTATAAACAGCGCATCCTAAAAAACATCACTGGCACAACAGAACAGAAGTAATGGTATGAAGCAGCACTTGAGGCCAATGAGAGACAATGCTGCCTTCCTCTTTCCAACAGTCATTACTGCACCGGCTCTTCTTCACTTACTGATATTTGCCAAAAGTGGCTACAAGAAATGGCAGAGAAATGTGTGCCTATAAAAATCTTTCCCCTTTGCTTTCCTGCTTTGCCTGCTGGCCGGCATGACATGCAGTAAATGGGTTATACTATCTTGGCCCCAGTTTAGTTTGTGAAAGTTTTTTCATGGATGACTTTTTTCCCCCCTTTATTTCAGCAGATTGTGATTGTGCCATAGCTTAATTAAACTCTTCTGGTCCTAGGTACTTTTACTTCAGCAAGATTTTGTGTAAGGGAAAGGAGGGTGTTTAGACTTACTTTGAATGTCCTTGCAGCTGTGAAACGTGGATGGCAGCGTTGCTGGAACAAACTCTCTTGTGAGGTTTCCTGTACTTTCTGCTTGCAGTATTGCCAAGAATATTCCTAGGGCAGCTTTTTCACAGTAACTTGGAATTTCACACTCAAGATGAAAGCAATGCAAAAGCAAATGAGAAGCAGAGTTTAAAAAACATATATTTCAGGTTAGCTGTGTTAAATTCAAGAAATGAGCAAGCTTAAAGGAAATGAAAAGATTCCTTCTTTTTTTCCCCTCCTTCCCCAACTAATAATTTCTTAATATTTCCTTCCGCTTTCCCCTGCCATCCATCAACAGTGCACAGAAGTTGCTTCTACTTTATCTGCTATTTACTGGCACTTGCAACTTACTTCTCTGAAAAAAGGTTCATATGCATCTGGTTCATGAATTTCAAACAGCCTCTGGATTTCTGCTTATAGTTGGAAACAACTGAAGTGGCACAGTACTATGGCTGAGTTATGCATGTTCATAAAAGGACTGTCCCCTCTTGGCCTAGAGAAATTTAGCCCACAGGTCTTCATCCTGTATGTGTTTAAGCATTCAGCATCAAGCCTTGTATCATGTTTTACCCATGTAACTCAGGGCAGAAAATAGCAAGGCAGCTCTGCGCCCCATGACCTGTAGAAAAGTTGCTGGTCACTCAAGAAACCTACCAAAGCAGCCTCCACGTTGCATGTGAAATTGCTCACTTGAGAAATATTTCCATCTTCAGCTTCTCCAAGGACATCTGTTTAGCTTCTGACTTTTTAAAGCACCTTTTGTCAGCAGCTGAAAAACAGGAGACGTGTTAGAGTCATTTCTGGGACTGCTGCTAAACTCTTGCATGCGCTGTGCCTCATGCCAAAGTGTTACAGCACTTGGGTCTCGCATGCAATATTGTCTGTGGTGTAACCACAAGGACAGCTTCCAAGCCCTGCAGATTTAATGAGTCTGAGCACACTTTTCACAACAAAAAAGTGGAGCAGCTGGAACCTGAAACAAATACTCAGAGCTTCATTTTCTAAGGACCATATGTGTAGAGAGGACCTAATGCAAGTGGTAAACACTCAGAGGCCTTAGAAGACTTGGTAGATTTATGAATGGAAATGTAAAGATGCCCAAATTCCAGGATCAGTTTGCTTAAAAAGGTGATTTTCATATCGTGTGATAATGCTTGCAAGTCTCTCAGCTTATCTTTTATTGCCTAGTACTAAATACACACATAGAGAGTGACAGAGATGTGTTCAACAGTCATCTACTGGTGTAAAAGTCCAGATGAATGCTTTTGTTGCTTGGAGGTCTTCCTTCAAACACAAACAGAAAACTGGATGAAGCATCAACATTTCTCTTGCTTCACACAGAACAATTAATCTGTCCAGCAACTGACATACACTTCTCAAAGGCCAAGTGTGTAAAGCCATAGCCTTTGTTTGCAGGGAAACAAAGAAAATTCTGTAGATAGCCTCCATCTCTTGTTTCTCTTATCCTATTCTGCATTTCATATCCTAGAAACATTAAGGTCCAGATGAACAATTTTAGGAACGTCTGCCTTTGCCAAGAGCTGACATTGTTCTTCCAGAGGTACACAGAGCTGGTTCCAGATTTAATACCAGCTTTTCTCTCATGCTCCTCAGGTGCCTCTTCTTTACAGGAGCTACTGCTAAACTTCTCTCTTAGAAACACAAGAGAAAGAAGTCACAGCCTCAGTATTCATAGAGAATATGAAAAGAAATACTGTACTTTTCAGGGAAGAACACAGCTTGGGAGGGAATGAGAATGAATCATAGTGAATCATTTTCACTCACTGAATATAGTACAGAAATGGTAGGGGGAGGAGAAGGGAGGAGTGTGAAGACATTTGCCTCTGTCATTTTGTAAAGTAACAGCCAAACCTTCTCAGGACTCCTTTAAAAGCTGTGTGAAATGTTTAGTGTGGATTTACTTTCTGTGCAAACACTTAGTAAAAGGACAGCATATGAGAAAAATAAAACCACGCTAATTTAACAGTGGCAGTGAGCGTTAAGATGCCAGACTTTGAGACCATGGCATCCAAGGTCTGGGTGCTCTGCTGAGGGAGAAGGAGTATACTTGTGATTTCACAAGTATACTTGTGATTTCACCTTGTGAAAGGTGAGGCAAAAAAAAAGTCAGGGAGATCAACATAGTTCAAACACAATAGAAGAAGTGTTACAGTCAAGCACTTCCAAAGTGTGCAGGAAGGATTCTCTACCTTCTGCCAAGCATAATGTAAAGTAAGACAATTCTCCCTATGAGGCGACCAAATGAACCCATCTTAGTGTATACGTTTATATTCTGCATGAAATAGCAACGATTGTGGAGATGTATTGGTTTAAATACATTAGTGCAGAATCCCATCAACAAATTACAGTGGTACAAAATTTACATTTAGAATGGGCCTAACAACTACAGGCTAACTGCCCACAGGGTAAGAGTGGAGAAACTTATCTCCTAAAAAGCAAAGGTATTTATTTAAAGCAAGTATCCTGTGTATGCTTTGTCTGGATCAGTTTCTGTAGAGTGAAAGCTAGCTATACAAAACAAGAAATACTTCTCTCTCTCTCTCTCTCTTTTTTTTTTTAATCTTTATTTTCAAAAAAATGTTGTTTTAATGCGAGAATTTTGGACCATATGAATAAAGTATGTTTTGGTAAGTTACTTGGGTCATTCTGGAGAGAAAATGCCTTCAAGAAGATAAAAAGGAACCTGTCACTTTCTAAATTAAGAGTTTATTTGAAGAGAATGAACTACTTATTTATATTTTTTCCATAAACACTGCTATGTGTAGGCCCATGTTGTGATGACATGCACAAACAGCTGATGATGAAGATGGACAAGAACTGAAACTTGAAGGGGTAAAAGTTATGAGAAGACCTAGGATATATCATAGCCTAGGATTTCAATTAGGAGTGTTCATACACCTCCCCACTTCTGTGGTTCTTGGATGAAGAACTAAATGCAGCTGTCTCTGGAGAGACTGCAGGAATTTCTGTAACATCAGTTAACAGTGTTTACCTAAGTCCATTTTTCACTGACTCATCTGCGCACTGAGTTGCTACAAGTTGGCCTCTGCTCAGGAAGACAGCTTGGCAGGAAAAAGATTCTTCTGCTTGCTCAAGGTCTTCTTACTGACTAGCTGCGGCCAAATTCTCAAGCGAAGCTGGAAAACATGCCAAGAAGTGTAACTCTGCTTGTTTTTCTTTTCTGTCTTGGTCATAAAAAGGAGTCGCTACCCTGCACCATGGAAGATGCAAGTTAGGGCAGTATTATGATTCAGCCTGGGTAGGTGGAAGAGAATAGGATGTGCTGGATGTGACAGGCATGTTGGCTAACCCAGCTAGGAGAAACTAACTGAGAATGGTTAGCTGACAACGTGAATGAAAGGGAAGCCACTCTACCCAGAGAAGGGAAAGGAGACCTCCCCTTACCGCTCCTTACAAAATCAAGGCAAAGAGTAAGGACTCTCCGTGACACCCCTGCCCAGAGTCCTCGGTTTCCTCCTCCACCTACGCACTCATTTAATTTAAAATAAATGCATGACTCCAGTCTTTGAAAAAGTATCTACAACACACTTTAACAACAGATCTTTACTGAGACCCTTACACACTTACTGAGAGCCTTACACACTTTAACAACTGAGATCCTTTTTACTGGAGAACAGCACCTGAAGTAGGAGCTCTTTGTGTTTGGTCTCCATCTACACACACCTTCATGGGGAACATGTTAAAAAATATAGTATGATATGAGGACCAGACAGTGAAGTTAGAAAAACAGATTAGAAAGAGGGTGCACACTTCTAATGATCTGGGTGATTAAACATTGGAACAATTTAGCAAGATTGTGGGGGATTTTCCATATGGTTTAACATGTTTATACTTAGGCTGCTTCATAACATGGTATCTTGTAACAAATTTGTAAACACAGTTTGGTAACGCAGATTTTTGCTTAAACTTGCAGCAAGTGTATAAATAGATTTAAAGTTATTAACAGGAAGGGTAATAAAAAAAATAATGAAATCATACTATCAGCCACTCAGGCGATCCCAACCACCTTTCATACAATGCAGGGAGATTTCAAGCAATCTCCAAAAGGGCAGACTGGGTTAGAAAAGAAGAAAAGAAAAATAATATTCATAAGAGATTTATAATTAAAGCCAAAGATTCATTTCCGTTTGAAACAGATGGTCAGGCAAAGGCATTCTGGATAATTTAGCAAAAGCCTGTGCTTCAACTAGCTAACAAAAGCACCGATTTAATCTTCCATCTAGTTGCACAGGGTAACCTGTTTATTGCGTATTACAGATCAGGAAATAACTGCATTGCTTTAAAAGAGAAACATGCTTACAGGACCAGTGCAGATTGGAATTACAAACAGCATTACTGTTTTTAATGGAAATACTGAAAATAATTTAAGATTGTGAGTGAAGAGAAAGACAAATAAGACACATACAATAATAGAAAAGAATGAGAGCTTAAGGGTTGAGGGAATCAGGAAAAACCTACTGTGACTGCAATAAATAGTGGATAGCTAAAGTAACGTTGAATAATGCAGTACATTTAATATACATTTAAAAGTAAGATTTTCTTTGTTTCTTTAAAGTAAATTAAGGAGTCATAATATCATGACACAGTTACAGTACTGGATTGATAAATCTCAACAGTAGTACTAGAAACATGCTTTCATACCTGGAGAAGGTTTCTGTCTCAGAAGAGAATTTGGAAGAGAGTCATCAACACGTCTTTACCTCTGGTAATAAGAGAGATTGTTGGCAACATTACACCAACAGTGTTTTTCTTCCAGCTGCACTCCCTAAACAAATAAATAGTAATTTTGGTTTAATGCTGTCTCATCAACCTCCATAATTTATGAAATGCCCATTTAAGCCGGTAAGCATCTCACCTAGGCCTATAAACAACGGAACTGCAACCTCTCAGACTCGCCCCATGTTCATTATTAAAGCTGTTTATGTTTTCTGTCAGCACTGATGCCCTTGCAACTGTACTTGTGTTTATGTTTTCAGAACATACTTGGTGAAGAAATAATAAAATTAACGGTTTGGGGGGAATAATACCACAAGGCAATTACAGTCTGAAAACGTTATGGAATTAGAAGACAGTTCTACAAATATATTTGATATTACCCAAGGGAAAATATTACTCATCTTGTTGTATGGAATTAGAAGATTTTAGGATGCAAATTATTAAGTGAACCTCTGTATTCCTCTACACTGGGCTCCTCCCAGTTAAACAGAGAGCTAAGGTAGAAGCAGCTTTTAGAATGTAACCCCCACCTCCCCAGACTGTTGGGCTAATGATGAGAGCATTAGCTAGTGCTCTTCATCTCCAAATTCAATATATAGCAGCTGACTTAGGCAATCAAGAGGCTACCATGGTACTGCTGCACTCTGATTTAACTACTGCTGCTACCAAATTCCAGCAGAGCACACCTGATCAAGTGTGTGAGGAGTGCTAACATTATGGTTTAAACATTAGGCTGCAATTCAGGACATCTGGGCTTTCGCCAGACCTTGCCAATGACTTCCTCTGTCACCTTGAAACAACCTATGTCTCATTTTCTGTATGTGAAACAGGGACAAAAATAATGCCCACCACTACAAATGACGAAGGCAGATTTAGTAAACATACAAGAACTGCTCAAAACCAAGAACACACACAGTGAAGGAAAACAGTGGAAGAAATAACTAGGTATGCATATCACAGTAGTGTTTCAATAAGATGAAGCAAGTTTCACTATCCAGCAATGATAAACCAGCACGTCATACTCAGGATCAGGAAAATCAGAACAAATATTTGTCCACAGTGATGGAAAGTAGCTATTTCGTTTCGTTCACTACTCACCTACATTATCTTCAACACATCCAGTTTGGAGAATACAACTGTTAAAACACTCATTATGCATGTTACCCTGAAGGGTATATCTGAGTAAATATAATACACGTATATCTGATCTAAATAAGTGTGAGTTAAACAGTGATTACCCCATTTCATGGAATTGTGAAATGCGAAGACGTGACTTCTGAAAATTTACTTCCTAGAGTAGGGTCTCCATAACTTTCCTGAATTACAGGCATAGCTGCTGGTAGGATACTTTGGGATATAAAATATAAAGAGAGAGCTTATTTTATATCCTCTTTATTTAATACAGGTTTACCTTCTGTTTTGCACAGTGGGCTTTTAGAAAACAGCTACAGAAGTTGAAAAAAAGAATGGAATTGGGAGAAAACATCACAATCGCTTTTCTCAGAACAGTTTCAAACAAGCTTTTGTTCTTTTCAAGTGTAAGAATAAACAACTCCTAATGAGTGAGAGATTGCCACACGGTGAATGAGAAAAACAAACACCAAGTATGTAGCCCGTTCCGGGCAGGCTGGGAGTGCCATCCCGAGACTGAAGCAGCAGGGGATGCTCTAGGCTCAATGCTGCCTGCAGGACAGAGTTTGAACATTGCTGCTACCGTCCATCACAGAAGATTTGAGCTTTCCAAACTCCTAGATGCCAAACTACTTTGCTACTTGAACCAAGCAATCAACAGGTTAAAATAAGTTCGATGGTGCAAACAGAGCATACAGCAAACTGCACTAGCAATGGCTACCTGGTAGGCCTCCAAAGTAGCAAACAGGGAGAAATCATCATTAGAAGGAGAAGAGCAATGCTTTCATAGGAAGCTGTATTGGGTCCAGCCCATGCAAGGTGACTGCAGACAAGATTTGCAGGTGACACAAAGGCTGGTAGAATGGTTGGTATACAACAAGGAGGACAGGGCAACCACAGAGTGCTGCAGATTACTCGATAAATTCAGCTTCTTCAACAAAATGTGTTTTACTGAACCCCTGGACTGATGCACAGAATATATATAACGAGAAATGAAGGTGTACCAGGAAGAATGAACGGCTGGTGTGGTGACAACCGTCAAATCAATTTGATAGTCACAGAGGACATGTACTTTGTCAGAGGCAGAAGAGTACTCCTTACCTCTTCCTTCATATAACTTGAATAAAATTAATACTGGAATACTGTATCCACTTCTGATGTCCACATTTTTCCTATTTTTTTCCTAGTCTACTGAAAAACTGGACAAGCTGTGTAAAAAAAGCCTCGGCTTCTACTCTGGAACTGGAGAATGTGCTACACAATGCTTAGTCTCTAAGGACCCCATCTGTTCAGCTTTAAAAAATATATATATATATATTGGAATACAGATGTATAATAATAAAACACCAGGTGCCAAAGGACTCTTTAGTCTTGGGGATAAAGGCATCAAAAGGTAGGAATCTGTAGCCAGACTAAAAATGAAATTAGGAAGAATGTATACATATTTTTAACTCAGATATTAAATACTGCAAGAGATTTACAATGGGAATTAATAGATTAGTCATATTTTTCTGCTTTAAGTCAGAACTGGATGCTTTTTTTTGAAGTTTAGCCAAGTAACTGTTATCTTCTAGTTAAAATTTACTAGGTTTGAGTAATGAAATGGGAATTAAAGTATAGGAAATGGCTACCCAGCATGCTTGTGTCTTTAGCAAGACACTGTATTTAATAAGTCTACTATATAAGCCTGAGTACTTCTGAGGAACAACCATGACATATCTGAGAAAGACATGATTTTATCTGGACTTTAAGGACTGTCTTCAAGTGCAAGTCCTCATGCTGGTCTTTGTAGGCATGAAGGAGAAGGAAACAGATGTCAGTGGGATCCCATCCAGTCGGATCTGCAATAGAGAAAATCTTCCATTGATTTTGATGTAACCATCCCACAAGTTTAATCAGCATGTAGAAGAAAGTGATTGGAAAGAAAGTACAGGAACCAAAACATCTACTGCTTCATTTAGACTTGCTTGTTATCTGGGGATAATTATTGGAGCTTGGCATACTCACACACTAAAAAGCTTAATGACTTTAATGTTAATGACTTGGTAGCATGACCTGAGGCTGAGGAGAGTGGTGGGAGTGGAAGCAGCATGGCATGTTCCTCCTTCACAGAAGAACTGAGGGAGCTGATGCAAACCAGGCACTTCTTGTTCTTCTTGTGCTGCCGTTTGACACAGGAGGGTGCCAAGCTGACTTTCACATCTGATCTTGAAAGCAAAATTAATCATTTAGCCTTTCCTTTTCAAAGGGAACACAAAAAATCTAGAGGCAGTTAAAATCTCAAAGAAATCACAGAGAGAAAAATGTCAAAGAGAGCAGCTGTAAGGCTTTTGTTGCTGAAGTCATGATGCTGAAGGCTGGGGCTGTGTGCTCCTTCCATACCCCTGCAAACCCTTCTTTTTGGAGGTTAACATTTATTTTATCCCCATGCCTGTGAGGGATAACTTCCTCTGCCACCAGAACAAAATGCAGATGATGTAAATGTAATTTTCAAATCCCCAGTAGCTACCCACATAATAATAAGAGATCAATTATTTGAGTATACTAGAAATCAATCTGGGTAAGAGATTGCTTAGCGATTACTTGACAGCCTAAGAGATCTGGTAAGGACAAACTGTACCAACAAAAAAGCTGCAATGTTCTCTTCATCAAAACTAATTCTATTCAATCCATCTGAATTGATAAAATGTAATGAAATCTGCTAATGAAAACTGAAATAAAACTGGAACCCATCAATAAGAAATGGTATGCTGTCATGGAACGACTTAAGAAGGTTACCCAAAGATACGAGATCACTAGTTACACCCTTGGCCTTCAAGTTTTGCCAGTACTCAGAGCTCTGAAGGCTGTTTGTTTTAGGAAAACACACACACACACACACGAAGGGGTGATGGTAGATTAAGTGTTTCTATAATGACATTCAGTTTACCCTCCCAGAATGATCCTTTTAAGCAACTTGCAATTTCTTCATTCCATGTACCATACTAGTCACAGCTAGGTATCTTCATTTTCTCACAGGGCCATGTTTTCCCTTCTTCTCTAACCACATTAGAAAATAAAAGCACATCTTGGTTATCTAAAATGAATGAATTACTCTATTGCATTGGATTTTGGCAAATACTAGATTCTGACACTAGTTATGTCCTTTTCCAAACTGCATGCTAGATACTTTTCCTACTTTTAGGGCCCTTTGATTTTTTCTTGCATGCAGTTCTGTGGTAGATAATCTTAATTAGCAGAAGCAAAGCTGCATTTAAAAGAGGAATAATTGTGGCCTTGTCAAGTAACTCTCAAAAGTGATTTTTTTAGGCAAATCTTGGGAATGGCAACAAACATCACGGCCTGCAGTAATTTTAGGTGATTAAATACTTGACTTTTACTGAGACTGAAGTTTATTAGGAATTTTAAAAACATATTTCTCAAGCTGTGTTGGTATGACATTTCAGGACCCTATTCTCATTTTGGAAATTCACAATTAACAGTCATTAATCAGTTATTCTACTGTGGTCACAAGCTAAACTTTAGCAACATTGCTCTGATTATAATTCAAACACATGGAATTTACGAAATAGCTTGTAACTGCATTGTGGAGTGTACCTTTGCTGCAACTCCAATTCAAATCTAGGCACTTAATTCGATCTTCTTTCATGCTCCAAACTACATTTATATCTACTATTAACTTGTTTGGCAGAGGCAAAAACAAGCATAATTCAGAGAAAGGGAACATTTTTCTCTTTTCACACTGACCTGTCTTTTACATGACTCCTTCACTTCATCAAGACCTTGAAATATGTTCCTCAGAAATGAAATGATGTACTTTATTGAGTACTTTGCTGAACAGAAATGGAACACTGCACTGAAGCTTATGTTATCTAAGTGCTAAATTAAATCTTATCCTCTTTTTTTTTTTTTTTTTTTTTTTTTTTTTTTTTTTTTTTGTGGGAATGTGCATTCTCTGCCTTTTCTTGGGAGCTAGAAAATAAGTGATTGAGAGCAGAAAGAGCAAAATTACTGCTGTCCTGGGAGTACAGTTCATTAAGCCAGTAGTCAACCGATAAAGAAGTGTGTATTTCAGTGTCCTTCTCTGAGCTAATGCTATCTTTTGGAATGGTGGACCTAACGCTGATAGCATAATTTCTGATTTATGCATCATGAAGTAAGCTTTATTTTATTTACTTTGTTTTAACATCACTGATGGATATTCACTGGATTTAAAGCGAGATGGCCAAAGAAGCATGTTAGAGTGTGAATGCTACACATGGAAAATTACCAACTATTTTTCCCAGGACTCAGGTATAATGCACAATAGTCAGCAAAGGCATAGTGCTTTGGTCACAGATCTCCAGATCTGGAAAAATATCCTATAGAGCATACTATATGTTATTCTTCTTCTTCTTCTTTATTCAGAGACATTCTGAATGACTTTTGGAATGGAAGCTGGCAGATCCAGCACCCCCATTTTTACTCAAGAATACTACTGGAAGAAATTCAGTGTCTCCTTATAATTAAAGAATCCAGACATAACCATGTCTTTTGTCTAATTGCATTGTAGAAGCTACTTATTCTTTGCCATCAACCAAATCTGAAGCTATTTAATTGAAATAAAATTTAACAGCGTGTTAGTTCCTAGTTTAATCCCCAAATGCTGCTGCCCAATATCTTACCTCGTAAGTTCTAACTTTTGTTGCTGTCTCACTTTCTGATGCAAAAAGCTAATAATGTTTGTAAAAGGCAACTCTCAAATGTGGATGGCTGTATAGAAGTGTGAGTGTTGGCTGCCGACTGAGCAGTGCATGAAACATGGTGAGAGAAAAAGAAAGCAGCTTATTTTGTGCAGTGAGACCACAAAAAAACTGTTTCAATGTTGTCTAGACAATACCTCAGATAAGCCATTATGCATAATCCTGTACAGACAGGAATGTGAGTGCTCTTTCATCAGCTTGAAATCCAATCAGCATCCATTACTTGCAGGGGAGAGAGAAATTTGCTGGGTTTAATCGCCTAATTCACTTTCCAAAACAGCCACATGTCTCAGCAGATACAGGAACCTATAGGGTGGCTCCAGACAATGACTCCTTTAGTTATAATAACTCATCTCCCATGCCTGAGCTTCACAACCTCAAGGACATCTTACAACATGATCCATATAGAAGGACTGCCATTATAGATTTACTTACTGTTCTTGGCACTTCCTTCCTCTGGTCTTTATCTGTAGTCAGGATAGTCTTTTCTCTCCAACTTTATGTCAAACTGAGTAACAACAATAAAGATAAAAAGCTAACTTGTAACAGCGGATGATAAAATTATTTAAGCATTTGAAAAATAATTCAAAGAGCTTTAGAATAAGATTGAGAAATCCTGACAAGGATAACACAAATATTTTTCACACTTACAGGACCTTAAAAAGAAATTCAGAATGATATACTTTGTTCAGGGTGCACAGATCACAAGGAAAGGCTTTTGTTCTTCCATTTTGTTTTATTTCAAGCTTTTCTTTCTTCCTTCCCTGCAGTTATGCTTCTCACTCCTCAGGATGCTTTGGATTAGAAATGATTATCCAGGATCACAGCTATCAACAACACATGGAAAAGCAAGTAATATTGTCTCCCTGCTCAGGTGGGTCCTTCCAAAGGTGTAGCTGTCACTAAGATCACAACAGAGAGCTATTTTCAGTGCTGCCTTTTTCTTGTATCCATAATAGCATTTGTTAAATAAAAGGGTCAAGAGAATTTAAAAATAATAAAAGATGCTCCCTGCCCTTCCTCCCCCAAAGACTTTTTCTAGATCTCTTCAAAACATGGGTAGAGAGACCAGCTACTGTGACTTACACCAAATATAAGGTTGTTTTCAAGATACCTTGCACAATAAATCATCCTGAGCAAAGGGTTAAATGTCTCAGTATGTCTGTCCAGCAATTAGGATGACTGATGGTTATGATTCAGAGTATAGGACTGTAGTTTCAGTAAGTCTGGTGGCCTTCTTTGAACTCAGACCTTCTTATGAGGTACCTGTCCTACCTTCCCAGGGATAGGACAGTAACACATCCTGAAGCCTGTGAAACACTGCTGTGGGTGAATGAACTACTCTGTAAACAGAAAGCTGGGTTTAAGCGCTCTGTAGTATCACCAAAACCTCAAGACCATTGTACTGCTGGAATGCAAAGAGAACTAATGAGTGAAAGTAGACAGGAAAATAGCAATGTGGTATTTTCACATCAGGGTATTTTCAGCAAAAGATTCAGGAAGGCTTCCAAACTGTACATATTTTCTATCCCATTGTGAATCCAACCATTGCCCTATAGCAGATCAGAGAATTGATTTTAAGGGAATCAACCTAACTGACAGCCACTGCAGCCTTAGAAAATGTACTCCCACTGCATGCTCTTACAAACACTTGTGGCATGTATATTTAATATACAGTCATGCAAGATCTGATCCACTGTTCTGCTTTGCACTGATTGCTTTCAAGGATTCACATTTTGCGGGAGGAGACAAAAAAAAAAAAATAAATAATTTTTACAGAATAAAACATTGTCAGAGAATAATGCTCTCTGGTTGCTTCAGACCAATAAAAGAACCTTGAAACATTCCTTGGAAAGAGGTGATCATAGATCCTGTGAGCGTAACACTTCATTTCAATGCCTTTGTTTCTATTATGCAAAAATATATCAAAATATCTCAGTCCTTTTTTATATATAATTTAGCTTACACATCTGATTTCATCTCTTTCCAAATGACCTCAGAAAGTCAGAAACGTTACTGTTTCTTTCTGATTCTGAACTCAGTGTTCAACACAGGCATATTTCAAATATAAACATAGTGACTTGTGTGTTAAAATGTAAACCGGACAGCATACTGTTTCAAAACCAGTTCCTGCTTCCTTGACTTCTCTGCTAATGTTTATTATGGAAACGTAGATTCTTTCCCAAACTAGAAAGGTACATCACAAAAAGTGCCTCTACATTTGTCCAACTGGTACATACATTTGTGTACTGATAACTGATCCAGACTACTTGTTAAAGTCTTCGTCTCTTTTCAAAGACAAAAAAAAAATTCTCTCAAAGACATGTATTTTATACATGCCACTTTGGAGTATAGTATCTCAGGATGTTTTCATCATTTCTTTTAAAGACATTAATGGTACATTTAAAAGAAGTGACAAATTAGAGAACAGTTGAGTTCCTGCTCAGTCATTGAATATTCTGGATCTCAAGTAAAGCTAGAAAGACTTCTCAGAAAGTTAATTATTCCTCTTACAACCACACAGTATGACGAAAAGTAGTGACAATATTAAACACTTCTGCAGATACACATTATCCTTTTACGATTATTTACAGGTTACGATTATTTACTCAAGAAGCCCATTCTTATTATCATCTGAGTGTATTCATTAAAAAGTAACTCTAAAATCTGACTAACTTGTTTCTAAGTGTTTGCTAATGACAGCTTTATTCTGCTTAGTAGCTGCAAATTTGCAATATACCAGTTTTTGGTAATGTCTGCAGTTAGTTTCTTTTCAAAAAAGTCTTTTTTTTTTTTTTTTTTTTTTTTTTTGAGTGTTGGACATGATCTAGATTTTAGTGTGTAATTATTTTAGGAATGTTTTAATTTTTCAACCATAATCAATTTATATAAATGTGATTTCTGTTTCAAATGAGATATAGTTGGGAAGCACGCTTATTTTAAATTTACCAAACTATGTTCTAGCTAGTTAGCAAATGAACCATCAAATTTGTTTAATGTAATTCATCTTGAACCTTGAATTTTATGTATTGTATCAATTATCACAGATTATCAAGAATATGAAATTGGTACATCCATTAACCATCCACACAGGTGAACAAGGCCTCTAATTATATATGTAGTGGAAGGAGAAATGCTGTTTCAGAGGGGAAATGTCACAAAATCAGCCCTGCAGCAACAAAAATAATAAAAAAGCTTATTGAGTTAACTTAAAATAAACAAGAACAGAATTGCTATCTTCAATGCAAAAAACAAAAAACAACAGACTACTTTTCTGAATGCCATAAAAATAAACTATTTTAATAGATACATAAATAAGAAGTTTAAAGTAGAATTCTCCCCAAAAACATAAAGATGACCTAGCTTCTGTACAGAAACTGAACAATATTCACGTGACTACTTAATCAAATAATCACTTTGTTACATTCAAAGTAATTGGAGGCAAATACATAATGAAATGATGTACCTGAATCATTCTCCTTTCTCATCCTAGCAGTGTCTACAATATTTTCTTGCTTTACAGTACTCTGAGGATGTGGATCTGTTAAATAAAACTCTGAATGATAGAGTGAAAATAAAATTAAAAATCAAAGGAAACAAACAAACAAACAAACAACCCTAGCACCCAGAGGGGCACCTTGCATCACCCACTAATTAGAGTTGCAATGGAAGACAAAAAAGTATTGTGCTGTAAAATAAATTATGTCTTTTATGTACTGTAGTATAGCTATCTTAAAGTGTTTAAATATTACATTCACTTTGGTGATTTTTTGGTGCTTTTGCCTATGCCTATAATAAATTATACATGGCATGTGCTAGCTGCTCATGTGTGCTGAATAACAGCCTTCTGGTTTTACTACAAATGGGGTGAGCTTAGCACATTTAGGGAATTTAAAAAGTATTTCTGGTTTATCTATGACAGACACAGTCTAATTTAAAGCAGCTTTCTTCCCATCAGGCTCCTCTCCCGAACCCCCCTCCCCCCTGAAGTTATTCGGATGGCTTCATGCTTTTGCTGTGCTGTACCAAAAAATCTCATAGGTTGGTGACTAACACTCTCTGACATACAGAGGTTCTCAAGGTTTTTTTTTTCCTTTCTCCCTATGAATCATCGGTCAGTTTGAAATCATCTGCCATTTTAACCTCTCCATAGTCTCCAAAAGTTCCGACTAATTTATGCAAGGAACCACCATTTGTCCATCAAAAATGGGATTTCTGAAGTTATCTGTGTTGTTATCTGGAATGTAGCTGTAATGGGTGAGCACCATTCTTCCTGTAAAGGAGAAAGTTTGTCGTGTGGATGTTCATGAATCCTCAAGGCACAGTGTCAAGGTATCTTGTGCTGGTGATATTTGAGAACAAATAAAAAGATGACAGCTTCCATCCGTAGTGCAGAGCTGGCATTTCTGGTATACTCTGTGAGAAGTTCAATAAAATCAGGCCAAGCTGACTTAGACTTGGCAAAAGACCATGTGCTTGAGTCTATCCACCAGCAAGACGTGAACGGCAATGTAATGATTGCCCTTTTTTCCGATTTGCTTTTTTCTTGTTCTTATTCTTCTTCTGCTTATTTGCACCTTTACTTTTATCTGACTTCTTTTTCTTTTCGTCCTCCTTAAACCACGGACCCCAGACTCCTCCGTTCAGCTTTGGGTTACTCCGAGGGTCCTTAGGTGGGTATCGAACAGGAACTGCAGTCTTATTGAACTGTGAAAGCCTCCGCAACAACTGCTTCACTACATCTGGATACCGTGCAGAGAGGTCCACCCGTTCATACGGATCAGCGGTTATGTTGAAAAGCCACACGGTTTTGCCAGCTGACCAAGAGACGCGTTCGTTGTGCCAGCGGTTGGGGCCCACGTTACTGAAGGCCTGTGGAGGCACCCAGTCGCTATATCCAGGATTTCCTGTCAGTAGTTTCCAGTGATTCACTCGGATGGCAGACTGAATCGCGGTGTTCCAGATCCCGTAGCCAGCTGCCCAGGACCCATTTTTGGCTTTGGTGTAAATTGGGTCGATGTTGTGCAAGATGTCTACCCGTGGAGAACGTCTGCCTTCGCTAATGGTTTCCCATATATCATAGCCATCCAGCTGGATGTCTTCATCGATCTGTCCTTCTGCCAGTGTGATCAGAGTGGGGAACCAGTCTGTGATGTGCACCAGCTCCTTACACACAGACCCTTTGTTTTTCAGAAGGGGGCTATGGACAAAGCCAACAGCACGGATGCCTCCTTCCCAGTAGGTCCCTTTGCTCCCTCGCAGAGGCCAGTTACTTCCTCCTGCCATTGGCTGCCCACCATTATCTGAGGAATATATGATAATGCTATTGTCATAGTAACCATACTTCTTTAAAGCAAGAGTTACATTGTTTATGGCTTCATCCAAACAAGCTAGCATCGCAGCGTATCTTCTCCTGTTTATGTTATTTATTGATCGATAATGCTCAAAATACTTGCCTGGTGCCTGAAGAGGTGAATGAACGGCTTGGTAAGCAATATATAAGAATATAGGTTTCCTGGGATTATGGGAGGCCAGGATTTGTTGTACTTTTTGCGTGTACATCTGCGTCGAGTAGATGCCATTGTCATGATCCCAAGCTGCATTATCATTCTCGTACAGGTCATAGCCACATATCCCAGGGCTGTCACATTTGAAGTGAGTGTAATAGTCACCACTGCCTAAGAGCGAGCCAAAGAACGTGTCAAACCCTCGCTGTGTGGGCATGCATTCTCTGCGATAAAATCCCAGGTGCCACTTGCCAACCATGTGCGTTGAATAACCAACCTCCTTCAGCTTCTGAGGTAGCGTGACGTTATCCAGAGGCAAGCAGTTGGGCTGCGTTGGCCGGATGATGGAGTGCTGGAGGCCGGTGTGTATCTGGTACCTGCAGGCAGGCAGGAGACAGACAGATGCATCAGGCAGGGGGAAAAAGGAAACTCTCAGGCTCTTACCCATGGACACCCATGCACGTAACTAACAGAAAAAAAAAATCCTGAATATGAAGCAACTTTCATTTGAGATATTTCAAAGTGCATCTATCAAAAACTCACAAGGCTCTACCGTTAAATCTGCTGAAACAGGAGAACAGCATCTGTTTTACTTCACAAAGAGGGGCTCCCCCCTTTTTCTGGCCACTGGGCAACAATACCAAAGGAGTAACATGACACAGCAGCATCACATACTCCCCTCCCTTCTGGCCTCATTTTTAGCACTTTAATTTCCTTCTAGCGTGAGCAATGTCAGGGTATCTCAGATGCTGCCTGCGAGCCATTAGTGAGGCATTACTATTTTAAAGCCAGCAGTCAAACTCACCGGCAGTATTCCTTATGCATAATACAAAACCGAGAAGGCAGAATGATTGCGTGACTTTTTCTGGGCATAAACAAGTAGCACAGCCCTGACTTGGGACCAGCTCTCACAGCATGCGCAGCACTGAGACCCTGATGATCTGATTTCTGATCATCCATCATGCAAAACGCACATGGGCTATGACTTAGCAGAGATGTTACTAATATAACAGTGGAGCCAGCCGTCAGCATGTATGTTACGGGGCCTGGCTCTGCTCCCATGGGGTCTCCAACAGTCCCACGTGTGGGCATTTATCTCCTGAGTGAGAGGCCTAAGTACGTGTGTAGGGCAAGCACTCTAGCCAAAACTAAGGGTGCAGGTGTATTGAAAGATGTTCATGAGCACTTGAAAGCATAATTTTACTCAGAACTCATTTTCTGTCTTTGCCTAACTAACATGTCTTCGCAATGTTCCCCTTCCTGAACTGAATTAGTCAAAATATCTATATAAACAGGATATATTTTGAGGTACCGTTTTTTTTGAGGTACCATTTTTCCCCACAAAAAGCTTTCTCATGTCACCATTTCACAATGATTATAGGAAATTATGTGGATATATACAATTTTTACAATACCTCCTAATTTGCTAGTGGTAAACATATCCGCAGCATGTAAATATGCTGGACTTTGAACATGCAACAGCAGCATATTTAAAGGATAGGATAATAAATCCTGCAGTACAGTCTATGTGTGAAGAACACATATGGCATCCATATGATTAGAAAATGAATTCAGCATGGGCAGTAGCAAGTATCAAAAATCAAGCACCAATCAGTTTATACCACTTTGTCACTAAAAATCAAATGTAACAGCACATTGCAAACCAAAGAAGGCTTCTCCCTGAGTGTGGAACAGACTGAATTCTCAGCCCTGAGTTGAACGGCTAGATGCCTCATTACTGGGAATCTTCCTCAAAAATACTTTTTTATTATTTTGTAGTTGGGACTTCCTGACACATCTTGCTTGTATTGCCAATCTGACTGGCCTCCTGAGCTATTTAGAAAATTAAAAACATTAGGCTCTGCCTGTCCATAAATAACTTAAAGTCTGCTTTCCTACGATGTCTTCCTGGACAAAACCTTAGTAGGCAACATAGATGTCTTTAATGCCTGCCAATCTGTAATAATTGTGTAACTTCCATTTTATTCTTGGACTTCATTTTCACAGACCCAGAAGCTCCTGTCTAACTACTTAATCGCAGAAGCTCTGGGTGCTGCACTCCTGCTTTAAGCTAGCCTGTACTCAGCACACTGCAGCACTGCTTCCCTTTGTCTCCCTGGCACTTCTTCAGGGCATTGTTTCTATCCGTGGCCAGCTTGGGGATCTGAAGCCCTACCATCCAATTGTCCCAGAACTCAAGGGCTGGTGCTGACACAGGAGAGTTACAGCATACTCCCAAAATTATGGGTTTCTGAGCTCTACTCTTTGCTTTCATAAAAGAAATGTCACACACACACAAATATCCACATCTTTCCCATGATTCAAGTATAACATTACTCTTCAGAACAGGTAAATTACGTAAGGAAACCGCACTGACTAATGGCAGTGCCCCATACTTCAGTTTACTCCTTTGAGAGTCTTCAGAGGACTGTGCTCAGAAGACATTTAATTTCTTTCCCCTTGTCTTTCCCCCTGCCTTGTCACACTCCTTCAGTAAATTCCTCTGATCTGACCTGACTGAAAAAGTCCTTGCTCGCAGCCTGCTGTTCTCATGCATAGCTCCTGCCTTCCTGAACCTTGGCAGCCTCTTCTGTCTTGAGATCAGCACCCAGGCCCTGTAGGGCAGTTTCTATCCAGCTGCGCTGATTTTGCTGGAAGTCGGAATTTTCTCTGCAGTGACGTTGAGGTAATGGAGACCCCTCCATCCTCCTCCTTGACACAGAAGCTGGACTTGGAGGGAACGGACAACAGAACAACACGTTGCAGACTAAGCTGCCTTTTGACAAAGCTTACACAGCAAATTGGGTATTCATACAAAGTTAATTCTCGTAAAGAATTCATAACCCACACGTGGATTCCCCAGCTAAGGCTGGATACAATTGTGTATCCAAGCATGAAATTCCTACACTGGCAATCTGACCAATACTGAACCAAAAAATACCATGGATTAGCCTCAGTTTATACATATTCTTCTCAGTATAATACCTGAAATACAGCAGTGCATCTTGTTGCAGCAGTCCCTTCAGTAAGTCACTCAATATGCTGGCTAAAACACACAAACACAGCCCTGCTCAAATTCTTTTCTGTCTGATTTCGTGTGCCCTTGGTATGTTTTCCACATGTATGTGGCTGCTATTTATGGCATAGCTCCTGAATATACATACACGCACTCATACATATAGATTGTATATGTATTTCCACACATGTAAAAAGGGGTCTGCAAAATAACCAATTTTAAGCCAAAATATTCCAACTGCAAAAATGCTTCAAAGAAATAGCAACCTGTAAGTATCAGGATATTCTTCCCTATCACAAAAATGGCCAGGATTTGCTCACTTTTCTGTGCCACATGCCTTCGTAATTGATCCATTATGTGCTGATATTACTTTTTTTCAGTGAAAGTATTTTATTTTCAAAGGACTTTCAGATGTTTCGTGGGAAAACAAAGCAATCTGAGCAAAAGACTGTGATTATATGGAAGTAAATGGCATTAATAGCAATAGGAAAAGTCTCTCAACATTACTGCTTTGAAACTGTATTTAGACCATGTAAGAGAAAAAAAATGATCACAGCAAAACATAAAGGAAATAAGAGGCAGATGCTGATCTGGGGGGAGTTCTCTTGGAAGATGAAAGTATGAGCTCACCAACTGCCACCAAATTGCTGTGAAATATGTTTTAGAGATTCCGTGGCTTTCCACCCCTCACCAGCTAATTCTTCAGAACACGGATTTAATCCCAAATGCAGAAAGCAAATTCTGATAATGAATTGTCTGGACCTCATCACTGTAATTACAACATTAGTAAGCAGGTCACTATAAACAAATGCTGACAGACCAAGGAATCCAATTGTTTAGCTTTTCAGACGTTGACCTTCATGGACAGTATTCACTGTCCACAGACCTTTATAGGCAAAAGGATGCGAGTATTCTGTATGAAAGCATAGGTGTTCAGGGCTTGTGAATACCTGATGCACATATACTGTTCTTCCTTTCTCCTTACCCCTCCAGGATCTAGATCCTGGCTGTCTCTGTTAGATGGCTCTTCAATGCACATTTTGTCCTCTCGTTTCTATTTTATTAGTGTGGAAGCTGTTTACAGGAAAAACACTGTTTTAACTGTTCCAGCTAAGGCAGCTGCTTTTTGCTAGCTGAATGTTACACCGCTCTGTTTACTTGTTTGTAGTGGAAACTTTAAAGCAACGGATTCCCAGAGAGAGTGTTACGGTGACTTCATGGGTCCTTCTGGCTCTTGGATGCCGAGAGAAATATTTTGGAGGTTTCTTAAAATAAATAAATAAACAAATAAATCCTCCATTCTCAGTTCAGTGCTGTTTTTCAACATGATTTCCCTTCCTGTTTCAGCCTACAAGGACACAAAGCTCGGCCAGAGGCTTTGACATTACTCCTACCCCCAGTCTCAAGGTGCACTGTCCATGAAGTTGTTAAAAGTCAACTGGGCATTTGGGTGCCGGAATCTTTGTGGATGCAAATCACCACAGGGACACTAAAGTCAATTTGACCTGAGCTTGAGGAACGTGTTAACGTTTGGAGACCTAATTTCCCACTTCTGATGTCCTTCGTAAAGCTAAATTGCTTTCCCAGTTCTCATCTGAAGAGCAAACCAAAGAAGAGGATCAATGACACTGATCTTTGCACATTTTCATTACTACTCCCCGAAGCAGCAAGCAAGACCTAAAGTCTGTACAGGAAAAAGATTCTCCTGGCATGCCTCATCCCCATGGCGCTTATGCAGTCTTAAACATGCGTAAGCCAAAGCAGTTTTCCTTAAAGACATCTCCCTAAGGAGTTTTCTATTCAATACTTTCCCCTTAACTTCAGGGTGGGTTCTCCTCTGAGAAAGAAGCTCAGATGTTTCTAATTTTGTAATGTGCATGCACAAAACCATTAATCTGAAGCTTTCATAATTTTAAAATACTGGATTAATTGTCTTCAAACCGAGACTCTTTTAAGGCTCACTGAAGATTGACAAACCACAGTGTGAAGTTCCTAATTTCAGGAACTTTTGCTAGCACAATTCTAGTTACAGCATGTGGGAAATTTATTTTTAGTACACTTGCATATCTCAGGAAATGTTGAACAAATTTTCTCAATTTTTAAAATAAGAAATTCTAGGCTAGGATTTAGAAAAAAAATAAATATATATATTAAAGGGAGAGGGGTAGTCCTGAGGTATGCATGCTATGTTCATTAATTAATTATTGATCTTTACGCATTTCCTTGCACGGCAGAGATGTGCAAAGTACCTGACCAGACACAAACCAACATGAAAGAACCACACAAAAATATGACTTTGCATCAGAAATATTTGTCATAAAAACAAAATGTTTTATGTTGAATCCGCTCAGGTTTTTGCGAGTTAAAGAGGAGGGCAAAGTTGGAAAAGGGGCAGGTTGATACAGGAGATACTGGGGCAGGGAGAAAGAGCTAAGCTGATTTAAATGAGATGCAAATAGACCTATGACAGCCTGCCACAAATTGCTGCAAAGCCTTCAGACTGACAAAGATGAAAGCCTTCGCCTGTAGCCACAGTGCTTCTTTCTCATTTGATATTAAGTATAATTAGTTATAAACAAAATGGTTTCTAAATTTTCATGATTTCTATTTCCAGTCTTTTCCTAACCTGGAGATGGGCAACAAGTCTTGCCTTTGCTGATTTCCACTTATCATGCTCTCGTGAGAGAAAAAGCAGGCAGCAGGCATCTCAGCATTTTTCATGGTAGCAAGTTTGAATATCTGTGTTAGATGAAACCAGGTTAACTAAAATCTCTCAGTCACATCAGTATTGATGGACCATGTGTTATACCTTTTGTAAATGCTAGCATAAAAACTTTGGTTTTCATGCAACACGGTCTTCTCAGAAACAATCTTGAGGACCCTTGAGCCTGTACTATAGAAGTTAGTTTGTCTTTCAATAACAGCAGCTACTGCAGCAGTGCAGGAAAAAGTGAGGGTTTTTTCTGCAATAGGTCCTGGATACTTGCTTCCAAAGTAAAGCTACAGCTAAGGCTTCAGTTCAACGTAGAGTTTAAATCTGAATGTGATTTCAGTCAGGTAGTTGGCTGAAACAGGACCAAAGTAAGCAATCAAAATTTGTGGCACTAACATGAGTGATGCTATAGGTATGGAAATAACCCACAAATCAGCCATGCAGCATTTTGTCCTGCTTAAAATGTGAACAACACAACACTAAGGAGTGAAGGAACTGCCTTATATCTGAGAACATGATCTGTCATAAAACGTACCCTTGTGATGAACAATGCAAATTAAGGATAGAAAGGATGTGGTGGCTTATGTTGCCTATTTTTCTATCTGCTTACAAGCGTGGCCAAGACATTCTGCATATCTACAGTATCTTCCCAGGAGCTTTAATTTGCTATTAATTACTTGTATTGATACAGAGAAATGGTAGGATATCTAAAGGGTTACTGCTCTGAGATGGCAGGTGTGTGACTTTATGGCAGAAGAAGGAACAAAGACTTACTTCTAGAGTATGGAGACAGTTCTTCACTAGGATGATGAGTTATGGTTGGAGGATTCAGAGGAGCTCTGTGGCAGCAAGCTACATGCTGAGTACTGTGCCCACAGCCTGCCAGTGCTGTTTAATTTCCTAGAAATTTGAGGGAGGCAAAGACCGTCCATTTTCCAAAGTAAACATCTGCTTAAATGCATCTACCCGCCATTTAATCATTTTTATCCTCTAGCTTATAGCTTCAAGATTTTTAGAATTTCTCTGGGGGTAGAGGGCTATGAATGTAGAGGGATCAGAGATGTAAATGCAAACTCTAGACACCTGCAGACTTCCACTGTATTGGCCCACAGAATACAAACCGAAGTTTTCACACGCAGACATATGCTCAAGTTCATTTCATATTCAGCTGTATTCCTTGAATTTTTGTGCTTATAAATCATAGCAGAAAAATATCCACTTCTAAACCAAGTGTTTACATAAAGAGTCTAACTGAAATTATTTACTGTTTTATCACTCTGGCAGGGTTACTGCAACTATTTCACTTGAAAGATTCTGAATCTTGCTCTACTTTCAAGCTTTTTTTTAAAAAACAAAACAAAACAAAAAACAGCCAGGGCTTTTCCATCAAATATAGAAAAAAAGAAAAATAAAAGTATTGATTTATTCATGGACTAATGATTATACAGTTTTTGCTCCCTCCAGTTACCTTTTTTCAGGGACCTACAGGTTGTTTAACCAAATGGCATTTGGAACCTGATGCCTGAACTCCACCTCAGCATCATCTGGAAACTCTGAGCTCATGCAAGCCCTGGCATTTGGTCATCTGAATAATGTCCTTACACAACTATACTGCTTACACTGTGAACATATTTTTATCATCCGGCACCTAGAAATGCCACCCAGAGCTACATTAACAAAAATAAACATTTATCGAGAGCAAGAATCAGAGGGGCCCAGAGTGAGCTCCTTGTGGCCCCAGGGCAGCAGCTGATCCTGCTGCTCGAAAGCTGGGGAAGCAAGCCCGAAAGTGGTGCTCTTTGTGGCTCTCTGCTCCAACCAATTGTGCACCGGCTCCTTCATCTGCCCCAGATCCTGCTGACGAAACTGTCACCCCAGGAGGGAAGCAGAGCTTGGGAACAGCAGGAGAGAAACTGTTGTCTCCAAGGATGCTAGGGGAAAAACAGCTGACTACAGAACTAAGCCGGGAGAGAAAAGGAACAGAGACCTTTCTGCATTTCCTTGGGGTTACTCTCCCTGGTTGGAAGGGACATTTTGTGCAGGGAAAAAATAAAAAGGGTGTAATGAAACTAAAGCAGAAGCTTCAACTTGAAATCACCCTGTGTAATTAGTATTTTCATATACTAATTCCTATTTTTTACAAAACATTATTAAACTCGCAGCACATCCGCTACTAACCTTTCCTGTCATTGAGACAATTTATCTGTGCGAATGGGAGGACAAAAAGGATAAAGGAGAATGTGGGAGTAAGAAGCAGCTGGAATGCATATGTGTGTGTGCAGCTATTGTTTTCTTTGCTCGGCGTCTGCTGCAGCTGTGGAAACAGAGCACAACGTTTCCAACTTTATCACTGAACATTATTCATTTAGAGAAAAGGAAAAAATGTGTGATCGCAAACTCAACGCTCTTGGTTTCATGTCTACATGTAAGTGACATGAAAAGAAAACAATCTGACTAAATGCTTCGCATGCCAGCCACAAATCCAGACATTTGACCAAATTCCGGGCTCCTAGCAAAAATAGACACTTTTGGATTTTACAGCTAATCAGCACGTTATATGGGAAAGAAACACAATGCTTTGAGTCCTGGAGCATGCTGGACCTGCTTGAACGAGAACAGAAATTCACACAAACAGGTTGTCACCACGTATTTCTCTGAAGTTAAGGCAAGCAAGTATGAAGGGAAAACCAATTCAATAGTCTAAGACAAAATCCTCAGACTTGCTCCAGTCATTTTTCCAGGAGGGAAAGCAGAAGAATATGACATAAATGGAGTCTAAAAGCCATGAACTGGAGGGCAGAAGAATCCCCTCCTCAGGTACTTAAATAAAATGGTCTCCAGAGCCTGTTGCAAGCACTGCACAAGGCTGGAGCAAGACCAGCATGTCAGAACAGGGACATGGCACACAGCAGCTGGAAAAAGCTGGTCTGGGCTACAGCCCCCATCTCCTGAACATGTGAAGTGACCTTCATTTTAACCTGCATGTACTTCTGAGACAATGCCATCGTGGATACTATTGATATCCCGTGCTAGTCATTCCTGCAGGTAGGGTAATTTTCAGCATTTCAGTGTCTCCTTGGAGCATTCTGCCTAAAAGAATACATTAATTGATAATATCATAGGCCTCTTTCCACAACTAGAACAAAAATAATTGCCACGTACCCGTGTGAAATATTTTTAAGCTAAAAATGTCAAGATTGAAACTTACAATTCTGTGACAGTTCAGGAAAATTAGTTCATCTTTTTATAAGAAGAATTTATTCGGTGAATGCACCTAAGGAACATGAAAGGTATCCATTATAAACTCGCCTTTCGTAAGAACTACTGTTTGATAAAAATGGCATATTGATAACATTCCTTAAGGTAGCAGCCAGTTATTTTCTTAAACATAATTAAAGTACACATTTAGACCATTTATTACTATTTCTGAACTAATATTGTCCTTATGTATTATTCATATATCCCTTAGAGTCTATATCAATCTAAGTGCTGTAAAATGACCTTGAATTGATAGAAAGGATGACTGAGAACAAAATGACAAGATATAAAATGGAGGTTAATAGTGACCATATCATTTTTATATGATAGCATTTGAGAGAAATAATTGCTCTATAATTAAAGGACATTATGACACTGCAAAAATCAGGATTATTTTCAAAGATTCAGAGACATCTCAAGTACTTTACATACCTTCAAACTATATCCAATCTGCGTGGAAATATCGCTTCTATTAACCATTGAATAACTACATAAACTTGCCATTTCTGAGCGTGACATTGGAGAATGTCACAGTTTCATTGCTTTATTGAGCTTAAGTACAACACAGGCCATTAAGTTTCTTTCAAAACCTTAGATTAGTCTTTAAGACTTTAAATTAGAGATGAATGATTATTGAGAGTATGCTAATCAAGCCATAATGCCATAATCTCTTTTTAGTATTTAGAATATTCCTATCCTGCTCTGTGAAATGTCTCAAGGCACCTATTATGGGAAATAAAGATCAGATTCTAGCCCCCTGTATCAATATGTAGCTACTTAAACAGAAAGATCAGTTTCATTAATTTCAATTGATTTTTTTTTTTTTGCTCAGTGTCATCAAGATATCAAAATGAGTCCCTGAATTAATGAATGAAACCCCTTTTCTATTGCAGATTCGTTGTGAATGCTGATTAAGAAATACTCTTAGATGATTGCTTGTGTCATCTCAACTTTACCATCTTGTGTTCCACCTAATGTAGCCTATCATATAACGTTATCACAAAACATGTATGTTTGCATCAAAAGAAAACAGTAATCTTTTCCTTCACCTCTCACGTATCACAGCATTCAACATAGCAGGATATCCACCTGGAGCAATGTGATAGAGCTGAGCATGTATATCTAAGGCTTAACTACACATTTCTAAACACTTGCAATTAATACTGCTGAATACATCAGGAAATGATAAACAGTTATCCAAAACTGGACATTAAAAATTAAAAAAAAAGGGAGCGTGCAATCCACTTATTCCACTTAAGCAACATTAAGCTTTACACAGCCTGCAATGCCCACCCAGACACCTCCCATTCAAGATCTTTAGCACCAGCCACATTCTTGTCAGCAAGATAGAGATGCCATCTGATGTTGTCTCTGCAGGTATCCTGGGACAGATGCTTGCCAGCAGTCATTTCATGCCATGCCAGAACTTCTGCTAGAACTGAACTCATTTCCCAAGAAAAGCTACAGCCCTGACTGCATGAAGTACAGTTTTATCTATACTGAACAAAAATGCATTTTGACTTTTCAACAACATAGATAGTTTGCTGTGGTGACATTCACTGGCAACAGCAGGGGCACTGAATCATTAGCAAAAGGAATAACCTTGACTTGCAAGAGAGGGCCGGGAGCCAAGAGACACATGCCTTCTTCTGGGTTCTGCCTGGTTTTTAGCCTGAGCATTGCAAATGAATTCTAATTCTTCTGTCCTCCTGACACTCTCAGGTTAGTTTCTTAGTCTTTTGTGTTTCCCATCTCTTTAAGCATGGATGGTACCCTGCACCTTGCACAATGCAGCAGCAGGGCACTCACTGACATTCAAAATGGGCTTTTTAGTCTTCAATGGAAAGTGTGCCTATGGCAGTGGGACTGGAACTAGATGATCCTTTAGGTCACTTCCAACCCAAGCCACTCTGAGATTTGATGGAAGGATGCAAAGGAGCATCACCCTGATGCTAAAATTAACGGGATTTGTTAAAACACAGCACTTACAAGCATCTATTTATTTAAAATGATTACTGGTAGTTACCTGCACACACTGCCATGTATCACTGGCTACTGAACCAGATCCTACCTCCTCATGCAATTCAGACTCTTGTCACTGCTACTGGATTTTCTTTCCTACTTTCTGATTCACTTGAGAAATATTGCATTAAAATCCATTTTTTAGAGCTGACCACAACATGCAAGTCCATTTTTGCTTAAGACAGTGGCTGGTATTGAAGGAAGCATGTGCAGTTCCCTAAGAAATAATGTGTTAAGATAATGAAGTATTTTATCAACCTGGGTCCCAGATGAAAAGCTCCTGATTGACAACACTGGGAAATGAAACATCTTTGTTTATTCACAGGGGAGACAGAACATGGAAATCAAATGCTTCTGCTGCCATTATCTGAACGAATGGATGTAGATGTAGGTGTGCTTCTGTAACAAGAAGGAAGGAGTGGGGAGCAGTGTTACAGCGCTGTCAGTCATTTACATGACAATTTTTAACTAACAGATATTTCATACTGTATAACATGGCATATAAAGCAAAGTCAAATGTCTGTATTCAAAACACAGTGTCTTACTTAAGGGATTTTCAGATTTCTGGGAAGCAATGGAAGCGTGAAGGCAGACTGAACTCTTCCTCCACATATTCTTAAATACGGTCACCAGTTTCTTTCTCTCTTTAGAGCTCCAAAACAGACCTCTGAACAGCTCTGTTGGGACTGAAGGAGCAGCACAACTTCAGCAGGTACCATCCAGCTCACAGCAACACAACCCTTACAACAGAAGGAAATATAAGAACATCCCCAAGAGTCAGCTCGCACAGCTGCCTCAGATCATGACAAGACAGTGTAAAGCCTGGAGCTTGGCACTTCATCGGGCTGCTTTCTGCTTCTGTACCCAGCAGATTCCAGTTTCTATCTTTGCACTTCTGCCCAGCTTTGTCAAAGGCTAGGAAAATGTAAGGCAGAGCAGGAGCTGCAGTGAAACCAGGGACTGCTGGCAGCCTACACACGTGCCAGCTGCAAGGTGCCAGGGCATGGGGTGCCATGAAATTCTCTCCCATCATCCTGCTACACCATGGGACAGAACAAGCTGCAGTTAACAGGGGGCTGAGGTTAACAGCATAGCTGTGGGGTAAGCCTCCCTGCCACTGCTTAATGAAGTGCTGCAGACAAATGCCTCTTTCTTTCCCTCCTGTACTCGCCGAGTGAAACAAGTAGCGCTGTCTTGAATGTCACTGCTGCACTCTCTCGTCTTTCCTAACAGTCAGCAACTTCTCACTTAGGTGCCTCC
Organism: Aythya marila; assembly: GCF_965140915.1. NCBI lineage: Eukaryota > Metazoa > Chordata > Aves > Anseriformes > Anatidae > Aythya > Aythya marila. The sequence continues at coordinate 2,706,085 of NC_139045.1, read as the reverse complement.
TCCGTAACATCCTGCTTTTCTTTTTGTGCTGTGCAAGTGTCCAACAGCCTAACAGAAACCGAGGCTGCATCTGCTAGGCCAGGAAATAAGTGGAGCATTGGACTGGGCGGGATTGGAAGCCGGCACCCACGCCGTGCTAGCCCAACAGCGATGAGAAACCACATCTCTACACCAAGAGCAACTGTGCCTAAAAACAGGCAAAGCAGGCATAAAATATTTGCTATGCAACATTAATATTTTTATGAAACCATGCCTTATTTAAGATGTTAGTAGGTGATTTTGATCCCAGACAAAATTACTTCAAGAATGACTCGTGTAATGGAGTGACAGGAGTACAGACGAGGTGGAAATGGGACGTGTACAAAGTTTTGGCAGTATGCTTTCAATACATTAAACAATCAAATCCTAGTACGCTCATGGAAGCCAGGTATTGATGCTGTTCGTGTTGTATGCCTGCCTTCCAAGGAGCTTTCTTCCCCCCACATGAAAACACTCTTTCCATGGTGATACTAGCACCTGTTTCATTAGCAATATTAGTGGAATGTTATGCAGCCAGTGGCAATAACTTGTCACTGACATCCTGTCAAACTTGTGAAGCCATGGGTTCCTCTGGCTAACAGTCATGACAATAACGTCAAAATTAACAAAATACTGCAATGCCAAACATGAAGCATCATCACTTAGAGTCTTAACATTCACCTCCCTGTAGGGAAAGGAGTATGGGAATTGGAAAGGGAAGAGAAGAAAGAGAAACAAGCTCTCCTTCGTATCTGCCATGCAAAAGAAGACAAAACATTTATTTTTTCTTTTGAAGCCAAGGATGTTAAAGGAGGAGAAAGTGAGCACAGTGACTTGCTGTCAGTGTATAGCATTGTCTGCATTACGAGTGTGTAATACCACACAGAGTTGTGGCAATGCTGCAGAGCTATCTTTGCTTTACAAGAGCGTGAAGATATTGGTAAAGCAGCGTAATAACAGAAGAGCACATCTGTTCAGTTCTGTTTGTGTACATCAATATATCATTGCCAACTTTGCAAATAGTAAAGATTACTGACGAGCACTGAGCTAGGTTTCTCATAGGAGTGGGTGCTTACTATTAAACACATTTTCAATTTGTTCTGTGAATCTGCCCCTGCCACTTAACCATGCTGCCTAAAAGCACCAGCTCTTCATTAGCTGTCCCAGTTGACTTGTTCAATATTCAGCACATAATATATTTCAAATGCTGGCAATCTGATGTAAAATTCCTGAACAGTTCATTTTATGCCTGGCTTTTCTTGAGCAGTGCTCTATAAGTTGCAGGACCAACTTCTTAGCTAGTATTGGTGTTAAAACCAAAAAACTGCTTTTCAAAACCACATTCATTTATGCAAGCTTGAAATCAAAATGCAAGAGATGTGGCTAAAGAGTCAGAAGCAACAAAAAGGGATACCAACAAACGGTCTGGAAAGCTTTAGCTCACTCCTAACTTACTGAAGTGTGTGGGCTAAAAACATATTTTGATAGTAACTCTGGGAAAACAAAGTTTCTCCAATCTTTCTGATGCAACACAGAGCAGCAACACTGATGCTCATCTGAGGGCTCCACATGGTACCACCGTTGGTTGTTAGAACAACAACTGCTGCACCACAAGGGGAGGAAAGGAGTTGACAGAAAAAATGTAGAGATGAGAAATCCATGGAAACTACATTAGAATCAGAGTGGACCTGGGATGGTTGCAGAATAGCCACTTTCACTTGAACTATTTAAGTTAGGTTTGGTTATGTACTGTCAAAGAAAGTTTTATGCTGGCTCTTCAGTTCTTTGGTATGTATTTGGCTCCCTTTCCCCCTTTATTTTCATAGCAGTATCTAAATATTTTATGCACTAATGGTCTTTGAACTGTGTTTCCCTGACCCACTGACTGATTCTCATTTGTCTCTTTGACAAGTATCACAAGTGCTATGAGAAATTCATTACCCTTGTTTATCAAACAAACAAAAAACAACTCATTCTCTTTGCTGCCAATGCTACAGGTTAACTGGAAGGACAATACATTTTCACTTAATAAAAAGAAGTTGCATAAATTGAACTCATTCTTTGTATACCTTAAGTTAGCCACTCCCAAAGATACAAATAATAAAGGAGTAAGGGAAGGATATCTTCTCTTCCAGTGTGGATTAACATAAATCCTGATTTCCACCATACAAATAAGAACATGGCTGTATATGTCCACGCATCTTATTGCACACCTGGAATTATTGGTGCCAGTGATACACAGGCTGCTCTGAGGCTATTCCAGGCTAAAATCCAGTGCTTCACAAAGTGCAAAAGGTTTTGTAGCATGATGAGAAATAAAAATCTAATGCAGGGCATTTTATACAGTCTATCAAAGTACCTCAGTTCAACTTAGTTAGGTAAGTCTGCATTAACTACACTTTCTAGAATAACTCAAACTTTTCAGATTCAGAAAAAATAGGTATTTTTCCTCTGCTTTTTCACATCTGTCTCCATTCTTATTCCCATTAGATGAACAAAAATGCCTATGCTTGAAATTACAGTCAATTGCAATTCTAGAATCTAAGCTACTGTGATTGGTTTGACAAGGAAATATCTACTTTTCTTTTGAGATTACCTGCATTCCTTGTATGAGATCTTAAATTGTACAGTTGAAACTGTTTTGCAGTTGGACTCAAAATTAAGACTGTAGCTTCACTGCAATTTAAAGCACTTTGTTATGATGAAACCAATTTTTTATTTCATTTGCTCCAGAAAATCTCTCATCAGTATTCCTGCTGAGCATATACATATCCTTTGCATCAGCTACATTTAGAAATATTGGAATCAAAGCTTTGCTGGCTCCCTGGGCCCCAAATAATACGGGCTTCAGAGATTCACCTACAAGAAGTTTTGCTAATTGCCTTCAGCTCTGGCTTATGCTTTTTTTTTTTTTTTTTTTTTTTTTTCCTGCATAGATGTCACTGCTTTGCCTGAGTTCACCTATTTAGCTCTCTTGCCAGGTTTCAGGAATTCAGTGCATCCTTCACAGGTGTCATTATTCCGACAGCTGCAGGACTTACAAGGGACATCAGACAGACACAGTGATGTTCCTGCATTCAAGCTCCTGATTCTGAGCACGGTCTCAAAACTAGGTCCTTTATCATTGGAAGTTAAGGGTTTGTTATGCCTTTTGCCTTAAGGAAAAAAGAAAAGAAAAAAAAAAAGGGGGGGGGGAAGAAGAAAAAAAGGAGAAAACACCATCACCTGAAACTTGTTTTTCTCTTGGTTTCATGCATCAGTGTGAGATGGGACACTTTTGAAATCTCAGAGAAAAAAGACGAGAAAAATACCTTCAGCTAAACTACAACAGAAGGACATAAACAGAAATGGCAAAATAGGAGTTTGACTAACTAAGGCACAGTTGAGACACTCATGCAATCTCTAATATAGATGCAGATATTCTAGTAGTCAGAATCCTGAAAATAACAAAGCAAAAAATACTGCATTTTGCTACTCGTTTTTCTTTTGCTTTTCTTGTTGACTTTTTTTTTTTTTTTTCTGTATCCCCTTGGGATGAAAAAATAAATGAAAATTCTAATTCTCCCTTGAATCTGTAATTTCCAAAGTGTGTTACTGAAGCAGGAAAAATAAAACAACAATTTAGCAACATTAAAAATTCCATGTGCATGACTATTAAGGAGCTCTTGGTTATCTTAGGAATGGAAAAGTAAAATTTAAATGAGCTTGCTGAACAAGTGGAAACATGCGAAGCATACTGTACCTTTTAATAAAACCCCAAAATGCATATACGGTCTTTCACCCTCTCACCAGAAAAAATGATTTCTCCCACTCACTCCCTCAGGAATGTGCTTACAGAATTCCACTTCCCCTGACTCAATAACTCCTACTTCAAAATTCTTCCCAATTATGGCCATGTTTTCAGCTGCTTGTTTAAATTGCATTTGATGGCCTTTTATTACCTGCAGATAGTTTATTTTCTAGAGAAGAAACATAAAAATGTAGCACTATGTCTGCACATGGCACTTTTCCATCATCAAGCAAAACGGCAGCTAAAGAAGCAAAATATGGATTTGGGGAAAATGGAGTCTACTGATCCGTCTCAAACTTCCTACGAAGTTCATGTTGGCACTCTGTAGGACTTTGTACACAGGACTCCGACCGTTTAACAAACAGCGGTGTCCTCTTGAGATGTTACTCCGAGAGGCTGCCCTCTCAGAGATTGCCACCTCAGAGAAAATTTGCCTTGGTCCTAGCAGAAACCTCTTTCGATGACGGCTTAAGCGAAAAGCCCAGGCCGCGGTCTTATCTTGCCAAGACAAAAATTAGGCTCCCTTTTGCTCCCTCTAGCACTGGTGCAGTGACCTCTGACTTCAGAGAAGGGACAAAAACTTCAGCAAGACCAAAGTGTCTTATCCAGGTGTCCCACTGGCCATCCTGCCGGTGGCCCCAGTGCCTTTGGCCTGCGCAGGCCGCATCATGCTGCCCACCGGGTGCCCAGCTGTCAGAGGTGCTTTGCTCTGGCTTTGCTGGCTCCTACATCATCATCCACCAACGTGGATTAGGACGTGGTTTCTTTCCTCCCTCACTTCCCTCAATATTGCCTTGATGAGGTGCAAACTCTGAAGCAAGTGGTATCAGTGGACACACACAGCCTGTGAGCGTTTCTTTCTCAAGCCGTAATGGAGCATGTCATACATAGCAAATAGGTTAAATCATCTGTTTCGGTGAAGGAAAGCAATCTGTTCTCTCTCTGTCATGTTTTCTGGCACACCAACTACACGAACCCATAACACTCTGCTTTTTCAGCAGGTCCTTCAGTCCCAACAAGGGACACAAGTCGGGCAGGCACACACAGCGAAGCCACATTCACCTTCCACAACTGCGCCCCTTTCTCTGGTTTTTGCCTATTCCCTGCCTTCAAGCACCTACCACTCACTTCAGTGGGCTGTCTGGGTTTATTTAGATTCCCGTACCTAAACAGCTAATTTAAGGAAATCCACACTGTTTTTGCCAAATGGTGTATCAAATTATGGCTTTCATAGAGTGACATTTTGAACGAAGTATTTCCATTTTACCAAGTCACACCTTCTTAATTAACCACAGCAAAATCACATGTCTGTATTAAACTTTTGATTTAGGTTCATCTATCTAACAAAACAGAGCCAAATTAATTAACAATACACTAACTGGTAGATGACATTTCCAAATTGCACCCTGATTAGTAAGAAGAGCACAGCTACCAACCATTCAGAAAATTAGCAGATCAGAGCATCAGGATTTCACCTCTGGAGACGGATGAAGTTTTACCTCTGGCTAAGGTCATTTGCATTCTTTGTTTCCTGCGTGTGCCATGCAAGAGATGGACCCACACTTGACATTATCAACATATTGCACTGTATCACTGGCTCTTTACCAGCTTTTTAAGTCTGTCGTGAGCATCTGAGGAATTATGATGAGTGTGGAAAATGTAATTGCCTCCTAAATGTCTTTAATTGCCTTTTTATCCTTCTACTTGCATGGAGAGGACGTTGCCATGAGAGGAGGCAGCACAGGCTGAGCATGTTGCATTCCTAGTCCCTGACACTGGCTAAGCATCACCTCCACAGAACGAGAACATAGAGGAAAACACGAAGCTCATGTTCCTATTTGATGGACAAGCATCAACACAGTGTGACCCATACACCCAACACAGGCTGGGGGGATGAACTACAGTCATTGGTTGTTTTTGTCTGAGAATCAGATACATATTTATTTATTTTTTTTAATATTACATTTAAGAATTGCAAGAACCACTAAAATAAGTCCTTGTTTACACTGACTTATATTTATGGTAAACTTCTCTGGAGTTCATTTGCATGTGATCTCTTTCCTTTGGTAATGGTTCCTAAAATAACTGAAAATTATGATCTTATGATCTTATGAAAATTATGATCGTTCAGTTATCTTATGATAACTGAAAATTATAAGTCTGCAGTGTTTGGGCCACTTGCATAAAATATTTTAGCATGTTTTTAACGGATGTGTAGTTAAATTTACGCTCTGTGTCTAGTTCATTTAGACTCAAAGTCTGAATGCTTCCCAATATGAAGTCACCAGCTACTCTATACACTGGGCTGTTGTAAACCCAGAGTATTTCCATTCCTGTCAAGGCAACTGACGCTAAATTACTAATTTCAAAGGGCAGGAGATTTGGATGCATTGGAAGTTTTGGGGTGAGACAAGTTGACCATAATTCAAACTGGTAAAAGGTTTCTTTGAGAAGAAAACTGTTTATACAGGAATATATTTTTAGTTTGGATCAGCACACTATAGGCAGACCCAGTTTTCTGTATGACACCAGCAGCTGATAAGCCTAGAGCAGACGGCTGAGGGGAAATATTTTAATTCCATGCCTGCCTGGCCAGAGTTGTATCAGCACCAACTGTTTCAGATGCTGTTGTGGCATGGTAATATTTGCAAGTGTTTCCTTCAGAAACATGCTGAATTTAATTCCAAGTATGCAGGACTGTTTTGACACCAGTTATCAACTGCCACCAAACAGAGCAGATTCAGGACACACTTGTTCCATTTGCTAAATTCAAAATTTCCCACGTGAAAGCCAAGGGAATTAGGCTAGACAAGGGTGCGTTTTTTTGGTACTTTTTTTTTAATTTTTTTACTGTGGCCATTTACCTTTGATGCCAGCAGATTGAAAGTTCAAGTGAGACAGCAAATTTGTTTTCCATGTAAGAATGGTGGCAGAGAAAAGTGCAAACTTCTATGTCTCCCTTGCTAATCTTTTTCTAGATACCAAAACTTTACTTGGCTTTCAGTATGCCATTATTTTCCTTTTTAAATTGGACACAAGATAGCTCTTTTAAAAACTACTTCCAATTACATACACAATCATTTGATACAAATCATTTTAAAACTAGAACTCTTCTGCCATCATTTTCATTTGGATGATGATTCCTAATACAGTAGTAGCACTTCACAAAAATTAGGTCAGGCAATACATTAGGAATGCCAAGAGACATCTACTCTACAGACTGCTCTAACATCACTGGAGGAAAATGACAGTATTTCTTCTTAAGAGTAATATATTTTTTAGCATAGTGCATTTTCTTCTAGGAAGCCTTCTTAAAAGTCTATGTACTTTTATAGTACTTGTTTTTAATACTGAAGTTTTAAAATCTTCAGTACTCTCTTCTGAGAAAAATAAGTAATACTGAATTTTACTGAAGCAGTAAAAGAAAAAAAAGCAGCACTGTGCACAGAATCTGGTTGATTCACAAGGCTGTTTGTTACTAATGAGAAAAAGACAAAGAGAAACACTGATATGCAAAAACCAGGAAATACTGTCTGAGCAACAGTTGTAGCCCTCTTCCAGAAATGAGAGTTTAAATGAAGAAACTGCCAATTTCAATGTTAATGAATTAATCTTGATGGTTCCAACCTAGTAAGGCATCACTTTTCTTGCCTTCTTCATCATAATTCATGTTCTTGGGAGGAAGAGGACAATTAGGAAGATGCATGGTTGAAAGCGAAAATCCTGAAGCGAAAATCCAATTCCCTGATAATAGGTGACAATTTCATTTTTCTGAATGTGATTCAAATGAAAATAAAGGTCATATGCTAACAAAAGCAGGTACTAGCCATAGCAGATGAAACACCTGGAGCAGGCCTGGTTGGCCACCTCTGATCTTTTAATACCTAATGAGGCCCCAGCAGTCATTTTGTAGGGAAAAAAAAATCCTTGCTGTTAAACACCACATGTCTACTTCAAAAGAACTGAAAGTTTCTGGAGGTCTTTTAAGAAAGTGCTATCATATGGCAATGAGGAGAAACTCCTCTTTCCATTAATTCATGAAATTGTTCTTTCCACAGCAGAGCAACTGAAGTAATGAGAATATTAAAGAGTACAAGTGTACTTGTCTTGTTGGATATTGTCAGGAGCTGTGTCTGCGTATTAGCTCTGTGGCCTTGAGTATGATTTATGATCACCCTGATCTGCAATACAAACAATTACATTTACTAGTACCCTAGTATATCAGGATACATTTACATGGTTCTTCCGACACTGTCCGGCCAAAATCATTGGGTTTGTTATGAACCAGAAAGAGGAGGAAGGGAGAACAGGAAAAAAAAAAAAAAAAAAAGAATCAAATCTAAAACAAACACACAAGAGTTGAAAAACCTGTGGCTGAAAAGATGACATAAAATGCCAATACGATGTCCTTAACTAATCCTAAAAATATATTTAAGAAATTTAGTTTCAAGTTCTAAGATGAAAAATTTGGAATAAATATGTTTATGCTACAGGTTTTTTCATTCTTAATCTATATCCTTGAGGAGTAAGCAAAAAAAAATTAAGTTTGTTACTTGTACATTGTTTATTTTCATGTGGGCTATGAATACCTTTTTAAGGTGAAATTTATACATAGTAAATTTCATTAGCCATGCAGACTGCTAATATGTGCCAGGAGAGCTGCCGCATTGCCCTTTGCAGAGAGTCAAAATTCAAAATGAATGTGAATCGGAGGAATAGCCTGAACTAAAACTGATGGCAATTCAAAGACAACTGCAAAGCGTGCTTTTATATAGAAATAACCAACTGCACAAACAGAAGAACATTTCTTCTTGCAAAAAAAGATCTCGGGCTTACTGATAACCCAATCTGAAGATGAGTCAGCAAAGATCTGATGTTGTAGAAAAAAGAAAAAAAAAAAGCATCCTCTTATTAGGATGCATAAAAGTGACTGGTGAAGTAAAACATGACACCCTGTTCAAAGTAAGGAAACATGACAGCTGACAAAGGTTTTTCGGGTCTGCTAGAGGAAAAGGAAATTAACTTGCTTCATATCCAAACATTCGGGCCAGAAGAAAGGGGATATGCCTCAAACCTGGCTGTTTTCCTCTTATGGATTGGGGTGGCTTGAGAGCACTGTGCTCAGCACTATACCAGGGTGTGGGTGTTCTGGGAACAAACCCATGGGGATAATCATCATCTTTCAATTCACAGATCACAGCTGAACTGGTAGAAATAGCACAGAATCTGTTGTTCTTGTGATATTTTCTACCCATCAGCAGTGGAAGAAGAGTCATATGCTCTTTGATACACAGATGCTTTGGCCAGGTTTTCTGATGAGGTAAACTCATGCCAGTAAAGGAGCTGATGTACTGCCTCCAATTACTGAACGGTGAAAATATTTTAGAAACTTTGGGATTTAGAACAAAATATTCTGACCAGAGACAGTGCTGGTCAAACTTCAACTGGAACACCGTGTCCTGGTCTGGGTGTCACTTTTGATGAATAATGGGCTCAAAGATAAAGAGTTCAGAAGAGAACACCAAGAGTCTTCGGCAGTATAGAAACCAAGACCTATGCCAAAAGATGGCAAGAACTGATTTTACTCAGGCTAGAGAAGGACTGAGCAGAAATATGAGACAGACTTTGGACATACCAAGAGATTCATCACCTTTTTGTAGCAAAGGATGTTCTTCACCCAGGGATCAGCAAGAAATCACAGGCTTAAACTGCAGCAAGACAGAAGCAAGGCAACAGCAAAACTATATAACCAAAATCACCGTTAAGTCTGCCTGGGGAAACTATGAAACACTTTGTTGAAGGTTTTTAGGGACAAGATACTTCCAGGCATTTCAGTAACATCTTTGTTACATTTTCCTAAAGGAGGACGGGCTAGGTAATTTATTAACATTTTTTAAATCCCTGTTTTTCTAGTGGTATCTGTATGGATAAGAAGAAGCAAAAGCCAGTTTGCTCTCTCCATTCCCAGCTGGCTAGAAGCAATCCTGCTTCAGCTCAGGAGCCGTACAGAAGTACCAAGAGCTGTGCCTACACCAGCCAGTCCAGCTGAGACTCTCTCAGAGTCAGTTCGCTTTGCTGTGCACCAAAAGCAACCGGATCCACTGAGCACAGCTGAGAAAAACAGTCTGCGCAGCACGATGCTTCATCTGTTCCTTTAGCGCAAAGAGGGCAGGTTCCTCCCCGCTGCTGGAACACTGGCAGCACCTCCAGCATCCCGGTCCAGCAAAGCCAGCCGTCGCCAAGAGGGGCTCAATCCGGGACGCTGCAGATGTACACTCAACTTTTGCGTTGCTGGAAACACCTTGTTCTCGTATCAGATTGCAAACCAAAGTGTGACACAGTCCCCTACGCTGCTAAGACGAACAGCAGGCAGTAGCACAGAACTAAATTCCAGGGCTTGCTGGAGATCAGTGAGGCACATTTGGTTTGAAAACAGAAGGGTGAACTTAAAAGGTGAATAAACTTGCCTATATTTCATATCACACATGATATCGTGTCATATCTAACTAGAAACCCCTGAACTGTTTCCAAGTGCCTTAGGTTTGTTTTCTTTTTAAGACATTTGTAGGATTAGCACAACCTTTGTGAAGTTCCCTCTCCTCCCTGTTAGGATCACCATTTTTCTTCCAGTTTTAAAATACCACACTGAAAGAAGGGTACACAGGCTAAATATCAATAATTTAGTAGAAAATCTCCTTTGACAGAAGGCTTTTAAATTGTTTCAAAAATATTTTCAGAACTGTGCAAGGACTATTATCTATGCTACTCCTTAATGCATATTTACTCCTGTCATCAACGAGAATAAATTCAACCTCAAAATACTCTGATAAGGCAAATATAAATATTCTTGCCCTACAGATACAAAAGCTGTATGCTTTTGTAGAGGTGGTTTGGCTTCCCTTTAGCCTGGTGCCGGAGGCAGGATAAGGGGGAAATGAAGAAAATGGATTAAGTCTGGGCAGCTGAATTGATTGGCCTTGGAAGCAGACAGAAGACTCCAAAAGCACAACCTGGTGGGCCCTTGTCCAGGAAAGTCTGGAAGATGTTTGGGAGGCTGCAGAGGTTGAAAGCTGATTCTGAGACAACCTGAAGGGCTCAAGTTTTGGTGTTATAGTTGTGGGTTTTTCTTCCTTTTCAAATATTTTGGGGGGATAGTGTGAAAAAGGTCAAAGAGGCATCCTGGAGGATGGGAGGAAAATGTTGCAGGGAGCCAGTACTACTACGGATGTGCTTTTCCCCTAGAAAAATGGCATATTGCAGCAGGAACTGGCAACTGGGCCAAGTTAACAAAAGTTGACTAAATTTTAGAAATCTCCCCCACTCCAAACCTGTAACAGCAATGTCCTAGGAAGGTTCACTGATGCAGATGTGCAAATTGAAGTTTGGACAAGTTGTGCTGTCTGCTTGTTGGCAAAAAGGCAATTCAAGAGAAGATTTAGACCAGAACAGATGTGGTAATCTTTATAGTATGCTCTAACCACTATTCAACTTCTCCTCTAGCCCCAGTAAATAAACTTGCTATTGCCCTTCTTGAAAGCATTTTATCCAGCCTAACTTTGTAATACGGCTTTTCATTTGTTACTTCTTTCTCTAGCTATCAGAAAGCGTGCATGGCAAAGCTCAGAGAATTAATTCAGCACATCTACACACTGGGGGAGCAGTCATATACTTTAAGTATTTAACTAAGGTGTTTTTAATCACCTCCTCAGAGATGTCCATTTAACTCCACTGACTATACAGATATATCGGGCTACACAGCATCCCAACTTCGGTGTTTTTATTTACATGTAAGATGCCCAAAGTATTTGCAATGGCTTGATTACTCCCTGTGGGGTGAACTTGAACAAAAAAAAAAAATGCTTTTCATAGTGGCAGCCGTATTATCTTCAACTATCACTGTTTTTCTCACACTAAGCTGTGCATTATGAATACAAAAATTAATGCTTGGCATGAAAACCTGAATTTGAAAACATTCAAAATGTTTTTTTTTCTTTTTTATTTTTCCCCACTTGTATGTTCCATATAATGGTTTAAATCGATGATTCCAATGCAGATACTTGTTCTTAATTTACAATTGCCATGAACCTAGCTACATTCACTGTTAATCAGAAAAAATATCCCTTCACCCACAAGCATCCCTACCATCATGCCTATGCTACTCTCACCTTATTTGCTTAAACACACACACACCCTGAGAAAAACACAAACCAGTTAGCAGCTTTCTCCTAGTTAGCAGGGCTGCAAGAGGAACTGTGCACTTTTTTTTCTCCTTACATGAGCGACACCCTCACCTCACAGGGAGGGCTTCCCAACACACAAACGCAGGCAACAGACCCAAAGCCACCAAGTAAGACTCATCCTGACAAATGGCTTATGTCTTTTCCTCCTGTATCCGGTTCTGACCCTAAATACATTCATTTTGAAGATCAATAGCTTTCTAAGAACCCACAATGCCGTAATAATAATAAAACCCCCTATGATGTGGAATTATTTCACACAGAAATGCCCTACTCTGTTTTTTTTGTTTGTTTGTTTTTGTGTTTTTGTTTGTTTGTTTGTTTGTTTTTAAGATGCCTCAGACTTGGACGTAAAGAAAAACAAAACAAAATAACCCACAAACTTAATTTTGCCTTAGCTACACTGACTCACCATGGTTAATGGTAGCAAACCATGTATTTCTGCTACTGAAGTGAGTGGATGTGACTCAGTTACACAGAGAATACTTGTTGAATAATAAAGTGCCATCTTCATATGACAGCTTTTCAGAGTCAAAAGCACTATAAGGACTTGCACAGAAAAGCCACATCTCAACAAACAAAACCTTTAAATCAACTTATTGCCAAAGATTATGCCTAGTTAACAAAAGCAGTGCAGGAGACAACAGTTGGCATGAATTCAGACCATTTAAGCTCTGGTACACTTCAAGGTCACATTTAACAGCAGCAGGCAGAGCATCAAAAGGATGCTAAAGGAAGCCACTTGCCTTCTACTGACAACGCGGATAAGAGCCTTGGGGTTAGTACAGAAGCCATTAACACGCTACTTGAGCTACATTTTCTGGGCTGAAAACAGCCAACGTTTTGCATGTTAGAAATACAACGTACTGTGCAGAAAGATCTGAGTCCAAAGTCAGTGGAAGCATTTCTACTGCGAGCATCTATGGCAAGACGGGACTCCGCCATGTGGAGGCTGAAGAGCCGCTGCTGGGCCTGCGACCAGCTTGGCCCCACACAGCCTCACCACCACCAGATAAAGCAGTGCCCACACTTCAAACTGAGACAGAGAACAACGAAACAGAGGCTGCTGACAATGGAAACCCCAAACATGAGCCAGGTAATTGTCTCAGATGGCAAAAACATACAAAATATTGAAATCAACTGCGAACCTTAAAACCCTGAGAGATGCTACAAGGCGTTTCACTGTCGGAAACATATCACTGCCAAAGGTTGTAAAATGTAATTTGTGACACAGTAAAGACTCAACAAGGCTATAACAGTGCCAAACTGTATTACCTAAGCTCTTAATCTTTCCATCAGACCGCATCATTTACAGCATATACACATCGTATGACCAAGATGGCCAAATAGTCACAAGTTTATCACAGAGGCCCGTTCTTTTTCATCTCAAACAAGGCCTTGTATGTTCTGCAATGTAAAAGGGCCACAACTGTTCAGTTGCAAAATTAAGAACGAACAAAATGTTCCCTTCGTGTTCCCTTTGAAATGCATTCCATATTGTAACAGCAACAACGGGGTTAAGAAGAAAGATGACAGAAATAAATCTCACAAATCGTGAAGCAGCTCCAATGAAGCATATACCTGACACATGCAAGCCTCTGGGTTTTGTAATGTATATACTTCCTGCATAGGTCTGGTAAAAGTACGGGCAACTGTTCAGACTTTCAGACATAATGCTAAATTTAGTGCTATTATATTCTTACCAGTATGCTGTGTTCTTAAACAAAACTTTAACAGGGCTGTGATAGTGCTGACTCAGGACAGAGAGGGCTCAGGCTGGTTATGAGAGCCACAGACCAAACACTCCAGACAATTTTTTTTTTTTCACCAGGAGCACTTAAAGGTAGAAGTAACACTGAAGTAGGTCCTTTTTCTTTCTCTCCCTCCACACTACCCCCAGGGGATGTTTGCTGTGGTACATCAGAGCCACAAAATCCTTTAGATTCGAAGTAACTTATGGAGGTCATTTGCTCCACCCAAACTTTAGTATGAAACATTCACTATTTTTAAATATTAGAAGAAGTATTATTTTCAATATTTGTATGTTTGAAAACGAAAAATTTCTATTTTCCACTAAACAGCATGAAAACTGCCCACATGCCATCATGCTGTGCCATAATGCAACTCATGCTTGAGGAACAGAACCTGATGGCATTAATTAATCACATTTTGAAGTATCTTACCATCTTCATCTCTGTACAAAATGATAATCCAAAGATGCAAAGCGTACAAAAGAAGCTGGAAACTCATAACCTAACAAGATGCATTGCAAAGACTGTCTTTCACATAGTGCCATAAGTAAACTGAGGCAGAAGGGAGTTCGGCTCTGATTCTCTGGTATCTGTGGAGGTTTGTGACTTTAAACAAGTCAAGATTTGTGGGACCTTCTTTTGTACTGCTTTTAATGTCTTTCAAAGCTTCCAAATATTGGAACGAACACTTCTATATTTATCTTGTAAACCTTAACAACCAAATACATTTCTCTTTCTTACTATATGCCTTTTAAACCAGGTACTGCGTTGCTTTTTCCTCCACTACATGGGGTGGGAATGCACTTTTGGTGCCTCAGATGACAACTGTGATGAACTCTGATCACTTTTTCCCATTTCCCCCTCCTCTGCAGGCGAGGATCCCCCAGGCCACACTTGCTGGTGCCATCAGCTCAGCAGCCTCCCCCCTTCCTTTGACACCCCTATGCAGGTGTGAGATGCACTTGATCTGAGGATCATGAGCAACCACCACAAATTTCACATGCCACAACAGTGAGAATGATGCCATGCACGGAAGGAAGTCTTATTTAATCAGGTGTTCAAGTGTAAGAAAAATTAGACATAGGTTTGGTTACAGCACACTGTTGATACTAATAACGTCTACGTTCATGCTTATTATCTAATATAGTCTCTTCATGTATGCATTTGGGAACACAATCTCATATTAAAAAGCATTTAATGATGCCAGATTTGTTTACTAACTCTAGCAGTGCTTTTTTCACACACCCCCCAAAACCTAGTGCTTGATAGCGTGGTGACAACAGCCTGAATCAATGCGCAGGTGATAGCTGACACAGTTCATTAACGTGTTACAAGCGCAGTTGAACTAGAATCATGAAACATATTTCACTTCTTTCCTATTACGCACCAGCAGGTACAATAAAGTTCCCTATTTAAAACTTTTCTACTTCATCACAGACCACAAAAAGTCAAAAGCCATTTTAGTCAAACCTCAATGGTTAAAACATCTTCTATATTAATATCTCAACTTTGTTAACCATTAGCGTTATCTTGATTTCTTTCTTAACTGTTCAAATTGCATTTCAGTCTACCAATTTAGATTTACAGAGACAAGCTGAGGTCACCAAATAGATCTTCTGGGTTTCCAGTATGAAAACTAATGAATTAGGTAGCCATTATAAAAAGACTACTGACAGAGAAAACAAACACATCCCACACAGGATCTCCTACAGACACAGTGTTTATCTTGTACTATTTATATTAACCTAATAATGTAAGGTTGGTCAAATAACCTCATTCATTCTTAAACATGCATTCTAAAACTAAGCAAACTCACCCCATGGCAGAAAACCTGACTGTGGAGCAATACAAATTGAGGCAAAAACTACAGGGGAGCATTGGCAAGTCTCACAGAATTACAATGAGGGGTTAATGAGAAGTGCTACCTACCCACACCACAAGAAACTGTACTAGTCTGGAGTAAAAGATGAAAAAAGCCGTGTGATGTATCATGCAATTACGAGCCAATTGCTTGGGTCAAGCTGTATCCACTATGAAACACCATATTTTAGCTTCTTCTGGAAATTACCTGATTCCACAACAAATTATAAACTTCTCATACAAAAATGAATTCACACCAATTGCTACAGCACATGAAAAAAAAAATCAACTCCCCAAGGTATGAACTAGATTACTATATTAATTTGTCAAATGGAAAAAAAAAGAACTCAAAAGGTAACCACAAGTTCCATAAATCTGATGGCTTAGTTTTCAACTACTCATCTTTCTTGACATGTGGTAACACAAAACAAATGTTTGTATTTTTCATTGATCGCATTTCTGTATGTATTTTATGTGCTTGTGCACATATTAATGAAATATTACTCTAAGGATATGAGATATTGCTACAAGAATGTGCTCGGTTTTATGAGGACTGCTTTGCTAGACATATCATGAGAACAAAAATTAGAGGCACATTTGAAACAGAATCAAAAATGATCAAACAGTTTATAAGATTAAATATCTCCACTACCTTAAAACAATATTGTTTTAATGTGTTCAGAGGCCCTGATACAACAAACGAAATAGAAAATTGATTAAAATCCAGAAGTGCGGAAAAACTAAAAAACAGAGCTAAGATACACACAATTACAAAAGCAGCCCTCTGGGTCTGACATTACCACTAGGAAGGTGTCACAAAGTCTAAAAGTAGGCAGATATTTCTCTTCTTTAGCTCATAAATCTGACAAAGCTTTCTATCAAACAGAAAGCATTTTAATTAAAAATTGGAATTTAATTTGTTGAAATTTTCAGTCCCACCTGGTAGTGGTAATCTTGGAAATATTATTTGGGTATTACGATGAAGTCTAAACCTTTAACACAAAAGTAAACCCATTTTTTTATGACGCAGCTTTATTCCAAGAAATCCAGCTCAGTTTCCCATATTGATTTATTTAACCGGTCTCATAAAGGAAATGTAACATTCAGAAGTGAGAGCTGATATAACAGCAGTCCACCACTGACATTCAATCAACTTATTATTAATGGCAACAATATGCACCATCAATTACAAAACAAACTATCAGGAACAATGCTGAATGAGCAAAAATCCCTAATTATTGTAAGCCTAAATTTTCCTTTAACTATCTCCCTTTTCCAGTAAAAAAAAAAAAAAAAAAAAAAAAGGTTAAAACTTCAATTCAACCTCCTCAGAGTTCTGTTAACTGACAATCAAAGGTTTTGTAGATTTATTTCCAACTATGTTTCTTTAACTTGCTGCACTATGCATATATTGGACAATGAAAAACGTTGCTCTATTGCCATTATCTAGTTAATGATGCATGTCAGATAATGAACGCTACGTTTGTCTTATACACAGCGGAACAAAACTAGCAAGCATTACTCTGAAAAGAAATGTAAGAGATGTTGCCAGAAAGTGATGCAAGGTGAAGTTACCACAACCTGTACTAAACTTTGTTACTCCCTCCATGTTTTTTTTTTTTTTTTTTTTTTTTTTATCTTTACTGTTTGTAAGCAGTTTCCTTTCCAACTCTTTCCTCCAACTGTTCCTTTTTATAGTACATTAGTAATTAAACTGATATGAACGAGCTTATAGTTTAACTTACAGTTTCAGACTACAGAGCATTTCACAAACTGGATCTAATTTTCTGCAGAAATATCTCAGGAGAGCACAGAGGCAGAATGAAACAAGAAAAGGAAGTCCTCACATTTAATTATTTATTCAGTCTCTGTGTATGCTGCATATATATGGACAATGTCATCCTAAGCACAAGATGTAAAACAAGAACATGGAAAAAGATACCTCAACATCTTTGGCAGCAGTCCCACAAATGGTCCTATAAGAAGTTAACAGAAATAAATAACTGCATACCGAGAGAGTTATGAAGGTCTAGGGGGAAAAAGTCTTGAATTTTTTTTGGAGAAAAAGAGAATAGGGAAAAAAGGAATTTCTGGGAGAAAAATGAACCAAAACTTTCACAAAGACTACTTTCTCTTTGAACAGACACTGAAATAATTTGTAGTGTAAATGCTTAAAAGTATTTTATGAACACTTTCCTTCAGAACGCCTTCTGCAGTTAATATGTTCTTCAAAGGAGCCACAGAAGAATATGAGCTGGAAGAGAAGCCTTCCAGTTCAACCCTTTCCTCAAGACAAATACAACTACATTATGTCATTCCTGACATATTTGTCTTGTCTGTTCTTAATGACTGCCAATGAAGAAACTCAGCAATTTCCCAAAGCAAGCTATTCAGGGTTTCACGATAATTACCATTTGAAAGTTTCCCTTATTATCTAACCTGAAATTTTGTTCTTCCTCAGGAAAGCCCCTTATTTTTTTTACCATCCACCATGACACTGAAAACACATTATCTCCTTTCTCTTTGCCTTCAAGTCTTGATCTTAAATCACTGAAGACTTATCCCATCCCTTCTCATTCTTCCCTTCTTTAGACTAAACAACTCCACTTCTGATCTCTTCTCCACAGTTATCTTTTTGATGTATCTGATCACACGCCCATGGCCTCGATCCAACTACACACGCTGCTCTAGGAGAGCAATGCCCAAGTTTGGGCACGAGCTATGGAGCAGAAGGGATGCTTCACAGATCCACCAGACTCCCCTGTTTATACAAACTGATATGATGCCTGCCTTTTTTGTAACCGCACAGCATTTCTGACTTCATATTCATTGCATAATTCCCCATAATCCCAACCACTCTTCTAAAGTACCGTTATCAGCACAGTTGTTGAACATCCTCTGCTTTTGAAGTTATTACTCCTGCTCCAACACAGCATCTTACATTTATCACTCCTGAATTTAATTCCACTTTTTTTTTTTTTTCAGATTATTTCTCTCATTTGTCAAGATGATTTTCAGTATTATTGCAGTCTCTTAATGTTGGCATTTCCTTCTTAGCCACGTATTTAATCAGCACATTTTATTTTATCATCTAGATTTCTAATGAAAACACTAATCATAATTAAACTGAGGACCAAAGACTGCCAAATCTCCTTACTTCAGAGAAGACTCAGTATCAGGCCGTCTCTTGATGCTTAGGACTGGTCCTAAGGACTGCAATCCTTCATACCTTGTTAGCTACAAACATAATGGAGTGCTACTCCCAGTATTTTTTCCTCTAGAACAACAAACTTCTTCTGAATGTGCTTATAACATCAGATTTCTCTCTGCACAACCAGACTGTCAGCTAAATGCATGTGTTGGGAGGTGGAGGGAAGGTGGCCTGCAAGAACCCTTCTTCCCCACCACAAGAGGCCTTGGCCTTCTCTGGAGGAGAGGTGGTGGACCACCAGAGGGACCAGCCTCCCCAGTGGGCTGCTGCCAGGCTCTCCCTCGTAAACACAGGAGGTAGAAACCACCAGGAACTCTGTGGTGGGACCACGCCACCGTGCCACGGCCATGGGCCCAAGGATGAAAGTACCTGGTCCTTCCTCTGCTTGACAAGTCAGCAATGCCCTGCTGGTTTAGGGTTTACCCCGCCAAAGGGGTCAGAACGCAGGTCTCTGAGACCTTCCATTTCACCCCAGAGCACAGAAGAGAACTTCCCAGTCACCCTTCATTGTACGGGATCCTTCTCAGAGCAACCAAACAGCTGAGAAGACCCCTGTGCACCCAGGAGGCAAGGGAAGAGAAGGCTTACCAGAAGCTGAACCTTCAGGACACAGTATTTCTGTCTGCTGCAAGACAGCTGTACTGCTTTTGAGTCAAAATGTTTTAAACTTTCCTCTATTCTATTTCTGTTTGTCAAAATAACTTAGTTTGCAGAGACATCGTCTTTTTCAATGGTGAACTACGTATAGCTACACAGGCATGCCTACAAGAGTATGCACACTAACAAACTATATATAAATGTGTAATATTTATATAGTTCTCTAACTCACATAAAATTATTGCAATCTATTTGTGTTGGCTTTGGATGTGCAAATTCTCAATATTTCACTTTATCCCAAGGGGAAAAAGGATTTATTTCTCCAGGCCTTCCACAGATCTCAACATCTTCCATCCCCACATTCCATCCATCCTGCCGAGCTCATTCTTGAAACCAGCGTAGGGCTTCCATGATTCATAAATACTCATGGAAGGGAGTAAAAGGGAGTTAAGATTCCTTAGTGATCTGTAACCCTGGCTGTGCATCAGTTTCTAACAACACTCTTGGGTATCTCAGGAGCCTTCCTTTGGCCCAAAAGGATTCCAGTGCATACAATGGTCCTAAGATTACAAGCCTGATGGTCACCAGAAAACCAGGAACCTGGAAGACAAAGTAGTTGTCTGCTGCCTATATAATGCTAAAAAAAAATAACGTATGGCATATTATGACTAGATTCCTTCTTTTCTCATGTCTTGTTTTTCAAATTCCTTTGCTAAATTAAGTATCATTCCATGCATACAACTACATTGTATAATACCCTCCATAGAACTGGGTCAGCTACCTCAACAGATGTTCACTTAAGCTTATGGTCTTTCTGTCTCACATACTCAAAAGAGAACTTCTCCTTTTGGTTATAATCTTTCAAAATTTCTTTAAAAGCTCTGAGAAACTGTCCACACTGACTACGTTTTCGTAATCTTTCATTTAAAAAGGAGATGACTGTTTGTGATAATATAACTTAACAAATTATCTAAATAAGCAATACCACATCTGATCGCAAGAGATTGATCTTATGCTTTCTATCCCATCTCAGTCAACTCCCTGTCACACATGCATACAAAAAACTTCACTCATGATCTTAAATTTTCTTTCTATGTTATATAATCCTTTAGTGCTCAATAAATCAAGATAATCTTAAACTCTACGGCTAAACACAGACTACAGCAGTGAAAAGTCTCCAAGGCCATTAAGCACAGAGACACAGCAGCTAACTCAAGATGTGCTTCACCAGCAGCCTGCTGGGCACAGACCAAATATCCTTGTGCATGCTTGCACCTTTTTCCTCCCATCCAACTGTGACCACTTGTGAACTAGAACTGAGCTTGGTAGACTCGAAGTCTGAGTCATTACCTTTTGTGTTCTTCTATGTAAATTCCAATAAATAATGTTAATGGACATGCATTTCTTCTTCATTTCTTTTGAAAGACAAGGATGAGTTAAAAAAAAAGTCTTTTAGTTTAGCTGTCTTCTGTACCTGACTCCTGTCCCTGTGGATCATATTGACACTCCATCAGAGCTGATGTATGCACACACACACAGATTTCTTCACGCCTAACTCAGCGCACTCAGTGCATCTCAGCACTTGTTTAAAGCTAGGCATCCTGAGAGATCCTGCTGGAATCACTGTCTCTACTGAGCCATGTCTATTACTTCTGAGGAGGAAATGAAAAAGAACAATGTATCATGTAACTGAACTGGTCTGGAGGACTTACATTCGCTCACAGCCTTGAGAGGAAAACACAGCCAGCCTTGCCTTCGGTTTATCAGCTGGTCAGTAACCTCTGGAGCATTCGCAGCCCACTGCCCTGCGCACACCAGCACTGAGCGACAACAGCGAGAAGTGCTCAGGACACGCTGGCCACCAAATTCTCGAGCCAGCAGCAGGGCTCAGGGACAAGGAGCGGCACACGCTGGAGCAGCCTCTCGCCCAGGTCATGCTGCAGCTGCTGAGCAAGGGCTGAGCTGCTTCCCGAGAGCCTCCCTCCCTCACCTCCCTGCCTTGGCCCCGGCGCAGCCTGCTGGGAGCGCACATCACACGTGGCACTCGGCCCGCTGGCTCGCGCCTTTCTGCTCTGCTCCCAAGACACGGCTCAGCTGCAACCCCCTCCTCATGCCCCTACATACGGCCCAAAATAAAAAGCTGTGTGAGTTAGTCCTGCTGATAGCCTAAAAGCTTTTGATGGGGGTGGTGGGAAGCAAGACATTAAAGTAGGCCAAGGCCTCAAGCCCTGCATGTGAGGAAACAGAGAGAAGCAGAAATGGGCAGCAAGACAGACTCTCAAGCTGCGGTGCTGTGCTGTGGCACGAAAGGAAAAAATAAAGAGCTAACTCTGCTTCTTTAACCTTCTTCCCATGCTCGCTCACTAGCTTAGGAAAGCTACCAGAAGAAGGGTCTCTTTACTAGCAAAAGCCTTAGAGGGACTGCTGGAGACCTACTAAGAATTTGGAGCACTCAAGTCTCTTTGCCTGAAGCCTAACTTCCACTTGGCAAGGTGCGTCAGTGCTCCCCAATGGCTCCGGTTTACACAAGTCCCTCTGTTTTTTACAGATCAGTCGGGTAACGTTTGGAACACGCCAGGCACGGTATGTGTATTGGGAGGCCTGCAGCATCCAGGTGGGCCTCCAGTGGACTTCAGCCTTGAACTAACACATTCTGGAATTTAAGAAATAACACTACTTCTCCTGGATTACAAATTTCTGGGTCCTGGCATTTTAATGAAGGTACCTCTACTAAGAAAGCAATCGGAGTTGCTATCGCCAGCATTTATCTTCAGCAAGAAGAGATAACAGCATCCTCCTGGACCTGCCTTGTTACTGCTCTGCCCAAACCTATTAACCCCTCACCATTTCCTCCCTTATTTCTCAGTCGTGCAAGGCTGTCCTTTCTCTCTGCTGCTCCTTTTTCCCCAAAGTAGAACAAGATGAAAAAAAAATGTTCTCAGGGTTTCAGATCAGCAGACGAAGAAAATAAAAATGAAGTATAAGCAAATTTCTTTTTTCCTATAAAAGGTTCCAAAACCAAAGCAGGCAGATTTTCAGAATTATTTCCGCCTGACGAGCTGATGAAAAGAGACGGGTTCCTACCGACTGTTAACATATATTTACACACTAAATTCTATTTAATGAAGGATTAAAATAATTATACTGAATTACTGTTATTCCATACTCTGCTTTTATTCTTTGTAGCCCTTAGACAACCTCTGCAGCCTCTAAGAGCCAACACAGTACCCTGGCTGCCCTGGAACCCGATCGTCCCATTCCTCCGACCGCCGAGTGAGTCACTGCTGTGCAGCATGACATTCCCTTCCTAACGCACTGGTTCCCAAACCGCGGTCCTCAGAAAACTGGCTGACTACATGCTGCTGGCGCTGGTCCTCGCTCCCAACTGCTGCATGGCTTTAAAGACAACCAAGATGCATTAAACAGTATCCTGACATTAATTTCCCCCGTAAGATGTTATTTTAGTTGCTGCAGGGTAAGTATGTTCTTGTGAATGAGCGAATAGGTGTCTCAGAACAATGTCTCTTCTAAGGTACGGTCCACATAATGGTGGTAAAAAAAAAAACAAGCATGGGAAGTCTTTCTCTAGATAACGTGTCAGCCCTCAGTGCAAATCTCCCTGGTTCAGCAAGTCTGGGAACTAGACCGAGACCAGGAATTATCTCCAACTCTACCATATGGAGATGCAAGACACCAGGCCAGTTGCTTGTTTTATTTAAACATGTGTTTCTTTTACCAGCAGTATTAACATTGCTTTGTTCCTGTTTATATTTAAAGAAATGAGAAAATAAACTAAATAACTTTTTTCCTCTCATTTTGTTTTTGTTCTTTTAAGAGTTCCCTGTTCCTGTCAAAGTGAGTTAAGCTAAACAGAAACAAGGCATTCTTCTTCCAGAGCAAACGTGTCCACATTTGGAGTTATTTGGGAACCATTCCTACAGCTCAAACGCATGTTATTGTCCCCCCTCCTTAATTCTGATTAACGTCCACATGTAAAAAGTCCCTTAGGTTAGGTAACAACTGGTTGTCTGCTTAACAGACCACAGTAACACACAATTTACCTGAGAAAGCAAACCACACAATACCCACCCGCTGCCTTTACCACTTTGGTGAGGCATCTAATTCAGTGGCTTAAGAGAAAAGTTTCTAATTGTCTGCAGAGCAGCAACCGCATCATGACAAGAGTGACAGGGCAGCTCAGAGGATCCCAAGGAAGAA
This sequence comes from Aythya marila, assembly GCF_965140915.1. Taxonomy (NCBI): domain Eukaryota; kingdom Metazoa; phylum Chordata; class Aves; order Anseriformes; family Anatidae; genus Aythya; species Aythya marila. Next base: position 2,682,403 of record NC_139045.1, on the reverse strand, counting down.
TTTGGATTCCTTGCCCTCATCCACACCTGAGGGGATGAGGAACCGTGCCATGAATTCAATAAAGCCCCCAGAGGGAACTTGTGTTAAGGCAAGGTTCAGCATGCCCAGTGACCCAGCGTGCAGGCTGCGATGTGCAGGAGAAAGCATAACGCCTTCCCTAACACGGACCCCTCCTGTAAGTCACGCTGCAATCGCACAGAAAAGCCCAAGATGATCGCTTCCCGGTAAGAGCAACATTACTTGACCACGAGCACGTATGTTAGCAATGCAGTAAATGTAAATGTCCTGTAACACTCTGCAGGGGTAGCTCACAGCGCTGAACTCTTATTGGCTCTCAGAGTGCCAGTTTCTATTTCGCTACTTCAAACACATCAGAAAGTCCGCTTTGCTGGAGGTTTTTAAGTGAATCGGGAAGGCACCTTTCTGCCCACGGGGTAGAGCAGAGGAGTACCTGACCGGGTGCGACCCCAGCGCTCTGCTCACGAGGGTCGGCAGCTGAGCCGGTGAGCTGAACGACGAAGTAGTAAACTTACTTTCCAGTGATAAATTGGCTTCTGGACGGTGTGCACATAGGCTGAACATAATAGTTCTCCAGCTTAACCCCTTCGGCAGCTAGCTTGTCCAGAGTGGGCGTCCTGATCTCGGATCCGTGGTACCCTACGTCTCTGAAGCCCTGATCGTCAGCCAGGATGAAGACGATGTGGGGCTGCGAGCTGGGGGCTCCGGCCCCCGGCTCCTCTCCCGGCCGGCTCCCCGCCGCCTCCGTCCCTCCGGGGCCGAGTCCGAGGCTGTCCCAGGCCAGGTAGCCGTAGGTGAGCAGGCTGAGCACCGACAGCCCGGCCAGCACCCCCACGGCCAGCATCTTCCCCCTGCACAGCCGCCCGGCACCGCCGCGCCCACCGCGGGCCATTCACCTTGGCTGAAGCAAGAGCGAGGGACGGAAGCGAAAAATAATAATAATAATTAAAAAAAAAATCAAAAAAAAAAAAAAAAAGGAAAAAAAAAAAAAAAAAAGAAAAGAAAACCCAGCAGCCTCTCTCCGAGGCGGGGCAGCGGAGGGGAGCCGGGCTCAGCGCGGCCGTCGCCAACTTCGCCAAGTGCGGCCGCCCTGCCCGCTGCCGGCGGCGGCCGGGTGGGCAGGGCCGCGCCGGGGGTCACAGCACCCTCGGCCCGCCTCCGGCCCCGTCCCGGTGCCCATGTCGGGCCGAGCCGAGCCGGGCCGGGCCGGGCCGGGCCCCGCGGCCTCCCGGCGCCCTCCGCCCGCCCCCTCCGGCGCTGCCGGGCCGCTCCCTCCCCTGCCCGCCTCTCCCCTGGTCCCCCCCGCAAACCCCATCGCCTGCCCGGCCTTCCCCCGGCCGGCCCCCTCGGCGGCTTCGTCCTGCCTCCCCTCCTCCCTTCTCCCCTCTCCCCGCCGCCGCCATCGCCCCCCAGCCCCCTGCTGCTTCCCAAAGCTGCCGCTTTGCCCCCCACCCCCAAAGGAAAAAAAAAAAAATAAAAAAATTGTTTAAAGCGTTTCTGCAATCGCCACAAACATCTGGAAGGTATGAAGGTACCGGGTTTGTTTTCAGCCGCAAACCGGTCCCAAATCCCAAGCCCTCCAGTTCTGGTGAGGCTGTGGCAAATGCGAGGAATGTGCCTTCTCAAAGTCCTATCTTTTCTTTTTTCTTTTTCTTTTTTTTTTTTTTTTTTTTTTTTTAATTTGGGTTGAAGTATGAATGTGCTGCAGTTGCAAAATACAACTTCACCCTAGTCCCGAAAGACACTGAAGCAAGCAGAAACTACATTCATGCATGATTACGCTAAACTGAAGTAAATGTGCAGGTCTGACCTGTCTAACATGAGTCATCATGACAGGAACAACTTTTACTCAAACTGGATTTTATGAAGCTTTAACTCTTTAGCAGCCGCTTAGACCAAAGCCCGTCACTGCCACACCTGAGGAGCTCTGGCTCGTCCCCGCTGGCACACAAGCTGGCTGCTCTTCCTCCCAGAGAAACGCTTCCACCTTTCATTTCTCAAAACCGACAGATTCTGGCAGGGAAAGTTTGGTATGCCCTTAAAAGTTTACTGCTTCCCGCAGCTCAAAGCAATGTCTCCTCAAACAGTCCTGCAGAGCGAAGGAGCATCCCAAAACTCGTATTTTGGAATATGAGTGCAGTGCTTACTTGGGCAACAGCTGAAATAGCTTCTCAAATGAAGAATACCTAAATCAGCATTACCATATCCTAAGGGGCAGCATGACATTGTAATGAGGTGTCGAACGTTGATGTATATTCTTTAATTACCTTTAATAACATCGTCTAATGCAAGTGTCTGGATTTTGCCTGCCTAGATGTCTCCACAAATGAAGTGCAGTTCGTAACTGTACTTGTTGCCCTTGTTCTGGAGAGGAAAAAGAAGTCTGTCTTAAGGAACTCTAATTGGGGGTGAATCTAACCGGTTTTGTGCAACCTAATGTGAGCAGAAATGTCCCCACTCTAACATTCCTGGTGCAAAAGAGTTATTCAGAAGGAGCTGAGCATCCTGCTGCACTCAACAACTCTGCAGCAGGGAGAACGTGGAAGTAAAAGTGGTGATCTTAATGTGCTGTTCAAGGTCTTGTCTACACTGGGAAGGGGTATTGATAAATCTACATCTGCATTGTAAAGCTTACTAAGTGTAAGTCCTGAGGTGAAATGCTTTCTTCTGAAATCAAAATAACTTTACAGCATGTTAACTCAAGCTCCAAAAAAATAGCCCCCAAAACCTTAAACTGAAGAAAGCTTAAAACCTTCATTATACTCCAAGGAAATTCCCTTTAAAAGAGTTCTCTTTTTTTTTTTTTTAAACTCCTGCTTTTCCCCACATATGCAAGACCAAAAGAATGCATATAGAAACCTAAAACTATAAATGGTAAAACACAAATTGGATTAGCAATGTTGTTTTGACTTTAACCGGTCCACTGCCAAATGGCAAACAAAATACAACGTCCTCTTTATAAAAGCCATAATAGCACCATGGATGATGATAGATGTATGAGCATCACACTACATGTCTGATAAAAAGTGTTCATATTTTCTCTTAATTAAAGATACTTTGCATTAATTTTTAATTTTTGTGTTTTTGAAATTATTGCAGCACAGTTATTAACAAGATATTATATAATCCATACACTATGCCATCCATATAATTATTTGTAACTATCCATACACGATTTCCTCATAGAATCAAACATTTCTGACTCATCCAAAATAAAATATTGGCAGGCAGCTGTCTAAGGAGGACCACTCCTGAGAAGCTTAGCATCAGTGGGCAGAACTACAGAAGCAAATAAAAGAGTTTGGAATTCAGATTGTTTCTATGGTAGAGGAAAAAAAAATCATTATGCAGATGCAACAGAGTTTATCTCCCTAAAGACATGGGTATGAGAAGACAGCTTCAATTTTCCAGTCCTGCCTTATGGAAGTGCCTGTTAGCCATACCAAACCCTGTTAGTCATCACCCAAGTGCAGATGAAAACACACGAGGACAGCCTCCATCAGACATCCCTAAGCTTGGCCTTCTTTTCTTTAACAGCCTGACAACTCACCCCCTCTTTTTGCAAAAACAAAAGCGGGGTTATGCCAGCAAAATACTCTGCTGACCTTGAAGTAAAGAAGCCTTGGAAGATAACGTGCTATTAATATTCCACTTAAGAAAATGTTTGTAGACACTCAGGAGCTGCAAGCACGGTTTATACAGTCCATTCAGGATGCTCAGTGAAAGGAACAGGCGAGTTGTGAAAGCTGTAGGAAGTGTTTTTCCCTTAGGGAAAAAATACAGAAGCTTCACAGATATTTAAACTTGAGTGCAGTGAATACATTAATCCAAATATACAGCAGTTAAAACTGAATTTATTATACCATTAGGAAATGATATATTTTTAGCACTTGTTATGCAGTCTCTGTGTGTATTGAGACCATAAAATTAAGTCAATTAAACATGCACAGGGAGGATGACTTTAGCTGAAGGCTCGTCTGCCATTATCTTCAGTCAAGGTCGGGGCTGTTAAGCATGCCCTTTTCTGCTTCTTTCAGATCAGACTGCCATCTAACCTTTCCGAACCATATATATTTGACACACGAGTATAAGCCAAAAAAGATAGCGGCTTTATAAAGTTAACTGCAGCTGAAAATTAAAGGAGACTCTTCCTTCAAAGGCAATCACAACAGAGAGCGGAGGTGGCACTAGTGGGGACAGCAAAGGATTAGTCCGGGTGAGGGCTCTGCGTAATGTCCCCATGGGGCTGTGACTCAGAGGGACATCTGTGAGTCACAGCTCCCTCCCTTTCCCTCCTCTCTCTCCATGCTACGGAGCTGCTCGCTGGAGGACCAGGTCACGTGCAGGGAACAGGGCACCTAAGTGTATTTTGAAAAAAGTCTATCTTAAAATGAGATATGCCTTGGACAACACAGATAAAGATGTTCTCCAGAAGAGAAGATAATCCACGTTGTATTCTCTTTCCCTGCCATACCTAGCCCTGTCTGCCAGCTGGTACAGGAGGCAGCCGGCACGTAACTCCAGTGAGAGCATCATGCGGAGCCTGAAGGATGCCATCCCTCAGTCCTCAGGCCCGAACACATCATCAGAGAGAATCTTGCTCAGATCTCGAGAGATGAAGGAATAATGGCAAATCAGGTTTTGGGTGGACAGTTTGTAGGAAAAAATAGATCCAAGTGCTGATGCTCCTATTTAGATAATGTTCTAACTGCTCTTTGAACACTTGGTTCAACCTTAGAAGAGCAATCCTTACCCGTCAGAGGCTACGTATTTCTTCTTACCTTCCAGCCAAAGCTGTCAGTAACAAGACAGGCTGCAGTTCAGGATGTGCATTCCACTGCTCTTCCTGGTTATGCCTGAGGCCAGAAAACTTTGTCTGTTTAAAGAACAGCTTTCTGAACTGTTATTTTTAGCTTAACAACTACAACTATAGTAAGAGCAAAGCAGACTTTGGCCTACGCGCAGACAATATTCCTCCTATTTGCCAGAGCAGGAACTGTAACCATGCATTTCCTTTTACCCTGTTTTTTCCTGATAATTCATTTTTTTTTTGGTACACAACATCCTCAGCATACCTGGCTAAGATAAAAGGAGAAAAGCAGGACTTCACTGCGTGCTGCTTCCCAGGTGGATGCTGTGATTTTTCCAGGGCTCATCGCTGGAAACAGCATATTATAAACATGAGTAAAAACCTGGTGAGTCACGACACTTAGATCATCCCCTTTGCCTTCATTGGTGGAACCTGGTAATTAATTCACAGATGTGCTACTTGTGAATTATCAGATTCCACCATGGCTCACTCCCTGGTTTATGATGACATAACCAGATCTTTGCTGTTAACTTTGTCTATATTTAACACAGATTTTCCTCAATTCCCTGCTGCATTTCATAGGCAGAGGTCCAGATTCTGATCTCAGCTGCCTTCAGTGATGTAAATGTGCAGTTACTCAGCTGATCCCAATGCAGTTTCTCTGGAAATTTAGGACCTGACCTTAGATATATCTCTCACAGCAGTCCCCGTAATGACTGAAACAACACTTGAGAGCTGGTAGTTGCCTTTCTGGAGATCCCTATTTCCTAGTTACGCAGGGCTTGTTATACCAAATGAAACAGAACCAAACTCCTTAAATTCCTACAGTCCTACTGAAACAACTGCTTCTGGAAACAGCAACCGGATGATACATAGCCTAGAGTACTTCTTTAGGAAAAGGGATAGTTTAATAGCAGATGCCAGGAAAAGTCCTCACGGAAAAGTGTCACACAGTTCTCAAAGACATTAGAGATGATGCAGGGCCTCTCAGCTGGAAGGGGCTATGCACCACTCCTTGGTACATACATTTTCTTACCAGTTACAAAGCCTGGTCTGCAAAGGAGCAGCATTTGTTGCATTTATGCATTTACACCATCCTTTCACAGCAAGGGCTTCTTGGTTGCAAGAGCAAAATGTAGTTTTTCTGTCCCTAAATACTTTATTTTAGGACAGGCAGTGGAGGAGCATGTTTTTCCGAGTCCCACCCCAGGCACCCCTAGGGACTGAAAACCAAGTGAGCTTTACGGACCCAGTTTGGTGGTCTGTCACAGCTGTGTGTGGCCATGAAGCCTGCTGGTCTGGGCCTGAAGACATGCTGGCCTGATCTCATCTGCTGGCCCTGCTGTTGGCCCGTCTGGCCATTCTGGGTCCATATCTGACCCCAGTTCCCCTCACTGGACCTGCTCCCGACTTCCACCTGCGGGCCAGCATCTTGCCCTCTCCTGTCCCCATCCCCACAGCAGCGCCTGGGCCCGAGGTTGACCCTGCCCTGCCCTGTTCCCTGGCTGGGGTGATGCAACAGGGCATGGTGGCAAGATCCTGCCCTGCTGGATCCCTTGGGGAGCCCTCACAGATCCTGGCCCCTTGGGGGGGAGTGACATGCCCCGGTGCCATGTCACTGTGCTGTCCCTACATCCACCTTCCCTTCTCTCTCATCTGCAGAGGGGCTGCAGGGAAGGGGCCGGCTTTGGCAGCAGAGTTGTAGCTGCCTTGGAGCACTGGCTGCATCAAAACATCATCACATTCTAGCTCCAGGCCTTTTAGCACCTTTAAATCCAGAGGTTTTCCTTGTGACACAACCCCCTTCCCAGCAGACTGCATCCTTCTCTCGTGTTCTAGCTTTTTGGCCTGTTTTCTCTTCACGATGGCCCTAAGTAACACGACTTGCCTTTTGTCACCTCCGGAGCTTTGCGGTAATGCCTGTTACCTGCCATGGGGCTTCCTTCAGACTTCCTGAGACTATATTTGAAAGATTAATCTGGCATCTCGCTGCTTTGGCCTTGCATACTGTCATCATCATGCTGAAGTCCATGGGAAGTGTCCTTGGACAGGGAAAGGCTTCAGTTTACCACTGGGTGCAAGTGATGTTGAGGGGCTTCTGCTGCAACAGTGCCAGTCCTCAGTTAAGGTGTCCCTGTCCCCCCCCCCCCCTTAGTCTCAGATACAAATGTGGACTTAAACTCTCTTTTAATAATTTTGATTATTTTTAAATGCTAGTCTGGATGTTAGCGAGTGAGGGGCGTGGACATTTTTCTGGGTTTAGCGAGTTTCTGAAGAGCAAATGATTTGAATAGGTCACGGTGCACATTACAAGGCTGCCATAGCCATCAGTATGTTACTGCTTTGAAGCTTTGGCCCGCTATTGTTAAAATCTCTTTCTCAGAGAGCAGCTGTAGTCTTCAGTATGGTTTCCTTGCCACAAATACTACAGCAGGAGCAGTCTCATTTGTTCCCAGAGCACGCGTTTTTATACACAAGGTCACCTGTCTTGTTTAAAACTTGTCTTAATATTTGAGCAATTAAAAAGGCCAGAACAAGAGAACTGGGACTAGGCAACATAAATCTAGACAATTCAAATAGGAGGATCATTTCAGAATAACTACAGTTTTGAAGTGGAAATCTTCCTCTTTGTAAATTAAATATTTTATAGTTTATGGGGAGTAATGGGATAACCTGCTGCAACTACTTTACCAACTGCCTGCCATTCACAAAACAGTCTTTTTTTTTTTTTTTCTTCTTTTTTTGTTTCCAGAGAACAGTAAAGCTAAAAATACAGGTAGGTCAGAAGCGTACAACTGTAGCAAAACATAATTCTAAGTATTGCTTTTGGCCTCGCGTGAAGTATCTGATTTCAAGGTTATGGGTGCACAGCTGCAAAAAAGCTGTCCCTTTCTACGGCGAGCTTTAAGGGGGAGGGATGCTTTTAACTTGGAACCGTGCATGGGGTGCAGAAGGAAGAATGCTAATGAAGTGCTTGTAAGGCTCGGGATGTTTTAAATAGTTGTTAAATACTAGAAATTGCATTTGGATGACTCACTACTATATAAAATACAAGCTTGAGGTCATATAAATTTTCAGGTCCCATAGTTCGACCAGCTGTGTCTAACCACAAGGGAGGTTACAACAGAGTTTTAACAAATATATGTGCATACACATGTTGAGTGGTTCCTATAGCCTGTGTCCTGTTCTCACCTGGAGGGAAAATGGAAGATTTATCAAAGATAAAGGTAAAAAAAGATCAAAGATAAGTCTGTCACCGAAACAGTATCCAATTTGGCCAATATTCGTCACAATTTCTGATTTACAAGTGCATGCTATTGCAGTATGTTTTCTTCTGCTGTTCTTTCATACTAGGCAGAGTGACGCTTATTGAACCAACTGGATCATTTTGTTTGCACAGTGCTGGTATAACCTTGCGTCTTTGGTTTCTTCTTTTTCCTTTCTCTTTCTTCTCCAGCTTCATCTCTGCAGTCTTTGATATGCCCACGGGGCAGCATTTACTGTGGTGAGCCTGGAATTTTGTGCACACCAATTGACACACCAGCGTGCAAGTATCGCTTATCCACCAGCTGCTGCTGTGGGAATGGCTCTCCCCACTTTCCTTCCTTCCTGTACCTGGGTGCCCCCCAAACTCACAGAACTAGGGTGTTCTTTCCCTCTTTCCCAGTTAGCTCAAATTGATGAACCAGTCAAACAAGTAACAGGAGGGGCATTCACAAAAGGAATGTTATCGGAGGAAAGGAACACATTGTGCTTTGTATTGCTGAAGCCCAGGAAGGTGCACCATGGTCAGAATGTGCGAAGCCAGAGGCTGTAATTTTTTAGCACAACTAGAACAGGGAAATGGCAGTGAAAACCATATTTCACAGAAAATGCTTTTAAAGTTTCATAAGTGATGCAGAATGATGGGGTTGGTCAATTGAATTCTAATATTCAAGCAAAGCTCATAAACTTATAGATGGCTCCTGGTTACAGATCACCTACTGGAAAAGTTGGCTTAGAACAAAACATGCACATATTTAAGTTTTATTTCTCTTATGCCTTTACCACTCCCACTACCCCTACATAATTATCCTTCTTACGCCTTACTAAACCCCAAAAGAGCATTTCTAATAAAAATCTGATTGAATATAATAGCGCTGTATCTCACAAAAGCCCCAGTGCAACACAAATTGCCCAGCACTGACATCTTATTCAGTGGAAAATTAAAACAATTGGACCTGAACTGAAACATACACTGTTAGAAACTTATTCTGGTGTCACTGAAGAAGTGTAGATGCTTAAAAACTAATCACAAGGTCAAATAAAAAAGCTAGGGATGGCTGGAGGTTCAGGATCTGCAAATAAATATTTCATGAGAAGGGCACTTTACCGGAAGGGATTGCAGAGTGCAATTTTATACCGAGAAATGGGCAGTCTTCTCAAAATACCATAAGAAAGGTAACATGCACTAAATTGTCATGAATGTGTCCAAGACAGTCGTCATTAATAGACATGGCTGAGGATTACTTAGTGTCCTGACAAGGTCTAGTGACAGTTACGCAGATGTCTTGGGAGATCCTGAAGCTCCATACAACAGAGCAAGGAACTGAGATACTGGTATTACATATATGTGTGCTTGAAAGTTTGTATTTCATTCATTTAATTTTTGGTGTGTTCCCCCCTGCACACTCCCTAACTGTGAGAAAATAATGTGGAAGACTAGATTTTAAAGATCCTGTTGGAACTATCAGGGTTGTGCTGGGCCTCATTTTGTACTGGGAAAAAAAAAAAAAAAAAAAAAGCCCAAAGTAGTTGGGTTGATTCATGCTGAATTCCTTGATTCTAGGAGGATAAGACTGGAAAATGAATTGACTGACAAAACAAAATTAAACAGCAGACCAAAGCATAAGCAGTTGCCTCTGTTTACATTCATTTTATGCTAACAGAATATATTGTCAACCAGTAATACCTGCCTGGAATGTAAAGTATGCCACTTTGAAAAGCTTAAAGCAATAATAACTCTTCTTTTCTTTAGGCTTGCATTCTCATAACAGCTTCACACCAGTCCGAAATCACCTGCCTTCCTATTTCATAATACTGACACTCCAGTTGCTCTTATGGGGTTTTTGGTCTGCCAAATTGCTCTGCAGATCAGTAGACTGGTTGTTTCCCATGCAAATCTAAAAAATTTAGAGTCAATTTGGCATATATATATATATATATATATATATATATATTTTTTTTTTTAAATCAGTACACCTGTTTCCATACTTATAGTAGGGTGAGTATACATGGGGAGAATGTCTTCTAAACAATATTATTGAAGTATTTTTATTTTATATACATGGCATGGAAGATTAAGAAAAAAAAACCTTCAGTATGCTACCAAAGCATGATAGAACGGTTTCTGGGCTCCTGCTCTTACAACGTACTATTTGCATGAGCAATACTTAACCAAGTGCTTCCTTTCATCCAATTCTCAGTTCTTTTAGTAGAGTTATTACAAGTGGAGAAAAAGCAAGCAAGCAAACAGACACCTCTTTCACTCCTGGCAGCAGTGCCCCAGCTTAGGATTCATATGGATCATCAGGACGATGTTATCTAAACTCACTAGGTCCTGCAGTCCTTCAGAGTATCATCTTTGGGATACACAAGATTGATCATGGTCCACAACGATTTCTCAAATGAAAACATCTATCCGGAATTTTGACCATGAGTTGAGTGTACAAACGTAGAGAGCTAAAACCAACAATATACTTCTCATTCAGATTTTTCATATTTTTTCCCTAAGCTGCAGGGTTTTTTCTGTTTGTTTGTTTTGTTTTTTTTTTTGGTCTATTTGTTTGTTTTGGTTTTGGCTCAGTATTGACACTTCTGTTTGATATAATTAAATTACTGGTAATGGATAAGAAAAAGCACGGAAGTTGTGTGCAATGCTTAACTTTCTTGTCACTTCTTATCGCTTTTCATCAGCTGTAGGTAGAGCAATCAGCTCGCCACATTCTTGCCAATGAGTTGTGTCTCAGCAGGGTTGTGGGGGCCTACATTAAGCCACTGAATGAAATTAAGATAAATGGGCAATTGATGCATTTTTTCTGGGATTTTGCTTGCTTATTTCAACATGATTATACTGACATCTCTAACTATAAATTTAGGGAGCAAAGTCAATACAGAAATCATAAGAAGATCATAGATTTTACAGGAAAATGCTTTTGGGTTGTTAATATTTTTTAGGGAAAAAAAAAAAAAGGATAGAAAACCCAACAACTGCAGAAAACAGATACCCCAACACCTTACTGCTGTGGCTTTAAGCAGGCCACTTAGTTCATCTGGTTTCTAGTTCAGAATTATTAGCTGCTAGAATGCCAGTACTGTTGGAAAGTGTTAGGAAATAAATCATAAATGTCACCTACATATTTCAGCAATTGGAGCTATTCACACAGCAAACAATAGGGCTAAATTTGAAAGCAGAACTAACCGGTCCAATCAGAAAACTGCTAACTGCATTCCTTCTGTATGTGCTGGAAAAAACAATGAAGCTAAAATATACAAAATATATACAAAATATAATATATACAAAATACATAAAAAGTATAATACAAAACAAGGAATTTTCTTCATATTCCTTTCTTCATATTCCTTTCATATTCCTCCTCTACGCAGAGTCAGTACGAAATGCCTCTTGCCTAGGAAGTGGGTTTGTTCTAGCAACCAGCAGTTTGGGGATTTCCTGAGCTAGAAGTTGCATCACAACCAATGACCAAATTGGAAATAACATAGTTTGGAATCAAACCTGCTCATAGACTTGGTCTTACAGCCACTCTTGGCATCCATGTCATGGTTTGGTTAATGTGCTGTGAGAAATATCCCCTTCTATTATTTATGTTAAAACCACCACCTGCTGGACTGCAAGGCATCCCTTTTTCTTATATTGCTTGAAAGAATGAATGACAGTTCAGTGTACATCTTTCCCACAAGATTCAGGATTATATAAATAAACAATGATACTTTTCCAGTCTTGAAGAGGAGACTATTGAAAAGTCCAAGTTTATTTAGTCTCTCCTCATACCGAAATCATTCCATATTCTAAGTTCTATTAAACAGTCTGCTAATAAAAAAAAAAAAAAAGTTAATCTTTTTTTTTTTTCTGAACACATCCCCTTGTTATATTGCTGAGATGCAAATACTGTTTATTTGATAGCAAAAGAGATATAGTACATTCTAGTGATACTCCTTGACTATATCCAAGTACATACTGTAAGAATTTTCATATTTGCTTACCGTGAGTTTAAGCAGTGGGATTTTCAAAGCACACAGTTTGACTTAACAAAGTTATTTGTAGACTCTAAAGCTAGAAGACCCCACCATGATCTTCTATGTAGGAGCTCATGTAACAGACTATAGAACTTTCCTGACTTTATGCCCTTACAACCATCTGAGTGCATGCTTTAGAAAGGGGCTCAGACTTAATTTAAAAACTAGAGTATCCATTACAAGCCTGGTGCACTATTCCAGTTGTCAATCAGTGTCACTCATACACTTCTCTATGTTATTGCTTTTCTGAATTTGATGCTGCCCCACCCATGAATCAACTATTTGTATTCACTGTCTGCTTATACATGTATATGCAAAAAACACCGTAAGAGACAGAACATGACAGAAGAAAAAATATCATGGCTTTTAAGGGGAAATGTGCTACAGATCTCTCTTCAATATTTAAATAAAATAACATTCTGTGAAAATTTGGTAAATTATCTAAGCACAGGCTAGCATAGTACATGTCAAGAGAAATGTTAGCTATTGTGGATTTGAAAATGTATGCTGTTTTGTGGTGTGAATTTCTTCAGATTGTTATTCACATTTTTATAAAGTGGGTTCTGTCACTCCTTAGAAAGCAGCAGGAGTGCTCTGTAGTAGGCACAACCTCTTCATCTATCCATGGAAATGCTGTAGCTGGGACAACAGCAATGCCACTTGAAACCTCTTCTGTAATACCACCGAAGTAACGTGTATAAGACCTGAATTGGAGAATGTGCCTTCACAATCTGATCTGCACCAAACCTACAACCTGGTATGCTTGTTTGACCTGGTCACTGCTTGCAGCATTTGAACTGGTGTACATACAGTGTACATAAAGGGTTTTCTTTTCTGGCCAGTTCTTCCACTAGGGTGAGACACTGCTACCTATCTTTCTTATGATTATTCAACCGACTGTGTAGGACACATACATTAGTATAACTGGAGATACATATGCCATGGATAAACTTCATTAAAGTTGCAGTGCAGATATGAGGCCTTGTGAGACCCTAATATATTGCCTGGTGGGAAAGGATGCCTAGCTGTGCAGAAAAGTCATTTCCAAAATTACTCTTTTATCTGGCCTGGTGTTGCTGAGTAAATCACTTGTTGTGAATAATGGTTGTGTGAACCTTTTTTTATGCAGGCACCTTTTCCACCAGGAGTTAGGATGAAACCACCAATACTCCAACATTAATTACAGCAGCTGTACATGTAAGTGACATCTAACCACTTTTGGATTGATTTAGATCCAAGTCTGGAATTCTCAAAACCAGTATACAACACTACAAATTGACTAAGGCATTCAGCAGAACTCCTGTATATTTTATGTCACAGAACATCAAGAAATAACTAATTTGGTAGAAATAAGTGTTGCTTAGGAACCAAAAGATAACACAGAAAAAGAATTCATTAATCATATTATATTTTAAACCTGTTCATATTTAGAAAATTCACTCTAAGATCACGCAGAAAGGTAAGGTCTGGAGGAAGCGGTGTTCTCAACACTAGGACAATTAAAAATCGCTGATTAAGATCCACTCATAATTAAAAAGCATAAAATGTGACCTTGTAGATTCTACAGAGGGCAATAAGTTCCAACCTAAATGCTGTATAGGAGCATGTCATGCAAATTAGAGTCTCAAGGCACTATTACAGTGCAAGTAATAACAATAAGCTTAAATTTCGCAGGTCGGGGGTTTCTATAACATCCTCTGGGAATTCACGGGCATTCTGAAAGTTACCATCAGCTCCAGATATTAAACAGGATTTCAGCTGGGCCTGGATGATTGCCAGAATTGATGAAAACATACCACCCTGCCATCCTCTGCTTTCCCAAACTGGATATGTCATAACCTAAGAACTTCCTAAGAACACTTCTTCAGTATTCAGCACTGGTAATAGTACACACAGTGCTGCTTGGATGTCTAAACCCAGCATTGTCCCATGCTCATGGATGAAACCACTCTCATAGGTTCTCTCTTCCAGGCAGCTCCCCCACTCCCAATTCCTGCCAAGCATGTGCAATGAGCCCCACCAGGCTGTCTTTCCAATTACACTCAAGCATTTGGAAATGTCTCCACAAGTGAGCAAACTCTGGGAGGGGAAAGAGGAAGCTTAAATCCTGTTTCAGGAAGATCACGCTGAAAGAAAGATTTCCTTTACTATAAAAACAGAGTTAAGATTTGTCAATAGGGTCTGTTACCTTGCCCTGTAACCTCATCACAGATCAGCTCTTATCTGCCCCCGTTAACCGCTCCTTCCTTCATCCTCCGAGCAAGCAGCACTGCACAAGACTCATTTATACACAGGCCGGCTCCTGGGAGAGGACTTTAGATAGACACAGTCCTGCAATAAAATCAAGTTGCTCTCCCAGGTGGGTTAGCATTTCCTCCACCACAGATAGGGAGTAATTGAAATGAAAACCTCATGTCTCCTTGCCTTCCCATTTGGGATGAATTACCCATGCAGATACTTCATTGCCAGCTCTGTGCTACTGACAGTGTCATTAAGCTTAGCTCCACCAGGGACAAATCTTTTCATACACTGAACAGTAATACTTTTATGCTACCTAATGAGTTTTGCGGTGCTGCATGTTATGTAGGGTAGCAAATATCTATCCTGTGCAGAAAAGTAATGGGCAGAGCATTCAAAGCACACGTTGTTGTTAGAAGTCTGTGTATGTTTCTAACAGAAAAAGAAATGGTTGCTCTGTAGAAATCCTCACAAGATAGAACAGATATCTCTTATTGCCTTGCCATTCCCTTAGAGTTCACAACAAATATTTGGCTTTGTGCCACAGATTGGAGATGAGTTGAAATTTTGTGCCAACATCTTTGTGTGAGCAGATGCAGGCACACGGACAGCTGCAGGTAGCTTCCCAGATGTAATTGTTTCCTTTGCAGTGTGCAACTGAAGACACTGTTACACGATCCTACAGATACTAGGAACATCTTTGGGTTAAGGAATGGTTGGTTAGCCTAGTCTAGAAAAAGTCTGAAGCAGAACCCACTGAGGTCTGTGGAAATGGTCCCCTCTCTGGTGAGCTGTGGATAAAGCCCTCGGAATAACACAAACCACCGTAGTGTCGTGATCCTGAAGTTGTTAAAACCACTGCCGCAACTTGCAGTGAATTTTGCCTTTTTGTTTATTTTCTCAGTTCCCCAGTGACAGGCCTCATAAATGCTGTGAAATGGAAACCATCACCGCATGCAACAGAGGAAAAGACCTGAGGAACTGTCATTTCCTCAGGATCAGCAGTTTCAGTATCAACCAAAAAAAGTCATAAGCTATTTCATCCGCAAGTTACATTTGTTCCCTGGGAATATGCCTTAACTACATATTTTTGTTAAAATTTATTCTTAAGCCTTAAATATATTCCAGCTGATGGTAGGTCAATGTTTATGTAGGTACACACACAATAGACACGCTATATGTATTCACACATGAATATATACAAAAAGATACAGATAACAACAGTGGCTTCCACTGATTTTTGATGCTTATTATTCCACAGGTTCTTTCGTCTACTCTGTAAGACCAGTAACTCATACTACCACAAAAACTGAGATGTGTGGACATAGGAATGGCAGGTGCTGGCTAAGCTTCCACTACAGAACCTTCACAAATTAAAAACATAAATTGTATTTTGGGCAATAGAATTGTGTGAAATATCAAGAAATATCAAGAATCGGGAAGGAACATGGAGCCTTTTTGTCTCACAAGTAGAAATGTACACTTATAATCACATTAAAACTGTATCCCTCTTGGTTTTAGAGAAAGAGATAGTAATCTACAAGCTCTCCAAGGCTATGGGAAATTCCATCTAATATTATCTCCAATGTAAACAATAATATATGTATTCATGGACATTTATAATATCACCAAAGCTCTTTGCCTTCAGATCATGGGTCAGACATCTAATTTCAATAGAATTTTAAAAGATATTTATCTAATGTGTTTTGGGTCCTATCTGCTGTCTGATTTTTGAGTTATTTTTTAAATGCATTTTTTAAAACTTTTTATTTTTTAGAAAAAAAATATTATTTTACCATGAATAACCTCTATTCATTTTTCCTTCTCTCACAATTGGCTTTGAGTCCATAAGCAAGTTTTCAGCTTGTGATAAAATTGTAAGAGCTAGGAGCACAGCACTTAGCTGTATTTCACCTTCTGTTTGCATTCCCGTCTGTGGAGTTTTCTTAATAGAAATGCTTATCAGAAGCAAAATCCAAAGAATTGGATCCAAAGCCAGTATTAATGATAAAAACAGATAAAAACATCTCTTTTACACAGAAGCAAGATCTTAGGTTTGGAAAAATCAAGGAATAAACAGAAGAAATGCTGTATGATTTGCCAGGTGACCTGTCACTGAGCTAAACGAGGTAATGCATAAACGTCGATAATTGAATATATACTTGCCCCAAAATATATTTTGATTTTACTAGCAGAATGCATAGATCAAAACCTGTTTTAAATTACAACTTAAAAATATTTATTTGGATATTCAAAGTCATCTGTTAAAATCACGGTCTGTACTTAGGCAAAACACACAACTTGCTTACTGAAAAGCAAAGAGCCCTGCATTTGCATACTGTGCTGACTGCTACAGATTTAAGATTGACTTGGCAACTGCATAAATGTGACTAGAAAATGCAATTGCTTGTTATAGCAGAAACCTGGATCTGAAAACCTAGGTCTCTTCCAGAACAGTATGTCTTGCAACTAGTGCCATTGTCCTATCGCTCTCTTGTCTAGTTTCAACCATCCTGCTGGAGACATTCATTTCAATGTCTTGGTTTACAAAGAACCAGACTAATCTCTTGGTTAGAGCAGACCCCTCAGACTTATTAACAATATGTACCAAACCCTCACTTCTATTCTTAGATGGCTCATTTCAAATACACCAAACAAATAACCCTTCATTGCAGGCCTTAATTCCTTGGAAACCGTAACTTGAATATGCTCAGTGGCATGAAATAGGAAATTTGAGTTACTTTCCATATTGTATGACTAATGCTGTGGACATATTAATTTTCAAGTGGAAGGTATTGTACTGATCAAACTTTGATCTGGAGCCTTGAACCAAGTCTCCTGTTTCCAATGTACAACATAATACTCAGAAAAAGACTCCCTTGGGTAAAATATTGTGGGTAAAAACATTTAAGTGTGCAACGTTGGGTCTAACTCATGGTAACATGTAATGCACGGTCAATGGAGACTCTTATATCACTTAACATTGAGTTGCTGAAGGTTTGCATGTGTAAGTCCAATGATTTCTGAACTATAAGGCTTTCTATTCACCTGCTTGTTGCCAATGGTTTCCACAGATCATTGAACTGTGGAATTCCAATATATCACACAGAGGGCTGCCTGCTTAGGGATACACGAGAAAATTCAATAAGAGGTCGTTGCAGTGGGAATGTTAAAAGAGATTAGCTAAATTCCCTGTGAGGTCACTTGTAGGCCAAGTTAAAATGACCTTAATTTGATTAAGATTGTTCCAAGACTGTTTAGATGTATACTGACATCTGAAAACTGCCAAGATACCCTGGTGTAACCCATTTCTAATTGTCTGCAGTAGAGACATCATCTCTGCTTTTTCTCCTACGTAGTCAGTTTACATCAAACAGGTTGTGCCGACATGGCGAGTTGGACTAGTTTAGCAAGAAAACAATCCTAGATAGGTTTGGAAATTAGACGTGATGGGACCTCGAAGATTTCATGCCACAAATTCTCTTTGAGTCACTTTTACGCTTTGTAGAGAGCCATTAATCACTAATTAGGCTCCTGGGAACCTGTAATTTGCCCAATACAATTAAGAAGAACAAATCTAAAATAGCTGTGATGTGTAAAGCTGTGTATTATGGATACAGAGTGATGGATTTGATGAAGGTTTTGTCAGGCAACAGCATTTTGGACAATTTTATGAACAGTCTGTCTTCCTGATGCACAGAAACAGCTGTAGGAATTCCTAAGTTTGGGGAAAAATGCCTACTACCATCACCACAGCCCAGCTTATCATTGGCTCTAGCCAATCAGCTAGGAAGATGACTTTCCCAGTGGGATTTGACCGAGACTGATGTTACTCTGCTTGCCTTCAGAACTGTTAAGGTAGTCTCACAGATCCACATTATTTTGCCTTTTGGAGAGTCCCGTGAGGACTCTGCCAAATATGTTTTATATTTATGATATTTTCCCCATATTTTGCACTTTAAATGTAGTGGTTTTTTGTTTGTTTTTTTGCCAGCTGTTCACCTGTAAGAAGGGTGACCCATAAACCCAGTTTCAAACTGTAGACGGTTCTGTAATCAGATGAAGTTAAGGGCAGCAGGAAGGGACAGTAGAACTCAGTAAAACTTCACTAGTTAAAGTAAAACTGGTACCAGTATTTTCTCTGTTAATATGGTTAGCTCTTTGGAAATTACTGCATGACACATTGTGCTTCTAGCAATCTGTCTGCTTTTTTGTTATTGCACTGATCAGAGATTTGCTTAAGGATGTATTTCTTTTGTTATAGCAATTCTTCAAAAAGAAAATGTAATTTAACACTGATGCAAATTGCTCTAATATCATGTACTGAAGTGATTTTAGTATACGTACGAACATTGCTGTTTCTATGGTAATTGAGCACCAGTTTGTGGATATGAAAACTAAATTCACATAGGCAAATAACAAGCACAAACACACACACATACACACTTGCTAAATGCTTTTGGAATCAGTTCAGGATGATTTATTTTCCAACAGTTAATTTCCTATGCACGTAAGACTCACTGAACACTGTGAGCACTATGTACAACCCCATACAGGCTGAACGACACCCTGGGAAGTTTTTTTATGCCAGGATAGAAGAAAGTCAGCCAAAAGGTAAAACTGGGGGAAAAAAACCACCCACGTTCCTGCTTTTAAGCATAGATATTCCTTTTTGTAAAGAGAGGAAAATAAAACAAGTATGCATATAAATAACTGCTTATTAGAAACAAATAAGCACTTTGAAATGAAAAACTAGGAAATTTACTTAAGCAAGGTCTGATAGAAATCTGTTGGCAAAACAATGTAGTTAACAACAGCCAGGTAGCTTTTTTTTAATGATATCTCTGGAGAAGCAAAAACTCTATGATAAGTACGATTATATACAAAACATCATGATTTTGCTAATATATATATATTTTTTAGCTGAATTCTATATGGCTAAATAATGAGGCTGCACTAAAGAGAGTCCATCTAGATTACCAATTAAAGCTTTTAAGAACTAGATTTTCCTAGAAAATTGAATTAAAACTTGATAGCATGATATGAAAAAAAAGATACATTTGCAGCTGACTCCTTGCTGAACTTGGACAGTTTGATTTGTGCTTTTGCATTTCTCAAGCAACAGTGTTTTATGTTCTTATGATGCATTATGTGGTTTATGACTGAGATACATCGCAGATCCATTAGTTAGTATGGCAAACTGATTATTTGGGAATTACTGCAGCGAGTAATGTCAGGAGAATTGGCTTTACTGTTTCAGCATATTTGAACTGGCAAAGGTACTATGGATATGTCTAATCCAATGAAGAATAACATTATAATCATCATTAACATAGGCTGTGAATGCTATACATGCAATTCTGTGGAAATTCTTGCAGGTACAGAAGAAACCTGTTACAACTTACATGCAATATAATACACAAATGCAACCTCTTCAGTGCCCCTTTTACAAAGAGTGGGAATGCAGAAATACTGATGTAATCAGAAAACATGTTTCTGATTTTCAGGAAGCTAGCAAGGTCATGTAATTCGGTACATCAGTAACCCTAGGATAAGTCTGTTGGCATGGTAAGGATTTTCACAGTGTACAAGAGCTGCCGCAAGGCATGTGGGAGCACTCTCTCCCTGCTGGCTCCTAATGGGAGCTGGGAGCATCATGAAATGGAGCCTATGTTCTGTGTGATTTCCTTTGTCCTACACCAACTGTTCCCCATGTCCTATGAAGGTGTACACATGTGCTCAAAATCGCTACCATAAAGAGTCCCACCACTTGTGTGAAGCAGGTAAAAGATGCATGCAGCTGTTGGCAGAAGCAAAGACCATGAATCTTAGGGTTCCCACCTAATTGCTGATGGGTTAGAAATGGGTCGAGTCCTTGGACATTTTACAATATAGAAGAGGATGAGGTAAAAGAGAATTGCAGAATCCACATCTGAATCACAAAAATAAATACCAGCCACAATGCTCTCATTAAGCAACAAAGATCTCTCAGAAAAAAATAAATAAATAAATAAATAAAAAGGAAAACAACTAATAGGAGAAAAGGTCCAGCCGGTGCTGCCTAATTAAAACAGATCACATCATACTTTCCTCTGTTTTGTTACAGATGTTAAGTTGTATAACACAGTCAGAAGTAAATACCGGATAGTCGCTGGCTTCATTCTTTTCTGGCAGGCCTAGATCATTTCAGCATGATCTCTTTCTGCTTTCCCAAACAAGGGCTTGGAGACCATATTTGGCAAAGGTGAGAAAGAAAGGAATGTAAAAAAAAAAAAAAAAAAAAAAAAAAAAAAAAGGAAAAGGGAGTCATGTCCTTTAAAAAGCAGTCCTGTTTTTCCCTCTTTCTCTTCTCCTTTTACAATTTCTCCAGCCAATGCTACTGTAAGAGAGGATGCAACTGAAGGACTGGGTTGGGATTTAGGAGCTTGCTTCTGAGCTCTGATACAGACTTCTTGTTCGGTGGTGAGCCATGAGATATTAAAACTGTACGAGCTAGGAAGTGTTGCTATTAGCCTGAGTGAACCATTTTGTTCATCACAGATACCATAAAAAAAAAATCAAATCAAATCAAAACAAAACCCAACCACATGTGGGAGCAATCCTAGGTGTTTCCCAGTCTCTAAATATTTTAAGACTGAAATAATGATTGGAAGTAATTGGCAGCATCGTGAAAAAAGAGCCAACTTGGCACACATCCTGATGCTCAAACATGAGAGAAGAACAGGTGTGCAAACCAAAAAGAAGAAGAAAAAAATGGCAAAGTTTCTCTAGTGGGAAGTTATATTCATAGACTAAGAGAATAACTTGGGACCCAGACAGAATTTATGGAAAATTTATGGCTAATGAGAGAAAAGAACCATAAGAATGCTCAGATGCTAAGGAAGTACTAAGGCAAAGGTAAAAAACAGGCTTAATGGCTATGTAGGGAGAAAAAGCAGATCAATTATAAAGGAAAGGAATTTCTGAGCTGATACAGTTCATTTTATGGAAACAATGAGAGCTTTTTACTTTGCCAGATGAATTAGTAAATGAATACAGAATTGCAAAGTTTTCTGGGCCTCCAGAGGAGAATTAGTGGTACTGGCTGGTACTGACATTTGTTAAAAACTGTTTGGGGATTCTGCTAGAAACGCAAGTAATTGCTTTCCATTTTCAAGGGGAAGCAAAAGCAAGTGGAATAGACTGAATTCATATATGTCAGGCATTCCCCCCACCGTGTCACTCTTTTATGGATATTTAATACACTGCATGAGACCCAGCGGGTTCCAATGAGCCTTACAAACTTGCAATTTGTCATGGGTGGGCTACGCTATGGGAATCACTGACCTGCAAGAGATTTTTTTGAAGAAGGCTCATTCCTTTTTTAATTTTATTAGGGTTGCCATACTGCTCTGGAACAACCATAAAGTCCTTGTATCGCTCTGAGCTGGCAAGATACGTCCGGAGCTGTGGGTTTGGAAACCCTCTTCCATTTGGGAAAGGGGGTCTCGGGCACTTAAGACCCAATTGCCCTTTGCTTTTAACAAATGTACCAGCAATCAGATCTTTTTGGAAAAAAGGCTGAGTTCTGTACAGTCCTGCCAGTTCTGTACATTTAAAACCATGATTGGGCCCAAGTTAAAGCTTCAAAGCACACATAAGGAAGGGGACCGAGGTAACTGCTGGAAAGGGAGCCTCAATTAGAACAGGAGCGATGAGATCTCCAGAAACAAGTAGAGAGGGAAGCTGGAAGGTTCATTGGGCACCATCCAGAAACAGCAAATTCTCCTTTCAACTGCAATAACTCCCATGTACTTTGTAGGGTTAGCCCTCCTGACATAATTTCTTCCCATAGACTTCAAATTTCCTTCTTACTTCACTCTGCAAAGGCCTTCATACTGAACAGCTCCATCACCAAGCTTTCAAAAAGTCTCTCCTCCTAGGTAGCATTAACAACCCCTTTTTCTCTGTAGGAGAGAGATCACAAATCTACTCCTGCTCCTGAGAGCTCCTTGTTCATTGAAACTATTAAATATATGACACTCACAAAGTGCAGAGATGAATGCCGCATGTATTCTGTTATGCAAAACATTATTAAACTGAAGATACAAAGGGTCTACCTCACTTTGCCAACACCATTTGAGGAGCTCCTACATGGATTTCTTTCATTCCAAACCCCTAGTAAACGTGAGTGAAAAGTATGCAGGAGTGAGAACACAGATGCAGATATTGTACTACTACGCCGCTTTAATGTGACCTGCAAGTGCTTATCCTGTTTGACACAACATTTTAGAGAAATCCTTTATGCAAGAAAAACAACAAAGCACAACAATATATTTTGTTCTCTGAGGGAAGAAGAATGAAAATAATCCTATTAAAATCAAAGATGCTATTTTTTAAAAAATTAATAAGGTTTTCATTGTATCTTTCTTGTTTCAAAACAATTTTCAAAATAAGATGTAGAAAACCTCATATATTATGAGTTCATTTTATAAAATGAAATACCACTACTACTAAAACAAACAAACAAACAACAACACAACACACAAAACCCAACAAACAACATCAACAAAATCAATATCTTTCCTAAATGAGAATACACAGAAGTTATCATAGGAAACAAACAAGCCAAAAGTACTGTAACCTAACTTTGGAGCCCACAGGCCTTATTTAAGCTCAGGTCCGAGGTGCCTGTGACTCCTTTACAAAGCAGAAGGACTTGGGCACTCAGAAAGAACCTGGAGAAAACAATCAGCTTCGTGGTGAAGGCATGAGACCTTCCCCTTCCTCCTGAGCTCACTTTTGTCACTTGCCTTCAAATTACACCAAGGCTCAGCCATCCTCAGGCAGAGGAGGGAGTGCAATCCATGTCTTGTTCCAGCCCCAAACTCCTGGATCGCGTTCGGATAAGCACATCTCTTCCTCCATTTTCAGCAGCAATACTGAAAGACAGGAGGCCTACCCTACAGCATTTACCTGACAGCATAATCGTGACAGCCTGCTCCAAGATGACCACAACAGAAATATATTCTTTATTAACCCCACCAGCCCCTTCTGTTTTCACATCTGAAAATCTGATTTATCAACAGATTCTGAAGCTCTCCCCAAATAGGACGGCATAAACCTGCAACAACAGAACTACGGTCTCTCCTTACTGCCTTTTGTATCATAGGAGAAAAGCTTACTGCAGTTCTGTAAGCCGGCAACCCTTGGCTATTGGGACATCCTGCAAAGGCTGTTTCAGTCAAGAGCATCCGCTGAGGTCTGACACTGCTCTAAATTTTATTGTGGCCCACACTAGTGTCAGTACTGAAGTGTTAGGTGACATTGTCCCATCACTTGCCCAGAAGTCTAAACTGGACACCTCTGTGGATTTTTCTCAGGGTTATCTTTGATCACAAAGTTGAAAATCTTGAATTATTTCATCTCTATTTACAAACCACCTCCCCAAACCTAAAATCTTGAAAAAAAAAATCCCAAACAATGGTTTATCATCACTCCAGTATCAACCAATGAGGAAAGGAAATGAAGCAGTGAATTCAAAGGAAACGATTCATCTGCTACAGTAAAACAAGCCTTGGCACATCCTAAGATTAAGTAAAGAAAATGGTGCTTCTATTGTGTGGGGTGTTTTTTTTTTTGTTTTTTTTTTTTTTTTTTTTTTGTTTTTTTGGCTTTTTTTAGAGGAACAATGACAGCTAGGTTCAATGATAGAACAGGGCATAGAAAGTCCCCTGATGACCTAGCAGGCAACTTTGAGCACGATCTCATTTGGAAAGCAAATCGGTATTTGCAGTCCCAGGTTGCATTCTCACGTTACAATTAGCTTGGCAACGTTTCCCAGCTTTCCCCCAGCACTTGTTTTTTGACTCCAGGTTCTAGTGCAGCTTTCCTCTGATGGTTCAAAAGGCTGTGCTGTGAATTGTCTTAGAGAAGTTTTGGTGAAGGAAATATAGATTTAAAATCAGCTCAGCTCATCTATATCATGAAAACAGCCTGCAGACAAATTAGATTGTGTTGGCAGAAGCTGGGAGTAGTGAACCACGGTGTGAGGGCATGATGCCACGAAGCCCAGTTACTGCCAAACTCTGGGCATTGTGAAACCGTGGTCTCAGCTAATAGAAATCAATGTGTGTAAATTCAGCTGTCAGCCACTGAAATTGCTGCACCTCTTTTCTCAGATAGCACCACAATTTAATTAAGTGTTGATGTGTTTTGGGTGGAAGCCTCTCAGCTGCACCGCTTTTGAATGAGCCATTTCAATTTTAAAAGGGTATGAGAACAGGGGCCTCTCCCATATGAGAGAAATAATCTGGGACTCAATTTGCATTTCACCTATCATTGCTTTCGTAGTAGCTGGATTTAAACTGAAACAAAAAATAACATCACAAGTGACATTCCTATAGCTCATTAATGGTGATCACAAAAGCAGTGGAAAAACTATTACCTAATCTACTATTCGGGGATCAATAAATTGTTTTGCCCCTCCTTTGCAGGTTTACAAAAGGGCATATATGCATTGGTCTTCATTTGCTAGATATTAAATAGCATCAGGTTGGCAGAGGGGAAACAGTAAGCTGTTCCTGTAGGACATGTCTATTTTTCATGTTAAAATTACTGTGTTTTACATCTTGGCAAGCCTCTGGAGCAGATTAAAAGTCAGCATAAACAAAACAAGATGCAAATTGACAGCTATTTCATCATACTTCTTTCTCAAAAAAGGAGAAACCACCCCCTCTCCTCCTTGCATGTATCTTAGTGTCTTTATGGCACCAAGTGCAGGCCAAGTGGACATATGGCAGTTGGATTTCTTCTGGGTGAGGTCATTTTGAAGGGCTTTTTTTCCTCCCTCTACAGACATTTACATGCTGTCCTCAGAATTTGGCCATGACATTCCAGATAAAATTATCACTTTCCCAGTCCTTAGTATCTTCTCAATTTCCTTTTTTAAGTCAGCTCTGGGATGATAGCCGTATCACTGCAGAATAGCTAACAGATTTTATGGATTCTAGCCAAAATGCTGTTTTATAATTGCTTTTTGCTATGTTTTGGACTGTTGTGCTGCTACATAGCTGGAGTTTTGGAAGTGTTTTCGGGAGTCGTTTTCCTAAGAGTGTTAAGTGGCTTCTATAGCACAGTTAGTCCTGTTTTTGAGAAAATTCAGGCAGCTCTTTCTGGAAACAAGAATTAAGGTAGTATTGCAAGATCCTGTTTTGAAAATGAGGTATATTCCCTAATAATAGAAGAAATAGCATCAGCACAAGTTTCTCAGTCTAGATCAGCTAAGCCTTGTTTTAGATAGACTGTTCACAAATAAGAAAATAGGTTAGTCCACATGATCTGCTGCAACTGGTGACAAAATTGCACATTAACAGTGATTGTACTGGTGTGTGTTTTGTGGTGCACCCTACATGTACCAAGAATACCAGTCATTGTATAGAGGGAACTGAAAAAAAAACATGTATTTTTTTTCTGCAAGCACTTATTACATAGGTTGGACTAGAAGTAGAAAGAAAAAAGAGACTATCAACAAACGTGAAGTTATTCTGATTAAGAAAATGTAAAAAGGATAGCAGACCAATCCACTAATAACATACCTTAAATGATTTCTTTTCTCTCATTAGAAGACATCCTCTGTTTTCACATTTCTGTAAACAGAAGCAAATAGTCAATAGTCTATTAGTCAATAGTCAAAACAAAACAAAAAAAATCATTTAACATAGCTAAAAATACTTTTAATAAAATAACTGAAGTAATTCAAAATAAAATGCATTATTACTTAAATCCAGTTTATCTTTTTAGCTCATGAAATCTTCTACTGAATTGTACATTAGCTCACATTCATGGGGAAAAAAGTGCTCCACAAGGGCAAAGGATGAAGCCAAGAGATATGAACCCCAATCCGAGTGGAGTGTTATCTGCAGCTTAGAGCAGTCATTTAGCTCTCGCTGCCTTATCACTCCCACTCGTGGAGCACTGACCTGCCCCACAGGTGCTGTGCAGCTCAGTCAGTGTTCGTTAGAAATACGGAGATTTTCAGCTGAAAGGCACTACTAAAAATATTTTTGTTTCCATAGTAACAGACTGTGAAATACAATAGTATGGCTCTTTGCAGGATATTGCCAGAAGATCACAGATGAGAAACTCTTACTTGAAGCGGTATAACTGCAGTAGAGCAAAGGACTGACAAAAGCCATTGCTATTTATGTAATTGTACCTTGCTCTGCTTTGCACCACTGTGCAAATCTCTTTTTCTTTCAGCAGAATTATAAAGACAAACTTCCCCTGACTGAAGAATAACAGTAACAATAATATCTAACACAGTATATAAAATCTTCAGGCATCCTTAGTTTTCATACTAGTTACCAAAATGCTTTCTAATTCATAAATTTCAATAAGCCTCCAAGCACCTTTATGGCCCTATCAATAATTAAACTTGAACTATATCGATATAGTGAAACTATGGAGAGGCTGCCCTGACTCACTTCAATAACAGCACCATTATCATTGCTTGGGGCAGAAGATTTCATAAATATGTGCCTATAGAAAGGTTTGGAAATTCATGCCCAGGTTGAACACTCTCTAGCCCTTTGGGAATTAGTAGGAGAAAAGCCTTTACTGCAATCACAGGACTATCATTTGACAGCCTGGATGGAGGTTAGACCTCACTTTCAATCCTATTCTTGAAATTCTTTGCATAAAAAGTAGAAATTGACTAGAAAGTCCATCTTTTTGGCTTTCATGAGAGCTGTGCTTGCTCATTATCTCTGTCTAACTTGGATAAACACAGTTTGTGATATATTATTTCTGAGTGAATAGCTTAGCTGGAAAAGAATTCAAGGAGCCTGGCTCTCAGTTCCTTGCTCCAAGTTATCCAATTTTCATCTTCAAAATTGGTCAGTCTGCCAAGGCTTCATATAAAAATGAATCAAGGCAAAGTACAACCAAATGAAAATGTTTCTTGAGAGCTTATCTTATTTTAATGATTAAAACAAGAGACCATTTGAATTAAAGTGAATCAACTGTTTATTCTTGGTGCAGCGTGACTCCATGCAGAAAGAGATTCAGTTTACATTATTGTTAGTCTGGCTGGGATTGAATAACTGCGGGCCAGTGTGCCTCATTCAGCTATTCAAGAAATAGCATTCAGCAAAGTCTTTCTACAAACATCTAATTGGCATCTCATGCTAATGGAATTAAATCAGCCTCAAACACTCATTTAGTTGCCAAATTGTTTGAAGTACAGTAGAACACAGAGAGACTGCCAGGGAGAAAATGTGGGTTAGCAAAAGAAAGAAAGAAATAGAGATCTTTGAGCCTAAAAATAGCAGAAGCATTGTACTGGAAAAAATGATAGTTTACAATTAAGAAGTGAATATTTATCACAGCCGAGATTTATAATAAAATGAAAGAAAGCTCCCTGGTTATATTGACACAAAAGGAGGTTAATGTGTCTGTTTCTCCTGATGAAAAATCTAAGTCCAATTATTTTGGCTATTTTGTCAGGTCAAAAGTTCTGGAATTTAGTATCTGAAGATCAAAGCCAATGTGTTCACAGCCAAGTTCTCCCCTAAAAATGGAAGGGAGGGAGGAAAGGAGGAAGGAAGGAAAATCCAGCTTTGAAATATGAAAGGAAGCGCGGAAAGACCTGAAATCAATGAGTGCTTGAAGAATGTAGGGTTTTGTCATTAAAAAACAGTTACAGTATAAAGGTATACAATAGAGGAATTCTATGGGGCCAGCAAGTATTTACCTGTAATCTACTATTAATACACATCTTTTCCTCTTTCTAAATATTATCTCCATTAGTTGTCCTGCTATAATTTTGAGTAATTTACATGCACCAAAGCACTCAATCATGTAATTTCAAAGGGATGTAAGCACATACTTAAAGTTAAGCCTATACAAGTCCTTTGGTGGAAAGGGATAAACTTCAGCATATGCTTAAATGCTTACTGAATTGCAACCTAGCCTCCTTTGGCACTTCGCCCATCCTGCCGGGTTAATTTCACAGTTTGTTTCCTTCACCTACAAGGGATTCAGTGCTTACCTGTGGTAAAATACCTCTCCCTTAACATGGATATACCAACAAAAGGCATTAAATAATGAGTAAAATAATAAAGGTTGTGTTTTAAGAACTTTTTTCAAATTTGACGTCACCTAACTGACACAGAAGTCCAACAGAGAAGAACAGATATATTTTCTCCTGTAACTCTGAAAACAAGGATTATCAATAATCACATTTTGCCAGGAAGTGCACCTTCCCTTTTCTTCTATTTCCTTCCAAAGTAATCACCCCTGTTATTCTTCCGTTGGAGAACAGGAAAGATTTCTCTCAGTGTCTGACCTGAACTGATTTTTGATCTACCGGAACAACTGGACCATATCTTACTGATTCTGATAAAGGAGCTTGTAGGTAAAATTCGGCAGTAGGATAAGGTGCAATAAGAGCTCTTGGGCATAAAAACAATAGAGTCAGTTAATATTTTGTGTCCCCCTTCTCTGTAGAAATTAACTATCAAAGCAAGAACTGTACGACTTACGATTCAATACAAAGAATCTTTAACTGTTGTATTAAAGAACAGCATGGAAATAGAATGGAATAGGAATTAACATTCTTAATGTGCACATGCTACTGAAAGGAAAGAAAGAATTCTTAGTAATGTTATAGGAACATCTACACAGTAAAAACAAAACAACAACAACAACAAAAAACACAACACAGTAGAACAAAACATTTTAGAAAAATACTGAAGAACTAACTGAGCAGTTGTGGCAAACCGCGAGCTAAAAGCACACAGCATCTTGGAAAATTGGTCTTCCAAGCACATAAAGAGCATTCTACATGTTACTTGACAGGTCTCTCAAGGACTAATGAAACACAAGGGCAACTAAATGCAGTTTTTTGTATTTTTATTAACAGAAACACATCTCACGCAAAGACTTAATCTGCCAGTTTCCAGCCTAGACTGAATTGTAATAGCTGAATTTGAAACTCTTCAAAATAGGAGTTTATATAATGGAAAGGCTGACACAGCTTTGAGTTCAGTGATGAGAACTATGCCATCATATTTTCCTCTCTTGCTGAAGAAATTAGGAATGGTTTCAAGCAAAATTGTGGTAAAGAAAAGATGAAAATGATCAGGAGCTCTTTAGATGCATCTTGAAGAAAAAGGTTTTGAGTGGTAAATCAGAGCAGATTATAAAACACGGTATAAAATAGCACGCAATATAGATGTTAGCCAGTATCACAGGATATAGAAGGAAATAATTTTGCTCTTCCCTGAGGCAGATCTTCTTCAGACATGTGCTGTGAAGGAAATGTAACTTGAAAGCAGTAAAACTTTCCTGAAGAAAAGTAATAACAGGTGATGTCGTGCCAGAGAAAGAGGAAATGTTCTCCTTCACCTGTTTTTTGAATGGGATGCTGTGTGATATCAACCAGAAATCAATTCCTTGGAAATTCTCTAACATGACTATTACTCTCAGGATCTCAGCAAACATCTCTAGGCTTCTTGACAGTTGTAAAAAAAAGGAACACTGCAACCCTGCGGCAGATGTACATGTATTTCTGCAGTATTGTAGGAAACGTGGGCATTACTTCTGAGCTTCCATCATTTTTTAGTCTGCTTTTACAAAACCTGTTTCTTTGTTTCTTATGAAACAGAATGTGTGTTTGGGGGACTGTTTTTTTTTTTTTTTTTTTTTTTTTTTTTTTTTAAATTAAAGAAGTTTTTAAACTCTTCCTTTATGCTCGCAAATATTCCTTGAGGAAATGACAAGTGTTTTTTTCTGTGACTGAAAATACACCTAACTGTGGTGGGCTAACTGAGCAGACTTGAGAGGACAAAGTTCAAGAAGCCATGAGGTAAATGAGACACAACAGGAAACAAAAAAAGTGCTGGAGAAGCTCCTGGAGGCCTCTGCACATACTGTTGGCCAGTCAGAAGTTTTCTGAGGCAACCAAAATCAAGCCTACAAGCTACTACCTAGTAAGGGATGGAAAAGACTTGTGTATAAACTATTTTTGTTTCTGTTGAGTTTTTATTAAAGACCTATTTACAATCAGTTCTATCTTTATTTTTAATAAATCTTTATTTTTATTTGTTTATTTTTTTGACTGTAAAATCATCTTTGTCTCCTCTTATGGGATTCATTACAGCAGAGTCTAGGATCTGCAACATTCTGGTAGATGTTGGATACTCAGAGCCCATCTGAGGTTTACTTGCTACAGTGACTTTGGGTGACAATAGAAATAAAAAGAAATACATGTAAACATAGAGATTTCATTTTCACCATATTCCCAGAATCAACAATGGCATCAATTTTCAGGAGAGCAACTGAGTGACTGAATGGAAATTGAGTGTTTCTTTCAGATATTTAGGACAAGACTTAAGAAAATAAACAAATGCTGTAGACCAGCACACTAAAACTGGTGCCAAAATAAACCCAGACAAATACTGTAGTAATTGAGGCTCTGAAATTGTATATAAATGAGCGTTCACAAATGTTTTTACTCCTAAAACAATAATAACAACAACAGAAAGTTACCGCAAGCACTGCATGACTTATCTCTCAGCTAAAGTAGTAACAGCACAAATCATGGTTGTGTTATATTGATGACATTATAGGGCACAAATTCACCGCAAGCACAGTGGATAACTCTCTGTTCTACAAAAGTATCAATCAGAAAGTTAAACAGATGTTTTCCAAAAACCCACCCAGGCACACATTTGCCTCAAAGACTAGCACTCCTCTTGTGCCATTCCCTAATCTCTTCAGTAACTACAAAACAATTTAAGAACAAAATAGAATTGTTCAAAAAATGTATTTCTAAGAAAAAATAGAGATATGTATTCTAACTTTTTCTTTCATACATAGGCTAATACAAAGAAAGTAACTGTACAAAGTTGGGTTTTGAAAATCAATGCTCTGGTAAATTATGCTGGTGTAAGTCCAAGGAACTTCACTGAAAGCAGTGGAAGTTCACAAGTTCTTACCATCATATTACTGACGCTCTCAGAAACCCTCCCGGTGAGGAAACTGTCCCTCATTTTCCCCAAACTCTGAATGTACGGAAGTTGTTTGACATCTTATTTATTTATATACCTTTTTTTTTTTTTTTTTTTTTTTTTTTCTTCCTCAGGAGCTATACTTCAGCAAAAGCTTCTTTTTCCTTTTAGATATGCCAAAAGTCCATTTCATGAGGTACTTTTCTGCTGGTTTGGAGCTGAATGTGGACAACTAGGTGGCCTGAGGATGGCAAGGTGAACAAGCATACAGGTTGATGAAGACCATCTTACTTAAAAGCAACAACAAAAATACTCAAAATGGTCCAAAATGAAACATAAACCAACCTAAACAATCAAAGCAGAATTTTCTCAGCTTCAAAAACTATATTGCCTTTTAACTCTCTTTTTTTTTTTTTTTTTTTTTTTTCCTGCACCTCTGCACTTTTTAGGTCTGGTCATGCCTGGAAGCAAAAATATCAACTTCTGCCAAAGAACCTGTTGTCACAGGATTTCCACTACATTTTGGCAGGTGCTAAAGATAGTTGCTTGCATGTGAATATCTGTCTGTTTATCCAGTTCAAAACTCCAAGCCTTTAGAGATTCCACCAGCACAAGTTGGAATAGGAGCCTAAAGCCATTTCCTTCCTTTTATAGAAGAGTCATGCTCACCTTCCAGTTAAACAAAATTCAGCAGCATTTCCAGCATAGGTTTATTTCATGGAATTTCTACTACCTTAGTTCCCTTTCTGTCATTCAACAGTCAGAAAGGTAGCTGTAGTTTACCAAGGCATGAGGATGCAGTTAAATATAGGAACCCAGGTTAATAATGCTAAAAATCAAAATGATATGGTCTTGCTTTTGATTTGAGGCTTCTGAGAGATCAGACTTACATGTCATCTCCAAGAACTGAAGTTCATTAATCATAGCAATGCTTATTTTTCTGAACACTAAATGTCTCCTACCGCTTTCTAATACGTGTATGATTTCTTAAATTTTGAAGAACAGCATAATGTGTTCACTTTCCTGCTGTGTTATTGCTATAGGCTGGTTAGCACCTGCATAAAGAAATACTCTTGAAATCATGCCAAGATGAGTGGAAGAAATAAAGCAGAATACAAAAGGTATTTTTTTTCTGGGAATACCACCGAGCTTACAGGTCTCCTTTCACCTTAATCATTTTAAAACGTCCTTTAGTTGTCTGCTTACAACTCTCCTTAACAATCTCCCACTCTACTCTGTGCTGGTGCGGCCTCACCTCAAGTACTGTGTGCAGTTCTGGGCACCACAGTACAAGAAGGACATTGAATTGTTGGAGAGTGTCCAGAGGAGGGCAATGAAGATGGTGAAGGGCCTAGAGGGGAAGACATATGAGGAGCGGCTGAGGGCACTGGGCCTATTCAGCCTGGAGAAGAGGAGGCTGAGGGGGGAACCTCATCGCAGTTTACAACTTCCTTGCAAGGGGGAGTGGAGAGGCAGGTGACCTATTCTCTGTAAACACCAGTGATAGGACATCAGGAGGGGGTTCTTCACAGAGAGGGTGGTTGCACACTGGAACAGGCTCCCCAGGGACATAGTCACTGCACCGAGCCTGTCTGAATTTAAAAAGCAATTGGACTGTGCACTTAGTCACATGGTCTAAACTTTTGGGTGGACCTGTGCGGTGCCAGGAGTTGGACTTGATGATCCTCATAGGTCCCTTCCAACTCGGGATATTCTATGATTCTATGAATGGTGGTTTTTTTTTGTTTGTTTGTTTGTTTGTTTTGTTTCTTTTGTTTTTACTTCCAGTGGCAGAGAAATCCTTCAGAAACATCCTAGAAGGTTACAGCAGGTGGTTGATTCACTGAAAAAGAAAACCATATAGCAGATACATGTTTTTTTCAAGTTTCTGTATTTCACTCCTACTTCAAAGCGTGCTTTATTAACTTGCTAAAACGCAAAGATATTTGATTTGCTGAGATGATCTTATACTGAAAAATAAATGACTCAGTGTTGTTTTTCTTATTTTGAAAATAGTTGTTGTGAGTTGCTAAGAAGCTGGATTTTAGACATGATTTCTAGTTTTAGGTTTAACACTTGACTGACTGCTTAACTTAGAAGAAACTTATTAAATATATTATTAAGGGAAGAGGTGAAATGCAAGAGAATTACAGATGATCTACTTTGTTATTAGGTAGGGTCTTGATTACTCCTAGGAATATCACAACCTGTTCATTATTAGAAGTGCACACATACATATTATATAAAGTCCATCCACATATAAAAAAAAGCATACAAAATATTACAGCAAACATAGAACAGCATTTAAGTCTTCATGTCTATAGCAACAGAAAATGCTATTGTACTCTCGTACACTCTTGTACTAATAAGATATAAAAATGAAGCATCTTTTAAAACACATGTAGCTTATATTTCCATGTTTCACATTACTTCCTACTCTTGGCCATTTTTAATTCAATGCCTGTTCTAAATAGTGTATATACTAAATGTGAGTTTTACCATGAAACATAATTTCTGTGCAATGATTTTTTTTTCACTTTTTAAAGCAAATCTTACAATAAAGTGCATTCAAATGAACCTGCATTTTTTTAACTGGCCTTTTCAGATGATATCCAGTTATGTCTCTTGTAGAATAACACTATATCAACTACCACTTCCAGTATATGCAAAATCATTTTATAGACAGTTTCCAGAGGGTGCATCACAAAACCTGTTACACTTGTCTACCTAAGCACAGAAGCAATATAAGGAATGAAGTTGGGAATAATCTTAGGAGAAGTAATATAAGGAATGAAGTTGGGAGTAACCTTAGATACTCCTGTGAATCAGGTCTACAGTAAAGCAAATAAATATGAAAGACCATGGTGGTTATTACCCTAATTTTGTTATATGGATACAGACAGCTTTTTAGTCTCAAGGGATGGATGCTACTAGTGCCTGAGATGTACTTATTTTTTTGGGGTAATTTATGTGGAACTGTATCTTAGAGCAAACAGAATCATTTGACAACAGTGTCTGGGGCAAGAAGTAGCTTGCACGCTCCCTAACAGTGTAAAAAGCAATAGGAAGTTCAGAGACAGAGTTGAGTGAACCTTTCAAAGTGGCCCCCACTTTTCAGGCATCAAAGATCTGTTGGGGTTTTAGAGCTTGATAGGAAAACTCTAATAAGGTGTCTATGTTAAGAGCTACACTTGCACTTACAAATTGTGACTACAAAGGGAAAACTTACAAAAGCTTTTCATTCCACAAATGCCATGAGCTACATCCATCTCCTTGAGCCCATTTGGGGTGCATCCTTTATTCATATTTATTCACACTGCAGTACTTTCATAGCTGGCCTAAACTTTTGCTGCTGCTTCTCTACCAAGGTGCTTCTCATCACAGAGAGCAGAAGCCCATCTGTTGAAACAAAGGGAAAAAACGGTGTTGCGCAAATTATTAGGGAAACTTTTAATCTCTCTGAAAGATTCCAGAAATGTCTTGGTAAATAAATGACTGGATTAATGAACTATTAAGAATAACTAAGATGAACGTTGGCCATGGGATTCTTATTAAAAGCAACAACAAATTGCTCAGTAAAAGAGTCTCTCATTCTGAGACTCAAGTTTCTAAAAAAAATTAGGGTACAGAAATCCAACAGACATTAATGACAATTGGTTATCTCTCTTCCTTTGAAATTGATTCTCCAGTAAAATATTACAAAAAAAGATTTATTGTCTGTGAGTTGAAGATCGTCAGTCCCATACAACCCTTTGAAAATTACAATGAACCTGCAATTACCTCCCCTAAACCACCTTTCCCTGGTGACATTGAGCAGGCTGAGGCTTTTCTGTTCAGACCTGAGCTTTGCCACTGTGCATCCAGCAGAGGATTTGTTAAAAGAAAGAGAGGAAGAAGACAAAATGGGTGTAACTTTTTTGGGAATTGTCTGGGTGGTAAAAAGCTGAGGGCTAAGCCTGGACAATTGTGTAGCAACCAGACAGCTCAGCCAAGCTGTTTCTTCACTTGAAAAATAATAAAATAAAATAAGAAGAAAGAGATGAGTTTATGCTACTGATATGAAGCCAAATTGCTTCAAGTGTTTAAGCATTCCACTTCAAGCAGTTCAGGGAAGGTCCCTGAAATGGCTAAGGAAGACTAGCAGCAGCCTGACAACTCCTGCCCCCACAAATGGCTTTCGTGCTGCTGGCTGCATGGTCCCACCTCATCCCGGGCACTTTCTCTGTTGGCCGGTTGGGACCCAAGAGGCAGTGTGAGGGGCAGAGCTGGGCTGTGCAGGGGTGAAGGCAGGCCCTCAGGGTAAATTCTGCTGCAATGAAGGGTTAGATGAGCTCACCAACCTCTCATGGCATTTCAGCCTCAGCTGAAATCAGTCAGAGAAAAATGCCTAAATGCCTCTGAGAAGCACCTCTGATATTCACTCTTGGACAGGAAACATCTATTCAGTGGAAGGAACACGGGGTACAAATGAACACCCATGTTTTGTTTAACTTAGTTCTCTCCACATTTTCTTATTTGCAGTTTTTATTTTCACCTTTTGCCTAGATTAGGCAAAATGGTGTATTGTTTTTACCAAGTGCACATTCATTAGTACTTTAAAAGGTAATGAGATTACTCTGAAATTTTTGGAAAGAATAATGAACCAGATACTTCACTAGTCAAAATAACTATTGACCTCAATAAACACAATGCAATGCCAGCACCAAAAAGCAAAGGCTGTTTCTTCAATGGGGACATCACACGTTGTTTTAGCTCATACTTGAGCAACTGTTTTGAAATTCTCCTTTTCCCAAGAATGCAGACTGCTCTCATTGCCTAGGAGCCCAGGGACTGTTCCGCAGAATATGAGTAGCCAAAATGAAGTACTTGGATGGCTTGTGAGTAAAGCCTTGATGTGGTGTGTTTGGAAGAGGGCAGCTTTTGAAATATTTAGTAACAAACCACAAGGCATTGTGCTTCTGCAGACAGATTTTTGCAGCAATTTGCTTGCCTTGCAATCATATTTTGTTTCTAATACAGCATAAAAAAAATTGTCCCAGGTTTTTGTTGAGTAATTTGAGTACAAGATACATAGCATCAGGTTTGGAGGGCAGAATAGGTGGCAAGACTGTCAAGGGTAGAATTGAAGCTGGTCTTTCATTTCTGCTTTAATAGAAGGGCTCACTGCTATGTCAAATGAGAAAAAAAAAAAAAGGAAAGAAGAAAAGTAATTATTTTTATTTTTTAAAAGAAATGCTTAACATTTAGTTACAACATTCCATACTCACCATACTTTAAATCCACAGGCATTTAGATTCCTGCAGTGGCAAGAATGGAATATGTTTTGAGTGATGGTTTTAAAAACTGGGAAAGTGAAAGCCAGAACTCAATGGTAAGAATATTTCTGAAATATTCACAGTGGCAAGACAGGAAAAAACAAACCATGCTTTTCACAAGTTACTAAGTTTCTGACTGTGTCACAGCAAATTGAATTTGCTTGGATGTGGAGCAATTGGAGCAATCTCCCTTACAACTGGGAGATTTTCAAAAGGGTAAATAACATGTTTGTTTCAAAATCAAAAGGAAGAGCATAGGAAAATGATTTTGGCTCAAATCCTGGATTCATGAGGTAGAAGTATTTTGCTATAATTTCACAGTGGCATTGTTTACATTACAAATTGTGACAAGCTTCATGTTTCACCTGTTCTAACTAGCAAGTAAGTTCAAGCACAAAAATGTCAGAGCTGTATAACCAGATCTCTTATCAACTACATATTCATGAGCAGAGTAAACTCCTAGGTAGAAATGTGTCAGAAGATAAGCAAAAGATGGAATTTGCTTGGATCATCCAAGTCAAATACTGCGTCTAGAGCTGTTACTCAGACTGAGCTGTGCCTTTCTGAAAGATTTTGAAACTCAAACTTATTTATGGATTTAATATATATATATAAATTTAAAAGCATCCTCTTGCTTCATTTTGTTTTTAAACTGTCCTCATTATTGACTCATTCTTAGACAAATATATCCTCAAAGAAATATAAACTGTGTATGCCTACCTGTTGCTCATGAATGTGGGGCAGTTAAGCATGTAAGTTAAGAATTTTGAAAAATGCATTGCTACAAGCAATGAACAATACAAATGGAATTTGTTTTTACTGCAGTGAATATTTATGAAACCCTCACAGGATTTGCCCTGTTCTTTACAGTATATCCTTGTTCATATTTTTAAATATGATATAGTCTTCCTTGAGATTTTGTTTGTTTTATGGAACTTTGATGAAAACATCTTTCTTACAACCTTAGTTATTTTCCAGTTCAGGAGCTAAGCACCTGAATTGTTTTTAAAGGATGAACACTTGGGCCCTAATCCAGGTTGGGTCTTTCTGTAACAGACACTTTACTATAAAATTTGTACATTCCTTTCTGAGAGAGCATCCAGATAGAAACATCACTCTAGCACTGATATTAACCAGCCTTTGTTATAACCAGTGGGGCTGTACTGGAGAAGAAATGGTGTTCTAAACGCAGCAGATCCTGTTGTGAGAAGGCAGGAAGAAAAACTACTGTTTGTGTGAACGGTGGCAGGGAAAGAAAAATGATGAAGTACAGGGTAAATGAAATACAGGAAAAAAATTGTAAAGGAGATTAAAGTGTTTTGTGAGACCTTTTAAGATCAATGATTTTAAGAGAACAGCCTCAGCTATAATCCTTCCTTAACTTTACATGAAAGAGTATGATGAAATAATGAATTCATAGGATGGTTCTTTCATGTATATGTGAAATTGGGAGAGACTTTCAGTGCCACAAAATGGTATCAAACACCCTTCTGTATGGGGCCAATATAGCCTCAGACAGACAGTCCTGGCATATAATGGCACAGAGAGAAACAAGCTGGGAATAAGCTGATTCTGGGGATTTCTACATCAGAAATGCAAGTAAGGTCATTATGAAGAAATCTAAAAGCTCTTGTTTTTTAACTAGATGAATATTTTTATTACCTTTTTTTGTGTGTGTGTGAATGAAAGTATGCAGTCTGTAGAAGCCAAATCAGAATTTGAATAACTGGGGACAGAAGAGACCTGTGGCGTTGTGTAGTCCAACCTCTGCTACTCAAAGCAGCGTCTGCTGGAGCAGGTTGCTCAGGGCTGCACCCAGTCCAGTTTGGTCAAGCATCCAGAGAAGTAGGGAGACCCCACAACCTCTGCACAACCTGCTCCAATGTTTGACAGCCTTCAGAGTAAAAGTGTTTGTTTTTATGTTTAAATGGAATTCCCTGTATTTCAGTTTGTGCCTGCTGCCTCTTGCCTTATCACTGGGCACCACTGAGCAGAGTCTGACCTGTTTTCTTCAGTCCCCCCTTCACGTTTCTGTACTCATTGACAGGATCTCTGAGCCTTCTCCTCTCCAGTTGAACAGACCCAGCTCCCTCTGAGCACAGCAGTTCAGCCTGTTTTCAGTCCATCTCACTGATCCCCTATCTAGTCCATGCTTCATCAGTTTGTTAATACACTTTCCTATGAAAGGAGAATTTGATAAACATTCATAAAGGTTTTACTGAGAATTATCCCTAAGCCTAGGATTTTTTTTTTTTTTTTTTTTGCTAAAGAGAGATAGCTGAAAGCCATACAAATTGCATCTTCTGCCTTAGATGAGACTTGCAAGAAATCACTCCAGTTGCTAGGTATTCACTATTCTCTTCTGATTTTCATTCTAGCCAGCAAAACTAACTTCTGACAGATTAAAATGTGTTTAGTATGGGGGGAAAAAGCAAACAGTGAGAGACTGTAAGTTACTGAGAGTATTCCGTAACAAAAGATTAAAGGGAAAAAAAATATAAACTAAAACTTTAGCTTCCAGCCAGAGATATTCAACAGTCTTCATCTCAAATCAGTTCCCAGTGTTTAGCAGAAACTCCGTTATTTCACCTCATCTCCTGAACTGGAAGACAGACATATTTCACTTTCAGCTAGTTGATCTTATCTCCTTGCTTGAGACCGCAGAGGAAGTCAGTGTCCCCACATCAGAATTAAGGAACTGGGCAAACCACTGCCAGGGAGTTTATTGTTGTGGCTGCCCACATCTGGTTGAAATGCTGTGGAGCTTCTGGGCTCACTTTCCTACTCCTTTTGCATCTTTGCTTACTTGTGCCATGTCTGTGACCACTGAGGAGAGGTAGTGTTTTCCTCTATTCCTAATTCCAGAGTCAGAGCAAGGAAGTTGGTGCACACTGGGTTCACCTTGTGCTGATTAGGACTCCCAACTCTCTGCCTTCAAATCCCCTGCTCTGGGAAGAACAGGCTTTGGCAATATGAGCTGTTGGGATTATATTGCACACCATATCAAATATCACCATACCAATCCTTATCATTAGGCTAGGAAGATTACCTGACCTGGAGAAAGAAGAAATAGAAGTTTGCACATCCCTCAGATTGTATGTATTTCTTTTCTAAACTTATTTTTTCATGGGTAATCTTAAAACGATAGGCAGGGTTGTTCCAGCTTTAGAGATGGAGAACCTGAAGAACATGTTAGGTCCAGGTGACAGCGCAAACTCTCACAGAAGAGAAGTTCATCTTTCTGCTCCTTCTTTTTAGGCAGTTGCATTAAAGTAGCCTGCCTGCTGTATGAAGCTGTTGTATTTGACCTTTTTGATAGTATGAATGCCACAAAGAATCAGTAATTTTACATTATGGACTATTTAGCTCATTTATGAATACTACTGGAAACATTTTAGTTCTTTAGTGACTTCATCTGATTAAGATGGTAATTTACAGAAAATTGATTTCACATTTACAAACTCATTACTAAACTCTAAACCTCCAAATACCAGACAAGAATATTTATTTCTTACCGTAAATATATAATCACTGCTTATTGTGATCTGCTAATTAATTAGGACTAGGTCCTATACCACCCACTGATTGTTGCCTGACATACAACAATAAGTCATTAAAAATCCTAACTGAAGTCCCTACAAATGATGCAACATCAGATCTTAACCAAATTGTAATTTATTTATTGTGTTTCCTGAAGCAGAATGTATATGAGACCTGTTAAAATGTATATTTTTGAACATCAGTCTAATGTAAGGACCCAAACTTACAGACTGCGGTCTTGTAGCAAAACATTTTGGACATAACCCTTTTAAGTACATTGTGTCTGAGGTGTATTAGGAACTTTGCAAACACAGAACAGGTCACATATAACCAAATCAAAATAAAATGTAAACGAAAGGCATGGTGATAGTTATGAAGTAAAATTGCTTCCTAACTTCTACCTACTACTTCTTAGAAACATTAGGATAATCCCTAACTCTGTAGAAATTAGCAACCAATGTTTCTTATTGCTGGATGAGCAGCATTGCATCTGGCTGCATTTATTCACATTTTGTATACATAGATCCAGCTTCCAAATGTTTCAGATTGCACTGTATGACTGTCCTGTCCCTGTCATCATTTTCCATTCCACCAATCTTGATGTCTTTGGTCTATTTTATCAGTAGTGACTCAATGTTTGCTTCCAAATCACTGACGAAAATGTCACTTCGCCTGATAACCTTCTCTTCTTGGTAACCCACACTTTGCATTTTGCACTGAAACAATTACCTTGCTTGAGCAGTGAAGTTGGAAGTTTACTCTTGTCATTGCATTTGTTTATTGGAACCAGGTTTCATTAGTGTTTCTGCAAGACACTGCATCAACAGATTTAAAGGCTGTCAAAAACAAAATCCAAAGAAGAAAAAACCCTAGGGGATAAAATGATTCAGCCTATAAAAAGGTACCATGTCCTGTTATCCAGTCGGATTTCTTTTATAGAATTCTGTTCTATAAATTCACTTGAAGTGTAATACTGGCACCATGGGGTGAGACCTCATTATCTGGGAGATAACTGAACTCTTTTACAAGGAGAGGGGGAGCTTGGGGCCACTGGGTATGTTAGAAGAGTGTTTCATTTGAGAACTGGCAGGTCAAATTGCTTCCACTTGCTTTGTTAGCCAACTGTGACAAATAATAATGTCTGTGCTAAGAAGAACAACAGGTTATATTAATTTTTATTTTTTTTTTTTCCTCCTCAGGTTCAGGGTTTTTATCCCGTATTTGTGTTTAGTAGTTAAAACAGACAAGTCACCTACTAGGAGAACCTTCCTCATTAAAAGCCAGCACTGAAAACAAAGCCTGAATGACTGAAGCAAACAATGTGTTTAATGGTTTCCAGCCAATCTATGCAATACAGTGTATTTGCGGGGTTGAGACAAAAGGAGAGGAAAATAAAAGCAAATGTTCTTCATAGTGTTGTAAATATTTATGTTACACCAAAGTATCTTCAACAGTTTACTCAGAGGTTCATAAAACATGAAGATAGAAGAGTCCTACCTTCTGCCAGATCGGGTTTGGCAGAACACAAGCAAATAATTTACAGATAGTAGGAAGAGATTACCTTACTCTTCCCTGAAACAGCAATCCCTGGACTGAGTAGAGGCAGCACTTCATACAGCAGTTACTTAGGAAGGAAAGAAAAAAGCACCGCTGGTTATCTACTCTGCTCTTCAATACACTGAAATAATACAGAGCCTAAAATAGATGTTTTATCTCCTCAGATCACAAAGGAGGTAGATTCCAGATAAATGTATATATTATAACTGATACAGATCAACATACATATTTCATACATGCTTCCCAGTATTAGTGTCTGGGTTATATATCGCAAAATGACAGACTTTGCAAGAGATGGAAAGTAACTATATTATGAAGGATAGATATTACTATCTACCTCTACTCTGTACAGGTAAGGAAGCGTTGTCATTACTGGGTGACGTACTGAGACATCAGGAAAGCCCATATAAACATCTTACAGAAATGTGTAGAAAATTGTATTAGGATCATGTTCACATTTTCACACACGAACAGGCAGAAATCCTGAGCTACTGAAAGCAGGCACTGGCCAGATAAGGCTTTCCATTAGGTCGTTCAGGACTATTAAATCTCCCTCACCCTAATTCCCTCTCACTACCAGCACGAGCTGTCTGCAATATGTAAAAGGTCAACAAAATAATGATGATAATTGTAAAAATTAGCTGTTATATCTTGCTGTTCATTAGTATATTCACTAACCTCAACCAAAAATTCCTCACATTACTCTCTCCACTTTATGGAGGGAGAACCAAGGCCACAGCTGCATCACCGTATCTACGCAGATAAGTGTGAGACAGGCAGAGAACAACAGTTTGAGTGGCACAAGATGTGGCCATATATTTTGCTGACTGGAGCTGGTTCATGGCCAGCTTTGTAGCAGCATGGCCTGAGTTTTAAAGCCTGTTTACACGTGCCTGCATAGGAAAAAGCATAATAAATGAACCCAGGCAACCCAAGCATGCAGAGACAGAACCAAGAGCAGGCTGCATGGGTGAGGTAAGCCCTGGCAGGCGGTCTGGTGAAAATGGGGAAAGGAGAGGTTACTTTCTGTATAGTGCCTGGCATGGGCAGCTCTTACTGAGGGAGGTCTGTGTGAAGGGGTCTTGAAAACAGACACTTTGGTTGCAGGAGGTCCAGACACTTTGGTTGCAGGTCCCAGCCTGTTTGCTGCTGGGATCCAGACTGCCAGCTGCAGTGCGGGTCCCTTATGCTCAAACTCCATTAACTGAGGAAAATGGTTAAGAGGAAAGTAATACCCTTGCAAGTCAAAAATCTGTTTTGGAAATACCCCTGTGTGAATAAAGCCATTTCTGTAACCACATGTTTACCTTTGGCCTTTGCTTATTTGATCTAACTGTCTGTTCAAAAAATGATCTCCAAAAGGATTCAATAAAACAATGGAGGTTTTGTACTTCCCCTTATCCTCACCCTCAGAAACTGCTGATCTGCTTTCGTGCTCCCAACACACGTCACTCCTGGGGGAGACTAAGCTCTAATCTACACAGGAAATTTGTCCAGCAGGTAATGAGCGCTGGCATGCATTTACAGCATTGACACCACGTGCATATGGCACAAACACATGCTATGAACGCTGTTCGCTTCATGTTACTGCACAACAAAAATATGCACCAAGGTTTTAATATA
This sequence comes from Aythya marila, assembly GCF_965140915.1. Classification (NCBI taxonomy): domain Eukaryota; kingdom Metazoa; phylum Chordata; class Aves; order Anseriformes; family Anatidae; genus Aythya; species Aythya marila. The sequence continues at coordinate 2,639,015 of NC_139045.1, read as the reverse complement.
CAGTAATTACACGCAGTAAATTCACACCCTTGGTTATTGTGTACATGCTTTCTTTGACAAAAAACCCTAGTATGCAAGACTGTAAAATTGCAGGCAACTGCAGAAAGGTAAGGGTAGCAACAAACTTAGCCACAATATGGCTATAATTTCCAGCTTGAATAGAGTATGGCTTCCTTCGGGTGACTTTATCTCGGGTCAGACCACAAATCAGCAGGCATTTCACTCCAGTGCTTTATCTCTACCTAGGCTATCAACCTAATCAGGATGAGTTTAAATAATTGGCCAAAGGCAGCAGCATAGATCAGGCAGGTATCTGCAAAGTAGGTATCAATTTCTGAACACCATGCATACATATGAACAAACCCCCCAATTTTTCTCCACTTACTCATTAATACAGACTCATTGCCCGTACCATCATTATGTTTATGCTGCATCTCTTTGCATTCTCTTTTCTACTTGAAGTCACTGAGAAATTATTCTGAATATACAAACTTATGTATCTTGTGTGTGGTTCCTCACAAGAATGTTAAACGTTTCAAAAAGTTCTGATTCCTCATTACTATTACCTCCTTGGTGGGTTTTAAGCCCTTACTTTTTCTTTTGGCACAGCTGTGGGAGGTTGCCCAAAGAATGAATTTTGACAGCTTTAGCTCTTTCTATTTATATTAAATGAAAGCTAGCTATCCAAAACAGTGATCTTTTTTGTTTTGTAAATTATAATGAGCATCTAGGAAATGAACATGTGCGTACTGTACCACTGGAATAGAAAGAACAAGATGTTCTTTCATTCAGAATTGAGAAGAAACTGCCTACCTGACAATAGGAATCATGCTAGCGCATAAACAAGTAGCAGTTTCCTATGTTATTAGAGGCCATAAAATAAGGAAACTTTAAATCTTTATACTCCCAAAACTAAGCTCACATTGCAGGCACAATGCATTACAAAAGCCTTTTGATTGTGTTTCTCTTCTCTAGTTCAGGAAGGGATACACGCGTAATACCTGTTACCCTTATAAACCAACTGGTATATTTGGAGAGGTGGTCTCATCTTTTTATGAGCACAATACATCAAGCTGCACGGATTTTTGAGATTTGATGACACACATTACATTTTATCATTCCCGTGAAGAAAACAATGCACGTCATCCTAAAGTCTATAGTCAGATCAGGCAACAGCAGCATGTCTACAAAATCAAGGTCATTCTGGAAATCATGCAAAATCATGGTGCCATGACAGTTCTGCCAGATACAAGAAAAAAAACATTGGGAAAAAAAGGCAATAAAACTGCAGAGTAAGGAGAAAAAACACTATACTTATAAAAGGGTTGTTAGATCTCAAGTGTACCTACTATCTCTGATTTGTAAGTGGATGTGGTGTTTGCATGTCAGGAATTGATAAAGTGAAGGAAACTGCTATTGAGGAATGATGTGCTAGTTATGTGGGCCACAAGGCTCTACCTTGTACATGAAATTCCAGTCTTCCTTTGTATTTATTTCTGTAGTGTCCCGCTGGACAGAAGATGTATTTTTTTTTCTTTAAAATGCCTTAAAGTCTACTTCCTATCAGATGCTTCTGTTACTCTTTCTTTTGCCTTTAAAAGCTCTGGGAGACCACCCAACACTCCTGTCAGAGTACTTACAGAAGTCTGTATTTCTGTAGTTTGGTTTTCCTCTACACTGATGCAAATAAAAAGTGGCTCTACTTAAGACGAGCATAAATAAGGAGAAGCAAACAGAACTTTCAAATAAAAATGAATGACGTATTTTACTAGGAAAAAGAAACCCAAATCTCAGAATGGATAACCAGGGACTGTGGCCAAAAGGAAGAATTGAATGAAAGCCAGTATGAATTTGTCAGGGACAAATCATGCCAAGCCCATGCAATTTACTCATAGAGCAAAGTAACAAGTCCTGTAGGAAGAGAAGAATTTGCAAAAGCTTTTTAACATTTCTGAGAAGGTATTCTTATGAACAAATAAAAGATGGACCATGTGTTTATGAAGAGGACATGAGTTTGACTGACATATGCTAAGAGGACAGAATTCAAGTAAAGCACAATCTTCAGACCAGAGTGAAAGCACCTACCCTCCTCTTCTATGTCAACCAGCAGGGACTAGTGCAGGAAATGTAACTGATACAGAAATTTTTAGCCTAAAACTACAGGATGGAGAACAGAAAAAAATCTGGGATCATGAAGAGAGCACAAGTTTTTTCTTGAATTTAAATACTATCATATCATGGCATTCATGAGATATTTATATGTATCTTTTATTTTAACACTGGTAAGACCTCCACTAGAGCTCTAGGTTCAAGTTTTTACTGCAATGCAGAATCAAAACTGAAGAACTGGAAAAAGCTGAGAAGAAACCAGTAGAAATGGTGACAGGTCTGTAAGACAAGGCCCATAAGAAAAGAATGAATTGAAGTGCTGGAAAATGGGTGCAATTCTCTTTCTTCCCATATATACTGGATAAGACAAGGAAAAATAGGATTGAAATGGATGAAAGAAGATCTATGCAAATCTTCGTGTTACAAAAAGCCCTGCAATTACAAGGTTGATATGGGACATCGTGGGTTATTCCCACTGGAAAACTTTAAGAAAGCACTAGACACAGGCATCAGGAGTGACGAAAACACAGCTGATACATCCTGAGGCGGGGGAGGCAGGGTGGAGAAGGGAATGGACTAAAGGATCTCCTGAAGTTACATCCAGCCTTGTGATGCTCTGATTTCATGGTACATTCCTGTGCACCACAGAGCTGCTTTTTACTGTTTATAGTGGTTCTCTCAGGAATTATATCACTTTCTCTTATTATTTACTCTTATTATAGTCCATTCCCTATAAATAGTGTAATATTGTGCTCCACAACCCAAGTTAGTTTTTTTTTAAAAAAAAAAACAAACAAAAAAAACTTTCCTGTATAAAATACCCTTTTCAATAAAGCATGGCAGCAATAATAAATGACCCATAGCAAGAGGAGAACTGGAATGGGAATCATAACAGGGGGAATTCTCCTGTTTCATATACATTCAACTAATTTATTTCCATCAGGAGAACTCCGTTTCCCTCTCACCAGTGCAAACCCTGAGCCCATGTCTACAGCTGTGGTTCGGGAAACACTCTCATAGCACAGACTCAAATAAATACTTCACAATTTCCTACTGATACTTCCTCTATAGTTGAAGTGGTTCCTCTGCCAAACGGGTGAAGTCACAGAGTGCAGATTAAATTTCATTATATCCATCAGCAACAGAAAGTGAAGTTTCACCATTGCAGGGTGTTTATGAAAACCAAGAAATAAAAATCTTTCTGAAACGTAGTGGCTGCGAGCCTAACAGGTGACACCACTTTCCTAAGTGAAGGCACCACCCACTGCTGATTCACCCATAGCTATTTCCATTTCTTGCTAGCCTGCGTGTGCTTAATAATGTGACATTCAGCTCCTTCCCAATGCTCTTGGCATTTAGCTCTACACCCCAGTCCTGTGGTGCTTCTCTCTATTCACCATGCAAGTCTCAGGCCCAAACAGAAAACTTGAGTACAGCGCTACCCCTCAAACCTTAGATCCCATAAGGACTGAATTGGGATACATTTGTACACAGCATCATTTTTTGCTATATCTTAAATACATTGAATCCTTATTCTTTCAATGGCTGAGCACTGCACACTTAAAAAAAAAAAAGAGGAAGTCCTCTACTCTTGATCTTTTCTATGATCTTTTCTAATTCCTAGATCTTCAGTTCAGCGAATGGAAAGCACTTTACTAATATTTATGAATAAAGACTCATAACACTTTTGCATTTCCCCCATGCAGAGATCAGTGACAAGAAAAAAGCCAAGAAGGGGTAAGTATTTTTTCAGAGTTACAGAAGGAGCTTCTGGGAGTGTTCTGTTTTAGCCACTCTTCTCCCTGACTCCACCACTGCTGCTGCAGCCCTCACTAAGCACATCCCTGGGATTCTCCAAACATCTCTAGCATGAAAATTGTTTTAGATTTACCACTTTTCATGTATGGGCCATTCCTGTTCAATGAAATTCCACATTTGCTTTTTTCCCTGGGTCATTAATCTCAATCTCCATCTGTTCCTCCTTTATTGGCCTAGGCTTTCCAGGACAAACCTTTAAGTCCCCACCAGAGAATCTCTCTTCAAGAAGCCAGAAGTACCTGTTTGCCATCATCTTTCTGAATACGTTATTTCCTTCCAAATCCAATTTGGTTTCTTGCTTCTTTAAAAAGCACACAGATAAGTTACCATTTTTATTACAATGATGCCAACGTTTACAAGAGAAATCAGTATATTTTTTCCCATCCTAAGAGAGCTTAGAGGCAAATAATGTTTTCAGAAAACTAAAGTGTAGTACCAGATAGGAGATCCTCCCATAATCATCTATTTTTTGGTCTTTTTTGATGAAGTGTTTTGAAACACTATAAGGAATGTTGGAGATCTAGGTAATTCATGTCCTATTGTTACAACACCTGAATTTAAGGCAAGCTCAGATCAGAGCTCAGAGCCCTTACCTGAGCACTTGTATTTCCTCCTGCTCAGTGCCCAGAGGTAAGGACTGCCAAAGGCTGTCACCATACCAGCTCACAGGGCACCAAAGGCAGTAGCTAAGGGACTTTTACCTTATAAAAAGTTAGGTATTTTATGGTAGGCTGACATCTCCTTCATTTGAGGTTCACGGCCTTCAAAGCTCTACTGAGGCAAGTCTTGGCTTCTTCTCTCAAAAATGGTCAAGGGGCTGGCCCTTCCTTTTAAAGGCAGAAGGAAAGGGAATTGGTTTATTTTTTAATGCAGTCAGATTTTATTCAGATGCTGGAGAGATCACTTGAATTGTATGATAAAACCTTTATCATGTATCTCAACCAGGCTGAACTCAGCTGTAGGCTCTTGTTGAAGTCTCATTTTGAGAAATATTGTAGAGACTCTACAAAATACCAGTTAGGGATTTCATTTGATAGGGAATAGACTTGGATGTCAGTCCTTCCAACACATACCTCATGTAAAATAGGCTTCCTCACACAAAATATGATGGCAGTCTCATGCTGTCTGCATCTACTGGGTTGAACCATTCAGGCAGATCCCACAGGAGATCAGATAATTTCTTGTCAAGACAAAGCCATTTGCAGACCTGTTCAGACATGCAATGCTAATGTACAGAGCATCACTTAGAGATTCACGTGCTTTCAGAGCACTGTAGCAGAAAAAACATGACTACTGTCGTGTATTTTAGGACTTGGATGGCCTAAGTGGGAACTGGACATACCTCAAGTGCACAGGTCAATCTACACACCTGCCCTAAAATCTTATAACTGCAGGAAGAAGTCTTTGTGTGCTTCTACCAAAAGACTCTCTCAATTTAGAAATTGGACAGTCTCAAAAACAGAATCACAGAATTTCTAGGTTGGAAGAGACCTCAAGATCGAGTCCAACCTCTGACCTAACGCTAACAGTCCCCACTAAACCATATCCCTGAGCTCTACATCTAAACGTCTTTTAAAGACTTCCAGGGATGTTGACTCCACCACTTCCCTGGGCAGCCCATTCCAATGGGCTTCTGATCATGCCATGCTTTACAACGTTTAAGAAAACCTAATAGACCATTGAGTTATTATTCTGATATTTATAAGATTAAAAGTTATAACATCCTGAGGGATGAGGGAAGATAGAGTGAATGTACAGCCATCCTCTAACCAATGCTGCTTCAGCAGTGGAACATGCTGTTAAACTAATCTTCCTGATTATATTCAAGAAAGTACAGAAAATGCAGGACACATCACATGCCTCACTTAGCCTTTTGGAAAACCACTGATAACATTTTACTAAGAGCTTGTCATGTGAAACTTAACAGATTATCTACAATAAGATAAAGAGTTCAAATGAAAATCCCTGTTATGAACAAACATCTAGTCAATGCCAAGATCTCTGAATTTTCAGATTTACCAAGGAATAAGAAAAAGTAAACAGCAGTAAGTGGAAAACCTGCCCGCATTTATTTAGGTAGCCCATGGTAATAGAGTTTCTAATGTATGTGTCAAATCTTTTCTCAGAGCAGTCAGTATTGTCTTACTGCTTCTTCATACACAACTTTATATTTATTATCTCCTGGCCAGACAGCAAAATTCTTTGTGAATGTCTTGCTATTGGAAGTCTCTACAGCATGTAACACAAATGATCCTGATTTATAGCCACAGGTTAGTTATGCAAATTTATAATAACAGAAAACTATCTCAATCAGAGCTACAAAGTGCTTATTATTTTGATATTAAATAGTTTACATCACTAAAGCTGTTTGGAGACCCTCATAACAATCCTGTGGGTGCTCTTCTTTTTAATTACATCCAGCCAGGATGGAATGGAATTCCTTATTCCATAAGGAATAACTCATGAGCCACATACCTGCCACATCTTTGCTCAGAGGCTGCAGTTCAGTTCTTGACCCCTCTGCTTTATAAGATATGGCATGAAAGGACTTAAAATAAATAAATAAGTCCCACCACAGTTTCCTGGAGACTGTAGGAGGCACTGGTAAGCAGTCCTGATTCCAGCTGTACAGCTCAGGTCTTTTGCTGTGTCTATGCAGACCTGCTGCTGCCAGTAATGCATTCAAGACCTCATTATGTTAAGTGCTTTGACTTGGAAAGAGGAGTGTAGCCAGAAGTTCTTGAAAATGCTCTGCTCCAAGCCTTTTACTTCATATCCCATTTCCAAAAAGTTTAATTTAATTTATATGTCACTGTGCTAATTCCTTCATACATGATAATTATTCATTATGAAGCTAAGGAATCACTTCTAATCTTTGTTGGTAATGAATGGACAAAAGCATTTGGTGCAGACTCGTGTTTATACGGGCCACAAGGCCACACAAAACAGATGCCTTTCCACTCGCTGGCTGCACAGCAGGCTGAGTGATCCTCAGCACAATGCACAAGTGGTGGCAATGCTTAAATTCTCACTGAAGAGAAGGTGTGGAGCTAGAATGCATCGCTGGAGTTACCTTTCATCCAATTCCCCAGCCACATATTCCCATGCCTGAATCCTCTTCCCACTGCACGCTACAGAGGCTCACTGTGACGACATTAGAGTCAATGGAGGGAGGAGAGGAACAGGACTTTTTACCTTTTAGAAGCTAATTTTTGCAGGTAGAGGAAGTGCTAATGCTGTCACGCTGTGAGAAAGTACTCTATTTTCTTTTCTGCTTGTTCCGTATAACAGGAGACGGCTTCACCATTACTGACAGCTGTTTGAGAGCTTTTGTCCTAACCTGCACCGCAGCAAGAGGCACGACCCAGCCTCTCAACCAACCGGAAAAATACAGGAGCCCTCCAGTGGCCAGAACTGCTTTAAACCGTACCACAGTTACAGTTCCCTCGGTTTCACTCTCCCTGACAGAGCCTTTCTGGAAAGATGCTCTGTTTTTATTCATCTTGACGCTGCTGATGGATGGTGGCCCTGGCAGGAATCAAAAGGCTATTTTCTTGGGAAGTCTCTTTGGCTTTGAAACGCTCTTGTCCTGCTTTCAAATAACCCAAATCTTTCTTACTAACTGTGCACGGTGGAACGTATGGCTTTAACTGGGTTTTTGGCAAATGAGAAAAGTGAATTATCCTCTAATTGTTTCAATAAAATGTAAATGAGACTGGCAGAAAGCTCTGGTGCATTTAGTAGCATTTTCAGTTTGCAAACTAGGTATTGCATGTGGTTAATACGTGCCATCACACTCAAACTACACTCTGGTGGCTCAGAATTTACTGCATACTCTGTTTTTCAGGATATAAATTCAGTTCTGCTTCCACTGAAATGCAGAGAATATTTTTATTCCATAGCTTATTCGCTTAAGTCTATAAAGAAAACACTTTGCGGTACACAAAGACCTCTGCGGTCCTCAGGGTCATCATCACCCTAACCTTTAAAAGCACAGAAACATTACCTTGAGGAGGGTTAGTGGTGTGCTTCTGACATTCCTTTGTATGTTGAATTGTGCTTTATTCTGCAGTAGTATTGGTTATTTAACCAGGGTTACATATGAAGCACGGTCCTACCCCTTGCAAGACTCTGCTAGCTGAGACAACACACCCACAGCATGCAGATGAAAAGCATCAAGCGTCCTCTGATCTTATTGAGACACAGCATAATCATAGGCAACTGAAATGAATGGGAACTGTCATTTATTTCAATAAAAGTGAAATTGCTTCCCCTTTCTACAGCTTCAAGGACAAAAAAAAAAAATGTACTAAGAGAAAGCAAATCTTGTTCCTGTCAACCAGTTCTTTCTTTAATATTGCTTTTGGCAATTGCATGCCTAATAACAAGGGACATTATTACTGCCCAGGGTTTTGGTCAAACAGCGACCAAAAATAAAGTTCCTACATTTCTAAGAAAAAACCAAACAAACAAAAAAAACCATATAAGTCAGAGCCAAGGTATCATAATTCAGACAACCTTCAACTGTTAATGATTTACTTGTATATTTCTGTAGGACTTAAACAAAGGAAAAGGTACTGCTTACGTAATTGCCCTTAATTTTACTGCTGCATTACAAATACATTATGATATTTAGATGATATATACATAGATAAGATTATATATGTATTATGTACATTTAGATGATATACATAGGTACAAAAATACTTAGATGATATATATAGAGAGAGATAAGAATATCTACATTCTTACCAGAACTGTATCTGAGTATCTTCCAACTCCTCCAGAGCAATTGCTCATCTTAGACAACTTTATATATGACCCCAAAGATGCAAGTACACCTTCCCACCTCACTGACCATTACAACTCTAGCTTCACAGCTGTTTGCAATACCCTTAGATCTCTTTAGTAGACTTTGGGCCAGATTCACAGCTGATAGTGATTTTTCACTGCTTTGCTAAGCTGTAGACCAAAACTGACATCTCCAATTTAACAGGAGATGAAGAACAATGCACTGTCCTCTAGATAAACGTCAGGCTGGATCAGACTCTATTCCTGTTTATGCTACTTTGGCTCCGCTGAGCTCAGATGGGGTTTACGTGATTTCACCATTTGTGCTCAGCATACAATTCTCCCCACAGCTAGGAGTTACCCTAACAATTCAGCAGAGGCTTTGAGCTTACAACCTGTAACATTTGCCTAAGTCTTATCTGGCAGTCTGCTTTCTGTTACCCAGCTAGCCCAGTAATTGTCCGTGAGGGCCGAGTTAAATGATTCAAATGATAAACTTTCTTCCACTTCCTCAGTCACCCAAAGGAGTTGCTGTCAGTGTTCTGGAAAAGTAGTTCTAGTCATTACACTTGCTAAGTAAACACACAATGTAAAAATTAAAACCCAGAAAAATATTTCCAGACTTCTTATATAAACATAGTTTACCAGTTTCTTTAAGCCAAGAAAGTTGAATGGATCACTTATGATCCATCTTTTCTCCTTCCTTAAAAGCCTAATTCAGCTCATCAAAATCACTGATTCTACATTAAGGCTTAATTTGTTTTTTCATAACTTGAGACTGCAGAGGAAAGCCAGAGAGACATAAAACATAATTTTACTACAATAATCAATATCTTCTGCCCTTTTTTTGTTGTTTATTAGTATTTTATGAGGCACTAATTCATTATTCTTGGTCCAAATTATACATTGATGTAACTACAAAGACTTGGAAGAATCGTTCCTGGTATACAAGGACTGATGTAACTCTTTCTTGTCTTTGAAATGATTTTTAAGTCCTCATTTCACAAAACCAAGGAAATGCTATTTCTATTTCAATAACATCTGTAAGCTCTGCAGGAGAATACATTTCTCTATTCTTTCAGGGAATACAGCTCTGCATTATAAACTAGCTATAGCTCTTTTCTACTTTACAGCATGCACAGATTAGCTTTTTCCAGAGATTACTTGCTATGAAGTAAATATACTGGTGCCCTGCTGATAAATTCATTGTTTCCTTATAACAACTGCACATAAATCCTGTTTCCTTCTCTAGACTGACAAGCTCTTGAAAATATGCTTCATGCAGACATTGGCAGTGAGTCACTTATAGTATTGCCCTAATAATATCTGAAATGTCTGTTCTTCCCAGAATCTCAGTTAACCTCTACTCTTTGCTGCCTATGGACTAGGAATAAAAATCTGCCTTGCACTGTGCTGGATTGAGCGTTAGCAATCTCACCCAACAATGTGACTAAGTACTATGGGTGGCTCTTGACAGGAATTCATCAGGGACGTCTCTGATACAGGATCAGATCCACTATGTCCATACATTATCTATAGACAACAGCAGGATGTATCTTTTTAAAGGTGCAAAAAGAAATAATTTTATTCCATTTAATCATGAGCTGCAAAAACATCAGGTTTACTGTTTCTACCATTGCTGATGTATGGGGTGCCCAGTCTTCTAGGACAACTGTCCCCAGGCCATACATATTATTTGGGTTCATTAACTGGTATATTCTGTATTAGGAATTCTGAACTTCTGTGTTGAAAAGGCCAGGGGGGATATTGAAGGAGAGCTGCTTTCTGCTGATTCTGAGGTTTTCCATACATGGTAAAATCCCTCTGTGACTTTAGCTGCTGCAGAATCCTTTCTGAGATATGTCCTTCAGAATATCTTTAATCAGAATGCATCCAGAAATAGAGATGGGAATATAAGGACTGCAGCAAAAGCAATAGATCAGCACTTCTGACAATGGTAAAGCACACACTTGGAGATAAAGAGGGTGATCTGCTTTCACTCTCAATTCCCTTATAGCTAGCTCTACCACACACTGCCTAAAATCCTGAAGTGCCTGTTCTGATGCTTGTGGGATGAAAAGATCTTGTGAATTTGGCTTGGAAATCTAGTAACAATAGAGCACACCACTGATTCACTGCATATGACAGTGAGCAGGAGGAACAATCCTGCGGGATTTGCTGCAGGATTTCTGCAGGAACAATCTAAAATGCAGTTCCTGCATGAGGCACTGGGCTGGCTGGATAATCTCAGTTCCTAGAAATGGCAGTAAATGAGCCGAAGGGACCGGTGACGTTATATGGCCCATGGATGCTCGTGATCTGGCTGCACCATCCCGGAGAAGCCGTTGCCATTCTGTTGGAGAAAGGCTGGGCTGACAGGGGCTGCTCTCATCCCAGACACCCTGTTTCCTCCCACCTGACAGCTCTTAGGAGTACATAACGCACTGCTGATGGAGCTCAGATACATGAGCCAGTAGTTTAACTTTTCTAGATAGAGGAGTTCTCATTTAAAAGGCAGCCATTAACCACATAACCCAGTGACATCAGCTATACCTGGGGTTTCTCAGTACCTCCAAAAATGTGATTTTTGGTTTAATTTCTCTGAGTAGTGTCCATATGCTGAGAGCGAGGGGGAAGGTGTAAGCAAATGCAGTGATTTTTCACTTTTTTAAAATGGAAAAGCAGTGTATGCCAAGAAATGCCGTCTTTCTGTTTGCTCAGACAAGTTGCTAATGTCTATATTGCAAGATGCGAGAGATAAAATATTCTCCTTTATGTGTGCACATGTGGGAAGGAAAAGGGCTGGCATAATGTAAATTATGACTGTTGAAAGCACAGCCCCATGGGAGTAACTTCCTAACATGCTCAGCTGCAATGAGCAAGCACTGCTTGAGAGAAGAAACAGGGGAATCTTTGTGAATGCCCTCCTTTCCCCTCCGTGCCTTTCAATATTTAGCAAGTCCTTCCCCAAATCCTTATTGGTTGACTCTGTTCTCCGAAGGGGTGGGAAGGGTCGACTCTTTATTTTAAACATATGGTGAAAACACTGAATATAACATTGGGAATTTGCAGCTGGAAAATGGATAGCAAAAGGGATGTGATTAAAAAATAATAATAAAATTAAATCACAGCTCAAAAAGGGGAGGGGTAAGAGGTATGGGAAATCTTTGCAGCTGGAGCGGGTCAGAAGGATAGAATGCATTTGCACATTCAGTTTATTATTCCAAACTGAACTGAAAACAAGGCTCAGAAGTGTAAGTCTGTAGTCAAGGACCAGAAGGGTGGGCAATGGTTGGACAGAACATTTTTTAAAGATTATTCACTTTAATATACCCATACATATCTTCAAAAAAATGGACCAGATTCTCAGTGGGTGTAGAAGACAGCAGTTCATAGAACCATATTATTTACACTAGCGGAGAATATTTCTAGTCCTGCCAAACACCAGAGTAAAAACTTCACAGAAACACACACATAGAGCAACAAAGTGGGAAAGAGCAGACATTGCAAAAAGTGTCTTACTGCTAAAAATACATGTCATGTTTTCCTTTTAGTTTTAAAAAGATTTTGCTCTAGAGGTCTACTTTCTCCACACAGTGCAGCTAATTTTAGTTGCTCCCACAAGACACAACGCTAAACATTTGTGCCAGGCTGCCCATTCTTCTTAGGGGGTATTTTTTTTTTGTTTTCAAAGCAGTCGGCAAGGTGGAGTCTACACTGCAATATTTAGTATTGCAAAGGAAAAAAAAAAAAGAAAGAAAAGAAAAGAAAAGAAAAGAAAAGAAAAGAAAAGAAAAGAAAAGAAAAGAAAAGAAAAGAAAAGAAAAGAAAAGAAAAGAAAAGAAAACCAGCTCTGATAGTTGTATATATACTGGGTTAAACTTTTGGAGACTAACCAACTTAGCCAGTCCCTATTAAAAAATGTCCCTGCAAGTGCTTACTGTGTATTTTCCACTACAAAGTGGAGACACCCTCACAGCCAGCCTAGCTATGCTTGCCTATCCCATGCTGGCAGGTCATATGTCCTTCTGCAGTGGCGTTGTCCTTTTCTGTTTGTGACCTCCCCCTTCTTGCAACGCGCTGTTATAAATTATAATGAGGAAAAAGACCTGCATCTAGGTTGCACTAAATGTAAAGAAGTAAAACAACAAAAATACAGATAGCAATTATCTTTCTCATTTTCTTTGACAGGGGCCACGTCCATATAATTCGGAGGAAAGGCTGAACTGAGAAGCCTCCATTAACCAAGAGCTGTGCTGAGGCCCTGCAGAAGGGGTAATATGTTCTTTCAAAATGCTTTGGTATGCCAAGAAGTTTCTAGACATTTTACAAACCAGATGCAGTAACTTTAGCTTCGAACAGATGACTTTCTTAGCAACTGAAAGGAGGAGGGCAGAGCAAAGCAGGCTATTATTTTGATACATGGGAGAAAGAGCAGCAATTTCCTTAGCACCACAAAATGAGGTGTTCCAGGGAGAAAGACTGAGATATCTGAGGCAACAACTGCTGCAGCAGGTGACACTGCTCTGACACCCCTCAGGTGTGCAGGACGAACCCAGCCCCAGCTTTCTCATCCAGAAACCTCTTCACGCTCCCCTCTGCTAATGATCTGCTGTGGGCTTGGTATGTGGTGTGCACACCAGACAGCTTCAATTAGAAGTAAGAGGCAGTGTCATATTTTGTTAAAAGTAAAAGTACTCAGCTTTGAATGCTTTCTAGCAGGCACTTTTTTTTTTTTTTTTTTTTTTTTTTTCCTAGGAAAAAAGCACACCAAGAGGCAGAACTGGTGGGTAACATTTGGCATATTCTTAGTCTTCTGGAAATTCACAGTTCTACTTTTAACTTTCCTGCTTAATGGTAACTATATCCACAAAACACTAAGTACAATTTACGCCTAGGACTTTCTTTGTCTTATTTAGCATCAACCCCAGCTGACGATGTGCTTTAAATACAATTAACCAATCTGTTCTGGTACAAATTTTCTTCTATTTTTGGCAAAACTCCATCACTTTCCTCAGTACTGTTTTTAGAGAGAACTATAAAAGGTAAGGTAAACATGATATGCTTCCTACACACACACTGCAACTAGAGTCTGACCTCTTGTTCTGGTTTTGTGTCTTCTGATAGAGATAATAGCTAGGGAATTTTTAAATAAAAGAAACATCAGAATGAATAGGTAGTGCTGGCATAACAAAATAGAAAGGAGGCAGGCTCTTTGTTACAGAATTCATACTCATTAAAATTCACTTTAATAAGGCAGGACTATTTATATTTTTCTAATAAAAAGGCATTTTGATAAAAAGCAAAATCATAACCTTTTTTCTTGTAATAACCTTTTTCATCAGTACAAAACTGGAATCACACAAGCCTTCATTCCCTGGACTATTTCACACCTTACTCCAGAGAGGTCTGAAGCTACAAATTTTGATGACAACTAGTAGCGACTTTCAGAATTGAAATGAGTTAGATCTAAAGAGCTATAAGAAAAGAAGGCATAAGACAGGTGCAAGAGAGATGTCAGAAACAAGAAAGCAGGGCAAGGACTGAGGACTGTACATACACATGAACATGAGGCTGGGAAACCAGCAGCAGGAAGCAGAGCTCTGCATCTGGTGACACAACTGACGTTGAGATGACGGAGATGCAGTAGGGCAGCTCACACAAGTGGAGTGCTGTGATGGAGATGGAGAAGCTCCCTGGGATGGGCAGGCCCTCCACGTGAAGGAGCAGCTTTGAAAAAAGATGGGGCTCTCCTATGGGACAGGTGGAAGTCTGGGTAAGTGCTTGTGGGTCATGATCAGAGGGCAGGCTAGCAAAGGGGACATCATGGTGAGAAATTGTTATGGACCACCTAAGTGGGGTTAGGAAGCAGATGAAGTCTTCTTTAAATAAACCTGAAGGTTCTGTATTGCAGGCCACAGTTCTCAAGGAGGACTTTAACCTCCCCGAGATCTGCTGGAAGAGCAGAATGGCAGAGCACAAGCAGTCCAGACTTCTGGAAGGTGTCAGAAATAACTTGGTACTGGCACTGCATGGGCCACCAAGGGGAGATGCACAGCTGAATGTTCACCACCAAAGACATGATGGAAATGCAGAAACACTGCCTGGGACATGTAGGGATTGTGTTAGGAAAGCCAAAGCTCATCTGAAGTTTAGACTTAGGAGGGACATCAAGGATAACAATGAGAGATCCTACTGCTCCATCAGTAGGAAAAGGCTGAAGAATCACAGAATCACAGAATCATCCAGGTTGGAAAAGACCTCCAAGATCACCAAGTCCAACCTCTGGCCTAACACTAACAAGTCCTCCACTAGACTGTGTCACTAAGTTCTAAACCTAAACATCTTTTAAGGACCTCTAGGGATGGTGACTGAACCACTTCCCTGGGCAGACCATTCCAATGCCTAACAACCCTTTTGGTAAAGAAGTTTTTCCTAATATCCAACCTAAAGCTCCCCTGGTGCAACTTTAGCACATTACCCCTCATCCTGTCGCCTGGAGCATGGGAGAATAGACAAAACCCCACCTCACTACAGCCTCCTTTAAGGTACCTGTAGAGTGCGATAAGGTCGCCCCTGAGCCTCCTTTTCTCCAGCCTGAACAAGCCCAGCTCCCTCAGCCGCTCCTCGTAGGACTTGTTCTCCAGGCCCCTCACCAGCTTCGTCGCCCTTCTCTGCACCCGCTCAAGCACCTCCATGTCCTTCTTGTAGCGAGGGGCCCAAAACTGAACACAGTACTTGAGGTGCGGCCTCACCAGAGCTGAGTACAGGGGGACGATCACCTCCCTAGCCCTGCTGGCCACACTGCTTCTTATACAAGCCAGGATGCTGTTGGCCTTCTTGGCCACCTGAGCACACTGCTGGCTCATATTCAGCCGACTATCCACCATCACTCCCAGGTCCTTCTCTGCCTGGCAGCTCTCCAACCACTCATCTCCCAGCCTGTAGCTCTGCTTGGGGTTATTGCACCCCAGGTGCAGGACCCGGCACTTGGCCTTGTTGAACTTCATGCAGTTGACCTCAGCCCATCAGTGCAGTCTATCCAGATTCTCCTGCAGAGCCTTCCTACCCTCTAGCAGATCGACACATGCACCTAACTTCATGTCATCTGCGAACTTACTGAGGGTGCACTCGATGCCCTCATCCAGATCATCAATGAAGATATTAAAGAGGACCAGCCCCAGTACTGAGCCCTGGGCAGCCCCAGTACTGAGCCCTGGGGGACACTACTAGTGACCGGCCTCCAGCTGGATTTGACTCCATTCACCACAACTCTTTGGGCCTGGATATCCAGCCAGTTTCTAACCCAATGAAGCATACGCCAGTCCAAGCCAAGAGCAGCCAGTTTCTTGAGGAGAATGCTGTGGGAAACAGTGACAAAATCCTTACTGAAGTCAAAGTAGACCATATCCACAGCCTTTCCCTCATCCACCCAGCATGTCACTTTACCATAGAAGGAGATCAGGTTCGTCAAGCAGGACCTGCCTTTCATAAACCCATGCTGACTGGGCTTGATCGCCTGCTTGCCCTGTAAGTGCTGTGTGATGACTCTCAACATAATCTGCTCCATGAGCTTCCCTGGCACTGAGGACAACTGACAAGCCTATAGTACCCCGGGGTCTGCCCTCCAGCCCTTCTTGTAGATGGGCGTCACATTTGCTAGCCGCCAGTTGACTGGGACCTCCCCCAATAGCCAGGACTGTTGATAAATGATGGAGAGTAGCTAGGCCAGCTTGTCTGCCAGTTCTCTCAGTATCCTCAGATGGATCCCATCCGGCCCAATTGACTTGTGTACATCCAAGTGCTGTCGTGGGTCGCCAACCATTTCCTCATGGATTATGAGGGCCACATCCTGCTCCCCATCCCCTTCCACCAGCTCAGGTAACCCTATTTAGAGAACAACTGGTCTTGCTGCTAAAGACTGAGGCAAAGAAGGCATTAAGCACCTCAGCCTTTTCCTCATCTCTTGTCACTAAGTTTCCCCCTGCATCCAGTAAAGGATGGGGATTCTCCTCAGTCCTCCTTTTTGTGTCAATGTATTTATAAAAACATTTTCTGTAGTCTTTAACAGCAGTAGCCAGACTGAGCTCCAGATGAGCTTTGGCCTTTCTAATTTTGTCCCTACACTTCCTTACAACATCCTTATAATCCTTCTGAGTGGCCTGCCCTCTTTTCCAAATATCTTAAACCCTCTTTTTTTTTTTTTTTTGGTTCAGCCAGGCCAGTCTTCTTCCATGCTGGCTCGTCTTTGGGCACGTGGGGACAGACCACTCCTGAGCCATTAAGATTTCCTTCTTGAAGAGCGCCCAGCCTTCCTGGACTCCTCTGCCCTTCAGAACCGCCTCCCAAGGGACTCTGCCAACCAGTGTCCTGAGCAGCTCAAAGTCAGCCCTCCGGAAGTCCAAGGCTGCAGTTTTACAGATTCCTCTCCTGATTTCACCAAGAATAGAGAACTCTACTATTTTGTGGTCACTCTGCCCAAGACAGCTCCCAACCACCACATCTCCCACCAGTCCTTCTCTGTTTGTGAACAGAAGGTCCAGCGGGGCACCTCCCCTAGTAGGCTCACTAACCAGCTGTGTCAGGAAGTTATCTTCCATGCTCTCCAGAAACCTCCTAGACTGCTTCCTCTGAGATGTATTTCATGTCCAGGATATGTCTGGGAATTTGAAGTCGCCCATGAGGACAAGAGCTGATTTCACAACTTTTGCCAGCTGCCAGTAGAATTCCTCATCCATCTCCTAATCCTGGTTTGGCAGTCTGTAACAGACCCCCACCAGGATGCCTGCCTTGTTGTTGGCCTTCCCACCGATCCCAACACATAGGGACTCAACCTTATCATTCCCAGTCTCAGCCTTGAGTTCCACAACATCAAAACACTTTCTAATATAGAGAGCCACACCACCACCCCTTCTGTGCTGCCTGTCCCTTCTGAAGAGCCTATAGCCAGTCATTGCAGCACCCAGTCATGAGAGTGGTCCCACCATGTTTCAGTGATGGCAACCAAGTCATAGCCTGCCTGCTGCACGATGGCTTCCAGCTCCTCATGTTTGTTACTCATGCTGTGTGCATTAGTGTCGATGCACTTCAGCTGGGCCATTGCCTGCTCCGCACCTTCTTTGCCTCGCTCTTCACCATAAGGCGAGGCAAAGCTGTCACCCACACAAGTCTGTGGGATCAGACAGGCTGTACCAGGGGTGCTGAGAGAGCTGGACAGTGTCCTTGCAAGGCTGCTTGCTGTCACTCTTGAAATGTCATGAAGACTGGGGAGAAGGTTGATAGCAGTGCACTCAGCAGAGGGCCATCGAAATGGCTGGGGGCTGAAGGACTTGACCTTTCCTTGCAGAGATAAAATTTTTCACATCATTTTAAAGGATGGGTAACATTTTGGAGCAGCATGAAGTTTTCTCTTTATAGGACTTGTGACTTTTGTGCCAATCTCTACCAAATAAACCACAATATGCCACATAATGACCCAAACTCACTTCCATTTACAGCTTCACAACGATAAACCCAAAGTCTTCTCAAGAATACAGAATTAAATGTTATTTCAACAGAAACATGTTCTTAAATAAAAACATGAGATTATGAACCTGCCTGAAAATCTTCACTATAACCTGAGAGAAAGAATCCTTCTAAATAACTCTTGCAAAGTATTTGGACAGCTGTTTAATAACAACCTAAAAATCCTGCTAGTTGAGTTATATTAGAGTTTCTACTTGTGCTTCCAGCTGGCTGATGCCTGGTCTGTGGGGACCAGAGACAAGAGCCAAAGATACACTTTGCTCTGTGCAAGGATCAGAAAATGGACAGGTGGAGAGCCAAATCATCCCCTCCACTTCAAGGTGCCTTGGGCTGGAACTTGCATAAAAACTGACCAGACAGCCTGGAACTCCATAAAGAAACGTAGATGCAGATGCCATGTGTCTGTGCATGTGGTCTGAGGCTGCTGCAATTGCTTCATGACTCTCAGGTCTTGGATGCTGATGGGTGGCCAACCTCCCTCTGCAGATGAGGCTTTTCATCAGATGGATTTTGACCTCTTGTAGAAAACTGAGCCATGCAACCTTGAGAGGCCTCTGCAAGTGAAAACTGACCTTGGCTTCCTTACAGAGAAACCTGGCCCCTGCGCCTGTAACAGGAAAATGTGATATATAAAAGTTCGCTCATATTTAGATATAAAAAAGGAAAAATACATAATGTCATAGGGCTGGGTTAAACCACCTGAGAAGAAAAGGTCATTCCATATAGTTTGTTGGAAAAAAAATAGCACTGGAAGCATGTTTTATTTGAATATGCAGACCTGCTGAAGTCAAAACGTTGTGAAAACACATTAATTTCACTTTCATTTTGTTTCATGAGAAAGCAGAAAACTGGTTGAAATGTCACCATAAGAAGAAAATATTTTTATTATTAAAATACTAAACCTTGTTCTTCATGAAGAATTCTCAAATGCTAGCATTTTGCCCTGCTCTTTATTGTAGACAGACTTCAAAATTTCTAAATCTTCCACAAGAAGAAACTCTGCCTTAGCACAGTTCCAAAATTTAGCTTGCCTGTTCCTTAAGTGTTTTGTGGTGTATATCCTATATAATAGAGGAGAAACAAGATGAGATAACTAAGATAAACAAGATAAGTAAGAATGCCTCATGCCTTATTTCTTGGCCAATTCTTGTAGCATATATGGACTTTCACGTCATATAACAGTGCAACCATGTGACAGAATTCAATATCAGTTCAATCCCTCAACTGCTTTTATACCTAATCCTCACAATATTGAGGATGCACGGAGACAACAAGCAGAAGCAGCGCAGGGCAAAGCCTTTGACTCAGCTCAGAATATGCGTATGCCTTAAAGACATGTTAGCAGTAGTGGTATGTTAAACACCAAAAATATTTCATCTTATCCACAAAGAACGGTTCATGTAGAGATTAGGGTGTCCCGGGGGGATATCCCAGTGCAGGAGCTCTGTATGTGAAACCATTCTTCCCGCCTTGCTCACCGTACTGATTTATTCAGAGTTCTGCCTGAATGCATTTGCCTGACATGGAGTTTCTTCATCTTTAAGCAATGTTTTACAGAACCCACTTCCTGTCTTGCCATTGCCTGAAAAGGAGTTTCTGGTAAAATGAGAAACAAAGCATGTCAACTAAGCATTTAATGTAAATCAGTTGTGATCTTACATACTTACATACTTACATACTTACATACGGGCCCAAAGAGTCGTGGTGAATGGAGCCAAGTCCAGTTGGAGGCCAGTCACTAGTGGCATCCCCCAGGGCTCGGTGCTGGGGCCGGTCCTCTTTAATATCTTCATCGATGATCTGGACGAGGGCATCGAGTGCACCCTCAGTAAGTTCGCAGATGACACCAAGTTAGGTGCGTGTGTCGATCTGCTTGAGGGTAGGAAAGCTCTGCAGGAGGATCTGGATAGGCTGCACCGATGGGCTGAGGTCAACTGCATGAAGTTTAACAAGGCCAAGTGCCGGGTCCTGCACCTGGGGCGCAATAACCCCAAGCAGAGCTACAGGCTGGGAGAGGAATGGTTGGAAAGCTGCCAGGCAGAGAAGGACCTGGGAGTGATGGTGGACAGTCGGCTGAATATGAGCCAGCAGTGTGCTCAGGTGGCCAAGAAGGCCAACGGCATCCTGGCTTGTATTAGGAACAGCGTGACCAGCAGGGCTAGGGAGGTGATCGTCCCCCTGTACTCAGCTCTGGTGAGGCCGCACCTTGAGTACTGTGTTCAGTTTTGGGCCCCTCGCTACAAGAAGGACATGGAGGTGCTTGAGCGGGTGCAGAGAAGGGCGACGAAGCTGGTGAGGGGCCTGGAGAACAAGTCCTACGAGGAGCGGCTGAGGGAGCTGGGCTTGTTCAGCCTGGAGAAGAGGAGGCTCAGGGGCGACCTTATCGCTCTTTTTAGGTACCTCAAGGGAGGCTGTAGCGAGGTGGGGGTTGGCCTGTTCTCCCACGTGCCTGGTGACAGGACGAGGGGGAATGGGTTTAAGTTGAGCCAGGGGAGTTTTAGGCTAGATGTTAGGAAGAACTTCTTCACTGAAAGGGTTGTGAGGCATTGGAACAGGCTGCCCAGGGAAGTGGTGGAGTCACCATCCTTGGAAGTCTTCAAAAGACGTTTAGATGTAGAGCTTAGGGATATGGTTTAGTGGAGGGCTGTTAGCGTTAGGTTGGAGGTTGGACTCGATGACCTTGAGGTCTCTTCCAACCTAGAAAATTCTGTGATTCTGTGATACTTCATATGGAAAGCTTCTCACTGATTTGAATATAGATCACAACAGGTCCTTCAGGTACTGTGCTTCAGAAGCCACGTACCTGGGCAGGGTTCACTTGCCTGTACTGCATGAACTGCAGGGGCACTTCTCCCCACAGTCGCACAAGGAATCAGTTTAGGTGAATCCATGTCACACAACTCATTCTTCTCATAACTGACTGTGTGTCTACATTGCCAGGTTAATATTTTGTATAGAATCACTGCTGTTCATTTTTAGGCAAATTCTAGCTAACAATTTGCAGAAGCAAACATTAAATTCATGAGTTTTTAAAAAGTCCTGTCTTTCTTTGTAATAGTTTATTCCTTCCATTTATTTTTTTTTACTATTAATGGGACAATTTTACAACCTATTCAGTTGCTCCCACAAGCCATTTTTACTTACCTAAACTGTTTTTAAGTATCTAAGTTTCAAAATCCATTT
The DNA here is from genome assembly GCF_965140915.1 of Aythya marila. Classification (NCBI taxonomy): domain Eukaryota; kingdom Metazoa; phylum Chordata; class Aves; order Anseriformes; family Anatidae; genus Aythya; species Aythya marila. The sequence goes on along the minus strand of NC_139045.1, from coordinate 2,617,589 downwards.
TTGCATATTTGCTTCAAAGGAGCTGATAAAATTTAAAAGAGCTGAAAGCATGTGGACCTGCAGGGAGGGCACATTGTTCTGAGGGTATTAATATAATCCTAATGTTTACAATGTATGTCTTTAGGAAGGATGCTAGAAAATACTCCAAGCTGGGACAAAACACACATCCTGTGTCAGTCTTGTTATCTAGATATAGGCATGTGATGGTTTACTACAGTTTCAAAAGTTATTCTTGAAGGTGTGGTGCATTCTATGGATGTACAAAGGCCTGGACAGTGGCTATGTGCTTACTTCATCATAATGCATTTTTCCCTGTTAGCAGCAGCAACAACAACAAAATCAATGAAACACTAGCCTGCAAGATAAAGAAAGAAACTGAACCTTGATTTCGTTTCCTTCATGAGGACAAATTATCATAGCTTTTCTGTGCAGTAGGCTCTGTGAGTATCCATGGCTTGCACAGATCTCCATCATCCTGCAGCATAACTCTCTGCTGTTATGCAACTGGCATTAACTGCATGAAGCCATGTCTAGGGCTTTTCTACTTTTATAACATTACTTCCTACATTTACCTGCACCTGAAGAAATACCCTTCTTTCTCCTGCATACACTAATGAAGGAGAAATCAGAGAAAATGGAAATTAGGTGCTAGATATAAAATGATAGCGTAAGTATTTAAAATCAAACTGTTGACATCCACTAGCTTCCTCACTCAGCAGAAAGCATTACTCATGGTAGGAATCACGGGGCAAAAATGCTATGCTCTGAGTTAAGCAAGACGTAGAGTATCTCTTGTGCCCTTAAAATCTATAATTCTGTCTAAACCCTCCATTTTTTGCCCGTATTTCGCACTGTTAGCAATGATAGCTGAGTCAGCACTTCACGTGTGACCCAATGGTTAAGAGGAAGAAGATGTAACTCCAGTTGTTTGAAGTTTCGCAGGATACTGGGAAAACAAACAAACAAACAAACAAACAAAAAACACAGTGTAGGCCTGCCTAGCAACTAGCTAATCCAGAGCATTTTTATGAGATGAAGCTCACTTCAGTTTTTCCCAGGGGCTCACTCAGGTGGCACCTTTCTGTGAGATATTACTGATGTCATTCGAGAGGAGACTGCTGTTGGGCCTGGGCTGCTTGTACGATGGATGTGATGTTTGCTGGGGAGCAGGGTGTGGTGTTCAGGCGGTGAAGGACTTCATAAATGAAGCAGCAGGACAGAGGTATGAAGTAAAGTAACTCAGCTAAGGAAGAACAGTTTCTGAAAGGAATAACAAAATAATAACATGTGAGATGGCTTCTATGGGCATTTCATGAAGTCAGAATACCTTATGTATGAGAGGAAGGATTTTCCACCACCACAATATGATTAGATGAGTTAATCCAGAAAGCCTTGGTGAATGTCACCTTCACAAATGGCAAGATCACAGGTCACAAAATGATTCCCCAAACCTTGTAACATGACTTAAGATTCATATATTTATGTCTCAACACCAGAAGCAGAACGAGAGCAGAAAAAGCTGATGCTCTAAAATAATTTCTATGGAAATACGTAAAGCAAAGACTATGGGATAGAATGCTACAGCAACTCAGAAGGGGAGAAGTTTTAAACCAAACTGATCTTTGATGCTGAGGAAACCTTAGAAAGATTTGAAGAGCGTGTCTTTTTATTACAGTGGAAAAGATATCACGACAAAGTGGACTTAAGAAAACTTATACTGTAGAATGACAACTTCTTGACTTGTAAATAACTTGTAAAAATTATTCTAACACAACAGAGAAGCATGCATTAGCTTTTGGTGCTGCAGCAAAGGAAAATTAATTCAAGGGCCAGAAACAAAATCTATGGTTTGCTAGGGAACTCCAAGGAAAATGTTTTTACACAATGAAAGAAACTCAAACTTGTTGGTACCTTAAATTAAGATATCATACATAGAGAATTATTCAGATTATCTAAGAAGCTTGTTTCAAATACCAGAAATTTCAAATATCAGAGCCTGGTATATGAAAAACCCTTTTGTCTGCTTGTCAGATCCCTTTTAGAATCCAAATTTAGTCAGAACTATGTGCTGCAGAACTTACAAAAGGCCAAAGCATCCAAAGCCTAGCCAAATTGATGGCATTAAAACAAACCACTACGGACCAGCTAGCAGCAGGACTTCCATGAAATTTCAAGTGTATAAACTCTCTTTTTGATAGAAATATATGTACAGAAGCATAATTCATTCCTCATAGGTCTTTATGCCCCTAATGGTTGGTGCAAACAGAGCCAAAGATGTTGCAGTATAGTGTCTTCTGGGTTTTGTGAGTTTTATTTTAAGGTATGCACCAAAGAGCTGGGCAAATACCCAAAGGATATAAAAGGTAGAGAAAATGTAGCAGGGAAGTTCTTTTATGCTACTTGCAGAAGAGTGTTTGCAGATCCCAGAAATGCATAGAGGAGTACTCTCAAAGCTAATTTATTAAGTTTATTATTGGACTTTAAAAAGGATTACTTCCACTGAGATATATTACAGCTAGTCTAGACTGTAACAGAAATCATGACTGCAGAATAACAAGAAGGGCAAACCATGAAAAAAGAAAGATTTAGATGGAAAGAATTCTACCAGTCACCGTTTCTCTTTCTGCCACCCAGAACTCTATGCGCAACAGAACAAAAATGCGGGGCTGTGTGCCAAGCCATTTGGATCTAAAATGTTTTTTAGGCCTTCAAAAGAGGGGCAAGAGAGTCAGTCTTTTAGCTGAAAGCAGTAGCCAGTTATAAAACATCCTCAAATATAAGCTATGTTTTTATTATGTTGACAAAATCATGTTGAAGAATATCTAGAATGTATCAATGAACATAACTAGAAGCAACAGGGTAGCAGAGACAAGACTGAGATTCTCTGTGAGCCACTGGATTTTACGTAGCTGGCTGAACAGTACAGAGGACACAAATTCTGGATTTACGGGAGGCCAAATAAACCACCAAGGCAGTAAAAGAAGATGAGAATCATTGTGTCATTTTCTCCCTTGGATCACTTCAGAGGAAAAAAAAAAAAAAAAAAAAGCAGCAAAATCACCACCATCAACAAAAAACAGCATTAAAGACAACAGTAACAAAATAAGAAAGCAAACAGGATAAAAAATATTTCTTAGTGGAGAAAAGCAAAAAACTACCCACAGATTTGTTTGGAGATTACTGAAACAAGATGAAGGACAAGCCTAATTTGGTTGCTCTGCAGTTCACAAACTCATTTGCAAGTGTTTGGTAATTTGTACAAACTGTGTGGCTGAATACACTGCACCCAAAAGTTATGCAATAGGATCTGCAATTGTTTCTTTAGATGTAGGCCTTTGGCAGAAGCTTGTGCTTACAAACATCTGCAGAGTACACACACTTACCTGGGATTTCCAGCAGCACAGGTCTGTTCTGAACTATTTTCCTCTCTGCTTTCCAGTCTCAGCATGCCAGTTTCTGTCTTGGTATCTTTGTTCTCATAACACTGAGGAACAGGCAAGAGGAACAACATGTCACAAGTCACAACCAGCCTTCTGCTCACATCTGTACAGAGGAGCAGGAGGAGCCCAACACCTGCCTTACCCAAAAGCTGTTTGTGTAGGTTTTGATGCACCATCAAAAATGTGCCTCTTTTCCATTTTTCTTTTTTATAATTAAATGTCTTTCTTTCTGAGTGTGGGTTTTGCTATGCTGGTGCAAAAGAAAGCACAAAGAACATTGTTGCTGTGAGCACTTTGCTGATAAACTGATCCTGAACAAATGAAATACTCTAATGACAGACTCTTCAGCTGATAAAGTGGGAAGCCAGAAAACTAATTGTAAGGCAATTTTATTTGGAAATCTTGTTTGTTCACCTGCAAATCCTCTGGCACGTATAGCTATGAGCTGTTTGAGCAAAATGAATCAGTTTCATGAGGAACTGCAGCAATTTGCTGAAGACTGACAGAAAAACATAGCTACAGGATAACAACATAAACCGAGAGATCTGCACTTCTCCAATTTTTGCGCTAGAGACAACCACAGAACTGTTGTCTCTGTCAGGGACTGTGACTGGCCAGAAACCCACATCCATTAAAAGAAGACACTGCAATTCCTCCCCAGTTTTCTCCCAGCACTCTGAGCTGCTTGCTTATAGCATCAACATAATCTTTTTGTTCAGCTGACACCTGGGGAGAATGCAACTCTGATTTCTGGCCTGTGGTTTTATTGCTATTTTACTCCAAATAAAACCCAGCAGTCAAAATATGATGCTCTCCTGGTAATTTTCAGACACAAATCAGGCAGCAAAAATTTCTTAATAGACGACAAGAGTACATTTTTTTTTCTGTTTGCAGTTGATTCCACAAATGTTTCTGATATCAGCAGATACCAGACAGTGAACCAGACAGACACTGAACTATTTGTGAGGAAATAAGGACCAGAAAGTGCAAATCAGGGAGACTCTTTGGGTTTAATTACAGAGAAACTTGGTGCATGGATAGTATTCCCTAATTTCTAGTGGTCCTAATGGTAATATGCACAGAGTTGTTTGTTTTGAGTGGTAGCAGAGATAAAAGCAATAAAGTTATCCTGAACTTAGACAAACTCTACAACTCTGTAGCATTTATTAGAGAAGGTTCTCTTTTCCTGTCGAAGTTGCAAACCACCATGCAGACGTTAGCAGGGAGTGATTTATCTGCTGCACAATTCCCTGGGACCTCTCCGAAGCCGTCTGTCTGACAGGTCCTCAAATTCCACACTTTATGAGCTCTGGAGAACGTCAGACGCTCAGCGCCCTGGGTGTGCCAGCTCCTGCTGCTGTTGTGAAGGGATTTCTTGGCATGCTACCAAGCGGTGCTCCTTCACAAAGCCTGCTCAGTTTTGCTCTGATTATCTATTTTGATCATCACAGTAGATTTATCCTGAAAATGGATGGAGTTCTGCCTTCCTTTTTTTTTATTTTTTATTTTTATTTTTATCTGTTGCAGGCTAACATTTGAATATCTGGTCTTTATTTAATGGAGGTGGAGTGATTCTGCCTCTGATTTATAGGACTATCCCATACTAGTGCAGAGACCTGTTAAATGGATAAAATTATACCAGGAAAGCACCTACCAACCACAATTCACAGAGAGTTTTAGGGTCTTGGGACTGGCGAAATGAATTTGTGATTCCCTATGGGCAGCACCTCGTTAGGGATGATCTTTCAATGCACAGACATCCTGCACAACTCTGTATGCTTCAGTTCTGCTCAGAAAAGCAGGAAGGAGCTCAGGCTAGAACTGCGGTACAATGCTTGAGCTTAGTAACATTTGTTTGTGAGATCAGTCTGACTCTTCTGCTTGCACACAGCACCTGCATGTTTCAGAACAGTACTCTTTAAAGACTATTTTTGCAGTGTTTGAAACAACTTGAGAGTGATATCGTAGATTTGCTTTTAAAAGCAAATCTGACCACAACTTGGTATTAATTGTCACGGTATTCCCCTGCTACCGTTGAATGGAGTGACATGAGCAGTTACATTTACACAGGTTACAGCCAAATGACCAAATCACACAGCATAAACAAAATAGGAACGCAAAGAATTTCACTAAGCTGTAGCTGAGCTTCAAAATTCTAGTCCCCATTAGAAGGTGAATAAATTTCTGCTTTAAGGAGCTGGGTTCTGGTTTTGAACATATGGATTTGAAGGCATTGCACTCTCATACTAAGGTCCCGTGGGTCTAGTGAGGGTCAGTATCTGGCTGCAGGAAGGAAAGCTGTAAGTGAATGCAGGGCTTTACTCTTCAGTTCGACTAAAGACTGAAAAGTTCTGCGTGATTTATTTATTTATTTATTTTTTTTATTAACCATCAGTCACCTAAAACATTCTGCTTCCTGGTATTTAAGTTGAAGGCCATTTTTTAAACACATGAATGAAAAAGATTGTTTACTGAGAGTGAAACATCTTGGTCTAAGAAATGGGATTAGGTCTACCCTCCAAGTCCCAGCTCCGATTGCACAGAGCCCAGTGTTCTGCTGGAGGCTCAGCACACACAGTTTCCTTCTCTTGCCCGTCCACACACAATTTAGTTCCCATGGGAAGGAAACCTGAGCCTGCAGGGCAGAACAGAGCCATGGTATGCTTTTGCTCCAACCCCAGTGTAAGGTAAAAGCAGAGGTAAGAACGAGGAGAACTCCTGCCCTACAGTTTACACATAATGGCTGATCAAAGATGACTACATTGTAAATGTACAAAAAGATATAAAATCCTACAAATATGGTAAATGTGGAACAGACAGTTACGCATACCTTATAGTATTACCACACTCAGACAAAGCTGAAATGTCCTACTTAAACACTTTCCTCCTCTTTCTTATCTGATGGAGCTTTATAGCTTTAGAGGAATTGACCTTTGGTTCACATATATCATGAGTTTTGCTATTCCATGTTTTGTCTTTTTTTTCCTTTTTCTTTCTTTCTTTTTTTTTTTTTTTTTTTTTCAATAATTCAGAGCTCTAGTCACTTTTATTGAGCAAACATCCCCTATATGCTCCAGCAGGCACTTTACTGTCTCCTTTGCTCTCTCAATGTTTTTACTTTGAGCACAGCTTAAACAGATGCTTTATATTTATCCTAATGTCTATTTACTTATTTAAGCAGGAAACTATTTAGGAGTTAAAAAATAGTATATTAGCTCTTTGTTTTTCTTGAGATGAGTTCTGCTTTTGAAAACTACCTGAACATCTAGTTTGATTGAAGATCTTCTGCCTTCATCAGACAGCTAGAAAACGTTTATGCAGAACAGATGGTTCTTGGATGTGGGTGTATGACTGCTATAAAAATTAGCAGATAATAATGACTTTCATGAAAGATTTGTCAAATTCAAGGTGGTACCTGTTAAAGTTTGTTGTTCCTGAGAACCTGCTAGAATAACAGAATACCGAGTTGTCAAAAATACATATAACTCCTTTTTCTATCTGCGTGGGTCCTTCCAACTGAGGGGAAAAAAATCAGAACATTTATCACTCTTGTGGTCAGAATTGGTCCCTTTTGTATCTCTAACATTATTGTTTATCTTCTTTAAATAAAGAAACCACAGTGCATGATAATCAACATTTCTCAATTTTTTATACCAAATCTTATGATAATTTAAGGAGAAAATTTAATTTATCTTGTTTCATTACTGGCTCCTGAATCATATTGTCTTACAATGCTAATGTAGTAGCTATAATTCTAATTCCCTTGACGTCAAGAGGGAATTTTACCTGTGACTGCATCAGGATCTGGATTTTACTCAACGTCTTTAAATCAAAGTCTAAATAAGGAAAAGAAAAAAGGGCAGAGCAAAACTGATTTTAGTCATGGTGAATTCACTGGATCCTGGTGCATGTTTATACTGGATTTAAGGCTGAAGCATTGATTGACAAAGTAGCATGAACATTGCTATGCTGATGTAGCAGAGAAAAAAGAAGTTTGTGATGTCTTCTCAGAAAAGAACTGACAGCTGTCAGTGTGGATTTTCCTTGTCATTTATAAAATACTTGAAGATGAATTTTGAAGATGAGTTTCTGTGGTGGGAAGCACAAAAAGGTTTCAGCCTACAAAAGGCTGTGATTCCTATTCATCTGGGGGAATGCACCAGCAGAGAAGGTCCTGGTTTTCCCCTAAGCTCTCAGGAGTAAAAAATTCCTCTCTCCTGCAGTCAAAGGCAACTGTCCCTAGAGAACAGGACAAAACTTCTCTTTTAGCTCCTATAACAAACTTCCAACCTTCAGCAAAAAAGACCAGAGGCCAAAAATCTAAAGCTTTCCATTAGAGATGGAAACCAGAGAGATCAACTTCTCATGTATCTACAACATGTCATGGTTGTTTTAAGGATTTAGCTGGACTAAAAAAGTAAATTGAATGGAAACACCTGTTAGTTAACATTTTCCACTAAAAATATTCCCAATAACTATAATGAACAAGTCAGTGAGCCACTGTCAACTTAAAGTTTGACCACAGCTAGGTTAAATGCTATTCATTCGTCCACATGTACCTTAATGCCAGAGCCTGGTGGACCAATGAGCCTTTTGCTGAGCAAAGAGTTCCTTTAAGGAGCTCTTTGAGCCAACTGTCGGTGTAAGTTATTCTTATCTGCTCAGTTTGTGAGCCCACTTGAAAAGCTCCTGCAAAGCCTCAATATTCAATATTGCTTTCTCAATATTCAATTTGATATGCCCATAACTCAGTCTGACGAAAACCAATTTTCTCTAGAGAACTCCAAAGCCTTTCTTCTTGATGAGGGCAATTTCCAAGCCATATTTCAAGTTTCAACTCCCAGTAGTTTTGGCTGTAAAAGTGTTTAAAAAGTCACTCTGTATAAATACAAATGCAGATAAATCATATACATATATATTTTTACTTTGGCATAGAGATTTTTTTACCACTCCATTTCACCATATTCAGGAACAGCTGAATTGCCTTTGCTCAGACTTTCCAGGCAAAATAAAAATGCAAGCAGTTGTAGGCAGAGTGGAACATCTGAGACTCAAAGGTGAAACTTCAGAAAGCAATTAAACCTGAGAGACAGAAATCTTAATTATAGTTGTTTGTTCTGCCCTTTCTGCGGCGTAATGAAAAGCTCTCTCCTTCCAACACTTTTGGTCAGATATTATGTAAACATGTCAATGTTTAGAAGCTTATCCAAATTCATACGGAGCAAAAATACCATTGTAGATACATTTAATAAATACCACATCATGTTTATGCTATGCTATATCCTTGTGCAGCCTAATGCATGCATATTAGCTAATCTGTAATCTACATCTTGTCTCAAGTATTCTATATACTATATAGCATATATAATCCAAACTGAAAATAGATGTTCTTTGTGTGGTCAAATTAAGCCCCTACTTGTATGAATTTTGTCTCCTATGATCTTTGTTTTATTCATGCAGTAATGATGAAAGAACAGCTTTGTTTCCAATGTAATTTCATTGTTATACTGCACATTTTAAACAGGAAGCAGAAAATAAATATTTGCTTTTAAGTAATCCAAAAGAGTGCCTTTCTCAGAAGAATAGTTTCCATATTTATTTAAATGTGCACAATATGTATGAATACACCAATGCTTCCTACATTATCTTTTCAATTAGTTTTTACAACTTACATTATGCTCAAATCTTGTGTTCTTCTATGCCATGGTAGTGTTCACACTTATGTCCTTAAATTTTAGATGGTAAAAGCAACACATTTGTATTGGCTCATCAAAGAGGAGCATGCTTAAGGAAAAAAAAAAAAAGGTGGCAGACCTCTGATTTGGCATGTGAATAGATCTTCTGGTTACTTGAGAAAGGCACTCATGACTGCAAGTCAAGTGCTTGGGCTGGAACTCAAACTAGTCATGAAATATTCAGATGACTGATTTACAGTGACACTTGTAGGGTACTGTAAGATGGGCTACTTCTACCCAAAATGTGAGTTTTTTGTCCTAACTCAGCTGGCAAGCTTGTGTAGGAACTGAAGTAACAATGATCCCCAAGGAACTGCAAAGCAGAAGTGAAGAAACTTGAGCAGATGAAGAACAACTTAAGTAAACCTAGGAAAAAAGGGATAATGTAAAGAATAGAGCAACAAGAGGCACAAGAGTAAGAGGGAAAGAGGCACAGTGTGGTAGGAAAAGATGACAAACGTTAAAACACTTGCTAAATCTCATGAAGACTTCAACAGGTAAATCTCCTTTGACTAAGGTAGGAAAAAGCACGGTCCACACATCTGTGAAGTTTGTAATCTGTAACACTCACTAGTGAATGGCTTCTTAATGAAACTTCCTGAACTATTCAGCACTCAGAGAGTCATAGGACAGTGCTGTTTCGCATACCTCCCCCTGAAAATTGGCAGAAAGCAAGGAGGAAGGGCTAGGACTGCACTAGGTTACTGTAGAACAGATATGCAGGTCTGTAATAAAAGTTGTTAGTTCCCACTACACCTCCATTAGTTCCTCTTAGGATTTAGAGACTTTTGGATAGCTAGAAAATAGGGCTAGGGAGGAAGTTAAGAATGATCCCTTTCCATCAACTCTTTCATACAAAAAAAAAAAAAGATGACACTGAAAACATGAGAAACCCAATCCCAAGTGCTGAAGTGCTACCAAAGGAAGCTACAAAGGCACCTGAGAATCCTCACAGAGCTGCAAGTCTCTGGCCTACTCTGTACCCCGAAAGCGATAAAAAATGCATACAATTCTAGCCATGTAGTTGCTTGCAGCCCTGTCTGGAGACGACAAGAAATTAATTAATCTCATTGCTTTTTAAAAAATAAAATAGGCTTTTTTTTTTTTTTTTTCTTTTTTTTTTTTTCATGGCAAATTTGAGGCTTTGCCATTTGTTTGCTACAACAGCATCCTGTGGAGAGAACCCCACAGATGTTAATTTCACCTTATGGCTTTTGCTAGGAATTAAATACTACTTCAATTTTACTTGCTGACAGCAAAAAGAACAGTCACACTGAGGTCAGGATTGTAAAAATTACTGAGCTGGGCATTTTAATAAATAGCCATCCAATCTGTCACAATTCGGCCCTAGTAGTCCCCTGATTCTTAATAAAGAGTAATCCAGACAAATATACTGAGCTTAAATACACACCCTTGCAAACCAGGGTCAAAACATCCATTTGATCAGCTGACAAGGAACGAGACCCCGTGAAAGTGCGCAGTGTACTCACTCATTCGCCAGTGACAACGCAGCGATGCCGGCAGCAGCACTGGGGGCTGAGACCAAGACAGATTTTGACACCTTCAGGAGCACAGAACTGTGGCTTGAGTGTTGTTTTTTTTTTAAAAGGAGGCCATGAAATAAAGGACTGCTGACTGCTACGCAGAGTGTCTTTGGCTTTAGAGGGCTCACAGTAGTAGGTACACAACAGTGGAAACTAAACAGATTTTTCCTGATTTCCTCCCCCCACTCTCATTGTTTCATACAGGAAATCTGCTCACAGGGTTTTATTAAAAGGAGAATGTAAAGGAGAGACAGCCAGAAGAAGGTTCTCGGTTAGCCTAGATGACAGGTCTTTCCCTTTGGTGTTTGAATTCTCCCTTCTGTGAGAAGGGACAGGAAACCAGATCAATGTCTGGTGACTGGGCTTTAGCTGGCGATATCTGGGGTGCCTCTGCTCTCAGCATGAGGAAATCTGGAGGCCTGGTCCTACGTCTCAACACTTAATACTCTGAATTGCCTTCTTTTACCATTCAGCTGTTTCATTTTGTCTTGACAAGAAAGAGTGCTGGAAAGTTTTACAGCAGCGTATGATTAGCAGGAAAGCACTTCTCGACGCTTAATAAGCATTTTTCCTGGTGAAGGAAAAGGTGAAAGGTTGTGATCATTCCCATGCCTGCTGCTTGGTCTCTGCTTGGCTTACTGGATGGTCTGAAATACTAGTGGTCAGATGTGAGAAATCCAAACCTTACCTAGAGATATACCTTACAGAAGACTTCTTGTTCTGCCTCTTAGAGGGGCAAGGCAGGAGAATGAGACATGGGGACTCACAGGACTATGGCCCTTTTCTCACCAGTACCATGCAACGTATACCTGTTTCTTCCTGCTCGTTTCCCAGTCATAATCCATCCATGGGGTTTGCTTTGCAGCACTTTCTAGACAGCTTCTCTAGTGCAATGCATACTCTTCCCTTTTATGAGTGGTTCATAGCTAGCACAAGCCTTTTGTAACTTGGCTTTTGCTGCCTGCCACTTTTCTCATGTGCTCTATGCCTGCTGCCTCGTGTACACTACACGTAGCTCTCTGTTAGCCGATTTGGTCTACTCTGCTAGTTACAAGCTGTTGGGAAGAACCCAATGCTGCAGCCATTTTGCTCAAAGTGCACATTTAGAAACCAAATGCGTCACAGTTCCAATTAAATCAAGCACGTAGCTATGAGATAATTGTTTTAATGCCATCCCCAGATCAAACACTCGTGCCCCTATGCCAGTTCATGGAGGTTTTGTAACACAGAACACATCTTGCAATTGTTTTTTTGATGCACGGGTATGCAGGGTGAAATGAGGACAGCGTCCTCCTGTAGAGCTCCTTGCTCTGCCAATTTAACAGATGCTTCTCATTATTTCAGCATCTTTTGCATTTAATAACAACTGCCACACACAAACAGCAGGTTAATGACTAAATCATGGTTTTACCTGTGAAAAACAGCGGCAGGCATTCAGGAACAAAGCCTCATAAAACTTTAGTATTTGGGGCAGTATTAAGGAGTAACAGTTTGGCTTACTGATTCTTATAACCTCCAGCACACTGTGGTCACTTTGACAGTTTAAGAAATATTAATGTAAGCAAAACCAAACCACATCACACTCTTATCTTTGAGAAAAATCTAGAAATTATAATAAACTCCAGCTGGGAATAAGAAAGATGTAATTCTCTCAAAGGTCATTATAATTTGGAAGTTAAAATCTAGATTTTTAGTACAAGTAGAATTTACGTTGGATCAAACTATTTTTTGGCATAAGCAAAGAAGAATCATTCGTTTTAAATGGAATTTCATCAAGGTATAAAAATAAAAGATTCGTGCCACTGATGTTAGACCCTCATTGGTTTCAAAATCGCTCATATTTCAAAGTAAGTGTTGGAATACTTAGGTTGGTTATAACCACCCATCTTGGAACCTTGCAGTGTGTCTTGGTGTCTCAGATACAAAACCGTACAGACAGCAGCTGAGTGCAATTGCTCTTACTTTCAAACAAGAGACAAGGCCATAGACAGGTGGACCAGGCTAGAGATGGACTTTACTGAAAATGTATTTCATAGCTGTAAAATCTTGCATTACAGCTGAAAATGAGTATTTCTCAAAGACCTGAACACACTACAATGAACAGAAATGTTGTCATGTCTGTAATAGTATCAAAGGATTAATTCATCCAGTATCACACTTATCCTTTCTTATGGACTGGAAGAAAAAAAAAATCTGCATTTAGAGTAACAGCATTCAATCAGAAACACTAAAATGCACATTCAAATCAGTATTAAAATGATATATAGACATGAATACGCTTCCTATACACTACAGTTAATTATGTATGATTCGGCATCAATAAAAAAGAAAAGGGATGCTGAATGCATGATAACGTTTTGTGCTAAAGCTGAGGTTTGCTGGGCTTTTCACCCACAGATTACCAGGCAATGGCTGTTGGATTACATCAGCAACTCAGTGTCATGCAGAGCAAGTTCACTTGCACGCAATTTTTTATTTTTTTCCAAGAGATTAGTACAGAAAGATGCCACTAATGTGAGAATTTTATTTACATATAAACATTTCAAGTAGTGCAGCTGGACTTAAACACAGATGAGGGAGAAAAGATTCTTCAGAACACTACAAAAGCTAAAGACAGGAATTGGGGGGAATGGAAAAATAGATTAGAAGAGTGTGTTAAAAGTAACAAGATCAAATGAAGCAATTGCTTCAGAGACATGTGCTTCTCTTTCCAAGGAATGTGCCAGAAAATCCCAAATATTTTGCACTACAGTTGATAAGTGATTATTTTTTAGATGGCAACTACTGTATATACAGCTAAAATTTACCTAGGGTGATGCTTTCAAAGGCAGACTTTATCCACATTGATTAAAGTATTTTCAGGCAAGTTTCTACTTTCATGCACAACAGACTGGGCAGCAACATTTTGAACCCTGATTTCATCAAGGTAACTCCCAAACTGCTGAAGTTACTATGTCTATGCAGAAGGAACAGTGAAAATAAATGCTTATGTGAGGGAGGGCTGCCAGTCTTACCTTTTCAAACAAGATGATCTTACAAATTTTATCATCTGAAGCATAACATTTGTTCAAAAATAACAGGTATCTTTTGAAAATATTTTCACAGATTGGCAAACAAACCTTACTTGTCCAATAGTGTCACTGTTACTGTCAGCTTTGCAAATAGTATTTGCTAGTGAAGTCTTGATGCCGAGAGATTAAACTAGTCAGAAAATACACAAGTACTGAACTAGGCTGGCCTTTGAAAATGTAGCAACTTGGAATGAATCACTGCATATAATAAACCACAAATTACAGCATGAACACAGGGCTTACTGCAGACCGATTTCGATGGCTTGTTAAAACTGATTGGTGAGCATGTCAAGTATTTCTTGCAACGCTTGACAAGAAGATGAGATATATGTTCCTTTATATGTATTTTTGAGTGTATTCCTCACCAAACACTGCATTCAGCTCTGAGTCTGGCCAGTTGCCTTGTGTAAATTATAGATGAATTCTTACAGACCTAATCACACCATTTTAAATACGCAGGCCATGGCTGAAAACATCTTCTCCTAATTCATGTGCTACGGAGAGATTAATGGAGCTGATGTTTGTGAGCACAAAGATAAAGCTGAAAGTCAAGAGAAACAGATCAAAACATGCATCAGCAAACCATACAATGACAGATGTATTTTCTTCTTGCATGCTGCTTTATTCTCTGTCTAGAACAACAGATTTATATGAGCTACCAGCAGCATTTTTATAGTGAAACTGAGCTCTGGATGAATATGGCACCAGTCTGTATGTGCATGAAACCAAATTTTCTTTCCTTAATAAACGCAGCTCTACTGAATATCCAAATTTAAAAACACAAGACAGTGAACTAAATATATCAAAAGAGAAGGACGGGTAAGAAACTAACTATAAGCAGCATGCTAAAAGCTATAAATAAACTTGTAGCACCCTTGACAGTCAGTGACAAGGCTCTCCCATAGACAGCCCATGCAAGTTCGAAGCTAAGCAGCAAAGGAGCAGAGGAGACAAGGAGGTTGCCTGAATCTTCTTAAATGATTGGCACTTTGCTCACACTAAAAATATTCTCAAAGTATTTCGATTATTTTTTTTTATAGGGCAAAAAGTTTATCATTACTTATTGCATCTTCAGGGACTGATTTATTTGCATTGTTATCTAATGGCATCTTTACTTTGAAATGGATTTTTGCAGCCAGTTTTGCTGGCTGGCAGGCTATTAGCTGTCTGTTTTGTGTAGGCTTCTCTTTCTTGCTCAAGCCAAAAGTTTCCTTTCCATTTACATTCACTGTATTAAATCAGCAGTTTCAAAACACTGGGAAGTTAAGAATTACACAAGAGAACCAAAATGTGTGTTATGGAACAGATTGTGGTCAAATACAAAAATCTATTCCATTTTAGGATGTTTTCTATTTTAGCTACTTTCCTCTTACAAATTTATATGCTTCTGAACTATTTATTTTTAAAAACCTTTGCTTTCAAGGTACGTACTGTATTCTTACTTAAAGAAGTTCAACAGAACTCTGATTATCTGTTTTTACTGATTTTCCCAGCTTCTATGTACTTTTTCTACGAGCTGTACTTTTCTGAGTATGATTAATGATATTACATCAGTGGATTTTTCCCTCTTTCCAGTCCTTCTCAGCTTTAAAACAGTTCAAAGAAATTCCCTATCTGTTTCCTGAAATTTAACAATAATTTTTGTGGGAGATCCTGTGAGGTTGTATTCAGTCAATAACACAAAGACAAATCTTGGGTTTTCACATCATCAGTCAGGAGAAGTATTTTGCATGCTTTTACTTCTAGTAAATGTCAAGTTTGCACAAAGCACTATGGGGACATGAACAAATACCAGTGGTTTAATTACCATTAAACTTAGTGATGACAAGGACAGGTAGTTACAAAAAAACCCTGAGGACAACTGACAGAAGTGTGGTATTTATTTGAACAAAATCAGTGTTAGGAAACAGTTCAATATTTGTTTTAATTTTGTTCTAATCCTAGCTTTACTACTGACCCACTGTGAATTCTGGATAAAACACAATCCTTTGGGGTGAAACATCCATCTTTGAAAAGCACAGTATGGTTTCCAGAAAGTAGTTAAACAGTTATAATTATGTACGGACTAAAATATTTTATCACTGATGAAACAAGCATATGATACATGAAAAACCAAGTGCTAATCAGCTAACAAAATGTCACTTAAGAACCTAATACAGAATATGAGTGTAGAGACAGACAAAACCTAACAAAAATGGTGTTCTGTCTATAACCTTCAGGGCCTTCAACAAATCCTTTAACTTTATATATTTGGGGTTGAAAGTTTCTGCTGGAAGAGATAGGAGTGGAGAAAGAGTTGTAACAGAAAGAGAAATTACATTTTTCTGGAGTTTTCATACTTCAATCTGCTACTTGTAGGTGACTAACAGCACAGTAAGAAAATAGAATTAGCAGAATTTTTAAAAGAAACACACACACACACAAAAAGAAACACACTGCATAGCCCTGTAAAATATTCTTTTAGTGTATTACCATTCTTATTTTAAAAACAGGATTGACAAGTGTAAGTAGTCTATAACAATACAAATCAATCAACAGAAAAGTCTGAAGTTCAAGTTTAGCAGGAAATGCAAATGCTATTTTTACCCCAAATACATTTTGAAGTGTTTTCACTTGTTAGTGGAAACTAGCATCAAGCTGAGTGCTTTGTGCTGATAAAAAAAATAAAATAAAATAAAAGGCATGGCCTCCGATACTAAGGAGTGTGTTAATTCAAAGGCCAGATCTTTTAAGTAGAACCCAAGTATTTTTATATAAGATAAATATGAAACCAGTTTTGAGTTAAGTATGCTATTCGCGTGCATAAAGCTGGCATGCTATAAATACTTTTAAAATGAAGACCTTCTCCCCCTGAAGTCAGCATCAGTATTACCACTGAATTCAGTGAGATTAGGTCTAGAATGTAAAATTTCACTGAAAAATATGTACCTGCTTGTCTTCTGACATCTTGTGGTATTCTGCTCTGCGCTGGTGTGGCCTCACCTCAGGCACTGTGTGTGGTTTTGGCTGCCACTGTATCAGAAGGACATAAATCTATTAGGGAGTGTCAAAGGATGGCAACTAAGATGGAGAAGGGTCTGGAAAGGAAGATGTCCGAGGAGCAGCTGAGGTCCCTTGTGTTATAAATGAAGATACAACTCAATCTGAATTTAGTAATATTCATAAAAGGCAAGTAAACAACACTGGGTGCACAGGGAGCCTATACACTACCAACGTACACACAAACATCAAACTTTCTAAATATACAGAACATTGCTTTTACATATTCATAAGAAACCCAAGTATGCCTATATATATGTACAATCAGAGAAGGTATCAATTGAAACAAAAACATGGCAAAGTTTTCTGAATTCTGGCAAGCGTTTAACAAACAATCCTTTAAGTCTATTACTATTAATGTCTATGACTGGGGAGCATAGTTGGAGTTGGTAATCCTGATTGAAGCGCTCCCATATCTTCCATGACTTCATTAATTTCTCTCAGATCATATAACAGTCTCCATTTTCCATTCCTTTTCTCAATTACAAACACCGGAGAATTCCAGGGCTAGTTGTAGGAACAATATCTCTCACTTTAAGTTGTCAAGCAACTCGGCCTTCGGGCCTTATGTATCCCGTTCTTCCCAGATTGGAGGGAAACATATCCATCTCCTTTTCAAGGCCAATAGGGCCTGGGTCAAAAGGCACGTCCAGGTCACCAGGGGGTGGAACAGCAAAGGCCTGCGATGGCAGTAGCAGTGTGGGAGGGCCGATGGTGTAGCAGAAGGATCGGTGGACGAGCCCGCAGCTCCCTCACTGTCTGGCAAACCCCACGTGTCTGACTGTGGCCCCACATGGCTCTTTAAGGCCTCAGAGACTGCTCGCCAGGAGCTGAGCAATCCCACCACAACCTTGTTGTTTTTAGTTGCAGAGTCCCACAGCTTGACCTCAATTTGGTCCCATGTTTCAGGATCATAAACTGTCGGATTGTTAATAAAGGGAATAAGTTGTAAGGTTACCAGGACAGTCTGTTTCTGAGGACATATGATTCCCCATAATGCGCAAGTGCTTACCAGCAAGGGGCAATTGTGTGCAGGGTTCTGCTTCTCTCAGCTTGAGCTTCTTCCCAGCTCCGGTGCGTCCATTTCCAGCGACTTTCTGCACGAGCTTCTCTGAGCAGTTTGCTGACTTTGGCCAAACCGATCTTCATAAGGCGATCAACGTGCCTGTTCCCGTCCTGGTCCCTGTTCTGCTAGCCTGTCCCTATTCATTCCTTCTTTCTACTTCTCTATTGATGACATAACTTCATTATATCGTGTTGCCTTTTTCATCTTGAGGACAGGCTCCCCTCTTATACCCCTCACCCCACAGCAGTCCTTTTCAAACAACTTTTAATTGGTCGAACAACTTTGTCCAGCAACAGCAAACACCCAGCAACTTCCATGCCTTAATGCTTGGAGAACAAGCAACCCCAGATGGCATGGTGTCTCCTGAATCACCCTTCTTTGCTCCCTCTAAACTCTTTACATTCCTGATGGCCTCATCATTAGGAGTCTGATGTTATCACCAACCATGGGGCTTGTCGACCCCCATGGCCACACTCCCACATCTCCCCCTTCTTTATTAACATTAACTGTCTTCTTGACACGAATTATTACTCCATATATCAATCACACTTGGTTTGCTCAGCCCAGAGCAGAGCAGGCCAAGGGGAGGCCTCATGGCAGCCTGCAGCTCCCTCACAGGGGAGCAGAGGGGCAGGCGCTGAGCTCTGCTCTCTGGGGACAGCGACAGGATCTGAGGGAATGCAATGGAACTGGGACAGGGGAGGGTCAGGCTGGGGGTTAGCAAAAGGCTCTGCACCCAGAGGTGGTCAGTCACTGGGACAGGCTGCCCAGGGCAGTGGTCATGGCACCAAGCCTGATGGAGTTTAAGAGGCCTTTGGACAATGCTCACAGACACAGGGTTTGGTTTTGGAGTGGTTCTGTGTGGAGCCAGGAGTTGGACTCAGTGGTCCTTGTGGGTCCCATGTATTCCAGGATATTCCGTGGTTCTGGTATCTTGTGGTAACTAGATTAAATATTACTGCACTTGAAAGAACACAGGGACATTTTAAAAACTCTTCTTTACTTCAAATTGGTATCATTGAGTGGAAAAAGTATTTTGTATCCTTCATGTTTTTAAAATTGCTGAATTGACATATGCTCTAAGAATTTAATAAATAATAAATTAGCTCTATTTTGTTAACAGATTAGATGAATTAATTAAAAAGCCCTAGGCATTTAGAAATGCATCTATATTCTGCATAATCGCCTTGGATGTGTTTTAGCAAATTGATAAATGAATGTTTATGGTGTCTTTTCCCCTGTGCTGCACAAATAATGTGCTTATCTGTACAACACAGTAGTGGGAAAGGAAAGTGTTATTATCCTTAACAGTAATAGACAGAAAATGAGATGTATAGGGAAGCTAAGTGTCTGCTTGCAAACTTTACTGCAGATGAATCTGAGTTTACGCTTTCTAAGCAACAAACCAGCCAGGCATAAACTACTTGAAACTGGAAACTATATAGTCCCTAGAACTGCATCACTGGAGAGCACGTGCATATTGAGCAGAATACTAGGTTGATAAAATTACTTAGAGTAATCATGGCCAAATGTCCTGAAAGTGAGTAAGCTTGGGTTTATGCAGAAGACCACCAAAAGGTACCCTAGGCTTACAGCAAGTCAGAGCAAATAACTGATCGGGGTCTCCCAGATTCCGAACTTGTAAGAGGATTCTTAGACCAACATTATTTACCTATTTATTTCATAGAGAGTTTAAAGATTTAAATCGCATTTGATTTTCAGTCCATAAGGATGGTACTGAATTGTACTTGGAACTTTTGCTTAATGCCACTTAAACAATTACACGCATGCTATTAAAAACTATGCTTCAACAGGGAACAGTTTGATCTTGATATCTTTTCCTTAAAATTTCACTTATTTTTAATTGATGGCTTTTGAATATTAAAACAATCCATTAAAATACTTTTCATACTTTATTATATTTTATAAAAATCTAAACTATTGTAGTCGTATCTCAAAATTTCTTGAGAAATCTGATCTCATGCACAGAGCATTTAAGAACAATTTGTTCGGCTTAATGAGATCTCTTACTGAGGAATAAGCTGAGGAGCTCCCAATGTAGTGTTTTACTAAATGGTCTTTTTTAATACCACAAGAAGAAACATTTCATTTTTCTATTTCCTCTGGCAAGCTTTGAGCATTTTCCCTTTCATCATTTTTTTTCTTGATCTCTTTCTAACTCTCTCCCCCTATCGCATAATGAAAACCTTTTATATCCCAAACTGTACCGTATCTGACACCATATAATTCATAGTAGCAAATGAATTCCATAAGTGAAGAGAACTGTACTGCCATGTAAGAAATAAAGAGAGTATCTGTTTTTTTCTACAGTGTTGCCGAAAAGATTCTGAAAAAGCATAATTACAAGTTGTGATAGATATCTCCACATTAATTTTTATCTTATATGATTCGCTTATATAGTGATTTGCATTAGATGCACATATTTCTCCTCCTTTTCTAAGTTTTTCTGTAATTGTTTCTACAGAAAAGAGCAACCTCATATTGACAATGAAGCCTATCTTTGAACTCAGGCAATAAAAATCTGGTTTTTAGGACATGCATGCATCGCGTTGACATATATGTTAGGATTAGACATTTATCTGCATACCTCCTGGGCGACATCATATCACTTGATTTCTACAGCTGCTAAATATGATATTCCTAGGTTAGCTACATTTTTTCCATCTGGCTGTTCTAACTGCTTGCATTGGCATTCTTGCTTAGACATGCAGAAAATCCTTGTTATCTGAGGAAGGATTTCAGTACAGGAACTGTGATGTCAAATTTAAATATATAAATACAAATAAAACCTGAGTAATGTGAGATTTGTTTGAGTTCTTTCTTTTTTATTCTAGACATATGCAGCTCACAAGTAAAGGGATAAATCCCCTAAAATAAACAGCACTAATAATCTACCTATTAAAATAGATATTTCCCTACTTTTCATCCTTAATTATCAACAATTTCCAACTAGTTGAATGTCCTTCTCATTGCCAATAAATCCCCTGTTGCCTATAAAAAAAAAAACAAGCTGAGCAGATATATGTTATTCAGTATCTTGAAAATGGTCAAACTTTGACAAATCACAGGAGCGGGGAAAAAAATTTAAACGAAAGGGCAGTCCTCTACCAGTATCCAGGCATTCCCCAATGCCAAAAGAACAGGACAGGGGAGTTACCACAGCAAAATTATCTGTATATCGTTTACTAGTAATAGGATATAGCAGGACAGGCATTTTCAAAGATAAGCTATTGTAAGGCATGTTTACAGTGTTATAGGCCAGAAATGCCTGGTATTTCTAGATGAATGGGAATTCTCCCATGATCACAAACTGTTCTCACATTCCAGCCTTTAAAGTAACTGTGCTTCCTACTAAGTAAGGTCTTCCAAAACCATTTCAGCCATCTCCATACTGTAAGGTGGCAATGACATAATTTACCTAACATAAAGTGTTCCTTCAGTTTTGTCTAAAGCTGGGAGATGCTGCTTGGGAGATGTGCATATGCTGCTTTTTTCATCTGTGGCAGAGAAGTCAATCAGCTGAAAGCAGCAGGACATGCAACCATTTCAGCCAGAACTTTGACTTAGTCCTCAACATTTTGATTTTATAAAGTAAATGTCTGCACTCCATGAAGAAAAGGCAAAATGTGTATATTTTGCCCAGTAGAAATGAAATTTAAAAATTGAAACTCTGTGCATGTGCATAATCGGAGAGAGATTTTTCTCCTGATAGAATAAGACTCCACACATAGCACACTTTTTTATACTTCTAAATACAGAAAAAAAAAAAAAAAAAAAAAAAAAAAGAAAGAAAGAAACTGAATTGAGATTCAAATAATTTTAATCTTCATTTGATAACAGAAATCAGTAATTAGGTTCAAGTAGAGGATTTCTTTTGGGAGCTAGACATGCCCAGGATGGTCTAAACTATTCTTTATGCAGCTCTGTATCTACCCTACAAAGGCAGACAAAGCAAAATTTCCAGAGCTAAGATTAGAATGTGAGCTTCAGACACAAATTGGAATATTTCATATTCTGAGTAGATCTGGAGTGAGAATTTAATAGTAAACTTTCTATATCATGACTTTGTCCAGCTTCCTCTTTATTGTCAGCTTGGCAACAACAATCAATTTAGAATCATTTTCTATGATTCAATAAATGGTTGACTTCTATTTTTTTGCCTTGAGAAAACAGTTTCACTAGTTTTCAGAAAAAAAAAAAGTTTTTTGCCTGTATTAGAATGTACCAATTCTGTGATGTTTTTGTGTAGACATGATTACACAGCCAGTGCAGCACTGACTGAACACTCCAAGAAATATTCATTTTTTTCCTTCAGAACAACTGACCCCAAGCTGAGTCAGTCAGATCTTTCTATAGAGCTTCCATGAGTTTCCTATTAAGCACGCACATCATTCAAAATGAAAACCACATTCAACGATGTAAATTCAACATGGGGACATGATTCTAAATATTGATCAGTATTATTCCCAGTGAGGCTTTGAAAAGATGAAACACTATGAAACTAATTTGTGAGAAGACCCTGGTGCTCAGAATGGTTACCTTCTAACATCAAATTTAGTGGTTTACCAGCTCTTTATTAAAAATAATAAAAATATACATATATATACATATGGCACTGTCTCTGTGTGCATAGGTACATATATATATGGTTCTTGTGACTGCTTCTGACTGTTTAGCTGAAGCATACTCTACATTTTAATGTTGAATATTACATCTTAGGCATGAAAAGTTCTGTAGCACCTCACAAATTATCAGAAACCATAGTAAAGCATGAATATTCAGTTCATGAAGCATGAATTTAGCTCTGTTGGTAACAACACAGAATTTATCTCACACAGAAGTATTGTGTTGTTTGATATGGAAAAATACATCCAGGATTACAGCCTATGTTTTAGTAAGATATTTGTGAAAACCCCTGAATATAATGTCAGCAGTGATCAGTAGTAATCAGTACATCTGCCTATAAATAGTGTGACCTAATACTTTATTAGACCAATAAAATACAAACTGTTTAGAGAAGCATGCCTTTTCTCAAGAAGGCATCACACACTTTTATAAAAGATCCAATAATCAAAAGATTAAGAAATCATAAAATTTGATTTTTGCATTTATGGACAGCCCCTAAATAACGCATCCACTGCATGACACAATTTGTTAAATCACTTTACCTGTGACAGATCACAGCATTACCACCAGAGAACAGCAGCTGGCTGCTGCCAATAAATCCCACAGGAATTCCTGTCATTCTCCAGTGAATGGCAGCACTAAAAGCTTCAAAAAGAGATTAGGCAAAAGAGCTGACACAAAGATCCAACAATTAATTGAAAGCAACCTATTTGCTTATAAGTCCAACATGGGTTGAATTGATTCCATTTTATCTTATGGCTAACATAACAACCTGACGAGTTTAAGAGGCAATGCTGAAACATATTTCACTTGCAGAATTATCGTATAAGAAGTCATAGACTGGCAAAACCAACCACTGGAAAAAAGAAACAAAGCATGCTGGCAGTACTCTCACAAAAAGAAAGAAGTCGTCAAGCATTAAAATTTTGCTTTTAAATTAGTTTTTAAAGAAACATGAATACTATATAGGGATTTAGTCTTCTGAAAGAGTCTAGAAAACTCTACAAATAATGGATTCATCTGAGAATGCCATCTGTTCTGGGTGGATTGGAA
Source organism: Aythya marila (assembly GCF_965140915.1). Taxonomy (NCBI): domain Eukaryota; kingdom Metazoa; phylum Chordata; class Aves; order Anseriformes; family Anatidae; genus Aythya; species Aythya marila. The sequence goes on along the minus strand of NC_139045.1, from coordinate 2,593,994 downwards.
GGCATTTTTTTTTCTAACTTTCTTCTTTTCCCTTGTCTCCCCCCCTCCCCCCCACCCTTTTTTTTTTTTTTTGCATTGTATCCAATTTCAGGGAAGAATAAACTGAATTTTGGGGCTGAAACAAAGTTTGTGCATTTTACAATGAAGGCTTTTTGAGAAAGTTGTTGGCAAACCTGGTGTAAAGAAATTGAAAACAGGACATGGCCATTTAAGTCCCTTTTATGGCTTCACACCTCAACAACAGCTTTTATACCTTTGTGGCTATAATTAAAAGGATGACAGACAGAAAAGGCTGTGTTTCACGATTACGTATGGTAAAGATTGCTAGGAACGTAGATGGTCATTAAGAGTTCATGAGAAGCTTCAGTCTCAACAGCCTTTCCCTATACATGGCAGGACCACAGACATTGCTGGCACCATGATTTTGGAAACCTGCAGTCTGCTCAAGGATCGAGTGGACTGTTTCCTTAGCTGTCTATATGAACATGTAGAAGCGTTAATCCGTGTTAACTAAAATGGATGCACCGGTGATGTAGGCATTATCTTAAAATGTCTTCATTTTTGTTAATGACATCTGAAAAGCAGCAGCATTTTATGTTAGCACTACCATATCCAAAAATATATTATTATTACCTTGTACATTTCCCTTTCTTTTCACTCTCTTTCTTTTTTTGATGGGGGACAATTCAAAAATTAGTTATGAAATTCAATTTATACATAGCACCCTATGATTTACAATCACTGCAGTTTTCTATATTAGTTGATGACAAGCTCATAAATCAACATGCATCAAATTGTTTTATTTTGCTTAAGTGCTAACGTTCTCCATGCTAATTCCATTTACTGGGTCTAAGTTGTTACACAAAAAGCTTTGAATGTATTTGTTTCAGTTTTTAAACTTGTCATGGTTTGAAATGTGAGACTAATAAAAAATATAAAATGATGACTGGGCATTAAGGGTGAGATAAATGGCAGCATTGTCTAATGCCTAATGTATGAACTGCTTGTCAGATACCTCCTAATTGCTAATTTTATTTATTAGAAAGACGACCTCTAATGGGACTACCTCTAATCACACACTGTCCACACCTGAATAAGGATGTTTCTGAAGCCTGAGCTTTGTTTTCCTTCTGAAACATCCATTTTTGTTCCTGTTTTTCAGATTTCAACTAATTCATCAATTATTGATAAGAATCAGTTCTTATAAGAAGCCATTGATCTATATTATAATTTGAAAAGCTAATTATGATCATGCATAGCAGAAATATTTTTCATCTTTGTTAGTCTGGATATTAAATTTTGAAAACTTTTAACACCCTCTAAATTAATATTATAACTTACTAGTAGTTACCAAGAAGACATCCAAAACATGTTTCAATGCAGAGTATAGGAAGGAGTTCTAGATCTTTATTCTCCAGCACCATGAGGCTTGGCCAGGAGACAAGACAATTTTCAGAAATCTCAGGCAATCAGAGCTTCTGGTTAAGACAGAGGTGGTCCTGCACACCTTTAGCGTGGGGAAACTAAAACTCAAAAATCACTTTGAAAACACTGGTCCTTATATCTGAGGGGACACTGAAGATATAAAAATAAATGCATTACTGTAGAGAGAAAGCAGCTAAGGCAATTGCCAGACATGTGAAGCCTCCAGAATGCTATTAGAATAAAACAAGGAGTGATTCAGTCAGTCCAACTTGTGGTCACCAGGAGAGAATGGCCCACTCTCTGGTTCTCCCAAAGCCCCCTAAATTTACCATTACCAGCCCTGGTGATAAAACTTTCTCATCACAATTTGCTGATCCCCCAACAAAAGCATTTTTCCCCTAACGCTTATAAAATGACTTAAAAAATATATATATTTCATCATAAACGAGATTTAATTTCTACCATGTCAAATTATAACCATCTCATAATCCTACCTACTTTTGGGCAAAATAACTGGTTCTTTGCAATTAGGATAACTAAGTTGCCTTTGATTTTTACAAATGTGTTTAAAAACATAATCATATTTTGTTGCCCAGGACAATTTAAAGTGGACAAAAATTTATAGTATCTCAGATTTATTAAACCTGATATTTATCACTATTTCAAATATAAGAAAAGATTGCTAATAGTTACACAGAAAAGACCTGCTGTTTCAGTGGAGCTGTTATACCAAAACAAACAAAAAATCCTTTCTTTGCTTAATATTCAGCACAGACTTGAAGACTGCTGTTTCAGACCTGATGAAAATACAGTTACTAGAGATACATTTGGATTTTGTTAATTAATGTTAGCTGGTATCTGGAGTTTGCCTAATAACAAAAATAAAACAGAAGCTTGTAATGTTAATTTTCATAGCAATATAAGCATTTTAAAACAAATAGGCACTTCTAAAATGGCCTACAGACATGTTAATGCATTCAAAAATAATGTTAGTTTTAATTATGACACACAATGCAAACCCAGAAAAATTTGAAATAGAGAATATTTTAGTAGTTACATCTCCTACACAGACTGAAATGAAGGACTCAAAGTGCAGGATTTAATCAGAAAAATTATTCACTAAAGGCAACTGAACAAGTCAACCATACCTCCAGCTTCCCTGCTCCCCACTTCCTATGTACAGACTTACTGTATGTAGGGTTGGAAAAGAAGTTCTATAAATAGATAAAAATGGTAAAAATCAGCTCTTTTTTCCCTCTTTATGCAGTATCTCTAGGTATATTATCTTGATTTTTCCCCAAAAATGTTTCATTTAAAAAATTTGTTTTGTTTTAAAATTATTCTTCCTCCATGAAATAACTATTTTGGCTCAGATTTTTCAAATAACAACAAAAAGAAAGCAAACAACAACAAGAAAACAAAACAACAACCCCAAATTACAGTATTTCTATCACTGTTCAGATAAAACATATTTTCTGTTCTGGTGTTCTATAAGCATGTAAGTACCCCCAACACAATTGCAAGGGCAATCGCTGAACCCAGAGAAACTAGCACCGTATATTTTTGGTGATTGTTCCTCATTCAAATTTCAAACTTAGCAGTTATTTGAAATAATATAAAATCATATTAATAAAATTCATAATAATTCTATATCACACTTTCTTAAACATAAAAATTACATGCAGTTTCTCAGCATATTACTCTACCACTATTATCTTTTGTCAACAAAATTCTTCCTACACATAAAGATACCAAGATACCAAGTTAGTTTGGTCAGAACTACTTCCCCAACTCCTTGTATTATTTTTTCTCTCTTTTATGCAATTCCATATAGATAATTCTATTATCTATATAGGGCTGACAGCTTTAGATTTACCTGTCAGTTCTTTTTTCTTATCTAAAGATTTATCTGAAACATTCTAAGTGTTGCAAGACCTATTCACATAAATGTTAACAGCATGGATGGATCTGCAGCCAACTGCTTCAAAATTGCTGCATGTGAATTGCCTAGATTTCGGACTGCTTAAAAAAAAATAATAATCTGTTTCTTACTGTCTCCTATAATAGTAACATGAGAGAAAGCTTGTAATATCATTCTGCATTTCTGAAAAGACAAAGTTCCAGAATAGCTTCATCTCAGCACTTAAAGTAATTTATTAAGTTTTTGAAAAAAATGCTGCGATGACTTCAAAGAAACATGAAGCAATATTGTAGTCATTCAAACTATAGTAAGGCTCCCATTTAAAGGACCAAAGGGTGGATTCCTACCTTTGATCTACCGGAACACCAACAATACAATATTGTTTGTCAAACAATATCTGGAAGAGACTCTAAATTCCAAAAATCCTTGGCTGAACAATCATGTAATCTTTTGACTGGCAAATTATATGCCCAGTGAACTGTAAGGTCTTTGGGACAGTAATTTTTTTCAGATACGAAATGGTCAGTATATGCTGGATGATAAAGCAGAGCATTACGTACCCATCAAGCAATTTGACCCTTTGAAATGCCGGGTATGCCTGGTCTGCGTGGTCAACATGAATCCAAAACATTCCTGAACAGTAACTGTAATGCCTATACTGAAATCGATGACAAAATCCCACTGGATTTCAGTGGGGCTAAGATAGGATTCTGTCATTCTTCCCAGAATTAAACTTCTGGGTTCACAGAGGCTCTAGGACAGGAAGGAAATAAAGGTCCTTGGTCCCCTCGGAGGGGAACATTGTCATAAATGCAGGGTTTTGTAGACCTGACCACCCCTGGTGCTTGCTCAATTTTTTACGCAAATGTTGTTACGTTGTCATGTTGTTATGGGACCAGCTGAGGTTTGGCATGAATTTATCTCAAGGGTGTTTCTGAAGGTACATACCACCAACTACTGTAGCAGCTGAAGAAAGCTCTGACGCTACATGTTCAGGGACTTCTGGATGCCATGACTGCTACATACAGATAATGCCACTGCAGAGCAAAGCTGGCTAAAAAGATTGGCTTCAAAACAGTTTCTCACTTCATCAGTTTTTAAAGTTTTTGTCAGCTTAAATATCTATTACATTCAATGTTTAAATATTTATGAAATACTTGAATCAGTAAGAATTATGAGTTTCGACAATTATCTTATGTCTCACCTTCTTCTTTTGAGTAGCAAATAGATTCTTTAGTCTGCTTTTAAGAAAAATACATGATTTTATAAGTCCCACAAGTCATTAATATATCAAATTTGATTTTTAAAAAGTTTTATTTCATACTGTTGTTCCTGAATAGAACAAAGATATAATTTTCTACTTTTATCTTCAAGGAAATCCCCTGGAGGAAGTCTATTAAAAATCTTTTTTTTTTTTTTTTTTTTTTTTAAATGATATATTTTGATAGGATTTTTAAAGCAAGAAATACCATAGAGATCATCATCAAAATTACAAAAGAGTTTGGGAAGACTGAGAAGGGAAAGTGTTTTTAAATACCACAGTTGAAAAGTATTTCTTTTTAAATGATAAATTGTAATTTTAACTGCCCTCATATAATGGGAAGCCTATAGGAGTAACCAGAAGCCTAACAGATCCTTAGGATTCCTTGCTAAATTAGTGGTGTTATCAGCATAACAGTATTTGTGCCTTTAAAAATCTTGTCATAAAACTTGAGTGCATTTTTATTATGAATGTTCTGCAAAAATGTTACTTTGCTCAGATTCTTTCCCTTCCATTTTCCTCAGTAAAGTAATTTCCATGATGGATTTTCAAATAAAGGGAGGCAAGGGATATTGAATTAGAGCCAAAAGTGCAAGAATTTGTAATATTGAGGAAATCTACATTATTGGCTTTATACACAGTACTTCGATAACAATTGCATTTCAACAACAAAATTCTGCCTCTGGAAGTATGTGAAAGGTAAAGGCAGTATCCACGCTCATTCGAAAGACAAATGTTAAGTTTGTTTATCTTCTGTGAGGGATATGACATCACCTCTTCTCATCATATATTTTATAATCATATTTTCATAGTATAACATATGCCCTCGGTGATATATAAACAAAGGATAATTAAACAATATAGGTAATCAGTATCCAACAGTTATATTATGATTTCAGCAGTTACCTAGAAACCACCCTAGAAAACATCTGTGCAGAAGTACAATGAAGAAGGCATGCAGAAATTATATTTCCTTCTCCCCTAATTAGAGCCTATCAGAGTCTCATCTCTTTTGCAGAACATAATAAAGTATCATTAGCAGAAGTGCAATTCTGTTTGACAGAACTGTTTAATTTCTTTTGATTTACAAAGCAAACTGCATGCTAGGTCTGTCGTAAGCCTGTCTGGTGTTGTTTTCCCTCGCTCCAGCCCCTGCCAGGAGCATTGTAGCTGCACCAAGGAGGCACGGAGCTGACTCAGGCTGAGCCGTGTGGGCAGGGGGCTGCAATAGCTGGGATGGCACTTGCAGGTGTAATGCATGCCAAGCGTGACTGTATCATGCTCTGAGTGCAGGCAGCATCAGCTTATATCAGTATTGGTGCACGGTTACTTGGGGAATAGGTGGAAGACAGCATGCGATCCATTCTTAGCTTGTTTCATTTATTTTTTTACCATTGGGTTACAAATACTTGTGGTTTTTATTTCAGTGCGTTTGCAAAATGTCTGAGCCAAACAAAAGCTTAAATCAGAACAAGTAGCTGCAGTCCCCTTGGTGCTGAATCTGCACAGAGTGGTGTGCTCGTGCCACATTCCCTTCCCAGGGTGCCGGCCCTTCACACAGGAGCCATTTTTTGTTTTGTTTTGTTTTGTTTATTTTTTTAAAGACTGGCAGGGCTCTGAGCACTGCACCCATGTGCCAGAGGAAAACAGGCAGTGTGCAGAGCCACACCGACTGCACTGCTATGAACCTTAGCACGTATGGTCCGTAGGTCTGGCTTCCTGATCACTTCTCAGTCGTTCTGGTCAGCTAAGTGCCTACCACTGCCTCAGACCTGGAGATCCTGGATATATAGCTTAAAAGAAAAAATCTGGTTTTGGATTGTTTTGCCACTATATCCTGATTGTTGCCGTAATCCCTACTATGTTCCAAATCCAGAGATTTCAGCACATTTTTCAAAAGCTAGCAATTATTCCAATAAATTTCAGTGGTTCAAAGTTATTGCTTTTGTCACTGATTCATTACTTGAGACCTAATGTCCAGGCCTTGCTAAAGCCCAAATGGAACCTGGCTGCAAGCAGAGACGTGAGCAACAGAGATGTCTGTAGGTCAGGTTCTGCTTTCAGGTATGCTGCACCCATGAAAAAGGAGGGTGGTTAGAGCAGTAAAGAAATGCTAGAATAAGATAAAAATATTTGACTTTATGCATACAAACCTGAGGCTGTATTTATGATGAATTACTTCTCCCAAAGTAAAATTATTAGAAAATATGCTGGGCAGAAAATGTGGTGTGTCTGCTCCACAAGCATAGCTCTCATACCACTAAGGGCAGGGCAGGGATGGGGAGAGCAGCATTTCTAACACGGTGCGAGAGGCTTAGATGCCAAACCACAAAATGCATAACCCTTATTAAAGCAGAATAAAATTCAAAGGGCTGTATTAGGCCATTATACACCGTATGCTTCCTTTTCATTAGTTTAATTGACACAGGTGAACCAGTACCCTAGCTTGTGACAACACCTGCCACTGGCAAAAACATCTACATTCTTGCACTACTCACATTCCATACAGGAGAGGTGACTACAGAGAGGTGTTTTAACTGGAGACACACAAACTTACAGTTTTATTTTTGATTTTTTAATCTTTTAACTGAAAATATTTAGATTTTTAAGGGATTTATTTGGTTAATAGGAATTCACCAACACTGCTGTATTGTAGATAAGAATGCCAAATTAAAATGGGAAGTACAAAGCGTGTAACAATTATTTATAACCTACACATTAAACAATGATGGAAAATTACAACAGGGGTGAGAGAGACCTCTATAGGATTTGTCAGATACAGACTTGAATGAGTTTTGAAGCTATTACTTCCATTTGAATAAAATATCTATGAATTTGCTGCAGAATGAAGGAAAGAGTTTAAGTTGCATATTATTCCTCTGTGTTCATATAATCTTTCAATCCAGCTGCCTATAAAACCAGCCAGAATATTGCAAGGACAATTATCTTCCAAACTGTTGATGTTTCTGTATTCCCAAATGTTTGAATTTTAAGGCAGCTCAGCATGCTTCCATCCAGAAGCAAATATTTACAAAAGCTAAGATTTTAAAGCTCAGTGTCGAAGTCTTAGGTCCTAAAAACTTAATCCCCAACTGATTTATTATATTGGTGGCACACGTAAAAAAATAGCAGTATGGGACGAGAATGAGACAAACACCTAGGATTTCTCTTGTGGTCATTGAGAGGTGATGGTTGAACTATATATTGAATTTATACTGCTCCCTGCTGCCCTTGAGGAATATATAGGACCTATTGTCTGCATTTTTAGCATTTTCTTTATTGTTCCTGTAAGCTTTTGTGCTGCTTTTTAATTGTTCTTGTTTTAGAAGGCAAGGATGCTTAGCAAAGAGTGACAGCCTATAGTCTATTTGCCTTCTGTTTGTCTGCTTCAGGTCAAATTGTTATTACTTATCAAGCTCACAATACAGAATTTACTGTGTAAATAGAGACACAAGAGGATAGACAGAAGGACACTAATACACAAGCAAACCAACAGAGCTACATTCTCAGCATTCTCACTTTTTTTTTCCCTGCACATGGTTTTATTTCCCTCCTCCCTCTCATTTTTATTTTTTTCCCCCTGATCCAGGCATTTCTTTTTCCATTATTACAAGCATTGGACTCAATTTGGGATGTATGGAATACGACTAAAGTGATTAGTCAGTTGTGAGATGCCTTGAAAGGTATTATCTGTCTGCCTATCTACATGCACTTCTCTGACTGTTGGGGATGCCATTTTCATTGCACGCTCCCATTTACCTTCCCTCTTTATATGGAATAACAAGCAAATGTAATATATTCAGAGTAATCATTATTATTGTGGCACCTGCATTCATGTGAATAAAGACAGCTGGGTTATGTTACACAGCTTGGTTTTTGCAGGTATACAGGAGGCTTATTGGGTCTGAATGCAGAAGAATAACTCTGCCTCTCTCCTGCAACTACTACAGCACAGCACAAAAGCACCTTAACGGCTTTTCTTTTTCTGGAGGCAGATCTCTTTCATTTCTATAGAAAATGAAAATACCTCTCAATTTTGTATAATCACTCTTGTACCTCAAATGAACAGATATAGCCCTTTTTCTTATTTGGTCTACTGCTACTGCTGCATTACATCTTTGAAATCAGACTAATCAGGCTAATAAGGATTTTGCAGGGATATTTTTAGGAATCGTTCCCTGGCTTCATGGCTAAGCGAACTAAATAGATTGCAGTCGGCACAGACTTCACTCATACAGCATAAACGCTAAGCCTGGGAAAATGGCTGATGTGGCACAGCAGAACAGGATCTCTGAGGCTTTTAGTAGCGATTTCTGCATAATGCCAAACAGCGTAAAATACAATGTGATTCTGAGTGTTCCTCTGATAGCAGGAGGAGTAATTAATGCCAGCGGTTATTATGGAGGAGCGCAGCCAACCTCATTTGCATCAACAGCACCCTGCCAAACTCTTTACGTTTGTAATAAATGGTAATTTCCAGGCCATTTTGGAGTCCCTTTGCATGACCAGTGTGAAGGGCATAAAAATAAATAAATGAACGAGATTTAGGACACTTCTCACAGCCTGAAATACAAACTGAAATCAACGTGAGGAGTTAGACTCTCAGAATAAAAACGGATAAATACTTTCTCAGGCACACTAAGTTTCATGTTGAGCATGAAAACAGTGAAAGAACCCCTGAAATAAGTAAAATTGTTTCTTACACAAGGACTCAAAATAGTTGGTACTGAAGCTACTAAAGATACGTCCAAAACATAATGAAAAACATTTCATCTACTTTCACTTTCTTGGAACAGCATGATCAAAGTGAGTTAAATCATTAATCCTTCTTTTGTAAGAAAATGTGTGAGACATCTGCTGGCAGCACATTAAAAAATACAGCTTTCTTTTTTCTACTGGCTAATATAAGAAAAGATACTGAAGTCTAGTTCAAAACCCAGTAAGATTAGTAGAGTCAGTCCTATCAGCATCAGTGGATTTTTAAAAACAGCCTTCTAATATGTAAAAGGTTCAAAAGCCAGCTAGCATGCTTGTCTTTTATGTGTTGTTTGTTGTTGTTTTCCCTCCAGTCGGATGAACCAGATGCCCTCCATTCTCTGCAGTGATCAAATGCAAAATGAAGGCTTACAGTACTACCACAATGAGGCACAGGGAAACAGCTGAAGAATACAGGAGCAAACAAATGCTTCAAAAGACAGAAACAGGAACTCTGAAAATAATTTTCAAATATATATGATAGATCTGTTCTGCAATGTACAGAAGATGCACTCTTGGTCAAGGTATGCTGACAGAATTGGCCCTTGTGGATCACATAGAAATACCATCTGTAAGCTTTACCTAACAATCTCAAATTCTGGTGCTTTTCAAGTTTGCGTTGCTCTAAACCTCAGAAGCCATTACAACGGCAAGCAGACCTGATTCACTGCTGTTGTAGGTGGAAATTCAACTTGAAATAAAAGATTTGCCAATTTATATCCACTCTCTCTATATATTGTAAAACAGTAATATTGCCATATATGCACAGAGTTTGGGATAAATCAAAACCCAACTCCCTCTTACATGTCAGTTTTCTGTACTGCTAATTGCTAATATGAAATTAATTACCATTCATGTAAGAGGAAGTGAAAGGTTTAACAAATTCTTTCAAAACCACATCAAATTAAAGATTCTGTGTACATTCAGTTGAATAGTACTCTATGTGTGTTTGACTGATGGGACTAAATTACCTTGAGCTGGGCATAGAAGCTTAATTCTACCTGCAAAAGTGAGGAAACGATCACTTAAACAATGATCATATGCTTTACTGTAGCTGCCAGGTAAAAGGTTCAAAATGAGAACTGTTTCTCTGACGGCAAGGAGAAGAAAAACAGCAGCTAGTATGCACCCACCTAGAATTATCTGCCAGAATACTTCACCCTTAAATAATTTCTCGTATGGTTTCTCACTTCTTTTCCTCCATCCCTAAGAAAAAAGGTTTGTGGTATATCTTCTCCTTATTAACACTAGAGCGAATAAACTCGCTAAGGTTGAGATGTTCAAGCAGACATAAGTGTTCTTGAAAGGTGTAATACAGGCATCTGTGTCAACATTAAACATGAAGTGCATTTTCTCACAACAGTTTCATGCTATTTCTTGTCAGATCATGCATCCCCAATGGTTCTGTTTACTGGAGGATTCTGAGTAGATTTATTTCTGTAAGTGAATGAGAAGCAATACAGTTAGAAGTGGTATGTCTACACTGAAGAACTAAAAAGTGGAAACCCACATACTTGGCAAATGACCCCTCACTAAATTCAACACTTGCTATTTTCCACACCCTTCTTTCTACAGAGATCAATTTAGAATCTAAAGCCCTTGGCATCAGCAGGTGAGAGTAGGTGCTGACAGCTCAAGATATTGTAATAACAATGTAACTGAATATAAAGGAAAAATGGAAGTTATTTTCTCCCTATAACCAGATGTTTCTATATTAATTTGCCATATATAACTCATTATTCTGAGTCAGTTGTAGAGTTTATGCAATTATTTAAACAGAAAAGTTTAAACTTTTTAAACTGAATCAAAATAAGCCTTCTCTGCTGATGGTCTACAAAACCACTACTAACTACAACAAACATCAAAGGACAAAGTAAAGATCTGAGGGGCAGTGACACAAAGAACATAAGAACTTCATCCCATTCATTGGAACTGGTATAGAAAGTTTTTTTTTTATTATTATTTTTTTTTTATTTTATAGTTAAGTCAAGGATGGAGTTTTGATAGGGTGAACAGCATAACCTTGAATGTTATGTTGTGGAAAAGAGGACGAGTAAAGAGCCTCTGAGGAAAGAAAACATGTAAAACAGGCAAGGTCTGCAGTCCTAGCGATGCTTGCACAACCCTAATGTTTTAGTTGACTTCAATTAACTGTGCAATTTGGAATTCCAGCATTCTCTCTTTTTTTTTTTTTGTTATTATTTTTTGTTGTTGTTCATAAAATAATTAACTGGCTTCACTAGATTGCCTTCAAGACTGCATAAGCCTAAGACACCCATGAGAACCAAATGCACCCATGTTAAGTAGTCAGGATACAAACACTTTTAGCACTGGTAGAATACACAGATGACCTTGGATGATGAGAGAAAGCACAAATGCAGAAGGACCTCTCTTTCCCAGACTGAAAATTACTACCATTTTCAGTCATGCATATAGTTTTAATAGGCAAACAATTTTCCCCCAGTCACTCATAAATATAACCTTCTTTATATAGACACTGGAAAACGAACAAACAAACAAAGCAGAATTGTGGAAACTATTAGGCAGAAAGGTTATTTTTCAATCACAGTTTCAACAATCTGACATGATTTTAGAAGGCTGGGTTGAATGTTACTTAGAAACTAGAAAAAAAGCTCATATAAGGAAAGCTCTACACAATACAGAATCACAGAATTGTAGGTGTTGGAAGGATCTTGAGAGATCATCCAGTCCAATCCCCCTGCCAATGCAGGTTCCTTAGAGCAGGCTGCCCAGGTAGGCGTCTAGATGGTCTTGAATATCTCCAGAGAAGGAGGCTCCACAACCTCCCTGGGCAGTCTGTTCCAGTAAGACAGAAATACAAAGGTTTATTAAAAACAAACAAACAAAACAACAACAACAACAACAAAAAAGCCTAACAACCAACAAATACTCTGAATTCTTTTACAGCTGTCTGATGTGTAGGAATTGAGAGTAAGACTACAGAGAAGACACCAGGGGCAGTGGGATTTGGTTACCTGGCTGCTTGTGTGCCATTCCCAGCCCTAACACTACCCATGTTGAACTTCCAGACTCTTTGGTCATGCCTTAGGAAACTCCATCAGCTGAGAATGGAGTGGAAAAGAAATGATAAGGAGAATAGGTGGAGTTAGGTCCTACCCTTCAAAGTCAAGTCAGCAGTTAATTCAGTGATAGCAAGTAATTCCTGCCTTCACACAGGCATTTTATCTCTGAGCCTTTCATGAAATTAGGCACTTCTTCAGTATCAGTGCTTTTTCAGCAGTCTGCAAACCTCTCCCTCCTGTCTCAAATCGCTTTGAATATTCACAGGAGGATCTGCTTGAGTGGAAGGTGAGGTGATATATACATACCTCAGGCAAACAGGCTGTACTGGAAAAAGCTAGTGAAGCTAGAGAACTTTACAAAAAATAGAATATAAACCAGATCAACGACATAAGTCAAGCTGTTCATACATGACTGCAGCATTAAAATATTCAGTTCTGTTTTCCCTTCCTTTTCTATCCATAACTGATTACTTGTACAAAATGTTACTGTTTAATAGGAGGCTTCCTTAAAATACTTCAAGCGTATTTGAATCCAACACTGTTGCAAATTGGGCATAGCAGATTTTTAAACGTGACTCTTTCACATTTCACGCAAGCACACAAAACGTTATGCCACTAGCAGTAAAGAAAATTCACCTCACCTTCACAGCTTCCACTATCCCATGTGTCAGTGGTCACTTGCAAGCAACACACATGACTTTATAAATTCCATATATTACATTTATTATACTTATATCGTATCTACGTATAGAATCATATGGGTTGGAAAAGACCTCCAAGATCATCTGGTCCAACCATCCCCCTACCACCAATATCACCCACTAAACCCTGTCCCTAAGCACTATGTCCAACCTTTCCTTGAACACCCCCAGGGACGGTGATGCCACCCCCCCCGGGCAACCCATCCCTGTACCTAACCATTCTTTCTGAGAAGAAACGTCTCCTAATTACCAACCTGATCCTCCCTTAGCACAACTTTAGGCCATTCTCTCTAGTCCTATCTCTGTTTACCCATGAGAAGAGGCTGACCCTCATCTCCCCACACCTTCCTTTCAGGTAGTTGTGAAGAGCAATAACGTCTCCCCTGAGCCTCCTCTTCTCCAGACTAAACAACCCCACAAGACAGCATTTCTTCATGGTTTTTGTATACATGAACTGTTTTGGATCTTGCTTACATCTCATTAATGAGCAGAACATGGTCATCAGAAAAAGTCATTTGTATTGAGTGTGAAGTCATTACAGAAAGTAAAATCAATCCAAAACCATTCCTGTACACATGCTTTAAACTCTAATCCTTTCAAAAAATGGTATTTAAACTATCAGATTTATCCCAGCTGCTATTTCATACCGCACACATTTTCTGCTATTGTTAAGCTTCCTCTTTAATTAAAGAGAAAGAAATTATTCTGTTATGTCTGTGAAGATTTTTGTTTGCCTCAACCAGAATCAGCAGGCAAACAACAGTTTTTGATTCACAGGCTTACTTCTACAGAAGTTAGGTAAGTTTTAATGACAGAAGGGGAGAGTCCTCATGTTGGAAACCTGACTGCATACATCCTTTGTCCAATAAACAGATCTTCCTATGTTTAAGACTAGCTATTGTGTTACTTCTCTTCATACTGATGATTTCAAAAGAGCTCCTCAATTTCATACATTGCGAGGAAGAAATAACACATACCATCTGGAAGAGAGTTTTGAATGATTTTTCTATGTAGGAAGAACACTTTTATTAAAAAAAATAAATAAAAATTTCCAGCAAACTGTGAAGAAAAACAAAAAACAAACAAACAAAAAACAAACAAACAAAAAAAAAAAAAAACAACAAAAAAAAACACCACAAAACCAAATACAGTAGACTGCCTAAGAGACCAATTAGCTTTGACAATAAGGTGGTCAGTTCTGCTAGCTGCTGTTTTACCTTAAAACTGGAAATAATGACAAGAATGTTCATGAGTCTTAAACTCTTGCCAACCTTATTCCTGTCTGCAAACAGGTCTAAAACCATAATACACAAAATTCTTGCTTCTGCCTTCCTGCAAACAGGCATTTAAAAGCAGTCTGTCCAGATGTTCCAATCAGTGTTTTCAATTTTCTTCTGTTCAGAAACCAAATGTGGGTTGGGGATGACTCGTACATCCTTGAATATACTTTCACATATGACCTACTCCACGCAGATTTGCATTGCGTGAAGAACGCTTTGCCAAGAGGGTTACTCAGAACATCAAAAATTCAAAATCCATAATTCAGGCCAATTTTGAATGTTTTCTTCCATTAAATTTTTTTATTTATTTTTATTTATTTTTTTAACATATGCTGAGTACTGAGAAAGCAACATAACCAGGCTCTCAGGACAGCACACTGCCAATTGATCATGCTTTTACTCTAGCAAATCATCATCTTTTTTTTCTCCACTGAGAAGTTTGGCTAATTGTGTTTCCTGTCCTGCCTTAGGACTCAGGGCAAAGAAAGATTCCAAGATTCACTATTTGACTTCTCCACCTCAGCCTATGATTGAGTAGAACCTACTTTACAGAAGTTGGATCCTTATGCAAAATCAGCATGTGCAGATTTTAGCTAAGAACGTATACATCCTGTGAGGTGTTATAGAGATCATGACCAGCAGCAAAGCAAAGTCTGAAATAGGAGCTGAGAAGCTCAAATAAAGAGCTGAATTTGACTTTCCTTGAACTTGACAGCATCTTGACTTGTCTGAGAATGAATCCTTCCTCTCGTTAAGGCTTGGGTATGTTCTGGGAAGGTACATTTTCACATAATCTTTGCTCAGTAACTGACATGAACCTCATCCCTCAGGGCTTTGACATGACAGGAATTCTTGATGAGCTTTCCTGGTCAATGTGACTTTCAACAGACACGTTCAGCTGTAGAAGTGATGCTACCTGCACACTTACTGCTTCTTTGGTAGGCACCGAGGTACCAAGGGAAGGGAGACAGGGGAAGAGCAGAGGCATGGAGTATGTACCATTATCATTTCAAAAGGAACTCCCAAACCAGACGAACAAAGGGGATGGAGATGCATCCAGACCACCTGGGGAGCAGAGAGAGAAAAAATTAATTAAGAAATAATAATTTTCAGAAGCAGTCCTGTGTGTAAGAATCAAAGGGGCTGGTAAACTAAGGCCATTCCATAGCAGTAAAATCTATTAGTAGTGTCATATAATGCAATTGTTAGTTCTTACTGTGGCAGCAGAACTCTCTATACACCAAACACTGAATCGATACAAAAACAAAACAAAACAAACAAACAAAAAAAAACAACAACCAACTAACCAAAAAAAAACAACAGGACATTATTTTAATATTTATAATGTTTCTTCAGAGATACTGCTATGCATAAGTAAGATTCTGCCACACATACATGAATAACTGTATTTAATCTACATGGCCATGGACCTCTTATTTACCCTGAGATGTACCTGACATGATCTTGTGCACTAGATACATTATAAATTTCCTCACTATATTACCTCACAGTTTGCAGTAGCCTCAAACAATATCCACAGGCTTCTCTGATAACAATTTTGAGCTTTCCACACCTGAGATAAAGATAAAGGCACTTGTACTTCTTTGGTGAGCCCTGCTGATTTTTGCCTAGACTTTAAAGCTGTCACAGTTTTAGGGGCTGAGAAACCATAGCAAACCTATAAAGGCACTCTCTCTTTTAGGAATAGATGGAACATTCCTCTCTGATGTGAAGTAAATTCAGAAGTGAGCTGTCTTTCTAAATCCCCTGCTTCCCACTATTATTTTAGCTGTCACTTAAGTATCGAAGTAATCTAACAAAGTAAGGAGGTGAAACACAAGGAGGTCTACACAATTAATACACCAGATTTTTATTTTTTTTTCTAAAACACTGCAACTACAGCATAGGGAAACATTTCAAAAGCTCACGGGTTTGCACTGAATACATTTTGGCTGTTGATTAAGGATGGATACCTGAGGTGAAAGCTAACAAGTAGCTTGTGCAAACTGGGTTTGTCCGTACTAAGAAAGGGAAGTCTAGGGAACTACAATGAGGTAAACATCTACTCTCACTAAGTGTATAGTGAGGATCGTTATGTTTTTATTTTTAATATGACATCTGACACATAAAAGCCAAGAGTTTCTGCCTGTATGATAAAGCTTAAAATAAAATAAAAAAATAATCCAAAACACCACCAACCCCAAATGATCTTCACTAAAGCTGCTTCTATCTTCTACAAAAGGACATTAACCTCTGACTTTGTATTTTGCAAGCTTATTTTAGGAAACCTTAATTTAAGAAACCTGTTATTCCATACTACCTAGCCCTGCAAAGCTGAATCTGAACAGCTCGAGGAACACTGAGATTCCAAGGATTTCATGAAGTGAAACAAAATCCTGTAAGGGATTTTTGGTACTACAAAAATATTATACTTTTTGGCTTTTCATCTTGAATTGGGATTGTCTTCTCGTTCAAACTGTAGTAGTTCTGTAAAACAGGCAGTTGGGTTCTTCAGTCAACTCTGTAAGCAGAAGCTCACGTGAACCTAATTATCACAAACAGGTAATTAAAACTCTATCTAAACCCAGAAAGCAGCTACGATGTATTTTAATTGCCACCCAGGTCCTTTTTCCTTTCCTAAACATGTTTTCTTCTCCCAGATCACTGTCTGGAAAAATAACCTACATGAAGCACTCAAAAAAGGGAATAAGGAATATGAACACTGACCAAAGAAAAGTGAACAATGTCATAAAACACTTAGCCAACTCATGAGTCTTACATGACTCAGATTCATTAGCACTTGTCCAGAATTTTTCCTCACAAAGGATGAATCTTCTTCACTGCATCTCATTACAATTTGTTAATGTATACTGAAGAAAAACAAAACACATAGGATAAAAAGCTTATTCCGATACCCTTGGAACTGAATGGGAAGAATCATGTTTGCTTCAGCATGCTTGAATGAGAATTTACATCACGGCACATATACATTAGTAAATGTGCATATTGTTTTTATTCCTTTACGTGCATATCCTTTTTATTCCTTTTCACTATTTTATTGATGTAAATCTAGAGTAATTTCAAAAATGCTCAAGTACTAGTAAAGTCTGGTGTCTGACACCAGAACAGTGAACATTTAGGAAGTGCATTTTTCTACTTTTTCTACTGGACAGCAGCTAGGTTTCCTTACTCTCATAGTCCCACCATATACGTTTACAAAATTTGGTAGTAAAGCATCAAGTAGAAAAAATAAATGGGCTTTATTGCTGACATGGAAATCTTTTAGCTATGGCATATGCAAGATGTAAAGCAATTATGTCTTTGGGAGTAAGCACAGCGTATCTGTGATTTTCTTGGAAAATTCCAGTTAAATCACAGGGATCAAAACTTCAGCATACACATGGTACTTGAGGAATTGGATGCTATCCTCTTCTATCACAGATACATTTTGGAATCAGCTTGTATTTGAATAGCAGATGTCTTATTTTCTCTTACATTCAATCCTGCATTTATGTTGCTGTTACACAGCTGCAACCCTTAATTTATTTCTTGCACCTGATACAACATTCTGGGGTCAATGATGTATTAACTCTGGTTCTGCAAACGCTTCCAATAGGAAACCATGAAAAAGCCACTCTTTTTATACTGTAAAGGGAAACTAAAAGGAAGAGGACTCTATATGGGTTGCAGTTGGTTTTGATTTCCAGAACAAAGCTGAGAAGAAACACAACCACTTCAAGGGAATAACTCATTATGTAAACAATATGAAGCAGCATGGAGACTGTGTAAAACCAAGCACACACAAGGAAAAAAAAAAAAAAAAAGTTTTTTAATGGTTATATTATATTGAGGCTGGAAATGAAAAAAAAAAAAAAAAAAAGTTTAAGTTATTCAATATGTGAAACTGAATTAAGCTTTTACAGTGATTCACAGGAGCCTGGGGGACAAAGAAGTCAACCGGCTTAGGTATGGATCCCAACAAACTGTATGGACAGGTTTATGCAGCTATATTGCTCACAAGTAGATGAATTTAACAGTGCAATTCAGAAGATACCTGTTGGTTCTCAATCTTATATTTGGGATTTTCTCCATGATTGATTTATCCATTTGATGAACCTCTCTTTTAGAAATTGCTATAAAAGTTTATTATGGTAAACAAATACAATTCTCTTCTTTGAAGGCCTTTCACAAAATGTAGCATTTTCTTTAAATTCTCAACTACTAAAGTGAGTAGTGGAAAGAATATTTTTGTAAACTTTATTGTGACAGGTAGAGATGCATTTAATAGAAAATAGTTGTGCATGAGAAACTATAGTTCAGTAAAAAAAAAAACTTAAAATCTATTTTATCAATTAAAATAATCATTTTTGATTTAACAGCACAATTTTACTATTTCCTGTAATTCTATAAAAACAGTATCTAATTATGATTTGACATTATCTGTGTTGCTGGAGTGTCATCTACTGGACGTTGCTAGTACACTTGGATCAGCAAGAGTATTATTGGATATTCACCTAACTGAAAAGGAAGGGTCAGTAAGGAAAAAGTCTCTGCTAATATCTCAAATAACTTCAGTATATATAAGGCATCAAAAAAGTCATCTCATAAGTAATACAAATTCAGCAAACTTGTCCCAAATATTTGATTTTGTTTCCAGACCTTTCAACATGTCTCTGGTCAAACTATATGCTTGATAAAAAAAGGATTTACTTGTGACATCCGATTTTTTCTTCATCTGGCTGTTCCATGTGCAATCTTCAGCAAATAAACAGCATGACACTATAGAAAAAGAGCACTGTCGAGTTCTGGAGGAAAATAAATTGAAGCCCTCATACTAACAGCTAAATCTGTTATTTTGATTTTCAGTTTTCTCACTCGTAAGATGAGGATGATAACGCTGACTTCATTATTTGATATCCTTATAAGAATGTTGCAGTTATCAGCTAAATGAATGTAAAAAACAGATGACATACCTGGTAACAACTAGGTGCTCCACATATTGATACAATACCCTTAAAACCAGCACTGTTTGTAAAACAGAGCACCTGGACACTGAATCAAATAATTAAAAATTCTCCTTTAGTTTAGCAGACCCTACGTAGGATTCACCATGGTTATTCCACCTTTCCCACTGCTGTGAATTTGAGTAGCCACAATGTCTATGTACAACATCAGGTTATAATGATTTCTCTGTTTTAAAAGCTAGGCTACCCAGGAATGGCAATTACATGATTTGTACCCTGAACCACAAGCAGGAAAAAACAACACACACAGACACACACACACACACACACACAGACACAGCCTAAAACAGAAGAAAACAAGATTGTCTTTGCTCTCCAGTATTGCCATCAATATATCATGGTCACCTTTACCATCAGATGTCTCAGCAAAGGAACAAGTTATTTGTTAGCTGACAGTCTTCCGGAACCTGACAGCTGTTATAACATACTTGATAACAGCCTTCTAGATTTGCTTCTCCTTTTCCAGCTTCTTCAGGTTTTATGTGTTTTCTAGATCGTCAAAGGCATTTAGCAGGTGCTAAATAATCCTCAATTCTGCTTTTTAAAACTGAAGTTTATATTAAAGTATCTTAGATATCAAAAGTATTATTCTACAGCAAAACAAATAATTAACAAAACTGGAATAAATATAGAAGTGCAATCAAAGAAATCATTTAAACAGTACTAATTTCTCTCAATAACATATTAAAATTAAAAATTAATAGGTCTTTATTTGACAAGAATATACGTAAAAGAACAAAGCCTGAAAATTAACCTATTTCACTGGGCTAAGAATTCACTAATTCAACAACTGTAAAATACTGACACCTTCAGGTGGAAGAGCAATTGAAGTACGTAAATAATAGAATGGGCTGAATTTAAAACATTAAAATTAGAAATAATTCTTTAAGCAGGATACTTTCTTGTATTTATTTTTGTCTCTTCTCTATTTTGAATGAAATATATCTATCTAGATATACATTTTAAAAATGTTAAAATAGTTATGAAATGCCTGCAGCCTTTTCAATATGTGGTTTGAGTAATGTTGTAATCAGGTGCACATGAGAGCTCTTAACAAAATATCCTAGAAAATGTCAATAAAATCAAGAGTTATTTACGAAAACTTTTCAAAGGAGTTACTTCTTATGGGAAAGCCAACTTTTTTTTTTTTTCTTTTTAAATCAACTTATGATATTGGTATAAGCAGGCAAAACATAGAAACAGGTTAAGTAATTAAAGGAAAACTAATAAACTTTTTAAATCATGTTCTCTATATTTGGATGAAATTAAAGTCAAGTGGGTAGACTAATGCTGGATATACATTGGTGATAGGTAAACTAAAAGCTGTCTTTGAGGTCCTGCTGTTGTCCTCCTGTTTCATAGCATTTGGTAGATTTCATTACCAGAAGGGATCATTAGCCTTTATTTACATACCATCAAAACTAGTGTCCACTTTCCACAATTCTGACTGACCACAATCACGTACTGAGATACCCAGACTGACTCTGCATCATCTGGAACAAGTGCTGAAAGATATCTAGCTCTTGTAGCAAAAAGTCCATACGGGCTAGTTTAATACTAGGGGGAACTACAACAGAATGTGAACAGTCTCTGAAATCTGAGCCTACATGGGAAAAAATTCAATTTAATCCCCAAATCGGTGTCTGTCCAGCAGCACAAACTTCAGTATATCCAAAGAACTCAATACAGACTTTGACACTGACAGTACACAGTTATCTGACACTTTGGGCAGATGTTGATGGAAAAATAATAGAGTTTTCATAATAATGACTTTGGGTGTATTTTATTTTGGATTTGAAGGCTTTAATTGTGTAAGAAAGCACATAAGAGATGGCTCTGATCTTTGTAATAGGTGATTCAAGAGAAGTCAAGTTCTTCAAGAAATATAAGAAAAGTTACCTTATCTTATCTGACCTTTATGGCCCAATAAGCTACATAAGTTCTGATACTTCTACTTATTTTTAATTTTTACAAAATGAAAAAACTCTCGAGATTTTCCCCTTGTTTTTACAAATAATTTTGTTTTATAATATCAAAATCAAAAAAAAAGCTATCAAAAAGCAAGACAATGCACATTGCAGACTCTTCCCATCGGAGAGCCCTGCAGCCACCAGAGGGTGTTAGCAGCACAGGGCAGTCCGTAGAGGAATACCTGGAAAGGAGCATCATATCTGTACCACAGCAGCTAAAAGGACATGGGGGGACTTGCCTGAACAAACAATGCTTAAATGAATAAACCTCTTTAAGCTTTTAACAGTGGTTTTCTCCTTGCTGAGGAATCGAGTGACCCGTTGGCTTTCTTGTTTAGATGATGTGATTCCTCTTAATGCTTAATGAGGTTGGTGACCCGCAGACTCAGACCATCCCCTAAGGAGTAACCAACCCAACCATGCACAGTAGGTCATCGCTGACCCCTGGCTTCAATTTATAGCTGACAGCAGAACAAAACACTATTTCCAATGACACAATCTACAAGCTTGGGTGTTTTGGAAGGTTCTAAGTTCACATAAAAAATGCACGACCATGAAGACGGCACGTGAAGATTAATCTGCTTATTTTTCAAGGAGGAAACTACATAATAATCACTCACCATATAAAACCAATAAAACCCCTACATTTGTGCTCATTCATCCTTCCCTGAATGTTTTATTCCTACTTTTAAATGTGCCAGAGGGAAGAGAGAGCAAAAAATGCTTTCACATCTGGCAGCTGTACTCAGCCAAACCTTTCAGAGCTCTGTTGTGCCATTGGGTAGTTATTTGTTCTGGCAACTTGTTGAAAGGCTACTAGCGTTACTTAGGGCTTTGAGGAAGGTCAGACAAAGAAAGTCAAGTGTAAACTGTGACTGTTTGCAAAACAAATATAAACAGTCTTGATTGTATACACAATGCAGAAGATAGTATTCCGTGGCATTCTGCAGAGAATTCATTCTCCTTCTTAACCCCCAAGGGTCGATGATTAACTACATTTGGTCGATGCCTAACTACATTTGGATGATAATGGTTAATGTAAGTTGTGATTTCACTGAAAGCCTCAGACATTTATCTTAAGATATCGTACATTTTACCACTACATGAAGCATGTGTTTCAAGTGCCAATGAAAAAGGGTAGCGTCCAAAATCTTGGACAGTCACAATATAAAGTAAAGGAAAAGGCTGCTTACAAGCTCAGACAATTGAAAACAATTTTAAAATGTGCATGAATGCATGAACTATAAAAATCAGGTTTAGACAAAGAGGCTCAACTACCGTGTAAATACAAAAAAAAAAAAAAAAAAAAAAAAAAAAAGCCCTTCAGTGCCATGAATTTCTTATCACAGTAGTACTGTGCATCCTGACTTACTGTTCCATGTATTGTACAAACACAGAACAAGGAGACATGACTCATTTCCTCTCTCCAAAGAAAGGACAACGTACTACTTTTGCTCTCCAGAGGTCCTCCACAAGTTGCAATTGCTCAACTTCAAGGTCTTGTAAGGACTTACGCTGATGTGTGGCATCAGGAGACCTGCAACTTCGTGCCTATCTTGTCCATAACATCTCTCTTTCTGCACTTACATGAACAATTGCTCATCACACTTGCGTAATAAGTGACCAATTGTAAGAATGACTATCATGCGTCATCACAGGTATATCCCCAACTAGCAGTTATCACCAGTACAGAAGACAATTTAAAATCCCTTTCAACACTGGTGATTTCTAGCCCTGCCTTACTGCTTGCAGCTCAAAGCAGCCCCTGCTGAAATCAGCCTGAAAGTATGGCTCTACCTGACAAACAAAGGTGTCTGTGGATACCACAGAATAAAAATTCCATGCTGCAGCTGCTTAAGGAAAAAAAAATAATAAATAAAATAAAAAAATAATATATAAAATAGGAAATTGTTCTGAATTAATTTCAACAGGAGTACTCAAGGGTAGATTTAGAAGAGACAGAAGGAAGGAGTGCAGTCCAGAAATTTGTTCTGCCATTAAAGACTGTAAAGCCAGATATAGGAAATGCCACAAAGCTAACAGTCTCCATGGGTTATTATTTGATGACTACAGCTATTTGGCCATCAAGAGCTGATGAACATTAATGAATCCTTTTTTTTTTTGCCTTTTGTATTTTAGAGAATGTCCTCCTTTCACATGCATTGCAGTGTTATCTATACAGAAACTAATTGCTATCTTTAAGGTTACTTAAGATTTCATTTCCTTTTTAAGTGTCAGATATCAAAGTCACTTTCTCTTCTGGCACATGTTTGGGATGTAGTAGCCAAAACTCATCTTAAGGGTACTGCCTACACTGCCTCTGTAATCACCAATTCCAATACTACAGGAATTGATAGGAAAACAGCTGTTTCTGTAGGTCATTTTCAACTAAAGCACAAGGATGTACAAAAATATCAGAGGCACTGTAGCACCGTTCCTGTCAAGCAGGTGGCTCCATTTTCTCAGACTTGTTGGAAACATTCTGTTCTTCACTATCACTAATTGAGTAGTCATTTAAAGGAGATGCACATCACCATTAACTTACATCTGCACTTTTGAAGTTCATATATACAAAAACATCGGGAGAAAAAAAATAAGTGTGAGAAAATAAGGTTTAATTAATGTTGACGTTTTGAACTCTGAAAGTGCAATAATCATTTTAATAACATTTTTGCCAGTCTGGAATTTGAAGCCTTAATCTCAATCTCTTAACTCCTCCTCCTTCCCCACTGATAGGCTTGCTTCATTCATAGCTTCACAGCAGGAGCCCCACTTGAGATCTTCTAGTGCCATTTGTGGCAAGCCACTGGACGTACTGTTCTGTGCTATGACATTTCTCCCTGGCGTAATAGTACGGTATCTCAACCTGAGAAACAAGAAGCTTGGAAGAGCAATAAATTCTGCCTTGGTCAGCTGGCAAACTTTCAGCATACAGGCAGGTTCCCTGCTTCTTGGGTGGTGGGGTGGACATTCCTCTGTCCTGTGTTTGCTAAGAGTTATGGTAATTATAGCCTTTTGCTCTGTGCACAGGGGTAACCTAACTTGATTTCACTGTCAATTACTCTCATCCTCAATCTCATCAAATCAATCTATAATGTGTCATAATCATAAATCATGCTTAATTAGATGGGAGGTACCGTGTGGTAGGGGCAATGCCTCTCCATGTACAAGAACTTGCATGCTAGGATCCCAGTTCTGATTTTTGTGTGTCACTGCAATACAAATGACAACCTGTGCTCCTAAATAACCTATAAAATGTAACCTCCTTCTAATAGAGATGTTAATAAAATGATTTAGTGGATGTCACACTACATTAGCATATACAGCTTTATTTTTTAAAGAGGTAACTGATTCTCATGACTTTATTTTCAAGGGATACATGAAATATTTAAGGTAGGACAAATAAGCTGATAAAAGATCACTCAAATAATGCAAACTACATCCAAACCTTGTTTCTTTTTCTGTTTAATTACTAAACTAACCTCAACTGTTATACTGACAGATTCTGGTCATAAAAATGACTACTACAAGGAAATGTAGTATAGTAGTATAAATCACAGATTTTGTACCAAATGTCTTAACAAAAAATTCAGTGTAAGGACTTAATTATGCATTACATCTTTACTATAATCTTTCTTAAGGAGCATTAGTATGGTTTAGCTTTATTGACAGTTCTACACTCCCTATTTACATGTTCCACCTAAAGAAAAAAAAACATCAAAGCAATTCCACAAGTAAAGGTCAAGATATTTTTCATATCAGGATTTGTTAGTTGAGAATAACCCAATTCATTCCAGCTCAAAATGTTTCATTTGGGGGAAGAGGGAGCAGGGGGTAAAGAAGCCATTTCCCTTTAACAAAACGACGCGGAAAAAATTAGAACTGTTTTAACCTTTTATTCGTTTCCTTCTTTTTCCTCCATGCAATTTTGAGCTATTCAGCGAGATTTATTTCCACTCTGCTGCTCACCTTCTCACCTGTGGAGACATTCATGTTCTCCTGGTGATCTTCATCACACCATGGCCCCCAGCTGAATAATGAACACTTTTTTTTTTCCTCACATCTGGTTAACTTTCAGGTTAAGAAAAATTACCTGACCTGGCTCTTCCTGTAGCTGTATCCATGGCATTGACAAGAGCACCAATGTTTATTCATACGAGATTCAAGTATTGACTAAGAATGTGGAAACTAGTTTTGACCATTCAGTGTTAATGACAGCTTTACTAGATGGAAACATTAGCCCCTGCAAACATTACAGTCTGTGAAGGCTGTGTTCAGCCTTTAGAAAGGTTCAAACTGCTAAAAGTCATCACTTAATGGTGTGGCTATCATATGAGAGAAGGTATAAAGGTTGAAGAAGTGGAGAAAACACCACATGAAAATATACCTAGAGTGCTGAGGTCACTCTGCCTTCTAGGTATGTATCAATACTGAAGGAACATCTTAATTGTCAATGAATTCATGTATGCTTATCAGACTATCCCCCCAAATACTGCAAATTTTAAAAGACTGCCTCAAAAGCAAGCTGCTAGGACATGCAAATTACTAATCACAGCAGTAATGGTTCTCAGATTATTTTTCCTCCCCTGTTCTTCAAATCAAAAACACACACAAAAACACACACATACAAAAAATAAATAAATTAAAAATAGTGCACTGACAGATCTCCAAAGCTAATTTGATAGCCAAAAAAACCCACAACCCTTTTTCATCACTTACTACCTCATGACTGGTGTTACATTGAAGTTGTTTTTGAAATGCAGAGGATTTTGATCCCTCTTTTCAGAGGTGGCTCATACTGCTGGCTATTGCAGTGTTCTGTAACAAGAGGTCATTGACAGTTAGGGTGATAAATACCTTGTGCATTGAAATATATATGGCTCAATTTAAATACTGTCAAAACTGTTGTACCGCCTAACAAACATATGCAGAAAGCTACCTAAAAGCAACTACGATAACGAATTCTAAGCATTTTTTCTCATGCACTCTCAAGGGAAACAGAGCTTCAATGTCACTCAAAATTAATTTGAAGGACACACCTATTTTAGATAATCAGTGAACAAAGGAGCCAGAACTTCATTCTATATTCCTTTGAAGCTAATTATCCTTATTACTAACAGAGCAGAAGTTTACTGGAAGACCTCAAGTATTTTAACTTGCTCATTATTTCTAAAACACAGAATATCTAAAACATTCCAAGAAACCGATTGTAAAATAGATCCACTTATTCTCACAAACAAGCTTTCTTTTATGTGGTCTGGGGGTGTGGAATATTTGTGATGTTGACATTTGTGACTTGGTGAAATCCCAAAAGTATACTTTATACCACGCTAGCCTACTCAGCGAGAATTCTCTGTGTGTACTCGGTTATTTACAAGAAAATACAAAAGGAGCAATCAGTTATCAGAGCTGAAAATCTAAAGCAGGGTAGGGCTATTAAATCCATATCTTCTACATAAGTAGCCTGAATAATGTGATGGTACAAGAGCGCTGTAGAAATAATAGCTCACGTAGGATAATCTGAAGTGGTTTTCAACTAATTACACATGAAGCCTAGATTAAATTTTATTACAAGTTTTTGTAAGACTTAATTTTATAATTTGGTCAAAAAGCAGGGCAAGGACCTGATGAAACAATAAGAGTCCCACCACAGTTCAAAAACAGAGTGCTATGAAATGCTGACTTACATCACTCTGGCATGCTGGGGACAGAAATCCAGCCTTTTGTCTTCATATTTCTGCACACCCCTCAACCCTGCCTAACACAAAGGTACAGTGATTGCTCCCAGTGCAATGAGGAAGCCTATGTATGAGAGTGAAAAGGTTTTGTTTTTGTTTTATTATTTTTTTTGGTGCTCTCAATTTGATGAGTTAAAAGGAAGAAAATTCAATTAAGTTTGGATCCCAGGATCTGTCCCATCATTTCTTCGAACTTTAAAATGTATTAAAGATACTGCTTTTTATTTCTTTTTTTTTTTTTTTTTTTTTCAAATGCTATCTTGTCTTACATAAAATGGAAAGATAGAACTGAAACACAGAAACATCCATAAACACAGTTACTCCATCATGCTATTTTGAGGTAAATGCATAAGCCCAGACTCTGAGTCCCAAATGTATTTTCTCATACTTGTACAACTTAGGATGCACTGCACCTCTTTCCATCATCTCCATTTACAAATTAATGCTTTGATTAATGGGAAAATACTATGCAAAAAGTATCTCTGACAAGTGTCATTTTGACTCTAGTTTTATGGATCAGTTGAAATCAACAAGTAATGTAAAATAGGTGATTAAAAACACCTTAGAAATCCACATCACAGCCATTATAGAAGAAAATACACAAGTGGATGCATATTTTATAACAAGCATACATTATGATTAAAAATTATATAACTATTTATGCGTTAATTTCTTCCCCCTCCTCTTACACTCTAAAAACACAGGCAAGTTTGTCAACTATTTTCTGCATTATCTTGTACAACTGGACAGCATATAGCCCATCCCTGTTTTTAATGCACACTGTCACAAATTTTTTTAAAGTAACTTAATTTTCTTTCTGAGTCATTGTGAAATGAGGGTCATTCCTGACCTTTTAAAATAAAATCTGGCTAACTGTATAACCACATATAACACATTGGTTTTGCAATAATCTGACAAAGCTACATTTTTCTTACACTTCTCATTTCTAAATTGCTTAGTTAACTGTCCAAATAGACAATCAACAGAGAAAGAAAATATTTAAATACTCCACAGTAAGTCAAACTTGGGGAGTATTGTAATGTATGGTAGTGTCCCCTTATATCAATGTTATAGATTCAGATCCTTCTCTAATATGTAGACATAGCCATTGAAGATTGTATCCTCAGGATAACTGCACATTAAGTAAAAGACTGCTTACTGTTTATTTTTGGGTGAAAAATGGACACTATTTCTTGTTGTGAACCTGTCAGCTGTCATAAAGACAGTAGTGTGAAGCAAAGTAAATGCTTGGATTGAAGCTGTCACTTCAGTGCTTACTGCATGTGCTGGTGACAGTGGTCTGGAAAGATTGAAACACTATTTGTGGCCACTCAGAAGTGCGGTGAGCATGGATTCATTACTACTTGCAAATAGTTTTAGTCTTTGAGATGTTCACGTAGTAATTCTGGGTACAAAGCAAAGATGTAAATATGGGAGAAATTTTCTAGGATCTAAAAAAGCAAACAAAATCAACAGAAAGCTGGAAAAAAGAAAAAAAAAATTCTTGATTGACTCCACTATTTTGTAATTAACCATCTGAAAGAAATTAATCATCAAATTGCCATAAAACTCTGGTAAAGTCTTTTAACACTCTCAGTGCAGTGGGAGCATGATACAAGTATAACCTGGTAAATGTAGCATATATGAAGCAGAATTGTTCATTGATAATATCAAATGAAATCAAACAAATGCAGTAAGCCTAATTTAGCTTAACTCAGACTTTGATGTTACACTCTATTACAAATAATTATTTTAGAAAAAGATTAAAATAAATATTGTGTGATCAGTAATAGGCTAAAGGAGAGGTGTTAGAAGCAGAAACTGCAACGGAGTCACCATTGATAGTCTTCTCTATGAACTGTCTCACTTTGTATTTTCATTTGCTGATTTGCTTTATCAGTACAATTTTATTTTTTCCTTGTTCGTTATTGAAAATACAATGCATTTCTGCTGACACATATTACAGTAAACACCAGAGCAACACTGTTTAAACACCAGAGCCCTGTTAAAGCAATTGTGAGAGGATGTAAACTGTCTGTAAGCAAATTCACTCTGGAAATCAAGAGTTGAACCAGCCCTTCCTTTAAGGTTCAACTTTATTAAACAGCTGTTGCATTTTATAGATTCAAAAGAATAATGCAAGTAAGTCCAAATAAACCAAGTCTATCCTCTTCTTTGGAAGCAGGATCAAAACATTATTTTATTCTTAAGTAATCTTGGAATGAACGTTGTCTGATTATGTCTGAAAGCGGATTCTAGGCCTTTCCTATAGATACCAGAAGCACCTCCAATAACTCTGTTTCAGTCTGAGATACTTTTTGACATTTTTTTCAACATTTTCCTATAATAAACCATTCTTACCCCAGGGCACTTACGTGAGTTGAGACTGTGCAAGGAATACATCTGAGTTTACCCTTAATAATAGTAAATCAATAATTTGCACGTGTAAAGAACGTGCCAAATGAAGGAAACTTTAAAAAGTTCTTTGTACACCAATTTCCTACTTCTGTTACTAAAATGATCATTTCACGTTTGTTTTAAGTTAGGGGATTTTTTAGTGTGTGTTCTTTTCTTTGTCGTCATTTTTGTTTTGTTTAAACAGCGAATTATATATCACTAAGGCAGGATGAAGTGGAAGGAGATGAGGAAGAGTGCTGGGAGCTATAGCGCTGCACACCAAACCTAACTATTATCACTGAACCTTCAAGTGGTTTAAACAGCTCCTCAGCAGGAGCACCTCCTGTGTAAATGTTAAACACAATGAAGCATATGGTTGCTGATATCATATTCACTTTACTGCAAAACAAATATCATATCTAGCATTCACCAGGACAAGTATACATAGCACTGAAATCTACAGCACGGAGTTTATCCAGTTTTTCTAATACAAATGGTTACATCGTTTTCTCAAAGAATGGAAAAGAAAAGAATGGCTGGTTTTGACCATTACATTCCACAACACCTAGGTTTTGCTTCACAAAACATTAATTCAGAACAATGTAAGAATAGCTCCCAGTCTGCACCAACATGAGAACTCCTGGGTAAGGATTACAGATTACCCATGTGTGGAACATTTTCCTACATTCAGGCTGAATATGGGCAGGAAATAGAGTAACAATTGGACACTGCTTTTTAGACAGAGAGCTGCTTGGTTAACAGAAGCTCAGCAAGTTCAAGGCTGTCATCTACTGTAATGATAGCAGACCTCATCTTGGATGACGCTGAGTCTGCTCCTCTTTGTGGAGCAATGCACGACACAAAACAGTTCTCAGAAATGAGGAAATCATTTTTCAAATTGTTAAAACCTTTGTGCAAACTGAACCCTTTCAGAACTACTGTTTTGAAACTTCTCAAATCTACCTTTTTACATGAACAGCCCCCCTCATAAAACAAAATGACAGAAGCAATGTGATTTGTTCCGTTACACTCTAAATTGACATCCCAGCTACAGGACTACAAAAGTGCTGATGACTAAAAAAATACATAACACACATATGACACAAATACACACACATTTTCCAGCAGTCAGACATAATTAGCACAATGTTCAACTAGTTTGCATTTTGCGTGCCCTTTCCTAACAAAGGGAAGCTTGTCAGCAGTTCTGATAAGCTGATGGAACTACACTTTATATGATTTAGAAACGTGTACAAAAATAGAGTAAAGGAAATCCTAGGATTTGCAAGAATATCTAGGTATCTCACTGCCATTTCTGAAGAATGTGTGTGCATTTGAGACAACACAAACATGCTCTTTTATATCTAGAGTAGCAGACTATATTTTAAAAAGCTAACTCAAACATTCAAGGTTCCTGTTCAAACCTGTTCTTAAATACTGTATAAACTGGCATATATTCAACAATGTAGAGATTAATATGATATTCACACATTCTTCTTTCTTCCAGAAATAAATATATATATGTATATATATTTTTTTTTAAACAGACCTAAAATAAGAGAATAAATAGACAAAAAGTATACAAAATGAGCTTCTCCAAGTTGTGCCCCCCCCCCCCCCCCCTTCCCTCCCTTAGCAGTTTAGGATTTAATCTTCCTTCAACAGTATTGTTTCATGAATAGTGAATGATGATTTCCTGGGGTATAGTTGCAGGTCAAAATTTTCCCTCCTACATAAGAGTGCTTCTCAAGTCTTGGGATAGCTCATTACACGTTTTGTAACACTACCAGAGAATCATGTTGCTGTATTAGCTCCTTTTACTGCTCTCTAATGCATTCATAAACCAGTCTTTTTTTTTTTTCTTGGGTGGGCATGATTTGTCCCCATTCTCAGGCTGGTCTGTGACACGTTGCCTTCTGACATCTGCGAGTGTCACCAACCTTTCTAACACCCCGCCCATTACTTGTTGGTCTACATCCCAGTCTGTAGTACACACAAGCACACCCACTGGACACGTGCAAATTTCTGGCACTTCCAGCAGCTGTTTCCAGAGGAAAATACATGCGGGTTAAATCTTCAACGGAAGATCTTAGTCAGTAACATATGCTGCATTAAATGCACAGTAATTTGTTTTCTTGAGCTGTGCCATATTTGAGGGGTGTCATTCCTTTCCTATGGCATCACCCAGATTAGGGAACTCGGTAGGGCTCGCAGATTCCAGATACTGGATGCACACCCTGCCTGCATCCCTGGTGTGTTGTAATCTGACCTCCTTACGTGCTCTGCGCCGTGACCTCCATGCGAACAAACACATCAGCAGCTCTCGGGCCAGGTCGTGGCAGAAGGAACAGGCAGGGGCTGAGCTGGGTGCCTGAGCGCAGCTGGTACCGCACAGTACCACTAGGGAACAGCCTTGTCTCCTCCTTGGGCTGCTAGTACCATTGCAAGTTACAGC
Organism: Aythya marila; assembly: GCF_965140915.1. Taxonomy (NCBI): domain Eukaryota; kingdom Metazoa; phylum Chordata; class Aves; order Anseriformes; family Anatidae; genus Aythya; species Aythya marila. The sequence goes on along the minus strand of NC_139045.1, from coordinate 2,562,023 downwards.
CAGGGAAAAAATAAGAAGATTGAGAGCACCAACACTGTCCCTTGGTCTTTTCAATTCTTACTTGGATGTCCATCCTGGGTGATAGGTTGTTATTCAGTCACTCTCTACTTATATTTGAAGTTATTATTATATCTGAAGCTCTTATATGATTTGGCTTCTTCAAAAAATATTTGCAGTAAAATTGACTTCCCAACTAGGGGTGATAGCATGCTGAATTACACACTGTTTAATATAACTGTAGCATTTTACTTCAAAGCATTGTTTGCTCTAGTGTTAGTACAATTGTATTTATTTCCTTAACATCTACTTTAATAAGGGATTTGTTATTGGAAGTTGTACGGTTCATCACAATGCAGCAGAAGCAGTGGATGACCTTACCAGACTGTTAAGCAAGGTCGTCAAAACACCAAAGATCAGAAAAAATACCTGATCTAAACCTTGTATATGTTCCTATCAAAACTACCTTAACAATGGTGCTATATGAACTCAGAACGAGTCACAGCTAGTTAAGCCTTGGCCCTTGTCTGGAAATGCAGTGGAGTACCAGCATATGAGCAGTTCAGCAGAAACCACAATTCAGTATGTGCCCCTGCTAGGTCCCTGTGTCATCATTTAGAGGTCCACACACAGCATGCTGAGGAACATCACTGAGCATTTCTTTATTTCTTTCTATCCCTCTGTCCTGGTTTCAGTTAGGACAGAGTTAATTTTCTTCCTAGCAGCTGGTAGAATGCTATGTTTTGGCTTAGGATGAGCAGAGTGCTGATAACACCCCGATGTTTTAATTGTTGCAGAGCAGTGCTTACACCAAGCCAAGGACGTCTCAGCTTCTTGCTCTGTCCTGCCAACAGGCAGGCTGGGGGTGCAGTAAGAGCTGGGAGGGGACAGACCCAGGACAGGTGACCCAAACTAGCCAAAGGGGTATTCCATCCCATCTGGGGTCATGCTAAACAATATATAGGGGTGGCTAGCCGGGGGAGGGGGGCTGGACTGCTCGGGGTTAGGCTGGGCATTGGTCAGCAGGTGGTGAGCAATTGCATTGTGCATCACTTGTTCGTACACATTATTAGTAGTAGTACTATTATCATCATTCTTGTTATTATTATTAGTTATTATTATTATTGCTATTATTATTTTCCTGTCTTAATAAACTGTCTTTACCTCAACTCACGGGCTTTACTTTCCCATTTCTCTCCCCCATCCCAGAGAGGGAGGGGGGAGGGTGAGCGAATGGCTGTGTGGTGTTTAGCTGCCGGCCGGGTTAAACCACTGCACCCTCCTGCAGGTATTTTTTTTACTTTTTTTTAAGACACAGGTGGTTTCAGTCAAGGGACATTCAGAATAAATTGGGTAAGTGGGTTAGTAAAAGAAAGACAATGACAGATACCCCCCAGCCCCATGAGACAATGACAGCTAAGGTGACAGCAAAGGTTATATCCAGCAATACATTAACCGTGTAGCTGCAGAAACCACAGTAAAATATGCAGATTGGCAGATGTCCTAAAGGAAACTTCAAATTTGCTATAGAATTGTACGCATATAGACTGCCAAGGTAAGGTTTTTTCCGGGGCAACAGGCAGGAATATCTATCTTTACCCTTTGCCTCCCTTTCTCCCTGCCATTTTACCCATTCAGGCTCTCTTGCTGTGCTTATCACCACAATTTCTTAATCCTCTCATCTTCAAGAAGCAAACAAATTAATAAATGTGTGATTAAGTCAGCTGTTCAGAAAATTTCATCCTGCTGACAGAAGAACATCTTATCACATGATACAGACAACAAACAACATATAAGGACTAAGAAAAATGAAAACAAATCCTCAGATAACCATGTGGCCTACTCACATTTTTTGGAGTTCATTTGCTCCAATCTGGACACCGACACAGAGCTCTTTGCCAGGACACCTACTCATTTTTCATATGGTAGACCTAAACAGTTAGCTCTAACTCCACGATACATAACATTTGTTTTAGTAAACAAAAGAAATCTTTCATAAACAGTTATTCCTAAATAGCTTAGAGCTTTACTCCTACAGCTCTGGTCAATAATTTCTCTCTCTTTTTTTTTTTTTAGTTTTTAAGTTACAAAAATGCAGCCTACATGCTGCAGTGGGCAGCCATTTCTGGCAACTAACACTACTAAAAGGCATTTTAAAATGCTTAAAAAAAAAAAAAAGATACTGTCACCAACAGTTGTGTAGACTTAATATCCAAAGCCTGTCAAAACATCAAACAACATATATGCTCATGTTCCTAAAGGAAATGACAAATTTTGGAAATATAATCAGTCCCTTTACAAAAAAGGCAAGCTGTGCCTAAGTATGCGAGTTATCCCCAGTACAGACATTGTGTATTCTCTGAAAGACAAAGTGGAGGAGGAGGTCTGCACGCATTCCTATAAATGCCCACTCCGACTGGCTCGGAGGGAATGCATGCTGCTAAGACATTCTTCAGGCTCTGAGAGTCAGCATCACCTACAGCCTACTGTAACAAACTGCAGAAGAATGACAGGCATCCAAGCTAAAGCCTGTGTGTGTGCACATGCACACACAAGCATGCGTGTGGAAATGCAAATGCAATCAGTCTGAAACTATTTGAGATCTTGGCCCGAGTTCCCCACACATTCAGGACTGATTTCTTTTTCCTAGGGATAGGATCTGTGTGGAATCAGAATAGCAATGGGGATGGCACCCTTACATCCACAACATGGTGGTTATGGCCTCAGTGCGGGGGCTTATGTCTAAAACTTGCTTTCTGTGGGGATATAAAGTCCACTCCTCAGGGCAAAAATGACATTGCCAGCTTTCCCCAAGCATATTTGGTTTGACAATGGTGTTATTGAGACCACTGGTCAACTTTTAACATCAGAACCATGCTCCGTTGTTCTGATTCTGTGACAACCCGGCGGGCTCTGCAGAACAGAACGCACCCAGGGACCTTGGGGTTGTTTGCAACACGTACCCAGCACGGACACTCCATGTCATTTTGCATTAAGTGCCAGCACTGGTTTGTGCTCAAGGAAATAGATTCTGCAGAATGAGGACAGTGCTGCAATGTGAATGCCAAAGAGTTCTGTCCTTTCTCAGGCATGTTACCTCCTTGTGAAATGAGATTCTGAAGCCATAATAAACCTTCCCTAATTCACAAGGAAATAGATCTAAGACAAGCAGAGAGAAAATCAATTCTTCCTCACAAGCACTTAATTTACATCCTGATAAGATTTGCATACTCTTGAGAAGTTTGTGCTTACACATTGGCTACCTTGCAGATAAACACTAGAAGAAAATATAAAATAAAAATGAAAGCATTATCCACGTTTGGAGCATTAAGGGTCTTCCTTGGTACTACAGCTGCTCAGCAAACCAAGCAGATGAAAGAAAAGGCACAGGAGACTGATTTCAGCAGCTTTTGGTCAAAAGCCAAGGAAACCTTTTGGCACAGCAGACGATGATTGCTGTGAATGACAATATCTGGTCCACAGAAGGCATCAAGTTTATCGTACCTTTTTTGTACAGCTCCCCGCTCCCACTATTTTTGGCTAACCACTTAGGTAGGTGTGAATCAACCAACTTGTCACAATTGTTGACAGTAGTTAATGAGCTAGGGAGGAAAGGAATTTCCAATGAATTTGTTTGCCTGAACACAACATTTGTTCATGGCCCAAGACAACTCTGAAGGGTTCAAACTGAGAACACAATTATACAATATTAAGAATTGTCCTACGTTTTGTTTGATGTATGAAGGTGATATAACTGTTTACGAATATGACCTACCCACAGCTTTGCCTACTGATTTGTATTTGTCCCTTTTCAACACTGCCACCTCCATGTCTGCTTTGACACGCAATTTAGAGTTTCATAATCATGAGTTCTGGCATTGTAATTTCTATTTTGTAAAATCTCAGAAGACAAGGCATGCTGTCCTGGAAAAACACTTCAAGTTGAATGACGAGCAAGTTTATCATGAAGTACACACTCCCAGTACATTTCTTAAGAATACACTCTACTCTAGCCATGCAAACACTGGATTTTATTTCTGTTAAAGAGTTCAAGAAGTTAATAAACCAAAAATTATTCATTTTTTAATCAGTGCTGGTTAGGACTTAGCTAGTATATCACAATACAAAAAAAAAATAAATAATAATAATAATACGCAAACAAAACATGCAAGGCTTACAGAGTATATCTCCAGATCATTTTCAGTATGACACATTTAGGGCCTTTTGACATCTTTTTAATCTGTGTGGTAGCCAAGAACTCTCCCCAAAACATTCGTAAGAATCTCAAACTGTCATTTTTTTTTAATTTATTTATTTTTAGAATCCTGAATTCATTTTGAAAGTCATCTCAAAATTTATCACCACCTGAGAGTGATATAACCTTCATATCCTTGAACTTTACCCAAGCTCCCACAGAATGGTACTCTCAGTGGCCTTCAGAATGCAGGTTTGACTCAAACTCACTACTCAGTCTGGGACAAGGAAGGTAGTAGCTAGACCCTCGAAGTCACAAATTCAGCCTGGAGAAGAGAAGGCTCCATGAAGACCTTACAGGGGCATTCCAGTACCAAAAGGCAGGCCTACAAGAAAGCTGGGGAGGGACTTTTTGTCAGGGAGTGGAGCGATAGGGCAAGGGGAAATGGTTTTAAATGAAAAAAAAAAAAAAAAAAAAAAAGGTAGATTTAGATTAGATATAAGGAAGAAATCCGTCACTCGGGGGTGGTGAGGCACTGGCACAGGTTGCCCAGAGAACCCGTGGATGCCACATCCCTGGCAGTGTTGAAGGCCAGGTTGGATAGGGCTGAGAGCAACATGGTCTGGTGGGAGGTGTCCCTGCCTATGTCAAGGGGGTTGGAACTGGGTGACTCTTAGGGTGTCTTCCAACCCAAACCATTCTATGAAATCTCTTGTTTTCTTCTTTTTACACTACTAGGCGTAGTCTGTATGGAGTTGTATGATGAAGAACAATCTAGCTCCTTTGCAGATTGTCTTACCATGACCTCAAGGAGGGTAGGAACTACAAGACTGGAACAAAGTGTTTGATTACAATCAAGTACAAACACTGCTACCGCAACCAAAGTGTTTTACTTTGCCTGGCCAGATTTTAGACTGCAGATATTACTTGAATATCTGCAAAGACAACAGCACCTGAAGTACTTATGATGCTACAGGAGAAGTCATATACCACAGCTCAATATGCTCATGGCTGACCTGGGAGCCATGTACTCCTAAAATCAAGTGAAGCTATGGCTTATAACAGCATCCAGTTATAACATCCCTTACTGCAAGGTCCTCAAACCTGCAACATCAAGCTTGGGTGAAGAATTCTAAAGCAGAAGAATTGTGATTTACCTGTCTGTAAATGAAAAGCATGGATTAGTTTTCATCATCATCACCCCCCTCCCCCCGCCACCTCTCCCAGATAACAGCCATCACAGGCAGCTCTAACAGAGTTTCAGGTGAGCTCAGCTGTGCATGTAGTCTGAGTCCTGCCATCTTCCTTGAGACACAGTTCAGCTGAAATCAAGCAGGCCTATCCTAGCCAACAATTATTTCAGCTCTAGTGCATTGCACAGCCCTGGCTTTGCCTTTCACCTTTCCTAAGACAGCTCTTTCCATTACTGCACTCCCAGGGAGGCCTGACACCTCTGAGTCTCATTCTCTGACCTTGCAGTTGTATTATTCTATGCCTAATGACACCCGTCCTTACATTTTGTCCTTATCCACTGATAGGACACTGAACACAAGATCAAGGTAGCATGGTAAGGTTTTCTCTGCTTCTCTATCACACAGCTTTCCCCACAGCCTCTGTCTGTTCCTCTGACACTGTTAGTTGTTTTTCTCCTCCCCCTTCAGCATCACTATGTATTTATTACCTACTCTCAGAGAGCATTCCCTATGTTGGTCACTGAAAACTGCTGATAGCTCTTGAGAATCAGCAATTTTGAATCGTTCTGCATTGTTAAGGATAAGTTAGCAGTTAAGGCTCCATATTATCCACATCACCCTTTCCCCTCACAAAGGATGGGCTGTGCTAGCGTTCGACTGCGTCTGACTTTAATCAGGAACTCTGCAGCAGTGCTTACGTTTCAGAGATCTCTCTTGCTGATACACAAGAAGCAGGCACAGATTTGCATAACGTATTCCATCAAGTTCAACTGGATACAATAGTGTAACAGAATACAATGTAGGGTAGTAATAGGGGGATACAAAAGAGGGCCACACACCACTCAGAGGAACAATTCCAGTTATTTCGTTACCTAAAAAATAAAATGACCAAAAGAAAATGATGCATGCATGTTTTCAGGTCATGATTGTATAAAGCTAACTGTATGAGTCACAATTATGTAATAAACAGCAAATAGCATGTACAGTCTGAATAAAATCTGTGGCTCGCAAATGCTTTTGAAGGTCAGGTCAATGCAAATGGTATTTGTTTTTTCCTCAGAATTACAGAACCGGACATGTTTAAGGATGAGTGCAATCTTTCAGCACTGTAAGTATATCAGATACTTAAATAGGGGAGGAAGGAAGTAGAAAGATTTCCAATCCTTAATACGTACAAAATAAAGCTCATTTTGGCTACGTGATAAAAGTCCTATCCTAACATGGGCCCTACCTAGCTGTGGGGCTGACTGAGGAACCCAGGGGTTTCATCATCCACTCTTGTAGCACAGCAAGGATTCAGCATGAGCTAGCAGACACTGTTCCCTGTGCAGTCACCCAGTTAAAGCAGTGCAGGATGCAGTTTGTGGAGCCCAGCTTCATGCTGCCATGATGGCAGGATGAGCTTCCTGATGCAACAGAGCCAGCTCCCAGGCTGCAGCCTGTTTGCATCTAGCTAGTATGCAAGACCAGCGTCTGCTCCTCTGTGGCTGGTACAGACATGCCCCATGTTACTTTCAGCCACTGTTACACTATTTAGACCTCCACATTTAATTTCCTTTTTCCTCTTGGCTTGCAGCATCTCTTATATTTGCGTAAGTTATTGAACCAGGGTTTTGGTTTTTGTTTGTTTGTTTGCTTTTAAATAAAATTATATTTAATTCAACAAAAATTAAAGCAAGCAGGTAAATGATACAGTTCCTATATACTGTGATATCTTACTAGATAAATGGAATCAGGTAACAGCAAATCCCATATTTCCTCTCAAAGTAACCACCTAAGTTGTGAATTTGGCTGACTTCCCAATGTTCCTTACTAACTCTTAGCATCTCAGAGTTTCTGGTACATAAAATTCTTATCTTAATTAGTATTCCTCTCCCTCCCCTTCCTTACTTATGGGTTTGGAGGAGAAAAAGTACAGTATGACCTCCTATGTAGCACAGGCTACAGAAGCTCCTAGGGTGATACCAAACTACACTTGTAGTGCAAACATAGCTTACAGATTGACATCACCTGCAAATTCTGAAGATACAGCAGAAAATCTATCCATGTGATTTGGTGGTAAAGTTCATGTGCAGTTAATACAGCATTTAATTTATACTAGGAAACTAATATTATGAATGCATTATTCCTATGAGCTTATCTTTTGTCCTGCCTGTAGAAACCACGTTGCTATATGTTTTGTGTACTTTCACTGTAAATGTTTGGAAGATGCTCCTAACTTCAAAACAGACGAACCTGTTCTGAGTTCTGTTCTGTATGTCAACTGAGGAACAGAAAGGCTCAATTCAAATCCCCACCCATAAAAGCAAATATAGTTAATCACCCTTAGACATATATATTTAACTTTTTATATTTTTACTTGCAATTGGATTAGTTGGGATTTGGAACGTCACACTGCACACAAGCCTGCAGGGAACAGTACTGAAAGCTCTGGGCAGGACAGGGAGAAGAACAATAGAACAGCCACTGCCACCCATTATGTTGGGGCACACCCCACCAAAAAAATGTTCCTTAGCAACACCTCATGAGAGGTAAACCTTACCTCAAAAATGACAACAAATTCTATGACGTACCCACTCAATTTCCTTTTGTTTCTCCATTTGGAAAAGAGAGCTTCTGGCACCAATGTCCTGATATTAATTGTGCTACAGAATGCCAGCAAGAAAGTGACTGATACTGATAATAACAGTGAAAGATCTCAGACTTTTTTTAATCATTTTTTGAACTTTTTTCCTCTTTTGAGTATGTGATGGTTTTCATAAACTCTGCCATTTTCTCTCAATCACTTTCTCCAGTGTAATAATGATAGAGTAGAAGCGGTACATTCCTGAGAATAGACATGAATTACTACCAAAAAGTAGGTAAAAGAATGTTAAATTTTCAAAGTCAAAGATGAATTACAGAGCACTAAACTTAAATTTTGCTCCCTTTTATGCATACACTACAGTACAGTCTACACTTACAGGCAGAAACAGATTCCTGGGGTTCTCAGCTCCAGGAACAATCAGCATCACAATCTCTTCCACCTATTAGAAACTCTCCTGCTATTTAATCTCCTTAAAGATTGCAATACTGAGCTATAGTATATACAGCACACACACAATTTTAGCAGAATTTAACTTCCAAACTCTAACAAGTCTCTACTAAGCATGTACAAATCTCTGATGTTTCTGAGATCTGCTCCTTCAATAAACTATTCCTCTATCAAACACCAAACTCCTGCTTCTCAGAATAGAGACAGCAAAGCTCAACTGATCTTTAATGTTTATTTAACACTAGAAAAATAGTGTATTCTTCCTCTTTCATCCTCTTTCCTTTTCATCTTTCTTTTCAAATGCCCTTGATACCATAGCCAAAATTATAATGTCATTAGGCACAGGCAGGGAAAGATGGATGGAAAATTTCAGAGCAAACTGGTAGGGAGAAGAAATGCCATAACGTGCTACAAAGCATTTTAGGATGCAAAGCACCGTGCAGTTTTAACAATAGATGGCACTATCTTGTTTTTCTGAAATTGATACTTACGATCTATGTATATTTATTGGACACTAGGCAGGACACATATAGATTTTTTGCATGCTAAGCATTTCTCTCTTGCTACACTGAAGAACAGCACCATCTTCAATAAATGACTGCACAGAGTTTATTTAAATGTAGCTTAATTTAAGAAAAGAATGGAAAACCAATTTCATTGAAGCCATTTTTTGGAAACTAAATCAGTACTGAACAGTACAAAGCACAAGTGGACAGAAAACACAAAAGACCTTTTTCTCCAGCAAAGCACACAGAAGCCAAAGAGGTTGTGAAAATATTTAACATTTAACTAACATTAAATTGAGGAGAAGCTTGCCTTAAATTACAGCATTCACCTAAGGTGATTAAGCAACCTTTTTGGCACAAAAATAATGAAATGAAGGAAGAAAAACCAGACATGAAGTGACTCTACTCTTTCAAGACTCACATTTCCTGCTCTACTGAAAGCAGCATCCAGAATTACATTCTTCTGTGATGAAGCTATAGATAGAAGTTGGCAGTGTTTTGGTGAATAAACCTAAAAAAATAAAGCTAGTAGATGCATTGAGAAAGTATGGAAGAAATGCAAGTTACAGAAGTTTTTGGAAAATGAAACACTAAGCACTCCTCAAGAGCGCTTCACAGTGTCAATACAGAATGGCATAGCATATCCAGTATTTGTAACAGGTTTGCAGTGGGTGCTCTGATGGTTGTGCTTTAGTCAAAACAATGCCATTGATGTTTGATTTCAAATAAAATTAATAAAATCAATGAAGATTTCCCTAAAACCCTAGATCCCACTTTTTTTTTTTTCCATACAAAAAATGCACACTCCTCAGTTTTTGGAAGATCACTACCTGGATATTCTGTTTTGCCTGATGCTGTTTCATAGGATAATTTCTTGTATTCTTCCTGCTTGTGCATTTTCACAATACCTGATGTATCCTAAGCTGCTTCTAACGACAAGCCAATGAAAGGACTCTACCTGTAGTACTGGAGGTCAAGATATCAAACAGGCTCCCTCTATGTTTGTGGTGCCATCCTGCAGCATAAGAAAGTTGCAGGGGTTGTTTACTCACACAGCTGTGAAGGTCACAGCAAAAACTCATATCTATTAAGAAACCCTTTAGTGACATTGCTTCTAAACACAAGATTTCAAAAGGGCTTCAATCACTACGTTTCGATAGTTGTAAAAGCTGCTGTGAAGGAAGGTCAGCAGCCAACTAGGAAATGCCCCTGCAGAGAGGCCTACCAGTTAGTGTTATGTGTCGTATTCACATTTATAAGGAGAAAGTTAAAAGTATTTTTACACCACTAGTCCCCACTTCTGTCTGATACCAGACTGTATGGATCCAAAAGCCTCTTTCCCCTTAGGATTTTACCCCCTCCTTCTCAACACTATGCTCAAAACAGGTTCTAGAGACTCACAGCATACGACTTCTTTTCCTGCCCTATCAAACTGGCAGCCATCACTGACCCCAAACGTCTCTGGCAGCTTTCATTTACCCAGCTGAATTCCAGTCATTCTCCTGCAGTCTGCCTCTTCGAGCCCTTTCTCAATATTGGCATTGGGAAGATGGCAAAAACACAAATATGTTGCATGACGCACAGGTCTATTGCATTGTCCCGTACAGAAGGCACTAGAAACCTTCTACAGTTTTATCTTCAACTTTTGTCAACATTAATGAAAAATTAACCCACTAAAGGCAAAAGAACCAGCCAGGAGAGTTGAACACCGAAAAGTTACACCAGTCTGTATTACCCCATTTCTACGCTGATAACTTACACCAGCACATGCCTGAACTTTGCAAGTCACAAAAAGCACAGCTTTTCCTGAAAATTACTCTGCAGAAGTAGAAAGTTACCATCACCTTGTTTCTCCTTTTTCATATTATTACGTACCAAAAGCTCTATGAAATGGCAGCACCATGCCTGCTGGTTGCTGCTTCAAATGCACCAAAGTTTCATCTGCATTCACAACTGGACACGGGCACCAGCCACGCATCTTCCCTGTGTCATGTAACTGTTTTGAAAGACAAAATGCGATATGAGGAATCCTGGGGGTTTGGTGATTTAATTACCAAAGCCATATTCCTATTGTGCCTCACTGCAGACACTGAGCCGTTCAGGAAAACAATGCTCCCTGTGAATATGGCTTGGAAGCCTGAGAAGTTATAGAGGGATTGCACAGAAATGTGTGGATACTTAACAAATGAAATCTCAAGGAAGCATAAATTAAAGTTTATCCCTGCTATTTTGTTAATCTCAAAATACTGCAAGACCAAAAAAAAACACCACCACAAGTAACCTAGTATTCTGTCTGAGGTACAGTCTAAGAAAAATCAAAAGCAAAATCTAGTTATCAGCTAGGAAATACTTAAGGATGTGTTATCATAAGAGAAAACAGAACAGCAACAATAGACCCCAGCATTTCATTTGTTCCACTCAATAATAATAGATACAGTACTTCAGTCAAGGGAACCACACAAACTGCATTTCCAACTTATAATCCATTACCAACATCATACAGTATACACATAAACACTATGTACCTAAATAACTCATCAGACTGATGCCTAGAGCAAGGAACACTACTCTCATTCTTGCATCATTTTTTCTGTTAAAGTCTGATTTATAGACTGAATCCTGCAGAAAGTGTATCAAGTAGAAATGCTTGTTGTCAAAATGATTTACTTAAGTGCCACACCACTCTTTAAAACCATGCCCCAGTACTTGTACTGGAGGGGACGTATAAACTCTGCTAGAGATATGCTGATTGCACTACAGAATGGGAAATGCCAAATTACTTCAATCTATTTAGGTAATACTATCAGCATACAGAAGTCTTTTTGATAGCTGATAATCGTATTTCACAATTTTTAGTGCATTAAATAATACCCAAACAAGGAGCTAGAAGGAGCCAACTCTTTCTGGAGACAACAAACAACAGGAATGCTTAGCGTTAGGGACCAGCATGGAAACATATGTTAATGTGCACTACTAGATATACATCTCAGTGACACGTCCGGGGGAATTAACCACTCCACACTTCCAATCTCAGTAGTGCTCCCTTTTATAAAATACAAGAAATGTCAAACTGGTAAATCCCATTTAAAACTATATTAAATGCCACTGTTGAAGCATTCGTTTGGACGTGGCATATTGATATGATACATATAATACACATAGATTACATAATCATATAAGAATGCCGTTGTAACCTATCACTCAGCAATACGCATTATGGGGCAACTGTTAGGGCAGTGGATAACTATAGCCTATTAAAAGGTAGATGATAATTATTTTCAAAGGAAGTTGCACCCAGTTTTTCTCAGCTGCATTCGGAACATTCATTGCCAGTCACTTAGGAATTTTGCAAAACAACTGTTTACTTGTCAAACTTGCATTCCCTGTTTCTAGAGAAGACACCACATAGCAGTGTTACCTCTCATTAGATTGCAAAATGTTAATGCTAGAATTGCCTTTCACCTGTAAAAAGGTGCATTCATGAAAAAATAGAAAGAGAGAGGCAGAACCTAAGAAAATTTAAGTACACGGTTATAATTTGGGATTTACAGCTCATTCTAAATAAAACAAACATCCAAACTCATCTGGAAAACAATTGTGCATGAAAGTTTAGTGAATGGGTTTGAATAAAAATTGAATAACAAAACTATTATTGGACTATAATCATTACAATAATTTGATTTGCAGAACTAGATTAAAACAAAAACAAAAACAAAAAAAACTTATGCATCATTTACATGAGTAATAGGCTCAAAGATGCTAAGCATAATAGAAACAGATTCCTATCTGTGCACTTAATGTCACTATTTAAATTCTTGGGCATTTGGACCAAACCAAACAGCAATTTAAGAGGAACAACTTATTACATATAAGCTCTCATGTTTTCATTTATAATTACTGATAAAATATGAATTGACTGTGTTTTTGCAGTTGCAGAGCAGAAGGGATTTGCATTTGCATGGATTTAGATTTTATATACAGAATGAACCATAAGCAGTTAAAATGCTGCAGCCAGAGAACAAACAGCCTTCTCAATCAAAAATAAATAAGTAAATAAATGAAAACACCTTGAAATCAAAGACAAAAGAAGAAACCAATTTTGTATCCTTTTGTGGTAACCTGTTTTTTTGTTTGTTTTTTTTTCTTTTTTTACCCTCTTCGAGGACTTGGATGCTTTGTGCTATTTTAATGCTCAGGCTATCATTTTCCTAAAGCACTTGAATGAACACTGAGGGACAAAGGTATCATTCTGAAGGGCGTAGCTGTTGCAGTGAGGTAGCCCTGAGATCTTTATTCTGTTGATTCAGTGTCTCTTCAGATCAGGTGAATGGTAGGAGGTGCATCTGTCAGCAACTTTGCAACTTCATCTTTATTGCATACTCCCATGCCAATGCAAGCAGGTCAACAATGTCTTAGTGGAACCTATTGATGGCCTGTATCTTCACCACCAAGGGTATAATCAGAACGGGATATACTATTCAGTGAGCAACAAAATCTCTCACACACACCCTAAATATATATGCTGAAGTCTGTTTTCTTAAACTGTGTCTTTGAAAGAAAACTGGAAGGGAACTTACTGCCTGACATCCAGCTGCTTTATTGTTTAGATGACCCAGATTGTGTTTTCAAACACATTTGTTCAGCTGAGCTATGAACTGGCTTCTTCAGGGAAAAAGAATTATGCAGAGCATTAAGGCCGATTAGAAGACACCTCCTTTCATTTCTGAATTCAGAGAAGTCCTGCAATGTTCTAACAAAAACTGGTCAGGAAGATCAAAGGAGCAGGGATGGCAATTAGCAGATTGGCACTTATCCCTCTTCAAAAGAAACAGTTTGCAGCTTTTGTTAATAAGAAAAAACTACTACCATATTTTAAAGGGCTCTTAGCAAACTATCTTAAACCACAGGGGCATCTGTGTAAGGCTCGTGAAAGATGTCTGCTTATTTTAAAATCCTAATTGGTGAGAAATATCTGTTCATTCTGATGAGGGAAGAGCCTCAATAATCTAATTAACATAGATAAATAAAAAAAATAAAAAATAAAAGGACGGTGCAGACTGTACAGAATTTGGAACACTGAAAGAAAAAATAATAAAGGACACCATAGATATTAACTGTAGCACTTACAAAGGAAGTCCAAAGAAACAACGAACACTACACCTGACAGAATCCCCCTTGAAAACATATTACAGGCCTAAGAAATAAGCTTCATACTGAAGGTCCCATTTCTGACTGAAGATACAAATGGCTATGGGTCAGAGAAGAGCTTACTGGATTTTATGAATTCTTTAAAGCAGTAAAAGCTCTCTAGTAATTCCCTGAACAGACAAGAGGATGTAAAGCCATACATTGACTAAACATGGGCATTACAGAGTGAGAAAGCAGTAACAGATGCATAAGAAACAAGACATTAGAACCATTGCTGAACGAAGCTACCACAGCCAGGAGAAGGTCTTTGTTGAGTTTTGGTTTATCCTCCAAGGATTCAAGGATGTCTTTGGCCAAGCTGAAAACACAGCCAAGTCAGTTAATACAGAACATGCAAACAAGCAAAAATGCAACTTCCCTTCAGTAGCTAAATGCCTTATCTCAAAACATAAGCATGAAGATTAAGTGCCTAATTATCTAACCAAGGTTTGTCTCCAAAAGGCAACTCACGGACATACTGAATCAAAGAACAACAAGGGAATGGCTGAAACTGCTGCAGTGCCATTATGCAAGACTGGTAAAGGCAATGCAGAAGACAGATGAGGTTGGCACTTGGAATCTCAGGCACTGCAAAACGTTTTTGTGCCAAAGCCAGAACAGTCTTCTGCAATATACAAGTTAAACACAGAATCACACTTCGAAATGAAAAATAACCAAACAGAACTCCTCGCAGATAATACAGTTTATGATACTAGGTATAACTGAATAGAGAAACAGTATTAACTTAGTGGGAGATAGCACCAAAAATGTTATCAGCATGAAGCCGTAACAAATTGCTGGCAGCTGGTAACTTCCAGAGTACTGAACACATTTATACCTGAGCTGCGGAAGAGCAGACCAAAAATATGTACTACTTCTGGCCCAACACAGGTGAGATGCACCATGTTTCATCCAGGATTTCTCTAACTAACTAATTAAAATAAATCAAAAACAAAAAAAGACATCCCACAGCTTAAGTCAGATTGCTATTGTATTTAGGCCATGGTACTTATGTATTTCTACAGACTTCTAACACGCCATGAGGAATGCATGCTTCTCAGGACACCGTGCTGCAGTAAACAGCAGCGTGTGCTGTGACTGGAGGAAAAGCACTGCTGCACCTGGGAAGGATTTACAGATTTATGGTTCTTTCCTCAGCAATCTGTGTAATACAAACACAACATTTGGGCTCATATTTGACAGGCTACTGTGGGACAAGTGAGGTGACAGCACCAAATTTTTGGCCAACAATTCAGAGATCGTTTGAGAGAATGAATGGGGGGAGTGGGGGGTAGGATGGGGGGTCAAAAAGACACATAATTTGATGCCTTCGCCTCAGGAACTGCTGAAGAGCCACCACCCTTTGTAGCAGAAGAATTATGTCCAAGGGTGGAAAGTGGCCCACCCATCAATGCCTGAGACTGACTCAGACTCCCCAGATTTACTCCACCCTAACACAGATCATCTCCTGATCCATCCCTTGCAGTGGGTGTTCTCTTCGCTCCCATTCTTTTCTTCTCCTAAGCTGTCACAGTTCCTACTTTGGCATGCCAATGTCCCAGAAAGCCTGGCATACAGGTAGATAAATGCTCAGATTTTATTAAAAACAAACAAACAACAGCTTCACTTCAGGGAAACTACCTCTCTTCATGACATAAGATTACATTATGTGTTTCCAGCATTACTTCTCCCCTCTGGCATACTCAAGAACCAAGGAAAGTTTACACAAACAGAAGTCAAGGACTGCCCTTGATGCAGGTGACATTTTGAGGAGTTTGAACATTAATGACAGTACCCATGTTGTATTGAATATGGATAACTCCTTCATCAAACCACCACCTCAACCACAACAGTACTGGCAACCTCTACAAGCAACAGAGGCACTGTTTTGTCTTAAGTATTAATAATAATATAGCTGAAATTGCACCTAGAATTTCCAGTTTAGGGAAAGATCTACCAGCTCTCCATCTCTTCAGCAATGTGTTTCCCAACTATTATCACCATTACTTGGACTACAGACCTTTAGTGCCGGGTCCTGCACCTGGGGCGCAATAACCCCAAGCAGAGCTACAGGCTGGGAGAGGAATGGTTGGAGAGCTGCCAGGCAGAGAAGGACCTGGGAGTGATGGTGGACAGTCGGCTGAATATGAGCCAGCAGTGTGCTCAGGTGGCCAAGAAGGCCAACGGCATCCTGGCTTGTATTAGGAACAGCGTGACCAGCAGGGCTAGGGAGGTGATCGTCCCCCTGTACTCAGCTCTAGTGAGGCCGCACCTCGAGTACTGTGTTCAGTTTTGGGCCCCTCGCTACAAGAAGGACATCGAGGTGCTTGAGCGGGTGCAGAGAAGGGCGACGAAGCTGGTGAGGGGCCTGGAGAACAAGTCCTACGAGGAGCGGCTGAGGGAGCTGGGCTTGTTCAGCCTGGAGAAGAGGAGGCTCAGGGGCGACCTTATCGCTCTTTTTAGGTACCTCAAGGGAGGCTGTAGCGAGGTGGGGGTTGGCCTGTTCTCCCACGTGCCTGGTGACAGGACGAGGGGGAATGGGTTTAAGTTGAGCCAGGGGAGTTTTAGGCTAGATGTTAGGAAGAACTTCTTCACTGAAAGGGTTGTGAGGCATTGGAACAGGCTGCCCAGGGAAGTGGTGGAGTCACCATCCTTGGAAGTCTTCAAAAGACGTTTAGATGTAGAGCTTAGGGATATGGTTTAGTGGAGGGCTGTTAGCGTTAGGTTGGAGGTTGGACTCGATGACCTTGAGGTCTCTTCCAACCTAGAAAATTCTGTGATTCTGTGATTCTGTGATTTGTAAGGAGATTAATAATTCTGGCTGTTATAGAAGGAGACATGAAGTAAATGTTTCCTCCTGCTCCACACACACCACACAGACAGCCACAGAATTGCTGTAGAGAAGCCTTGCCCAGACCTGCTGCACTTAAAGCCCAAACTTGGCTCAAGTCTGCACGTGTCTGCTCTGCTTTTCTACCCCATCCAAATCATTTACAAGCTATAGAAACTGAAAGATAGTTATATGGCTGACTTGTCATGTTTTCTGAAGATCCTTGAAGATTTTCAGTTATTGCACTCAGCAGAGACTAAAGAAAACTTCTGTAACTAACTCTGTAACTACAAGGTGAGCAGGGCTGATTTTGGGGCTCAAGAAACACCGAGGAAAGAAATGCCCAAGAAGCCTGAGGAAGTCTCATACTTGACATTAAACAACTATGGTCACAGAACCTCCAAAGAGACAAAAGTCTTTTTGGCTTTTGGGGTTGTTATGTATGACTGCTGCTTGCAAAGGGCGATATTCAGATGGAATCTATTTCTTTTGTTTCCTTCTGCAGATTGAAGATGTTGAGGCTTTTCCTGGAAAAGAAAATACTACATCAGAAAAATGCTAGGCAGTACCTGGTTGGAGATGTACCAGCAGCAAGTTCTAAACCCACCACCACATGCAAAACTGAGAATCATGCAGAAGGATGGGCAGGCTGCTCAAGAGAAACACTGACAAGCCAGAGCAGCACAGACTGCTCTCACTGTATTCACCAAATAAATCAACTTTTGGATTGTGCTATCCTCGAGGAAGTGGATTTGCTTTATGAAATCCAGAGATAAATATGTCTATGGACAACTGGTCAATATGCAGCTGTTAATGCACCTTCAAAGCCAAGTGATATCTCCTAGTTACAGGTGAAATTAGAACAACATTGGGCTCAGAGGCCCACGCTAGAACTGCCTAGATATGAAAGCTCAATTAGGCAATAAAAAATTTAGTATCCCACTTATATTGTAGGGCCAACACACCTACAGGATCCATATAATTTGCATCTGTCGCTGATAGTGGTCTTTTCAGTTTAGGTATCTAGTTTAAGGATCAGTAGACAATTAACAATTGATAACCAGCTCAAATAGCTCACTTGATACCTCCGCTGCTGAGGCATTACTCCTGCACTGTCAGTGTCTCAGTTCACTCTCTCAGCTACACTGAACAATAACTCTAAATCAAAACAGAGGCAGCTGCACTAACAACGTCAGTAAGAAAAAGGCTTCAGTGCTGCCTTAAAAAATAAATCAGCATTTATTGGCGAGTCTTCCTTTAACATTGAAGTCTTGCAGCATGTTCTTAGAACCAGATTATTAAAAGCAGATAACGTACCGTATTGCTTGTGAATTGCTGCTTAAGTGGATTTTAATAATTGAGGAGGGAAAATTTTGTCTTTGTGCAGTGGAACCTTGTCAAGATAGGATGAAATGCTGGGGAGCTGAAATTTCCTTTATTTTGGCATTTTATTCTCATTTCAGTAGGATTAGAGGGAATCCTGACCCTTTTTTGCTTCTAATTAAATTATTTCAACTATCTATTAGACTTTTTATTTTTTTTCAAGGGCAGAATACAATGTAAGAAACAACTTGTTAAAAAAAGACAACTCACAGGCAGTCCAAAGCAGGCTGCTAGAGAAATTACTGCCCTTTAATTTGCACTTGATGCGTGTGCACCAGTCAAGAGAGTCACAGCCCAGGAAACAGTGTGCAAAGTGGCTGGGAGGCCACGGCATGTCCTGCATACACGTCCTTCTTCTTCCTACTTGACAGAATCAGTGCTCCTTGCTCATTAAAGTGATGCAGATAACATCTGTGTAGCCTCAAGGTCACCCTTCCAGAGAAATGCTTCAAGAACCAGCTCTCCCAATTTGAAATGGTAAAACACATGAACCGCCCCCTGCTGTGTAATTTTTCCTCTTCACCCACCAATATTTTGAACACTTGTTAACACACTTTTCCAGTCTTTCTGGTTTTCACATCCTGCTGGGGTTTTGCCAGTTTCTATACCAGAATCCTTGCCTGGAAGATTCAAATTACAGGTTTTTGTCACTGGACCCAGCCCTGTCAGCTGCAAAACAAAAGGCTTATATCTAAACGATTTGGTAGAATCAGAAGCTAGTTAAAAAGCAGATAAGAGAATTAAAATGCAAGTGATATCAGTGTCAGTGGTCATGAAGAACAAAAAATGCAATTGAAAAAATACAACCTGGTCTGATTTAAAATTCCTCTAAACACATAACCCACTTTGCATCTCCCATTCATTTTCCCTTCTGCAAGCCACTCACATTTTCCTATGAATCTTTCTGTTTCATGAGGCAAGAATCATCCCTTTTAGAAAAGAAATTAAAAAAATAAAAATACTTGGATTAGCCAGGCCTTACTGACCTTCCTTCATGAATAAACAATGAGCTTTTCCAGAACTGTGAGAGAAATTCATTATACACAATGAATGTGTTGCTTTGTTGTTAGACAAAAAAACAGTGCAGTATCAAAGCACTTTGTTCTATGCTGCTTTCACTTAGCGTACTTTCTAAATCTTGAACTTCTGGAGGAAGAAATTACCAGCTCCCCCCCCCCCAGCAAATGACTCCAAACTCTCATCACATACACGTCTCAAAAATTACACTGCAATAGATTACATGTAGCACACTTGCCTTGGTTAAGCTCTTGGCACTGGGATAGATTTAATCAAAATGGGAATACACTCATTTGTTGTTCCCCTTTGAGCTTTGGCTCTTTAAAATAAAACTACTCGAATCCTTCCTTCATGCCCTTTTTCTGGTTGAATAAAAGTGGTGAGGCATTAACACGTCAGTACTTCCAGTCAGTCAAATGTTTTAAAAACAGGAACTCACATTTTTTTCTAGATGTTAATATCTGTCAATAAAGTGTTCCTTTTCTGCTTTCAAAATATTTTTTAGACCATAATAGATTTCCACTTGACTGTCTCTTTGACTGTCTATAGAACTGTCAAATCTAATACAAAAAAAACAAAAAAACAAACTCATCATGCATGCAATTTCCAAAAACTCTTCAGGAAAAAAAACTTTATTAATGGTTTTAGGGCACTGCAGGAAAATAAAGCAAAATAGAGTAGAAAGACAAATAGAGATGGCATGGCTTGTGTCATTAACGAGTTTTATGGTATTTCCTAATGAGAGTGAAGTTGATCATTAAATTCTCTTCTTTTCCCCCCCGAGTCTTCAAAAATAAATATTTCTTAAAAAACTTTATATACTGTTAGAAAAGAAAAAAAAAAAAAATACACACTGGAAATGGCTCCAGTTTCAGAGTAGAACCATAGCAGAGAGAGACATACCAGCTTCTCTAAAATAACAAGTAACTTAGTAGGAGGATGTGCTTTTCACAAACTAGAGAAAAAGAAAGGAGTACTCAGCTCTTAATATATCAGGTTACCTGGTAAGAAGCCAGCTGTTATTCATGTAGAAATACATATTTTCAGTAAGCAATTATTTATCAAGGAAGCAACAAGGACAAGCTGCTGACAGCCAACAGGAGATATTAGAACGTCTTCCCAGGCAGCCTCCTACCAGTGCCCATTTCCATTGCCTCACTCTTTGCCTCCATGCTCGGCGTATTTATTTTGAAGAGAGAGAGATGTCTTTCCCTTACTGTTCTGGGAGGAGTTAGGGGTGACACAAAGTTGACCACGGGGAGAAATGAAGAAATATAGCCCCTGAGTTCTACCAAAACCCCATGTTGCTGTTTTTACACCCTACAACATACAAGACGCAGAAACCACAGTCCTAGTCTATGTGCAACTGTTTGATTAGGCAGTAATCCAACTGCATTGGTATCAGGATGGACCAGCCTCTCAGATTTTCTCATTTTTCACACACACTATTCAGTGCCTGACATGTTTTTACTACAGATAAATGAGTACTGCTGACTTGCCACGCTTCATAAAACTCTTCTTTTTCATAATCATATGGTGGTGACAAACACGACGGGGGAAAAAGAAACTAACAGATTTAGTATCAGTAAATCATTTGCAGTGCATTTATAACCAATAAGCGATTCTCCAGATCACAGGGACAAGGCACACACGTAATGGTTCCTCAGTTAATGAACTATTCTGGAGCTATGCAGGTCAAAGTTATGTGTGAATGAAGGAGGACTGAAATGAGATTGATTAGGAATCAGCCAAATCAGATTAGAACTGCACATAGCACATATTCTACCAGAACAGCCACATATCAGAAAACCTGCCTTTCTCTGTTACTCCTAATACCAACTTCTGAGGAAAAGCACATAGCTATCCTTCACTGCTTTTAGGCTTCCTCTTTTCCAGGTCCATCCAGTCCTGGTCAGAATCTATGGCTTCTCCTGGATCCTCCTTTTGCCTTTAAGCAAGTATCTGAAATTTGTCAATATTGCCTCCTTTGAGGTCAGTTGTGTGTGTTACTTGGTACATAACCATAATGAAAGTAAGCAGTTACCTGCTTTTAAGAAACAACAACAACAGAGCCCTTTTCTAAGTACTACATACAGACCTATGTTAAAGATGAATGTGGTCTTCCTGTTGATTGATTGTCATGGCTTTAAAGCTGCGTAGAAGAAAGTTATTAAAGCTTTTTGGATCACACTTATGTCAATGCCAGAAATCATCTCCAAATACGTTTCTTTAAGGTGTAATGGTATAACCAAACATCTTCAGCAAATATGCCTTTCAGACACATTAAGTGTTCAAGCTGCTTGCTTTTAATGAAAGGACACAACCACCAACTAAAGACAGAGTGAGCTGATTATTATTGCTTTCTGTGTGTTGGTTTCCCTGGCCAGCTTTTGTATTCCTCAAAGCAATTCTGAGTTACAGAAGCTTCACTGCTGTTTCTACTCACCATGGTCCTTGAAGAGCAAATCTTGGGTTTTTACTGCTGCCTGGTTTTACTGAGGTAACAATTAAAAACAGTATTTGCAAGCCATCGTTAACTATGAATACAGCTGAGAACTATTCAACTTCCCATTAACAGACCTGTGGCTACACCAGCAATAGGCTGGGTAGAGATTGTGGCCAGGAATTTGTTGCTGCTGTGATGCTGAGCACACCTGAACTGGATTCAATTAACACACGCTCTAAAAGCACTGTTGCTAGAAAACAGAGCTCCATATTTTTAATTATAGTTATGACCTTTATCTAATCAATAAAGAATATGAATTAGCTTGGAGTGAATATGAGGCAGAAGAATACAAACAAGCTTGAAGTTCTAATAATTTAAGAATTGAAGATAATAGAAGCCAATCCTGTCTTAAGCTGATGCAACAAAAAGATTCAACACAAACTTAGACCTAACTCAGGCTTACGTGAAAATTGATATTACTGACTCACATCCATTCCCCAGTCTCTGATCAAATACTAGAGCAAGGAAAAAGCCCCAACTAACAAAACAAAACAAAAAACACTAAACACCTATTTAGGGTGGCAGATGAAATACCATGAGGCTGACTTTTCATCAAAAAGAGAATACAGAATATTTTTGTTTACTAAACCATGACTTACAAAAAAATCTGTACTTATGTCTATGGCTGGTTAAGTGTGTGATGCCAGCAGGATTACCCTTTTCCTTTCAGAAGTGTAAAATGTCCATCTTAATTTCTTTCAGAGTTTTATTTAAATCTGCATTCTATGATATTTTCTATGTTATCTATTGTTACCTGTAATATTATACATATAAAATAGATAAGTACTTGTATATAGAATATTATTTACACAGCCTGTTTTGAATGATATATTTACTTTCCTATCTGAGAAGCAGAAGAAGTTAAAATGCCAGGGCATTATTTTTAACTACAGAGCTAACTCCTATTCCCAGCAAACTCAGTTCCAGGTGGGCTAAATGGAACAGACTGGACTTAGAAATGTAGATTTCAGAATAGTAATTTAGAAATATATGACTGTGTAATAGCTCTAATTCATATTTTCTTTGGAGTGCTGACAGCACAGTTAGTGTTTGGGTCTTTGTTGCTATTTGCTACTTCGTTGCCTGCAAAGATAATGCATGCATAATACAAGGACAGAGCAGGTTATCTACATCATATGTTTAACAGAAAGAAAAACCTGAGGATGCCCGCTGTTTCCACCCTCACAGGCTATTCAGCTTTCTGCAGGACGCTCTCTATAAGGACTGAGAGGCATGGAAATACAGTAGGAATATATATAGGATGGTAGAGCAGTGCTGGCACTGCAACGAAAGCAAGTTTTTAAGAGGCATAAAGAGCTGCATCTGCTATTACTGAAATGAGCATACTAATAACATGCATGCCTGTGAGCCATGCTATGGAAGAAAATTAATACCCAGGAAGGATTTAAAAACAAAAAGAAACAAAACCACCACCACCAAAAAAAAACCAACAAAACAGATTAAGTTCTAGAGGAAAAGTTTACATTGCTTATGTATTCTGTACACTTGCATCTTGATTGTACTACAGTTCCTTATATCTGGTAAACATAACCTAGATCATCCTGTTATTATTCAAATAACATATTGGTATTTAAAGCCAAAGTAAAAAGACCACCCAAATCAGACCATTGCTTTTCTAATGCTAAATAATTAAGCTGTAATTTGCTGTCATTTACATATTCAGATATCTTCCAGAAGCAAAATAATAATGCTTTGTTAAGTTGTATAATCAAAGTGGTGGAAAAAATGCTTCCGACTATTTTAGGGTTCAAATTTTATTTATTAAAATTAATGTTGCTCATTTAATTACACAGAAAATAATTTCCATTTAATTATCAACCTTGTGACTTCACACATCCTTAATACTACATAATTGTGATCACTGCTGATACAGTAATTTATGCATTAATCACTGACGTAGCTGCATTTAATTATTTCTGCAATGTTGACCTATCTCATGTACCTGGTGTTGGACTAAGACAAAAAAATTATAATTTAAAACAGAAAAAACCCTATTTCAGGAAGGCAGCCCAATGGCTGTATGTAGGATCCTAAGGGACACTGATATCTGTTTTAAAACAGATAAGAACAGTAATCATTTATTACTCCTGGTGCTTCTTACACTGACTTCCTCCCCCAGTTCCACAGCCAGCCCCTACAAGCACTAGAAGTGCTGGTGGTGTACACTCCTCAGCAATGGGGGATGGAGGAAGCATCTCATCTGCATGCAAACATGACTTTATGCATTGTAAAACTTGACTGGAAATTAACAAGTGTAACTACAGCTGTCAGAAACTAATGCAAACTTTTTTTTTCCTCTCTCATTCATCAGTTGCTGTCTATTTTGAGCCTAGTGGCACTATTTTCAGCATTTCTGATGTACAGATATTACATGTTATGCTGGCTAGTAAAGAAAGCAGACTGGAGTCTTGGTCTAGGCAGAAATAAAATTGATGGATAAAACTGCTGGTCAGAAGTGATTTAGCTGAAAGAAGGGTAAGTACTTATAATAATTTTTTGTATTCTTTCATTATTTTCAGAATATCCCCATGTTCCCATTATGAGCTTTGGAAGACTCTGGTTCACAATTTTTGTAGTTTTTAAAGGACTTTAAGACAACAGACATTTTAAAATCAGTTTTCTAAGCTTTCTGGATACTATTGACTTAGACAATATAGAAAAACTAGCTTACTCTTCATAATTCCCTGGAAGAAAATAAATAAACAAAATGCTTTTGTGAGACCTTGAGAGGACTGACCTGCAGTCTGCTGCAATGCTGTGAGCAATCATGCTACTCGAGCTGTTCAAATTAGGCTCTTCCTGCTGTGACAGCACTTCCAGGGTGCATGCATGACTAAACTTTCAGAATGATTTTTTTTAATTATTATTATTTAAAACGTGGACCATTTGGAAACAAGTAGGACTTGACTTAAGAATTCTGTATGCATAGTATTTTTTTAATTTTTTTTTTTTTTTTACTATCCTACACTGATCAGTTGTGCTTGGAACAAAAGTGCAGCTACATCTATAGTTGTCTATTAGCTTGGCTAATGCTGTCTTTACAATAACTATGCAATATTAAGGAAGCTTTCTGGATCTTAAATTAAGGTGAATAGCTCCTCACACTGGATGAAAATACAGCATCTTCTAATATTCCCATCTGGGATCAAACAGCAATCTTGCAAGCAATGGTCGACATATTCCACCTAAGCTCATTTTCTCTTTATTTCCCCTAGATAATTAATAATAAATACCTCAGATAGGGACCAAGCTTATTCCCATGGATGCAAACTGAAATTGTGATCATTTATACAGGTTTGTCTTGTAGCAGCATAATGTAACATACTGTAAGAGCATTCCAGAGCTGGAACAAAACTCTGGAAGCGCATCCACACAGCCAGAATTGTGCCCCTAAACATTTGGATATCCATCTCTCATTGAAACCAATGGATATTATTACTATAATTCAATTAGACAACCTAAAGCTATTTTAAGAACTCCTGCCCAGCTTCCAGATTTCACTGCAGGAAAGCAGAGACCTCTTCTAGGTCTTGTGCCATCTGCCAGCTCTACATGAATGATTTTAACAACCTTGGCAATCTGAAATTGTAATAGATACCTGTTCCTAAGCACTCAGTCACAGCGTTGAACTCCCTCTGTAGTCTTAGTTTCTTTGTGAATCTGTCTTATTGTTTGCCTTCCCCCCTCATTCAACTGCTGGTTCATTTTTGGAACAGTCAAAATTCCAAAGGGCATCCCTTAACCACCCCAGACCTACTAAAGAAACATGACATAACAAAAACATGATCTAAAACTTTTTAGAAAATTATATACAGTAAACTGTCCTCCTGAAGCAAAATTTTTTGCATTCAAACCTGAAATCTGCTGTTTGACTTGGCATGAGAATTCAATGGCTATTTCAGTGTAACATGAGTTAGCCTCGTGCTGAAGTCCTTGGAGTAAACAGAGCCAGAAGAGCTGCAGTAATGCTCCTGTTGATACAATCAACCAGATCTGTTATTTTCACCAGGCTCCTTGTTCTAAAAGGCATCTAACAGCTGCCTGCCCTTTTTACTGCACCAGCAATGTTTGTAACTGAAACTGAGTCAACTCAGCATGAACTGAATGGAGGTTGCACACTGTCAAGTTCATTGAAACTGGATGTACTACACAGATATGACTGTAGAAATAGAGAAAATTATGCTTTAGCATATCATTTTTCATGATAAACACTCATATTTTGGATAAACACATGGAAACCTCTATGTTGATCAATAAAGGTTTACAAGTCTATTTATTATAAGATCAGAGACATGTGGCTGTCCTATACAAAATCACAAGTTGTACTTTGGATTTTGACTGATAGATTAGTCGATGATGATGATGATGAAGTGTACAGTAAGTTACTCATTTTGAAGTGTGATCTTATATCTCACTTGGAATATGTCTCTACTCATTAATTTCTATGCACTGACAGAAGTGGAAACGTAAATAACCCAAACTTAACCAGTAAAAGCAAAAAGCTTCCAACAGAAAACTAGGTGAGCTGAAACACTTCTAGTTTTGCTAGGATTAACCATCTTTAGAATTCTCTTCATTTCCTCACTTCAAACCACCTCTACAGTCTTACTGCTGTTGCTCCAGCAGCTCTACAATGTGAACAATCTGGAAATACAAAAGGACATGTAGGTAGACCTACACAGCTTGCCTCGGGTTGGCAGCATGCCCTGTTAGTTCTGGAAGCTTCATTTCATACAGAAGCCTGCCTCTTCCTTTTTTAATGTGTCGCGCACCCCTCCACCTGAACATTCTGACATCAAACATTTAAGTACAGCTTGTTCTCCTAGATGTGGCCGTCCTGCTCATCAGATCAATACGATTCGGTTTGATTTTTTTAGGGCCATGGAAGAAAAAAAAAAAAAAAAAGAAAGAAAAAAAATACTTGGCAATTACAGTTGTAAGCGCAGAACAGTGCAAACCAAAAGCACATTCAACTTCTCAGCCAAACTGCACTGAGATGAAAGGCAGTCAGTATTTCAGTAATCCCCTCTGACTTGCTAAGAAGTAAACTGAAGTGAATGACAATTCCACCACCTGAATACAACATCTTACTCGTATTGGTCACAATTTAGGCCATACAGCAGGTCATTTCAGTTCTGATCAGCCATGCCTTAGCACACCCCTGCTGCACGAGGCTGAGCTCCACCAAGAAACGCCTTTCCACAGGAATAGTCCCACTAACGCAAACATTTGGCTTTGCTTATATTGATCTAAGTCTAGCAGCCAGGGTTCGCAGTTTCTGTAAAACCTTTGAGACTCTCTAGGGCTTGTTTCTGCTACAGCTCTACAGCTTATCTGGTTGTCAGGTGTTAAGATGAAGGAGCACAGATGAGTGAGAAAACTTCTGGCCAAACCCAGAATCCTTAATCCTGTGAGCAAGTCCACAGGATTATGGATCCGAGGAGGCTAACATGACACGACAGGATTTGCAAGGCAACCAGGTCAGGCTATTGATTACTTTGCAGCAAGGAATGAAAAAGCAGCAGAAGCACGGCAGAGCTCTGGGCTGCTGACATCAGAGGAATGCCAAAGTTCTTAACAACGTGAGTGGAAGTAACATAAAGGGCTCATTATTGATATCTACTTGTTGATCTTTACAGCTGATTTCCAAACCGTGATATCCTCAAACTCCCCAAACTAGATCTGAAAAGTTGAAGAGCCACATGCTATAGATGCAATAATTTGCTAAGAACAAGCATAAAAGATAAGAGAACATCCCCTAGGGGCTCACTCATCTGTATGGTGGCAACATCCATGGAAGTAGAGATTATGAATAGTCAAATACAGCCTACACCTTTGAAACTACAGTTCTATTTTGCTTACTTCAAAAGGTAAAAACCTTGTCTGAATAAAGCAGTCTCTGAAAGTGCTGTAACATTTATAAAGATTATTAAAAGCCTTTCTGAGTTAAACAGAGATCACTTTTCCTTACAACATCTTTCCTCCTCTGTTTACCTTCCTATCTTCAGAGTCAAGGATTCATCTTAGTTATAGCTTAAACCATGGACAGAAACTCTACTTGTGGCCTTTAGCAGCAGGCTCTGAGGAACACAACAGCCAGAAGACATCTGGGCCCTCTCTCTGCTTGGTCCACTTGCCAGCACGGCAGCAGCAGTAATGGAGGGCTCTGAAATGGGATATGCTGAGGTAGGTAAGATTAATTCAGTGGCAAATCTAAGTGTGCAGAGAATGCAATAGTTTTTTCAAAGGCAAGGCCCAGCACATTGGCTATTTCACAGCAGTAGCAAAGCAATTATTTTTTCTAAAAAGAAGGAGCTTTACCAGAATTCAAGGTCACTATCAGATTTCAGAGGAAAATAGTAAACTAAGTACCCTTAAACGAATTGTCTGAGCTGGCTAGGAAGGTGATAATCTCTCTTGTTATCCTAAACCACAACTTAATCATTTTAAATAAGATTTCTTTATGGTTTGGAGGATTCCTTGCAAAATCTAGACCTATTCCCCAATCACTACTTTTTTTCCAAATTACTATCCCAAGCCTGTTCTTTTTTTAAGAAGTATACAGGCAAATTATCAAACTTTGCCCTAAATGTACACAGAGCATGAATTACAAAGGGGTGTGAAATGCCATTGTGAAAAAGCCATTTATAACAGGGGTCTGGTCATTAATGAGAATTTAATTTATTGGGGAGAAATAGGAGAGAATGTTTCCAGTTCTTTACTCGTCTGACAAATATTTTTATGATTTTAACAGCATGTAGTCACCCTGTTTTGCAAATAATCATTATTGTTCATATCTTCCTCTGTTGCATCTAGAGTATTTGAAATGACAATACTGGAATTGGGTTTACAAAACCTTTGTGACAGCCACAACAGTGCTGTTGAAGGCTCTGTAGGTGGCTAAAGCTAGAATATGTTGTTCCCTGCTGCTGCATTGCCGTGGACTTTCAGAGAGTTTCTCACAGCAGAGGAACTACACTCACTCCGTGCCTTTGAGAAGGGTAAGCACAGGGGGCAGTGGTAGCACCTTAAGTTCATCTTGTGACATTGGAGCACAAAGGAGCATTTGGATTTAGCCATGAATCTCTGACTGCAAATATTGCAAGAAACAGACTTTTGTTTGTCTCTATGTGCACAGATATGTAAGATATAATATTAAAACATTCCTAGCTGCTTTCCCCTACTATAGAGTTAACTGAAAAACACTTTGCAAGGCCAGAGACAAAGCTGTAAAATGACACAGGGATCACCCTGAAAAAGCGAAGGATCTGGGGAACCTCACCACAGTTTTCCAGTCCTTAAAGGGTGGGCTGAGCTGCTCTTTTCACAAGAGACATTGACAGGACAAGGGGCAACAGGAACTAGTTGGGCTGGGAGAGGTTTCATCTTGGTCTAAAACATTTTTTTAAAACAGTGAGAGCTATCACTGGAACAGCCTCCCCAGGGACATTGTGGAGTTCCCATTAGTGGTGGCTTTAAGATGCAAGTGGACAGGGTGCTAAGATAATTTGTCTAAGCTCCATGTTCCATGAAAGGCCAGGCCAGACAATGTTTTGGAGGTCTCTTTCAACCTGGGCTGTTTTATGATTCGATATGACTACTGAAGTGGAAATTTGGAGGAGGATTTACCAGCTCGCTCTTTCATCCTCTGCTACTAAAACTGACTCTTCATTTCTGTCTAGGAGCAAATGTTCTTCTGTGGGTTTACTCACTACAGTAAAACCAAGGAGACAGATACTAAGTATTCTGCAAGAGAGGCAATTTAATAAAATAACGACTGAAAGCATCAGAACACAATTTTTCCTGTCATAAAGGCTCTTCATAAACAAAATATTATAGTGTAGCTAAGAAGCCATCGCAAAGAAAGCAGCTGGTGGTTTAAATTGCTTCCCCCAACCAATAATCATTTACTTTTGCTTATATCAGTGACTCCTTAGGGAGCTCCAAGAAACAAAAAAAATTTGCAATGCTTTAGAGTATTTAATCTCATTATTCTGATTGCTGATCCTCTCACTTTCTAACAGTACCTGTAAAACTTTTAACCATCTTGTCTGTATTCACATTCATTTGAAAGTCTTCTACAGGGCTGCTGGTTGGCAGATGTTCCAAAGAACAAGTTTATTAGATCAGCTGAATGATATCTCATTACCCCTCATTTAAGGAAAAAAGAAAATGCCTTTACTGCCACAATATTGCAGACATTGCTATAAGCTTTTCTTTCTGAGAAGAGACAAAAGCACTTGCAGCTTTGGATCTGTGGGAATGTGGGTACTTTACTTAACGAAAGTGCAAAATTAGTTCTAGGAGCTTCCCAAATTTGTAGCATGTAACAGAGAAATGTACTACATAAGAAGCAATGTGAGCACAAAACCAGGCACCCGTGGCAGCAGTACCACAATAGTCTTTATACAAACAATTGCACTAATGAAAACTAAACAATAGTCTTCATTATCTACAAACTGCCTAGCTAAGTAGGGCTTTTGGGGGGTTTTCTAATCAAAACAATACCCATTATTTCCTGTGGATATGAATGAAATTTCAGCTTTCCTTTACCGATTAATACATTTAACAGAATGTTTTTATCCATATTTCTTACTACTGCAATCACTATAAAATTGATTTGGAATAACCAAATACAAGATTTTATATAATATATACATACATATATACACACACATAAAAGGAAATTGGCAGAAACACTGCAACTCTCTGTATTATCCTTTTAGTGAAATAGTAACTATACTTTCAAAGCTGCAAAAGATGCATTTGAGAAGTAAGAAATTTGAACTAACTTTAGAGGGAAGGTTGAGGGCAACCTCTTCAAAGGTAAGAAATCTGCATAGATTCTGACTTGAAAGGAAAGGTTGAGTGAATCCTTAGAGCACATACCTGTGACTTGCATTAAAAAACAGCATGTTACCTATAATGCCATTAGGGGTGCTATTTGGATGCTGTCATAGATCACAGCAGCAAGTACATAAGTTATATAAAAATACATTGCCAAGAGATTAAAGATTTATATAATACATTTTTGTTACTTCATTGTATTATTACTCACCAATCTTAAAGATACATCTTTAGGGTCTCAATGATATGTCAATATTTGGGTTATGTTCATAAACACGATTCTCTGATTCTAAATATAGTTGTGTTCTTTACTTAATAGCCTTAACAGGCATAAACAACGCATGCTTATTCTATTCAGCCATAGCTAGGGTGAAGTCAAGGGTTCCCAAAGTCCTGCTTGGGAGCAGTAGTACAGCAATGGAAAGTGGGCTTTCCCATAAAACAGCTCATATGACTGGTTAATGAATGACATTACAATGAGTCTGATGTTTGTAAAACCTTGAAAGTGTAACTTCCTGGTATCTAACATGGAGCTCACTGCGTTCAGTGACATAGTGAAGTCAGAAACAAGGGACAGGTACAACAAAGGGCTTTTAATCTAATCTAAGAATGAATCAAAACAGCAACACATCAAAATAAAAACTATATATATAACGAGCCATTTGTTAAAATTCAGTTCTAAATTCCACAGGGAGCAAGCCGGATTATTACGTTCTTCTGATTATTCTTAAAAGAGGCCTAGACAACATGTGCAGTTTACATTAACAGGAAGAAAAAGTGTTAGAATTCACGCTAAGTTTGTGAAAGGGAAAGCATCCAGAGCTCCACAGATAACAGCAACAAAGTTGTTAGTGGCATTGCCCTGACATCAGCCTTCTTCATCAAGAGCAATTTAATTTGCTCATACAATAAGCATTAAAAAAAAAAAAAAAGAAAAAAAGTATTTCTCTTTGTAAATATACAAAGGTCCGATCAGAAAAGACTTTGCTATGATTAAAATACAAAATATATTAAGAAAAGGTCAAACCTGTATCTAGATTTTGAACTAGATATTTGAAGGGGCCCAGCAGCACTTCAAAGATTTCATGTAGAGAATATCAATAGCCAGGTTTTCCACATATACTACCTGTCTTTGGATACATCTAAGCTGTGGAGCAGGTTGATCACTGCTCTCAAAAAAACTTGTAGTGCTGTTCTCCCCAGCAGCGTCCTCTAGAACTGTCTCCCTGTTCCCCTTCCTCAAACTTCATCCAGCAGGGAGCAGGGTGATGCACAGAGCTAGTGTGCCCCCCAGGCCTGCCCTGATGCTCACAGGGACATGGCTGGAGCATGTCCTTGCAGCCAGAGCCAGAATACAGTCCCAGGTTTCCTGCTGCATATCATCTGCTGAGGAATTTGGGATTCTGCCCTTTAGAGATTAAGAGGTCAAACTATACAGCTGGACAAACTACTGATTTACACAGGGATTCCAAAAAGATTGATAATTTAATGAGAAGTTTGGATAATTTAACTGGAAGTCCCTAGTCCTAGTAAAATTTTAACTACACATAACACATTTCTAAGTCACACCTCCTTACGCTAATGCATCAATTTAGCACAGCTATGTCAGAGCGGCAGGTCTGGGAAAGCCTGGTACAGAACCAAAGTACCCTCCAAAGGCATTAAAGCATAACTAATTTGATCCTGCAATGTTACAGTTCTTGAATCATTAACACATGGGGGAAAGCTACTACAAGGTCAGAGAGGCTTGTCCGTGCAGAGGAACTGTGCAGAATAACAGTGCCAATTTTCCTTAAAGCATTCTAGCACCAAGAGGGTTTTTAATACCACAGCATACATGTATAACCATTCTCTGATTTGGCTTAAAAGATCTTTTACTACACTGCTGACCCAGATTTTATGCTACAATAAAAACAAATTACTCCTTAACTACATAGTTAAACTAAGTCAAATATATTATAACATGATGTTTCTTCCCCTTAAAAATAAGAAACCTAGAACTCTTGATTTTTAGCTTTGGTCAACTTATGGTTTGCACAATCAAATGCCATTCCGAATAAATTAACAGCATAAGAAGTGGTTGCATAGCTAGAACTATCTTCCAGTGTTGAAAAAGTCCATTCAACAAAGGTTACGTAGATTTGATTATCTGGGGATCTTGCAGTCACACACTGAGAAGAATTGCTATTCAACATCAAGGTGACAAGACAACCTTTATTTTCAATGTGAAACCTTTGCATTTTTCTCCCCAGTAGCTTTTATGAATGATGCTGCAAAATCTGTGCTATTCCTTCCCAACCCTGCTACAAGAAACATGTAGAATTAGTTACCTTTTAGGCCTCAAAGATGCGTGGATAAAGCTTGGGGAAGAAGTAACTGGTTTGATGTTAATTTCACAAGCCATACCATTGAGGCAACAAAAGTGGGAGTAATGTGAATGAGGTCACAAAGACCTGACAAATGAAGCAACTGAAACTAGATCTCCTGAGTTCTGACTCACAGGAGCCCTTTGAACTTAAATTACAAATGTGTTGATTTTATTGACCATTTAAATACACAAAAGGCAATATATGCAGAAGTACATGGCGTAAGCAACACAAATTACATGACTTTATCAAATTCATTAAGACTTCCTCATGCTATGATTGCATTGCAGTAAAACTTTAAAAAAATGGTTAACTACAATTCTAATGTGAAGTGTCCTTTCAAATACATATTGCAGAGAAGTTTCTAAAATTATTTCACAGACTACATTTTTGTAGGAAGGTGAACCAAAAAGCCAGCACAAAGCCAGTGCTGTTAATCCAGTGTCATGAACAATGTACTTATGATACAGGATTTCAGTTGGAAAATCCTGACACGGATCACAGACTTCTCTTAGAAGAGATTGCAATGACTAAGCAAACAGCAGCATGCTAGGAAGACAGTCACTGCTGTAGCTAGCCTGATTTATCACGTTACTCTAGTTACCTTGACTTACTCATTGTTAGGATCACTTTTCTGTTGTGGAAACTTCAGGCAGCCTCAAGCTCAAAAGACTTTAGTAAGTACATCCTAATTCAATAAATAATTAAGCTTCCAAGTCCAATGCTTTTTAAAAACATTTATAGCAAAGCACAATATCAATGGATATACACTAGGAATATGTAATGCTAGGGATTCTCATTCACATTACAACCACATTAATTTATTATGAATCTCAGCTTACAGAAGTTATATAGATTTCTTGCCATGTATTTTCATATTTCTCTAAAGTCAGCAAGAGTAAAAAAATTTATAGACTGAATTCTACAATAATCTCAGTAATAAAATTGTTGTTCATTTACTCCTTTATAGCCCAGTAATTTGAAGGCTGTGCTCATCTGTTGTTTTACTTCTATTTACAGAACCACTTTCATTCAGCTGTTTTATACACTTGTGGTGAGACAAAGCAGTTTTTTAACCTGACTTCTCTACCTGGCTAAGATGGACCTGTAAAAACTTTGGCTTATGCGAGTGAAAGTAGATAGGTAGGGAGATGGAGTTGATTTGCCCTGATCTTACTACATTTTGTCATCAGTTATACCTCTGATGGTTCATTTGATATAAAATGCTGTTAAAGATAACACATTTTCCAGTATGATTTAAATGCCCCCCAATATTTTGTTCTGTAAGTTTTTATTATGCATGTGTGTTCAACACACAACACTGTTTGAGACGCATTGTTATTAACAGGCGAGCTGTACCTTAATGAGGATTCACATTAATCCCATGATAAGCCTTACCATACGTCTGAGCTGAGTTTAGTACTTACAAACATTCACTTTGCTACAGATCTTCCTGGTCATCTATTAATGGAATAGCACAGATTTGACAGAGAAAAGAGTTTGACTTTGTGCATGCAATGAAATAAAGTCCAATAGTAATATTACCTGACCCAAACTATGTAAAGTTATACAATAAGAGGGCAGTGCACTCTTGTTCTGATCTGAAATTCTCCTCTTCTGCTTTTTCTAATATATCCCTTTTAAAACACATTGCTTCATCTGTGGTCCACAGTTCACTTATACCATCTTTTCAAGGTGTATCTCAAAAGGCAGAATGCAGCCAACATTCTGTGTCCATGGAGTTCTTAATCTTTCCAGGGAAACCATACATAGTAATATTTTTCAGAAAAAAATCTTTATCTCCTTATAGAATACTTAAACAATCATGGTGCATCACAGTGATTTGTGACATCTGTATATTCACTTTGACACATAATCTATACCTCACCTCCCATCCTCCAGGAAACTATTGCTGGAAAGAAATGATGTATATGCTATTAAGAAACCTTTTGCCTAAGTAGTCATGCACATTATAAATGGTCAGTTTTTGTTTTCTTCAGCTCTTCAAGCCCTCATCATTCCTAGTCACACGTACAAATGATTTCCAAATTGTACTCGTGAATCCAGTGGTCCGCATATAGGCGAAAGCCGATGCCTCTTCAAATTGATGATGCTTTAGGTAGATATACATCTAAATATCAGTGCACTGACATTGACAGGCATGGTTGGGGGGGGGGGGGGGGAAATCCAGTCCTGCCACTGTAAATAGATTAAAACTGCATGGATTGCAAGGTAGATTTCAGCCTATGACATGATCCAGTGATTTTTGCCTAAGAGTGAGTCAAGCATGAAGATTAAGAAGGGAATTGTCTTTACCAAACATCTGTTCTTATACCAGTGATAAGAAGAATTGAAATATTTATTCGGATCTTTAGTGGGCTTCAAAGGCAGTTTCTCTATATGGATGGCTGGTAGACAAGATGGGCTGGAGGGTCATTTGAAAAGCAGTTGTGCAGTACCCAGCGCCTGATGCCCTTCGAACATCACACAGGAAATCTGAATGCTCAGCATGGGTCCCTCCACATGAGCTTGTTACTGCAGGATTTGTTACGCAGGGTCCCATATCTATAACCCTTTCCTTCTCTTCTAGAAGATGTTTAAAACTATGCGTGACAGACAGGAAGTTTATCCCTGTGGAGAGAGACAGAGTTAAGCCTCTATTTAAGCCTCACTGAAGTCCTCCCAGTATCTCACAAAGAACAAGTCACTACCAGTTTCTTCATTCCATGGTTAAACTCTCATCCTAATTTCACCAAAATGTTTTTTTTAAAAAAGAAAGCATCACTACAACTATGATTGGGAAATTAGGCTATTCACCAACCACCACACTGTGGCACAAGCATCAGTCAGGTTTTTCAAACTCTCAGTGATGAAAAAAACCTCAGTGATGAAAGTCAGCCCAGCCAAAATAAGAAATTGCACAAAATGAAAGGACTGACTTGCAAACACAAATAAGACATCAACACTCATTACTCCACCTCTGCCTTGATGGCACAGAAGAATTAACTTCTTAATGCAATGCCCTAATAGGGGATCATAAATCACAAGCCTCTTAAACCTGAAATGATTGATTTGCTTTTTATTTAGTCTTTAACCTTATTAGAATCTGCAACTGTATGAAATGTTAGCTAGTACAAATAATAGTAGTACTTTACAGAGTATGGCTTTTTTAAGTTATAGCTTTTTTTTCACAGCAGCAGTGCATGACAAGCAGTATAGTAGTACAGTTCCTTGATTTTCAGTGCTAATTGGTATTGCTGCAGACCCCAAATTAGTCAAAATTTGAGAGGTAAACACAACCACTAAACTCAAAGGGATTAGTCTACAACAGAAAAGCCAGAGCCTTACCTGTAGTTTCTTGTTTCATATAGCTGGCATGTAATTATTTTCTAACATCATTTTGATGTTGCAGCAGGGCATAACTCTGGCCTTTAGATGCAGCTGTTAAAAAAAAGGGTATAACTTCCAACCTTACACAGACATCTTTCTAGTTTAACTATTTTACTAAATGTTTCATCTACTAGATGTTGCTATTTTGGAATAGAAATTTGTATGCTCTTTTTCCCCCCCCCCTCAAGATTCATGTAATTATTTTACTTGCTCCTGCTTCAGCAATGTTCTGGGTATAATGCATTTCCACAACATTTTATTTGCTTACCATGCTTTTGTTTTCCCTGTATTTCAGTCCACAGATTTTCATTCTGTCTCCCATCATGCCATATACTGCCATGGTACCAGACACAGCAGGATGTAATCTATGTTGCTAGTGCTATCAGTCAAATGGAGCTGGTGTTATGTATTGCGTACACAAAAGAGTTGAAGACAGGCTGTTTCATCTTATCAACTCTATCCTCCTTCTTAGCCAAAATGGTCCTTTCCTTGCTCATTTAAGTATGCCTTTGAAAATAAGTTGCCTGCTTAAAGTCATCTTGGCTCTGCCGAGTGGAATCTTTTCTTGACGAGTAAATCACATCACCTACAGCACCAAGAAACTGCTTGTTATACTCTGAGCCAAAGAAAATTTCCTGGATAGCTGTACTTTCTGGCAAACATACATTAAGGATCAAGAACCATTCTCTGAGGCTTCCCCAAGGACACATGCTTGGCCAACCATTACCAAAAGCACATGAGAAATAACACAAACCCAGTCTGGCTGAGTTTTGTTGCCGAAGTCTGGTGAGAGGGAAAAAAAAATATGCCGTATTGTACAGTTCCTCTCTATGCACAATAAATACACCCTGTAAAGTCACCACAATTTCCACAGACCTTCGTGGTCACTTTTTACATCACAGCTGTAACAGAACTGACGAGCTTTAATGCCCTTCTTGGGAAACAATTCTGATGCCACCGTCAGCCCTTAACTAGGAGTGACAAATCCTCTGTACTAAACAAAGGTTGTGTGACTGGTTGACTGGCCTATATATAGAGAATATACATACACACACACGTACCTTCTTGTCTGTTAATGCAGTTGTAAAGTTTGCTCAGAACTAGTGAAACTACACAGCAGCCTTGAAGTAAACAGAAGCCAGTATCAGACTGCAATATTAAGGCCTATACATGAGAAGACTTGCTGCGGATGTTCAGAAGTTTTAGCATTGGAAAAATATCCATTCCCTTTAAACGAAGTATTTTGTGATGGTATATAAATATTTTAAAATTTATTTTGAAACCTACAGTGAGTGGAGATGTAACTGGCTTCTTGGGGCAAACTGAACAAAGATTTTCATTCATACTTCTACTCAAAGCCTGGGACCAGAAGTTTTCCAGGTTTTTGCCTCAGGGATAAGGAGCCTTAGAGATCCTAGTCCAAAAGTGGTCTGTTCTCATACGAACACTCCCTTTTTAGACTCCCCATAAGGAAAGCAACATTAATGATCAAGAATGCCAGAGTAATTTAAGATCCAATTTCCTGCGCTTAGAGAATTTAGTGACCCAGCAAAACTCGCATTTAAAAGTGGAGTCAATTATTACCATGCACAACACCCCCCAAATGGTGACATCTACTTGTACTAGGCACCATACTCAGTCATTTCGCGTACAATGTATGGAAGGTATCTATGTAAATGTTTCCAGCTACGTAGATGTGAGACACTCACTTTGTGAGAAGCTCATCAATGATGCTTAAGAAACAGATAACAATGCTTTCTTACTGATTACACTAATTGTATGACTCCTTAAATGCATGGTTTGGTCAACATAAGCTATAACCGCACATACATCAGAAGTGACAGAGTAAGGTAAGTTTGATATCACGTTTACTATGCTACTGAAAAGCATTTCGGCAACTCCTGTCTAAAATTCAGTTGCTATTCTCTATACAATAGCCACACTAATACCACTTGCACACTGTTTCACAAATGCCTTAAGGTTTGTATGATATTTCACACCTAATTACAATTTGGAGTCAAGTTTTTGAGGGTTATTTCTTATCTACAGTTGCAGTACAGCATGGATTACAACACAGTTTCTGAGTCACTATCAGTATCATGTCCTTACTTGTCACATAATGAAACACTGTCTTTACAATTACCTGACTGCTCTGTTGACTTGACCTCACTTATTCCAGCACCTTTTGCCTCTGTGCCATCTGTTCTGGCAGAAAAGAAGCAAATGAACTCCAGCAGATCTTTTGACGGGTAAGACAAGAATTGAGATCTTGTGATAGCTCAAGGTTTCATGTTGTGAGGATACACCCTCTTTTATAACTTAAGAAAAACATTTACAGGATCTTTATCCCACAACAGATATGAAGTGGCCTGTTAGTAATGTTTCTATTGCTGTATGCTTTAAAGATAAGTAACTTCACCAGTACTGCACCTCACTCAAACAGAATGAGTTAGCCATGGCTGTCTTTCATCCTTTTTTTCTCCACATCTGTGCTTGGAAGCTTATACAGCAATATAATTTTACAGCATTATTGCAGACCTCAGTGAGGTCTTTAATGCTAACAATGAATCCTACGTCTAAATTACCATCTTAACATTATGCCTTTGTTGTAACAAATAGCTGTAATATGTAAGCATAAAACTGAGAAATGTTTTGGCTCCCAATGTTTTAGATGTATTGCATGCAGCACAATAATTAAAACACTGCAACTTTTTTGTTTCATTGTGAATTTATTCACCCCAAAATGTATCTGTTAGTTCAAAACTGAAATTAGGCTGAAAATATTTCTAGAATCAATTATTTTAAAGCTCTTATTTTATTCATAATCTTTTTAATTATATGCCATTTTCCTTGGTTTAAAAAACAAAAGAAAACAAAACAACAACAACAACAAAACCACAGGATTTCAAACTTCTTTCTTTTTAAAGAGGCTCAAAGCTTATATCTTCCTCTCTAAATGTTCCCACAAGCAGAAACCACCATATTGCAGGACAGGTCTTTCATGATTTATCTGCTAAGATGTTGCACTTATGTACATCCATACTTGATGATGATCAGAAAACATTGCTTTTCCTTGATATTTCAAATGACTGAAAGACAACACTAGTATTCTTTAATACTGTGATGATGCAAAGGAAAGGTAGCATTACCCTGGGAGCGAGAGAGATTTTTAAAGACCCACTGGTGAGAGGAAGGATTTGATCCATGCCAGAGAGCAAGGTGTGACACCATCTGCTCATCCCTGTGGTTGTCAATGTTTATGAACAGCTAAATTTTATTATAATTTCTTTCATTTTGTTGAAAGTAACTGCAACGTTTTTCACTAGTACTATTTCAGTAGCAAAAATATTGTTCATTTCATTGGGCTGAATTTATGTTTTGTTCTGTGAGCAGAACACGTCAATTATTTGTGCAGACTTAAAGATGCTCATGTTATTGAAACCAAGCTATCATATAGATACAACAAAGAAACTATTGCCAACCTTGCCATGAACAAGTCACCTCAAAAATTCTTTGACTTGTCCTGACTTCTGTCAACTCTCCATGCACCGTGGTATTCAGATGCTCCTAATTCTCTGCCTTCACATCTATGTTCTCTATGATTTATTATTCCTGTAGTTCCTCACTTTCTGGTTCTTAGCCATATCTATCCCTTGATACTATGGCATTTGCTGCTTTTACAACAGGTGGCAGAAACTGTCTCTCCCCTGTCTGCTATCCTTGTCCTTACTTTGCACCCTGCTTCTCAACTGTGTGCACCTTGCTCCTTGGAAGCCAGCCTTCTGGTACACGTCATTTTGCTGTGGAAATCACAGCATCGTTGCATGCTGTTTACTGCTTTGGAAGAACTCTGTTGTATCAAAAATATATGTAAATCACTTTACCGATGGGAAAAACAAAACAAACAAACAAAAAACACACACCACCTGCAGCACCACCAAACAGGGGGCAGAGCTCTGCTTCATCTAGCCTCGCTGCAGACTAATCTACCTCTAGAGCAGCACTAGGCGCTTCCACTGGTAGAGCATCATCTCTATTTGACTATAATATAGCAGTCATCTTTTATACTTCTTGGTGACTGGTCCTTTTGACTCAAGCATTTGGCAAAAGCACACAACAGAGAGGTGGGATGCACCCAGCTGGCTTTCAAATTGGAACTAGGCTGGCAAGGAATCTGGGGAAATGTTCTTGACCCTTATGTTTAGCAAATGGAAGAGAAAAGATTTACTGCAGAAAAAAAGCACTGATGCAGGTCTCCTTGTGATCAAAATCTTCTGCTATGACTAGGCCACGCTGTGGTTCTGTGACAGAGAAAGGAAGCCTTAAAACACACTGCCATCACAACAGGGACACGACCAATAAGAATGTATTAATACAAGATTCCTAGTTCTTAATTGCTCCCAACAAATAATACTGGGGCATGGAGAGAAGAAAAACTATTGCAGCCTCTGGGCAAGCAGATGGCCTGTTGAGAAAATAGATGTATTGCACTGAAAGTGCCCTGAAGTCATCTCTGTTACCACCTCTAAGTATAACCCTGGATTGCTGGGCTCAGTGGTCTGGGAAAAGACAAAAAAGCTGGTGTTCATCCTTGTGACCAAACAAAAATAGAAAGAGCTCTGCAGTGTATTTTCTTCATTTAGAACCTAGTCAATCAGTATGAAAAGTGGGGTAATTGCCTTTTGAAAGATGTTGCATTTTGCTTTAAAAAAAACTTAACATAGCTGTAACTCATCTGGTTGGAAGCTTCAAGACACTGCTTTGGTTTGTGCTTTAATCAGGTAACGAATAGAACATGGTACAGAAAAAGTATATATACATTTTAATTTCAGCCCTTGCACTGTCTTATTGTTTGTTTAAGCCTGTTCAACTGAGACTCCTTACACTATACGCCCCTGGATGCATTCCATTTGAAACAAAGGCATATTTCAGGGAAGTACCTCTCACAAAGAGGTATTGATGAACCAGAAATCAGAGTCTGGACAAATGACCATTTTACTACAAACACAGCTCTATTGTTTCCGTTTTTCTTCTCCTAGGGAATAAATATTTCATTATTCAAAACAGTGGCTGAAATGCAAATTTCTCCTCCCCTTTCTACCAATGATTTCCCCCCGCTACTCCACAGAAATGCAACTCAATGGTTTCCATGACTCCTCTCTTGCAATATTTGTATTATTTTTTCCTCTTATCTTGCCCACAAATAAATTACTGTGGAGTTAAAAGAAAAAGAAGTAATTTCCTGTTCCTCAATGACTTAGATCCACAAAACCCTGA
This sequence comes from Aythya marila, assembly GCF_965140915.1. NCBI lineage: Eukaryota > Metazoa > Chordata > Aves > Anseriformes > Anatidae > Aythya > Aythya marila. The sequence goes on along the minus strand of NC_139045.1, from coordinate 2,520,274 downwards.
GCCTGATAAGATGTACACAGTGATTTCTGTGACCATTTGCCCGTCACACGGTAATTATAGTTTGCTCTTTTATTTTCATGATCTATCCTTAACTTCCAGTCATGCCCTGCTTTTACCAATGCCTTTTTTTTTTATTATTATTATTATTCCACCTCTCAAATTTCCTCTATTGGTAATGAGTTCCTTCAAGAGTGCTTTCTCAGCTGTTTCACAGAGATGAAATAAATCAAAGAGAGGAACCACTTCTGTCTTCACTCCAGCCTTTGCAGATTTCAAGAATTGATCTGAGCCATGAATATATGAGTTAAATTTGTTCTCAGAATCCTATCCTTATGGTAACTGTTTACTGGTCATAGCTACTGTGGATAGGCAGGATCTCCAGACTTCATTCTAAAACTCCTACTGGGTCAACATTAAGCACCAGACTTCTCTTCTGCAGAAGGAAGATTCATCATGGCTTCCAAATAATCAAAGCAAGATGTAGAACATTTCTATAGTGAATTTTGGTACACTTCCCCGTTCACAGAAAAATAAAGCACATAGATCCAAAAATCTCAGAAGATAATCATCCAAGTTTCTCTCTTTCCTAATAGATTAATAGGATAATGGGAAAAATTACAGTGTAATGGATCACTACTCCAAATATCTTGATCCACTTGTATAATTTACACAGCCTTAAAACAAAACTGAGAAGAATCAATTTCCTTTAGCAAAATGTTCAATATATTACTCAAAGCTCCCAAGAGAACTTTAATATAAATGTACACAGTCACAGATAATAGCTTCAACTAAATCACCAAAGGTTCATCCAGGGTCATGCAGAAGATCATTCATATGAACAGGACAACACACGGAATGTATCATTGTAAGACAGCATCAGCACACGACTGCAAAGGAGCTAGAAAATTAAGAAATGTTTCATCTGCTCTCCCTCCATCACAAATTTGGGCCAACATGTCTCTGTTAGCAGTTTCTCTGTCAGCAGTTACCTATTCGTTCTACTAATCCTGTCCAACCTCAGTTTCCTTGGTAGCTTGTAAGCATGGACCAGGTTACATGAGTATTAACTGTTTCTAAGCAGAAATAACAGTGTTGGGTAGAAAATTATTCTCCTTCCTCATCTGATTTCAAGCAAAAGGAAATAGAGCTCAGATTTCCTTGTTCTAGATATTAAGTACTTCAGATGTAAAATCTAAGTATCTGCTGCATTCGAATCAGTGAATACAGTTCATCTTATTCCCTATGTAAGGAACATAAAATGTAAGCTTGTGACTTTTTTTAGGGGAAAAATAAACAAAAGCAAATTGCATTAGTCAAGAAAGTTTATCAAAAGGAAAATTGAAGTAACAAACACCACCTAAGATTCTTGATAACATCATTACAGCAACGCTCAACTATAAAGTTACAGGAAAAGCTGTAGCTTTAAGAAAATCTTTAGTAGTAATCAGCATAGGAGATTTACAGGTATGCTTGTTAAAAGTGATTAACAACATTCTCCATCGTTCATAGATGCAAACAAGATACCAGCTAAGTAGCTCTGTATTTGGAGAACTACATTTTACAATATATTTGTAGAAAGAGAAAGAAAATAAACTGTGATGATTAATACAAACTTACCCCTCCAGAAGGGGAAAGGGAGGAAAGATACCTAGGAAAGAAAAGCAAACAAAATGCTTATTCAAAAAGGAGGGATAATGTGTATTTCAGTTATGTAAAATATTAGTTAATTCCTGAAACTGTTTACAGTAGATTTTCTAGAATTTGTTTCTGTAGAATATCAGCATTGGCGATACATAAATCCTATTTAAAACAAAATTCCTTGTTCTGATTGACATTCTTATTTTACACAGCTTTTTGCCATTACGCTGTTGAGAATTTAATCTAAACTATTAAATACATGAAGTAAATTCAAAAGTTAGTGCACGGGTTATTCATCTGAAAAACATAGTCAAATACACATATCAATGATTACTCATGCCATACCACTGGTCTAAAACAAAAATAATAAGTATGCTAGCATTGGAAACAGATTTCCAGTATCTATATATACGTTAAATATGTAATTAAAATTTTCAATTTTTTTCATGGGTTGTTGGAAGTCTACTCTGCTAAGACTGTTCTTTTCTCTGATTTGGGGAGAAAGGGAAATCAAGAATTGATCTTCTTGGAAGTTTATTTCCCATCCTTCTTCAGGTATTTAGCACCACTCCTAAAAATGAGAGAAGGCCACACTACAAACTTAACAAGTAAGAGTAGTCTGGGGAGAAAATTAATTTCAACTTGTTCCAAAGCACATCCCCTGCCCTAAGTGAATCATTCCACACATTCAGGTTTACAAGCTTTCTGCTTGTTTTCAGCCCAGTGATAACAGAATAGGTGGAAGAAAAGGAAAAAATATTTTAGGAAGCGTCAGCAGATATACTTTTAAAAACTGATTAAAAAAATACAGAATTAATATTGGAATAATTACACAGTGTTTTTATAAGAAAATGTAAAGCCACTTGTAACAGAAGAGGCAGTATGAAATTGCACAGCCTGTATTCCAGAATGGCTAGTTAATAAAAACAAGAGAGAACCTTAGTTGCAAATGGCTGGCATCTCAAATAGATTTTGATTGTGGAATTGCAGAGTATGGATACATTTCCTAGATGTGAATGGAAGAAAGGAAACACACTATGATGCTTGTAGCACATAGATGTGTTGAAAAAAGGTATAAGATAGAAAAAGGCTTGTGCAGCACTCAGAAGAGAACCTGACAGAACGCTTTTGTTACCAGGGCTGCTTAAAAGCAAGGAAGGTGGCAAGTAGTTCAAAGCACCTACTGGAACATGCAAAAATGAAACAGGGACAAGAAAATTCAGTGAAGACACTTACTACTTTAGAAACTGAAGAACAAAAAGGAATGCCTTTCTAGTTCTCTAGACAAATTACAAAATTTTCATCTGCCGAGTTTTAAAACGGATGGTGATGACTTCAGTACAACATTCTGTGAGAGTATACTGGTGTTTGCAGGCTGAAACACAGGTATGCAAGGGAAGAATTTGTTTAGAATACGTGACACTGCGAGTTGCTGGTGGCTACTCAAACATTGGTAAACTTCTTTTTGGTGTGTTGCTGGTACACAGGGTGATTTTGGTATGCTTCCCATCACAGCCAATGCAAGGCTTATAAGAAGATTAACAGGCATTGCTAGTGAAGGTATACAGATGTCACAAGGAATTTAATACTAGAAGTTGCTGACTTACTAAAGCACTGCAGAGCTGCTGAGCTGACCTATGGCACTTAAAACTTCATACATTCTTCATGCTTTGTGGACTTGAATTAGTGGCCATATTTTATTACCCTAGCCATTTTGATTCATCGCATTGTTGTTTTATTTTATAATAAATCCAGTTTCTGGATCACAGTCCCCCCTACCTCTCCTAGCTTTCTGTGTCACGAAGACAGAGTATTTATATTAAACAGTCACCTGGCATTGGAAACTCAGGATCTTTGCCCTGTACCCCATACAAATGTCCTAACAAGAAGGCTGAGGAGTCCTATTCTTCCCCACCCCCCCTCACGTTTTGTAAGTCTCTAGTCAACAATTTGGGACTGAAAAGGACCTCCTGGGTTGAGACTCTTATCCTACTATTGCAGGAACTCTGTCCTACAATGTCTTTCATAGACTCATCAAGCTCATTATAAAAACAGTATTGTTATGACAAACGGAAAATGTGCAAAAAATTACAGTCATTATTAGTTAACCAAGGAGAATGAGCGCAGCTAGAGCACTGTCCTAGGTGATAGAAGGTGTCTTGTTGGAAGGAAGGACCTGAACTCTTCTCTGGAGGCTGAAACACTGTTTAGCATATTTTTTTAAACTATTGCCAAGTGTGACCTTTGACAACAAAGACATAACACTGAGACCAATGTGGTTTATCTATCTTATCTTACCCTCTCAAAACTGAACCAAAAAAAAAAAAAAAAGTCTACTTCGTGAGACTAAGAGGAAATGTAGAACCCATATGAGTAAGTATTTGTTTAGTCAGGCTTTTGCTACTCTACAATTAAGACTATGAACACCCATTTATAAAACAGAAAACTGAACACACAAACATACCATACCACACCCCTGTCAATTACCCCAGTACCGAATGACCAGCTGGATCTCAGTTCAGTTAACTATTTCCTTGAGTCCTTACTGAGGGACATGTTGGGTCTCTTTGTTACTCCTGCCTTTCAGGTGAGGTAAAGAGAACAGATGAAATTCACAAAGGTTTTTGGGTCTGGTGTTTTTTTTAGTAGGTGTAGTAAGCCAATACTCTTATTAGTGGGAAATGTTACAAGAATCAAATAAAATACTACTGGAGTAATAGATCTGTTTGTTGCCTTTTTTTATTCTCAAACAGCAAGATGTTTTAGTAGAACCTCTGAGCACTATTAGGTACCTTATTTATTTTTGGTCACACAGTACTAGCCTTTTCTGCTTTTAAAAAAAAGATAACATCAACCGCAGCACCACAGCTTATCGTCATGTGAGATTTTGAGTTATAACTATCTGCAAGCCTAACCAGTACTTCCTAAAATCGTGTATCAAAGTAGTATAAAATCAAAGCACATCCAGGCTTTTTATTTTTTTGGATTGATTCACCTTGTATGCAGTCAGATTTTTAACTCAGTACCTATTACAATATGTAGCTAACAAACCAGAGCAATCTTATTTGGTTCTGAAGAAGCAGCCTACCTCTGTTAGGATTAAAAATTAGTACCACCTCCATGCTTTGCTAAGTATTTAGAAGATTTATTTTTTTTTTAATTGTAGTAGTCACAGCATTTTGTAACCTCTTCTTCATCTTTAATGAACGAAGTAGATTAAGTAAAAGCCTCACAGCATAACAATAGACTCTAAACATTTGATTTTGTAATACCTTTTGATATTTTAAAATGACAAAAGACCATCACTAGTGTCTGCTATTTGTTCTCTTCCTCAAGCTTACTGAAGTAAAATTATAACTCTTACCTTCTTTAAACAGGATAACAATGGCTGTAAATGGCGTTACTTGCACACACAGTTTGGAAGCCTGAAAAATAAAGAGTTACATTTGTAAATAATAAAGTATTTCTAACTACAGCTAAAACTACAATCTTCAAAGCCATACAGATGGTTTGTGAGTTTATCTGGATTAGCTTGGTAAAAGATGCAACAATAATTTGTCATTTGAAACTTCATTTGAATGATACCAATAACTTTTCAGTTTTTGGCTTCCATTTCACTTCCCAAAGAAGGCATCATAACTCAACATAGAAGTTTATGGACAGAAACAATAATAATAAATAAAACTTTGGACCTGACTTTTCTAGTGATTTTTTTTTATATACTTTGAAAAGAAGACAGCTCAGTTGGAATATGAACACAAACACCAAATCTTGGTATTTCTGCCTTTTTTTAAAAAAAGGCCTAAGTGGCTATTGCACTATTAAAGAATAACTCAAGCATGCAATGTCAAATAGCATTACAATGTGAGAACAATATACTGAGTTACACAGGCTTTGAACTGATTCCAGTGAATTATAGCTAAATGGAAAACAAATGAACAAAATATCACAATAGTTAACAACAACAAAAAGCAATCAAGAAATATCCACACATCTAGCCTTCCTACCTGAATGTGACGTTTCAGAGTAACATCTATACAAACTTAATACCTCAAAGTGCTCAAAAATAAGTACACAATTTAATTTTCCAGAGCTTAAACCTTGAAAAAATACACTCCCTTTTACTACCAACAAGAAAAGCAAGAGTCCTTAGATTTTTCAAATCTTGTTTTTCAAAGTTTTTATTCTCTGTTTAAATTGATACAAAGCTAGTGGGGAAAAAAAAAAAAAACACACAACAACAAATAAAAAACTTGACTCGTGAGTTCACATGCCTTTGAGCTGAGTTCTCAACAAAAGAAATACACTGTGGGTGAACCAAGCCCCTCCAGGCCACCACCCAGTTTCTGCCAGTAAGAGAAAAACAAAAAAAAAAAAAAAAAAAAAAAAAAAAAACTTTAGAGAGAATGTGAGAGCCCAGCCACCTCCTGTAATCAATTCTTCTCTCTTCCCTAGGTCAAACACTGATTGTGCTGCCACAGTTGCAGGTGTAACCCTACCCTATAATAGTCATTTATGGACTTGTAGCCATAAAAATGCTTACCCCCTTTCCAAACATACTGAAACTGTGTGCTTCCACAATTTCCGTTGTTAATAAATAACCAAGTTCAGCCGCTCCTTTCATCTCTTTGGTCTGTTTTGATAATTGCTGCAGTGAGAACCACACGGTGCTTGGATTAAAGGATCTAGTGAGTAAGAGCTGTGTATCTCTTTGCTCTACTTCTTTCACCATTTAATAAATCTTGACCATATCCTACCTCTCAGCTTTTTCCTTTCTACACAGAGGAGTGCCAGCTTCTTTAGTCCCTACTCATAAGGCAGCTGCTCTACCCCCTTACACACTTTACGTGCTCTACGCTGTACCTTCACTAATCATAGTATGTACTTTAAAACAACAGTGAAGCAACATTAATAATTTTAACATTTTTCTACATGAACGTGTTCTGACCTTACAGTTAACAAATAAAAAATAAACAGTTGGAAGAAAAGACTCCTCAGAAAGTTACAGTATTGCCAGACAAGCAGTAGACAAAGATGAGATCTTACCTAACTTTGTTTATAGATGAGTCCTTCTTCCTTTATTGAAATTACTGCTCGAGGAAACAGAACTTATGTTTTGTAAACATACAGGTTGCACAGAGACAACTGTAACTGCACCACAGATTTCTCCTCTAAGTGAAAAAATGACAGAGAAGCCCCATGTTCTGCTGCTACCCAGGTATCTATTAGTCAAGTGGAAATTACCATTTCATACTTACAAAATCCACAAAATGCAGCATGATAAAACAATAGTTATTGTCTATTGGAAACCACCATTCAGAGCTATAACATATGGTTATGGTAGCAACCTATACCAGTAGAATAAACACCACTTTTGTGAAAGCGTCAATTATGTGAGATAATAAGGCCAAGAGTTGCATACAGTAAAGGCAGACCCTTCTGTACACCTTTATTGGGCTTATGTGTATCTGTGAACAACGTCACAAGATGTGGCAAGTAGATCTGAAAGAGGTGGTTGTCTGGCAACACTGCAATTAAATTAGATAATATACATTTTAGATAATTAGATCCATCTGGCAAATTGGTAAGGCAATAGAACTAAAAACCTTATTTAAATAAATTAGTTTGGCTACTTATGATCTCATACCAATTAACAACCAAAGTTAGCTAACACTATCTTACATAAGTTACAAGAAAGGTTATACTTCTACTTTTCCCTGTAGAAATCCTTAAAGTATGCGTTTATAGTCAAAACAATGGAGAAACTAGGAAGAAATAGCTGAAGAATTGTATGTTAATCATCACAATCCAGGAATCTAGGAAATTACTTTCTTTTACCAAGAGAGCAGTGCAAATCAGGAGAAAATCATAAGAGACGTAATTTTCCATTTAATGTACATGCATTGTCCAATCTAAGAAAAGAAGTCTGAAGAAAAACAAATCTGGAATTAATGCAGTATTTCTATATTTTTATGACATAAACTCTAGCAGAAAGACAACATAGTTCTGCAAACAGAAAAAACACTCTCCAAGATCTGAACTCTAGAAGCAACATTCCCTCTTTAGTTAGTATTAAATAGTATGTAGTAATTAAATTGAAAATGTTACCATCACTGTGAGACATTTTCAGTAAGAAATTCCATGAAAAGTCTCTTAAATGATTTCTTACTGAGGTCAGATAAGTAACTTTATTAAAATTCCCCAGATAACTGCATCAATAGCTACTTTGGGGCGTTTCTATTTCCACGACCAGAACAGCTTTATTAAAGTTGCTAACGAAGAAATGAGAAGAACACTCAGAAACATGCAGGAAATATGAACACGTTTCAGGGAAGCCTGAACAAAATTTACGTTTGGTTCAAATCTAGTCTTAAGCCCACTATTAACCTAAAAGTGGATTCGTTTAATTTGGATTTTACTAAGTCAATTATCACTAGAATAAGACAATAGTTCAGACATTCAGAGAAGCTGAACTTATTCAACTATTACTTTCTGCCTTCAACTAGCATTACAGTTCGAATTTTATTTTGCCTGGAAGTAACAAAAACTTTCAGTACAATAATGGCTCTATATGCTTGATTCTGGAGCATTTAACTTCAGAACCCGATTTGTAGATGCTCCTCAACACCTACCTCAAAGCTAACTGCCACTATTAGCTTGTAGGATCTGGGTATCGCCCACTAAAGCCTAATACCTGATTTAATCTTGACTAGATGTCATATGGGGCATGAGATTTGAGTAACTTTAATGATTGGTTTTATATGTGGGAAATGCAAGAGCTCTTAAGATGTGCCATGATGATGAATATCGTAGGAAGCTCTATGTCCCAAATACATGGGATTAACTTAAATTAACCTTTCATTTCCTTTTGCAAGCCATCTTTACTAGAATGGAGATCAATTTAAAGCTTATGTTGAGTTTTCTTATCGTGGCATTCTTTCACCTTACCTAAAGATGGCTTATAAATTTCATTAACTTCCTTGCTTTGTTTGATAGGACTTAAACCTCCACTTTTATTGAAGGAGCAACTTGATCTTCAGCCACATCAGAAAGGCTACCTGAAACTTTTTTTTCCCTTGAGGCTCATTATAAGAACTTCAACAGGAAGAACCATTCACCTCAGTAGACCCCCCAAAAAAACACTTCTGAACTTACAACTTGTTCATGAGGAACAATTTGTTTTTAAAAGGTGTGTGGTGGGTGGGGGTGTGTGGCCTGTTGTCTCACAGAATTTTGTTCTGTCAGCTGTGTCTATTACCATTTTGTTTGGTATGTGAGTTAAAATAAAGCCACAGACAAATACAAAAATAATTATTGGAGAATTACCAATTGTATTTAAGTTTTGCCGGGTGATAGTTGGCAGCCTGCTGTAAGGTCTCTTTGAGGATGGCAGAGGAGAGGAACCAGAAGTGCTCTGTGCCCGGTCAGTCAGCTTTCCCCAAGCAGGGTTCAGGAGCAGTAGGAACCTCACATTTTCGGCAGGGCAAGGGACCGTGCATCACTCGAGGCAGCCAGGATCGATTAAGCAACCGTAATTAGCTCTAACGAACCGGGGAGACAAAAATGAGGGGCTCGTCAGCGCCTGTGCCTCGTGTTTTTCCACAACCACCACGGAGGGACCCGGCCGCCCCGTGAGGAGGCGAGGAGCACCCGGAGGCTGCGGGGAGCCACCGGGGCCGCTCCTTCCTCCTCCTCCTCCTCCTCCTCCCGCCGCAGCGGGGCCCATTGGCGGAGCCCGGCCCCGGTCCCACCCGCCAGAGGCGTGCCCAGGGCACCTGCCCCGCCGGGAGCCCCTGCCCGCCGTCCGGGGCGCCGGGGCAGTGCATGGGGCGGCAGGGCGCCCGGGGACCCGGACAGCGGCTCGCCGGTGCCGGCCAGGGGGGAGCCTCCGCTCGTCTGGCCCAGGGGCCGCCGCTGGCTCCGGGAGGGTCGAGGGCAGAGCCGGGGCGGCGAGGCGGAGGGGAGGGATGAGAAGTTGAGGGAGGACGGAGCGGGGGTGCCCTCTCCTCCTCCCGGCCCCGCCGCAGGTGCAGCGGAGCCGCAGCGCCGCAGGGAGCAGGGCCTGGGCTGAAGGGCGGCCAGCGGAGCCCCGAGCGGGGGGCGGCGGCGGCGGCGTTAACGGAGGCAGCGACGAGGAGAAGCGGCCCCGAGGACAGAGCGGTGAGGGAGCCGGGCAGCACCCCGGGGTGCCGGCCGGGCGGCGAGCGGGGTGGAGAGGGGCCGCAGGGGAAGGGAGCAGCGCCCCTGTGGCGTCCCCCGGGGAGGGGGAGCGGGCAGCGCCGTGCCCTTGGTGGGGGACCGAGGGGCGTCGTTGTGGGGCGAGGAGGGGCTGCGCGCCCCTGAGGCGAGCCCGGGCTGGCGCCGTGAGGAGGGGAGGGGGCAGCCCCAGCCGCCCGTCGAGCGCCCCTAAGGAGGGGCCGGCGGCTTCCTCAGCGCAGGGGAGGCGCCCGGGAGAAGTTTTGGGGGGTTAAAGGGGGGCACCGCAGGTGTTTGGGGTCGGGAGACCTCACCGCGAGGGACATGGGCTGCCCTGCTGCGGGGGGTGCTGGGTGGCGTCCTGCCCCCTCGGCTCTGTGGGGTTTAGGAGGAAAGGAGTTAAGCGGCGAAGGGAGGAGGTCAATAAAAGTCCCGGTGTTAGGACAGGTATTAAGCGGTGTCCTGTCTTTTATGGCTTGTTTGCGCACTCACTGGAGTATGGCTGTGGAGCAATAGGAAATCATAAAACAAAAACAAACAAACAAAAAAAAAAACCTGTGTTGTGTGCTCTTTGGGATTGCCTAGGAAGAGCAGCAGTGGATAAGTTTAGTAGAAGATAATCTTAAAGGTCTTTCCCCCGAAGCAAACACCTTGAAAGTAGTATTTTTGCTCTTCGTGCCATGACTAGGACGCTCAGTTTTTGAAGTAATTCGCATAATATCAGTTGTTTCTAGGTGTTTATTCTAAAAATGGCCTGAGTTGTGCTTCCTATTGGAAACTGCCTGCCTGGTTTTCCAAGCAATTATCACCCAAGGTCACTTAACGTATTTTAGCTGAGCTAGTTTTATAGCACTGACACAACCCTGTATGCAATTAACCTTTACTTCACATTTCCTTGTTGTTGTTCCCTTGCTCCAGCCATTGATCCAGACTGGGTGCTGCAGTGATGTCTTTTTTTTTCCAGAACTACTAACAAGTTCGTGCTAGGGTCTTAAATTCTTCCAAATGGCTCTCACGCGTTGTGAGCTGTCTTTGTTGAAAGAGTTATCTGTGAAATACTGGGGAGTGAGCGTGCATTGCTTGCATTTTGTTCTTGACCTTCGTGCAAGAGAAGTCATACGCTTGAAACAAGAAATCCATTTCACTGTGTCATATGCCTATTAAGTATAGGGACTCTAAGGTGAGTCTGAGTGCACTGTAACGTGTCTAATCACATTAGGGTACTCTATTAATACCCCTTAGTTTTTATATTAATGCACACTGAGCTCAGTTGGGTTGTTCTGAAATAGGATGTGGACTGAGAGACCTGCAAGTGGAAGAGAGCCTCGGAGACGTCCTGGCCTCCTGGTGGTGTGTGGGGCTGGGCTCACCTGCAGGGCAGAGGGCAGTGGGTCAGCTCTGCGCAGTGGCTGCGGGCTGTTGTTGCAGTTCAGTGGAGTCGCCGCTGGATTTGGGCTTGGTCTAAGGTCAGGAAGGATGCTGCTGTAACTCTGGGTTGGTCCCCTGTAATGTGCTTAGGAAAATTAGTTCCTGTTTAGAGAACTTGAACGTAGTCTGTGAGACTTTGGTGCCATATTTATCGTATCTGAAAGACTTGAGAGGTTATGTGCTAAGCCTGGTCAGCCATTTGGAATGGTAAATGTCTTAATAGATTCACCTAGAGGAGTTGTGTTTGAGCTAGTAAATGAATGCTGGGGGTGCTATGGAATTGTAACAACATAAATTAGTTTTGGCAGAAAGTTCTCTTAATTTTTCTTTACAATGCCATTTGATGCAGATTGACTTGATTGATTTCTGGAAATATGTTTTATTCCCAGGACTAGAAAAACAAATGATCAAATTTGTGTCTTCTCCCTGTGGCGTGTTACTACACACGCAGACATTGAGTAAGAAGGCACTGTGGCAAGCCTTGTATCCCCAAAATGATGCCACCATGCATCAGTTTGTGTATGGCCTTCTATGGCACAGGCCTGTTGAGGCTTGTGCTCAGCTGGAACGCTCCTACCACTTCAAGGGCCTTCTGCAATTATACTAATAACTGTAATAAAAAAAAAAATCCTTTTCTGACTTTATTATTTTCTAATTGACCTTCCTGAGTGTGAACTGAGTTACTTCTGACTTGAACAGCTGAGTATTTTATTGCCAACACCTACCTTCCGTTGTGTGTTCCACTTCGGGCTCCTTGAGGTGCATCTTTCCACATCGCTGCTTTTGTCGGGCGTCTTGCTTTAGACTAGTACCAAGAACTTGCATCAGTTTATTTTTATCCTGAACGAGTCCCTTATCACTTACTTACTAGAAAAATCACAGTACAGCTTCAAAATCTATTGAGACATTTGTTGTAAGGTCATATTGAAGAGATGGTTACTAAAGTAAATGTCTGTTCTCTGCAGCTCCGAACTTAACAGAAATGCTTTTATTACAGTTTCAGTGATATTAGTGATATTTAAGAAGAGACTAAAACTGGCTGACAAATGCTGATACATGATAAGCAACTGAAATCATTCACTCTGTCTTGCTTGGAGTTTTATTCTTTTAACAATTTTTAGCATACGTGGCTGTTTTTTGGTTTTGGTGTTTTTTTTTTTTGTTTTTTTTTTTGGAAAGTATCTTGGGCTTAAAACAGACATTCTGATACAGATCACGGTGTTGTTTATGAATAGGCATTTTAGAGGGCTCTTCTGCCAGTTTTCCAGGAAGTAAAATATAGTAGCATCGTTTAATAGAATTATTGCTCCTAAATCATGTGCTTTATTTTTTCTAATTATGTGGAAGGTTTTTATTGCAGTTCTTTACTTGGATCCAGTGTACTGGAGAAGTAGTGAATCCCTTTGGAAGCTTTTAAAATGTTTATATGTTTTAACATAGTGTTCTGTGTTCTCAACCCCTAAATACGTTGGCATTCTTACCTATGTTTTTATGAAATAATGCATTTGTTTAGCGTTAGAATGCACATAATCAACTGTGTCTGGGGCTAAAGGACACACACAACATCCTTGCTTGAATATTGGACTCTTGGAAATAGTATTTAACACTTTTTACAACAGGCATAGCTACTAGCTCAGTTCAAAAAAAAATCTTTATATGGGAAGTAATCCTAAATGGAGAAAAAATACCCCAAAACTTATGTTAAAAAAACAAACACCTGTAAATGTAACAGTTATGATTTAGGGGTTAAAGAGCAGTTGAAAGACAGTGTAGATGCTTGTTTTCTAAATATTATGGGTCAGAGTTGCAATAACATGACTCCTGACCACGATTTCTGGTAAGTAGCACAGTTGTCATGCACATAACTTTATTCCTATAGTGAAACAAGCACAGCTTTCCTCTTTGCTCTGTGCTGTGCTTTCCTTCTGTGAATGGGTGTTTCAGCTTCATGGGAAGTGAGTGATTTTAGAGTGTTTTCCCCTCCTGCTCAACAACTGAAGGGAGACTTTACTGGGAAGTCAGGAATTCAATAGCCAGCCTCAGGTTCTCAGCTGAGTTGGAAATGAGCCCTGTTGAAACAACGTGCATTGTAAAAGAACAAAAACTGATGACATTTTCTTGGTGGGGTAAAGCCCTCTCTTCAAGGGGAGGTAGCAATGCGAATGTAAAAGGTAGAGTTCCTTATTTTAAGACAATTTAAAACAATTGGAAAAATTGTTTTCACCTGTACAGTGACAGCAGTCTTTTTGGAAGTTGACATTTCATACTTCTGTTACATGTGGGAATTGACTGCATAGCTGTAGCAACCTTCAAACATTAACTCCCTGGTTCAAGGACTAGGTTGTAGCTGCATTTTAATCAGTGCCTTCACATCTGCTGAATTTGGTGTTTTTTTTTCCCAACCTGGAAGTCATTTGACTTTCACATAAGTCACATGAACACGGTTCTGTAATTTAATGCCAAGTACACTGATTCATGAAGTCTGGGTGTTTAAAAAAGGGTCGTAACGATTTTCAACAAAAGCATGGCCAGGAGTCACACTGCTACTTACTTGTACTTAACTTTGTTTTCAGAACTTCTGTGTTCCCCCCCGATTTAATGTTTAAAATGAGAGATTTCAAGTTCAGAGCAAAGTCAGATACTTCCTAGCTAACACTGTGAAAGAAGCATATTTGTCTGAATGAAATGTGGGCTAGGAACAGGGATTTTGGCCGGGGTAGTGCTCTGAACATCACAAGAATTTAGCAGCGAGGAGTTACACAGCTTGCTTTTGAGGAGGAATGGGCAGCAGAGCTGCGAAGCCCACGGCACCTGACAGCTCAGCAGTGTGGCTGGATGTGCTCTCTGCAACTTGCAGCACCTGGAGAGGGAATGCACTCTTCTGAATGCGCTTGTGCGTTTCTCCTCTCGGCTACACCTTTCCTTGAACTCGCTGAGACTGCAGATATAGTTAGTCATTTCAATCTCTTTTGTTCCATGGAAGAAAGAAGTACCTCCTACCCCCATCACAGTTGATTAAATACTGTTGTCTAAGATGAAACATGGGAAAAAGACTCCAGAAATAACAAGGCAAACATAGGAGATGTGCCAAATACATTAATGTTTCATGTGGTTGGAAACTAGATAGTGAAATATTCCTTCAAATGAGTACTTTACTCTGTTTCCCCCCCTCTTACATGCTGTTCCTGCACTGCAGAAGTAGTTTGCTCTGTTTCAGACTACCAAGATTCAGAACTTTTTTTACGGGATAGTTGTTGGAGAACGTGGATGCCGTATGCAAGTAGTTAAGTGTTTATTCTGTACGTTTGCTTGGGAAGCCAGTTTTTCCATCTTATCATAATGTAAGCAAGTGCTGAAAACGACTTTTGTATAACATGGGTGTGCTGGGGCTTACACTTGGACCTTAGTGGCAGTACCTTGAGGTGCATTCTTGACTGGGAGGTTGCTGCCAGTGAAGGTCTCACAGGTGAAGTTTGGCATCGGCTGCACTCAGGATAGAGCATGTGCTGCAGATTGCCATGCCTTTGCAGGAATTTCCCTTGGGGGAAGGAAAGGCTCAACCAACTGTGGTGCCTGCCGAGTCAGCAGGTGCACAGAATTAAAGAACTGTTGGCTGGAAGGATCTCTGGAGGCTCTTACACAAACTTCCAATCAATGCAGGATTGTTGGCAGCATAAGATTGGATCAGCTGTGGCTGTTTTTTATCCAAGTCCTGAACAGATCCAAGGATGGAAATCCCACATGCTCCCTGGTAACCTTTTCCAGTGTCACACTGGGACTCGTTAAGCTGCAGTTTGTGGCTGCTGTTCCCCACAGTAAGAGCAAACAGATAGCTAAGGAGTTTGGCTAGGAAGCTAAATGGGAACATCTGACACAGTGGATTGGTAAGGTAGAAGCAAGTGCATACTCTGATCACCGCATTATTATTATTATTACTATTATTTTCAACCATTGTACCTCTCGGGTTGCTGCATGGTTGCCAAGTCACATCTGTGTGTATTCCTGGTGGTTTTAGGGCATCAGCTGAAATTCTGGGTATTGCTTGTGGGCCATGGGTAGTGCTGGCTGCAAATACTCATGTGGTGTAAGAGGTGCATCAGTTCTTCATGCACTGAGCATGCTGCACTGATACTCTGAAGTGAGCTACAGGCCACGTAAATCTTGCTGCTATTCTGTACCTTGCTGTAAAATGAGATGTGAATTTCTTCTGTTTCTTTCTAGGGCTCCGTCCACTAAGCCTGTTACACCTGAGGGAAATTGGAGGTCACAGCAGTCTAAATAAAATGTGTACACCATCTTAAATACAAAGAAAGATTTGTTGTAGAATTAGACCCTTGATTAAACCTTGCTGGTCATTGGAAGATTGTTATTGCCTTTCCCTGGGATATTTCAGCGATGTCAAAGAAACAACCTTCAGAGCTGTGTCTTTGTGTATGGTGTTTCTTGGGCACAGAAGTCTCTCAAATGAAATTGAGCATATAATACCCGTGGGAAGTTTTGCTTACAGAAATTCTTCATTTTAGAGAGCTTGGGATGGAAGATTTCAGGTGATTTTAGTAATGTGACTGGATAGGCCAGCCTAGTGTTTGGCGTATCCGTTGCTTGTGGGGTCTAGAAGTCTGTAAATGAGTTATTAGTGTAAATCTGGAAGGCTTGCGTGGAAACTCACCCACATTTGACTATGAGAAATCTCATTTGAAGCTTGAGGATCATGTAAAAGAGATCCTACTCTCCTGTATGCCATGTCTACCTTAGAAATACGGCAGCTTTGTTACAGTCTTTAACTGTTGTAGTGATATATCATTAATTACTCTCCCTTGTGATACTTTGGCAGTTGCTTAGCTTATTAGTTAGCTTTATTTTCATGAAAGCACTCTAGAAGATTAGAATACTCCAAATTATTGTAGTCTCACTTTTTTATGGAACGGTCAATCTTGCATTAGTACCATAATTTTTAATTTACTGTTGAAGTAACTTGATAGTCTACAGTAGGGCTGTAGTTAAGAGAGCATGTTTGTTATAAACAACCATCAACTATTCCTTATTACACAGTGGTAGCATCCAAAAAGTCCTAGTTGCTTTCCAGAAGTGGATTAAGATGATCACATCTTCCTGAAGGTGGAATTTTACTGGGTAAGGGTAGGTGCACGAGCACTTGTACAGCACTTGGTGCACATCTGGGTGGCTTCTTGATTTGTTTTGGTTTTACACCCAGATTGACCTCTGTGAATCTTGTTCTCAGAACTGCAAGTCATCGTTACCGTGACTCTGAGTTGGATCCAAGTTCAATTTTTCTTTAATATTTGTAAATTAACAAATTGTATTTAACTCTTAGATTGTCTCAATCTTATTTTTTAAGAAAAAAAAAAAACAACAAACCTTATCTTCAGACTGTTTCCTTTCTGAAGTTATAATGCAATTTTAGCCCACTGCTGATACTAGAAACTTCCAGGAAGCTTCTGTGTATTTAAAATTGCTTATGCAGTAGCTGCATAAGCTCGAGTCTTTTGTTAGCCCTTGCTGGAGTGCAGTCTGTACATCTTAAGGTTCCTGAGCTGATTTTTGTCTTCTGTCATTCTGACAGGCCGTGAACGTTGTATTCAGAAGGAGAAAAGCAGTTGTGTGCATAATTTTTCTCTTTAACTATCGACTCATACTAGGAGTTGGTTCAAAGCAGACACCACAAAACATGCACGTATCTGAAAGCAGAAAATAAATAAATAAAAAAGTAGTAACAAAAACCTGCCTGTTGATGCAAACGTTTCAAAGCAACCTAGCACTGAACAGACTGTCCAAGCTGGATCTCGTTGGAGTACAAGTTGTTGCTGCATATGATCTCGAGCAATGCAATTAATTGAGCTGAATAAGAGGAAAACATTTTTAATAAAGTATTTTAACTTTGAATAAAGTTTTATTTCCCACTGCAGTAACAAATGTGCCATGGTTTCCTTTGTGAATCTGTTTGTGCAGCTTATTAAAATGTAGTTATTTGCTATAGGGTGAAGTCACAACAGAACAAAGAATTGCTCAGTGCTGCTAGGTGTCATGTGATGGCGTGACCAGGGACAGCTTGTACCAAGCTGAAGCTAGCTGTAGTGAAAGATGAAGCGTCCCCCTGCTCCTCCAAAGGATTATCAAGGTTGGAATAAAACCCCCATAAAATGTTTGTTTAGGAGGAGTACATTGTTTCAGATTGTGAGGTTTGTTTGAGGCAGACTTTATGCTGGCCTGAGGTCTCTTCCAACCTAGATGACCCTGTGATGGCCTGCATAGGCTTTGTCATGTCAAGTTTGCAACACAGCCCTGCACTGCAATGTCTTCCATCCTATTCTTTAAAGAGTCATTTTACCAAAGAAGAATCTTGGCACTGATAAGTGTTTAAAATAAGTAAGTTTTACTCAAACCCCCCCCCTTTCTTTTTTGGTGCTTAATGAAACCAATATTTCAGCTTGTGCCAGTGAGAAAGGGAAGGATTTTGGGGTGACTTTTCCTGCTTTCTAGTGAAATGCTCGTCCCATTGGTGGAGGCATGCTTTTCTCTTCTCTCTCTGCAGGTAAAAGGATTTCTTCATTTTCCTCCCTGGCTTGCAGCTGCAGTTCCTGGTGGTGCAGTGCTGCATGTGTTGCCATAAGCTACACCAGGACCATGCTGATGGGAGAGCACTCACTTCTTAGGGACGGATTCATTGACAAGGAATACCAGTGTCACACTTCAAAGCAGGTGACTTGTGCTGTGTGTAGGCAGCACAGGAGCTGGGGGTAAAGTAACCCCAGACAGCACAGAGGAGACCTGCATAATACGGGGCGTGCTGCAGCAGAACCTGAGCTGTCTGTGGGTGAGGGCGCAGGGTGCCGGTGCAGCCCGCTGCTTCCTCAGGTTTCTGTGCTGAGCTTCCTTCTTGTCCCCAGGCCCAGGGCAGCACGTCAGCTCCGCTGCCATGCCACATCTGCTGGGATTTCCTCTGGTTCGGGCTCAAAACAAAGAGCTGCCCCACTGATGTCTCTGCATGTCCCCTTCCAGCCACGGCCCCGCGGTGGGCTTCAGGTCCCCTGTCAAATGGCTTGGCACACAGCAGAACAAAAGACCACTTGCTGCTCCTGCCCTCTGTGCTCTCCCTGGAGTTACTAACATCTCTTCTTCCTTTGTTGTGAAGTGTTTTTAACTAGCTTGCTGGCTAGCTCTAGGAATGTGAGTATTTCAGAGGGTGCAAAATCTTTATGGAGCTTATTTTCATGCAGTTATTTGGGAGGGTGCCTCTCTCCCTTCCAACCACAACTGTTCTGGGAATCATTTATTCTGAGGGAAATCTCTCCGTGACCAGTGCTGTCGATGTTGCAGCATTATCATGCTGAGGCGTGTGGGGCTTGCTGTGGTTTATAAGTGACTTGTTTAAACGATTGAATATATTACTGTTAATAATTTACCAGTCTTGTAGGAATTTCTAATATATTCATAGAGTAATAAAGATTATCTTTTTAGAGATAATCAGTCTTTTCAGATGTTTAGGATTACTTTTCATGGCCACGAAGTTTCTAATTACAGCAGTTATTTCAGAAAGCCAGTGGTGAAGTGCTAGCAGGGGCGTTAGACCTCAGTCACTGTTGCTCTGTGTTCACCTTAATAAAGCGTAGTCTTATGTACGAGTTCTATTCCCATGTAATGTTTTTAATAAAATCTACCTACTAGCATGTCTATTCAGTGTTTTGCCTGCTGATTCTAAAACCTGTATTTTTGAATGTCACTTTTTGAGTGACGTTTTTTATTTAAATCTTTTTTTTTTTTTTTTGCACAGCTCTCAAAAAGCTTAGGTAAAACCCTGTGTTTAATAAAACACAAATAATGAGCCCTCACTGAAAAGGGCGTCATAAATTGCATAGCTTGTGGACTCCTTCATAACTGCTTTGCTGTTTGCCTAAGTGGCACAGTGGGTCTGTGATGGATGCTTACAGCAACGTCATCATGTCTGTGGATCTTCCTCTCAGCTGTGGATGTGGCACTCTTGTAGTCATGGAAATGCTTCAGTCACTGGGTAAAAGAATGCAGTAGTTGAATAAACTGCACAAAGTAAATGGAAAGGCCTGTCCCTGTTTGTGTGCACACCATTTCTTTCGAATCATTTCCAATAACATCTTAATTTATTCATTTGGTTGAAACAGGAGCCTGTAGTTACAAGCCAAATCTCAGTACTTATCTAAACCATTGCAACACAAAATAACAATCAGAGCATGCACTACCTCAGTAATTTGTTGAAAGATCTGTGATAGGAAAAACTGAAGAATATAAATCTGAAGGTTCTGCAGTCCTTGTTATCAGAATCTCTTCCTAGACAATGTATTTTGCTGCTCCAAGGCTCTGTACATACACACATTTCTGATGCTTTCATCTCTGAGAGCACATGGGGTGTTTAGTAGCGGTTACTTCCTAATCTTAAACTGCAGTGTGCTGCCTGAAGTCAGTTTATGGGCCTGATTTCCTTTAATGCTCCTAAAGGATTATAGCATAATGCTTCCTATTACCTACAGAATACGTACAGCACAGTAAGTGGGATTATAGGTTGTGTGTTTTGCAATTGCCAGCTTTGAAGGTTTAGGAGTCAACTTGGACTTTCAGATTGAAGAACAGGGTCTTCTCTTACCCTTATCTGCTATGTCACTTTAATTAAAAACCTTCGCGTGTCTGTGATCATTTGATCCTCTTCTGAATATGCTACTACATGTGATTTGGTCAGTGAATTTCTTCAAATTTTGGCATTTCTGTATACCAGTGCTTGACAAGAAATACTGATGTGGGCTGGTATTAAGCGTTGAAGAAAATGTTTTGAGGGGAACTTGAAATTTATTTTTTTTTGAAGCGATGTCTTGGAGCACATCACAAATATAAAGGAAGACCTGTTCTTTTATTTGTTCCCTGGTATAAGTAATGCACTGCATTCACGCTTGTGTGCGCTTATATATTTTGTATTTTTGTTGTTAACACCAACTATTTGCTTGTGTCTGATAGAGCTGAGGCTTGCTTGGGTTGCATATATTTTATTACTGAATCATGCTGTAAGTACTGTTAGAGAACCATTTATTTGTTTTGGAATATCTTCTTCCTCTTTCAGCTTTACACCTAAGTGTAAATGGTTTTTGTTAGTCATTCCTTGCTATCTTGGGCTTGATAAAATGCTTTGCTTACAGGGCCTTTGGTCATGCAACTAGCTCCGTAGGGCTTGGCTCTCTATTTGTTTAACTGAAATGTTTACAAGCCTATGAAGGCTGGATACCATGTTTTATCTGTGAAACTGTGTTTAATAACAGTGAAAGCAAACAGATTTGCACATAAAATAGGTGGATGTTGATGGGATTTCGAACAGGCAGCGCAGCACTGGGGCTCCAATAAATTGGGTAATGTGGGTAACGCTTCAGGTAACAACCTGCTTTTCGGCCTGCCTCACGCTCCACTGCCCAAGATAACCTGTGCTCTTTCTTTCTCCTCTTTAATGCTTCAGTTTTATGAAGAGCAGTAGTAACCCACAGTCAGTAGCTGCCAGCGCTTTACGGGGAGCTTCTGGTGCTCTTGGTAACTTGTTGGCTTTCAGCCACAGCCTAGAGCAGCCTTTAAGGCACGGTGCTTTCCACAACATGTTTCTTGCTACAGCTAGAAGGCACACTATCTAAAAACCACGTTGGGTGTGTTGATACCTGTGGTGGGCGCTGTAAGGTGGGACTGACTGCTGAGGTGACGCTGTCCTGCTTATTGTCCTGCTTATGGTGCTGGTTTCTTGCCCCCAGGTGGAGATGCGAGCCAGTGGGTTAGCAAAGATGGCAAATCTGACTCAGTGACGGAAAGCACCCTGCTCTGCAGTGCCCTGGTGTATCCCAGTGTGGAAACTGCATCAGATTTGCAACTTATATTTCAGCTTATTCACTGATAAATATGCCTCATTTCTTTGTCCAGAAAAGTTTTCTGCTTTCCTGCATTTTCTTCGAGTCAGATCAGGTCATTCATGAGCTGACAGCTGTAAAAGTAAGGTTTTTATTCTCCTTTTTGAAATACTGAGTTTTATATAACTAATTGATAGTAGAGAGAGAGGACAATACTGTGAGCAAGGCTCAGGTGATAAATCTGTATGTTACCAGGACTCTGTTGGCAGTTTGCAGTGAATGCTGTTCGCTGAAATGCATGTAAGTCTCAATTTTCCCCCTTTTTGGTAATTATACTTCTGTGAGGCACCTTATTAGCTTCCCACTTGCAGCTAGTCATTTCAGTGCTAATCAGCATTTGCACTTGGGCTTGCAGAGGTGAAAATCTAGTTGGTAAGCCTGCTTTTTTTAATGCGTGCTGGTATCTGTTAAATTGTAATGAGAAATTGGAAACCTTTGGGTAAGATGAGAGAGATCAGTGGCCGGGAAGATTGCTCCTTTGCTGTCGGTGCAGTGCTGCTGTTTGGTATGAAGGGCACCTTCCTAGCTCCCAGTCTTCTGACCAAACTGCCCAGGTAAACTCAGCCACCCGTAGCAAATCTAAAGAAAGGCTGAAAGGCAGGAAGGGACTTGAAAAAGTCCCTCCTGTCACGCAACTCCATGTCTGTAAACTTCATTTGCTTCTTCAGAAGTGAGGAGAGTTCTGTTATTAGTGACTAAAAAGTACTGCTTTACTACTGTGTGTAAGTACTGCCTGCTTTTTTGAGTAGTGGTGACTATTCTCACAGTTTGTTCCAGCTGTGCAGAGTGCCAAGGTGCTTGGGAGCTGCTTTGGCTTCTAGAACTGACTGCTCTAGGGAAAACCAACCAAACAAACAAAAAAAAAAAAACACTGAACACAGTATTGCTGGTTTGAAAATGGGTATTGCTGGGAGATTCAGAAATAGGCAGGTAGGCAGCCAGTGGAAGAAACCAGAGAAAAAAGTCTGGGTTTTAATTACAGGGTGGTTAGCACATTGTTAAGGGTTGGCAGTAAATCTTATCTTCGGTATGTATTTCAGTGCTCTAGCTGGCTGTTGCATAAATTATGAATAAGGATGATTTAAAAATATTTTTTAGGATTGAAATACAAACGTAGTGTTAGTTCACTTTTAAAATACTAATTTAAGCATTAGGACTTCTTTGTGTAATTCATATGAACTTAAATGTCACCCCATTTCTTTCTGTGTTTCCAAATTTTTCTGTATAGGGCCTTCACAAATAAAACGCGGACTTCTTATCTGCACAGTCACATTTCCTGTTCTCAGTCCTGCTTTGTCTTTCTGGGTGAATAGTAACATGTTCTGTTAAAGTAAAAATAAACCAGGAATTAGAACTCTTAATCAGCTGGAAACATCCCTTCAACAGTCCTCTGTAGGTGCTTGGTTTTCTGCAGCCCACGTTAAAACTTGTACTTTCTCTTTCATTTGAAGAACGACATGCAAGCCATTAACTTTATGAGAAGCCATTGGAATAGGTTTAATGTTTAACTTCTTCCAAGAGCTGAACTCTCTACAGAAAGCAGTTGCGTTTACTTGTATAAAGCTGCTCCTTACGTCTCCTTTTTCTCCATACCTCTTCTTGCTTTTTGGCTTAGAGGAGTAAATGGTTTCATTCCGTGGTAATAGTCTTAAGTATTTAAAAAAATAAAATTGAGTTTTGTTCCTTCTCATTTTTATGCCTTCTGTTTTAAGAGGCTAGTATATGCCACCAGAAGGAAATCTTACTGTATGCAGGCAAATTCTAGGCAGAAAGATTTAGGACATTTTTTATACTATTAACTGTGATGGAGAAATGTCACCCTCTGGCTTTGTGTTTTTTTTTTCGTTCCTACTATACCGACATTTGACCATTCCTTTTCACAGGATCCCTTGCAGCAGAACGCAGTGGTGCTGGATGCTGATCCCTTTTAGATATTTTGCCAATGGCTTGTTCTGGGGGTTTGTAGATTATGGGTTGCAGGGGGAGTGCTCTGGTTTCGATGGGCTGGCACTGAAATGAGCCTTGTGGCTCTCGGAGGTGAGACGGGTTGGAGATTCCCATCGAGATGGGCATCAGCAGCTCTCTGTGTCGTGCTGGGAGTACCTCAGGTCTCCAGAGGACCCCTGGCTGATGGCAGGGAGCTGAACGCACGGGGTTGTGTGTTGCTGCCGGGGGTACCTCACTCAGTGTCTGCTACCTGGTCTGCAAAATGGGAATTGGGAGCACGGTTAGTTGGTGAACTGAGTGCTGTTGCATATTGCCCGTGCTTCTGCTCGATGCAGACCTTGCAAGCTCCCAGCCCAGGGCTGGCCAAGGGATGAAGTTACGAGGCCACATCCTGGGGGCTCCCACCACAGGTGGAGACTTTGGTTGAGTGCAATATGAGGTCAATGCCATTGCTTCCAGTAAAAAGGGTCCCTTAGTGGGCATTTCTCTATAGAGTCACGTGTTTACTACCTCTGTGGTTTGGCAGGCCCTGTACGTATATTTTCTTGTCCCTGTGGAAGATGCTTGCGTTGGAAAGGGGAACTCCGTAACAGCATTTTGGATCGGTTCTGACTAGTGAAGGTGCTGAGAGGCTTCTAGAGAGGAGTGTCATCTGTTATCATCGATGCACAGCAGGAGAGGAAAAACTAGTGTTTCGTAGCTGCTTGTAATTCTGGTGACAGATTTACATGTTAGCTAGCTCGTGCTTTATGGGAGGCTCATAAAGATGAAGTCACTCGACGTGTTCTCATGTAAGGCAGCGCTGTGCAGTGAGGGCGGGGATCAGAAGAGGTGGTGTGATACTGACAGCATCCTAAGGAAGTGCAGAGGTAATTCTGGGTGGCTTTCGGTGGCATGTGCAGAGATGAAGCAGTGGAAAATGCGCCTTAGGGCTAAGGATTGTACCTGCGTGCTCACTAAGACGTGCTGTGCTCGGAGCCCGCGTCGGGTCAGGAGATCAAAGTACAGCACGGGGCTCCTGCAGCTGGCAGCCGGTTGGGTCACGGCGTGCCCTGAGGCTTCTGATACCTCTGATTTACAGGGATCTCAGAAACATCAACTGTTTCTGCATTTCCCAATCCATCTACGGTTTTGTAACATCCCTGTTGTTGACAGAAGCAGTAACTTAGATCATGGGAATGCTTATAGCACGAGGAGGTAATCAATAGTGTTTTTTCCAAGTTTGACTCATCGCTTTCCTTTCATATTTCATTCATAAACCATTTTTATTTAAAACCAAGCTTACGTAGTGCATGCTCTCCTCCAGCAGCATTGATGGTGATAGCCATCATCCTTTGGGCTCATCCTTCCCCAGCACAGCCCCCTGCTGCTGTGTAAAATCTGCCAGCCCCACAGCTGGGAACGAAACAAGGTGATCAGTGAGGTAATTAGCGGGGGCCTGGGTAGTCACATCCGTCAACGGGGAGCTCCTGGGAGGGCAGCTGAGCCTCGTGGTGTGCTGTGGTTTTTTAGAAAGCCTCCAGTGAAAGCCAAGGCCTGGACCCAAACGGCAATTTAATGCTTTAATTGGTCTGTGAGGTCCAGCATTTGTGCTGGAAGTGTAACCAATGAGAAGTAATGGAGCCATGCAGTACTGGACTCTTTACTCAGCGTTGGTGTCATCGTTCATTTTTTGTCAAAGCTTTAATAGTTCTTAAGAAAAAAAAATGGAGAGGCAAGCTGTTTTTCATGTAGAAAGAACGCTTTTTTGAACTCTGTTGGAGAATGAACAGGGCTATTGTTTCGTTTGATGTTAATTACTGCTGTTGCAGGGGAGGAGGTGTTTTAGGGTCACCTCTGACACCCTGATTGAGGCAGCTTAGCAAACAACTCGATCTCATCCGATGTCAGGCAAGAATGCAGCGTAGCAAAGGCTTTGAAAGCCGCTGGTAATATTTGCAGCAAGGAATTTCCTCTCTCTCCCCCTGAAGTGTTATCTTGGTAAAATTGAGCTTTGTGCCTAGGAACAGCAAAACTTCTCCAAGTTCTTCCCAGAGGTACTTCAGCCCGTGGATGTGTTGTGTTGGGGGGATCTCAGTGAATTCTCCGTGCTTCAGTTCTTTACCACCTGCTCTTGGGTACCATAAGGTTTTACTGTGCCTCTTCCTGGTGTGGGCTTTTTCACAGCAAAAGGAGGAAAAAAAAGTCTCTTTGCCTGTGTGAACTTTCTTGTGTGTACCTGTGTGCACAGGCACACGGCTGCTGGTGGTAATAAGTTGGGAGGATTTTCATAAGCGCTGGTCAGTAATCTCCTAGGTGGTGGTAATGCTCTCTGAAGGCAAGCGTGGGACAGGTTTCAAGTACAGGAAGAAGACTTATTACACGAGAAATTTGATCTAAATATAATCTATGTACCTTGTCGTAATTCTGCAGCTTTAAGTTAGGCTCTGCATGCTTATAAAAGCTTCAAAGTCAAGCAAGCTGCAAAATCTGGAGTAGGGGAAAAAAATGGGACATAATTCAGAAAGACCCACGTTAGATTGCAGCAATACAATTCAGGTGCTCTTTTGGTGAGCTGGTAACCCACCTAACATTACCAAAAAAAAAAACAATAATGAAACAAAAAACTAAGCAATCTGTAGGAGGGTTACAGGAGAGCACTGTGAGGAGATAACAAGGCCCGAGTAGTAGCATTATCAGTTTCTGTACTGCTTATTTCTAAAGGACACCGCAACAGACTCCTGTTTCCACATGGATTTGGTTTGGCACGAGACAAGAGCAGATTGTTTGGTTTGGCTTGTCCTCAATTCCCTGTGCTAGGAGGGTTAATGTGACTGAGGGGCATTCTGACATGCCCTCTCTGTGCTTTTCATATGCTTTGTTTTCATCCGGCTTTATTCACCAAAACACAAGGAAAATTCTTTTCCCATTCCCTTGAAGCCCGCTACTGTCAAGAACTGCCTTTAAAGTGACGTTGTTTGTGGTGTAGGCTAGAGTTCATGCCTGAATGTCTGTGCAAGTGCCGATTAAAGCAGCTGGAGAGTCCAGCACTTGTAGAAGTCCCTCAGTGGAGGCTGATGTTCGTGTATGTGGTATAACTCCCTTTATTTCATTTGTTCTCATACACAGAGTGCGATTTTTGAGAGAAGGAAGTAGTCACACTGGTTCTTACTGGTAACATCTCCCTGCCAGATCTCGATTCTCCATCCCGATGTGGCCGATCAGTGTCACACTAACCAAGAAAAACATTGCCTGAATTTCCACGTCCTTTTAGAGGAAAAACTTACCTTCTTAGTTCTTATTAGCTTATATGAAAATAAAACAGCAGGAAACGCTGTCCTTAAATCAGAGTGGAAGCCTGAAGGCAGTGGGCACCCATCAGAAGCACTTGCAGCAGAAGCGCTCACAACCACGTCAGCGGTAGGGGGTGTGGGTCTCAGTACAGGGAGCACAAACTAAAAAGCAAGAATTGTATATTAGAAGTTCCAGTTGAGGATGCGAGACTGAAATGTATCTGTAAAAGTGTTATATCCTGTGCTGAAAGGAATAATAAATGACACGTTCATCCTTAGTATCTGATGTGTGAATAAATGAGGAATTCTGGCCTTTGGGTCTGCACGTGTGGTGTCTTTTAAGAATGCTTAATTTGCTCAGTATATCACGATGACAGTAATGCAGTTGCGATTTTAAGTATAATCCCGAACATAGCAGGATCTGGCTTTCTGAGCTGACTTCAAAATCTTGTAGCTGTTGGATTGCGTATATAATTCAGAAGCAACGTGCGCAGTATCTCTGTGGAGGGTACAAGCCTCGCTGTCTGTGTCGGTTCTCCTGCCTGTAGTGCAGGTGCCCTATAGATATCTGTGCTGGAAGAAGTCTCATCTACTCTCTGTTCCAGATGGAAAGGGAGGAAGGGGGGAAAAAGGCAGACCTTGCTGGAAAACGAGCACAACCAAATGTATTCTGAAGCCTAGTGGCTCTGTTCTTCCCCCTTGACTGTTGCAAAGATATTTTTGAGATAGGGAGATGTGATTAGCTTTCATGGGTCTACTGAGTTGTATTACATAACTTTTTTCCCCCCTAATTCCCAGGTAATGTGCCAACCTGTTTTCTGTTGATGTAATGCTTCTATTTTTTGTTTCAGCTATGAAGCCGTACACTCCAGCTTTCATCCTCCTGTGGAGCGCTGTTGGGATAGCAAGGGCTGCCAAAATCGTTGTTGTGCCGCCAATTATGTTTGAAAGCCATCTTTATATTTTTA
This sequence comes from Aythya marila, assembly GCF_965140915.1. NCBI lineage: Eukaryota > Metazoa > Chordata > Aves > Anseriformes > Anatidae > Aythya > Aythya marila. Next base: position 2,492,899 of record NC_139045.1, on the reverse strand, counting down.
AGACTCTGGCCTCAGCCTTGCATGACCAAGGTCACCAGACAGTGTTTCTCCTCTCTGAGGGCAGAGAGATTCCTCCATCTAATCACTATAGACTTCAGCGCTACCCAGGGATCTTTAACAGCAGCACCTCGGATGACTTTCTCCAGTCCAAGATGAGGAGTATCTTCTCTGGGAGACTGACGGCCCTGGAACTGTTCGATATCCTGGACCACTATTCCAAGAACTGTGACATGATTGTTGGCAACCAAAACCTCATGCGTACCCTGAAACAGGAAAAATTTGACCTGCTCCTGGTAGATCCCAATGAGATGTGTGGATTTGTTATAGCTCACCTTTTAGGGGTTAAGTACGCCGTCTTTTCCACTGGCCTTTGGTATCCAGCAGAAGTGGGTGCTCCAGCTCCCCTCTCTTACGTTCCAGAGTTTAACTCGCTGCTCACAGATCACATGAACCTATTTGAGAGGATTAAAAATACTGTTGTGTATCTTATTTCAAGATTTGGAGTCAGCTTTTTGGTTCTGCCAAAATACGAAAGGATAATGCAGAAATACAAGGTTATGCCAGAACGGTCCATGTATGACTTGGTTCATGGATCCAGCCTGTGGATGCTTTGTACTGATGTAGCACTGGAGTTTCCAAGACCCACGCTACCAAATGTTGTTTATGTGGGAGGAATCCTAACCAAACCGGCCAGCCCGCTGCCAGAAGTAAGGTTTGCTGAGCTTTACAGTAATTCCTGTGGTATCTGGTTTACCTCATATGATGAGTGGCGGTTCTGAGCAATGAATTTTAAAAGGGATCAGTATCTTGATGTTTTAGAGCTCGTTTTGTTGTTTCTCCGAGGGAATATACCCCTGAAGTAGTTGGAAACGGTTTGGGGTGGGGGGAGAAACTGAGATGCAAGCTCACCAGAATTAGTCTTTTGTGGTTGCAGGAGGTATTTTTCTTTGGAGTTAAGTGCTTAATAACAGAGGAGAGGAAAAGGCAGTACACACTAACATGAAAATTACTTCTAACCAAGTGTGGGTTAAAATAGGAGAATGAACAGGTGAAGAAACTTACGCTTAAATAAGCCCATTAACAGGTTATACCATCTTTAATTTCATGGTATTAGTGTTTGTATGGAAAGTTTGATTCCTTTGGTTTTATAGGTAAAAATGTCTTTAAAGCTATCTGCATGAAGAAACTATAAAGTTGAACAAATGGAGATGATGTGAGTTGACCAATGAGGCACCAGTGCTGTATTCAGAAAAAAAAAAAAAATTTACAGTACTCTTATTTGCCATCAGGTAATGAACTTCAGACTGAAATAGTAATAGTGGATGGATAGATTCCAGAAATCCTGGCTGCACAGATTAATAATTAAGCTTGATTAATACAGTGTACCATGTGGTCTTGATACCTGATAGCCAAGAATGCCTTTGTTCAGCAACACAATAGCGAGCGTGACAGGCAGAACAAAATTTCACAGAAGATCATGTCGTTTGCACTTACTATTTATTTATCTGTACATAAACAAATAGATAATGATTTGGAGTTGATTAATAATAGACACTTCTGGCTGGGCAATAGGTAGGTAGATCTGCACCACTCGCTGATTTGCTTCTGAAAATGACTAATTTGGCCTTTGCTTTTTGCATGAGAACTTTCAGGCCCACTTTTCATCTGTTTTTCCCCTGACAATTGGTGTTGGAGGGCTTGTTTTCTCTTCTTTACACTTCCTGTTCTGACTTAGCAGTACCTTTTTTCACCAGATCAGGAAAACATCAGACAGTTCTGCTTCAGGCTGCAGGATTTGGATCACTATACCAATTTCCTTATCTTTTTTTTTTTTTTTTTTCCCTGCTCAACTTCCATTGTGTTTGAGCACTTGCTGAGCTTTCTGAACATGCAGGAGCTTGTCTGATTGTATGCTACTATCCAGTGCATCTTCCCAGAAATTCAGAAGTGGGCAGACTTTGTGTAGTCTTGGCACAGATTAGGGCATTCCTGTAGGTAGCCTAACTTGCAGCTGAGCAAAATCTTCTGGCTCTTTTTTTCAGATTTGCTGGAAACAGAAGTGCTGAGGAACTAACAGCACTATACTCCTGTTCTTACTCAAGCCATCAGAGTGGTTCCAAAGAGTGTTTATCAATATGGTGATAGGTGTGATTTCTATATTTATAAATATATATATATATATTTATTTATTTATTTTTTGGAGGTGATAAAAAAGGTGAACTCTCAAACAGGTATTTGGGGGTAAGATGGCTGCTGCAGATTCCTGCTTAGAGCCATTTTTGCAAGGTCTGCTGCTTTAGGGTAATTCTAGGCCTCCATTTAGGGCACTGTCTCTACCCGTATCTCTTTGTATTGCTACAGGGGGAGGATACAATTGCCTTCTATTGTTGTTTTTTGGAGAAGAAATTCAGGTTAGGGAACATCATATTTTGCATGGTTTTCATTTGATGGATCCCCCTAACAGGCAGCTTGTTACTTGTATTAGTGAACAAAACAGTGCTTCTTTAAGGAGCTCTCCCTTAATGTATAGATAGACACATGTTTAGAAAGTCAGCACACAGACATCCTGAGACAGCAGACTAAAGGTGGTCTTGTGCTGTCTAAACAAAGTTCAACCACACTCTCTCCAGGACAGCCTTTCTGACTGGATTGAATTTCAGCTGTTCATTTTCCAAATGGATATTTTCTTTTTCTGTAAGAAGAAAAATGTCTGTTCTGTTGCATGATAAATTTGGGTGCTACGTCGTCATTGTCTTTTATGGTCTCTTTGGATTGGTCTTCAGGGTAAAAAGTAAACTGTCCCCAAAGCAAGCGGGAATTTTCTCTTCTGTAAAATGAGATGAAAGAATATGGAAAGAACAGTTTTACTTTGCCGTTTTACTATGGGGTTATACCTATACCTATGTGTGCATAAAAATGCATGTTTGTATATAAACATGTCTGTACACACATACAAACATAGACATGTATATACATTTTTAAACCTTCTTAAATTGCTTCCTAAATTTGCTCTGGAACCATGAATGTTGCTATCAAATGTTGTGATGGGAGGAGAGGGAGCCGTAAGTATCGTCTTCAGTGTACTCAGGCTGCCAGTGACCTTGAGGTAGACCTATGGGTAGCGTATGTATTGGCAAATATTTATTGCAGTGGGGCTAAAGAAAGAAAAACAAACACAAAAGCAAACTGTGAGGCGTTTTTTGCCTTCTTTTCAGTTTTACTGGGTAATGCATTCTTACATTAAGTGTGGGCTGTGATTGCATATGAAAGTGGGAGCATTTCTCTCCTACCATATTGCTTATCCACGTCCATGCTGCTATGCGCAATCCTACTTCCTGTGGCACCGTATTGTGGGTAAATTGGGCAGTAGGGTTCATTTTCTAGCTAAAATTCAGATCTGTCACCGTACCCTGGTAGATGAAAAGCAGATGGCTGGTGCCGCGACTGCTTTCAGCTGCTGCCCTGTCCTGGGGCTGGAGCCCTCACCCAAACGGCTCCTGCAGCTTTCTGCCTCCTGCCTGGGGCTGAGGTGGCCCCGAGCTGCCTCAGCTGGGCTGGAAGGGGCGCCGGGTGACAGGGCTGCCGTGCCCAGAGGCCGTGGCTGCCTCTTTATGTGCATTACCCATAAATGAATAGAAACTTACATATGTATGGCAAGGAGTCCAGGGTTTGTACAGGTAACTGCAAAAATAGTGCATTTTGAATTATTTATAGAGGGTAGGATTGCCTTAACAGGCCCAAAGCTGGAGACAGACGCTAAATATCAGTCTCTAAGGTGATTGCTGACTTAACATACTAAGTGTATGGCGTTACTTGTATTTTCTGGTTAGCTGGCATCGGCAGCTAGAAAGAAAAAGGCTCCTCCGCCGCCTCCTTGTAGCACTTCTCCAGGGGGATCCTGTTAAGCTGGGTGAAACTGGAGTTTGAAGTAACGCACATTTTAAGAAACAATGGGGAAACCTCTTGTGAGTAGGTTGTTAGGCAGTTAGGCATTAATCAGCCTGATAAGATACGTCCTTGAATAAGGGTAGAAACCCTATGGCTCTTCTAAGCAGCAGCGCCAGGAAATGCCAACTGCGTAGTCAGGGAGGGGGCAAAGGGCACTGAAAATGAGGAGGAACTGTGCTGCAAGAAAAGAAGGTAAACATTATTTTGAAAGACTTGTTTAGATCAACCAGTTGTCTGTACGGGTGTGTTGGGACACAGATTGGATCCCACAGCTTGGATACAGTTGTGTGTGAGATCATCTGTATTAGCATTTATCAAAAACATCACTGAAAGTAAAATCATGCCTACTGTCTGGCATGCAAATTGAGCTTTTCTTTCTTCATACCTGCTCAGCTTTTAAAGCCTCTTAGCTACTTTTGTAATATCGTGCTTTCCTTCAGTGCTGGTCTTGCACTTCTTTTGGACTGAATGCCACTTATTATTGCTATGAAGACAGAAACAAACGTCAGGTTGTTTTTTAATTCTCTTCTACCTGAGTAAATTTACACTGCAAAGGAGGATGCTCACATTTCAGAAGTAAAAGCTATCCTTTCAGCCATAGTTGTCATCAAATAGTAATTAGAGTAATTTATTTGCTCCTCCCTGTAGATCTCTTATCTAATCTTGCTACTGTATTCATCTAGATCTAGGTAACAAATTGGTGGCTTTGAAATATCTTTATTAAAAGTTTTTTTTTGAGTCTTGCAGACAGTTGCCTGTTCAGACTGGTGTTGGTTGACTTGTCTTTACAGTTGAGTGGAAGAATAAGGACACGTTTCTTAGATCAGATTTTTATTTCACTCATCATATTAAGAACAATTTCCTTACAGCTTGCTCTTGCAGACTGTAGCATTAGATTTTAGCACATTGATAGTACCATTTTTTATTATTTTTTGTTTTAAAGGACTGGGAAAATAGTTCTTATGGAGATACATTTGACAATAAATATCTGGCAATGTGAAGCAATTCTAGAGCTCTTTTAAAATGCACGTGATGTATCAGCTGGGGAGGCAAAAAGTCTTGAGGACGATAAAGATTGTGGGCCACTGTGTGAATTCTGTACTGTACCATATCATCATGTATTCTGCCCCTTAAATATATTTCCACGTACAGCTTCATCACCACTGACTATTGATCTTTTGCTACACAAGGAAGGACATAACCTGAGCTCCTTAGGTACTGTCATCAGAAATAAAAATTGCCTTTTTTCCTTGTCATAATCTCCAGTCTTAAATGCAGCAGTATTGCTAGGTTGACAAACCACATTCCAGCTGTAGTGTTGAATTTCAAATTTGGGAAGAAATGTGACTCAGCGTGTATCTGGACAGTAAGAGAGGGGGAAGAGGGTGCCATGATGATTTCAGAAGTCAGGTCGGTATCTCCAGTAAAACTTTGGAAGGGGAAGGAGGTCCTCTGAGTACGTAAGCTGGCATCCTGCGCTCTGAGGGGCAAACACCGAACCTCTTCAAGACGTTGGGAATGGAAGTCCTCATTCCTGGCCTTCAGCAGTGCATCAAAAAGCAAGTTGTCTTGGTTTGTGGATAATTGCATAATGTGTTGTGTTTTGTGTTTTTTTTTTTTTTTTTTTTTTTTTAGCTAAATGATTGCATGTACTGGGAATGGAGAATTCAAGGTTCAGTGTGGGTGTTGCATAGGTCAAATGATGAAAATTAAAAGCAGCAGAAGGTATTTTAGTATTTCCTTCATTTAAAAAAAAAAAAAAAAAGTTAATATAAGCTATTACCTGTAAACAGGTTTTCTGATTTTAGAATGGTCTTGTGCACTTCAACATGAAAATGAATAAATCAACAAAATTAATTCACTTTGATAATCTGCAGTGCTTTAATGGTGAATGTCAGTTGAGAGTTTTTAAGGCTAAGCTGTATGTAGGACAAATAATGAGCTAGATTTATTTCCATGATTGTCTTCTCTGGCATACTATAATTTCTAATATCGTGGAGGTAAGATCTTAAAAGGTAAGATCTTATTTCCAAATGCATGTTTTTTTCTCTTGTGTTCGGTACACGCATCAGCTTGAACAGTGTTCGAATAGTTAGGGATGTGTTCAGAGCTGACATTCAAGAGCAGCAAGCCTAATGAATAATGTTATTGATTTAAAAAAAAAAAAATTGTAATCAAGCCAACTTTTCTTGTCAGATGTCCTGATTGCTTAAAGGTTATTTAGGTAAAGCAGATACCTTGTGCTTGGCTGATACTCTGCTTGGGTGTTCATTGATCCTGATGCTGGTCAGCTTCAGGTGGCAGCCATCCGTCATGGCAGTGACGTGTGGGAGTGTGGCAGGGTCACCTGGAAGGGATCGGTGACGTGTGAGGAAGAACAGGATGGGACAGGTGAGGGAGGAGAAGTCCCCACCACTGTCACCCATGGTTTCATTGCCCCCGTGTTTTTAGCAGCTAAGAGTAGGTAGCACACAACCTCTTCAGCAGTGTGGTTTCAAGCGCCTTTTCTCTGACCTTTTGAGGAGTGCTAGGAAAATTGGTAACACCTCTTCAGCTTCTAACAAAGCATCTGTCTGCCAAATAATGCCATTCTTATTGCAAACTTGCCTTCGAGGGAGTCGTAGCTTAGGGGAACCGATGAATGTTCAACTGAAACTTGCTGTACAGTAACCTTGTTCATTGTCCATTGTTCCATTGTATACAAATGTCCTGAAATAATTAAGGCTTTCATTACCTGGCCGAGTGATCCTGTCAGTGAACTCTCTTCCTCCTTTCTCCAGGGAGATGAACTAAAGCTGCAAATAATTCTCCTTGGACTTCTTCTCCTTTCTTCTTTTTCTTCTTTTTTTTTTTTTTTCTCCCCCGCTTTTTGGGAAGACTGCCCCAATGGCCTTGTTTAGCCAGGGGCAGGATAAGTGGTCCCAGACTAAAGACAACAAAGCATTGATTTGTGCCTCACCCAAATCAGAATTGTTTTGGGTCACAAAAACATGTCAAAATGAAGTTTTGCCATCGCTGACCTCTGCAATCAAACATTAACTTCCCCTGCTGCTTTGCTGCCAGCTCCTGCAGCTCGGCTGTGCCTGACCGGGTTTCCTCAGGCTGCGCTCTGTGCCTGCTGCAAGCAATCCCAGGCTTGGGAGGTGGACGTGGGGGGGGCCAGGAGCTGTCCCAGTTTATGGCCCCCTGGTTGTACCCACTGGGGTGTCCGTGTGCGTGGAGAGGCTTGGCGAGGATTTCTGGAAGGCTAGAGATGATGGCTTCAGCACGGACTCAGAAGCCAGCTGTTTTTATGCCTGTTAAAGAAGAGGTGATGACTGTCTTGTTAAAAACGTGCATGTTTTATATCATACATCATGTGTGTGTGTATATACATGTAGGTATTTTAATACAGGGAGAAAGGAGGAGAGTGAAGGGCTTGTCAACCTGAACAAGAAATGAGTAACAACTTGTCATTATCCAAATCAAAGCTGCTGGTTAGTTAGATCTCCTGCCATCCACAGAGTACAGGCGTTGTACTGGAGCAGTGAAGGACAAAATTGCCTGCCTAAATTACTTTATAATATGGATTTATGGAAGAGGTTGTAGGACAGTAGCTGTAACACAGAGGTCTAGGTTTAAAATTCATCTTCTCTTCCATTTTCTTGTTACTGTAGTTCTGGAAGTTCAATTTGACCGAGTGTTCTGGAGGTGGAAAGTGTAGAGGTGGTGTCAGTAGAAGCATTTCTCTGTACTTACAGTTTTCTTTCTAAAAACAACCAACAAAATATTCCCCACAGAGTTTAACCTGCTCTTTCTGTTATATATGCAACTACTGAAATGGTAGGATTGACAAAATGTTGGTGTGTGTTTAATAATCCCAAGTCTGACTGTGCATGCTTACAAGTTACATGAGGGGGCTGCGTGCTGAGGAATGTGCAGATTTTATTTTTGAAGAGATTGGTGCTTCTGTGATAGTGCCAACAATATTGTTTGTTTGAATCGTGGAGGTGAGGATACCTTTAGTGTACCCTTCACCGGTATGCAGCTGTCTGAATAACCTCTCTTGAAGGGCAAGCTTCTTGTTTCCACTGCCTCCCATTCCTTTGCAAAGCAAGGTTGCTTTCCCAGGGTGTTTGCCAAAGTCCCTGTGAGTAATGGATTTTTGATGAAGAGTTGCATCAGAGTGTTGCGCAGCAGTTTTCTGGTTGACCTCTAGTTTTGGGTAGACCGCGTTCTTGGAGGCTTCACTGGATGCGCCTGTAACTCTAGAGAAGGATGAGATGCAGGACAAAAGACCAAAGCTTGTGGTGCTGTGATTTGTACCTGTGTTTGGGGTCCGAAATTCATTCTTTTTCAAAGCTAAAAGGACTTAACCATTCTTCTGGTATTGGACTGTAAGTGGGCAAAGGTCAGGGACAATAGAATGTGGCCCTCCAGGCGCTGAAAAGCTTCACTAGGTTTTAAAAACATTTTTTTCAGTGCATGTTTGATGAGGCAAATGTACGGTGTATACCAAATAATTAGTGAGAAACGGTAGAAAACGCTGAATTTGTTTCTCAGCAAGGCTGAATCTGTGCCTAGTATTATTAAAGAGGCACTTTGTTATCAGCAGCATTCCTGGGTGACTTGTGCCAGCAGCACGCTCACCGCTGCTTGGAGACCTCGCAGAAAACAGCTCGGATGTTACATCTTGCTTCGTGTGTTAGTGTGGCTTACAGATGGCTTTAACCAGCAAGAAAATAGAGGAATTTAGTCTGCCTAAATTATTGGTTTGGGGATTGCCTTATTTGTTGCTGATGTGAACAAAACTTTAAAATCAACTGGAGGGACTTTTTTTTGCTTACAGCGGGTCTCATTAATAAATTGAAGTTGATGAGCTGCTTAATGGTATGTGGTGCAGGTCAGACAATGTCACTGTACCCGGGGAAGAGGGGATACATAGCTTGTTGAGAGTTTTAAAAAACGTGACCTTTTCTGTTTCGTTTTTAAAGTTTCTGTTTGAGTTCATACAGCAGGAAGAGTCCAGGGAGAGAAGGGAGGGGACAGACCAGAAACAGTAAGTTTAGTTACAGGATCCCCGTAGAGAAGTGGGTGATCAACAGCAGCTTGTACCTGAGGAAGGAGAACAAAAAATCTGCGGTGAATTGAGACGCAATTAATTGAGAGGCAGGTGGTGGGGTGGGAAGGGTCGTGCCCTGGTTGGGAGCTGCAAGGCTGGTGCTCACGAAGTGGTGCCTGGTAACACAAACGCTGTCCTGATACAGTGGAGCCAGCACACTGGCCGTGTGGTCATTGCTTTTAAAACGCAGGAAGGCTGCTGGCCAAAAAATCACCTTCATCGTGTTGTGCGGGTGAGCCGACGCAGAGGGTTGGGCTGAGCCAGCAGGCAGCTGGCGGCGTTGAGGCAGGGACGTGCGGGCTGTCCGCTGCTCTCTGCAGGCAGAAGCTCGTGGCCGTGTCTCTGTCCTTTGCTTGTCACAGCAGATATTGCCATCAGGTGTAAGCTAACTTGCAAGCTCATGGCAAGTCAATACAAACGTCAAACTTTGCCCAGAGTGCTGCTGCTGCTGCTCTGGCTTTGCTGTGGGCAGGTGTGTTATTTTAGAGCTTTCAGGCAATGTGATAGGACCCTGTTTGCTCAGTGATATTAGAGGTCATACAGTTGCATATACATGGCCTTTAGCTGCCTCTGCTGAAGCAATGTTTTAAAATAAAAATTTGAAATTAAGTTAAAATGTATTAATACAATATTTAAGTACCTCACATGAGAGAAGTGCTATTTAGAAGATGCTAAAAAGTTAGGCCACTAAAAAAAAAATATTCTGTGTACCTTTCTGTTTATTTCTCAGTGTCTTGCTTCTAAAGATCACTTCATGTGGCTATTTTATTTATTTATTTTCAAATAGATCTGGTTTTGTCCACCCTGAGCAGCGTTTTGCAGCAGGAGCTGCATAGCGTGCCTGTGCTGCCCGCTGGAGAGTGGTGGCTCGCAACCATATTCAAAGAACAGACACTTGTGCTATCACACATTTGAATCGAGCAGCTGAACAGGGGAAGCTTCGGATATTAAACCCGGTTATGTTTGTATTTGTGTACTTTGTTTATCTGAAGCAAGGCTCAGTATTAGGCACCACTGGTTACTGCCAGCTGGGTCCTCACTCTATAGTCACAGCTGTGCATTTAGCAGCTATGCCTGCTAATTAGAAAACCAAACTGAACAAAGCTCGCATAGTGGGCTCGGCACAATAACATTCCTGTCTGAGAATGCTAAAAAGATTTTTATTTTATTTATTCCCCCATCCCCTGTCCTGCCTACAGAAGAGCGTAGATCAATAAGCGCTTATTCTCCCTATGCAAGCACAGGGAGGCTTTAAGGAAAAGAGCAACGTACATGCAAAACCCTTCACTCTTCGTAACATCGCGTCGTACCAGGATGGTTGCACACAGGCAGCTGAAACCAGAAAAGAGAACGTGGCAGGGTCGTAGTATCTGTGCCTGTGCTAAGCTGTGAGTGCAATAAATATTGCCAACACTGAAAAAGCAGCAGCCTGCGCGCAGTGCGTATGCGGAGCTCAAGGAGTGCTCTGAAGGTAAATGTGGGACGAATCGGGCACGAGGCCAGCCAGTCCCTGTCAGCTCCCTCCCTAGAGAAGGAAGGAGCAGGAAGGCACAGCAGCGGGCTGCCTCTGCCTGGGCTGTGCAAGTGCTCTTCCCCCCGTGAAACCCACGAGCATGTTTAGCTACCACCGTGAAAGGGATGGGAAAGCACACCTGGTGTGAGGTGGTGTTGAACATCAGTTGGTACCTCCTTGCGACCCTGCCTGCCAGGATCAGGCAGTCAGTGCCTGTGAAATGAGGGATATGACTCAACTGGCAGGTGGTTTCAGAGGAAAGTTTATTATTTCAGTCCTTTAGTGTTGTACTAATTTACCCAAAGAGCATGCATGTGCGTGGACATTAACATGAAAGCAGACAAGGACCTGGCAGGGTTTGGCCCAGCAGAATAAGTGGGACACCGTTAAATGTTTCATACCTTAGCATGCATGGATCTTAATCACCTCAGTAAAAATAGTAAGTAATGAATGTATTTACTACATGATGATGTTTTGTTGGGGTCATAATATGTAAAGTTATAATTGGATGAGAACCAAACAACCTCCCTCACTCAAGGGGGTTTTGTGAATCTCTCCCCAGATTTTAGGCTTTTCAGCTCTGCTTTGCATAAAATTTCAGGGGAACCCCAGAATGCACCTGTGTGTCTAAGGTAATTCATTAACATCAGCTTCTCTTCTGTGTAACTTTACTAAAAGAAAATAATCTTTCTTTAGCTGGAAGTTGTATAAGTGCCTGATTTAAGTTTTTGGCAGCTCAATCCAGAATTGACTACCTTCTTCTGAGGACCTTGCTGTCAGGTACTTCATGGTTTTGGGGTTTTAGCTGTCCTGGTTTTGATTCCTATTTTGGAAAGGGGGAAACAAGGTCTGTGCTTCTTAGTGTCTGGTTTCTCAAGTGTGCAGGGTAGCCTCAGCGAAGGAAATGTCTGCAATTGCTGGCTGTGCTAGGATGTGAAGTAACTGAGGCAAGAGGTTTTCCTTCTACGCAACAAAACCGGAAAATACTTACACCTGAAGAAAAAAAATGGGCAAGGACTCTACAACAGTCACTGGAAAAGTTAGTTTGTCTTTACCACGTGTATGTAAAGCTTGAATTAATTGTAAAAGCCAAAGGTGCATCTGTGTTCAGCTGAAGTTTGAAGAAAACGTTGAAGAAGGCTCAGTAATGCAGCTCTTTATGTAATAACTCCCTGCCCCAGACCTTTACTGTAGGTGTAGACCTCAGAAGCTGTAATTTCAGTTATTAATCATCTTTCCCTTGCATTGAAAAAAAAAATCACGCTGCATTTACAACAAATGTGAACGTCGTTTAAACTGGGGAAAATGAAGTCGCTATCATGCTGCAAATGAGAAGTGTAAAATGCTGCCCCAACAAGGAACGCTTTATTTTTCTTAAACAAAGGTGGGTCTAATGACTCATTCTGGCTCAATTTTCATATGGTGCGTAATTGAATCAGGAAGACAGCGAGTGCTGGAGGACAAAAATGTAAGCGGATTTGGAGGAAGAAATAGCTAAGTTCATACTGGGTAAGCCTTGATCTCTGTGCAAGTTTTCAGTTTCATAGACAGTTTTGGGAGTTCATACAGTGCCAGTTGGAGTGGTGATTTCAGTTGTTTTCTAGTGAAAGTCAGTGGGTTTTTCTGAGGCCACCTGTCTCCCGAGCTCACTAACTGGAACCTAACTGAGTGTGTGTTGTTTTCTCTCCAGCTGAGCACCAAGCTGGTTTCCCTGGTTTCTGCCCTGATGCAGGAGATTTCTTGTTGTTGGAGCGCTAGGGCTAATGTGGTCTAAGTCAGTAACAGGTAGGAAGGTGACTACAGACTAGAGTGGCTAGGTATGTTGAAATTTTAGACACAAAGAAGTCCTGTTGCATCACTGTGTTCTCTTCTGTGACTCGGGTTTTGCAAGATTAGAGAAAAACAAAAGTTTTGGGCTGCTAATCCTTCATTGCAGTTCCTGCTGCATGCTTCATAAAGTAAATATTAGGAATGTATCTGCACCAGTGAAGTATGTAGCTGTAGTACTGAGAGTGGCCTCTTCCATGTGCCAAGATCAGAATCTGCTTTTTATCTGCTGTATCACTTCCATACCTTGTAGGACACACAAAGAACGGGGGAAGAAAATACTGAGCCTTTGTACCATGGCCCAGCTAACGTAGCGGGGCATGCAGATTTGTTTTGCAACCAACGATCTACAAATACCACTCACTCGGATTCAGTTGTGCTAGAACTTTATCTTAGAAAATCCGTAGTGAAAACTGTCTGGAGAAATAGTTACAGAAAGTTAAAGGAACCTGAGAGAGAGAGAATCCTTCAGGTCACTAACTCTGGTGGCCTTACCAGGAGGGGATATCGGTTCCCCCATCCTTCATTTCCTCCTTTTATCCTGACTTGCAGTTTTAGCAATGCTTAGTGATCCTATTTAATTAATGCTGTGCTCTGCCAGAAATTATACAAATATATGCAAGGAGAACCCTTGTTCTGACAAGTCTGCAGTTCATTTTCTGCAGCTCCTGCACCGCGCTAATTTCCAGCACCCCTCTGGGGAGGCAGCTTTTCCAAGCTGCGTATCAGAAGGCAGACGAGCAATTCCTCTTGCTACCAGCATGAATTAAAGCTTAAGGAAAACTCGAACAAATCTGAGTGAAAGAAGAGCCTTTCAGTTGATGTCAAAGTACGATGAACTGAGTTGAAAGTCTTTGGATCCTTTGTAGGGTGCCGCAGAGCAGTTTTGCCCTGTAAAATTCTGTGTTGTAGAGGAAAACCTGAGGACGAATTCAAGTTCCTGTGCTTTTGATTTGGGTCGAGCAGGCATTGTGGTCTGGAAGCCTGCTTTAGCCATGTGGGCTACTCCTCTGAGCGGAGTGCCCTGCCAGCTGTGCTTGCATTTATCATCACACCCCTGGAGGATCCGAGTTGGTCTGCACCTGCCCAGCTCAAAGCACGGCAAACCCCGTCTCACCTGTCCCTTCAAAAAGCTGCAATTCGCACAAAACGAGCCAACTCATCCTGTTAATTTCTATAATCTTACTGAAGACAGCAAACACTTGTTTGTTGGAGCCTGATGGCAGGTTCTTGTCTCGCCTGTCAAGATTTTAAGTTCCTCAGTGGAAAGACTGTTTTCGTAATGTTTATACATTTATTGCATCCTGTTGAACCAGAGACGTGTTTCAAAGGGAAGGGTTACAAAAGTTTGGCCGTGAAGTGAGTCATAATAACAGCAAGGCAACCAGCTTTATGTTGCACAGTAATAAAATGCAAAAGCCTGTTTGTAGGGTGACTCTAATGCCACAATATGGCGTAAAGTGTCCTTTTTTCTTCCTACATTATTCAATACTTATTAAGTACTGAGAATTGTAATTCTATTAGCTGTGCTACAGACATGGGGCTTTTCAAATGCTGTTTTAGAAATGCCATTACAAGGAAACGTCCTCGCTGTATGCGTAACGACATGTAATTTGTCATTCTGTGAGTGGATCACAGAGTTGTGAAGTCTCCTGCAATTCCCAGTTAGGCACAAAGGGGCAGGAGCAGGAGCCTTGGGAGCCCTATCCGAGCTGGAACGAGCCGATCCCTAGTAGAAACCCCATGTCTGACCAAGCGTAAGTAATGATAGGAATTTCTGATGCTGCATGAGAAATACTTGAGCAGTAGCACTGGGTACTGAGTTTTTGTCTTCTTAAAGCAAACACGTTTCCAGCTGCTCTTGAGCTTGGAAGGGGTGATGCTTGGCTATCAACCAGTTCTCCTGAACCCCTCTTCTCTCCAGGGCTTTATCTCACTTTTTTTTTTTTTTTTTTTCCCAAGCATCTTCCTGAAGAGACCAAAGTTGGCTCTCTTGAGGTCCAGGAGATTGTTGCCTTCCTTGTCCTCTCAGCATCCTGAACAGCTAACTCCATCTCACGGTCACAGCAGCCGAGGCTGCCCTGACCTTCACGCTCCTGTCCAGTTCCTCCTTGTCTGTAAGGATGAGGTCTGATGGAGTGTCTCCCCTCACTGGCTTTTTGAGCCTGTCAGGAAGTTGGCAGCAAGGCGCAGGAGTTACCTCCGGGTTTCAGCAGGTATCAGTGTGTTAAGTCCCCTGTGAAGACCAGGGAACCTCTAGAGGCTCCTTCCAGTTGTCTGAAGCAAACCTCACACTTCTTCCTCACACACCCTGCAGCCTGTGCTGCTCTGCTAACCTTCGTCTGCCAGCTCCCTGCGGGCTCATCACCCATCCCAGGCAGAACTCCACACCTTCAGAAACACCGAGATTATCTTTGGCATGCTGTGGGGCACTTCTGTGGTGCCAGGGAACACCAGGTTTTAGGGCTTTATGAGACCCGGGGGCTTGCAATGCATCATCACAGAGAATTTATGCGGGCTTTGTGTGTGCATTGCTGTCTTCCAAAGGAAGGACCTAGTTTAAATTTAAGCTGATAGTAGCTGGGGAGCTTATCAGCAGATCTGATATGTATTTTGTCTTATATTTTCAATGCCACGAGGAGCTCCACCTCAAAAGATTAGTCGTACTGAAAGCACTTCCTAGGAAATAAATTGCAACCTGCCTACCAAAGGGTGCCTAGCAAAGGGAGTGCAGGGTACGCAGGGGCTGGGAGACAAGCGAGCCTAAAAAAGTCCACCTCGTAATAGGTGACTTCAGCTCCTGGAATATAACTTGATGAAATATTACAGACAGGCACAGATAGGTCTTTTAGAGCATAGTAGGCAATTGCTTTTTAGAAAAGTTTATCTTGGAGCCCCCAAAGTGGATTTTTTTTTTTAGCTTTAAAGAAGAGATAGGAAATAGCTCAAGATGTAAGTAGTTGAACCGCTACGCGACTATAATATAATTACATTTGGAGCATGCCTTAGGTCCTTAAGTAAAATTCAAGGACAAACTTTAAATCACAAACCCGGTTGGAAACTTCTGTGCCAGAAGTGTAGCCAATAATAAATGATTCAGCTTCCAGGCAGGTCACAGACACTTCCCTCCCTCTGCTTTCCCTTCTTCCCCCTCCCTCTGCAGACAAAGGAAAAAAAAATAGAAAAGAAAGGGCACTGGAAGAGGATGAAATAAAACGAAGAAGCACGGAGTCAAGAGAAAATGGAAATCCCTTTTTTCACTGCATAACTGGGCTAGTGCACAATCCCAGCCTGATGTGCAGCTCGTTGTTGTGCCTGCTGGTTTTTGTGTTTATGCACCGAGGTACGACAGTGCAGCGTTGCCCTGTTACTGTCTGGCCCACTGTTTATTACTGGGACAAGAGTGAACCATTACTGGCACATTGTGAACCCAGTGCTTAGTTTTCCTTTTACTCATTTCCTATTGCTCTTCTGGTGCTGAGTAGGCTTATGTTTAGTTTGGATGGGATTAGGATTAAACCATATCCTGGGAAAAATAAGATATCCTTTGGAGACTGACATGTCTGTAGGTCAGTGGTATAGTTTTTTTTAGTTTCCACTGTGAACAGTTGTATTAGAAATAGAAATTTAATTGGTTTTGACAAACCAAGGGTACACCGGACCTTTTTTTGCCTTTTTTTTTTTTTTTCCTGAAGCCCAATGACATTGTTCTGGTGTTGGAGACTTGTTTAGCTTGCAGCTCTGCTCCATCTACTACACTAAGATGGTTTTTCCTCTTACTCTGCAGAGCTCTGCCATCCCGGTGGTGTTAGGTACTCGCATCTGCTGTCTTGCATTTTCATCAGTTACATAAACCCTGCTTCCACAAAGTCAGCCCCAGGGTTCAGATTTTGCTGTCTCCTTTATAACTTAACTGTGCTTGCCTGAAGCAGTAGCTGCGGGTGAATTACCTGCGCCTGGCCCGGCGCAGCATGGTTTCAATGCAGCAAAACCCCGGGCCCAGCAGGATTTGGGCTGGATTTGTGTAAGCGTACCAGCCCTGAAGTGTCTTGTGCCAGCGAGGCTCAGGCTACATTTATGGCTTGTTGGTTGCTTCAAGCCCAGGGGAAATTTCACCTGTAATTTCTGCGGTGACCAAGGTCGCTTGGAGGTGGGCGTTGTAACTTGCTTCCAAGCTGATGTGTGGGTGGAGGTGACAGCGCTCCCTGGGATCCATCCATCACCCAGAAGGCTGGCACCAACACTGCTGCAGTCCTCTCTTGCTTGCTTTTCCTCTCTTCGGGCCAGGGGCTGGAGCACCATGATGCCTCCAGGTGCCTTTTGAAGGCTCTGGGTTCTGTTGTGTTCTATTATTTTTCTATAAGTCAAATAAAAAATAACCTCTCGCTGTCTTTAAGGACAGAGGTCAACCAGTTGAGTCCCTGACTTAGTGTTTTTACTGTGTTTTGCAACCAGGCTGATACTACAAGATCTATTTATATTTTGCTGTGTTAAAATGCAGAGTTATTTCTTTTTCTTTTTTTACTTGTGTGTCAACTGAAAAGAAATTGTCTCAGGAAGTTAGTTGTTAATACGGAAGCTAAAACAAACCTGTCAGAATTTTGGTGTTCATAGCCCATACCTTGTATTCTGAGTCATTGTACTTTGTAATTTCCAAAGCATTTTACTTCTGAAACTTGCCTTATGAAGTAACCAGGGACCAGCAAATGATTGTGCTAAGCAATGCTTACTTAATCTGTTTCTACTTATTTAGCTGGTAAACGCCTGTGCTTCTACAGTGCTCAATGCAAATTTTGCTTTAACAGGATCTCCAGGCATGGGTGAATGGTGCTAATGAAAATGGCTTTGTCCTCGTTTCATTCGGAGCTGGAGTGAAATATCTGTCAGAAGACATAGCAAATAAGTTAGCACTTGCACTGGGAAGACTGCCTCAGAGAGTTATTTGGAGGTAAGTGTGATGACAGATGTATTTGGGGTAATTTGAAGCACAGTCACTTCCTATTGTGCCATCTTTAGAGTCGCATCTAAGGCAGAATCTGAAATGCAGGCAGTCTGGGTGGCACAGAGGACCTGACTCTTTTGAAAGACAGTCTATATGGAAATGCTGTATTCCCCTGGTAACAAGCAAGAGCAACGATTTCGTGGCAGGATAAGGCATAGGTTATATACGCCTGTGCTGAGTTCATATCCTGGAAGGACTAGGGAGAGCAAAAAGAGTTTCTGAGGTTATAACATTTGTGACATGCTCTCATCACTTGTGATAAAGAAATCCCTGTAGGGAGTGAGAATGACATTCTGCTGATACAATCTTAGGAAGGATTCAAGGCTTGCTCCCCCCTGCTTTCGTTTCTTCCCCCCTATCCTCTGAAAACAGGGACTTTCAATATTGCTCCTTTTATTTGGCTTTCTCTGTGAGAAATCAGAGGAAGAAAAATGTGCAGAAGTAAGAATCAGTAAGATTTTTTGGCTGTAAAAACTTGAGCAGCTCCTTAAAGTTACTGTAAAAATGCAGTATCAACTGTCCTTAGCCAGCTTTGTTTCATGTGCAGCATCACTCTCTGGATGCGTAATTCTCTGGAGTGTGATTCGGAGGATACACGTGAGCCATTGGCTTCCAAGTAACACTTCATCAGGTCAATGGTTTGACTGCTGTTCTTGCTGAACTTTCAGAGTTGTATTAGCAGTCTATGCAACATTTTTCCCCCACTTCTCCCATTTCTTCTTCTGTTTTTATCATCTATTATCTGTTAAGGGGCTTTTTTGGATAAAGAAACTTAACTCTCTTTCTTTCCAGCATGATTCAGGCGATGGGAAGATGTCTCTGGGACTAGGTGCAAGACATGGCCTTTGGGAGAGCTGAGCGAGTGGCTTTCTGTCAGATCTATGGGAATTTGAGATCCACAGTTAGACACCTAAATATGAAATTTAGTCCAATTTTACTCAGATTTTTTTTTGCTCTTCAGATTGTTCACCTATGATCTGTGTTGGAAGCAGGTGGTTTTTGTACTAGGCATTCCTGAGAATAGGAAAGGTGGTACTGTTTGTAACTCTTAAGTCAGGATGCCAAATCAAGGGAATCTTTGCAGTTCTTTATGTTCTTCTGCTTATGTGATACTAGTTAGAACCAAAACCAGTAATGTGGCTTATTTGCTTTTATATAAGGTCAGGAATTTGCCTTTTTTTAACATGTCTTTCTAAATAGCTTATATATTCTATATGGTTCAAGTAATTGGGAATTTGTAGGTGATTCTCTATGAAGCTACAGTTCTAATGCTGTCTAATAACCAGGAGTGTTTTTAGGTCTTCTGATGGACCTGTCAAACTAAGAAATTCTCTAGTCACTGTTAGCTTATTTCCCCCTCTTTATTTTGTTTAAAATATATTTAATTTACATATAAACTGTACATGATGTATAAATCAGTTCGAGGATGTATTCTGTTCATAAAGCTTCCAAAAACCTCAGGTGACCAAGACATTTCCATTAGATTTCAGGCAGGTGGGCAAGTAACAGAAATGCACCTTACAGTCTAATCTCAACTTTTTTACCAATAGCTTCTCGCCTCATAAACTGAGCTGTCACCCTTTCCTTTCCATGTAGTATTAATTTCTCTTAAAATGAGATGGTGTCGGTTCTTAAAAGCTGTAAGGAACAGGCTAACTGAAAGGGAGTGCCTTGTGTTAATGATAATAGGGCTTATTATTTTTGTGCTGATGGGATGTTCTCAGTGGAGTTATGTAGTGCTAATCAGTGTTTTCAGTAAAGTAACAAACTTGGAGCCACAGAGAGGTTATAAAACCTTCTGTCAGTCACCATGGTAAGTTGTATACATTTTTAGAAATAACTGCATTGCCATTATGTAAATAGAAAACATTGAATTTTGAACTAGGCTGTAAGGAAATGGAATGATGAAAAAACATTTTCTAGTTATTAATTATATAGTATTTTGGTTGAGGCTATTTTCTTTTAATGGTAAATAAATGGTATCTCTGTGTAACTAGAAATGTGCTCGGCTCTCATGGATCATTTGGTTTGATTCTCTGCTTAGAGTTTATCAATTTTTGAGGTTTTGATAACTTAGCTTCAATTTGATTTTATTTTAGGTTTTCAGGAAACAAACCAAGGAATCTAGGCAACAATACAAAGCTTATAGAATGGTTACCACAAAACGACCTTCTCGGTGAGTATCTGTAACAATGATACTTTGATTATTCTCACTCAAGTTCAGTTTGCTCTTCCAACAGCCAACAACATTCTACTGAAATAGCAGTCATTGTGATACAAGTCACAGAGCAAGAATACAGAATTCACACATGATGATGAAATGAAACATCTTTCTGATGGTACTTCTCTTTACCTGGTATCACCTCCATTTTTTTCTTTGGTCAATTGAGTAGAAAAGCATAGTTATTCCAAAGCCTATTTAGCTTAATAATAGGGACATTTGCTATGCAAAATCTTGTATGCAGTCTGTGCAGTTAAAAATAAAAAATAATCCTAAAGGATAAGTAGGAGTTTTCTAGAATCTGCTGTTTTAGGTAACTGATGCCTGTAACTACTGATGTCTTGGTTATGAAGAAGTGTGGTATGGTCTTCATTGGTCTCTTCATGGAAGAATCATCAAACCAGACATTGAAAATTTGTTCCCATCACACCAAAACAAGTCTTCAGACTCTGAACATAATGTTATATGTTTATTATTAATATTAATTTGAAATACATATATATATATATATATATTTCTCCAATTAAATCTTTAACAGAAATTTGGAATGTGTTGCAAGCTGATAATAACCTCTCTGTTTAACTATCCTGAGATACTGAGTTCTCAGATGCAGAGCTAAAGCTTGATGTTCTTTCATCTTCTGGTACAGTTTCTTAGAGTGTATGTATTTACTTTTTCTTTCCCTTCTTCCTGTGTTGAAATGCAGCTGAATATTTTGGATCCCAGGGACTGCAAAGTGCTTAGTGTTGTCTCTGGGATGCCTATTTGTGTTTGCAAAATAACTCCTGTACTACGATGAGTGCTGATGAATGCATTAAGAATGTGTGCGCGTCAATGTACGTGCATGTCAACCAGAGTATTTATCATAATGTAGTGATTAGGCAAATGACTTCTAAACCAGGTAGATTTGTTTTGGTTACTAAATTGCTCTGAGGCAGTCTCATTTTTCCATTGTATATTAGCAGTAGTATATTGCTGTCATTGTTGTCATATCTTGCTAGCCTGAAGTAAGGCATGTGAAGCTTTAGAGAGAATGCAACATGAGTTGTCCCGTCATTAAATAGCTTGTATTTCATATGAACAATGAGGAAAAATGCTCTCTCCCTGGTTCATTTGTAATGCTAAATAGGTAAATAACAGTTGTAGTCACCAACTGCAGTTACTCAGGAGTAGACAGTGTATTAGTTAATCCATTAATAATTTCACACAACTTGTATACATGAGATATTTTTTTTTTTGCCTTGGCCATTTCCTCTCGATTTGTATATAAGGAAATAATCTAATGCATGCAAAATTTCTGCAGAGAGAGTTTAAGTGGAGGGGAACTTCAGAACAAATTGGATTCATTCTACCTTCCCGAATTGGAGTCATAGGAACCCAGTGATAAATGTGTTGTACCATTTGCTTCGATAACTTTACCTTAAGGAGATGTAAAAGTTTCTTTTTGTCTTCATGCCTCTTCTATTTTCAGGTCACCCTAACATTAAAGCTTTTCTTAGTCATGGCGGTTTGAACAGCATTTTTGAAACCATGTACCATGGGGTCCCGGTGGTGGGAATTCCCCTTTTTGGAGACCATTACGATACTATGACCCGAGTACAGGCCAAAGGCATGGGAATATTGTTGAACTGGAAGACTGTCACTGAGAGTGAATTGTATGAAGCACTAGTAAAAGTTATTAATGATCCCAGGTATGGAACGAGTGATTGTTTCTTGCTTTTGTCATAAGTTACTGTTATGGGTTAGATATGTATATGCAGAGCCTTCACGCAAGGGGAAAAGTTTGTGTTGGGACTAATTGTGTGTACAGCTGGGGCAAGTCTTCGGATAGATGTCCCCATTTCACAAGATTACTCAACTGAACGTGTTCCTGTATAGATGCCAAGCTCACTGATCAGCATACCAAAACTCAATTGTCTTGCTTTTCTGTCATTGTGACAGATGCCATGGGAAGGACAGCAAGGTTATAGAAACACACCTGGCCTGACTAGCTTCTTGTTGTAGACCAACACCTCTTTTTGTGTCTTGATTTACACCACAATAATGTATTTAAATCTGTTATGCTCCCTAGGGGGGCTTGTGGGAAAATATACCTGTATGATTGTCAGGTCATGTGTTTGGTTTGTAGCTGAAAATGTGGAGGTACTAAAAAAAAAGTGACTGTTCTAAAGTCCCATGACTTTAAAAAAAAAAAAAAAAAAAAAAAAAAAGACAAAACCAAACCCCAAAATTCTTTGTCTTCTGGCCAGTAATATATGTGTAGGGGTCATGGGGGCCATTTGTTAGAACACTGTCATTGCAACAAATTATTATGAATGAGGGCGCCAGCCTTTCTGTAACTCTTTGTCATTCAGGTGGAATAAATACAAGCTCATGAACTGGGTTTTGTAACTATTTTTAATCCCATCAAATCAATTTGCTCAGTAATATTAAAGTATGAGGACAGTCAATTTACAGTCTATCTCTGGATTAAAAAAAGTGATGTTTTAGCTGGTTGCTTCTTGTATTAAATTAATAGACATTTTAGAGTATAGTGAAGACAATGTTTCTTGCTCTCATGGGAGCAAAGTTTTTAAGCAGCACTTGCCATGGAAAAGGAGAAATCTGTACAAAACGAGCTCGTTAGCAGCAGAATCTCAGTGAAGGGGAGAGTTGCTGAAGTCATCTTGGTAGCATCAGTTGCTTCGGCTTTTTCTTGTATAATTATCCCTAGTATAAAGGTAAGTCCTGCACAAATAACCCGTCGACCCTGCAGCAGAGGGAAGGGAAGGAATTTGATGTGATCAGCTTCCAGGGGCAGCTCATCATGAAAAATCAGTTTTAGGCTGAACTTAAGACCTAAGAGGAATTCTAGACCCAAGCCAAGATTCTCACTTTGTTCTGTTTCCCTATTAATACAGTTGCACAATAGCGTGAGGGAGCAGCGTGTTAGGGTATGTTGCCACTTTGAGTGGGAAGGGCAAATATGTTCATCTGAGATCAGATAGGATTCCCATCTGTCAGCAGGTCAGTTCGGTTCTTCATCACTGCTACAGGCCTGTTGCTGAAGGGTGGATTTCAACCTGGCTCATCCATGGGTCTGTATTTGTAGTAATTCTTTGTCAATGAGCTGTAAAGACTGATGCAGAGAGGTCATCCCTTGTGTATGTTCCTCTGAATGTGGGTTGTTGTGAGAGTTCTGCAGTAAATGACGTACTCTGGCCTCTAGAGTATATTTACGTGTTTACAGGCTTGCATTGCTCAGAGTGCTGGCTGTGCTTTTTACCTTGTCCCATTTTCTTTGTTTCTTTCACACAGCTACAGGCAACGGGCCCAGAGGCTGTCTGAAATTCACAAAGACCAACCCGGTCATCCCGTTAACCGGACTGTGTACTGGATTAACTATATCCTCCGTCACAACGGAGCGCAACATCTACGTGCCGCTGTTTACAGCATCTCTTTCTATCAGTATTTCTTACTGGATATTGCCTTTGTTGTTATAGTGGGTGCTGCCTTATTTTATTATGTTCTGGCCAGGCTAACAAAATTTATCCGCAAAAAAAGCAAACATTTTTGGTCAAATGATGAACATAGCACTATTAATGGACATTACCAGAACGGGATACCAAATGGCAAGTATAGAAGAAATGGCCACATGAAACATGAAAAAAAGGTGAAATGAGCCAACCACCCCATGTAAAATAGTAATGAATCAGATCAGTAATCAAATTTTATCGCTGTAACTTAGTCTAACAACTACTTAAAATGTCAATAAGCAGTTCTAACACTCCCCTACAGTATGTAATATTACGTGACAAAATTCTATGGAACTAAGGAAAGTCTTTTTTTAAAAATGAAAGAAAAGCAAGCACAACCGAAAATAGAAGATACTTTATTCTTAATACTGATGCAGAGAGGTTATTTTGGCACTGAAGTTTTTAGAAGCCTTAATTCTCTAAAGTTATATGATGATCGTATTTATGAATTTTCAGTTTTTAAAAGCTAAATGTGTCCCAAATGAGGAAAGGTTTCTTTTTATTTGCAGAGTTTTATCCTTCTATTTTTTTATTTTAATATATCCATCTTTTAGCTGAGAGAACTTAGTGCTAGCTGTGTTTCATTTGTTGAAGGCTCAGTGTGTATAAGAAAGCTGTTTTAAAAAAAATCCCAATGCTTTTGCAAGAAATAGTAAGTTGCAGAATGAGAACACAGATATTAAAAAAAAAATAATCTTAAAATGAGCACTGAAGAAAAATGGTAAAGATGTGTACTATCTTTTCTGATAAGCTGCATGACTCTCCTGCTCACTACCAGTACTTCAGAGAGAAGGGTACTGAGCAAGCCTACAATAGGTCTTAATTCTTAATTTATACAAAACTGTATTTGTTGCCTTTCTCTGCATATGTAATTTATGCCATGAAAATATTAGGGAGTTTTATTTCAGTTTAAAATATGGCTGTGTGGGAAGTAGATATGCATAATTAAGAAAAATGAAACCAAAAAAAAAATCTACCCTGTGCTTAATGCAGAATGTTTCATAATGGCCCAGAGCAGTGCAGAATCAAACCACCGTGTGAGGTTTAGGAAACAAACAAGCGAACAGGAAAACACTACAAGTTTGAATGTCTTTCCTATTAATTCTCATTACTATTACGTTTTTTTCTAAATCACAATGTTGTAGATGTTCTCTTCGAACGGTTGTATCTGGAAAACTATTACCTTCTCTTGGTCTGGGCCGCGCAATCCATGTTTCCCATAGTTGCCAATGTCACTTCTGCGACTGCGGGGCACGAGGCCGGGCGGGAGGCGCAAGGCCAAGCCCAGCCCAGTGAGCGCAGGGGCTGTGGTGGCCGTCTCTGCCACCCCCTGCTCCGGCTGGCCCCTTCTGCAACAATCTCTTTCAATCATTCTAGCTGACACGGGACTCCTGCGGCGGTGCGGTGCGAACCGAGGGCGGGGAGGCTGGGCGTTAAACAAACAAACAAAAAAAGATAAAAAATAAATGATCGCGGCCCTGCCGAACCAGAGCTGGCAACTATGCGTTTATTTCCATGTCATTCTGTTTACTTGGAATTTGCACTACACACGTTGTGAGTGTATGCTTTATTTATTTGTAGTTTGAAATCCCATGCCTGGAAGAGGAAGGAAGGAAACCCATTTTACTTAGTGTTGTTCACTAACATGGGAAAAGTTGTGATGCTAACAGAGCGCTGAGATCATCTTCATACACGGTGATGCAATATTTCACTACCATTCCATCAGGAGCCTCTGTCCTATAGCAATAAATAACCGTACGGATATGTTTCTAATATGCAGTACGGCTACATGTACTGCTTTCTGAATACTTGAAGAAAATGGTGTTACAAATAGGTCTATTAGCTATACCTTTTTACAATCTTACAGTTTGTGGCAACTAAAGGAGCACACAGAGGCGATGAATGGTGGGATGGTAATAAGACTTCGAGTGTATGAATGACTTGGTTTAAATGTTTTTTTGGTATTGAAGAAGGTACAAAAGCACTGACCGGATGATTAAGCGTAATTTAATCTCCACTGTGATAAAACTTAAGCAATAAACATGGATTTAATAGAGAAAATCTGTTGTTGGAAGTGTATTTTTTATTCAAATGAGTGCTGTTTATTTTGAAGTACCCCAAGTGTGTGTGTGTATGTGACTGGCTATTAAGATGCACAAATTTCATGTTTTCAGTATATGCAGTGATGCATGACATGTCTTTGAAACAAAACATTATATTTTGTGAACATAGATCTATTTCCTACAGGATTGTTGAATCACTTGAAAGACTGAATGCTTAATCAGACTTTTTTAGGTCAGTTTAAATGTTTTAGTTTGTGAATGTTTGTTATTTTTCTGTACATGTTATATTTTTTTCTTAGAAAGCATTACCAAAAACAGTGATAGATGAGATGTGTTTATAGAGACTATTCAGAAACAATTTCAGTTCAGTTGCATGAAGAGGAAATTAGCACAATATTAGTCTTATCAATTTTATTAGTCTGATCAACCTGAACTATAAAAACACCTGTTTTGTTCAAATTTCCTTTCTCGTAAGTCAGAGTATGATCTGACGCTGTAGCTATTTTTCACTTCACCCCTGCAGTAATACAAGAATATGTATTAGAAGAAATAAATGGTTAATGGCAATGGTTTGGGAGGAACACTGCCACAAGACATGTCTGACAGGAGAGTAAAACTGGTGCAAAATAAGTTGGTTTTGAGCTGTTCCTGGGGCAGGTTTGCCAACAGCACAGCGGAGCTGTGTAATGTATAGCCCTCATGCAGCTTTGTCAGTGGGTTTAACTGCTCTCCCAAACAGGTGCTTCGTATCTGTGGGGTAAGGTAATTGGAACAATTAAAAAATTAAAAAAAAATACTCAATGTAAAAAATCGGCAGCCAAGAAGTAGCCACAACAACTGGTGTAGCAGATGCGGGGCACTTCCATAAAGGTCTTCAGAGGTGCTTGAGACTTGGGCACTCACCATAGGCTTTGATATTCTTTCTTATTTCCTTTGGATAGCTCAACTATTAAAGAATAAAGAAGCCATAAAAGCAGGACAGTTTAATTATCACCTACAGAAATAGGTTCTAGAGATGGTTATGTATTCAGAGTTTAAGGAAAATCAATAAATGTGCCACCATTTATTTCTTACTCTCCAGAGCACTTGCAAGACCAAGTTTCTAATACTATTCTGTGTTAATCTTTTTGATGTTATTGAAAGATACTACTTCTCATGCAGCTGATTGCTTTCTGGTTTTATTCTATGTGCATACATGTACATACACACATTTAAGCAAAATTATAACCCTGTTATTTCCAGGGTGCTAAATTATTCCTGTTAATTTGTGCGGGTACCTGTATTAAATTTCATACATAAATAAACCCACTCACATGTGCCCAGCTGCATTGGTAAGGAACAGAAGAGAGGTGTTTGATTATTATCAAGTATTAGAAAAATTGATTATTATCAAATATTATCCAAAATTATTAAATTAATAATTATAAAATTATCCAATATTATCCAAAAGCTCTGGTGGCTTTTGGAAGACATGAACATGTTCAGTAAATTTCAGGTGTTTTTGGTGTCTTGATAAATGACTCATCTTGCTGCACAATGCTAGAGATGGCTAGTGGCCAGTAAATACAAGAGTTATGATTGTTCTGTCGTTCACAGGGCAAATTTCAACATAATGTTACTGTAATTTTTCCTTCAGTGAGATCACGTTACTTGTTTGAATTTTTTTTTTTTTTGGTGGGGGCGTGGGGGGAGGGGAAGGAAAGGGGAGGGGTCAAAGACAAAGCTGATGGACACAGCAAATCCAGTTCTGTACAAGAAATACTCTGTGCATTGGGATACAAGGTCTGCATACTTGCAATCAAAAAAAAAAAACAAAAACAAGATAAATGGAGTGGTAGTAGCGCTTCCAAATATTTTGGGATTCCCTGGAGTGGAAATGTTCTCCTATTTCTAAGAACGAAGGCAGCACCTTTCAGGAGAAGATTGTTATGGAAATATGGGACAAGAGTCTCTGGAGTCACATCACTGCTCTTTAATCACTGCTCAGGGTAGTTAAGGTATATGCATTTCACAGAACAAAGGTGAGAGCTACAGCCCTATTGCACTTGCTTCTTGAAAAATGCTGCTCAATTTTTTATAATTCACAAATAGGATGGAAGGATGGAGATGAAGGTTGTCTGAGGAGAAGAAGGGGGTAGGAGCGATCTTCCTCAGAGAAATGTCATGTTTGTTCTCTGTGAATTATTTCATTACAGAGCTGTAAAATACTCAAATAATATATTATTTACTCCAGCAGCAGTGGTAGGAGAGACTTGGCTATAATCAGGAAGACCCTAACTCCTTCCTTTCATTGGGATAATTATTTTACTCATGAAATATAGAAATTGTATTCCAGCACATTCCTGTGTGAAGAGGAGTTTGATATTGTCAATGCCAGCATGTAGTCACCTGAGGAAAGCTGTACGTGCTACACATATCTACTGCCCCAATCAAAAAACAGCCCCAAACCCACCTGTATTTTTGGTATATATTCCAAATCTGTATTGTGGGCAAATGGGGGGAAAAAAACAAACAAACAAACAAAAAAACCCTCTTTGCCATAATAAGCAAATGTTTTTGTTTTTCAGGACTAAAAAATCCAAGAGAGATTGGTATCAGCTCTCAGCCAGAATCTAAATAAGTCAGTGTTTAGGGAATGTTAAAAAGGCACCAAGGCACGGTAAAAATACATATGTGGCTCCAGGCAGCATACCAAATCATGATACTAAATGTGAGGGTTTACTTGCCTCTTTGATCAATGTTGTTTGTTATGCACTAAACAGAGAAAACAGTCTTTATATAGACAACCAAAAAACAATCTTCTGAGATAGCCTTCAGTCCTTGATCACTGTGGCAAATACCAGAGATGAGTTGAGGGTTAGTTTATCCTAATGAAAACTACACATTTCATTACGTGAAACTGATCCCTCTAGTTTTTTTTTGCCTGTTTTAAACAAAGCTGCTGAATTTGACTTACATCATTGTAAAGTAACAAAAATAGGTTTCTGGCATGCATCTTTGGATGATTTTTTTCGCAGGAAGAACGGCCGAAAACATGACAGACATGGTAAGATCATGCTCCATATTATTGCCCGAATAGCCTAGCTTTTATAGTGAACTTAACAGGGGCGGATAGTGTCTCACACAAGATTATTGGTCAAAAACACTCAGACAAACAACTACAAGAAAACAACCCCACCTGCAAGAAAACAACCCCCTTGTGATTAGCAGTCACATAGACCTTGTCCTTGAAGCCAGCTGCTGGTAACAATATTTTTCTAAATTCCTCAATTGGGCGATGTGGGAACGCTGTCATGGGAACTTCTCACAGTTGTCCTGGTAGTTTGGTTTGCTCAGCTGCAGCAAGCCATGGGATCTTTGCTGTTTCAAAAATACCTCAACAGATTTTAGTTACTGTGTAATGAAACAAACGTTTTTAGAAAAGATGGTATTTCACATTCATTGAGGGCTGGAAGTTTGAGCAGTGGTTAAGGAAAACTAGGAATGTATTTGCTGGAAGTTACTCGTATCTTTGTGTGCTCCTTATGGCAAAGAGGATGCCTTTGGCTTATATTATCTAGATATCAAATAAAACCCAAAAAACTGAGAGGTGAGGAATACCAAAACCTCCCTTCTGAGCTTTCTTGCAATACCATCGTGAGGCAATTCAGGAATTGCTTGTTAGAAGAACAGCACCATACATTTCAGCATGATTTGGGGAAATTTGGATTGAAGGATAAAGTTTGTCAAATTGCTGTTTGAACCACAGACAGCGACTTTCAATGAGTTTAAAAGTGTTCTCTTAAAAATTCTTTTATATTAAATGTCACTATGATTATATGTTGCTAATGACATAATTGTATGTTCAGGCGCAAGAACTAGAAGCAGGTAAGAGTTAGTGTTAGCGTTGTTACTTCTTGCAAATGAGCTTGCACATTTTTGGCAGTCAGTTGTCCTGTGCACTGGTATCTTTAAATTTGATGATTTTCACACTGATGCCCAAGTGCTGAGAGCCCTCTTTTCTGTAACAGTTTGATGTCATTGTTAACTCATTATAACGAGCATTCATGTGGTGTCTTCATCTCCCTGTATGATTTATCTGATTCTGTCCTGCCATCTATTAAGTCTGTGAATTAACTTCCACTTTCATTTTTGCGAGGTACCTCAAATTTGGTTCCTAGCCTTTTGCTCTTGCCTCAGGTCTCTCTTATTTTCACAGGAGATACGGCCAACAATCAGCAGTCCAAAGGGCAGACCTTGTTTCCAGGGTCTCCATCTTGTTTTCCATCTCACCATATGCCAGAAACAGCTAAAAAAAAGTTCTTTCAAAACTTTGCCTTCTATGGGGCATGGCTCTAGAGCAGATTTGGAGACCTTTCCTTGATAACACTGCTTGATAGGGAAAAAGAAATAATTTTGGATGTTGGTCTATAGCAGTGTTGCTTTTTTTTTTTTTTTTGGTGGTTTTTTTTTGTTTGTTTGTTTTAGTTTGATTTTTTTTTTTTTAATTTTTTATTTTTAGTTAGAACCGTAGGGCATCTGGCTTGATTGTGTCGCTCTTTATAGTTTTACTGGAATGTTACTGGAACAATTTTAGATGTCAAGGTACCTACTAGAGAAGCAAACCATTCCAAAGGGAATGTCCCAACTACACAGTACTACTACACAGTAGTTGCAGTACTGCCAGCTTTCTGGAGATGCAGAATTTCTGCCACCTTTCTTCTTCCGTTTTATTTCATGCATGAGACAGAAAATGTAATCAAAATTCAGTATAAATTAAGATGGTTTAAAAAAAAAAATTGCCACACAGACACTTTTATTCCAGCCAGATATCACTCTCCAGTTCAACTTGTTGCAAATGGGGAGAAAAGATCCTCTGACACAGGAGTGCTTTCCTTTGCTCCTGTCTTCATAGCTAGAGGAACACCACACATACTTTAGTTGTATATTTTGCTGTGTTTTGTGACCCTGCACTGAAAATCCCTGTTTGATATGGTTGTCTATTTCAGAGTGCTCAGTTTAGTACAACTCCAAGCCATAAATCCATCCTCTAGCAAGCAGAGACAGAGCTGGAGGAAAGGAGAAGGCCTCTAGTTAAGAAATCCAAATGATTTGTTTTTGCTCGTTTTTAACCTTGCCTGGAAGTTCAAGGGCTTCTGTCAGTTGAAGATATGAATACATATTCTCATTATGATCAGACTCAGTTCTTTTTTTGAGGTGCGTGTTTCCCAAGGGCTGTTGGTAATTTGCTGAGCAGGTTCACAGCCTCGGGTCCAGTGAGTTGGGGGTGGGCTGGAGGGGGAAGCAGGCTCCTTGGGGTTAAAATGGTGGCAGCCTGAAAATGCAGCCTGGTTCGGAAGGGGTGATATCAGCACTGACACAGCTGACTTGTAGAAGTCCTGAGAGCAAATCGATGTGGAGAGCCCAAGTGGCAAAGTCATTCCTCCCAGGCCGTGTCTGACACAGCCCTGCAGGGCCTGACCCTGCATCCCCACCTCCCAGAGGACTGATGTTCCTCACAGGGAGGAGCTGGGAGGTGATGTCGGGCTGGAGCTGGGAAGCTCTGAGCTACTCGGTGTCCTGCTGCTTTCCTGGCAGCTGTGGAAGGGCTGCGCTCCTTGGCCTCGGGTGAGCCCTCCCTGCCAACAGCAATGACACAGGGATGGAGAGGGAGCTACTCTGGTGTGCTTCTTCTCGGAGGCAGTGAAAACAATTTGTCTCATTTTGCTTGTGACAGGTAATTGCATACTGCGTGACAAAACCAGATTTTATCAAAAGTTTAGATAATTCATTGTCTGGGTTCCATGGAAATAAATATTTTACTATGTTCCTGCAAGTTTAAGCATCATCTAGGACAAGCTAATGCTCAAAATCTTAATATCTATGTTTCTATTCTCTGTTCCAAAAAATAATAATAATCTTACCACCTCTTATAAAACTGGGAAATTACTTGGGCAGACTGTGAGATAATGTAGCGAAATAGGTATGTACAGCTATTTTCCTCCTTTTTGAGAAATGTTTCACCATGGAAAGCAGAGGGGCGAAGCTGAGATTAGGAAAGCAGGTGTGGGTATGAAGTGTCGGTTCTTTAGAAATCAGGGAGGATTCCTTATCTCACTTTTTCTTGCACGGTGTTGCTCTGATTGGGCTGTGTAGTGTAATAATTAACCTGGGAGAGATATAAGCAGTGTTTTATGTCTTTATCTGTACTGGCGTTACAAGAAAACGCACAATTGCATCAATTGTTCAAAACTAGACATGGCAAAGGTCATATAGGAACTGCTGATCCAGCTTAGTAATTTGGGCACAAAGGTGAACTATGAGAAAGGAAGCCTTGAACCAGGGGCTAGTTCGAAATAAGCCACAAGCAACAAATAAAACAAGCTTCAGCACTCATACATCTTAATGTATGTATCAGCCTTGTGCTCAGGGGTAAACAAACACAGGTAAACCAATGATAAGTTTCTCTGAGCCCTTGGTTTTAGGCCATCTTAAACAGATAAAATGGACAAAAGACAGTTCAGGGAGTGAACAAATAATGAGAGGAATGGAAATCATTCAGCCTGAGGAAAAATAAAAGGTAGAAAAAAAGCTTAGTACCTGATCTGTATTGCACCAGCATGAAGCTGCAGTAACCACTGCCTCAACAAAACCGTGATGTTATAAACCTGAGGTATTAAAATAATGGTACAGGAAGGCAAAATTGAACTCACCTGTGTACCTTTCCCAATGGCAAAGAACTGAGTAAAATTTAAGAGCCGCACATTTAAAAATGATTCAAGAAATTAAAATGCTGCATTGCATAATATGCAATTAATTTGAGCTACTGCCATGTTGCCTTTTAACACAGCTTTAGCAAGAGCCATCAGTGTTGTAGGCAACTTGTCCGGTAATAACACAGATTCTTGCTTAGGTTAAAAGGTGGTAGATGTCCCTCTCTGTTCAAGACATAAGCAATAGCTAGGTAAAATTGGGAAGCAACTTTCCCCTTTGTTCTTACAAAGCTTCATCCTTTTCCCTGGTGGCTCAGATATCGCTTACTTAGAAGACAAATCACTAGCTTTGGTCTTTGAAGTCCAAGTTACAGGCTGGATCTGCAGTGATGGTGCATCGGGCTTTAAAGATCATTAGTCTGACTTGGTTTGGCAAGTTTGGGCTAAATATTAAGCCATCATAAAGTGAGGAAAGAGGTGATAGATCTCCACTTTAGATACTCAGATACTTTTATAGAGGTTTTTTTTTGTTTGTTTGTTTGTTTGTTTGTTTTTCCCTCTGTTATCTGTATTTCTCATAGGACGACTAAAACTTCTATGGACATTTTCAAAATTCATTGTGCAAAGATTTACTGAATTCCCCTGAGAGCTTCATAGGAAGAAAATGTTTTCCTCATTCAAAACACAAACAACTTGTTTACTTCTTGAAGCTAAATATCAGATATGTGATAATCTCAGATACAGGCTTTGAATAAATTCTCTTCTTTGACTCCTGTGAGATTTAGAGCAAGAAAATTTTGAACTCCAGCAGATGCCCACCGAGAAAACTCTTTATAAAGAAAACAAATGCATAGAAAACACGGAGCTCTACAAGGAATTAAAGTACTTGCCTGTATTTATGAGGTTCTTCTCTGACATGCCCTGTTTTTCTAGTCTCGATGTTGCCTTTATGCCTTTCTACATGCTTCTGTATCTTCCCTTTATGCTGCAACAATTTTTCTAACTAGATTTTTTTGTGTGTATAATTTTCGTGTACATTAAGCATTGATCTACCACTTTACCAAGGCCTCTTGGCATTTCGCAGTCCTCCTGGCACTGTTTTCCTGGGTAACACTCCTGGTGGCGAAGTAACTATGCCAGAAGCTGTCCCAGCAGCCCCATCCTAACTCTGCGCGTACAGAAAGCTTACGTAGGTCCTACATACTGCTTGCATCTTTTCTGGGCTTGGTTGGCTTTCCAGTCAAGGGGGGCTGTTGCTCTGGGGAAGGTTTTCAAGCTCAGATCTTAAGACTGTAAGTTTGGT
The DNA here is from genome assembly GCF_965140915.1 of Aythya marila. NCBI lineage: Eukaryota > Metazoa > Chordata > Aves > Anseriformes > Anatidae > Aythya > Aythya marila. The sequence goes on along the minus strand of NC_139045.1, from coordinate 2,459,714 downwards.
TGTTTAGTTTCACTGCAGATAATGCCTTTCAATGCTATGAGCCTAGCCTGTAAGTGTCCTGGTGGAAGAAAAGTTTATTTTGCCCTTACTTTCTGCTGCTTTTAGCTCTGTAGCTTCTGTCTGATGATACAGAAGGCATGATGTTGGGTCTTTTGGTGACACTGAAGATAACAAGTCTGTCTATTGTCGGAGAAGACATGCATTAAAATTCTTGCATTACTTTACTGGAAAAAAGACAGCTGATATATAGATTTTTCTTTTAAATACAAAATCATACAGAATTTGTAATGTGATTGATCACAGGCAACAGCAAAGGCAGCAATTTTTTGTTTCCTGGAGCACATCACTTAGGTGCAAGAGCTTTTTATGTTCTTTTTTAAGGAATCCTTGCCACCAGCCATGAACTGCAGCATGCTGTCTCTCTTTTATTTATTTATTTATTTTTGGTGGAGCTGCACCATAAGCAAAACTGGTGAAAAGATTCAGGTTAAAAATAACCCTGCAGAAACAAAACCTAGGTCATTTCCCTGTTTGTTTCCTTTTTCAAAGCAGTCTTACAAAATTTGTATTAGTATAACAGATGGAGCAGTGAAGAATGCAATGTGTAAGGTATGGCATGTAATGAAGGACCATATGATGATGCTTTTGCCAAAAAGGCAAATGACTCCACACCTGTGCATGGCACTTAGGTTCCTGAAAGACTCGTCAGCTTCCTTTTTTTTTTTTTCTCCTTTGTTTCCTGTTGTTGGCTCGAGGTGCTCTTCCCTTAATACCCACTAACTGCATTATTTTCTTACAGAAATCATTTTAGCCTTTCCACAGGATCACTCATGGGATTGCTGTAAGATGTTTTTAAGTTCATGAATAAGAAAAGCTTTTAGTTAAGGAGGCTGAAGTAATATTATAAGACAACTCTCTCTTTAAGTAATAAACAAGTTGTCCTCAATGATCAGTCAGGATCTTTTAAAGAGGTGAGGCTTGCCTTTACCTGGAGAAGATATAGGAACAATTCCAGCAAAAGAATTAAAAGGTTTCAGGAGTCAAAAATGTTGCCCCTCCTGCCTTATATCTAGCTTCCTTAGGCATATGGATACCTGCTCCCTGTATTTCTGCAGTTTATTCCCAGTCCTGTGACCAACTTCTTTGCCACCAGCTTCATTCATAATTACACAGTCCTCACATTCTTGGCTTTCAGGGTCCTGAGAACATTTGGAGAGTCTCTGTTAAACAGTTTATGTACCTGAAGACACAGAGACAGGCCAGACAGGAGTTTCACAGGAGAGGCAAAGCACCGTGCTCAGCTGGTTTGAGAAGAGGTTCTCCCAGACCTTCAGCTGAGGCTTGTTGTATCCATTCACTTGCAACAGCTGGGGAGGCAAGGGGGAAGGTGCAAGGGGGAATGGGGGTCTGCCAGGCTTGCCAAGTGCTGGGAAGGTTGCTTAACTATTAGTAACGTGATAAAAAAAAAAAAAAGGAGATAAAATAATGGTTTTGCAGAGTCTCTTGAGATTTCACTTGCAAAGGAAAAGGTCCTAAAGAAGGGAAAGTTGGGGTTGGGATCCATCTTTTCATTTCTTGGGTGGTGGGATGGAGGCAGCTATTCTGCATGTTATTGCGGTTGATATGGAGCAGTTGATCTGTGATGGACAGGGACTGATGCCAGAAGAGTTACGTTTCTTGCTGTGGGTGATGGCAGGTGCTGACGGGTACCCCTGGGATGGTCTGGGAGCAGGTCCATGGGAGAGGCCAAGTCTCTTCTTCCTCTGCTGTCTGCCAGGTTGTTTTGGGTGGGGAAGGGCCACAGGCAGGTCCCACCAACAGCTGCTGGTCTCCAGCGGGTATCTTCTCAGATCACAGCAAAGGAGTCAGGGCAATGTTGTCTCCTCTTGTGGGCATATTCTGGCAGAGCAGCCAGCCAGCCCACTGGTGACCTCTGGGCAACTTCAGGGCAAGGAGCAGCTGCTTAGCTATGACTGGTGCTGCTTTCCTTTCATCATAGTGCCCAGACAGGTCAGGGTGGCCAGATGTCAATGTCTTGTGAGTGAGTAGGTCAAGTGAGCACTTGTTTTTCTCAAAATGTTGATCTGTTGATCAACCTTCCCCATGTCCCCATGGCTTCTTTTTTTTCTTTTTTAATGAGCAAAAGAGGAAGAGCAGGCAACCCAGGGCTGTTCCTGTGTTGGTAACATCAGCTGTAGCTGCTGGAAACCAGCTGCAGGGAAACACTCTAATTGCACAGCACTGGTCTTGGCCAGCAGCACCTCTGTAGAAACACTGCACCTTCATCAGCCTGGAGACCAGGGAGCTCATGTAGGAGATGGACCCAAGAGTGTTAATCGAGGAGAAAGCATGATCCACCTGGATCCTGGCTATAGTTCACCATCTCCACCTTTGCCCATCAGGACACTTTCTTGGGTGAACACAGCCTATACAACCTGCTGTCCTGGAAAGTATTTTGAAGGGACTTCATAGCTGGGACAGAGGAATAGTGTTGCGGGGCAGCTGATGCTCCCTAGCAGGCATGTCCCCTCAGGGGTGAAAGACAAAATTACTGCTGTACCTTTTGGAGAGAAACCTGTCTCCTTTGGGCATGTACCCAAACTTCTTCACCAGGTCTTTTCACAAGGACAGCTTCTGGGCAGTCCTGCTCTGCTGGGTGTGGGAGGAAAGGGCTAAGCTGGTGGGTAATTTTGACATTTTCAGTTGTGTAATATAAGCCAACGTACGTCCAGCCGTAGGCACACCTTGGTATAAGTGCAATGCTGCTGTTGCTGTAAGAGAACAGAGATAACTCTCAGGGGGAAGAGCAAGCATGTGACCTTTTCCTTCTCCTTTCTTTCCTCCCCCTCTCCCATTTTATGCTGTGAGGTCTGTGAAGGCTAACGGTAGTTCAGGTTTAGGGCTGTCCCACCATGGCAGTGAGTGCCTTCTACTGTCTGCCTCTTGCTTCTGTGATGTCCTTCCAGCTCTTCTTCACATAGCTGTCTTCCCAAAAAAGCACACGCTGTGACCCTTCTCTGGCCAAGCTATCTCAGGATGCAATCTTCAGCAGCATGAAGAATTTTTCACATTCCATTCCAAGTCAGAAGGGGCTATTTCCACCATATAGCAGTTGATCTTGGGTGCTTTTATGTTCTGTGCAGGGGGTCCTCATGGATCCCTCTCTCTCAGCCACATCACTCACTTTTGCTTTTAGCTGTGATCTAAATATTGCCAAGGGTGTTCCTGACTGCCATTCTTGAGCTATTTACTGAGTTTTAGACCTGCACCACTCTGCGCAACATCTTTGTTTTTTCATGTGCCTACAACATATCAGCTTTCTGTCCCATCCTTATTAAAATGTGATCTTTCTATGCAATACCTTGCATGATGCACCGTTTCTGGGAATTATCATCTCACTCATTTTGTTATGTTATTTTCCAGTGTGCTAACAACACCCCTGCACTGCTCTGTTTTTTCCCCAGTGTTGTAAGCAGCCACCTAGTCAAGGGTGACCCTGGAGGAGGCAGATGCCCTGTGCCATGCAGTAGCCCATGGGGACCATGTGCATGGTGAGCACGGTCTGGGTGCTGAGACTGCAGTGCTGCATGTGCCTAGATGAAGAGGAGTTGGAGGGTTTCGGCTAGCTCTGCCAGAAACCCAGAGCTGCTGGGAGGAGACGCCCCTTTTCTTCTGATTGTTGGGAACATCAGAGAATTTGCTGTATGGGAGTGGGGAATAACGGAGCTGTAAGTGTGGACAGTGTGCGAGTGCAACCGGAGGCTACCCTGCTGGTCAGGTCAAGTTAAAAGGAAAATATCATTGTTCAGGCTGACGGGCTTCAGGAGGGTAGTTTTTTATGTAAGCAATGTCATTTCCTAAGCTTTTAACCCTCTGACCGTAAACTATCAATTTAAGCAATATGCTAGACAAAGTTACATGAATCACCGTGATTCTGATTAAATGAAGACAAAGTTGTAGGTCCATCTTCAGTTTCCAGTGAGGATATGTATGTGAATATACAGGTCTTTTAAGCTTTCCATATCCGTGTGGTTTGCAGTACCATCCATTTTCAAGCTGGGATTGCTTCAACAAAATTGCTTGGATCTGCGAGAACATTTTGTCCAGTCCCTACCCAACGCAGGGCCACAAGCAGGTATGTCACGTGTTGTGCTAGAGAGATTATTATCTCTGGTTAGAGATACCAGTCACGCAAAGTGAACTGGTGTACTGCTTATTTAATTTGTGTGTGTTTCCAGTTAAATGGAAAACCCCCACAAAATAATACAGAAGTACTTTCCTTCTTCTCTGTAGTAATTCTCACGGGTGTAGTCCAAAACTTTGCTCCAGTGCCAAGTAGAGTCTGGGGTCCAATTCAGCCCTATTCAGTTTAGCTGAACACAGATATGACTACAAATACTGGAGCATTGCTGCCCTCTCCCTCTCCTGTTGCCTTTATTTGTGTTTTCTTCTTCATACTTGGCTTCACTGTGGTCTCTGTAAGAAGTCTGGAGAAACAGCGGCCTCCCAGAAAAGTCCCTGCTAACTGGAAGTTCACCTCTACCTCCCCAGCACCAATGTTGTGAAATATGTATGTTGAAAAAAAAAAACACACAAAACATATGGAGAGGTTACACGGGTGGGAAAAGGGGAAAAGGGTGCTGCCTTTTTGTTAGGTTGTGCAATGAGGTGTTGAATAATGAGTGCATCTTTTGTGCTGCTTGGGTTTTGTGGTTAGATTGCCACAGCTTGCACTTGGCTCTTTGCTTAACAAACTTCAGACAAGATCAGTAGCCAAGCAAGTACTTGGCAAACATCCAGCTCCGCAAGAAGGATATTAGCAGTGATGCACGAGATATAATCTTTGGCTTTGCTGGAATTACATGAGGAAGGAGCTGTCAGGAAATGAGCCCTGAAATCCTCAGCGACCTGCGGTGGACTGGGCCACGTGGTCCAGGGGCAGTTGCTGGGGAGTTACGGTATCTGAGGTATTTATGGCAGGTGAGGTTACTGAGGTCTCAAGAAAGCTTCTCTATAAAGATGAGATGGGCTGTAATACAGTCACTATTAAAGCAGAAGAGGCGTGACCTCCATCTGGGTCAAGGTTGCGTTGCTTCACGCAGTTGTATATGTCACCTGCATGCCATCTGCTCTTTGCTCCACGTGTTGACAAAACCCAGGGGTGGCCATGACCCTTTGCCTGCCCTCCTCCCCCTGATGTCCTGCCCACCCAGACTGCTTGGGAAAACCAACCCCAGAAGGAGCGATCTGGGGCTTTTTAGCACAATTTCTCTGTTACCTGTGTGGAGTGTAGGCATTTTCCAGGCGGCCACATCCCAAAGGCAATGACTGTGGGGCCTGGTTGCGAGGCCTGTGCCTGGCCCTCTGCTCCTGGCCTCTCCTCAGCTCTCCGGAGCTGCCATGGTCTGGGAACTCGCAACTGAGTGGTTTTTGGAACAGCAGAAGCGAATTTGTTGACACTGAAGTTGTTTATGAGGAAGTATGAGTCTCAGGAAAAGAGAGGCTAGCGCCCAGGATGGAACAAAGCCGGCCCAGCCTAACCACAGCACAAGGGCAAGGAGAAGCTGTGGCTCTGCAGCAGCGCAGCACAAAAGGGCTCAGGGAGGTGTTTTAGGCAAAGAACGATACTGAGGCAAAGATAAGAGGGATAGAAGTTAGCCTGGAGAATGCTTAAATTGCTAGTTTTCTAATGTTAGCGTGCAGGTGCAGGCCAGGATTCTAGGTACAGTTAGGAGAGGGGAATGCTTCTTGGTTTCACCCTGGAGCAGGATGGCTGTGGGGAGCCCTGGGGCCCCTCTCCTCCCTCCCCCCCCCCCCCCCCCCCTCTATTTCTGGACATTTCTGGGGCTGGAAATAAATTAGAAACAAAGCTTTTGTGTCAAAACAGTCCCCATATATATTTCCTAGTGGAACCTTTGCTTCTCTCTGTTACTTCTTTCAAACGATTGCAATCTTTTATTCTTGAATTGCCGGTTTATGGCTTTTTTTTTTTTTTTTCTTCTTTTCTTTCTCTCTCTCTTTTTCTTCCCCCCTCCGCCGTGTGCGGCCGTGGCCGGGGCTGCGCTGCCACCTGGCGTCGCCGCCGCGGGAGGGCGCGGGGAAGGAAGGGGCCGGCCCCTCTGCCGCCCCCCCGGCTGCACAAGGCAGGAGAAGGCACCGAAACGAAATGCAACAGAAAAATAGCATAATCGATCGATACATAATTTAAAAGTTAAATGAAAAAAAAAAAAAAAAGAAAGAAAAAAGCACACGTTAATTAAATAAAATGAATAAAAAAATAATAATAATGATGTGGAGCAAAACTACATTGCTAGCATCTAGCATCTCCCCAAAGGCTGGAACTTCCTCATTTGCAGGAATTTCTTATTATATGTAATTATATATCCTTTACTATATATTATTATTAGATAGTTCAGCTGGGATTTGAGCACTGCTGCAGTAAGCTATCCCTATCCCTATTGCTATCACTATCCCTATCCCCGTCCCTGCTAACCCCCATAGCCCTTTGCCAGTGTCCTGCTCTCTTCTTGCTCACCTCCTGCCCCCCAAGCTGGAGCCCCCCGCTGCAGAGCAGCACTCTGCAGGTTTTTGGGGTCCCAGCCTGGGATGTGTGTGTACAGACGGCCCTGCTTTGGTTTTGCTGCTGACAGATGAGACATCCCTGTGGTCAGTGTATGGGGAGTGCTTCGTTCTGCTTGCTTGGGGCCAGTAATGTTTTCTGTAGAGTTGATATGCTTTTAAAATAAATATAAAATTCAGTATAGATCATACAAATGAACAACTGCAATTATTAAAGTGGAGCTCTCTGTCTTCATCATGTCCGTGTATTATCACCTCTCTGCCAATGGACCGCTGTGGTACAGGGGATTAGTTTTCTCACTAATTTCACATAGTGACATTAACTGGGTTTTACAAGTCTCAGTGTGCAGAATTAGGCCTTTGCTGTCAGATGCAAAAATCATCGCAGCTAATATGCCTGACTTTGGAGTTGAAGGCTGGTGAAAGATAAGGATAATATTTATTTGTAGCAGAATATGCAGTAATCCTCTTTTCTAAGAGATTGTAAACCTTGCAGGCTCCAGCTGTGGTTTTCAAGTCTTGCTGTTTTCTGGGATGGTGCCACGTCTCCAAAGAGCCTTTTCTCCTGTGAGAAATCCTCACCGGGACTTGCTTCTGAGTAATCACAGCTCAGGGTGAACTTCCAGGCCAGAGGGATGAATCACAACCATCCTTCTGTAGCATAAACTTACGGTATCACTCCCGTTTCCAGTCTGCTTCATCCGAAATAATCGGCTGGCATCAGCCTGCAGCACCTTGTGGCAGACAACGCTGACCTGAGATGTACCTGATCTTGTTGTGGCTTCTGACGAGTGATATGGCTGCTGACGTGCAAGTTTGAGGTCTAAATAACACTGACTCCGGTCCTGCAAAATTAAATAGAAAATATTTCTCTCTCCTCCAGCCCCGTCCAGGCTTTTCCTCCCAGTGCACTGGGGATACACTCACAGATGCCGTTTTGCTAAAAGCCGGATAATACTGAGTGCTCTCTGAAACCGAATACAAGGCAGCAATTCAGGGGGATGTTTCTGTTGATGCCATGAAGCACAAAAGCACAATTCAAGTGGAGCAGCCAAATCTCAGGGATGAAATTGCAGCCCTTGTATTGTGCTGAGGATGGGGCCTTGTTTTACTAATCTACTACAGCTCTGCAGGGCTTTCAATTTTAAATATGAAGAAAAGAAGATCTGGATGTAAATGCAGTGGCAAATGGGGTTACTCATGACAAAGAAATGTGCTACAGAAACTTAGCCAGGCAGAGATTTCTTTTGGACAGGGGAGTCACATTCAAGCACACATGCACAAATGCAAGTTCTGGGTTTCTCTCAGCCTTAGGAAGAACAGCTAGATGCGGTGCTGCCTCCTATGAGGGTTGCTGTTAAGGTACCAAAGGTTGCATCTTTCCCCTTAATTATGCTGGATCCTCACTCTCAAAGGCACATGTTTTTAAGCTGTATTGCCACCTTCATCTTTTTGTGTGTGTTGAGGAATTCCTCAGCTTCCTAGCTGAGAAATGAGCATGTTTTCTCTAAGTATTTTCCCTTGCTGTCAGATGCAAAAATAGAGTAGACTGTATTGAGTACATTGTAAAATCACATGCTAAGCACCAAAGGACAGTTGCTGTTTCAAGGCTTCAGTGTATTTCTTCCCTATGCCCTTACTCAGGAAAGATGCAAATGAGCTGTGGAGTGAAAGTCAATGTATATTGCAAATAATATTTTGCTCCTGATAAATTAACACACTGACCTCCTCAAGGTGCTTTTGAAGGTTGTTCAAAGCATCGGTGGCATTGTTGAATTGCTTTTCTGTGACATTCATCATCTAACCCAAAAGGATTCTGCAATAGTTATAAAAGGGAAAAAAAAAGTGAGCAAAACTTCAAAGGCTCAAGAGGAAATACATTCGGCCGGATCTTGCTCATTATAAAGTACCTGGGAATGTTTTATTTCTGAGAGATGCTCTCCTCAAGCTCTGTTATTTTATACCAGAGGAAAACCTCTGCCATAGTTTAGCGAGTCTAATGCTAAGCCAGATGAAGCTGGTGCTAACAGGGGGCAGAGTTTGCGCTGTCTCTGGGGGCTGCATTCTGGGAGAAGCAAGGAGGTTGCTGCTGCAGGCGGCTGGCTGCTGCTGCTGCTGCAGGATTTGGGCAAACCAGAGCTGCGGCTGCTACGTTTTGGGGCTTTGTCAGTTTTGGGCAGCACTCTGTGCTCCACGCCTGGATCTCAACTGCCAGGATTTAGACAGATTCTCTTTCTGAGGCAAAATGCAGAGAATTTGCCATGATTAATCATTCTTTTGAGATTTCAGATGCATTTAAATCCACAAAGTGGGGGAAGATACTGCAGGTTTTATAGCTTAAACAGCACCTCAGGTCTTTTATCAGCAGAAATGAATCAGACCATCAGAGGAGCGAAGGGTTTTAATTCCAGGTTCTTATTTTGATTTAACCCATATACAAACCATCCTGCCATAGCGGTGCAGTTTATTGTGAGACGATTCATGTGGCAGATGAGCTTCCCCCCAGGACATGTTTGCTCCTCATTTTGTTTGCAGTCGCATGCTTTTGGTCTAGCAATGCTTTTTGTTTCAAACTTCATTAATACAGTGAGATGTTTACCCGTATCAGACTGCACTACGTGACTGCTTACGAAGGGAAAATTATTGCAAAGAAGATTAAAACACATCCTAGGGACAGCCTGAAGTTCCAGGGGCTAGTTTCTAACTCAAAAACAAAACAAAACGAAAAAAAAAACAACACACATCATATTGGAAAAGCAATGGTGCGATGCAAAGACACAAGTTGCAAGCATGCAGATCTATCGCTGTGTTTGGGAGAGGATGTAAAGTTTTGAAGAAATGCAGGGCCTAATTCTCCTGCCACGGCATTGTCCTGCTGACCTCAGCGGAGATGTTCCTGAATGACAAAAGTGAAATCCTGACCCTTCAGAAGCAAAGTCAGTCTTCAGAAGGGCATAGGTGTGTATCTGTGTGTATTAAGTCTCAGCTACTAAACTTTTGTTACCTGCAATGAATCTGTGTGGGGCCAGGCAATTGGTGACTTTTTTTTTTTTATATATTTTTTTAAACTTTTAATAAATCTTGCATTGTCAGTTGGCATTTTAATAGGCTTCAGGCTGAAAGCTTAGTCTGTAAAAGTGCATGTCAAGTGCTTGATGGGTATAAATTGCAATACAAGAGAGGCCTATGAGGCTGGAGGATGCAGGAGGGAGACATTTCTATCTTCCATACTGAGGAACTGGACTGTGAAATTAAGCATATGGTTTTGCAGCCTTGTTATTTTGCCTTTCATTTCTTGGAGTTCCAGTGCTGTGTACATGTTCGATTTATGAAGACACCCAAATAGATAAGAAATCCTCTGTGACAAAGACAAAAAGCCAACAAACAAACAAAAAAGCTATAGGAAGGAGGTTAAAGAGCACAGAAGTCTGGTATTGCTTTAGAAAAGCCCTCAAGAAATACAGATGTTATCCAAATGACATATAGAGTACAGCATCTTTTTCATCTTCAGGAAGGATAAATGTATGAAATATGCTGTTCTTAAATACAAGGCAGAAAACGTTCCTCAACACATGTCAAATCTCATAGCTCAGCGTAATCCTACATGTGCAATGTTAGATTGAATTGTGCCCCATTTTCTCAAGTTGTTCTGATAGATTGGCTTTCAGATTCGCTCCTTGTCTTGCTATGGAGCATTTTATCTCCTTTCTTGGCCTTAGTCTTTTGCTGTTGCATGATGTAAGGTCTGACAAAACTTTCCACATGGGAAAACGGGTGGGTTCACTGCTCTTTGCAAGGGGAGGAGGAGCTGGAAATGCAGCAGTGTATTGCCTTTTACCTGTGTGTGAGGTACCCCCCGGGGTGAACCATGGGGATCAGACAAGGAATGATGGGCTGAACTTGCAGCAGGAAAGATTCCAGCTAGGAAAGCTGCATAACCTCAAGGACATCAAGGAACTGCATGGGCTTGCAGGGCTCTGGTGTCAGTAATAGACTGTTCAAAGCACCTTTCTGCAATGCTGTAGGTGCAACTCACCTTGGTTTGGGGCAAAAGGATGGACGGGGAGACCTTTTGCAGTCTTTTCAGTCTCTCTTTTTCTCCATTTCTGTGATGATGAGAGGAGGGACTCTACCCTCCTCAGTTTTCTGCTAGAGGCAGTTGCTCATCCCAGTCTCAAACATTACTGAGTCTTTTGCCTGTAATGTGGTGCATGTCTGTAGCTTGCCCCTGCACAGGTGAGTTTCAAGTCTTTTCATTATTATCTTCTATTGTGTTGTTTGTTTGTTTGTTTGTTTTCTATTTATTCTACAAGCAAACAACAAAAAAAATCACGCTCCACGTTGCTCATGACCTATAGTTTGGTTAACAGATAAATCAAGACCCAAAGGTTTAAATGAAAGAAGGCAAGGGGACAGCCTGTACAGAATGAAAGTGGACAGAGATAAATAGGACAGATCACAGTTTGGAGAAGTCAGTCGCATATATTCAAATAATGTAATTCTGCTGTTTTCTGGCTCTTGGTGTACACAGAAAGCTAGACCTTGTCAAGCTAGGCCTGGCAACATTTCTGCCCAGCCCTGTCTAGTGAGAACAATCAGTAGCAGAAAACTGGGGATAGCAGACAGGAAACGAGGCTGTTATGGTCGGTGCTTCTCCTGCCAGCTCCCAGCAGTCGGTGCTTCAACAGCTTCCTAGGCACGCAGTTGCACATGGACCAGCGCGATTACTGCCAGCTGGTGGCCCTGCTTACAAGGGCTTCCAGCACTTGTAGTCACTTTGTGTCCACTTTCTTGTTCTCTGCACCCCCCCCCCGCTTTTTTTTTTTTTTTTTTTTTTTTTTTTTTTTTTTTAAACTTTCTGCAAGAGCTCCCCGTCTGTTTGGGTGATGCTTGGGAAGAGCCACATGCATGGCAGTGGGGACACCTGCGTGGATGTGGGAGGACAGACACCATCCTGGGGGGAATACCTCAAGCATGTCCACGCACTGTCTGTTCCTGCCAGGGTTGTATTGTACCTTCCCTGATGCTTCAGCTGAGCAAAATTTGCTTTCCCTGTGTAAGAAAATGTGACTTGCACATGCTTTGAACTTTGGTCTAGTATTAACATTGCATCAAAGTAAATGAGGTGTATAATAAATAATGATGCATGGAGGGTTTTCCGGCCATTACTCTAAGTGAGGAAAATAGTCTGCCTTACGCTGCCTGGCCAAAACCTTGATGGCCTAAATAATTTTACTGGCTGAAGGCTTTGAAAAAATATTTTGTCAAATTCTTGATTACAACAAAGAAGTAAATAGACTGCACTTCTCCATTACAGGAGCAATTTCAATCACTCTTCTCTTACAAAAGAAGAAGTCAGAAAGACAGTTGATATATAATTAAATACAAATGTGAACCAGAGATTTCATGTTTCTCATGAAATGGGACTTTGTGGTGTTCACAGCAGAAGCTCAGGAGGGAATCAGAAAGCTTTGACACGGAAGATGTTTTTGGTAATATCCCCGTGTACAAGGTGTTCTGCCACATCTTGGAGATGAACCAAATAGATTATAAAGAAAAGGTTCATTTACTCTGGATGGATGGCACTTTCTCAAATAAAATGTCATTGGATAGATTTTATCTGACACAGAAGCTACCTTATAGCCAAGGTCTTCAGGATGGATGAATCTGGAGCTCCAAGCCCCAGCAATTTGGCAGGTCTCCCAAGATGACCACAATTTTGCACATTGCAGCTATTTTCTCTGTGCTTTTGCAAGTCCTGCGGCTGCTGGGTGAGCACCTCCAGGGGGCTGGTGTTCTCACGGTCCGTTTGGGGCAGTCTGCTGCAAATGTGTTCTTGCAGATGTAGTCTAGAAAGAGGTACTTCAGGCTCTGTTGGAGTTTGGGTGGTGTTTTGCTTGGAGCCTCTAGCAGGTGACTTGTGGCATCGCAGACCTGCAGGTCACAGCCCTTTGCTGCACCTTGCCCAGGAGATGTTCATACAACCATGGCTGTGGGTCTAAACGTGCAGCCTGAGGGCTGGTAGCAGTGGCAGTGACATTTCTTCAGGCCCACTGCCACCTTTTATGTCGATTAATAGGAGAGCAGGGACATTGGGGCTCACTGGCTGCCAGCCACCCCTGCCCAGGTACCCAGCTCTGTCTGTCCAGCAAGGGCCCAAAGCTCAAAATTATGTGTGCAGGTCAGTGGACCTGCCATCTACTCCTTCATGTCATACACCTGGCACCACCATCTAAGGATGACAGAGCTCAAGATCAGTTAGAAAACAGTCTATAAATGTGTACACCTATCTACCACAGGTGCCTATGAGCTCAAAACCTTACATGAAGTCACTCAGCCACCCAAAGCAGGGGCTAGTGACCCCCTGAATACTCCAGCACATGAGCAGTCCCCACAGCCTTACTGAAAATATCTACATGCCTTGTGCCTTGGCTCACGTTTGTGTTTTTTAGAATCGGACCTCAGTGCTGGTTCTTGTAGGATTGAGCCCCAATTTAAGGAAGCTCTGCCACTTCACCTAGCAGAGTACATTTAAATGGTGGAGCAGTAAGGAAATCCTCAGCACGTTTTCTCTTGTGAGGGTCAGCAGATTTGTGTTAGCTTTAATCCAGGTTTTGGTGGTGGATTTTGGAAAAGGGGCAATTGGATGGCATTTATAGCAACTTTTTGCTTTCAGACACTAATAAAACTAATACATTTTTATATTTTTTAAATTATTTTCTATTTTAAAGACCAAATGGTGAGAGATCAGATGGAGGGGAGGGAGTAGAGTATAATGGTAAAGAATAAACTTGAGCAAGGTGGGGGCAAGGAGGGAAGGGCTGGGCACAAAGCAAAACCTCCAAGTTTGTTTAAGATTTATGTGAGTTTTTAGTTCTTTTCTTAAAAAACAAACAAGCAAAAAAAATGAAGCATTGGTCACTGCTGGGATTTAAACTGTTGAGTATCTGATTGACAGTAGGGAGTGACATCTGGTGAGTGAGTTTTGTCAGTGGCTTTATTCACAGATAAATTAAATGCACAAAAACATGAATCAAAATTCACATATATAAACGAGGACACTCATACTAAGTGCATTGACCCACTCCTCACGGTTCATTTCCCAGCCTGCCACTGTCTGCCGGAGTGCCACTGCATGCATCCTGCTCTCTTGAATCATTGCCTGCAAAATGGAGACATTTCTGATATGGATAATAAACCCATATGGAAGATCTGGGGATTTGCTGTCAGACAAAAGGAGGGCAACGCCAACACTGGGTAGTGAAAGCTGTACTTTTCATCTGATTCTTGATTCTCCAGAGACAGCTGACAGAACGGTGATAGAAAGACGACTGCCTTTGTTATTGCAAAGGGCTGCCATCACGCAGCATGCCAGGGAAATGAAAAATGCAAAACGAGCAAGAGATACAGTCTGCAGGACATTTCCTACTGTTTTCACTTTATAGCATGTTTAGTTGTCAAGGGCCCCACAGGTGGTATAATGAAGCCCTGTAAAATTATTCTTCTGTAGTGAACTGGGGACATGTAAGCAAGACTGCCCCAATTGCAGAAGTCACTTCACATGGCAGAAGCCTGGCAAATACCTGCATAAGTGCTCAGAATTGCTCTAGGCATACCAAGCACCAAAAGGCTATCGTTTCCTCAGATGAATCCCTAATGAGAGCTTAGAGTGAGCAAGTATTCCTGTCCTCACACGTGTGTTATGCTCCTTAACCAGAAGTCTTCCATCTGAACTAGCTGAAGACACTCGCAACCAGCTCGCAATCCAAGTTCTTGACATCTTTCTTGGAGCTAACAAAAGAGAACATATGGTTCTGAAGAGCAAGCGTTAGGTTTTTCACTTGTGTGCTTTTGAGATAAATGGGAACAGGGGAGTGAACCTATGAAATCACCAGCTGGGGGATGCTGTCTCACTTGAACTGGGCGTGTGGGACATGCTCTGACCAGACCTGGAGCTGAAACCCCAGCAGAAGAGTGCAAATGGCTGCCTCCAGCTCTGAAGAAAGATACAATTTTTTATAATTTTAAGTGTGGCTGCATGAATGGAAAAAAGCCACTTTTTTTTTTTTTTTTTTTTTTTTTTCCCCTAGTGGACAGCCAAATCACTATTTGCACAAATAAATATTTACAGAAATTAATTTATGGATAATTACAGAACACATACTAGTTGCAAAGTAACAAGTATAAATATTTGCAAAATTAATTCCTCTTGGTTCCCAGTGCAGCAGATGCAAAAATTTCAGTTAAAATGTTTCTACATTGCTCACTAGATATATAAAGAACACATTCAAATCCAGTGATAATAAGAGCTTAACTTAGGTTTCTTTTTTTTTTTTCCCCTTTACTTTGCCTGTGTGCCATAAGGATTAAATCGGAATCAATCTTTGTATTTGAATGCAATCGTAAGGAATCGTAAGACTGAGTAGGCTTAGATCTGCACTGCAGAAAACATGTTTAAAACCGCATATTTTGAAAAATATTCTAACTTTGGTGAAAAGAATGGATAACGGATAACCTTTTTATTCATTGTCTGAAGCATATTATCATGACAGAGGGCTTTATGACAAAACACACGGGTAACTAATCAGTATTTACATTTTCCTTTTAAACATGAAGTTATATTAGTTTGTCTTGCTGAATCTAGAAAATCCCCCAGGCAGGGAGGAGTGGTTGTGCTGTGCAAGCTGCGAGGCCCAGCAGAATTTGTGGTATCTGCAGAAAGCTCAATCAATGGACAATAGATGTGCTTGGAGAAACAAATCTGCTTGTCATCAAGTAATTCACGGGAATTAGGAAACGAAAACCTTTTGCAGATTAGTCACATGGGGGGAAAAAAAAAAAAAAAAAAAAAAAAAAAAAAGATAAAGAAACCTTTTGCCAAAAAAATGATTCACCTTGTTGTGGCATGGAGAGGTGTTTGCCACCAGAGGCCTGAATGTGGGTTACAGAGAGTTCAGCCTAGCACAGCCATCGAGGGACAATCTCTGGCTTCACGAAGGGCAATCTGTGAGCCATGGAGGAGGAAGGCCCCTGTGCTTCCTGCTGCCCTGCCCTGCTGGACATACGAGCAGGATGGTGGGCTCAGCTCTCTCCAGCATTGAATTTATTCCGAAAATACAGTGCAATGGAAAACAGATATCATATGGGGTTTGCTTTCCTATTCTCTGTAGACTGCCATGTTTCTACAAGTAGGAACTGGCTGGGCACCTCCTTAACATTATGGCTTTGAAGCTATCATCTTGTTTTCTGCTGTTGCTGGACTTTTGCTCTGAAGATGTTTCGTGGTGGCTAAACCATGGCTGATCAGACTCCAGGGAAGCTTTGGGGACTCTTGTTAGGTTTATTCTTCTGTGTTACTGAAATCTCAGTGGGTTTCTTCTTTGGGGTTATTTTATCATTCTGTGGAAAACACACGGATATAATTTCTTCAGAGTTTCTGGGAAATTATCATCTGTATAGATTCAATACCCTAACAGTTAGAAGAAGAATAAAAAGAAGGAGAAAAAAAAGATATGTATCATCTAAATATAGGAAGATTTCCTATTATGCTTCATAGGCATGGCATGTACTGTAGAATTAACCCATTTTAGATATTAATCCCCTGAAAAAAAAATAACAGATAATTCTCCTGGGTGGCTATGAAAGAAAATAAAGGGGAACAAGCCCCACACTCTGTCTTGCTACATGGCCCAGAGCCTGCTTGTCAGATGTATTCTCATCCCCACACAGTCCCAAGTACTTCTTCTTCCTCTGGAGTGGGACCTCTGCTCCCACGGACACCAGAGAAGCCCTGTCTTTCAGAGATGATGGGACTGAAATTGCCTCTGTACTAACAGCCAACGAGAGCACTGTTTGCACTACCCAGGGGACTCTCCTGCTTTGTTCTGGATGAAGTTCATGAAATCCTGAGGATGACTGGGAATTGGCATGGCTGTGGGTTTTGTTGCCCTTACTGCTGGCCCACACGGATTTCCTCTGTAACCAAGGGAACAAAGCATGTTAAATCTGTGGGCCTGTAATTCTGAGCACCTGTTGCTGCTGTCCTTGGGACTGCATGGCTCTGTAAAGCCTTTGGTTAGCCCGTGAATAGCCTCAGTTTAGTTTTGGTTGATCCCTTACTATGAATCACTTTAACAATGATGGAAAACAAAAGCTAGGGAACAAATGAGGCAAAAGACTACATGCTTCTCATGCTTCAGCATTTCAAAACGTATATTAAATTAACGGAGGAGTGCCAACAAGGATTGACACCTCATCTGATCATGCAGCCTGCACTGATACTATTTATGTGCCTCCGTATGAGCCCATTTTCTGCTGGGAGAGTAATTTTACCAGTGTGGTACTGAAGCCCATTACATAAAATGACAAATACTTTCATATCTTTCATGCACTTACCTCTGTTGCAGAAGTCTTCATTTCACAACACATACTGCAAAGGGGAAAAAACATGGCTTTGTCTTTACCTGATGACTGAAGCTTTTGAGTTTGTGTCCCTCACAGCTATTTATTTCCACATCCTCCTGGAGGGGCTGTTCTGTCTGCAGAAGGAAAAATATTCAATGTGTTTCAAGTAATCTTCAAATTGGAGGCCAAGTGGGAAATGTTCCCATAAATGTTCCTTGGAATTCATAATAGCCGGACATCAAAAATTATGAAGTTATTTGAGGTTTTAGGCTCTGCAGCTAGAACAACACAAGATAAATCAGAGAAAACAACATAGTGTCTTCCAAGTGTTTGGATCCAAAGCTTTTGCAATTCTATGTGTATCTGTATACCAGAGACCATATCTACTTCCCTTTCATTCATATGCAGATTTCTCTTGCAGTATGCTGAGAAGCTCACACATCTGATAGTTAGCGGGTAAACATTTACAGAACAAAGTAATATAGTTCCCAAAATAATTTAAAAATTGGCCTAGCTGCAAATTACACTGAATGATGATCATCTGTGATCCCAACAGGATGCAATTAGCATACGCCAAAGTCAGCAGAGCTGCGAGTGAAGGCGCAAGAAGTGCTGGGGCTGGGGAGGAAGCTGGGCCATGCAGGAGGAGGAAGAGGAGAAGGAGGTTTGTCAGCAGCAGCCATCTGAGAGCCAGCTCCCTCTCTCCCCATGTCTGCTGGGCTCTGGGGGGTCTTTTTGTAATCCTGCAGCTGGTGTTCCCGTTAATGGCCACAAATTGCTTTGGCTGCTGCAGCAGATCCCATGCATTAAGCAAAGCGTGTGGGAGCAGCCACAGCTCAGCCTCTCCCCCAGTTCCACCGATCTGGGATTGCCAAGTGGTTTTCCAACCACTTTCATTCAAGGGTGGTGTTTGCTTCTTCCTGCGTGTGCAGGAGCACCAGTGTACCCGGGGCCGGCTGTGGCACCAAGTGCCTGGTTTGGATGGCACTGTGTGGTGTTTGCCATGCAGGCAGTGGCTGTTTGACAAGCAGGATGCAATGACCTAAATAAGAAACAAAGCGTTTCTTTGCAGAAGTGATGATAACAGACCTGTTTACCACAAGCCAAGGTAACTAGGTTTATTCAGGCTTTTGGTTTAGTTAGATTCAGACCTGCATAACTTTCCCTTACTGGAATGTTACTATGAAATGTATAGGGCACTCTTCAGTGGGTGGCTCTGTTGGTGGAGACTGGCTAAAATAAGCTCTCAGTAATTTAAATCAGGATTCTGAAATCCCTAAAATTAAGGAAACTCAGTTAGGAATTAAGAAACCTCTCTCTCTCTCTCTCTCTCTTTTTTTTTTTTTTTTTAGGGAGTGTTTTATGAGGTGGCAGAATATTTATGAATATAGCTGCTGCTAAGCCATTCTCCCAAGGAATGGCAAAGGCAGATGGTGTTTGGATCAGGATCGAAGCAGGGAGCCCCAGGGCTGTGTGGACGGTTCTGTTTCGGCTGTAAATCTCCCAGTGCTTGTCTTCATCCTATCACTCCTATAATTCACATGTACTGCTAAACTGTCAGCACATTTCTTCTTGTTAATAATAAGTCTAAGAAGGGTTTTATTTTTCATTTTTAAGAGTGGAAGATTGCAGATGATGCTAAAAAAAACAGGTCATGACATTTTCCTCAGAGGACACCAGACATAATTTTGTATTACACAGACAGATAAGGGAAGAAAGAGAATTAATTACAAGGAAAATAACAGTGCAAAACACGTTACTTTTTTTTTTTTTTTTTTTTTTTTCTTTTTCAGAAAGTCATCTTTATTTTCCATGAGAGCATGATTCAGGTAGACATTTAACCATCTGCCAAAATTTAAGGTCAGGAATATTCCACTGTCACATATTCTCTTGCTTTAAGCTACTCATGTCCTTAAAAACCTAAGGTTTGCAAAACGAAGGTAAAACTTATATGTCTGACTGTGCATAGAAAAAAAGGTCAGTTTGAAAATGTATGGCCAAAGTCAAACTACTCGTGCTTAAGGCCCACTGACCTCAAAAGAAAGCATGACTCTCTAAAACTGTGGGCAGCAGAGTTCTTTCTAGAAGTCATTGTCGACAGAAGAGGATGGGCCCTGCAAATGTAAGGAGCAGTAAATACCTGGGTATCTTGCAACCCCCCAGTTTCCTCTCCAAATTAAAGGCAAAATTCTGCTCACAAAACTTGTTTTCCAAATGAACTCTTTACTGGAGGGCTATCTTTTTTCTTTTAAAAGAGTAATGCATTTTCAGTGCTGCAAATGCATGTTCAGTCCCTGCTATTTTCTTTCCACAAAGTGTCTGGATGAGGACTCAGGGGCAGAGGACAATCATTTCACTGCACCTACAGGCTGCTGCAGGGGACGGGGGAGATGTGGTGTCTCCCCAGCATGCTCGTGTGTGCTCTGTAGGCACCCCTGCCACAGACAAGGATTGATACCAGGAATTGTGAAGGATGTGAAACTCATAATTCAACCACAGGGGAAAGGCAAAAAAAAAAAAAAAAAGAAACAACAGAGTTCTTCTTTGCTCATGGCAATTTTGTTGACCACTTATTAAGTTACATCCATTGTATGATATGAAAGGACTCCTCCTTTTATCTCGACAGCCATCAGGATCGAAACAGTAATAAAACTCCGCTGGCAAGTGCCACAAAGGTGACTTTGTTCCCACAGCCCCTCTTAAATTTTGGCTCGATCAGCGAGCAAATAAACCCCATGAAGTTCTCACTGAGCAATTTTAGGCTGAGGAGGAGTGTTGTAAATGCTCATTTTAGTTTTGGCCAACTCTGCTGGAAGACAAAAGAGGTGCTTTAATAGCAGATTATGTGTATATGTTAAGCCCGCAGAAGCCAGAAGCTGAGGCGGAGCGGGTGATGTTCTGATGACAGCTTCATAAGATGACTCACAGACTCAGTCTGTTTAACCAGTGCTGCTGAAAGCCACTGTTATTTATGCTTCTGTGGACAAACAACATCCAACTTCTTACCAGGGTGAGACTCGGGGCCACGTCAGGCTCTGTCCCACCACACCTGGGTGCATGCGGGCTGTTTGAGGCCAGACACCAAGAAACAGGCAGTCCAGAGACAAGGCACCATCCACCCCCTCCCTAGCCCTGATGGCAAAAGGCACTGCAGTATCACTAAGAAATGCAGTCTTCACGGACATTTTTGGGTAAGCACTGCAGGGCTTTAGGAGGCTGTGTGTGCGGGTCCTCTTTCCTCCCCTTTCATTCCCGGATCCCCAGCCAGCCTGGGAGGGAAGGGGAAATGGGCTTATCCCCGGAGCCTGGGGGGCTCACCCCACCACAGAGGCTGCAGAACGGCAGAGCTGTAGGGCAGGAATTTGTTCCTCCCCAGGCTGCTCTCCTTGCCACACAGGCAGTAGCTCAGTCCTGCTGAGGAGGAAGCCAGAGAGGGGTGCTGCAGGTCCGTCCTTGCCGTTCCCCAGCGCAGAGCAGAGGAGCCTGCGGGGGTACAAAGACAGCAAACCAAAGCAGACAGCCTGGCACCAATATTGCAGATATTGGAAATGGCATCTGATCATTTTGATATTGCTGAGGATACCATACATCTAAAAATCCCATCACAGAGGTGAGTAAACAGAGCAGAAGGAGGATCACCACAGCCTGACTCTGCCTGCATAAACACCCTCTATATGGCTTTATGGAGTCATTGTACAGTTTATTGCATTTTTTGGCTCAGTACGAGACATTTTATAATGACACTAGTAGGTGGCCCTACAAGAGCAAAGTCTCCTATCTGGCAGCATATAATTAATATGTAAAAAATAAAGTCAGGCTCTCTCTTTGACAGCTTATGAGTATTCTAGGCATCACAATGTTATACACTTTATGACAGCTTTGATCTTGAGGAATGAAAAAAAAAAAAAAGTCTATATTCAAAAATTTAATTTGAAGTATTTAGAGATCATAAACTCCCAGGGTGAGATTTTCTGCTGCCGTGCTCCTTGCACAGAGTCCACAAGAAGCAGGTCTCGGTCTCTGCCTGCCCAATATTTCCAACCTGTGGGTTAAATGACCACCCCAAAACCAGGTCCTGGTTCTGATCTCAGCTTAGTCAATGTAAATGCAAAGCAGCTTCTACAAAATCAGTACAGGCACACCAGGGGAAGACCAGGACAACGAAGCTCTGTGGCTTTATGCAACGCGGCAGGAAGAGTAGGCCAGGCTCCATAAGTGGGCTCATCAGTATGCTCCTCGTGGCAATGATCTCAACACCAGCAGATTTCCCAGTTCAGTGCCTTCCTGAACTGCCTTTGGAAACTTCCCAAGAGAAGCCCCAGAGTGACCCCGTGCAATCATTTTGCCAGGGAAAATGGGCTGTCAGTCGCCTGTTCTTATAGCGCTGGTCACAGGCCAGGGATCAGGGCCTGCACACACGGGAGGCTGGTGTGAGTCAGCAGATGTGAGCACAAGAAATTTAGCTTGTATTTATGCCTTACCAGTGAATGTCCCTATTATTTATTTATTTATTCTCCTTTATGACACTAACCCTTACCTCCTTTGAGCAGTAATGTGGCTGAAGATTTGGAGCAGGTGTGGAGACCATCCCGTCTCTCCTACCCTTGACTGTTTACTACCTGGCCTCTCCCCCGAGAGCTGAGGTTTTTGCTGATAGCTTTTGGTGCTGCTGGTTGAGGATGAGTGCACCTGAGAGCCTCTCACACATACAGAGGGGAGAGAGAGGCTGTGATCAGCTCCTCACTGCCTCTCTCTTGCTACAAACCCACACCACAGGTTAGTGTCTTAGCATGTCCCATAATAGGTGTATATGTCCCCAAATTATCCAAGCTCGGGAGGCTTGGATACTGACGTGTGAATGATTTACAGGAGAGCAAAGAAGAGGGCTTGCACATTTGGGAAACCTTGCTTGGCAAACACAGACCACTCCCATGCTGCTGGTAACCCTGGCAAAACCAGAGGCAGAAGTGAGCTACAAGAATCTCTTTCAGATTGCAGCTCCTATCCACAACATCTCCCTGAATTTCATATAGACAATTTTTCCAGGCACTTTGATGCCATACATCCATTTTTCCAGGTGAGAAAGCTGCCACACACAGGCAACTTACAGGAGTTGTGAAGCATCACTTGGTGGTAGAGACAAGCAAGAAGACTGTGCTGCTTCCCTTCCTCCTGGCCACGACAGTCCGGTGCCAGTTTGCACAGAGGCATGGGGAAAGGCAGCAGTTAAACAAATGAGCCTGATGCAAAGGGTGATTTAATAGCTGGGTTTTCATATGGCCAGGTGTGGTACTCCAAATTAACCCACGCACAAGTGTGGTAACTCAGTATTAGGCCGAGCGGAGATGCTCTATTGTACTGATTTGGCTCGCTGGAAATGATTGGGAATTTTCTGATAGAAAGCTGTAGAAAATGAGCACATTGGGCTCATGATGTGCAATTCCCTGTGCAAATGTTTCTAGATCAGAGCTATCTTTTGCCCTTGTGAGATCTCTGAGTTATATGTTTACTTATTAACCGCAAACCACCAGTAAAACAAGGCAAGATTTTGTTGCTCTATTTGTGGACAGATAATGAGTACGTAGATACATTTGTAGTCCTCAGGATGTGTATTAAGAGACATTAACTGTCTAAGTTCACCAATTTAATGCCATATCATCCAGGAAGAGGCTTGTGTTAAATAAGTTTGAAGATTTTACGGCCTTCCAACTAGTGGAATTTTTTTAAAGGGCATAAAAGAGATAGCTATCTTCTCCAGCATTGCCCCGGAGAATTGACCTTCCTACAAAGAGAGCAGTCTTTCAGCAGGAAATGTTTGGGCACGTTTTTCCTGCCCTTCAAATTGATTTCACTGAGTACATCTCCGCAGTCTCAAAGCAAGAACAGATTGTTGCTATTAACCTCATGATGAAACTTGATATTAATGTGTGTTTAAGTAGTACGTAAACGATTAACAAGTGTTAGAAGCCTGCAAAGGCTACGGAGCCTGGAGTGCATGCATACCGCAGCATATATTCCCAGGACTGGTTTTGGCTGGCCAGCCTGCTATATGGACCAGACGCCGTGTTGTCTTGGTTTTGTTATCACCACTTGTCCCTGCAATTGGGAACTGAGCAAGCTGCTGTGGGCACTTACCAGCGGCCAGAGCAGGAGATGTTGGGCTGTGGGAGCCCGAGCAATGCCTGAGGATGCCGCTGTTCAGCCTCGGGGACAACAGCAGTGCCAATTGCTTTAGAAAGGCCAGTTTTTAAAAGCCTGTTGTTATTACTTGGTGCTCTTTTCCCTGTGATTAGTATGGAGTTGCTGCCTTGGGTAGTCATGGGGCCCCTGGTCCCGATATTTATTGTGAAACTGTCCTCAGTGTGGTTTCAGTGATTTTTTTAACTCTGCATGCATTTCCTGGCCCAGAGGAACTGGATTTATCGAGGCCTGTGCTTTATCATCCAGTACATGCTAGTTTGTGGGTTTGCACCTGCTTGCAATTTATCAAAGTCTCTTTTAAATGAATCGGAAGGTGTGAAAGGCAGAAGCTGTTTAGCACCTTCTGGATAATCGGAGGTGTGTCAGGCACCTAATAATAATGTATGCTCCACATTTCCCAGCGCCATTTGCAATGCAAACTACCAGCGTGAGGGCAATTTTCCAGAATGATTTGAAAATGTATGAATTCATTCAGTGCTTTTGTCAGCCAGAGCAGCTAGAACAGCGGCTGGACACGAATTGGGTATGAGGAATAATGGCACTGCCGTCCCGTCTTCTTGTCTTTGCCCAAATCCAGGTTGGCACTGTTTATATTTGCTCATCCCCAGGCCTATTTTTGCACTGGGAGCTTTCTGCTGGACATGCCACGAAATGCCGTGCTGTTTAGTCAGCGAAAAGGTGGAAATACTCCATACTTATAAATCTTGTAAAACCAGAAGTTTCCAAAACTCTAGTTTTCAGTGCACTAAGCATTCAAACTATATGTGATGTGTGTTTATTCTGCACAGGTGCACTGCATGTTAAAAAATAATGGAAGTTAGCAAGTCCAGCATGAGAACTGCAGAAGTTTGGCATCAAGAGTGATTGAGTAATTGTGGGTGGTTTCCTGACATGTATATATGTGGTTGTAGGATTTCATTGCATGGGTTGGGATCTGACAGCTTCAGTGCTCTGAAGGAGCAGGGGCCCATAAGTGGATGGCTGTGTGCATTTGCTGCCAGCGGAGTTATTTCCCCAGAGGCTTCCCTGTGGTGTGTGTGCTCGAACACACAACACGGCACCACGCTACCTGAAGTATCACAACAGTATGTGAGTTCCCTCACAAGTAATTCTGCCTTTATACACTAATAACTCCTGTTTGACAAGGGCTATTATTATTTGCTGTGAATGGGTAAGAAATCAAGAGTTGAAATGGGTTGATTCATTTTGAATAACAAGCAGGGATTTCATTTTTCAGGCGTTTTGCATTGTGCAGCACTCTCTGTAGTGCACAACAGGGCTGCGGGGTGGTTGAGCTGTGGAAGCACAGGCTCTGGGCAGAGCTCAGGGGTAGGACATGGGGCTAGGAGAGGAAATGGGGAGAGGACAGACCTTGAATGAGAAGGGCAACTTTAAGCAAGGTGCCCTGGCTCTCATAGTGGCAGAGGGACAGCACTGAAGTGCCGCAGCAGGGACATCAGCGGTTTCAAGTGAACTAAGGGGTAAATATGTGCAAAGACAATTAATAGTTTTGGTGTTAGGATGGCTACAGCATTTATTTCAAACATCCCTTCTCCCATCTGCAAAGGAGTTTTGGACAAACACCTGTCGTGGAAAGTTTCTGTGCTAATGTGAGAGCCCAGCAAGACTGCAAGCAATTTTCTAAAGAGAAGTGCCGGCTCTACGTGCCAGTCCACTGGCCCCAGCAGTAATAAAGAATATAACTAAGGCTATGGCTATGCTGGTTGGATTAGGAAGGATATCTTCTCAGTAATAATGACGAAGGCAATGCACATTTCTGCTGTGATTATACCCTCCCTGTAAAGCTGCTATTCACGTTGTCACGAGTGACAAAAGGTTTTACTTCCAAAGCACCGCATACTTGTTTTGTAATGGCTCATTTCGCAAAGGCTCTTCTGGAAGCTGTATTATTTGATTCATCTACTTTGTTTTTGGGTTTTGTGACTCCAGATTCAAAGGTATGCCCCTTGGTATCTCAAATCTGCAATTAGAAACGTTGGGATAGTAATGCATATTTATTTCATATTGAAAGTATCGTGTGACCAAGTTCAGGTTCACAATCTGCTTTAAAGATGTAAAGTGGTGCATTAATCTAAGTTTTATACTCACACACATGTATATGCAAAAAAAATATGTTATGGACTTACCTTACAGAGAAATGTTTTATATGGGTTGAGATTATTTATTTATTTATTTATTTATTTATTTATTTTCTTCTGAAGTGTAACAAAGCTTATGCAAACAAGGAAAACAAACTTTGCTGATATTTATAGTGAAACTGCAAAGTGACACTACCAGCTTTTAAAGAAAGCTAGTGGATAAATGCCACATGGAAAATAAATTGTTAGCACCCCAGAAAGTGACAGTGCTATGTTTACTATGTTGATCTCTTTTTTATTAAGGATTGAATACCCAAATTAGGGTATTAGCTTTGTCTCAGCGTTCAGATTCCTCTAATGCACAGGTGATGCTGAGAATACTCTTTCTTCGCCGCTCTATCTGCTGAAAGCGATGCATATGTGATATTTAAAATTAATAAGGCTGGAAATTTCAAATACCAGACAAGACACATGCAAGCATTGCAACCGGGGCTTCTTTCACAGCCATGAAAATAATGCCATGGCTTTATACTTGCTGTGTGCTTTATTGTGTCTTAAAATAACAAACAAAATAATTAAGATTGCTGCAGTTCATGTTTTCTTGTGTCAGTTCCAGACCCTGAAGTAAAGGCTTAATCCAAGTCAAGTGTCTGGAGGTTGATCCCAAGGTGACTGGAAGTGCCAGAAGGTTTTACTGGTGTAATTGGTGGATGCTGGATGATGCTGTGGGAGCAGCCAGAGGAGCTGCTGGTGGCATGCTGCTCTGCGGGGTGAGCAGAGAGCTCAGGATGTGGAGCTGGCTGCTCAGCTCATAGGAGCTCAGACCATACAGAGGTGATTCCTCCTCCTGTATAGGCTAGAGGTATTGCAATGGGCTGCTACCCAGCCTGATGGGAGAAGCTGGCAGCCTCCAAGGGGGTTTCCAGGTCTCTGCTGCACACAGGGATAGATCAATCAGAAGGATGAGTCGAAAAAACCTTTAAATACAGAGAAACAGCACTCTGTATTCAAGGAGGATTCTGAGAGATTCAAGGAGATAAGAACAGACAGGAAAACATTTGGAAAACAAGCACGCATCCCTACTATGTATCACTGCAGTGCTCAGTGCATGTGGAAAAAGCATTTGATCAAATGTTGCCAAAGTCAACTTTAGGTACTATGATCATCCCCTGCCATGCACCAAAGCCTTATTTGAACCCTTGTGCTTATTTGAACCTCAGGTAGTGGTTTTGCTGCTGGCAGCACCTGGCACAAGGTGGGATCGATGTGAAGGGGGGTGCTGCGGGAGCTAGCAGCCGCAGGAAGCAGAAAGCTGCAAACTGCTCAGTGCTTTGTGCCTACGTTTTCCTGCAAAACATACAGGGATGCATTATGCACCCATCACGCTGAAAGGGTTGGGCTCTTGGTGGCACCCGTGCTTCCTTCCAGCAGAGCCTCAGATCATCTCCATCACTGAGTTGAGGCCATCAAGCCATGGCCTTAAATGAAAATAAACCACGTGGTAGCAAGTGTTAGCTACAAGGCAGATCAGGTCTTGCCCACTCTTCTTAAGCTTGAAGTTACACCCTCGCTCCAGCCTTCCCTGTGATGCTTCGTGTGAGTGCTGCAAATATATGATGGATTTTAGGAACCCAGTTCTGTCATTAATAGTGTTGTTTGCCCTGCACACTGGGACTGTGACCCGGCTACTTCAGGCCCTGTAAAACACACATCAGAGAGTTCCTGTCCCCAGAAATTCTAGATAGATGTTCGGGGGGGAAAGAGGAGCAAAACACCAAAGGACTCACTCAGCCACCCAGGACATTGGTGGTGGGGCTGGTTTTCCTTCCGTCTTTGCATCCTCTGTTCACTGGAACAGGCTGCCTCTGCAGGGTGCTGTGCTCTCTTTGACCTGATGTCTGGAGATAAACCCTTTGCAGCTTTGATTCAATGTTCTGGCTGGCTGTTGGCCCTGAATCACATTAAGAATGGCTACGAACAACATCACTGCTGAGGGATGTCGCAGGGGTGTTGGTGAAAATCATTGGGACCAGTGATAACACCTGTGTGAAGGAGATAGCATGGAGCTGTACTCTCGAAACTTAAAGCTGGTGTCCGCTGGTTGTCCCACCAGTTTGTCCTCAGTGTGAGTGGCTGGAAATCAAGTTTAGAAAGATTTAGAAATGACGGTGAGGGAAAGATTGGAGAAAATGAATTGATTTTGTCAGGGAGGGAGCAAAGGGCAGGGAGAGAGAAAAAAGCTGGAAGGGATAGTGCTATGCAAAAGACTATAATAAAATGGAAACTAAGTCAGCCATTTTCCACAGATGCTGGACAGCAGTGAGGAGTCATGAGCTCAGTCCATTGAGAAACTGGAGCTGGTGGAGCAGAAGCTAGCAGGCCAGGTCAGAGCCATGGGGCAATAAGGGTAATAAGGCAGGGAACAGGCCATCCAGGGATGCTGCTAAGCATCCCTGCAGGAGGCTTAAAAGAGTGGACTGTACTGATCTCTGCTAGTATAAACCCATGTGGTCCTGCTGCTGCTCCTCTGATCACCTGTGAGGAGGCTCAGTGACATTTTAATACTTTTTCTTGTTCTGCACTGCATATTGCTCCCACATTAAGCTATTTGTAATATCCGTATTATTGTTTTCCATTGCGTCGCTCTAAATGTGAGTGGTGTTGTCCATCACGTCCCTGTATTGCTGAAAACCCACGCTAGGTAATTCTGGATATGTTAATATGTAAGAGCTGGAATGAAATTTTTACTAGGAGTCCCATATAAAACCAGGAAATTCAATGAATACAATAAATGCTGCACTCAATAAATCCAGTAAGCTCCACTGTGATATTTCTACCCATAAATGCCACACTGAATAGGTATTTGGAGCTCTGCTGAATTATCCATCACTAGTTAGGTGTCCTGCACAGGGCTGCTCTCTGATGTGGCACCTTGTTGGCATGGCTTTGTGTTTCTGCATGGACTGGACCTAAATCTGCTGCCACTCTCCTGTGGCACTTTGGAAAATGTTCTTGTTCTGTATTCTTTATGAGAATGAATAACACAGACTAACCTGTAATTGCTTCAGTGTATTGAGTTACTTTGCTGGGTTTTAATTTTGAATTAGTTACACTTCCCAGATCTTCATGCAGTCTACAGCTGTAGGGAAGTGGCTTTGGAGGCCGGAGGACTCTGTAGCATGTGTCTGTGAACCACCACCTCTCATACATGGAGCCTGCCCATGACAAGCTTCTAGCTCATAAACTGCACATAACTACTCTGCCCAGCTCTCTTTTAATATAGATTTTTAAAAATGTATAGAAATGCCATGCTCTGTACCGCTCTGAGATCCCCTGTGTACTTCTTCCCCACCTCTCACAGGCGAACACAGGTGAAAAAAACATGTTCCTATAACAAGGAGAAAGTTAGTTGACTATAGCACTGAAAGCTTTTATAATCCTGTGACACCACCCTGCTGGTTCATTCCCTGGGCTGGAAGGGGGAGAGCATGCTGTCTGCACCAGGGCTGGCTGCTGTATGCAGCAGAAACATTAATGCTATGTTATTTTTTGTATATGTAATATGGGGGGGGGGGGTTGGAATACAGTTTTTATTTGAAAGAGATGGTTGTTTCTGAAGGTTACTGTGGCTAGTTTAGGAAGGTCATGTGTTATGTAGAATTAGGAGGCTAGAGCTCTGTTTCAAGGGTGTTGATAGTGGCAGGTGCGCCAGCAGAAGGTGTAGCAAGGACTGAACAACAAAGAGGCTCAATGATCAAGAGGTTTAGCTTCATGTGGATTTAGGAGCTATACTGCTAAGTGTGAGGCTAGTGTGAACCCATGTGCATGTGAACATGGCTCCTGGTGTGCTCGGGTTTGTCTTGAAAACTGCTGAAGGCCTTAATGGGGTAAAATCTGCTGCTAGAGAAAGGGAAGGGGAGGAAAATGCATTTGAACCTTAATAAATTAAATGAGGAAAGAAGGAATAATTATTGCCTACTGTGAGAATATTTAAGCTCTTAAAGACGGAGAGAGTAGAGCAAAGGCCAAGACCAGTCTGTAGTTGATAAGAGGACCACCTTGTTAGCAAGATGAAACAGCTTTGTGAAGGCCCAAGTCCAGGAAGGGGCAATGAAATAAAATTTCTCTTTTTTGAGCATTTTTGGATTCTTTTTTTTTCATAAACCATTGAAAGGCAAATAGATCCCTCTACTCTTCTGATGCTGTTTTCATGCTCTTTTGTGTAACAGTACATAGTCACAGGTGAACTCCTGCTGGTTTTCCTTCTCTAAGAGGAAAGGTCTCTGGCCAGCCTGGTGAAGGATCAGCTTTGAAATACCTCGATGGCCAGAGTGGTGCTTTCCTTTCTGCCCACATCTATGAGTCCATACCACTAGCAGCCACATGAAGCCATTGGACTGTCTCCAGGGATATTTTAATGGGGAGACTAATGGGTTTATTTTAGTGGAAGAGACTTCTGCCACTGTGTTACCCCCAGCAGCTGTTCCGGTCTATTGCAACAAAGCTGTAACTGCTGTGGTGTGCTGCAGGCACCCTCTGAAATGATTAAGACTTGGCTAACAGAATTGTCATCCCATAGATTTGAAAAGGAGGAAAGATTTTTGGTTGGCTTTACATTCGTACTGGCATTACTTGCATCATATGGGTAGATATTTATCATTAAGACACCCCAAGGAAGAAGATGACATCCACTTCCAGTTGCCTCTGGCTTGGGAAGCTTTTACATGTATCTACATGTTGGCTGAAGGCAGAGTGGGATACAACACGTACAGAAAGCTTGCAAGCCCTTGGAAAACAGCAGCAGATGCTTCCCATAAATAATGGGGATAAACAGTGTGCTTGGGCAGCAGCGCAGGCATGTAGTGAAATCTTCTGAGCAAAAAACTCAGTACAAGCAATACTTCATGATGAACATAACAGCATGGATTTTTTTTCTTGTATTAGGTGCTTGCACGCTGCGCTGTTTTTGTGGTAGAGTCTTCTCGAGCACAGACTAGTGCACCCATTTCAAAGGGCTCTGATGTATGCTTCATCTTAGACATATTTTAAAGGAAAAAAAATCCAGTTAACATCTATATATTCACAGATGAACCAAGTACTTCAGTGCAAAACTGTCAGTGTTATTTTGTGGGGAGAAGAGATCTTTTTCCTACCAACAGAGACAGAATATATCTCAGCCTCCAAACAAAGCTAGAGAAAGCTGACTGAATATCAAACAGATTTTTCTAAAAGGAGACATACTATTCATTCCCAAGCTGTGTCTTCCATAAATAGAAAATCTCTGTGAGTATCAAAGGTGCTTCCAACCCAAGTACCACGCCTTTGACATAAATAAAGGACAGGCACCTAGGTATAACTCTTCCAAAACAGTTTTATAGCTAGCTAATCAATACATTGCAACAGACATATTGCCTTTTATTTTCTGTTTATACACCGCCCCGGATCCTTGTATATAGTCTTGATGCCAGCACAAGGATACACGAGCTTAGAGATCAATACAGAACACTTCTTCAGGTATATTGATCGCCAGCTGCTGAGGATGACGATAAATTCCTGCAGATTATCTTTCTGTCAGGAAGCCTGTTAAACCCTCAACCCATAAGTGAGCTGTGGCAGGCTGGTTGTGTCCGTGGTGGCACCACCCAGGGACGTGGATGCGTGCCATTCACATTCAGGAAGCATGAAACCAAAAGCAGGGTTTTCACATGCCCCCAAGAGCTCACCCCTTCTGACTGCCAAAAAGTTCAGCAACAGCTTTGAGGCTGCAAGTTTGTGGTGTGAGCCTTTGGGCTCTGAAGGGTGACGCTGCTGGGCAGCTCCCGGGACGCTTGGCTGGCCTCTGGGCACATGGTGCTGGTGCCTCTGGCTGCTCTCAGCTCCACCAGGAGCACACGGGAGATGTGGGAGAGGAAGAAATGCCTTGTTTCTCTTTTCTATTCCTCTGGGAAAAGGTGGCAGGAGCTTGGGGACGTTGGTTGGGTTTTGTTTAGAGAGGCAGGGAGGCTAATGTGCCCTATTTTACTTTTGTATTCTGTCTTGGGGGGAGAGATTGAGAATGACAGCTAAAAGGGACAGAATGCCAAAAGAGGAAAAACATCCTGAAAAGATGACTTTTTACATTTTTTTTTTTGACTAATCTCATCAATATTTGCTTCAGTATTGAAATATTGGAGAAAAAAAAATAAAACAAATTTAATTACCCCCTCATTGCTATGGAAAATGGGAGCTGTGTACCACAGATTTCCGTAATGCCCTGATCTAACCTTATTTCTGCAAACACTAGACCTCTATTTGGAACAATATTTCCCACTCAAGATGCAGGGGCTCTAAGAGCACGGGCTTGCCGGATGTGCTCTGCATATTGCAGAAGTAGGCGAGCAGCGAGGCCACCTGCTCAAGGACACTTGTCTCCAGTTTATCTCCTGAATTACGCTGCAGAAGCTTGAATTGTTTCCATCAGCAAGTGTCTCTTGCATTTTGGAGAAGATCTGTGATGAGTAAAGGAGGTGCCAGGGCACAAATGAAAGAAGTGGAATATTTCGAGCTTGGTAACCTTTAACAAAACATATTCATTATGGTTCATTTTGTCAAGGGAGCAAGGTGGACACTGAAGTGTTGCATTGCTCTGCACAAACAAGACATCCTTGAGTCTCAGTGTCACTTGTAGCTGAGCCAGATACCAGTTGCTTCCCCTTGCTGTTGAGTGAGATGTCCACAGAGGAAAGCAGTGATCAGAGCAAAGTGCGAGCACAGCATCAAGTCCTTCACGTCTGCGCATTTTCAGAGAAGGAAAAGAAAACGAGTGGGCTTGCTAAGGTACATCTATAAAACAAAGCTTGTTCTTGCTCCCTTGCTGTCCAGGAAGAATTCCCATATGATCTTTAAAGACTCAGAGCATGCCATAGCATCTTTTTATAAAACAAACTACAGTCAACGCTGCCTCCTTCTTCTGCTGTTCCAGTGCATATGTTGGAAACTGAGTGAAAACAGTGCAGTGATGCTTGTGCATATACAGCTCATGATTTGATTGTTTTGTTAATATTTTCTTAGCTATTTCATTAAACTGAATGAGGTTATTTATTTATTCTTGTGTAAATAATTGCTACTGGAGAAGAAAGAAAACTTTGTTTCATCATTTGAATTACCCGCACTACCCAGGGTTCATGAGCTGGCTGGTTCTGTGCACCCTCCAATTAACAAGCCTCCAATTAACAGGTGCTCTTTGGAAAAGAGGCCATCTCTCTTTGATGTACTTTTTGGTCTTTGCTTGTCAAAAATATGCATGTCCAGTGATCATAGCTCTGCAGCAATAAAGATAGTAAATCAGGTTAGCCTGGAGGTGAAGCCTGGAAAAGCAGGTGACTTGCCTGGCAAGGTGTTGCAAAGGGAAGAGCTGAAGCTTTGTGCCCTAGTTCCTGGTTCCCTGTAAAATATTGCTTGTCACTGAGAAGTTCCCAATGGACATGTGTATGTCTACATGGCTTTTCACTGAGCTGCATCTGCTAAAGTTTTTGCCCCTATGGAGAAAATTAGGCTCAGAAAAAATAACTGTGTCTATGATGGGTTAGTGAACTCCAGGGCATTATCCTGTGGCAAAGGGAGATCTGAGCCAGTGTGTGCTTCTGGCTGGAGTCAGCCACATTCATCATCTAAGGAAGCAACAGCACACGCAGTGCCTTCCAAAGGTGTAGCAGCAACGTTCTTATGCCTCACTTCATGCTCCTGCAATCCTGGCTGGGCTTGTGTCCAGCACTCAGCCAGAGCATCCCTGCCGTCGCACCTCCACCTTGCACGGGCAAGATCTGTGGACAGAGCTGCTCTCATGCCCCTGTCATATCCCTGGTGTCTCAGCACCATAAGTGTTTGTTGATGTTTGATGAGTTATGACCTGAAGAAGAAGAAAAAAAATTAGCCTTGCCTAGCTAAGAGGCTGAGAATTCCCACCAAAAGGGTGGCATGTGGCTAGAGGATGCAAAGGCATAGGTGAAAGCAAAATGATGTTTGCTGGTGGGAGAAAAAAAAAGGGGGGGGCTGTTGTACATTTCCATAGGGTGAGTAGTTGCTGCCAGTAGTGCTTTCTGTGACTGTCTAACAATAAACCTGTCTGTTGAGTGTGTGGTTTTCTGATACTTGGTGAAATTGCCTTATTTTGTTTTTCTACATGTGTACACTGGAAACTGTGAAGTGTTATGAGGGGTCCAGAAATCTGCACGGATAAGAGGTTGCTGACGAGGCTGAATGCATCACTTCATCTGGCAGAGTTGAACTGTGGGATTAAAAGGAAAAGCTGGAACCAGCCATGGGTAAGGAAGTGCTCTGCACCGGGCTTGAGACCTGTTCTGTGCAGCCTGCCTGGAGATAGCGTGTTTTTCTGCTTTTAAAATATGCATGATTTTCTTCTCTCATAAATGTGACAATCTTATGTTGAGTGATGCTGGTGACTGGCTCTGAAGTAAATGGCTATACGTGTGGTGAGAGAGGGAGATGTGTAGGATACAGAGGGTATCTCCAGGCAGGGGGCTTAGCTGCCTCTGGGACATCACCTCCCCTTCTTTATATACTAAACGCAACATAAAAAGGGTGGTTGGTTTTTCCTCACTGTATGTGAGGGAGGATGAATCAGTGCAGACACTCAGGCTGGTTAGCTGGGGATAGCAAGCTCTGTGCCATGTCCCCGGCGCTTGGCAATCGGCCCCATCGGCATACCTGGACTCCGCGGGCAAGCATCCAATTAATCACAGTCTAATCACAGAGGGACAAGGGTCTCGCTGCTCAAATAACAGTGAGGCGATGCTGTGCTGGTGGTGTAAATTATGCAGTCCAATCTTGGGAGAGCTGCGGGAAAGACAGTCTATCAAAATGCCATTACGCGGCGTGCACAATTCGCCGCTGGTGTCTGGGCAGGCAGGTAGCTGCGGACTCTGTTTAACGACGAATTTAATGATGGGCTCCTGAAGAATTACTGTTGATTACTCTGCTCATATTCATTTCAACCCTTCTCCCTGTGGACACGGAGACGGGCACACAGTGACCGCATGTCAAATCGCCCTCTCTAGCCCTGTGTGCAACAGCTCCGAGCACCAGCTGGGGATGGTCAGGTGTGGCTCTGAAGCAAAAAAGTCTGTGTATTGAGGGGCCTGATCCTCCCGCAGGAGGCAGGGGGGCCTGTGGGCAGCAAGGTGTGCTGGGGACACCTGAGGGGTGTGGAGGTGACGGTCCCTTTGGGGCCTGGGCTGGAAGTGGGAGGGCTGGTGCCCTGACAGGGACACTGCTGAGACACCCCACTGCTGCCCTAAGATGGCCGCCTCTGCTTTCCACCCTGAGCAGGGGAGAGGCCAAAAACAAACAAACAAACAAACAAACAAACAAAAAAACACGTATGAGCAAGTTCATGAATGTAGAATTTCCTATTGTTTTATGACCCAAATTCTCACCTTTGCAGGTGGTCCCTCAATTTGTCTTTGCAGAAGCAAAGCTCTTTGTGGCACTGTCTGGGCCTAGGACCTCATCCAAGGCTGGTGGAATGAATGCGGTGGGATTTCTGGCTCAGGGGACACCGGGCTGCTTCATGCAGTTTTGGATGCATGATCAAAAAGTACATATATGCATGTATGTGTAGTAATGGCATCCACATCATGTCCATGACAGCAGGGGGAATTTGAACCATCGCACTTTAAATGACAGTATGGGTAAAACTGAAGCTTTGTTTAATTCTGTGGAATGACAAACATTTTCCCCCTTCACTGGAGAATTTTCCTTGCATATCTGAATGAAGAAGCTCTCATTTGCTTTGTGCTCTGTACAAGATACAGATTTTGGCAATAAATGAACAGTAATCTGGTTTCAACCTTTACCTCTTCCCTCACCCCCTGCAAAAAAAAGATTTAAAAATGTGTATTGTTTTGTCAAGATGGTTAGATCCCAACAGAACTTGTGTCTGCAGCACAGCCTACTTGAAATAACGTTATCTTGCATCATAGAGGCCTCCCTGAAACTTTATCATCACTGTTCCCAGTGCAAAGTGTTGCTCTTTCATGGCATCTTTGTATTCCCCAATCCAGCCACTTTAGCTACTAAAAATAAATTGTCTGTGTTATCAGGGAATAAAAGCAGCTGAAGTATGATGGGAGCTGTTTCTGCCCGCAAAAGCATAAAGTTAGAAACTACCTTTTTCAAGACAATCATATTTTTGTTATGATCCATTTTGGACCATGTATTCATTAATCTCTTTCTAGCAGTAGCCACAATTAAACTTTACATTCAGGGTAGTCTGAGGAAAAAGATCATGACTATGTTTCTTCAAAGTGTAATAGTAGACAATAAAACATGAACGTGAGGAAATAATATTTAAATTTAATCCCCCTAGTCTGTACAATAACCTTCACCTTATCTCTGTACTATGCAGCATTAGCTATTCCTTTTTTATTTTGGCTACCTGGTTCTGTTAGCTGATAACTGTATCACAAAGCTGTAGGTACGTGAGATGAATTTTTGTGACTGACTGTGAGATGGCTTCATGCATGTCTTATTGGAGACATTCTTACTCTGAGTCTGACCTGTTCTGACTTTCACTGTGATGGTAACAGCAGCCTTCGGGAAGCAGAAAAGGAGACAAAACTTGGAGTCCGTTGCAGGGGTGGTCAGTAAGATGGGAAGTAAATTGTATTGTAAACCTACAAAACTATGCTATGCTCTAGCTCGTATTGCACAACATGGTGGTACAGAAACACATACATGAACCTGTCTCTTCCACTGTTTAAATGTGTTTTAGGACTGACTGCAAATCCTGTAAGTATGTGTAGGTTGTGGAAGCCGGGTGGGATGGGAGGCTTTGGGATGGGGATCTGTTAGCACTGGCACACAGAAGTCCAACTCTTGATGCAGGAAGGTGGAGCTAGCCTGAGGAGGGTCTTATCCAGAGTCAGTGAGATACTCTCAACTTAAAGAAAGATCTGAATGAGATCTGGGAGCCTACATTTCACCGAGTACAGTAAGCCAATCAGGGTGATTAGTAAGTAGAGATGAATGAATTTAGGCAAAGATGTGTTCTGTTTTCTAATGCTGGTACATTGAGATTAGTATTAAGCCACTAAACAATATAGATTTAGAAATAATATCATCATCTCATCAGAGCTATCAGTTGTGTGTTTTTCTTTTGTGTGTGTTTTTTTTTTTGCTTTGTTTTGTTTCAGTGAGGAACAGGCTTTTGCTGTAATGTTCATTTATGGATTTTTGCTCACTTTGCTTTTTTTTTTTTTTTTAATGATTTAAAAACGAAATTGTAATTGTTTCATTCCTTCTTGAAAAAGCTTTCTTTTTTTGAAGAAGCTGCAGTATGTCAGATTAAAGTGCAAATATCCGCTTGAAGACTCTAACAAGTTCTTTGCCACTAAGAGCCTTTGATTTCTGCATTTAATTATGTCTCATTGGATTATAATAATCCTATTCCTCCTTGTTTCTTGAACTCAGTCTTCCATACTTGTCTTGCACTTAATTAAAGGTGCCTCCTTTGCTTCTAGGCTGGTAGGGAAATTAAGGCTGACACACGAGGGAGCTTTGCATCTGGAGGAATCTTATTTTTAACCTCTCAAACTCAGCACCTGCAGGGCTCCTGGCAGGTGAATTTATATTCTAATATTGTGATATCTGCCAAGAGAGTGGTCCCATCTGCATTACCAGAAGGTTGGAAAAGGTTCCCTGGAGACCTATGCCAGGTGGCACCACCTTCCAAAGTAGTTTAAAATCCAGTGCAGTACATCATTTGACCTGTTTTTACTCTGACTTGTGGTTGGAGAACATACCTGCAGGCTCAGAAAATATGTGGGAGTTGACACCAACCAGCAAGACCCAGAGACAGGCAGGGTGCTTGGATGGCAGAGCATGGTCCTCCTGGTTATCCTTTCTGGGGAAGCTGATAGTGATAGGGTGTTCTTTGCTGGTCATGGTCCCCATTGTAGGGATGACTGATGGCTCTCCAAACCATGTGACCATATCTATCTCCATATGGGCTCATGTTGGCCAAGGAATCAGTGTTTCCTCTGGCAGATCTCCTAACATAAAACACAGTCATTGAACTAATATCAATCAAGGCAGTCTTGTTTCTTCATTTTCTCCCCATAAACCTCATCTATTTTATATTGCTCAGTATGAAAGTAACAGCCAGCAATGGTATACTGTCCATGGTATATTGTCTATGGGACTGATGAGATACATCTGTAGGTTCTGAGGAAACTAGTGGATGTAGTTGCTAAGCCATCATGTGTGAAGTGACAATCCAATGAAGTTCCCACTGACTGGAAGAGAGGAAACATAACCTCAGTTTTTAAAAAGGGAAAAAGGAAGATCTAGGGAACTACAGGCCAGTGAGTCTCACCTTGGTGCCTGGCAAGATCACTGAGCAAATCCTCCTGGAAACTATGCAAAGGCACATGGAAAATCAGGAAGCAATTGATGGCAGCCAGCATGGCTTCACTAAGGGCAGATTGTGACTGAAAAATTTGGTGGCCTTTTACAATGGGGTTATAGCATTGGTGAATAGGGAAAAAGCAACTGACATCAGCTACCTGGACTCGTGCAAAGCAATTGGCACTGCCCTGCATGACATCCGTGTCTCTAAATGGGAGACACGTGGATTTGATGGATGGACCACCATTTGATGGTGAGGAATTGGCCGTACAGTTGCACTCAGACAGTTGTGGTCAAAGGCTGAATGTCCAAGTGGAGAACCCTAATGAGTGGTGCTCCTCAGGTGCTCCAGTACCTAAAGGGGGCCTACAGGAAAGCTGGAGAGGGTCTCCTTCAGGAAGTGTAGGGATAGACAAGGAGTAATGGTTTTAAGCTAAAAGAGGGTGGGGCTAGGTTAAATAAGGAAGAAATTCCTCACACAGAGGGTGGTGAGGCACTGGAACAGGTTGCCCAGAGAAGCTGTGGATACCCTGTTCCTGGAAGTGTTCAAGGCCATGTTGGACAGGGCTCTGAACAACCTGGTCTAGTAGGAGGTGTGGAAGGGGTTGAAATTAGATGGTCTTTGAGGTCTCTTTCAACCCAAACCATTCTACGACACAATAATTTGGACACAATCAAACTGCTCAAAAGCTGTCTTCTCAGAGCCCATGTCATGAGGCACAGGTGATTTTCATTTTTCCTTTTTAGTAGGCCATGACCTGCTCCAGAAGTGTCTTTCTCAAATTCCAATGGTTGAAATTCCCAAATTTGCATGGTTGTGTTGTAGGTACCTAAAGGGTAACAAGCTTTTCAAAAGTTTAGGAAGCCTGAAACTGCTCTCTCATGCAAAAGGACCATCTTGGTTTTTTGGCTCCCTGTTTTTGTTTTCAGAGAGCAAAAACACATGCATATATGCTAGTTTCCATTCTTCCCTTACATAAAGAAATAATCATAACAAGTCTAAAAAAGTGAAAGGTTATTCTGGAAATCTGCTGTTAAACATTTATGAGATATTTAGAGGTGAAAAGAAAGAGAAATTTGAATACTGTGCTAATTTCTAACTAAATCTGGCTAAATTCTAACTAATGTCTTGGCAAAGCTTCCCCCAACTCTCCTTTTTCTTTTAATAGTAGCATTTTATGATTAGTGATGAGTTTATGCTTTTGACCCTCTTTTTGCTGTGGGAGTAGCTTCATTAGCAGAAATGGAAGAAGGAGCAGCACTTGACCCTTTTCTGAGAGCTGGGTGCTCAGGAGAGGAGGGTGGATCTTCTCTCCCTGCCCCTCTGCTGGCTGCTGGGCTTTGTGTGAAGCAGGAATGCTGCAGGAATGGGGAGAAGAAAAATCTTTGGACAAGTGGAAGAAATGCTGTGTCCAAACCAGCCTTATGTTACAGAGAGCTCTCTATGCTGGGGCGGAGGAAATCAAAGAATTGTTTGGGTTGGAAAAATGCAGTGTTTTATATTTCTGATGAATGCAGAATGCCTCAGTGGACAATAAAATCACCTTTTCAGAAAGTATTGTGTGACTCCATTGCAGTCCAGTCAAGTTATAGCAGGGAAGAATCTTGCCTGCTGCCTACATAGATTCAGTGCTTTATGGACAATATTGTTTATTGTTTTTAAAATAATACTTTGCACAGAAATGCTCTGAAATCCATGGTGTTAAATGAAGAAGAGGTTGGTAAAGATACCTCATTTGCATGTCTCATAAATGCACTGTTCACAGTGGTTTTGTCCACCTGATATTCAATGTGTGTGAACACATGAGAGAGAGCATGCAGATTTAAGAGAGGTTGTATGCATTTATATCACAAACCCATACTAAAATGT
Source organism: Aythya marila (assembly GCF_965140915.1). Taxonomy (NCBI): domain Eukaryota; kingdom Metazoa; phylum Chordata; class Aves; order Anseriformes; family Anatidae; genus Aythya; species Aythya marila. The sequence continues at coordinate 2,420,156 of NC_139045.1, read as the reverse complement.
TTAGAATACTATCTTGAGAAAAATGGCAGCTAATACAGCATAGTAAGTAGTTCAGGTCAAGTATTTTCAAGCAATTGTTGTCAGAGCTGTATGCTATAGCATTCTAGGATGCTAATTTCACAATTAAAGTGTGGTTTGTGCATTGTGCACCAATGAGAAATGTTGCAAGGAAACAAAGCAAAGAAATGTACTTTTTGGCATCTTTGCATTTTGTGTTTGCAGCTGCATTAGGACACAATGCTCTCTGAGATCTGTGTTACTCATTTCTAACTTACTATCCAATAACTTTGAGCTCATGCTGTTGAGAAACTTGGTTTTCCAAGTACATGCAGTTATTTTCAGTTCTAATCACCTTATTTTCAGTTTTATTCTATTCAGCTCTATTCAGCTGAATGGATTTTTCTACATGGCCTGTGACTCAAGACCCGTGAGTCATTCCAGCTTCTTGGAATCAGCCAGCAGATTTTAGAGCATTACACTCCTTATTCCTGAACATGGTGAATTGGTATTTTGTGATTACCACAGCTTTTTCCTTTGATCCCTGTTTTCTTCTTCCATTCTCCAAATGCGGATCTGACCATGGTCCTCTTCCACCCCAGCTATACCCACAGCTGTATCCAGCAGGCTCCTCCAAGGCATTTCTAACCAGGTCTGACCACTGCATGACAGGGATCTGATCATTACACCAGCCATAATGTTTTTTTCTGGCGGCTAAAGAGAGAGTTTAAGCTCTGCCACTCTAATAGGATTATGCTTTTATACCCAGAATGATTCCGGCTTCAGAGAAACATTTCTGAAATCAGGTTTGGATTCCCACAGGCTTTGCTTATTTTTGGAAGCTGGTGAGTGATGGTGCGATTCATTGAGCTAATTGCAGAGTGGCATACATAGTGCAGGTTTCACGCTAGAAAGGATGAAGCTTGCTGGAGAAAGCTTTGTCTTTCCGAGTGAATCTCCAAAATCAACTGCTGTGAGCTGTTAGTTGGGTCAACACCCCCAGGACTGTTCTGGCTGCTGTTCCCTCCTTGTGGGGCATTGTATGCTGGTGGTCCCCAGCAGCTCCTGCAGCAAGGGAGATCCTGGGTGAAATTGGGCACACCTGGTTTTGCTTCTAGCAGGCTGTCTTGTGTCTGAAATTAGTTCCCCTTTTAAGAACCGCTATTGAATAATAGTGAGTATTTAAAATGGCAATTGCTTCTCTGATCTAGTCCCTGCAAGAGTCCCTCTTAAGGTAGGACGTTTAATTTGACTGCCACTAAATTCCCTTTAAAGGCTGGTGCTTCCCACTGTCACAAATTGTCTCCTGCTCTCACCTGCTGAAATAGTATCTTGCCTCTGCTTTTGTTGAATGAGACACACTCTTAACCCTCTAATGAAGTTCACAAAGGATAGACTTGCTGTGAGGGTGGACTTGAATATGATTTTGATTTTTTTTTTTTATTAATTTAGGAAACACCATATATAACAGGTCTGTAAGTGGGCTTTTACATAGCAATTGTGGGGATTCACTTTAGTGAGAGATTTTTCTGGGACTCAAGACTTTTTTCTTTACCATAGACTAAATGTTCTCTACATAAGGGCTTTCTGTTCCAGGGTATGTTAGTCATTTCCTTCTCATTATGTTTTTCAAATAGTTCTTACTATCATTACAGTCTCTTTGTTAACACACCTTAAACTATGATGATTATCATTAGCAATGCGGCAGAGGAAGCGACTAGTTCAAACTGAATCTCCTAGCTTTCTTACTCGGGTGTGAGAAGGTGTTCTGCAGTGCTTGGCCTCTGCAGGTAGGACTGTCTGGTAGGAATTTGGCCACTGTGGGAGAGATTTGTGTAACCCAGACATGCTAAACAGTAGCATTTCCTTGTGCTGTTTATTACACAGAGACAGGATCGGCGTCTGCCCCCAAATTCAACTTGTCTTTTATTGGTAAAACAAGAAAGCTATAAAGGAATAATTAAGATAACAACAGGTGGCAAACGTAGGAGGCAGCCAAAATGAAATGGAATTATCCGGGGACAAATGAATAATTTTAATTTGGCTCTAAGTTTCGTAATCAAAAGTGCAAGAGTGCAAAACTGATCACTGGGAGAAAACCAGAAAATGAATGTACTCAGGGTTGAGCATTTATGAAAGTGGTTTTATTGCACACTACAGAATTTTATGTCTTCATTGTGTCACTGTTAAGTGTCCAGAATTATTCTTCTTTAATGAGTAAAATAAAAATGTGCATAATGTGCCAGTGTTATAGGTCGATTGGAAAGACAAGTCTGCAAAGGATATTTCTACTTTAGTACTCACTATTTGGTCAATGTCTTATGGAAGACATGGAAATACAGAGTAAAGAGTGGGCTTTGGCTAAATGCTTCATTCTCCTTAGAGCTTTATTCCAAAGCGTGGTATTTCTGAAGGGAACAAAAATCATTTTTTCATCTACAAAGGAAGAGTAATGACTGCATGGAAATGGCATGCACAGGTCCACATGCGAGGGGGTCTTTGTGGTGTCTAAGACAAATGAAGACCCTTGTGATATGACCATCCATGACTGGAGCTGATGTCCGTCTTAAATGGATGACAAATCCTGAGTGCGTTTAGGTGTATCGGCAATGTGACTGCAGAGAGAAGGGTGAGAAATTTCACAGCATGTAGTTTTCTGACAATTTCTAATTGCTATAGTTTTCAGACAAGTCAGAAGTGTAATGCCAGTGAGATGTTCGTACAGGTTTTATAAACATAGCCACAGATTCTGAGAGGACATACATTTCTCTTCCTTGAGGATTTCACCTTAGAAAATGCTTTTTTTCTTTTTCACAAATAACCAAATATTTTTCAGATGATTTTTCTGATTTACACTTCTGTTCTAGACACACTTCTTGACTCAACGTTATTTCAACAGTGACATTGTAGTGGGAGACCAGCTGAAATAACTTTTGAACCTCTCTGTGTTGGGAGGTCCCAGGGGATCCCTGTTGCCATCTGAGCCAGTCTGAGGTCTAAAGATGTTTGTTTTGGGGTTCACAGGGTGTAGCATGAGGGTGAGCTCTGCCGCCATCCTCTTCTTCCTGTGGGATGGTGCTGGGCTGCTGCCTACACTTCTCCCATGGGCTCAGCCTGGATGCAGTGACTGAGGCTGCGGCCTTGCCTTCATGGTCAGGCAGAGGCAGTGGTGGCTGTGTTCCTTGTGCCGAGGGCAGCCCTGTGGTGAAATCTCCAAGGATAGAATGCTTCACAAAAGTAGGATTTTGCATCTGTTATTGGGGAGGTTCATTCATTTTGGATGATTTCTCCTGTTGGACAAGTCACCTTGTTGCCTGATTAGTAGTTGGCTCCATTAAGTGGATGTGCAGAGACTTAAGAACAGTACTTGGGGTTTATGAAAAATATAGAGCCATGCTGGAAAAAAAATAAAATAAAAAAGTCTGCAGCACTACAGAAATGGTGATTTAGGATCTGTGCTAAAACCTACAGCTCCTAGCAGGCTCCCCTGGTCATAAAAATTCTCCGTTATACAGATGTTCTCCTTGCCAAAGCAAAAGCGCTGATGCAAGATGTCACCACAGTAAAACATGTCTGTCAGAATTTTCCATCTCAGCTTGTCCCATGTGTGCATGGGGAAAAAATGCTTCCTGCAAAATGGGCTTTAGAAAGACCACTACAACATGGTCTGTGGTATAGCACTTTCAGTATAGCTTCTGACAGCAGTCTAGGCAAGCCCTGAAATACCTCTTCTTCAGCCAGATCTTCTAACACCAAGGGAAAGAAAAGAGGTGGCTTTTGCCATGCATCTAACCTTTGGAAATATAAGTTTAAGTGTTATGCAAAGATGTTGTCCATTCTGTCCAGCTGCTTCGGATTGCCTCCTTGTACCTCCCTAAACCAGCAATGTTTTTATCTTGAGGTGTTGGATCCTATCTTTTAAGAAGATTGAAGGGAATTAAATCTCTAGGCTCAACTCTTTCCTCCAAGCAGCTGACGAGTTTTAGTGTGTTCAGTGTGGCAGTTACTGGAAATAAGTGAAGTCTGCAGAGGATGAACATAAAAATGTTCTTCATGCTTAAGATGACAATTTAAAATTTAACTACATCTCCCAACTTAATGAGGACAGATTTACACATGGTGCCATCCAACTCTGTCTTGCTTTATAACTAGGTGGCTTCCCTGAATTAGGGCTGGGCACCTGAGAAATAGCAAAAGTGTGGAAAGCCTCATCATGCTCCTGATGTGTGGTATTTTAGTTAACTAGGATATTTAAAAGTAATTAAAGTGTATATAGTTTATGAAATGAAAGAGGTTCCCTACTTGTGATCTTTTTCCTCTATGAAGGCCAAGAGCATTAATAATAAGACATTAATAAGACATTAGCACAGAAAGGCACTCAGTTGCTATTGGAATTTACTGGTCAAATAGTAGGAACTGGTGGTGAGAGGCAGCCCTGCAGAGAGTGGGTAGGGAAGAAAACTGGAGTGGAAGCAGGCTGCAGTACAGCAGGGAAGGCGTACTTTTAGGAGGAGAGAGAACAGCAAATAGCTATGACAGAAAACTTTATCCTGAAATACGATATTCATGAGGCCTGTGTATCCACACAGTAAACAAATATAAGCAGATTCTTTCAACACAAATTTTTATTTTTCCGTATAAAAAGCCCTTGCTTCAGTTCATGCCAAGTTTTACTGCCAGGTGCAGTATAGAAATCTCTCATTTCTGTCGATATTGTAACTTCGGAGGCTTTCAACCTCCTTCTTAGTCCTGTGGAGCAGATCAGAGGTCCCAGTGCCTCTTGGGAGGAAATCTAGGTTCAGTCCATGGATTTAGATGAGTGGCAAGCAACTGCTCTGGTGACTTTTCATCTGGGTACTGTGAGGGGGATAACAGACATAGACTGCTGAATATATCCAGAGCAGTGACTGTAGGACCTCTAACCCCTGAGTCTGTGGTGTGTGGTTTGAGATATGCCTTGGGCAACTGGAAGGCGTGGGTGCCCTACCTAGCAATGAGCAGTAGTGAGTTTGGCTCTGGATCTCGAACTCAATTTCTCTCCGTCTATGTATTGCAGGGGGAATTTCATATCAATAAAAGCATGAGGTTGCTCCAGCCCTTAGTCAAGATGGGGTAACTGAAAGGTGATTTTTGCTTTTTATTTAAACAGGATTGCTTATGAAATTTTAAGCACTTCACGTTGCAGAACAATTTTTCTTTGCTTACTTGGTGTGATTACACAAAGCTCTGCAGGAAGATGTGCTATAGCTACGGTGTCATTAAACAACATTTTCTGTTGGTGGGTTTGTTCTCTCCTTCGTGAGAATATCAAGTTGTCATTGATGTTACTGGGAACTGTGCGTCTTTGGATGGCACGCAGATTAATACTGAGATGATTCCCTGGCCTAGGCAAACACAGTGAAACAAAAATATTAAAGAAAATATCTATAAATAAATATCTGTCTCACAGTAAGTTCCGTAAGAACTCATTTTCTCAGATATCTAGCTCTTGTAATTCAGATCATACTATGAAGGGAAGTTAAATTACCCAACAGGGTATGTGGCTTACAGATAAGTTCTGCAAGACAGCAGAGCGTATGTCAGAGTTAGAAAAGTAGTAAGTACAAAGTCAATTGAACGGCGTGCAATTATCTCCCAAAGTATAGGGTGTGTTTTTGAACCCCCATAGATTTTTTTATGGAATTGCAAGTTAGACGGATTAAAGAATCCCACTCCACCCACTGCTGACCTTCCTCTGGCTGAAAATAACCTCTGAATAAGCCCACAAGGATAATTCTAACTACCAGCTCATAAAGTTAGTTGACCTTCTGTGGTGAAAACAGATTTGTATATTAACATGTCACAGTCCTCTTACAGAAGAAATAGGAGTACTATAAAACTAGCCCATGTTTGATTAGACTTAGCTGTATCAGGAAAAATGGCTTTGTAAACGAAAAGTGGAAGTTACAGGTTTATTTAGATATTTTAAATGTGTTTCTTTTTTCTCCCCACTGAACAGCTGCAGCTGACTGAAATGCAAATATCAATCTGGTTTCTCTTAGAAATAGTTAATTCTTCATGAATGGGAACTTGAGTATAAATTACATGTATAATTCATTTCTGTATTCATTTCTGTAATTCTATAAATCATTTTCTAACTGGAATTTGGATATTTACATACATGAAAAAGTGGTCTTCCTCTCTTCTCACGACCTGCATACAGAAAGGGTCCCTTCTACAAATGGATGATATCAGAACTTTATTTAGTGCTTCCAGGCTTCTGTTTGTCTGGGAGGGAATAATCTGATTCCACAAGCTAGAAGAAAAATGCAAGGCATAATGAATGTAATAGAAATGGTAAATTCTTATGAAGAACTCCTCTATATAGTAATGTTTTTTTGTTTTTTTTTTTGGTTGGTTGGTTGTTTTTTGGGGGGAGGCTGGGTATGGGGAGAACTCTACTATCCTTATACTAAATAAGGTTTCTCTTTTAGGTGAAAATTTAAGTGTTTGTTGGTGGGTTTCATTGGTTATTTCCAGATGGCTTCCTTTTCCAACGTGGGAATACAGAGGAAAATTGAAACATGGTCAGGAAAGGACAGGGATTTGTGAGTGACAGGAAAAACTGGCTACATTTGTTCAGTAATCTCTTCATTTAGATGTATAAAGGCATTTGGAATCTAAAGAAGCAGACAGGCAAAATGTCTGTGAGAGCTTTTAAAAGAGCCTAGCTGTCTGACTCAATTGATAACAAATAATTATGATAGAAAGCCAATCACTTCTTGGTTTCTGAGGGCCTAAAAGTCATTTTTGAAAAGCAGACTTGAAGCCTGAAAATATTTTGAAAATTTTGCCTACCATGTCTCCCTTGTCTGAAAGCATCAAGCAGATCCGGAAAGAAGCCAAAACTGGTATTAAGATGTCTGTAATGTCATTTCTAATTTGCTTAACGGTAAAAGCTCTAGCGAGGCGTAATTTGCTATTCTGTAAGGTTTGCACTAAGAATTCTTGCCTGTGATATGATTTAACCTCATTCTGACATGGATCTGTAAAACAAATGAATATTTTATAATAAAAAGTAGAAGCATTATGATATTTTAGGGGAAAAAAACCTTCAGTATCTTGTAATTCTGAGTGCACAGTTGGAGACACCTTGGAGGCAATTTGCATCAGCTGAAATCAGGCCCTTTTAAGACTCCTCAAACAGAGCAGTAAAGAAGCTTGGTGTGATAATTAGAAGAAGAGCTTCCATGGGGTTGTTTTACCTACACAGCTGAATAACCACATCTCTCACGAAGGTCAGACCCATAGATGTGAGCTCTGCAGTGTAACAAACGTGTGCGCAGCTGGCTTGCTTGGATTAACGTTGCCTGCCTGGGAGCTGGGGGACAGGGATGGAGGCAAAGGATGGGGCTGATGGCACTGTATGTCCCAAAGGATCTGCCATGCAGAGGACTTGCTGAGGTAGGGGATGCTGAGTCAGTGTGCAATGTGAAATATGCTGCAGAGGTTACCAAAGAGCAGATTTTGGCGCAGAAAATGGGAGACAGGATGTAAGGAAAGAAACGCTCTCTTTGTAATACACCATCAGAAGTGTTTATTCTGCAGAGGTGAGAAGAACCAATAATAAGGTGTATGCACATCAATTATTTAAAACAATTCCAGCAAATACAGACTTTGACCTCCCTCACCACCCCCCAACTAAAAATACTTTGAGTAATCAAAATGTATTTTGATTTTTCTTCGACACCAAGAATTTGTTCAACTGGATTTGCTGTCGTCAGATAAGAGAGGGGAAAAAAAAAGGAAAAAAAAAAAAACAGCTTGGGCAAGACAGTGAAGTTTTTCCTCAGCTCTATCAAGATGTCTTTTGTGTTGAAATACTACAGAAGTGATACTAAATCTTACAAAAGTTATCCAGTCATTGGAACACTGAACACTTCAGAATCTGTGTCTTTTGCAAATCCTTGTTTATTTTTGGTAGTTTTTCTAGATAGGACAGTGATGGAGGAGTCAAATCCATAGACAGGTCCACACCTGTGCAGTCACACTAAAGGATGAACTGGAAGAAAAAAAAAGAGAAAACAAGGGCAATATAAGAAAAAGTTTTGTGCAGGAAAATTCCTATCTTTAAAACAAACAAACAAAAACCCTTCAAGCAACAGTTCCTGGCATAGTTATGGAGAGATGTACTAATATAATGGTGGACAGGCTAACTTTTAAAGCTAATTTTCTTGATCTGATATTGATGGGGACAAGTATAGCAAGGTGATGCTACAAGTATAGCATGAGATTTTAGCTCTTTCAGAAAGAAAATACTGGTGAGAAAGAGAGCTTCATCATTTTAGCTCTTGGATTATAGTTCTAAATTGCGTGTGCAAACAGACCTTCTCCTGACAACAGTGGTGAACTTAATCTTACTTAAATACAATAAAATTGGACACAATCTCTGCTGATTTATATACTCATGTTGTACCTGTTTTGCATGGCTGTCACATGCTTACACACCTATTATGAACGTAAATTTTAAACCCATTATAAACATAATTTGCTACTGATGGAAACTAAATGACTAGTTGGGAGTTGATGTGTAAGGTGGCCAAGCTCAGCACCCCTGAAAGGAGCACCCCATGCCCCATTTATTCTTGGCGGATGGTTTGGGAGATGAATGATATTCCACCACCTAACAGGATCTGCCTGTCACATACTTTTCAGATGCGCTGTGCTGGCTCAAAATTTAACATAAATGAGAAGAAAGAGGAGGAGGGGGAAGGAGGAAGGAAAATATTCAGCCTTTGCCTTTGTATTCAGGACATGTCCCTGTTGCCTTATTATCACATCAGAGAGCCTGGACCCATCAGTGCTTTCATTACACCACGTTTTCCTCCCCCAAGAATTTATAATGCCACCATCTTAATTTGTTTGGGGGACGCTTGGCAGTCTGATCCCATATCAGAAAGAAAATTTGTTTTATTAAAAAACATCTATAAGAAAGAAAGTTGCCAGATTAACTGCTTTTTTTCCTCTTGACCTTGAGAGGTCAGTACATAAAGAGAACCTTGATTACACAGGCTTGTTTTGTTTTGAGGGCCGAAGTCCTGTTTTAACCATCAAGCCTGCTGCTTTATGTAGACTCTGACACCTGTGTCAGCTTGTGCAATTTCCTATTTCTTGGGGCCAGAGATGCAGGAGACCAGGGCAGGTGGAGACCCCTGCAGTATGATGAGATTGAAGACAGTGCAGCCCCACGCAGTGCTGGAGGTGGGGGCGAAGCACAGCTGATGGCTGCCGACCGGCACACGTGGCAGTAGGCCCGAGAGCCCCAGCCATGGTGCAGCACCGACCGAGATGGCAAGGTGGGAAGAAATTGCCAATCAATAATAGAAATAAAGCTATTGATGGATTTCCAGCAGCGATAGCGCTAGGTGAAACTTGAACCACACGGACTGTGCTTTACAAGACCAGGCCACGGAGTCAGCAAGGGCCTGCTGGAGTTAACAGGAAGACTCCCCAGGGTCTCACAGGGCAGGAGGAGTCTTCAGTGTTGCAGCACTACCTCAAATCTACACAGGAATCAGTATTTGCAGGGGAAGGGGAGGTAACTGCAGCTGTAGGCCTTTAGTAGGTAAAACCCCCTCTTGATTTACAGCCTGCACCACGTGGAAGTATTGTGGAGATGAATCCTGTAGCTTATGAATAGGAAAGAAGGCCCGTCATTATCTTTCACAGCTACAGCCCCCTTGCCGTGAATAAATGTTTCATTTTTATTGCATTTGTTTTGCTGGTCTTTAAGAATCCCAACAATTACGTGGTCAGCGATATCAAAAGCATAAAAGAAATTGAGATCATTTATAGCTAGCTCACAAAGGCTTTTCTATAATACGCTGATCTGGAGAAATTTTGTGTTGATGGGTCCTATTACGAGTGGAAGGAATGAAACTTTGAAATACTGTTATTTCATCTTTATGTGACACATAATGAAGTCACTTCAAATGTCAGTTTTCAATGGAACATGAGATCTCTGGGTAATGCGATGCCCATTCAAACTTGAAAAATAACAATGAGGTATAAAAATGTCCAGTGTGTTTTAAGGACATGATGCTATTACAGTGCTGAGTGTTGGGAAGACTTAATTTTTTTTATTTTTTATTTTTCCAAATGAAAAGCTAAAAACAAGAAAGATTTTTTTTTCCAGATTTTATGGTATTTGCCTCATTTACTTAAAAAAATCCTGAAACAGTTTTAGCTTTTAAAAAGTAGTTTTGAACTCATCATTTAATTAAGGAAAAGCCACTTTTAAAGCATTTTAACAGCTAAAATTTTATCAAAGAGTTGATTTAGTTATTTTTCTATAACTTATTCAAAGCTCTCATCAGACTAGTTGTCTTTGGCATTATCAGCGCTAAAAGTTAAAAGAGCATGAATTTGTATCAGAGTATGTAACTGACTTTATTAAAAAAAAAAAAAAAAAAAAAGATACATGTAAGGTTCCTTTTATTTGGCATTTACATTACCCTAGCTCATTTTGAAGAGTTCTCCCTACAAAATATAACATACAAAAAATGTATTTTTTCTTAAAAAAAAAAAAAAAAAAAAAGCACAACACTTTAACAAGACAAAATCATATCCTTTTCTCAAACCTCCCAGTCTCTTGCTCTAACGTCCAGCAGCTGTAGCTGCGAGATAAAATGCCACCTCCTTTTCAGGTGGGCCCTACCTCAGAACAAGTTGTCTCCTGACCTTTATTAATCAGTAAAGAAGAACAGCCAATAATAATCTCATTCATTTAAGAAATCTAGTTTGAGATGAGATGAATTAGGTCCTAGAAGTGCTATTTCCCTCCATCACCTATAAAATAAAGTAGGTGACTCATTTATATGAGATAAATCTAATTTCAGTATTTAAAAGAAAATATGAGATTGGGTAGCATTTGTCTTTCAGGCTTTCCTGTAGATTGATATGTGTCCCTGTGCACATAGGCACTGGACTGGTGGCATTGGATGTGTCATGCTCCTGCAGCAGCAGGAGATACCTGACACTGCACCATTCCCACCGCTGCTGTGAGTCCTGCTGCAGAAAGAGTGAGGGCAGGAGCAAAACGGGCTGTACCGGAACTCAGTGCTGGTTGCACCTCAGCCTCTTCTCTATGCAACACCATGGGCTGCGTGTGCGAGACCATGGATGGCAGTGCTAGCTGAGAAGAGGGCTGAAAAGGCATGGGAGGAAGGGGGAGCCAGGTGTGTACTGATGGACAGTGGTGGAGGAAAGTGGTGAAGGCCAGGTGAGAAGAAACACTGTGGTGACATGTGGTGCCAGAGGACACTTGTGGGGAAGTGCCACCACTGTCCAGAGCAGGACGGGTCCAGGATAACTCTGGGAAGCATTGGAGTTGTCAATCCAAAATGAGCTAGTATCATAACCTTGGTGGACAGTCTCATGACTTAGGAGTTTGACAGTGCTAAGAAGGACATCTACATATATTAACTGGTTTTAAGCCTAAATTTATTTAAATGCCCTTTAATACCATTGTCCATGATGTGCATTAATTTGTGCTGCCCCGAGGGGTAGCTCTGACTCTGAATTAATGGTGCAGCCTTGATGTCCTGTTCTGTTTCCAGAGCTAAGACATAAGTATCAAATTTGTGGAGAGAAACTCAAAGCCTCTGCAGCATCTGAAATGGCCTGCACCTAGGAACTGAGGCAGGGATGTCTGAAAACTGAAACTTACTCCATTTTGTGGTGCATAAATAACACGTAACACAGCTTTTGTTTTCTGGAGAAAAAGTGTTACAGAGCTAAAACGCCTAAATAATATTTGTTCACCCAGCTTAAATTTCATGGTGAATTTCTGCCCAGCCTTGTCAACCCTGCCAGTACGGATTTGAGAAGAAAATACAGTTCATAATATAATATTTTTGGTAACCAACCCTTTCATTTATCTATGGGCACAAAAACTGGATACTTAAAACTAAGTGTGTATTTGATCTCGATGCACAATGTGTAGATACACGGGCATAAAAACATATTCATAATATACACGTATAAGACACGCAGTGGATATGCTTGCTTGTGCATTCAACTCTCCGTTAAAGTCTATAGAAAGAGTCTGTTCTTCAGAAGGCTTTGTTGTTTTTTTTTTTTTTTGTTGTTGTTGTTTTTTGTTTGTTTTTTTTTTTTTTTTTTTTTTTTTCCCAAAGCGTTAATAAATAGCTTTGGTCATTAAAACTTTTTTTTTTTTTTTCTTTTTTTTTTTTTTTCCTGTAATAGCTTTCAGACCCTAAATGACTAACCCATTCTCTTCTTTTGAAGGCTTCAGAGCAAAAACATTGCTTTTCAGTTAGAAACAAAATTGTCAACATTAGGTTATTGTCAGTATGCTGCTCTAATGGCCTGTTCAGCTTTTAAAAGGTTTTGATAGTATTTTAAGGAGTCCCATGGCGTTTTGAAAAGAAAATGTGTACTATGACTTCACATCTCAGAGCTGTCACAGCTGCTATAGGAGCTGAGCAGGTATGATGAAAAACGCAACTAGGTGGCAAAGTAGCCCTGCCAAGATGAAAGTGAATGGATTTCATTGAGATCTAGGAGTAGAGCCACCTCACCACGTTGCACCTCAACCACCCACACAACTTCAGTAAATTGGGATATATCTTGTTGTGAAGGGGAAAAAAAGCAACAAAAGAAAGACCATGGATGATTGGCAGTTATTACAGGAATCCCAGGGGAGTAGTTTAGGAAAGAACTTAGCCCACCTCATTCTGTGGTGAAAACAATAATAGTTTGATAGTGCATATATTATAACCATTAGGGACCCTGACTGCAAAGTGCTGAATTTTCCTATAAAATGATAGGACACCTTACATGACTGGGGAAAACAAAACAAAACAAAACAGGAAAAACCAACACACACACAGAGAAATAAACAGGAGAAAAACACCAACAGATGACCAACCTCACAGTCCAACGAGATGTTCCCATCCTTTGCTCGTGTCCTGACAGACTGCAATTTGTCATATACACTGAAGTCAATCTGTCCTACATACAGTTTCTGGTACTTTCTGGTGAACAGAGGAACTAGACTATGCACGAATCCGGGTCTGGATAAAGAGTAATGCCACGTAGCTCCGTATTATTTCCTGGAAGCTGACAAAAGGGGTCGATGCTAGTAACTGTCAGCGCGTGCATATAAACAGTTGTTGGGATTTTTTTATTCATTTGTTTTTGTTTTTAATAGAAAGAGCGTTATTCATGAGGTCCTCTACTGACGATCACAGGTGAGTCGGAGAAGCAAGGGGTTTCACGGTGAAGGAAATTGTCCTTGGCTGGTCCCCTGCCCTCGTGTGCTATCTGACTTTCTGCAGCTCCTGTCTCAGCCAGGAGGGCAGGGGTTGTCCCAGCCTGTGCAGCAGCTTGGACAGTTCCACGTTGTGGTCTCGGTAGTAGCTCGACAGGAAAGCCCGGGACTGGGAGGGGTGAAAACAACACAAACAGTCAAACAAGGAAGCCCATCCCACCCCACCCCAGGTTTTGCTGCCTGTCAGCTGTGCTCTGCTCCAAGGCAGAGGCTCTTCTAGGGGGCAGAGAGTCTCCTCTCATTCAAAGCGCATTAAAAGCTTCTGGTTTTTAAATATAGCAAGCCAGTGAAATAATAAAAAATATTTATATTTTAGGAGTCAAACACAGTGTGCATATTAAAAAAGAATCTTAACTGAAATCTCTGCAGAGCCTTTACCTCTTGGTCCATGGGTGGGTATTTTCGACCTTTGCTTTTTCCCAGGCACTTTGTTTTCCCTCCTTCCAATAACTGGCACCAAAAGCCCTTCTGAGGGTCAAACCTATAAAGGATTATATTGCGTGAAATATTTTACTACAGAGGAATCTCCCAGCTACAAAACCATCAGAGTTAGTCAACAACTATGGCTGGCCACATCTCTAGATGATGGAAATACTGAGAACAGGGTGGGAAGCTGCTTTCCTCTTTTGGGAAAGCTCTGGGAATTTAATATTGTCCACAAATTCATCTTAGGAGCAGCTCAAGGAAACAAGTTTTTCACACTGGACTATGCTATTTTTTATTCTACTAACCCACCATATAGGGTACATGTTTCAAGTGTTGCTCTATAGGACGCCAGTCACAGTCCTGAACCACAGCCTCAAGGACCTTACACAGTTCCTTTCCAGACTGTCACTCACATTTTGTCACCTGGTTTTGATTAGAGATTTTATCCATGTCAGACTGCTCTGTGTGTCTAAGCAAGATGCTTAGGTTTTGATCAATTGACACTTGAACAAAGAACCTTTTGTTGGAAAATTACTGGCCAGGCCTTTTCCTGGAAGTATGAGCGCTGTATTCTCATGAACATTATCACTGTGCTCAAGGAGAGCTCTCCACATGGCCAGCAGAAGCTGATTACATTATAGGTTAGTACTGTTAATGGGAAAGAGGTTAAAAGGGGCAATCTGATCTGTTTGCTGGCTGTGACAGACACAGACTCAATCTTTAAGTATATTTATATAGAAAATAGAGTGTGATTGTTGCAGGACTAAGACACGATGAGAAATATAATATTGAAATGCTTTATGTTGATTTCTGAGTGAAATAAGCAGCGCTTACGTCTTCTGAAAGAACTGCTGGTTGTTTATTGATAGCTTAACAGCACCTGAGAATCTGTTTGCGCCATATCATTAAATCTAGATATCATTTTCATTCTAAAGAAGACATTAAAACATAAACTCTGTCTTAGCAATCTTATCTGAAATATGCAATTTGATTTTGATGTCTAAAATTCAAAGATATAGGAATTTTAGATTAAGGCATTAAAACACATACTCACTAAGGAATGAACAACATGCAATGTTAAGTTTTGAATTTATTGCTGTGGGACTTGCAGCACGCATAAAACATTGAGAAGGTCTGTGTTTCTGCTACTCAGCAGATGTTTGAAAAGGATGAAGTATAATTGGCTGGAACATGCAGTTAATTAGTTACAGACTACCTTTCTGCCCTGGGTCTGTCTGTATGACATGGGTGAACCTGTGATGTGCTGCTCTACAGAATTGAACTGATTTCTGGAGAGGGGTAAACCTTCTTCACATTGCTTTTTTTTTTTTTTTTTTTTTCTTGCCCAGCCTATTATTGTAGGCCTGACCCTTGTTTCCTAAATTGTTTCAGGAGCTGTATCAATTAAAAATAATAAATCATTGATTAAATGGATATATTGATGATAGTCTCACTTCTACGTTGGCCTTTTCCATCTGCTCATTGCATACTGAAGTAGTTTAGCTGGCTTCCACTGATTTCCCAAGAGGAGAAGTAATGTAGTGTGCCGTGTAAAAGGAAAACTGCTAAACTATGCCCCAAACAATATTTCTGCCTCGGAATGAGCATATTGAACATTATTAAAAGGTGCAAATTTGGAGAGCAGGAGAGAAGGCTTTTCAGGATAAAGGAAAAAACATCCCAGGCTGAATTCAACCCATTGTGTTCAGGTATTTCAAGGTCTCGGGACTCCTGTAAACATAATTGAGCAGAATAGAAGAACGTGAATGCTGCTTGCTTGTTTCCCTCTCCTAGCACTTTGTCTGGGTATCCCAGTGTATTCATATCGATGCTGTTATATGTAAAAGCCTTTCAATATCAGCTGATTTTCCTCCTTGTTTTTTATTATTCGAACAAGAAGTGCAGGTCCTGCTTAGCAGTGTGTGGAAGTCATCTAATTGCTCGTCTCTGCTGCCCCTCTTGCTAACCTGGCATGACGTGCACTTCCCACCTCTGCTCTTTCCATGGCTTGACAAGTGGCTGGTGCTCTGGTCAGCCCCTTCCTTGTGCCTGCATTAATGTTACTCTCCTGTAAGACGTTCACCTAATTACTCGGGGTGATGAACTTGTTGCTCACTAGTGTTTGCAGGACTAGGTCCTTAGGCTGCTTTGTGATGACTTCAAAAATCTGTGGTATGCGGTTATTAGCCAGTAATGATGAAGAATGATCCTACGCAGTCCTTTTTATTTTGACAGTCCTAGGATAAGCCACTACATTGTTTAATGCATTTTTCTGTTCCATCCTAAATCCATACAGATATGGAGGCTTCCACAACACATTTGCATTCTCGATGTCTCTAAATGGTGATTGCATAATTTTATAGATCTGTTTACAATACATTTTTTTCTGTCCAAATACATACAAGAAGCCAAGTTTTTCCTGTTATGTGGCTCCACTGACTTTAATTTAGTTAAAGAAAGGAAGATATATGGATGTGGGTGTGTATTTTTAAAAGCATAGCAGAAGGCACTGCAGATGTGCAGCAGCAGTTGTTCAAACACCAGTAGCTCAGCTGTGTATTCCTCCTGTATTTCCTCCACTTCAGAAACCAATGACTTAAAAAATAATACTCTGAAATCCAAAATTTCTCCTCTAGAAAAAGACTTTGGCACAGCAACATTCTTCAGACTCAGACAATAGCGAGCACTCAACTATCAGTTTATACCTGCTATGTGAGTTAGTATAACCCTCCCAGTGGAGGAGATATTGAAGATGTAGATGGAGAGGAGGCAATGTGGGGTAGGAGGAGGCTCAGTGGCCTCATTTTCCAGCAGTTTTCCAGACATCAGCCTGCAGGAAGGTGAGGCACAGCCTTTCCTATGCACCACCCCCTGCCACGGCCGTGGGGCTCTGCTGTGGGCTGGAGGCTGGGCTGGTGCTCTGTGCTTGTGCACCGGTTGGGAGCAGCCTCCACTGTGGCACGAGGCTCCTCATCCCACTGAGTCCCAGGGCCCCCCCAGCACAGCTCCTCACAGCTCTGCCCATGATGACAAGATGCTCCTTATACGAAGAGAGTCAGTGTAAAAGCTTCTTACAATTCTCTGCCGGACTAGGAGGGGAGAGATAAATTCAGCCCACTCCTGACTCGGCAGAGGCTCTGTCTTCCTGCAGGGAATTGAAATACGTCAAAAAGAGTGCCACACAGACCATTAATCCTCTTTCATGGGGAAAGCCTTATCCTCCTGGTGGCAAGGATGAGAAATATGATCCAGGCTCATCACAGCTGCCTTTGCTAGATCCGAAGCAGAGGCCATGGGAAGTCAATCAAAAGGCTTTCACTGTGTGCTGAGGACCTTGATTCGGGCTCCTGCAGAGCACTGCAGTCTCAGCACTGGCACCCCAGCCCATGAACAGTCAGGCTGCTTGCTTGGTCTGAGGGTTTCCAGCTTCACAGTTAGATCTGAGCTTCGCCCCATACCCCAGGAGCTTTGCTTGTGCCTGGCACTTCCAGGCACTTCCAGTGCTGACTTGTAATTGCACCAAACCGTAAACATACAGACTGAACTTGTCCGTGCCACCTGCCCGGCTGCTACCAGGTAGGAGGGCAGCAAAACTGGCTCAACCACTTGTGAAAATAGGATTAGGGAATGGTACATTTGGTCTCCCTTAAGAGCAAACAAACAGAGAAACCTTGCAAGCAAATGAACCCTATCGTACTGAATACTTCTCTCTTAATCTCTGTCATTAGGCTTCTCCATAAATGTGATAAAAATGTTAAAACTAATCTTTTAACAGCTGACGCTAGGTGGTCTTCTGCTTCTGGAGACTGTCATAAGGTTCAACAGGGAGATTTGCAAATGCATGCTGAGCTCTTACATGCACAGTTCATGTTGGCTGAACCCACATTTAACCAGTGCAGCTAGGAGAGCAGAACAAGGTTCCCATAGAAAACATGTCTTGGGCATCTCTGGTTGAACACTCAAACTTAGCAGATATGATTTTACATGAACATGGGCCTTATTCTGTGTCTAATACAAAATATTGAGCAGTCATTTGCTATGTATGTCGTATGATGTGGAATTTGCATGTGGAAATGCATGCAGTCATGCAATTACGTTCTGTAGTGTATTATATGCATGCGAGTTAAGAGGAGACTGGATGTGTATTAAACACAACTGTAAACAAAACCTAGGCTTTGGAAAATTGTTCTTCTTTTGTCTTTTGTTTTGTTTGTAATTAATGATCAGCTGATCTTGGTAGGAGGGGATGTACACTGTGTTTCCATAGGGCAGATGTTAAAGGAACAGACTCACGTTAGAGCTTCAGAGTAATTGTAATGAGGAGAGACTCCAAGAAACTTCTGCACTTCATCCATCACAGTAGCTGGGTCACTTCTTAGCTGCTGTCCATCAATAATTAGCAACTGTAGGAACAAATATGCAGGCTATTTAGAAACAGGACTAAGGTTAACTAAATAATGACGTTATTTCCCTTTTGTGACCTTACTTGTGACATTAACATGTGATTTCACACAGCATTAATAACAATCGTATGGGTGAACATTTTTAAAATTTGCTTTTGTACTTTATTCTGTTCAATGTGTATAGGTGGGCACCCTCTAACTCTGTGTGTGCTGTTGTTCAGATGAAAGAGTTAAATCTCACAAGCTGAACCTGATTCCCAGAGAATTCTGAGTAAAAGAGATAAGGAAGGAATGTAAAAACATTGCAAAGATTTACAGTGTGTCCATGGAAAATCTGGTATGGAATACGAAACTGATAAAAAGCTCATGTATGTCTTCGAATTAAATGCTCAGAAGCTATACAATTAAACATTCAAAAGTGATATTGTGGCAATTTAATTCAGAATTACCACCAGCCTATGAACTGTACAGACTTACAAAATTGTTGGCAAAAGGCTTTTTTTTTTTTTTTTTAATTAAAGATTGATGTGATGTAAAGGTACATTGACCTCCACAAGCAAATGTTAAGAGTATGTATCAAAAGTCTCCTGGAGTACCAGGCGGCATTGCTAATAACTATTCTGGATGGATGTGTTTTATATTTATCGTGAAGGCTTATTATGAATTATTAAGTTTCTGAGTGCACAGGCCGAGTGAATGCACATTACTGAGTGCCCATTAGTAAGCACCGTGAGTGCACTCTCTGCGCACCTTATTAAGAATGAGTGCATTTTGTTGTGTATCTTGTAAAATTAATCACTACAACTATGAAACATGAGTGGTTACTGGTTTTACAAGAAATATGTCAATGTGCCCTTGCATGTTTAATAAGAGGAATGCATTTGCTCTTCGCTGCTGCAGCGGACTGAGAGAAATCTTTGTGAGAGGTTGCAGCAGCCCAGGATGAGGGTGGATAAGGAGCACAGGTAATGGGGCACGGGATGCTCGTCACCCTTTGCATGCTCTGAGTTTCCCAGGACAGCCTGTTCTCCTCGGAGCAATAAGCTGGGACGTAGAGAGGAGGTGGAGGAGATGTGCCCTGTTAACTCCTGGGGACAGCCTTGCTGCAAGCTCTGCTGCTTTGGGCAGTACTCCTTTCCCATTGAGGA
Organism: Aythya marila; assembly: GCF_965140915.1. Classification (NCBI taxonomy): domain Eukaryota; kingdom Metazoa; phylum Chordata; class Aves; order Anseriformes; family Anatidae; genus Aythya; species Aythya marila. The sequence goes on along the minus strand of NC_139045.1, from coordinate 2,400,849 downwards.
AGGAGAAGAATGGCCAGCGATGAAAGAAGAAAGTAAATGAGTGAGACTTTCTCCTTGTTACTGGAAATGGGATTGACCTGCTTCTCCTTTTTGTAGTACAGCTGAGACTGCATAAAAGGAAAACTGAGGATTACAAAAAGACAGAGCTTGTATTTTTATTTTTTTTCCTTTTTATTTATTTATTTATTTATTTTCCTCAGTCCCTGAAAAAATAAGCAATGCTCAGTTTTACCTCCATACAGCAAAATCTTGTCCCACATAAAGCAAGCTTTGGGGATACCTGTGCATTAGGCTTATTCACTAAAAACCCTTTTACAATGTTTCTAACAATAGACAGACATATAATCAGTGGGCTATACACACAGGTAAAGAGTGTCCCTGCATATGTTTTGTAGTACTAAAGCATTTGTTTTAAGGTTTATATCTGGAAACTTTTTTTTTTTATTATTTTATTAGTAATAGCAATATTGTTTAGGCCTGTGTCTTTACTCAAAATTTTAATGGAAAACATTATAAAACACATTTTGATAAAAATCTGAAGGAAGATGGGGCAAGAGAAAGAATTCCTGCTCTAACACTGAGAAGGGCTAATCCCCTATCAGAATCAAACAAATGTGAAATTTTCTATGAAAGGGAGTGAGTGGGAGAGGGAATGAAATTTCTGTTTAGAAAAAGCCTTGGCATTTTCTAATGAATTTGTCAAACCTTCCCACATCATCTCATGCTGCATCTGTTTGTTTCTTGAGACCCAGAAGCCTTGAAAATCCTGGAAGGAAAGTCTCAAGCCCCCCAGCAAGCCCATGTGGCCACAGGTCATAGTCTTCCTGTTGCATTTTATCCATCAGAAGACAGAAAAAATCAACACGTTTCTGGTAAATGTTCTGATCTTGACAAATCTGAACTTCCTGATGGCTAAGAGTTCCAGTGGGAAGTATCCTGTCACCTCTAATGATGAGGCCGTACTCATTTTGGGACTCTCTGAGGGCTGATGAGTTTGTTGAAATAACAGGATGGAAATTACCTGTGAAGCTGGGTAGTGAGTTAGCCACCGTTCGATGTGGACAGCATACCATCCAGGTGTCAGGCACCTCTTCTGGAGAGTCCTTATCTCTGAGGGTGCCCAGTGGCCTGACGTTATGACTTCATAAAAATTGAATTTCAGGGCAGCAGGGTCCTCGTGGGATCGCTGATGCTAATGGGAGATATTTAGGCACATGTCACAGTGACCCTGAAGATTAAGCCATGATCAAAGAGAAAAAGAGGAACAAATCGCTCTGGTACTTCTAACTCACACGAAGATGGAAAACATGTCTCCTAATGGCCTCCTTTCCAATACACCCTGTAACTCTCCTCTCAAGTGGCCATGACCAGCCTGCCCTTAGCCCAGAATTTGCAATGTGCTGAGGGATGAAGGCTGTGGCTGCCCCACTCTGCACCTCTGTCTGCCTCATGCTGGAGCCCCGGGCACAAGCAGAGCTGGGGAGGCAAGCTCTGCCAAAGCAGACGCAATGTTTTACTACTCTGCATCTCGCTTTGGCATTCGTAAAGGTGCAAATGAGATATTTAAAATGGAGCAAGTTGCAGCTCTAAGCCATGTTTTATTTCTTGTAGAACTCTTGATAACAGTATCAGAAACGGTGTACTTTATGCTTATGGTAAGATTATTCATTTGTGTCCTTTTAAACATGGCATTTAGTATTTCTGTCATTTGTATAACTACATGCTTAAGTGACTCTTTAAAAAACAGCATACAGACTTGCTTATGGAGAGGTGTGGACTCAGTAAAAGGCATGAAAGAGCCTCCTAGAGTTTCCTAGGAAAACTGACAGACTTTCTTTTGTTTCCAAGGAGAGAAAAACATAAACAAAAACAAAACAATAACAAACCCTACTCCACAGACACAGCTCATTTTAACTCCTTGGAAACTTTAGAAGGCATTGCATACATTTGTACACTACCGCATGTTGCTCAGCCTGGAAACTGGAGGGCTGGATGAGGTGCCAGATTCTCAGCATAAAAAGCTCTGATTTTCTAGCTAGGCCATGCTTATTTTCCCCAGTGCATCTCCCTGGGTAAGGAGCATCGCTTTTCCTCCATGCAGTGTCAACTGTAATTGAGATTAAACTGTTTGTTTACAGCTAGTGGCAGCTCTGTGCTGAGAAGTTTCATCATTTATGACACTGGTGTCACAGGTGCCAACTGCAAAAGATGGCATTCAGCATCCTTCCACTTCTACACAGTGCAAACACTTTGCAATAAATCCCATTCTTTCTCAAGGACACAAATTCCATCATCCCCTGCTGTTGATTTCACTGTCCGTTTCTTGAAGGCAAGGTCCATACCTGGTACCAGGAGTATGCCCGATCGGATGGGTCAATGAGGATGGTGATGATCTTGGCTTTGGGGATGAGGGAAGCAGCTCGTTTAGGCGCTTCCTCAGAATGGAAATAGTTGGCACTTTTCTCAAAGAGGAGGTTAGTCGTGATGTTGGAAGGAGTGGGGAAGAAATCCATGTACCTGGGAGGCAAAGAAACTAATTAGAACAAGCAGTGTCATAAATGATATGTCTGCATCCCATTTCATTGTAGGTGAAAAGGTGGATTTTCAGCCATAACTCACAACAAGCAAAATTAAATTTCTCAGCTCACTCCAGGAATGGAATAGGGGGAAGAGAACTTGGCTCTCAGTACTGGTAATAGCTAAAGCCTCCATGAAGTCAGGTAATTAGGTTTTTTCTTTGATGGATGGGATTTTTGCTAATAAGTTCAGTGTCAGAGGGAGATCTCACCAGTTTGGAGTGAGTTCAGTTTTAACTGCAGAAAAAAAATGGGCAAAGCTTCAAAATGTCAACTATTTAATTTTAACATTGTTGGAATATTTCATCTTGGAATTGACAAGTCTTTTCTCTTAGACATTTTCAGGAAGCAAGATTTTAATTTTGTCTTTGAACGGTCTTTTCCATTCAAAATTGATTGGAAGTAAAAATGTATAATATAGGAAGTTCAATCAAAAGTGTGAAGAATTCAGATGAAGCGAAAAGTAAAATTGTTTTGGAGGCATTTTTTGGTCCCTTTAGTTTGGCTGAGCACTCTGTGAGCTTCCAGTTTTGGTGTGGCTAGCTGTTTTTGTGTACTTTCTGTGGAAGTAAAGTATGTGGGACCTCACCCTGTGCACACAACCCTACTAACCTCTGAGCCTACAGGCCAGTCTCAGCGAAATGTGGCAGAAGGGGTCTCGGCAAAGCCAGCCTCTTCCTCTATGTTGTGTGCACAGGGCTGCAGAGGAGAACCCCCATCACCACCATGGAAGAGAGAAGTACCTTGATGGAAGCTTGCACTCTCACAGCGTTTTTGTGGAAGAAAGGCTGGTTCATGAGGCTCCCTGCTGCCCCAGCCACTGCCACACTGGTGGGACAAGCCCTGCTCTCCCAGCCCTGCTCCTCCTGCGCCTTCTCCTCCTTGTGTAGTACACCGTATACTCCATGGTTGCTATCTGCAAGCTCTTTCTTTACGCAGTATGAAAAATAAATGAGAAGCATTTCTTTCTCCTCCTTTTTCATGACACCTTGAAAAAGATTAATCTGTTTCTACATAGTGTGATGTTTGTCTTGTATTTCAGTTTTCATACAAAGATGAAGAGTGCCGTTCCCTGGGGAAACAAAAGCCCTACAAAATGTTTTTCTTAAGCAAAAATAGTTAAAGCAATGTTTAAAATTGTAATAGGAGTATCAGATGAAATTCTTTATGGAGGGCTTTTTTTTTTCTCATGAGAAGCCGACCCTTATTTCATGAAAAGCACCGTTTGAAGAAAAGGAGTGTAATTCAGCCCCTTCAAAATTGATACAGCTATGAAAAGACAGAGATGCTATTCATTATTAAGACAGACATTGTAACTGAGCTTGCTATTGTATTCATTTCTGGAAAAAAAAAAAAAAAGAATTTGTGACTGTAATATCTAAACAAAATTAAGGACTTGATTAAATGTCCCATCATTACAAATTAGTTTCTTATTCTCTCTGATAATGCCAAGCATAACAAATTCATCAGTAATTATGTAGATGTCATACATGCTTCTGTAATTGTTTCATTGTGTTTTAAAGTGTATTAATAATGGACACTTTTTTTTTTTTTTTTTTTTTTCTTATTCTTCTTACCAGTCAATACCCTTGTGATAGTTGTTTCCATTGAAGAACTGAACTTCTTCAAAAGTTTTTGGACTAGGGAGATTACTGATAATGGAAGGATGCATCAGAAGAAATAAATAAAGTGCTGTTGTTCCTACAACACAAAAAATAGCATTAAGGAACAGAAAAAAACTTCATTGACTTTTTTTTTTTTTTTTTTTTCATTTAAGAAAGTACTTCTAAATCAATTCACACTGAAATATACAGGAAAATTAGAAAGATTACCTTTTTATAAGAAAATTTCCTATTGATGGAAAGCACAAGGTGTTTTTAGAGAGAGTGAAGAGCATGTGCAGATTTCTTCTGTGCTCATTAAATTTTTCCCATTTCCAGACTCTGAATTCTACTCTCTGGGGCAAGCATGATACTGCTGGTGCTGACTTTGCTTGCATGCTTACCTATTTATTTATCCAGTGATAGAATTTGGGCTGGTTTGCTTTTAAATTATTTACATGCACAAATATTTCAAAAGTACTAATCGTGGAATTATATTTCTGTTGCTCCCAGAACCACACTTCTGTCCTCTGTGTATTTTTCCTGGGTTTCCTGGTGTTGTTGAGGAATAAAAACTTGTTCAAGTCTTCCAAGTGACATTGTGTATTTTGTCTATATTGTCTATCTGCCAACAAACCTGTATGTAATAAGTGTGCTTTAAAATTCCAGTAACAATAACTTTTTGTTGTTATTTGTTTGTTAAAAAATAACTGAAAATGTTATATGTTGTTAAATGAAATTTCAGGAAAATGTGTCTTTCAAACTGCTCTTCAATGATTTTATGCTACACAAGCTATCATTGGACTATGAATCAAGACCTGCTGTCTCTTTGTCACTGTCACAGAATTTCTATATAATCTTGGATTAGTCATTTATTTCCCTGCCTCAACATCCACTTTCTGCAATACGTCAACAACAGTGATAGCTACCTTGGGAGTGGGAATATGTGGCTTAATTTAAATAATGCCCTGAGACCCCCAGAGGCCTGAAAGGTGGTAAATGTGTTGACTGTCAATTAGGGTCTCAAACGGTGGGGACGTAATTTGTCAAGTAACTTAATAACAAACTTAACTTAGGGCACCCTGACAGCATGTTTCTTTATGGTGGAAGTTCGCATTGCTTTCTCCTGTGTTGTCCTGCGGTGGGCTGAATCCAGAATAGCTGTATACAGCTATCACGTTTCCAGCTTTCACTCCCCACGGCTTGTGTCAGCTGGCTTTGAAAGTGCAAAAGTACTTTGAAGCCACCAACCACATGGTGCAATTCTGTGTGTTATTCTTATCTACGGCTGCCCTTCAGCAGTTGGCGTGCAAGGCAGGTGTATGCACAGGCTGCTCATTGCTGGGACAGGGCTGCCAGAATTGCTACGTCCTCAGGGGTTCCAGGATTTCAGCACCTTCACTGACAGCAAGAACCAGCCCTGGAAAGCATCGGAGCACCAAGCCAGCACAGTCTCAGCTTTCATTACTTCTTACCTGTTTTCTGGGGTCCAATCACAAGAAATTTGGGTAGGTGGTCACATGTTTTGTCCCTGGACCAAATATCCCTGTGTCGTTTATCATCACATGGATTCTGAAGGTGAAAAAAGACATCTGTGTACATCATGCCAGGGATGTCCTAAATGTTTTGTATGCATGTGAGACTTTGTAGGATCTATACCTTATGCACTAACACCAGTGCATTACACAAAATAGTAAAATTCCATATTTCCACATAAGAGTTTATTCCTGCCAAATATTGAGGTCACTGGTAGAGATCCATAGAAGCCCTCCCATTGTGGCAGGTACTTGAGCATTCAGGTACACCAAGCCCCTTAATATCTTCCAGGACTGATCCTTACAGGGGTCCCAAAGAAGTCAGTAAAGCTAAACAGCTTTGCAAATACTGGAAGGGAAGGATCCATGTCAAAATCCACACCCTCTGTGACTACTGCATTTCCTTCTCTCTGTTAGTCCAGCCATTTTCATGAACTTGTAGTCTATAGGCATGTAGGTATGCAGGCATGTGGTCCCTTTGACTAAAATTGAATGTATATATAATGGTTTTGCATGACTGAGGATTAAGTTCAGTCATTAGTGGGGGAAAAAAAAAAAAAAAAAAGATTAACACATTGATTTAATCAAGTTTTCATTTGACGTTAGAATGGAAACCTCTGTTTGAATACCTTAAAGGCATTACTTTCAAAAGTGACAAAATGGTTTCAGATACATAGTACTTTTAGTGCCAATTTTAATTTACATAGACCCAAAAGGAAGGACGAAATAGAAATGTGGGATATTACTGATCTCCTTATCTTTCTACTACCTGTGAATGCAAAATAAAAATGTGTGAACAAAAGACCCCACAGGAAAGGTTAGGACTGACAGTTCTTTAAAGCAGTTAGTGTATGGATCCTGCTTTTGTATGGTATTGGCTGGTAATAGAAGATACAGTTTGCTAGTGAATAAAGTTAGCAAAATATAATGGAGAAAATCATTAAATGATGTGAATTGCTGCAGCTCCACTAAACTCAATGGGAATATTATCGATTTATACTTCTTTTGCATCTGGGCCAACAATAATAGGGAAATTTTTTGCTCCTTTGTACCAGTGTAAGCCTGAAATAACTGCATGGATCTCCATGGTGTCACTCTGGATTCAAGCCTGCATAGCTAAAAGCACAGTGTGGCACATCATATTCTGAATAAGAGAAGAGCCAGACATGTACAACAATGATTAGGAAATTACAGTGCCGAGATTACAAGCAGCACTATCGTGCATTTACAGCAGAGATAGAAAATAGCCACTGGTGGGCTGTGCAGAAACCCTTCTCCTTTCTTAAAATAGCAGCTATTCTGCAGCGCTGACTGCTCTGCCATCCCTTCTCCTTGCTGCTTTAGTGAAGGGGGTCCGGGTGGTGTGAAATCCTTGCAGCTGCAGTGATGCAACACTGGTGACTCCCCATCAATGGACGCAAGAGTTCTGCGTTGTTTGCCCTGGGGTAGCACTTGCTACGGGCTGCCTGTGTTCATCTTGCTGGTAGCGTGCCATGATTAGTTAACACAGTGTGATGCATCAGAAAAGCTACAGAAGGAAGGGGAGTCAAGAAGAGAGGAGGGGAGGAAAGCTTTCTCTCAAGTGTAAGGCAGTTAGTTGCTTTTAAATGTGCCTGATTTGGAGCAAGAGTAAGCTAACCCATTTCTATTTGAAAGAAGTGGTCTTTCAAGAGAATTTAAATAACCTAAAAAGGCATACTGGAAGAAATAACACATTTTAATGTGAAGCAGGCTTCTTAATTTAAGTGTTTTTTTTGTTTGTTTTTTTTTGTTTTTTTTTGGTTTGTTTTTTTGTTTGTTTGTTTGTTTGTTTGTTTGTTTGTTTTTTCCAGGAAGATCCTTATTCCAACAAACAGTGCAATCGGAGGTAGGAAGAGGCTATGACACTACCTGCCAAAGAGGGTCCGTCTGCTCAGGGAAGAGCTCAAAGTACTTGTGTGCCAGCTGGAGGGGGGGCAGTGTCTGCAGTTTCAGGTTTGTCGAGCTCTTCACAAAGCTGGCTAGGTTCGCAAAGGTGTATAGCCCCAGGCGGTCGTTCCCATAATTAGACAAATGGGTCATGAAGATGCTGATCTGGGAGAGAAGAGAAACCTTTCAGTCACAGGACATCAGGGGACAGCAGCATCTGCCTGGAAGGGCAGTCATGGGGCTCTCAGGATCTTGGCTATTCCCTATTTCCCCCACTCAAAAACAATAAAAGAAGAGGAGAGGGTTGAACTGGTCCTATTTGCTAATCTGTCTGCCAGCTTCAAGCTTAGACTTTGCCATATGTGCACCATGCCTTTAAATTCCCCCTTCTCATCTCAGGGGATGGTATTCACTCATGGGCTCTCCACAGACGGGCATTCAGGAGATGCATTAGGAGATTCTTTATTCTTCTGGTTTTATTTCTTTTGACAAACCACACAGAAATAGTTTCTTGCATGGCCCTGTTTGCTTCCTTATCCCTGCACTATGGGGTATGAGTTTATGCCACATGCTCGGATTTGTGGGGGGCAGCACTGTGTTGCTTCCCAGAGCACCAGCCTTGCTCCTCAGATGGGCAGGCAAGGATTAATTACAGAGCTGCTATTTACAGGATTAATACAAAAATCTGACTATTATGCTGTCTCCTCCAAATTCAGGGTTGACCAGTTTGTTTAAAATGGAAGATAAAAAAAATCTGAAATATAAAACTTTCAAGCCTTTATGGAGGATGATATCTCAGCTGAATATCAGTGTCATTGATTTCTCCTCAAAGGCAATAAAACTTCTGTCTTTTTACCAGTCTTATTATGGTTCTCCTTTACATGAAGAACTTTATGTCTGCTGCTTTGTAGATCTCATCATATCTTTCTGAGGGATAAAGAGAAGAATTTGTAAGAATAATGTGCAGAATATATTTCCCACTATTTTCTTTAGACGAGGTGATCAAACTCAGTTTCAGCATTGCAAAGGTCTGTTTTACCTGTAGGTTGTCAGTATTTAGCTTTCTGCAGATGCTGTAAAACAGGCTGTTGTTATTTGTCTGTTTTGCTCAGTGCATTGGCCTCAGATAGGATGCATAGTGAAAGTGGAATTTAGTTATACTGTTATGGAGATATCACATCACAGCGATAACTGAAGTATATATATATATATGTACCTATATTTCCAGCAACAGCTCTGAAGCTGACAATCAATAATATCCAGAAAGTAAGTACTAATTAATGTGACTACAGCAATTAAAAAAAGGCACGTCAGGCAGTGAGCTTCTTAACAACGCCATGCTTCAAGGAGTCTTTAATGTGAAGTAAAAAACTAGAATTTTAATGACAAGTACAGCAAGCTCCAGAATACAGTGGTGAGGCATTTAGGATTTTGCCATTGTACCTTAATGCAGGAATTTTGGGAAAAGTGAAATAAAGCCTTGTGCATTCAGTGATCACTCTTGGTAATGCATCCAGAGTCCGTAAGAGTTTTGCTTTTCCCATAGTGTTGTGCAGCTGCTGCAGCTGCGAATTTCATAGGGCAGATGAAGAATTTATACAAGCACAACGTCATCACTGTCCTTACACATGAAGTCCTCCTTCACATGAAGTTTAAACTATCTTCATATAGTTTATATATTTATGGATGACTTTTATGGAAATGCCCTTTCATAGAACTCCTGAAGCCTGAGAACAAAACGTGGCCTGAGCCAGGTATAACCTAGCATAACCTAGCATAACCTGCATAACCTAGCCAGGATGTAAGTCTGCAGACAGGGATGGGTGGTTGCATCTTTTGGAATTTTTTAGGTTCTGAAGCACCTGAATATGAAGAGGTTAGTCATCAGCAGTGCGGACTCCTGTTTCACAAGTAAAGTGCTTGCTTTACAGCTGGATATCTATGGCCAGGTGAGTCTCCTCTTGCATGATCAGGAAGGGGAACTGACAGCACAGCTGAGGGCTGTTGGCAGCGGGTGTGAGCTTATAAAGTGCAGGAGAGAAGGTTCCAGCCAGTTTCCAGGGTGGCAGTGGGGGGTTTTGGTTATCAGCAGACTCAGTGTGCGCTCAGGTCAGTGGACTTTTTGTCTCTGGAGTGAAGCTGGGAGTAGTTTGAGTAGTGTCTTGCACATGACTTAGGCAGGGTCAAGGGTTTTTAGGCTGTGTTTTTTCTTTTGAGGTCTGAAGCACAAACTAGGCATGCTGGAGATGCCAAAGTGTATGGGCTGTATTGGCACCCAGGTCTCTGAGTTTGTCCTGGATTTGTGTGTCTCAGCGGGGTGGTGGCTGGGCACCCCAGCAGCTGAACTGCTGGGAGGTGGTAGGCCTCAAAACTAGGGTTGTCCTGCTTAAACTGGCTGCTAAGTGCCCAGGTGCCTCTCAGGAGGGCTGTTACCAGTAATCCATTTGGATGGTCCACCTGATTGCTAAGAGCTTTCTGAAACAAACCACTGGTACCACCTGAAGATTAAGCTCACCCTTCAGTATGTGGCTGCTTGGCAGTTGTGGGCTTGAGTGCTGTGGACAAAAATACTGTGTCTGTAGTGCACCATGCTGTTCTGCTTTTCAGAATAACCACATAACAAAAAGCCACAAGCTTTCCACTCTCACCATCTTGTTCTGCCACCCTGGTGGTACTTTAAGTGTCAGCTCACAATGTTTAAAAACATGTCCATTAGTTTGTTAGATTATTTATGAGGCTTTTAGTACTTCTATAAGGTGAAGATGGATGGAGCTTAGGAGAAATTGTCCCTTATGGCCCATCTGCAGTGTGTTTGCACTGTGCCTATTTTATTCCACACAAGGTAATTTATTCTTCACTTTTATTCTGTTCTGAGCCTCCTTTGAGCAAAGATTGGCAACTATACAAGATTTTTTTTTATCTGCCTTACTTGGTGGATTTCAATGCCTATGTATTTTATGAGTGAAAAAGTTTAACAAAAATTAATATTAAAATTGTTTTAGACTTTATGCATGTCCATATGTTGTACCCAAGAACCTTATAAATAAGGTAACTTTCTTATTTTCTTCGGGTTTCCAGTCTACTGGCCTTTTTTGAATATGTCTCCCCTCCAAGAATTCATGCAAACCCTTTCAGATTTAGAGTTCAGCTCCTAAAAATGTGTTAAGTGCTTCCTACGAACTATTTAGAAATGATGAGAAGGAAAACACTTGTAGGAAATCTTGATAGAGAAGATCATCTTGTCTCTAAGTGTTTTCCATTCTTTGTTAAGTATCAAAGCACCCGTCAATGACAACATTATTGTAGCAATTTAATATTATTGCAGCAAATAACATAGGCACATAAATCTACTTGCTCTTTTTGCTTATTTACACTTGAATTTGGACATGACTTTTTATGTAAAAATGTACTTACTGGGGATAGATATTAGATATTTCAAGAGTTTCATTAGGCTTCACTCCAGTCCAAAAGAGCCAGTTGATCGCTCTTTATAGACTCAAAGGATCTTAGCTCTCAAATTATTTGCTCCTTTGATCTTGTTTAAAGTGAAGAAAGCAAATGTGATGTTTTATACACCAATAAAACTGTCTAATTCTTTGCCATCTGCTTCCAAATCTTTTGAGAGAAAAGATTTGATGGGTTTTAACTGTTCATGTTTAGAGCATGGATGGAGACGAGTCTGTTTTCCTGCTGATGCTTCAATATATAGCCTAGAAATGTGCTGAGCAAGCATAATGTTGCTGCATGCCTTGGGGCTGGCACTATGATGCACAACACGGCTGCACTGCTTTGCTGTGCTGTTTTGATCAACACAGAAGGGAATCAGCCTCATGGGCAGGAATGAGGAAACCACTGAAAACCAATGAACGTCCCTTCCTGTAGTGCTGCAAGCAAAACTGGGGAATAAAGGAGAGAAGACCATGTTTCTATACTTCCTGAGACAAAATGCAAGATACAACACAGCCTGACAATAACTAGCAGCCAGCACTTTGTCAAGGTGGGGTAATGCTTTTAGGAGGTAGGCAGGATGCTGCTTGTGCAGCAGTACAGTACAAAGGCAATCAATGGCTTCAGATTCCTGAGGCTACAGAAAGGGCCCTGTGTGAACTGCATTTCTCTTAGGGTTAAGCTAGTATAAGCAATGTGTGTTAATAAATGTGCAGAGAGATGCTGAACACAATCCCCTACTATTAGTATACAGTCTATAGTCAAAGAGATATGCGAAACAGGGTTGGTTGTGAGTCACTTTGCTGGTGATTTTGCCTTGCCAAGGAGCTAGAACACAGACACTTTGTAGGAGAACAGTGTTCAGACAATGCTGCAGTTCATATGGATGCAGTATCTCATTAGCTTTGGCAATTCCCCTCTCCCTCTGTAACTGATCAGTAATATTTAGAGGGCTAAAGGGGAGAGAATGCTGAAGGTAGGCAGGAAAATTTTTGCTTTTTTCTTTCTGCCATTCACCCTCTGATCCTGATCTCACTTGCTGTTCTCTCTCATACTCCATAATACATTTTTTCTCAAAATCACTTTGCCTCCTCTTTAGTCAGGCCCTTTTGTTACAGAAACATTCATTTTATTTTTTTTAATCCCCCGTTTTATTGTATGCAGATAAGAAACATCTACACCTTTTTAGCTGAAAGCTATGACTTTCAAAGACTTGTATAGAAATTGGGAATTTGGAGACTTACATTTTGGTGGTGACAAAACTGAGGCATGAAGGGATGGTATCATTTGCAGAGAATTAATCAGTATGCTAATGGAAGATTAGGAAAAGGAAACCAGATAACCTTTGATTCACCTCCATACCTGCTGGACAGAAAGACAAGCATTGTCGCTTCTGAAGAAGAGAATTGATGTTAAGTTCAATTTGAATGGGTAGATTTCTCTGTATAAAGGAATTTTACCCATCTAGTGACAAATACCTGGAGTCAGCGTTATAAAGTCAATGGGATTTCTCTTCTTAAGCCTGTTCCTCATTTAGGGAGATGAGTTAACATGAAGTCCTTTCCCTGTAGAGCAACAGATCTTTAAGGGCTGAAGTCATTGGCACGTACTGCCCTATGTATTTTTATGTAAATATGTTTATGTAAAATATTCAATCTTTAATCCTGCTTTTTGTTGCTCAGCACTGCAACTGTTCAAATCAGTGCAGGTGGCCCCATCAGAGTGGCTGGAGCTGGCACAGTATGTGTTGCCTCAGTGGCCATGGGATACTGCAGCGGGGCTGGTACCCTGTGTGGGATGAGACATTCAGCACTTCCAGGAGTATCTTATTTATACCTATATTACATGGGAATGAAGGGAGAGATGTAGCCCACCAGCTGGAAGTTCCAATTTTACTATTGTAACAGGCTTTTTTTTCCTCCTTGTTTCTTTTGCCTACTCTGTTAACATTTCAAATAGGTGCACAATTGTCTGTAACTTTTATCTTCTCTACAAGAGAGAGGTGAGAGGACAACAGCGGTCCTAAATTTCTCAGATCAGTTGTGCAGTTAATGTCATTCTGGTAGGTAAATCATATTTTTTTCCATTAGTTTGGATGGACAGAGGCGGAAGGATTTTTTACATCTCTATCTGACAGGATCCAACAGAAGTTACATCCTACATCTGTATATTTACCAGCCTCTCTGCTTGTAAGTCATAATATTTGGTTAGCGTGTTATTAACAAACCTGAACTGTTGTGACCCAAGACAGCTGAGTATGCAAACAGCTCCTCCGGAGCAGAGAACCTGTCAGCAGCTCCCCAAGCAGCAGGGCTGGGGCGGCTGCTCCGGCAGGGAACAGGCAGCTCCTGCTGTATTTCAAAGCATGGTCAGATGATGACCCATTTTTCTTCCCTTTGAGAGCTTGCCAGGCTAATTAAAAAGACAACACCCCCCAAGCAGAGGGTAATTAATGCAGGGTGCAAACTTCTGGGGCTAGTGAGATGGAAGTGAAAGGGGGCTGGGGGCTTCATGTACAGCTGGATTTGGCTGGCGAGGCTTTCCATAGTGACTCATCCAACACTGGCCACTGGTGTGCGATGCCCAGCATCCTTCCCTGCAGCAGGCTTCTCTGGGCCTTCTCCTGCTGCACTAGGGCACTCTGGCAGGGTCAGGTCTAGAAATGTGTAGTGGATAATCCTGGGGCCCCTTGGTGTCTGGCTGATGGGAGGTGCTGGAATGGTATGTTAAAGAAATAAGGATAAGCAAGCAGCATGGGAAGGGGCTCCTGCTACCTGTAAAAATCTGGCTCTTCCTTATGTATCTATGTAAATGTAAAATAATATCTGGGTTTGCTAGTATGGTAAAAGGTTTGTTTCCAAAATTATTGGAATATCAACCTTTGCTTTAGCTACTTGTAGTAGAAACTGCATTCTCTGCTCAGTTAACTCCATTTCTCCAGAAGCACAGCCCCATGTACCTATTCAAGAATAATATGGATGTTTATTTCCTTCAGTAAGTGCAAAACTCAGCATAGCCTTAACTAAAAGGAGTCACAACTATGTTATAACATACCTGATTAACATGCATAGACTGGTTTTTTGTTAATTTTAGCTGTTGCTTTGTTTAGTAATATGGAGAATGAGAATGAGAACAGTTGTCAAAGAACCCAATAGAAACATTTTGTAAGGCTAATGAAGTCTTACCAATATGCATGCTCACAGTAATATCGTGTTATGTATTTGAATTGCTGGGTAAAATCTTCCAGATTATACCGCAGGGTATAATGATGATTAGATCTAGAAATTGTACCTTTTAGCTCTCCATTACAATGTGCCTTTGCTAAGCACTGTGTGGCTAAGCGCTGTCTCCTAAAACATCAGAGGAAGGTCTGTTTACTATAGTGTACTTGGACATGGGAATTGGTGTTTCTACAACTGAAGATATGACCTCAGGTATACTGGTAACTGTGCGGCTTTGACTACACAATTCTGCCACCTCAGCTTGTGTTCAGACTTGTCTCCAAGCTCCTTGGTTGTGACTCTGTGTTATTGCAATGCCAGAAAAAATTCAGTATCTCATCGGGGAAACTACTGCAGAGCTCACATCTTTGTCCTGCTTTCCTGCCAGCAGGTTTTTGGGCAAAGGTTGGCTGCCTATCTCTAGAGGGCACTAGTCTACTCTAAAACAGCAATATTTATTTCCTTTTTTTGGGGGGAGGATCATTCCCGAGAACTGCAGACCACTGTAGAACCTGCGGCGTGGACATGGTTTTAAAGAGAAGTTGGCAAAAAACAAGCTGAACTCTAGTGGGATTTTTAGCCTGTCTGGGTGATCCAGATCATGCTACCAGCAGTCAGGTAGCTGTGAAAATCCCATTAGCTACATTTTCAGGGGCTTCAATTCCTTTGCATGTGACGTCAGGAACACAAATATACTGAATATTAGAGAGTGAACTGACTTCCTAAAACAGAGCCCTATTGCTTTTGAGTTCCATCCTCTGTGTGCTTGCATTTGTTTACTACAGGATTTTGTTCACATGCAACTTTGAGTGCAGGAATGTCTGGTGCTTCACTTCAAAGCTGTATCTTTAGTAGACTGAGGGTAAATCCCACCCTCAGCTAGTGTAAATCCAGCATGACTGAAATGTGCAGCTATGTTATTTGTATAGGAAATGATATTAAATAAAGTTGCTTCCTGTGTGTATCCCAGAAGCTTTGTGTTCCATAGCTGACAATGTCATTGCTATCTTAGCTAATTAAAAATTATGAAATTATCACAAAGCTTCTGGATTCTGCTTGCAAATAACATGCCCGCGTACAAGAACAGAAATTCCTGGGAAAAGAGCTGTTAGTGCTCCAGTGTCCAGCTGAAGTGTACCCCACCAACCTCCCTGGTATAGCATAGCGGGAATCAAATACTGGCTGATACCTTCACATTGATATTTTAAACTGTGCCTAGCTGACAATCTCCTGTTGGCAGGGAAAGTCGATGACAAAAGTTATTTATAAATAATGTGCTCTACCTCATCCTATCTCACCCAAAAAAAAAAAAAAAAGCAGAAGCAATCTTACATGTAGTCCCTTCCTCCAGGTCATCCCCCTGCACTGCCCCTTTGCTAGCAAGCCCAGGCACAGAGGCAGGTCTCACACAAGTATCCTCCCTCCTCTAAGAGGAAATTGTTTTGCTCTTAGTTTAACAGCCTTTTCTCTTGCTTCTGCACCTCTTAAATGAAATTTAGTGAGAAGGAAGGAGTGAATTCATGCAAAATAAGTGAGGGTTATAGTTCAGCGTTGCACATGTTGGGAAATGTATGGTGCAAGCATCCCATTATTGTAGAAAGTTGGTAGCATATTTACTGCTCTTCTGTTCCTCTTGCATGAATATTTCCCAGAAAAAAATGAATTTTGCTATTCTTTTTCCATTGCGCTTGGAAAATGCTATACAGTTGCTCTAAGAACAAACTCTCATAATTGGATCTAGATGGCAGCATGTTGTATTTCTGAATGTGTAAATGGCATGTCATGGCTGAGAAATGCAAAACTGTCAAGTGTCCATTTACTAATACCAAGTAGCTCTATGCTAGGCTGACCACAGAAATACCTCTTTCAATTTCAAGTGTTCAATGTATTTCACATCCTGACAGCCTCCTATTACAAATTGCAGACTTTTCTTGTACCTTATGAGCCAGAGCCCCATTCACTGATAATGAATCCCAGAATGCTTGGGCCCTTAATGCAGCTGTTTGTACAATAGCACAAAAAGGAAGCTAGAGCCGAGATTTTTGTGTTGACAAAGCACTAATTTTAATAATGACAAATTGTTTCACTAGAATTCAGCACTATTCATATTCATGACCCTCCTGCTACTAAGTGAAGTCATCTATATGCCTGAAAATCGCCTTTTTTACTTTTACTCTTCCCACTCCGCACATCTTTTTATATTCTAGCATTTTTGACAGGATAATCAAATATTTTCCAAATATGATATCTCTGAAGAAAGCAGCAAAAGCAGTGTTTGGAAAAAAACATCTTTGACTTTGATTGAAGGGGAAACAAAAATGTTGAATGGCATTATTTCCTGTGTATAGATACTTTACAGTGGTTGTACTCCACCCAAAGTGCTCCCAGTGCTGGGAGGGGAAGCCATTGTTGATCACCAGTGTTACAGGGCTTTGAGAGAATGATACCAATGCTGTAGCATCTCTTATTCTAATGTCCTTTCCACAAAAAGCAAAATTGTCTTTTACCTGGGAAAGCTTTCTACTTTTCTATTATTTAGTGGGCATGATTATACATAAATTCTTTATTATTGACAGAAAACTCCTGTGTGTTGTTCCTTTCCCTGTGTGAATAAAGTTGCTATTATTCTTTCTTATTTTTTTTCTAGTATCTATCCAAGTGTCACTTCTTAAAGGTTAATCATGACCACATTTCAATATAGCAAGTTTCCCTTGTTATATACATCTTTGATATGCCTGATGCCTCTGGCCCTAGATGAAGAAAACTAGGTGGTTCCACTCCATTAATTAGATTATTATTTTTTTTAAAATCTTGTAATTATCTTTTTACTACTTTTAAGGGTGTACACTCAGCCTGGAGGAAAAAAAAAAAAGGCTGCTTTTGACTTTATGCTATCAGTGTAAAGCTGCATTAAGGTGGAAAACTTAAATGGATTTTTTATGTCTGTTCATTCAGCACACTTGGATAAGTGGTCAGTAGCACATCTAATTGTGGGCAAAGCTCAATGGATTCTGCACAAACACCATGCTGCAAATTGCACCTGTGGGCCCTTTGAAGTCTTTGCAAAATCTAGAACAATTCAATCCTGTTATTAAAAAAAAAAAAAAAAAAAAAAAGAAAAATAATTGTTATGTGAAAGTCATGATATAGGGATTTGTTTTGTTGGTATTTGTGTTCTCATTGAAAATATTTAAACTTTCCCTCAGAAGAAAAAAAAAATCTATTCAGTTTAGGCTCAAGAATGAACACAATTTCAAATGACAAAAACAGACCAGATGAAAAAGGATTTGTGTACTATTGTCTCAAGTCAGATCTGTACACAAACTTTCTGAAAGAAAATGAAAGTATCATTAAAGAAGTGGCTCTGAGAAGTCTCACATTGTTTTAGTCTTCAGATTTCAACGATGATCAAAGAGTTTGTATAAGGAGGTAGCTCTCAGTAACACATTTCCTTGACTGTGTACAGTGTGTGCTCTTTGTTAACTTGTATCAAGCAACTGCATAATGCTGGTTGAGGTTGTCAACCTTCTTAGCTATAATCCTCTGCATATCAAAATCAGTACAACCTCAATTATTTTGTGCCAATTAATTTGAATATTCTTTGGCATCAGTTTAGGCTGCCAAGCTATATTCTGCTCTGACTAGCTTTATCTACAGCAACTTGCGAAGTTCTCTCTATTACTGCACTGAAGTAATAATAGCTCTTCCTTACTGTTATTAAAGCTACATATACTGTCCTGATGTTACCACTATCCCAACAGAAGGTCTGGTTTGATTCAGCAGGTGAATGACCACACTTGGCTTGTCCAAGGTCCTCCGCAATACCTACGTAAGGCTTGTAAGAGCACTGTATTTATTGCAACATGGTTAAAAATGCAGAATAACTGTAATTAGTTATAAGGAAGGGGGAAGAGGCCATGGGTCAATACTGTTTTTTGTGAAGCAGAGTAGGCTGACATGGGCTGTGGATGGAGGAAAGCCCCACATGTGAGGGTTGACTCTTTTGGCTGATGAAACTGATTGCTCTCAACTGTTAGTACCTTGATTAACCTTCAGAAGCCTCAGCAAAGAGCTGGTTAGGCAGATGGTGGGGGCAGCCCTACCTAACCCTGTGGAATTGGGAGGTAGGTCGAGCAGTTCCTCATCCTGAACTATGGTCTCCATGTGTACCTGAAGTCTGTGCTTTTGCTTCCTAACTTGCATAGCCTAGGTAAAAGGACTGCACATAGCCTGATGTCATAAAATCTGCTCTGCAACATGGAGCAGAGCTATAGAGTACAAGGGACACCCAGGCAAGTTCTATTGAGCGTGATTAAAAGCCACATAAAGTGGTGAGTTTGATATGGATGCATATACTTGGATCAACTTTGAACACTTGTGTATAGTGTGACCCATATATATATGGATAATAGTGCAGTGCTCAGACTGAAGCCATGAGTATCACCTAGCCCCAGGACCAGCTGTTAGGCTTTTTCTTCTAACCTTACCATATTTCCCACTGCTTAGCCTTATTTCTAGAAAAGGGTCAGCTTTGCCCTCTTATTTGCATATGGTTGTTCTTAAATGTCTGATACCTAATTAAATAATGACATGTTTTAGTAGCTTGTGGATATTACAATCCAAGAGGGAACACATTTTAGTGCAGATTTAATATCTTTGCAACAAAACTAATTATTTTTCTAGAATTTCCAAAATATCCTAGGGGGGCTCTTACTTCTTCTGCAAGTGGAAAATAGAAAATTTATTCCTGTTTGACTTTTTAATGGAAATAAACGTCTCTTTCATTACTTCGAGGAAATCTAAATGCAACGCTTATGTTTTAAGCAATGCGAAACCTCAGTTATATAGATCCCAAAGGATATGGTATATAATTGAGCGTATTTGCTCTACCCATGCAACACCTGCGTGGTTATGATTCCTGGATAAAAAGAGGAGGCTCTGCCACTCAGGAATTTGTGTAAATAACTGGATGCCATTCAGCGAGGGAAGCCAGCAGTGTCCAGGCTGCCAAATAACTAATAACAGTGGTAATAAATATTTATGAACATTGCATTTGAGCCAAGCGGTGTGCACAGGCCAATGCACGTGTTTGACTCTGATCTCTCCACATATGCACTATGTGTCATCTGGGCGTGCTCCTTCAAATTTATCTCAACCGCAATGACCTGGGGTTAAATTTTGTCATCCTGTGCCCTGGAGATGTCCCCTGACTACTCTGACGGTTTCTACGGGTGGATGTTTCTAGGTAGTTTCTAGATGAAACTACTTTTTGAGTAACTGTGGATATTTTTAAGGTTAGCAGATGGACTGCCTTCAGGGGAAAAAAAAAAAAAAAAAAAAAAAAAAGCATGTGCATGGGCACTGCAGGTGCGTAATGTTTGGCACATGGCAGTTTTAGCACCTGAGGAAGGAAGCTCATAGTTTCCCAGATCACAATTCAATACAGTGGCAAAGATGCATTTAGCCCTATTAGATACAGCAGGACTTCAGTAAGTTCAGTGGCTTGACCTAGTGACAGTACTTTTTTTTTTTTTTTAACTGGATTTTCAGATGTTTTTCACTGTTTACCTTTCCAACCAATGAGTTAAAACATAATCCTCTGAGCCACCTGAACTTTGGGAGGAATATGCTTGTGTATATGCTAATGGCAAATAACAGCCAAAGTGATCACTAGTTTGATTAAATGTCTATAACTATGACCATTTCTCTGACAGTTCTTTTAGTAGATGTTTAAATAAGATTTTCTCCAAGTCGTGTTTTGAATGAAGGAATTACTCTCTTATCATTAATGAGGCACATCATAGTCTCCAGGTAGAGGAAAGCAAAAATCTCTGAGCAAAGAAAATTACTGCCCAGGACTCTGTGTAGTGCATGGTTGTGGAGCAACTATAAATCATCCCATTTAAACTGAGGCCTCTTATAAACACTGAGTAAGTGTTTTCACCAGGATACTTTCTTTCAAACAGCAAAGAGAGAAATGCCAGGTGAATTGATAAAGATTGGAGATGCAGGAAATTTATCATTTGTTTTTATAACTCTTCTGCTGTCATGTTGCTATTCTTGCAGTTTTATGAAGAGCTGACTTCTGTGTGTTACAGAGTATTCATAAATGATGATTAATTAATCCATTTTGGTGGCCTACCCTGAGCAAACAAACCTCAGAGTTAATTTAATTCTCCACTCTTAGTTTCAGAGGAAAAAAATACAGCATTTTCAGTTCACTAGAGGATATAATATTCTCAAATCAGCCACTTTCCAATTAATTTTGAATGGCAAACACAGCAAGGAAATTTTGTTCTTGTCCATTTACTTCTATTAAGGATTCATTTTCAATAATCAGAGAATTCTGAGTCAGCTCATTCTTACCTTAAAGGTTTGCTCCTGACACTTTAATAAATTATCATACGGTGCGCACTTGAAGGCAACAGATTCTTTTTCTTTTTGCCCAATAACCCTCTTGTTGATGCACAGTCATTTATTACTATTTCTGCCATCACCTAGCTTGCTGGTAAGTAATTCTGATAAAGTACCAAAATGTATGATGTGGAGTATCAACTTCCATAGAGAAGGAAAATGTCATGAAATAAAGAAGAAAAAGAAAGATCATGTGTTATCCTAGAAACATTTTCTTCATGAATTTTAAGCTAATTAGTTTCTAAATATGCTGCCGAAGGCTTGAGTTTCCATGGGATAATATTTTCCTACACCAGCTCTTTGCAGCTGGTGTGGCAGTGTGGGATGAAGAAAGAAAGAAACACTTATAAAGGGGAAAAAAGATTTAAAAGCCTGAGCAAGATTGAAGTGGATGTAATCATACACCAGGAGCTGGATGATAAAAGTGGCTTAAACTTTTATGTTTGTTTATTATATTTCTATCATGTTATTAGTGCCTGCTGGGCTACTAGTTAGAGAAGAAAATGCCTTTTGGAGAAGGGGTGACTGTAGGGTAGATACAGGCATTTTTCTAGCCCGCTCTCTTTCAATACAAATGTATGTTGGTTGTATCGAACCTCAATACAAGCTGTGGCAGGAGGAAAACAGGATGTGTTTATGATGCTGAATGGACATAGGAAACAAGCGTTTTTTTTGAATAAAGAAGAGATACTGACCACTTACTCAGGCAAAAGCTGCTGCCTGTACAGACAGCTCCAGCTGAGATGCCGAAAGGACAGGAACCTTGTGGTTCTCTGTACAAGGACAAGTGTCTGGTCACTCTTGTGCTTCGCTCTATCGACCACATACATGTGGTAAAATGGTTCCTTACATTGTCCAAGCAGGACAATGGGCCAAGACAAATAAGGACCTTTTTTAATCTGGTTTGATATAATTGTGACCATTAAAAGAAATTCTGGCATAGCTGGTTAATAGTAAAGCTCCCTTTTGCTCTGGTAGAATTCACATAACTCTTCTTATGTTGGAGAGGGACACACCTGTACCTATATGCAGTAGCCTGCTAATAATGACTCAGTAAGTATTGACCTTTCTGTGGTGGTGGGGATTTTCTTTCTCCTGTTCCTGAAACATGCTGAGGTCCTCTATTCACAGGCCCTTATTAGAACTGCATTATGAATTACTTTTGGATTGCAGCATATTTCCTACAAAGCCCAAGGTTATTTTATTTTACTCTTTCTGAAGCTATGCTCAAAGAAACAAAGCAAATAAAAATAAAAAAAAATATTAACACTCAAGATTAAAAATATTATGAAACTCAAGATGTTTCATAATAACGTTCCCAGATCTCTTGTGGAAGGTATGAATGAACCCCTCTCTGCATTTACTTTTAATATTCTGAAACAATAACATGTGATTCTCATCTGTTTTGTGATGAGAGAAGGAAACGAGAACAATATGTTCTAAGTACGGCACATGTGGGACATGGAGAATCTAGATCTAACAGACTGGAAATGAACAATAACCCTTTAGTTATGATGAGTTTAAAAATGTAAATGCATTTAAGTGGCCTTCAAAATTAAAAGCCTCCCATGCCACTTACAAAGAATTTGAACAAAACAAGATCACACTGCAAAAAGGCAAAGTTAGAATAATAATATTCCTTATCTAGGGTGCGTCTGCAGCTTCTCCTGAGTTGAGTTTAAAGTTACCTTTCAATCACAGGTCTGATTTCACTCTTGACAACTAAATGTCCACAGAAGAAGCTAATCTTCTTGAATGACTACATTTCATCTCAGGATGAAGCTTCTTAGGGATTTTTGATTGAGATAGGAAGAGAATCTTAAGTGTTAAAACTTTCATGTTTTCCTTTTTCTACTACTTTTATTTTTTTAACCTTAAAGTGGCTTAGTCTGTCAGTTGCAGATATGTCTTATTTTGATTTTTTTTAGGACAAAAGCATTTTGTGCAGGGTATGCTTGTGTCTCTGGGTACTCTGTGGTGATAGAGAGATAAATCTAGAGTTAAGTGTGTGTGTACATACATATGTAAAATGTTTATACGTATATATAAATAAGGAATGCAGGAATGGCCTATGCAAATTTTTTTTGGTGGCACAATGGAAAGGAGATGATGAAAGACTGAATTAAAATACCTTGCAATAACAAGCAAAAAGAAGAGTTATTCCAGACAAGTTCACCTCTGTAATAGGGGAAAAAAAGTGAGGAAAATTAGAAAAAGAGAAATATCTTGTGGAGTAAGGCACCGGATATTCCTTGGTGCAGATTTAACTTTGATTTAACTACCTCTCTAAGGGATATCTGGCATTCCCAGTTCAGGCTACAGAAAATCTTATTTCATTGCATTCAGCCATGACTGGGCAAAGATAGGAAAGCCTTGAGATGGCGGGGTCCCATTTTATGTTTCATTTTCTGCAAGCTTTTCTGTTTCTTGAATGTAGCCATATGTGCAGACGTTGAGTCATACTTTTTGAGAAGCTTTGTCCTTGCATACAAGAAGATCTGCAACTATTTCTTCTGTTTCAGAGTTAACTTTGCAGTGCCTCTCAGAAGGAGATAGTGGCTTTGGACCTGAAATGGGGATATAACTAAGCAGAAATTAGGAAGGATGCTGCAGTAAAGGGAGTGGCAGTATTAGGGGTTATCAGTCTGCTTTTTGAGGTCAACAAATAATGAGAACCAGACTGGCAAGTAAATCCAATTAACTGACCACTCAATTGAGCAAGTGGGTCTTGCTGGGTCTTCTCAAAGCCTGACACACTTATTCTTGCTATGGTGTTTGACTGAGGTGCCTTTTGTGCTGCTTCTTGCTGGCTTAATAAAAAGCTCTCTGGTTTAAAGATACTTTTTAGGAGAAATGACTTGCTCTTGTTTGTAATGGTGATAATATTTAGGGCTGTATTTATTAGCTTATCTTGGCTGTTAAATGTTTATGACTGTTCTTTGTTGTCTGTGAAGCAGGGGAGTAAAGGAGATGAACTAGAAAACAGATACTGGAAGACCTTGTGGATACTGCAGTTGTGATATATAGAACAGTTTGTAAGAGCGTGCTTTAAATATGTCAGAGCATTTCTCAGGAGACTGAATGAAGGGCAATGGTCAGAGAACACAGACTGAACCCACTTAGTTTTGAGGCTGACATTTGGATGTGGAAAAACCTGCTTAAATTTAAACTCCAATGGAATTCCTTAAATTGTTTTGTGAGAAACCTGCTTTTTGGGGCTGAAAGTATTCTGGTTTGGAAAGTGGATGTTATGAAGTTTTTTAATTACATATTTTTGTGGTTTACATTTTGGAGCAGAGCAGGTTTGCACTTTACATGTCATTTGCTTGTTGCATCTCACGCTCTGTGTTTGTTCGCGTTAGCAGATGATAGAAATGACTGTAAATGTGCCTTAGAAATGTATCGCTTCAACTAGCGCATCACAGCTTTCACAGTAAAGCTCTCTTTCCAAACAAGGTACCCTTATGCAGGTTGAATTTAACACCAGTTAACTTGTCTTCTCTCTGTACCAACGATGTCAAAGAGAGAAGTGCACACACAGTTAACATTTGAAGGGGAGTGATTTAAAAAAAGACAGAAAAGCAGTGTGGTGCAGTGCTGGTAACAAAGGAGGGGGGGGGATTTTACGATTAAATACTGGGAAGGGAGAAACTTATTCTAAGGGGGAATTAAACAGTAAATAATGAGTAGAATAAAAAGAAATACTGGCTGAAAATGACTGAAATGTTGAACACTCAGAAATAAAATCTCCCTTACATTTTCATTTTCATTTATAATTACATAAAGCAATGAAGCATATATTTAAAAAAAAAAAAACACTTTGAAAACACCTCAAAGCACCGCAAGATGGTTCTAAGGAACTGGCAAGATTTAGGAAGAGAGAAAAGGAAATGTCACAGTTTGTTCAAAATGGTTTTAAAAATGTCTCCCCCCCCCCCCCCCAAAAAAAAAAAAAAAAAAAACTCACACAAAAAAACAACCACTACCACCAAAAAATAAAAAATACACCACAGAACCAATTAACTTTTTTTTTTTTTTTTTTTTTTTTCTGTTGAAGTGGAATGCTGTACACCGGCAGTAAACTCATTTTTTTTTCACAAGGGATCAGGTTGCTTCAATGCTGCTCAGAACGTGAGACCAGATAATTTTCTGTCATATTTAAGTAGTTGGTTAGTGTTAGATTCAGATGTTAAAGCCATGGTATTCCTCTCATCTGGTGCTTTAAAGAAAACCCAGAATTAGTGGGCTGAAACAAACACTTCCTAATGGTTCCGATGCTCTTTGACTTGGGATGCTGTGCTTGCTTTTTGCCCTTTAATGCTGGATGCAAATCCTCTGTGTGTCATGCACCCTCCTGAGGCCTTTCGTTCTCACTGGAAAAGTTTGCAAGAGACAAGGGGGAAAGAGACCAGAAATGAGCTGCCAGAGCTTTCATTTCTGGGAAGAAAACTGCCAGTCTGTGCCGGAATGGGCTGGGGTGGGTAACACGTTTGTGACTGGCATTTAAAGATGTCCTGCGTAGTAGCAGTATACTTCTTTGTTTCATGATTTATCTGTATATAATACAGACATATGTGCTATCACAGCACAGTGACAAGTATTTTAATTCTTAGTATTGAGATGATTTAATTTTGCTATCAAAATGAGATTAGGTACAAACGCAGTTTTGTAAAATTTGTTTTTGACCAATTGATGTTTTAATTGCCTCTTTCTTTTTCTTCTCATTGCTTATTTCTATTGATCGAGGTGGTTTTGCTGTTTTTTCACTACTGGCATGAAAATGCTTATGCTGCACTCCTGTCCTAATTAAAATTTTGTGAACAACTGATTTTTGATGTTGCTGTCAAACCACAAAGTAAGTAACATTGGAAATAATAATGCAACAGTGATTGAACTGCTAGTTTTGGCTGGCAAGGGAGAAAAAAAAATTCTATTTGAATATTTCATTGCTTTTTTTGGATGAAATGGTAAAGGGAAACTCCAACAGCCACAGTAATGTCTCATTTTCCATCCCAAACTGTATGTACATTTCTTATTTGTAAATATATTTGAAGCTCCTTGTTATTGTTCTGAGCCTCCAAATGAACGAAACTGTTCAGAGAAGAGCAAGATGGAAACCTTTTGAAAGAGTAGCCCTATTTAGGTTTATTTCAAACCCAGTCTGTTCACTTAGACTTTTTCCACTAACTTTAATGAGCTTTGCTTTGAAGTGTTTATGCAAAGAATAAGTACCCCAAACTATAGACTCGAGCAGCCTTCCGCATTAGCTGGGTCCTGGAAAGGTCTGGCTGGGATTCGTGTAACCCTCATTAAAACTCAAAGGAAAGTTGGTTTGATTTCTGTCTGTGTTGGTAGAATTTATCCCTCCTCTGCATACCACTAAATCATCTCTGCCAGACGTGACTCATCTCTAGGATTCATAAATTAGAGAATGAAAATATATCTCTGAGCCACAGAGTGTTCAGTAGAAGCCATTTAAAAAAATCCATCAGAAGATCCCGTTGACAATCTCTCAACAAACTATCCTAATGCAATGTCACTTGGGCATTTTCTAATTTAACCATCTATGTAACATTTCTTTATAAAGTGCAAACATTTTCGGTATATGAGCTTAATATACATTTGTTATACATTTGCTGAAATTGCTAACTCCATCTGGAATAATGGATACGGTTTCTGTAATTCCCATGCTTGCCAAACTTCAGGAGTGAAATAAAGAGAATGTGCAGTAACCTTTGTTGGTGGTGCTTTAATGTTGGAAAAGGGAAGCAGATATAAAGTTCTTTCTTGCCCATTTCAAGATTTATCTGCGGGTTCTTTAGCTCATACAAAAACTTAATTATCTCCCACCATCCCTCTGCCAAAGCCACTTTGTGACATCTCCTATGAAATATATGGAACATACAGTCAAAGAAATCATGCTGCAATCTACATAGGCTATTGCTCACTATTATAATCAAAGGAGTAGCAATCTAACCCCAACTTAGTTATAAATAAAATCTTCCCATCTCATGCATCATTCCTATTTAGTTAATTTGCTGCCCTGCATTTAATTATTTTTGAAATGTGCTCCAGTGTTCAAAATAATTGAAAAAGTATTTAATCAAAACTTGATTATTTAAGTAGTGTTTTTACTTGCGCTTGTTAGGGGGAATAAGATTATAAGTGGATGCTATAATAGCCTAAGGAAAGAGATTTCCCTGTGTTATCCTGTCTGTATGGATGTCAATACAAAGAAGACTTTAGGCTAATGGTCCAGCAGCTGAAAAGCAGACAGTCCTCCTGGCAGCTGGTGCTGATGTTGACTTGGTTCTGTTGTGCCTGGGCTACTATTCATGCTAAACTTCATTCATCCCCTTATCGTGCATCTGTCTCTCTTCAGAATGGCTTATACCACTACTTGTTCACACATGTTCAGGTTTCTGTTTCTTTGCCCCTGACGCGGTAAGCTAGGAGGCCAGAAATTGTTGACTTCGTTTGTTTTTAGACAGCTAAATAGCTGTAATCCACTGCAAAAGGTAGTGGTATGCTCATTTTAATCAAGGCACCGCAATTATTTCTGAAATTTGAAACAGTCTGAAAAAGACTATCTCAAAGCGAGTGGGGAAAACCTGTAATAATTCTGTTAACTGGAGAGCAAAGTATGGCTTTTCACTTCTGGTAGCCTTGCCTCAGAATGACTGTGGGCATGAAATGAAGTGTTTTCAGCTGTGCTCTTACTCTCAGGTAATATATGTGGTACTGCTTGGTGCAGAGGGGCAGCTGTTGGGTTAGTAAGATGGAGCAGGGAAGGTGATGAATTGGTGCTGTGAAGGGAAAGAGGGGTCAAACCATACTGCAGCCATTTGCTCTTATTTATTGGTGTTATTAGTCTGCTTACAAGCAACAGTTTAACCTGTTAGACAGCTCTGTCTAACGAGGCAAAATCAAAGAGGTTTCATGGCTTTCCAAAAGAGAAGCCAGGGGCAAGGAGGCCTAGTGCGACACCAGGACTCAAGAGCGAACTTGATAGCAAGGTTATCTGAAATCACTGAAGCAGTCATTAGGGTTCCAGGATTTTTAATCCTGTTGCCTCTTTGTTATAATTTGCTGTTAATCCGTACAGCCCTCCTCTATGCTTCAGTGCATGCTTGATACTTTATATTCAAAGATGGGTCATCCAAAAAGAAGCTAGGCCTTAAATAGGAGCTCTCAAAAATTCTGGAAAAAGTAGCAGATATCTGAGCTTTGACCATGAAGAGAAGTGTGCTCTGTCACTTCCGGCCCCTGCATAGCTGCTTTGGGAAAATGTCATTGAACTGCACTGGTCAAGTTTAACTTTGTTTAAAAAGTATATCAGCAGTTTTTTATAAGCAGGATTTGTTTGTTTTTATGAGGAAAACTCCTGGAAATTTTGCCCAACTATTGTGTTAGGCTCATCTACAAGAAATAATAATGTAAAAACTGCTGAAGGGAACAAAAGCCAGACAAAAATGCAACAACCACAAGCAAACTTGCTAAGAAGCCCTTTCGTAACTTCTAGCCTACTTGATCAAGAAGACATCTCATAAAATAATAAAGGGATTGTCTGCTGAAACTGTAGAAAGGATTCTGTGAAACCAGATATTTTTTTTTTTCCCCTCCTGTCCTTTTCAAACTGGGCCACAGAGGTGGACACCTCTACATGGAACTGGGCAGATAACTAGCTGCATTAAGACTTTTTTAACCCAGGGCCATTCTTGGATTCAAATATGATTTTATGGTGATAACTCTTATAGCTGGTATGTAGCTTTAGTTGTCACGGTAGCCTGGCAATGCTATGAGAGTGCACATGCATACATTCACTTCAGAAAGCAGAAAAGGAGTTTTATCCCATCCTCATTCTGCTGAAAAGTGCATTCTTCATGAGGAGGGATTCCCCTCTCCCCTTTTTTGCCCATAATTCTCAACACTGCCAGTAGCAGTCATGCATATGCAGTTGAGACCAGGCCCCAGCAAGCAGGAGACTTGTGGAACCAAGAGGCAGTAGAATTACAGCAGTTACACCATTTCTGCGAATCTCTTCCACACCAGATCTGGGCTATTGTTTTAAGGGTAAAAGAAAATTGTAACCAACATCACTAGTGCAAAAATAAACAATGGTACAGACAATTCCTTTCCTTGCAAAACCTGAAGGGTAACTACAGCAACACGTAAAGCAGCTTACATGGTAGGCGGTAGTGTGTTCTGGTTAGAATTTTATTTTATGGAATGGTTTCTACTCATGACTAGATTAGGCACATCATTAAATAAAGAAAAAAAATAATTGATAAAGCCTTTGCATTTCAAACAGTTGTTTTTTCTATAACCCATTTGGATAGCACATGTTGGTTTACAACATACTGCTCTTGGTAAACCCCACAAATGCATAGTTTGATATCCAAATGTTAAGAAAGCTTATTAATGAGCATAGGCATATGAAAAGCTTCTAGGCTATACACTGGGAAGTCTCTCGCTGCTCCAATACATACATGTACTATCAGTGGTCTGGAGAACACAACAAAGTGTATTTTTTATTCAATTGAGTTTGGAATAGACACTCTTGATCCTTTTCAGGAGGTACTATAGATTTTATGATACTGATCTGTATTCTTTCTCTCTTACTTTGAATAAAAGCCAGGCCTCCCTATTTGTTCATTTGTGTGCTGTCCAGATTTGATATTTAAAAAAAGATGGGTGCATGAACATAGGTGATTTTTTTTCCTACTCACGTGAGTAGCTTTCTGAGATGGGGCTAGATTATTTATTTATTTATTTATTTATTTACTGTTGTCAACACATATTTCATAGGGTAGTGTACCAACCTGACTTGAATGATAGTGGGGTTCTGTGGTATATCTTACTTCAGCTCACACATGATTAAATTATATTTCTTCCTGTCTGAATAAGCATTATATTGGAGCAGATTCATGCTTACCTTAGAGTTGGGGAACTGCATGTCAGTATTTCACTTGTGTGGCTCAGCTCAGTAAAATATCAGTTTTGATGAGGTAAAGATAGAATATCATAAAAGTATAGGGGGGAAAAATCAAACATTAACAGTATAGATATAAAGCTGTTCTTTTCAAATGCCACCCAATAATATATATTGCACTCTCAAGTTATTGGAACATAGCTTGGTCAAAACAAGCTCATGTACTGAAGAAAATCGAAGAAAACCTTTTTCCCCACCTTTTCTTTGGAAGATAGTCTGTTTAAATCTGTTGTGAACATCACTGATGCATGATTAAATCTGAAATGCTTTGCCTGCCATTGCATACCGCCTTCCTAGGAAAAATCTCTTCTCTGCTGCATCACCTCTGAAACTTCACTACCTGTAATAGGCAGAGGGTAGAACTGCTTTTCTCAAGTTTTCTGTGTTTTACGTGCAGTGTAACAAGTGGGGAACTGTGTGTGCCCATGTATCTTGAGGAACCCCTCTAGGGATAGGTTTGGTCCTTTCTGGGTGAAGACCAGCTGGGGGAAACCTGACAGTATGAAGGAAATGCTCCAGCACCTGTCAGGTTGGTCCTGCTCTGGGAGACCCCAGAATAACAACTTGAGGAGAGCATGATAAAATGGTGGGACAGGCCTATCTGTTTCATCCAGTTCAATAATACTTCATGAAGGCTAAACTGTAGAAAAAATGAGGGGTAGGGTAAATATTTAGTAAAATTCTTAGACTAATTGAACAGCTACTCTTCTCCACAGCCTCAATCAGTTTCTTGAAAGAACATTTAGAAACAATTGCTTTGAAAGATCCAGTGGCTGAAATTTGTAATGAGCACCCGTGAGCTTGTAGCTCCTTGCTTATTTGTTGTCAGCAAAAAAGAAATACCTGAAATTAAGGAAGATGTGATTTTGTAGAAGTCAGGGTGGCCTGAGCATACTCAAAAACTTGGATGTGGAATGGGCGATTGACTGAAGAAATGGGGATACTCTGAGCATCCCTGTTCTTGGAGAGAGAAAACACTTTGCTGCTGAGGGCTCAACTGCCTAAATCTGAGGAAATCTTAAGATAAATGAAAGATGCGCAGATGATGATCAAAGTATGATAAAGCTCAGGATAAATCCCAGCAGCCTCTCAAGACAGTGATCAGTCAAATTACACTTTAGGAAACTATGGGGAGAAAAGCCAGTCAGAGGTAAATGGAGAGAGAACAAAGAACAGTGTTTTATTCTCCAATTAGCTGTCACATGCATGGTGTAGAAAAAATACTGATATAAATGTCCCGTTTCTTTATGACCACTGAATTGCTTTGACTCAGACTCCAACTTAGCTCCCCAGCCAAAATTTTCACACACAAGCATCTAATTATAGAATACCAAAATCTATATTTAGGTCTCTAAATAAGCGACCTGGATTTGAGAGTTAGTTTCAGCAGAAGTTTCTTTAACTCTACAAAGAAGTCAATGAGTACTGCAATTTGAAACCACTGAAAATTAGGCCACCTACCAAGACACAAGACATTTATCTTGTGAGTAGTATACCTTGAGTGGAACAGGAGGAAAAAAGGACAATAACAAAAAATAATTGGTATGGTTTTTGTTCTTGTCCTTCCTCTTCTCACCTCTAGGCTACTGTCTCAAATGGCACCAGCTGTTGTTTATAGGCAAGGAAACTGAGACATTTCAAAATACAGCATTTGCAGTCATGCAGCTTTCCTCCTTGATCCTTGGTTAGATCACAGTCACACCTGTGTACCTACCTGCATTGTGTTGTTTTACCTGCGTTATATATGTGTATATTTGTGTGGTACAGTTCAGACTGTTTTATTGAGAGAAAAATTGAGCAATAACTATGCAAATCATCCTTAAGAAAGCCTGTGGCACTCTTGATCAAACCATATGTGTGTGTATATGTATACTTATATAGACTGTTTGTGCACATATACATTTACATCCATATGTATTAGGTTATGGTTCATGTATTCTTGACAGAGAAAAAGAAATGCAGCACTGAACAAAACATGTTATTGGGTAACACTGCTCTTGGTGCTGTTCTGCAAGTCTTTTTTGTGACGTTCTTACTTCTTACCTGTATGCACTTGCCTCATTAGTAACGTTCAACCCATTTCATCTTTTTTTCTGTAACTGTTAGGTGATGAATAGGCATTAGAAGGCTATGTACTGCCTGGAGGTGTTATTTGGCTACACAAGACCTATTTTTAAGAGTTGGTGGTAAGGGAATGATATTAGCCCTGAGCCCTGGGTTTTTCATCGAGCTCTATTAGGAGTGTGCAGAGCCACAGTTGGGGGAGCAGGGAGGAAGAAAGCAGGATAAGGTGACACAACCTTCTCTACCGTCACTGTTTTCTTTCAGTCTCAGTTAGACATGTCAGTGCTCTTTCCTCTCACAATGACTCAGCTTCAGGAAGGGAAACAGTTTGAAAATGAAACAAATACATTTTCCAGCAACTTGTTGCATGCAGTCAGAAATTTGCAAAAGGCAGTTTTTGCTTACTTCTTCTTAAACTGCTTGTTACTTCTGAGTAAATGGTCTTGTTTTTTTTGTTTTTTTTTTTTATTTCCCAAACAAGGTCAAAGAAAACTAGTGTCCTTCCCTTCCTCCCCATTATTACCCAATGCATCCAAAAACTGCAAAAGAAGTTACCTACCGGATTCAGGAGAATGGTGAGAAAGAGTTCACCTCCTCGGATACTTTTGTCCAGCTCCTGAGGACCCCCAGGATATTCCTTGTAAAATATAGTATGAGTGAAAAGGCCACAGGTCTGTCGAGGGAGCACCTGAAAACAAAACAACAGCACCATTGTGATATTAATGTATTTCTGCAAATTTACCCCAGCACATTCACTGTCATCCCTCCAGCAACTCGAACAAAGCTGCAGCCTTTCCCACTCTGTAACCTGGCGTTTTTATGGCCTCTTGTGCACCTTCTACACTCTCACTGTAAGCTAAGGCAGTCCTGCAGATGTGATTTCTAGATCACAGCTGCAGAGCTGCATCACATGTTCTGAGCTTTCATGCAAACTGCTTTAGCCAGCTCATCCAGTAATAATTAAGGGCTTGTTTCCTGGCATTTGGAAGAGGAAGAAAGAGCTAAACCTCTCTTCTTCCCTTAGCAAGGTTAGTTTATTAAAGGATAAATAGTGCTTCCTGGCCATCTTCACTATTGCAGACAATTAATCTTAATGTTCTTGACACATTGAACTGATTTTTCTCAAGGCTATGAACCCCAAATGAGCTGTGGCTTTACGTTTTCCTCAGTCCAACATTACACGTTATACTACATATTGTGTGAAAATGAGTGAAGCCCTGATTCCTGCTTGTGAAATGTGTCCAGGACTGGTGGAGCGCTTGTATGAGACTGGCCTGAGGTCAGGTCTCCATCCTATCATCAATTACAGGACTGTGTGTCAGAAACCTACAAGCTAGCAGATGTGGGGAAATAAACAGATCTTGGAAAACTAGATGTTTTAGTTATGTTATTAGCTAGTTACAATTGAAAGGCTCTGGTGCAGCAAGTAGACAACAAATGTTAAGGCTTACAGATACTGCCTAATATATGCAGAGACACAATTCACCTGGGCTAGGCCTTTTGTTTCCCTGCAGTCACTGTTTTTGATTTTCTTTTCTATTTGGTTAAAGCAACAAACAAAGCCTGCATTCAGCAAACCATTTTAATAACTGTAAATGCCTTGCTGAATTTGAGTCTATTCCAATTGTAATTGGACTCTGTGTAAACTTGTTTTTTTTTGATTAAGACATGTTTCTTTTGTCAAAATGTTTATCCCCTAAATGAGACTTTATATGCACAGGCAATATTTGCATCAGCTGGGGCTTTTGTTTGGTCCCAGAACCTGGCTTTCAAGTATTTCTTGCTTTGTTTATGCATATACATGTATAATTTTTGCAGTTTCCTTTCACCTATTTCAGTCACATGATCAGGTCCATCATAACATTTTTCCTCCAAGCTGATGGCTGGTAGGATGGGTTAAATAATTCTGCACATTTTCCTGCCCTTTGAGCAGCTGAAGTATGCAGGTAAAGCATGCTCTTCTCACCCCAATGCATGGTATGGAAGAGCCAGGCACATGTGTGGTCACTGGTTCTTGGGAGCTTTAGGAGTGCAGCTCCTAAAAGAAACCTTGGCCCCAGAGGAGTGCCATGCTTGCTGGAGGAGATTACTTACACCTGTTCATCTTCCCAGGTGGGAGGTTTCTAATCCTTTCATGCATAAAGATGAACCAGACCTTGAAACATAGGTCTTAAGCAGTTTAATGAATTTCAAAATATGTGTTTATACTTTGGTTGATAGTTGATTGGGCTACAAATATACTTAGTTTCTGAGGATTACATTTGCAGTTGCCTCAGTTTGTGTGACTTTTTTAAACTGGCTGCCTAACAAATGCACTCTTTTGGCATCTTTACAAGTCCTCGATCACAGAGAATTTTAATGATTGCTGTAAAACTTGAAGCATTTGGTAAAAATAGCATACTTTTGAGTCACTTAAAGTAATATTGCTATGAAGCATGGAAATGTAGTGTACCATGATGCCATTGTGGATGAAGCCCCGTCTGTACCGTGCAGGCTTCAGGTGTGGATATTCTTCTGTGCTGGTCACTCGGATGTGCCAGACCTTCTTCCAGGCTTCATATAGCTGGATGTGAACTGGGTATACCCCGGAGTGATGTGGAGCCACTGCGTACCCCATGTCAGTCGGTATGCCATGCTCCTGCAAAACAGCAGAGGGAGGGATATATTTAGGAGCAGAAAAAGAACACACAATTATTCAAAGTTCTTTTTTCCCCTGCAGGTCTCAGCATCAGAGAAGCTGTTGTCCTTGGACAGCCTTGTATCTATTTGTATGTAGCACACGATAAAAACAGGGGAGAGATGGAGGGAACTGGAATTACAGTTTGATAACTGCAGAGTGATAAATAATCCTCTTGGATTACATTGTGTTACTGTTATATGGAATAGGTTTGCCTATCTGTTGATTACATATTGTGTGCATTTTAAGATGTCCTATTATTTTGGTTCTTTTTAAAGGTAAACTAGGAAGCTGATGCTAGTTATTTAGTAAGTGATCAAATGGCATTAGAGCAGTAAGCAGAAAAACCTGTTGCTGTGCCATTTATTTTTTGTTTCCTATTACCAGAGTAAGAGAAAGTTGCCTTGCTGATTCAAAACCAACTAACCAACCAAACAAAAACCATATATCCCCTATAGCTTCTGAATCTGCTTATATTTTCCCATGGCATTAGGGTAGTGGCAAAAATGCTAGACTGATAGACTTCTTTTTTTTTTTTTTTTTTTAAATAAATATTTATTTAGTTCAGTTTCTATGAGGAAATATGTGCATTTTCATGGATATAATCTATAGGCTATCTTGAAAGTATATTCTGATGAAACAGTGAGGAGGTTATATGCAGGCAGAATTAATTAAGAAAGTCACTTGAATGTGAGTGTACTGGTATGCTGGGCATGTGCCTTCACTCACAAATATCTCCTGCCTTGTTCTGCTCCTAATCTCTCCCATTCACACGGGCTGTCTGAAAACCCCATCTGATGGGGTTATCTGATGGGGCCAGTTAACCACCTTTAAAGACTGTGATGTTTTTAAGAGATCAAATTATTTGATCAGGTCGTTAATTTTGTTGGTCTGAGTGATGTTCAGAATTGTACACAGCATTTCCTCACCAGCTACAGCCAGGAAAAAAGGCTATTTTCTGCCACTTCTCCATCGCCCCTTCAGACCCCTCAACTTCCAAGCCCTTTTCAGCTCTACCATGGGATCTCCAGATCTGTAAGCTGTCACACTGCTGTGGCTCTTGCAGGATCACTTTCTGTGCTCTGGGTGTTTACTGCATCTGTTTTATTCCCAGTACTACACGGTGTGGGACAATGTCTGTGGCATCAGCTCTCAATGTTGCAAAACTTCCTCTCTTTTGCTATCCTATGGCTTACTAAAATCACTCCCTTCTCCTTCCAGGAGAACAGCTACATCAGCCATTTGCTCATATATAACTAATACAGCTGAAAATGGTTAAAATGTGAGATAATGTGTTTGTCCTTTCTCTTGCCCATGTTATCTAATAACTTTATCTAATTACTTCAACTCTGGGAGTGGCAGATTCTGCTGGGCATCTTCAAGTGCTTTGCAAAGAAAGGCTTTTGGGTCATTGACAAAATTAAACTAACCCTATGAGGAACACTTGCTCATACACGACGTAATGCAACCACTTAAAATTATCCATTGCTTATTAGTAATTATCTTAGGTTACCAGATGATGGGGAAAGGAGGGATGTGTAAAAAGAAACCAAAACTCATTCTTTTGTAATTTACTGAGAGAAAAGTATAATTTCTGCTTATTAATGTTACATACCTGAAACGCATTAGTCAGTTTAAGGGTGAGCTGTACAGTAAGTGTCAACTCCTTCTTTTTTTCTCTTTTCTTTAAACATATATAAAGGAGTAAGTTATATCTAAGGGGTTTTGAAAAGTCTGGCTATTTATTAACAGAATGCCTGAGTGTATGATGCTCACAGTTGGATGGATATACTGTATTGACGTGAATTCTGCAAACCTTCACCAAAACTTGTTAGGGAGTATACACAAATGTAAAGCAAGACTGTCTTGAGATATAGGTAATGACTACTGCTGTGAATATGTCCGAAAGTAGGTATCTGGATGAATACATGTAAAATCCTATTTATCTACTTACTATTTGCAGCTGTTATTGCCATAGAAACAGCATGGTGAAATGGTAATTTACCATTCACAAATATAATAAGGCAGCATATTGTAAGTTCTCAATATAAAAAGCTAATTAGCCTCTGAATAAACCTGGGCACTACTTAGTTCATCACATAAATACACGTCAGTCACTCAGACACCCAATACAACTTTAAGAAGGAAAAACTAAGGCATAATCAGATTTTCTTTGACCAGTTCCATGTTCGATTTACTTGGGTAAATTAAATATATATCCTCTTTTAGTGATTTCTGTTGCTCTGTTTTCTTTTTCTTATTTTGTTATTGAATTTAGTTTAGGATTGAGAACTAATGTGTTAAAGGGGGAACATACATTTGAGTCCAAGAAGGACTTGATCCAAACTGTCACACAAAATGGGAGATGCCATTTTGTCTATTCTAAGGAACAATTTCCTACAAAATTTCATCAGGTTATTTTTATATTCAAGACCTTGTGCATTTATTTGCATAGTTTGGGAAAACTTCTGTACCTTTCTGGCACTGAGAAGAACAGTATCACATTCTTGAGCATGCTTTATCTGGGACCACAGCCATTGTTTTTGTACAGGTTAAATTTGCTTTGCTATTTCTCTTGTGCATTGAGTTCCAACTGTAATTTAAGTGACAGCATAAGCTGAAGCTGCGGTGATGCCTGGATGAGTTCAACATTAAAGGAGAATCACTGTTACAATCTGGGGGTTAGGGGCAAATATTATTAAAATAGTTGCTGCAATTTTAGCAAAAATACCCTTGGTCATCTCTACTTTTTCCCATGTCTTGGTTTGCATCATGGAGTGCACTGAGAGCACATGACCTGCCTTGTTTTAAGGTCTAGACCTGACCAGAAGATGCCCTCCAGGAGCACAACTCATGTCCTGTGGACAACAGTGAGGATGTGGTGTAGAGATTAATTCCAGCCCAACTCTTCCGCTGATGCCTGCATGTGGCCAGCCCATCCCCATCAGCAGATGCTTCATGTGGCAGAGCCCAGAGAGCCATTGTCTCATACTCATGCTGATGCACCCAAGCCAGAGCACTGGGAATTGGAAATTCACAGTCCTGCCAGTGCAGCCTGGCTTGTCTGCACACGCTTCAAAGCTTTCTTACCCAGAGCCCATTGGCAAGACAGGTACTTCCACAGGTGATCTGAAAGGCTGAAGCAATCTGCCAGGGCTGCTTATCTCTCTCAATTATCATCTCTGTTCAAGCAAGTGAAGACTTTTGACCTTCCTATTTGTACAGAAATAAGCTGTATTCGCCATGTCAGTATGTGCTGTGTGTACTCGTTCTGCATTTGCAAAAAAAGTTTCTGATAAAGAATGGATGACAGGTGATGCAGATTAGCACTGCTTTCCAGAGGTAGATGTTTCAAAATGTATGTTTGAGTTCCTATAGCCTTTTTTCTGTGAGCAGATGTTGGAAATTTTAATTAAAGAAAAAAAAAAAAAATCACACACACACACACACACAAAAAAAAAAAAAAAAAAAAAACCAGTGCCAGGAAAATTGGCTATTTATATTAGCAAGATTTTTTTTTTTTTTTTCTGAGAAAGAGACAGTTTTTGATTCTGCCAAATGTTACTTTTCCTTGTTAAAGCACAGTAAGAACTAAAACAGAACAAAAAACATGCTATAAGACTACTGACATTCATTTTTTTAAAGACCACCATTGATTTATTTTACAGAAACATCTGGTACTGGACATTACTGGGGAGAGAATAGAAAAGCTCCCCACACTAGCCTCTTAATTCAGCATATTTTATGTCTACTGTAGATCTTTTCATACAGTAAGTGGAACTGCAGGATTCACTTTGAAGTAAAGAATTCTTAGGTGAAAAAGTTAAAATAACCTCAGGCAACTTTGCTAAAATTTTTGACTTAGTTCAACAGTAGATGATAGAATAAAGGTAGAACTTCATAAGATGCTATCTTCCCAAGTTAAGATTTGCATAAGCTTTGCACATTCCTAGCACTGGGATATATTTCTAATATTGCCACAGATTAGTGAGATTTCCTAGAAGAGATTATATGTTACTATGTAGGTTTAAAATACTTAGTTTCTTTTATTTGATAAATGATTTCACTATGTGCTTGTCAGCAATCATAAAAATGTGTGGTATTCTAACCTTCACGGACATATGATTTTTGTTCTTGTTGTTTATGTTTCTAGATTTTTTTTATTGAATAAACGTTTCATCTTTTAATTTCAGTTCAATTCTAAACTCTTAAAATCTTATTTAAAAGCTCTCTAGCTAGACAAAATGATTCACCAAACAAAAGGTGATTATTATCAAGAGACAGGGTTTGAAGTTGTGAAAAGCTAAAATATTTTTCTTAGTTTTATGGAAGGGTATGTCAGGTTTGAGTGACTATAACTATTACAAAACTGTCTGGGGTCAATGGCCTGCAGGTGCACTAGCTGTGAGAGCACAGAGCTTGTTTTTATTTTACATGGTAGAGGAGCATGCTGTGGACAAACATTTTGCCATGGATGACTGTCACAGGATTAGGTCAGTTCAGAATTGTGGATTTATCAAACTGAATCCTGGCTCCTAGTTCTATCCCCGTATTTTTTCCATAAAGTGTGACAAACCTCTTACTAGTTCTGTATGTTAGTATTCGTTTTGCATCTCTGTTGTGTGCTCACTTGGCAAGTGGCTGTAGGGTGCCCATCCGGTCTAAGCAAAGCAGGATCTCTGCTGTAGCTGTCAGATACAGAACTGGCAACCACGTGGGAAGGGACAGCACAGCAGACTGCCAGGTACCACCACAACTCCTATTCCAAGTCTGCTCCTTCTCTGTGTGTGATACTAACAAAAGCTGAGAAAGGAGAGGAGCTCTAGTGATTTGCTTCCAAAGCACGTTCCTGATATGGACAAAAACGCTAATGGAGATCGACAATTCAGGAAGAACCTTGAAGTCAGGCAGAATAAATCTCATCCTGTTTGTACAGGGAAACATTATCCTATATATGCAGAACACTTTTAGAATATTTTTAGAGGCAATCTCTAGTGAGCATCTCTAATTCCCAGCGTTAACTACAGATATTAATAATGGGACAAATTAGACTCTTTCATCACACGTAGGAGCTTTGCATTTCATATGTGGTCGCGGGTGTTTTTATTCTTGTTATTTAATTGGTATATTAAAAGCCCATGGTTTCTTTGTGGTTTGGGCAGTTCAAGAGTTTTAGGCTGAGGATGTGCTAATGTTAATCTGGTTGGTTTAGAAACAGGAAATTGAATCCAAGGAGTGATACTAGAGAGGGTCTAAATGGATTTGTTTTGTATATGTATCTCTCTGAATTGATTTGTTTGTGTATGTGTATCTCACTTGTTCATATCAGATCATAGCTCCATTTTTACAGTTGATGATAATTTTTGCTGTATCTCTACCATGCTTTGGGTGTATGTGCTCACAAATGAGCACAGAAGATAATTACTGAACAAATAAATCAAGGGACAAAATAAAGAGCTTCAGGCTTTGGTTTAAAAATATTCTACCTTTTCTAAGATAAAGATGCACAAGAGGGGGAGGAAGAATATCTTGTGATTAAAGGATGGCAGTGAAAATCAGAACTTGATTTGTTTTATTTTCTGAATGTGCTACAAGAGATTTCTGCTTGCACAATTGTTTACCTCTGTATCAATTACATAGCCTATAAAAATGCAAGAATAATAGTACTTGAGATGCTATCAGTTTGTGAAGCTTAATCCAGGGCTTAATCCATTAGTATCAGTAAAGGATTTGGGGTTCCTCTAATAGAAGAAGAAACAACAACAACAAAACAACAACAAGAATTATGTCAAAACAAACTTATAATCAAAATAAATGTAATTTTCCTTTAGCTGGGTTTTGAAATATACCATCCACATTTACAGAAATATTAAGACATTAAGACATTAACAAAGTTCTGGGTAGTTTGTAAATTACCAGAGTTAAAGTCTATGGCTCTTTTGTTTTGAAGTGTCTAATGGTTTAAGCTTTCTGGTGTAAATCTACACTGATGGGTAACAGAGATTAAGACAGAAATCTACAAAAATGGACTTTACTCTTTGTCTACAAGAAGTGAGAGAAGAATGAAGTTATGAACATACTGAATTAACAGGGGAGCATGAAGGCTTCAGGCTGCCTTCCTCCCCACACAAGTGAAATGTCCTCTGAAATAGCAGCACACTGAGAGGTTGCCTGAAAGCCTACCAGGCGTTTGTTTCCTGTCATTATTCCCTGTTCTCATAGCATGTTCTGCTGCTGTTGCATGCTCCTCCAAGGCTGAGGATATTGCGAGTGCTTAAGATGAGATGTGGAAGCAAGGGCAGTGGAGGTGGGTGGTGGCAGCTGCAGGACCACTGCTCAGACACGCATGGACGAGGATTTTTTTACAAGGACACTGTTCCAGGTATGTAAAACTTCCCATGTTTCCTGTCAGGTGAAGAACAGTGGGGCAATAGCATTTATGAAAGATCTCAGAAAATGTCTTCCTCTCACCAGCTAGGTGTGGAACAGCAGGAATGGCGAATGTCTCTGTGACACATAACATTCTGAGTGCTTTTATTAGAGGTGGTCTCCTTTAATTCACAAGCAGCTCACAAGTAAGGGATTCCTTTAAAGACTGTTGATTTTATTAAGCCTGAGCTCCACAGAGGTATAATTGAAATCAAGGCAAATCAAGGGAATTGGATACCTAATTGGCAACTAGTTGGATGTATACAAAACTGTTTAGATATCTGACTTTCTACATGTATTTTGTGATGTACCTGTTTGAGGCAGGCTTCAGTTACAACCCCCCAATTTATAGAGCATCACTTTGAGGAATAGACATAGCAGTGTAAAATGGAAAAAAGTGTTTTATCCAGTTGCCAGCTCTAACACCTGCATTTCTTGCCTGTACTCAGCAGGCTGTATGTATACTCAAGCTTCTGCAAACTGAAGATTATGCCTAGTATAAATGCAAGAGCCAGTAAAAATTGTGCTTATGTACATTTGTAGCTCCATATGATATCCATAAAATACTGTGTTTCAGATAAACTGGCTTGTGTTTGTTAAGCTTACTTTAATCCCCAGCACTCATAGATGAACATTCCTTTTATGAAATGTTTTCTCCCAGTGAACAACATCTCTCCCGAGCCTCATACTCTCTTGCATGAAGAAACTGCTGACTGTGATGAGATTTGGATCTTAAAGTCCAGGTTTCCAGTCAGTGTGATGTGTTTCTTCTAAAATGAAAACAACAGGAGGAGCTGACAGGTCTTAATGAGCAAATTTTGTTGTTGTTGTTCTGTGTGTGTGTTTTTTTTTTTTTTTTTAAATGTATATACTATTATTATATTTATTATTATTATTATTATTTTAAATGCTAAATCAACCTTGACTGTTCTTTTTCAGGTATAATGACTTGTTCTCCCATCTTGAAGACCCCATTACCTTCTTACTGTATTTAAAAAATGAACAAAGAAATAAATTAGGTGAAAAATGAATGTGATCATACTTCCAAGCAATTATTGCAACTTTCCTTGCACAAACTGACGAAGTGTTTTCTCTACTTGCAGTTAAAACAGGAGGTGGGGAGATACAGTCAATAAATAGGAAATGCGAGAGAAAATGGTATCAACATCAAGCTGTGTTCCCTTGAGTATAATGCTAAATAAAGATAATAGAGCATAAATAAGATGTATAACACCAAGCAGACCATCTGTGTACTGTTCTGAACCCATAATTTAAATTTGGATCTATGCTGTGAAGTAAAAGAATAATAAGAAGGAGCTTGCACTAATTTTGGAAGACTTATAGAAGTGCAGCTTTAGAAAAGGGAACTCCTTTCCCAAATACGACATAAGGATGAGAAAGAAGGGGAAAGTGCAAAACTGTTCCAGAGTAATGGCTGGGACCTCTGTTATCAGGAAGACAAATTTCTCCCACCGAGTGGACTTCAAAGGAAGCCTTTTGAAAAGAAATGTTCTCATAAGTAAATTGCACAGCTCGTATTGATTCAAGGTTGAGAGGTTGGTACAACCCCTGTCCAAATGTAAGCAGGAAATAAAGCTGTAATAATGGCAACTGTTCTCTGACATCAGCCCCTTATTTATAGGCACCCTAAAGAGACTCTACCCTTCAGTGATGATAGGGAGATGGGCTTTATCTTTCTGTAGCTGAAATTGCAAACACTGTCTTACAAGCCCTCTTTTCTGACTACACTATAGATTTTACTCCTAAAGGTGGTTTGACCTAAAAGGCATCGGGTTGCCTGAAAATAGTAGAATTTCCCTGTAGGTTTAATGATGAATGGACGATGTGTATTTGAGATACAGATTATTTAAAAATTACTCTTGCATTTAAAATCTCAGCTGTATTTAGTTCCCTTAGGACTCTTTGCAGCAGCTTGCCCTGATCACACAAAATGAATGAACAGGCCATGCCAGGAATAAAAACTGACAGTAACACAGACCTGTGGAAAGGAAAAGTCATCCAAAATACCTCTGTGCTAATACCCTAGGAGATGGGAAGGGGGGAAGTCTTGAGAGAAGAGTAAACAGTTAAGCCATTTTTAATGAATGTGCTTTAAAGATTGTTAGGAAAATATTTTCATAAACAAGGGAATAAATTTCTTCCAACTGCTTGTTTAGGCATCTGCCTTTGCTTGGTTTCCTGATCCATCTTGGCTTATGTCAGGGATGGGGATAAGGGGCAGCTGCTGGCTGGCCTTTCTGAGCGGCAAAGGGCTGAGATCTCTGTCCCCTAAGCAGTAGAGAAAACAACACAGTGTTGATCTGCTCTTTTGGGTAGCACTAGTTACTTGGCATTCCTGTGCCTTGTCAAAGACCACAGTGTCTTTTCCAAAGAGAGCATTTACAGACTTTAGCTTTCTTTGTCATGCTGCATAACCCAGTAGAATTATCCTGAATGGACTCTGAATGGTTTCCACATGACCTCTGAGTACAAGCACTCTGAGCTCTGGGCAGTGCTAGAAGGATGGCTCTTGTAAGTTAACAACACAAACAAGCAAAAATGAAAGATCATTATCTATAAACATTAGTAACAGGTTAGCTATGTAAAAAGCATATTTTCAAACAGGTCATCTAAAAAAAGCACTCTGAAATCCAGCAGCTTCACTTATTTACCTCATTAGCTTCAAGATTTCTCACAAACCATATATAACATTTCACATAGTTCACTGGAACTTTCTCCCTCACCTCTGAAGATGTTTGCACCAGACTTCAGGAAGCTGATAACCTGTGTATAATCCCCTTCCTAAAGCTCAAAAGGCCAACTGACATCTGCTGAGATTTCACTGCTTCTGTTCCCTATGGTCTTGCAAGGCTGCTTCC
Organism: Aythya marila; assembly: GCF_965140915.1. Classification (NCBI taxonomy): domain Eukaryota; kingdom Metazoa; phylum Chordata; class Aves; order Anseriformes; family Anatidae; genus Aythya; species Aythya marila. The sequence goes on along the minus strand of NC_139045.1, from coordinate 2,357,106 downwards.
TCTCCAGAAAGCCTGTGCCAGAGAAAAAGGCTATGGCAAAATTCAGCCCAAGTTTGAGTCATGGAAGGTTTTTTGGGGCTGGCTTTCCAATCTTGCAGTCTTATTTCTATACCTATGTAAGCATACATATAATATATGCTTAATAAACATTAATATATGCTAAATAAACATTATAACTATGCTTTCCAAGTTATATATAAAGGTGAAACTTCTGGTAACTTTTACTTACTAGTGCAAATTCTTTGTTGAGGATCATCTGCTCCACCAGTGATGACTCATTGTGGAAAAGATGAGGCTGCATGTGACTCCACATATGGGGAAACCACCAAAACTCATCCACAGATCTCAACAGCAGGTCATCGCCTGCATCTTCCTCTTCAGTCCCTGCAAAAGAAAAAAAAGAATAGAAAAGTAACAGCAGAAAATGCCCATACTATTATCAATATTATTTGTTTTTCCCCTCAAGACAGAAGCTGCTATAGAACCTGATGACTTTGGCTCTGATTTCTCACCATGCTACGGACAAGCTCTAGCATATCACAGGAGGAATAAGACATACTATGTGTGCTAGCTGACTCTATTCCTGATGCTCTGATAATTGATAGTAATTCTAACAGGAACTGAATTTTTAGGGTGGATTGTTGGTCTATGTAATATGCAAGTTTTTAGTTCAGGCTCCCCATGAAGACGGAGGATTGGATGGACTTGTACCCACCTGCCTTGGTCTCAGTGCGTACTGCACAGCTGCAGCTGGCCAGGATGGCATTGCAGAGTGCTATGTACCAGAGTTCTGCTAAAACCCAAATTCACTTATACATGTGGCTACCCTGTAAACCTCAGCAAACAGAAATCGGATCGTTTCTGGTAAAATGTGAAAGAAGTTTGCAATAGTTTCAAATATGAATAGGTAAAAACCATGTAACTAATTGCAAAAGAGTTCCTGTGTTTCCTATGGTTGAGTGTTCCATTATTGCCACATTTAATCTCTAAGTAAAAAGAATAAAAATTCCTGTGTTAGTGAAGAGTATCTGCTTCAGGCAGAAGCAAGCATGTGTGGTTATAACAAAGCAAACCTTCCATTTGAGAAATTATACAGTGCTACTTCCACCGTCCGCAGCACACATCTCCAGTGCTTTTTCAAACTGGGGAGGCAAAGTTACATTTCACTAAATTCACCCTCAGATTTCTGAACAATATTGAGTTTATTGCAGCCTCCTGTCTTGCTCCTTTATCAGTTTAATTTAAATACTTTTATTTAGCTCCAAAGAAATCATTGTCGATATCAGTCTACTGAGGCAAACATAGCTTTCTTTTTACAAGCCTCTCAATGTTTGCAAAATGCATTGGAAGAAAAGATTCCATAGATGTTACTGTTTAATTCTGTGGTATGAAGCAGGAACACATAGAGATGTGCACGAACTTCAGCTCTTTATTTTTCACATCTGCAAATGTATTTTGAAGAACGGTGCTGCACAAGGAGAGCATTACTTTGAAACTTTCTCCCAGTGTCAATGAATTTACTCCCCCCCATAGCACTCTGCAAGTTCTAAGAATGCATAAAGTTGCTCCCATGGATGGGAGTGCTTCTGGAAAAGAGAAAACAACCTTGTTTGCTAGGTTGCATCTGTTGAATGACTGCTGTCTTGTTTCTTGGGGTATGTGGTTCACTTGCACCCACCTGAGGAAAGGTGATCAGAGGGCAGAAACTTAATGTAGGGTTTCAAAACAGGGAGAAAAGGATAAAAGTCTGTGTAGCCATTGAAGAGCACTTTGGTAACCCAAAGCTAGAAAACTGAAGTTATGAAAAAAAAAAAAAGTGCATATTTCAAGTATATAAAGAACTATGATCATTTGACATAGGATTTAGGTCAATGGATAATTTAATATCTTATCATCATTTAAAGTAGAGTTTGGTTCTTGAAATAAATTATTCCAATATCACATTTTTTCCATACTAATTTATTTGTGAATTTAGATACAATTCACCAAATTTTGCAATTTATGTTTTTCTTCATTATTATAAAATTATTATAGCAAAGATAAAACAAAGTAAAGCATAACACTTTCAAGTTTATAGAAACAAAAGCGCCCTGTAATGTCAGAACTAGAACAGGAAGGTTTGAAGTTTAACACTTGGTAGAGATTTCACTTTTTGGAGGATAATTTTCTTCACAAGCCTTTAAAAAAATGTTGTTTAATTTTTATAAATTCTTAAGTGGATGTATTTAAAAAAATCAAGGGTTTAATGGAACATTTATTAAGTGCTTATATTGTTTGAATATTTTTTCCCAATCCTTTATTCAAAGTATTGAAAGCAAAACAAGGAATTGTGAAGTTTTAATTTCTTGTATAATCAGTATTCTCTGTGTTACTTCCTACCTTAATTTTTATATGAAATCTGAAAATTGCAACAGGTCTACAATCAAGGAGGTGAACATATATCTACTTTGAGAGACAGTATGCACTTTGCAGAGGTAGGTAATAATTCAAAGTTTGATTGCACATAATAAATAATACTACATTTTAAAGTTACAGCTGTAGCTTAGGGGTCTCTTGAGCTCAAAACTGAAACTAAGTTTGAAGTTGCTATCAATAATCTTAGAAATCTTAAGTGCAAATAATGCAAATCCTGAGAACATCATAATTTCTATTGCTACAGCATAAACAAGAGGAAGATATTTGGTAAAACTGTATAACCAAGAGGTTTTTTTGTTTTTGTTTTTGTTTTTTTTTTGTTTGTTTGTTTTTTGTCATGTATACAGTGCTTAGTTTACCTGTGCTACAGAAGAAAACATTGGTGGCATTAAGATGCAGAGCAGTGAGGCTGATTTGTCAGTTGTACTGGTATGAAGGCATACCAACTAGGATTGGTATTTGTAGTACAGATGTCAGCAACATCTTTCGATGAAAATGTATAACTGTATAATCTGCCAGCACAGTCCCATGCTCATCTCCCTCCTGTAGTTTTAAAATGATCCAAGTTTTTCGAAAGGAGAGCAAAATTACACATTAAGGAAGTCAATAAGGCACAGCAATCTCAGTGCGCTAATAAAGCATGTTGAATACCTGATACTAAAAGCCTCTCTGGGTAAACAAACTACATTGACAGTAATTAAAGAATACCTTTACATGTTTTATTTATAATGAGTCAATAAAGTATATATTGCATAGAGAATACTTTGGAATCGTTCCGCTAAGCTGATATGACAAAATGCTGCCACTGACTTGTAAATGAAGTGCTCACTTAAAATCTCAGATGCTTCACTGAGTACAGAGAGAAGCGTGTCCCTTAATGGAGGCAATGGCATGCTTCAACTCATTAAGTAGTTTTGTGCTATTTTGGTAAGCCTTGAGATCCTTCGGAGCACATACACACTTGCACGTTTGCCTATTTTCTCTACAGCAGCAGTAAATCTGAAATTGGTCAGTGTTATATCAGCTGGGCAAGCGAACCTGTGGACTGGTATGAACAGGCTTCACTAAGAAACAGTAATGGCATATGGAGGCCATTGGGACTGACAAAGAAAAAATCTATGGGAAGGTCAGGGGATTGATTTGGTAGGAAGGCTGCGTATTTTGTGCCAGCCACTGCTCAGGATGTTGTAATATTTGTAATAAATTATCTCCTTTCCCACCTCCTCCCTTTCTTGAATTATCTTTCTCTGTGGTGGCCACTGAAAAGACTGATGCCAGCTTTACTCTGTAGATGGCCACAATATAGCAGCATCCTGCTTTCCTGCTTTAGAGTGGCTCAGAGCCTTGGGCTATTTTTGTTTATTTTGCTGTATTACGTGTATGTCCAATTAATCTCCAGAAGGAATAACTATACAGGCAGGTCAAGATGAAGTGAGCAGAATACTGAAGGTCTGTCTCCGAAGTTGCTCTCTAATCACAGGTCTGCCACTGGCTTGTTATATGACTCCGGGCAAGTAATTCCATCTCTCTCTACCTCTCATTTTTCTCAGACCCTGCAACCTACATCTTTAGTCTGTAAGGTTTCCTGGGCAGCAGTTGCCTAGCATTATGTGTCTGCATGAGGGGAAAACATCCTGGACTTTCAGTGGTGCCTGAGAACAACAGTGATACAAATAAATAATTTTGGTTTCCTTCTCTCTACTTATCCTTCAAAAGGCTAATCATGTCCCCCTCTCCCAGGGTCTTTTGTACTCTTCTAACTCGTAGTGAAATGGAGACATAAGAGGTGGATGAGCTCACCTGCATTGCATTCAAATACTGGTGAAAAAGGGAGTATTGCTGCACCTATGCTGCAGTGGGGGACATTCAGCTGGCTGCCCTGATCTGCAGCTACTTTGTGGCCTGTTAGAGCTTGGACTGCATCATTCTTAGCTTTTAAACTTCTTTCATCTTCTTGCTGCTCCAGTGCCTCCACCTCTCCTCTAAATAAGCTTCTTGGCCTCCCTAGCATCATTCAGGCAAGGAGTGTCATTAGATGTGGCTGAATGTGTTGACAGCTGAGAATTTTGGAGTTGGTCTTCAAAGGTGAGAAGAGTACAGTATAAGGCTTGGAAAGGAGAAGGACAGTAGATGTTTCCATCATTTCAGTGAGTCACTAAATGTGTGTCTTTTTTTTTTTTTTTTTTTTTTTGCCTTGGCAGCACTAGGGAGCAATATGGCTCAGCAACAGCAGAAGGAAGCCTGAGTGGAGCAGCACCAAATCGCTAAGGAGCAGGTGAAGGGACAGAGGAGAAAAAAAAACAAAGGGGGGACATTACACTATGGATAAATGGACCAACAGAGAGAAAGGAGTCATAAACAGGAGATGTAAAAGCACCTAATCTCCACAGAGACGTGGTGCTTGTGTGCAACATTTTATTGCATGCAGTACAAAGGAAGCAGGGTTTCAATATCCATTTAATACAAATTTCTTTTCATCCTGTTTTCCTTTTTCTTGCAATAAGAATGAATTTCTGAATTGAATGATTCTACCTTTGTCATCCCTCCCAATTGCAGACCACTGAGCTAGATTACCTTTAGTCTTAGCAAAATCAAATTTATCCTGTTAAAATACTTCTGTCTCTTTAGGGGTTATGAGACCTTTTTTTTTTTCCAGTGTTTTATATTTCATCATACCTGCCATAGTGGTAAAACCCTAGTATGTCTTCTCTGCTGTTCTGCATTGTACAGAATTATGGAGATCTTAGCAGTTCCTTTGCTTTCTTTATAACCCTAAGGTTTACTACCACACATCTTTCAGAAAAGCACCAATGACATCTACGTATTCCTAAGAACCTCATCCATAGCCTACCTAAGAACCTCATCCATTGCCTACCATTGTTCCAGTGGGCAGTGAATGAGACCCTGGATGTTAAAATATTGGAGCACATATTGGAGACTGCTCCGCTGAGTTATTGTTTTATTTTAAAAGGGCATGTTTAAAGCTAGGTTTAAAATCCTGTCACCTATTTATCTGTAGCTACCTGAGAGCATGAAGTTCCTTCTTACCTGTGTGGTAAAATTTTCCTGAAAATCCAAGGTTGAAGGTAAAATTTGCAACCTGAGTGCGCAGTAAATTTTGAGTCTCTAGTAAAGCCTGAAATAAATAAGAAATTAACATGCATTTAGAAAAATGAATATTATTTTTTTGTATGCCTCATTTTAAAAATTGTGTCCAGCTGAGAAGATACAACAAAGAAGATCTTATTAAATGTTTCACATTTTATTTTAGGGTCATTCTTATTTTTTCCCTCCTTTCCTTCCTTCCTTCCTTCCTTCCTTCCTTCCTTCCTTCCTTCCTTCCTTCCTTCCTTCCTTCCTTCCTTCCTTCCTTCGTTTAAGACTATTACAGTTAGCCTAATTTTCTGCATCAGAGTTTGATGATCTAGCAATTCTAGTAGTAGCATCTAAGTACTGAAGTACATGATGGTTTTATAACATGGACAAAGATACTACGTATTATTTGCAATGATCTATGGCAGGACTTGAATCCAGTCAATTGAGAGTCTGCAATATACTAAATCTCTAAGTCACACTTATTTCGGGTTATTAATAAAATGATAAAATGTGCTTAATCTACAGAGTAAAATCAGGAATACTGCCTGCCATCCAGATGTGGAGGCATTAGGATTTACTTACCTGCAGAAACTGTTTTGATTTTGTTTTGATTTTGTTTCATTGTTTGATTGTTTCTTAAGACCTAATTCAGGATTAAGTGTGAAACTCCAATTTTAACTTATGGTAGAAGTAACGTCCATTTTTCTCATGTCTGAAATTAAATCCCTGTTTATTTTTATTCTCTTCATGAAAAAGATAAGACTAGTTTAAACAAAACAGAGGAAAAGGTCTTCATCACCTACCCAGTTTTTCATGGACATATTTCCAACCAACAGAGAAGAAGATAGTGGTTCAGCCTGCATGAGCTATCCACCTCTATTGTTAGGTTGTCAGCTCTGAACTGCTTCTAAAGATAGTCCTTGCTGCTCAGATGTCTGCTTTGAATCACCAGCCCACATAATCTGGACGTGCTACATATGCAAGATGGATAGTGCATTTGTCTCCCTATTGGTTTTGCCAATGTTGAATGGGTTATAAGCTCTATTTTCATCAATTTTCCATGTCTCCATTACGTGGCTCTTGAGAACTTTTCCCATTATCTATTAATAACATTTCTATTGATTGAATGTTCATGTTCTTGCACAGTTCAAATACAAAGTGAACGAAGTGGCTTACACACAGTCCAAGTCCACCTAATGTTTTCTTTCATTTGAAAAGATTACATTTCATATGTTCATTAGGAATTTCACTTAACAGTACAGGAAAATAGCACCATTTTTTTTTGCTCAACCTACTGGTATATGGCAAGAAAGAAAGGAAGAAATAAAAGAAAAAATTTAAAAAAAGAGAAAAGAAAAGAAAAAGCAAAAGACGGAAAGGGAGGAAAGAACAAATGAGTGACTTGTAACCAAAAGCATAGTCAGTCATATAGTTAGTCCACTGTAAATGGTGAATCAGTGGGTTAAGAGGCTGATCTGCAGATAGGTGGCCTATGCAATGTTAATCCGGACTAGAGCTAAACAAAACAGGTCTGTGGTGGCACAATGTCTCATATTTCCTTTTCACTGCAGCTACTGTCAGCATTTGTTGTAGGCCATTAATTTCCTAAATGTACTGACTACATGCTAATTACAATGTACACTTAAACACCATGCATGTTGGAATATTGGAATACAAGTCTCCTCAAAAGCTTCAGCTAAGAGTTCCCTTCTGTAATGGCATCATTTGGGTGCCAGGCAGCTCAGGAGTGTAATAAAAAAGATAGCCAGAAAGTGGCCTTCCTTCCTTGTTTGTTTGTTTGTTTAAATAGAAACATTTATTGGGTGTTAAGGAAGATGTAAAACAGTGTTTATCAGTGATAGCTGCATACCTTGCTAAAAGAAAGGATAAAGCAATCTAATAGCGGTAAGCTGTATGCTTGAGCATTGCATATTAAGATAGTGGTATGGTTTCCAGCTTGTATTGCCAGGTATTTAATAAATTGATTATTTCACTCCTGTGACAATTTCACATGTCACTCTATCTGCATGCTACATAACAACTAAATAGTCACCAAAACATAAAACCTTGGACATTTACAACACCGCTAGTTAAAACATTGAGGAAAATCCCCAGCTGATAAAAACTGGCAATAAACTGACAACATTAAGGTCATAAGCATAGAATCTGAGTCATTATATTTTCGAACATAATTTTCCAAGCTACAAAGAGCATTTTATATATGTTGAGAAAGACTGATGGGCTGAGCAAAATCAATTCAATTTTCCTTTGAAGAAAGATCACCTTGAGAAATTATTATCGCTTAACATATAGTACAAGAAAGTATGTGAAATAAACATCATATCAGTTTATTTTTTCTCTCCGATTTCCCTCACACTCATGTCTCAATAAGATCACAAAACTGGAAGACAGGCAGAAGCCTTCCATCCCAGTGAGGTCTCATTAAAAACACAGAGTTAGGATTAAGATGTAAATCCTGTAACCTGCAGTGTGTCAAGCATTTTTGTCTGTCTAAAGGGCAAACCTGTCACTCAGACTGGATTTGGCTTGCTCCTGAAGTCTTGGTTTTATTGCAATTTCCATATACGCATATCAATTTAGATGATATGTGGCTAAACTTCATTTTCATGACCTCACCCCTGTTTAATTCTAAGAAGATATTGTCAGCTGAGTCCAAACATTTTGTCACTGCTTGCCTGTCTGTATAGAAGGGGAGATTTCTTCCATATCCTTAATATCAAAACCAGTACCCATTTAGGTAATTAGGGTCTATCATGCCTATTTTAATTAATATATATTTTCAAGCAATATTGCTAATTACTCACACACTACTCTCACTGGTAATTCTAGAGTAAATAATGAGAACTTTGTCTCCTGCAGGTACAGACCTTAACAGCACACAGCATAGAAAAGTACTGTGGCTGGAAAAGAGCAGACAAGTTTCTTTCATCAGCCTTCTTGCACATTCATAGGTCGTTTGTTTGTCTGCTTGTTTGCCTGTTTGTTTGTAATGCTGAAGCAAGGATAGCTGTTGCATGGGCAGGAACAGCGTCTCTGGGGTTCCTGGATGGTGCCGCCTGGAGGATCTGTGTGTCCCTGCCATCCGGTGCTAGAAACCTTTCCGGGACTCGAGATGCAGAGGGTATTTATTGTATTCTAAATGCATTACAGAAGGGTTTTGCAGGATGAAGAAGGATTATTGAATTTTAACAGCTGGAAATCACACTGAAGACCAGGTGTGAATACAGCTATTCACACTGTCTTGCCACCCCGGCTCCCCTTGGCAGCCCTCCTTCCCCAGAGGCTCACCCATCCCCATCCCTGTCCCCTCATGTGGTGATCCTGGGACTCAGATAATTTTTTTGGGGGGGAGAAGAGAGGAATGTGGGAGAAAAAGCATGACAAATCTTGTAGAGAAGATTTTGCCTGGATATTTCCACTTCCCACAGCATTTAATTCTTATCTGCCAATATACATTTTTTCCTCAGAGTCAGTGGGATTATTCCCTCTGCTCCAAGTACTGCGGTTTAAGAGTTGTAAGTAGAGGATGTCTATTCGCTTGTGAAAATGCAATTAGCATTTTGCCATTGAATGCATAGAGTTGCATTAAATCAATAGCTGTAACTCACCATTGCTGTTTTGTTGAACAGTTAAATTAACCATGGTAAATAATTACCATTTCCCAAGAAAAGAACCACGGAGCACGTTTGCACATGGACAAGGTGGCATGTCTCAGTCCCAGGTTAAGCAAATAGTCTTTTTTGTTTGTTTGTTTGTTTGTTTTTGTTTTGTTTTTCTTAAGTATTCCAAGTTATTCTTTCAAATACAAAAACTTCATTGCCAGGAATCTCTCCAAACTTGTGGCTTCATTTTATTAATTGATTCTTTGTTTTGTCAATAAGGCTTCTCTCTGTGACATCTACAAGATACAGTTTCTTCTTTATATTGCATTTACATTCAGCAGTATCTTGCATTAATCCATATAATTACCTTTTGTAGTTTTGAAGTTGTCATGTCTTTATTCTTCATAATTGGTGCATCTATTAAGCAGAAGTGATATTTTCCTGCTATGTCCTTGTTAATTATAACTCTATCCTTCATTTACATAATAAACTTTTTGGGGCGATTTCTGCAGTAACATTTCATGGCTAATAGGAAGCAATTTGCTTTCCTTTATTAAGTACATTAAAACTTCATGCCCCAGACATCATTGACTGTAAACATTTGATTCTGCTCAAATTTAATGCACCAAGGCATTTTGCTCTGCCATATTAGGTTTATTTATGTGCTATGTTCTGGATTGTTAGCTGCTAATGAGACTTCAGTTCTTATTGCTCTAAGGCCTGAACACTAACCTCATTTTAATGAGTTCATTATTTGCTGCCTTCTGAATGGAAGACAACAAATTTTCCTTTTAATTAAAGGTCAAAACACCTCTGGCTAAGGAAAGTGAAGAGGTTATCAAATCCTTAGAGAAGGCAAAAGAATGACTTTTTCTGATTTTGATGCCAAGCATGGGCAGGCCAGGCTGAGGTAGAAGGTGTTTCTCGGGGGACCAAAACTCCAAATCTAACTAAGCATGGTAGCAAGTGTTCCCAAGACATGGTTAAAAAAAAAAAAAAAAAAAAAAAAAAAAGTCATCCAAAGTAATTACAGAGGCTTTACTCCTAACCCAAAGATCTGTGGATCAATACTACTGCGAGAACATGAGCCCTTGTTGCATGTGTGATGATTTATAGGGTGCAGAGGACAGATGCCATATTAATTGAGCCAACAAAATCTAATCTCATACATCTTATTGGGGAAAAGTGATGCAAATGTGGTCAGTGCTGGGGGCTGTTTATAGTGAGGCAGATACATGCAACTCTGCATATGTGTGTGCATATGCAGGTAAAGGGATAGGTAAACCCCTTCTTGGAAAATACAGGGTGGGAATTTTAGTGAAACCAAATAATGGATTAATTAAAGGAATTAAGATGCAGCCCTTAACCTTTGTCTAGCATTTTATACCCAGTCACAGGTGCATCTCTTGTTTGTGAAGTTGCTCACCCCACAGCTAGTGGTGTTAGGGATATGAAGAGCATTTGTTAAGGAAGGGACTACTGTCTGTGTGAACAGCTGGTGAAAACCTAACATTTGTTTTTGGAGGAAAAGCCTAACATTTTGTGAAACAGACATTGTTTAGGATGAAACCTAAAATAATCAAAATGTCCTTATATCAACTCTAAACATATTTTCCACAAAAATGAACCAAATTTCCTTACTTTTGGAGATGTTTCAGGGTCCCTCCCAGAAATTGCTGAAGGAATCTGAGAACGTCAGTAGACGTGGAGGATGGGTCCAAGATTTGCATTACCCCACTGGGTAATAGGAAGCCCAACATATCATTCAGGGTCCTGGGCATGCAAGTGGCCTTCCAGAGACAGTATAATGAATGTGATTTTTTTAAACGAGCGAAACTCAAGATCTTAGAAACTGGAGTTCCCACTTCTATGGCAGAGATCTCTGTGGTCAGGGTCCCCATCCTGTGGGGTGCTCCACTAACTTGAGCTGTGGGGGAGTCTAATCCCAAATTACTACAAAGCCTTTCCACAGTGGATGAAAAAGGATGTAGTACTTCCCACAGTTTAGAGGGAGATCAAGTGAAGGAGGGGGAGTTAGGTGTTTCTGCTTTTCAATGTATCTATAATTTGCTGTCATCCTAAATTTTTTCTTTTCCCCAGAACCATTCTGGGAAGCACTTCTGATGCAGAAGGATGTGCTGGTGGCAGGCATCCCAGGACTACACGGCCAAGGTTGCTCTGCCCCATCGCCATATGAAGGATATGACTGAGAATCTTGTCAAAAACGGGCTAACTTTCCATTACTCAAAGTCATTATTCATTTGGGAATGGAATCTAGTGCTGGGTAGTAGTGCCACTGCTGCAGCTTTTTCTCTCTTTTGTGTGTGTGGGCATAAACTATATATATGCTGCCTATATATACATTATTATTTATTTGTATATACTGCAGATACAAAATATATGCAAATATGTAAGTGTAGATATGTTAGAGTAAATCTTCCTACGTATGCTGTTTATATACACTGCTTAGTAATAGTGTTTTCGTCTGGGACAGATTGCCCAGAGAGGCTGGGAAATTTCTGTACTTTGAGATACAAAAATCAGGCATGGACAAGACCCTGCATGGACTGATCTATCTTTCAAGTTACCTCTGCTTTGAGCAGGAGTTTAGAATAAATCACCTCCATAAATTGCTTCCGTCCCAAATTATTTTAAGATTCAATGAAGCTTTCCCCTGTATTTTTCACTTTAAGACAGTTTTCTAAAGGTTCTTTGGTAGCTACTTGTTATTAATACCAAGAAGTCTTTTAATGCATTTATACATTTTTGTTCCTAACATCTGTCTTTAATGTTTTTGCAGTTATACAGCTCTGAGGTTCATTCCCAAGCTGTTCTGTGCAGCAATTTGCTGGTGGTCTGTGGAAAGTTGAAGGACTACAAAGTAGTAGTTTTGCTTTCCAGCTGTAGATGTGTAGGAAAAAAAAAAAAAAAAAAAAAAAAGAAAGAAAGAATGAAAGAAAGCAAGGCAGTATTTCTTTCCACTGGAAGCAGATGTTCTCAGGATGGATGTTTGATTGCCTCTTCCTGCTCATTTCCTCCCTGAAATCTATGCTAAGAAAACATCTGACAGTGCCTGAGGTAGTCTTGGCAATCTTCAAAGTCAATACAATCTTCATAGCACTACTATGAAATTGTAAATCCCAGTAACCATCACAAGGCTAGTGGAAGTAGCTAGTCACTATTTTTCTGATATAAAAACTGAATTTAAAAGAGGTGATGAGCAGCCTAACTTCACTGACTAACTAACTGCACTGTCAGTGCAAGAGCAGGATTCTGGGTTCTTCAGTTTTATCTTTTTGGTTTGGAGCACAAATTTCTGCTGTAAAGGGGACAATCTAATCAGCTGTACATGTATCTGCGCTTATTAAAACACAACACAGTGATGAATTTATAATCTCAGTAAAGTGTTCATTGATTTCTGTTTGCTGCGGATTTCAGCCCACTTCACAAGTTTTTAACAGAATTTTAATAGAAAATTCATTAATGCTATAGTGTAGAGATTATAAAGAATTTACATTATTGACTTGTCAGATCTTAAAAGGAGTATACGGGTTAAACTTAGTCAAATCCTTAATGGGATTTTAAAATCACTCGTACTATTTACCCTGTGCCAAAACTGATTTGAACAGATGTTAACCAGGCCTGGATCAATGGGCAACTCTTAACCCTCACAGACTTTCTTTCCTTTCCTTTTTCCTCACAGACTTACTTTTCTGACATTTTTTATATAATGTGACGTACAAATGATGTAATTCCAAGTGCCTGCTGAAGACCCTCACCACTCCTAACAAGGTGACCCAAGCTTCAGCCATTGCCCTGTGTTAGTGAGATGGGACTTCTTCTTTTTCATATTTATTTCTGTGAAGTACTATGCTAATCTATAGTGCTATATAAATAATTAATAGGAAGGGCTCTGATGATGCTGAACACAGCCGGCTCTATCTGCAGATCTATTTTTTATTACAGAGCTATTACTTGCGTCTGTTCAGCATTTCCCTTGAATAGCTGTCTTAGTGTGAGGTCCAGGAGGGTATGTGGGTTTATCTGAAGCAAGAAAAAAAGTCATGTTTTGCACTTATATGTAATATGTTTATTGCAAACAAAAGAATTTATTTTTTCTTTTTGAGTGCAATGTCCAATTTGTCTGATCTGCTTCTGCTACTATTTAATTACTCTGTCCCAAAGTCAAAAAACAATCAGGAGTCTAATTGCATTTCATTCAGCACAGAGGACTGCATCTGTTCCAGTAAAGGTTCAGCTAGTTTCAGCTGAATGAGATGAATGGGGTGATATTGCACCAAATTTACCAGCTACTTATGGCTATCTGCCTAATAACATTGCTTGAGAATTCAGAAAGCAGCTTTTTGTTAGGTGCTCTAGGAGCAATGATGCCATGGAAGTGTGAATTCAAAATGAAGAGCATTAGTGAAAAGTAGGGTTTATTTTAACCAGGACCATATTGGTGAGTTAATGTAGTTCCTTCCAGCTCTCCAGCAGGACCTGGGTGAGGAAGATTGAAGGGATTAGGCATGGAGACCAGATGCAGGTGCTGTAGCAGCATGGCTGCAGTCATTACCTATAGGACAGTGATTACTGTCCTATATCGGTGTTATCTGCAGAAAAGATTTACAGACTATTTGGGAAATCACTGAGGGTCTCTAATATAAATCATTACTGATGCTGAAGGATTTTTTAGCAATACTAACCAGGTCTGCTGACAAATCTTAGAAGGAGAAAATCCAGCCTGTGCCCAAATCAAGAGTGGGTATTCCCTGTGGTTATAGGGATGGGGCAGCCTCCTGGCACTAGCCCTGCTGCAGACAAAGATCCCTCCTTGCAGGTTGCATGCAATAGCCTGTGGCACTTCCAGCTGTGCAGCAGAAGGCTTGACAGTTTATTTCTTATCAGTTCTAATTTTTCAAAAGCTTAAGCATTTTCAGCAAAATAAATCTCTTGGAGGAAGGCTGTTCAGTCTTGGAATCAGGAGAAGGTAATCTGCCAGCTATAGATGAAGGAGTTTTGACGCAGTTTCTAAAACAAACAGCACGATAGGAATGCTTACTTTAATTTGTAACTCTCCTGTCCTCTCCCAGGCCACCTGCCCATTAAAAGGAAAACTGTGGTAGGTATTTCTGAACAGCCAGGTACAATTGTCTTGCTAGGGAATGGTCCTTCTGCTGTGTTTGTAATGTGAGAGCAATATCAACACTAGCAACATTGCAACTGCTTGTTTATCATTTGAACGAGAATTTAATGGCTGTAGCAATAGTTTTTTGTTTGTTTGTTTTTCTGGAAAAAAATGGTGAATCTGTGTGACATCCATCAACATTTCCTCTTCCTGTTGATGCAGGCCACACCATAAAATACACCTAAATGACAGCTTTCACTATTATAATTCTTTTTTTAATCTGTTCAGCTGCAATAGTGTGGTTGTCCCCAAGCAAAGTCAGTAAAGGCAGCCCTTTGATGAGACGCGGTAGTCAGAAGAAAAGGCTGAGCGTGCGGCTTTCTTTGCTGGTTCCATTTCCCTCGTACATAAGGGTCTGCATGTCTTGTGGATGGATCTATCATATAGCTTTGATTGATCACCAAAAAAAAAATAATTAAATATTGAACGGGAAACCATCTCAAAGCTTTAAGGGGACAACGTCAAAATTAAAATAGTATGTTGATAAAATATTCATGTTCAGTGATCTGTACTGCAGCAAACTGTATTGGTGTCAGTCATTGTGCTGCACGTCACTAACAGTAAAACACGGAGACTGTTATTTACAATTTCATCTCAAGTAACGCTTAGGCCATGCCAAAAAAAGCCAAACAAAACAAAACAGCAACAACAAAAAATAAAGTCTCCCCATCTTTGTCACAGTACAAATGCATAATTATGGCTAAGTAACATTAACAGCTACATTTACTTTTAATGGTATGTGTTAGCTTTAACTTGTTTCTTGGTTGTTCAGAATTGCTTCTTTATTTAAAAAATAAAAATAAAAAAAGCGAAACACACACAAAAAAAAAAAAAAAACACAACAAAAACCACCACAAATAACAACAACTTGTTGGTGGGCACTTGGTTTTAAAATATTTAAGAGCTGGAATAATGGAGGCCACCTTATTTATCTTCTTTAATTTATGGATTTGGATGTACTGAGGTTTAATCAGAGTGGTTTTTTGCTCCTTTACTGCCATTGGAAATCATTTTCTGGGGTAACCTTGTCACAAAAATAAAAATTCCTTCAAATTCTCATCACAGACATTTATCTCTAAATTCTGAACTCCCACTCCTATCTCAAATTTATACTTTAAATTTACTGCTTAAAACCAAAGTGATGTAGATGCTTTGTGGTGGAATTATTATTATTTTTTTAACACACATTCCGTCATAAAAGAGATTGGAACAGAGGTGATATATTCAAAATTCAGGTCTGTCCTTCAGTTTTCAGAATGGGTGTGTTTGTGTTATGATGGATATAATCAGTGGCTTCCAAGTGGGTGCCTCCATATGTTTAAATCAAAGCTTCTGAAACTTTCTGTCTGGGGCGGGTAACAAGGAAACTACAGCAGCTACTAAATTTTTCTGTTCCTGTTCCTGCTGTCAGTGGTAAAAAATGGCAATGTCCAAAATATCCAAATGTAGAAGGACAGAGCAGAATCATGGCTCTCTTGGGCACCTTTTGTCTGTGACAAGATATTTATAAAATCATATTCTCAGCATACAGAACTTTTTGATTTCATTGCTTTTCTCATCATTTGTTGCTGTTTTTCCTATAACCTCTTCTGAAATAGGTAACTGGAATCTTAAATTGTCCACTTGCTCCTGCTGTCCTTTCACATTGCTTCTAGCAACTATACACCAGCTGTGTCTCTCATTTCCTATATTTTCCCCTTTACAAGCCTTTCCATTGCCACCCCACTCTGTAAAAATCAGAAACCAGGAAGTCTAAATCAATAGGATACTGATGAGCACCAACTTCAGCACAGAGTGGCTGCCGGGCAGGCACAGCACTTTTGCCAGCAGCTACAAACGCCCAAGTCCCTGTGGACTCCATAAACACAGAGCTGGTCCCAGAAGCTTTGCAGATAGGTGGGAGCAAGATGGTAGATGGCAGTCATTGTCCCTTCCCAATCTAGCCTTGCCCATCTGTTTCACTGTGCTGTTCTTGGGGAGAGGAAGATGGAACCTGAACAGGTAGAAGTCATACTTGCTTGTACTGTAAGTAAGACCATATCTTTCTGCAAAGTGATAATATTGTTTTCTTGTATTCCTTTTGGGCAAAGTAAATAATGCCTTAAAATTGGGGAAGTGGTATCTAAACATTTTGCAATATTTCTTGACAGAGATACAAGTGAAATCCTTGTACCACACAGCCGCCTTTGCATTTTCTTCCAACGATCTAGTAAAGCTTCTATTTTAAGGAAACCCCATATTAGAGTTAATCAACATGATAGTTTTATAGGTCCCCTTTTATCTTCATTTGTTTGGAATTAAACATCTGGATGCAGTATGTAGAAAGTGTAACTGTGCTAGAACTGGATTCCCTGCAATGGAGTAGGCTCACATAAATCTGGGTCAATGCCACATTTTCTTTGTTCTCTAACAAAAAGAAGGCTCACTAGGAAATTTCTCTCAACCAGCCTTCCTTGGCAGGGCTGTGGAGACTTCCGTGCTTTCATTGGTCATTCTGAAAAGTGCAGTTCACAAAATCTTGACAGGCAAGGATGTGCTTTAATAATCACAAGGATTAAGTGTTGCTTCTTAATACTTCTGAGATGTTTCCTACTTCTCTAGCAGAGCTTAACTTTTTTGACCCTTCTGCCTTCTTCATGATGCTATCTTGCATTATCAAGGGAGCTCACTTCAGTGTTTGATTGTGTTTCTTAACAGGAACTGAAAGTTTCTGTAAAATGGAAAGGGAATTGCATGGCAAATGTTTTTGCTTTAAACCACACTCATTTGTTTAACCAGAGGTCAGACTGTTGCTGCCCCCTGCATGTCCTACAGGTTTCAAACTTAGAGTAGAGGGAAATTAAGCCTGTTTTGTCTTTGAAGATGGCTTCAAAACCCCTCCAATCCATAAAATCCTCCAGCTTAACATTGCTTTATTATCTTTCCCAGCACTTGAAGGCAGCGCAGTAGGTTGTCCAGCGAAGGAAGCTGAAAGATTCAATGCAAAATGGCAATGCCCATGGTAAGTTTGCTAATCTTCTTTTTTTCCTCTCACATTCTGGTAATGTTGTTATTATACTCACTTCTCTCAAATGGTTACATCAAAGGGCAATATGTTCTCCAATAAAATCAAGCCAGATCATCAAGTGAGGCTGACAAATTTGAAATGAGCCATTTCAGAGGTTCCAGTAGGTTACTTCATCGTAAAAGCAAGTAATTTTAGGTAAAATGGAGAACAAATCTCTATAAACTAGTAGCCAGAGGAAATGCATCAGGTCATAGATGTACAGTTAAAGAGTATTATCATGCCATTTCAAAAAGGAGAAGAATCGTACCCAGAGCAAAAACTCAAGTACTGCCCTTTTTCAGATCAGACTTGATTGGAGATTTGGAAAAAAGCCTCCTTTTATTGAGAAATTCAAGTGGTATCAGGTAATTGTCTCAGAGTACGAAGAATTTTCCTAGCACTTCTAGTGACCCCTGAGGAAGAAATCTTCTGCTAACAGCAAGCCTTTCCTTCTGGCTGCAAAGCCAAAGGCAGATCCAGGGCCGGCAGACAGGTCCAGGTTTCCGGTGTTTTTTGCAGATGAAGTTGGATACCCAAACTCATTGGTGAGATCCTATGCCCTGTGATATTTAGGATGTCACACCAAATTATCCCAGCAGCCCTCCTGGCCTTCCCAGTTTAACCTCATGTAGGTGCTCGTGGCAAGCTGGCCCATCCCAAGCCTCCTGACCTAGGGAGAGATCCCATCTGGCTTATGGGGCTCTGGAGGTGACCCTAAGCAAAGGCAGTGGCTGTTGGTGGGAGGTCTGGCAGGGAATTTCAGCCACCTGAGAGCAGAGGAAGATTTGGATGAATTTCCTTGTGTCTGATGGAGCTCATCCCTTTCTAGGTACTGCTAAATCATTCTTGACAGGGATGACTTATCCCCAGGGCTCCTAAATCTGCTTCTGACAAGCAACCTTTTTTGCTGTTGGAATGCATTGGATTTCCCCAAGCATTGTGCATCTTTGAAATATTTCCTGTTAGAAAGGTATGCTTGTTCTCTATTTGAGCTCTTCAGTCCTTGCTTTGCTAAATTACACAGGAAGAATAGTGTGCTATGCTGTAAGTACACAAAGTGAATTATTTGGAAGGAAGAGCAAACATTTCTAGCAAGCATGTTTTAATCAGAGGTTGTTTATTGATGTCTTTTACTATATGTTTTCTTGGCTGTGGGAAGAGGTCTATATTTGAATTGGAAAACAATTTTGAAATTTCTTATTGTTTTCCCCAACTTTTAATTTATGAGGGAACTTATTCCCATGTTATATGTATCCTTCCACAGGTCATAATTTTTGGTGAAAGATTTAGACCATACACTAGAAGGAGAGTATGTCTTTCAAGCATAGTAATGTCTGATGACAATAATATAGGGAACATGTCTGTTGCCAGAGTTTGTTATCCTTTCATAAGTCTTACTATATTTATTTATTTATTTATTTATTTATATGTATATATATATATATATATGTATATATTTCCACATAAGTGAGAACATCAGCTGTCAGTCTTCATGGTGAATAAGTTTCTAACACTTAGGAACAGTGAAGAAAGCTCACCAGAATATTAAATACTTGCATAGTAAGTATTATTTCAGAAAACAAAAAATACACAGAAAGGACAGGGTTTTTGTTTGTTTGTTTGTCTTTTGTTTAAAAATATTCCTATTTCAAAGCCATTCTCAAGCACTTAGGTGGTAGGATGAAAGTGGCATTACTGAGCCAGTTACCTTTTAAATCTTGTTGCTTTTAATCTTAGTTATTATAGGTAGCACTTTTCTCTCTAAATATTCCCATTGAAAACCGTGTAGCTACTTGCAGCGTAAAATATGAATCCATGCAACTTAGGTTCATTAAACTGAGA
Organism: Aythya marila; assembly: GCF_965140915.1. Taxonomy (NCBI): domain Eukaryota; kingdom Metazoa; phylum Chordata; class Aves; order Anseriformes; family Anatidae; genus Aythya; species Aythya marila. The sequence continues at coordinate 2,337,896 of NC_139045.1, read as the reverse complement.
CAAATATGTTCAGTAAAGTATATACCTTTTAATTATAGGTGTTAACACTAAATTTCCACTCATTTCTGGAGAGGTTCTATTACTCTCCCAGCTGTGGGGGAGTGCCATAATTTTATTTTATATGGGAATAGCTGCTTAAAAATCATAAATACTGGATTGTTCTGATAGGTTTCATTTGGCTAATGCTCTGCTACCCAAATGGGATTGTTTGACAAAGTGTACTTTCAACTACTGAAACAATTTACAACTGTGAGATGACAAATAGCTAAAAGATAGGTGGTATTTTTCCATTATGTAATATCTTCCTTATTCTAAGCTCTTCTATGGGCTCTACACTCCCTCTTCTTTGCCCCCTTTCTCCTCTCCTGGTGCTTAACATGACAAAGCTTTTTGAGGCCATAGGTCCAGCAAACAGTCAGTGAAATCAGTAAAACCAGAATATATCTATGTAAGGAGTATTGGCTGTGTTGTCATCAGCTTAATGGCAGAAAAGTATTAGAAGATTGGTTTTAATTTAATTAGAAGGCTGAGACTTTTCTAGCCTTTTTGTGTGCATTTGTGTCCTTATATATCATGGTGAACTGTAGCTTTTTCACTTTTACAAGCTTGACACTGGCATTGCACAGAATATTGTCCAATACAACAGTAGAGGAAAGAAAGGACAAGTAGTTATGAAAGTACATGATTCAGCCAAAATTTTCCCCCAACACATTTATCCACTTAAATGGTTTCAAGTGATTTTACTCCAGCCTGCTGACCACTAAAAGGGTGTTCAACCAGCACTGCACTGTCCTCTTGTACCCTTATGTCAACAGATTGATTTTTTATTGACTTTGGAGAATGCCCTCTGCAACATACAGGGGGTTGTTGGCTGTGCCCACTCCCCGCAACATAAACCATAACAGTAACAGTAAAACAGTAATAAACTCCCCTTTCTAAAGACAGTTTCTTTTTTCCCTATGGCTTACTGTGCTATAATATCAACTACCAACACACAAGGGAGCAGAAGGGAATTTCCTCTTAGCCTTTAAGAAATCTCGGAAGAAGAGAAAAAGGGTAGCTTGCATGTAGGTAATTTTACAACCTCGTCTCAACCAAGATCTCTGGAAATTTCTAAACTTCCCTCCAGCATCTTATTACATTTGTGAAGTCAATGTGTGTATCGTTGACTCAAAATGCTGCCTTATATTAGGTAAACAAATCACAACGTGTCACTAGTCCAAGGCTTTGCCTCTTATTGCTCAGCTTAGAAATGGACCTGCTGCCTGAAGGTGGGGAGTAAAGCCCCTCCAGTCTTTAACAGACTGGCTCAGTAACAGCCTACCTCATGATATTTACAACAGTGATGGGTAGCTTTTATTTCCTGATAATGTACTGGCACCATGTTCCTAGTTAGAAGAGAAATAATAGTGAAAGCATATGGGAAACCTTATTCCCTTTCCTAATAACAAATACAGTGGAATTGCACTTTATAATACCACAGCCATATTTGTTTATGATACACATAAATCTTGGGCTATGTTACTAGGAAGACACATGCAGAGCTTTTATATTAAAGAATTCATATTCTGAGGGTAAACCCATTTTTTGAAAAAAGAAATCTGCTTTTATTATTAACCATGTAGAGTATAGCTTCAGCACCACATATGTCCGGAGCTTCATTAAACTTCCTAAATTAATAATTGTATAGAGTATTTAATCTATATTAATTATAGATAAATACAGATTAGTTCTTATTGATTCATGCATAGTCCATTCATTTCCAAATATTTGTGATAGTTTGTTGACAAATCTACAGTAAAGATTATTACAAAGGAGATCTTCAGTCTCCCTTAGGGATTCTGTGCTACAGGAAGCCCTGATCCAGGGTCTGCTTTGATCCTCATCCCTTGAGCCTCTTTCCCATGTTCTTCTTTTCTTTACCAGGCTGCTTTTCCCATGGTAAAACCTGCTCCCGTTACAATACTACAGCCCCTTTTTCATCTGTGATTCCTGTATTTCTCTCATCCTTGTACATTCACAACAATAAACCAGGCAGAGGCAGTAGGTCTGGCTTGTCTTCTGGATGTAGAGCTATCTGATGCTTGCTTACAGCTAGCGGAGAGGGGGTGACTGGAGCACTTGGACACCCCTGGGGTGGCCAGCTGGGACCCCCCATTCCCTCCATGCCCTGGGATCGTGGCCAGACCTGCTTCTGCACAGAAGAGGTTTGAGGCCAAACTCTCTTGATATTGGAATCAATATCAAAACTTCTGTTAACTAAAATGATCCCAAGCTTAGCTTTATGTCTACACTATTAATGAGCAGGCAAATGTTCAGACCTACAGACTTCTGAGGAGTTAAGAAACCAAGGGAATGGAAAATTATACTGAGATTTACTCTTCTAAAACAATTGGACCTCAACCAAAAAAGCACTTGTGCTTTCAAGAATCACTGACAGTTTTAAGAGCCAATATTTCAAGAGTTTCAGGGAAGGCAAGCAAATACTGTATGCTGTCAAAAATGTGAATTCAAACATTCTTTATATAGCCCATACTTGAAGGTCTGATGATTTGGGGTCGAAAACATAAGTCCTTGAAGCCTATGACTTTGATTCAATCTGATTCAATCAGTGCAATTCAACTATAATATTGAGACAACTTTTTAAAATTGCCTAAATGTTGACATTTTGGATTTAGTAAGTTATGTAAAAGTTAGAGTAATAATTCTGGCTTTTACATAAAATGAAGAGGAAGTACAAAACTGAAATATCCATCTTCTGGGATATTCTCATATTAAAAAAAAATATCTCAACAGGGTGTGAATTATTTTCATTTTTTAATTTCTGGAAGAACAGCAATTCCAAAGCTACATTTAATTATGATCTTTTGGATTTATTTATTTATTTTTTTAGAATATTCTTCAAACTGTCCACTTTCCCTTCAGCCTGCCAGAGCAGATGAGTTGGCAGAATACTGTTTTGTTTAAATCACATTCCTGTGGAACATTCTGCATTTAATAATCAATATTTTGCCATGGGAAGCCATTTCACTGGTGAAGTTCAAACAGATCAAGTAACAAGAATAAATGCTTTGCCACTCTACGGTTTCAGAAGGATTTTTCACCCATTTAGTCCAAGAATAAATGGGTAATCAAGTTGGAAAGAAGGAAAACTGAAATTCTGATCTTTAAACCTAAAATGAGCCAGAGGTGTGTTAATGCCCTTATCACTTGAATTTGGCGACCACAGCAATGCACAGAATATTCTAACCTTTGCTAGCTTGTGGTAAATCTTACTGCTAATTAAACCAAAAGAAGATTTTTATATTTTTAAAGGACTTCTGGATTTAGAAGACCCTGTCTCACAAAAATCACATCAACAAAAATACTAAAAGTTCCTCTCAACTTCAAGCATTTCAGTTTCTTGATACTGCTTTCCTTCCCAAACTGAACTGGCCAAACACATCCACAGAACAACTCTTGGGTGCTCCTTGGACTTGAGCAGCAGACCTGGGTAAGAAAAACTCCAGCCTCTAAAGAAGCAACATCACTTTGTTAAAGAAGCTCTCAGGTGGGAAGGACACCACGTTGCCTTGGTTGTTTTTCTGTGCCAACCTTAACTGGAAGGGAAAGAACCCTTTATTGTATGCCATAATAATCAATGATAAACACTAGAGTGTTATAACAGAAAACGTTAATCCATGCAGTGTGTTGCAATAAATCAAGTCCTAGTGAACAAAATAACTGTTCAGAAAAATCTGGAGTGTTTTTACTGATATATTGGTTTTGAGAAAATTGTTTCATTTTCTTGTTAATTTTGAAAATGAAGTTCAATTAAAGTTAAAGAAAAAAAAAAGTTTAAAATATTTTGTTTTCTTTTCATCCTGGCATTTCTTGAGAGAAAATCTTAACCTTTATAAAATATTCTGTATAAAACATTGTAACTATTTAAATTATCACTTGTCATATTTAATATATCCATTACAAGTCTAGACTTTTTGTCCACATGAAATGGCACCTTATAATACAATAATGTAAGGCTATTTAGTGATTTAATAAATCCCCCATGAGACCAATAAAATTGTTTGTTGTGTTTTGTTTTGTTTTGTTGTTTGTTTGTTTTTTTTTTTTTGAATATTAATAGCAATGAAATAGCAATAGCTATTAATAGTAATGAAAAATCATTTCTATCTAAATGTTGTAGAACTAGTGAGGTTCTTTTACAATGTCATATTCAATAGAAAAAATAAGAAAGTGAAAGAAATATGATTTTAATATCTGACAAGGCATTTATACTGTAAGATCATATGCTGATAAATCTCATAAACACTTAGAAACTTTTATTTTAGGACTGCTGTGTATTCTGGCACAGCAAGAAGACTAAATGTATGAAGAACTATTAGTTCATTATGACAATGTTTCCAGAAGAAAAGGCTGCCACCCCTCTTTGGATGCTGCTGCTGTATGGATAGTAGTCCTCAAATACCTTTTACTTTTAACTTTACTTTTTTATTTTTAAATTTTACTTCTTATATATACACAAATCTCTGGGAAAGTATTGCTTCATGCATTTGGGCCAGGAGTTTTATTCATCTCACCTTCTGTATTGATGCAGTAATAGTGTTTGCTGCCTGCAGAAAATGATTACAGTTGGATACAGAGCTATGCTACATGCATGTGCATCACTTCAGAACGGTACCACTGTGCATTTGGAGCGGGTGCTGTAAAAGAGGCATATAGATAGCAGCACTAATAAATGTATGGATAAGACTTAAAGGCCAGAAAATGAAGGGTAAGTTAAAACTGGTATTGGCATCCCACTCCTGAACTGAGAATAGGCTGGCAATAAAGAAGCAGGGGGATTTGATGGAGAACCTTGTTGCTTCTAGCATGTGTGAAGCAGTAAATAAAAACAGGAGCTCTCCAGACCTGGTGAATGAGTAATCTGCACTGGCAGCAAAACCACATGAAAGAAATGAGAATTTCTCTCTGATGGGGTTCAAAGTAGCCATGCAACAAACAGTGATCTCTACAAAGGGAGTCAGAGGTGCCCTGTACATCAAAGTGGGGGTTTGCTTCTGAGACGTGTTAACATCCAGCCCCCAGCATGTCCTTCCAGGCATGCATGCATCACACAGCAAAGAAACAAAATGATTGTACAAAATTCCTAAGCATGGAGGCGATAAGGGCTGTGGAAAGGGAAGATTTTTCAGGAACTTCCCAGCACTACAGTGCATTTTCACCAGGTTATGACTTCTTGTGTGCGTGGACAAAGTTTCATGAGTACTGCAAATCTGTAGCCCCAAATAACATCAGCACTGGCCTGAATCTTGGTAGGAATATTCCCAATCGAAATATGAAAGCAAATGAGGCACGTGAAAAAGAGCTTTATGTTAGGGCTGTGAGCACTGGTCTGCACTCTTAGTACAGTTTCTGGCAGTGCCAGGTACCTGTGGAACTGGCCATGGTGATGGAGAATAAGGCAATCTTCTACCTATTTCTGGTACATCCTGCTGTATATCTTGGTAATGGGGAAAAAAAAAAAAAGAAAAAAAAAGATTCAGCTGAAACCATACTGTGCACTGTGCACCTGGACAAATGGATCACCATTCAGTACTGCCGATGTGGTGCAGACAGGCATTAGCCTTATTCAGGAGATGTGCAGCTGAAGATTGGCAACTTCTTATCATCATCCTTTGAAAACCCTAGTGATACTGCATTGCCCCAGGTTCTGATACAAAGAGAGAGACCGAGAGACAAAAGTTGATGCCTGAGAATTGCCACACCAATTCTTATGGATCAAAAACTGACACTCAGGTCAAGCTAATCTGCAGCTGATGGAAAATCACAACACATCACATAGTGTTTTATCATAGCTTATGCTTAAGACTTTCTCTTCTTTAGCTTGGCCAAACCACATGGACACAGAATATTTGGTGACATAAACATAAAATGCAGGATGATTTTTTTCATCACATTTGAGTATGTGTGTATGTTATATATGTGCATGTGTGTATGCTTATGATCATTGCAAAAAACAAACAACCAGAAAAAGCAATAACTGTCTGTTGCACAGAAATCCCCTTCAGCAGTGAAACAGCTATACCAAATTGTCACTATTTCAAATGTTCAGTGAAATTGCTCATTTTTTGTTTATTTCTAAATTGCTCATTTTTTGTTTATTTCTAAAGTAGCTACACATGGACCTCATGAAATTTCCTAACTAAAATGGTTTCTTGCAAAGTGAATTTTTCCAGACAAATCGATGTATTTGTATGCAAAGCACTATTCTCCAACAAACTCTGCTGAAAGCAATATATGATTCACTCTAACGATTCCAAGCTATGCATGACTCATGTTGAACAATGGAGCCAGAAGGTCATTTGTTCTCATGTCTCTGTAAAATTATTTGGACTCTGCATATGTCCAGAGGAAAAGGAAACCCTTATGAAAAGTGTCCAGCCCTTTGGAGAAAGCCTCAGCCTTCCCATAGATGCAGCTCACTGAAAGCAGTGCTCGTATCCTAAATGTTGACCACTGGCATTTATTTTTTTTTTCTGAAAGGAAGATGAAGATTTAGTTTGAAGGTTATCCTATTATCTGCTATCAGAATCTGCTTATGACTTATCATTTTTGAAGTTCCACATGCTGACATGTGATCTATATCTTCAGGAGTTATAATTAAGTGTCCACTTACTAGAATTTAATTTTGGACTTTGAGGTGCAGCTCTTGCTGGTCTCTTATTCTGCCTTTTGTAATTTGGTATCTTTTATCTAAAAGCACTTACACTCTTCTGTCTGATAAGAGGACAGGTGGAGACTTACAGCATTAGAAGTAAAAGTATTAATTTAAGGGGTCTATGACCACATTCATAGACCAGAAAAAGATCAGAAATTTAATTTGTGTGGGTGTATACATATGTGCGTACATACATATTTACCTAGGAATTTGAAACCAGGCATAGATGAATTGTTTTCATGCCATGTTATGATACAGAGGTGGTCAGAAATTGACCAGTTAGTTTTTGCTAAATATTTTAGTTTCAAAGTTCTCATTTTCTCTTTGAGATTTTCTCTATTCTCTCACCTGTTTGTCCATCCTTCCATCCCATCGCTTCACTCTTTTACTGAACATTTTTGTTTTCAAATTATTTGTATAATGCTAATGATACTAAACTGAGTTTTGCTCTAAATGTCATTTCTTCTGCTCCCATTTGGATGACAAAAGCACATTTAAAGTTTAAGTAACACTGCCACTAAAGTAACTGCAATATATATATGGCATTCATGGTAACGTGCTTTTTGCTGCATCAGATGCTTTTAAGGCAATAATTACGACTGCTCTTTAAGTCTGCGTTGGCTAGCCTTTCTTGAAAGGTATTCCAACATTTCTTATAGTGTTATTTTGCTATACAGGAAACAATTGTTAGTGCACCTTTTAAAGTAATATGCATTGTTTTAAAACACAGGTTAATATAGGTGACTTAAGAGGTTGATATAAAGCAGCCATGCTTTTTGGCTCCTACAAATTCCCTAAATGAAAGGGAGTTAAATGAAATTAAATGAAGCTAAATAAAATGTAGATAACCACATACATTTTTAAAATATATTCCAGTTATTCCAGATTTCAGAATTATTTTGGTGGAGGTATTCAGGAAATCAACGTAAATCCAGAAAACCAGCAGAAGTGTAGACAAAAAGAGCATGTCACAAGGCAATGATGCTAGACACAGGCTGTAAGCATTAGATATTGCACTAGACCAACAACTCAAAAAACCTCTGCGCTTTCTGTATTTTAAAAGGTATTATTTTGTGTTGGTTGGTTTGCTTGTTGTCTTAAATTCAGAATTGTTTATCTTTTTGAAGAGTAAGGTCTATCTAGGTCTTAGAGTTGATTAAAAAGCTGGAAAAATGAAGGATTATTTTTCTCTAGGTTTTTAATTTGTTTTCCTGCTTTATGAAATATTAAATTTTTACTTGAAAAAAAAAGCAAACAAACCAACACCCAGATTTTTGATAATTCTGTGGTTCTTCCACAAACAATATTAAATTGCACTGCATAAAAGCCAGTCTGTTCACTGGGAGAGGAGAACACAAAGTGAGTTTTTTGAAATGTTTATGAAAATATTTCTTAGACTGTATGATAAAGTTAATGTGTGGGACACATGGAAAGAATGTAATTTTCTAAACTAACAAACAAACTAGAAAATTAGTCTCCAGAATTTGTCTTCTGGCAAGACTGTATCAAGCACTCAAGGCTTATTATATCATCAGTAGGAAACCTGTAAGACGAGAGAACCCCAAGTCTATTATAATTCAGGTAAGGTGCTCAGACAGACAGACAGTCCTCCAGGCTGCCAAGGAGAAAAATAAATGTTTTGCTGACGGCAAAGGAATCATGTTTTTTTCACTACATCAGTGCTGAAATTGTGAATGAAAGAGCAGGCTTTACTGAAACAAAAAAAAAATACAAGAGTTGAAGTCTAAAATGCTTTGTATGATGTATCTAGACAAGGCACTTCAGCAGTATTCAACACTCAAATTATTGCAGAAAGAACAGGATGATTCAAGAGACATGAACAAGGAAAATATTGAATGATCCGTCATCTCTCCTGAAGCCGAATAGAGTAGACACTCCCATTTTGAAAAAAGATTGTCTGATTATTACATTTTTCTTATAATGCATTCTCAGCTGCATTTTAAATTCATTTTTAAAGTCTTTAAAATCATCCCAAACCGGAAACTCCTGAATTCATTGTGTTCTTCGCTGCCATTTTCAAAAGTGCTTTAAAGAGTGACATGATGGTAACACTTAGACTATAATGACTAATGCTTGGCTGTCTGCTCTAACTTCCAATGCTCGTACATGCTCTCTTTTTAGTTTCCCCCTGTATTGCCCATTGATGTGGTTACTTTATTGGCAGGAGTTTACTTTTATAAAAAGGCTGCAGGATGACTATTGTATCTCAGTATCAGAAAGGAAGTGATGCTTCGACTTCTGCTGAAGGAAAAAGCAGCAGATAAATTAACAATAATAAAAATATAAGCAATTTGTTTCCAGCTCCTATTGACAACATCAGTTTCAAGTTTTGCTGAAGCACTGGGGACTGATAGCGAGTACATCTGGAATGAAATGGAGGGAGGTTAGATGTTGAGCTGCTCTAACTTCCATCATCATCTCTCCACTGTTGTATGTGAGTACCAGATAGGTGCAGCAGAGGAGGATATCCAGAGAAACTCTTTAGAAACTTGAGTTAGAAATCCTCCCTGTCTTTTTTGTCTGGTCTTAACCACTGCTGGAGAATTTCTATGAAAATTTGGGCATTCTGCAACATTAGGTGCCATATTCTGCAAAGGGACACAGAACTGTGCTATTGCCCTTTGTTAAGCCGAGCTTCCTTATCCACATGCCTGGACTGGGGCTTTGCTATCAACCCCAAATGGCATGAGAGGTAAGGGATCCCAGCAGAACTGAAGCAGAAACCAAGCACTGGTCCACAACGGTTTATTAAATTCCTTCCTTCAAAGAGTGTTGAGAAATTGCACAGATGTGCTGCACAGTTTTACCCATCCTATGCCCACCTGTGTCTCTGTACTGAATATCGTTCTGCCATGCCTGGTGGTGTGGCCCAGATATTTCTAATTATTCTACCTGAAAGCAATTCGCCTTGCAGAAAGATCAGAAAAAGCATATACTGGAGAGATTCAGTTACCAAGTGCAGGCTCCTGCTGAGCCAGTACTCTTTAATTTGGAAATATCAGAAAAGATGTGACTCCAACATGAATTCGTGTCTTTAAAATACTAAAATGGGCAAGAAATCACCCTTTAAGTGTTCAAGGCTTTTTAATGATGATGAAGGTCGAAGATAAACTGCAGACTTGTGGAAGTGAGGAGGTGTCAGAGACTAATGCAATTCTTTTTTCAACTGCAGTGAGTGGACTGAAGGTTAGAGCAGGAGAATGGGGGAGAATGCAGACGGGCTATCCGATGCTTCAAGGAATAGGAGAGCCCGCAGTCAGTAGTAACACACCACACATTCCCAAGCATTGCTTTGTCGTTTTATCAGATCCCAGATAGCACAAGAATGATCCTAGTACAGCAATTAGAGGGAATGCAAAAAAGGGAAAGGTGGCTTTAGAAAAAGGGACTTTGTGACGCGATGGTGCTAGGACGAACAACTTCTCTTTGATTACCAGCTCCAGCTGGGAGAGTGGGAGAAAAGCGGGAAGCAGGTGGCTCCTGAGAGGGTCCACCTGGAAGAAGGCTATAGAAGGGCAGCTGTTCTGCATTGCAGGTCCTGGCGTAAAGAGAGGACAGAAAGTAAAAGGTTGAGGATGGTTATTTTTTTTTGTTGTTTGTTTGTTTTGTTTTTAAATGTAGGGATGATTGCTTGCTTTTGTTTGTTTGTTTGTTTTGAGCTAATAATTGCTCCCAGAAGAGAAAGTGTAGTTGTGGAGGGTACTGGAAAAGTCCTGGTCACTGCACTGGGCTCTTCTTGTGTGAGTAAATATTGCGCTAGCTCATACTAGAAAAACAACAAAGGAAATACCTTAGCAAGTTCTTACTGCCTGTTTGTGCCCAGCTAGAGAACTTTAAGGATAAAAGTTCTATATTCTCTCTGTTTGGAACAACCCAGACCCCAGACACAACAAAAATGGGTATTTCTAGTTGTTTTTGCTAAATCGGTGATGTCAATGGGCTTGCGTGGCCAGGAACCAGCGTAATTTGCATGTACATGAATTCAGTAATACTGCATGGTAACTGAGGAGTTCTTGATATTTTATTTTATTTTTTGCCTTCTAAAATCAAGCAGAGAGATAATATATTGGCAGGAGGGAAAGGGAGGAATTCATTTGCAGGGGCTCGCTAGTCTCAAGATAGATCTTTGCAAAGCTTGGGAAAATAGCTTTCTGTGGCTCTGCTGAGTTCCTGTTTAATTACTTAGCTAGATATGACCTTGCACAACTTCTATAATACAAGGGACTAGGAGATCTTTTGTGGTAAACAGAGCCCATAATAACTCTGTTCTCTAATCTCTGTTTCTCTAGTGATGCCACCCTTTATAAAACTATATATATCCTTGAAGCACCTAATTGAGGAAAGGCTTTGTGAGGGGATAAAAACATTTGAGTTGCAGGAAGTAATTACACCGGAACAGTGTTACTTGTCTTTTTATTGCTATGTACGAGTACTGTTATCGGAAAACTCATATCTAGTCATGTGTTCTTTGGGCTGGCAGTTATTATACAGCTGGCCACTGGCAGGAAATGCCAAAGAGCTTGAACAGAGAGATGTTATTTAGTTGTAATTTTAACACAGTTTGGGAAGTGCACTGCTGTTTGCAGTTTTCTTGCATACACCTGGGAATGTGGAATGTATAAAAGCATTCCCAAAGCAACACAGGTGTGTGTGGCACCTCAGAAGAGCCTATGAGAGTCCCATATGACTGCACAAGGTGAACCTATGATAGTTGTAGTGACAAATCCTAAGTAAAAAAGGAACTGGAGAAGTAGTGATATGGCATAATTCAGTGAATTGTACTGTGCTGAGAAGTTGTTTCATTGCAAGCATTGTTTCATATGTTTTTTTTTTTCTCAATGCTGTTCTTAGCATTGTATAAATACCATTCTGTGTTGGAGATGCAGTTTAAACATGCATTACAGGGGCTGGGATGAAATGAGTTTTGATGCGCATGATGTTAATGTCGGCTATGATTTTTGCGCTAAATCTACCTGTAATATGCAGCTCAGAGGAAAAAAAGAGGAAATGGTTCAAATTTTGCTATGTTCTTGTTGAACAACATACTGAGTCTATACTAATCCTTTAGCTATCAGAGCCGTTCATGCCTTTGCCCCTGTGATACACATACAGGAGAAGCACAACCTGCCCCTATATCCCTTGATGCCTCCATATGTCACCTCTCATGCGTTTCGTGGCAGCCTCTCACCTGCTGTGAAAACACAACCCCCTTTGAGCAGCTGGTCACAGCAGCTGCTTCACAATGCAGGGCAATACTTCGACATCACTTAAAATATCAGCCTCCTAAACATTGTCTCCCTCTGCTATTTTGCCTTTCAACCAAGGAGGCTGCTCTGCCTTGAGGGGAGAAGCCAGGCCCTCTGGTTCTTAATTGCCTCCTTTCCCAAGTGACTTGAGTGATTGTTCTCTAACTCACTGTAATTATCTTTTACTGTAAACTAACCAAAGTACACTCTAATTTTTTTGGTGTTACATTCATTAGCAAGCATCCTGCTTTGAATGTTAATGTATTCTGGGAATGTCCAGTCTGTAAGTACAGACTGAAATGCGTAGCAAGTACTTGTGCAATACCCTGAGAAACAAATCCTGATAACTGACTGGAACTGAAAACCATAGTTTTATGTGCAGAGTGGACCAATGGATGGTCAAGCCGCAGGATGGCTTTACATGGGAACATTATTTATGACAAATAGACAATCCCCCATCCTGCTTCCCAAAAAGACTGCCTGATGGGAAAGTTGGCTCTGAGTGTGTGCTTGTATAGTTCTCACCATGGGTGGTGTGTGTTGCATGATTTCTTCTTTGTGATGAAGAGGGGGGGTCTCACCATACTGCTTTATTATTATTATTATTTTCTTCAGGAAAAGTCTGAAGCTTAGCAGATGATTTTGCATGTTAATGTATTCAGTGCTGTGAACTGCCCATTTTTCAGATGGGTAAATCTGTGCAGCATGCAAAATTGATGCCTAATGCTTTTAGCAGCCAGGGTTCTGATGTCCAGATCCTACTTGAGCTCCTGGATATTTTCTGTTGTATCTCCTATGGAGCACAGCTCCTCTGCCAAGCACAGGTGGAGAGGTTTGTCTAATGTTGTTGATTGCTGGATAATGAAGGAAATGTCTTGGGGCTTGGAGATTATTCCAGTCAAAGTTATGATTTGAATTTTCAAGTGACTCCGTGTGGATGCTTTTATTCTAGTAATAGGGACTCTTTAACCAACGTAGAATAATAGACTTTTGTAGTGGGCAAACCAGATCAGAAAAAGGCTCTCAAAAATGTGTGTGCAGAAAGCTCTTGCTGAAAAACTTGTTCCACTATTGCCTTTTCCGTTAATTTCCTCTTTTAGACAGGGCCTTTGTCAGAGTGTTTTATCATATATAGTGCTGAGAGGGTACTTGATCTCGGAGCTTGTGCATAGTGCTCAGATCTCAAGACACCAGAAATATCTAATGCAGACACTTGGAGTATCTGGGTGCTAGAAACAACCCTGATGAGCTCTCATACACCTGGTTTGGCTAACAGAATTACCTGAACTTTTCTGATGTGTAAAAACATCTTATCTGTATGAGACTACTTCTTTTGTTGGACATCTCAATATCTCTAAGTGATTCAGATGAATAGGCAAACAAATATAAAACTCACTCCAATGGAAATAATAATTAGGAAACAAAATAGAAATTTGGGTTTAAAACTAAAAGGCTTACTTACTGCTCATGAAAGCATTAAGGTATTTACAGGAAAACCCTAGAATAAAAGGTAGAGAATGTAATATTGCATATTTAGGAGCCTCAATTAATCTCAATGTGATTATTATCAATATCTCAATATGATATTTCCCCCACCTGGAAAACTGAAGGAAAGTAACTTTCATGCTGTTGACTTCTGTCTGTTTACCACTTTAAGTCTGTGTCTTTCTACGGTGCACATGCTTTTCAGAATTACTCTGAACATATATAATGGAGTCCCTGGATACTGCAGACTATGAAAAGGAAGTTTAAAAGCACCTCCAAACAATAGTCTGTGAGCAATCCACCTTATGAGATATTTAGGTCATTTGCTGAGGTGCAGGCCATACTTTCATACTGTCACCAGTAACTTGAAATATTTATCTACTAAAGAAAACTTCCCTGCTAAAGATTGTAAGCCAAACTGTGGCCAACTTTTCCATTCGTTTTTAAATTCTATTTAACATAGTTACAGGAGAGTTCAAAAAAATGAACAGATTTCTATTCTTCTGTTTAATTTCTAGAAATAATTATTTATAGGCAATTAAATGCCTATAAATTGAAGTATATGCCATATGTACAGATACACGCATATGTCTGTATGTTCAAAGGGAAAAAATAAAAACGTGGTGTTAAATGTGGAATTATCTAACAATTCAGAGTTCCCAGCAGCAAATTTGCTCCAGAAACAGAGATTCTTTTTATTTTGGTTCAGGAAAAACAAAAATCTGTTAAGTATTGGAAGGTTCAACACACTCAAATCCTCTGTATGATGGATTCATACACAGAATCCATCTCTGTATGCATGTGGGTAACCAGACCTTTAAAGTAACCTCAGGTTATGGTTTCTGTTTCTGCTGGCTACATTTGTAGACTTTCAGCTTTGAAAAGAAAACGGGACTCCCATGTTTGTCGCTCTTTGTTTCTTTTTGAATGCCCCATTGAACATACTTGCATCTGGTATAGTATCCCCCAGCTTTTGCCTTACCTTCACATCATTTATGTTCATCCTTGTTCCCTCCTTCCCAACGAAGATGTCATCTATGTCAACCAGAATGTACCTATCCAAGGACAGCGTGAGCTTCTTCCCTGACAGGAAAGAGATGGCATCAATAAAGATCAGCTTGTGTAACCAGAAGGTCAGGTTGTTTCCAAAAAGAACTCTTTGAATCCCATCATGAAGCCCCAAGTCCTGGATGACGGTTGCATACAGAGCAGCCTTTGGCAATGCCATGGGAGGTGGTCGGGAGGTCTGCAGTTCAGTTAAAAGCACAGGTTGGTAGGTGGAATGGTTGAACTGGAAAACTGTCCAGTCTTCACCAGGCAGTGGGCCTTTCTCAACCCTTGGTGCTTTGGTAATGCGCAGAAGGGGAGACTGAGGGTTTACAACACAGTCTTTGAGGGCTATGTTATTGTAAAGATGTAATGGCAAGCCTTTCAGTTTTGTACTTGGGGAGCTGTTTTCATTGGCTTTATGAAAACCAATTATGCTAACACTGTATTCCACACAGTATTTTTCCAGAAGCTCTCTATTCCATGAGTCCATGGATACATACTTTAAAATATTCTCATATATAACAATTGTGTATTTTCCTCTTCCGTTGTCTGTGAGAGGGGGAATATCCCCCTTGGCAGGCGCGATGACCATGTGGTATTGAAATCTGCTGGACTCAAGGATGGCTATGATATCTTGTCCCAGCTGGGAGTATTGGCTTTCCACAAACAGCAGGACAGTGGGATCAGTTTTAGATGGATCAATTGGCTTAGCTGTTTTCAGCTCAATGGATCTGTATGGTAGGAGCTTGAGATCTTCACAGTCTGCTTCTCCAGTGGTTTCTGCAAGGGCCATCTCCTGCTTGTAGCTGGTGTACAAGTAATAGGCAGAAATGACGATACTTGCTAAGCAGAAAGTAGCCAGAAGAATAACAAGTGTTCTGAAACTTCTGTGGAGCCTCACTATTAGATTCATCTTTTGTGGGACTTTCAACTTCTGTTGGACTTGTTGCTTTTTGGTTTTCTCTTCCTAAAGTGCCATAATAATGAGGAGACACAGAGGTGCTGATTCCCCTCCTGAGATGTTCATGTGACCATTGCAGTACATTTATGAAGCTGTTGGGTAGGTGATGAAGCTGTTGGAGTGGGAAGTCAAAGGATCTGTAAAGCTAAATTGAAAGAGGCTTTCTCAGAATACAGCAGTTGCCAATAATCAATGAGGATGACTCTCAACATTATCTGCAACAAGTTAAAAAAAAAAAAAAAAAGTAAATAAAATCCATAAAGCAATTAAAAATGAATGTTAATAAACAGTGATGTCAGTAATATGAGTTGAGAGGGAGGTTTATGAACACTTCAAGTGTTGTGTGCTTTCTTAATGTGTTTTATCTTAATACATCAGAGTTCTCCCATTTTCTTAGGACATAAAATTAATCTAAACTTTTTGAGGACAATGGTATTTTTATTTATGGCCATTTCTTGGCTACAATGCGTTATTGCTATTGTAAGTGGGGTTGACTAATGATTGTAGGACAAAAAGAGGACAAAAAATGTTGGTTAAATATTGGTCCAAGTTCTATGTCAAACTCATAATTTTATGGCTAAGTATTTGCAAAGGACTATCAAATTCTGTTTTTGAATGAAACTAATCAAGACAAAGAAAAAGGCACGAGATATCTTTTCCCCTGTTTCTATTCTGTAACTGGAGTGGCCGGTACTTTACTGCCCATTTAAAGACTGCCAATGAAAAAAAAAAAAAAAAATTAAAATTGCACATGGATTTTCCAAGTAAATTAGTAGGTTACTAAAACTGCAGGGTGCAGCAGTGCATGTTTCATTTTCTGTTCTCCCAGGGATGAATGGAGGATTGTATGGGGCATGAGTAGTGTTGGAGTTGCTGAGCCATGAGGTATTTGTTCTGTGATTGCTGGGTGGGCACATAAAAGTGTGTACTGAATTAAGACAACTCTCACTAAAGGATGGGGGCTTTGGGCTGTCCCTGCTGTACTGTGTGGCTCCAACTGGACTGCCTGGCCATCTCAGAAGCACTTGTGTGCTTCTTGGTAGCCCTACCTAAATTCACAAAGAATTCCCAATGCTAACAATGAACCATGCAACTCAGAGGCAATTAAAACTAACAAAACAAATAGCCCATGCTGCTCTATGGATTTTAAAAAGAATTAACATCTGTCTGAATTATTTATATTGTTTACCTATTGGAAGAATGTGAGACTGTAAACAATGGATGATTTTTGAACTGCTAGGTGGAAGAACCTTTTTCACAGCATACGCTTGTCAGTTGACATCTCCTTGTCTATTAATTTGAATTATTATTTTGAATTTTTATTCCGAAAACTACTCAATCTTTACATGAAAAACTATAAAAAGCTTGCAAGAAAGGTATTGAGGAAACTTGTCTACCAGATATATTTTATGACTCTGGCATAGAGTTCTAAGGAAACTCTTGGTTGTTTCAGTTCAGGATTTAAAAAATACAAGAAAAAGCTTTACTGGTGCTCTAAGTGTGTGTGTGTGTGTGTGTGTGTGTGTGTATATACACACACACATATTGCTTTCCTAGTATTCGAACTATACTGCTTTGGAGAGTTGATCGAGCAGTTGAACAATTGCTGAAGTAACTGTGAATTAAGAACTCTGTGAGAGACTTGCTCTTTCTCTGGCTGTTTAAGAAAAAGGAGTTTTTGCTGAGACCAGTTGCAATTTTGCCAGAAATCAGTTTTTATCTGCTTTACCTTTGTCAGTCAGAAGCTTGCTAGGAGATTCATATCTCTGTACTGTGGGCTACTCTGTCTGTCACACTGCTGTGTCATGTGGCAATTAGCGAAAAAGGTGAGCAAGGTGGATAGCTTATATGTGGAGAGAAATAAGAAGTGAGCAGAAGCAAGAAAAGTGCCCTGCATTTAGTAATACCTTGTGTGAAGGGAAAAACATAAAAGAAATGCAGCAATGACTAAGAAATTAAAACCATTCTGATAATTGTAAGAGAATTGCCGTATTGCCCCTCCAACCCCAATTCTTTTAGTGCTTCCCTCATCCTGCCGTTCTGTGTATACTTGTCAGGATCTCACTTCTTATTAAACCTCCAATTAAGATTTTATAAAAAGATAAAACCTGACCAAGTGAAGTGTTCTCTGTGAGGCTATGCTTCAGTTTCAGTGACGTTGATGAGTCACTCAGCCTGACTCTGAGGGTTTATCGGATCAGGAGAACTGCTCTCTCTGCGAAGGACAGCCTTGCTGGGCGTGTAATCTCCCCACAAAACAGCTAATTGCAGCAAGCTTTGGTTTTCTTAGCATGAGAGATGTGGGTATTTTGAAACAATAATTAACCCCTCCCTGTCCCCGGACTTTGCATCTTCTCCTTTCATCACTAGAGGGCAATATCTTCTTGGTTTTTGCCTGACAGCACCTGCTCTCACCTCAACTCAAAGAGCAAATAGCCCTGTGCTCGTACCCTTTCCAGAAGGGTCTCAGAAATCATCGAGGCATATAAAACACTTTAATTAAGACACTTATATTCTTATGTTTAATAAATATAGTAAAAATAAACAGGTTTTTTGTTCTAAGAAATCTGCTGCTAAATTGCATTGAATACTTACCAAATGTCTCAGTCAACAGCTGTAGCACAAGAGGAATTGCATGTGAGGAGACCTAAAATTGCACGTTTATCCTCACTGTTCTGTCCTACTGGATCTCTTGTGTGCTAGCATTTCAAGGTGTCACTTGAACCAGTTCTTCACGATTACTATTGCTTTTATTGCTAAAATATGAAAAGCCCCTGACTTTATACTAGACAAATGTTTATCCTACATTAGTTAATACAAATAATGCTAAAAATATCTCCTACTTATCTTGAATAGTTTATAGTACCTAGTTATATAGATGACTACATCTGTTCAGTGTGGATGTTATAGCAAGAACAAGTATTCACAATTATCTAGGTGTGTAATATTAAGATTGATAAGAAATTTGAACTTGCACATGGGAACATGGAATTGGAGCAGATCCCCTTTTAAATTGTGCATTGTGTTTGAACTGCTCAGTTGAAGTGGTTATGTTGTTCAGTAAAAAAAAAAAGTGTGAAATAATTAAAGTTTATGAAAATAAATCAGCTATATTAGCCATTAGTGGGACATTTTCCAAGGCATAACTGGAAGTTAAGTGCTGTTTGTGCCTTTGAAACTCTCCCCCATAAAGTTCAACAGCTTTATATTCACTCAAATTCAAACGTTAGAGTATTTTTGTGCTATATTAATTTGAAAACATGAAAATAGGCCATCTTTTGTAATTATCATTGCTAATGTAGTTTCATTCTAGAAACCAGTGTTTGAGGTCACTGGTCAGAACTCAATGACTCTTTAGGGGCAAAGTCTACAGCTGGATACACTTGGTCAAGGAATTCAGGTTACAATCATTCAGACTTGGTCCTGTAGTGGATTTCTGGCTTGTGTTTAGCAGACATCCTAGACATTTCTGTTGTACAGAAATGGTACAATTCTGTTGTGATGTCTTAGACATCTGCAGGAAGTGTAATTTTTTTTTAAATTAAAGCAGCCAAAGGAAAACAGAAGTTTTTTTTTCTTTGTTTGTTTGTTTGTTTGTTTTAAATATCTGCCTCTTTTCTAAATAATACTTGCTGCTTCCTCATACAAATGCATCTGATTAAAGCGTATTGATACCAAAGATGATTGGGAGATCAGGGCTCAACAGCTGAAAAATGGTAGCACTGTAGTGAAAAGAAACAACCTCTTATTAACACCATATGCTAGCACTGTATCAGGAATTAAAGCTGACTCTCTCATGGCCCAGTTTCTGAATATGGACCTTCTCAAAGTGCACTGATTTTTAATAAGCATTTTGACCAAACTGGGTGCAACTAGTTGATAGGGAAACACAGACATTGTGGAATGCAGCTACATACTGCAAAGGCAGATAGCTATTAATTGCTAATGACGGATCACTGTAATAATGAAGTTATTGCTTGGATGAATAAAAACAATTTGATTAAGAATGAGAGTTGCTGCTTTGCATTATCAGGAGAAATATGTGATACGTGAGTGGCCTGGTGCAGGCATGAGGACAGCAGCAGGTGTCTGATGCTCGGGCTGCCAGCCTGGGCAAAGGGCAGGGAGAGCACTGCCTCACAGGGCTATCAGCTTGTATCCTGTCCTTGTAGCTAGGCTAAGGATCTAGTTGGCTTATGAAAAGTGGAAATCTTGGTTAACACCAAATAAATGGATGTTTTTATCCATGTTGTTGATTGACTGAATAGGCTTCACATCTGTAACAGGTTAAAAGTGTGTTCCTGACTACAGGCCTATGTAGAAGAGCAGTGCAATCACTGCAATATGGTAATTTCTGGCTGCCACTCTGTGCCAGTGCAATGCTGCATGCAATGCTCTGTGGGTAACTCATCTGGAAACAGGCTGGGATCTCCTCTCATCGTATTCCAGTATAAATCAGAAGTCATTATGTCTTTATTTTCTATATATAAAACTTCCCTTTAGGCTAAAAAATTAATGTAAACTTTCTTCCTTTCCTTCCTTTCCAAGCTTATATGACTCTTGCTATTTGTTAGCAGTCTAATGACCCATGGTACTGACTTACTACTCCTTACTGCTCATTCAACACAGAAACAAGAAAACAGATTTGAATGAAAAATGACTCCTGTTGACCATTAGCAAAATGTAAGGTTTCTGTTCACTGTGGAGAGAGAATAGACTTTTTTCTTGGATTTCCAAGAGACTTCTTGCTAAGTTCATGAAACTTTGGTTCTTGAAAGATAATTTTTCAAGCTTAATCAAGTTACAACATGTTTTGTGTGACCTCTTAGCTCCCATATGCATTGATGCTGGCTGCTCTTGGCTTGTCATATGTCTTTATAAAATGTTTTCACCTGAGGTAGGGATAGCTCAGCTGGAAAAAGGTGCTGCAGTTCTGACTTTGTTCTAACTTTGATAACCTCAGAATGGAGAGCTCTCCCTACCTAGCACCTTCATCTCTTTTGTTTGGTTTCAATTCAAAATAATCTGTAAGTTGCTTTTGTTTGTTTGTTTGTTTTTGTTTGTATTCTCCAGTATTTTCAGAAGTATTTGATCAGTCTATTAAGTCTCTCAAGGTCTTGGGCACCGCAGGATGTTTCTGGGCCCAGGCTCCCTCAGGCTGCATGTGCTGTGTGTGTAGACCTCTGGTGGCTGGTCTGCTGAGAGAGCCATGCAGGGGCTGGGCAGAGCCAGCTAAAACGGCAGAAGGGGCATGGGAGAAGGCCTTAGGTAGGGTTTGGTGGTTGGCACATGAGAAGGGACATGTGCTCCACCAGTCGGCTGGCTGAAGTCTGATCTGCTTGCCTGCAGGCTTGGTCTGCAGCCTTGGATTGTGGGGTGTGCCTGGTGGTAGTCCCTGAGATGGTGGTCTGCCTCGGGAAGAGGTGGAGGGACTGTGAAGCATCTGGGAGTCCGAGAGTGTAATACATCAGTGGTGCTCTGCCCTTGATGGTATACACAAGCTGGCCTGGCATGGACATGACTAAGGCAGGTCTGGTGTCTGATCTGCATCCAGATACAGGCAGCATCTGGAGGGGTACCGAGGAGTGGAAGGAAACTAGTACTACACAGAGCTGTAAAAGGAGCCCGTTTGTTCTCTCAGCTTCCATTACAGAACAGATATGAGGCTCTGGGTGTGGTAGATGAGGGGTGTGAAGAGGTGTAAGAAGGGGTATCCATGCAAGTTCTCCTACCAACGCCCAAATCAACAGGCCCCCTCCTCATAGCAAGTAAAGCAACAAGACCAGCACTGTGAAGAAACAGCAGCAAATTACATTCTCAGGTGACTCCCTCCTGAAGGGAATGGAGGCTCCCTTCTGCAGACTGGGCCCTCTTCACAGAGAACTTTGCTACCTCCCCAGGGCTCGGATTGGAGAAGTCAACAAGTATGATTTTGAGCTTAGTACAGCCTTCAGATTATTACCTACTCTTGATCTTTTATGTGGGAACCAATGATGTCATGACAAGAAGTCTGAGGTTAGTCAAAGATTTCAAGACACTGGGAAGATGGCTAAAGGATTCACTAGCACAGGTAGTGTTTTTCTCCATTCTCGCTAATGGGAAGAGATGGAAAGAAACAGGTGAACCCAGGTCATTACTTCCTGGCTCCAAGACTTTTGTGTCTGCCAGAATTTTGGGTTTTATAATAATTTTAAGAGGATCAGTTGCCTTCATCCTGTTGGGAGACTTCAACTTCCAAGATGTTGAATGTCATATTTCATGATATTCCCAGTTTACAAGTGTAAATGCCAAGTTCTGCACCTGGGAGAGAGTAATTCTGGACACAGGTGAAGACTGGGAGATGAGTGGCTGGAGAGCAGCTGTGTGGAGAGCTGCTCTCCTTGCAGGTGGTAGTTGACAGTAGGCTCTATGAATTAGCAGTGTGCCCTAGAAACCAAGAGGGCAAATCACAGTTTGGGGGTGCATTAAACACAGCACAGCCAGATGGTCAAAAGAGGTCGTTTTTCCACTCTATTTAGCTTTGGAGTGGCTTCACCTTGAGTATTTTGTGCAGTTCTGGTCTTCGTGACATAAAACAGATGTTAAGATATTTGAAAGTAAAAAAGGATGCTAAGATATTTGAAAGTGTCCAGAGAAAGGCAACAAAGCTGGGTTTAAAAAAAAAAAAAAAGTTGGAAGGCATGTCCTGTGAGGAGAGGCTGAGGGCAGCTGGGTTGTCTAGTCTGGAAAAAAGGAGGCTGAGAGGCAACCTCACTGCTCTCTGCAACTTCCTGAGGATAGGACGTGGAAACAGAGGTGCTGATCTCTTCTTGGTAACTGATGGTAGAAGGCATGGGAATGGCACAAAGCTGCACCAGACCAGCTGTTAGGAAAAGTGTCTTTACCCTGAGGGTGGCCAAACACTGGAACAGGCTTCCTTAATAGTATACTTTAAGTTTTGGGTAGCCCTGAAGTGGTCAGCCAATTGGACTTGATGATCTTCATAGGTCCCTTCCAATTGAACTATTCTAACTACAGCGCACCTATAATATTGTGCGATTCCAGAAAGCAAAATGATGGCCCGAGGTTGAAGTGGGTAATCAGTGAATGAAAAGCAAAGATCTTGAAATACCTCAGCATACGCACTGAATGAAACTTAGCATGACCTTAGGCATGAAAGAATACTTGGAAACCAGCTATTTGACCCTTTTGATTTCCAAGGTTCTTTGGCTTTAAACTTTATTGGGTGAATTCAGAACTTGAAGCTTTGAAGAAAAAAATGCTCCCTGGCTGAAGGGCAGCTGTAAGCCTATTTGAAGATATTTTTACACATACATATTCTCATGTATGTGCACATGTGCAAACACCTCTTACCAAATATACATGGTAGCTGGGAAATGTGGTATAAAGAAATGCTTGGGGAGTCTCTAAACTCTTGTCTTGATAAAGTAGATAATGTGACAGATGCAAACTAATTCATGCAAAGCTAGCATTTAGTCTCACTGTAGGACTACCAAAGTTGGTTTATTTTTATCATGCTTAGTGTTGTTGAGTGTGATTTGAAGCATATTAATTGAGAGATTTTGTTTATTTTGGTGCTTTACTTGTCTTTTTACTAAGTAGGGGAATTGTGATTAGAGAGCCTGGTAATAATCATCTCTACTCCTTCCTTTTATGCTTTTGAAGATGTGCAGATAGCCACTGCTGATTCACCCCAAGTTCCGCCTTCTTTAACATATATGGTAGCTGTACTGTCATAACATAAAAGCAGACATATTTTGATCTCAATGTATGATCTGAAGTTGCTGACTTGCCAAGTATTTTTTCTTAAAGCTACTGGTCTAAAAATTATCAATAATCTCTGCTAATGAGACCCCCCACAGAGATATTCTATGTGAACCAGTGGGACACTTTTACAAATGTGCACTAGCGAGACTATAAGGATGGTAGGATGGATTGTTCTTTTGGCAAATCTTCCCTCATAGAATTTTTGTCTCCTTTGATTCTCCAGCCCATATGTAACACTTCATGTTGCTTAACTCCTGCTAGGAATTTCTATTCTAAGACTTACCTCAACCTCACTTCTGTCAAATGTTGCCCTGTGTTCAGCCTTGGCCCTGACTCATTAACTGCCAGCAGTCTAACAGTTTGGACCACCCAGAAATGCACATCAATATCCTTTATGTGATGTTTCAGTGACATGTTTTAGAACATACGTGGTTGCAATGTTTCTTTAAACTCTATTTTTTCATGAGTGTCTGGTATGAAAGCTCCTAGAAATCAGTGATATAATTATGGTCTTTGCAGAACCATAGGGTATGAAGGGGGGGGAACCTTTGTTTCCTGTTTTTTGACAGAGTAGCGCTGATCACCATTGCAATATGTATGTCTTAATGACCAGGTACACATTTTGTTCAGTTCTAAAAATGTCACATCGATATAATAATATATTACTACATCATAATATACATATAAAATATACATAGTATTTTGGTGTAATCGATCTGAAAACCTTAGATATGTGATAAGACCTCATTTAAAAAAAAAAAAAAATAACCTCCTTGCCTTCTCTGACATCTATTGGTCTTGCTTGATTAGTGGTAATAGTGTGTATCCCTTCTCACCTGTAATTTACCAAAATTCAAAACAAATATAGCATTATTCTTGGGTATAGGCCTGACTTATCCAAGGTCATTTGGCAGACCCATGGCTGAGCTGGAAACAATAGCCACTTGCTCTTACAAAATGCCCTCTTTCAACTGATAGTTTGTCTTTAACAACCCATGTGAGATCTGTAGAAAAGTAACTGTACTGCCAAGGGTGAAAACAAAGATTTTGAGATACAGACTGAATGTCAGAAGCTTACTGCTTAAGCCACAATGGTAGAGCCAAAATGTCATGGCAGAAAGTTGTGGTTGAAAATAGAGCTGATATTTCTATGCTCCAAAATTGTGTATGACCTACAGGATCAAGCCCTGGGAGTTGATTCTTTGCCTTCCAGTGGGATTAATAGAGAATACAGGTGTAATGAACATCCTATGATTGCGCTGGACCTTCTGAATGAAGCTGATGAATAACAGCAGGCTTTAAGTGTTTCCCTAAGACAGCCTGCAAAACACTTCTCCTGACCTGATGCAGCAAATCTGATCTCACTTGGTTAACAGCTCTTCATCACTTTTTCAATTCATAGTTTAATGCCTCGATGAAAGCCAATTTGAATTCATTTAAGTGTTCATATAAAACTTTTGTGAGATATTGTATCAGATGTTTTATTACGGTCCATCTATTCTGTTACTATTGTCTACTTTTATAAGGCTGTCAATTAGCAATGCAGTTTCAACAGAATGATTTGTGCTTTGAATTCAGCCGAGATAATATTTGTGCAATATAATGGCTTTCTAACTAGAACTCCTTGAAGTCAATCAATGCAATAATCAAACTCTGCACAGTTTTTGATAGGATATGAAAGTTAAGACACAAACAATATTTTAAAAAATATTTTTCTAAAATTCTATAATATTCTAAATAACTGCAGATCTGTATTTTGAAAATTTGCTGATTGTAAATTTGATTATTATAATAATATTTGAATATTATAATAATAAGATTATAAATTTGCTGGTTAGCTATTGAAACTTTACTTTTTGGAGGCTTCCTCCACAAAATAGATCAGAATTTCCCTTCTTAACAAAGAAAGAGTCACTTAGTCTACTTGGTATAGTCATAGGCTCTAGCTTACTTGAATATAAAGTTTTTAGCCTTTGTATATTTTTTTCATACTTAATGCTTTCCCTCATTTTCTGTTTTCTTATTGCTGTAATGGGACCTAGAAACATTGTCTTTCATATAGACAATTGAAATGTCTTGACCCTCATATCAATGACAAGATTTCACTAAACATTTTGTGGTGCCTGTATGCTGTCACAGGCACTAGTTTTGAGAAAGTCTGATGTGGTCACACCTGTGCTAGGTACGGGGAGGCCACTAACTTACTTTGGGAAGACTATTGCTGTCATATAGTAATGATCTGTTACTCACTGCAAAGGAAGTCTATTTAAACCCAGATAACAAAGACTTCATACTTAAATCCTTAGAGCAGCACATTTACCATGTGAAATTTAAACAGTGGTTTATTCTAAGTTTATTCAAGCCAGGTTCCAGACAGGCAGAGGAAGTTCTCAATCTCCAGTTACATTAATAACAGCTTGCCTATATTTATTCTTTATGTAAATTCTATTGGAGTTCCCTCTCCCCATCTTTCTCCTTGCTTTCTGAAGGGTTTTATTATTGAGAGGATTTTGTAGAAAATAGGTAGCATGGTCAGTGAGCTAGAGCAAAAGCAAATCTTTCCTGGAAGATCACTGAAGTAGTAGAGCAAGGATATGTGTAGCCAGGGACTCTCCTTGCACCTCCCAGATGGCTGGGAGTCTGGATCTTGTCCCAGCAGCCTCTGAGAGCAAATGTGTGGATGGGAGCATCATCTAAGCCATCGGCACTGGCCAGAGGTGTACAGGCTAATGTGGGTAAGCAAGAGTCAGAAGATTTTGGTTCTTTTAAACTTTTTAAATTCTTTTAAAGTGGAGAGAACAACTTTTTTTTTTTTTTGGGGGGGGGGGAACCAATTATGGCTGGACTTATTACTGTTGTCAGTAAAACTAATCTAGGTAGAGAAACTTCACATACTAAAAGTATTACAATGCCCAACAGACTATTTTTTGCTTTAATGTATTTAAGTAATTCAGACACTGCCAAGCAGACAAGATAGTCCAAGAAAACCTTATGGAAGATGTTAATACAAGTTCAACTTCAAAAAAAATCTTGAAATGATTGCATAGGTGCTGTTTGCATATGCAGAAAGAAAATGTGGTGAGAAGACAAGACTCTGAAGTGTTGAATTCTGTCTTTGCCACTGGTATCACGTATTGCCCTCTGGGACTTTTTCAGTATTACAGCTTTCCCACCTATTAGCTTGCAAAATTTTCTAAGATGATTCATGTCTGTTTCAAGTGTATATAGTGTGATTATTACAGACAGTTCATTTAGGAAACTCAGGGCAGAATTTGTAGTTTCATGTGTACATGCCAATGTATTACAGTGCTTGCTTCCTTTACCTTATTATTATTTGTACCCTGACTTAATTTCCCAGTTTCTTTCATTGTTTGGTGGTACTTCTGAGAGAAGCCACTTTCAGTCAACTAGAAGAGTTCTTCTGAGATTACCGATGTCATCTGTAACCTATAGATACTGATTTTCTTCTGGTTCCAAACAGAAACAAATTATTCTTTTTTTTATTCAAATTCTTCAAACAAGTTATTCTTTGTTTTGTCTAGATAAAGCTGAATTTAGAAATGGCACCAGTAGGATAAGGGTCCTACTTGGGAATTCAAAGGACTTTTTTTGTTGAGTCACAATAAGCTCACAGACTGGAACTAGAACTAATACCATTAGAGTTATTTGATAGAATACAGAGGCTTTGACTAACCTGTTTTTTGAAAAATCTCTACCTATCAAACTACTGAGTCATTAACTTATTTTTGGAGGAGGAAAAAAACAATTCAACAACGGCAGAAAATCTAATCAGTAATGTAAATCTTTCTACCTGAATATACTGCCACTGCACCAGGCTAGGATTACGGTTTTGTTTCTTCATCTATTTTCTTTTATGGATTGGGCTTTTCAGTATGTATCTCCAGGATGCATCTTGAAAGAGGAAATCCAGCCTGGCACTTTGAAAGGGACTTCCCTTATGAAAGGTACTTTTAAGCCAACAAAATCATGTCCTGAATGTAAGTTTTGCATGAAGGAAAATATTTTCCATGAAGGAGAAAGTGCTTTCTGAGCTGCTTTTAGTTAAAAATCTGAATATGTGGAAGGACTGCTGCTGACTCATGCTGGCATGTAGATGTCCTTATCTCCAGACCTGATAAGGAGTTAGTCTTGTTAGTGTCTGAGTTTAAGCTGGGGCCTGGACACAGTATTTTGATGTGCACAATGCTTGCTTCGCAGATAGCACATACCATGGAGATACCCTGATCTTTAATTGTGATTTTTTTCTGGTACAAATTGAACTACATAATGAACTAATTGAATTACCTGTAGGGGTCTACAGGTAATTTAGAAACAGTGAGATATGGGGACACAAGGCTCATCAGTAGATGTTCTGGAATCACCGCTTTAGTCAGCAACAAGTTAGACCTTAGGATGGAGGAAAGGTTGCTTTATCAACTCAAAACGCACCTGGACCCTTAGCTGCTGATGGTATTTATTGGCTTTTACATTGCCTTGTGCACTAAGGGATTGCAAACTGTGCACACCTATGGTCCCACTATTGACAATGCAATCGCATTGGGTAGAACAGTGAAACCATTTGAAATGTCACAACAAACTAATAATGAATTAAAATGCCCTAGCTCGTTATACCAGTGATTTAGGTAAGCAGAATGTAGGTAGCATGGCACAAATGTCAGGGTAGATGGTCCTATGTCTTTATTAAAAAATAAAAAAATAACACAAAACAAAATTTGAGGGCTTTCAAATCAAAAGTGACCAGTAAGTTTAATTCCTGTATCTTACCCAGGAGCCCAGACACTACTATATTTTCCTACTATGTCTAAAAAATTCTATGAAACACTGACCACCTGCCTTCCCCTTTGTGGTTTAGGGGGTGATAAGTGTCCGAATGAGGAAAAATAAATTAATTCAAAGAATACCCTGAAGCTCTGGAGCTTGAGCTCTCTCCTTTTCACAAAATATGGGTCCCATGATACAGGGAAAGGATGGTGGATAAAGCATCCCCTAAACTAGAACATAGGTGGGTGCGTATTTCATGACAGACTGTTTTAACTTTCTAAACAGTAGCCTATTTTATGACCAGCAGTTGCTATTAATTATTTAGCAGAACACTTATTTATACACTAAGAGCTAAATGCAGTCCTTTCAGTGGCAGCCTGGTGGAGCGCGGGTTGAAATCCAGAGCTGTGGATAGTCCTTCAGGAGGATATGTCTCATGCAGTTTCACTCAGGGAAGAATCCCTTTGCCGTCTGCTGTGTGTCTCTGATGATATATAAGCATGGGAGATTAAAACCTAGCCATTAGTAAAACTCTATAGCTGCAGGTGCAGCTGGGTGTCTGATGCTCATCTCAGCTTGTGACCACTTAGGGCCAAAGTTGCACAATTGTCCTGCCTGAAATTCTCCAACACTAACCTTGCTGGTGGCCCAGCTGCGGTTTGGCTATACTGTGGTCTGTAACAAATGCTTCTGTAACAAATGTAACAAAAGCTATATGTAAATGTTTTTAAATTGCTGTCTACGTTACACCGACGGTATTGGGGCTGCTCTTCAGACTTCAGAATACCTTGCTGTAGCAGGTTTTGAGGGAGGGAAGAAACTTGTATGACAAACACTGTGTGATGTGAAGGAGGTAAGAGGAATACTTGGGTCACAAGAAACAAACCGGAAATTCAGCAGGCTTTCTCCTAGTCAAGCAAGTAAATTGAATACGGCTTTTATTTCATCTCCCAAGTAAGAAGAGGGAGCCCCTTTCTTCTTGCTATTTTTCATAAAAGAAGCCCAACCTACGCTGACTTCTCTATTTGCTCTAGTTCCACAAAAGACATCCCTGCAGCATTGGAGGGAGGATTAATTTCCTCTGATTGCCTGTACTTGAGGAAAGCAGCTGTGACCCTTCCTGTAGCCAGGGAGAAGGAAATGGTTTTAATACTTCTCTGCTCCTTGCAGATCAAGTTTAAAACATCTCATCACAATATATTACTTCTGGTGCCAATGTGTTTTCTTCATTCAATACTGACACGGTTTCTACACTGTTGTGCTGTTGCCATGTGATTCTGGTAGCATTACTGTTTAGGTAAAATATTATTCATTTTCTATAGCAACTGCTAATTTCAGAAGAATCTGTGATTTCATTGTAATTATTATTACTGACAATAGTTGTAATAAATGTTTTGGATTGACGTGCGTAGCTTACATTTTCTTCCAGCAGCTGATTTCTTTTATAATTCAAACAATTTTTCAAATTTAAATGTTGACATAGATAAAATAAATTCCTTATTTTTTTATTTTGCATTCTTCTGCTTGGCTTCCACTCCATGTGGGGCATAACTTTAACATCTCAACAGGGAGAAAAGAGCCTCGTTGCTGTGATATGACTATTCTTTTGCCTTTCTTGAAATGTGAGACAAGACACTTTAATGCTCCAAGCAAACTCTAGCACAGAGACTGCCCTCCTCCTTCTCATGTAGTACTGCCCCTGGGTGCTGGCTCCTTGCTCTGCTCCATCTGCTCTGGTCCTCAACTTCCTCCCAGACCTGAGAAGAAGGAATCTGTTCAGCCACCACCTTACACTCTACTCCTCAATCCTTGCAGGCTGTTTCACAACAGGGCTCCCCTCACCTTGGAAAGTGTGGAGAGCCCTCAGCACATCTTTAGCTCTGTGCTCTGTTTCTGATATGACTCCACAGGCTAGGGAAATCACATCTTTCTGCACAATGCAGTTACCTTTTCTTTCGGTCATCCAGACCCCAGCCTGATGTGCTTTGCTGCTCATAGTCTAGTGTTTGTTTTGCTCAGAAAGGTCCCTTTGCAGGTATGGAGAGTAGTTTCTTGGATGTGCCTAAAATGCTGAAGCATTATTAAAGCTTTGCAAAGCAAACATCTGTGTGTACATGCAGCTGAAGCTCAGCTAGCGCTATAGACATAAGGGCTTGCAAATCAAAACTGTTTGTGGGCTAAATCAGATTTGGAACATTTATTTATTTATTTTTGTTAAAAGATTTCCTCCTTTATTGCTTGTAGAAAAATCAAATGAGAAACATTTATTTCTGGTGGATAAGGTTAAATGTCATACTTTTTTTCTGTTTATCTGAAAACAGTCATGACTTTGTGGTAACTCATCAGCATTTTCTTTGATCAATATTGCCCGGAGTTTGCAATATGTGGCCATGTTTTCCTTAAGCTATCTTATTATACCCCTAAGAATTCCTGTACAGTAAGGCTTCAAAAAATAATCTTTACTATTAGCATATTTCCTGTCCCCCCACTCATACTGAATGATAGTTGAACTCCAGAGCTCGTGATTCTCTGCATGCTGCCAAAACAGCTAAGTGTGATCAGTGCCATTACAAAGAGCAATGTAACAGCTATCACAGCCTCTAGACATCCATAAAGTTTTAATATGACTTCCAGAACTTTATAGTGTGAGTTAACAAGGTGTTCAGGCAGAAGTGTCTATATACTTGTATGCACATGCAGGTGGCCAGTGACTGGAGCATAATACTCTGTTCTTAAAGCTAATACTTCTCATTAGATCTCTTCCAATAAAGAGGAAGATAGAGCATCATCCCTGTAACCTCACAGAAAACAGTGGTGTCAACAAGAAATCAAGCTACTCTTGCTTTCATTTCTGAGGCTTTCAGATACAAGGCATTTATTATGAATCAAAAATGGCCCTGCTCTGAGGAAATGGCACAAAAAAACTAATACACAGTCTTAAACTTCTGCATGGAGCAATGCCATTAGGAACATCTAATCTAATTGAGCTCGTCATATTATTTGGATTGATAAGGTTCAGAAGAAAACTGAAAGCCAAGAATTTCCTTAGTTAAATGTGACTTGGCATTTTCCCCCATGCTCTTCTTTAGAACAGCATTTCAGAAAGCAAATCAGACAGTGCAGCTTGGCTGATGGTAAAATGTGCATGATGAAAGTATGCAGACATGATTGGGCAAGACAGGGAAGCACCTGGCAGTACTGCCAACTGTGTAAACTTTATGAGCAAGGAGACTCTGATATTCTTCCCCAAGCTGAACATCTTTTAGCAGAACGATCATCATTTAAACAATACTGAAGAAACTGGATGAAAATTACTGGATGCTATTTTTCTTTGGCTCTGATAACCTTCAGAGTACTGAGGTAGAAAAGGCAGAATAAGCTGTTACACAGGATAGGCCAAATTCTGAAACATGTATAAACAGTGAGGGGGAGTCTGATCAATGGGATTAGGAGCTGCAAAAGTTTTTTTTTTTTTTTTTTTTTTTTTTTAAAAAAAAAAAAGGTAAATTCCCCAGGGAAAAGAGAATTAAGAATCATGGCTTCTGTATGTATGTATGGTTACACCACAGTAGTACTTGTAGAAAGAGATTTACTTAGCCATCTCTAAACAATTCTCCTTTGAATGTTTATTCCCAGCAGCAATGACTTGGAGTCAGTGTGTCAGCCGTAAGATAAAAGCGCTGTGTTGCCTCTGTGGTCTGACTGTAGTAATCTGAGGAATAAATGCTGATTTCTTTGCTTTACCTCTTTCTACTTGACGTGTTCCCTGCTTCCATGCCACAAATGATCATGCCATTTTAAAAACGTTGCTGATGGATGTTGTTTGGAAACTAAACTGCTGGAACAGAGCAGACCTGCATGTCTTGGCTTCCTCACACTACAGTTACTCTTACTTTAAACAGTGTATGTTTACTATGTACCCATAGTAAGCATTAAAATGACAATGTGAAAGCACTTGTTTTGCTTAACTTTGACTGCTAGATGGTAGCAAACAAAAACAAACTGTATGGAGCAGACTAAAGAACTACAACCTTATTTTTCTTTTTCCCTGTCACCTAACTTCCAGTACTCTAACTTCGGTGCTCTTTCACATATTTTGGCAGACAACTGCCTCAGCGTACATCCATCTATTTACATCCAGGGCACTTGCATACAAACAGGGCAAAGATTGCAAACTTTGAAAAAAATCCTTTGAATGCCAGGCTGTAGGCAGCTTTCTGAAGTACTTGCTGTACACAGATAGGTTCTAGGCAGACTATTTTACGCTCCGTAGGTATCATACCTGTTCAAGAGCTGTTCTCTTGTATCCAAGTACATGTACTGTCTGTACAGTAGCACCAACATGCACCCAGAAGTACAGGCTAACGTAGCAATACATGCAGAAGCTGAAGAATAGCTTACCTAGAGAAGAATTTCTCTTCCTAGTGTGCAGGAGAGAGACATCTGCTATTCGGATCTTCTCCCATGGCTCCAGGTAAACTAGAGAGAGTTTGAAATTGATAGCAGCTGTCTGAGCGGCATCCCGGGAAGGCTCCTCTTGCTCCAGCCCTAGAAACTGAACTCTGCCGGCACAGTCACATCTCATTTATACACAGGCTGTCCTTTTCCAAACAAGCAGCCAGCTGGAATGATTCAAACCTCTGCTCAGCGCACTGTTAAAATGCAGCTTCCTTCTCGGGCATGGGGATTACACCAGGGAGCAGCCGGAGTACAGCAAAAAGGCTGCGGGAACTCTTTAATCACGCGAATACCAGCTGCTCCTGTTACTACTGCCGCTGCCGCCGCCGCGCCTCCTGTTTGCTGTAGTCAGCCTCCCTCTCCCTCATCTGCACGAGTATCGAGGCGGCTTCGCAGGGCGGTGATTGGCAGAAGCAGCCAATTCCTCCCGCTGATCAACCCCGAGACTTCCAAGGACTCGGAGCTGCTCTGATGCTACGCCGGCGGCGGGAGGCTTCACGCAAGGCCGCCGCGACGGAGGCTCATTCGGAGATGAGCCGCGTCCCCCTCGCAGCGCCGTGATTGATGAGGCGCTCCCCGAGGATTCGCATAATCTGTCATTGTGTAGTTGGACCACCTCTCCTCCCGCCCAAAATGCGGGAGGAAAATGCTGCTCGCTTGCCGCTTCCGATTTCACAGCCGGAGCTTGCAGCTGACAGCCTGGGAAAAAGGAAAAGTTGAAAGAGTCGTTTTGCTGGAGGGACAGGGAGTGCTCCAGGCAAGTGTGTGAAGGGAACCCCCAGATCCCCATCCCCAAATGCTAAAGGAGGCTCCAGAAAATCACGTTACCACAAGGTGTCTTGGTTCATACTCTTGCTGGGTCACTGATAAGATCACCTGGCAAAACAAAGGTGGTTTTTCATGCAACAGTGCAGCATGACCAAAATTAAGCAAAGGTCACCTAGTAAGCTGGTTACAAATGATCTTGCTGATACCACCTTTGGGTGGATTCCAGCAAACTAGTGGCACTTGAAACTGCAAAGCATTTTTTTTCTGATGTATGCAACGCAAATTCCACCTATTTGTTGCATAATTTCTTGTTAAAATACTTTCTCTTCCAGCTAAAGCTGAAACCTACACCCCCAGCCAAGACACAGGATTGTTATGCAACTTTCTAGGGTGAAATTATATTATAGAGGAAAACCTGAACACTTCCTATGTTAAAAAAAAAAAAAATAAATTAGATTTGATAGCAATCTAATTTTCAGTTTTTGCCAGCTTGACACCTTTCACTCCCAAACTGTTCTTTGTACGGTACACCTCAGAATTGAAATTCAGCCAATTCTGTGCGACAAATGTGAGGAGAAAATAGTTTTGTTCAAGGAGACTGGAACAAACCCATTCTGAGATGATGAATGATGCTGTAAACTCAGATTTGAATCATAGGAGGGTCAGCTCAACCTTTCATGTTTCCAAAATAGTGTAAATAAATGGTGTTCCATGAATTTTACCATTTACATCCTTCAGCTGGGGCCTTCTGCATGAAGAGCTATTTACTCCATGTGAATATCCAAGATTCGAAGATGGTAGATACTCCTGACTGGGGACTAATTTATTCCTTCTGGCTAAACTAGAAGCTCAGATAAAATTAAAATTCAAAGTATGTCTGAGTCATTTCCTGCAATTTCTAATTACAAAAAGCACTCACTGGGGTCTTTTTAATATTCCTCACACCTATGTCTGATTCTGGATTTGGGATTTATTTTCCAAATTATTGTTGGGAAGGTCAGGAGTTGGGTTCTTATTCGACCTGGCTGGTGAGCAGGTGCCTCCTTGTATCCTGTGTGAACACTGAAACTTCAGCCAGGCAATAAACCACGATCTCTGGTTCAAGTTAGGGATTCTTTTGCCAGCATTAAGAGTTGTGGTGCAATGGGGTGAAACCCACAGGAAAGTGGGAAATTCCTATTAATAATCTTGCTGCCACGGTTGCATGAGAAGAAAGCCTGGTGATGTTTATTCCTCTTGCTACCTGTCTGCTGGGCTCTCAGCTATGCTCAGAGCATCAGAGGCATCTCTGTGAGCGGCCAGGCTTTGCTGCAGGCACGGATGCATGGCAGGATGGCTGCCAGCTGCTGCCAGATGTGGCAGGAGCAGCGGTCTGCCCCTTTGAAGCTGCAGCGTGCCAGCGGGGCTGCTGCTGCAGATGCTCCCAGGGCAGGCCAACAGCCAAGTGGTTATGCATCTCATTGGCAGTGTATTTTAATTCAGATGCTAAAGTCGCTCTTTGATCTTAAAGCCTTGGCTTAATGGGGTGCACCACTAGATGAATTCAACATGAAGAAGTGTGGCTGTTGATTTGCACTGCCTCAGTATCCGCTTGCTTGGCTGGAGATTCGTTTTATAGCGGAGCATCAGGTGACTTACTGCAGTTTCTTGCCAGGGTTTGCCCTTATTAGCAATGTACAGAAATCAGCTGGCAGAATTGCTCCCATTCTTTGTGCAACCAGAAAAGCGCACTAACTCGGGAAAAAGGCAGTGTACCACTTGCGTTTTCACTTCTCTCTCCTTGGGGTAGTACTGAGATGTGAACGTGTCTTGCTCAGATACAAATGTGCTCTGGTGTTGTTCCCTAGGATGTCCTTCCAATCATGATATCATTTTCAAGTTCTGCTTTAGGGAAAAATATCCCCCCACCCCCCCCCCCCAAAAAAAAAATAAAAATAAAAATAGGCCAGCAAGAAACAGAAATGAAATATGGGTGGAGAGAGAGAGTAAAATGAGGTAAATTTTAATAATGAAGTACCATATCAATGAGATACCATATTTATGATGAAATCCTTGCCACAGGATGTGCACTTCCCTGTATCTTACCTGCAGCACAGATTCTGCATTAGCTGATGGAAATTCTGTATTAGTTAATTCTTGTGTGATTTATTTCCCCCATGTATAGGTAGTTAATTTAATTGCCTAGCCCTCCTATCTCAGTAGTTCAAAAGTTGTAGATGAAACCTATTAGAATTTTGCCCCAAACCAGTATTACCTTCAGAAACATGCCTTTTTGCTTTTAGAAATGTGGTGTTTTGTGTATGTGTGTGCACGCATGCATTTTTTTTTTTTTTAAATTTCAGCCCCTAGTGGAAATGTGGCTTTGTTCTGTCCAAAATTTTTGGACCTTGCACACATTACAAAACAAACAAATGTTTTACTTTTTTAAGCCTAGTGATTTCACATCGATTCTCTGCATAGTTTAGTGGATGTTAAGAAGACTTTGAATCTTTTTTTTTTTTTTTTTTTTTTTTTTTTAAGGGGCATCTGCATTTACAGTAAGGGCAACTGCTGAAAATTCAGCATCCTTCTCCTATTTAGGTGCCTAAATCCAGACTGGTGTTCATAGCTGTCTGAAGTACTGTACTATCACTATAATGGCTGTGTACCTATTTTTAAGGTAGTTACATTCATAGTGCATTATAAGGAAGAAAATACAATTCTTTCGCTTCTGTGCTTAGAAATGTGATACAGAGCATGCAAATATTTTCTGAATTAGTATATACTATATGATATCTTTCTTGTTCACCTTTCTGGGCTAATATAAAGTATTCACAGAAATATTTGGGCTGGTGTTGTGTTGTTGTTATGCAGAACTTCTGTTTTCTCCGATTGCCCTCAGTTTTATCACCTGTTATTACCGTGCTCTGGTGGCACTTTAATAGGTATTCCCTACTTCTCTCCAAAACTGCCTTGCAGCACAAAGGTCTCACTTCAGAATGAAGTTGGCTGCGATACATATGAATGTCTCTTTCAGCTAAAGGCATCCGTATAGTCTTTGTTGAAAGAAAGATGGCTTTTGACACTTGAGTTCATAATGAGTTTAAAGAAACAAAAATTGACTATGGCTCAAAGGACCGGCTTTTCCTTGAGCTGTGGAGACTTCTTAAACTTTCCTATAATTGAACAACAGTGTGGCTTTTATTAAAAACACAGAGCAGTTCCTCAGCTGGTGTGAACTGTCAGAAAATCCATTGATTTCAGAAGAACTATGACAACTTATGAGAGTTACAGATTAGTCTCTAATTCTCCAGCAGTTTCTCAAGATATGCAGAACTTAATTACACTCACATCAAAAGTGCAAGAAACATAAAGGCATGGCTTAATGCTTTTTTTTTTTTTTTTTTTTTAATATTCAAGAATACATTTCAGAAAAAACTGTCATTTTTTTGTTTGGTTGGTTTTGATGTGTAAGTTTTTGCTTTTAAAAAATCTGAATATTTTGGCTCAGACCCAAAAGGTGTTAGAGGTTTTATACACTCAGCGATGTAGGGATGAAATATAGATACACTTGGAGCTGAGTTCCATGCATCACAACTCAGCTAAGGCATTCCTGTCTTCTCCTGGAAGTGCCTGCCTTGTTGTGGGTTATTCTTATTTCCCACATGGCAGTGTAGATCATGCTGCCAGTAAGCATGAAGCACTGATTTGAAACAACATCTACAGCAAAAGTACTGCTAAGTCTTACAAGCAAAATAAAGCAGATATGCAAAAATACAAACTGGGTTCCCTGACTGCCGGGTTTCTCCAGCAGTACAGCTTCTATTATCCTCCCCTGTTGATGTTTGGACACATTTCTTCTGCAAATGATAAAGGTACCACTTTTGTAATGACCTTTATTTTAACCTTTCATATCTTTGTGAAATAATGTCAATATCCTAGTGTGGTTTAGTTCCTGTAAGGTTTTGGATGTATTAGTTTCAGAGTGTGTGTTGATATAAACTAATATTGAAATATCTGTTAAACTAACATACATTCATTAGCATGTAGCATTAGAGTTGCTCTGCATCTCCCTAATTACATTACTGTTTTATGTCGTAAATGCTTACTCAACTACAAAAATATAAACTCTGCTCTTTTAAGTACTGTCATCAAGATACTATCAAAGCAAAAAATGAATTTGTTCTGCTCTGCCTGAAGCCTGATCTGCATTACCACTCTCTGAGTTATCAGCTTACTTTGACATTGAGAGAATCGCTCGCATCGTGTGACAGAGAAGCATGTCTTTGCACATCCTTAAAACCTTTTGGGCTCTTTCCCACTGCCTTCTGTACAGGGTCTTTCCTAGGTTCAGGTTGGGCCTCAGGTTGGTAGAAAGCTCCAGTGAAGTGAATGGGGTAGGCCTGGAAGTCAGAAAGAAAGGAGGCCACGTGTTCATGCAGTGGCAGAGACTGGAGGGCTAGAGAGGGTTTCTGTTCTGCTCGGCCCCCTTGTGATTTGTGTTTGCACCTGTAACACCGCGGCCTAACAGCACTGCGGCCTACCACCTGAGTCTAACAGTAGAAGTCCATACACAAAGGGTTACCTCTTTTATGGACAAACCACAAAGATTTTCACTAATTTAGGATTTCTGTAAAAGAGAAACAAGCCACCTTGACTTGGAGAGCAAATGCCACAGATGAGGAAGAGGTAAAAAATGCACAATTTGACTGTGTCCAGGGATGGAAGAAACCAAGCCAAGAGATTGGGCAATGCTGTTGGTGTGGAAGGACTCTTCCATGCTAGACCACTCTTTTGCTAAGGTCCTTTAAGGTCTTCTGCTTTATCCCAGTCCAAACTCAGCAGAGCTATTTTTGAAAATAATGAAATTAAGTGAAGGAACCATGATGTGCTTGAAGGAAAGGTCTGTGGCTCAGCCACTGGGGAGTAATGTGGATCCTTCATTTTAAGGAGCAATTATATAAGAAATTACAGAAATATTTTGGGAAAGAAAGAAGTAATTCATTCTTGCTGCACTGTTGCAACCCTTGAGACCATGAGAACAGTTATCCCTGTATACTATCATCATTTGGTTGTCATATGCCAGCTGCATATCTGAGCCTTGCTAGATTTCTAAGTAGAGAGAGAGGGGAAAGGGGTTGTATCACTGAAGTACATTATTTTCTGTTGGATAAATCAGCAAGTCAATACTTGAAATAAATCCTTTGAAGATCCGATGGCTAACAGCTCACGCAAGAGAACAAACAGTACAGTGAAGTTGCAGTAGGGCTGGTGAGCTGCCTAGAGGCACGTGGTTTCTAATAAAGAGAAATGCAAAATAGCTATCGTCAAAGCCACTATCATGTAGAAGAACATCATCCAGAAAACGAAATGACAACATATAAATCCTGAAACTAAGCATTTCTTCCATGATTATTAAGAATTAAGAAGCTTGAACTCTTGGCTTAAGGTATTAAGTGATTTTTTTTGGAGTTATTTAAACTGTGGAAGGGTTCATGAAGTAGCTTAATTAGACCATAGCTCCAATGGGAGTCCCCTTTAACATGTCTGTAGAGGCTCTTTAAATACTCTAATCCACTTCTGAATAAAAGGTGAAACTTGGAATGATACTTTCAAAGGAAAAACTACAAAGAACATTTATCTTTCTCTTTTCACTTTTCTGTCTTTGTGATCTAGATATCGAGCTTCCATTACATTCTAAGGATGACTTTTTCCTAGGTTACCTCTCACAAGCATAGTTTTTTTTTTTTATATATACCCTAATTTATAAGTAATAAAAAAAAAAAAAAAAAATCAAAGTGAAAAAATCTTTTACTAAACCACTTTAGAACTGGTATTCTGGCATTACTGTAATAAATGGATCCTATTGTACAGAGTATTTTGTTTCACCTCTTAGGAAACTCCTTTTATTTTAGAAATCCCATGATCATTTGTTTCCTGCTTCATCTAGTCCTATAGGAGGAGCCTTATGCTTATGAGCTACATGCCCCAGCTGGCATGGGATATTGACCAGAGCCTTTGTAAATCAGTTTCGGTTCTCTTCTGTGCCTTTCTCTGCAAATCATTACCACTCTGAGGCAAGTCCCTGGTATTCCAGGGGTCTTGGTCTTCCCTCTCTTAAGTAAATTGATTTATTTCTGGTGATTATTGGGTGCATGGATGTTCTGTACTAGAAAGGTCTTCAGAATGCATTGTGCAGCTTTATATTTTAAAGCTGGCAAAAAATATGAGGAAATTGTGCTTGTCTTGAAGTGTTCAAACATATTTGCCTCCCTTAGATGAGTACTGCTGTTAACTTTGTTGGTATTACTTGAGTAAGGAAAATAAGTACTCTGGGTCCAGTGTATTTGTGTCACAGGAATTGCTGCTAGCTCTGCATTACAGGAAGGTTTCAGTATCTTAACTTTAAAAACTGCACAGGGATCTTGGCACCAATGATCATGCCAGACTCATGCCCTTATTAAACAGGAGCTCCATAGCACCTCCAGTCTGGCAGGAGGTCTAGCTTATGCCAGTACACTGGGAGTGCTCTCTTCATTTCCCTCGAGGGCCACAACATGATATACTGAACTGCATTAGATCACAGAAGCCACCCCAAACCGTGAAACTGTGCTAAAACAGGAAGATGGAAGTATTTCCTCTACGGTCTGTTTTTAGACTGGTGCAACTGTGCTGTGCCTTAATGTTTAAGAAAACATACAAAGCTGGCCTCTACAAAAGGAAAGCTAACATGCATCAAGAAATTTTAATCTGACAAAAGAAATCAAGATCATGATTTTATATTTATATTTCACAGACTTCCTTTAGAAATGAGAAATCTCTACAATGTCTGTAAGGAGAACAGAGTTAATAAGTTAAAAAAATATTTTTTAATGTCTAATGGCTATAGATTCATTATCCTTGAGGTAGGAATTATTTATAGACTTTCAGCACTGCTCTCTTAAATCAGGAGTGCAGCAGAAAGGATGTTTTTTTTGAGAAGATGAAGTGTTGTGTGGTGAGAACAGTGCACAATGATCATTGTTCTTTAAACAATTGTTTTTCGATTCAGATTCCTTTTAAAAATATTTCTGTTTTCATAGGAAGAAAATAAAGGTGACTTAATTAAAATGATCAAAGGAAAACACGGATGGAGTAATCAAAACTGAGAGCACTCCAAGTGAATAAGCTCTTGATACTTGACTTAACCATTATACTTCTTTCTCACGCCTCATTCCTTCTCTTATTGTACTACTCATGCTCGATGGGTTACATTTGAACTTATCTGTTTTTCTCTGTAATGATGTTCTGGAGTTACATCTTTGCTTTCTGCAAACTTCTGGGCGCTTTAGAAATAATATCCAAAATGTTGTTTGCCTGTTTATGCAACTGATGCAAATACTTCATTATGTGGATTCTGGTGTTTTGTTTGTTTGTTTTTGTTTTTAATAGCAGAAAGGCATATACACTTCAGTTCAGTGAGACTGAACTGAAATTACCATATATAAGAAACAAACAAAAAAAACTAATGGATATATTTATTACCATATGGTATGTAGGCTTGAATGAAATAGGTTAACGATAAGAGGGTAATAGAATGATTTTCCTGATAGATAAAGCTTTTATGGTAAAAAGAAAAGCATTTAAAGAAAGTAGATATTATACTAAAAATGTAAAAAGACAAGAATAGCAGCATGCTTCCTTCAAATCTGTTACATATTATACTCCCATAGAGGGCAATATTGCATAAAAGATAGGTTTAAGCCATGTATTAGGGATCTGCCAATTCATCTGTGTTAATATACTTTAAGGAAAATGCTATTAAAATAAATTTGATGCTGCATTTCCCTTCAGTCAGGCTGTGACTAATACCCACAATAATGCACACAAAACCACATAACAGAACCTCATTAAAGGTGAAGGAAATTAATTTTTTAGATTACCTAATTGTAGGTTGGAAAGTATAAACCATCACATTTTGGCTTATAATTTTCTTTTCAGTAACTGAATCGTAGTAATACTCTCTTCAAGCTGGTTGAGCAAACCCATAAGAAAATGCACATGACTTTGTGTTGTCAGTCC
Source organism: Aythya marila (assembly GCF_965140915.1). Classification (NCBI taxonomy): domain Eukaryota; kingdom Metazoa; phylum Chordata; class Aves; order Anseriformes; family Anatidae; genus Aythya; species Aythya marila. The sequence goes on along the minus strand of NC_139045.1, from coordinate 2,296,600 downwards.
TGGGAACAGGATTTTTAAATAGATGTGACTTGAGTACAGTGAAATTGTCTGCATTTCTGTTGTATCTGGTACATTTTTCATGTGAATGCATCATCATGTTTTCATTTTCTCTTGTGCTTTTCTGGTTTTGATGTGTTGTCAGTACGAGGCCCTGGTTTGCAGTCTTTCTCAGCTTCCTCAAAAGTTGAAGCATGGAAAGATCCATGCCTCCTTAAAATAACTGCATGTATTAACTTGCTTTCCTACCCTTATTTACCTGAGTTTGAGTGTGACTGAGAAGCTGCCTGTAAGTTGTTCACATTGTGCTGGGTGTGAGTTCATGGATAATGACTGGGGAGAGGTGAGTACCCCTTTCAGGGCAGCAGGAGCCTTGCAGCTACATCTCTACAGTTGGAAAGAACTGGGTCCCCGGTGTTTTGGGTAACGCACTAAAATTTATCTGGGGAAAAATCCTTTACAAATGTCCTTAAAAGATTCAAGTCAGATTAGAGATGACAGTGATTAAATCTCAAGAAGCATGATTTTGACTGACATTAGTACCGGCAAAAGCCCCCTGACTTAAACACTAATAATTATTTTTCTGAATAGTACGCTGTTTACTTTCAAACCTCATTAAAAATGAAGCTTGCTTAATGAAAAATATTTGCTTAAGACTTAGGAGTCTGTTCTTGAAAGTCATTGCACCTGGCTGGTCTTAGGCAGAGAATGAGCCGTCTTCTTTGAAATGTGTTTAGGTCACTTAGGGCCAGGTTTCTGTATTTTTCTGAATATTACCATGCAGTTCCTTCTAGGAGCAGTGCCACTGGCTGAGTCGAATACCTGAGGTGAGTATACCTCACCTGGAGGTCCTTTGATCATCCAGATGGAACAGCCTCTTAGAGTTTGCTGCCTTGCTTCCTCACTCCTGCTCATGAGCTGCTTCCAGCTAAGCTCAGGGTGTGTGCTGTGGAAGGTGGACTCTTGGGTCTTGACTCTGCATGAGTGTGCCATGCAGCTGAGCTGCTGCAGGGGAAACACACCCTGCGGTCCTAGCACAGATATGCCCTCAAAAAGGACTTCAAGGGTGTAAGCAGAGATATCAGAATTTGGGGCTACTTCAAATTGCTCTAGAGAAAAAATGTGTGTTTTTCCCCAGATTATCTCACCTAACTTGTTCAAATTTAGTTGTTATTTCTTTTACTTTACTTTTTTTTTTTTTTTTTTTTTTTTTTTTTTTTTTTTAATCTATCTATTTATTTAAATCTATCTATTCTAAATCTATCTAGTAGTGGTACTAACAACAATCACTGTAAATGTTCTCACACCATAGTTCACTCAGTGAGGTTTCAGCTGGTAGCACTGTTTGTTTCAGCAACTGCTTGCCATCCTAAGTGGTCCAGGGAGGCTTACAGCAGCGTTTCTCACTGTTGCCATCTCAGAAACCTTCAAGGAGTAGGAAAGGAAAGCAACCAGCAGGGACAGATACGAAAGTAGTTCTTCAGCCCATTGCATATGTTTCAGTGCTCCTACAGGGATGTGAAAAGCTCTTTCCATCTGCCAAAGAACCACAGCAAAACAAGAGAAAACATAAAGTGTATTTTAGGTATATCTGCTATGATCTCATTGGATACAATAGCTCATTACAGCTATGAAAACAGCTATTTGCTACTTTTCTCCAGAATTATCTGACTTTGTCAGCAAAGCGAAGCATCTGACCTTCTTTGTGAGAGCATAGGAAAGAAAAAGTCATGAATCCTGATGCCTGTCGTGAGTTGCACTGATCCCTGATGGCCATGTACTGGGCTGTGAGGAGAGAAAGTGAATGGAGGTGCAGACTGAATGCAAATTATAGCATGAGAATTGACTGTACAGAGGCAGAGCTGGGCATGGTGTGGGCTCATGCCAAGTGATATCGGGATACAGAGGCACTGCCAGGTGCAGGAGCAGTCTACTGTCAAATGCAGGGAAGGCAGGAGCTCTGAGGTAACTTCCACCAGAGTAAGTGACGAAATCTCATAACTAGTTCAAGGAAAAGTTATAAGGGAGACTCTGTTCAGTAAATACTAATGGTATTTAGTGCTAGCAATACATAATAAAACAGCTTGCAAAATGTCTACTGCAGAAATCTATAAATAATGAAAGGGTAACATATTATTTTTTTCTTATTTCTATTTTCTTATTCTTTGTCTTCATATAACAGCTCTAAATTCCAAATAATCCTTTTATTCTCTAATGTTAAATGTGAAGATTAATCCTGTTCCCAATAGTTGGCATGGAGACACCCCAGAAGTGCTATCAGGGGTGACAAAAACTGTTTATCTAGAACTTGAATCTAAGTTATCAAATATTTTGGCATATGAATACAAGAATCTTTTTTCCTGTATGTTAACTTCTCCATCTACATCTCTGTCCGGGGGTCAAGATGCAGCTATAGGGGCTTCCTGTCTGCTGCCATGGGATCCTGTGCCAGCAGCCAGCACCTGCACGGGGCCATGTAGCTCATTTTCTCTCCTCCACTGCTTTAGGAATCTGGAAAGAGTTGGAAGGAGCAGGCTGTAGCTCTCTGTAGTAGTCAGGCTCTGAGAGCAGGTACATTCAACAAAGGAGAAGAGTTACAGGAAACTTGTGGTTAATAGAAGGTTCCATGTTCTCTAAATTACAGTTTTCAGCTCTTAGCTAATTCTTAGACAGCATTTCCCTGCACTTCTGTGCAACTCCTGTCTCATTAATTTGCATGTTCAATGCTTATTTAAAAGTGACTTAATGACACCTGGTGGCATTTGTGTCCATACATCTATGTTATCCTTGCTTAATGTAGTATAGCAGTGAAATATTTCTGTATGTTCCCTCTCTACTCTGCCCTCATGAGGCCCCACCTGGACCAGGTTTGGGGCCTCCAGCACAAGAACGACATAGAGTGAGTCCAAAGGAGGGCCATGAGGATGACTGGAGGGCTAGAGCAACTTTCCTATGAGGAAAGGCTGAGAGAGCTGGGAATGTTCAGTCTTAAGAAGAGAAAGCTCCAGGGAGACCTCGTTGTAGCCTTTCAGTACTTAAAGGGGTCTTATAAAAAAGATGGAGAAGGACTCTTTACTGAGATTGTTAATGACAGGAAAAGGGGGAATGGCCTTAAACTAAAAGAGAATAGATTTAGACTAGACATTAGGAGGAAATTCTTCACTGTAAGGGTAGTGAGGCACTAGCACAGGTTGCCCAGAGAAGCTGTGGATGCCCCATCCCTGGAGGTGTTCAAGGCCAGGTTGGATGGGGCTTTGGCCAACCTGGCCTAGTGGGTGGCATCCCTGCCTATGGCAGGGGGATTGGAGTTAAATGATCTTTACGGTCCCTTTCAACCCGAGCCATTCTATGATTCTACGAATGTTGCATCACATCTTGGAGATGAATATTTTATATGTCCCTGGCAGAGCTATTGTCAATCTCTGTTTAAATAACATTTTTGTTTTCAACTCTTATAGATGCAATAGCAAAAATTAGTATTTCCGATTAGTATTTCTCTCTCTATTGGGAAACACAAGGATACTTTAGATTAAAAATTACAATTCAGAAATGTACTCCAGTAAGTATGGTTGATGCTTTCTAGAATGATGTGAGTCTGTGGTCACATAGACTACTGAAAGGGGGGTATGAAAAAAAAGGAAGCTTAATATTTGTTTTGCAAGTATAATTTCTATTCTATTTAGGGCTAAATTCAGGCCTGTCATTTCAAAAACAGTCACAATAATGGAACTGCATCCAATTGCAATGGATTTGGACATGGCATTGACAGAAATACACCTTACCATGAAGCAACAGGTAGCTCACATTCCGTCATGAGGGAGAAAAAGAACAACTTCTTTACATACAAAATTTCTCGATTTCCATTTCCTTTCTTTCTTTACTCCTAGCTGGCTAAACATGAAATGGATCAAAAAGGGTCAGCTGTTTTTTGGTTTCAGATTCTGCTTTAATGGAGTCAATTCAGTCTTTCCCTTCCTGCTTTGGGTTGTGCTGTAGTCACTTTATGACCCTCTTTCCTTTTTCCCTCTTCTAAGAGTTACCTAGAAAATGTGATGATCTGAGAAAATCCCAAAGGCTAAATAAATATATGAAATTGTTCTCTTTCTGACAGAAGTTGGATTTTACTAAATTCCAGATAAACAAAGCATACATTCTTTCCAAGATGGATTTAATTTGAAAAATAAATAAAAAACAAATCTTACATTAGGAAACTCCAGCTTAAACTATAGAACTGTCTCTAATACACTTTTGAAAAAAAAAAGCATTAACACTTCACTATTTAGCAGCACATTATTCAATAATCAATAATTCTTCAACAATGCTTGTTTTAATTGTCATTATTTTACTGCAAATAAGTCATAGTAAAGATAATCCATTACAAAGTCTTTATGGAAAATAAAGACGTGTCAATAACATGTTTTGAAATACTGTATAAGTCAAAGAAGAGCATAATTATGGCAATGGGTCTGTCTTCCATTAGGCATGAGTGAGGCATGGAGTAAGGATAGTAGTATTTTCTTCAGAGCTCTGCTCTGCTTAACTACAACCAATCTGTGTAACTTCTGGGCTATGGATATCCCCACCATAACATGGACATAAGAATTTTAGGTCCATTATACATCTCCGTAATCTTAAAGGCTTTGCACGGCTTGGTGTGAGGTATTACAGCACTACTTCCACAACAACTGAAATGCTGCCAACAGAATTAGAGTTGGAAGATGCAAAAAGAAAGAGAGATTGAGTTAGAAATGGAAAGATATATAGCAAAATGTGTCCTAGAATCTTAGTCATGCAAAAGATTCATTTAAGTTTTAAGGTGTTTCTCCCTCTCCCCTTCTTGTTTTCCCTTGCTGTTCATGGAAAATCAGGGCTGGAAAAAAAACAGAGGGAAAGCCTAATATTTGTATTTATGGTGTCAGAATAGACAATTATTTTTATTCCATGTGAGTCTGAGGTCAGAAGCTCACTTTGGGCCATTCCAAAAGTTCTTTGTCCTGCAAGAGGATGAAAGCCATTCGTTCCCCACAGCTTTTGCCAGACCGGTAAGCTGGGCTGTACAGAGGCAGCAGTGGAAGTAGATATTAGGGTGCAACGGCCCCAGAGAAACTCTGGGCACCCCTCACCCCAAATGGGGCCCAACGGGTGGTGGGGAAATCGCACAGGGTCAAGCACAGCAAGCTGGCAGCTGTTCAGCCACTCATCCAAAATGCTGATGGTTGGAAGCCATCCAGATCATAGACACAGGAAGCCATCATGTTAATGATTGGGAGGGCTATCCAGTTATTTCCTTCCTTTTTATCCTAATCTTTGTCTTTTATGGGCACTGCAATATGTCTGACAGAGATCCAGCTTCCATGAACAAGTCCCTTCAGCCTTTAACATTCCCTCATTAACAAGGACCATAGAGGAGGCCAAAAATCACATAATTTGAGAACGGAAACATCAAGATACTTTAAATGTATTGGAAAAAAGCCAACACAATTGTAAAATCTGCAGAGGCATATTTGAAACTATTTTTTTCCAGTATATGTTTAGGGGCCTTCTAGGGTATGTTTGGGAGGCTCACAGCTTGGAAGGCATTTTGGGTGAAAAGATCACTTGTCATTAACTGGAGTGGGCATAGTGAGATTCCACTTTGGTAGAAATTGTTTAGTTTCAGGGTAAAACAATCAGAGGGTGCACCTGGTGTGGTATACTCTACGATTCAAAGGTTTTGCATGACTTACAGTTAACATATCTGCGGGAAAGCTTACCCTAATTAAAAATGTAATAGAGAATGCAAAAGTATTTAAGGTTTACTAAACTAAGATTCAAAAAAAGAAAATGGTAAAAAGTCGTCTTCATTGACTTGTTCTACACTGCTTTTCTTGTTATGTGGCCGTGTAGGCTTGCACAGAGTAGATAGTATTAGAAGGGAATGCTATTAAAGTCAGCATTTCACATCCACTTCTCCAGACACCAAGAACTTGTAAAACAAAGATGCAAATCCAAGGTGAGTCACAGCTTTGCACTCAGTTTGGGTAAACGGGCAAAGCCAACAGTATGCCTAAACACTGAACTCTCAGTACCTCAGCTGTCAACAGAGTTCACTTTCTTGTGCAGACAGGACAAACTGCCTAACAAAGGATTTAAAAGATCACAGGGATTATTGCTTGGATTTTTTTAATGTGATCACTAGAATTTTCCCAAGTCAGCAGCCAAAAATGAGCTTATTACTGTGCCCATCACAGAAATCAATTCTGTGTCATATTGAAAAACACTTCTATTTCAAGGAAATGCTAATATCATTTAAAAGCAAAATGACTTCCTCATCATTCAAAATTCTGCCTACCGTTCGCGGATGACCAAAGAATATCCCCAGAAAACAGGTGTACTTAATTGTAATTCAGAACTGCCACACAGTTTCCTGTGCTGAAAGAATGAAGCAAACAGCCAGCTGAAATAAAAACAGGTGTTTCAAACCCAGCAAGAAGATATGAACATGAAAGCCCTGTTATTAGAAAGCAACAAGCTCATTTTCTCAGTGTTTAAACTTACTTTTTTGTGGTTGCTATGCTACTGTCTCTGCACCTACTTTATGGCACTTTGAACTGTAGCAAAAAACAAAAAACCAAAAACAAATAAACCTTTTTTGAAAAACTAAACCAAAAACAAAAACCAGACATGAATTGAAAACAAATGTGAGACCATCCTGTAAAGTTTTTATAGCATGTAAAACCTGAGATTCAGCAATACTTACATTAGTCAGTTTGAGGAATCATCTCGCCATTTGCTTGTCAGCCCACTGGACCATTTCTATTTTTCCAATGCTTTTTAAGTATTATTATTATTATTATATTTTTACTAAGCGTATACCACCAGTATTAGCATTACTTGTTTTAGGATATAAGCAACTTGCAGCTACTGATAACAATAATAGCTGTCATGCACTTTAATATACATGAAAACAGATTTAACTCTCAGTAAAAATGAAATTTGCATAATAGGAAAAAATAGCCTGCATTCAGATGATATATCACAAGAGCGCTAGGCATTCAGAAAGCAGGAAGGCAATGCTAGGCAAATGGTCTAAAGATATTCAAAAGCTTTAATAAGCATATTGGTGAGATAAGAAATACAGGAAAGAAAAGAGCACCCCTTGGAAAACCAGGAAATAGAGTCAGCTATGAGCATGAAATTGTAATGATAGATTCCTTTCAAGGACACATTTCCGATAATCCATTTAGGGAAAATAAAAGGAATATTAAAACAGAAGGAGGGGGAATTGCTTATGAGATGATGAATTGCAGATGTGGTGGCGAGGATAGCAACAGGCTGAGGTGCTGGGGCTGGCAAAGACTTAGAGTGCTGGGGACAAAGATCATATCCAGCCCTGGCGCATCACTGTGCCCAGCTCAGCCAGGTCATGAAGTGCAGTGCAGCTCCGGTGCTGGTGGACCTCTGATGGCTCATGTCCACCTGCTTTCAGAGCACGCCAGGACATAACCAAGGGCTCAGGCCCTAACACAGGGGAGCAGAGGAAACCTTAATGTTTAATGCTTGTGCAGCTAAATATGGGAAACATGAAGCATTGCGATGCAATGCCAAATGGCAAAGAGGTAGTCCTCATATGCCTTATTTCGTCCCCAGATTGATTGTTTTTGTGAAGAGGAAATAAAGCAAATTGTATACTGATATATCTTTCTTCTCTCAAACCACCTTTAAAGAACCATTCCTCAGGGGGGAATTGTCATGCTGAAAATCCTTTCTCTTTTTTTCTGCCTTTTTTACACACCTGTGTGCATACCCCCCATACTGGCACTTGGGATCACTAATTCCTCTTTGTGCCTTTGCAAGTTGTCTCCAACATGACTCCTTGTTTTATCAAGTGAATTTACTGTTTATCATAGGGCTGTCAATTCCATACCCCCTTATTGAAGCAATAAGGAAAGGTTGTATTTGTCTATAAATATGTAACTCTACTAATGATAAAGATAGCGAGGAATTATTGAGTACTTAAAAGGTGTAATGGACTGTAACTAGAAAAAATAAAATTCATCTTACGCATTAGGAGAAAAAGTTAAGGTCAGTCCTACAATGGAATAATTTATCTAGAGAAAGTTTTTGTGGAACCATAACTGCAGAGGTGGTCACGTGAATATTAGATACGTTACGTGACAAAGTAGAAAGGTATAGAAAAAGAAAGCTGTAGTCAATATTCTGTAGAAAACAATAATGCACTGATGAGCAGCCAGAGGGGAGAGCCCAGTATTTCTTTTCCATAGTTGCTATTTAAAATTCTGCTCCTGTGACACCAGCAGTTTTTAATAGCGACAGGAAGGGAGGCAGAACAAGATGATCTAGGAGGCCCTTTCAGCTTTAACATCTACAGGATTCATTCAGCTCCCTCTTGGCACAGGAGTGAGCTCACCCTGCTCTGATTTATATAACCAAAGTTTTTATTTTCATACTCTTGCATGGAGGGAAAAAATATTACGGTCTGACAAGAACTTTCAAAAGTTACTTGCCACTTGAAGAAGTGCATTCTTGCTGTTGTCACTAGGTATTGCTTATTTTCTGCCCACTGGCCATGAGCACATTAAACACTCTGTAATGGTAGCACCAGTAATAAATAATTATTGTAAGCTGCAATATATGCTGTGCACAGACTTTTAGCAATCATAAAGATTACTTTCTGTACTGTCAGATTTCTGTACTGTAGAATTACAAGGATTTATTGTACTGAAGAGAAAAAGCTGTCTGCTGATAAGATCACATATCAGAAATATGCAAAAAAGTTCCTGTTGCATTTGGCTAAGGCAGAGGCTGCATTCATCTTCTGCATGCTAATATGGAGATCCAAAAAGTGTAGCCTCACCAATCTGCTTTTCTTGCCTTCAGTCACATAGGACCATCACCTACTTATTCCATTCATACAGTGCAAGGAGGAGAGGAGTAATTCTATGTAGGATCAGTGTGCTTTGAACTAAGACTGGTGTGCAGTCTTGGGTATTTGCTCATCTCTGAAAAACCTTGAAAAAGTCAGGCAGAAATAAAAGCTGGCCTCTCTCTGTTACTCCCAATAAGTGAGCCAAATGAGGAAGGGAGTGGGAGGTGGAAAAAAAGGCAGTGCGTCCCTCAGCCTTTCCTTGCACAGTTTTGTGGAGTACACACAGTTCCCAAGGGTGAATCAAGATGTTCACAGAAACCATTTTTCCTGGGGGGTAAAAAGCATATGTTCTAATCCAGACTTCAGCAAAATAAGTGGAATGGACAGATTTCAGCAATATAAATGGAATGGACGAGTTTCCTCCTCTTTTACTTTTAAGAGTGCTGTATCTGGAAAAAAGTAGAGGTTTGGTTACTAGGGGAGACGTACCATCAGGTGATCTAAGTGGCCACTGCTTCATTGACCCTCCTTTATGAAAAGGGAGGGTATGCCCCAGGGATTTTGATCACCCCACATTTTCCAGACTTTCTCTGAGAACACTGAACAGCAATTATGTGTCCAGTGCAGATAGACACATCCAAGATGTTCAATTTCCTTCAACTGCAAGGCAGCAGGTGTGGATAAATGTTGTTATTTTCTGTTTATTTCTTGATTTCAGCCTTTATTTTTCCCAGAAGAACTTTCTTTTGTGCTTTGTCTTCCTCAATGATACACAGCATTTTGTAAGCTTTATCTGCACAGCACATACCAGACACACTGCTCCACTTTGTAACACCAAAAGATTTCTCTCCCCTCTTTAAAGCATAGATAGTCAAGAATGCATACACTACAAAATTTGTGGGTAGTGACATTTACATCTTCTCTCTTCCACTTCTCTCTACTCATTAAACTCTGTGCTGGTTTATTATTCTGTTATACATTCCTTTCAAGTTTATGCATCATTCTCAGATTTCTTCCCAAGCATCCCATAGAAAAACCCAGACAAATACATCAATACATCTTAAACTTAATTTCCTCCATAACTAACTAAACACCCATGCTTGGAACTCCTTTTTCACGTTTGCTGTTTCCCCTGTTTTCAACCCCAGGTTGTACGGTTGCTGTTTTCCAGGTGACCCAACTGTCTTCTAACCTCTCCATTCCCACATCCTCCCTCTCTCCCAACCTTTAGTGTTAATGAATGTGGGCAGGTGATCTCATGGCAACCTCTCTTTATAATTATACCTTGAGGTTTCTCTGGAAACAAGACTACTACTTGTGTGCTGCTCTTGAAGAAAATGTCTTCCTGCCTAGAGCAATGTATAGGTAATGAATTAGCAGCAAAATGCTGCCACAGGGAGGGATGCTGGTGTGCTGGCCTGAGGAAGCTACATACAATTCCTTCTCCCTGGAAGCCAGACTCCTCTCCTTTGGAGATGCTGGTGCCTAAGATTTAAGAAATTGAAGAACTGGTCAATTGTGCAACAAAGGAATACAAACGAGGGACAAACAGAGCAGCTGCCAAGTCTGCATTGCAACAGGATGCATAAGCAGAGACCTTGTCAAGCCTTTTTGGGGAGATGAACATTTAAAGTCATGGCAGATTCAGTAAATTGCCTTCGTAATCTCTAATTTTATAAGGTTTTAAAAGTCTTATTTTCTGAACTAGTAAAATTTCAAATGGAGTATCATCTCTCCCATTTCACTGCTTTTCCTTTGAATTTGTTTTGAGGCTGTAAGCTTTTCTCTCATCATTGACTATTGTTAGGTACTTTGCTAAAGCTATCAACACGGCATCTCTGTGACAGAACAACCATGCCACCGGCTAAAACATTACCACAGTTAGCTGCATTATATATGATGCTACCACGCTACATAAAGTGGCAGCTGCCACTCAAAACCCATTGCTGTGCAGAGCCCGAGGACTGGGCTGCAGTCTGCTGCTCTGCCCGCTGGCCTCGGCTTCCAGAGCGCTCTTCCCTGGGCTGAAAGCCTGGCTGGGATTCTAGCGCATACGACAGCTGAACGCAGCCTACTCATTCAGGCTCGGTGCAGGTCAGAAAACTTGCCAAAATGTCCACAGTGACATGACAAGGGAGTTGAAGGGGGCAGATATGACAGCTTACATGTGCGTGTTCCTTAACTACAGTCTCTGCAAGTAGGTGTAAATTGCCTACATTTTAAGAACACTTTCTTGTTTTCATTGATGTGCCAGTGAATTTCTGGCAGTTTTCTCAAACATGAGAATTCTATAAAAAAAAAAAAAAAAAAAAGGCCCTTCAAGGGAACTCACACATCAAATGCAGCCTAATGCAGTGTTTAAAAATCCATTTGGCCTTTATCATCCTTTTTGTTCTGTGCCATGGTGCGTGTCCTGAGAGCAATGGCCATATTTATGGAGCAGCAGTCCTAACAAATGTAACTAATGCCTGATTTAATCATGTTGCACATTATATTGTCCCCCCCACCCTTAATTCTCTATTGCATCCCTCCAGGCTGAAGCACAGCATCTTGTTTGCTGGCTCTGACTCAGTGCTGAAATGAGCTTACAGTCCTTACAGGTTTTTCTTTCACTGCTCCTCAGATCTCTTCCTCTGTCAACCTGCCTTCAACAGTAACACAGATGGCAAGGGTTTCAAGGGTTTGAGTTTTTGTTTCTAGGCCTATTTTACATTACTCCACACCACAGGAAATGTGCCCAGGCCAGGCCCATCAAGTTATGAAAATCCTTCTGAATCTCATGGTGTTGTTCCTATTTTTCTTTGCAACAACTCGGTCTAATTTTGAATGAAGTCAAAATCTTGTCTTCACTACAATCATCTCAGCAAGGAGCAGCAAATAAGGAATGAACAAGTCTCCAGGACTGTGACGCATCCTGTACAACCTGAAACCCAAGCATCTAACCTTTTATAAAAACAGAGTGAATGTGAAGTACTAATGATACATTGGGCACAGAAAACAGACACCAGCAGGGGAATTTTTTACCTGCAACAGGGCTTTTGAAAATAATTATGCCTTTTTTTTTCTACCATTTCAATAGGCCCCCACGCCTACTGTATTATAGCTGTGCAATTCCGTGTATGAAATTACTAATTAAAACATATTCACAGCAAGGTTATTTATTGAAATACAATAGCTGGGGTGGACACAGACCACTCTCGAGGCTAAATTAGCCTTTCACCTATCAGTAAAGCACAAAGGAGGGAGAGGAGAAAAAGAAAAAGAAAAGATCAGGATTCCAAATTATTCTACTCTACTTACATAGTTGAAGAATTATGGGTGAGAGAATATTGTTTTATTGCCATACCACAACACTATTTGATGGGATATTTTGCCTTTCTGTCAGCTACCCGCAACCTCATGCATCCTGAAAGTTTCAAAATGGAAGGAAAGGTAGAAAGAAAAAAAATAGAAACAACATTGAAAAACATTAATCTGGGAAGCTGCTGCTGTCCCAGATGTCAGAGGAAGCAGTTGCACTGAAAGCTGCCAGAGGACACATCAATTTGGTGTGTTCCTTCCTCTGAGCACAGCATGTGCTCACAAGTGGGAAACCAGTGTGAAAGGGAAAGGAGAGGATTACATTTACAAGTGAATTGCCTCTCTGGGATGAACCTGTCCTTGCAGTTGTCAGATGTGATTTCCTGTGCCAGCCCTGGTGAATGTGACCCTTGAACTTTACCTGTATAAACCTGTCTTCTAAATTGATGGAGGATATTTCATCTTCCTCACCCTCCATCACCGAGCTGTTTCATATTTGGGCCAAATGAGTTAGCTCATCCTGTGGGAGTACGAGCTAGGCAATGAACATTAGTCAAAACAGAAACATTTTAAGCAACAATTGCAGAACTGTTACAGCAATTAAATTTGGGATTGTGAACGTGAGCATCGGCATTCTGATTTTCTGCATACAATCAGGAAGCAACCCATATTGAGAGCACCAAATGTTCAATCAAAATGTTCTTCATGTTGAGTATTGGTTGCTTATGAATAACCTGAAATCCAAAGAATTATACATTTTGTACACAAATAATGCTGAATACCAATTATCTAACTTCAAATAGAGATCCCCACTATCTTCTGCAAAGAGTCTGGAAATACTAAGATCCATAATGTGTTTTATCAGTTGTGTACCTTGCTGCTGTGTTTGGTACAGCTCACATATGAAGTAAGACAAGTTTGTTTGTTAGTTTTGCTCATTTTTGTGTGTCATATGCTCCCCACAGGCAGGCTGAGCATATAAAAAAAAAAATTACTCCCAATATATCTGTGAAAAAAGGTACTTGTTAGTTAAGATTGCAAAACCTTCATCTTTGGCATTCTCCACTTGAAATTAAGTAACATAGAGGTGCCTCAAGTTTCAAGACAATTATGGTTTTGATTCCTCAACTTAAAGCTCTTTCAAAATAACAGGTTTTGTAGAAGCAGACACTCAGCATTTTGAAAGGCATCTACAACATTTCACAAATTAGGAATCACAACTTCTGGAACTCAGAAACATCACTTGCTGAGAACTGTCTCAGATTCTGTAAAATGAATGTGGACGTATCCTTGCAGTGAGGCTAACACTGAGTGTCACTGAGAAAGGTTATGTTTTCATTATAGGGGTCTCTTCTGCTATGTTTGGCCTTCCTTGGGAAGCTCATTACTGGACTGTTTATTTAGAGTAGTACACATTAAGATCTATTACCCCACTCAATCTATAGATATCATTGCCCTAGAGGGAATTAACTCATTTATTTTTTTTCTAGCAGATAATGGGAGCAAAATAAAACTGCTTCTATATAAGCACAACTCTAGCTTTAATTCCAGCCAGGGACACAGCTGCAACTCTTCTGATTTTGTAATTTAAGCTGCACTGGTACTTTTGAGCAACCTTATACTTAGGGAATGAGGTGGAAGGGTTCCCTGATAGCTCACAGCTCCAGCATTTAGTTAAACTGTTAATCCAAACCTTCAGTGCTTTCTCAGGGCACATTTTAACAGCTTTTACAGCATAGTCTCCTTTGCATGTGTTTTCAGCTTCCATAATTACTCTCTTATATAAAGGTCGCTAAAAATGGATAAAAATTACTCTGGTCATATTGATTATCTCCTCTGGCCTTAAATACCACCCACTAAATATTGGCCGTCCGTTTCATCTTTTTATGGCAAATAAATTTGTGATAGTCACTACAAAATTGTTTTGGAGACTTCAAACACATTTAACATAAGAGTAACATTTTTACAGTGCCTGACACTTGCCTTGGTTGAATTCTAACATGAAGTCACTTTTCTACATTATATATAATAGTTTCTTTTATGTATTTTCCCAGGCACTTAGAATATAACAATTTATTATTTTTATTTTTTTCTACCTTTGAATTTCAAGTGATACAAAGATTGAACTGAAATCCTCTGGATTACGTGCATGGCTAAAATACGGTATGTTGTACTTTTGAACAGGCTAAGAAAAGACTTGAAATCAAATATCAAATATGTTTGTTTTTTATTTTCTGATAAGTGGATAGCACATTTCTTCATCATAATTTTATATTTTGTTTTACCAAACATTAATAAACACCTGTTCCAGCAGTCTGATCCCATGTTAAAAAATCAATGCACCTGAATACAAAGATCTGTGAACATGAATAAAATCAAAATCACCTAAAATGATACCTGAAAAGCTGTTCCTGGAGGATTTGTATCTACACTTAGTGCTGTGCACATCCATTTAGCAGGTAAACAGGCATTTCCAGGGATACTTTAATACCCTATTATTCTGCAAAAACTGATGCTACAGCACTCTTACGGATGAAGTGCAGAGTACTTGTTAATTTTTTTCCTATATGCTTATATAAAATTTTCAAAATGTCAAGGAATATATATATAATATTCAATAACGTGATATAAAAGTTGGTGCAATGCTTACAGGAAAGACTATAGGTATACATCTGAGAGTGTCATTTTCCACTCAACTTTATTTATTGGCACATAGCAAACAATTTTTCCCTCTCCATTTCCTTTTCTCCCTCTTTTTCATTATTATTTTTAATGGGTATTAATTTGCTGTCTTGTGCCTGAACACATTTGGTCTGTCTACCCATCCACTATTCTTGCTGTGAATATGTTCTTAACTAGTGTTCAAAACTGTAGATTTACAATTATGATGTAGTAGGTGTAGAGGACTGAAGAAAAACCATACTAAAGGGGCATAATTATATGCAAAGGAAACTAAAGAAAAAAAGAAACTTCAAATGTTCTTGCTTCCCATTAGGTTTTACCATTGATTTCTGCATTAGCTCATTCACAGTATTTCTAAGTTTAAATTATGCTGTCCATTATAACTAGGGAGCTTTAGACCTCAATTCAGCAAAACAAGTCTGCTTAAATGTTTAAAGTTAAGCATGTGCTTAATTTTGCCCTTCAGCTAGAATTTTAATACTGTTGTAGAGCTTTATGAGAACAGAATATATGCCTTAGTTTCAATTCTGTCATTGCTTTGCCTGGACTGAATGAAATAATTCTGATAGTGTCATCTCTAAAAAAAATAATAAAAGAAAAGAAAAGAAAAATACAACAACAGGAAATAAACAAACCATATGTAGCAATATTTTGCTTTGGGAGTTGCTTTCGGAGTTTTCACATAACTGTGGTTAATAGTTGTGGTTGTATCAGATAAAGGAGATAACTTTGCTCACGCTGAAGAATGAATGGCATCTGTAATGAATTAGAAATCTTGAATACAGATGAATAAAAATTAGTGATAGCTTATTGCAAAATGTAAAAAGTAGACCTCGGAAAGCTGTGTTGGTATATATGGTACCTGGAGTTATTTTACTGAAGCTGAAACATACAACTTGGCAGATCAGTAATTTATGTTGAAAGGTATGCTACTTTTGTTAGCGTACCTTGAGTATACCTTCTGTAACTCATCATCAGAAGAGAACTGAGGGTAAGAAAGAATGTCACTGGAATCTTACAGAAATCTAAAAAAAAAAAAAAAAAAAAAAAAAGAAAGATCAGGAAAACTTAATCCTGCCATAATGTTTTATCCACAGTCATCAGCATTTATGTGCTGGTGGTAGATCTCCAGTAGCAACACTGTTGCCTGACCTTGGCCAGCAAACTGAGCAAAGCTAACACTGACATCCTTGGGTCATGGCTAATTGCAAACTAATTGCAGTGCAAGAAAGCCACTCACTTCAATTGTTGTCAGCACGAGATTTTAAAAGTCTGTAAATTAATATGATAATACTGGCTCAAATTTTCTGACATCAAGAATTTCTCCAAGCACTTAAATGAAAAAGAGCTAGTAGTCTGAATTTCTAAAGGAGAAAACTGAAAGAGAGTGAATGGGGACATCTTTCTTTAGTCTACCACTCCTATCTTGATTTTTATGGTATGGCCCAAGCAAATTCTAGAGACTTCTACTATGTTAACACCAGTTGCCTCACACAAATGCAGATAACCAAAACATGAATTGAATAGACAATGAATTTCCTTTCATCATGATATTTTCTTCATAAAGCCCCCAAAGCAAAGCCCAAGTGTAACTAGTTACCCATAGAAAAAGAAGAAATCTGATCCCACCGTGTTCTTCAATGAAAGACAAAAAGCCATAACAAGAACTGTGACTGGAATCTGGGGCTTGCAAAATTCAAATGCAAAGTATCGAATAGACTTGTAAGATTCCAAACAATCATTCTTTTGACTCGCTCACAGATGGATAAAGTAACTTCCCCACTGCTTAATGTCTGATTCAGATGATATTTGCAAGGGTGCACTTTACAGAAGCTATTGATCTCAGTGCCAAATTAATATGTTATACAGGAGTTAATACAATTTTGTCATAATGGTTCCTGTTGCTTGAAGATCCGTAGACCCATGACTGCACTCTAAAGGAAGATATGGAGTATTTTTCAAAGTGATTAAGTGACACAGCTGCAATGTCATTCTGTTTCAGCAGAAACCATGTTGTAGAAGAACTGCATTATTTGCCAGATGAAAAAATAGTACCCTCCCCAAAATGCTGCTTGAGTTAGTTTTGTGATGTTTATGTTCTAGTTGTAGTAATGAAAAGTATGAAAAATAAGAACAGTCAGACCTTCTGAGTAAAATTAGAAATGAGACTCATTCTGAAGCGTATGAATAATTTAAAATGAAAAAAAATCTATATTGCTGGAAGTGTGATTACTGACATCACTCATATCTAGAAGAAAAAGGATGTGTCACTGGTAAATGGATTCCCCCTTCAATTTCCTCCCCAGGGAAGGAATGAACAAGGCAGTACCGAAAATTTCTTGTTAAGGAAGGTTCTTGTCTAGATTTCTGGAGAAGGAAGCCCACTTATTATCTTAGGCAGATCTAAATTTTTGAACACCTTTCTGCACAGACCATAGGGCTGTATCTAAATCTGGTCTGGCAGCTGAAGTTTAGTTTCAGGTTTTTAGAGCTTGCTGTATCCAGGTATATCCACAAAGCATTGAGGGGCAGAGTTCAAGCATGAACCAGAGTCTCTTCCCTGAGGTCCACTGCCCAGAAAGCCACTTCATTTGTCCCTGGAATGAGGCCATAAGCCTGAACAGGAGCTGTATGGACACCTGGTGATTTAACCCTCAGCCAGAACTCTAGTCCCAGGTTCTACAGACAGTAGACATGCAGATCCTATTCTGACCCTGTTGAAATTCATGTATCCATTTCTAAGTATTGCAGAACATTGAAAATAGTGCAGGAGACTGCAGTAGCATTAGGGCATTGTAACCACGTAAAACAAGTGGAAGTAAACTCAGCTTAAAGCAATACCAAAAGACCATGGCCTATACTGAATTCTAATTTGGAGTAGGGGAATGTGCTCTAACACTACAAAAAAGTAGAAAGATAGAAGCAAAAGGGGAAAACGTCTGTGGTTTACTGGCTGTTCTGCCTAAATATATATTTTGGTTAATTTTTAATTTGATATTTGGAGAAGAAATGTTCTGAGCATTTAACTAGGTAAACCCTACACAAATCCAGGTGGTAGCTGGATTTCAATCTGGATGTGATGAAAGATGTATATTTAGTTTTCCAGAGTAGGCTGGAATGTGATTTCTTCCATAAAGAAACATATTTATTGTGGGTGCTGACAGAAACATTAGTACAATTGATGCTGCCAACGTACCACCCAACAAAAGCAGAAAGTTACCCACACGGAACAAGCCTGCTGCTTTGACTCATTTGAGAAAAATGAATCTTTTTATTACCCAGATACTAAGGCTAACAGAAAAAAAATAACAAATGTGTTTTGTTTTGATTTTATCTGTCTGGGTCTAAAGCTGTTGTTTAAACAACATAACCTTCCACACAGTATGTCTGAGAAATGAAAATTTGGTTATTTAGTCACTGGTGTAGAAGCATGCACAATGTAGAAAGTTTCCCTGTGCTTAGATGCAGTGTTGAGTTACATTAACTTCAGAAGCACAGATCAGCCCTGGCTTAGACATCATAAACAAGGCATAATAATAGAGTTACATTGAGATGGAAAGAATTATCATGTAACATTTTTCATAAAGATTTGTCTATACTATATGTGCAGCTAACAGCCTTGGTAATTTATAGATTTGTAACATTGAAGGCTATTGACTCAGCCTTTCTGTTGGTTGGTGTTTCTATTGCTGACTTGCCCTCAGAGGTGAAAGTTCTGCCAAGTTTACATAGAAATGACTTGCTATATTGTTTAATTTGCAAATGTTATCTAATTTGCAAAGGTAATGCCAAGGCTTTTTTTTGTTAGGATGGAGAAATGTCAAGTATTTTCTCTTAGAGGTTTAACGCTGGTTTAGTTTATCTGTGAAAATACTTTGGTATTCTTAGGTGAGCTCAAAAGCAGTTGAAATACCTTCTAAATAACCCAATGGTCTTTTTGATTCCTGTAACAACCAGAACCTTACTGTCTGGACCCACTGCCCCATCAGCCTGACTTCCGGGAGCTCTATTTTGCTTACCCCAAGGTAGATATTTTAGCTTAAAATTCAGCTGCTCAGTTTAAAATTTTTATTTGTGGAAGATTCTTCCTTGGTTATCTCTATATTCGAATCAGAATTGTGCTTCATTTGTGTAATAAATGAATATTTCAGGAAAACGTAAACCCATAAAAATTACAGGAAAACTTTATAAAACCTCAGACTACACAGCTTACTCTACTCAGTTGGATGTCTTTTGGAAGGATACGTTTCTGTCAGGATGCTTGTCCATTTGCTGAATTTATTGCTCAAAACTCAAAGTTTTCCCTGGGGATTAGAATGTTTTTCTCCTGCCTATTTCTGAATCGGGGCTTGGGCACCTCTCTCCATGCTCAGGGCCAGCTCTGTGCTGTGGGTAGTGTGGTCAACAGGGTGAGGAGTGAGCGAGCTTGTAACCTTCATTGCCTTCATTGCCTTGCAGTGTTTTGTCATTGCCAGGTGGAAGTCCTGGACTGACCAATATAGGCCATTTAAGCTGAAAACATTGGTCTTTTTAGCTTTTGAACATTTTAGAACTGCACTATCTTTGTTCATGAAGAGATGGAGCAATACGATACAATTCTCTGGTGATTTTCTTTTCAGTCATAGAAATGAATCACAGACACAAAAATAGATCATATAGATCAGGACATTGACTGTGAAAGTTGAAAGCAGCTGCAAGTGAAACATATTATATCAAATTCTATAGTTAACAGATTCTTCATGAAAGTAAATTTAAACACAAAAGAGAACTAAGATAAAGGAACATCTAGTCAAATCTGTGGATTTTGACTTCTCAGAAAGATTCAAAACTCTTCTTCGTATGCATGTACATGCTGACAGTGCTGTGTGGATGTGATGCAAGGTAGTTCTGATTTTAAGTGTCTAAAATTGCATTGTTTGGAGAATGCCAGACTTTTTTCCTCAACATTTCATTTTCCATTTATTGACCAGAAAAACAGATCTTGTGGAAAAAATCCTGTTGCTAGAAGGTCCTGAAGTGCGCTAAAGTAACTCCACCTGCCTGCAAATCTTTACCAATTATAAGTTATGTTTAAACAAATTTGGTATTTTGAACATTTCAAAGGCACAATTACGGTTTAATTGCAGGAATACAAGCAGAGAAATTAGAGTATAGGTTTACATTGTTTTAGGTACTGCCTGTATAAACACTCTTGCTCAGTGGCAAATAGGAAATTGTGCATATCATTTTGGAGAATCTTATTGCTTGAGAGATCAAAACATAGAAGTTTTGATAGAAGAAATACACACTTTCTTATATCAAGCAAAATCATAGAATAAATACAAAACTTTTGTTAAAAAACGAACTTTAAACACAATATTTCCAAGCGTCACGATTATCATTAATGCGAGTTCATGAGGAAAGGGTCAAGAATAGTTTCTGCTTATCCATGCATGTTATGTAAAACTTGGATCTTTCCTAATGCCAAACTGGAAGATCTTGTAGGATATTTAGAAGTATCGCTTTACAGGAGAATCTGCAGTGACCTCTCTACTGCAGTGGAATCATACCCACAGACTAACAAAAAGCTGCCACCACTACATAACAGCTTCACACTCTGTGCAGAAATTGTGTCCTTAATGCTAAAAGGAAACACAAGGAAGGGACCACTGATTGAAAGGAACAGATGAAGGGCAGGTAAATAATATAATACTTTCAAGGAAAGCACAAAGAGCTCAACTTCTTTGGTTTTTGTTTTTCTTACCTAGATATATTGGCTCCAGATGTGGAAAACTCCTAAAAACACTCTGTTGTTCAGGAAAATGCAGAACTGATATTGTTATAATTGGCAAGAACAACACATTTTCTTAACTACAACTATTACCTCTTTTGGATCTGACTTGAACAAATAAAATAAAATAGAGGCACTTCAGATGAAGGTTGTCTTTAGAGCTGTTTAAAGTAACAAAAAGAGAAGTAATCTGTGATTACTAAAAGTAGCATTCTTCATATGGACAATTTATTGCCTCAGTAAGCCCCTGGGAAGATAGATGGTTTTAAAACAAAAGTAAAAAGGCCAGGCATAATTCAAGTCAGCTTTTGATTCAGAAAAACATGTGCTTTAATTTAAGCATGTGGAAAGTCTAGTGTGTTCAACAATATGAAAGTGAAGGACTTACATGTAGATGATTTGGCAGGTCACTGAGTAACTTTCTCTTAGTTTGGACATTTTGGACTGTTCATGAAAACAGCTTGACATCAGTCAGGAGTACTTTGCATACTTCCAGAGTAATTTAGAATAAAACTGTTATTTAGAATAAAACTACTACTGGTCAAGCTAAAGTTAAGCAGGCTACATGGAGTGTATTATTTTCATGCACTGACAAAAATATAGCCTTGCAAAGCTCAGGCACTACAGGTGCAAGAAGGCTGCTACCATCCTCATGTATGCTACTAATTGTCTACAAACTTCTGGGGAAAAATAACATTCTTCTGAGCATTTGAGAAAGTCTCGGGCATATCCTTAGCTGTAGTCTGGGGAAGCCTTATATTTGGTAAGGAACACATGAGACTTTCAATATGCTCAAAGTAAAGCACATGCTTCTTCATTGCAAAAAGACAATCCATTCCCAACACTGGGAAGCAAAATCTGTAAAATCGGTGGCTCTTTTGTTGTTGTGAGCTTTGTGGCTTTTGTTAGAAAATGTAGTCCTTGTGACTACTTTTTATATCACGTTATTCTCTAGATAGAAGTCCTTCTAATTACTTCTATAGAGAATGCAGGTCTAAATCCGATGTGGATAACTATGGAAAGGAAAGAACCATTACCTGATGCTCTAGAGAATAGGAATCTTTCTCCATATTTTTCACTACTGGAGATAATGTGAATCAGGTTTTCTGGTACCAGATGGGGTTTCCCAGATTCCTCTAAATTTTGAAGCGGTCTTTGGTTGTTAAAAAGGTGTTAGGCAGCATATCCACCAGACAGGACAAGGGAAGAAAAGATCTACTTATATAATAATAACCAGTAGTCTCAAAATTGACCTAGATACAATCCGCAGCTATTATATTGGAAAATTTGTGTGTTAGCTGATATAATGTTCTTTTACACATTCCTATCAGAAAACAAAACAAAACACAAAACAGACAAACAAAAAGACTTTGGGCCCGTCAATTTTCTACAGACTATTATTTCAGTAACACCTCACATATAGTTAACGTCCCTGAATGATTAGCTGTGAGAAGACTGTGGACATAAGACAAGTTTGAACAAAGTATTTGTTATCTTTGGCATCAAGTTAGGGGGGTTGTTTGCTGGATACATTTGTGAGGTCATGCAGTGCTCAAAATAAACCCTTCCTTCAGGTTTAAATATAACTTTTAATTGTTATGTAGCTGATATAATATCCTAATCAGCATCTTATCTGGGGTTTATAGAAACGTTGTTATATGCACACAGCTTTAACCTTCATTGATTTCAAGGACTCTGTCATTATCCCATTTTCCAGGGCGAGGTGATTTGTAATTACTGAGCATTCTCGTGTTTAATTTCATGTGATAAGCCTGAAACTAATAGATAAATGGGCTCACTTCATTTTGAAACCAAAATCATTTGTGGAAAATAGAAAAAGTGGAGAAAAGGCATTTGAAAGTAATATCTGCAGGCAGTACCTAGAAACATAGTTTGCTTTGTACCTGAATATTTGCTTTGAAAAAGGCATGTGGGTTATAATTTCAAAACACCATTTCTTTCTCTCTGATAGTACTACACCTGCTAATGAAAGCTACCCATATTGTTCCACAGTGAATCCTTGATTCTTTTGAAAATGACGTCAAACTTCATTACAATGCTTTTTATTGCAATGTTTTGCTAGGGTGTTTTAAGTACATGTTAAGTCATTTAATTACCCTGAATAGGTTAGTCAGGGTTAAAGATACCTAAAGATAGCTATCAGTTATCAGTAGTTATCAGCAGTGAAATGAGTGGGACCTTTGAAAGTAAGCCTTCCCCTACTTAAAACATGCACAAACTCTTACTCTTTCTATAACCAACAAGATATTTTGAAGATTATTGTTATTTTGCAACTCCCATTTAGTGACATGTGCATAGAAAAAAATGGACTCTGTCAAATCAGGGTTTTTCTAACCCAAGTCTATCCAATTCCCACCAACACTGCCATTACAAAGGCAGTCAAGTGCACTTAGCTCATGCAGCACTTTTTACTCCCAAGTATCATCAGTGAAAAATAAAGCCAGGTGAGCAACAATCAAATCGTTTTGCAGGAGTTAAAAAAACTTCCCTTTTCTTTACCCTCTTAATGACCCTTGAGCAGCTATGTTTGAAACAGCTGGTCAGCCTTCGCCTAAAAAGTCCTGGGGACTATTTGTGTCATTGCTCTTCATTTGAAGTATTCAGCACTAGGATTAAATTGGAAATTTGGGGATGCCAAATTAAAACTAATTTCCTGTCCTGACTTTATATTTCTGCAGATGTCAGCTCTTACAAACTGTGCTTTTACCTGGTCCACTCCTCAAATGCCTTGTAATCAAGAGAGTATTACTGTCCCATCTCAACACCTGCTGTATGGCATTGAGGAATGCATGCTCTGTAGTGCCATGGCTCAATGTCAGTCAAAATGACAGAGACACACATAAGAAGACAGTAAATGAGGAATTCTATGTATTATACCTTCTATTATACATCAAGTTAACATAAAAATAATGAGCCAGTCTTACAGGTAAATCTTTTGACAGTGCATCAGGCTAAATAATCTCTTTGCCTAAGAGAAATATTTTCTTATAAGGAACTCTGGTTTTGTCCTCTTCCTCTCTTTCCCTTTCTTTCCCTGTATTCATCTGTAGTTTTTTTGTAACTATCTTTATGAAGATGGTTTCATAGCATATTGCAATGGAATTCTGTAGGTACCTTGGAATTAGGGAACATCAGAAAGGAACATCATCTCTGCATAAAAGAAACTCTAATTCCAGAAACATCAATATAGTAGGAACTCTTGAAAGGAATATCAACATTTCACCATTTGGTGAAAATATACCAAATGGAAAAAGTCCATAGGTATAGTAGGTGTGCATATGCTTGAAATCTCTAGAGGAACTGAAAACACTTTCAATTCCTTTAGTAAAAGCAATAATATACATACTTCTGAAAAGAAAATCCTTTGATACAAATATTTTTATCCTTTCCCTCCTGTTGTTTCAGCATAGATAGGGAGAACAGAAAATGAAGGCAGAATTCTTAAATACCTCAGAGTATCTCAGAGGTCTTTAAGTTCTTAAATACTTCTGGTTCTTAAGTTCTTAAATACCTCTGGTATCCCCCCTCCCCCAAACTATGCACTATTTCCTGAACTTTCTGTTAGTAGTGTGAGGCACAGAGTTTGTGATCAAGATCAAATGTTTTTCTTCAGACGGAGAGGGGGTGCTTCTTAGTTCCTGGCAGCTGATAGAGTTACTGATGTAGCTCAAGGGTCTGAAAGACACACAGATTCATTCCTGTGTCTGTCCCTTGATATTTCAGGTATCTATAGAGAGTCCTGCAATTCATTACAGAAAAAAGACACCACAGAAATTGAAGTGTTGCCAGTCCCAACTGCTCAAAAATAGCTCATCTAGCAAATTATGTAATGCTAGCAGTGTGTGTTGATAATATACTGATGTATAACCTGTGCCAACAAAGAACAGGAATGCCAGAAACTGATAGTTACATGAGCTGGTCCCTTAGCTCAAATGTTGATAGCTGAACATTGTTGCTGAAAGTCAAGCAGGTGATTCCTACTGGGCCTGATACAGGTATGCAGACAGTCAGAAGCAGCCCGCTGTCCTTGGCTTAGACATGATTTTACCAGCTGTACTCTGCATATATGCAGATAGTTTTACAGAAATGTAGATCCTTATAGCAGCAGGCAAGACCTGTTACTACATCTCAGTACAGGAAGATCAGGGATGTATGTGTATCAGCAGAATCTCAAGCATGGCTTGGGTTTGTTATTAATCTTTCATCTTTGCACTGAATCTTAAAAAGGGCTTGGACTCCAGAATGCCTTGTGTTTGGGTAGTGGGCTCTTGCATTAGCATTCAGAGCCTATGCAGGTTGTCTAGGCTTCCTAGACAGTGCAAGGTTACAGTGAAGACCTGCCTGTACTTTATATCTCAGAGAAATGTGAGCATGAACTCAGTACCGCAGTAACAGTGTTCTTCCCTTAGACAGGAATTTAGCACAGCCAACATGCCGAGGAAAAAGTCTCCTGAAGTAAGGCTGGACAGCGCACAGCTACTGAGAGCTATCCAAAGTACAGGAGATACTGAGTTTTGTCATATTCAAGGCACTCCTCAAGAAAGTGCCACTTCCATTCATGAAACTGAAGGACTGAGATGACTTCACTCCTTTCTTTGTAAGGCATAGCTGCCAAAGGAAGAGATGTTAGGGATCTATCTCTTTCCTACTCACCTCTTTCCAATAACTCAGTAAATAAATCACTCAGGCACAAAGACAATCATTTTCATTTTGTGCTTGAGATTCTTAAGATCTTAATTTTCCCTCACACTTTAAACACAAGAGTGAATGTGGAAGTCATGTCACCATGAATCCCTTGATTGTGAATCCTTCACAATCCCTTGAAGTTTTAATTCAAAATTTTTATCCAAGTAAATGGACCAGAGGGAGGCTACAGGCAAAGAAAACGTGTTTTTTTGTTTAGTGACTGGAATATATATATGGGAGAGGAAAATCATAGCTTCTTGCCTTTTGCACCAAGAACTGAACATTGTATGTTATGGATTAAATAATGGCATTATGGATTAAATAATGACTTCTCAAAATTCTCTTCAGCAAAATGAAGTTCAGGCTCCATGCTAGATCAGGTTTGCTTTGTAGAGGCAAAATCTTAACTTCTGGTTTAGATCTGAGTTAGACAGAGAGCTGTTCTGTTTTGTCAGGACCAGAGTAACTGTAAGGATTACACTTAGGTATTTTAGAGCCTTGGAGGTAACAAAGAGGGGCTTACATACAGCAAAAATTTGAGGTGCTTCTGAATCATCATTTTGATTGTCAGTGTCACAGTCTCACTTGAAGTTTCAAAAACCTTTAGAATTCGTGAATGAAATAATATCATGTATCGTACTCTTTCTGCCTTTTGAGACTAGGCTGAGAAGATAGTAGTTTCATGCGAACTGGGCATTCTGGAAGAATTATCAATGAATCATCCATGTAGTTGGTTGAGAAGCCTTACAGTCTCTGCATTGTAACAAGCAGCCATAGATTCAGTAGTGAATCTATCATTTTAAATAACAAAGTGCATTATTTCTGCAGATGTGTTTTCTGTCTCTATGTATAGAAACCAAGTGTTATATCTGGGTTTCTCTAGTGATTGAAGCAATTCCTGTGTATAATATTAACACGCACATATTAGCATTCACAAGCATATGCATACAGACAGTAAAGTGCTTCAGGATGTTTTGACATAAAATGTATGTTACTAATGTATTGCTAGTAATGACTTTGTCTCCTAATGGCATTTGTAAAATGCTTGTATTTAAGCAATGCCTTCGGTTTAAGCTAGGTGGCTATTTAACATCAAAATGGCACAGTGTTAATGCTCACCACTATTTATTATCAAAACATGCATATGCATGTTTAGTTGTAAGCGCCGAAGTACGGCATTTAATTCTTGTAATGTGCAACCTGGAATTTGATCAGAGCTAAAATCTTGAATGTGGACTCTAATTTTGATTAGTGGCACTTACATACTGAGGTAGAGACATTTCATATTACATTTTAACTCCATTTGGCATAAAAGTAGCATCTTTTTTCCTTGCATAAGAAAACTGTAAATCAGATAAGAATTGATTATTTTTGTTGGTTTAATGAAGTAAGATAGTGGATTTCTGACTAATGCATTGGGAAGTATTTATGTAATAGAGAGTCCTGCCATCATAAATCACTTTGTGGTGAATGCAACAATTTTTTTTATTGGAGGTCACCAGAGTCAGCAACAAAATCAATTCAAATCAAATCATGCAGCTGCTGTACACATCAGAAGATTGCAAAGGATTAATACACTTACATATTTGCTCACCATACATGCTTAAATTAAATATTAACAGTTTGCATAAAGATGAAGTCACCTTGCATTACAGCCAGATAATATGCTTTTATGCCAGACAGTCCTGGTTCTGGCTGGAGTTTACATTTGCAAAAGTAAATTTTGTCCCGTGGGCTGAGAATATATTGCTTTTTTTTTTTTTTTTTTTTTTTTTTTCCCCACTGTCGAGACCAGGATAATGTTTTTTGAAAATATATTGAATTACTCTCACAGGTAATATACTTTCAGCAAGAAAAGTTCAGTTCTGAACATTTAAATGTTGCTTTTTCTTGTCATCTACACTAATACCCATGGAGCAGAATTGTTGTGTTGTGGAAGCCATTTCTGCTTCCTCTATAGCTGAAGTTCAGAGTTCACTAACTCATACTTGTGTTTTATTTGTTTATTTATTTTTAGTAGAACCTGGCACTAGTATACATTGCTCAGAGACATGCAGTGATGGCTCTGGCTCTTGAACTTCTTCTTTTTCTTTTTTTTTTCTTCTTTTTTTTTTTTTTTTCTTTTTTTTCTTTCTGAAAAAACTGAAGTCTCCTCCTATGTAGTTCTGAGCAAAAAGGTAAAAAAATCCATTTCTTCTGGTATCTTTTTCCTTTGGGAAAAATAAACATACACTTACTATTCAATTTGTCTAAGAAATAGGATCATCCTGTATATTTTCCTTTTATTCCCTTCTTTATCTTCTCTTAGGTAGTAATAATTGATGCATATTCTTAAGTAAGTAGGTTTGTTGGAAGATTTTACAGCTTTCGGTTTGAAATTACTTGAAGTTTCTTGTGCCTACCTGGACTCAGAAATCCAAATGATACAATCCCATTAGAAAAGTAGCAAGATAGAAGAGAAAAAGACCTGTGCGATTAATTTATATCCCCCAGGATCTTGTGGTTATTTCATACAACAAAGTAAAGGTGAACGACAAAGGGCATGGGATACAAAGTGGGAAACCTCTGAGCAAAACATTATAAAAAACTAAAAGTACCATTGCTTCAGTAGCAGGAATACCATTTAGCATGATACTCCAATGGAGAATACTTCCTCTAATATTTATGAGCACCTTCTGCGTGGAGGATTCCCTTAGTTTCCTATATGTGCAAGAGGGAGTCAATTTATGCAGTGCATCCTATTTACCACCATGATAAAATTTATCAGTGTTAAGGGTGAAAACTCCATCTCTGTTTTGCTGAGTTCGACAGCAAATGTGTCTGCATTATCCACATTGATCAACACTGGCACAAAATTAAAACCCTGATCACTTCCATGCCACTTTCCATTAACTTGTTGAAAATGAAGGTAAAGGGATATTTTTACATGGGCTGTATACTGAAAGGCGTAGTATGCTGAGTGTGCAAGGCATTATTTGACTGAAAGAAACCTGAGGAAAGAGCAAGTCTGATCAAGCAGCTTCATGCTAAATCCTTCAACATCTTCAGGAACATGGAAGTGATTTGTGGCTATGCCGTGCCACAGACTTATAGCTTGGCATACTTCCGTTGCCACTGCTAAAGACAAGTTAGTGGCCTCCAGTGTGCCAAGACATGGCAGTACTTAATCACTGGTTCATATACCAGTAATATCATAGACCTAAACTATATCCTTGGTTTACGAAAAGGTTTCTGAGTCCCTGATGTGCAAAGTACAAGCTGTAAACTCAATGGCAGGCATAATTATCATGTCAAAGAGATTAACAGCAGCCAGTCAGTTCCTGGACGTATTGAAAGGAATGTATTTAACAAGTCAGCGATCTAAATTTAAGAGCACAAAATCTGGTCAAACAGCCTAAATTTAAGCCATTTACCAGGTTCTGCAATTACAGAAAATAATAATAATAATAATAATTGAACAATAGAGGAGCCACTTGGGGAATTAAATAAAGCAAGAACTCAGTCTGCTTTTTCTTACTGCCATTTACAAGTTAAGCTTTGAGTCATGAAAAAGGGGCAAAATCCTCTATTTACATGCATTTCAGTACATTTTGTGCTCAGCCTGAAATGACATGAGCAAAACAGAACCACTTTTCATTGAGTTCAGTAATACAGTAAAATGGGAAGAAGCAATATAAAATTAGATGAAGAAAATCTTAAAGCCATACTTGAGACCTATAGACTTGTATAAATTTGATAAAATCACTTAAATCACTTTCATGTATGCTAGAACTCTCCTTGTATTTCAGAACAGAGGAGCCACATGTTGCCATCTATTAAAACTGTAAATAATTTGAGTCAAAGTTGATTAAGTTATTTTACCTTAGTATGAAGGCTAATTAAAAAAAATCTGAGGTACATAGTGGCAATGTAAATGAACTCCTAAGATGCTGAAATTGTCACATCCTATAAAGGAGGCACCTAAATGAGGTTTCAAAGCCAACAATATGACAAATGTGGATTTATGTTTGGTGTACCTTTTCCACTGATTACTGTTATCCCCTAAACTCCTGTTCCACTTGCAGACTATGGTGTTCTGCAGACCAAAAGAAAACTGTACTTAGAAATTTGCTGTTAAAAACACTATAACACAGCAATAAACAAGAGGCCTACTGGGAGCTGCCTAATGGAGTGTTTCCTTGCATACATGAATACCCAATGTGGTGCAGGCTGAAATCTAACTCTTGTACATCATACTGACAAAAAGCTAGTTCTCATTGCTAGAATTAACTTGACTTATGTGAAACATTCATTATGTGCAATCTTCTTTTCAAGTTTTGCTGGAAAAGCCAAGTCTGATGTTTTCTGCTGTAACGCATTAAAATTAATGTAACTGAACTTGATTCTGCAAAGTGGGTAGGCAGTATTTCCTGTGCTAAATTTACCTCTAACAGAGGTTACTCAGTCTCAACTCATATAATTCATTATATGAAGCATTATTCAAAGTAGTGGATTTATTCTTAATCTCACCAGCTTTATCTAAAGAAATGGTCCGGTCCTTGTGATTAAAACTAATCTTAAAGAAGTTCATAAAAACTATGCTGGTAATTGCCGTGAAAAGAACTGATTGAAAGTTTGGTAAATCTTTCCTGTGAAACTGGATCTAATTTTTCTTACCTTCACACAACACAGTTCTCTCTCTCTTTTTTTTTTTTTTTCTTTTCTTTTTTTTTTTTTTTTTTCCTATTTAATCCTTTTTATTCTTTCTATTATAGATTTTCAAGATGGAATTTACAGAATGAGGCAATAATTTTCCTTTTCCTCAGTGTGCAAAGCACTGCAAAACACAGAGTAGAAAACATGCCACAACTTGCCAAGTTCTGTAGGGTGCAAATACTGCAAATCTTTCTCTATTAAACCTTTTTGCTGCATAAAGGCTTTTAGTGTTTCTCAGAGTGAATTATCAATCCTTTTGCTATCAGCTACTAGTTATCACACATTAATTAGAGATTATTGTTATTTTGAGCTTATATAGATAAGGTT
This sequence comes from Aythya marila, assembly GCF_965140915.1. Taxonomy (NCBI): domain Eukaryota; kingdom Metazoa; phylum Chordata; class Aves; order Anseriformes; family Anatidae; genus Aythya; species Aythya marila. The sequence continues at coordinate 2,266,253 of NC_139045.1, read as the reverse complement.
GTAAGAAGTGAGATTTGAAATATTGTTATTACTAATGACATTATGATATAAAGATCTAAGAAATATATTTTTAAATCTATAGCTGGGATTTGTTTAATGTATCTGAAACAGTTTGAGAGGTGGTATTGCCTAAGATACAAGATTAAGTTCTTGAAGACCCAGCAAGTGTCAGTGTACACACAAAGTCAGATAATTCACAAGGATGGAGTGCTTGAAAGACAATTTGTATTACAGATAGGGCAAATTTGTAAACACCCTCAATTTGGGGGAAGTCACAGAAAAAGAGGAACATTGTTGTAAATAAAGGGAACCTGTGGGCTTGCACGGGGCATCTTTCTGGCAAAGCTATTCCCTCAGATTGAGATGCCAGGCCCTGACAGCCAGGTCATTCGGGGGTTTTGTCAAAATGGATCTGGCTCCCAGGTTCTGCTTGGGTCGGTGCCTTTGCACAAGTCCATAATGATGCTTGTGATGTTTGAGATACAGGTGACTGGACAAAGTCAGGTACCCAAGTATGTACCCCACTCTGACAAATTCAAGACTAAAGTTTGTCATGACCAACAAAGGCGGTATAAAAATGCCTGGTTTTTAGGAGCTGGCAAGGAATTAAGTTTTAGGAATGACAGAAAACTTACCTACAGAAAAATAATCAGTATAGCCTGGGAAATGATGTTTCTAGCACTAAACATTTCATAGAGAGTTATCAGTGGAAAAATTAGGTTAAAAATCTACCTGCCCCATTAGAGGAGAAAGTGTACTTCTTGTATATAATCTTCACAAAATAAACAAATCTAAACTTTTCAGGAAGGATCTGGGGGATGATGAAAGTCACTTCAGTCTTTTGAGGACAACAGTAAATATAAACTTTGATGCTGTTTTTCAGAATACAAAGCATATTAAAGAGAGCTATAGATACCAAATAACTTTAAAGATTATATAGAAAAATATAGGTACCAGCAAACAGGTACAGGTCATCAGGATTTTGATTCGGGTATCAGAAAGTGAGAGATCAGATAAACAATTCCTCAAGGTAGTCAGTGTTCCTATCATCTGAAATAGCTTTTCCTTCCTTCCTTGCTTCCTTCCTTCCTTCCTCTCTTCCTCCCTTCCTTTTCCCTATCCCCACATTGCTTCTCTTCATATGTTATTGCACTTTTTAGTTTTAAAACATTTTTATAAAGCTGGCCACACTACTGTATTTACCAATAATTTTTGCAACTTTATCCTTACAGGCTCAATTTTTTTTGGCATCTGTTATGTCTGTAACATGATTCATGTTGGTAAACCTTTAACTTCAGGGACTAATTAAAATCCTTATTTGCTACTAGTCCCTCCTGTATATGTGTGTGTGACAGTCATTTGAGCACTTATGTGATCCTTCCTTTCTTTCCCGTTTTAACCTAAATAAATGAATAAATCTGTGGAATTTTACCACACACAAAAATGGCAAGTTGCTTACAGAAGCTGGAAGTTCTGTGACTTTGCACTATGTCCTGAGTGAGCTCTCATAAAAGAACAGATTGTGGCAGAGGGATTCTCTCTGTGATGTTTATTCTTTCCTAGCAGCTAGAAACTTCTTATATTTGCATTCTAGTTTGATCTTGTGAGTCAGTTCCTTTTTGTGCTGATGGACAGTTGATGAATGTGTCAGTGTGACATCATGGAGCATATTTTCATTTAGTGTTACAAGAGTTATACACATTTACAGAGCGAGAAATATACCCTTGTGACATCAAACATTTAGATGCAAGTCCTCAACTAGAGGATAGTGTGAGAAGCATTTTGACTATTTCATTCTTGTTAATATTTTATCAGAATATTCTGCTCTTGCAGCTTAGGTGCTTTGCAGCACAGAGTCACACACTATACAGAGCTATACAGAAAAACAGGCTGAAAGGTGGGCTGGATGGTCTGCACAAATCTTATCAAAGATAGTGCCTGGTGTGCAGAGACCAGATTAACTCAGCCATGGCAATCCTCATGCAACCTTCAACATTCAGCACCAGGACTGTTGCTCCCTGCAAAATAGTCCTTCAGGGCATGCACAGAGCAGCATTTAAAAGATGTTTAGATGTAGAGCTTAGTGATATGGTTTAGTGGAGGACTGTTAGTGTTAGGTCAGAGGTTGGACTTGATGATCTTGAGGTCTCTTCCAACCTAGAAATTCTGTGATTCTGTGATTTCTTGACATAAAAGATGTTGTAAAGATCAAGGTTCCACTTACACACTCACAGAAGACTTCACACATTGTCTGTTCCAGATCAAATCATTTTGGAAGAGGGGAACCTAAGGTATTGTTTGAAATGCCAGTAGTGCAGCCCTCATCACACAGAGGTGGTGGGATTATTTTCTCCCTGTAGAGGAGCAGTAGCAGCAACCTGGGCTGCTGAGGTGCCTTGATACTTGCCCCAGCAGTGGGAGCTCATTACCTGCCCCAACTGTAGGATATCAGACAATTAGGAGCAGCTCTTACAAAAATCTAGGGGTTAGGTAGGTATAGCTTTCTTAGAGGGAATGAGGTGTGAGATGATTGGAGGAGAAGCAAGGATGAAGCAGCCTGTTCCACAGTGCTGAAGGTATGGGTTGTTGGCCTAGTAGGTTAGAATTTTTCATATTTTGCCTGAAAGAGATGTTACAGATTGATGTAGAGTGCCATGGGTCCCCTCTCTGCTGCAGGCACTGGGGTCCTTGTCTGGGCTGGGTACAGCTCTGTGCTGCTGCAGCTCAGGGGCTTTCAGAGCTACCCAGGGGCCTGGCTGGGAGGACAGTGAGTCAGCTTCCCTTGGAAATGTCTGCACTGGTAGTGCCTCATCTGTCTGTGGGCTTCACTGTAAGCCAAAGTAGGTGCTATGCTAAATCCACAGGTTCTTCCTTTCTCAATGAGTTTTTTAAGAGTATTTTGTTACCTTAGAAATGCATCTAGCAGAGTATGGGGTACTGAACTTATTGAGAGGGAGAGATTAATTTGTATGTTTGAGCAGTCTGCTTGCTTCTCCCTCTGTCCCCTGGTTAGTATAGGCTTCCCGTATAACCTCTAGTAATGGGGAAGGTGGCCTTTTTTCCAAGATTGATCCCTGAAATACATAACCAGTAGGTGTTTGAGTATGCTTAAAGGAGGTGCCTGAGAAGACTTCTGTGGGTTTTTGGTTATCTGAAGTCATTGAGGGTTACCTTATCCTGGTTTCTTTATTAGTGTCACCTCATTTGCTATTGTGTAAGCCTGAATGGTTATATTGAAAAAAAAATTTAAAGTGATTTTCATACAAACAAAAACAAATGTGCATTAGAAAAAGTATAAGGCTTGTGATAAGAAATGACTTAGGAACCCTTAGTTACGTTGCTTTTAAGCTTTTACAATTTTAGGTAATTCTGAAGCTGCTTGGGGCTGTATTCTTTATTTTTTCTTTGATGCCTTCTAAATTACTCTGTGTAAAATGCCTGCTTGTGTTTTATCTGCATATGAACATCAAACTGCACCTGTCTCAACTGAGTACCGTCATATTTGGCTTCTGCCTGTCCATTGCTGTTTGGTGCATGTCTATCTATAAGGCTAATATTTTTGTAATTTACTTACAGGAGCTTGTGTTTTCTGTATATGGGCAGAGATGTGTCTGCTTAAGTACTCCTGCTTATGAATACTTTGTTGTTGTTGTTGCTGTTCCCTCAGGCCTATCTTCTGAGAATTAGGTCAAATGCCGTAACAACAACCAGTGGGGGGGAAAAAGGAAATGAGAACTAATCTCTGTAAGCAGAGATGAAAATAGGCTTTGGTATTGCTAGTGAGGAAGAACTTTTTGTTTTGTTTGGTGGCTATAACTATTCCTTTTTCTGAGAAAAGCAAATGTTACATAATTACACTACAGTGTAAATGTAATAGGCTGAGTCACTGGGTGTATGGTAGAGGGAAAAAAATAATGCAAGAATGTACAGTGGGGTTTTAATGTTCTTTATGACAAGAAACTTTCATGTCAAAAAAAAATCTGTCTGGGAGCCTTGAAGTGTTTGTGCCCTGCATTTTGTAAGGCAATCTCCTGTGATGTAAAGACTTCCAACCTTCTTTGTACATATGTTCTGGGGAGTCAGGCTTCTAAATCAGCTCAAAAGACACTGGGGAGAACCCTTTAAGACTTGGGCCAAGCAGGTTTGCTTGCAGCCTCTTGAATTTACCAGGTCTCATTCAAAGCAGTTTTGCTTTCCCCTGGTCAGATCCTATTACAAACCATGTGTTGTGCTCTAAGATTTATGTGCAGTTGGGACAAGGCCTCAGGTTTGATATAGCAAAATGAATCTTTATCTAAAGAAAACATACTTCTCCCTTTTGGATACAATTTTGAGAGCTAGAGTATAAAGTATTGACTGAACTGACCCAATTATAGGTGGTGATTAAAATGTTCTGAATCCCTGCCTGGGAAAACTGCTGGAAGAAACTTTTCTGCCTCCTCCTGGCCCCTGCCTTCTTCAGCCTGGTGAGAGGAGACCACTTGAGCGGACTGCAGCAGGCTGTTTCTCTTTAGAAAGGAAATAATCTACTGATGGGAGCTGACAGCTCTTTCACCATGTTGCCTGAATGATACTGGTAATGGAGAAAGACATGTCATACAGCTTCGTGTGCTTCCCATCTTAAGTAAGGTTGAACCTAAAGATTTTCCTTGATTGCCCTCGAGGAACAAACACTGCCTATTGTTTCTATGCACAGGGAGGCTTGCTTCATTGGCACCTAGTGAATTTGGCTAGAAACTCATGCATCAGTGTTTGTCAATGGCTTAATATAAAAAATAAATGTACATGATGCCATACAGAATGTCTTTCATGAGAGTGCTCCCCTGTAACATGCAATCTAAAAGCTATAGTAACTGAAAATTTAATGTGTAGAAAAATCTCCTTCAGTTAAATTATGTGTAGGACTTGAGCAGTTGAAGAGAACTGTATTCTTCAAGACTTCTCTGCAAGTGTCCAAGCTACTTTGTATTCCTCTGTCTGGGAGCTAGTAGAAGTTTGCTTTATCTGAAGTCTTCTATTTCTAAGTATGTTTGCTGCATGATTTTTTTTTCTTAAGTTGCTTCATCTTCAGAAAGCAAATTCTGGTCAGTGGTAGGCTAGTTAGCTCTGTTTGCACCTTTACCTGTTTTGTTATGTAAACTATGTGCAACGAGTTCCTTGTTTCCATTAATATTTGCCCAATAAATAGTATTTTAAAAGTTGTGTCTAACACAACAGCAAATAGTAAACTATTAAAGGACAAACACTTTTTTTTAAATGTCTAAGAAATCAAGTATACGCTATGACAGGCTGAAGTGTACTGCGTGATAGTACTGGGCTGGTGTCAGAACCTGTGCTTAAACAATCTGTTAAAGACCCCAGTTGTGGCAGTACTGTACCATAAGGTCAGAGTCGGGCTGTGCAATGTGTTTCTAGGGGGAAAATACTGAGCCCTGTACACCATGCAGATAATAAAAGGTTGTTTTTTTTGTCACTGGTATGCCGCCTCCTCAGTTCTGGCCAGCTTCAGGAGCCATACTTGAGGCCAGAAGTGAAGCAGGAGAGGCTTCCAAGAACACCAAGCAGTTTGTTGCTGCATGCTGACACTGACGGGCTGTATGGTGCAGCTCTGTCACCTCCCATCCTTATCTGCCTCAGAGCTGGAGGAACCCCCACAGCCCCTTCCAGAAGGAAACTGGGGGCTCCTCTTTCAAGCCATGCATCTAGTACAGGAGAGCTGGAAGGAAGGTAGTTGAGGACTTGTTAGTCAGATTAAACAGATAATGCATCTGTTCCAGTGTTTGCAATAAACAGGGATAGTCTAGAGATTATTCTAAAATGCCTTCTTGATGAAATTTGGATTGTAACTTACCAGCTAGATTCCTCCAGCTTGTCATGTCCATAAAAGGTCTATGGTAATGCCTGACCAAATGCATTTTGAGCAATCTGAAATATGTATAGGATAGCCACTGGGTCTTGAACCCTTTATTCTCCCCTGCAGAACTGCTCCTGGCTATTTCAGCTGTAGTTGAGTCCACAGCAGGACCAAACCTGGCTGTCTTTTTCTTAGCGGCAGGATAGCAGCTAACTCTTGCATTACTGGCCCTCAGGTGAAGTCACCTGCTAGCCCTCCCATGTGCAAATGAATATATAAGCCTATATTAATCTTAGGGGGACAGTTGTATCTTGTTTGTTATCAGCTAGAAGAGAGGTAACAGCTTCCAGTGAGGCTGGCTGCATTAAATTATGAATAAAAGATGTTCCAGGCATGAATGTGTAGTGGTAGAAGGAGTTATCAAAGATAACTGTGTAAAACTATGGTATATGCATGAGATTTTTCTTTATTGACTTTTTTTTTTTTTTTTGACACAAGGATTGGTTGTAGCCTTTCTGAAAACTGAAAAGCCAGATGCTCTGAAAAAGCTTAATGAAAGTAGGAAAGCTATTTCTTAGATAATTAATGAGCAAAGTACAGAAAAGCTGTAAGGCTAATGTCTGCCTCACAGACCTGGTGTGGAAACATTCAAAATCCAGTGCAATAAGAACCTCTACAGAGGTTGCATGCAAGTTCTAACCAGGGAAAATGTTACTGGCAGCTTTATTTCTGACCTAGGACCACCTTTGTTACTTTCAGAAACAACAAGGTTCAGAGATCTTGCCTATATGTTGTTCCAAACACCAAGTTCTTGATATTTTTTTTTTTCTTTAGGTAGCTATGATCAGTTAGCTTTTATCTTACTCTAGCTTCAGCGTGAACCAGAAGGAAAATCTACAGTAAACAATTGTAGGGAATTTCTAAAGAAACTGGGAACAGATTGTTCTAATCTTCAAGTTTATTCTCAGTTATTTGTCTAGATGGTTTATTTCCTGAAAACTTTGTTGTTCTAAAATACAAGTTAAGATGAGGTATCTGCCTACATGGGAAAGAAATAAACATTTGGTTTATCCAGGGCTGTGTTCTACCTTGAAAAACTTTAGTCAAATTGTCGTGGTTTAACCCGGCCAGCAGCTAAACACCACGCAGCCATTCGCTCACCCTCCCCCGCCCTCTCTGGGACGGGGGAGAGAAATAGAAAGTGAAGCCCGTGAGTTGAGATAAAGACAGTTTATTAAGACAGGAAAATAATAATAATAATAATAATAAAATGATGATAATAGTACTACTACTAATAATATGTACAAACAAGTGATGCACAATGCAATTGCTCACTACCTGCTGACCGATGCCCAGCCTAACCCTGAGCAGTCCGGCTCCCTCCCCTGGCTAGCCATCCCTATATATTGTTTAGTATGACGTCAGATGGTATGGAATACCCCTTTGGCTAGTTTGGGTCACCTGTCCTGGGTCTGTCCCCTCCCAGCTCTTACTGCACCCCCAGCCTGCCTATTGGCAGGACAGAGCAAGAAGCTGAAATGTCCTTGGCTTAGTATAAGTGCTGCTCTGCAACAATTAAAACATTGGGGTGTTATCAGCACTCTTCTCATCCTAAGCCAAAACACAGCCTTCTACCAGCCACTAGGAAGAAAATCAACTCTGTTCTAACTGAAACCAGGACATCTATCCACCCCTTATTCCATACCATTTATGTCATGCTCAGGTTACACTCTTTTCCATACATTCTAATTAGTCACCATTTTCATGTAGAGTATATAGTAGTCATGGTAGTGATAACATACAGTATTATATAGTAATTAACATGGTGCAATTCAGTTCATGGGCTATTCTCACCCAGTATTAAATCTCCTTGAAGTACACACCGGACCTCTTCATTCTTTTGCATCACCCACCAAGTGTATCCAGGTCCCTGAGTGAAAACAACTCCATGAATAGGTTTGCCTTTTCCTGAGGCAGGAGTAGCCCAGACTGTTTTACTCAGCCTATTTCTTACATGCACTACGGGAACTTTATCCTCATCTACAGCACGTAACAAGTTTGATTGGGCAGATCCCCTAGTATTGACTAACCAGGTGGCCTTTGCCAAATGTGTATCCCAATTTTTGAATGTCCCAGCGCCCATTGCTTTCAATGTAGTCTTTAACAGTCCATTGTATTGTTCAACTTTCCCGGAGGCTGGTGCATGATAGGGGATGTGATACACCCACTCAATACCATGTTCTTTGGCCCAAGTGTCTATCAGGTTGTTTCGGAAATGAGTCCCATTGTCTGACTCTATTATTTCTGGGGTGCCATGTCACCATAGGACTTGCTTTTCAAGGCCCAGGATAGTGTTCCGGGCGGTGGCATGAAGCACAGGATATGTTTCCAGCCATCCAGTGGTTGCTTCCACCATTGTAAGTACGTGGCGCTTGCCATTGCGAGTTTGAGGGAGTGTGATGTAATCAATCTGCCAGGCCTCTCCATATTTATATTTCAGCCATCGTCCTCCATACCAAAGAGGCTTTGACAGTTTGGCTTGCTTGATTGCAGCACATGTTTCACAGTCATGAATAACCTGTGCTATAGCGTCCATGGTCAGGTCCACCCCTCGATCACGAGCCCATCTGTATGTTGCATCTCTACCTTGATGGCCTGAGGTGTCATGGGCCCATCGGGCTATAAATAATTCACCTTTATGCTGCCAATCCAGGTCCACCTGAGCTACTTCAATCTTAGCAGCCTGATCCACCTGCTGGTTGTTTTGATGTTCTTCAGTAGCCCAATTCGTTCTTCAGTAGCCCAATTCTTGGGCACATGGGCATCTACGTGGCGTACTTTTACAGCCAGGTTCTCTACCCGAGCAGCAATATCTTGCCACAATGCAGCAGCCCAGATGGGTTTGCCCCTGCGCTGCCAGTTGTTTTGCTTCCATTGCTGTAACCATCCCCACAGGGCATTTGCTACCATCCATGAATCGGTGTAGAGATAGAGAACTGGCCATTTTTCTCGTTCAGCAATGTCTAAAGCCAGCTGAATGGCCTTCACTTCTGCAAACTGACTTGATTCACCTTCTCCCTCAGCAGCTTCTGCAACTCGTCGTGTAGGATTCCATACAGCAGCCTTCCATCTCCGATGCTTCCCCACAATACGACAGGACCCATCAGTGAACAGGGCATATTTCTTCTCATTCTCTGGTAACTGGTTGTACAGTGGGGCTTCTTCAGCACAACCCACCTCCTCCTCTGATGATATCCCAAAGTATGTGCCTTCTGGCCAGTCCATAATCACTTCTAATATTCCTGGGCGACTGGGGTTTCCTATTCGAGCCCGCTGAGTAATCAATGCAACCCACATGTTCCATGTAGCATCAGTTGCATGATGTGTAGAGGAGACCCTTCCTTTGAACATCCAGCCTAGTACCGGCAATCGGGGTGCTAGGAGGAGCTGCGCTTCAGTACCGACCACCTCTGAAGCAGATCAAACTCCATCATATGCTGCCAATATCTCCTTTTCAGCTGGAGTATAGCGGGCCTCAGACCCTCTGTATCCCCGACTCCAAAACCCCAGGGGCCGACCTTGAGTTTCCCCAGGTTCTTTCTGCCAGAGGCTCCGGGTGGGGCCGTTCTCCCTGGCTGCAGTGTAGAGCACATTCTTTACATCTGGTCCTGTCCGAACTGGCCCAAGGGCTACTGCATGAACTATTTCCTGCTTGATTTGTTCAAAGGCTTGTCGTTGCTCACCTATACAGCGACCAAAATCTTTTTGCACATCTCATAGCTCACGCTCGTTTAGGCTTCGGGTAGTTACTGTTGATTTTTCGGCATCCTCATCTTCCTCCTCCTGAATCCCTGATGGCCCAGCCTTGTTGTCGTCTCTATACCTAGATTTGGCGGAAGACTCTCTGCATTCCAAACGACCTGAATCTCTATACCATTTTTTCACCTTCTCTGCAGGGTCAACTTGCACTGCTACAGCTCGTTTCTCTGATACAGCCACAGGAGCAGGAGCGGCTGCAGGAACCGGAGCGGGAGCGGCTGCAGGAGCTGGGACTGGGGCGGCTGCAGAGTCCACCGTAGGGGTCACAGTGGCCGTTGGATCTGTCACAGGACTTGGAGTGGCTGCAGGGTCTGTCACTAAGTTGATAGCAGTATCAGTGGCAGCTCGATAGGCATGAGCCAGGCCCCAGCACGTTACAATGATTTGTGTTACTTTGGAACTTCCCGAATCGCGACACCTTTTTTTCAAGCATTCTGCCAGTTTTTGAGGATTTTGCAGTTGTTCAGGGGTGAATTTCCAAAACACTGGGGGTGCCAACTGCTCTAGATGCCTGCCCATATCCTCCCATACTCCCTGCCACCCACAACTATACTGCCTCCGGGCAGATCTCCGGATGAGCTTCCTAAGTAGTTGTTTAACTTTAAGCAGAATCTGAAGCGTATTCAGGAGGCAGAAGAACAAGACTATGCTGGTCTGAGTATCCCAAGGATATTCAATATCTCGGAGAGCTATTGTAACAAGCTCGGGTGGTGAAGGAGGAAGGGAGAGTGATCAAGGAGAATACAGGGGTGGTGAAGGAGAAAGGGAGAGTGATCAAGTACGAGAAAGTATCTTCCCCTTTCCCCTCCACAGATTGACTCCCTAATGAAAAAAGGCAACAGATATAATTGCTAATAGTTTCCAAAATACAGTTTCCAAAGTATAGAGTCAACGATGTCACTGAGTACAAATACCAAGTTAGAGTCATGACCAGATATTTCATCGTCTCATAAGCCACTGTTACAACACACAGTACCATAATGATCTGAGACCAGGGCCCAGAGAGGATAAACAACATGACAGAGAGCACATACGGAAAATAATGTACTATAATACTCAATTTGGAAAACAGGCGCAGCAGAGTTGAGATTAAAGCAATCAGCATTATGACAAGTGACTATTAAGCAGGTCTAATACTTACACCAATTTTAGTTTAACACACTCTGGTCAGATCTGCCGTTATCTCAACCTTTTGACCCCACGTTGGGCACCAAAAAGACTGTCGTGGTTTAACCTGGCCAGCAGCCGTTCGCTCACCCTCCCCCCTCCCTCTCTGGGACGGGGGAGAGAAATGGAAAGTGAAGCCCGTGAGTTGAGATAAAGACAGTTTAATAAGACAGGAAAATAATAATAATAATACAATGATGATACTACTACTAATAATAATATGTACAAACAAGTGATGCACAATGCAATTGCTCACCACCTGCTGACCGATGCCCAGCCTAACCCTGAGCAGTCCGGCCCTCTCCCCCGGCTAGCCATCCCTATATATTGTTTAGTATGAGGCTTGACATCAGGAGGGGGTTCTTCACAGAGAGGGTGGTTGCACACTGGAACAGGCTCCCCAGGGAAGTGGTCACTGCACTGAGTCTGTCTGAATTTAAGAAGAGATTGAACTGTGCACTTAGTCACATGGTCTGAACTTTTGGGTAGACCTGTGCGGTGTCAAGAGTTGGACTTGATGATCCTTAAGGGTCCCTTCCAACTCAAGATATTCTATGATTCTATGACGTCAGATGGTATGGAATACCCCTTTGGCCAGTTTGGGTCACCTGTCCTGGGTCTGTCCCTTCCCAGCTCTTACTGCACCCCAAGCCTGCCTGTTGGCAGGACAGAGCAAGAAGCTGAAATGTCCTTGGCTTAGTATAAGTGCTGCTCTGCAACAATTAAAACATTGGGGTGTTATCAGCACTCTTCTCATCCTAAGCCAAAACACAGCCTTCTACCAGCCACTAGGAAGAAAATCAACTCTGTTCTAACTGAAACCAGGACACAAATGTAGCAAAAGATGTTTTGGCTTCAGAGTGATAGTATGTTTTCTTTGGAGTTCTTATGCTTTTTAAAATGTTGGTTCTTTTCCATTTTCTGAAAATGGAAGGAGACACTGAAGAGCTATATGGAGCCAGCATATTCCTTGAGAAGAGTTAAGAGGTGTGGCTTGGCCTGTGCTTGACTTTTGTGGGATGAATCAGGGTGTGAGGGCAGGGAAAGGGTGAGAGGAGAAAGCAGAAATGAGAGGAAAAGAGCAGTGAACTGTTAGTACCCATTGCTTTGCGGCTTTACTCCAATTGTGTTTCATACATCACATTTTCTTTCAGGACTGATCGCGTCCTGAAAAACCAGCACCCATATCTAGCTGGGAAGCATCAACTGATATATAACCTGTTCAACTTGAATGCAGCTCTGCCTGACAATGCTGATCACACAATTTTATTCTACTAGATCCTCATCTTTTCTCTGGGACAATCAATTGCAAATGATATTGATGTCATGTTCTATGGAGATGGATTTTTTTGAAAAAGGTTAGTGTTCTGGGAAATTAATGGAAGTAAGCTTAAAGCCTCTAAAGGAAGAAACAGAAAAATCTCTCTGCTTTTCTGAATTTAGGTGAATGTTTGTAGACATAAAAACTAGTTTCATCTGTAGCCTTTATCACACACTGTCAGACTCCAGTGCATGTGTATGGAAATCTGACTACTGCTGAACAAAAATAGGTATTTGCTTTTCTGTATGGAAGAAACAAGCTCTTCTAGGGAGGGGGAGAAGAGGGAAGAAGGTGAGGAGGAAAATGTAGTTACTCTTTCTTGAAAATGACAGGCTGTTCTAGCAGGAACTTCTAGCAGAAATACTGGCCTGAGGCATTTGTCTGGCATGGACTATTGCACTCCAACCAGCTTAGCTTTTGCAAAACTAACATCAACAGCAAGCACTGAGAAGTGTCAGTCAGCATTAGCCACAGGTGGTAGCAAGGGTTCAGGCTAAAACCCATACAAATTCATTGTTATATACAGAAAGAAATATCTATGAGAGGTAAACAGCACATGATGAGGGGAGCAGGAAGGGGTGCAAACAGGCAAATTTCTTGGCAGCTGCAAACATAGGGGTGGGCAAATAAAAGCATCTTTGTTATTGCTTGTTTTGCTATTTTGCCCTGCAAGGTTTGCTCTGGTTTTGCTGTTGATGTCCACCACTGCATACTATTGTAGCATTTGAAATTAAATCAGAATAGGGTTAACATTTCCTTGTGCACAGCTCAGAAACTACAGTTGATTCAATATTTAGTGTCTGATTTATTCAAACGTGTATGTCATGACTTCTGATGTAACTTTCAGAACAGAAAAACCTCTGTTCCCTTTCGCTGAGGTGAATAAGTGAAATTCTTTGAGCATATTGCTAAAGACACAATGATGTGTATTGGGAGCACCTGAAGCATTTTATTTTCAGCAGAAACTACACTACTCTGGCTTTACAAAAATTTGTTCACCAAACTAAACATCTGAGTTTGAATTTAAACCTGCTTGTCTCATTTTTAACTTTCTAACCACCCTTTTTGGTTGGAAGCAGTTGTCCTCCAAAGAAAATCAACAGATTACTTCATCATTGCAAAAAGCATGTTTCTATAACAAAGTTGCAGAGTGCGTTGGGAGGGTGTCCTGCATTGCAGGAAGATTTTTTGAAGCTATTGTTCTGAAAGGCAAATCTTGCTGATTGAACACTACCAGCATTTTTTCAATAACGAAAAGCATAAAAGCATTGTTCAGTCTTTCTTTGTGCTTGGCTTAGCAGAAAAATAATTTTGAACATCACATCAGCTTTGAGCATGTTCTAACCTACAAAATTTTTGAAAGCATTAAGAGAGTACAAAATTCTGTACAATTACAGAAAGGTTTCCACACCTAAGAAATACACAGTAGGAGTCTCTGTGATTTCAGAGCTCATTGCTAGTATTCATAATGCATGAGGACTATCTTTTTCCATAGATGGGGGTGGGAGGGGAAATGTGAGGAAGGAGAACCTAGACCCCTGGGACAAGTATGCCAAAACTGAGATGGTAGAATCAAAACAATCTAACAAAACCCTTGGACAAGATTAGAAGGCAGTAAACAGACAGTTTATAGGCGTATTTGTCAAAGGATTGAAGGATGAGCAACTGAGAACAAAACTATAAACTCTGAAAAGAAGCATTATATTTCAGAAACCTCTTTGACTCCCTGTCACCTTTCTCCACCAGTGCAGAACCAGCAAGTACTTTCAGGCTGAACACTTGTTCTTAGGCAAATGTGCATACAGCACTGTGAGTCCGAAGTATAGAGTATTAAATGTTTAATACAATCATTTTCAAGGATTTATATAGTGTTTAGTCTTTTATAAATAGACACTGAAAAAACTTTCCAGCAACTGTACTTAATATGAATTATTAACTCTTGGTGGCATGATTGCCAGATTATTTCTAATCCTGCTTATTTTGGGGAAAAGTTGTATTCCCTTGGAGGGAATAAGATTTCATTATAACAGAGGAAAGTGTAGCTTCTGTGTACCAAGGGAATCTGCAATGCAGCATAAGCATGAAAAAATAGTTCATAGAACATTAAATACTAAGTGAAGTTATTCTTCATTTATTTGCTCCTAAGTGGACTAAACTTTCAGTTAGAAAATCACTTCTGCACTTAACATGCAGTTAACTTGTTGGAAATCTTGCAAGTTATAAAAAGCTTTTTCCCTGGATGTTCTTTCTGCTGTCAGGTGGAGAGTTGCCTCCAAATTTTCTTAAGGGTGGGAGTATGCCTTCTATGACAAACAGTAGCCCCCAAATTAAAACCAACAGTGCTTGAGATCTTGCTGCTTTGAATGCTGAAGAAAAGTTGAAGGTAGAAACAGACCCATAAATGCATTTGAGGATCTTAAGCTATTGCAATTGGATGCAAAGGTAGAAAGGTGGCCAAGGTTTTCTTACTGGCTATGACAGTAGTATCAGCCTGCAGAACAATTAAGAGCTCACCAGGGGATAAATGAGAAAAGGGTTATATGGGTTTTACTCTGCAGTGTTTTAAGGGATCTCTTTAACTGTAGAGGAGTTTTTGCTCATAACGTAACAGAAATCAAAAGCAACAGGAAAACTTCACCTGAGGTGTTGCACAGCCACTTCCTTCCCTCCTCTCTCACACTCTCTCCCTTTCTCTCACTTTCATTTAGTTCTAACACACTTGGTTATTCTTCTGTTGTCCACTCCATCCTCCCATCAGGGATGCTTATATCTGCTCTTCCACAAAGTTAAGTATGCTAGAAAATTGGTAGCCTGTTAACAGGGAATGGAGAAAGGATTGGGTTTTGTTGCAGCAGCAGCTCTCCTGTGATGAATGTAGAGGAGGTGGTGTGTGAGGAAGACTGAAGGAGAAGAAAATCAGCTTGGTGTTGTGCGCTATAGGAAAAGATCTTCCCTGAGACCTCAGACACTGCTGAGTTGTGCAAGCAGCAGTTTACATATCATACAGACAGGTTTCATCTTGGAGCCCCTCTTGTCTTCCCATCCCCTGCTCAGCAACCATTTGAGCAGCCTGAATAGCAGTTGCTGCAATGTGCAGTGTAAGCTGCATCCAAAGCAGCAGTAACATTGGAAGCAGACTTTAAAGCTAGGGGAACTGCTGTAATGGGAGGGAATGTTTCAAGGTCAGTGATTCTTTCTTTGTTTCACTTAAAAGAGAAAAAGCTTGAACAATGAAGTTATGCTGGTGGAAAATCTTAGTGTTTAAAGAAAAATAATCAGACTTGTTTATGCAGACATTCACGGATAGTTTGCTACAGAATCATTTTCCTTAGTAATAAGGGAAAGTTATTTAGCCATTATCAGTAATAGTGCATCTTCAGAAATTTGATGCGTTCAGTGACATTTTAATCTTTGTATATCCCAGAAAGCATCATGATTTTCTCAAAGTATTAGTGAGATTTACTTTAAAACTGCACAACCAAGCCACGTAAACAGGTGTTAAGTCCTTTACTGATGGCTCAACACTTACAGAGCTATAATGTTATTTTTTTCTGTCAAAATGCTTTTCATTCTATGCTAGGATTATACAAGTTTCCATGTTTTACACAGGATTAAATTTTTAAGTGTCAAAGTTTTCTTTTCCCTGGAACGTTTTGCTAGAAAATTGGTAGCCTGTTAACAGGGAATGGAGAAAGGATTGGGTTTTGTTGCAGCAGAAGCTCTCCTGTGATGAACTTAACAACTCATGCAGATGACTTCAAAGTCAAATTCAAAGTTGCAATAAAAATGTTAAATATTATCTATTGTATCATAGATTAGAAAGACTGATGAATTTTTGCTGCCTGTGTAATAATGATAGGCATTTGTTTCTTCTGAGATTCAGACCCACTGCAGTCTCTTAGCTAGCTGTATTTCATTAACTTTTATAAACCTCTTGCCTTCAATAACAGCAAATGAAACTTGGGCACAATGTCTCCCTCTAGGCCACAGACAACTCCAAGTTGCAATAATTCAGTGTTGGAGTTGAATAAAAGACAAATTATTCTGTCATGTGTCAGTAGCTACAATACATCAACCAGTAATACAAGGTACTTACTGTGCCAGAAGCAGGGTTATTTTCAATTACTGTCAGCTACTTAATTATCCAAGGTGTGTGGTGCTGTGCAGCTCATTGTGTTGTATGACACTGCTTCCTGTTTGGCTCCAAAACGTGGGTTTCCTGTACCCAGACACATGGGACCAGAAACAAAACTTGTGGTTTTGGTGGGTTTTTGTTAGTTGAAGTACAACATGTGATAAGCCAAACTCTGTGTTGCTGTTGTTTGTTTTTTTTTTTTTTTTAAAAAAAAAAAAGGTTATACCAAGGGATAAAAAAGTTATACACACACAGCCCTTCTGGATAGCGTGTGTTTGTGTACAGCAGAGTTGAAGCTGAGTGGAGCACAGCAACCACGAGTGCTCTAAGGCTTTTGCTTTCTTATGAACAGACTTCAAATGATCTTGCTCAAAGCAAAACGTGTGACCCTTCCAGTGAATTTGATATACCACTCAGGTATTCCAGCCATGGCTTACTGGCATCTTTAAGTAAATA
This sequence comes from Aythya marila, assembly GCF_965140915.1. NCBI lineage: Eukaryota > Metazoa > Chordata > Aves > Anseriformes > Anatidae > Aythya > Aythya marila. Next base: position 2,249,501 of record NC_139045.1, on the reverse strand, counting down.
CATCCCAGTCTGTTTGATATCGTATTATCTGCTTCTGCATCCTAATGTAGCTATAATGCTTCTGCCAATGTTAAGCTCTCGAGTACATGATTTACAGATTTTTATTATGTAGTAGGATGTGCAAAACTAGCCTGAGCTACTTGTGACTAGCAACCACTGCCTTGGTGTGCTCAGCAGGGCTCCCAGCCAGAAGGGGGCCCTTGGGTTTCTCCTCTCAGAAGTCTTTGGACCAGAGCATCCCTTCATCAGTCAAAATGGTTCTCAAAGGAACAGGTTAAAACTTTCCTTTTAGTGAGAGTCTCTGATCATTTGGCACATATGAATATAGGAAAAAATTGTGGTAGTCTAACTGCAGCTTTCATTTATTCTAATTCTGATAGTCTAATGCATGAACTGTATGTACAGCAGATTTGTAAAAGCTGAGAATTGATTCTAGTTGCTTTTTTGTTGCAGTTTCTTTTCACCTAATCTTTCAGCGAACAAATCTGGTCTTGTTCTTGAGACTACTTTATCAAAACTATTAAGTTGGGAGCAGCTTCATTTGTACAAATTTTTAACCCAATCAGTATAAGTTTTCCTCATCTTTAATAACTAAATAGTAAAAATAAAATTGGCCTTCCTTTATGAGGCTTTGAGCACATGTCCATGCATGACAGGTGTTTTAAGAGGCCTGACTTCAATAAAAAACCTTTATATTTGATGAGATTTTCACATAACAGGCAACATTTTTAGAAAAAGCTGTGCCAAGTCAAATTTTCTTCCACAGACTACAAAGCATTACTTTTTCCCTGCCAGCAAATGAAAGTCACCCATTGCAAGTATGGGTTATATTAGTGTATTTGCATGTAAGGATTCAGCCAAAATGCCTGAGTAAAGGAGAGGCTGAATTATTTATTTATTTATTTATTTTACAACCTTTTATTCTGGGAGCCTTTTATTCCTTGGTTTCTCAATTTCAGAACTGAAGACACCTTGTCTGGTGTAGGTGTTGCCATCGTACATGTGTGCAGGGTCAGTTCAGAAAAACTGTATGACATTGCCTGACTTAGTGCTGTCAATTCTTAACTCCTCTTTCACAGAATTAAATCATTGCTGTGATTTATTGTACATCTGGTCATTGGGAGAAGACATATATTACATTTTTGCTAAGTAAAGTATGCAAGCATACAACTATTCTGTCAATGTTGCATTAATTATCCAAGAATATTCAACATAATTCTTGCAGTAAACTTATTACAATGCAAGGAAATACATATCTAAATTATGAACTGAGCTGTACCTATTATGCAACATTTCTAATTGACAAGGATGAGTTCTACTAGCTTAAAAATGAAAGACAAGGTATTCCACTGTCCTCTATTACTTTACAGATTATAAATATTCTCCTTCAATTTATATAGACAGACTTTGCTGTTAAATAACCACCATATAATGATACTTATATTTCAGAAATAGAAGTTAAGTTAGATTCAAATTTTCTATTCCTGGCCTAGCCTTTGGTCAAGAAAAGAACTCTAGACTCTGCACCCAGTTATACTGGTCCTATACCCTATAAACACATCAATTCCTTATGATCTTTCTTCAGGATTCACTGCGGATGACCTTACAATAACTGTTTCAGTTTTGAAAGCCTATTTGCGCAAACAGATCATTCAGGTTACATTCTTTGCTTTAAACAACCAACCACCACCACCAACAAAAAAACAAATCCAAAACAAAACAAAAACCTGAATCAAGTGATCTGGGTATTTAAGATCTCAGTGAGAGAATCATGATTTCGTGTTGCTCCTTTGTAGGGAACTGAAAATTATCTTCATTGTTGGTCTTTGTTTTATGCTTTGCAAATGAGAGAGGAGATGCAAAGAGACAAGTTGGTGTATTTTTGTATTTGAAAACTAGCAAATCTAGTTACTAGCCAAAACCCTTTAGATCTGTCAAAATATTACAATACAAAATAAGATGGACAAATGATTTCATCTAAGGAACAGGAACATGGAAAGGAAAATTGTCAGAAACAAAGAAGATGGAAAATTGTTTCCTGGCAAATTCCTACTGATATGACAGTCCAGAAATGGCTCCCAATAAATTTATTCCATGTGACAGTAATATGAAATCTTACAGCTTGTATTGTAAGCTATCCTTTTTCTTCAGACAATAGAAACCTCTGTTCCTGACAGCACTGAAAAGAAACCTAGAAGGAGATAGGACTTCAGTTCTAATCAGTGATTTCATTTGATACCAGTGTTAGTGATGAATAACCCAAGGCTGTTGTTAAAGAAGCTGTGACAGCTTCTCTTCTGCACTGTTTTCACTTTTTTCAGTAGTGCTGGAGCAACCGTTAGGGTTACAATTCTTAGCACTGTCAAGCTCCCCGGTTGTTTGAAGCTATCGATATAATTTCCTAGTATCAGCAGGTTCCATGTTTCGGGAGTTCATCAAATAACTCAAGATATACAACAGCATTAGGCAGTATCTTCTGTCCCTGTGGCTTTAGATGCAATATCTCAGGAGTCAGGAAAGACACAATTTTATTTATTTTTTTTTTTTTTCTTTTTAAACCAGGGGGATGACCCTCACTTAGCACAGACTGCTTTCTCTCTTTTTTTTTTTTTTTTTTTTTTTTGGCTGCTTGGTGAAGCAGGATACTTGCCATATTTATCCTGTTGTTGCTGTTTTCTGTTTGAAATACATGCCCATTGTTTTCAAAAGTCTTACCTGATTTTTTCAGGCACTGAATATCTGAACAAACCTAGATGCCTCTCCAGGTGTGGAGAAAGAGTAATTTGCTATATACAGTGAGATGCAAGTAAACTCAGGAGTCCAGTTCAGAGCTCAATTCAGTGAATGTTTGTTTATATATTATGTATGTATATATATATATATATATATATATATATATATATATATATAAACATCTTCAAAATAATCTTTGCTTCTTATATATATAAAGTACTTGAAGTACACTGCAAAACACCTTTTGAAAAAAGTATTTTCTTGTGACCATTAGACTTTTACTCCTTGTTACAGAAATCCCACAAACTGAATAAATTCATGGCTGACCACAATCATCCTTCTTTACAAAGGAGAATCTGCACCTGAGAAAGCTTCCCCCTGCCCCCCCCTCCCCCGGAAGTTCTTGAGGAGTGATGCTAAACTGTCTTCAGCTACTCTTTGCTATGTGAGACCACATGAAAGCATGATCGTTTAGAATATCTTGTGTCCAGAGTAGACTGTTCTCTTGCTGTTTGCAAGGATCATGAAAAGTGACTAAAAAATCAGTGACTAAGAAATACTTGCATTAGTCTTATGTTTTCTGTTCTTAGGTCAATTAACCTGGTATAAAGGTTAATTGCATAATGTGCTTTGTTAATCCCCAGAGAACTGGTCTCTGGAGGTACATCTTTGGCAACTAAATTCCTATCACCTGGGGAAATCAACATAACTGTAGACCTACATAATTTATTTGAATGCTTCTGTGGTGTTCACTTGTGCTTCTCTTCAAAATGGCACTTCCACAGCATAAGGCAGGATTTGATTAATGAGAAGATTTTTTTTTAAACAAGCTGAGATCTTTTATGTCCCCCAGATATAGCAAAGAAATCATCACAGCAAATCTGTCAGGACATGCTTCATTCATCTCTTAAGGCTTATTATCTAAACAAGCTTACAGAAACATGTCAATGAATGCCTTAACTCAATGACAGCTCATTAATCATGTACTACAATAAAAATAAACAAAATTCATCCATTATTTTTGAACAGTTGCATTTGTTTTTTCCTAGCTAATGCTGAATGAGAATGCTATCTTCTCCATAAGTAACGCTCATTTTACTTCACTTTTCCTATATCAGTAACTTTTGGCAACTAGCAAACAGGAAAAACATCTTGAAAAATGACATAAAGTCATTGAAAGTTCTATATCTTCAATGCCAGTTGAAGTATCTCACCGAAGAACAGCAAACAAATTTTTTAAAGATAGTAACGGGCTTGTTTGTTTAAAAATAATGCATTTTGTGCTGCTAAAATCTTTCTATTTACAAGTATAATTCTTATATCCATGTAAAAATTTTCCTTGAAAATGCAGCCTTTTAAGATCATAAATATATTGACTGCACCACTAGCCAGCACATGGCTTAAAAAGCTTAAGCTTTGCTTAAGCATGGAGGGATTTTGGTGAATCAGTGGGGCAAAGCATGGTGTTGCTTCTGCATATGGTCATGTGTATTTATTCCATAAAGTAGTCTGCAAATATTCCACTCATGGAGGCAGTGGAACACCTGTCTCCCAGGCAGTAATAGTCTGTGACTATTTAAGTATTTCTCTGAAGTCTGCTTATTGCAGATCCTAACACCTGTGTCCAACTACCAGAAAAAGTGCAGATAAACTTATTATCATTGGGGTTGCTCACAGGACATATTAAGATGTGCTTTAATATATTAAAATATTTCTGAGACCAGCATTGTCCATTCTTCATGCTGGTAACAACACTGAGAGGAAAAAACACTGAACTATGATGATAAGGACTTTTATTAATTCTATTTAAGAATTTCCAGTAAGCAGTAGTTTAGTTTTGTTCTCTTTTTGTGTAGTATCTTGGAATTTTTAATGTTAGTTACTTAATACATATTTCTACATATGTAGAAATACATATTTCTTAGCTGAACTTTTAAAAATTGAGGTTTGCACTTAAAAAATCTGAGTAGATAATTTCACTTTGGTGTATATTTATTCTATACATTAATATAATTGATTAAGTGTTTTAGAAGCATAAGGTTGAAGATGACATACAATCATCACAGTGTGTATTAAACATAAATACTCTGTTGTTCCTCTTCTGATGAATAGGAACCCCACCCTGATGAAGTTTGTAATTCTTTAGCCCCTAGCTTACCTAAAATGTAGGAGTCATTGTTTTGGCTTTTTCCTGTCTCCATGGGATTATTTTTTTCCAGTAGCATATTCCATATTTAATGGAGTTCTGAACTGCAAAATTTATTGTGCAACCTGGTTCTCAAGCAAAATAATACCAAAGGTGTGGCTTCAAAACTGCTAGGACTTTACCCTTAGTATTTATTGGAATTGGCCTGGAATTGAAGAATTGAATAAACACTGATTTAGGCATGGGTTTGGCTTGAACTGCATTGGTGATTCTGTTGCTGCTCTATGAGAATGTTGGAGTCATCAGCTACATTAGAGCTCGAAGTCTGACTTAGCAACATTATTTACAAAGAAAGACACTATTCGAGACTACATATGAACAACTAAAAAGGAGGAAGAGTGCATGAACAGTCTTCATAATGAAATGTGGACAAAAGTAATAAAATCCTGGCAAAATGCTGAAACTCAAAATTAATACAAATTTCCTACATATATTTTCTTATAAACCTAATGAAACATTTCCCTTCATTTGCTGCTTTTGATGATTTATCAATTCTTTTTTTCTAATACTGGTGTTCTGATAATACTTATCAAACTCTGAAATAGATGATCCTGGTTCCTGCCTGATAGAAGAATCTATTTATTGGTCTTTAGTAGAAATATTTATGATTTTAGTGACAGAAAAACAAAGCAAAATGTCAACATGTTGATGCTTCCCTTCAGGTTTTTCTACTGTATTCTATGAAAATAATATTTTCAGTGCTAAAACTGTACAGGGGTCAAAATGACCAGGGGATTATCAACTATAAAAACAGAGAATGAAGAAATAAAAATGAATTGAAAGGAAGTGATTAAAAGATTAGTCTGAGAGAGATTTTTAGTTGTCCAACCTGTAAAGGTTTGACAATTAAAAAAAAAAAAAAAAAAAAAGCAAAGCAAGTTAGCCCAGCCATTAGTCCATGTCACTTTCAGTGGGGCTTGTATAAATCTAGGTCAGGTATTCGTCCCTGGCGCAGGATTGTGGTCTTTTGTGTCCACCACTGCTTCTTTTCTTGCTGAGAATAAAGGGGAGTTATAGACTATATGTATTGCTACTAAGAGGAAGGGGACAGGAGGTGGTTAATGAGGCACTTTGGTACCCAAGTCATACCTTGGGACAATGACAGATGCTATAGCTAGAATGCCTGGCCTGAGAGTGCTTTTGAGATAGCATCCCAGCATCAACATGCACAGAGGAGACATGGGCATCTGCAACCTGGGCTTTTTGCTGTATGAAAGTCTTTAGAAGAAGTGAAAATAGTTAGGTGGCTTGTCTGTCCTCTCTAGCAGCCTCCAAATATCAATCAATTTTATGAAAATCTTGCATAAGCATGTCCATAGCAACAGCACTGCACAGTACTGTTGCTACAATGCCCCCCATTTCTTTTTGCAGTAGGATGTAACCAATTCAGACTGCAAAAATGACCATGTTAGTGCTGGTAGGAACAAATTTAGATACTTCATGGCACTTCTGTTAAATCAGAAAACTGTAGATGTATTCTCCTTATACAAAGGAATTTGATAAAAGCAGTAAATATCCTTTTTTATTTTTATTTGATTCAGGTGGTGTTGGACTTAACACAACTTTGCTATTTTTTTAACTGTATTTTGATTTGATAACAATTTCTTCTCCATTCTGAAGTAGTGTCCTATTTTTTTATGACAATATACTGAAAGCTGCTTTGAATCCCTCAAATGCTTGTAGATACTCAGTACTTTGCAGGTCTTCTCAATATGATATTATGAAAACACTGGAGACTGAATGTGGAATGTGTATAAGATAGGCGAGAGTTTACACACAACTGTATTAAGATGACACTTGCTACTTTCACACTGAGGTGAAAGTTTTCTATATTTTGATTAATACTTAATTTTCATAGACTCTGAATTCACGATAACTTCATTTTTGAAATAGCATTCTGCAAGTTGAAAGAGACTGATTTATTTCTTTTACTATTTTTTTTCTTGTGCAAAATGCAAAGAATTCTGAAAAGCAGAGATAATCACTGTACATTTGTATGTTAATGTTACCAGGTAATCATCTTGAAAGACTGAATATGATTAACACCTTGAATCATAAACCAGAGAAAATGTACAACATTTGACAGGGAGTGAAACATCTAATACAGTGTGAAAACATCTGGCCAGGAAATTGTTTTCAAAACACTGAAAATTATAAGCAATTATCAAGTATTTTACCTGACTATACTCATAACTCTGTTTTAGTGACACTTTAACTGATATTATGTTTCATTTCTCAGCATTTTGATTTTTGGATAATCACCCTAGATCTATGATTTACACTTTCATCTTCTTGCTTGATGTGCATAGCAAGTATTTAGGTCGTGTACTTTAAGGGGGGCAATCAAAGCTGGAGATGAAATAAGGTACTCCTGTGACAATTGAAGGGAAGATCTTAATTCAGCAATTCTCATCACTGAGAGATCTAATAAGGGTGCCCCCAGATCAACTTGAGCTAAAGTTCTAGGGAAGGAAGCCTGCATACACTACTTTCTTAGCACAATGAAAGTGTTATTTTCAAGAGCTTTTTGGGAAGTAGACATATGTGTGCACAACTTTAGGATGTTGCAAATTGCCAGGATATGACAGCAGGTATATTAGTTACTCTTAAGATGACACTCATGATGTAGATGTCTTTAAAAACCTTTTAAATGAACAGAAAGGGAAATGTGTCCTTTGTGTGCCCATTTATAGTCAAATATGTTTTTACTAGTATATTTTCCCAGAACAGAAGGTAGCATACCAGTGACAAAGTCAAAGGATGCTAGATTCTTTGGAATGTAGTTGTCAACTATTTATGGTTTTTATTGTGCTAATAATGCTCTTCCTGTAGCTGGGCTGAGCCATTAAGTAGGATGCACCTTTTCATCTCAGAAATATAGCTTCCTATCTCAAATTATTCCAGGACCTGCCATCAGACTGGCATCCCTGGTGGTCATTTTTTCATCTCTTAGATGAAAATGGCAGTAAGAAAAAAATCCCATGTTGTCCCTCAAAGGGAAGGTTCAGAGGAGGTCAGATCCTGACATTCTTGCATAGCTCTAGCAAAAACAATAACAACAAAAATGTAAATCAGGCTGGTGTGTTAAAGGAAGTGAGGTGAGTTTTCACCTCAGATGGTGATAGTGCTTCATTAAAGCAGTAAGCAATGTAAGATCAAATCACTGGATTCTGCAGGATTATATCTATTCTATAATATTACATCAAGAAGTGCTTTATAGATGAGTCTCTTAGCTTAATATAGTACAAGGGGTTACTTGATATCAAAGCTAACATAAATGCAAGATGTTGACTTTCATTTTAGTTTCAGCTAATGTGACTTCTTGGATGTCTGTACATCCCTGATCCAGTGCTTTTGCAACGCATATGGGTTCTGTTTTGAAGTTGGTTCTTTCCAGACAGATTTTTCTTTACTCTTTGCAGGTTGAGGAAATGTCCCTGTTGCTTTTGTCAATGATACTTTTCTTGTTTTGTGAGTTGGAAAAATTAAAGGCAAAATTTCAAGCAATTTAATGTTTTCAGTCTGAAGTATGCTGAGGAATCAAAGTCTCCAAATATTTCAAGGAAAGGCTGAAGTAATAAAAATGAGCTTTGGAAAACATTTTTCACTGCTATTAAATAATTCATATCAATGCATACAAAAGTATTAGATAAATGAAACAAGGGAAATTGGAATGAGAAAATAAGAAAACTTAAAATGATATTTAAATCAGTGTTCTACATCTTGAATTTTCATTTGAGTTATTAGTTGGAACCAGCATATTCCACAACCATTTTGGTACTAATATAACAATGTTTTCATAGATTTGCTGGAAAAAATTCTCACAACACTGAAGTATTTGCAGTACATCACTTCCTGCTCAAATTTTATTGCTTTCCTTTGATAGCAACGATTTTCAGACTTTACTTGCCTTATTCAATCCACCTTTGCTCTAAGGCTTGCTTCTTTAAAACAGTTCCAGAAGAGTTCAAAGATTTTCAAGTCATGGGTGAATGTGTTCTAGACCAACCTGTCACTTTAGGCAGCAGTTATCTGAGGAGAGAAAAAGACAGCACAAAGTGAGATGGTACCATAGAGAAAAATTTATGTAATGGTTCTGTATATATTCCAACCTGGTGGTTCCATCAAGTTCATCAGCACTGGCATATTGGAGAGAGGTCACCTTCTCCCAGGTACACCAGCAGCCCTGTGGATGTTCTCAGGGTAAGCTGTTATTTCACTGCAGGAGCTGAAGTGCTATCCAGGCTTGGAGTCAGAAAGTGCTTTAGTCTTTGTCAGTGGTAAACATGCGCAGTTTCTTGTAGAGATGTATTTTGTACAGTGAAACTTTCATGCTGTTGAAGTTCTGTTACAGACATAAGACTTGGAAAAAAAATTAAAACATTCCCCTCAAACTATTCCTAAACCATGCATCAAAACAAATGAGTCATGAATCTGAAGGGAGAAAAGTACATGTATATTTAGAAATTTCAATTTAAGAAATTATGATGATCTATTTTTCTGTTTTTCTATTCTCCTATTCACCAGTTGTTAACTTTATAGGGGATGCTTATAACAAAGTTAATTCATTAGCAGTTCTATATGCAAGGAAAAGTGTTAATTGAATTAAAATTTTGCAAGTGAGAAGGGTAGCTTTAAATTCAAGCTGTGAATGAATAGTGAATGCTCTAAAGACCTGGCCCACTTATACTTTAAGTGACATTTTCAGTCAGATTTGAAGAAGATCAAGTGCAGGGAACTGAAAAGGTATGTGCTGCTGAATAATCAAGACAAGTTATAGTAATTAAAAAAAAAAAAAGTTGGTATTTGAAATGAAGATGTGAAATATTTTTAAGAAATTTTTAAGGGTACGTATTGTGCCTTGTTGAAATACAGATTAAATCTTCGTCTGAATCTATGTATAGCTGAGTACAAACTCAGCATTTTCTATGTATTTTTTTCTAAGTATCAGGGTTTAAAATCACTGCTCCATATTACATGCTGAAAACATTTTTAGGTATTCCATTTAATTCATACGCTCCATTTAATCTGAAAATTACATGAGTCAAAGATGATTCTTTTTATCTCTCTAAACCCAAAGACATACTTTATGAATATCTGATGTATAAATAGGTTGCAGGTAAAGCAGTCTATGGGACCTCTGAGACCTGATTTTGTACTAGATGGCTCTGGAGGAGGAACATCTTCTATAACCTTGGCTTGCCTTTCAGGAAGGAAAAGATAATATCACTGACCTTTATACACCTTATAAGTTAAGTGACACTGCAGAATAGGTAATAGAAGTACTAGCTGACAGATGATTATCCAGGAGAATAGACAATTATCTAGGAGAATACTGCAAACAGAATAAGTGGTGAATGTGTTAAGAACATCTTCATGTTTTACAAGAGGACTAATAAATACCCGGGCTTCAACTCCTGAATATGATCGTAATTTCTTTGGATTACTCAGTTTAAGGGCTATGAATAGACCAGCAGGGAGGTGTGGGGGAAATCCTGGCTCTTCAGGAAGTAGTTCCCTTGCATTGACCAGTGAGTTGAGTTCAAACATGTACAATGCAGAAATCTTGGACTAAGAAAATGATGCATACTTATTTTTTTTCCTTTGCTCAGAGAACCTGTATGTGTAGGTTAGGGATACGTCTTGAGCACCATTTTTTGATATGGTTGTTCAGATTCTCCACTGTGTCATACTTGGTAAATCTGAGTAATGAACCATTGAATCAATATTTAACTCAGAAAAATGTGTGAAGTGCATCAAGTTTGGTGTCCTTTACTTGATTTAAACAAAGTTTGAACAATTATGTTTCTTTGATCAAGTCATACTTGTTGAAACCTGCTTGTTTGTAATAATGAAGGGATTATTCTTCATTATTCATAGATGAAATTACATTTTAGTGTTCAATCAAAAACACATGATGGTTTGAGGAGGAGGTTGAAAGCAAAAGACAGCTGTGACCATTTTAAAATACATTTCTGATACAGTAGGGTTAGGTAAGCTTAGATCATTAAATTGAATAACATACATTTCACAGAAAGATAAAATACCTTTTAATTAGGCTTTCATGGAATTACAAATTTTTAAAAAGTAGCTTTGAAGGCTCTTCATCTTAACTTGATTTGACTGAATGTCTTGTACTCGCATTGTATCTTGCAAAATCATTTAATAAGGAGATTTCAGGAGTTTTGATGCATTTTATGGTACTGAACACTTTGAGAGGATCGGCTATAAGATTCCTCTGAATTCTTTTTTAATAAATTGGAGTAAGCAGTGTCTGTATTTTTGTACAGCATAGGTCCATTGCTCTTTTAAACAGTGTGCTGACAAAACAATTTCATTATAATGAAACAGCTCACTGCAAGTTCTCTAGAGAAAATGAGACTGAATTTGATGGCCTGCTTGTTACTGATGAGATTTTTTTTATCGTGAATACTGTTAAGTTTCACTTGTCTCATTAGAGTTAGAAACAGCAAAATATCTTAAATTCTAAATTCTAAAGTTGCTATATTTGTTTTATAAGTTCATATAATGTGTTGGGGGCAGAAAGGGGAAAGCAAAAATGTGGCAAAACAAAACTTTTTCTTAACTTTTATTCTTGAAACTCTACCTCAGATATCCCACAGCTCAATTATATGATGTGGATAAAATCTAGCAACAAAACCAACTTTAATCTGTATTTATGGGTTTGTCTATACTGAATAATTGCATTAAAATCAAACAAACAAAATAACTAGAAAATCTGGTTTGCATGTTCAGCTAAAGTATTTACCTTAAACACCTAAATTTGTGTATTGGTACCTAATTAAATGACTTGGAAAAATTCTGACAGCTCTTAATCAAATTTACTTAGAATCACTACCTTGAAATGGGAATTTGATCTGGAAGAAGAAGAAGAAAAAAAAACATTTTTAAGCATTCTAAGAATTGCCTGTTTATTCCTTCGGCTGTAACCTTGAATACTTGTCTGCTCGATACTTTTGTAGAGATCTGGGTCTTGTGTAGTCTTGTTGAGCAATACACTGGAGGAAAATAAGAAAGGAAACATTTTATCTCAGATTGAAACAATCTTCTGAGAAAGAAAGTATGGGTGCTCTTAATGAGGGAGAAAATAGATTTGTATGTTATGTGTTGTTTTTTTTAAGTTCAACCCCGATAAATACTAGAAGGGAATGTTATTGTGGTTTACAACAGTTACTGTCTATGGTTTGCTGCACCTTGTTTTGATGGGAGTGTGTGGTTTTCTGGTGCTTTTGTAGAGCAAAGACAAATGAGGTACTTGCCTTATATATATATATATATATATGTATATATACACACAATATATGTATATAAATAAAATATATTTTTATTTGGAAATAGGTAAATGGTAGATTCAACTGGCTACATGTTTTGCCTAGCATTCACAGGTCCTCATAATTATAAACTGAACACATTTGAGTTTACAGGCAAAGTTTGTGGAAGGGTTTCAGACTGCAGGAAACAAACAACAACAACAAAAAGCAGATGACCATAATCAACACTGGTTATTAGGATGCTTTGAGCTTATGAAAATACATCCTTGAGAATCTTTAGTTACTTGCTGCGTGAAGAGTGTGCTGCTTTTGACGTCCTCATGAAAACAGCTTCTGAGGTCAATGAATAAGAATCATAGAATAATTAAGGTTGGAAGAGACCTTCAACATCATCTAGTGCAACCATCCTCCTACCACCAATGTCACCCAATAATCTATGTACTTGAACACCTTTCCTTGAACGCTCTCAGGGACACTGATACCACCACTTCCCTGGGCAACCCATTCCAGTGCCTGACTACTCTTTCTGAATAAAATGTCTTTCAGATTAAATTATATGTACACCACAGCTCACAGAATGTTTGGCGTTTACTGAATTTTCATAATGTGAGAAAAGATCTGGTGTACTGGGGAGAGTACTTTATGCAGAGGGCCTAGAAATAAGGCATCTGTGCCCTTGCTTCTTTATTTCTGTCTAAGCCAGAGGGAGAGATCTGTCTGGAAGAGCAATGCAGAACTCAGCTCCTTCAGATGTGATGTTTTCATAGACAGGTGTAGCTGCCTATGGAAGGAGTTGCAATCCACAGCTCTGGAAACCCTTGAAGAGTTGCTTTACAAGCATGGGGCTGACCTCAGTTGCCATTTTGGCCTTTTGCCAGCACTTAAGGTAGGGCTGGATCTTACTGCAAATATTTCAGAAATGTTTGTGAATCACCCTAATGTGCTCATGAAATGTATTAAGTAATAACATTTGCTTGAAAAGCATGCATTATTTGTTGTACATCTAATTGTCTTCTTGCAAACACACATTAGATATAGCTCTTTCAGAACCGTTGTCTTCTAAGATCCTGAACTATCCCACTGGCTGTCCCTTTGTTGTTAGCTTAAGCTCAAAAGGACATGGATTACTCTGCCTCTGCCCTCTTTGTCTAAGGGATAGCTCCACTTGCTTTCTTCTTTTCAGCTGTTTGTGATTCAGGCATGTATAACCTCAGCTGGCAAGGAATTTTATATTGCTTTAATTTAGTCTGTGTAGGTACCTTTAACCATTACAAATTCTTTCTGCAGACCTTCTATATGATGTGTGCTCTGCTATATTGCTCCCTGAGCAGGTTTTCAAAACTTAATGTCCCTATTTTTGTAACAAATTCATGGATGACTGGAAAATACTGCCAGAATGTTGTTTGCAGTTGTTGTCTTTGACTGTTTTTGCATCCTTTTAGTATTCCTTTGTAGGTTTTCTTTCATATCAAATATTCTAACTTCACATTGAGATGACCTTTCCATCTTTCATAGTGTTATCTACTCAGGTTGAACACTGCCTAGGTCTATTCTCTGCAAATAGCCACTTCTGCATGATTTTTTCCCATCTTGCTCAAAATTGCTAGATGAGAAATTGCCAAAAACATCTGTAAGCCTCATTCTTTCAAACACTTTCTTCAAATTCCACAAATTCTGATGGTCTCTTCTACACACGTCAGCTGTCCATCATGAGGATCAGTGTGTTGCTTTATTTTTCAGTTTATCCCTATTGATCAGTTCTATCTGGTTTTGCTTTTCAATGATCACTCCTGCAAAGAGTTCGTAATCTTATCTATTAATTTATTTCGGGGAGGGTGTTACTACAGTCTGATTTTGGACAATGCTTTTGGATGTGTAGAAATGGTTTGAGTTCTGGGGAGAATTCTGTTTATCTCTTGACATTCTTTTATTTTAAATGCTGTGGCTGCTCAGTGATTTACTAGCATTCCAAAATCAGAAAGTTTTGCTCTCAGACTTATTCTGTATGCTTTTGTATTCTGTATACTTTTGTATTCTGTATACTTTTTCATGAGCAATTCATAAAAAGTTCCAAAAAAGATTAAGTTCATTGTTTCATTCAGAATTACTTCAATAGTTTGGGAATAGAAGTTTGACTAGATAATTGAACTGAACTTACATATGGAAACATAGGCCAAGCATTTTATGACTTCTGTAGAATGTTGAAATCATACATCACACTGATTTTACATCACGGGTATTTACTCAAGGATGTGATTCTTCCTTGAGATATTATCATTGATTTAAATCAGATGAATAGAATACACCGAGGGTAAGAACTGCTGTAATGCGTAAGTATTTTTCTTTATTGGTAGAATATAGATAAAGAAAAAGTTTCCTGTATATTTAAATGCTTCATATATATATATATATATATATATATATATATATATATATATATATATATATATATATATATATACACACACACACACACACACACACGTGTATATATATATAATTTGTGCTTTGATATGTTAATGGCCCTCATTAGCAAAAAGTCTTTTATGGGATCTTTAAAAATTAAATGTAGAATCTACACAAGTTGATAGGCACTGATTCACTTGAAAAGTTTTGAGACTGGGCCTAGGTTGTGCTGTTTAAATTTAATCTTATTTTTACTGCTTATTTTTATGGTTTTTTTTGAGTTGCTTGTCCATAGTCAGGTTTTGTCCTTTAACAAATCCTATGGGTTCTAAACAAGGACAGCATTCTCTTATTTTTATCCCTAGTGTCCAATTCTAGCCTTAGTTTTCATACTTTTCAGTGGTTGTGGACTGCATTTCAGTGGATTAAGTGATGCTTGTACATAAAGTTAGTCAAACATTTTAATTTCCTGTGGGACAAAAAAAAAAGAAGGATGCTATATTATTGTTAAGTCTTGTGGACAGCAGTGTTCAGATCATAGTGAGCTATTAAATATACAGAGGTACTCAGAAGCTATATTTAAAACAAACAAACAAGCAAACAAGCAAACAAACAAACAACTTAAGATAAATAGTCAAATGAATCTTTATTGAATGAATCCTTTCTTGAATAAATATTCCTCTAGTAAAGTCCATGAAAAGCAGTAATAAAACAAATTGCCAGTACATAAATCTGCTTGACATAATAGTACACTCTTGGATTCCCCACTGGAATCACCTGACTTGGCTGTGTCAGTATCACAATAGCAACTTTAGATCACAGTATCCCATTTAAACCTCAGAGGCAGGTGTTCTCTGTTTTGTCTGCTGGAGTCCAGTGCTCTAGTTACCCAGTGGGTGCTCTGCTTTTCTTTGCAGTAGAAACCAGGTTATGAAAGGAAATGATGAATCTCAGCAGGGAAAACAATCCTGACTGCAGCTTGCACAGTTATTGTCATCTGTATTGTGTGGCATACACTGGAGAAGTAAAACAAGAAGTTAGAGTACTGTTTTAAATGTGCAAGGTACTTTGGAACACTTTACCTTGCACATGTTACTTCTCCTGAAGTATAAACTTTAACAGCCCCTAACCTGATTTCTGATATCTTTTTTTTTTTTTTCAAATCCATTTTTAGCAGTAGGCTCTTAAATGTGCCCTGATGTTCTATGGTAGCAAGGATAAATGTAGTTTTGCTTCTGGTATGTTTCGCTTTGTCTTTTCTCAGAATATAGTCTTAAAATGCATCAAGGATATTAATTGAAATGAGTAGCTTGTTATTCCATAACAGAAATGTTGATGATGAACTAAAACTAAAACTTCCCAAAATGTTGTAATCACCCTTATAGTATGCTGGTAGGGTATACAAAATGCTACTTTTTAATTTAAAATAAATCCAACTTCTGCCTAATGTGTGTGGTGGGCAATTTTGCAATTACAATCTTTATGATGAGATTCCTCCATGAAATGAGAGGTGTATTATAATTTAAATAGAGTTGTAGATCTGGTTGATTTTAATTTGTGACCCAGGGGTCAGTAGTTATTGGGTGTAATAAACCTGTGGTAATGTGACTCTTCAAGGCACATTTGTATAATGAGAAATCATAACTAGTTATAGGAAGTATGATGATTTTTTTTTGCCTTTGCTATTCAAATATGCTTCTCTATCAGTCTCCATTTTATATGCTTAAGACTCCAGTTAGTATGCTCGCTTTTTGCTATGAAAAACTGAAGCTGTTAGCAGTGTATGATTTACTGAAGCTCACGCATTTCTATTGTTCTGAGTATGCAGCCATATTCCACTGTTTACTCTTTCCTGAATATTCAGCCTGTGCTGTCAGTTGTATCACTTGGAGCTGTGACTTTGGCACCAGTCAGCTTTCTGCCAATTCTACCTGTTCCTGTGACTTAGGCCATGAGCTGATGTCTGTTCTATTAACAGAAATGAAATAACAAAATGTGTGTGCTTTTGACAGGAGACAGTCCAAACCCTTAAGAGATAAAAGTGCTCATTGGTCTTCCCACGCAACTATTTAAATATGCCTTGAGCTGAAAGATAACTATATTTATAAAAATAAAAGAAAAATAACCTTAAAGACAAAATTGCCATCATAGATTTTCATCTATCTAGTCATGACAGATAAAGAATATGGCAATCAGAATTACTTTTCTTGACATTAATGTTAATTAAATTTGCTTTTTCTGAGATCTCTTTTATTTATGCTGGACTTTTCAAAATCTAGCCCCGTGACCTCTGACTGCAGTATTTACTTCGGCTGCATATAAGCTATCATGTTTAAATGCCAGGATCCAGATCCTCACTCACTATTCAGGTCCTGAAAGTTTTGGCTTTAATTTGGTTACATGCCTACATCGCTGTTTTCTGACAGGTCATGGGAAGAAGATTGACTGGCTTGGGGGAGCATGGCTTTTAGGCTGCAGTCGAAGTGTTCATCTAGATCTGGAAGTTTGAAGACTATTACAGTCTCCAAGCTCAGATATAAACATGTATTAGTCTGGCACAACTTATTTTTGTGTTCCTTGCACTAGCTGTTCATTCACCTCCTCTTCAGCTACAAGGACGTGCGTCTCTTTCACACTCCTTCATTAGTAAACAAGCCGGGATAGATTAAAGCCTCTTCCTTCAAGTCAGTAAGATACCTGCCTATGGTTTCAGTGAAAATTCAGGCCGTAACAACTGAAGTTTCTTCTGTATGGTGTTTCTTCTGTACAAGATAATTTCATTTCCCTTTTGAAGACTTACAAGGATGTAGTAACAAAAGCGAAGTCATAAAACATTACCTGAGGCACAGACTACTTTTGAGCCTGCAGCAGACTATAGGTATGATATTATCATTTCAGACAAATACGATCCACATAATGTGAAGTGTTCCAGCACTGTTCTGGCTGGTAGCAGAAAGATATAAGAAGTTTTGCAAGCCTTGTTCTTCAAAATTTTATTAGATTTAATATTGGATGTGGAAATAATCATCAAATAAAAATTTAAAGTTACAAGATGCTTTAGCAGATGATGTGCATCTTAGTTGAGAATAAATATTCAAAATAGGCAAATGATGCATTTAGCCAGACCTACCTGTAAGGCATTTTTATGAGGAAGTATTTGTGGAGTCAGCTTTTATGGTAATGTTGGTTCTTATTTTACCTTAATTTATCAATGATTAGAATTAACAATCTCTTTAGTAATTCAGTCCAAATTCTTAAAATTTTGTTTTCAGCTGTAGTCAGTAGATGTAGAAATACAACAAGTATCTCCCAAGTGTGTATAACAAAATATTTTCCTGTTGAAAGAAGAAAAGAACTTTACTGAGAGTACACATTTTTAAAAGGAAAAACCTGACTTGATCAATAAATGTGTCTATCTTCTCTGGAAAAAAAGTAATATTAATACTTTCTCCTCATAATCAACTCTCACTTAATTCCTTGGACTTTTTTACTCTGTGGAAGAGGTATTTTGGTTATCTGTCTTTCACCGAAGCTATATTTATACATATATATATATATATAAACAAATATATATATATTTGTAGATTAATGTACTTGCAGGAAAAAATAATTGCTGTACAAACAAAAAATGCAATTATTTCCCCTGAACATTTAATGATGCAAAAAAGTTGGATACTGTATGCTGATATGTTTGCAGATGAGTTAAGATCATGCTGTAATGAGGTTCTAAGACTAACTTCTGTTTGCACGACTTTCATCAGCCTAAGACACCACCTACTCTCAAATCTCAATTCACATCAGAAGTTCGGTTCACATGCAGAAGCAAATGGCTTCTCAAAAAGTTGGGGTCTTGCATGGTTTTTTACCTGGAAACTACCATAGCAGAGATAAGCAGCTTGTCTACATCTCTGCCAATTCTGCTGTTTGGTGAAATATGGATGGTCCTGGATGCACGTGTTCTGCCTGGATTTTACTTGTTAATTTCTTGGTTACACTAATGATAGCATCTTGTACAGAACATAAATGGAAATAACTCTAGTAAAACATGACCTTTCCAAGGAATAGCTATAAAATATTTTTGTTACTCTTCAAAAAGCCAGGTTGGAATTCTGGAGTCTCTAGTCATGCAAGTCAACAAGTCCCTGTGAACAAATTAAACCTGAAATAACTTAGATATACTAGAGCAGGTAGAATTTGATTCTCAGTTCAATATGTTTGGAAACAATGGTTGATCATCAGTGACTAATACCAAACAAAATAGACATTAAAACAAAACTGTCACAAAGCCCAGTGTAAGTCAATTAGTAAGTTACTCTTTAAGCCACAAAAGATGGATCGTTCTTTTTAATGTGGGATATTTGATTTAATTTCTTGGTGGGTGGGGGAATACTCTGTACACCTCGTTTTGAGAATGAGGAAGGGAGGCTGGGTGACTTCTGCTCCAGCCTACTCTGGTCATATCTGTTAAGTGGGTTCCTGCAGGAGATGTACCACACCTCCTACCTTCACCAAAACTTGCTTCCCCTTTGAGCAGGCTGCAGTGGAAGAGCCTTTGGTGCTCTCTGCTGCAGTGGGGGTGACAATAAGTGTGTGCTTTAATCCAGGGACTGGGAAATGCTCCCAGTCCTGGAAATAAATTACTTCTCCTGTAACAATTGCTGTTGGGCACAAAAATGTGCAGACAGCAATGGGTGAAGGGAGGGGAAGTCACTGGACAGAGACTGAAGATGAAGGGAACTGAGGGAAGGACCATTCCTGCCTTAAGTGGAAAAGCCCAGCATCCTGTTAAGTATTTTCTCATCAGTCACTGACTCAAAAATCCACCTGTACATGTATAACCTCCATTTGTCAGCTTAATCTGACAAAAATCTCACATCCTCTTTCTTTTTTTTGTGTGTGTGCAGGGATTTGTAGGATGTGTAGCAGCCCCTTCTATTCTCTGCCTTTTCTCTCTTCCAAGTTCATTGAATATTTAGCATCACTGCTAGCTGAATAGCTCCAGTTGCCATCTCAGATTTTCTCCCGAACTTTGACCAAAAAAGTAGCTGTGTGTATATCTTTCCCTAGTGTTGGAAGGAACTAAAATGGTACTGTTTGACCCTTTTTTGACTCCAAAAGATGATAGTTCTCTGCTAGAGTAGTCCTACACAGTGCTACAGGCAAGAGTGGTTAGCTTTACAATAGGAGAAAAACTGAGATTGAGCTTGTATTTTTTTTAAATGTCTCTTGGCCCTCAGCTCTCTGAATACTCCTGTGTTTTCTTCATTCTGCTACTCTCTCTCATAGTTTTTCCTTTCTATTATGTTTATGTTTTAAAATTATACTGCAAGTTTTTCTTCCGTCACTTTTTTGTCCTGTCATGTTTAGTCTTATTTCTATTTCTGGTCACTGACTATTTTTTTTTCCCTCTGCTAAACATCCAAAGCATGATCCTTCAAACATTTGCATTTCTACAATATGGTTCTGAGGCAGTATACTAGAGGTAAGGGTACTGAGGGAGGGAACAGATGTAGTCTAGATGCACAGAATACAGAACCAATAGGACTATTGTGAGACGTGACACAGAAGGATAATACCAATGTTGTAACCAAGAAAAGACAAATAATGAGTTAAAACAAATAACATATTTAATGACTTGTATTCTGCTTTCAACACTGGAATAAAAATGTTTTATAAACTTGTACCAGGCTATTTTTATATCAAGGTACTCGAAGATTTAAATGAACTGAAACTAGAACACTTGATATGTCCTGCATAATTTTAGTTGTGTGTTCTAAGATTTTCAGTAGGTGAACACTTCTGTTAATTTCGTATGTAGTTTCCTTGCTTAAAACAGATATATCATAGAAGCACTTGTTTCTATTAGCCAATTTTGTACAGGTTTGGGGCCAGGTAATTGCTCCAAGTTTTCAGTGTGACTATGAAACTGTGTACACCAGTGTACTTGTTTGCCAGCATCTTGAGGTTCTATTTTGGGTGATAGCTAGTTACTCGTCTCCATGCTGAAGTGTGACCTCCTGTCTGGGTTAGGTACTTTTGAATAGAGGTGTGGTCAATGAGAACTGCTATGTCAAATTTCTTCCCTTCTCTAATCTAGAAAGCAAGCTTCTGTTTGGCCTTTGCCCACAGCTCTTTTTTCTCTGAATGAGAATGGCTTTGTGTCCTGATGTAAATGCTCAGCATGACACGAAGTGAATTTACATACGATGCAATGCTGCTGTTCACTGGAGAGGTTCCTAAAGACATGGTTCTCTACATCTTCCTCCCAAGACCAAACAACAACAAAACATCAACACCTCAATGTTTTAAAAATGTATGAGCAGTGTACAGAATAACATACTTGAGTAAAATTTCCAAGGTATTGTGATGCATGGACAGTAAGTGATTAGATTATTAGTACATCGCAGCAGAGTCTGCACACTCCCCTGACACTTCAGCATCACTGCTGTCAGGCAGCAATATGATGATTAGCTTTGTTTTGATCATGGCAGAGCTCTAAGTCAGTGCTCCCTGCATTTCTGTTGCTTCTCAGGCTTTTGCCAATTCCCCTGGGAGGCTGGGAATTATGTCATTTCTTGTCTTTGTCGTGCCTGCCAGCTTGGGAGACAGTTCTGTGGAGCTGTGACTGTCACCATAACAATCTTCACAAACAGTGTCAGTGTTATAAGGGCAAAGATGCACAATATTTTTTTATTTTTTTTTTTCCTGAAGGATTGGCAGCTCCCTGGGCTTTACACTGAGGTCCTGTTTTGTCATAAACGGCTTATTTTTTTAAACATCTGCAAGTCATCTCTGGTGGGTAGAAGCTAAGTCTGGTTCACCCATGCTGCAAGGGTTGTGTGTGTGTGTGTGCTGTTCCTGGGTTGGCTGAACTGAGGCCTTGTCTTCCTGTCCTGGGGTCCTCTTGAACTGTTTTTAATTCTCAGACGTGTTTGTGAGTGTTTGAGCATTTCTCACTGACTCCAATTAGTAGAGGGTGACTTGCACTTCATGTCAAATTCTGCTCGGGGTCTTTTAGCAGCTGTAATCAGGTATAAACTCTATTCCAATTAGAAAAAAAAAAGTCACGGTCAAAAATAAAAATCCTATGGTCATAAACTATGGTCTAGTTTCATCATCTAGTTTACAACAAAACCTTCACTTTTAGATTTTTTTTTTAGATGAAATATTGCTGACAGTAGTTACTTTCCAACAAAAGTAATGAAAAATTAGTGAACATCTCAGACAAATATTTTTCCAAAGAAAAATGTGTACCTTTCTTGTTAGCATCTGGCATTCTTTACAGTGAACAAAAAGTAGTTTCTACACCTAAGGTGCTACAGTGCAAGCATGAAAGGGGGAAGGACTAATGAAGTACTGTTTGTACTAATCTAATTATTTTAGGGATCAGTGGGCAGCATCACAACAAAGAATAAATTTTAAGGTGTGCTTTTAAGGAATTACACAGTTCTGCAGGATTTTGCCATGAGGTTCAATTACAGATAGTGCAGAACATGGCAGAAGTAAAAAAAAAAAAAAAAAAAAAAAAAAAAAAAAAATTTTTGGAAATCAGGGAAGTGATTTGCAGAAGCTATAGGTCTCAGGTGTGCCCTACATGGTTGCTGAAAGGCTTGTGTAGAAAAGGAAATACTGGAAAGAAGCCATTGAAGTTGGATTGTAGGTTTGAGATGCAAATAAACTTCAGAATAAGAATTATGCCACAAAACTTCAAGACCTCAAAGGAAAACTTAATTTTCCCCAACATTCAACCACCTACAGCATTAGCTTCTTTCTTTCTTGTTGCCAATGAGATCAGATATTTCACTGATAACATAGGTGAGATTTTACCTCTTGGGTGCTTCTTACCGAAATTTAAACTTTTTTCACATGTTCTCTTCGAATCCTCACAAAGCTAAACATTGTCTAAATTATTGGCATTCTTGTGGTATTGTTAGAGCAACTTTTTTATAGCTTTGTGAATGTGGAAGTCTTCAAACTGCATTACCTTTAGACATGAATTGATAAAAAAAAGTTAGAAAAAATAGGGCTACACATCTGTTATAAGCTGTGGCCAAGGCTTTTTGGGGCACTCCAATAATGCATCAGAGCTATGTAGGCTGAATTGGTGTACAGAAGGCAAAACCAGCATACACACATCATGTATAATTTGTGTAGACTAATATTGTGCATCTTCATGTGTCTTTACATGTATCACTGGGAAAAGAAATTGCAATTGAGCTGTAGTAAAGGTTATTTATACAACAAACATATGAAGTCTTAGTTCAAGAGACCTGCTTTTACACTTCCTATATCTGATATTTCATAGCTTCATTTCTCTTCCCCAGTACCTTGTATTCATCCTCCTTAGTTTTACTAGTTTTTCCTTTTTACTTCAGTCTGGATTTCCTGTCTTTGAGAGCCCATCCTTGAGATCTTCAGTTTTCAAGGGCTTTCACAGAAGTACAGGATACTCAAACTGTGGGCTATACTCGGAAAGCCATGGTATCGTCTCTGATATAAAAGCAAAATAATGCTTGCAAGTATGCTACAGTGGAGGAATGTCTTTCCATATTTTCTACCCACTTAAAAATTAAGGAGGAAACCACTCATTCTGTGGAAACTACTACTTGTACAGAGCAGTCAGCTTAGGAAGAAGGGGCAGATGGACTTCTGACCAGAAGCTTTAAATAAGGTAAAACCTGATTTTCATATTTTAATTCAACATGCCATTAGTGAAAATAGAGTAAATAAACAATACAGTTTAACAAGTGGAGAAAAAAAAATCCCTCATCTTTGACGAAAGAAGCGTGATAACAGTAGCAGAAAGGTAGCATGCAATAAATCTCTATAATTTTGACCTTGAAGCTTATATCTGGGAGAACTGTGTAACTATTACCTGATTTCCCTCTGGATCAAGATCCAGATGCACAGAAAGCTTGTGGAACTATCAGAAAATACAACATTCAGAATGTGAACACAATTGGATAAAATCTTTCTAGAGTTTCACATTGGAAGAAATGAAATGAAGAAATATTGTTTAAAGACCTCCTATAATCATTTAGGGAGATCTAGGCTCCAACAACACAGTATTGAGGAAGAACAGTTTTTTCCCACTATATTGTGGATTAAAAAGTCTCACCAATATTTCAGTCACATGTATTGAAGTAGTATATATGGATTGTTTGAAAAGATTAAAATATAAGTTCTTCAAAACAGTTATACTCTACAGTGCTAAGAAATAGCTTACCTATTCTATTAAATTTAATGTTTTCAAATATTTTCCCATTCTACTTCAGAAAAACAAAAGCTTAAGACTTCTATTTGTCAAAGCATTTTAAGAGAACTGAGAATATCAAAAGCTAAATGTCTCAAAATCTGTAATAATAGAACTACGGCTTAAACCCGGTTTTTGTGGGCTCATTCTCCAAAAACCTGTTGTTACATCCTAAAGTGCTTTAGATAACAGTATTACTGACTTGGGGTACGGTCTCTGGGTGGCTGCTGGTGTCCCCCTCTCCCCCCTGCCCCCCTTATAATTTTATAGCCACTGGGCTATTTATTACCTTCTCACACCAGCAGTACTGAGGTCAAGGAGAGGTCCAGCCTCTGCTCTGCAGGCAAAGCTATGACACATTGTGCTCTTGGTTTGAAGAAACCCAAAGCTGAGTCAGCATATGAACTCACATGTTGTTTTCTTTTTTTCTTTTTTTTTTTTTTTTTTTAAATCCAAATCTAGCACCCTGTTTTGTAAGAGCTTTTTTTTTGTCCAGCTTTTTTGTGTCCCCATATTAGATAAGCGCAGGGCAGGCATGAAGACTACATCTAAGCAGAAGCCCAGTTTCTTCTGGGAATGAGATATCGCGGTACTCCGCTGAATATGAATCTCTTGGAAAGAAAGAAGCAGATGTTGAAAACATGCTGAAATATTGTGTGCTACCTTGTGCTTCCTGTTGTCTCCTGTAATGCAAACTGGTAGCAAGAAATGAAGTTGTGACAGGGTAATGGGCAACAACCTTCTCTTTAGAAACTTTATTTTTAGAAAGATTGGAAAAGATTTTGCAATCTACTGATTACTTGGTACAATTACCTCTTTGCTACAGCTTGTAAAGCAGGCTGAGGTCAGACACGTCTCATTTTGATTGCTCTTTAGCAATATCTCTTCTGCATTTATTTTTGAACATTGTTACTGCTGTTAAAGCTGACCTGGGTGTTAAGACACTTCAGCAGCAGCAAAATACATCACTTCTGAGAAATGGTTTCAAGTCTGAAAGTGTAGTTCAGATTTTTTGCCAGTGTCTCAAACCTTTCATTTGATTCAGCTAAGCTAATACATTTTGTAATGTGAAAATCCTTGATAGCGCTTGCTTGAGCAAAATCTGAGGTTCAATCAAGCATGATTTTTTTTTTCTCCTTCAGATATTCTTATTCTGTCATTTACATTTGTCACCAAAAGAAATAGCAGTTTCTATGAACACCTTGACACCTTGTTAAGCATCTTTTTAGAAAGCTATCTACTAGGTCCTATTTCATCTTTATTACCAATTATCTTGAGAATCTCTGGAGATGATCAGTGAGCAGTTTAATTTTTGTTGTTGCATTTGTCCTGTTCCAAAGCTTTTTTTGAATTTGTAGTTCAAAATGTATAAGGTATTGCATAGCAGTAAATAAACGCTTCTTACGTATCTTCAGTGTCTATTTTCTGTGTTAAACAGAACTGTTCCAGTCTGTGAAGTGAGAATGTGAGATGAATGGCTAACTGAAACATTCTCTACTAATCTAAGGTTGTTTTAAATATTGGCACTTATGTAGGTAGCTCAAGGAACTGATTATCTTGTTAGCATAAGGCAAACTGGCAACTCATGATAGTAGCTTTAAATGTATATATACTTCTATTTTGTACCATACTCACAGTTTAGCAGCAGTATCTCTTTTCTAAGGTAGTGTATGTGGAAAGTCTGTAGCATTTCAGGGGGACTTGTGGTCTGAACCAAGCAGCAGAAGGTGGCTGTGCAAGGAACAGCACAGCTGTAGACAAACTGTGAGAAGAACAGATGTGCTCTTCTGGGGCACGAGTCAACCTGCCGCCAGCAGCTTGCCAAAGGCTGATGCTGAGCTCCTAATGATGCTTGTGCAGAAAGGATGCTGTGCTGAAAAAAAGTGGTTTCCACACCTTTGTGAGGAATGGCTGGACAGACTGCTAAAAGTTGACACCAGGGATCTGGGGAGGTGATGAAATGGCCTCAGGTCCTCCTGCCTGGTGCAGCAGGTCACTGGTGCAAGCTGCCCTGTAGCATGCTGGGGGATGATGTGGTGCTGCTGATGGTGGATGCCACTGTGGGTGATGGTTGTTTTCTTTCCTTGTTGAAGTTAAATGGTCACAAGATGAAGCAGAAATGAAACTGGAGAGAAAAAACTGTAGGGGGGAAAAAAAGAATTCCCAAATACTTCTCTACTCTTTATAACCATATACAGTTTTTGAAGCTATTTATGGTTTTAATGGGTCACTAGCAAAATTTAGATGTTTATAATAATTTTATACATGGATTTATGTAATGGTTTTCCCTCATGCAACATGAGCACACAACAGTTAAGTAGAAATTGCTGTCAACTAGAAAGTGAATGTGAGCTTACTAAGAAACCTAACAAAGCAGTCAATTACAAGCAGTTTATTGAAACTAAATTCTATATCTGTGGTAGATATGTTGGGGGGAAAAAGTTTATTTACGATAAGGGGCAAAGCATTCAGTTGCATCAGGACTGAAGCTGTAACTCACTTAATATAATTGTCTGTGGAGGATGACGAACCTATTTATCTTCAATTTCCTTTGTCTTGAAGGGCGTAATCTGCAATCCTTGAAATGCATACAGATGCAATGAATATACATTCACTGCATGAAAAAGCAAACAACATTGAAGTGCTATTATATATATGGGCACACACACAAAAAAAATCCTTTTGTAGATAAGACATTTTGTTTCTTATTCACAGTAAAGCAGTTAATATTGCAGCCTTGTGGTTCCTGTGGGATTTAGTATGCTGGTTCAAGTGCACACCTGGAAGCGTTGATATCATTGCAGCAGCTCACTTCTGCTGCACTTACAAAATCAGCAAATTTCCCTTGCCTCCCCTCCAGTCAGCCTGAGGTATTAATTCCGTTACTTCCCAGGTTTGTAGCAGATGGAGTGATGGACTCGTCTCTACAGTAGGAGGTCTTCGGAGGATGAAACTCCAAAACGTGTTATATATCTGATCCGTCAGTCCTCTACTATGCCCTTCTCAAATGTGAGAGAGCAAGAAGGCTTCTTGCTGCAGATAAGGACAAGCAAAGTTTTTGTTTGGTGGGACATCTGATGCTCCTCTATCTGGAGGCATCTGATGTTTAAAAAGGAGTCTGAGTGACTTTGAGGGGAAGGATGGTAAAGCCAAGGGGATACGAAACTTTCACTCATGGAATACTTAATCAGGGGACAAATTTCTCATTTTTGCTGGTCCTTTACTGGAAGCCTTAGTAAATAGTGATGGCTTGTTTTGGTAACAGTGCTCTAATGAATAAACATAAGCACCATCAATATATATGTATTTAAATAACATATCTTCACAATAATTCCAACACATCTCATAATTAATGTGAACTGTCTTGGAATGCTTTGTTTTTAATTTGTGTTTATTTGTCCTTTGAGAATGAAGTGCAAAATACTAGTGTGGCTGTTTCTCATTTTTCAGTAATGATGGCAGCATTTGTGGACAACAAGCTAACATACAATTAAAGTATAAAAGATAGCTAACGTGCTCATGGTAACATAATGGCAGCAGAAGAACAAACATCTATGTCCGCTAAATGCCCTGAATGGGATAGAAGGAGGATTTTCTAGTGCTATGGTCTAAAAAACATTTTCATGTTTTCCAGAGATTCTAACTGCCTCTGTGGACGTAAAAACAGTCAAGAACTATTTCACTACAAAATCCTCTTTGTGATGTGTCTGTCACATTGCTGTACTGATTGGGAATGCTATAATGTCCTTAATTTTCAGAAGCAGGGGATAAAGGAGAGAGAACAAGGGGACAAAAGGCTAGTAGGAATAGGAAAAAGGGGATTTCCTGTTTAATTTTAGACCGTATGTTTCTGTTTGTGTTTAAGGGTAGATTTAAACCTAACACTTAAAACACCCCGAATCCTCTATTATAAAGAAAACCCTAGAGGCAGTGAAGTGGATGCCAAGAGGACACTTGAAAAGAGTTAATGCCTGTTGATAATTATTACTTAGCTGTACTTTGCAGTAAGACCTGCCATTAAGAATCAATGTGTTGATTATTGTGTCCTCACTGGTAGGGCTTTGCTGCAGGACCCCTATTATCAGGGCAGCTGTCACTACATGGCCCCTGATTCACCAGCTCTCCAAGGTCAGTAACAGTTCTTCACCCAAAATAAACAGGGTGGAGGACTGGGGAAGACTCAGCACTATGATTGCATTCACCATGAGAGGCCAATGTTTTTCAGCAAAATCATCAGAAAGCTAGGATAAATTCTATAGGTGTGCCTAAGAACGTGTATTTAATGAATGTGAATTTTGAGAATAAATGATCTTGTGTTATTCTGAAGGAAGAAAAACCATTACTGCTCTGTCATTAACACTCATTTTTATCCTATTGGTAGCTTTTTTTTTTTTTTAATTCACTAGCTCTCTTTAAAAGGTTTATTGAAATATCTCTGCTTTCCTGTCTTAAAGGGTCCTAAATAGAGACAGATAACAGTTCTCATCTGTTTTCTACTTTTTGATCTTTATCTAGCTAAAAGAAAAAGACAGCAGCGTGTAGAGGGACTCCCAGGGTGGGTAATAGGTAGAAGATAACTTTATGTTGCTGGACAAGTTTTTTTTTTTAGGTATTAGGTTGTATAACTTACTGCTTGAATGTTCAGTGTGTTTCTAAAGATGAGGAAAAGCTGGGAAACCTAAGTAAGGGTTACTTTGGTTTTATGCCCATTTCTCGGTTTTCTTTTCTCTGAATGACTAAAAATCCTGGTTGGTTCTGTCCAGTACAACAGATGAAGGGTGAATAAGCTTCAGGAGACATAAAATATTTGGTTCTAAAGAGTAGGAGCCTTAAGAGAATGGAAAAATGAAACAATCGCTTTCATTATGAAATGTTTGCAGATATTGTTTGAGTTAAGGAGCAAATATTTCTGTGTCATGAGACTATCTTAACATTTGGCTGTTTCAGTGCTCTGTTAGCTGTGTGTGTGCCTTGAAGAAGTGTGCCCTACTGCAGTATCTCACTGGTTGGATGGGATTATACTGGTTGCTAGAAAATGTGGTTTAGGAGGAGGTACAGCCTGCAGTTCTACTTCTTTCCTCCCCCCTTGGCTTGTTTCTAGTTTAAATTGCACACTATGCTTGTGTGGCAGCCTGCTACAGGTTTCTCTGAGTCATATAGCAATTCCATCTGTATTTCTCTATAGCTTCTGAAGACTTTTTAAACTAGTGAACAAGTTTTATGTAGCAAAGCATGCCATGCATTTTACCATCTTTGGTTGTAGGTAGAAATAGGTAAGCTTAGACCAGCAGACTGCTTTATGTAATTCTTTACAAATGGCACAATGTCAGTACTATGCAGCAAAAGCTGGCTGTAGCAGTACTTGTGATTACTGTGACCTCTTCATAAAGTAATATTTTTGAAAACATTTAGGGGAAAGAGAAATAAAAATTTTGTATGGGTGTACACACGTGATCAGATCTTAACAACTGTTTGCTAGTACTTCTAAAGTTTTACTGACATTGACCTGTAGACTTGATTCTCTGATACAATAAAAAATCCATTAGAATATAGAATGTATTTTTTCAGGACTTCTTAAACTAGACTATTCTGCTTAGAATTAGCTACCATATACTTAAGAAAGCTGAAAATTAAATGGTCCTTAACAGTATTCACGTGTCGCGTTAAGGGGTGTAGCTGATTAACCGTTACGGGCCCGGTCAGATTCAGGGTACTGAACCAGTCGGACATTCACCAAAAACACACTAACCGTCTGGGGGTCCAGTCAGACATTCACCATCAACGCATTAACCGTCTGGGGGTCCGTTCGGACATTCACCAAAAAAGCACTAACCGCCTGGGGGTCTGGTTAGATTCAGAACACTGAACTACCACGGATAACCACCCTCACCCTTGTTGCACTCAATGAGAGTTATCACAATGCAATCAAGTATGGTTTATTACAGCAACAGATAATCAGGTTCTTTTGGATTGCCGGCGATAGTGACTGTCTGCAAAAGCAAGCTAGTATGCATAAAATACACAGGTGTTATAGGTGTTACAGATGTTATAGATGTTATAGGTGTTGCAGGTGTTATAGATGTTGCAGGTGTTACAGGTGCGCAGCCTAGAAATAAACGCGTTAAAAGGATCAAGACTCTATAGAGGTTTATAAGCAAGTATTCAGATCTCACCCAAAGGCGTCCCAATGGGGGGGGAAGAGAGGCTCAGCCCGTCGACTGATCCCAGGAGTCAGGAGGTCCTAAGGATGTTGTCCTCGGGATGGTATCTCCCCTGACGGTGGTATCTTCCCTAACATCCCCTTTCTCTTGGGCCAATTTATATTATTTTCTATCTTTTAGGTGGAGCTTGAGTGGCTCTAGTCAAGCATATCTTAGTTATGATTGGTGTAAAGTTTTCCCATCTCCATTTAAAGTAATAGGCTCCAAGAAATTCAGAGCGCATGCTCAGTGAGGGGTGGTCGCACCTTGGAGGCGGGTAGCTTTTGGGATGGAGGTGTGTTTTGGTATTATAATGATATTATAATGAGCAAAAAGTACACTAGGGTACAGCATTTGTCAAAACATGACAGGTCTTTGGCTTAGGGTGGCAAAAAGTGCAGCTTTGTGCACAAGAACAATCGAGGCCCCACCTGATTACAGAGCCTAGCCGTGGTGTCTCCACTCCACTCTACGCTCCGTGCTGTTCCTTAGAGCTAGCACACTAAGTTTCCCCAGCGCGATAGCATCAAAGGTTGGGAGCCTAGGGAATGCTCAGATAATGCAGTTATGCCCTACCCTGCAAGCCTCTTCAATGCTGTACCTTTTCCTAAAAATGTGAATGTTAGTTTTATTTTCCTAGTTACTTCAGGCATTTACACCACATCACCTGCGGCATAGACTTAGTATGTCATGAACACCCAATCTGGGGATTGTCTTGATATAGTGAACGCTAACCCAAGAAACTTTTCCTTCATTTGGAAAAAATGGCTTTGAGGGGAAGGGGTCTTGCATGGTTATTTATATTTTTAAGCAATTTATATTTTAAGCAAAAATGTATTTGTAATCTCTGTTCTATTCTGTTTCTGTTATACTTCAATGAATTCTGTATGGAAAAACCTCAAATGTTAAATACGGATGTTTGTTTCTCATGCTTGCTCTGGAAATGCTGTTTGGGCTCCCAAACACCAGCTGGGTTCTTTTCCTTCTAAACTTTCCTCTTTCATGTAGTCTGCACTTAAATGTGCCTTCTGTGACAATTTATAAATTATGTTCTTTATATAACCTCCTGGCAACCCTATGTTGCTTGAATTGCATCCATAGTGTTACCCAAGAACCACTTGTATAAAGTTGCTCTTTTCTCTTAACTTACCTGTGAGCAACTTCATATGTTGTTGGTTTTGTTGTTTTTGTTGTGTTTTTTTTGTTTGTTTGTTTGTTTTTCCTCCTTTTGAACAATCTCTTGGCTATGACTTCTGTTACAGCAAGTAAATTTAAATGAATAGCTATAATCTTCTATAGATGTTTTTCTGAATTTCACTGTCTTCTGATTTTAAGATCTTGTGCAATAATTTCTCAGTTAAATTCCCCTTTTCATGCTTGAATTTCCCTGGCTTTCCCTCCAGTTTACTTTGTCCTCACTTAGTGTTAATGTCTCTGCTAGTGTAGTGACTTGATTTTTTAAGTTTAAGTAGGCTATCTTGTTATCTACACAGTCCTGTGGAATGACAGTAGCTTCGATACTCCCTCAAGGATGTCTGCTGAGAGAAGCTTAGTGTGACCTTAGCTGGAAATGCTTTGTGCTTATCCTTGTCAGCAAGTCAGAAGGAAGTATTTGAAGTAGCTTTGGCCGTTCCCTGAAAATGCATAACATTCTCGAATGCATTGTGTTGGATACAGATGTATCTTTTGCTCATTTCTTTTAATATAAAACTTTGATATATTTATATGATGCTAGGATACAGTGAGGATGATGGTTACAGAACACTGCTCTGTCTCAAAAGGTGATGTGCTCTTATGCCCAAAGATTTTATCAAAAATAGTAATACAGCGTGATGTATTGTAGAATCAGCATTTATTTATATCCTTATATACATCTACTTCTGTAACTAAGAGGTATTCTATTTTCATGTCCACTTCTTTTGTGGCAAGTTCTGTACTAGTAATGCTTTTAGGTTTTAAAACAAAAAAAACAAAGTGATTTCTGAAATGGGAATGACATCCGTGTTGCCAGTGGCTGTTTCATTGTTACACCTGATTAACCTACAGCTTTCTCAAGTAAGTGTTCTTAATGCTAATTGAGTATTAGAGGGCTTCTAAGAATAAACTTTGCAAGTAATTTAAGTGTTTAATTGCTCTGAGGGAAAGTTTTTTTTTTGTTTTTTTTTTTTTTTTTTGCAAATCTGAAAACAGCTGCAAATACTTAAGTGATCCTCTCTTTAGAAAGGAGAGCGCCAGAATTATTTCAAAATATTTTCATAGTTGAGTTTATTTTGAATGTAGCTTGTTCACATTTTTGGCTTCTTAAGAATTATGATGTCAGTGTTAGGAGAAACAGTATTCTGCTGCATATTCCACACAGGTGATGGTGCACTAGGAACAGCTTGTGTTGGGCACTGCCTCTGTTTGCGTTCTGTTTTATTTATCAAACAGTGACAAGTGTACATCAGCATAATGCTGGTGTAGGATATCCAGAGAAGCAGAATAGTCTTCATTTGGGTTATTCTTCTACCTTGAAATATCTGATGTGTTCATATTTAGAAAATATAACCTTAATGTAGGGGGTTTGCTAATATTAGTTCACTGGCTATTGCTGAGCAAGAGATGAGTGATCAAAGTGAGCATTTAGTTATATGCTGTCATACAACTGACCTTAGTAGCTGTCTGATGTGCTAGTTCCTATCTTTGGAGGTGCTCAAAATTATTTCCAAAGGCCTCAACATAAGTTTGAAGTAGATACTCTCTTTGGAGGTTATCAGTGTTTGAAAAGGGTTTTCAAGATTCTACTTCTAATTTTTATTTTTTTCTCTTGCATGAGACCTAAAATAGGAAGCTCTAGGATGCAATTATTATGGTATATAATGTGGAAACTGTTTGTTTTATATTGTGGTTGCCATCTTTTTTGTGTGTGTGCAGACTTACCTACATTCTTTTCCAGTTCACTTGCTGTTAGCTAAACCTGTTTCTACTAGCTCCCTACCAACCATAAAGACTTCTACACAGAGAAGGAAGCACTCTATAGAAAATATTGAGCAAACTTCTGAAACGTCTTGAGTTTGAGCACTTGTCAGGCTTCGTAACACTGAGAACCCTTCTAGAGTTAGGCAATTTTATATCATCAACATTTAGCCAAACAAGCACTGAAGGGGAGAACCTCAGCCCATGGTTGTCCTGGAGTTTTGTTGTCAAATGCTTCACTCTGGCACTTCAGGGATAGGAAATGTCCTCTTCCATATCCCAACCAAACATCCTAGCTTCTTAGCATGGTTGTCAATGTCAGATTGTTTCCAGCTACACAGGTAGTGTCAGCAGAAAAACAGGCCGAACTTTCCTTTCACCTTGTGTCTGCGGAATGAGAGGTGAACTGAGGTTTCCTTAGCAGAAAATACAAATGGACATTTCAGTGATGTGGATATGGTTGTACTGGGGGCAAAGAATGAAGGCTGTAGGCAAGAGGCAAAAAAAAAAAAATCTCCTTTGTTCTTAGTGACTTAATATGGCACATGTCTGGAGACCAAGACCGATGTTTAATCTGCAGGTAAGGCAGAGAATACAAACCCTGGAAGGAAGATAATCCTGAGTTTAGAGGCTACAGAAACTGGTAGGCCATGGGAACCTCTTGGAAAATACCTTACATGTTGCAGAACTTCAGAAAGTAGCTGGGCAGACACTGGCTTTGAAGGTCTAAGGTCTGAACATGGGCATCTATGGTAAGACCTAGATGGCAGTAAAACAGCTCTGCTTGTACCTCTTGTCTCATTAGAATACTGGAGAGTTCACTGCACTGACACAGAAACATGTTCTTTAAATTTGTATGTAGTGTTGCAAGTATCCATTCCGAGAATATGCAAAATAGAAATGTGATAACTGAGCTCACAGGGCCAGGCTTTTCCTCTGATGTTTTTCCTTGTGCATGAATGCCTGTGCTTTCTACAGAAGTAACAGGCACCTTGTTTTCTAGTGTAGGAGAGTCAGTCACTTTTAAACAGTTCTTGGATCTTCCATAAGTAATGCACCTGTCTAAAGACTGTACAGAGCTTAGGGAGTCCAGATCTCAGAGGAGCTCCAAATCTCTGCATATATTTGTAGTGAGGGAAGCTCTAAAGGTTTGCTTTGATTAATTAGAACTAAAAAAATAATTCTCTGGAGAGAGGGAAACAAATGTAATGAGCATTCAGCAATGAGCCAGGACACTTCCTGATGTAGTATTACAATTTATATTTTGTTACTGACTGGAGAGAGTAGCAAGTCAATCCTATTAAGTAATATGTATTTATGTACTAAAAAAGCAACAGTAGAAGCAGTATGCATTTTCCTGTGATTACTGTATGTTTGTAATAGAAATGTGAATAAATAGACATTTATATTTGAAAAGGTATTGCCAACCTGCTCTAGAGTGAGAAACTTAAATACTTTGTTAGCCATTCTTCACCACAGAAATAGAATCTCTGGGTCACGTAATACCTGTGGAATTTCTATGCATGGAAATAGCTTCACAGTTAAGTTTCTTGATTCATGTCTTACTGTGAGAGAAGATATTTGCATTGCTGATAAGTCACTTGTTAAACCTCTTGGTTTAACATAACAATGAGGTGGAGACTTTTCAGTCTGGTGGACAGGGTGTGCTTCTCTGCAGCTGGAAGTTTGGGAGTTCCTCAGGAGAAATCCTGTGATGCAGAAGTGCAGGGTCCTCTCATCTGAGAGTAAGAATGGGAGACGTTTGAAGGGGATGCTTTACCAATATACGTTTCAAGTGTGTATTGCATTGCATATCTGGAAAAGATGTATGGCTGAAGAGTCTTTAGGCATCATGCTGGTACTATGTACTTGAGAGATCTGCTTTGTTCAGTGTTTTCTCTAAAAGTCTCTGAATTGTGTAATGGTAGTCTCAAATGAACAGTTTTCTAGTCAAACTTTTAACATAACAGTGAATAAATGGCATTGTATAACACATTTTAGAATATTTACAACCACTACCTGGGCTTGCTGACAACTTTCAGACTCCGAAACAGCTCAGACTCCCCTGCGTTATCAGTGCATTGCTGGGAGGCACCACATCCCTCCCAGATCTGAGATACATGCTGTGGGACTCATCTGTTTTGATCCAGCTGTAAGTGTACAAGGCTTGTATGAGGGCCCTCCTTAGCATGCCTTCAAGCCTCACACCTGGAAGCTAACGAAGCTGTTTTCTGCTCCTCCATATGCTTATACCTCATTGGAGTATGAACGGTCCCTTCTGGGTACTGCAGATGTTTGCAATAAACTCATGTTACTGATACCCACAATGCTGTCACCCTGAGGAACAAGCAGTATGCTAAAGCAAGTTGTATTTGTCTTCAGCGATTGTCTCATTTGGAACAAATTTCATACTTTAAGCATCACTTTAGACTATTGCAAGCATGCGTGCTCTGATTTCTCTGTGAAATGCAGAATAAGCAGTTTTTGTAAAGCTCTTCTTCATTAGTGCTACTCTAATTTCAGTGCTAAATATAAATCATTTTTTTCTATTATTTGCTTTTTTTTTTTTTTTTTTTTTAGCTACTTCTGTTGCTAATCCTGGTATCCTTTCTGTTAAACATAGCTGTCTGAGACCAGTATTCTTTTCTTTTTGACTCAATTTTTCAAAACTAAGTTCAACTCCTACCATACCTTAGGTTTTCCTTTATAGATGTGCATTCTTCCTTGATAATTTGTTTTTCAGTAATCAGTAGGAAGTATCTATTGTCCCTTTCTAAAATGTGACTTCTACTTGACGCTGAAGCAGTTACGTTTTTCTGTGATACATTCAGTATCCTGGTGCGTACTTTTTGGGTTTGAGAGCTCCCCTTTGCATTGATTTAAGGGTTGGAAATGTTATTCTAGCTACCTTTTGTTTAATGCAATCCTCTGAAATTCTTTTGTCTGATATAAGTCAGTATATTTAATAAAATTATATACTATTTCTAAGCTCTGGACATTTCTCTAGCGGATAAGCTTAGCATGGAATCCATTTTTCTCTTGTGGCTGTAATGCCCATTACTTTGATTAGGACTCTGTTTGAGATGAAGCACTTTTTTGTCCAGAGATGTTCATTGTGATGCCTGAGATAACTGGCAAAGTGATATAATCTACAGCACTTTTTCCCTGTCTTCTGTCCTTATGCTAGCCTTGTCTTGGCTTCTGTCAGTTGTCATGGTTCACCTAGAGATGAATTCTGTTATTATTTCACTCATTGTTGACCTCTAAAGCTAGCACCCTGTCTGCATGTTTTGAATTCTCAGCCATGCCCCTTAAGCTTTGTTCTGGGCTGGGTGCATTCCGCTGTCTTGTCAGTAGTGAACTTCAGATCTTCTTGTAATCATTGTCTGAGGCTTGTTTAAATTCTGATCCCAGACCTGATTTAGTACTTATTCAAAGATACCCATTCCTCACACTGTTTTATTCTTCTCATAGGTTCTATTCCTGCACAGCCACTTTTTTTTTTTTTTTTTTGTGTGTGTGTATTCTGATTTTTTAAGTATCTTTCATATATTCAGATGCACTATTTTTAGGTCACTTGTAGGATTTATCAGTTTTCAATTCTATTAAAATTGAGTAACTTGGTGTGTATGCAGTCTTAACGTGAATGGTAAAAACAACTGATCTCTGTTGGGTTGTGCAGTGAGGCCAGGTTACTTCTTGCACATTTTCATAAGGAAAAAGCTCCCTGTTGGGCACTGGGCAACATAACAAGACTTCTCTCTGTGTCCGCTGTGCATGCTCTTTGATCTCTGGTTGGACGTAGGGGAAAAGATTTATTGGGGGATAGTATTTAAAACTACTGCTAGTTAATTTTGGAGGAGCTACAAAGTAGTAGCACCGTACAGAGGAAGCTTGGTGATATATCAGTCTCTGGGATGAGATGCCTAACAGGAATGATGGGCTAAAGGAGAGCCTCCATCTTCCACATTTCTAGCCTTACTGAAGCTTCCAGGCTTTCTCTTCCACTCAGTGCTTGCTATATAGCCATTTATGTTTTTAACTCTGGGTAATACAGATCTCTAGGGAATCTATTTTCTTATAGCTTATATCAATCAGAGCAGAAATATGTTTACATGAGGAGGTAAAGAGAGACACTGAAGTTATCCCAATTGTGTCAAGAAATAGTTGATTCCAAAGATATGAACCTTTTTAAAACTCCTCTCTTCCCCCCCCCCCCCCCCCCCCCCCCCCCCAAGTTTCAATTGGAGAAAGATTTCTTTCATTGTTTAAAGATGAAAATAAAACAGACTGAAAACACATTTTTTTGGAGTAACGTGTAATTTGCAGTGCACCTTTTTAAACAATGGAAAACAAATGCATTAAATGGGAGATGTAACTAGCACGAGATGTAGAATTTTTGAATGTGATATGCGTAGCACCTTCAGCTGAGGGGAAGAGGAGGAGTACCTATGCTAAAGATGTACGTACACCTTGGGCAAGGTGAAAATCAGGTAACAGGGAGTAGGAAGTAAAGTGGTACAAATTTAGTCTATCAAAACATTGATCTGAATTTGATCTGAATTCAGTCTAGAATGCTCTAAGATAGTGAACATGTTGAAGTGAGAATGTTTAAGTGTCAAATATGGACTTGGTTCATAAAAAATAGGCTCAATACATTTTTCTAGCTACATTCAACAAAATGACAGTGTTGGTGTATTTTGAAATATTAAGAAATAAACAGCTGAAAGAATAAAGTGGTTTACAGTAACATTTAATAGAACCTGTAGTTCAAGAAAGTAAGAACACTGAGTACTGGCAGTACTGTAAGACATATCTGCACTGTTGTAGGAAAGGTGTCTTACAAAGACTTAATAGTGTAACATTGGTTTTCACATTGATGTTTCAGACTGATGGACAGACGTTATCAAAACCAGTGTATATGCAATGAGAAACTCAGCTGAGCTTCATGTATTGCAGCATGTATCTCAGCTGTTAGCTGCTGAGAAGTCATTTGGTGATGTAAGCAATGAATGAAAATAATTTACCGTTGCATATCTTGAGCAGTAACTTCATATTTCTTTCAGCTTTTGGTCAATGATGTATCAGCACAAGCCTGCATACACTTGTTTTCAGTAAGCTGTTCAGTCTTGCATGCCAGATGGCTTCTAGGTGGAAGTAGAGAAGTGCAAGCATTTCAGATTTCATTGTATCCTATCCATGTTTTGTTATGAAGGAAAAACTCTTATTGAAACTAGTAAGACCCTGGGGCTAGGATAAAAGACTAACTTAATGGGCAAGATTTAAAACAAACAAACAAAAAAAACAGAAGGGACGAAGGGGGCGGGGGGAACACAACTTAATATAGGTATTTCCTAGGCTTTCATATTATCCTATGTCTCAGAGCACTTGGCTATATAACATTTATTAACAGGGTAATTAACACAGAATCACAGAATTGTCTAGGTTGGAAGAGACCTCAAGATCATTGAGTCCAACCTCTGACCTAACACTAACAAGTCCTCCACTAAACTATATGGCTATCTATGTTCAACATCTAAATGTCTTAAAGACCTCCAGGGATGGTGACTCCACCACTATCCTGGGCAGCCCATTCCAATGCCTCACAGCCTTCTCAGTAAAGAAGTTCTTCCTAATATCCAACCTAAAACACCCCTGGCACAACAGTAATATACAAAATTAATATCGCTATAAATTCAAAATATGGATGTATCTCTTTCCCAGTAGAGGTTCATAGTCTTCAGTTGTCTTGGTCTTGATTGCAAGTCTGCTTTTTGGCAGAAAAAGGAACCACAAACATTGCTAACAATATAATGTCTGCCAATCAAGTGCAAGGTATATTTTTAAAAGGACTGTCTGGTGGCCTAGAATAAGCACTACCCTTTCTGATTTGAAAAGGGAAAGATTTAGAGGCATTACCTTAGAAGTGGGAGTTCTGTTCTAATTAAGTGTATGCTTCCTACACAGCAGTGAACACATCACTTCAAAACAGTTGAGCAAAGGTGATAAATTGAAGTGATATGGAAACCTCATTTTTTTTTTTTTTTAGACATCTAAAGTAGTTTTCTTCACTGCCTGTGAAAAATATGGTGCCTACAAATGAGTTCTCCACATGTCTGCACTTTAAGGGGGTACAAACTTCCATGCAGTATTTCTTAAAAAAAAAAAAAAAAAAAAAAAAAAAAAAAAAAACTACAACCAGAAAGCTAAGTAGTGGATGTTTTAATTTATTCTTTCCTGTTCTTTAAGCCACAGGAGAATAAAAGATCCATTAGGCAGAATGTTAGAAAAAAAAAAAATACTAAGGAGAATGCAGAAGAATACACATAGCTGGAGGGAAGGTACTAGTTATGTTTCCAGCACTCTCAATGCATATTTATATTAGATGATTGCTAAATTAAAATTACGACCAGTTGGAACAAAAACAAATTCCAAAGGTCTTCCTTTGAAAATGAGGATACATCTGTTGTTCCTCTCTTGTTCTCTGAGCCCTGGTCTTTCATTCCTTACTGTATGATAACCTGGTTTCAAGAAGAGCAGTACCGAGTGCCCCAGGAAACCCTAGTTCCCACCTACTGGGAGCAATCTCCTGTGGAGATTGCTTATGACTACGGCTTACATCCAGTCTCTACCTTCTGAACAAACTCTGTGAAATGTTACCAGCTTAAGCCAGACCCATATTGATGGCAGATTTGGGCAGGTATAGAAAAAGCATTGTTAGGACATTGATAATACATAGTCAGCCCAAGTGGCTGGATAGTGCATTGAAGACATCTAATTTTGAACTAGGGTTTAAAAATTGCATAGTAGGGTTCTGAATGCTTTTGAGGATTTATTTGTTCTGCACTTCTGCATCAAAAATAGGGATTGATTACTTTCATGTTCAAAAAATCTTAGAGATGTTAAGTCAATATTTCTATGATGTTTGGAAAAAACACTATTGAAAATACTGAGTTTTTTTTTGTCATATATTAGATTCTCCAAACTTCAGCTGTTCAGTATCAGTAGCACATGTATCATACTAATCGGGACTTAAATGACAAAGAAATTGGAGTATTCCTTCAGTATTCCTCAAAAAAAAAAAAATCCTGAAAGACTTGGATAATATTTGTGGACATGCTTCTCTTGTTCTACATGTATGAAGTTGTTCCTGCCAAGATTATAGGAAATGACTAGATGCCTGACATTTTCCTGGGTTTTGTGATATGACATGCTATCTTCCATATGCAACACAATCCTAGTAACTGATAATACAAAATAAAGCCTACTTTTTCCACCACAGTGAGCTTTACTTGAACCAAGAAAAACAGTGAGACAATCCAGAGTATTTTTTTTTCTCACTGTTGATTTAATTGTAAAGTATTGTAAGTTAAAGTATGTAAACTGTTAGTTGTGGCGTAATTACTACACGGACACCAGGGTTCTTTTAGGATCAGTAACTGCTGCTTCTTTATTGATGACATAACTTTATTA
This sequence comes from Aythya marila, assembly GCF_965140915.1. Classification (NCBI taxonomy): domain Eukaryota; kingdom Metazoa; phylum Chordata; class Aves; order Anseriformes; family Anatidae; genus Aythya; species Aythya marila. Next base: position 2,208,983 of record NC_139045.1, on the reverse strand, counting down.
TCCACGTTGCATCCCCATATTGAGGACAGGCTCCCTTCTTACTCCATTTGCCCCACAGCAGTCCTTTTCAACTATTCACTGGTCAACAACTTTGCCCGGCAAGAGCAAGCGCCCAGCATCTTCCATGTCTTAATGGCTGGAGAACAAGCAACCCGAGACGGCACGGCGTCTCCTGAATTACCTTTCCTTGTTCCCTCTAAACTCTTTACATTCCTGATGGCCTCATCGTTAAGAGTCTGATGTTATCACTAACCATGGGGCTTGTCGACCCCCATGGCCGCACTCCCATATTAGTGATTCAGCTGTCTCTAAAATGCCCTTCTGAGAGCACAAGGCTCCAAAGATGGGATGAGTTTCTGTATCTGAGCTGATTAGGAGGTTCTCCTTCACTTACTGAGAACATGTGATAAATATACTTATGTGGAATAAATGCAGAGGAAGTTACTTAAAACTTTCTTAAAATTCAATGATGGGAAATTATGCCTCTTAAAAAAAAAAAAAAAAGTACCTTTTTTTTTTTCTTTTCTCCCCATGATCATTCCTTCATAAATAAAAGAAAGCCTGAGCACTGAGTGTTAAATTAGATATCTGCTATGCTCCAGGCAAGAAGGCTTTCTAAGCAGAAGAATATATTGATCCCATGTCTGGTTTTATAGTACATGAATACAGAATGCAATCCATTATAAAGGGAAAGCAAAACCATTAGCATCCTCAAGCATTCGATTAGACTATTACTTTCTCTACCTTAACTGATGCTGTTAATAGTATCATATTTAATTGTTCCATATAGGTGGAAAACATGCTTGTTAACGAGTCTCAGCTAATTTGCACAATGACATTTAAGCGATAGCACCAGAGCTGTAGGTAGGTTCTTGATCAATGTGTCAATCAACCTTACTCTTCCACTGTGATAGTCTAAAACAGTTTGTGATTGCTTCAAATTAATTCCAGTGTATGGGAGCTCACTTGAAGAGCAATGAAAGCTTACTTTCAAAGGGACAGTGCTTTGAGTAGTATCACTTTGACTATAGTAATTACTGGATAAATATTTATGCTGTTTACTCATGTCCCACAATTACTTCTTTCTTAATAATTTAGCTATGGATGGAATGATGTTCCTCCTGAGAAGTTTTACATATATGTAAGTATATTAAAAATATATTTGCATATTTCTGCACAAATAGATATGTACATTAGTGTGTGATATATGGAGTAATAATTCATGTCAAGAAGATGGTTGATGTTAATAAAGAAGGGGCAGATGTGGGAGTGTGGCTATGGAGGTCGACAAGCCCCATGATAACATCAGACTCGTAATGATGAGACCATCAGGAACGTAAAGAGTTTAGAGGGAACAAAGAAGGGTGATTCAGGAGACACCATGCCATCCGGGGTTGCTTGTTCTCCAGCCGTTAAGACATGGGAGTTGCTGGGTGTTTGTTGGTTGCCAGACAAAGTTGTTTGACCAATTAAAAGTTGTTTTTGAAATGGACTGCTGTGGGGCAAGGGTATAAGAAGGGAGCCTGTCCTCAAGATGAAAAAGGCAACACGATATAATGAAGTTATGTCATCAATAGAGAAGTAGAAAGAAGGAATGAATAGGGACAGGCTAGCAGAATGGAGACCAGGACAGCAAAAGGGACATTGATTGCCTCATGAAGATAGGTTTGGCCAAACTCAGCAAACCACCCAAAGAAGCTCGTACAGAAAGTACAGAAAGAGGCGCATCAGAGCTGTGAAGAAGCTCAAGCTGAGAGAAGCAGACCTGTGCACACAACTGCCCGTCGCTGGTAAGCAGCTGCACATTATGGGGAATCATACGTCCTCAGAAACAAAGACTGTCCTGGTAACCTTACAGCTTATTCCCTTTATTAACAGTCAGACAGTCTATAATCCTGAAACATGGGACCAAATGGAGGTCAAGCTGTGGGACTCTGCAACTAAAAACGACAAGGTAGCGGTGGGATTGCTTGGCACCTGGTGAGCAGTCTCTGAGGCCTTAAAGAGCCATGTGGGACCACAGTCAGAAATGTGGGGTTTGCCAGACAGTGAGGGAGCTGTGGGCTCGTCCACCATCAGCCACACCATCAGCCCCTCAGCCCTACCGCTATTGCAGGCTTTTGCTGTTCCGCCCCCTGGTGACCTGGATGTGCCTTTTGACCCAGGCCTTGTTGGCCTTGAAAAGGAGACGGAAATGTTTCCCTTCGATCCGGGAAGAATGGAATACATAAGGCCCAAAGGCCGAGTTGCTTAACAACTTGAAGCAAGACATGTTGTTCCCACGGCTAGTCCTGGAATTCTCCGGTGTTTGTAATCAGAAAATGGAGACTGTTATATGATCTGAGATAAATTAATGAAGTCATGGAAGATATGGGAGCATTTCAACCAGGATTACCAACTCCAACTATGCTCCCCCAGTCATGCACATTAATAGTAATGGACTTAGAGGATTGTTTGTTACCTTTTCTGATTGTACATATACATAGGCGTACTGAGTTTAATCAATGTTCTGTATATTTAGAATGTTCGATGTTCATGTGTGTGTGTTGGTAGAGCATAGACTCCCCATGCACCCAGCGCTGTTTACTTGCCTTTTATAAATATTACTAAATTCAGATTGAGTTGAGACTTCATTTATAACAAGCATAAATATTATATACACATATACCTGCATCTATATATTTGCATCACTTATTATAGGAGACCAGTGCATTGGATTCAGAAATACCATTAGCATTCAAATATCTGTCTTAATATCTCTAACTTGCTTTGTCTCCAGTAATATTTTATCTAACAAATTAAAACTTAGTTGGAAAGCAGGGAAAAAATGCCTCCTGAAATTTGATCTTTAAAATAGTGAAGGCACCTGAGAAAAACGTGATACGTAACAGTAATTTCAAACTCTTCCATCCATTCTTCATAAATATTTTTATCCCCATGTAGCCTGTTCTCCATTTCTATAAGTATTTGTAGTAACTTTTTGCTTGAATCCCTGTGCTCAGAAACTGTGCTTAGGACCCTGCAATCTGTTGGCTGATAATGCTTCAAATCCTCACTGAGGAAATGAAATTGTATTGAAGATTGTATTAAGATTGTTTAGAACTATGTAAAATACTGGCATAATCTGGTTAATAGTAAAGACCTACTACTACTATTGTAGTAGTGTTATTTTATTCTGTGTAACAGCTTCTTCAAGACCAGTACAAACTTTTTAAACTTCAAAAATAAATACAAGTTCTGGCTCATCTTTTATTTGAATACTATCTTGTGGAACCTTCCAAACATAGCTCAAATTTGGATTACTTAATAGACCTTCACTGTTTCAGAAACTTTCAGAAACTCACTGATACTGGAAATACATGTATGCTTCCCCCCCCCACCCACCCTGGAGGGCTGACAAGGGGTGAAATTCCAATAGTGCACTGGTAGTCTGCATAGATCTGTGTGGTGCTTTAATTATGGGTAGGTGGGTTTTACCTCATTTTGTTGCAATAATGGAAGTCCCTCCAAAGAATATTTGCAAGCTTCTTCCTGGGTATAAAGAACTGCAGCATGCCAGTGACCACAACTGTATCGCTGTATTATGAATAGACCATACGCAGAGATACAAAACTGTATTGCAGTTAACTTCTTACAGGAGACTAAGCTTAAAATGTCTGAAGAATTGAGTAGGTAGTGAAAGACTGGAATACTTTCAACAATATGTTTTAAGTTCCAGTGCATCTTATCAATTTGTTTGTTCCTAGAGCTAAAATGAAGGTTGTTAAAAGCTCACATAAGACAACACTGAGATTTGACCATTGTATGAAATCAATGGCTATACTTTTAAATTGTATTTACCTTTTAATGGCTTTTATCAATTATCCAATTAGGTAACTGATTAGAAAAAAATATATTTTTTTTCTCTATTTATAGGTCTGTCTCTACAATTTGGAGGACAATTTTTCTTTAAACCTGTTTTTAAGATAACTGTATAGGATAACTTTGCAGATATTTGAAAATGCAATCCTGCTGTTTAGAAAGTTTTTTGTTTGTTTGTTTGTTTGTTTGTTTTTTTTTTAAGTCCTTGTTAAAATTGCTGCTGATGTTGAATATCAATCATCTTTCAAAAGTGTGCTACATGAGTGAAATCAAAATATTTAGATATTTTTTTTTCTGAAACGGAGTTCTTGAAAGATCTGTTACTAGTCTGAAAGGTCAAATTTTCAATTGGGGTCTTTCTAGTCGGGAGTAACCAGGCAGTTCACCTTGGTCCTTAAATACCTTTGCTTTGTCAAAATTGATGCCTCTCCAAAATGACCTGTTTTTCAAATGAAATATTTCAAGAGATTTACTACTGTTTGTAGCTGTTACACTTTTGAGTTTGTCCTTTACATGCAACTTTGATAAACTATTTGCCTATTTTGTAATATGATGCTACCTATATATCAATGATGTAATTAATGCTTATTTATAATTTGGAAAAGGGAGCTGAAGTTCCTTTATTTTTCTTTAGGCATGTAATTGCCCTAATATGTGAACTTCATTTATTTTTCTTTTTCTTAAACCTATTTCATTTTTCTAATTTACGCACACATGTAAGTATATAACAATATGGTTGTCAAAATACAGGAAAATATTGCAATTAAGTGTGTGAATTTACAGTTAAAATCTCAAATCAACTTTCAGGGCTTTGTATATTGAATATTACTGTCAACTTGTACTACTGGAAACTTATGAACAATCAACTGCTTTTTACTCACTATAAGATTTAAAGTAGGTTTATATTACCCAACTGAAGAACAAATTGGACAAAAAAAGTCCATTTTCCAGCTCAATCAGATCCCTAACTGTTACATAAATTTTAAACTATACAGCATGTAATATTTGAAAAGCTCTTTTGACTTGAACATGAGACAAGTGTTTTTGTTCTTATATTGCAACAGTTTTGAAAGTCTAAAGGACATTTCAAATAATGAAATGGCAGCACTAAACCATGAGAATGTAATTATCTTTCTACAGCTATTCTTAGCTTCACTTTGAACAGTGTGATAATTGAATAAGTCTCCTACCAATTTGAAGTCAGATTCACAGCCTACATCACTGTGTAATGGCCTTTATCATTTCTTTCTGAGTTTTGTTTATCGTCTGTGGTTTTTTTCTTGCCTATATTTTTCATACCAACATAAAATAACCCTCCAGTGATTTAATGCATTCCTTTACATTGTTTTTTTTCATATGCTTTTGTATTTGTTAGGTAAACTTGCATTAGAAAGCATCATAACAAATTCTAATGGCATAACATTTGAATAAAAACAGAAATTTTATGGTTAACTTGTTTCTATCCTATCACTACAAACTCTTTGCAAAAGGAAGAAGCACTGTGATCAAATGTTACAATAGTGATAGTTCATTTTACATCTGAATAATTGCATTTGTCACTTGTATACATGAAAACAAATTTATCAATCTTCATTTTAGCAGGTAGTTCTTGTTGCAAATTGCTGTTGCAATTAAGGGTACAATATTGCAGTTACACAGTTTACGGTCTGTATAGTCCTCTCTTTAACAATAGTATGGAAATACAGAAGCTCAACAGGAGAATTTATCTTTTAGACGTATTAATAGACTACTACCCATTTATAACAGATCAATTTCTTTTTCTACTGGAATTTACTCATTTTTAGCATTAAAGCAGTTGAGATGGATTGGACAGTGAAGAAATGCAAATATAGTGCAATTCAGTTCTTAAAAGAAATCAAAGGCTTATTTTGCTGCTATTTTCTTCCTAAGAGTCAAACTGTTAAATGTTAAAACAGTATAGTTCGCAAAACAGATCAACCAATCTTTTGTATTATAAGACTACCTAAGAAGCATTTGTTTCAGGTTTCTGGGTGAAGTACTTTGTTTCCTGTGATGAAAGCCCTGCTCCAAAGAACGCCATTTCTAACAGGGTAATATTTTACTTACAAATAACTTTTAAGGTAGGAATATTGTTCATATTTAACATCATAGTTAAAACTGTAGTTCCTGAGATACTGGGGTCCTCAGATAACAAACAAGCACCATGTAAAAGATGTAGTTGTGAATACCTATTACTAGTAAATGACTTATATTTGACTTGAATCATAGCACAAATAGACTAACCTGTAACTGTTAATGATGCCATTTGGGCATAATTAAGATGTCTTAAAATATTTTGATTTACCAATTGTGTTCATATCAGAAAAATCCTCCACTGAAGTCTGTAGAAGCGTTGCTACTCCTAGAGCCAAGGTTGCACTCAGCAACACTTTTGCACCCAGTACAGTCATGTTCTGGCCAACAGGGGAATTGTATCTAGCTCTGTTGTTTCTCATTCATGCGCATTTTCAAGTTAGTCACTTTGAGCTCCTAGCTTTTGATCATTTATTGATCAGCCTATTTTATGTGCGTAGTTACTTCTATTGTTTCAAAGCTTATTGAAAATAGATTTGTTTTTCTAAGACATTACAAAAATAAATGATTTAATAAACTTTATTTTTACTATAGTCATCATTGTGAACTAATATTTGCTTCTGCATATTTAAAGAGAATTTTTCAGTATCCAAGCTCAGATTTCTCACACAGTGACTGTTCCTTCTTCATATACCAATGACTTTTCTTTTTGCTCTGCTTACTTTCTATCTTCAGTGATATTGGTGTCTGAAATGCTTGCATAAATCAACCATCTCCTAAATAAAAACTTTTTAATTCTCCTTTTCAAAACCACCTTTTTTTTGTGACCCTTTTTAAAAGCCCCATGATAATGCTTACTTATGCAGTCTTATACATATTGCAAAATCACATAGAAGTTGATCAGCTGTGTTCTACCACACTTTTTTTCTTTCCCCTTCTGAGCACTTTTCATTAACTAAATCACAGTTTAGATTATCAGTTATTTATCAGCAGTAAATATTTATCTGTACAGATCAGGAATGATGTACATACTGCCCCACCACACGAGGGTAAGAGTAGTATAAAATTGATTTTAAGATTGTGATCAATATTAGTTCCTTCCTAGACTTGACAGATTACAAGTGAGTTCTTAAGATGTAACAAATTGTTCTTCAATTTAATTCATTAGTTAAACTACATAGTACTTAACTGTAACTTTTGGAATTACCCGAGTTACACCCAAATGTAATGACCATCTTGCTAAGTTTTTAAAATATGCTCTATATACATTTATGTAGTTTGTACTGTAGTTATCACTTTGGTTTAAGCATGTTATAAAAGTCTGAGACGGATGAAAATTTATTTTATGAAGCTATATTATTACCTGGGGGGAATTGAGTGATATTCTTAAAGTTATAGTTTTAGTTCAATTCAAAATTGTTCTAATACTGTGGTAAAGGGGCTATTATAGATGCTGTAGTGTAGAATTTGATTTTTTTTTTTTTTTTTTGACAGACACTGTCTTCACTAGAAATATATAGTTCTGAAGCTTTTCATGAATCTCTGAACTGGGCAAATAATTGCTGGGCTGGGTTAAACAAAAAGAGAGGTCTGCATTCAAGAAAGGAATAAAGTGGTTGACTTTATACAGACTATAGGAATGCATTTTTCACCTTCCAGCTGCAAATGTTTGAAATATCTGTAATGTAGTCAGAAACCTTGACCCAAGTGCTGATAGTAGGTGGTAGCTTGTAACAACATTCCCATTAGTTTATCTTGCTGATGATTCATTTTGAATTAACAAAGCACACTATGCGGGTCAGGTACTTCCAAAGCATTGCATGTGATTGTTGTCACTAGGTTGCTCTTTTTTTTTTTTTTTTTTTTTAATTTCACAATGTGTCTGCTTCATTTCAGATAAATTAATAATGTTGAAAATTTTCTCAATTATTCAGTCATGTTCCTCAATCTTGTATTTACAGATTACACTTTTTTTTATGTTTCACCTGTAACACAATACATGTAACCTAAACTATCCTTATTAGTCTTATTTTTCACATTGTTTTACCAGCATGTGTAAAATAATGCAGAATGGGAATATATGGAAATAATGCAATGTGGGAATGCATATACCAAGAAAAACACACTTTGTCATTGTTTCACAGGCTGCTGCTCATCCACAAGCTTCATGTGACCATGCTCTATAGCCTGAGAAACAGTACCCAAGTTTAAAATCCTAATTTACAAAATACTTGCAGGATGAACAACTGGTTTCTACATCTGTAGTGAAATGTACATTTTTAGTGTTGGCTTCTTACTAAATACAATCTTCCATAGGGTTATCTCTAGCCATCTTTTCTAGAAGGCAGGTTTTGACCTGCTTGCTTAATGTAGAAAGTCTAATAAAAGCAAGTTCTGATGAGAAATTTAAGTATGACAGTTCTAGTCATTGACTACATACCACACAGTCTGTCATTGGAAATGAAAAAATGATTCTTCTATAAACATCATAATAAAGCATGAAATCCTCAAGGATGGATTGAAGTCAGATAATTAGTTTAGTCCAGAATATGACAGAATGACCTCCTCTTGAAAGAACATCGCTCCTCTACAAATCTGTAGAAAACTTTAGCATCTGACACTTGTTGCTTCATCATTTGAGATTTCTGACTGTTGGGGAGGGATATGAGTTATGGGTACTATTCTGCACTAACTGAACAAAGGGAAGAAAAAAAAGTGACAAAGTAAAAAGGGAGAATGAGGAGAGCATGGCTGTAAAACTCTTCTCAACTTTTTTGTAAGGAAAGATTTGGATCTGCTACACCTGTCAACAAAGCCATTAACAAAAAAAAGGCCCATCTTAGTATAGGTTATATAGCTTTGAGTTTTTGATTTCACTGACAGCCAAACACCAAAAGAAGAGTTTCCTCTCTTCTAATATGCATGAGGTATTTTATAGTTTAACTCTTCTTTCCATCTCATGCTATTACCTTTCCATACTTGTTATGGCTGTCCCACTCCAAAGCTTTTGCTGTTCTCTCTGCTCCCATGTAAATGAATTGCCTCTTTGCAATATTTTCTGCTGAATATTCTAATAATTTGCCTTCACTCTTCTTTATATGTGTGTTTAGAAGAAAAAAAAAAAGTGCCTGTCTTAAAGCAGAATATGTAGGCTGTCAAGATGTTTGAGGCTGTATTATATCTCTGTGCAGCAATATATCTACCTGCCATGACAGCATGGTCAGTCATTACTGTAATTCTGATTTTGGTTTGAGATGTTATGAGACCAGAACAATAAATAAGAATGTGTGACATACCTACGGTCAACCACTAGTAACACAACTTGATTTATAACCAGTTTCAGGAAAGTTTTTTTCCATATCCGCAGCTTTGAGTCCTAGACTTAAGTGGATCCAGAGCTGATTTAAATGACGTTGGTTACGTGTATCCTTTCCTTTGCTCTTCAGTGCAAGTTTCTAATAGTAATTCAGCTTTTTAAAGCACTTGTTAATTAAGTACAGAACTTACAACGAACTTAAAATTTTGCATCTAAAGGACTTTGGATACTGAACACAGCTGAAACCTCCATTATTTATGCAGGAACAAAATATGCATACTAAAGAGGAATCATTTAAAAGATTAAACTGAAATATGAATCTCACTTGTTCCCACATTATCTTGCAGTTGGAAAATATTTTTCCATCTCTTATGGCCTATGGCTAGTGAGTTTAAAAAAAAAAATAAACCCACAGGAACTACTTGTTTTCAACAAAGTTGTAAAATCTTACTGTAATAAGACTTGGAATGTTACAGTTGAACAAAAGCTTCAGAAAAAGCAGTAATAAGCTCATGTAAAGGTTTGCTCTATTTTTAAAGCATTTATTCAAAAAAAAAAAATTTCAGTTTCCTTAATATAAGAACACTATTCCTATGATTCAACAGTTTGGTTTCTCAGGTTAGAAAATAAGGGGTATGTAAAATGACTTAGTAAATCTTTTCAATCAAACAGTTAGGAGTGTAAATTAGATATTAAACTTGTTTCATTTGTGCTCTGAAGTAGGTTTTTTTATATTTGACAAATCATGTCATGGTGTAATCAAAATCTTTAAAACAGTCTGAAAAGGAAATGGGGTGAGGAGGACAATACGTTTGCTGAAAATACAGATAAAACAAGAGCACGAAACAGAAGAAAGCTTCATAAAAGTTTTAACACTTTCTTTTAACCACCACTTTCTTTTAAACTCTTGTGCACAGAAGTAGAGAATTGTTTTTTGAACTCCAAATACACGTTCCTTTGAAAGGCCTTGTTTTAAAACTAGATTCAGAGGTTCTTACTGAGATAAATGTTCCTTTATCCAGGAAGGAAAGAATTATTCAAAATGCTCTGTATTGACCTAATAGGTCCCACAGAAATAAATAGTAAAACTCTACTAATGTGACCAGGAGGTGAATCTATCATGAGGTGTTCTCAGAAAGTTGAATCCTACTTGGTTTTGTCCTGGCAAATGGATAACCGGCGTCATGGTGCCCCATGTCCTCTTACCCGTAACTTCACTTTTGCTTCAAAGCTTCAGTGAAATAATTTGCAGTTCCCTACTGCTGCTGGCTGGACTTGTCCAGCCCTACATCAGCATTACAGCTTTGTGTCCAGTTTTCTGACAGAAAATCTTGTTGAATTTAGCATGCTTCTAAAAAAGGCCAAAAAAATGCAACTTAAAAGCTAGTAGACAAATAGAAGTCATTGATTCTTTGCTCTCACTAATCAGGATGCCTCATTTATGTATTTTTCTAATGGATGAACCCTCCTGTAATATATACATCGCTTTGACAGGGTTGCCTCACCTAAACTGGAATGCTTTGTGGCTAAACAGCAAAGAGACATGTGAAGAGACGATCCCTGTAAATGGTTTTGTACCCTACTGCATTTCTGTAAATAGGCTCCCTGACTTTAAGGACTATTTCCAGGTGCACTTGTGACTAGACATTGCAGGATACTCATTTGCACATGGTTGAATGAAGCTAAGGTCTTTCCATGTAGATCTTATTGGTGACTGGAAGTAATCATTTTATTCAAGGCAATGTCCCTCTTCTGGATGGGAGGAGAGGTGGGTAACAACCTCAGAGTATAAAAGTAAGATGATTTGAGAGGCTGATGTGAGTACAGCATCCCACTGAGAGTCCTAATGTTTCTCTCCTTGTTGTTGTATGCTATCCACGCTTCACCTATTTACAGCTTTGTGTGCTGGTCATGCAGCTGATTGCTGTGTAGTGTAAGTGGCAACAGAAGATCCTCAGCTGTGCTGTGATAATGGCAACTAGCCACTTAGAGACACATGTCCTGGAACAGAGACAGAAATTGCCCTTGTCAGTAATTATGCTCATTGACATCTGTACTGCTCTTTTGTGATATGCAGCAAAAAAAACAGAGCTTGACAAATGCCACTCAAAATTCCAGGGTCAGTGGTCAAGTGCTGCTCTTCACTGATTCAAAGATTATTCTATTTTTGAAAAACATTACTGTTTTTAAAGTAATTTTAAAGCTAACCAAAGTAAAGGTAATGGTCTTCTCAAAAAAAAAAAAAAAAAAAAAAAAAAGATATTAGGACATATTTCTGAGGATCATGTATGAAACGTTAACATTGTGCTTTAGAAGATGTATTTTATCACCTATTACACATACTGGGATGCCTGTTTCAGCCAGTACACAAGGTCTATTACTGGATGGAAGTGAGGAGCACAGGTGTTCTCAAATCTATTTACATATTATTTCTTTCAGTCTGCTATTGTAAAAGCACAAATTTAAATCTACTTTTTTAAAGCTTTCTTTCTTTAACTGCATCACTGCTTTATATAATAAGTACATGCTCTTTAAAACAAAGAAAAAACTCTCCATTATAGTTAATCTCTTATGGAAGAGACATTTCGACACTTCAGGCCTTGATTATCTGTATAGCATCCTTTATACACCAGGCTTTCAGCAAAGGATGATGTTGCTATTTGTTTAGCTGAGAATCAGCTATTCAGATGGGGCAATATTATAGAAGGAAGCAAACAAAATCCTGTGAGTGCATATGGGAGAATCATTTGACCATATTTTTTTTGGTATCATAAGAGCTCTCCTAGTAACATGACATTTCTTCAAGCTAATTTATGGGTATAAACAAATGTCATAGGTGTTGAGGATTATCTGTAAGTGGTTTAATACAATTAAATTGGAAATACACCATAAATATAAATATATTGAAAGTTGGGCTTGTGTACCCAAAGTCTGAGGATCACTAAGTCACCTAAAGCAAAATTCTTCTAACTCTTACCTGGAGCTGGAAAGCTGATGCCTGCTGAGTTGTAACTGAGTACTTAGACCACAATGGGGACTAAGCACGGGAATGTAATTTGCACACTTTTTTGAAATGGAAGTGCTAATGTATAGTAAACTCAGAATTTGGAAGTTTTAAATTAAAAAAAAAAAAGTATATAAACACAAGGTATTGAGAAATAATATTGAAACTATTTTCAGCCTTCTGTGTGAGGTTTCTGGATAAGTGTGCAAAGCAGCAAGAAACTATGTTTTAGCAATGTAGTGTGATTTTATACATTATGGCAATAAATAGTGTTATCTTTATGCAAATTTCAGTGTTTTTTTTTTTTTTTTTTTTTTTTTTTTTTTTTTTTTTTTTGAAAGAATAGCATTGAACACTTTTACATGAATCACAGCTTGTTTGTTTGGAGGTTATAGCAGGGGAGCGCAGCTACCGTATACCCTTGACGGATGAACGGTACACCTCCGTTGGGGAAGGTCATCCTATTCGACCGGGCATGCAGCTTTGGAGCACATGGAGCAGTGAGGAAGGAAGGGGACACCCGCCTAGCCAGCCAGATCAGCCGAATCAACCCTGGCGATCAATGGGGTGACATGTCGCAGCCAAATAGCCCTCACATCCAAAAAACTGTAAGATAGGAATTCTAATTTTCAGCTTCTTATTTTCCTGCATTTCCTGCTCCAACAGTCCCCTCTCCCTATATTCTCTCTATATTCTTCTAATACAGGAGTAGCAGTTGGGTTACTGAGACTACCATTAATTTTACAAATCTGCTCTAGTATTTTTCTTTTATCAGTCCAAAGTATAGGATGAATCTGTGACAGACAACATCTGGCAGAGGTGATAAAATATCAGGCTACAATTTCCCAAATAATGTTAAGTATATATATATAATAGGATATATATATATCCTATTCTGACAAATAAATTGAATCCATTTGAAGTAGCAGCCCATCATCTTCCAAAGGTGGGAAATGCTGCTGTAACTATTCTTGTGCCTCTGCTTCAAAGACAGTTGTCATAGCTCAAAACACATACAGCTTGTTGTGTTTTAGGATAAGCTACCCTGTGCAGCCTAGGAAATACATCTAGACTTGCTTGTGGGTGGTGGTATCATAGGTTGAAAACAAACAAAATACTGAAGACTTTATTTGTTGTTGTCTAGCTACTAGGCAGGCAGTTATCCCACTTTCATTGCACAAACTATGCTATCACATGTTTTTCCAGTGTTCTTTTGCTGCCCTTATTTAAAGTAGGGGCTATACTTCAGATCTCAGATATTCCCTATTGCAGCTTGTAACTATAACACCATCAATCTTGATAAACTAACTAAAAATCTCACTAAACCGCATCAAAGAAAGTGTGGCCAGCTGGTTGAGAGGTGATTGTTCCTCTTGACTTTGCTCGATGAGACCCTACCTGAAGTGCTGCATTCAGCTTTGGGACCCCCAGCACAAGAAGGACACATACTCAGAGTGAGCCCAGAGGAAGGCAATGAAGATGATAGAGCGCTTCTATGAAGACAGGCTGAGGGAGTTGGGGTTGTTCAGCCCAGAAAAGAGAAGGCTCTTGGGAGACCTTACAGCAGCCTTCCAGTACATAATGGGGGCCTACAGGAAAGCTGGGGAGGGATTCTTTGTCAGGGAGTGGAGTGACAGGACAAGGAGTAATGGTTTTAAACTAAAAGAGTGAGGATAGATTAGATAAAGAAGAAATGCCTCACTCAGAGGGTGGTGAGGCACTGGTACAGGTTGCCCAGAGAAGCTGTGGATGCCTCGTCCCTGGAGGTGTTTAAGGCCAGGCTGGATGGGGCTTTGAGGCAACCTGGTCTAGTGGGAGGTGTTCCTACTCATGGCAGAGGGGTTAGAACTAGATAGGTTTTAAGGTCCCTTCCAAACCAAACAGTTTTATGATTCTATAAAAAATCTTTTTAGATGTGTTTTTTTTTTTGTTGTTGTTTTGTTTTTGTTTTGTTGTTTTTGTTGTTGTTGTTGTTTTGGTATAATGTTGCTACCTATGGCCTTAGTGTAGCTCTCCTGGAAAACCTTTTTGTTTGTTTGTTTGTTTCTAAATGATGGGTTGATCGTTAGGAACTTGTGCAGAAGTAATGAGATGCTTGTGGTACCTACATGAGTTATTTGGGAAGGACACAAGACTCTAATTGCTGCCTCATTAAATCTGAGATCCAGACTAGCTTTCATAATACATCATTGTACTGGGTTTATATGGCAAGGTTTTGGTAGTGGGGGGCTGCAGGGGTGACCTCTGTGAGCAGAGCCCAGCAGCTGCCCCTTGTTAGATAAGGGCTGGTTTCAGCTGGCTCCAAAGGGACCTGCTGCTGGCCAGAGCTGAGCCAGTGTGTGATGTTGATTGGGCCTCAGGGAGAGCAGATTGAAGAAAAGGGAGGGAAAAAAACTGAGCCACAGCAGCTGGAGCACTCTCCCAGCTATGGAGTGAGAAGCAGCCCCGCAGCCCCCCAGGTCAGTGCAGCAGGAGGTGCTCCAGACACGCAGCAGCAGTTCGCCTGTGGAGAGGCCCCTGGTGGAGCAGGCTGTCCCCCTGCAGCCCATGGGTCCCACATGGAGCAGATCTCCACGCTGCAGCCCATGGAGGAGCCCCCTGTGGAGCAGGTGGATGTGGCCTGGAGGAGGCTGCAGCCCATGGAGAGCCCCTGCAGGAGCAGGCCCCGGGCCGGAGCTGCAGCCCGTGGAGAGGAGCCCACGCAGGAGCTTGTTTTTAGTTTCTCACTGGTCTAGTTTGTAATATGTAATAAATTATATTAATTTCCCTATGGTCAGTCTCTTTTGACTGTGATGATAATTGTTGAGTGAACCCCCATCCTTACCTTAACCTTTGAGCCCTTTGCATCGTATTCTCTTCCTCTTTCCCTTTGAGGAAGAGGAGTGAGAGAGCACCTGTGGTGGAGCTCAGCTGCTCAGAGTAAAACCACCACAAGCATTTGCTCCCATCTTTCTGCGTTGATCCCTCTCACCTCAGATATAGTAACGTACCTATTCTTTTGTTGTTTGTAGCTGTCAATCAGCTTATGTGTTATAGATTCATTTGTAAAAGAACAACAATCTTTTCCTACGTTTCAAAATTCAGAACTAGTTTTGAGTAGAATTGTTCAGATCTAAAAACAGTAGTAAAGAACTTAAAAGAAAATAAAATCTGATTAAACCATCTTTTTTCTTGTATAAACCATTCATATAATCAGTCTGCTGACTAGTTGTTTTCCATCTGGGACAGTGACCAAAGATAAAACATCTTTTATTTTTACTTGATTTTTTTTTTCTTAACTCAGTGCCATGTTTAAAAAGAAAGAACAAATAACCCTGATGACATAAGAAGTTTAATATGCTTTTTTTTTTTTTTTTTTTTTTTTTTTTTTTTTTTTAGCTTCAGGAGGCTTGCTTAACAATAATAAAATTATTGTATAATTTTATAATAATCTTAAAATAATCATTTAGCTTGGTCGCTATTACTTGTACAGTCTTTCATTTGCTGTTATTATTCCACAATTTTTCTTCACTTTTTTTTTTTTTTTTTTTTTAATTTCAGATATTAGTTTTACAAAGATCAAAACATATCTATTACAGTCTGCCTCTATTTAGGAATGGGCTTTTTCTGCGGTCCTTGGTTTTCATGTCATAGCTCTATTCAGATAGGATGCAATTCAAGACATTTCTCATTAAAGTTGGATGAAATGCATCTCTGGTGTAAAGTAGCAAATCTGTTTTGAGTATGTATTTATAAAGACACTTGCTGTAATTCCAACACATTTTGTGAGGTCACTATTACCTTTTGTTTTAAAGTAGTTAGGTGATTTAATTTCTACCCTATAAAGAGGGTAATTTCAGATTTATGTGTGATCCATGTGGATGATAAAAGTATTCAGTGTTATAGGAAATTACAATCTAGCTGATCTGCCACACCATATCTGTTCAATAAGGGAGTACACTGGACTTTTTACACTTCTCTATTTGTCATGCTGTAGGCACCCTATCACTAAGTGGGTAGAAACTTCTCTTCAAGTGTCAACAGCCAGCCTGGAAAACTTAGTGATACTAATGTACCTTATTTTCAGTCTGTTTGTATTTAGGGTTCCATCTGTATTTAGGGTTAGTTCTTGTTGAAGGGACCTGTATGTGCACATTATTTGTTCACTTTACTCACAAGGTGTTCTATTGCAGGACAAAACTTATTGCTAGCAAACAGTCCTTGTGACCAAAATGCATATTTTTTTCATGGAAAGAGCTATTCAATACCAAGGCTATGCTTAATTTTATCAAAAACTTATTTCAAGCATAAAAATAAAGCCATATTAATGGCTACATGACTCTGGTAGGTAAGTGGTAATGCTGTCTTCACACCTGTAATTCAGTTAGAATTAATACTTGTTCTGTGACAAACAACAAACTCTAATGTCTTACTTTCCAACATATCTGTCTCTTTTATATATTTCTAAAGTTTCTTGTACAATAGCAACTGCAGCTATAGGTGCACAAGGTCACATCATGCACAGTGGTCAGTCAGTTCATTTACCTCTTTCTGACTTTATCATTCTGTTTGTAGTGGAATCAGCCTCCTACTCCTAAAACCTGGGGTCATAGCCATTTCTTAATATCATGCATTAGACCATTCCATCTCTGATTTTGAACTCGGGGTTAGATCTTCTCTCTAATCTTCACTTCCTTTTCTTATGAGTTCACTGCATCTGAACACTGAGCTCCTAGGGAGGTTTTGTACAGTAATGTTTGTGCTAGCTTGGCCTTTTAGAAGCAACCTCCAGTAGGACTGCATCAGTAGGGTATCCTGAAAATCCTACAAGGGGTTTTACGGGAAGTATGTAGCATGTACAACACTGAAAGCAAAACTGCAAATAAGGCTTTGCATGAGAAAAAATACAAGCTCCCTTTTTAAGTAATTAAAATGTATATATACTGATAACAAATGTGCTCTTGACTGTGCTGCTCAGCTACTACATATCTGCCACAGCCTGAAGGGTTTGCAGTCTCCCTAGCCTTTTGTCTTATGCTGAGAATGATACTACTTAACACTTGTTGTGGTCGTGTCTTTCTACAGCTTGGGTTCTTGCCAAATGGAAATTTCATGAGACCACACACCCATTAGTTTTAAACCAGTGTACATCTATCAAATGGTAACAATATATGCTATATGCTCTCATTTTTTTCTGTCCAACTGGTGTTTGTAGAGACATTCTGGTGGAGAAGGGCACAGGTCTGAACAAGCTCTACCATTCTCTCTAACATAAATGTCTGAAAAAATGTGTTTTGCATCTAGCAATGTCTCCCTCAGGCAAAATAGATGTCAGACAGCAGGAGAGCTGAATTGTCATGAGTATTCATGCATATCAGAAGTTTTCAGTAAATGCCCAGTATGTGCTTTATTGAAGTTGCTGTTATTAAGGATAGGGCTCTGCTTCCTGTTTTTCAAGAGTTGCAAGTTTCTGCTGGTGTGGAAGGTAATATTAATATCCTCTTCTCATTTCTCTAGTTATCGCATCCCTATAACTAGGGTACATGAGCAGACTCCTAAATTCTTCATGGACTTGAAAAGCAAAATACAGATTTTTCCACTTATCTGTCCCCTGCCCTTAAACCAAGGTAAAGGGAGACAGATAGTAATTTTAAACAAATTAGGCAAATGAATATCAGATGATATTTCCCAAAATCTCTACACGAAAGCATAATTGATTTTTCAGTTAACTTCAGATTTTCAGGGGATTGGGCTCTGGTCTCCAAGTTATATATCTGCTAGACTCTTCCTTATCTATATTTTTGCTTTCAGACCTTGAGCTATATGCAAGAAAGTGTTCACAAATGTTCTGCTTAAGAAGCAACATTATTTCTTTTTTATATATAACACAGATGGGGAAAAATTGATTGAGTGTTTTAGCAGACAAGTTGGCTTTTTACCTTATCATGCGGACTATCAGAGGCATAAGACTCATAGCAATCCAGTGATGTCTGCTCTTAAATGATTAACCTCTGAGTGATTTCTTTTATTGTTAGCATGAACACGCATAATTCATTTTAAATGGATGTTCAGCACATTAAGAATTTCATAGGTCCTGTGTTTTTTTTTTTTTGTTGTTTTTTGTTTTTTTTTTTTTTTTAATAGATGTCAGTACATTTGGGCTCAGGTTTTGTTACTGTTTTATTTACCTGTAAATGCCCCATTTTCTGGTCACCAAAGTGTGCAGCTCAATATGTATTTTCCATCATTCTTTGCAAAAACAGTTGTAATGTGGGATCTAATTCTAAACTTGAGCCCTTGTCCTGGAGTTCTACCGAATATTTCTGTCATCAACCAAATGGTCTAAATAACTCCAAAGTATCAACCTTTGATGTACTGATCCACAGAGTGCTCACTGGAACACTATTTGTGGGGTCCTCTACTTCCTCTTAAAAACAAACAAACAACAACAAAAAAAAACAAAACTAGTAATATGGCTGCACAGGCTAAATCCTGCTCCATTACTCATGCAAGAAAGTAATTGTTTTCACTGGTACTGCTTGTGTAAACCATCAGGGTTTTGCATAAATATCCTCGGGGTAATTGACAAATAGATGTCTATCTGTGAACTGGAGTCCTACCACCTAATCTGAGTTTGTTTACACAAATGCATAACACCTTTTACTGCTCTTTAAACTTGCATTATAAAAGACTTAGTTGGCCCAAGGGTAGGTTGCAGAACCATGAGCAGAATCTGTGTTCTATAACATTTATAGAGTGTCTGATACTTTTTGCTTAAATCCCCAATTTTGTATATTTTTTCAAATTTTGCATATTTTAAATTAATTCTGCATGTAGAGTTTTGTACAGGTGCCTGTTATTATGCACATGTTTTGACTGTCAACATATTGCAAAAAATTTGTATGGAATTACACTGAATCATATAGTGTGCAAAAAGATGGAAAAACAACACTTACAAATGAATTAAATTCTATGATTTGATTTCTTCTTTAACTTCCTTTGATATCTGTAAATAACACAAACAGTCTTTTCTGCAGGGAAGACTTTTTTTTCAAGTTATTTCAATGTTACATTTCTGACAAGGTGTTAATGCAAATTTTCAGAAAGATGGTTGGACTTGTAAATGTGGTTGACAAGTCTTTTTTTTTCAATTTGTTCCCACCTTTGTCATTGACTACATGATGTAGCTCTGTATATTCCTACAAGTTCTTACAGATATAGTGTAAGTTGCACAAAATCTATGTAAGTGAGGTGATGTCAGTGTTCCTTGTTTTAGAAATGATAATTAAGACAAAACCGAAAAACACAACTCCTATATGGACTCATTTAAATGAGTTGTTTGTTTGTTTGTTTGTTTTCTGGGACTGGGTAGATGAAGTGTACACGTTCAAGAGTCCTGCTTAAATTCTTTGAAAAAAATTAACCTGAAACAGAAAAAATATGGAGAAATGTAGAGAAGTCAGATTCAGACAGTTTTAATCAACTGAATGAAGCCAGTTTATAATGACAGTCAATCTTAACAAAACCTGTCACTATAGCTCACCTTTAATAACTTTAATAACTTGCTATATAGAGAGCTATCAATGCCAATCTTATTTAATAATATCATCCTACAAAATAAGAAATATTTATACTAAATATGTATTATAGAGCAGGTGTATATATATAAAGCAGGTGAAAATATTTGAGATATTATGAGTAAATCAGCAGAGATCTGTTAATAACCCTTTTTCTGTTCAGATCAGTCTGTTTACCACTTATATATTTTAATCACTTAAGGGAGGATTTAAAAGTTAGAATGCAATTTGCTTTTTAAATTATGTAGATAATTTTGTCTCTCTTCATGGTGCTATATGTTTGTACAAAGATAGGATCTTTTGCACTGGCATGCCACACATTTTTGCAGTTACAAATTTTTACTGTGACCTGGCTTTTGTTGAACTATTCCTCAAACTGGTTCCTCATAAACTATACAGGATTTCTTCTATATGTCTTTGCATGTGTCTGGATAAATTATATTCACAGGGAAGTACAATCAGTGCCATTCAGTCCAAATGGGAACTCTTAATTTGATATGAATTTCTTAGGTGATTGCTCAATATTTTGACTTATAATAAGGTATCTATTAATTAAACAAACAAACAAACAAACATGTACTATAGGAATAAACTGTGGTAATGATTTTTTTGTCTTTTACTCACATCTTCAAGAATTTGTGTTCTTGATCTGGGGCTCAAACTATCTGCTTGAGCACTCAAAATTACTATAGTTGATGAATTCCATTTAGGTAACTCTTCTTCCTCCTCTTTCAGCAGTTTATCTACTATCGCAGCAGAAATGTATTTCCTCTTGCTCAGCTTCTGCCATAGGGATTTATTTATTATGTAAGTGGTGAAAGGAAAACTTCAGACTTTGTCTGGATTGAAATTGCACCCAGTGCACAAAAACGTGATCATTGCTGTGTTATCAACTGTTAATAGGAAATGAAATTGAAAATTGGATTTGGCATTTAGCTTTCCAAGTATGAGTGGTACTCATTTTTATTTTCTTTAGTAGTAAGTCCTATGGTTATTCCAAGCTCCTGTAGAAGCACGTTCTTCTAAACTTTCAAATTTTATACATTAACACTCTCATTTTCTAATAGAATAAATTCATTGTCACTGTGAAAGCAAGTTCTTTTAGGTGGCCTGAAGGACAGTAATGCAGTACTTTGCCATCTACATGTCAAAGGTTTTAAGTGATGATGGATTTCCAATGACCTATGTTAGAAAATGATACCAAACTATCCAGATTTAGTTCCTGGTAGATTTGGGATCATATTTTTACAAAGGAAATATTCATTTTTACTGTGTACCAGGCATGTTTTATCTCTAATATTCAGTTTTAGGACTAAACATATACCAACAGAATTTAATGGGAAAAAGTCATATTCAAGTAATCAATGAAATTTATTGAAAATACCCCTAAGTTTTTCATCAAAAACTTATGGAAATGCTAGTTAATGCTAACCTATTTTATTTGTTTTTATTTTATTTTATTTTTGTGAGAAAGTGGATTTTCATTTGAGTGGGTACTGCTCATCATGATAGCCTTTTTTAGTCTCTGTGGTTAAATTTCCATTTAATATAGTTGCAAATCTGGTAGTCTAAAGTGTAGGACAGATGAGCTCCAGGGGGAAAGTGGGAACTGAAGTCATCTGCAACAGAATAATGAAATTTTGCTGGGAAGGGTCAATAAGAGGGCATAAAATGGCTGATCTGCTCGTGTGCATAGTAATGTTAAGAGTGCTTCTTTAGAGGCAGCTAAGACCAATTTCTAACAGAGAATTATTCTAAGTAAATTATTGCAGATATGGGGAGACAAATACTGTTCCTGTAGGTAGCTAATGGTAAAATGAGCTTTTGAGTAGTATCAACTGATTGGCTGTGGCTGAGGGGTGCCTCAGGAAACCCAGGTATTGAGTAACCTGGTAGTGACAACTTGGAAAGAAGTGAGGTACCTGCAAGAATGTTTGCTGGTGTATTTCTGTGCAGATAACAAGGTAGCATATTTCTTCAGGGAAGCTTCCAAATTCAGAAATGTTACTGTTTTCTTTCTCCCAGTTCCAGTGAAATTTTGCTTGATTAAGAATGTGACTGTGATTGGCTGTGAGTTGGGTAGTTAGGCAATGCAATTTATTTTCTCAGATACCTCAGAGCAGGTTCAAAGCAATGGTCTTTAAATATTTTTTAAAAGTTCCTTCTAGAAAGTGAGCATGCATAGAATTTCACAGATGATCCTTCTGAAACATGCATCCTTTTGAAAACCAATTATGTTAATTTACATTAAAAAGAATCAATATTTCACTAAGGTTTTGATTTACTTTTAAAGTCAATTATTTCCTATTCTGTATACAGAAAAACAAATATGTCAATGCTGTCCTGATTCTCCTAACATTTGTTAAATATTGGCCTTTTCTTGTGGTGTAACCATTGGAATAATTCCAGGCAGTACTAGTTTGCCAAATAATCATAGTGACATTTAAGTGAGAAGTAGGTATGCTTTGATTCTCAGGTTCAGTTGACTTTGCCTGATAAAGGTCTATTTATAATAAGCAAACATTAATCAAACAGTGCAACCCCTAATGTGACTTGAAGGAGAGGGCCATATGGTGTTTCTATAATCAGTCTTTATGGGACTTTGGATATAACCACAGGACTTCCTATCAATTTATTACGTCTAATAATAGACATGCCATAGTGTCGTGCCACTGACAAATGATTTTATTTCAATGCTGGTGTTGGCAATTTGGCAATCCATCAAACTTAAGTACTGCCTTCATTAGTTTAATGAGAAATACGTTTACATTTTCTATGAAGGAGAACTAACACTTCTGTTTTGAAATGCTAAGGTTGCTCAAGTATTTCAAAAATATGAACAGATGCATTACAGGTGTTATAAATTCCGAGTCAGTTTAGCTTTATAAGGTTTATTTATGGGGTTAATAAAAGGCAAGTAAACAGCGCTGGGTGCGTGGGGAATCTGGGCTCCTCCAACAGACACACGTTACATCAGGCAGCTCGTTTTTATGCTCCTAGGCTAAAACATATTCATTACTACTTCTAGAAAAGGCAAGGTTATTATAATTAGTTCTCGGAATCCAAATCCTCCCACTGGCGCACGCGTATCAGTCTCCGATCGTCCCTCAGGCGGGTCTCTCATGCTGAAGGCTCGTAGTCTTCCTCCAAGGCTTTGTCCTTGTCCTTCTCCTTGGTCCATGTTGGCCGGCTATCAGAGACTTGCGCAGTTTCTCATGCAAGCTTTGTCTTTTAGTCGTCCTTCAGCTTCCCCTTTCTCCTTAATCTCTTGGCCGGATATCAGAGACTTGCATAGTGTCCCATGCAATAGTCACAGTAGTTGGCAGTTATTCTGAAACCCCTTTGTTCTCTTTTTCCTGGATATCAGAGACTCAAGGTTTACCCTTCAAGCCCTCTATTGACACGAATTGCTGGAACATTCCTTACACAGGGTATTTGGTTAAGCTGGAAATGGTACATCATTCACTGTGTGTCCTAGTGAATTTCAGGTGTTGCAGCTAAATGTGTCTTTGGAACTAATAATTTAAAAATGTGTACTTGCTGTATTTCTGCAGAAACACATTTTCAATATTTCATTTCAAGTAATATTGCCTTTTGAACAACTTGTCAAAAGTATTTTAATATGGTTAGTGATTCATGTTTTTCAAAGTAAATATTTAAACTGTACTCTCACACCTTGAGTAATAATACATGGAACAAGGTCCACTTCAGAAAAACAACCTTTAAATAAAGAAATGGGGCCAGCAAGATTTTGCAGCACAAATAAAGCAAATACAGCCTTTTGAATGAAATGATGCAATTGAACTAATGGCCTTTGATAATCAGGGACAAACAAACCAGTGCTTATTGTGGTTAAGTGAATCTGCCAATGACTTCAGTGGCAAAGTTAATAATAGAAGTTAAGTTAATAGAAGGACTTAATAAGAATTAAATAGGATGTCTCTCTCCCACCTGTATTTCAGACTACATAAATCTGTATAATAAAGATTATTAATAAAGGAAAAAATAGTAGAGACAAGGTCTAATCCTTTCATTACTTTCTTTTTATGTATGAGTAGCATAACAAGCCTAGTAAGTGTTGGGAATTAATGCAACATTCTTTGAAATTGAATCTTTCCATTGATTTTTAGAAGTTTTAGAGAAACACTGCAATTGTAGGAATAAAGATCAGCAGTTCTGTTTCCAGGACTGAGACAGTAATTTTAGAAATCTGAAGCAAGCTGCAGTACTAAAGAAAAGAGAAAATCCAGCAAGTAACATAAAACCAGATGTATCATATTTCAGAAATGATATGCAGTGCATCATATATCACAAAATATTTCCAAACAGTGAGTCAAAATGATAAAGCAGACTTAAGTGCTTTTTGGTAGGAGGGAATTCAGTAGCCTGAAGCGTGAGTGGTAAAGTAATAAAATGTGGTTGTGCTGCAGTACTTAACAGTAGAATGTAATGGAAAGTGGGCAATAGTCAAACCACACAAAAATACCATGGGTTTATATTTTTTAGATTTATATCTCGTGAAACTTTTGTCTAACATTCCTTCTTAAACAAGAACTAGAATGACCTTTGTTCTTTCACTTATTAAGTAAAGTGCAGTCATTTAACAATGGAACACTTACAAACTTGACATTCCATAAAAATCAGTGAAATTTATATATATATATATATATATTTATTTATTTATTTATTCTTTTCAAATATAATAATTTGAGCCTGTCCAATCATGGTAATATTAGTGAAAAGGTTCTGTAAATCTGAGTCATTTCACAGGCTTAAAATGATAAACAATGCTTGAAAATTGTAATATCTTGGAAGCTTTCTTGGAAACAGGCTTCCTAGAGAGGTGGTGGTTACCCCATACCTGACAGTTTTCAAGAGATGTTTGGACTATGGTAATGTGCTCCATAATGTGCTTTAACTTTTGTTTAGTCCTGAAGAAGTCAGGCTGTTGAAGCAGATGATCCTTGTTAGGTCCCTTCCAACCAAACTATTATTTTCTAAACCTAAAAGTGGTTGAACTAATCTGCAAGAGCTGTTAAGAAAGCATAATTTGTTTGAAAGGGCCTTTCTTTTCCTTTCTTTTCACATTTTTCTTGCCCTTTGTCTCTCAAACTTGTATGTTACCCTGAGCATGTGTCAGAGTGCCAGAAGCTGCCTTGCTTGAACATGTTTATAAGGAGTCAGCTTGTGCTCTTCCAAACGGCACCATCAGAAATATGGGCACACCATTGACTAAGAAAAAAAATCTCAAGTCTTTCATTTTTTGATGTGTTAGAGGGTTTACTTCTAAACTTCCAATCTCTGAATTTACTGTAAAATTTTACACTTTCAAATACTTTTACCTTGCTAGAACATTAAATTAAAGATATGAAACTATTATTATGGTTCTGTACATGAGAGCTAATAATATGAAGCATATAATTCTTAGGGGAAAAATTCAAAGATAGTAGGTGATTAAGGTGGTATTACTGACTGGTAAATGAAAAATTACTGTAAACTGAGCAGCAGGATGTAAGGATATTGTGGTGAATTATAAACACATTTGACACATGGGTAGAGTTTCTCTCTACGGTACTGTTATTTCAAATATTGTAATTAAAATTGGTCAGACTTTGAATTAATGCAGCTGAGACTTTTCCCCAAACTCATTCTCTAAAATCTTCCCTTGCCCTTATTTTATACAGGAAAGACTGAGAAAACAGAGTAGTTGTGAAGTCCTGGAACATCATTCTTAGGTTACAACACAGCAAGACGGGGTCAAAATCCGTGCTATTCCATATGTTTTTCTTACCAATAATGTTTGTGGCATGCTTATCAAACATAATGAGGCTGGGAAAATAATTTTGATTTTTTTTTATCATTATTATTATTATTTTTGGTTTGGTAGTTTTGACTTCAAAATAGAATCTGTATAGATATTACATACATGGATTGTGAAAGTCTAGGTGGAGAACTGTAAGTTACATATATGTTTTATAGTTTTTCCGTAAAGGAATTTAAACCATGTTTGCAATATGGTTTGATTAATAAGAGAGAAGCATGTTTTAATCTTGGAAGAGGTGATGGCAAGGGATGTAAAGGTAGAAAGATTCGATTTAACAGTGTTCAAGAGGAGTAGGACGGTTAGCTCTACTGTGATTTTTTTTTTAGTATTTTTTTTCTAGGATGGTGGGGGGAGCCTGGCTCCACTTGGGAAATGCCTGATGCCTTGCTCAGATCTGCTGTGTGGGCACAGCTGCCCCAAGAGGCTGAAAATGAAGAGAAAACTATCCAGGAGGAATTCTGGCAGAAATGGCTTCAAAATATGTTAGCCGATTGGGAAACTCTCTTTAATGAGAGAAGAAACTGCAAGAAGAATTAGCTTTGCTCTCATAAATCCTTTACTCTATGCACTAAACCTTTAGGAACTAGTATGGAGTTAAGGTATGTTTCTTAAAGGAGTTGAGTACTGTCCTCTCAGTGTGTTACGGTTAACACTCAAAATGCACTTTGATTTAAAATTTATGCACTATAGTGTAACGCAAGAACCTTTCCCACAAACTCTTTCACAATATTAAAATCTGTGGTTCATGGACGTTTAAGACCTGGTTTATCATATATTGTTATGGCAGAGATATGGAGAATAAATATTCAAATATTCAATAAACAAATACCAAAACAAACTATTCAAAATGTGTGGAACTTGACTTTTGGTAAATTGCTACTAAGTCTTTTCCATTTTGTGTACTTGATTCCTGGCAAAACTATCATAGCTCAATATGCGGTATCTTAAGTAATGTCATCCACATATAAGAGAACTTTTGCTGCCTAATTTTGCTTTTTCTGTCTTATGTTTATCTATGTACAGCTCAGAGAAATCTTTCTAAAATGACAACTTTGTTCTGCTCCAGAAAATGTATTGCATTTCGTAACTATGAATGTTTTTCTTTTTTTCTCCCAGTTTTTTTTTTTGTTTTTGTTTTTTGTTTTTTTTTTTTCTCGTAGTACTTATTCTGTACCAAATGTACACCTTTAACTTCCCAGGATGTTTTTCATTCTTAAGTTCTAAGTGGGTGGCTACAGCTGTAAATGTGTAAGAGAAAATTAAGCTTTCCTGGAAACTGACTTGTTCAGTATGTTTTTGCTTTGGAAGGCTTGCATGAGAACTCAATATGCCATTCTTTGAAGATGATAAAGTAATGCAATTCATAAAATGGGTCTCCAAAGTAAGTATCCTAAAGTCTAAACTAACATGTCATTTCTTTGAAAGCTTCTCTTCCTATTTTGACATTTCTTTTTCATCATATGCAGGACTTGCAAAGTCAATCTTGAAGCTTGGCCTTCTGCAATGCCTTTTTTTTTTTTTTTTAAGCACTGCTTGAGTAACTGCTAGCAAAGACATGGGCCCTGGGCAACAGTAAGCAGGTGATTAATTCTGATTAACTCAGCTTCCCTGACAGTTTAGAGTATAGGTGATGATTTTAGTTTCTGTAACTGTACGATGATCAAATAGCAATCCAAAACTGTCCTGTATTGACTGACAAAAAGTTGATTTCCCCAAGGCTGCTTTGACTAAATTTATAGCATACTCCCGACAGAGATGATTTTATATTTACATTGAGTTTATTTGTGTTGTGGTTGCCCTCTTTGTATTGTCTTGAGACTGACCAAAACAGCCCATTTCTTTAGCAGGACTGGAGGAGGTTTTTCCCATATGTTACTTTTCTTTTGCCTGTATTTATCCTCTTGACTAAGAACAAAATATTATGTAAACTAAGGAGGGATATTGTGCCAGTAAGCATACCGGTCTACTGGTACTTCCTTAATACCAGATGCTAGTTTTAACATTTAGATTATTCTGTGGTATTCTTAAGAATGTGATTTCCTCTGGAAAAATCAGCTTCCCTCAGATCAGTCAAAGATAATTACAAGACCTCTACAAATATGTTAATGCATATAAAAAGACTATTATTGATGCATCATTATTTGAAGCTGTTAACAGAAGCACATCAATACATTAGGCAGCATAAAAGGATATCAAAAGGATTTCTTGTTCAGTTTTGCCTCAAAGAACTTGGTATCAAAGTTTTTTACCTACTCTAGGTTCTGTCTTTCTAGGCTACAAGAAAATTTTCCTACAGAACACAATTTTCTTTGGTTTTGATGAATAGTTTTGTCTAGCAAAAGTTTGTGTCTTCCCTGGTTTACATTTCATTTTTTAGCAAAGAATTTGTGTTTTTGTGCTGAAATTCAAACAGTGAATCATAGAATCATAGAATATCCTGAGTTGGAAGGGACCCTTAAGGATCATCAAGTCCAACTCTTGACACCGCACAGGTCTACCCAAAAGTTCAGACCATGTGACTAAGTGCACAGTTCAATCTCTTCTTAAATTCAGACAGACTCAGTGCAGTGACCACTTCCCTGGGGAGCCTGTTCCAGTGTGCAACCACTCTCTCTGTGAAGAACCCCCTCCTGATGTCAAGCCTAAATTTCCCCTGCCTCAGCTTAACCCCGTTCCCGCGGGTCCTGTCACTGGTGTTAATGGAGAAAAGGTCTCCTGCCTCTCGACAGCCCCTTACGAGGAAGTTGTAGACTGTGATGAGGTCTCCCCTCAACCTCCTCTTCTCCAGGCTGAACAGGCCCAGTGACCTCAGCCGTTCTTTGTACGTCTTCCCCTCCAGGCCTTTCACCATCTTCGTAGCCCTCCTCTGGACACTTTCCAACAGTTTCATGTCCTTTTTATACTGTGGTGCCCAGAACTGCACACAGTACTCGAGGTGAGGCCGCACCAGCGCAGAGTAGAGCGGGACAATCACCTCCCTTGACCTACTAGCGATGCGGTGCTTGATGCACCCCAGGACACGGTTGGCCCTCCTGGCTGCCAGGGCACACTGCTGGCTCATATTCAACTTGCTGTCTACCACGACCCCCAGATCCCTCTCTTCTAGGCTGCTCTCCAGCGTCTCATCGCCCAGTCTGTACGTGCAGCCAGGGTTTCCCCGTCCCAGGTGCAGGACCTGGCACTTGCTCTTATTGAACTTCATGCGGTTGGTGATCACCCAGCTCTCCAACCTATCCAGATCCCTCTGCAAGGCCTTTCCACCCTCATTCGAGTCCACAACTCCTCCAAGTTTGGTGTCATCAGCAAACTTGCTCAAAATACCTTCTATTCCTACATCCAGATCGTTTATAAAAATATTGAAAAGTACCGGCCCTAAAATGGAGCCTTGAGGGACCCCACTGGTGACTGCCCGCCAGCCTGACGTAGCCCCATTTACCATAACCCTTTGGGCCCTGCCTGTTAGCCAATTGCTCACCCATCGTATGATGTTTTTATTTAGCTGTATGGTGGACATTTTGTCCAGTAGGATCCTATGGGAAACCGTGTCAAAAGCCTTGCTGAAGTCCAAAAAAATCACATCAGCTGGTTTCCCTTGGTCCACCATACGGGTGATCTTATCATAAAAGGAAATCAGGTTAGTTAGGCAGGACCTACCCTTCACAAACCCATGCTGGCTGGGACCAATGACTGCATTGTCCCCCAGGTGCGCCTCAATAAGTTCAAGAACCAACTTCTCCATGATTTTACCAGGCACTGACGTGAGACTGACAGGCCTGTAATTGCTAGGGTCTTCTTTCTGACCCTTCCTGAAAATCGGCACAACATTTGCCAGCTTCCAGTCTACCGGGACCTCTCCAAATTCCCAGGATCATTGAAAAATAATTGAGAGAGGTTCCGCGATGATGTCCGCCAGCTCTTTCAGCACCCGGGGATGAATCCCATCCGGACCCATGGACTTGTAGGGATCCAGGTGGAGTAGCAAATCCTACACACGTTCAGGGTCGGTTGGGAGTTTGTCATCCCCACCGTCCCGGTCCTCCAGCTCAGGGCACCCTGGGTCCCGAAGCCCATCATCGGCACTGAAGACAGAGGCAAAGAAGGCATTAAGCGTCTCTGCTTTGCCTATGTCATTGTGAAGTGTTATGTATTTCTAGATGGTGTGTTTCCAGAAAACATTCTTGAGATTTGAGTGCTTATATCTGAACATTTTATTTTATCAGTTTCCCACAGCTCTTGCTGTGGTTCACTCCCTTTTTTTTGGGGGGAGGGGGACATACCACTATTCCAGATAACTTCATTGTAAGTCAATAGAGGTAAGTTAATACTCATGCATTCTTCAAGGAACATGGCTATCTGGTTATAAAGTATGTTTAAGACATTTTCCTGCTAAACGGGGATGCTCTTGGAAATGTGGAGTTAGTCATCACAGCTGATGTATTTTCTTTTGAAACCACCTAAATCAATCATGATAGATAACTAACTACTGGCAACCACCAGTTTAAGGTATCTGATCTTTTTTTCTAAATTTGCTATATAAACTCATGATTTGCCACACTCCCTAATCAGCAGTCTGGCTCTAAACGAGACTGGGTTTATCACTGCCGTTGTGGAAGATCAGTGGAGTTGTGCATGGAGTTTGAAGCAGAAAAAATTCAGACCAACTTTTGCGATGCTAACTGAAAGATCTTTGGAATGCCTTCCTGCTTCAGACCATAGAGCCACCTGTTTTCTCTCACATTCCCTAGTGCTATCCTTTCCATTTTCCCTTCCTCCATTTCCCTCTAGGTAATCATCTGAGCATCTCCTTCCTTGATTTGTGAGTGCACTTCCCAGAAATATGTGCTGAAGATGTGTATGTTTAAATTGTGAGAAATGTGGCATTTATCAACATGATGCTATTTCGTATGCTTTTGCAGACACCTGTCTCTCTTGTTTATTTCATAATAATATTTTGTATAAAATTTTCGTATTTTCACATAGTTTCTTAATAATAATTTATGTAGAGTTCATATGTGTCTTTATTGTGCCAAACGGTGGAAACCTAGTCTTTACTTTTGTCTCTAGTATTTTCAGCAGTAGACTAGCAGTAGACATTGGGTTAGAATTACTGTTATTCATTGCACTATGCCAAAGAGCCATTAGGTTATATCATATAGGAGGTTAGAAACTATTTTATTTTCTCATGCCATTTGTAAGTGTGAATGTTTATAATCATAAGAAGGAACTATAAGCTTGTGTTTAAGGCATGAATTAACACTACAGACTCCTGGGGAGTCCTCAGTTACTATTTTATTAAGTGCCAAAGTCATCTTGGTTTCTGTTTGTTGCTTGTTTTTCTCCTGAAGTCTTGGATAATCCCCTTGATACCTGAACTTGAAGCTTCAAAGGACCACTGCTGAAGACCTGACTACTTGTTATGGTATTGCAACGTCCTGAATTATAGATAAGCCATGCTTTTTAGTGTCATAAGTTCAGCTATCAACTCACATTGTAACTGCTTCTAACTCAGGCCAGTTTGTAATGCAAAAGATGTTTAATTGATACTTCCAGAATACTCAACATTACTGAGACTTTTTCTAGACGATCCATGAAGAGATGAAAGAACATAATCAATTTACACCAGGATTAGGCTGGCGAGGTTGCACTATCCTGTGGCTTCCTGTTGTCATCTCAGACACTTTCTGTGTTACTCATACCAGCAGTTGCACACAACAGAGATGATGCTTCGTAGCTTTCATAGCTAATTTCTTTTTAGAAGTCCTCCTGGAGGCAGAAGCAGATTTCTTGCTTCTGCCACCAGGCAGAAACCATAAACCAAATTTATGTTTTTCTTAGGAGACAGTCTTGCCAATTGTCTTGTCTTAAACTATTTTTTCCTTGTCCCTGGGGATGCAAATGTCTCGATCAGGTTAGATGCCATTACTTGTTTTTGAAGAAACAATTACTTTGCTGTACTTGACTCAGTGGGAGTCTGAATATTTTGGTAGCAGGTTCTTTTCTGCTGAACTTTGGTGTTTTGGTTTATATGTTTGTAAACATGTCTGGTATACCAGACATTAGGGTAATGAGGGTAATCCCATGTAAACTATTAGTAGCTCTTAAAATCAGGCACAACCATAATTAGAAACGCTTTACGGTATGTTTTTATCTTTAAGATTCTGGCAATAAATATAATTAGGACATTTAGTGTCTATCCCATTATTTACCGTGTACTTCCAATTAATTAATTACTTAGCCTTTTAATTGTTACTCCAGTTTAAACATCTCTAACACAGAAGACTGTTGCGTTAATTATATAAACCATTCAGAATTAATATTAGCATTTTTGAGTCCGAATCAAGCTGAAAATATAGATGATGCTAAACTGTGAACATTTGAAAAAATAGTCCTAAGGTTCTAATTGCATGATTCAGAACAAAGTTACAACTATTTTGCAACATATGCACTTTCATAAAGTCCAATTTTGAAGGAAAATATCTTTATCGAGGGCATAGAATTAAGTCCTTCTTCAGCAGTTTGGTTATGGGCAGAGTGCCCAGACTAAATGAGCTTTCAAGGCCCTGCATTTAGAGTGATACATTTTGTCCATTTTTTAATGCTTGACTGATTTGATTATATTTATTAAATTAACAGAAATTGATTAGTTCTCCATTTCAGAGAACTGCCAGAAAACAGCTACATTGTTAGGGTGGGTAAGAAATTCTTAGTTGCCTGTCAGAAGGATATAAATGACTTGGTAAGCACAGTAGAGGAAAGAAGTCAGCTTGTTTTCATATTCAGCGTTGCTTAAATATATACAGATAATAAACCTGCTGAACTACTAAACTGCTTTATTAGTCTAATTTACAAATTACTCCAGCCACTGCAAATACTCAGTGATTTTTAGAAAAGCTCATTTTACACTTTCTGAATAATAATAATAAAGTAAACAAAATAGTATTAGATAAAGGCAGACAGTAGAAAATAGATTTGGTCTACATAGGCTGTAAGGAATGTATCTGAGATCTGTGCTTTTCCTGAGTCTGGAAAATAAGTCTGCAAAATAGTTCTTTCCTACTTGTGGGGAAGGTGAAAAGCAAGCAAAAAAAGCCAATCCTGTACGTACAGGTTATCCCACAGTGTTTTATGGACCAGTCTCTAAACCAAGTTGTACAAAACTAGAGAGGGAATAAAACTGTGACATCTTCCTTTATTGGCCAATAGCAATATGCTTGGGTTTACTTTAAATGGAATAGAATTATTTTATTTTTTTTCTCAGTTTAATCATTAATGAAGAACAATGAATTTGCTGACTGCCATTCATATACAACTCATTTGGAATGTATTTAACATTACTTTAATCTTACTGCATGCTTATAAGGTGAAAATTATCATTCCTAATCTCTCCTCCAAGACTGTAAATGAAAGAGATGAGTGTCCTTTGGAAAATGGTAATGAAGTTGGTCATTTAGGCCACACATTCAGGTTTAAACAGTTGATTTTACATTACCCCCAGTGGTAGCACTAGTTCTATACTGAATGTGAGCACATATGCAATGTTATTAGTGGTATGAGCACAATCAGGGTACTCAAATAATGCATTTCCTGAAGAAAAATAATTGATATAGCATCCAATAGTAAATCACGTATGTGAAATTAATTTATTTCTGTGCTTCAAAGCTAAACAGCCAAATATAAAGAAAATCTCAAATAAAAATGCTATGCCATTTCCATAGAACAAAATAAAATGCTGAGGATTATTTTGAGACAATATTCCTGACTGTTTTATAGTTCTTTTGAATAGTTTGGATTCAGTACCTTCTCAATGTAGGCTGACTTATCTGAAATGTAACAAATTTTATTCAGTCTTCTCTCATCCCCCACATGAAGAAAGTCTTACAGTATGTGTTGCAAGAAATTAAAATTGATATTTTCAGAAACATTTTTAAAATTAAAATTATTGACAATTTAATTTGTGGGTTTTCAGTTGAGGTGAACTTGTTTTGCAGGAGCTGATGGTGGGGAGGGGATCTGATGCCCTTGAATACAGGCAGCGAAATTGTAGGGCCACCTGAGAGCATAGGGGGCTCTTTTGACGAATACCAGGCCTTCATCTGTCCTCACAGGGAAAGAAGTCAAGATAAATGGAGTTGCCTGTAGTTGTCTAATGGAGAAAGCAAGAGTGCAGCTTGCCCAGAGCACCCTTCTGTTCATGATAAACTGGTGGTTTCAAGGGGCTTGGAGCAGTTTGTGATGCTGGGGCCCCTTTTCTAGTCGCAGGATTAGTGAATAATGGGGACATGAAAAATAGCAAGGTGGGTGAAGTTCTGTGTGCAGCATGTTACAGAAACAGGTATCAATTTTCAGATATTCTCCAGAGATTACTACAGCAGAAAAACCTGGATGATGTAATTTTCCTGTCCTTGCTGGAAAAGGATGTGGTAATAGGAAGAGGAAAATAGCATGGTTGTCTAAAGTAGACAGTCTGCAGGAAGAGCGAAGAGTTTTCCTTATTTAAATGGGCTCTCTTCTTAACTAGACCTCAGGTATACAAATTCAAAGACGTAATTCAAAGATGTAAGAACTATAAGTAGTTATAGGTTTGAACAACTGCTAGTATTCTGTGTTTTTGTTTTCAGATGGTTAACTGCACTGTGAATGTAAAGTCCCCTGGCAATAGTGTGGTCATACTATTATTTAGGAACTCTCTCTGGACTGAATTCATTGTGAAAACAATTTTTGATTTAGATAATTAATATCTTCTTCCTAAATAGTACATCTTGATCTCTTAAATATTTTTTTGAATTTGTTAGACATTTTCTACAGATCAACTGTCTTGCTGCTGGGCTTCACAATATTTGTTTTGTTCCCTTTGTGCACATTTTGCTAGCTCTGGGCTGCAAGATGTCTTCTCTATTGGATTTAAATACTAAATTACACCCAGCCTATAAAATTCCTTAAGGGACAGTTGGAATTGCACACTTCTAATTTGCTCGATTCTTATCTGGTTTTGTATTTGATAAAACAGCCATAAAACTGGATTGAGAATGTGGATGAAATTTCCTGGAAAAAAAAAAGCTGCAGGAAGAAAATCAACTGCAGAGTCATTTACAAGATGCTGTAATCTTATTTCACCAACTAAAAGTATAGCAGTGTCTTCTACATTTTTTTTTTTTTTTTTTTTTTTTTTTTTTTTTTTTTTTTTTTTTTTTTTTAGGGTTTCCTCTGAGCCAGTGTGAAGGAAAAGCAGACAGGTCAGAAGTGGCTGTTCCTTGAAAAGACAAGACTGTAATATTGCGACAGAAGTTGTCCTACCTGTAGGAACCCAAGGATGTTGTGTTTTTTTCTTTTTTTTGTGTATGGCAATAAGGGGCACTTTTTTTTCTTTTCCTTCTTTTCTTTTCTTTTTCTTTCTTTCTTTTTTTTTTTAATTTATTTTTTATTTTTTATTTTTTTTTTAAAAAAAAAGGAAATTAGCTTTCTTAAATTTAGATTTGGTCTCAGTGAGGTGTCATAAGGTTTACAAGAATCCTGGAGTCATCTGACCTAACACTTAATACCTTGCTTATTCCTTGAGTTGAAGGCACATAAAAGAAAACTACACTCCTTTCTTTCTTTTTTAGGTAGTAATCATTGTAAACTGCAAATTAATTTTAAAATTTTATGTCTAATCTGTTAATGAGTTGACTTTGTTGTGTTTTTTTTTTTTAACCTTGCATTTTTTCTGCCACCAAAAGAAACTATGCTTTTAAACTCCAGATAACCTATAAATGAATCAGATTTTTTTTCTGTCATCCTATAAAATTAGCTGACAATTCAGATAAATGACTTTGAAGCAGCATAGCAGTAGCATTTTGTTTAAACAAAGTGACATACTGATTTTCTTGCATTTAATTTTTTAATGTATTTGTATGTCAATAATTTGAATATTGGTGATAATTGGAAAAATTAGTAGCCCTAATTTTTATTGATGTGTTGTTTTGAAATACTGAAACTTGGTATGTGAAAATGGCACAAAGGGTTTGACTCAGACCAGAAGGGGAATTACAGGCTCTCATTCTATACTTAACTCACTTCACTGCATTTTATTTTGACTTCTCATGCTCATGAGTGGCCATTTATTGACATAAGTGGATGTCTTTGTATTTTTCAGATAGTGGGATTTGTCCTTCTGTATCTGAAGATTATATGGCTTTAGGGAATAAAAGAATTTTTTTCTCTCTCATAGCATGCATCTGCTTCCTTCAGTAACAAAGCCAGGATGCAGGAGTGCAGTGAGTAGAAGATTTCAGGGCAAGGTATGTTCCCTGTATGTCTGTTGACTAGCCCAGACCAGTAGGGTGCTGCTATATGTGTACCATTCAGGGATTCCTCAGGGAGTCAAGAAGGATCTCATTCTTTCAGCTGTGAAACATTTATCTTCCCTATATCTTCTGAGGACACAATGTCTGGGATTTTGCCTGCTCCTTGTGAGCTTTCGTGATCTTTGAAGGTATTCTAGGCTACCTTTATCTAAACTTTATTGTAAACATTTTGAAAAACAGATGAACATTCAGGTCTCTCATGCAGCCTAAAGGCAGGGAAAATGGATGAAAATATTTCTCATGGAGTTGCAGTCCTAACTGCATGTAATGTAATGTTATAATGTAATACTTTAGAAAACTTAATGTCTGAAGAGTAAGTCATATTTCAAAAGATTTTGTTTGAATGAGGAGATACGCTGCAGGACGAAAATTTGGAATGTGATTTTTTTCACCCTACTCCCCCCTGTCTGTTTACTATGCACTTATAATTCAAATGTTAACTTGTATTTAGAGTGGAATTACTGCCGATATCATTAATTTCTTCATATAACTAACATGATTTGGATTATTTTTGATGTAAATAGCAGGCCTAAGTATAAGTTCTTGTCAATAACTGCAGTTATGTATTGCTGGGATGGTTACTGCCAGTGGAAATGTCTGAGACAATGCAGTTAACAACAGCAAAAGGGGCTGTGTGAAACAACAAAGATTAGCATAAAAAAATTTGAAATGTATGTGAATGAATTACTATAACATCACAATGTGGAGACATTGCAATTGACATTGTAATGGCTTATATGTCAAAGGAATAAGTCAGCAAAACAACTTCAGATAAAGGAATAAAGAACTTTAATGGCATAATATTGGTTGGCTCAAGAATTACAATATTTTAGTGGTACTGCATCTACAGTAGTCTATTAAAAATGCTGTAAAGTGTGGCTGCTGTTTGAAGCTTCTCTTCTTGTGTTTAGTGTTTCAAATATTAGCTTTTTTTTTTTTTTTTTTTTGGAATTGTTTGAAAGGGAAAATATTTTTTAAGATTAAGCACAAGTTTTATTCTTATTCATGTTCTTTCTTTACTCTGAAATGTTTTGACCAACTGAGACTAAGTGTAAAAAAAAAATAAAATAAAAACAATCTCACCTACCAATGTAGATCTCCTTAAAATGAATTTAAATCCAAAAAAGTAACAATGTGCAGAAAAGCAAACTAAAGCAATCTTCCTCTCTGCCACCCTCACCTCTGTTTCACAGTGAGAATGCAGGAAAATGACTTCAGGTGGCAGATGGAAAATCCTTATGAAACACCATTGTATACACTATTTTTCAATGTCTCTTACCATGTTGGTTTCAGAAAGGGTTACTTTTCCTAACTTGCCCAGGCTTGCGGCTGGTGGGAGAAAAATGTTAATAAAAAAGAGATTTTCAAAGGGTTGAATGCAAATATATTCAAAAAGGAGGAGGAGGAGTATGTCCTTGCATTTCATCGATGTGCTGTTATACTTTCCACCCCAAAGGAGTACGCTTCACATTCTTAAATTAATATAGTCAGTCTAAGATTTTTAAAAGAACTGAAATTTTTAAATTTTCCTCCAAGTTGAGGGAAAACTCCATCAGCTGACATTGTTTTAGTGTGAGTTATAACAACTTAAAAACTCAGGAATACCTGAAGAAAGAGGGTAAGTGGGGTCAAAGCAACTATATATAGATCAGTTATGTTGTGTCTATCCTAAACAAAATAAAAAAAAAGCTCATGAGGAATTCAGTTGGAGAAGATTAAAGGATAACAATGTAATAACAAAAAATCTGAAAAGATTCTATATTTGCTTAGTTAAGTTAGGTGCATGAAATAATAAAATTAGATTTTGTAAAGTTATTGGTGGTATTGCATGGCATTTTGTTAATAAAATTGTACAAACCAATATAATTACAGATGATGTTAAATGAATTAAGAATTAGCTATTTGACAGCCTTCATAAAGTCAATGTCAATGACGAAACATCACTGAGCTCCAAAGGAACAGACATTATGTCTGGTGCTAGTCAACTGTGTATGTATAAAGTACATAACTGCTGATAACTTAAAAGGTATGAAAGTTAGTGGAGGGCTGTTAGCGTTAGGTTGAAGGTTGGACTCGATGACCTTGAGGTCTCTTCCAACCTAGAAATTCTGTGATTCTGTGATTCTGTGAAAGCTGTAGTAGAGCAAAAAGGACAGTGTCTTGAAAACTCAACTAGCTCCGAAAGAGGTACAAGACACCAATTTGTAGTGAGCACTTGATGCAGTGTTGTGGCAAAGTTACCACGAGGTTGAAAACAGGAAAGTAGTTGGACACAGGAGATAACTTTATTCTGCCCCTGAGTACAGCACAGCTTATACTAATGCAGCAATACTTTACCAGTCTCAGGAGACTACGTACATTTTTTTGTTTGTTTTGAAAAACTAGAGACAATGCAGAAGTAGGCTATCATGATGGAAAAAAAAATAAAAAAAGGTTCAGGCTAAGCAACTTAATTTCTTTAATTGCAAAATGAGTAAATGGGAGATTACTTGCTTACAGTGTAAAAGAGAAATAATAGCAGGCTGTAGAGAGCTCTGTTAGTTATGACCTAAGAATAAGTATTTATAAATTCAGTGCACCTGTTTCAGCTGGAGAAACACAACACTTTAAAACTGAAAAAATTTTTAAAATAGCTAGTGGTGAACATCAGAAATCATGGGGGGGGGAGGGGGGGGGAGTTTGGGGGAGGAGGGTAGAAAGAAAAACTACTTGAGAAAGTAGAAGGGACATGCTTTCTAGACTTCACTAAAATTCACTTGTGACATTCAAGATGCTGGGATATATAAGTGACCAGACTACAACAGATGCTGCCAGCTCTGAAAGTCTCTGAAACTAAAAGTTGTGGTTGTTGTGCTCTTTCACTCAGCTATTAACTTCAGGTGCACAATGGACACTGCTTGATCTATCCATCTATGTGAGAAACTACTCGCAGTAGTTTCAGTAGGTACAAAATCTACCTTTCCATGCTGCGATAGTTGTCACGTTTTCAAAACTGTGCTAAGGAGTTAGAATATGATTCATTATTTTGCTCTGTTCTTTGTTGATAGCTGCACAGCCTTCTGAAATTGAACTGGATGAGACTAGCAGCCAGACTAGTCTTCATCTTACCTCTTAGCTTTTCATAGAGTAAAGGATTGTGACCCCATGTCTGCCTGTTGTGTGGTACAGCTCAGCAGGGGTATGGTATGCTGCAGCAGTTAGTTTTTCTGCTTCTAGAGATGATTGCTGGGGGTTGGAAGAGTATGAGAAATGGGCTTGATCCTCAGCCCTGGGTGAGTGGAGAAACACATGTCATTTGGTCACAGTTCCTGTAAAGCAGTCATTTGGTTTAAGAAGAAAATACAAAATCACAGTCTGTCATTGATCTGTGAAACTAATTGTATTTGTAAGAGTGTATTAGTGTTTCATTTGAAGAGAGTACTCTTCTGTCAGAAAGTTGACTACTTGCTTGGATCAAGGCATTAATTTTCTATAAAATAAATAAGCAATTTGTGTTTATTCCTTAGTTGTCAGGTTCTTACATGGATGCAATTATGTAGCTGCCAGAGGAAGCAACAGCATTGAAGTGCTTAAGTGATCCTAAAAAAAGCTCTTATAAGGATCGTCTCTAAAACACATTAAAAGGGGGGTAGTCTTTCTATTGATTTAGGAGGTAGTTGAATTAGAGCCAAATGGTGAATGACTACCTCAAATATAAGAAATAATAATTAAAAAAAAAAGGCAACACTGAATTTAAACATTTGAAATAGAAGGTTAATATTTTCTATCCTTGTGGTTATCTGGAGCCTCCTTTTACCAATCCGTAGTTAAGGTTTTTAGGTATTGAAAATGCCTGATGTAAACTGATCCAACTTATTCGTCATTACATCTTTTCTTCTCCAACAGGGAAGGGATATAAATCTCCAAAGGGTGAAATTTTGTCCAGAATTTAATACATTCCTCTGGCTTGGGAATTTGAAATGTCAAATGTTCTTAGTTCTATTTCAAGGAAGGAGACAGTGGACAGATCATTGAAATTTGGGAAGATCTGAGACGTAGGACACATTCAGCTGTACCTTGGCACGGGTATTCACTGGAATTCTGTGTGCTTCAGATATTAATAGCCACCCTTTTCCTTATCTGCCTCAGACCTTACCTAAATCAGAGCAAAGCAAAAGGGATACCCTGATGACTGCTTCATTAATTTCATGCTGTTGCACTTTGACACAGTTCATCGTAGCACAGTGTGAGATAATATGTGGTTAGACAGCTGAGGCAGAGAGGACATCAAGTCCTAAACTTTCTGATGACTTGAGACTTCTGTCTAAATCTCAAGCTAAATTTTTCCCTATACTACAAGTATCTTAAAAACTCTGAAATCTTTTCTATTTTAAAAATTCCGTATTGCTCAATACAGGACAAAATAGTATGTGGAAGGAGTGAAAAGTTTTACTTTGAAAAGGAAAATTTCCTATTCTTTAAATAAAATTAACATTTGTTTGAATGAGTGTGAGTGGGTCAACTTCTTTCCAACCATTCTATTTTAAAGTGCCTTGCTTATTTGCAATTGTTTATTTGCTTTGCAATTATGATGGCTTGCAAATCTGAGCTTTTAGTGGCTAGCCTGAAACTGCGCATATAACATAACCATTATATTATGACACAGGAATGCTTTAATGGCCTAATATCAAATGGATGGATTTTTTAAAAAGCAGTGAAATACCAGAGATGAAATTTAGTGTAACAAGCATTCATTCATATGTCAGTAATGAACAAGTGTAAAAAGCAAATGCGAAAAGTGTCTGTAAAAAAATATATATATATAAAAATTATACATATATATATAATTTAAACCTGCTCTGTTACTACGTGTGGTTTATGAGCCTGCTCTTACTGAGTCTGGCTAAATGTCTGAGTTTAATAAGGTGTGGATGATCTTCATGTATCAACATTTTTATCACTAATGTGCTAGACCTTTTTGACTCTATGATATAGTATATGGATTAAAGCCAAGTAGTCGAGGCTGAATTAAGCTATGCGCATCTCTGTCTATTTTTTTCAAAACTGCTAAATAGTTTAGTTTTCATATGGAGCCATCTAAATGACATTTTCCTTATGAAACAGCTATTGAGAAGAACTGTAGGAAGTCACTTCTGTCTCTCCTGGTCCTGTCTTTCTTTAGGAAGCCTCTTGCTGAGGTGATGGGCTCTGGGGCAGATGCGTTATGCAGCGGAGCAGGGGATCGGGACAGGCAGGGCTTTTTTCCAGCATTGAGGCTACTCGAGGCAGCCAAGGGAGCCGCCAGGGCCCAGCAGCCCTTATGAGGGAGGCTGACGAGGCGTAGGTGCAGCCAGCAACTCCCCTCTAGGCTGACGTCCAAAAGCAGCCCCTATGGAGCATGAGCGACCAGGAGCCAGCAAACAGAATCAAAGAATCACAGAATTTCTAGGTTGGAAGAGACCTCAAGATTATCGAGTCCAACCTCTGACCTAACACTAACAAGTCCTCCACTAAACCATATCACTAAGCTCTACAAGGGTGGGGTGCGGCAGTGCACGCAGGGAGGGCGAGCAGGCAGGATCCCTCACTGCTCTTTTGCAGCGATCTTTCTAATCCGCACTTGTAACCTGCTTGTGAGGAACCTGGCCATGGTATCAACCAGGCAGAAAACCATGGCCTCTGCATCTCTTGCAGCCTCTCCAGCTGCAGTCACCGATGTGGCTACTCAGACGGAGGGCTTGGGGAAACACAGCACCATCCAGGTCTTGGGCTGCAGGGTGTGCCTGAGTCTCCTGTCCATATTCAACAGTCGCAGTGAGGGTATGCCTGTGGGAGGTGTGCCCAGGTTGAAGAGCTGCTCAGCCAGGTAGCGGAGCTTCGGGAGGAGGTGAGAATTGACTGGTGGAGGGGTACTCTGCCCCCTCTGAGACAGACTCACGAGCCTGCCACAGCACAAATGTGTACTGCTACACTGAAGACAAAAGTTCCCTCATCCTGCCAGGCAGCAGGAGGAGACCTAGGCCAAGGGGGGGGAATGGAGGCAGGTTCCTGTTTGGGGTGGTAGGCAAGCCCTGTCCCTGCCCACCTCACCTTCCCATCAACCCTTATGTAACAGGTAGTAGGTTCTAGAACACGACAGTCAGAACAATGAAGCAGACAAAAGCCCGTCCCAGTTGGAGAGGGTGCCTAAAGCAAGGCAACGTACCCCCCATTTGCTACATCATCTGTCAAAAAAGAAAGAAGGGTTATTGTCATGGGGGGCTCCCTTTTGAAAGGGACAGAGGGAACCGGAACCAACCCACAGGGAGGTCTGTTGCCTCCTCGGGGCTTGGGTGAGAGACTTCACTAAGTCAAGCACCTGGTGTGGCCCACCAACTACTACCTGCTACTTTCAGGCTGGTCTTTCAGGCTGGTAATGACAAGGTAGCAATGAGAAGTCCGAGAGAAATCAAAAGGGACTTTAGGGCTTTAGGAAGACTACTTAAAGGATCAGGGGCACAGGTTGTGTTTGCCTCTGTCCTTCCAATGGGGGGATTGATACTGACAAGTGGGCTCATCGCATTAACACGTGGCTTCGGGACTGGAGCAACTAGCAGAACTTTGGGTTCTTTGGTCACGGGAAGGTCTATGTGACACTGGGCCTGCTGGCACCAAGTGGGATGCGCCTCTCTCAGAAAGGAGTAAGGATTTTTGCTGAGGAGT
Organism: Aythya marila; assembly: GCF_965140915.1. NCBI lineage: Eukaryota > Metazoa > Chordata > Aves > Anseriformes > Anatidae > Aythya > Aythya marila. The sequence goes on along the minus strand of NC_139045.1, from coordinate 2,166,343 downwards.
TGGCAGGGCTGATAGATAGGGCTTTACACTAGAGTCAAAGGGGGAAGGGGATAAAACCAGGCATGCAGGTGATGAGCTAAGGGATGGTGCATTAGAATCAGGGGGACTGTGTGCCAGTGAGATCCTTCGGTCGGCTCCACAAGGTGCTGTGTGTAGGGAGGTGCATTTGAAGTGCTTCTACACAAATGTATGCAGTATGAGGAATAAAATGGATGAGCTAGAAGTCTTGGCCCAGTCCCACAGCTATGACATCAACGGCATAAGCGAAACCTGGTGGGATGAGTCCTGTGGCTGGTGTGCTGCAACAGATAGTTACAGGCTCTTCAGGAGGGACAGGCAGGGTAGGCGAGGTGGCGGGGTGGAGATGTATGTGAAGCAGAGGCTGGACTGTGTGGAACTTCAAGTGGGGATGGCAAAGTTGAGAGCCTCTGGGTAAGGATTAAGGGACAAACAAATAAAGGGGATGTCATAGTGGTAGTCTATTACAGACCATAGTCTATTACAGACCACTGGGACATGACAACAATGCCAATGAATTTTTCTTTGCAGAACTACAAGACGCCTTGAGATCAACTCCCCTTATTCTTATGGGGGATTTCAACTTGCCAGACGTCAACTGGGATCACCACACAGCTGACACAAGCAAGTCCAGGAGGTTCATAAAGCACCTAGATGAAAACTTCTTGGTGCAGATGCTAAGGGAGCCAACTAGGAAAGGTGCCCTCCTAGGTCTGTTGCTGGAGAACAGAGAGGGTCTTGTAGGAGATGTGGCAATTGGTGGCTGTCTCAGCCCTAGTGACCATGAAGTGGTTGAGTTTAGAATTTGTGGTGACAGAAGGAAAACTGCCACCAAAACTTCAGCCCTGGATATGGGTAAAGCAGACTTCAGGATGCTCAGAGAACTAGTCAGCAAGGTCCCCTGGGAAAATGCTTTTGAAGGCATTGGCGTCCATCAGTGCTGGTCAATCTTTAAGCACTGCCTCCTAAAAGCACAAGATCAGGCAATTCCAAAATATCAGAAGTCAGGCAGGCGGGGCAGAAGGCTGGACTGGCTGACCAGGGATCTTCTGCTGGAGCTTAGGTGAAAAAAGAAAGTATACGGCTGCTGGAAGGAGAGTCAGGTGATGAGGAAGGAATACAGGGATGCTGTTTGTGTTTGTAGGGAGAAAATTCGTGTGGCCAAAGCCCAACTAGAGTTGAAGCTGGCCATGTCTGTGGGAGACAATAAAAAAAGTTTTTTTAGCTACGTGAACAGAAAAAGGAAAACCAAAGAAAACGTAGGTCTGCTACTTGATGGGGAGGTCTCCTCACAGACAATGACATAGGCAAAGCAGAGACGTTTAATTCCTTCTTCGCTTCTGTCTTCAACATGGATGATGGGCTTCAGGACCCAGGGTGCCCTGAGCTGGAGGACCTTGATGGTGGGTATGACAAACTCCCAACTGACCCTGAATGTGTGTGGGATTTGCTGCTTCGCCTGGATCCATACAAGTCCATGGGTCCAGATGGGATCCATTCCAGGGTGCTTAAAGAGCTGGCTGACATCATCACGGGACCTCTCTCAATTATTTTTCAACAATCTTGGGAATCTGGAGAGGTCCCAGTAGACTGGAAGCCGGCAAATATTGTGCCAATTTTCAAGAAGGGTAAGAAAGAAGACCCTAGCAATTACAGGCTTGTCAGTCTCACGTCAGTGCCTGGTAAAATTATGGAGAAGATGATTCTTGAAGTTATTGAAATGCACCTGGGGGACAATGCAGTCATTGGTCCCAGACAACATGGGTTTCTTGAGAGGTAGGTCCTGCCTAACAAATTTGATTTCCTTTTAAGATCACCCACCTAGTCAATCAAGGGAAATCAGCTGATGTGATCATTTAGGACTACAGCAAGGCTTTTGACACGGTTTCCCATAGGATCCTACTGGACAAAATGTCCAGCGTACAGCTAAACAAAAACATCACACAATGGGTGAGCAATTGGCTGATGGGCAGGGCTCAAAGGGTTGTGGTAAATGGGGTCCACATCTGGCTGGTGGATGGTCACTAGTGGGGTCCCTCAAGGTTCCATTTTAGGGCCAGTCCTCTTCAATGTTTTTATAAATGATTTGGATGTAGGACTAGAAGGTGTTCTGAGCAAATTTGCCAATGACACCAAACTTGGAGGAGTTGTGGACTCGGCTGAGGGTGGAAAGGCCTTGCAGAGAGATCTGGACAGATTGGAGAGCTGAGCAATCATCAACTGCATGAAGTTTAACAAAAGCAAGTGCTGGGTCCTGCACCTGGGAAGGGGCAACCCTGGCTATACATACACACTGGGTGATGAGATGCTGGAGAGCAGCCCCGCAGAGATGGACCTGGGGGTTGTGGTTGACAGCAAGTTGAATATGAGCCAGCAGTGTGCCCTGGCAGCCAGGAGGGCCAACAGTATCCTGGGGTGCATCAAGCACCGCATTACTAGTCAGTTGAGGGAGGTGATTGTCCGGCTCTACGCTTCGCTGGTGCAGCCTCACTTCAAGTACTGTGTGCAGTTCCGGGTACTACAGTACAAGAAGGATGTAAAACTGTTGGAGAGTGTCCAGAGGAGGGCAACGAAGATGGTGAAGGGCCTAGAGGGGAAGACATATGAGGAGCAGCTGAGGTCACTGGGCCTGCTCAGCCTGGAGAAGAGGAGGTTGAGGGGGAACCTCATCGTGATCTACAACTTCCTCACAAGGGGGAGTGGAGGGGCAGGCACCGACCTATTCTCCATAATCACCAGTGATGGGACCCATTGTAATGGTGTTAAGCTGAGACAGGGGAGGCTTAGGCTTGACATCAGGAGGGGGTTCTTCACAGAGAGGGTGGTTGCACACTGGAACAGGCTCCCCAGTGAAGTAGTCACTGCACCAAGCCTGTCTGAATTTAAGAAGCAATTGAACTGTGCACTTAGTCACATGGTCTAAACTTTTGGGCAGACCTGTGCGGTGCCAGGAGTTGGACTTGATGATCCTTATGGGTCCCTTCCAACTCAGAATATTCTATAAGCAGGAGTAAAAGCAGACAGAAGGAGGATGGAAGTGCTAAATGATTTTAGTTCAATGAATACATTGAGTATGAATCTATGATTTCACATACTAATGATAAACCCTTCTACTATGAATATTGCAGAAGCACTGAAATCCTTTCTCCATTTTCCACATCTGCTGTAGCTCATTGATTGGCAAATGGGGTGGGAGAGGCTTTAATTAAACTCGTGTGATGCCTCTGCTCTATATTAGTGCCAAGTGCATGGGCTCAAGGTATTGTTTAAATAGTACAACTAGCACTATTCATCAGGCTAAACTAAGGACAGAGAAACATTAATCTCAGTAAATACTGCATAAATCTTCTTACAGATGACAGTTGATTATGAAGTTAGAAATCCTAACCAAAGCCGTACCTTAATTGTATAACAAAATGTAAACTTCTAATATGCTGTAAGTGTGTGCTAGTAATGCTTCTGTGCAGCAACCTACTAATTATATAAATACATTTTGCTCTTTCCATTCTAATTTGTGACAATGGTCAAACAACACTTTCAGCTCTATGAATTTGTATAAAATTGGATGTGAATTTAAGCTCAAATTTTAATCCTACTATAAATTTATCTGCTATCCTTGCAAATTAAATTCAACTTTTTAAATTTAGTTCATGCTGAAGGAAAGAATGCAGTTTTTGTTTTCTATAAACTGCAAGTTGAGTCAAGTGCATGTAATTTGGCTCATATAGAATCTATAGCTTAAACAGCAGTAGACCATACCACTATTTTAAAACTGTCTCTAGTTCTGCGTAGTGCATTAAAATAATTAAATGCCCTGTTCCCTTTATGCCCAAGAAAACTAAGATCTTCTAGATAAAAAATTAAATTTCCTGTAAAATGTATGGGCATGCTAAAGAGCCTTGATTAGAGAAGTTTTCTGAAGTTAGGAAAAAAGAGGAAACTGAACACCATTTATGCAAAAACATGACTATTTTTAAAACATGCAAATTTTGAAATTGAAACATGAATTGTTGAAAAAAATCCAGTACTATTATTTGAAAATTTAAAAAAAAAAAAAGTATTCTGAAATAACTAGCATGAATTAACCATACATTTTATTCTCCTTGCTAATGCCTGCTGTTGGTCATATAAGTATGTAATGTTGATCATTTCTTTTAAAGTAATATTTCAGATTGCCATTTCAATGCATAACTCGTCTTTTGAAAACCTTTAAAGATATTTTTATTAAAAAAAAAAAAAGAGTGCTTTCATAAGTTTGTTTATTCTGAAAACAAATTATTTTCTGCTTTTCGTAAATAAACTCCTTCCACATCTTTGTAGGAAATACATTACATCCCATGTCTTTCCTTCGAGTCTAGCATCCCTGAGGCTTTGATTCTTCCTCTACAGCTTCATTCTGAAAGAAAAATGAGGCTGGGGACAGTTTTAACCATTAACTGATATTCATCGTTGTTATAGACAGGATCAGAGATCTTCTCCTATACTTGTTAGACTCTTCATATTGGTTGAGGTACTGCAGAATGGCAATAAGTAAAGGACTGCACAGGTAAAATGACAGTTAGATCAAGGGTTTCAGTCTATTCCATGATGGCCTGAGAAGAGAAACCACTCTGCATATATGCATGCCAGAAGTAGATTGGCAAGGGAAGGTCAAGATATACCTCTCTCTGTACATATTCATTAACAAAACATATACCTAAAAAAACATTCCCTTTACCTCTGAAGGCCTGTGACAACAGCTTCAGAAGTCAAAAGCACACTATAGTGAAGGAAAATGAAAATTCAGGATACTGATCTCCACACCAGAGTTTTTACATTCCTATCTCCTCCTTTTGGCATATCAGTAGCTTGGTGTTGTCTGGGGGTTTGCTTCTTCTCAGGAAAAGCCACGCATGTCAATGGCTGTGACTTCAGTGGTTGACTAGTAGTTTTACCATCCACTCAGTGCTTTGAAAGAACAGTGTTCTCAAGGTAGAGTAGAGGATTTTCTCAACACAAATTTGCCTTACCAGAATATATGAGGTGGGTGAAAGAAGGGAAATCCTCTCCATCAGCTGCATCTTTCTCCAAGAATCTTTCTTGCTCTCATTTTTTTTTTTTTTGGTTGCTTGTTCCTTACACAACTTTGCTTTGAGTTCTGATATGCATGCAGACACCAGTCTCAAAAAGACTCTTTTTAGGTGTTATGGGGTGTAAATATTAAAAATAAGAAGTTTTACAGAACCTTGTCTTTTTTTTTTTTTTTAATATATTTTTTTTAAGTAAGTGCATTTTCTGTATAGGTATCTCATCACAAAATATGAGCTATAGATATTCCAATTGAAAATATAGATTAGGTTGGTTTTCAGCTGATTGCATTATACTAATTTCAAACAACAGCGTTGTATTTTGATTCTGCCTATCTAATCAGGGAAGGATGTTCAGTTAAAATAACTTTGCTGAGAACACCCTGATCTATACATAGAATTTACCAAAAACTATGAAATAGTGGTGATGGGAAAATTTTGACAGGCGCTTTCTTTTGGGGAATGCAAATGTTGTCAAAACTAGAACAATTCATTAAAATATTTTCTTTGAAATATCCACTTCAAAATAAAAAATAGAAAAAAAAAAAAAAAAGACATTTTAATCCTATTCAGCTGGTTTTGTTTTAGTAGTTTCAGAGGACTGATGGATTTTCTTTTCCCGAGGAAACAAAGAAATCTTTCTGAGGAACAGCTTCAGAATTAACTTTATTTTTCATGTCTTTAGAAATGAGAGTACAATGATTCAGTAGTATTCAAATAAGCCATTTCTACCAGTGCGTACCATTTACTGGGGAGTTGGTTTATGTCAATTTTTGATTCTTTTCTAGAATTGAAGACTGACATGATGCAGTAGCCCTGGTTGCTTAAAGTCTTAATATATTGAAATGTTCTGACCTTAATTATGAGTTCTGCTGTTGGAACCAAAAGTGTAGAAAGACTTAAGGAAGAGTTTCATTTTGCAGATGTCCTAGATCAAAAATTGAGTGATTTAGGTTTTGGTCACTGGTTGTAGTTTGCTGTCACATCTACCATATAGCTCCCCAATTTTTATTTTATTTTTATTTTATTTTTATTTTTCCACCTACAGTGAAACGTCCCTTTGCTAAAACTGCAGATATGCACTTTCACCTCAGAAAAATAGTTTTGGCCAAAATGCCATCATTAAATTCAAACTTGCAGTACCGCTGAAGTTGACAATCTTGGCAGCTATATTTCATTGATGCAGTCACCAGCCTTTACTGAAAGAGCAGTGCTTTAGCTGCTATTAAAAGCTGTGTTCGTATTTTTTTTCCAAACTAAGACATTTCTTAAATAGAGTACTGTTTTTGTTTTTAACTGCAGCAGCCATATTTTATGTTAACCCCAGGTGTTGTAGGGATTTCTTTGTGCTAAGCGCTGTATCAATGCAGTATGAAAAAATTGGATCTGCTGAAGGCCATGTAAGATATTTTCTATGGGATTCAACAGAGTTAAGAATATATCAATACTGAGAGACAGTGATGCAAAGCACTTTCAATCTAAATAGACAGGGGTTGGAAAGGAAAAGGATAAAATAATTTGTACAGAATCACATAGTATGCTAGGGACAGAACTAGATCTTGTGACCTAGTTCTTTCAGTTTTCAAAACAGAGCCCCTCATTACTAGACCACTGTGCCTTCCACGATTAGTGAAATGGCTAGAAGTGTAGGAATAAGGACTTGTACAACAATAAGGACAACAGCATTGTGAGTGATGCCACAGTTCTGTTCTTGCTTCACAATCATCTATTGCAACAAGTAAACTGATATGTTATTCTGCAGAATGCAACTCTATCAGAAAAAAAATGGAGAAAATGCTGTTGCTGAAAGTGAAGACAGATTGCAATGGCGTAAGAATTTTTTCTAATGAGAGCATAGGAAACCAAATTTTGTTGTCAGTTTAACTATATGGAGAAAACAAAAATAAATAATGCACAATGAAATCATTTATTTTTGTACAGGGCTGTGTTGTGTAATACTTGAATTTGGGAATCATTTTCATGCAGCTTTTCAGTTCTGCTTTGTGCTTTAGTACAGTAAGTCTAAATATACAAGTGCAAGCCTTTTTACAATTTTTTCATCGGATATGTCTAAATACATATTCTGACTATAAGTTGTATGACAACTGGAGGAGTTTTGGGGATATAGAAGTTAGAGTATGTTGTCGCAACCTTCTCTGGTTGAACTGTTTCAACTTTCAACAGCTGTTCATTTAAACATGTTTCATATCCAAATTTCAGAATTTTGGACTCTTTCTAGTTACTATTATGTTATTGGAATATGACCTTTATGTGGGACTGAAAGTCTGTTTTCACTTGTGACCTCTATGCAGTTCCATATAAAAGTTCACATCATATTATAAAGGATCTTATCTCCGAGGTATCTAAATACCTCTGTGAATGTAGTTTTTGTTATTTATTCCTCAGTATGACAGTTACTTATATTACAGTGATAGAAAAGTTGAGTTGTTGACAGGAGAGGGCATTTTGACTGATAGATGTTGCAGCTTAAGTCACTCTGTCAATTCTTTTTTTTTTTTTTTTTTTTTTTTTTTTTTCCCGTGCAAGTGAAACAAATTTCTGATGAAACACTGTACTATATGAAAAGGTGACATGGAAGATCAATCTAAAATTGAACTGATTTTTAATTCAATAAAAATATGTAAATTCTTGCAAAACATATTTTTTTCAGATTTTTTTGTTTGTTTATTTCTCTCCGAAGCTCTTTACGCTAGAGGAAATTCAAAGTGGCAGTTACATATGTCTGAAAAAAACAAAAGCATCTTTGAATAGTTTTATATTTCCTTTGTGGGTTTGACAGTTTTTGATGATTTTTTCTGAATATATTTTGATGTTGGTGTCCTTTTCCACCTCTTCAGTAACTATTGTAACAAACTTCATTAAAAAAAAAAAAAAAAAACAAAAAAACATCCTTTTTAATGACAAAGGAAGAAAAACATTCCATAAATATGACTGGTCTTCATGATAACTGTAGACATTTAGCATAAAACTTTGGTATAGATGATAGCTGGAAACAGAATGGTGACCCAGCTGGAGGAATGCAATGGAGTTGCAAAATCTTACATGTGGAAACATTGGAAACAACACACTCCATTTACTTAAGATTTATTAGAGCATGTACTAAAATAAATTTGAGGGAAATTCCAAGTGGATTTGATTAATTTAAGAAAAGTAATTAGCAAAAATGCTGGTGCGGGTTATTCTTTCTTTGAGACGAGTATGTTATATGTACATATACACATCTATGTATATAGATGTACACATGTACATATGTATATGTGTATATATACATATACATACATATGTATATATATACACATATGTTTATATATGTACATATGTATATGTATGTATACATATACGCACAGAAAACCTAATAGCTGAGAGGGGGAAAAGTTGAAAATAAAGGACTGTAATTTTTGAGTGGAGAAAATGGGGAAAATAAACATCAATCAGTATGAATTAGATGTTTTGGTACTCAGAAAACTGGTGAGATTACACAACCAAAGGGAAAATCTCAGCTGAGGAAAGTCGCATTTGGTCATGTTATTCCTAGATGTGATTTTAAGTAATAGCAGCATATGTGTACTACTACATGTAAAAATATATGTAGCATATATTGGAGAGATTCTCTGCTGTTGTTTAAAATGAAATTAGTGATTCCACAACACAAAGAGCGTAGTCTTATTTTCTGTAATTTTCTGTTTAGCAATTGTTTTTAGAAAATTTTATAAATTGGATGATTTTCTCAGAGCCTTTAATAGACCTTTTGTGTTTTAGGTTTATACTCTATGTAAAAATGTTTGGTGGTTATCTAATAGTAATACTACTTAAAAATAATGTGGTCTAATAAGACCTCATTTTTACCAGGTTGTGGGAAAAAATGGGAAATATCTTTCTACTTGTTGCCATCTGTGTGCTGAACCAGCACCTAAACTTGCAATTACTAAATCGTATTTGTTGACATTAAACAAACAATATGAATTATATGAATTATAAATGATAAGCAACTTTCAGGACCAGTTGTCCAGTCCTTAATTTTTTATTGATTTCATTCATCAAAATAGTTACTTTTTTTTTTTTTTTTCCTTGCTTAGCTTTATTTTTTATCTACATTCTTAGACTTCAAATCATTATTTTTAAGGCAGCTTTAGGACACCCCTAAAAGTAATCCCAGAGGACAGAGTTTTGGTTGGCACGTTTGTATAGAGTTCTTTGTCAGATTCATGTAGTATTTTAGGTAGCGTCTCACTCAGTTTTATCATGTTCTTCATAACAGAATTTACTGGACAGTGTTGGTCTTCTGGGCTGCTTTCCCCAGTGGACGCCTATAAGTAAAATTCAAAGTCAAAAAGGTGAACAGGGTGCTATGAAATAAGGCAAAATAAATGCTGCTGGTAGATTTGTTTGCCTCAAATATTGTGCTTTCTTGAGGTTTAGTTATTTGGCATTGACGTCTCATTTCTTTGTTCAGGTTTCTGTGTTCTGAATTGTCCTCTTGTAAATTGTAGCCTTTTACCAATAAAATAAAATAAAATAAAATAAAATAAAATAAAATAAAATAAATAAGGATGACACTTTAATTGATGAAACACAAGTTAATCTAAGTTATTGATTATAATACCTTCTTGCATAAAATGTTGTTAAAGGAAGAAATTAAATCCAAGTCTTCTGTACACTGGGAGAACAGTAAATAGAGGAGCGTACATATAGAAGATGAGTGACTGGAAGTATCTACAGTCTCTGGACAAATGTATAAACTTATTGGAAGCAGTTGTTAAGATACTTGCAGAACTTTAATCTTAAAAACTGTCATCAAAATACTTTTATAACCCCAGGTATCAGATGAATTTTTCTAGGATGATTTTTGAGAATGATTTGTAGACATCTATACACAAAAAATATGTATTTCATTATTTTATCATTATGTGAACAATTAACATGCACATGAAAACTTCTTCAGTGTAGCAGGTCAGAATTTGCAATGTCAGATGTTTTCAGCTATACAGCTACATGATCTGCATTAAAACACGTTTTTCCTGTGTACTTATATGCAAGATAATGATCCTCAGATTTATTGTTGAGTGCTAAAACATTAATGAACGCTCATCTCAAACATCAAAACGTGGTTTTGAAGTTGGGTCTTTTGGTGCCACCTGCTGGTATAAATTGTTTGGTAGGGATAGAATACAGTAAAGGTTGCTACTAACAGATAGTTTATTTGCCTGTCTTCATCTCATGTTTTCAGCAGTGGCTTAGGTCACAGTTGAATAGGGGTGATAAAATGTTGAATTATAGTAAATTATTGCAAAAAATATACTTAAATTAAGCAAATAATCCTTGTTACCTAATAGACAGGAAAAGGTTCTTTTTGACTTATGACTATAAACAAATGGAATGTAATAAAATTATATTAAATGTTATTATAGACTGTTTTTTTCCAGTGCCTTTAAATAATTCTTACATTTCTGGCACGAAATCATAAAATTAAAATTGCATTTATTTCAGCATTTTGTTGTTTGAATTATTATAATCTTCATAAGCATCGTTAACACAGAATCACAGAATCACAGAATTTCTAGGTTGGAAGAGACCTCAACACAATTCTACCCTCTGCTTCAATCCATTCAAATGGCCAGTTTTTTATTTCGTTTCCTTTTTTTTTTTTTTTTTTTTTTTTTTTTTTTTTTTTTTTTTTCCCCCCATTCCAGATATGATTAAAATGTTATAGATGAAACTTGATGGATATTACTGGTTATTGTTAAATTTCCATTGACTTCAGTGGGGGTTGTTGTTGCTTTGTCTGCACCTTTTACATAAGTGAAAATTATTCTAGGCTGCAGTAAATATCCACTTCCTGATGAAGCACCTAGGTGCCGTGCCACTTGGTTTATTCTTGAATTTGTTAAAACAACAAAATGGAAAGGTCGTGGGCAACCGGTATCCTGTGAGATGATCTGTTTCTTTGATATCAAGGGAGGAATGAACAAATTGACTTGTTGGCTGTGGACTCTTGAAGTTCTCAGCTGGGGTAAAGCAGACATGGAAGTGAGCACCATATCCAGTTGGATCTGGGGAACAGATGGTGTATCACCTTGAAGTGCTTACCCTCTCCATCACTTTCTGAATCATCAAGTTGTACTTTCTGCATCGAATTTAGTTGTGCAGTGGATCTGGTATTCCCTTCAAAAAAGTATAAAACACATTTTGAGGTAAGGAAGTCAGCAGAATAGATTAGTAGCTGATGTAATTTAAGAAAATGTCACTGAGACTTGCATTAATTTATACCAGCAGAGAATATTGCTTGACATTATGATAGACTTTGAAGCAGCCTGTGGGTTCCTGCTATATCAGGGCTAACTTTTTCAAAGACAAGAACTGGGATGAAAATTTTCATTATTCTCACTAAAGTAGGACTAAAGGATCATGAGGGACAGATCTTTGAAGGCATCATTTCTTACAAGTAGGGCTTTAAATATAAACTTTAAGATATAAGTTTATTCAGCAAATGTTTATGGGAAGAAAAAATAGTATAAATTTGGGATGTAAATCTGTCATTCTGCCTTGCGATTTCATAGTCTATTAATTGCTACTTTGTCACTGGTTGACTTCAAGCTTAGAAACATTAAGTATGTGTTTTGGTGGTCAGGTAGTTCTACTCTGAATTCTTCATTATAGAGGAAAAAAGAAGTCAAACCTTATCAGTCAGTGATAGATCTGATTTTTAATTGGAATTTGGCTTTTTTTTTATTAAAAAAAAAAAAAAAAACTTTGAAAATACAATGAGTGTAGTTTATTGCTTTCTAGTGGAGGCTTACTTTGCATATGAGGAAAAGTGATCAGTTTAGGGTTGCTGGGGCACAGGCTGCTGCGGTGTGTTTTCTGATCAATGCTGAATTGAGCAGGAGCAATCAGCAAGCATGCAGAGAACAGTCAGAACAAGCTTGTGTCTGCTTGCAGTTTAGGTGGTCTTCCAGGGCATATAAAAAGAGTAGGTAAACATCTTTTCTTTGTCTGTCAACCTTTTAGATAGGATAGGAGGACTGTAAAGAGGTGAAGAATGTTGATTTTTGGCGTGCTCTGTGAGAATGATGGGGGGTGATGTACGAAATTGTTTTGGAAAAAATATAACTTTGTCCTAGTATTATATAAATTTCAGTACTTCAGAAAAAGAAATTATCTATATTTACACTAATTTATACATTCAGCTTTCTCCAGGAGCTGCAGTACTTGGCTGGTTTTTGTTTGGTTTTGATCAGAAAAATCACATCTGTTTAAAGGATTGTTTGTGCACAAATGCCTGACCAAATCAAGTAGTATCTGTGCATTGTTCTGGAGAAAATCATTAAAGAAATTTCTTAACTCTTTGGACTAAAGACTATAGGTAAAATACTTGCAAACTAAGTTTCTGCAATTTCAAATTTGAATGTACACAGGAAAACCTTTGTATTCCAGGCCAGCATTTGGTTTAATTCAGGGCTTGGCTGGTGTGATTAAGTAGTTTATAAGGATTCTTAAGGCTGTCTAATTGAGTCACTTCTGCATTCAGAAAAGAGCTTTTTGCCAACAGCTGTATATCAACAGCTTTTTAATTTTAATCATGGGTTGTCCCAGCAATGAGAGCAAGCTTGCAGCATCCTGGTGATAGTGCAGATGAGGTGTTGATACAGGATGTAGATGTTAGCCTTCCCCAAACCCTGTGTGTTGCCAAAGGCATGTTCTGCTGGGTGTTCCTGAGATGTTCAACAAAGAAATGTGTTATTTCAGGAAAAATGAAACAAAGCAAAAAAGTGCCTTTCTGGCAAGGAAACAAATTGTTTCTATGCTTCTTCAGAGTATCGCAACAACAAAAATGGTGGGAGATCATCTGGTATTTCTTTTGATCTTACATTCCAAAACCAGTTTATGTTGTTTTGCAGAGGATTTTATGTTGTTATTGTTAAAAGTAACCAGAAGGTCTGTTAAATGCATGCCTTTAATCTGTAGAGTACTTCCATTTCCTAGCACCATGATTTGGATTTCTTTGTAATGACCATATCTGACTGAAGAAATTATGTTCTGACTGTCTCATTTCTTCTTTGCTGGTGTTTTGTCACCCACTGTGTGACAAACATGGAAAATAGGATTTATCTTACTTCTGTACCATAATTCTGGAATTAATCTTTACATTTCAACTGTGCTTCAATGACACTGATGAAATATGATCTGTTCTTGCATTATCTTGATGATTAATGCTTATTGTAGGAAACCTGGATGCAACTTAATGTTAAAAGTGCCAATAGTTTCCAGACTGCAATTATAGGGAATAGTTTGGATCATTGTATTTTATATGAGGTCACTGGTAGTTACTGCAACTAATATATGCCCATATGTTTCTGTTATTTTAACCTATTCATTGTTGCATCCAACAATGCAATTGATGTCTCAAAGGAAATTTTACGCTTTAGCAAGTCGTATTAATTATTGGGGATATTATTTGTATTATAATAACACCCAGCTGTCTACATTGAAAACTGGAACCATTTATAAAAGACATTATGCACACATGGAAAAAATACTATTACTCCCTGTTGTTTTTTTCAGTGGCGCAATTATTAGAGCTCTATGTTAGAATCATTTTTAGAAGTGCGGTGTAGGCACTGGAGAGAAGTTTTCTCAGAGCTGTGGTTTTGAACCACTCTGCACTTGACTGCTGTTGATGATCTGCCCAGGCGTCTTGCCGATGGACTTGAACTGGCAGCAGCAAATGCTCCTGGCTGGATCTGTGATTAATAGTACTGTGAGCCCAGCACTAAAAATAATTGCAACAGTTTGCTTCTGTCCAGCCCTGTGGACCCAAAGTCCTCCATTACAGTGTTAGCAGCTGGTCAGGAAATAACCTCTAACTCTGTGAGGAATCAAACAGTTCAGACCAAAGGTTTTGCTGTTCCTTTGATGGTAATGAATACTGTAGCTTCTTTGCTAAAGTCATTTTTCTCATTGTTCTGAATACATCTTAAAAAGTTATGTGATTCAAAAAAAACGCAAACAAAACTGGAGCAAATAAGTACATTCCTTTGGTTCTCTTTACATCCATTTTCACTGTTGCAGTTAATTATGAAAATAATTCAGTTGAGAAATAAACCACTTAAAAAAATTCCATGTATTTTAACTTAATGGCTTATTTTAGCTAGGTAGGCATATTATATTGAAAATAGTCTTCTCACCAAATGAAATCTGTTCTTTAAAAGAAATATGTAATTTGTTACAATTGGTAGCATTTCATACTTTGAAATTTAAGTAATTTTGGAATAAGAACAATAATGGTATTGGCTTATAAGATTTCTGATTTGTAGAATAGTTTAAGATATTTTTTAGAAAGTAAAGACTTAGGTTTAAACAAATCATACTTTGAGGAGTGTGGTAGAAAATAATTACAATTATTTTGTTGTTGTTGTTGTTAATAGACAGAGCTGGGTTATAGAGAATTCTGAGCATCCCATAGGAACAAGTCATGAATTCATGTCTCCAGGTCCATTTTTTGTCCATATTTAAGATGAGAAGCAATGAGTAGCCTTACTCACCAAATAACAAATTTTGTATTTTTAAAAAGAAACAATGAAAAATATTTTTCATAAACATTTGTTAATAGAAACAGGTACTTAAGAAAATAAGCATCTGTTTTGCATAGAACAGCTTGAAGTTCTGGAAGTGTGCAAAGGGTACAAAGCATGCAAATAAATTAAGGTCAGGATGATGCATTAATGTATTTGGAAGAAAGAAAGAAAACAGCTAGAAATTTTCTTTAGTGATCATATTAAGGAAGATGATATTCACACAAGGAATCCCATTTTCCAAAGTGAGCTCAACTGATTTCATGACTCAGTTTTTGGTGGATAAAAGTTGTCTAATCCCCCAGGAAGGGGAATTCTCAGCAAGGGATAAGAAAAAAAGAGATAAATGGAACTGAGGAATTTAATATTTTAGAGACATTCTCTCTTTTTAGCTTCTACTCTATGCCTTTTCATTTTTTAGTCTCTTGGTTTTGAAAGTCTAGGGCTCATGATATTTATCCTTCCAGGAATATCCCAGGACAGCAAACCAGTCTAAAATACATCATCTTGTGTTTGTGTATGCTCAGTCTCCTAAAACCTGTTTAGTACAGTTACTAAAAGAATATTAAATTATTTAATTATCTGATGGTAATTAGTGCTGTTTACAGAATCATGTGAATGATTCTGTTGACTGGAATGGTGTATTTGCAGATAATTATGATGTATTTTTATGTTTCCAAATTTTGTTTGCCTATCGTAGTGTAACTAAAATATCAGTGTAATAAAGTGAAAAAGTATTTTGGAAGGCAATTGTGTAAGATCCATGTTTTTTTTGAGAACTAGATATAACTAATCTAGTTACAACCATTGAAATGCAGGTTACCAGGCTGCAAGTTTAGTGAGTAACCAAGAGAATTATTGTTTCTTGTTTAATGTCATCCCTGCTAGGAATATATGTTTTAATTCAATATTTTATTTGAATGGTAGTACATGAGAAGAGGAAACATTTAATTGCTACAGAGAGGCATCAATCACTCAAGTTTTAGAGAAAAAAGTCACATGTATATATATGTATGAACAGGATTTTTCATCTGGGTCTCTTTAGTTTTCAATCTGGGGTTCCTAAAGACTGATTTCTGGCTTCCAAAATGTTTGTATACAGATTTCAGTGGTACTGTTTTTAATTGTCAGCATTCTATAGAAAATCAAGATATTGCCAATTAATTTGTTATGCAGTCCACAGGCTGAAATTCCACTCAGCAGTTGGTCCAGGAAAAAGTTACCTACCAGTAACAAAAGATCCTACCAGTTGAACTACAAATGAAAACAAAACAAAATAACAACAACAATAAAACAGTAGGAACAAAAGTCTGTTGCAGACTGTTGCTGAAATGTCTGAGGACAAATTTGTGGATGACAACTTGCAAATTTTATTGTAATTCAGGGAAGAAAAATGCTCTATGGAAGCCCTATAAGATGAGGTCCTTGATTTTTGTTTACACATAGTCAAAAAGACCTATTTAGAGTTGTATTAGTATTTATAAGGATAGAATGGTAAGGGCTAAAACAGTCTTTACTCTTAAGGAGCAACTGGAAAGGAGCATGCCTAGTTTAGGGCATGAAAATGTTTTCAGGCATTAGGGAGAAAAGGACAGTCCAGAAGATGATAATGAAGAATATCTGAAGCCTGGTAGAGATGAGGGTATCAGTGGCTTGGCAGGACCTATGAATTTCAGCAGTGACTGATGTACTCTTAAGAAGTGATAAGAGCCTACAGTGTGTGGGTTATTCTTCAGATCAATGCCCTATTCATGGCTAGGAAAATAGAGCTGAAACTGTCTGAGAAGGCAAAATATGATTCTAATAGCAGCTCACACTGGAATGGGAGCCGTGGGATCGATTTCTTCTGTGGTTGTTCATCTCTTGTAACCTGGGGTAAATCACTTAACAGAATTTATCATGTACTGATCCAGCCATGAAGCAGATGTTTTACTTCCCTGCTTCACAGCACGTCGTAAAGATGAAAACATTTGATTGGTTATGGATGGTATGATGATAAGGGCTACATAAATTCCTGAGATAAAGATGTTCAGGGCAGGACTCTAGCTTTGCTGGAGTCCAAAATACCAGAATCTGAGGAGTTACAATGGTGATTTCATTTGGTGGTAACGAGCTGCATACATCTACTAATTATTTGAAGAAGATACATTGAATGAATGGAAATTAGGAAATAATATATTCTGTGCTCTAAAATAACATGGCTTTTAAGGAAGACTTTCATTGAAGTCCTGATTCCTCAAAATGAAAGTAAGGGCTGCTTGAATGCTTGGCACAGTCAATGCCTATGGGACGAAGCTGTTCTAAGTTTTCTAAAGCATCATACACAAAATGCAATCCAGATCTGTTACCACATCTATAATATGGAATGAAAAAATCAATAATCTCACAGTCCTGGAAGCCAGATACTCAGAGTACATGATATATTTGCTATTGCAGTGCAGCATGTGGATATACCTGGCATCACTTCCTCAAAGACGTCCCATATGTGTGCAGTCTGTAAGTTGTTTGCAAAAAACTTTACTGATTCACCCAAATACATAATCAGATCAGAATAATAATACAGAAGTTATTTAAGAATAATGTAGTTTTTTATTATTTTTTATTTCTGGGTATAGGATGTCTTAAAATCAAAGTAACTCAAAGTAACTTTTTTTTTTTTTTTTTTTCCCTGACAGATGAGAAAGCATTCAAGCTAAGTACCTGGATGTTACAGCCAAGGGAAATTATGCTTGATATTTTCCTTTGCTTATGAACAGGGATATGTGAACAACGGGTTCATATTTAACATTATTGGAATCTGATGATAGTAACCTAGGCTTGGTCCCATAACATGGAAGAAAACTTGTTTGTGACAAGTTGAAAGAGGAGGGAAACAACTCTGTCTGCACTCTGGAAAGTAATAGGAGGCGGCCTGAAATCAACTATGCTTTTAGAACCAACACAAATCCAGAGGTAGGATCTAGACACAAATGGTCTTGTCTTATGGGCATTCTAAATTAAGTTGGTCTCTTGTGATTCCAGTAGAATTGAGGTTAGTATCCATGATGAAAGTGCAAGGAAATGCTTTCAAAAACCTGCTCTTAAGGGGACAGCAGTGAATGGACATGCTGCAGGCAGGCTGAAGGTTTTAGTTTATTGTCATGAACCACTATGATGGTACCATGTGCTAAGGGGATACATGATGGAGATAATTAGGAAAAAGATTTGGAAATCGTGGCCCAGTCTTAAACATTTTATTTCTCAAAGAGAAAAGTTGATTTGAAAACAAAATTATGTTATTATTACATGAAAAATGATTTTTTAATTCTTTAGTTAGCTTATTCATTACTAGCAATATATCCTCTTCCCGTGGATTATGACTATGGCTTAAAAAAAAATCATTAAAAACAAACAAACAAAAACACACACACACACAAAAAAGTCTCTTCTACTCTCTTCTAAAGCTTTCCTTGACATTAATTTGTAATCCTGGTGTTGAGAAAGCCTTTTCCAGCACAGATTCAGTCTCTGAAAGGATTTGCAAGTTAGGGAAGTGTTAAAGCATTACTTTCTGCAACCAGTGAGCCTTTGGCCACCAGAAATGCGATGCAGGTTGCTGCAGAGTTCTCTTGAAGGGTCTAGCTCTCAGTTTCATTTCAATACCACTCTGTCTGGGTGGTATTGGCTCCCACTTACTATATCTCATGTAACTTAGGTATAGGTATTAATTCAATTACATGAGTGTCTTGGGAGCCCATTAGAGGCTTTTTGTCCCCTGCTGTCAGAATGAGAAGATTTTGTTTTTGGAAAGTAGCATTTTTGAAGTTGCATATATGCAGGCAGTTAAATCATAGCAAAGACTATACAGTAAATGTGCATCCATGTAATACTGAAGATTGCAAAGATAAGTTCAAACGACTTTAACCATTGTTGCAAACCAAACTCACGAGAGGTGTAAAGGTTTTTCTTTTGCCTACATCAGTTAAGTGAGGCACAGACTTAATAGGTGCTACCATGAGGTATTAAAAGAAAAAATAAAGGACATTCATTTGAAAGTGAACTTACTGTATTCTTAACAGTGTTAAAATTCTAAGAAAAGCTAACGGAACCACAATCACGAGCATACAAGAAAGTAATATTTGAACTCCTGAACACAGGGACAGGACTGTGCACTGTTGGTCTGGCATTAACTCTTCTCTAAAGTTTTTGAAGTCTGTCTTTTGACAGAGTTTTCAACAACTTAAAACACAGTCTAAAATTTTTTATTTTGTTATTTATTTATTTATTTTTTTTTTTAAGCCATGATATGATAGTGTTTCTGCTCATATTGTCTGCCTTTTCTGTTTTGAAGATTTCTATTTAGGGATGACGTGCTCTTTCGATTAGGGACCTACTTTATTGTGCAGCAGGGAAATGTGTTTTAAGATTCGTACATGACCCAGTGGTGACTAGGTTAAAACCAAAAGGAATTATAATGACACTTTACAAAATTAAATATATATTCTGGTATACAGATGAAAGGAGTGACACATGACACATACAGAAAAGGATGTGAAATATTTGATAGCACCAGCTGAAATGGGAAAATAAAGATGGATGATGTTGCCATTAAGTCAAATTTTGTTGAACCATACACAAGTTTCAGTTAAATTGTAAATGCTTGGGCATAATCAAATATGTATATTTATATTTATTTAACCTTTATTTTATTTAACCTTTTTGCATGTCTGAGCCATGGGGGAAAAAATGAACACGATATTGAAAAGAATTAAATGTGAGCCTCAGCTCGTGGTTTCAGTGAAGCATGTGCATTCACTGCAGTTTTGGACCCAAAGTTTCTAAAATTTCTGAACATCCAGAGATGTTACTCTGCTCAGAAGCATTTGGAGTACGTTCTGCTTTAGCCTCCAAACGAACATCCTAGCAGCTGGGACACTTGCCACATTTCATCTCTGCCACATTTTTAACAGACCTAATGTACATATTAATGTTTTTTCTTGTACATCATTGTCTTGTAATTTTAATGGTTCCCAGTGTCTTAGAGAAAGCATGCTTTGGGCACCATTCTCAGATTATTTTCTCACTAGGCTTAGAAAAAATAAAATCCAGTCTCTTTTATCCATTCTATCACCTTTGGACATTTGGACACATATACTCAATTTTCTGTTTAATCAGCCAGTCCCATTTTCTTTAATCTTGATTTTTCTTTAAATGGACTGCATCATGAGCAGACTCTCTGAATTACCCAGGATGTTTCAGTTACAAATTTTGATAAAGGCTGTGATAATTCAGTTATGCTTCAATCCCAAGGTGCATGATTTTATATATAGAAACACAGAGATTCTTTTACCATACTCTACTTTTTAGGGGCTTCTACTTATACCTCTTGCAGCAGAATCTGAACAGCTGTCTGGTGGTCTTGTGTATAAGAATTTAGGGGTGGCCCTAGAGAGAACAGAAAGCAATAATCAAGGCCTGGGCAAGGATATGCAAAGTACTTCTAAGTAAACTTTCAGCTGTAAAAGCAAATGATGTGCTTCAGAACAAGTGAAGGAGTTAGAAATGTGCAAATATATTGGGAATGTGACTAGGATAATATGGATATTATCTGAATAAAAATCTGCTGTTTTGACTAATAACTTCCTTTATGAAAGACAGCAAGTAGGTGCAGCTGCCCTGTTGGTGTCCTTGCACTGAAGTTCTTTTGGGGACCAAGAAAATTATTTCTCTGCATGATAGAATTAGAGCAGTGTTCACAAAACATGGCGTATGACCTTATTATTCAATGCAGAATAAATCCTGATTAGATTATTTTTGCTAGCATTGCACTTTTCAAACTGAAATAGATGTACAATGTGAATAACAGTATGCAGACTGCGGGCTCGTAGTTCTGCTCTGAGAGGATGAAGAATTTTGCATTTGTTTTAACTTGTGAAGTCATATATTTACCACAATTCTTTTATTATTTTTTTTTTGTTTTATTTATTTATTTATTCTCGTTTTTCTTTTTTTCTCTTTCTCTTTCTCATTCTCATTCTCTTTCTCTTTCAAGGGAAAGTTTTGGCAGATTAAAAGTCTAGAAGAAAAGTTTAAATCCTTATTTTAGAAGTTCCTGGGCTATTAACGTACTCTTTTCTATTTACATGCATAGGTGTTCTGCCTTGGAAGCAGTAGGTGAAATGACTTGTTAGTGAACAGCATTTTGTTTTCTTGTCCTCAACAAAAAGTAAATTTTCAAATGTTCTTTCAGGTTGTTTTAAAGAACATGGCTTGTTCCAAAACTGATACGATACTTTTATTACAAATTTAGAACTTCTCAGGAAAATATGTCTTGGATATCTTCAACCTATGTAGTGTTCCTAAACACACAGTATTTTTAAATAAGTCCCTGTATTACTATGTATTTGCCTGTGGAGGTTGCCCAGGATCACTTTAATTTTAAGTTACTTCTTCCACTGAGATCCAAAGCTAGATAATGTGTATTTTGCCATATCCACAAGCTGTTCTTGGGGGACACATCCCTACCAAACAGCTGTCACATAGAGTACATAAGGTGTGCTTAAGCGAACCAGAGAGGGATTGGGAAGAAATGGTTTTGTTGTTGTTAATGGCACTTACTGATGAGTGAGGAGATGATTGGAGATGACTGGTTAGCTAGCCTCTATCTATAACTGATATAATTTCAAACATGATGTATAATTTCATGTCTGATGTGAATCTGCAGCATTTCTAAATTCAGAAAATATTTACAGTTACTATAGCAATTTTAGTCTAGAGCAGTTAACTAATGTAAGCAGTTTACATGCTTATGCAAATGCCTAAAAGTGAAAAAGTAAGTGTGTAAAAAAAAAGAAAGGTATTTTATGGAAGCAATGAAGTTTCACAAAATGTTCCTTTCAGCTTTTCAGGATGCTAGTAGTGAGTGATATATCTTTACTTCTTCCTCCAGAAATGAACAAGGAGACGTGTAAAACCACCCATTCCCTGACTGTAATTGATATTTTGTAACCACATACTGTAGAATAAGACTTATCGTTACAGGAGTACTAATCACTGTCAATCAGTAATACTAATCAGTAATGACTTTCCATAAATCTCACTAAGAGCAATCGTACCGCTCTAGCTTGGGACCTGTTATAAAAATTGCCTGGGCTATCTAATCTATGTGATAGACAGAGCTGAAAATGCTGGCTCAAATTAGTTTGTGATAGAAGTAAATATCTCCATTTTGACGTGCCTGAGCTCAAAAAGATCTCCTTTAGCAGAAAATTGGATAAAAGCTTAGTATGTCTTAATCCCAAGTTTGAGATTTCATTTAAAAGTTTATAAGGAGAATTTCTATATTTGTATTTAATTTTATCTAAAGCTGCAGGAGCTCTGTCACCAAAGAACTACACTTCACCTTCTCTCTCTGTGTTCTTTTTCTAAGGAAGATCTCAAACTTGACCCCCACTTTCCAAAAAAGTCCAGGTTGGGCCTTTTCAATTTATCTGTTGTGTTGATTTTGTATTGGCTGCGGACCCTAAGTGGAAAAGAGCCCATCAAGTTATCTGTTGCAGGTATGATTTGGTGCCACTCTGTGATTCTTGCAGATGTATATGCTCATATGCTTTACCCATACTATTTTTTAAGTGATTGAAATGATGAAGCTTCCATATTTTCCCTTAGAAAACTATTTTTTTTAATACTGTGTTTAATTTTTTCCTTTAACCCATCTTCATGCCATTGCTGTAGTTCATGACCATCATTTCCTTGACAATTTTTTTCTCTTTATACACTTTACATCTTTCTGAACATCATTATTATTCTTGCTGTTTGTTGCATTTATCAATCCTGTGTATATTTCATAAACTCTCATAAAGCTCCAACATGCTATTTATATGTTATTGTATGAAGACTTCCAAGCCAGCTGATACCTTTCTAGGACTGGGATGTTGAGAACAATATGTAGAGAGGCAATCTACCTATAAGTACGTCTGATATGAAATAACAACACCTCAAAATTGAAAACTTGTGGCATTCTATGACTTATTTCTTTCTTTGTTTTTAAAACACCTCTCTTTAAACATTGTTTGTTTGTTTGCTTGTTTAAATTATTATTTGTATTTATTTATTTTTTGCTGTTGATAATTTAAGTAAATTTCTGTTTCGTATTTCTTTCTCTGTCATCCTCATACAGGTTGTCTCTGAATATCCATTTGTATTTTTAGCACAGGATTTTTAAAAGGGTGTGTACTTAAGAACTGACTAACAACATTCCTCTTCCCAGTCGGGTATTCCAGTAGCTTGAAACCAACTACGCATCCTTTGTGAGACAGTGGGATAAGGGTAGAAAATAGGGCATGCTTTCTTAGTAGGCTGCATTTTTGTAACAATAGTTTTAACACCTATGCTTACAAGAACTTCTAGAGAATAATAATTTTAAAGAATATCAATATTTACCATGTCATGAAGATGTTCTTCCTTCACCTGCCTAATAAAACCCATTCCAACTGGCTTTTTTATTATTGTACAGAGTACTTTGGCACTATCAGCACTCTTCCAGACTTTCTAGAAATGGCACAGGGCTTAGTAATCCCAAATTGGAATTCGATTTACTAAAATAAAAATCAAAGGATAAAATTTCAAAAAAAACTCACCAGCGTTGCATCAGAGGTTCAAACCTCACCAGGGCTCCATCACAGAGAGAGCATATTGTTGTCTACTATCCTCATTGAAAAATCCAACAGTAATTAGCACATCTGTATTTACTGTGATTGAAACACATCCTGAATCACAAATAAAATGAAATATTTAAATTTGGCATTTTTTGGTGCTATTTAAGATGCTGTAACTTGACTTCAGACTAAATTGTAAACAAAGAATCACAGAAAAAAAAAAAAAAGAAAAAAAAGAAGAAGAAGAAGAAGAAAAAAAAAACCTTTTAATCTAGTTTTGAGTGCTTTCTTCCCAAGTTTCAGTTACCTGTGTAATTTTCTTTTCTCCAGAGGAATGTGGTATTAAACCCTTTATTTTTGTCTCCTTGAGACATATTACTGATTTTTACTGAGCCTTGGGAAAATAAAAATTCAGTCTATTAGACTCCTAAATTCACGCTCATAAATTTTCACTGTTACTTCCTTTCCTGTTTTTGGTAAGTAACCACTTTCACATTTTGTCTTCCTAACCTTTTGTTCTATGAGTTTTCTAAGCAAATTCTAAAGCATCCTTGGTGTTGACATGTGGAGATATATCTGTCTTTAAAAAGTACCTTTAAACATTTATCATCAGTTTCCTGTAATTGCAATTTATGACCAAAATTTTGCTTTTGCTGTCTTGTAAATAAAGCTGGTTGGGAATGTTTTCTTACTTTGTTCCTGTTGAAAATATTAATTGACACTTGTTAGATATTTTTTCATGGAAACTAAAAATGCAGAGAAGCCACTTTCCTGGTACATGCATGCACATAGTTCAATTACCCATGATTTGCATCTGGATAAATCTAGCACTTCAGGTGGCTATGCAACACTAGATTATTTAAAAGGAATTCCTTGTACATGTATGATATATAGATTACACATTATATATGACACTTCTATATGATATATATGATAGAAGTGTCAGTACATTTCTATATGATATATGATAGAAGTGTCAGTACATTTCTGCCTTCTTGTTTTCAACTGAAATTTTTGTTTGAATACAAATTATTTTTGTATTCAGAAGAATATTTAATATATGAAGTTTGTAGTCATCAAATGTTTGAGCTTTAATAAGGTATCTTTATTGGCTCCCATTGTTAACCTTTTTGGCATTTTAAGACATTAAATACAGTTTGTAGGAGATGTACAAATTATATAATCTTAAAGTCTATTACAGATAAACTTCTCTTTCAGTAAATGTGAACTTTTGAAAGATAAACTCTTATAGGTGTTTATTTGTCATGAGTATGTGAAATAAATTGAGGCAGGCCTTACAAAATAACTTCTCTGGGGGAAAAAGAAAATTAAACTATTAGAAACTATATTTACGCATTGAGTAAGGATTGTGTAATTGAAATTGTATTGTTGGCCTGTGGTTATAACATCCAATAAGACTGCTCTCTAGGTCTTTTAGATGTCATATACATGCCTGATCACTTATTCTTTTGTTGACCTGTGATTTCAACAATTCTTCTTCTTATTAAGAGGCCCACAGTTAAGCAGCGAGATAATTTGTATCAACAGAGACTTCTGGAAAGACTAATATGTCATCAGTGTAATATCTAACCTATTCAGGAGATTTAGTTGAAATAAACTGTTTTTTTACATCAGGTAGATGTACCAGGGAAGCTCATGGAGCAGATCCTCCTGAGAGTCATCACGCAGCACTTGCAGGGCAAGCAGGCGATCAGGCCCAGTCAGCATGGGTTTATGAAAGGCAGATCCTGCTTGACGAACCTGATCTCCTTCTATGACAAAGCGACGCGCTGGGTGGACGAGGGAAAGACTGTGGATGTGGTCTACCTTGACTTCAGCAAGGCTTTTGACACCGTCTCCCGCAGCATTCTCCTCAAGAAACTGGCTGCTCTTGGCTTGGACTGGTGCACGCTTCGTTGGGTTAGAAACTGGCTGGATAGCCGGGCCCAAAGAGTCGTGGTAAATGGAGTCAAATCCAGTTGGAGGCCAGTCACTAGTGGCATCCCCCAGGGCTCGGTGCTGGGGCCGGTCCTCTTTAATATCTTCATTGATGATCTGGATGAGGGCATTGAGTGCACCCTCAGTAAGTTTGCAGATGACACCAAGTTAGGTGCGTGTGTTGATCTGCTCAAGGGTAGGAAGGCTCTGCAGGAGGATCTGGATAGGCTGCACTGATGGGCTGAGGTCAACTGCATGAAATTCAACAAGGCCAAGTGCCGGGTCCTGCACCTGGGGCGCAATAACCCCAAGCAGAGCTATAGGCTGGGACAGGAATGGTTGGAGAGCTGCCAGGCAGAGAAGGACCTGGGAGTGATGGTGGATAGTCGGCTGAATATGAGCCAGCAGTGTGCTCAGGTGTCCAAGAAGGCCAAGAGCATCCTGGCTTGTATCAGAAATAGTGTGACCAGCAGGGCTAGGGAGGTGATCGTCCCCCTGTACTCGGCTCTGGTGAGGCCGCACCTCGAGTACTGTGTTCAGTTTTGGGCCCCTCGCTACAAGAAGGACATCGAGGTGCTTGAGCAGTTTCAGAGAAGGGCAACAAAGCTGGTGAGGGGTCTGGAGAACAAGTCTTACGAGGAGCAGCTGAGGGAGCTGGGATTGTTCAGCTTGGAGAAGAGGAGGCTCAGGGGTGACCTTATCGCTCTCTATAGGTACCTCAAAGGAGGCTGTAGTGAGGTGGGGGTTGGTCTGTTCTCCCACGTGCCTGGTGACAGGATGAGGGGGAATGGGCTTAAGTTGCGCCAAGGGAGTTTTAGGTTAGATGTTAGGAAGAACTTCTTTACTGAAAGGGTTGTTAGGCATTGGAACAGGCTGCCCAGGGAAGTGGTGGAGTCACCATCCCTGGAAGTCTTTAAAAGACGTTTAGACGTAGAGCTTATTGATATGGTTTAGTGGGGACTGTTAGCATTAGGTCAGAGGTTGGACTCGATGATCTTGAGGTCTCTTCCAACCTAGAAATTCTGTGATTCTGTGATAGACAAGTTGTTCCACCCAGCTAATTAAAACAGTTAAAATGGGAAGATAAAATAAGACATTCTATGTCTTTTCCTCTTTAAATTTTCTACTTAGATAGAGTTCAACTAATGTCACCTATGGTACATCTATTACTTTATCTTGTCTAAATCAACGCTATTTAATAGACTTAAATGGCAGTGGTTTATAATCTTAGAAAAAAAGGTTTCCCTAAACGAATGTAATGGAAATTTTCTCTTTGCTGACATTATGATGGCAAAATTGATTCATGTCATACCAAAAAAAACCAAAACCCTAAACATAAGCAGTTAAACATGAATTTCAGGGTCCTGCTCTGTGAGTGGTGTTAAAACTATAAATGAACTATTGCAAAAGGGAAACCTAATCTAATATACCTATTCGATTAGTGCCTCAGGCCTAAGGTGAATTTTCAGAGCAATACAATCATGAGTTTTATGACCCTACACTTCATAACAAGATTAGAAATAGTCTATTTGTTACTGTCCATAAATTGAGAAAGGTTGCAAGATCAGTGTGCAGTTACTCTCATATTTGACCTACAGAAAATACTGTGGTTTTGACAGAAGAATACTGAAGACCCTGATTTGATTTATACATACTTTGTTTATTGAGAAGCTATTGAGAAGGGTAAGTATTGTTAATACATGTAGTGATGCAGTAGTAGTGTTGCTGTGGGTTTTGTTTTCTAAACCTGTAATAGAGGGAACTTTTGTGGAGAATGATAGAAGGTTTTATTAGGTAAGGTTGGAGACAAATTTTGGGTTTCAGAGCTTTCCATCTGGTTTACCCAAAAGCAACCAAATAACATGAATTAAAAATAGATAGTGCCTTTTAAATGAATTATGCTAAACAGACCACCTGAAAGAAAGGTTTCTGGTCTATGTGGTTCCAGATTGGCAAATAGCTAGGAGTTGAGCAAAAAGATGTGAGGTATGATACAGTCATTTGAATAAATATGCAAGCATGAAGTTATCAAGGGTTGGCAATTGTGTGAAAATGGAACAGTCTATTTACTTTGATTGTATGTTTTGTTGAGAATAAGATGTGAAAATGGCTGATGGTTAACCACAATATAATCTAACAATACCTTTTAAAGCTGTACAATATTTTCTTTTTATAGGCTTTTTCTTCCTGGCAGGTGAAAAGGAATGATCTAAAATTATTTTCTTTGACTCCCAGCAGCTCCCTTATCTGTACCATGAACTTGCTTTTGAATTCTGATAAATCTCTTAAACTCTGAAATTTTTTACCTCTGGTAAAAATCTATTTTGCTGACTGTTTAGGGAAATGGCTTTAGCTACTGTCCTTTCATAATCCCTGACTTCAAATACTACCCATTCTTCTGCTTCCTGAGAGCAGTATCTATCCTACTAACAGCAAGGAGCTAATAACATTTTGGGAATAGCTACCATCTTTGCAGTGTTGGTAATTGTAATCCAATTAATCTTTCCTGTTTGTTTCTTTCTCTGCTCAATGTAACAAGATTTTCCTTTTGCATGTGTATGCATGCTCAAATAGCGTGGTCTCTTCAGATGGTCTAAAATTTTACCTAATAATTGGTTTAGACCTCTAATTTTAGCTGTTTTTATTGAAATTCTCTGGAACTCCTGAGCTGGTGCATATGTGAAGCTTCAGCTGAGGTTTTTAGTCCTGTTAGTTCTTGCATGTTTTTCAGGTAATGTAAGAGGGAACTTCTGATATAGAAAGGAGGGAGTATAATTGCATGCACACACATAAAAGAAGGTAAAATATAGCTGTTTTGTTTTTGTAAACCACTTTGAAAACTCATGATTTCTTGAGCACAATGAGTAAACAGAGCTTGGTGAAAAACACAGGCATTTTGTATTCCTACAAAATATTTTCCTACAAATTATTTTCCTACAAATACCTAAGAAACTGAGTAGTTTGCACAATTCTCCATATGCAGATGCTTTTACTTCTTAAATTTACTTCTTTCTACTTCTTAGCTTGATGCTAATAATTAAATATGAGGTAAATAAGTTCTATTTCAAGAGTCACTGGATTGTCGTTTTATCTTCATGTGTTCATGTGGTTACTGCAGCTCAATCAGAATGTATTTCCATTGTTTACATTCCTCTGCTCCCTCAATGCTTTCTCAGAATGAGAGAAATTTATCTGGAAAATAAGGAGCTAAGATATGGAGAGATTGGTGTGTGCTATAAAATGCAGCATCCTCAAGTCTGCAAATAATGTTGTGACTAGGAAGTACAGGAAAAGGATTAGGTTTAGATTTGAAAATAATCATAGATGCTATGACACTTCATACACTGTAGTGCTCATAACAAACACTTTTCTTGATTGCTGTGAACCACCGTCTCCATGGAAAAATAGAATATTTAACTCAGTGGGATATATTCCTTAATAAAACTAAAACATAAATGTCTTATTACACACTTTACTAGGTACATAATTTTCATTCTAATTCTGAACCTACAAGATTACTAGATAAAACAGTTTATTAAAGCATCTTGACTACTGTGCAAGTGCACCAATATAAAATGGTAGAGATATTGTCTGTTCTTAATAGCTAATATTGAAGTGCTCAGATTGCATGTACAGGAGTTAAGCTATTGTGAATGTTCTTTTAGGGGTTCATACATAAATAATTGATTTTTACTTAAGAATAAACATCCTTTAATATAAAAATAATTGAGAGTTCCACTTCTGAAATCCTATATGGCAAAGGCAACCCAAAATGTCTTGCCTGCGTGTTAAATATCACTTCTCTTAAGAGATGTAGGCTATAGAAGGGAAGGAAATTTTACCAAAAAAAAAAAAAAAAATCAGAAGGAAATGAAACAGGCTTATAAATATGAAGCTCCACAGGAAGATATTAATATAGTGGTTAGTAAAAGCAGGCAGAAGTGTTTGAGATTAAACAATGCATTTATTTATTTATTTATTTTTAAGTTTCTGGCAACGTTTTTGTTAAAATAAAGTTGGGGGGAAAGAAAGGGAGTGGCTCTTTCCCCAATGTCCTGTTTTCATTCAGGAAGAACAGGAAGCTGAAATAAGTCTCCCACATCTCAAATGCATACTTCAGTCATCTATTTGCTGCTTGATGCCTTCAGTTGCTTTCACTCTGTCCTTTCCACAGAAATGGCTCCCTGTACCTATCTCCCTAAATGGATCCCTAAACCTATAAGGTTTTTCTGATTTTTTAAGATTTTGTTAGATGGGCATGTTCTTGCAAAGATATTTGATTTTTAGTGGAGCAGGACTAAATTTGTCAGTTCAGACCAATTGTGCATACATTGCCAGATAACAGGGTAGCCTCTAAATCTGAAGCCATGAATTTTGCAATTTCCCTTTTATTGTGGATGTTTGGGGAGACCCGGGGAAGTGCTGCAGGGAAGGGAAATTGATGGTTGGTTTCTAGCACTGCTGAACTTTTCAGTGTTTGTACATTAGTCAGTAGGAATTCTTCCTTTTGAAGTCCCTCCGTGTACATCAAATTTATAAGCTTAAAATGCTCAAACAGTTCTTTCACCCAGGAACTAATGAAGGATGGAAGTGCTAGAAGGCATTTGTTATTGTTTCTGCATTTACTTAGATTGTGATTTCATTTCTGGGGACATCCACAACAATGTCAAGTAAACAGAAGTAAGCCACTACTGATTGTCCATTATGTTTTAACCAGAATAACTAATCTTCTTAAATTATTCATTTTTAGTACATTTACTCCATTTAATACATTAAAAATTGTTGGGTCCTACTAAGGGCAGTGGATCTTCTGGGAAAAGAGACCAGTAACATAGCTGCTGGAGCAAAAGAAAATAGCACTAATTGTGCAAAATAATAGATGTAAGATTTTGTTTCAATAACGCCAGTCCAAATTAGTGCTCTCATCTTTATTATCAAGCAGAGTAAAAGGCAAAGATGACTGCTGCTTAACATGGCATGTTTCCAAATGGTGTAACCTGGATAACCTGGTTTCTTCCATTCACCACCCTCTGCTGCTGCTTCCCTGGATGCCATCCACAGCAGTGAAGTTAATGTTCTGCTCAGACACAGCCCCCACCATGGGGAAGCTGGCCCATCTCCCATTCTTCCCTTATATTCAGGGGAGGAGAAGGACAGGGAGGAAAACTACTTCTTCCTTGAGGAATTAAGGAAAATGAGAATTTCCAGGTTCAGAAATGGAGTTGTGGTTGTGGTTGGGTTGCCCTGTGCACCACATGTCAAAGAGGAGGAGGACACTAAAATGGAGGAGAGAGCAGAGAAATTGTAACATGAGTGAAATGGGTAAGCTATTTGGATAAAATTTACTAGGTGTCCTGGAGAAGTCCAGGCTAGATTGAGTCCAAACTGTTGCTGTGGCCCTAGGTTGTCCATTTAAACTCTCTATTCTTGGTATCAGATGCAGTACAAGTTTACTTGAAGGTAGAGCTAGATTGATGACCCTGATACAATGCAAATAATCTTGTAAACATCAATGGAAACACAAATTTCTAAAACTGTGTATTGCAACATCTTACTGGATCAAAGTTTGGCAAATTTTTACTTCCAGTATTATGTGAGATCCATGTCATTTGCATCGAGCAGATTTAACTTAGCTGTTGAGTTCCCAGTCTTCTCCCTCTCCTGTCTGAGAGTTGTTGTGTCCCACAGGCACATTCCCCTGAAGCTCTCAGTGCACAGCCTGGTGGGACACTCTGAAGCATCCTTCTGAGCTCACGTGAACAAAACTGTTTTTGTTGTTGATATTTGTTTGTTATTATAGTGTTAAGGAAACAGCTGCATGGTCAACAAAATACTAGGTGACATTTGGACAAAAAATTTGAAAACCTTAATTGGTTCCATGAATTGGTTCCATTGGTGCACAATAATGGGGAAAGGGTAAACTTTGTACTATATATTTCTAGCAAGAAGGTTCTAGGCCCTTTGTTTTTTCTATAGGAAATATCTAATAGTTTTATCCATTTGTTTCTGCTGTAAGTCCAAGAAATAAACAGTTGGTATGGAATGAACGTTAAAATCTGGGAGGAAATTAACTTGTGTGAATGTATTGTAGTGCCACAGATTTGATTTTCTTTGGTTTGCTTTTAAACTATTTTTAAAGACATTGAAACTATTTCAGATAGCTTAGGTATAAGTATCTTCACCTAAATATCTACATACAGAAGTTGATTTAATTGTAAAATCTTTCAATATGAAAATTTCTGGAAATCCATCCAATAGTGCTTTGTTATTTGTGTTTTTTTAACATCCCAGAGAGGTCATCTATCTCTCAATAAAACAAATCAACTTGGATCTACTGATTAATATTAGGTGTCTTATCTAACCTTTGAAATTCCAGGAATGCCTTTTTTTTTTTTTTTCTTCTGCTTTAATCAGTGCAAGTTGTATGCAGTCCCATGGGCATATATGAGTGACAGGACCTTTCTTGGCTAAAGGAAAATTGCCAAGGAGCCATAGAAAGGAAAATGATACAAAGAATGAAAGGAAAACTTGTCAGAAGAGATCTTGCTTCTCTTTTTTCTTTTTTTCTCCACGCAAAGGATTTTAATCATGTTAGCTGATTCGGTGAAGTTCTGATGCTCGATGTTTCAGAGGAGAATTAGTGAATTGCAAACCTGCTTTCAAGCACAGTGTGATGCCTTGATTTCAGATATCTTCCTGATATCTGGGAGAATGCAATTATTTGTATAACTATGCCTTGAAGGTCTGATAAAAATCAGACTTCCAATACATCTGGCACCTGCAATAAAAAAATAAATTAATTATAAAAATCAAAAAAACAAGCAAAAAACAAATATCACACAAACCTCTGTAGCAGCACATTACAATGGGTAATACAAAAAATGGAAAAGGGGAGCAGAGATACAAAATAAATGTAGTGCTCTGAATGCCAGGGTTTCTGGCTGGGAAGCAGTACTGGGCTGCTTTCTTCCTTGCTGTGCCTCTCCCCAGCCTTTGGCTGCTTACCAAGCTGCCTCCACAAATGTTCCCCTTTCCTACAGGAGTGATTCACTTCATCTGCAGCAGCTTTGGACCACTTCACTTTGTACTTCATTTTTCTAAGGTGTGTGGACACTGGTTATTTTAAATTGCCAACTGTGGTCTTTGGTGGCATGACAGAGGGAAGTGGTAACCAGGAGGCAAGGCTACAGCTGAAGTCTCTGGACATGCTGTTCTTCCCTCAGACCCTTGAGGCAGACCAGAGGGCAGGGATAGGGATAGGTTCCTTACCTCTTAGTCATGAATTTTGGTCTAGGCTTCTAAACTACATCCATAGGATATATGAAAGTAACAGCACATAAGGTATCACATTTGTTATTGCAAGGGCATTTTTGTATGTGCATGCTAAACTGGTTTGACTGATGAATGCAAACCAACTTCTACTTTCATTTAGATCCTAAATGCTGTTGGTATAGTACACCTTCTGGTCAAGGATGTTTAAACCATAATGCTTATAAACAATATTTTGTGATTTTTGTTAGATGAAGCAACTTTACTGTCAGACTTTCCTTTTGTCTCTGTTTCCCTAATGAAACATTTCAGTGAAAATGCACATCAGTGAATTTTCTCAAACTTTGAACTCTTCCATTGTATCTTACACTTTATTTGACATAATTTTGGGGGGCTGATTTTCCTTTTGTTATAAATAAAGTCCCAACTCAATCTGAATTGAGTAATGTTTGTAAAAGAATATTTATAAAAGGTATAAAAGGCAAGTAAACAGCGCTGGGAGTGCGGGGAGTCTACACTCCACCAACACGCACACGCGAACATCAAACCTTCTAAATATACAGAACATTGCTTTTACATACTAAACCCAAGTATGCCTATACAATCAGAAAAGGTAAGAAACAATCCTTTAAGTTCCATGATGTAACAGTCTCCATTTTCCATTCCTTTTGAACAATAAATCTTGCTTTAAGTTGTCAAGCAACTTGATCTTTGGGCCTTATATATCCCATTCTTCCCGAATCGAAGAAAAACATATCCATCTCCTTTTCAAGGCCAATAGGGCCCGAGTCAAAAGTCACGTCCAGGTCAGCAGGGGGCGTAAAAGCAAAAGCCTTCGATGGCAGTAGCAGCAGAGGGGCCGATGGCGTAGCAGTCGCATCAGTAAAGGAGCCTGCAGCTTCCTCACTGTCTGGTAAACCACACGTTTGTGATTGTGGCCCCACATGGCTCTTTTTCTGTACAAGCTTCTCTGAGCGGTTTGCTGAGTTTGGCCAAACCTATTTCCATGAGGTGATCAACGTGCCTGTTCCCATCCTGGTCTCCTTTCTGCTACCTGTTCCTCTTCATTCCTTCTTTCTGCTTCTTTATTGATGACATGACTTCATCACATTGTGTTGCCTTTTTTTTTTTTTTTTTTTTAAAGGTAACAAACTATTAATTTCAGCACTCCCTTCAGCTTGCTATGTTACATCTTTTCTGCTTTATCCTCGTTGTTTCAAAGAGAAGAGAGGAGCCACAAAAGGCACTATGTCCCTTAAGGTGGAGTCAATCTTCAACATTGACCCTTGCGGAAGGGGACAGGCAGGGCTCCACAGTGTGCTGAAGGATGTTCCCCGGGGCTATGGGACACGCTGGATGGCAAGAGACAGGAGAGCAAACGGGGGCCAGGAGACTGCATGGAGTCTCCTGAATCACAGAATCAGAATCACAGAATTTCTAGGTTGGAAGAGACCTCAAGATCATCGAGTCCAACCTCTGACCTAACACTAACCCTTCTTTGTTCCCTCTAAACTCTTTTATATTCCTGATGGCCTCATCGTTAAGAGTCTAATGTTATCTCAATCACGGGGCTTTCCAACCCCCATGGCCACATTCCAAAATCTCCCCCTTCTTTATTAGTATCAACCATTTTCTCGACACGAATTACCACTCCATATATAACAAGTACATTGCAGTGTCTGAATCTCAGGCTGTATTCCTTTACTTTTTTTATTTGTTTGTTTGTGTCATTCTTCCTCTCCCCCAAAAAAATATTTTGCCAGAAAAATTAAAGCAGTCCTATTGCTAATAATAAACATCACTAAATTATGCAATTTATTTTCACATGCAAAGCACTCATCTGTTCTTTACAGGTTGGGAAAAGCTTCTCTCACTTACACCTCCCCAAAATCTGGTTACAGCCCACTTTCTGCTCTATCCCTGTATGAATTACATAAATTTTGTCACAATGGATGTTTACTGCTTGTTACTGAGCTATTAATATCCTGCATCTAAGAATAAAGCAGAAATAAATGTGGTGATATAACTCATTAGTTAAATCTGAAATAACTGAAAAAGGAGTAATTTTTTTTTAATATGGAGAATGAATTTCAAAAGCTACAGAGTACCTCAGCAGTTTCAGGCTGATTTTTGTGTTGAGCAGGCACTTTAAAAAAAAAAGGGGGAACTACCTATGTTTATTTTAGCTGTAAAAAATAAATGCACAGTATGTATATGTACTGTGCGTGAATGAGTTACAATGACACACTCAGTCTGTAAATGCACAAAATATTTTCAGTTTACACAAACCATGTATTTGGCTGGTGACTTGGATGATTTGAAATCATTCAGGTGTGATATATGGCATAATAATTCATATTGAGAAAATGGTTTATATTAATAAAGAAGGGGAAGATTTGGGAGGGTGGCCATGGGGGTCGGAAAGCCCTGTGGTTGATGATACCATTAGACTATTAACGATGAGGCCATCAGGAATGTAAAAGACTTTAGAGGGAATAAAGAAGAGTGATTCAGGAGACACCATGCCATCCGGGGTTGCTTGTTCTCCAGCCATTAAGGCATGGAAGTTGCTGGGTGTTTGCCATTGCTGTTATTTGCAAAGTTGTTTGACCAATTAAAAGTTGTTTTTGAAAGACTGCTGTGGAGAAAAGGGTGTAAGAGGGGAGCCTGCCCTCAAGACAAAAAATCAGCAACACGATAAATTTATGTCATCAATAAAGAAGTAGAAAGAAGGAATGAAAAGGAACAGGCCAGCAGAATGGAGACCAGGACAGGAAAAGGGACATTGATTGCCTCATGAAGATAGGTTTGGCTAAACTCAGCAAACCACTCAGAGAAGCTTGTACTGAAAGTCGCTGGAAATGGGCGCACCAGAGCTGGGAAGAAGCTCAAGCTGAGAAAAGTGGAGCCGCGCACACAACTGCCCCTCGCTGGTAAGCAGCTGCACATTATGGGGAATCATACGTCCTTAGGAACAAAGACTGTCCTGGTAACCTTACAGCTTATTCCCTTTATTAACAATCAGACAGTCTATAATCCTGAAACATGGCACCAAATGGACGTCAAGGTGTGGGACTCTGCAACTAAAAACGACAAGGTAGCGGTGGGATTGCTTGGCACCTGGTGAGCAGTCTCTGAGGCCTTAAAGAGCCACGTGGGACCACAGTCAGACACATGGTTTGCCAGACAGTGAGGGAGCTGCAGGCTCCTTTACTGATCCAACTTCTACACCAGCAGCCCCTCTGCTGCTACAGCCATCGCAGGCTTTTGCTGTTTCGTCCCCTGGTGACCTGGATGTACCTTTTGACCCAGGCCCCATTGGCCTTGAAAAGGAGATGGATATATTTTTCTTTGATTCAGGAAGAACGGGATTCATAAGGCCTGAAGACTGAGTTGCTTGACAACTTAAAGCAAGACTTCTTGTTCCCATGACTAGCCCTGGAATTCTCCGGTGTTTGTAATCAAGAAAAGGAATGGAAAATGGAGACTGTTACGTCATGGAACTTAAAGGACTGTTACCTTTTCTGATTGTACATATGTATAGGCATACTTGGGTTTAGTATGTAAAAGCAATGTTCTGTATATTTAGAAGGTTGGATGTTCGTGTGTGTGTGTTGGTAGAGCATAGACTCCCCGCGCACTCAGCGCTGTTTACTTGTCTTTTATAAATATTACTAAATTCAGATTGAGTTGAGAATTCATTTATAACACATGAAATAAATTTGTGCTCTGAAACTGCCTTAAAGATTTTCAACTTTCCCCCCCCCTCTGCTTTCTCGGGAGTAAACAAATAATATTGCAAATATGCTAATTTATCAGAGACAATCAGATACATGAAGGGTGTCCACGTGTGTGTGCATCATGCAGGAAACTTCGCCTATAGGAGTTCAGCGTTGCACACCACTTGGTTCTATGACTCAGTTTAAAATCTCCCAAATGGAAAGAATAGCCAGCCACTGCATCACTCAGACAAAAATTAAAACATGAAAGGATTTGGACTGAATTATTTAACAAGTAAATAGATGGCTAATGAACCATGTAATTTACTTTGGTTCAAACGGATTACCTTAAAAAAAAAAAATACCCCTACCTTATCAGCTGCATATGTTGTGGTGTTCCAATAATGGTAGGTACTGATAGATTCAGAGACAGGTGATGTGGGAAAGGAAATACGTCAGGAATATAATGATCTAAGACAGAAGCCAGATCTGACATTGCTTCTAATTCTTGACTAATGATTTCCCTTGTATTTTGCTGCTGTAGTGCCATATCAGTGCTTTCTTAATTAGAAAATCAAAGTACAAACTATAAAATAGATGGTGCCTTGAGTACTGCTATTGGTAATCTTGAAAGTATGATTTAGAATATTATAGCCCAACCTAAGAATGTGTAGCCTATCAAAATCTGTAACCTGATATAAAAAATACAGGTCTAAGAGGTCTATATACTTGCTATACCAAAGTAAATGTTGTCTTTTATTAATACCAAAGCCAGTATGATATTGGAAGCAGTGACAGGAAAGGAACTTAAATTTTCCCCAAAACAGGTGCCCTTGAAAAATTATTATTTTAAAATCCAAGCTGACCAGTACTATGAGACTACTGAAAACATGTTTTAAATAACTTGGAGAAAGTGTTTCTCCCTCAACATTCCATATTGCTTCTACTTCATTTTTTAAGAGAAGATACAGCTTGCTTCATAGCTTTGTAGGGGGAGAGTTCTTGCACGTTGGGCAGATTAAATAATTCCTTGAGAAATTAAGAAATTAAGACAAAAAACTAATCAATCATCTATTAAAACAACAACAACAAAAAAAAAAGACATAAAAATTCCAAATTGAACCAAATGATTTTAATAGCAGGGTGAATTGTACAGGTATGGGGGTAACACAGAGGGAAATATTCTTGAGAGTTTCATTTTTGAAGTAAGCTATCCAAGTCTGCTTTCAAGTTGATGCAGATAACGTCCAAAGTTCTTTTTTAAGCTCTGGTAGTTTTAAAAGCATAAACTGAAGACATTATACTCATGAAACCATAAATCTTTGGAAATGAAAATTATATCTGCTGAAGTAAATCTTGTGGCTTTCTTTTCTTGAATTTTGCTGATGTGACAGTAAACTGATATACCTAACACAGTGGAGTCATCTTTATCAGCAAGTAAATTAAAATAGCTTAATTATTTGCCTATCTTCACCTATCTGCATTTTGTACGTCATTGTCATCCTGGCAAAAAAACATTAAAACAACAAAACTTTCTTTAAAGGCAGAAGGAGAATTTATGTCAAGTCCTACAGTGACTTTGTGGTGCTACAAATAATGACATCTACCCCATTATATTTCCATGAAGAAAGCATTGATGGGAAAGCCTTCATCTTCTGACAGAAAGTGAGAGGGATGTATCCATCAGAATAAATCTGATCTGAAATAGTACATTCCTAAAACAATTTTGTACCTCTACTCACTCTTGGCAAAAAGTAAATTATTAAAAATAAAATAAAATAAAATAAAATAAAATAAAATAAAATAAAATAAAATAAAATAAAATAAAATAAAATAAAATAAAATAAAATGGGGAGGATAAAAGGAGTCAAGGAGAGGAAGAAATCACAATACTTCCTGGTCATCTGAATTTCAAGACTTGTGCTCATAACTCTTACCAAAACATTTCCATAGTCTTCAGAATTATGTTGGTTGTAATGTGAGTAGTTGGCAGGAAACTAGAAAGACCAGATAGAAACTCCAAAATACAGTACTATAAGCTTCCTGTTAAGCTAAGCTTAAATATAATCTTTTGCTGAATCTCATGCTAAAGGGTTGAGAATGGAATTGGCTATCCAGAGAGTATTCATATTCCAAAAACTAACATAAATGTATGTCCCGCTGCCAAATTGAGATCCATTGCAGATGCCTAGGGATTAATTGTCCAGTCTACCCACCTGGAATAAAAATGTGTTTTATAATGGAAATATGTATATAGGAGAAATATGACAGAGGAGGAGGCTAATAGCATACTGCCCTTTTTAACCCTCACCTCAAAAATGTCAAAAAAATATCATTTTCTGCAATCAGCTCCATGTGAAGGCCAGCTAATAATTAATGTAATTCTCATAAAAAGGGATTCCATGTTAGTATTCTGGCCAGTTTGACTTTTTTATTTTTGAAAATGGGATGAGTTTAAGAGGCCTTAATGGACCAGGTGGTACTCCAAAATAAAGCCAGGTTAAATTAGAAATTCTTGTTCTTGAAATTCTTCTTAAAAGCATATGGCTGCAGTCTTTAAATTGAAAGCTACCAGAATAGTCCTAATTCAGAATAGAATTTACATGTGAAAAAGAAAATAACTGCACATTATGGAGATGGATAATGCACATCTAGTGCTCGATGACAGTGAATTCTGTTGTTTCATGCCTTTATCTTCCTTTAATGTATATTGAAACAATATATGATTTTTTTTTTTTAATTTTTTTTTCTCTCTTGCAAGGCAGGCTTTTCTGCCCATTTCGTCACAGTCTGTTTAATCACCAGTGATTTTTCTCCAGTGTGTGTATCTACAACTGAGAAACACTGATATTAGACAGTTGCTTGTCTGGAATTGTTATAGTAGTTTGATGGAACTGCTCACAAAATAGGGAAAAAAAAAATCTTCCCTGATTCATTCTGCTCTTTAAACATGATCAGCTGCAAAAGGCTCTCTGTAACAATGACAAATGCAGTGCCATGCAGGTAAAACCACCAAAAGTAATCTATCCAGGATTAAGGAACTGAGATTGGAGGGTAGGCTATAGCAGAGGAGACAACTCATTCATCTACCATTCCTAAGAATGAAATTGTTTTGTGCTGTGAGACTCAAGGTCCCTAAATAAAGTGTGTAACATTAAATTGATAAGAAGATGGAAGAAATTATGATGCACCCAGCTGCTAAGACGCAGATTGTAACCAAACCTGTTAATATTTGAAGAACCACCTTTCTTAGGCCTGCTTTTCCTCCTTGATCTGTGTCTTGATCTGTGTTTTCACAACATTAATATAAGGACCTGACTTCCTTGGGAGATGTGCATTTTGCAAAACTGACAAATCTACTCCAGCAGGAAAAATCTCATCCGTGTTTGGTTGTATCAAATAGAGCAGCACAAGTTCATGCTAAGAACTGCCTAATCTAAGTGGAGCATATGCATTGAAACTATTTTCAGAAGAACACTAATTGTGAACTGCCATTCTCAGTGCTGTTGGTTCTGAGGAAGAAATAGTTTCTTCTCGTCATGTATTTACTCTTTGGCAATCTTTGAGACTCTCCACTTCTTCTTCAGGTAAAAAAGTTAATGTGAAACTTTGGGAAGAGTTTAGGATTTCCTGATTTCACTAAGCTTGGCAACTTACCCCTGTGCAACTGATCAAAATAAATAATACTTTATGTTCAGGAAAGTTCATGAGAAAATCTTGAGTCAAAGTGAACTTAGACTTGTCTTTTTTTTTGGTTTGCTTAAATAAGAGGAGTAAGAGAGTTATTGTAAGAGACCAAACCTTAAGCTCATCTATTTGTTTTCATTAAATTTAGGAAAATCTGCTTGGAACTCGTAAGCATTTCATGTGTTATACTTACCTTTTTTTGTGCACCTCCAGTAAAATCTAAGTAATTCTTATCTGTTTAACAAGTCTTCAGATAGGGAATGGATACTCATGCTTCACTAACAGAGTATCATGCAAACTGAGTTGCAAGATTAGCATTATGTATATATTAAGATAACTGGACAATCTCTATTGGCTCTTAATAAATAAGTATTGCAGTAACAAAAAAGTAAAACCAGTATAAGAAAGGTAACTTTCTATTTTTATAGCATTTTATTTTTCTTAAGCCTAATGTTTTGCTGCACCATGGGCTGTTTCATTTCTTCTCCTGGAAGGAAAAGATAACTTTAATTTTCTCATAAGTATGTTGCTGTGTCCTCTGTAAGAGTATTCTTCACTAAAGGACAGTTTCTATGAAAAATAG
Source organism: Aythya marila (assembly GCF_965140915.1). Taxonomy (NCBI): domain Eukaryota; kingdom Metazoa; phylum Chordata; class Aves; order Anseriformes; family Anatidae; genus Aythya; species Aythya marila. The sequence goes on along the minus strand of NC_139045.1, from coordinate 2,125,834 downwards.
GGAAGAGAAGGTTTCTTTCTTGGTGTGAAAGAATACTTAATAAAAGAAAGGTTGTGGTCTGGTAAGCCTAAAATCTGACCTGAAGTTGAAAGATCAAGCTAAAGAAATGGGTAATGTGGCATTAACAACACAAGAGGTGATGGCCTGTTCATATTTATATATACATATTTATATATATATATATAAATGGTTTTCTGAAAATGTAGGCATTCACAAAACATGATGGTATTACATTAGTTGCCAATAATTGCAAATCTGTCAGCATACATTGGTTGGCATGCTTTGCCCTTTTGGGGTTATGGTACAAAAAGTCAGTGCTGATGAGACATATTTATGCCAGGAACTACAAGAAATTAATTTTCAACATTGATCAGTGGAATGCATCCAAGCTTATTTCAATAATGAAAAATGAAACCCTATACACTGCAGTATTAAAACTAGCAGTTTATACTTTCTGACAAAGCTACCTGCAACAGCCCAAGCTTGTTGAAAAATTCTGGGTCAAAATATGTGCATAGGTTTTAAAATCTAAAACATTTTGATAAAACAAGTAGTTCAGGAAAGAAACTCTTCAACAAACAAAGTTCTCAATGACCATAACATCAGTGTTTTATTTCTTTTCTGCAATAATGAACAGGATGATAGAAAATGTACTGCAGGAATCAGAGATTAGATTTGCCTCACTCTTTTGAATGGTATCTCTTCAGGTACCTTGATAAACAGCACACCAACTTGTGAAATCTAGCACAGTCATGGAAGCTGTCAATCCTGAATTGTACTAAGTCTTTGCAAGTAGGTGTAGTACCAACTATTGCTTTTCTATGGCATTAAATAAAAGCAAACCAAAGGAAGTGTGATATTTTTTGAAATTGAGACTTGAAGACAAGTTTTTGGGCCTAGGTGTTTGGAGTAATGCTTGTTGGTAGTGCTTCTTTTTAGAAGCTGACTAGAACATGAAATATAACCTTTCTTCTATCTCTTTTTCTGTCATTGTCTGTCTGTAGTGCAAACTACAGACAAATGTGTGCAAACAAGATACCTTTTTTTTTCTTTTTCTACCAAAAAGCATACCAAAAAAGACCACTTACTTTGTGAGATCTAGTGACTGCTGAGTCATCTCTTACCTGCCACCATCAGTCTCAAGCCAAAGCAAATAAGAAATATTACATCTTAAAAAACATTTTTCTCTATCCTTGGCATGATTTAAGGTACGCCATTTCACCATGAGATTTAACAATTAACTGTTGAGATTTTGGGGTATTGCATAACTTTTTAAAAACTAAAACCTCCAATTTTCTGGGGAGAAATAAGAACTCTCATTACATCATCATTATCATCATTATCAGTCAGCAAGCTGAAGCACCTTAAAGCATGTCAATTTTTAATCAGATTCCCCAGAGCATTGAAAATACTCCCTGAGTCCAGACTAACGAGGAGCAAAATTGAATATGTCACCTGAACATGCAGGTGAAGAGGAATGAAGTTTCCCATGACCCCAATAGCACTACATTGTCACTTACGAAGAAGTAAGAATATGTTTGGTTCCTAACTAGAACTGATGCATAAAAATCTAAGTGGCATTTAAAGAAATAAAAAGCAAAACCACAACCTGTGCATCTCTTGTCTCAAATTCTGTGACTAAATACAAAATGCTTCTTTATGAACAAACAGGCATCCAAAAACCTGAAGATTTGATGGGCATTTTATTTTCAGATCCTTTTTTATGATTATGTATCTTACAATTATACTGCTGACTGTTTGTATCTGTCAGCAAGATAGCAAAACCAGCACAGGTGTCAGCAGTCTGTGCCATCTGCCATATTCGATTGTGCACAGTGCTATTTAGAACAATGCTATCATCTTAATATTCCAGATACCTTAATGAGTTTCTCACTCTAATTAAATGTGCAACTTGCAGAGATCATTGGATGCCAGATTGCAGTGGCTGGGAAAAAAAGCTTTCATTGTTCAGAAGCAGCTTTACGGTGGTAGAGGCATATTTCAGTTTTTAGTACTTGGGATCACAAGCAAGGTAATATTTGATTTCAGATTTAGCATATTAATAAATACTTAAGGCTATAAAGCTATAGACAGAAGAGTAATTTCAAATAGAGTAATGCTTACAGATTGCGACAACGGATCAGGAAGAACCTGATGGCTAAAAGTGACAGTGCAAAAAGAATGACACCAATGCTGTTATGGTGCAATCTCAACTCCTGCACTTCTGAGCAGTGACTGTGGAGTGAGGAGGAGGATTCAAAAGTGTGAGGGCATAGGGAAAACTGATACCTAGCATCCATACTGTGGTGCATAGAAACAGCTCCTCTCAGTGAACAACAGGTAAACAAAAAAACACCTGTTTTAAAACCAGCTAAAAAGTCTTTGCTTCTTTCAATTGCCTTTAATTGTCTCTGACATTAACCAAAAATTAGCATCATGTTGTTGCTGTTAGGTGTTAGGTTCACTTATTTAGGTGTTAGGATCACTTACTCTACCCAAATCCAGGTGGGCAAACTTTAGGGAAAACATGATGAGGGAAAGTGAAAACAACATGAATGATTTTTGTCTTTTTTTTTTTTTTTAAACAGTTTCTTTTGGCTGGCTCTGTGCTCCACCTTGTTTTCCTTTTGCACTGCTCTTCTGTGCAGCAAATCAGATGATGGACTGCAGCAAAGATGGAGGCAATGAAGAATATTCTCAGAAACTCTTTAAAGTTAATGTCTCTGTTGTTAACTCCAGAAATACTGATTCTGGATTTTTCATTTATTGAGATAGCATAATTTAGCTACTTGAGAGTGCTAAACTGTATATGCAATATTTTTATTGCAATGATAAACTTGATAAAAATATACCTTGGGGAGGAGCGAAAAGGAAAGGGACAATAGTTTTTATTTATTTGTCTTGTATTTTCCTCTTCTGTCTGAATAATTGAATAACAACAGATCAGAGGTTATATTATTGCCTGAATTAAACTCCTAGGCCTGCCTATGCAGGGAATGGATTTTAGGGCATATTCCAGGTGAGGTAGTTAAGGCCAAGCTGTAAGTTCACGAACAACACTGTTGAGCAAAATATATATATATTTTTTCATGAGTTAAATTAATCATGGCCAAATAATTTTTACAGGTTGGAAGCTTTAATTAGATATCTTCCATGCATCGTATTTGTGGCCCGGTGTGTTGGGTTACCCATTTGATGAGCAAGATCCAATATGTACTTTTTCCCACGTGTCAACTGAAACACGTTTCTTTAAGATAGTCTTGTATTTGTAATCGTTGTGAGCAGGATACAAGAAAAATATATTTTAAAATGATTAATATGGTCAGAAGATGAATGAATTTCTCAGCAGGAAACAAGACAAAAATATTTTGTGCAGTGGGAAGCTTTGTGTGCAGAACTGCAGTGTGGACACTGTGCAGTGTTCAGACAGGTCTTTACGTTTGCTCTGTACAGCAGAAGAAAAATGCTAATTGCATGAAAGGGTCCCTGATTCACTTTCTAATTAGTTTCTCTTTTATTTCTGGCTGAGTGTCTTTACCTGAGAACCTGCAGATTGTATGCTCTTTGGACAGGACATGGCACATTAGTTTCTAGTCAGAAAATCCTCCTGGTCTTTTTGTAACCCTCACCCTTGCGTTTTTTTGACTGCTGAAACAAAATAAAGGAAAGGTGAATGGGAAATAAAGATAAGAATTGTCTTTTTGTCAGTATGACCTGCAATGAAATCCAACATCACATTACTAACTGTACTGAATCAGAGGAGATGTGACCAGATTTTACCTGCTGGGTCACAGATACACTGTATAAATATTTCCATAAGAAATGAAAATCTGGGCTGTAGGAGTCAATGTGTTTGAAGGCAATTAATGAAGACAAATGGTGATGTAGTAGATTTCATCTTAGTAAGACTTCTATCCTCAATACTGTTGGATTTGATTTTGCAATTCATTTTGGTGTTTTGTTTGCAGTTTACTTAACAATTTAGCCTAGGTAGGCTAAACTCTTGAAATAGTAATTATAACAATCAATTTCCAACAACAGGAATTTTAGTTTAATATTAGTTTAACTTCTTGAGTTAGGTGTTCAAGGCACGCTTGGGAGAATGATAGCATAGCTGTCATTTTCCACTCAGGCTTTTGGCTTTTGATCTTCTATATTTCAGTCTGAATTTACCCCAGAATTCTTTACTGTTAGGAATAGGAGCCATCTTCTTCGTCTCTTCTCAGAAATGTCACTCATCTTTTTTGCTGGTTCTTTTCCAAATGCATATGTCATTTCCACTGTACCTAAGGAGCATGCTAATGGCACAATATTAATATGCACCACCTTTCACTTTCTACAGATAGAAATAAGCTCTTGAGAAAGATCAGTTAGTGTTTTCACTCCACAGTTAATCTAACTTTCATTTGCAAGGAGGGGGGTGGAAGAAAAATCCCTTGTAAGGCTGTTTTATTTGTTTGTTTGTGTGTTAGAATGACGAGCATTGTGTGACAGTAGCATCTGAATTTTCCCTGATCTTTGCACCTGCATCAGGGTAAGGACTTGGATAAATCAAGGACCTCTGTGAATCAATTTACCCATCTGGAAAACACTCACAATAATCACTATAACTGGCTAACCAGCCTCTGTCAGTACAGAAAAACCTAGTGATTTAGTATTAGCAAAGACTGTTTCTAGCTCCAAGGAAAGCTGAAACAAGTATGCAGCATTAGTGTCATTTGCAGATCCTTGGTGAGAGAGGGGCTGCAAAGGAAAGGTATTTTCCTCGGAGCACTGAACACCTAGCAGCAGCTTCATTTGCATGGTTACTGGTTCCTTCCTGTACAAACACAGCTCTCCTCTTCATGCTAGCTCCTCTTCATGAGTTGGAAAAATGAACAAAACTTTTGCCCTCAGTCTGCAGAACATACTTAAATTATAAAGGCTCTTACCATTCTTGTCAAGTCTGTAATCTGCTGGTCGTTCATTAGTTCGTTACTTGTTGCCTTTATCCATGTGTGGACCCGAAATACAAAAGAGTGCGTAATACCTTGGCCTCAGTGCAGTGGGTGGGGAACCTCTTCAGGTAGGAAGATGAGCAGCACTATCCTTCTCACTGATTTTCTTTCAATGAACAGGTCATGGTTTTTAATTTAACACCTCTCCAGAAATAGAAAAAAGAAGTGAATTACTCCTGAAGTGGCTGGAGTCAATATAACAGCGTAACAGGTAACCTCATTACACAGAGTAGCATTGATCTTCACAAAATTTCTTGAGTTCATGGAAACAAAGCATGATTTACTTTGCCTGGCAAAAATGCTCCTTAATTACTGAGCCAGTTTTTATTTTTTTCCTAAAAGGAGGTGGAGGATACCAAGAGCCAGTCTTTGTTTTAAACCAGATTCTGTATGTAATGAATAACAAGCTGGTGCCAGAGAGAAACATAATGCAAACTGGTGGGAATTGCATTTAGGTTTATAGACAAGATTTTGGCTGATCAGTTTGGTTTGTTTTTAATTGTCATTACATTCCTATTATTAAAAAAAATCTAAGTACAAATTGTGGGAAAGGTGCAGTAAAATGTTCTAACCTGGAAAAAAAAAAGCCTTAAGTAGTGTAACTGCTGTTTCTTGTACATGCAGTGAAAGAAAACGTACACTTTATGTGTATGATAAATGACAGTTAATAGCACAACCTGCAGAACATAGAGAACAAAGGGTAGAATGAGTATTATGTATCCATCCATCATTTATTGTCCATTAAAATGTAGTGCTTGCAAATGTTTTGTGTGTATGAAAAACATTGTCTTTGATTGCAAGTAGGATGGAGTCTTTTCTTTTACTCAGGGGGAGACAAAGTTGAAATTGCAAAGCAAAAGAAATTACCTATAACCTACCAGAGGTGGGAAAAAATAAATAAATAAAAGAAGAAAAAAAATCCAAAGAACTATAGGGAGGTCAGTAGGTTTTTCACACTGAAGTAGTGGGACAAAAAAAAAAAAAAAAAAAAAAAAAAAAAAAAGACACAAACTGAAAACTTTCCAAAGTCCTTTGAAGAATGAAATAACTGCATCACTGTCAAGTTCATTGTTGCAAATATGTTTGTGTTGCAGAGTTGGAAAGGATTGATAAACCAGCACAAAAATAGTCCAGCCTGAGTCTTGTACAAGTTTGCATCACTGCGGGATGTGGTGGGTGAGTTGTTTAAAAAATTTACCTTTTTCAGCAGATAATAATGCAGCTCAAGTATTCAGACTTGCTAAGCTATGCTTATGGGGGAACGTGACAGGTTTTAAGGACAGCTTTTACCCCCAATCACACTGTGAGTCCAGGGGAAAGTTGTTTCTGCACCAAAGACTGTGATGAGGTTTGGCATATGCTTGGGATGTTCTCATTTGTACCTGTGTCATGGCAGCCTCCAAAACCTGTTATTGCCATCAGGCTTCCCTGTGAGATGCAGTATGTCGCAGGGGACTTCTTCAAGCTCTCCTGCTAAAATTGATCCACTGCACACATTTCTAAATTATTAACTGTCAGGACTGGAGCCTAGAGAAGTTTATTTCAGAAAACTTCACGCAGTTGGAGTATATGACAAACACCAATTATGTTCTGAAAAATTCCTCTGCATACTGAAGTAAGGCACCCTTGTTAATGAATTATTCTCTGTGCAGAAAGTGCAGTTATAGGAGCCATAACTTTGCTGGCTACCTGCACTGGATGAAGAGCAGGACCAGAAGAAATTATGAATCTCTGTATTCGTGTATGGGCAAAGACGGGTGGATCTTTGTGGGCTTGCATTTGTTTTGCCAGGGAATGAAACTGGCTGGTTTTAATGGACTTTGGGAGATGGGATAGATTAACCTTCAACTGGAACCAAAAGGTAACCACAGAACTAGTGCCACTCTGAGCTTTCTGTCTCTCACTACTAATTTTGCAGCTATGCATTTTCATTTTCTTGAACCAGATGGCTTCATGAAATCGGTTCCCATGTAGTTTGCAGGAAATAGTCCTATTTACTACTGCAGTCAGCAGTCTGCAGCCTTACCTGAGATTACTGAACTCTCATAAATTCACTGATCATATCGCCTTTTATTTATTTTTGTAATAGAGTTAATACTCTTGAACTCTGCAAAACTAGCTTTTCTTTAACTTCCCTAACATTTTTCTACTTTGGTATTTTCTGCTGAATACAGAAAAACTGTCCCTACTAGTTAGGGTACAGGATGTGTTGTTTGAACCTTGATAAACTATGAAGATATGAGTATGCTGTGAATGCATCACAGGATTTACAACACTGATAAAATGATTCTTGATGCACAGCTTACCATAGGATGATATTCAGTGAAATATTCATTGAAATACATTTTGAAAATTAACTTTAGACTTTCTCTTATCCACAAACTATATCACCAATCATTTTTGTACTTGTTCCCCTTCTGAATTCCTGTAATTTCCCTGAGGTTATTTTGCTTTTCTCTTCTCTTTTTAAGATTTTTCTTTTTTTCTTCTAACCTTTTTTTCAAACCTGCTTATAAAAAATGGTATTGATTATATCAGCCTTTCAAAAATATGACAGATCCTAAGTTAATTTGACAGAAGGAAATCTGTTCTTAAACTACAATTTGCACTGGGTAAAACCTGAATGTTTAAAAACTGTCTTAAGTTATGAGCTTAGTTTTTCTTTTATTGCAGTCAAAATAGTCAACTCTGTCACCAGTAGACGAATGTGAAAAAATGTCTTGTGTAAATTAGCTGATGTTTCCTTGCTGAGTCAACTTAAGAAAGGAGATATGCTTAGGATAGAAAGGTAAGTTACAAAACGAATGGTCAGAGGGTCTACACAGAGTAGAATCTAGATTAAACTACCGCTGCCTAATTCAGTCTCTGTTGTGTTTTAAGCTCTTCTGACTTGGTTTAATGTATAAATTTCCCAGTGTGCTTTACATGAAGACTATTCACAACCAACTGATTTCACCTATTTTCCTGCTTTAGGCCTCAAGACACTAGGCATTTTTGGCACAGCTTGCACTTCCATTGCAGCTGTGGGAAGGCTGGAGAATTGCCATTCAGGGATGGAACTAATATAGAAATTTCTTTACTCGATAACACAATTAGAACCAATTGTCATCACCTTTGGTCTTGCTCTGTGAAGGTAAAATGGCTTATAATATTAACAGGTTGCTGAAGCCCATTTAAACCTTCACTGAAGTAGCAACTGAAGTCCTCTGCAAAGCCACAGTGTCACCTTTGCTGTGTCCTTCCTTGGGCTGGTCTGGGTGGGTAATGTAGTCAGTGCTATCTGGCTGACCTGAAGGACTTCTTGTGACATACCTGCTATTGCCAGCTGCTGGAGCACATGTCATAGAAGTGTAGTACAGGGATTTCTTCTACTGTAAAACTTAACATACTGTACGTAGTAGCATCTGCCAGAAATGCAACACTATTGTTATTTTTCCCGTCATGTTATGGCAAATGAAAATATAAACAATTAGGTTACTGCATAATTCCTGCAGAGTCATTGAAGTCAGCCCAAAGTTACACCTAAAGCACATTCCTTTTCTACATAAAATATTTTCTGCATAATAATCTACATAAAACCTTTTCTACATAAATAAATTTATTTCCCACTAATTTTCCAACATTTATTTAAAGGTTAAGGGAAAAAAGTTTTATGTGATGGCCATTGACTTAAACAATAAGGAAACCAACCAAACTGCTTGCATCTTCTCTACTGTGTATTAGTGTCAGAGAAATCTGGGATATTTATGTATCCTTTTTAAAAAAAAAAAAAAAAAAAAAAAAGGATAGAAAATAAATATCAGCATTTTCTCTGTTACAGTTCAATCATAAGTTAGGCCCAGTGCCAACATCTTATTTTTGTTTGCCACACAAAAAAATCGTATGTGAAATAGGGAGCTTATTTCACAGCCTACAGCTGTTTCTCAACTCATTTATTGATTTCTAGAGTTAAAGGAGATGATAAATAATATTTCAGAAACAGAATATTTATATCTAAGGTGGCTTTATAATTAAAAGAACATTTTCTATGTTGATTTATACTGAAGTTTCTTGATTAATTCTTATGGAAAGTAGTATTGAGCTGTCATCTTAGCTTGATAAATCTAATTCTGATCTTTTATATCTATGAAGGCCCTACAGAACTAGTAACTTACAGAAGCTTGCAATAAAAAAAAAAGGCTCTCTGGCAAAGTGTCTTATTCCAATTATTTTCTGATGCATCTTTCTGTGTTCTTTCATGGTTGCCACATGAAATAGAAAGCTATTGCTCTTTTATTACTTTTATTAACTGTTACATCCATATTCATATTTCAAATACACTTTATGTAGTTAATCAATGGTGATATTTATTGCTGTCTTAGATATTGAAAAGAGGTGGAAAAAAACAAAGACCCTTTTTCAATACAACAAAGTACCTTCTTGAAATTGTTTGGCCTCTATCTGGTTGCATTTTGAAAGACATTACTATGCTTTTAATGATCAAGAAATTGTTTTACTACTCTAAAAAGCTAGATTCATCAGAAATCTAGTCTGAAACAGAATTTTCCATCTACTGTACTTCAGTTAGAAAGGGGGAGATTTACTTCAGCAAGAAAAAAAAAAATGTTCTTGACTCAGTGCCTACCACATTCAAGCCAGAGGACTCATTTTGCAGCCTGGGAAAGAGGTGAGAGGAAACAGCAGTTCTGTAACATTGCCTGTTGTTGGGAAAATAGAACACTACATGAAACAGTATAGGAAAATTCAGAACTACTATAACATAATTTAACTACAACAAAGCAAATGTAGAAGAAAAAAATATATATCTGTTCTGGCACATGGGGGAGAAGGCTGATGTGTGGTAATGATGCATGGCTCATGAAGCAGAGAGGAAGAAGAGGGAAGCAGAATTATGCTTTGGGTTAGAAAACTTGCAACTGGGGAAGATACTGTACTAGACTACAAGTGTGATGGACCTGGTGAAAAAAGACTTTATTCATCTGCTTTTCACTTTTTCCTTTATTCTTGGCTACATGGCTAGAACTCTCTCAGACAACTGTTCTCATCTCTGAGACCCGTTTCAACCCCCTTTCAGCCAAAAGTCATGTTGTCTTTCATTGTCAGCTGCAGAAATTCCTACTTTACCTATACATTAGGGTTTGAGCCAAATGGACAGGGAATTTGTTCTGAGATGGAAGGAGTGTTTCAAATGTCTGGTTAACTTCATTAGACAGTATAGAAGAAACAACCTTATTCCTTTTTTTAATGCTTTCTTTCAATAGGTAATGCATTTCCTATTTTGTAAAAACAAACAAACAAACAAACAAAAAACCACTAAAAGATAACCTTTTCACTTTGTGCGATTTTCACAAGAGCAATGTAAAATACTTCCTGAGACTGGACTGAGTGTTGAACTGGGAAAAATAAATTAGTGCTGTATTTTACAAGATTAGTGTGAGCACAGATTTTAATACATAGCAATGCCATAGTGCATGATGTTTAGTTTTACCTTAGCCTTTGCTGTTATATAGTCTGATTTATAAACTTAAAAAAAAAAAATAAAAAAATGGGGGTGGGGGCAGACCACCACAGCTGCCTTGTTTTAAAAAGCATGTTCTTACTTTTGACAGTTGATCAATAAGAAACAAACAAAAAGTAATAACGCACGACTTGAGAAATATTGTTTTTATTCTTAGCCTGAAGCTAGGGCTTGCCAATACATTAAGATCAATCAATCTTCTCCCCTCAGACTGAGCTTGCATCCAAATCACCAAATCTGTAAAACATGGAGTCATTTAGATTTGAAAAGACCCTTAAGATCATCAAGTCCAACTGCCACAAATGTACTATATGCAGAACATTCTGCTGTTTGCTGGTGGTATATGAGGTCAGGATGGAAGACAACATTGTTTTCTGGATTTCCTAAAAATGCAGAAGGGCAAAAGGAGAGAAAATCTGCCCTAAAGATCAGAAATATCCAAGTGAGGCCATCCTTTTTTATGATAAGGAAATTGGAAGTACTCTGTATGCACTCCAGTTGATTCAGCTCAATACTAAATCTTCTCACGCAGAGACAGAATGATGAACAAACAAGCAAGCACCCTAAATCCTGCTCAGAGTGATTCTGCTACATGGAAAATGATTATCAATTCAGCGTTATGAAGAGGAATCTTTGATACAGAATCGTTCACTTTTCATATGGAATAAGGGAACAGAAACATTGTTTTTTGAGGGGTCTTTTTTTTTTTTTTTTCTTTGTTAAAGGTGGGGGTCTTTTTTTTTTTTTTTTCTTTGTTAAAGGACAGGGAGGAGAGGCAACAAAACTTCTAAACTGATGTTTGGTAACAGTAAACAAGTTGTGCAGGCAGCATACTGCACACAGCTTTCCCTGGGTAGCTGGTAATGACTGGTTTTCATGGCCTTAAAAGCTATTATTTTGCTTTCTATGCATAGTCTCACTCCTGTTACTAATCTCAGTTGCTAAAATTAATTAGGGTATAAGCACACCTAGAAAGCCTGTAAAACTACATTTATGTCTATGACATAAAGCAGAACATTTGGTAATGTTAATTGAAATGATAAAAAGGTTTGCAAGACATCAAGAACCCTTCACGTTAGTCCTCTTTACCTTGGCTTAATGACACAGTAAATGCTTTCTTTTCTGGATATGATTATAGTTTTAAACAATATAAAGTGAGCAAATTCCATTATTTTATGTCAAGGAACCCTCCAGAGAAGATAAAAGTGCAGTTAATAAATAAGATTACTTTCCAATGGCAATTGCTCCGTAATAGAAAATTCACTTTCTAACCCTCTTCTCTAGGATGCTAATCAGTTAATCAGTTCAGTCCCATCTTAGTTCCTGGCAGCAGTTTTTCTCCCATTGGGACAAAAGTGAATGCACGGTTTCTGTTGAGGCAAAGGAAGAAAGGAAGTAAGCAATAAAACTGCCTTATTTCATTTGGAAGTGATTGTTTTAGGCAATTATGCACCTGCAGCACTGATCCCCTTAACAAGCAGCATAAATAGCCTACAGTAAGTCTATTAAGCCCCCTTTTTTTCTTCCTGTAAAGGAAGCTGAAATACTATACGTGCACATACCAGGGCAGGAAGTAATTTCCATCTTCATGGGCACAATTCCAATACACCTCTGTCTTTGTTTAAGTATGAATTTCTTACATGTTCCAGTGTCATGCACCATTAATCACTCCTAAATCATTATACCCTTAGGATTGTTGACAAAATTCAGAGGTCTTTTCTTTCATACAAAATCCTCTATTTCATTGATAATTTAGTAGTTAGTGCTCAACAAAATAACGATGTGGTATTTTTCTGTTTCTCTATCATGCATGCCTTATATTTTTTCTCTTTAGAAGATATATTTTACAGTAACCAGGATGCACTTCCCTTGGAATGAATATTCAATGTATAATGCTTTATCTTCTATGGCATAAGAATATCCTATTAACACTAATTTTCTGATATTAGTGTTGACATCTACTTAAAGTAATTCAAATTTTCAAATTGTTATTGTGAAATTTAAGCACTTTGGCTTATGAAAATGTGTAATGTGTATGAAAAGTATGCCCTCCTCCCCACCCATCTGTAAAATTAAGTACTTTTTTATGAACTGTTTTTATCTTATTTTCTTCTTAGCTATGTGATACTCTTTGAGTTAGTTTCAAAGCAGACTTGATCTGACATTCAGGCATATCTGTAGCTGGAATTATTACTTCCCAGCTTTTTCTTTTCCCCTTTTTGCCCAAGATTAAATGTATTAAGCAAAGGAGATTATTTATGTTAGACCAGAAAGATTTATTTGGAAAAAAATAAAATCATACTTCAGAAGACTGTCTGTGAGAGAAGATGACTAAGGGAACAGCAGTTAGTGAAATTTCATTATTAGGAACAGAATTGGGTTACTTCCACTTTATATTGCTACAGTGATTGATCTAAATAGAAAAGATCTCCCCCTCCCCTCAGCTTATTCAGAAAATATTTTCAAGATCTTACCCCAGGGAGGATAAACCATGGAAGGTGTATCCTCTGGATATTAGAGGCTAATGTTCTGTCAGTATTTTAAGAAGACAGATAGTATGAAATGGGTAATGACAGCATAGCTGGCATAATGATAATCCAAGTGAATCAATCACGGGGAAAAAAAATAAAAAATTACTGGAATCAGTTACTAAAGAATTAAAAGACAACATGACTGTTAGTGAGTAATTTCATATTGTAGAACATACAGGTTGTCAAAGGAGTTTGATGGTTTGGCCATCACCAACGTAGCTGGTAACTGCAGTGCATTATGTTTAGATTTCTGTCGAGTCTTCAGCTTAGTATTACCATAAATTCTTTTAAAGTAGAAGCTAACCAAGCTACATACTGAATAGATTAAACAAGATTAAAAGAAAATTGTGCCATTAATTACCAGGGCAATTCACCAGCAAGTGGAGGGAATTTATGCAGTTTTGAAAAGATCTGTCCAGGATTTACCACCATAATTCACTGTCTTTGTGACTGACTGGGAGACCACCTGGCTAGGTAACAGCTCTTTCTGTGGCTGCTGATGACTCCTTCCCTTTCATAGACTGACATTTAAGTGTGTCTATTTAGAATGAATGAATGCATAAAAAAAAAAAAAAAAAAAAAAAAAAAAGATCTCTAAAACTGTATTTATGAAACATTCAGAATAATTACTGTGTTTTTATACTAATAGTTGCTGTAGAGCACAAATCAGCCTGCCAATTTTGATAACTTGGCTTAAATTCCACAAACAGCTTGCATTGACATTTTTGGATCTGTTGGGGCTTTTATGAACTTTGTTCTTTTGCTTTTGTTTCTGATTTTACAAGCTGATGCACTCTTTCCTGATGACAGGTGTCACTATCATTAGAGTATAGATCCTTACCCTGTCAAATCACTTACTTTTGTGTGTGTTTGCGTGTGCCTGGTCAGAGCATGTTAAACCTCTTTCTGGGAGTATATGTGCAAATGAGGGATTAGAGGACAAGAGCTGGTCTTGCTGCCTCTGGAAAACCTGATCGGGGTATGTACAGAGCTACATGGCTGACAGAAGAGAGCATCCTGGTCATCTCAGGGATGGTGAGGCTCCGTTTAGTAGTTTTGGAGCCAACTGAATTGCAAATAGTGATGTTGCAAGCTAAAGTCACACGTCTCCTCCTTTTTGGAGACCAGCTTGTTGTGGTGATTGTTTGACAGGGAGCTGGGGGTACAGGTACGATATCACAGCCTGAAGCAGATGCCACCTGTTGGGCCCCAGCATACCAATACATCTTTTTGCCCAATGAACAACGGAAAATTATCCAACAATGTTCCTAATAAGTGTTAAGTATCCCCTTGCTCAGCATGAACTCAGAACCCATGTATTGATTACTGTCATGTATTACTGAACTGTTTTAGACAAATGGTGACAGGCATTGATGAGGGGATTGTCATGTATCTATTTTATCATCGGACTAATAGCTAACGCTCACTCGGGTTTATTGGTTTCATCATGTGTTACAAAATCATGCACACACAGCCTATTCTTCTGTTTCAATCACATACATGCCTCTTCTGTCTCCAAAACTACTTAGCTGGTGTTAAATAAGCTTTAGAGTTTGAAATAAAAGTTTACCTGCTGGCAAGAATACAAGGGGTTTTGCAATTAAGAAAAAAAAAAAAAAAAGTCTACTAGCAGTTATTTAGAGGTGCTTGCCATACGGTAGAGAATAAAATCTATTCTTTTTCCTACAAAAATTTGCTGTGATTTTGTTAATTTTAATATATAAATACAAAAAAAAAAAAAATCACCTTAATCTAGATATTGAAACTCCAAATTCAGTGAAATACTGCACATGACCTTCCTGTACTTCTTAAAGTATTTCTTAAATTCGGCAAATGCAGAGATCCCCAAGCTGTCTGGAGTGGTTTTCTCAAGTAGCTTCCAAGGCATTAAGAGAGGTCCAAGCTTGCAGAGCAAATTGTTCTTTAATGCTGTGATTAGGGATCCCTTGGCATCTCTGTATCCATTTTCCTAATCAGCTGACTCTTTCCACCTGATGTTACAAAGCTTATTTCAAACTGAAGTCTGGTTTTCTTTGCAATCTTCACAACAGCATCATGTGTCTGCATTTCACACAGGGTCCAGGTCCTCTGTGCTGTGGTGGTGGAAAAGGTAAGTGCTAATACACTATTTCATTTTTGGTTTCACAAGCTGTTCTTACAGGCAGTTTGTATAACTTCTGTGCATATTCTCACTGTGATAACTTCATTTGCGATCCCATCTCAGCATGCCTAATACTTCAGATCTCTGTGACTAAGTCATTTCTCCTGTGAAGAGCTGAGACTGCCTAGAAGTGGAGTTATAGAGTGCCAGGAGATTTCTTTACCATTGTGTTTATTTAATTTACACATAAATGCCCCCAAAACAATCTGTTCTTTCCAGCCAAGTATTCAGCACTGTATTTTCAAAGACTTTCTGAACTTTTGGGTAGACCTGTGCGGTGTCAAGAGTTGGACTTGATGATCCTTAAGGGTCCCTTCCAACTCAGGATATTCTATGATTCTATGATTCTACTATTAGCTGCATGCATTATTATGAACTGCTTGCCATTTTCCTGTCTCTAAGTTATGTATGCAGCAATATCTGGACGCATCTGTAGAATGATCAAGGGCAGTGACTTCTGATGAAGTAGAAGATGCATCTATAAGATCATCCACAATGATGTTCTTTGCAAGACTGAGTACAGAAATCAGTAAAAACCTCTTTGAGCAAGAAAGCACCTCTTTGTAGTCAACAACAGTGTCATTATATTGTCTTTTTTTTTTTTTTTTTTTTTTTTTTTTTTCAGATGAGAACCCACTGTATTGATTTGAAACAAATGTTTTCAATTAAGTCAAAGCATTTTTCTTTCACTTCCCACTTTCCCTGAAGTTAAACTGATTGGTATGACACATCATTACTTTTATTAGCAGATCGTAAAACATTAACTCTCTCAAAGGAAAAACTGCCTCCTTCACACAGGCACTTCTGAAGTGCCCTATAAACAGAGTGGAGCCAGGAGTCTTCATCACTATTAAAATTTCTCTGCTTGAAGAACAAGAAAAAAATGATCCTAAGTAAGGTGGACAATTAACTATCCCCTCATTTGAAGCTGTAGTCATATAAGGAATATACTGCAGTATGCTTTTGATTCCAACCTATATCAGCTTTTGTGAACTAATTCCCAGGTCAGTTAGGCATTCAGGCATAGAGAATAAAATGTAACTACTATTATATGTGAGATCCAACCAATTATACAAAAATGTGAACAAAAGCAGCACAAGAACACAAAAGTGTTCAAGCATCCATTATAAACAGTTCCAATTTTCCTTTTTAAATGTCAAGTACAAAATATATATTTTAGATGCAAATAGCACTGGAGAGTTGTTGCTAATATACTCCTGAAATTACATTTTCTTAGCATGACCTTTCTTGCTAACAATAACTTACATTTTAATTAAACCTGTGGCCATTTTCATTTCATGCCAAATATCCATCCCCATACCATAAATTACTGAACTTGCATGTCAAGAAAGTTTAAAGGTCATAAGCTTAAATACATACTTGAGTTAAACTTTTAAAATAATAACTAAAAAATACACTTCTGTGCTATCCCTACTGTCTGTTGAAACAAAAATTTTTTTTGTAGGCTTAAAAAAATCTTTCACCAAATTTTACATGTCAGAATGGCAATGAAGTAGTAGTATTTGGCAAGGCTTTAAATTCAGCAAAGTAATCCTTGCTTTTTTTGTTTGTTTGTTTGTTTTGTTTTGTTTTTGTGTGCGTTTTTTTTTTTTTTTTTTTGTTACCTATTGGTCTAGTGCTCTGTCTAGGTAATGAAGTAGTGTATTTAGACTTGCTTCTGCAGGAGTGATGGCTCTGCATTTAAAACTGGGAGGGCTGGGAGGGGGCAGGTTACATTCAAGTGTAAGAGTTTGCAAACTGGGGAGAAGTTGACTGGTACTTTTGAGGTATACAACCTTATTCAGCTGGAAATGAAACACTAAGCTGTCAGGAAATTCAGTCATCTTCATGCATAGATGCTACTTTTACTGTTGAATGGTCTTGTTGAGATGCATCCTGGGTGTGAGTGAAGGAGAGAGACCCAGAAGGGGTGTAATGAGAACCTGCCCCAGCTCCCTGTCCCCAGGCACACACACACTCTTTGCTTGCATGCTGCCACAGATGTGCTATCAGTTACTGCTGCAACTTTAACAAATAAGCTTCTCTGAGCCCTAGGAAACCCTGACATCAAAGCTTGCTTGGTTTTCTCTGCAGGTTTCTGTCTTGCTCCTATTTATATTTTTTTATTATGCATTCTTAATTCTTTCCCTAGCCCTGAGCTTAGCAGTAGAATATTTATAATTCAGCTGCCTGTGGAGCATAAGAAACGAAGATGTATTTTAGAATTAGGTCTTGGCAGCTCAGCCTTCCTCCTGGAACCTGCAGTGTTTCTTAAAGGATGTGTAATCCTTCAGGTTAGCTCCTGAGGATCAGACAGGCAGCTTGGATCTTGCATTTGGTGTTGAAACAGTCCCAGACTCTGAAGCAGACCAGAGCTAGAAACTCTGGTTTAAGCTTTCCGCTAGTTGACTTCTAGGTTTGAGAGAGAGGCGAGCTGTAAGTTCTGTGTAGGTGTTCACACAATCATGGGAAGAAAATATATTTAGGTCTGGCTCCAAAGAGCCACAAAATTATACAGGCCTAGACATTTGCTGGGTTGGTTACAGTGCATTTGGGAGCTGTTTGGAAAGGACTTTTTGACACTGACCTCTGAGATCAGAAGAGACTGTAGGGGAGAAAGAATGAATTCCTGGAGGCAGAGGATTTTTGTCTTCATTGTTTATTGGCCTTTTAATAGCACATTGACAGTGATGGTTGTCTTTCTCCAGTTCCTGTTTGCTTGTGTAGTGTAATGGGAAATCAAGAAAGTAGTAGAAATAATCTGTCATGTCTTAAAAGAATAACTGTCATCTTCAAAGTTTAAGACAACCATGAGGCTTGCATGGAGTGATTTTTTTTCAAGTTTCAAACAAGTGTATGATATGGGTGAGTTTGATTCCTTCTTACAGTGTCTTGAGTATTAGAAGTGTAATTTGATATATATACTTTATATCTCTGACTTCCGTGATAGATAGCCTTAGGGCAAGTGATTTTACAATATGATTTCCTGCTCTGTCTTCAAGATGCTGCATTCAAAACTGCACTTACAACTCTTGTCCTAAAGATGTTGAAGAAGTGCTTTTTGTGAGGGAAATGTCTTAATGAAACATTAGTACCAGAAGGTGCAGTATTTTCCTGTGATAATGGGAACATTTTTGAGGAATCATGAGGAAGTCATTCCAGGAAGTCATTCCTTTAAATATTCTTAAATATTTAAATATTCTTAAAAGAAAATGAAAACAAAAAATCTATAACAGATTTTATTTTTTTTCTTTTGGTCAGACATCAGATATGTGTGTTTGTTCCTGACAGCTTGGTTTTTATATATATTATACTATATATTTACATATATATATTATATAATAACAACAAAATATAGACAAAAGTAAACAGAGAAAAAGCAGAGATGTGGGTACAGCTATTCCTTAACTACCATAAGGGAATCATCAGCCAGGGGAAGAAGATATGCAATGAAGTGTATACTGCTAAGCTATGGATAACTAGAAGCAATTTTTGATCAGACTGAATGCTTGCTTCACATTAGTGTATCTCTGAATAAAATAAGAAACAGCCCCATGGCATTGTTTTTATAAAAAGGAAAATATGGAGGGGGAGGGGGAAGCCAAGAGCATTATCCTGAAGTTGCAGCCAGCCATGTGAACAGAAGCCTAACAGTTTAATGAAGTTAGTTTGTGGGCTGTGTTTTGATTCTCATGTGCTGCCAAGGAGGACTCCCATAACTTGCCCTTGCTTGGCCAGCTGGCAACTTCTCAAGAGAAGTTTGGCCTTGACAAACTTCTGGTGCATCTTTTCAGACTTCTGCAGTGGCACACAGGGATCAACACCTGCAGAAGGTGAAATTTAAGACAAATTCCTGAAAAGTTCTGAAAGTTGTTGGTGAGCGTAGAGCTGTCAGGAGAGCTGAACTTTCCTAGATGTCAGTGTGCTTAGGACAAAGCAGCAGCTGGGGCTGTTTCTTTGTTCCCAGATGAGGCACCTACTTCATAAGATTTTTATGAATATGAAATGAAGAAGAAGGAAAAGGAGTGACTTGGATTCTCCTCTGTTGAAAGGTAAATCTAGAGTAAATCTCAGCCAGTGGAGCATCCCATGTAAGCACTCCTTCTAAAGAATAATGTCAGTTTAGTAATGTGAGATGCCTCCACTGATCTAAAGCCTCTGAGTGGTCTGCAGCTAGAACCCTATAAAACGTTCACTTAGGTAAGTGAAAATTTGCCTTGCACTAAATGGCTGAGCTAATTAGATCTTGAAAGGTGCATTTAACCTTTTCACCGTATTGGAAAGAGTGAGGATTTGAATCTCCATTACAGCATGCCAGCTTCATGCTGTTGTAAATGCCACTACTTTCATTTAGATACTCTGATGTGGTATAACAGAGAAACAAAGGAGAAAAGGTGGGACAGGGAAGGAGAGGCTTCCAAAAACGTTTCCTTGAATCTTGCATTTCATATCAGGAGAATATCTTAGTCTGGGAGCTCCATGCTGTATTTCACCATCTTGTGTACTGTGTCCTCTTCCAATCATGCTCAAGGAAAAAATAATTAGTAATTGTGAATATAGCAAGACTGTACCATTAGCATCTAGTGGTATGAAACAAAAAAGTCACCTTGTATATCTTCTGATTGCAACAACTACAAAAAGATTGTGGAGGTCAAACTGCCTATGTGTCATTAGAAATTAAGTATCTTTAACAGGAGCAATGAAGAAAATAATGTATGTGATATTCTGTATGTGATATTCTACTGCCTTTGTTCACAACCGTTTGTGTGGTGCTGTGAGACTGTGCTGGGTCCCTTTCCCATCTTGGCTAGAGAGGGGACAGGTTGACTAAAGCAGTTGCTCTGGACAATGTCCATAGGCTTTCTGAAAGAGCAAGAGATATGCAGCTCTAAGAATTGCCAGTGCCAGATGGTTTGAAAAGGTAACTAACCAACTTTACAAACACTGAGTTGCTGAAGCAACTAAGTAGGATTCTTATAATTAACTATAGGCTGTTTTGTACATTTTGGCTATTATTTCAAATGTGAAACTTGTTTATTATTGACAATTCTGTAGGGATAGAACCAATTCTGAATAGCCTAAAAGACTAGGAACTCCATTTTCTTCTGGTTAAAATGCTCTTTGAAAGGAGCAGGTGGAAAATTTTCAGAGTATTTAGAATATAAACACAACTCTCTGTGGAACTGATGAATCTGAAGGACATAATTTTAAGTGCACAAAGACAACTTTCATGTTAGTCTTAGGCTACAAGAAATCATTTTCCATGTTTTCCCAAACCCATAAATATTTTAAATATACATAACACATTCACTTGCCAAATCATTCATAATCCATTGGAATCTAACGGAACTAGAAAGATCAGTTCAATTACCATCTACCACCAATGCCTCAGAGATCAGTCATGGGGTCAAAACTTCAGGTCCTATGGTTTCCAAATGTGTGATTTCATATTTTCCTAGTGCTTCCAGCCTTCTTGCTGGAGAAAAGTGATAAACGTAGATTAAGTGTGGGACTTCCAGATTGTTGATTCTTGGTACATGTGGACTGCCAGTACTCCCCAAGTACTTAGGCTTTAGAAAGCCCAAGTAGGCTGTCGGGGGCTGGAGCTCATGTTGTACCTGAGGGATTTCAGGAATGGTGGCATGATTAATGGCCCTGGACCAATATAGTCAGGCAGAGAAAACTCTCCAGACACTCTACCTGACACAGCTGTCCATGAATTCTTGGCCATCTTGTAGCCATCTGCCCTTGAGCTTCCAGGCAGAAAGTTACTGTTCGGAAAATGTATTTCTCAAAGCAATTATGAAAAAGCTGTCATTGCTGCACAAGGATTTCAGAATCGTGGAAGAATCCCAGGTCACAAGAAATGACATGGTGTGCAGACTTTATAAAATGTAGGTGAAGCAAAGTGGAGAAAAGATTTCCCATAAGAGAATGCAATAGAGAACTCAGCTGTTGTTTGATAAAGCAGGGGTTAACACACTTCCCTGGATATAGAAACAAAAAAATCATGCACTGCAGTGTCTTCTCTACATTTTTTTTTTTCTTCTGTTTCATAAATGAAGTGATTAAAATGCCAGTAAAGTCCAGTGGGCATCTAATCTTGTAACCTTACTCCAACAGGAATTAAAGCCCAATGCTTCTTAGCAACGTGAAGTTTATAATGTATGCAAAAAACATTTGCAGCACATGGGAAATGTGTCCTATCTCTGATTGCAATCGTTCTTTTAGCATGGTAACCTTTTTCAGGCAAGAATATCTGCAAGTCTCTTGAAGCGTAGGGTACATTTATGGATCTACATAAATGCATAATAATAATAGTCAGTGCCCTTAGCCATGAGATTTGATAGACCTTATAATTTAATCTTAAGAAGTGCAGTGTGTCTGCAGATAGTACTTTTTAATATTCAAAATCCTACTACTTGCCACAAAATATAATGCTGCAGTAGTTTTAGTATCCTTCAAATGTAGAAACAAGGCAAGAGTCACCTTTCCATGCAAATAAATACTTTAGCTGTAATAAAATGAAGTATAAAGAGAAATAAGGGCAACTGCAGTTTTATGCCATTGCAAAAAGCCTAGCCTGGCCACAGCTCCAGGCATATTTAATCTTTTGGAGAATGGAAAGTGTTTGGTCTGCTAGGAAAAGTTGAATATAATTATTTCAGTACATTATTTCTGATGTTCTAGGTGTCTTTTAGACCCATATTTTAGTGACTGACGCACATTTTGCTTAAGATTTTTTCTTTGCATCATACCCCTACCTTCTGTTTCTTGTGCAAACATCAAATATACACTCAAAAAGAGAATGATAGTGGAAGACCTAGCTTCAGAGTAGTCACAATTTGGTGGGAGTAGAACATTTTTTATTTATGTGGAAACATTTAAACATATATTTGCAAAATTTACAGTTGATTCTTGTATATGCCAGTTTTTCTTCCCATAATGAAACTAATGCTTGAAATTAAGGTTTTTCAAGAATGGTGAAATTAGATTTCAAAAATCTTGTAAAATTACTCAGTGATGTTATTAAAGGGGAGACATTTTAACAGCGACTTTCAAGAGATTCTGCTCTTTTGGGCATTTCAGTGGTAATGCCTTCCATTTTACTGTGTGCAGAAATTCAGTGCTTGTGCATTTGAACAAACATTTTTTTTGTGCATTTGAACAAACATTTTACTGTGTGCAGAAATTCAGTGCTTGTGCATTTGAACAAACATTTGAACAAACATTTCTGCATATTAAATGGGTGATAGGTAATTTACTGTTCTGTAAATGCATTAGTATGGCCTCTTATTTATGCAGAAAATAGAAGATGACTAGGCAGCTTAGATTTTTATACAGAAATGATAAGGGAAAGGAGTCCTTTCTTTTCTACCAAGATAGTAATTGTGCTATATTTCTCCTTATTTATATATATAAAATAAACTAAATCACACTGTAGGTATTAATATTTCTTGCCTCACACACTTCAGCATTTTCTTAGCTTTAAATGTAGAAATAATTCCATTGGTTTCAATAGCACTGCTGTAGTGTTTCGAGTTATGTACATGCAGAAGTTCTTCCCTAAATCAGAGCCAGAAATACTGATAAGATGGGTGTGATGTAGTTTGAGGAGACGTATCTAAGACTGATAACTATTTTAATTCTTCCTGATTTCCCTAGCATATTTCTCTGTAAAATTCATGTTACAAGTCAGACTTGAAACATGTAACTGCTAAGGAGTTTTAGCCTAACAGTTATTTACTGGCAAACCAACAAAGATCATAAAATATATTGAGATAAGAAGGTTGCATCCCTAAGTCTTTGTGTTAAAACAAACAAATGTATTTTGTATGTCATTGATACAATATTTAGGAAAATATGTGAAGCTGAAGTCCAGAGCACAAGAAGATCCTAAGTATATGTTTACAGCAAGCTTAAGGAAACCTATTCAAAACTGAATATCCTTTTCCTTTCAGTATGACAATGATAATGTCTGAGTTTTCAATTTTCTGAATTGCAGAGGCAATTCAGTGAAAATATTATCTTGTATTTCAGTCATCTGTTCATGGATGTAAAGAGTCAAAAGAGTTCTTAATCTTGCTTTTGTGAGCTCTCCTCCTCTAAGATCATTAATAGTTTATGTTAATGTATTTTTAAAAGTGAATTTCCTCTTTGATCTAAAGCTTATTTATGGCTATATTTAGCAAACACATTTCCTTTCTAAGTTGTTTTCCCACCTAACGCACAGGAAGAATGAGATGATGTAAAGAAGAACCACAGGTCAGACATAGTAAAGGCAGCTAGCATTGAACACTTTGGATTAGATCAGCCATCATCTCAGTTATTCAATGGCATCTTCCATGTCTGATTTCACAGAACATTGTTACATAAAATTTTATAATGCTTCTGAAATGGGTCTTCAGATTCAAAGGTTTTCTGATTACTCAAAAGCTGAGGCTGAAGGACAAAAGAAAAAGAAAAAAAAAGGCAGCACTGCAATTCATTCTCAAAACCTGCTGGCTTCACATCTCTTTAGCTCAGTGGTGAAAATGGAATGATCGATATGCAGAATGGAAATGGGTGACAAATATCAACTGACATAGACACAAACTGAGTCTTCTCACCCATGTAAACTTCCAATTTGATAGCACAATGCTATAGAAGATCTCGTTAGTGTGCACTTGCATGGAACAGAAAGGGGAGTCATTTGAATAACAATAGCATTTTATTAAGCAAGTCAACCTTGTCACAGCCAAGTAATATTGGGTGTCCGAGAAACTGTGCAGAAAGATGCAGTTCTGAGATGATATTACATTAAGGCAGAGCACTGCTTTTGGATCAGCTCTCATTACCTGGAAAGAGGTCAGTAGCGCTTGTACAGTCTTGGGTGGGAAATGTTACTGAGCATTCTTACTCATGTAAGACTGTTTTTATGAAAATTAGCCCTGTCCTCTCCCCCAGTAAATCCCAGATTTGTGACACTGATTTTCAGTTGTTTCATATAATGTTTGTAATATGACCTGTTTTAATAGTCTTGATTCCCTGCTCCAGTGACCCTGAGTTTCTCACATTTGGTTAGTTAGTTATAAGCAATCATGTTAATGTTACGTTCAAGAAAGCTGAATAGCAAAGGGGAGAACTAAAACACTGGTAGGAAAGGTGGTTCTGCATTTTCTGTTCCAATGTGGAAATTGAAAACAATTTCATTTCTCTTGATACCAGTTTTTGTCTGCAGGGGATTTAAATTCACAGTTCCTGTCATTAACAAAGAACATTGGCATTTCTGTCCATATCGGAGTAATCATCTCCAGACTGATTAGAGTACTTCCTCAAGAAATGATAGATTTCAAGTCCAAAGTTGGTGATAAGACCCAAGCCATGTCTCCTACATTCTAGGCAAGTTATCCTAGATTATTGGCTAGATGGTGGTGTGTTCTGTGAGAATGCAGTCTCTGAATAAATACATTCAAATCAGTCCTGGAAGAGATATAGGATGGGATGTGCCAAATCTGAGTGTCTCATTAGGAAAGAAGTATGTGGCAGGTAACAAAGATCATGGCATTGCCAAGATTGAGAGGTTATATGTAGAGAAATAACTTCCATGTCCTCAGAGAATGTAAGGTACTGTTGTTTAAGAGGATCTATGATGACGCTCCTCTTGCTAAATCTATAGATAAGACTCTACCTAGCAACTTAGATTTTCCATCTTTTTGCATATCTGCAAGGCTAGTAATTCAGTTAGGGGAACAAAGATTTGCCGAAGACATTTTTGCTATAGTAATTAAAACTGTTTCTGTTACAATTAGGGATGCGAAATGTTTACAAATGTCCAAGGGCTAAAAGGAGCCCTGAGTAATTATTATAACTGTACAAGAACTGCTTATAATTGCTGGACTTCCCAGAAATTATTTTCAGAGGAAATCTGTGTAGCCAATTGCATTACTACCTCCTCAGATCAATATTATATTATTCCCAGTGCACGGATATCCACAGGGCAAAGCAGCAAACTATTAGCATTTCATTAACAATACACCACACCACAAGACTATTAGTCAAATGATCGATGACCCAGCCAGGACGTATCTCCAAACGGTTATGAAGAAATAGTAATCTCCTCTTGTTCTTCTTTTCTTTCTGCACTGCTTTTCTTTCAAAAAAAGTTTCAAAAAATTGCTGTGATTTTTCAGATTTCCATATGTTAAACTCTTCTAATGGAATGTAGATGCAAGAGGACATCAACAGTGCAGTCGTTTCCAGTGCATTTTTCCAATATGTTTTAAATCTAATATAGAAAAACAAAACAAAACAAAACAAAAACAAAACAAAACAAAACAAAAAAACAAAAACAACAACAACAACAACAACAAAAACAACACTTTCATTTTGTATCCAGACCAATTCTTATTTTTCTTTCTTCCAAGATAAAATTGTTTCTAATTAGTAGCAGGTTTCTAGGTGAAATATTTTGTCTTCACAACTCAGGCTCCATTTAAATTCAGATTAAAGTGTAGCATCTTACTGAAAACCCAGTCGCTTGTGTGTCTGTAACATACAAAGAGAGGAAATCATAATATCAGTAATGTGACCTCACTGTAATAACTCAGAGATAGAGCCACTTATTTAATATGTATACATATAAATATACATATTTATAGTATATTATAAGTAATATATATAATATACATAAATAATATATTTAGTATATATAATACATTAACATCTCATTATTTAATGAATATAGATGATCAGAAAATCCATCAGCCTGTTAAAGCCAAAAGAAAACAAGCAAGCAAACATATAATGTTAAAATATAATATATATATAACATATTATATATATATATTATATATTTTATATATATATAACATATTATATTTATATTATATAAATATAATATATATATAACATATAATGTTAGCATATAATGTTAAATTAAAATTAAAATTTAAAATTTAAAATTGACAAAATTAAAAACCTAACATTTTGTTCCTATGCCCAGTTTAAACATTTCCTAAATTTTCAGTTTTAGCTTGGAAAGACCATGAGCATAAACAGTACTTCCTATTGGCTCAAGAGAGGCATTCAAGATCTGAGGATTTAAATTTTAGGCTTCTATCTTTCTAAAGTCCAAGGAACATGGAAAACACAAATAGGATGAAGATTTTTGATCTGTTTTACAGAGGAAATAATTTATTGAAAACCAAATCTGAATTTAAATGAATATGCTCTTGAAAAATTTAGTTGTTTGCAAAGCTATCCAGAAGAATGTTGTCATT
Organism: Aythya marila; assembly: GCF_965140915.1. NCBI lineage: Eukaryota > Metazoa > Chordata > Aves > Anseriformes > Anatidae > Aythya > Aythya marila. The sequence continues at coordinate 2,099,366 of NC_139045.1, read as the reverse complement.
CAGATCATTCAGCTTCTTTGGATATCTTATGAGCTTGCCCAGATATCTGTGTTTAGGTCCCAAAGTGCATATTCATAATAGTCCCTATGTTATCAGCATATCTTTGGGGTTTTGGTTACTGAATATTTAAAATGAATCAGTCCACAAAGATTAAAGGTGTATGAATCAGTCCACAAAGATTAAAGGTATATTTTTGTGACAGACAAAATTAAGAGGTTAAGACAAAATGTAATGTTGTTGCCTTCACAAAATGTTCATTATTTTACCTCAGTTGGTAATATAGCTTTATTACCAAATTAAATTATAATATATATATATATATGTATATATATATATATATACATATATATATATATATATATATATGTATATATATATATATATATACATATATATATATATATTATAATTTGTGGACTGTTTCCATTTCCTGTATCTATTAACAGCCTCCAGTTGACATTTAGTAAGCTGACAAAGAATTTCTTAGGTGGATATAAACAGTTTGAATTGCTTTGCAGTACAAAACAGTACAAGAAGGATGTAAAAATGTTGGAGAGTGTCCAGAGGAGGGCAACAAAGATAGTGAAGGGCCTAGAGGGAAAGACATATGAGGAGTGGTAGAGGTCACTGGGCCTGTTCAGCCTGGAGTAGAAGAGGCTGAGGGGAGACCTCATCGGGGTCCACAACTTCCTCGTGAGGGGGAGTGGAGGGGCAGGAGCTGACCTGTTCTCCATAATCACCAGTGACAGAACCCGCGGAAACAGTGTTAAGCTAAGGCAGGGGAAGTTTAGGCCGGACATCAGGAAGAGGTTCTTCACAGAGAGGGTGGTTGCACACTGGAACAGGCTCCCCAGTGAAGTAGTCACTGCACCAAGCCTGTCTGAATTTAAGAAGCGATTGGACTGTGCACTTAGTTGCATGGTCTAAACCTTTGGGTAGACCTGTGCAGTGCCAGGAGTTGGACTTGGTGATCCTTATGGGTCCCTTCCAACTCGGGATATTCTATGATTCTAGTTTTTGAGCCTGACCGTAGAATACAGCAATTTCCTGTTACTTTTTATTTATAGTCAGACAAAGAATGCATAGATAGGTGCAGATTTGCTGGGAAGTCTATTTAATAGACTGATGTATCCAAAAGCAAATGATTGAATGATTTAGCATTTAATTCTATAAAGTTGGATGCTTGATCCTTTGGCATCTGTACCAGAGTCTGTGTAATGAACCAGGGTGCTTGTTCCAACTTGAGAGTTAGAATATTTAGTATGTGACACTACCAAAACACGTCTGAGAAAAATGGAATAAAAAGGCTTAAAAGTAAATTTTGATATATGAAAATCCTAACTCAGTTAAAAATAATAATTAAAAATATGTTCAATGCATATCCAGTTAACTGAAAATGTTCCATCAGCTGAAAAGATTATTGTCTCAGCATTTAAGACTGCCTTCTTTACAACCAGTTAAACATAATCTATATTTTAAATACTTTGACTAATCCTTCTTAGATGGATTTGCAAGTTTTGTAAGTCCTAAATTGGCAGTGCACAGCCTTGCAAGGATGGATGAGGGTGATGGGCAGCAAGGCCGAATGCCTAAAGCATGGTTCCTCCCTCACACAGCTCTGCTGCTTCCAAGATACTGGACTATACATGGTTATTCAGTGAACTAGGCAACATGGAAACTTTCACCATGACTGGGATGAACGTTTGGGTTTGGGAGGATTTTGCATTCAGTGAATGGACTAGATGTGCCATGGGCATAGATGCACTAACACCTGGTGAAGACCCTAGTATTTTCAGGGTTAAGGCTTCTGTAAGTAAACTTGTAATAGATTTTTCCATGTGCCTTTTGTTTTCAAATAAGTATCATATTTTGTTATATCTAGACTCCTGATCATTACCCAACATCTTCCTGAGTAATCCTTGTTTCAATAGAACAGGTAAAATAGTCATGAATGAAAAATTTTTTTAATATTATCTGTCTTGGCTCATTCTGAATCATTCTTTGAGTTTTTGTGGCATCAAGATGGAGAGACAAGAAAAGACAATGATACTGCTGTGGCTAAAAATACAGGCTTATTAATACTCTTTTATATATTAATACTCTTTTATACTCTATTAATACTCTTTGTATTCTGACCTGGAAAAAAGAATAGGTGAATATATAATTCTATATTTTTGTCTTCTGTCATCCTTTGAGATTTGTTGAAAAATAGTAAATTTGTCAGTGGTCACCAGAGGCATCGACACCTTTCTGCTGCACTGACACAAAAAGCAATATGCATCAGAAACAAACTATTAAGGAAGTGGAAGGGTTAAAGAAACTTAATGATATTAATGAAGGTGAAGGTGTCAGGAAAATTAATTTGGTATTTTAATAATTCTTCTGCTAAGATCTCCAGGAAATGTTATCTTAGCAATTTACACATTTTTTCTCTTTCTTTTCCTTTTTTTTTTTTTTTTTTTTTTTTGAAAGTGATTTATCCTTATCCATTTACAGCAGAGTTCCCACTGTTCACTTTATAGTTTTGTTTTTCGTTGTTTTGGTGAGATATGACATTAATTTGCCTTCACATCTTTTATTCATTTTATGTATGCAAAAATTCTCTAGAATGTATTACCATATGAAGTCTGGAAAACACAGCATATGATTTTATTAAAGGTTGAGGATATAAATACTTATATTAAGAAACAGAAATGTGTCTTGGAAGAAGAAATGACAATATTTGTATATCTTAAAGTTGCACTTCATAAGATTAAGGGAAAAGTACCATAATATTCATTCTAAACTGGTGTGTTTTCTCTTCATCCTGGAGTGATACTTGGCATCTGCCTTCACAAGCTCTCGTATAAAAGATGCTTTGCCGTATGCACATGTCCTTCCTGCTGTCAGGTTGCAAAATGAAGATTTGACCCTTTGCAAATTACAAAGGTTTGACTTGCAAGTATGGATGTAAAGGTTGTAAAAGTGTCCATAATAAAAAAGTATGTTTGCACATGGAGAATAAATGGATGTATAAAACACAAAACACTCTGTGTTAAAATTGTTTTACTATTTAGGAACATAATGTGATTTTTAGCTTGAAAAGGTCTAAGTTACACAAGTCCTTTACAGTATTTGATAATAAATGTAGACCCTGTTTTAAATTTTACTTGAACTGGATCTGATTTATTTGTTAGGCTGTACTGTGTTTTAATGCATAATTCTGTGTGCAGTGTAAACTGAATATTTTATATTTTTCAAAACCAATAGCCAGAGTTTTGTAGCAGAAGATCATATTGTAGCCTCCTGTATAAGCATTATAAGCTTATAATGCTTATACAGGACTTATACAGACTGTGTTACTGAAAGAAATCCAGTCTGTTTCTATAATTATCCATGCAATATTAAGCTTGGAACTGCAGCAAGAAAAGAAATGGAGAATGTTTATGTATACTGTGGTGTGTGGTTTTTTTTTTTTTTTGTTGTTTTTTTTTTGTTTTTTTTTTTTTGGGTACTAATCTTGAATGTTATATTTGATAATTTTCTTTTACTCTTTCACAAGCCAATAGTAAACAATTGAGCATAGCCTTTTAAAGTATTTTTCTGCCATTCTATTTTCATTAATTTCAAAAGAAAGATAGAATTTCAGTGCTGTACAAATGTTTGCTTCTTAGGGAAAACAGTTTAGGTGTCAAGGTTTGTGGCAGGTGTAAATTGAGTGATTCCATATGGTCTTAAAAATGACTCAACCGCAGCATCAAACTCCTTGTTAAAAGGATCAAAGAAATGCAGAACAACCTAATTTACCATCCATCAGTTTAGGAACCTTTACCTTGTCTCTGAGACTGATGATGGCAGATCTGTCACATCCAAGCTACTTTCACAGAAAATCTATTAGGACTCATAGAAATCATCCTAGGGTTCCTCATTACTCAAAAGAAAACTTTGTGAGTATCCAAAATGCAGCAGACTTTCTCCATAAGCCAAATGCCATAAATATGTCTCCATAACATCCCATATTTCATTGGTTGTCTCAAGGGCTGGACTAATGCTTGAGACTTCCATACCAAATACATGGACAAAAATATCCTTTTCAACTTCACCCACATAAATTTCACCTTCAGCTGGAGCTGAATACTAAGGCAATTATAGATCGCTCCACAGTATACTTGCTTCAGTTCCCCAACAAAAGAGAGAGATCAGCTTTTAAATGAAATTGTTTAAAATCTGCTGTGCTGTCCATAGGTGACAGCCCCAGTAGATGAACTGAAACAGAGCCCACTTCAATGAGTTTTACTACTAATTTACTAGCCAATATCTTTTGATTAATTTATTTCGAATACCTGTGCACCCTGATCACTCTTCAAATGCTGTGAGAAATGTGGTGCAAATCCACAGATTGCAGTTTGTGGAAAACAGTATGGGTTAAGCTGCCAATCTGAACAGAAACAGCAGTCCTCCAAATACTGTGGAGCCTGATATACTGTGAATGTTTCAGTTGCTGCTGAACCAAAGGTAAGAGCACTGGCTCAAAGTAGGTTAAAATTGCAGACAATAGTACTTCTCAGAAAAACACTACAGCTTTGAACAACACATCTAAAGTACAAACTTTGTACGTCAGAAAAATAAGAGCCCACTGAGGTTTCTCCCTTGCTATTAGATGCCATGTTGAATACAGAAAATCCAGGTAGTTACAACCTATGTCAAGACCAAGATATTTTCCTGGAGTTTTCCTTCCTCACTCATCAGAAAAATTTTCAGTCAAAAATAAGACCATTGTGCCTTTTTGTTACCTGTTTGATATTTTCAGTAGGCCATGCCTCAATTGTGTTAGCTTCTGAGATCCAGTTACATGGTTATTGGGTTAGTGAAATGATATGATTTATAGCATCGTGAAGCAATAGTTTTAGAATAGAAATTTCCAGCTTTCACTTAAAGTATAATGTGACTCGTATTCATCCATTTTCTGATTCTGTAGATCACATGCTACAGATGCTTATAGGCTTATAGGTTTACAGTGTGCTTATTGGTTGCACACTGGAACAGACTCCCCAGTGAAGTAGTCACTGCACCAAGTCTGTCTGAATTTAAGTGATTGAACTGTGCACTCAGTCACATAGTCTAAACTTTTGGGCAGACCTATGCGGTGCCAGGAGTTGGATATGATGATCCTTATGGGTCCCTTCCAAGTCGGGATATTCTATGATTCTATGATACACCATTCAGGATGTTATGAGCATATCCAGGGCTTTAAAGAGGAATACACGGAAAATTATAGCATTCATTTAGTTTAAGAGGATATTAAAGCAATTTATAAAAGCAAATTACAATGACAATCCATTCTCTCTTTGTCTCTTTAACCTGAGCCAAAATTTGGTGTTGTCATGTATTGATACATTGATTAAAACATCAGTGCAATTATGCTTTACAATGCTACCTTTTAATATAGTAAAAAATGACTGTTAGTAGTTGTAATCTTAAAAACAAACAAACAAAAAAAAAAACAAAATGTTGATATATTGAAACCTGTTCTTTAACTCGTGGGTATGAAGAAATTTTGAACACAACTGTGTACGAATGGCTTAAGTTGTAGAGGTACCAAGTAAAAATTAAAATTTGTATGTGTGTACTTTTTTTTTTTTAAATGCTTAATTGATTGAATGATTATCTTGGTCCTTAAAATATTAAAAAGCAAACAAAAAAAAAAAAAAACACAATGATTTATTAGATCATATCATGACAGCTCTCATGCACAGGTGTGAGGTCTCGTTGGCCAAAACTAGTTGGAAAAGAAATAGAATCCAGATACTGTAGCCATTTAATTACAAGTTCTTCATTTACTTTCTTTGATGGGGTGGGCAAACTGATAAACTAATAGGGCTACAACAGCACTGACAATGGTAAGACAAAATAAATTGAATCTGGTTACAAAGAAAGAATAAAGCTGAGGAAAAGTTGGAGCTCAGGAAAAATAAAAATTTAAATGTTGGGGCCTGGACTTTTTGAGTGAGCAAAATGTTTGCTTGTAGACACTTGTGTTTCCATGGGTGTGTCTGATTATTGTCAAATTTTGCAATACTATACAGAGCTATTCTATTATACGCCCTGGCTACTATATCAGGTGATACCAAAGATATAACGATAACCAAATATCTTTGGCCAACCTCTTTTCAGTGGTTTGCGGGGACAGGACAAGGGGTAATGGCCACAAGATAGAGCACAGGAAGTTCTACACCAACATACAAAATAACTTCATGGTGAGGGTGACGGAGAACTGGAACAGACTGCCCAGGGAGGTTGTGGAGTCTCCTTCTCTGGAGATATTCAAGGCTCTTCTGGATGCCTACCTGGGCAGCCTGCTCTAAGGAACCTGCTTTGGCAGAGGGGTTGGACCCAATGATCTCTGTCCCTTCCAACCCCTTCAATTCTGTGATTTTGTGATTATCTGTAGTGGTCTGAATGAATGTCTGTTTGGGGCAAAAATGTCCTGAAAGAAGGGCAGGTAAGGAAAAAAGTGTTTCTGGCTATGAGTGCTGTCTGTTTCAGAGTTGATCAGTCCAGTGAAAACTTCTGTGATATCTTAGATACTGGGATGAAAGTAGGCCTTACCTAAACAGTGAAAACCTTTTTCAATCTCTGTTTTGGATTATCTGCAAATATCCATCTAAACATTCAGGGAGGTGAACGTGGCAGCTGGTCAGCAGGGGCTGGAGGTATAGTGATCACCTGGAGACACAGAATCACAGAATCACAGAATTTCTAGGTTGGAAGAGACCTCAAGATCATCGAGTCCAACCTCTGACCTAACACTAACAGTCCTCCACTAAACCATATCACTAAGCTCTACATCTAAACACATTTTAAAGACTTCCAGGGATGGTGACTCCACCACTTCCCTGGGCAGCCTCTTCCAATGTCTAACAACCCTTTCGGTAAAGAAGTTCTTCCTAACACCCAACCTAAAACTCCCCTGGTGCAACTTAAGCCCATTCCCCCTTGTCCTGTCTCCAGGCACGTGGGAGAACAGACCAACCGCCACCTCACTACAGCCTCCTTTAAGGTACCTATAGAGAGCAATAAGGTCGCCCCTGAGCCTCCTTTTCTCCAGGCTGAACAAGCCCAGCTCCCTCAGCCGCTCCTCGTAAGACTTGTTCTCCAGGCCCCTCACCAGCTTCGTTGCCCTTCTCTGGACCCGCTCAAGCATCTCGATGTCTTTCTTGTAGCGAGGGGCCCAAAACTGAACACAGTACTCGAGGTGCGGCCTCACCAGAGCCAAGTACAGGGGGACGATCACCTCCCTAGCCCTGCTGGCCACACTGCTTCTGATACAAGTCAGGATGCTGTTGGCCTTCTTGGCCACCTGAACACACTGCTGGCTCATATTCAGCTGACTATCAACCATCACTCCCAGGTCCTTCTCTGCCTGGCAGCTCACCAACCATTCCTGTCCCAGCCTGTAGCTCTGCTTGGGGTTATTGCACCCCAGGTGCAGGACCCGGCACTTGGCCTTGTTGAACTTCATACAGTTGACCTCAGCCCATCGGTGCAGCCTATCCAGATCCTCCTGCAGAGCCTTCCTACCCTTGAGCAGATCAACACATGCACCTAACTTCGTGTCATCTGCGAACTTACTGAGGGTGTACTCAATACTGTCATCCAGATCATCAATGAAGATATTAAAGAGGACCGGCCCCAGCACCGAGCGCTGGGGAATGCCACTAGTAACCGGCCTCCAACTGGACTTGACTCCATTCACCACAACTCTTTGGGCCCGGCTATCCAGCCAGTTTCTAACCCAACGAAGCGTGCACCAGTCCAAGTCAAGAGCAGCCAGTTTCTTGAGGAGAATGCTGTGGGAAACAGTGTCAAACGCCTTGCTGAAGTCAAGGTAGACCACATCCACAGCCTTTCCCTCATCCACCCAGTGCATCACTTTGTCATAGACGGAGATCGGGTTCGTTAAGAATGACCTGCCTTTCATAAACCCATGCTGACTGGGCCTGATCACCTGCTTGCCCTGCAAGTGCTGTGTGATGACTCTCAAGAGAATCTGCTCCATGAGCTTCCCTGGCACTGAGGTCAAACTGACAGGCCTATAGTTCCCTGGGTCTGCCCTCCAGTCCTTCTTGTAGATGGGTGTCATGTTTGCTAGCTGCCAGTCAGCTGGGACCTCCCCCAGTAGCCAGGACTGATGATAAATGCTGGAAAGCGGCTTGGCCAGCTCCTCTGCCAGTTCTCTCAGTATCCTTGGGTGGATCGCATCCGGCCCCATCGACTTGCGCACATCCAAGTGCCGTACCTTTTCTTTGTGGATAGTGAGGGCCACATCCTGCTCCCCATCCCTTTCCACCAGCTCAGGGTACTGAGTATCCAGAGAACAACTGGTATTGCCGCTAAAGACTAAGGCGAAGAAGGCATTAAGCACCTCCACCTTTTTCTCATCTTTTGTAACAAGGTTTCCCCCCGCATCCAGTAAAGGATAGAGATTCTCCTTAGTCCTCCTTTTTGTGTTGATGTATTTATAAAAACATTTTTTGTTATCTTTAATGGCAGTAGCCAGATTGAGCTCCAGATGAGCTTTGGCCTTTCTAATTTTGTCCCTGCACAACCTCTCAACATCCTTATAGTCCTCCCTAGTGGCCTGCCCTCTTTTCCAAAGATTATAAACCCTCTTTTTTCTTCTAAGCTCAAGCTGCAACTCTCTGTTGAGCCAGGCTGGTCTTCTTCCCCGCTGGCTCGTCTTTGTGCACGTGGGGACAGACCCTTCCTGTGCCATTAAGATTTCCCTCTTGAAGAGCGCCCAGCCTTCCTGGACTCCTCTGCCCTTCAGAACCGCCTCCCAAGGTATTCTACCAACCAGTGTCCTCGGCAGCTCAAAGTCAGCCCTCTGGAAGTCCAATACAGCGGTTTTACTGGCCTCGCCAAGAATAGAGAACTCCACCGTTTCGTGGTCACTCTACCCAAGACAGCTCCCGACAACCACATCCTCCACGAGTCCTTCTCTGTTTGTGAAGAGAAGGTCTAGTGGGGCACCTCCCCTGGTAGGCTCGCTAACCAGCTGCATCAGGAAGCTATCTTCCACGCTCTCCAGAAACCTCCTAGACTGCTTTCTCTGGGCTGTGTTGTGCTTCCAGGATATGTCAGGGAAGTTGAAGTCCCCCACAAGAACAAGCACCGACAATTTCGCAGCTTCTGTCAGCTGCCTGTAGAACTCCACATCCATCTCCTCATCCTGGTTCGGTGGTCTATAGCAGACCCCAACCAGGACGCTAGCCTTGTTGGCCTTCCCGCCGATCCTAACCCAAAGGGACTCGACTTTGTCATTCCCAGCCTTGAGTTCTACAACATCAAAAGATTCTCTAATATAGAGAGCCACACCACCACCCCTTCTGTGCTGCCTGTCCCTTCTGAAGAGCTTATAGCCAGTCATTGCAGCACTCCAGTCATGAGAGTGGTCCCACCACGTCTCCGTGATGGCAACTAAGTCCTAGCCTGCGTGCTGCACGATGGCTTCCAGCTCCTCCTGTTTGTTATCCATGCTGTGTGCATTGATGTAGATGCACTTCAGCTGGGCCATTGCCTTATCCCCTGGCCTTGCCATTGTTCCCCCTGGCACAGCTCCAATAATCCTTGTTTCAGCCCCATCCCCCTTCTTACCTAGTTTAAAGCCCTCTCAATGAGCCCTGCTAGCTCCTGGCCCAGGATCCGTTTTCCCCTAAAAGATAGGGACCCGTCTGCGGCCATTAGGCCGGGTGCCGAGTAAAGTGCCCCATGGTTGAAAAACCCAAGATTTCTGTGTTGGCACCAGCCCCTGAGCCACATGTTTATCAGGTGGGCTTTCCGTGTCCTCTCTGTACCCCTCCCTGCCACAGTAGGGATGGACAAAAACACCACCTGTACTCCCGTTCCATCCACTAACCGTCCCAGTCCCCTAAAGTCTCGTTTGATAGCCTTCAGGCTTCTCTATTCAGTGTCATCACTGCCTGCCTGGACTATCAAAAGAGGATAATAGTCAGAGGGGCGAACCAGGTTGGGAAGCTTCCTGGCAACATCCCTGACCCTGGCCCCAGGGAGGCAGCAGACTTCCCTACGGGTAGGGTCAGGCCGACAAATAAGGCCCTCTGTTCCCCTGAGAAGAGAGTCTCCCACAACAATAACCCTTCTGTCTTTCTTGGTGGAGGCAGTCCTGAGGCGTGGAGTCGACTTCCTTGCCCTAGGCATCCTCCTGGGTACACTTGCTACCTCTTCCTCACCCACCGGTCTCTCAAGCTCCAGGGCCTCAAACCTGTTGTGTAAGGGCACCTGGGAAGGCGGAGGGCATCGCCTGCTATGTCGAGCAGGGACCTGTTTCCATTCCTCCTCAACTCCCAGATCCCCTCCCTCTGCCCGACAGTGACAGGGCAGGGGGTCCACCCCCATTTGGGGTGTCTCACCTCAGTACCTCTCCTTGAGGCCCTGCAGGGAGTCGCTCCACCAGTCTATCTCCCGCTCGCACTCCCTGATATCCCTCAACCTCTCCACCTCCTCCTTGAGCTCCGCCACCATGCGGACCAGATCATCCACCTGCTCACACCTCACGCACGCAGTTTCTCTGCCTCCCGCTGATGGCAGGAACAGGCTCAGACACTCCCTGCATCCAGTGACCTGAACTGCTGCATTCTTTAACGGGTAGTCGGTCTGGGTGTGTACCGACTTCCTGGAGAGCGCACCATGCCTGGTGGAGACCATTATCGCCTAGCTAACGGCTGTCGTTAAGGAGGTGTTCGTATGGGTGGGGGGAGCGCTCTGCCCTTCCTGTTCGCCCTGCCTGCGCGAACTGCGTGACACCTATCATTGTACCTTCATGTGGCCAACCTGAAGGGCTCATCTCCTCTGTAAGCTTGGCCTGTAACCAGGATTTGAGGTTTAACACCTAACCCTTAATTCCTGGATCTGAGTTTGGAAATCCATAATTTTCAGCTACCTGCTTCCAGAGTCATTGGTGGAAGAATCACTGAGAAACCCCATGCTGAGTAGGACAGTGCTGTAAGAGAGTCTCCTGAGAACCCTTCACATACAGAGTTTTGGAAGCCTTTGAAAGGTGAAGAATGTGTACTGTGAGTATTTAACCAGGACAGGTATAAGTACTTTTACCTTTGGGAAGTTCAATCACAGTCTTTTTATTTTTCCTCTGATCAATCAATTGTGCTTGCTGCTTAGTGTCAGCAAAGTGGTGAGAACAGGGTCTGGTGCATTCAGGCATCCTTAGGGGTTGTAGAGAACTGGGATTTCTCCAGATAAGTTTTAGGTGTGTTTCTACCTGAAGGCTTCTTTACTTATATGCTTTATGGTGGTGACTGCATCTGATCAATATGCCTGTATTCAGAGACAGGAGGGATTTCAGGTGTTGTGTTTTGTTTGTTTGTTTTTGTTTGTTTTTCTATTGTTCTAAATTCTGAGTCAACTTAGCTTTATAAGATTTATTTATGGGGTCAATAAAAGGCAAGTAAATGGTGCTGGGTGCATGGAGAGTCTGGGCTTCTCCAACACACACACACACGTTACATCAGGTGGCTGGTTTTTATGCTCCTAGGCTAATACATATTCATTACTACTTCTAGAAAAGGCAGGGTTATTATAATTAGTTCCCGGAATCCAAACCCTCCCACGGGCACATGCATATCAGTCCCTCTGATACGTACCGGTGGTACCTCTGGGGGTGTCTTGTGCTGAAGTCTCATAGTCTTCCTCCCAGGCTTTGTCCTTGTCCTTCTCCTTTGTCCGTCTTGGCCAGATATCAGAGACTTGTGTAGTGTCCCATGCAATAGTCACAGTAGTTAGTAGTTATTCTGAAACCCCTTTTTTCTCTTATTACCAGATATCAGAGACTCAAGGTTACCCTTCAAGCCCTCTATTGACACGAATTTCTGGAACATTCCTTACACTATTGTCAGAATTTGTGAAGTTTACTAGACAGAGAGCTCATTTTGCATTGATTTTTTTTTTTTCCATCTCTTCCTCTTGTTGACCGGAGTGAACCTGGATGTTGACTCCAGACTTTGAATTCAGAGGGCTACAGTCATCTTAGGGGTGGAAATAGTGATACCTGTGGCTCAGTGGTCTTCTATGGCCACTGCTTGCTTATCCTCTGGCACTGGCAATTTTCTGAATTAACCTAAGAATTATTAACTCAGAACCAAAGTCATTAATGTTGTGTGATTCTATGATATCGTTGTATTGTATGATATGCCTTGTGTTTAATGAATTATATTTGAAGTCATGCACAGAATTTATTCTTGAATTTTGATTTTACAAAACATCGTCTGAGTTCTAGTTCTGCTCTGAAAAGGGAAAGTAGGATCTTGCAATCTGTAGAGAAACACGCTAATACACCACAAGCTTGTGCAGGCTGATACAATTGATTTCCTGAGGAATAAAAGAGAGAATGTGACATTCAATCACTTTTTGCTCATCTTTTTGTTTTATTTTTAAGCTGTGCTTAAGATTTTTCCTCCAAAATACAAATAAATGCCACATTGATGAGGACATTGCCAAGTATTACTAGAAAATTATTTGTTTTTTAATGCAAAATAATTTTTAAAAGTGTCTCAAGATTTCATGAGAAACTAGTCAAGAAATGATTAGGGGCATACAGATAATCTGTCTTCTTAATAAGTTTTAAGATGGGTAAAAAATTAGATTTTTCATATTCAATATTCAACCTGTCAAAAAAAATATATGCAGAATTCAGTGACAGGAGCATAAATACTAATTGATAGGGTGTTGGGAATGATTTTGTATCAAGTGCTAATCAGACTGTTTTTCTACTTATCAGCATTAGTGGTCAATAACTGACAACTTTTAGATCATCTTGAATGTGTTGAAAATGTGCTGTGCTTTCCAAGGAACTTTGGCATCTGTGTTCTTCACCAAATCCAGAAAATTCAAACAGTAGGCTTCCTTCTAGCCTATAAGGGATTAAAAATAAATAAATAAATACCGTAATGGGAAATGGACAGAATACATTTATGGAATATTACAAAACTTATTTTTAAAACTTTATGAAGTTTAAATTTGTTTGGATTATTGAGAAAAGCCATTTAATGGATTGACCAGTCCAGTTCTGAACATTTTGGAAAATTTACTTTGACTGTGCTATGCAAAAGTCCAACTAAAGATACAAATGCATAAACATATTTCTGTGCAGGCTAAAAGAACAAAGAATGTCAAATACTGAAGATGTGTTATCTCCCATGTAACACATACAGGTTATGAACAGTGTAAACGAATACCAAATCTGTCTAAGGCAAAGACCAAGTGCTCTTACATCTTATGAGCTTCTTAGAAAGAGTGAAAAGCATTTCCAGAGGTTAAAGGGGCTCTGATTTATGTTCTTCTTCTTCCTCTGTCACCCTTGACAGATTTTCTGATCAATACTACACTGTGTGCACATTTTATTTTATTTTTTTGTATCAGTAATTATTATGACACTGCAACCAGATCAGTGAAATTTATTTGTGTACAGAAAACTACAAATGCCTCATACATGATAGACTGTCCTGGTTTCAGTTAGGACAGAGTTAAGAGTTCCTAGTAGCTGGTAGGGTGCTTATGTTTTGGATTAGGATGAGAAGAGTGCTGATAACATGCTGATGTTTTAATTGTTGCAGAGCAGTGCTTACACCAAGCCAAGGACATTTCAGCTTCTAGCTCTGTCCTGCCAGCGGGCAGGCTGGGGGTGCAACAGGATCTGGGAGGGGACAGACCCAGGACAGGTGACCCAAACTGGCCAAAGAGGTATTCCATACCATCTGGGGTCATGCTGAACAATATATAAGAGTGGCTATCCGGGATGGGGGGGGTGCCTGCTCAGGGATAGGCTGGGCATTGGTCAGCGGATGGTGAGCAATTGCATTGTGCATCACTTGTTTCGTACACATTATTATTATTAGTGTGCATTGTGCACTTGTTTCGTACATTAGTAGTAGTAGTAGTATTTATTATTATTATTATTATTATTAATTATTATTATTTAATAATAATAATAATTTTCCTGTCTTAATAAACTGTCTTTATCTCAACTCACAGGTTTCACTTTCCCGTTTCTCTACCCCATCCCAGAGAAGGAGGGGGGAGGGTGAGCAAATGGCTGTGTGGTGTTTAGCTGCTGGCCGGGTTAAACCACAACATAGACCTACACAGAATGCCTAGAGCAGGTTGTTCCTGCAATCCCGCATCACTAGGAATGTGTCTGTAATTCAGCACATTGCTGCCACAGGACTTCAAGGTTTATTTCTGTTGAGATATAAAAATGAAATCTGTGGCATTCCCAATCAACAAGACTTTCATTTTACATTGATTCAGATGCATCCATTCATTCTGATACTGATGTATTTGCCACCCTACACTTCAGATAATTATTTCGAAAGAAGAGGGCAAATTTCCTTGGAGCAGAAATGGCAGGGACCCAAACCCCATGTGACAACATGAGGCGCCACCCCACCCATACTGTGACCTTAGTGGGGTCTGGACAAGGCATTGCCCTAAAGGAATACTATAAGTATGTCAGGACCCGTACCTGGGGTGTGCAGGTCTGTCCCACCAGCCTGAGGGCACAGGGCACACGTGTGCTGATGCTGGGCTACACTGCTGTGGGAGGTTCAGGAAGGTAAGGATGGTGTTTGTTTGCTTTTTGCAAACGTCTGGAATTTGGGTTTCTATGTAGTATTGTTGATATCGATCCTGAATGTAGGTTAATTACAAGTCATTACTAAGTCAATGAACAACTTAAATCCTGATTTGGTTTAAACAACATAAAGGGTTGTGGCTCAAGGGGTTGTGGTAAATGTGGCCACATCTGGCTGGCGGATGGCCACTAGTGGGGTCCCTCAAGGCCACATTTTAGGGCCAGTCCTCTTCAGTGTTTTTATAAATGATTTGAATGTAGGAGTAGAAGGTGTTTTGAGCAAATTTGCTGATGACACCAAACTTGGAGGAATTCTTGGACTCGGATGAAGATGGAAGATGCACTGTAGAATTTTTTTTTTTTTTTATTATTATTCCACTTTTTGTACTTTTTTTTTTTCTTTCTTCATGTTTTGGATTGTTCCAAAGGGCTGGTAAGCTTTTATTAATGATAAGATATAACAGAAAGTATGAAATAAAGATATGACTTGCATATAAAGTAAAATCAATGCCAAAAAGCTAGCACATCAAAACATTCCAGCTCTCAAATTTCATAGTTCCACAATGAATCTTGTACCTTGGCTTATTGTCTTGGGTTAGTAATTTTTTAATTAGACTTAGAATTCTAATAAGATGAAGATTTTTTTAAACATAAATTTGTTTTCAGGCCAATAGCATATCTATATAAGTAACACTGAATGCAACCCTTAGTTAAAAATTCATAGTAAATTAACTTTTCCCTTAATATAAATAATATTTTAGAGCCACTTTAATTATCCATAATAGAACACAACATTAGCCTGAGATAAATTCTCAGAGGAAAAATATGATATATTTATATTAATAAACTTTGCTGTGTTGATTTGACTTGAAAAGAATATTTAAGCCTAGAAATCAGTTCAGAATAATTTTAAGCACTAAAATTACATCAGGGGAATTGCAAAGTACTAAGCAAAAGTAGCATATTTTTTCTCTATATAGACAGTTTTTGAAGGATTACAAATGTGTCCATATATTCATGGACATCTTTCATACTTAAAGCTTGCTTTTTAATGAGTGAAGCATATATTAAAATACATTTTAATTTTTTTAGAAAATGCAACCAAGGTGTGCGTCCAATACACTGTTTTGCAAATAAATTGGAATAAAATTAAAAAAAAAATGTACTTCAGCTACCAATGACAAATCATTATGTCACAGAAATAAATGAAAATTCTGGAGTTTCCAAGAATTAAGTAGAATTTCAGCTTTATCTATCCATCTTTTTTTTTTTTCCCACTAACCTAAATGAACACATAATCCTTGAAAAAACAGTAGTTTTGTATTGTAATCTTTAATGCCATCATGATTAAGAAAAGCATAAAAAAGCTTTCTTTGTATACAGTGCTGAAAAAAATAATATTTTGTAGGGTGAATGTTAAATACTGAAAGCTGATACTACAATCAAAATAATTGCTGTTATATCTATATATTTCTGGCACTATTTTTCATTTCCTTTGTCTCTCATTGTGGATCATTGCTACTGTATAAAATTCCAGATGAAGTCAGCAATAAAAAAATCTAGAATTCTAGAAAACCAACCAACAATTCATTGCTTCTCCAACACTGGGGCACTGTACTAACTGAGATATTTTTTTAATACTCTCTCTTTCTCAAAAAAAAAAAAAAAAAGTAAAAAAAAGTGAGGTGTTCAGGGGTCAAAATAAATTAGAATTTTGCTTTAGTGAGATAAAGTGGACGATAGTGGCTAATTCCTATGTGGCCTAGAGATGCAAAGCTGAAGTCAAGGTTTTATTTTACTTTCTGACCATGTCTAGTACGAGGAAATTCATTCCTTGAGAGATTTGCTTACCAAGATGAGATAAAGAAGAGAACAAAAATATATTTATGGGTCATATTACTTCAATAGCACAAATGACAATTTTGCTTGTTTAGTCTTGTTCTGCAGGTCATCCTCCCCTGAAGTCTGAACAGGAGGGATAATCTGAGGTTAAATAAATCACACTGCAAGTGCCAACTAGTATTCCGCTCTTTTCCTGCCGAGCTGGAAGCTCTCTAGAGATGGAAAAATATCAGCTATTACTTTGTGTATTGGAGTAGAATTGTAAGCTAGAAGCAATTATTAGATTTATACATCTGTATCTGGGTTATTTAAAGATTTTGGGAAGTATTTAATCTTGAAATGGAACATACTATTGTCTTACCATGCCTACCATACAAAGATTAAAGATGCTGCAGCCTCACAAACTAAAATACTACTTGAGTTTCCATTTAGTCCTAAATAGGATAAATCAACAAACAGGTTGATACCTGTTTGATCTTCACAGGAGGAAAGATGATCTACTTGAGCTATATGAGTTTCAAATGACATAAAACAAATAAAAATATTTGGTTTGTAAATTTGTCAATCTAGCAAAATAGAAATAATTTCCACTCTTCACTGCAAGATTTTGTCCACATTAGAAATATTAAATTACCTTTCCAGTGTTCCTGAAGGGTCTGAACCCCAGAGATGTTGTTGTCCTAAGGTAATTCTTACCTTTGGAGGACAGTAAGGTATCATTCATGCACTTATACCAGTAGAAGACAAGAAATGATTTTCCCAGGTAATGAACATTTTCAGAGGATTTGAGAGTTTCTTGTAAAGATGAGATGAAGTAATGATGTAATGAGTAATGATTAAATGAGAGTAAGGATGAAATGAAAATTTTTTGTATGTGTATTTATCGCCTAATAATTTGGGGCATTGACTTATCTGGAGATTGGTTTCTGCATAGAGTGGTTCCTGGACCCTGAGAGTTGCCCTGTCCTTAGTAGGGTTGTATGAATAATTGGAGGAAAGGAAGAGGAGGAGGTTAGGAAGGATTAGTTCAACATCTGGCATAAGAATGTGCAAAACAAAGCATTTGATAAAAACATAAATGAAGGGTTTTTTTGTTTGTTTGTTTGTTTGTTTGTTTTTTTTCAAGTTGTTGAAAAATAGTTACTGAATGGTTTGAAACATTCATTGTTTAAATCACATAAGCAAAGGCTTTTGCTTACCAAACAGAAATAAGGTGATACTGTCACTGCACTTTGTCTGTAAGGCGAGCGCTGATACAAATGCTTGTTTAGGAAATATGAAACTTGGCTTCAATTCATCCATCAACCTGAAGATGTAAGACTACTGTCCAGAAACTTGCTCGAAATGTGAAGTATTTAATTTAATACATTAATATTTTTGATGAAATATTACTTATCAGTTTTTTTCTCATTTTGAAACAGTGGAGGAAATAATTTTTTTTTCTAGTTCATGATCTGTACCAGCTTCATTTTCCAACGCAAATCAGCATATTTTAATATTAAACAAAAATCTTGATTTAAATAATTTGCCTGTGTATTAAGCTTGTTAAGAATTATCGGGCTCTCAAATACATTAATGTAATATGAATAATGCTGCCTGCAGTAATGCTACTGAATTTATTGCTTAAAGATAACATTTGGATAAAGAGACTATTCCCTTACAAATTACTTCTGAAATGAAATCACTGCCCTTACAGAACATAATTTAATTAATCTTCTAGATGAAGGCACCAGTCAGTAGGAAGAACTTGATGTTGTTTAGCTCCACTCTTATGAATATTAATATTCAATAAGATGGTTCTTCTGTTTATTCATGAATACTATAAAAGTGCATTCAGAGCTCCATCTCTAAAAGTCACCATTGTTTTTGTTCCTCTGGTTTTGTCAACACAGACTTTAATTTTCCTTAGTTTGATTTGTATAAAACTTTAACAACAGAAATTATGGTGAAACTCTAGATTAAGGGAGAAAAGAGTTAGTGAATGTGGATGATGCCTACCCTAAGCCACTACTCTGCTCTGTTTCTGTCATTTGAGAATTAACACATAGCACCTGACATTTCAAATTGCATAATTATGCTAGAAAGAATAAATAGAAGCACATCTTTTAGGTCCCCATGTGAGAAGAATCTATTTTCATTGTAAAAATAATGTAAAATCTTATTATTTATTATTATATTTATTTTTTTTTTACAAAACCAAGAAGAACCAATGTTATTAACCTAGATACAACAGACTCAGAACCGTTAATGTCAAAGTGGAGATTTAAAAATTCAACAGGACCTGGAAGTTAGCCCCTGTTTTGCACAGCCCTTCTGCATCCCTTCAGATCTCCCTCTTCCTAGATCTGGAGGAGCCTGATGGCACAGCTCTGCAGAGACAGCATTTCCCCTCTTCATGGGCACTGTTGTGATACAATATCTTAAATATTGTGATACCAACATCCAAATATTTCAGCTCCTGTGGAGTTTTATGCAGTGAAGATGGACCCAGCCTATACCCACACAAACAATTTACCATCTTTGTGCAAGATTACATTGTTGAAGTCAAACAGGGATAATAGAATTTATTTATAAATAATGTGGTATTTACATTCTTTTAGGAAGTAACAATGCTTTGAAGAACTTCAATTAAAATCACTTCAATAAAATGTGTTTCATAGAACTCAAAAAATAAATATTAAAAAGAGATGGGACACTCAGGTGAACGTTGTGAAGAGCAATATCACTTAAGGATTTTTTTTTTTAGCTTTTTAATTTAGTATTTCTTGGAAATGTGGAGAGAGATTATATTCATTAACATGTGTTTTTCTGTTTTTGCTTGTAAAGTACTTCATAGAAAAAAAAGAAAAAAAAAAAAAAGAAAAAAAAAGATTTGCTTGAAAGTACTCACAAAAGACTAAGATGCCTAAAATTGGGCCAGAAATGGTTTTAGGAGAGGAAGGAAATGAAATAATTAAGAGATTGCATTCAAATGCCATTTTCACTGCATTTTTATCTTTTCTAAAAAGTTCTGAAACAGAAACTTTTGCTTCAACATCATAGATTTGCCTTGAATAGCAACTGCATGGTGCTTTGCTTAGACCTCTGCATCCTGCTTGTACAAAAGTTCTACAGGTAACTGTGACAAATCTCCAGGATGGACTGAATCTCCATTTCTGCCCATATGCTGCTGTGTTTCAGGCTGTTTGGCTGGCCTTTTTTTTTTTTTTAAGTCTTTCAAAATCATGGAGGTACATCATGCTTTAGAGTTTCTACTTAATTTAAGACCTTTTGTTGGAGAGTAGATGAATGAAGGGACTAGTTTTCTTTGTCAACTGTATCACAGAAAATTGGTTCAAAATAGTTTACAAGGTCTCCCTTTAGGTGATTGTAGTATGTATAAAGGGAGAACATATTACTGGTGTAGAATGATGATGGATATAGCACTAAAAAACTTTTCTTAATTACCTGGAGATATTGACATTTAAGCAAAGAGTTTTTGGCACATGACCTCTCCACTGTTTTAGTAAAACCTCCTTAGATGATTTTCTTTTGTTCTGGTAAGAGTATTATTATTATTATTATTATTATTGCATAACAGCAGAAGTGCTTTATAATGCTGTAGTTGCATATAGAACAATGGGACACTTCTATATTAATGTATATGTTGATCTTCTTCATTTAAATATCATTGTTTTTTAAAGGGTGCATTCTTTGCAACACTCCGTTTGTTTAAAAGAAAACTCCAGCTTGGCAAGTTTGTCATTTGTGCCAGCAGGCTTGTAACTGAGCTAAAACATTTCTAGGAAGATGGAAGTTTAAATATTCAATCTTTTAGAAATATACTTCTGCTGTCATTACTGTAGCTGAAATAGATAAAGCATATGAAGAATAGATAGTAAAGGGGAGAAAGGGACATTCTAATGAATTTGGACATATGATTTCATCTAGGACTGAAAACAATCCATATCTGTGTTATGCAGATGGTGTACTTTGATAAGTTTTCCCTTCAGAGAATGTTTCTGACAAAATACCTTTTTTCATTTCATTGCAGGTTCTGTGAGGAATCTATTCAAGCCTAATGACACTGTGTCCTAAAGGGTAAGGTGTAATGAATATTTTTTTAGTGGTGTTAGGCCTTCATATAGTGAGACATGTTTCTTTCTCACTTGGGTACAATTTCATGAGGACATGAGGAGCATTGCCTTGCAGAGTTGGCTCTGCAAAGATGTTCTTAGCAGGAGCTGGGAACTCCTGTATTGCTCAAAGATAAGATAAAACCCTGATAACCAACAATCTTGGTTATCAGCATACCAGTACTGGTAAAGCAAAGAGTAACTAATACTGATAAAAGAAAGGGTAACTTTTTTTTTTTCTTTTTTTTTCATGTATCAGTGGTAGCAGATTTTTCTATTTTACTTTTTTTTTTTTTTTTTTTTTTTTTGTATTCCTGCTGTATACTACACAACTTCTAGCTGAGTGTTTTTTAGCAAGAGTATGCTGAATCTTCCTCCCTCCCTTTTAATGTAAAATCAATTTTGATAGAGCTAAAAAGATCAGTATTGCACCACAAGTACTGTGCAGAGTGTAGCCGATACCTGTGTTTTATTGTTGCTGATTGATACAAAATATGTGAGGCCTGACCTAGAACAATACTGTAGCTTAATTTTCTATTTGTGGAGATTTATTTTTTTATTATTTTTATTTTATTTTATTAATTATTAATTATTTTTTTTGTCAAGACACTGAGACATTTACATGATGTGAATGTTTTCCAAAAGCTAAGATGAAATAACGAAAAATGATTTTCCAAATCCAATGCAACTGTTACAAGGAATGTAACAGCTGGTGACCTACAGTTCAGTGGGAGATGAACAAACAGGTCTATTCACCTACAGAGTGTAGATAAAAATTAATAAGAAAGGGGGAAATTAAATAATGAATGAACAAAGGGATGAAGGTGAAAGATGTTCAACAAGGCCAAGTGCCGGGTCCTGCACCTGGGGTGCAATAACCCCAAGCAGAGCTACAGGCTGGGACAGGAATGGTTGGAGAGCTGCCAGGCAGAGAAGGACCTGGGAGTGATGGTGGATAGTCGGCTGAATATGAGCCAGCAGTGTGCTCAGGTGGCCAAGAAGGCCAACGGCATCCTGGCTTGTATCAGGAACAGTGTGACCAGCAGGGCTAGGGAGGTGATCGTCCCCCTGTACTTGGCTCTGGTGAGGCTGCACCTCGAGTACTGTGTTCAGTTTTGGTCCCCTCGCTACAAGAAGGACATCGAGGTGCTTGAACGAGTCCAGAGAAGGGTGACGAAGCTGGTGAGGGGCCTGGAGAACAAGTCCTACGAGGAGCGGCTGAGGGAGCTGGGCTTGTTCAGCCTGGAGAAAAGGAGGCTCAGGGGCGACCTTATTGCTCTCTATAGGTACCTCAAGGGAGGCTGTAGCGAGGTGGGGGTTGGTCTGTTCTCCCATGTGCCTGGTGACAGGACGAGGGGGAATGGGCTTAAGTTGAGCCAGCGGAGTTTTAGGTTAGATGTTAGGAAGAACTTCTTTACTGAAAGGGTTGTGAGGCATTGGAAGAGGCTGCCCAGGGAAGTGATGGAGTCACCATCCCTGGAAGTCTTTAAAATGTGTTTAGATGTAGAGCTTATTGATATGGTTTAGTGGAGGACTGTTAGTGTTAGGTCAGAGGTTGGACTCGATGATCTTGAGGTCTCTTCCAACCTAGAAATTCTGTGATTCTGTGATTCTGTGATGTGTAGCCATGCATTCTGGTTTAACTAAGTTAGAATTTTTGATCTGTTATTAAAAGGCAAGAATTGAAGAGTTTGCTCAGGGCAAAGATTTAGTAAAACCTGTGTTAAGATTTCAGATGATAGGAGAGGAGCTGAATGTGTACACTTCTCAGGCATCATCCTTCACAGACTCACTTCGGGGTGTAGCTATTTGCAGATGAAAACTGCTTTAAAATAACAGCATGGAAATACAGACCATGGATTTGTTTTTGCAACAGAATTCATACTCATTTAGGCAGACAGAAATGAAATAAAACCCAAACACTTGAAAATAGATCCAAAAGGGAATAGCCACCTGAAATCCACCTGAAATTTCCCAAACCAGCCTATTGCCACATATAACTGGTGTTGTCCAGAGCAATGTGGCAAGTAAGTCCCCCTCCTCCCCTTATTCAATCCAGAAACTGGATCACAGATAAACACACACCAAGATAATAATCATTATTTCAAAAGGTAGTTGTGACTACTTTCTCTCAGCTGTGAATCTTAAAGAAGGGTTATATAGTTTTTCAAGCTGGAGTTTTGCTCTCTTACTCTGAAATCATATGTGAAGAGTTCAGCTGGCTAATCAGGCAGGTCGATTAGGGCATTTTGGCTTGGCCTCCCTGATGAAGCCATACTTTGATACAGCAAAGGCTGCCACGGCAAATCTTGGCTGCCAATATACTAAAAAGAGAGCATTTAAGCTAAAATTAATCCATCATTTATTTGAAAATACTTTCCAAGTTACTTGAAGAATATAGCTTTTCATTAAAAACAAAAACAAACAAACAAAACAAAACAAACAAAAAAACAAACAAGAAGAACAAAAGGAAAGTACTAACTATTCCCTACTTAATATACAACATAACTAGAAGAGCATGTGCCATATGGCTTTGCTTTCCTTGTGAGAAGTTATGGAGTGAACTGAGGAAGAAACAGCCCAGACTTTGCTTCCTTTCCAAGATGAGATGATCAAATTTTAATTCTTCACCATCCAAACATCCTTTGCATTATACTAAAATAAACATATTGTAAAATGCTGAGCAGGTTACATTTGTCATTCATAAAGTTTTCTGTGCCTAAGCCAAGATGGTGCAAATATACCCTTCCCTAGCTGCACATATTAAATACTCGCTGTAAAAAACTGCGACAAAATGTATCGAATGCACATGTGGCATATAGTTTTTCAAGTGTTTTGTCTCTGCATAAACCAATAAAAAGTTCAGAAGACTGTTCAAAGGCAATAGGCACTCAGTGAGGAGCCTTTTCATGACATATTTGTACTCTCCAGCCCAGCTGTTTCAGCTGCAAATGTCTTTGGAAGAAGTTCACAACACCGTCTCTACAGCATGTAGAAAAAGCCTTATCTTCTTTCTCTTTTTCACTCTTCACATGGAGATTGCATGATACCATTTTTACTCATTCTCTCAACAAATACTTATCTTCCCTAATTTCTTATCTTCCATAATTTCAAATGTTAAAAACTTAAAGAATTTAGGAAAGGGATGTACATAATCTTAAATTATAGCTGTTGCTTCCACACACACATTAATTCTAACACATAATGGTTAGCCTTAGCTTTCCACTTTTCTCATGAGGTGAGTCAGTTATGGCTCCCCATCTGGATTACACATAAATAAAAACTGTGGCTTATTCATTAATTGGTAAAAGTGATTGTGTTCCATAGATATATAATGTATATTTATTAACGTGATTATTTGTGCTGACAGATAAAATATCATTGTTAAAATGGCCAATAATTTCTTACGTGGCTTTCCAGCTTTCATCAAGCTGGAAAAGTTTCCTGTTAAACTAACTTTGGAAAGAGAACCATACAAAGACTAGATTTATTACTCAGCAGATGCTCATCACATTGCTTAATGCTTTATTTCATGGTCCATATTCATCATCCTTTTTTATTCTCAAATCTTTACCCAGTTCTTTTTGAACATCTGGTTTTCTTCCATGTTTTTAACAGAATATTTTTTTTGGGCAAAGTGTTTCTTATAATGCTCTTGATCCTCATCGGTGTTTGGAACATAGGCAAGAGAATAAGACTTATATGATTAAATGCAAAGATGTTTGCAAGATTGTTTCATTTTCAGATAAATTTAAATTTGTTTCTTCAGTGACATCATCTGTTAGAAGCCTTTGACATAAATCTGCTCTTTCTGGGAACTTGGGCAGAATGTCTTTGTAAAGGAGATTGTTCCATGAACAACTGATCTGTGTGCAGACTTGAAGTTAAATTAAAAAATAAACAAATTTAGGTTTATATTTTACAATAAGTTTTAAACTTTGGAATATAGTTTATTGAAAAATTACAAATAGTTTATTGTATTTTCACTTTAGCCATTTGCCACATGACATAATATTGATTTACTTTTTGCTAGACATATGTACCTAATGAGACTTCTGTTATAATGTCATCTGAATGACTAATACAGTAGGACTGAAAGCAGAAGTTTCATTCTTGACATCTCAATAGAAGACTTTAAAATCTTTCTAAATTTTATTTATTTATTTTTGCTTATATATACTTTCTGAGAAAAATAAAACATGAATATAAAAATGTCATTAATTCACAGCAGTGCTACAATACAAATAAAATACAGGGGGTGGAAGGGGGCAGAAAAGAGCACATGAGATAGTTATTTATTATGAAAGCTGCTTATCAGTATTTATAACAGTTGAAATGAGTAATACCTAAGACTTAAGAAAAACATTTCTGATTTTGTTTATGCTTGATTTCTCACTTAGATAAGCTTCTTTGCTTATTAGGACTGCTAAAGTCACCCTTTACACAAATCTCTTTCCTTGCAGCCTTCACCTAACCTTGCAACATGTCTACACACTTGAAGACAAATCACAAGAAAGATCATGAAACAGAAATGCAGTCATTTGTAGTTTATGATTTGTAGGTAGGGGTGATGGAAAAAAAGGAGCTTTTCAGAAAATAGTGGTCAGAGACTGAAGAGATGGTAGTGGGAAATTTCTCAGCTGTGAGAAAAAAAAAAAAAAAAAAAAAAAAAAAACAGATGGAATATAAAAGAAACAGTCAGTGAGAAGCATGAGTTTCACTGACTCAGTCCCCCTTACAAGTCACCAAAAAGTGTTGCATGCTGTCTTACACCACATCTGAGATCTCATGCTGATTCTGTCAGCCACTGCACACCCCACTCATTTCAATGGAATTGTTTATATACACCCGCCAAAAAGTTAGGAAGGAAGACATATAACTTTTTGTTTTTCTTTTCTTCTGGGTTCCAGTATTTTTTTACAAATTTAAATTTGTAAATTTAAAAAGTTAAATTTAAAAGCAGTATTATAAATTTTTGTTAGACCTTCCAGGGCCCATTTCATTTTCTTTAAAAGGAGAAAGAAAAAAAAAAAGGAGAGAGAGAGAAAAAAGAAGAAAAGAAAAGTTTAGGAAATTCAGTGCCATAAGGCTTCAGTGCAAAGATGTGGTTGTTAAACCTAGGAAAGAGATTTAAAGTAAACACTCTGTTCAGCTGTTCTTTCTTTGATATACTGATATTCTTTCATTGATTTTGTGGAACTAGGGAGGGAAAGCTGCCTTCACAAACCTGTCCACCAAGGAACTGCTGAGTTTGCCTGGAGAAAACATCACATCTGTTAAATTATACAGCTCTTTTGTTCTTCAGCCCAGGTTGCTGGTGAAGACTTTATATGTATTGCCTTATTTTTAATGCTTCCAGCTGTTCTTTTTTCCCTGTGAAAGGAAATCCCTGTGTAGAGGCACAGCAATCCTGAAGGTATACCCAGATTTACTTCTGGCATTCAGACACAGCAGTGTAGGGCAGAAAGGTCTCCTGCCAGTCTCAGCTTCGCTGACCTGTTCTGCAGTTCCTCTCCCCCTCAGCACAGGTACATCTAACATGGTGCTGGCAGTGAACTCCAAGTAAGTTTCATGTGCTGCAAAAGAGGAGAACAAGGATGGAAAGTAATAGCTGTTTCCTAGTTTGTTTAAGTTATAGAAAAGATCAACATTACTATGCTAAGAAGCCATTTTGGAAATTTCATCCAGAAAAAAAATTGACGAATATTAATAAATCTTTTTTTTTTTTTTTTTTTTTTTTTTTTTAATCCTTACTAGATCCACAAGGCAACTGTTTTCAGTTCAGGACATTCTGAGGAGGATTCAAGTCTAGAAACGTAGCAGACCTTGTCTTCTGGGTACTTGGCTACCTCTTGGTTCACTATCTTTAAAACATGAGATTTAACTTCTGTATTAGCATGCTATATTTCTTCAAGTTAAGTGAACAGCTTATTAATAGAAGCTGGCATACACTGCCTTGAACATATGACTGCTAAGATCCATGACAAGACATGGAGTTTGCAGCTACCATTTCTGGAATACCTCATAAACCTTAGATTTAAGGTTTATTAATTATTAAACAGTAAATTTATCATAGTATGTTGAATCAGTCGTACGTTGAAATTTCTCAGAGATTTCACTTAGTCTCATCTCTGAATTTCTCTAGAAATATAAAGGAGTTACTGTGGACCTGTGCTATGTATTGTAGGAAGAATGCCTTGTTGGGTATGTATCACACAATGACAGAGTGTCCTCTGAGGGAGTGTATTCTGAGAGCCAGAGCTCCTGGGATGTGGCCAGAGGGAGCAGTCAAAACTTCTCCTGAACTTAAGTGGCTGCAGGAAGAGTTTAGGTTCAGAAAATATCCAAAAATGGCCAAAATGGAGCTAGGAGTTTTCGGTCCAGTTGGTGATTACAAAATGTTATACAAATGAAATTTTAACAAAGGCTATGGAACAGTTTTTCATACATCAGAAAAAAAAAATACTTAGCTTGTGACCTTTATTTGTGTGTGTGTGTGTGTGTGTGTGTATGTATAACACCATGAAGCATTAAGAGGATCTACTTTTAAAAATCAGCAAAGCATTTCATCTTCAACTATACAATGGATTTCTAGCAGTACTGCTTAAATAAGTGGAAAATTATGCAAGTGTGGAAAATGATGCAGATGCTAAAAACTCAGGAGTTTTCTATTCTGCATTCAGTAATATATAATTAATGGAAGTAATGGAAGTAATTTGAGTATGATAGATCAACAACGGTGTCTGCATATCGGCCACTCTGCTGCAGCTTTCTAGCAACCCTGGGCTCTGTTTTCTTTAAATAACTAAAAGGCAAGAAACTCTCCTATGGAGCAGGAGACTCTTCCATATGGTGTAGCATGTGGAACTGGTTTACTGATTCATCATCCTCTTGTTCAGGGAGGGTCTTTTAAGCCCAGCCCATTACAATGTGCACCCCTCAGACAGGGAGAGAAGCAAGGAAAGGTGTGCAGAAACAGGTCTGCCTGTTCCTCTGTAACAGCAGATCAGCTAAGACAATGTATACCACTGTGTTTAGTATGCAAGACATAAAGCACGTGGCACTGGAAGTCAAATGTTAATACAAACATGATTAAGCCCTTTCTGCTCGAAAAGTGAACTGAAAAGGTGGCTGTCTTTTTAGCCACACTCAAAAGGAGCACCGCTTTTTGAGAAACACCATGACTTTTGTTGATATGAAAGTAATAATATGGAAGACCTGTATTTTTGTCAAAAATACTTTTTAATTTTTTAATTTTTAATTTTTAATTTATTAAGTGGCACATCTGATGAAGCACCAGAAGGCTGGGAACAGCATTGTCTCTACAACTTTTCATTTTGCTGGTGCTCCATCAGCCTGGAATATATAAAGATTTACATATATTTTCCCAAGAACTTGCTATTTCTCTGACAAATGTTGAAATAGAAGTTGACACCTTTAATAAGAAAATGAAGCCAAGGAATAGAATATGAGTCAATTAAGACAGCCATTAATTTTATTCTAGTTTATTTTAAAACCAAACAACCAAACAAAAACAATCAACAACTTATCAACAAAAAGAACTATTCATGAATTTTAATTCAAAAAACCTGCCCTGATTATAGAATTAATCCCTGTCTGGAATCAGGTATTAGAAATTATTCATGATCAGCCAGTACCAATTCAGATTACCACTCCTAAAAGTGCATAAAGAATTATGGAAATCAGAAAAATAACTTAATGACTGATGCACTGGTTTAGGAAACAATTTCTGGGCGCAGTTGTTTTTTCCTCTGCAGAGAATGGCCAACGTTTTTTAACTAGACTATCAATATTTTTTTTTGTTGTTTTTTGAGTTGATATTTTTATTTGCTATAAATTCAGGGGGAAACTCTAACAGCTGCTATTGATTGTTCATATGCATTGACTCATATCCAATGCTCATACTCTTGATATTTTCATGTCTTCTGCCTAGTTAGATCACTGTGGATTTATTCAAAATCTTTTTCATTCTTCAGCTAACTGAAAAAAAATGGGTCACCTACACATTTTTTCAGTTCACTGCACTATTTCTATAAAGTAGTTAAAAGAAATAATGAGAACAGCATCTATTCAGGTGGTTTAACATTGAAATTTTCAGTTGTTTAACTTAATCAGTGTTAAATGGACTTAAAACATCTATGTGGGGTACTTCAGTTTGCAGTACCCAGGCCATCTTTAGTTACTTTAGGTACTTCAGTTTGAAGTACCATAGGCCATCTTTACCAAGAAATGATGGTTTAAAGTGAGAAAAGAATAATTTGTAATGATTCATCTACCTGAGAAATGAGAAAATATGTTGGAAATTTTTAAATGTTTCTGCATTTTTTTTTTAATTTTATTTTTTGAGCAGGGATGTGAAGTAGTTATAAAATCTATTTATATTAGGCATGTTTTGTATCTTACTAGAAAATTCATCTGCATCTGATCAGATGATATATGTCTCAAAATCACATGACGTTGAAGTGGTTATTACAGAGCTTGCTCTAACCCGTATTAGTCATCATGCCTCAGAAAGGGATAATTATGCAACCTTTCCCCACAATTGTAATAAAAATGATAAGTATTTGTAGAAGGTGGATGTGACAGTGATAATTGTTGTAGAATAACCCTATGAGGAAAGTAATAATTTCGTACTTGAAATAGGATTCAGATGCTATGCCACAAGGAAGGATCACATTCTAAAGGAATACAAAGAGGCAACATTCATGCTCAAAAAAGTGTTGAGTAGTTGCTTGGTGAATGGTTACATTAAGGAAGATGGAAATGACAGGAAGGGAGAGAAAAGGAAATTGTGTCACATCATGCACAAAAAAGCCAGAATTGAATATGGTGAAGAGTCCCTGAACTATTTACCTATGAAATGGGGAAGAGACAACAGAGAAACAGGTTGTCACTCTGATCTGATTAAATGCCCCAATCAGCACATATTGTAAAAACCTTGGGATTTCAAAAAATTATAAATTAAAATTTCCTGACTCTAAAAGTGTCTAGTGTATGGGAACTTTTTGTTTAAACTCATGTTATCAGTAATTTCTCACACTTGTAGAACTTTCCTGATGAATTTTGAGTTTGTCACAGGTTGCTTATAATAGCTAGATAATGAGGAAAATACTGTAAGGCCCAGCCTATCTTTCTCAAAGGGGTCTGGGTGAAGAAATACCAGCAGGAAACAACAGGAGCATTACAAAGAATGAACAACTAGGGGTGTGTTGAGTAAGATGGAAAGGTTTGGTTTTTTTTTCTTAGTACATTAGAAATGTACATAATCTTGACCAGTAATATTGATCTATGACGGGTTAGGAAGATGGGATTAATAATTTGAAACAACAAGAAATATCAAAAAATGTTTTTGGTAAGTACCTGAGGAAAAGTCAAATTCTGCATTTGTTCACATACGAATTTGTGCATTTGTGTAACCTGATGAAGAGTCATAGATACTGAAGAGTATAAGAGCACTAGATACTGAAAAGACATATTTTAGAACCTGAAAATTGGACATATCTGAATTTTACAAAGACTTGGCTTGGAAGATTTTGGGACTGGCAACTTGACTTCTCATAGATATCTAGAACAGTAGAGTACTTGGGGAGACTTGGAGGAAAGCAATTCTCTCCAGTCATAGGCCGTGTTCTGGCCTCATAGCTGATATGGCCTTAGAAGGAAGACAGGACAGGCCTTTCATGGTACCTGAATAAACTGGTCATCTACTTTTTCACCAAACTCGAAATTGGTGGAACTGTTAAAAACATTATGCTCCTTGTGGATATTTTACAGGTAATTCTACTTCTTGAGAATTCAGATAAAGGCTTGGAAGTGACAGAATTTTTGGGGGGATTAGCCTAAATAAATAAATTTAGGCTCTCTAAGCATGATTTCTGGAGATCCGACTGATCTGTGTATTTTAACAGCAGAACAGGGAATGATGCTGAGACATGATTGTATGAACCAACTAATGCCTAAGTGATGACCTCAATGACATGCTGAAGACTGTTAACAGCTAGATTTCCAGTATTCAGTAGTTCAGTTGGAATCTTTGTAGACTATCAGAGAAGTTTCTGTTCAGATTTTGAAAGCAGTCTAGGTTTTGAAACCACTAGTGAATTACTATAACTCATTACATTTATTTTCTAAATGATGAAAGCTAAGTAAATGTATAACAGAGTTTCCAACTGACAAATTGAGCCAAAACTTGGTACACTTCCAAGCGGTCAGAGGGGCAGAGTGTATATCACTGAGTGACTTTATTTAATTACAGTTTTTAATTCTATTAAAGATCACTTTACATTTTTAAATGATGATGTCCTTGCTCTGATCTGACCCTTTTATTCTTAAATTATTGCAAAGCAGTAATTTCTAATAATCATACAAAGAATAGTCAACTTTTTTTTTTTTTTTTTTTTTTTTGTCATCATCAATACTTGTTGAGCCATGTCTGTATCCAGGTCATGCAACTTTTCCCGGTCAGTTTGGATCAATACAATGGGCCACATTTTGATCTCTTCTACATGGATCTAATACCCACATATGTATTATTTGTCAAGGAGCAAAAAAAGTGAAAGTTTGTAAAAAGATAGTGAAAGGTTTTTTTTTGTTTGTTTTGTTTTTTTTTTTTTTTTTTTTTTTTTTTTAATGGATCAAAATGGTATAGTGATAGCATTTTTTTATGGGATTTTTCACATGATGTCTTCTTTTCTGCCCTCAAAGACAAGCATATATGCTATTTCTGCTCCAAGGGCCTGTGTCTCTAATTAGTTATACCTGTGACTAAACCATCTGCAAGATGTGATCTAATGTTGCCCCATCTAACTGCTATAGCTGACTTTCCTTCTAAATCTGTCTTCTCTCTTCAGGTTACTGTTCCATGCATGTGCAAAAAAAAAAAAAAAAAAAAAGAGAGAGAGATTCCTGACACTATCAATGCAAGCTTAACCTTAAACTGAAATTGTGAGTCATTCTATTGGTGTAGCCTCTACTCTTGCCTTCAGAAGAACTCTTTCCTTGTAGAAATATCTTTCTGAAAACATACTCAAATGCTTGTCTCATGAAGAAAATTTCCCTTTGCAACTATCAGGTTCACTAAGGAAAACAGAATTAACCTCGAGAAAGTCTATAATTCCCCTCAAATTCTCTTTTATCTTTTATCACCGTCCTGTTGGATGTAGATGATCTTAACCTACTGTAAACTGATACATAACTGTTCTATAGTTCACTGGACATGAATGATAAAATTTGCATGTTTTTGAGAACATGCATTTTGCTCAGAATATCAAAGATTGCTCCTTATTCCTTTTCTCCTTATCCTTTGGTGAAAATTACAGAATAACAGAATCACAGAATCACAGAATTTCTAGGTTGGAAGACACCTCGAGATCATCGAGTCCAACCTCCGACCTAACACTAACAGTCCTCCACTAAACCATATCACTAAGCTCTACATCTAAATGTCTTTTAAAGACCTCCAGGGATGGTGACTCCACCACTTCCCTGGGCAGCCTCTTCCAATGTCTAACAACCCTTTCGGTAAAGAAGTTCTTCCTAACATCCAACCTAAAACTCCCCTGGTGCAATGTAAGCCCACTCCTCCTCGTCCTGTCACCAGGCATGTGGGAGAACAGACCAACCCCCACCTCGCTATAGCCTCCCTTGAGGTACCTGTAGAGAGCAATAAGGTCGCCCCTGAGCCTCCTCTTCTCCAGGCTGAACAAGCCCAGCTCCCTCAGCCGCTCCTCGTAGGACTTATTCTCCAGGCCCCTCACCAGCTTCGTCGCCCTTCTCTGGACTTGCTCGAGCACCTCGATGTCCTTCTTGTAGCGAGGGGCCCAAAACTGAACACAGTACTCGAGGTGCAGCCTCACCAGAGCCGAGTACAGGGGGACGATCACTTCCCTAGCCCTGATGGCCACACTGCTTCTGATACAAGTCAGGATGCTGTTGGCCTTCTTGGCCACCTGAACACACTGCTGGCTCATATTCAGCCGACTATCAACCATCACTCCCAGGTCCTTCTCTGCCAGGCAGCTTTCCATCCACTCATCTCCCAGCCTGTAGCTCTGCTTGGGGTTATTGCACCCCAGGTGCAGGACCCGGCACTTGGCCTTATTGAAATTCATGCAGTTGACCTCAGCCCATCGGTGCAGCCTATCCAGATCCTCCTGCAGAGCCTTCCTACCCTTGAGCAGATCGACACATGCACCTAACTTGGTGTCATCTGCAAACTTACTGAGGGTGCACTCAATGCCCTCATCCAGATCATCGATGAAGATATTAAAGAGGACCGGCCCCAGCACCGAGCCCTGGGTGATGCCACTAGTAACCGGCCTCCAACTGGATTTGACTCCATTCACCATGACTCTTTGGGCCCGGCTATCCAGCCAGTTTCTAACCCAACGAAGCGTATGCCAGTCCAAGCCAAGAGCAGCCAGTTTCTTGAGGAGAATGCTGTGGGAAACAGTATCAAAAGCCTTGCTGAAGTCAAGGTAGACCACATCCACAGCCTTTCCCTCATCCACCCAGTGCGTCACTTTGTCATAGACGGAGATCGGGTTCGTTAAGAACGACCTGCCTTTCATAAACCCATGCTAACTGGGCCTGATCGCCTGCTTGCCCTGCAAGTGCTGTGTGATGACTCTCAAGAGAATCTGCTCCATGAGCTTCCCTGGCACTGAGGTCAAACTGACAGGCCTATAGTTCCCTGGGTCTGCCCTCCAGCCCTTCTTGTAGATGGGTGTCACGTTTGCTAGCTGCCAGTCAGCTGGGACCTCCCCCAATAGCCAGGACTGTTGATAAATGATGGTAAGCGGCTTGGCCAGCTCCTCTGCCAGTTCTCTCAGTATCCTCAGGTGGATCCCATCTGGCCCCATCGAATTGTGCACATCCAAGTGCCGTAGCAGGTTGCCAAGCATTTCTTCGTGGATAGTGAGATTCTGCTTTGTGGATTCTGCTTCTCATCCCCTTCCGCCAGCTCAGGGTACTGAGTATCCAGAGAACAACTGGTTTTGCCGCTAAAGACTAAGGCGAAGAAGGCATTAAGCACCTCCACCTTTTTCTCATCTTTTGTAACAAGGTTTCCCCCCGCATCCAGTAAAGGATAGAGATTCTCCTTAGTCCTCCTTTTTGTGTTGATATATTTATAAAAACATTTTTTGTTATCTTTAATGGCAGTAGCCAGATTGAGCTCCAGATGAGCTTTGGCCCTTCTAATTTTGTCCCTGCACAGCCTTGTAACATCCTTATAGTCCTCCTCAGTGGCCTGCCCTTTTTTCCAAAGATTATAAACCCTCGTTTTTCTTTTAAGCTCAAGCTGCAACTCTCTGTTGAGCCAGGCCGGTCTTCTTCCATGCCAGCTCTGACATCCAGTGTGTGAATGTCTCAATTTAACAAAAAGCATTTCCTTGAGCTAAAAATAGGTAAATTAACCAAAATATGTAAATGAGAATCTGCTAGGATGGTTTGTATTAGAATCAGCTTAGCACCACCCTAAAACAGTAACCATAAAGGTGAAAAGTGAGACCCATTGGGCAAAAGAAAATGAAATCTGACAGATTGAGGCTAAAATTTTTTAATGTTTGCAAAACATTGAAAATTTATAAAACATTATTTCAGGTGGCACAGTTCAACGGGCACTGTTAGAAGCCATAGTGTATTTTGTATTCAATGAGTTTCAAATATTTGAGTCCTATATTATCACATTTATCTCTATGTGTAACACCTTATTCTAAAGTGTCTACCTGGTGAGATGGTTATGAAATTTATTTTTTGGATATCGCTTTATTCAATGATGCATGGTAGTGTATTCTCTTGGGAAAGTTATAATTTAATTGCTAATACTATTTGCCTGAGTTACTGTTTGCCCGAGTTACATTTGATGTGTTACTGCAATGACTGGGGGCAAAGGTGATAATGCTTAGCTATATTTCTACGAGTTCTTAAAAATAATTGGATTAGAAATCATGTGCTGAGAACCTACTTATTATTCTTAACAGTTCAGGACTTATTTAAGTGTTTTAATCAAATGGTAAATTATGTATTTCTCAGACTACTTTAAATCCTGGCTTTGAATCACAATTTGTAAGCACTAGAGCACAAGCCTTTTCATTAGGTAAAACAATATTTATAGCATTTTGTCTTTCTCATTCCACACAGTAGGACATAAAAAACAGACATTAATGTTAGAGGCAAGCCATGCTATGCCATCTAAATAAATACACAGATTTAGCACATCAGTAAAATAATGTGATTATAATTAATCTCATACACCTGCAGAATGTCTTTTCCAAATCACTCTTAATTGATAGCCTTTGATATTTTTCTGAATTGCTAATAGAAATACAGCTTTTAGTGAGGAAAACAGTCTGGTTTATATTTTCATTAGACTTCCTGTGTCTGTATTGTACTGCACCTGCCTACTCCCAAAATGCTTGTTATATTTGTCATATACTTTTATGAGGATGGGAGCACTGTTCTGGCAAGCTAGCTAACTTGACTCATATTGTGTTCAGATATAAAACATGAAGACCCACTTGTGATTGCAAAGGTAGTAAGTCTAATTTGATTAGTACTCCAGTGACATGGCATATTATGAATGTCATCTGTCATTTCTCATAAATACTCATGAAAGAATCATTTTCAGAGAAGGCATAATTGAAGCCTGTAATTCAGCACTTTTCACGCTATGGGAAATAGTACTATATCATGATCAATGCTGGCTTTAAAACATAAAGAAACTGGAAAAGCAATAAACAGAAAATCCTATGTTTCAAAAGGAGTGAAAGATCTTCCCTTGATTTCAGTGGGAGTATGATTTTCTCAAAATTTGTGTAACTAAGTCTCAGGTATTAAAAATAAAAATCTTAAATCTCTGGTGTTAAACAACTAGGACTTATTTTCTAAAAATGCTATCTTTCCATGAGTTGCTAAGCAACTGGGTTTGAAGAAAAAGGCCAGATCCTCAGCTTATGTGAACTGGAGGGATGTGAATACACACACACGTACACACAAATTTTTCAAAGGGTTGAGGATATGCATGAAGTTGGTGTCTCTTTCAGGGACATTTGTTTGCATACACAAAAGTAAGTGGATAAGTAATTTTGCAGAGATGGCAAAAATTACATCTTCTGACAGTGTCAGTACAATAAGAAAATTATCTTCTCATGGTAAATTACAAAGGTCTGAAGTTTCTCATTCTCAAGCATCCTGCTGGAATGTGATTGAAACTACTTGTTTTCGTCTTTTTAGTTTTTAAGAATATTGTTATATAAACATTTCTGAAATGATTTATTAAAGCACTATGAAAAAATAGGGGAAGAAGCAAAGGAGAAAAAAGTCCTGTTTCATTTATTTATTTATTTATTTATTTATTTTAGAATATTCTCTCCATTGTCAAAAAAACAGCATTCAGGATAGTGGTAAGATAATGCTAGTCTGCCCCCAAAGTGAGAGAGTGATCAATATTTGTTTTGTTACTTACGTGATTAATTTCATAGCATAATTGTGATCTTTCCTATTGCTGTAGCCAGGAAGACATAGCACTAATATAAAAACAAACCAGGAATATATTTCATCTAAAATCACGGAACCAACCTACAGAACAGAGTTGCACTTTGCAAACCAGCATAAGGCAATTGTCTTCCAAAATCCATTAAATACAAGTATACTTTTTGACACCAAACAGTCTTTAGTTTCACTAGTAAATTCTTCAGAATTTCTGCCACTGGACATTTATGATAATATGAGATTTTCAGGGAAATCTGGGTTCTTATTCACAGTAACTCAAAATAGTTTAAATAGTTATAAAACTGTATTATGTATATTTCTTCATTTATGGTAACAATTGACAGTCATTATACTTGGATTTCCCTATTTTATAATTAAATTTATACAGCAAGGCCGTTGTATTTTTTTTTTCTGCATTTTTCCTATCCTAAAGTTGCTAACATGTTGCTCTGTTAAGAGGTTAAATAAGAATGAATAATTTTTTTTTTTTTTTTCCTAGAAAAGTTCTGTTCTACTTTTACATAAATAACTTGCCTTACAGATAACTCACTGGAAAGGCCAAAAATAAGTATTCACCAGAGCTGGCTGCTCTAAACGGGATGAAGGGCTATGATAAAAGAGGGAATGAGGAAAAATCTCTAGTCTTTTTCAGTACAGCAAATACTGTTCGGTGAATTCATCCTACAAGCATTATATATAATACGCAGTGGTGCTGAATTAGGGTTGCTTTGACAGATAACTTGCAGGCTGCAAAAATGGAAAGATAAAGATGTGCTAGCTGGTACTTGAGAAAAACTGTGACAACTGCGGTGTCTCCAACAGCTGGGTGTTCCCTCTGTGAGGACATTCCTGGGTGGATTCATTCTTCCCTGCTTGCATCAGTTATTTTGCAAGAAGTGTACCTAAATTTTAAGGGAACAAGCAGAGTCAGATGAATAAAAAGCAAACAGTAATATCAATTATAATGCTGGTATTCAGTTCATCTTCTTATGAACATGTTTTGCTTCCAGCAAAACAACCTTTATTCTTCAAAGTAGACCTCACTCAATTTTTGTTTATTTTTTAGTAGATTATACTAGCTATTATCTGGAGATTATTTTACTTTTTGAAACCATGTGCCTTGCATTTTAATCATCACCTACTATCTACTGCTTCGGATGTTTTTAAGCTTGTTCAATCCATTAAAGCAGAAAGTGTGTTAATAAATTCTAGTCACTGATTGATATTAAATGACATATGTAGCAAGCAGTCCATCTGTCTGTTGTATCATTCCGTGCCTTCTTTCATGTTACCATTACAAATTCTGTAATAAATAGTCGGATCATTTTGAGTGACATGTGGGATCTTTATTGGGCAAGACATTTCAAGTACATCTGTCTTTTGACTGGTTTATAGATGACAGTTCTAACAACAGCTATTACCTTCAAAAAGGCTGCATTTGAAGTATTCTCTATATTCCTGCCACCTCTTTTTTTTTTTTTTTTTTTTTTTTTAATTCAGACTCTTCATGTATGATGATTATTTTTTCCCTATTATGCTGAATCAGGCCATCATCTACCATAATCTTTCCCTTTCTCTTTGAATCTTAATCATGGTCTCTTTTGCATAATCCTGTTCCTATTCTTCATTTGCCTTTGTCACTTTTGCCATTTCATCTTGCTAGGCATACCTTCCTTATTACTTGTGAACTTTCTGGCTTCTATCATAAGCAATGCTCTTGAGACTGTCAAATATGTCATGCTGTTGCTAATGTTCTGCTCATATGCTTACTTCAGAGCTTCACTTTGCTTTGTTTTCGTATCTGTTGGTTTGGTATATTTGTGCTATTAGATTTTCTTCTTTCTTTTGGGTTTCCTAAAGGGAATAGAAAAATGAAAACTTCCACCTTGAAAGAATGTTTGATGTGTCTAATCCACGTGGCATTGCTGAGAGCCACATGATGCTCTGGGTGCTAACTGTTATCTCAAGTTGCTGTGAAATTCCCATGCACTTGCTGTTGTTGAATCTGGTTGCTACCACTCATTTGAGGTTACTTTTTCTTTTCCATTTAGTACTGAGTAAGATATTCTTTGTCAAGACAGAAACTCTTGTTCCCTCGGTTACTCTTCTCACCATCAGTCTCTCCCACTTAGCTCATCTTCACCGTTGTTAGTATTCTGTGTTTTGGGTGGCTGCAGCTGTTGTCTATGTCTTATCTCTAATTCACTATTTCTGGAAGGTGGAAACTAGCAAGGAATCATACTGCTGAGATGAGAATGAAACATAAAATGATGACAAATGACAATAATCCTCTCTTACAGCGTACAATTGTAAACCAAGCTTCAACACTACTTCTGAGGATCTGCTGGATTAATTTCCTCTGTCTGCATGAGCAAAGGCCCTGGTGTCTACATAGAAAAGTAAGAGAAATGCCTCCAGCTTTGGTGGCTCTAACCAGAGTGCCCTGCTCTGTCACTCCTTCCATAGCTTTTGCTGTGTTGTCCTAAGTTTGGAGATAGCATATCTGGGCAAGGGGGTGTCTTTTGAAACCTTATGAATGCTACAGAAAATTACAATAGTACCTGAAGATCTTTCTGAAGGAAGAGCACCTATTTTTTAATTTTATTTTATAAGTTTCTGTTAAGTTTGCCTTACACAATAAGTAAATTTTGCATGAAAGGTGAACGATAACAATTAAAAAAATCACTATCATATGTAAATCAAAGTTTAATTAAAAACAATTCTATTTTTGATATTGGGAGGTAAAAATACAGTCCTTACCATTTTCCTTTTCTATGTTAGCACATTTAGTCCAAAAGCGCAGAACGGTAAGTTTTAGTGATTAAATTGTAGTGTCATGTATTATGTTCTGAGGTTTTGGTTCGCTGTTTTAAGTATTAATATTTCATTATTACAACACTTTATTTTCAAGCCTTGTGGAGAATGCAGCATAATATATTTATTCTTATTCTTATTCTTATTCTTATTCTTATTCTTATTCTTATTCTTATTCTTATTCTTATTCTTATTCTTATTCTTATTCTTATTCTTATTCTTATTCTTATTCTTATTCTTATTCTCATTCTCATTCTCATTCTCATTCTCATTCTCATTCTCATTCTCATTCTCATTCTCATCCTTATTCATCTTATTCTTAATCTTATTCTTAATAATAATATTTTCAGACAGACACTTCTGTCTGAAACTATGAATAGTAGTTTTAATAGTGCATGTGTTTTCTTCTATTTCAGAGAAACACTGGACTGGTGGGTTGGATGGCTGAAGGGGCCAAGCAGCGGTTGAAAGCTTTCCACCTGAGCACCTGATTCAAGTGCTCCACTGGAAGTTATTGCTCCTGGCAGGTTTTGTAGCATCCTACAGGAAAAGGATCTGGGATTTTCATTCAGTACCTGGGGAAGTGGTACATTTAGATCACTTTCATTCAGATGGGGAAGTGCCTGGGCAAGTCCATACCATGTCAGTGAGATGAAGTGATTTCCTTTCATTGCAACTGAAATCAGGGACAGGTGAGCTACCATCAGTGCCCTGCTCTGGGGCACTTTGGTAGTGTTAAGCATTTATAGCAGAGATTTTGGGGTTAGCCAGTCTCATAAAAACAGACACTATTTTTGTGGTCTTTCCACTGTTATGTCATACAGTATTGCCATATGCAATTAAATGGATACAAAGAAACCAAAGGAATTCTGAAAGCTTTAAAAAAAAACTTATGCCAAAACGCCTAGAACTCATCTCAAAATATAAAGCAGGAAATGCTGAAAGATTTCAGCTTTAACCATTGCTTCCATATTTTTATCTCCATAAAACAGAGGGAAACTCCTGTGTTCACAAGTCATAACATATGTTTAAGTAAAAACAAACAAACAAAAATGTAGGAGGGATGGACCAAATCACATTTTAAATCCAAGGAGTTCTAGTTCAAGGTAACATAATTTACTCCATCTCCAGATCAATATCAGATATTTATCATATTATTTATATATATATTATTTATATCAGATGTTTAACATTAATATTAACATTAACATTAACTGGCAAGGCCCCCTGTTTTGTGTAGAACTTTTCAACACAAAATCTCCCAGCTCTGTGTGTATGTAGGTACACACATATACATTTATTAACATTGGAAGAAAGAAGATATGGCAAAACACAAAAGATGGAATGAAAGCAAGGCCAAAATATTCTGTTAATCAAAATGCTCAGTTTATCTGTTCTCTCAAAACTTCCTGCTATGATATTCTTAAAATTAAATACAAAATTATATTTAAACACTAAACGTAAATTTAATTTTAATGCATATGCAAAGAGAAAATAATGAGGATAGTTAGTATGGGATAATTAAGGATACAACAATATTTCTTTTGCTAGTATATAGTGTTGCTCAAAAATGATTTATTCCTTTGGTTACTAAATACAAAACCTAAAGTATCTTTATCAAGCGTGATACAGAGAGTGTTTTCGTGGTTGGTGGTGGCCATTTCATCACAGGAAAATACAAGCCTAATTTTTTTTTCCAGAATGTTTTTGTTTGACTGAAAGAAAATACACACTTTCACTACAATTATTTTGTTATTTAAAATATTATTATTTTTGGTCCAACTGGAGTATTGTATTTTAAGAAG
Source organism: Aythya marila (assembly GCF_965140915.1). Lineage (NCBI taxonomy): Eukaryota > Metazoa > Chordata > Aves > Anseriformes > Anatidae > Aythya > Aythya marila. The sequence goes on along the minus strand of NC_139045.1, from coordinate 2,058,633 downwards.
TTTAAAAGAAAAATGGTTGGAGATACAACTGAAGGGGCAAACTTTCAAAACTTTTGTCGGAACAAATTGATATTCCTATCCCCCTTAAATCAATGGTTTATGTTTTGCAGTTCAAGTATAAACTATTTATTTTGCATGTAAAAAAAATCAAAATATTCTATGTGATGTGAACCAGACTGAAAGTATAAACCTAGCTACAGAGATTGCTGCAATACTTACAAATATCAGGAAAAGGGGAGAAACAAGAGGTGAAAAATGATAAGAAAAGAAAATAGAACAGATTTATAGTCTTCTGACTTATCAGGGAATATTGCTTAGTGGGTGGAAGTTATAAATAAGAAGCACAATGAAGTTGTAGAGAAGCCAGTTTAATTTAAGCCTAGAAAAAGCTTGGATGAATAAACTGGAAATAAATAACAGAGAAAAACAGGTGTGGAGGTGTGTGGGGTGTTATGACTGTATGAATATTTGGCAAGTTAACAATGCAGGAGGAGCTTTTACAGGCATCATACCATGAAGTTTCAAGGCAGTAAAGGCAACATCAAACAAGATAAGATTAGGACTGAAAAATCTGAGGTGAATTACAGTCAACATAATTCTTCCTTCCTAAAACATCCAGGTGAAAAGGATCTGATAGCAGACCACAGGCAGAAACATCTGGTTTTGGATGCAAGTAGGATGGAAAATTACAGAAAAGTCCACCTGGGCATGACTCCTGTTGACTACCCCCAAAAACATGCCACTTTTTCATGAGCAATTCTCACCCACCCTTTGTATCTGTGAGAATCTGTACTTTAAAAATTCGTTTTGGTGTCACTGGTGAGAGCACTTTCAAGCCAATAAATCCTTCTTGAGTCCAACTTGAGAAAACCAATCTTTATGATGAGATGTGAGTGAGGGAAATAGCTACTTAGAACAACCCTGTCCACCAAAAAAAAAAAAGCAAAACACATTTGTCTCTCATCTGTCCTACCCAAGCATGCAGGACTCACTCTGGACACAGATGCGTATTTAATAGCTTTGGAAGTGGTATTATCACAGGTGCAGAGTGGGCAGGAATGCATAATTGCTTGTTACTGCAAAGCCTTGGCACCCTGGGGTACAACATGCAGTTGTCCATGTATACCACTGACAGTATTGTTTTTATGTTTTTATGTTTTATTGTTAGGCAACAGCAGGATCCAAAATAATCTCATTCATTTCCCATTATTTTTTAAAGTGCAATTGCAATTAATTTACTCACTGGGAAAGCTAAAAATCATTTTCTGTGTGCAACTTCTTGCTAACATTTTGGCTTTGGAGGTGACAAGAAAAAATGTTGGTATCTACATTGCTCACATTAGGAGACCAACTGAAGGAAAACTTCTGTCTGCTCTGTTCTGGCTGCTCTTTACCTGTGAGCGTACAGGCTGCTGCACTGTAATTGCCTTATGTTAACTAGTCATGTGATTCAAAGGCAAGAAGAAGGGAAGAATGACACAAGCCTTGATGTCACCTGAACAAGGAAATATGTAATTTACAGATTGAACTAAAATCCTCTGCTGCTGATCATAATGTTATTGCTCATACAGTGTGAATGTATATTGGTTCAAAAGGTAGTTGGTTGAATTTTTAGGGTAAAATTATCTGTATATATTGGTTGACTTTAATTCATTAAGTTTTCCTAGTAAATTGGAACAACAAAAGTCATAAATACACTCCTTAACTTATCTTAACTTCGCCTCCCTCCAGTATAAAACCTTCAAATTGCCATAAGCTTATACTTAGAGCCATTCTGTGAAGGCACGAGAGATCTGATGGTCTTAAAAAGCAACAAAACCAGAGAAATTTTTGATTCTTTGAAATAGGTATCCGAAAGAACACTTTTTAGGCAATTCTTTGAAAAATCCACATCTAAATCAAATCTATGACTATGATTACACAAGTAGCTAAAGGAAAAAAGACAGAGCACATCAAATGCAATTTGCAACAAAACCTGGATACCGCTTGTTCTGCCATCCATTAAAATCAATAAAAACCTTTCACTGACATTAATGGTTTGGGATCGAGGCCTGTGAAGTCAACAGCTGATGATGGAATTGTGAACTATTTCACCAAGATTGGCAGGCATTTTGAGCCAAAATAGAACAAAACAGCCAAACAACTGATTTGCGAAAGAGTAGAATGGTAGAGGCCCATTTAAAAAACTTTTAAGTATTGTTTTTTTTTTTTGTTTTTTTTTGTTTTGTTTTTTTTTAGTATTGGTATTTAGTTATGGAGGATTAATTTTAAAATATGTATTTCTCAGGTCTAAAAACTATGCTAAGTATGTTTTGTTATGAATAACATATGACTTGCTGTAGGTGGATTAGGTTCAATTCATTAAGGAATTCAGTGGCATAAGCCCATCTATTAGTCTCGCAGAATTCTTACATTGTTGAATCAAAAAATTAACTTAAAAAAAAATGTTTGGGCTTTTGTGACCTGAATTAAGTATTTAATTAAAACTCATACCACTCATTAAAAAATAATCAATACATTTTAAAAAAGGATAATGCCTTGTTTAATTATGACTTCTAAAGAAGGATATACACACATTAGTGAAATAATTTTCTCCTATTTTTAACTTGTGTTTCTTTTACTACCATGTAAGTAGTAAAAGATCCATACTTGATCATACTTGATATTCACTAGCAAAATTGCCACATTAATTAACTCACTGTTAAGGAGAGATTCCTTTGGCAGTGTTATTCATGCAAAAATATGTAATGAAATTTGAGAATTTTTATTTTTCTAAGTTTATGTAATTAGTGCAGTGCAGGAGGAGAACCGTTCCTAAGACAGGAAAGGATAAAGGTATGCACGTTATTTTTTTCCCTTCATTTTTAAGAAAAAAAACTGCAATGCTTGACAGCTCCCCCCCCACACTCCCCCTTCCTTTAGGGTAAACAAATGTCTGAGTCAAACATTGATATCTGGCTATGGAATCTTCATTAATTTTAGGAATCCATAGAAAAAATAGATTTAAAAACAGATATTTGTGATTGACAAGATTAAACATAAGGGAACTCTGGCCAGTTACTCATGCGGACTGCCAGAGCTTCAGAGGTTTCTGTGGAAGTTCAAGGACTTGGAGCATCTCATCAATAAAGAAACATTACTATAACTTCTATTAAATGCATCTTTTCACTACTAATCACCTGTTTTATGTAAGTCTCATGAAAAATTTCAGTAATGGTTTATCTGCACATCTCATCATTTTTATTCATTCCAGGTTCACAGGAGGTAATCATTCAAGAAAGAAGCTATCAATAATATTTATGAAAAATGGAGCCTAATGGTTGTCAGATGCCATTTTATAACATGAGCAGGTATAAATGAAAGTGCATACTGTGCAGGCTTCTTGAAGAAGGTACTTAGTCTGATCCCAAATAATTTATTTGATTGTATTACTCATGAAATAAATAAAATTCTGCTTAGTGCATCTCTTGCTAGTTTCTTTCCTTATTCTTACTGTTGCTCTAAGTGCAGGGTTGGTTTTTTTGTTTGTTTGTTTATTTTGTTTTTAAGATATCCACTTAAAATGGTTGTCTTTCTGATAATATAACAACAAAAACAGTAACAAAACTTTGGGGCAACTTTATATTCAGATGACTAATTTTTCATGTGTATAAAAGAAGAAAAAGTCACAGAGCTACTATACACAAAAAATTAAATACATTTTAAATTCATTTTGTTAATACAGTCTGCTCCAGCAGAAGGATACAGGGCACAATTGTCTTTCCTTGCTGATCTATTTTAATCGTCACTGACATGAATTTATTTTGTCATTATCTCTAAGCTTAGTTACTTTGTACAGACAAATGGAAGCAGAATTAAATACTTTTTTTTTTTCTGTGTTTAAAAAGGTAATCTATACATTTTGAAATGAAGATTTTACTTAAGTTTTCTGTTCATTTCACAATAGTAAAGGGAAAAGCAGAAAGCACTGAAATAAATATGTGCCTCATTTAAAGGGTGGTTAAAGCATAGACACCTAACACACTGTGATTGATCTTTTTTATTGGACTATACATAAATCTTAAAAGATGCTTCAGTTTCTGTGTGCTTAATTCATAATAACTGAGGGCCTCCTTTACAGAAGCCATGGGATTAACAACTATTAAAAAGGCTTAAAAGTTCATCTTAATATCAGTATCAGGAATTGTCAGTCAAAATCCTTAGTTACCTTAGAAAAATTTTTCAAGTATTAAAAAAAGTTAGTATACAAAACCTTACTAAAGACTGAAACGTGCAGAATTTTGAAGAGCAATTGTATTTATTGACTTTTCGCTGCATATGAACAATATATATACTGGTCACTTTTTCAGTAGTTATCATTCGTAAGCATTCACAAAATATTTTGGATAGAACTTATATCTGATTTTAAAAAGTTGTGTCATTAGCTTTTTGTTTTGAGTGGAAGTTAATTTATATGATTGTCATTTGTAAATTCTTGGATTGATCCTTGAGATATTCAGGATAACTCATGATATCTTTCTGCTTTAATGAACTACTTAGTGTACGCCCAAATATTTTCCCTTGGAAAAAGATAATATCATGTGTAACATAGAACTGAAAGCAGAACAATATAAGAATTTCATATCTTTTAAACTAAATGTAAAGCTTCTGATGTAGAGCTACTAGGATCTCCTTTTCATAGTGAGGATAAGAGACTGGGTGTTTGCTCTGCAGTTTTCTATATTAGGCAGTCTTTCCAAGTTGGACATTTTTGCTTTGATAGAGAAACTTGTCTTTGGTTGTCCCAGGGCAAGCTGAAAGAAACCCACCTATGTGTGGTGTTCTGTCAATATAAGCAACATATGATGCTGTAGGTGTATTTACATCACTGTTAGATAAGGGAATAAAAAATGAAAGGGAGCAAGTTGCAAACATCGTCATGGTTCTCTCTTGTACCCATTGATCAATGTATAGGTATGTATGTATTGTTACTCACAAATACCTGTGCAACCTTCTTGATGCATTGTATTTAACTACCTATCCAAGTTGCATAATATAACTGATTAAAATAAATTTAAAGGAAAAAAAATCGAAAAATTATAATCTATTCAATAAATTTTCCTTACACTATAGAAATCCATAATGTATGTACAACCATACTGTAATCTGTTCTGTGATATCTCTTTGATACATTGAACGATGTATTTTCATCACTGCCAATCTTTTTTTTTTTTTTTCCATTCATCTAGTGGAGGTTTGATGGTAAATATCAAAACAGCATCTGACGATCTTGATATTGTATAGTTCTACATTTCCAAAATACAGAAAACTGACAAAATTAAAAGATGTTTTTTGTTTGTTTGTTTGTTTTTTTCTCATGTAACTAGGTAAAAGCTGAAATGGTTTAGTGCCCTTTGCATTTCAATACCTCTTCACAAATCCAGAATGTTGCTATGGCTCTTGCTTAAAATTTTACATTGCTGTTTCCTACTTAGGTTTATATTAATTATTCCTGGCAAGGTTTGAAAATATTCATTGCCTTTCTACCTTCATGTGTCTGAAGCTTTCCTAGAATACTCTTTTTCCTATTTGGGGTCAATATCTAGAAGAAACTGCAAAAGGATTTGCATGAAAGAGACAGCATTTGGCAGAAGAAAAAAAATCAATTAAATAGCAATATTGAAGATTCAAATGGAATAGTCTTCTTACACAAATGTTTCTTGATTTTTAGATTTGTTGCCAAAACACCACTGAAGCCTGGATTTTGCAGCTTGTGTCTGTCTTGTGGAATCAGGGAGGACTTCCCAGGCATGGTCTGACTCCATGTTGGAACAAGGTAAATCTAACAAGTCAGATTCTCTTGAGAGCAGGCTGAACATTCTTTTTGGAAATATCCTGGTCTAAAGTTAAGGTAAAAATTTACTTAATTGGAGTTTGCTGTTAGCTCATGAGCAATGTGGGAGATAAAAACTGTCCTTTTAAACTATTCTAAATATAGTAATATTTAGTGTGCAAAATAAATCATTCTGAAACACTGTTCAAGTCATATTCTTGTAAATCAATAAATGGGGCTGTTTGCATGTTAACTGGACTTTGACTTTCTTCACTCACCGCGGCACTACTCAATCTAAGGATCATTTACTGTGATAATAGCAATACTTTCATGCAGAAAAGCCATGCATCAAAAGAGCTGAACACCTTTTAAACGTGTCAGTGCTTAAAATAAGTTCTTATGTAACATGGATCTTGAGATAATCCAAATTCGGAGTCAAGAAGGGATAATAAAGGTAGAATAGTTAGAAAAGAGGAGAGGAAAATAAAAATGAAAGAAGCAGTTCTGGAGGAAAGCTCACTGATAACGCATAAACATTGCTGAAGCAACTTTTGGGGGCTTTTAGAGCTAATCCTCTGTTATAACACAACAGTTCTTGTAATCTTGATTTCTCATAGAACACTTATACAATCTACAATATTGCTGTAGATTGTGTAATATAAAAATTGTAATCAAATTCTAAATTTTATATTTATTAAATATAATTATATACATTATAAATAAATTATATAATTCACTTCTGAGTGAAACGTAACTTGTGCATTATGGTGCTACTACATTTTATTAATTCAGAAATATTTGTGTTGGTACAGCAGGAGAAAAAGAAAGTTATTGGGTTATATCATCTTTGTAAATCACTCAGAATGGTGCTGTTATAAATCGCTCAGTCCCAAAATAGGATTATAATCAAAGTTTACAATCTATTAAAAGAATAAAGGTAAGCAAACAACGCTGGGTGCGTCTAGGTGGAGCGGAGACTCCCGACGCACCCAGCACTGTTTGCTTACCTCTATTCTTTTAATTAATTGTAAACTTTGTTATAAATCGCTCAGTCCCAAAATAGGATTATAATCAATTTGGGGGCTCGTCCAGGATGGCTTTGGTTCCTGAATCTGATTTGATCTAGGAGAGGCGCCCCACTATTTGGTGGCTCCTGTTTGAGTCAGGTCGGGACTAATGCCATCTTGAACCTGAATTAAGCAAATAATTTGATAATTTAATAAGCAAAGAATATGATTTTTTTATGAGCTCCCTTGCCGGCTGCAGCATTGTTGTTTTTTTGCCTGTAATTCTGCGTGTGAAGATCTGAACGAAGACGACGGACTCATAAGTGTTTAAGGAGTATACCGTTTGGTTGGGTGGGGTTCGGTTGCCTCTGTGTGTGTGTGAGAGAGTGTAACTGAGACTTCCAAAGTCAGTGTGGAGGTCTTCTAACCGTGGTTCCGATCTCCTGCGGGGGACTTGGCAGGTGAAGGAAGTGATTCCTATAGGATTTGTGGGATAGGTCCTAAACCCCCTGCAAGACACTCTTACTAAGGTAACCAAGGGCTGTGGGGAATTGCCATAGTAAAATTCCTAGATGGGTCAGACAGAATTGATGACCAAGGACCAGAAGAAAGGGATCAAATTACCAGAAAGTCCATTAGGAATAATGATTAGAAATTGGAAAAATAGGGGCCCCAGAAAATGAAAGAGTAAATTAAAAATGGTCCAGTATTATATGACAAAATGACCAAAAGAACCCTTAAGACCCCATGTATTTTGGTTGATATTTGGGTCCACAGAGGACAGGGTCTGTCAGGCTTTGAATATTAATGTTAATAGTAGAATACCCGTGGATCCAGAAGAGAGCAAGCATGCTGTAGCTGAAACATTGGAATTAGAAATTAGAGAGCAATTGATTAAGAATGAATATGTGCTACATTTGTGATGTACTGTGCCTGTGCTGCGCTTATACCTCCAGATAACAAGAGCTGCTTGGACCCCGAGAACCAGATCAAAAACAACCTCATGGTTCAGACTTTAATTAAGGGGTCTGAGATAAGGAGGACTGTTCACAAAGGGACAGGTTATGCATATGTATAGGAATGTTGGGAAACTTCATGTATATGTAACTCTTTACTAGATATAACCAAAGCAAGTTGGCACGTTAGGCGTGCACGACTTTGGTGGGACTACCCGCCCCGTGCTGCCCAGAACTGAGTAAACATACCTACTTTACAATCTTACTGATTGTGAAGTCAGCTTTCTGTGAGTCATTTTGGTGAGCCAGGCAGGAGACACTCTGCTCAGCTGCGGGATCGGCTGTGGCGCGGACACCCCTAGGTGCACCCTGAGTGTTTTGCTCAGAGGGGACTCCACTCTTAGCCGCTCACCGCAGGAGCAGACAAAGATCTCCTGAAGCTGCGGACAAATGGTATATTTTCAGCTGCTGGAGGGATGCTAACTGGAGTGTTAATAATCGTATGTGTTACTCTTAAATGTCCAGGTATTTTGTGTTGAAAGTATTTGTGTAAGTGTAAGGGTTTGAAACAAAGTGGAATAAGTCAATCCACGAAGAACACAGTCAGAGACAATACTTGTTTGGCTGGTTATCATTCTAAATTATATTCTTGTGGTATGAATGAGATGTGCTAGAGGCCTCTCTGTGTGATTGTGCGATTGTGCTGTGTGATTGTGCGTTGCTGCAAAGCGAGTGTGGAGTTCCGATCCACGGTTCCGTATTCTCTGCGAGGGGAGTGAGCAGAGACGAACGAAGTGCGTGACAGACTGAAAAGAAGGGCTGTTTTATCCAAGTTTTGAGTGGTGGTGCCTAATATATGGGCCTGGCGGTGTATCTTGTGATCCTATTTTTGCTCTTAAATGCTTTGAGTGTGACAAGAAAAAGGCGGGAGCATTATCTAAGTAACTAACAGTTGAGAAGTGTTGGTGTATTTGCTGCAGTGTTTGGTCAGTTTCCCAAGTACTGGCGGGGGGGGGGGGGGGGGGGGAGGGGGGAAGGTGGCTGACTGATTATCAAAGCAGAACGGAGAGTCATTTCTTTGGTGGTTCGGGCTTGAGCCCTGGGAATTTGGTAAGAAGAGGGAGAGCGAGTTTTTTTAGGCGTCAATACCTTTTAAACCCCCATGTTGACGTATACACAGGAGTGATTCCTTGTTTTGTATGGGTTTACTAACAAAGTGCATGAGAAAAAATCGGTTTGAAATTCAGTCCTGTTGAAATGTAAATTTTTGAGGAAAAGGTGGTAATGTTTGTCTAGAAGACTGGAGGCTGCGTGCTTCAGCTGTTTTACTGAAGTTCCGTGGATTTATGATTGAAACGGGGCTCATTTATGATTTAAAATAGTAAAGTTTGTATGTGGGAAGAAGAGTTTAATCCCGGAGAATTGGGACATTTGGGAAGAAGATTAGGAAAAGATAGTAAAAACCCGCAGTAAAAAGGTTTGCGTGGAAATTGAAACAAAAGACAGTAACTAGTAAGGAATAATAAATAAATAAATAAATAAACAAATAAAAGGGAATGGGAAATCAAGGAAATGGGTAATATCCAAAACAAAGACGTTTTAAAGAAAGCCTCCTTGGGTGCACATTGGCACATTCAAAGAACTAGGGGCACAGAAAGCAAGAGGACTTTCACTAAGTATTGCAATCAGTGGTGGCCACTATGTAAACTAAATGGCCACGTTATGGATCAATCGACTATCATACTATCTTGCAATTAATGTTGTTTTTGAGGAGAGAAGGAAAATAGGATTAAATGTCTCATACTGATATGTTGTTTCAGCATCTTAGAGGAAAAGAGTGGAATTAAGTTGGCCCCTGACTGAGCCTTTGATGTTGGCATGAGAAAAGTACAGGCTGGAGAAAAATAAAGGAAGGGTTAAAAGAGTTGTTGAAGGTATTAAAGGTGTGGCATGTAGTATTTAACAGAGCTGTTTGAAGTTGAATGAGCAGGGGAAGAGGATGTAGGAATGTTAATAGTTCTGCCTTAACAGGAGGCTGTGATCCCAAAATCACCGGTGTGAGCCCTTTGGGGCAGAGGGACCTTGATGGTCCGAGAGTTGTCACGGAAACAGAAAAGCAGTTAACCCTTAAAACAACCTGAGTTTATGAGTGAGCTCAGATTGCCAATGGGACCGCCCACGGAACTGTTGACAATTGCATTCCCCTGACCGGCCCCACGCTGAGACTATAGTCACCCCGGAAATAATGAACGGTAAATACCAAAATCTGGTTAAATTGGGAATGGAGAATCTGTTCCAACAAAATCCAAAAGAAATCCCTATGGAATTTTTGGACCGACTATGAAATGCAATGGAAAACAAAACAAAACAAACAAACGAAACTGGAGAAAACAGGGGCTAAATTTGAAGAAGGAAAATGGACACTGCCAGTCAGGCGAGAGATATTGCCAAAAGCTTATGAGAAGCAAATATTGGGACTTTTGCATGCACAAACACATTGGGGTACAAAGGTGTTAAGCGATCGTTTACTAAAACAATTTGGTTGCATTGTTGTTTTTTTTTTTTTTTTTTGAAATAGCAAAGCAAATTACATAACCATTGCTTAACTTGTCAGAAGATAAAAAAGAAAGTGTTTCAACAAGCAGCCGCGGGAGGGAGAAACAAAACAAAACAGCTCATAGGTCTTTTGAGAAAGTACAAGTTGGTTTCACTGAATTGCCCAAAGTAGAGAGGATAAAATATCTATTGGTAATAGTAGATCATTTAACACAATGGGTAGAAGCTCATCCTGTAGCATGAGCTACAGCACAAATGGTGGTAAAAATTCTATTAGAACACCTGATACCTAGATATGGGATAATCCAGTACATTGATTCTGATCGGGGCACCCACCTTACTTCTAAAATAATAAAATTATTACATCAATCATTAGGTATTCAGTGGGAATATCATACTCCGTGGCACCCACAAAGCTCAGGAAAAGTAGAAAGAATGAATCAAACAATAAAACAACAATTGGCTAAATTAATGATCAAGACACAAATGCCCTGAATGAAATGCTTACCATTGGCACTTTTAAACATAAGAACTAAACCATACAGTGAGACTGGATTATCACCACATGAAATGTTATATGATATGCCTTATTCTCAAGGGATGACTCTAGGGAACAATGTAGTTGAGGATCGTAGCATCCAGAAATATAATTACTATTGGAAGGAGATTACAAGAGCTAAGAGAAATTGGAATCATGGCTCAAACACCACCTTTAGGATTTGCTATTCATAAAATACAACCAGGAGACAAGGTCTTAATAAATAAACCTGGAGGGAAGAATCACTGAACCCCCGATGTGAGGGACTGTACCTTGTTCTACTTACGACTGAAACAGCTGTGAGAACCACAAAAAGGGGTTGGACCCACGCATCCAGAATGAAAGGACCAGTAACTACTAAAACTTGGAGGGTTGAATCCACTCCTGGGGAACTGAAATTAAAGCTAAAGAAGAACTAATATCCTGGCAATGAGGCTCTGCATGAATTAAGGATGCCAAGTAAAGGGGACAAGCCTGAAGGGAGGAAAGGGAGAAGGCAAGACCGGGGCAGGACCCTCCACTGCGGTGTGTATGGTCTACCGAGGGAGGCAACCCCTATGGGTATTGACTGCCGAGTGAGAGGGCCTCGACCGGACTTCTCCCACACTAAGGTCAGGTTGTCCTGAGAAAATAACATACGAACCTCTTTTTTTTAAACCTATATGAATTTTTCCAGGAGCTGGATCACCCTGACAGGCCGAATGGTAACAAGCCTGAATCGATCCTGAAAGCAGGCCCAACCCCTTGATTGAAGGTGTTTGCCTATTATGAACCAGCTACATGGACAGAAGATGGATCCTGGGGCTATAGGACCACAATATAAATACTTAATAGAATAATTAGGTTACTAGCTGTAATAGAAATAGTTATAAATAAAACCGGAGATGCACTTGGATTAATTGCAAAGCAAAATACCAAGTTGAGAACTGCTTTGTATCAAAATCACCTAGCTTTGGATTATTTACTAGCACAAGAAGGAGAAGTCTGTGGAAAATTTAACTTTAATAATTGCTGTTTAAAGATTGATGGTAAGGGTGTTTCTTCCTAGTAGCTGGTAGAATGTTATGTTCTGGTTTAGGATGAGAAGAATGCTAATAATACGCTGATGTTTTAATTGTTACAGAGCAGTGCTTACACCAAGCCAAGGACGTTTCAGCTTCTCACTCTGTCCTGCCAGCGGACAGGCTGGGGGTGTAAGAGCTGGGAGGAGGGCCGGACTGCTCGGGGTTAGGCTGGGCATTGGACAGCAGGTGGTGAGCAATTGCATTGTGCATCACTTGTTTCGTACACATTATTACTTGTAGTATTATTATCATCATTATTGTTATTATTTTTGTTATTATTTTTGTCTTTATCTCAACTCATAGGTTTCACTTTCCCATTTCTCTCTCCCATCCCAGAGAAGGAGGGGGGAGGTGAGCAAGCGGCCGTGTGTTGTTTAGCTGCCCGCTGGGTTAAACCACAACAGAAAGAAAAGCTGTAAATGAACTTGTAAAGGAAATGAAGAAAATTGCACATGTCCCAGTTCAAATTTGGAATGGAATCGATCTAAGATGATTATGGAAGGGGACTTTATGCGTGGTGATTGGTTTGCTAAAATAAGGATGGTTGTATTGGGGATATGTGGAGGATTGTTAATAATTCCATGTTTAATATTACCAGACTAATACACTCGGTTATACAAGGAATGCAAATATCTGCGGTACCTGTTGACCCAGAACCAGGGAAAGAGAAAACCCATTCTCTGATGATAATAAAAATAAATAAAGATCCAGAACTGGTATCAATTGGCATCAATTCGGCAAGTATTAACTTGATTAGAACGGAAAACACGAATCAATGCCATGAAAAAGGAGATGGGGGATTGTGATATATGTTCATCTGATTCGTGTCAGTATGGAACGGTGCTAGGGCTGCATGGTATGATGAATGTGACCTTCTGTCTTACATATCCTTGTATAACCACAAGTCTAAGAAAAACAGAATGGTTGATGTATATAGTTCTTGTACCTTGCAAAGGAATGTTTTAACAATTCGTGTCAATAGAGAGCAGTTCTGTCTGTCTCTGGGTCCTGCACTGGCAATTTAATTCTTCCACAGATGTGGTTTCTTCCCTTTCCTCCCAGTGTCCCAGTCTCCCCCTCATTATAGTCAATTTATCAAATCTTCAGAAGTATTCCTCAAATCCATGAGCCTATTTGCTTTTGTTATTCCGAACTCTTATTCCTAACAGTTACAGCCTTTTTGCCTTCTTTGTGGTTGATTTAGCACTGCTATAGATGTGACTGGAGTGTCCCTGTGAATGGCCTGTGAGGAATGTTTTAACAACACGTGAAGTGTCAATAGAGAGCTATTTGTATTTGTATGTTCTTTCTTTGAAGTCTCTGATGTCTGGGGGTTTCAGAACAACTGCTAACAACTAGTAACTGTTATGGCTTCTGAATGGGACACTATGCAAGCCCCTGATATCTGGCCAGGTGGCCAGGAGATTAAGGAGAAGAAAGAAAGAAGCTGAAGGACGGCTAGAAGACAAAACTTGCAAGGAATGCTGTGTAAGCTTTTGACATGCTGCCAAGGAGCACAAAGGGGAAGGACAAGAAAAAAAAAACTGAGAGGAAGACTACTGGCCTTCAGCATGAAAGACCCCCACAAACCCCCAGGGGGACCACCGGAGACTGATGCGCATGCTCCAGTAGGAGGGTTTGGATCCCGGAAGCTAATTATAATAACCAGTTTTCTTTTTAGAAGTACTAATGAATATGTATCAGCCTAGGAGCATAAAAATCAGCTACTTGATGTAACTGGTGTGCATCTAGGTGGAGCAAAGACTCCCGACGCACCCAGCGCTGTTTGCTTACCTCTATTCTTTTAATAAATTGTAAACTTTGATTATAATCCTATTTTGGGACTGAGCGATTTATAACAGTGCGATAGGTAGTAAATCTGCTCTCAAGTGATTTGAAGTGTCTGTTTCTCTATCATGTGAATCTCTAAGCATTACAGATGGAAGACTGGACTCCCTTTGTCCTACTCCTCTCCTTGTGAAGAGCTAACATAGGAAGCACCTTTTAATATTAGTAGTTACCAGAAGGTGTGTTCAGTGCTTTATTGCTTCAGTGCAATAAAGTTTTGGGAAAAAGAAAATAGCCCATGCTATTTATGGGGGAATAAAGAAGTTCATTGGCTAATGATAGTCAATGTGTCCCTGGGGGTGTTTAAGGAAAGGTTAGATGTGGTACTTAGGGACATGGTTTAGTGGGTAATATCAGTGGTAGGGGGATGGGATGGTTGGACCAGATGATCTTGGAGATTTTTTCCAACCTTTATGATTCTGTGACAGATATAATAAATAAATAAGAGGATCTCAGATATCATTTGAGATACTAATATTGTTATTATATAATCCCGTTAGGCTTGCAGTATAGAAGAACCTGAAAATGGACATGAGAGAGAACAAGAGGAAATGCAATATGGTACTTTCAAAACTAATCAGTTGGGAGAATTATTGCAAACCTAGATCTTTACAGGGAGGAAACTGCACAGAAGGCAGTAAAGACTGAAATGACCCAGACATGACAGTGTGTGTAAAAATGAGGTAAATACTAATAATGCAGTACATGAGAAAAAAATGGAAGCACACCATATTATGGGACAACAAATCCCACAATCCTCATTTATGAGTAACCATCAGAAACATCTGAAAATGCCTTGTCAACAGATAGCAATGATAAACAGAGAGATAAAGCAGGATGTTTGGAAGTAATTCAGAAGTGAAAAAATAGGAAATTGTTCGAAATTAGTAGTCTAAAATTCCTTCTGTAGTATTAAAATTAATTACATTACTTATTTTAGAAAAAAGGTACAAATTCTATTTTAGAACTTCAAAGCATATTGAGTAAACAATGAAGTTCTTCTGGTTTTGATATTTTTAGCCTGGAACATTTCTGTTTAGGAATTATTTTTATTTAGGTAAATGTTCTTATAAAAAGAGAATATTTATAACACAAAATGAATCTCTAAATATATATACATGAATGTGCGTGTGGTTTGTTTTTGTTGTTGTTGTTGTTGTTGTTTTGTTTGTTTGTTTGTTTAGTTTTGTTTTTTGTTTGTTTTTTTAATCACCAAATTACTGATATACTGAAAACCTCAGTGACTCAGGAAGAAGAGAGACTGAATAATGTGCAGGATTCAAGCAGCAGCAGTATTTGTGTATAAGAATGACTCCTCGACAAGGTGATTGATTCTGATTCCATCTGTCCAGGGAGAACTCTTAGCAAAAAAATAAATAAATAAAATAAATGAGCATTACATGAGGTATAATTGTATAATTACTGGTTAGAACAAAACAAAAAAACACCTTAGTTACTACCAGAACAGTCTTCCTATTTGGACAGATATAAGAGCAGTCTATTAGACAGAAATGATGGGAAGACAGGCTTTGTTACTGGGGGTTTAGAGGAAAGGCCAGCAAGAGGCTTCATGCTTTGTACGTGCAGGGGCAAGGTGATACATGACAGTCAGTTTCCTCCTTCCCTCTACCCTGTTTTTTTCCCATATGTAAGTTGCCTGTGGAGCAGCACTGTTAACCCTCTCTGCACAAAACAGCATAAATCTGCTAGGGTGAAGTTGAAAATTAAGTGGTACGAGTCTGTGAACTCCTGGTTTTGCTGCATTTAAGGCAGGTACTGTGTTGAAAGCTGGTAGCAACTACTGAGCAATGCAAGGTGTATGTGCTTTAGCAAGACACTGTTTATTTTATAAATACCTTAAATAAAATTTAGAGGGAAATCTGTTGTGACTTTTTTTCCTACCCTTTCCAAACAGCATGTAAAAGTCTGTCATGGGTACCTCCCATGGACCTTTTCCATCTAGCTGTGGCTGAGGATGGTGGGAAGCATGGTGTCCATGGTGTCACCTTTCCTATCACAGGAAGAAGGACCAGGACGTAAACTAACAGCTGCCAGGTATTGACGTAGAGTCTAAGGACATGTTGAATTCACTTTAGAGCACAGGTATTGCTGTGCTTAAGAACTTACATAGATTCCTGCTTAATTTTCAGGGTTTTTGTTGTTGTTTTGTTTTGTTTTTCCTGGTTTGTTTTCTGTGACATATAGGTGTTGTAGTTTGAGACTGCCTGGTTCACTACAGTGAGTATTCAGATGTGAAAAACAAATAGAAAAGCACTTTAAAACACAAACAAAATATTTAGGAAAGAAAACAAAAGGTGGGTTTTTTTTTAGGTTTATTTTTTGTAAGGTATTTCTTTCAGGTAGTGTCACAAAAATAAGAAGAATGGTTACTGAAAGAAAGTGGCACATGCAAGGCTATTATTTACTTATCAAAGCTCTGCACTCAGATTTCACATGATGTTTTGAAAATCCACCCCCTACTGCCTCGTTTGAAATTATCAAGTGCACTGAAGAGGAAGAAATGGATTTATTGTCAGTGACTGCTCAGAGACTAGGTACTTCAGCAAATTCAGAGTTTCCCAGAGAAGTTTAAAATCATTCTGTCCATCTTCCACAGGGAAAGGCTATGACCTAGACCTTACATTAAAAGCTCTTCAAAAGGCAACAGCATCAAGCAAATATTGTGATGCAGCTGAATGTCACTGGGAAACAAGGTACTGTATATCAGCCCTACGTAATGAATGCAAATTGTATTTTTAGAATCCAAATGGGAAAGCATAAAAGGCTACAAAAGCTTTAATTTATGATTTGTTCATTTAAAGCTTCAGGCCATTAAGTACCCATTAAGTTACTCTTTTATATGCCACTAAGTGCATCTCTATTGTCAGAATAAAAAGATTGTTTTAATTCACCCTATATCAGATAAAACATTTTAATTGAGGGCATTTGTGATAACAAATTGACTGGAATTGGAAAGTAAATTAATGTTGAGTTCTGACAGCAGGACATCTTTGTGAAATTGCTTTTAGTGTTTGTGTGTGCAACAGTTACATTATATGTGTGTTTATTTCTGTTGAGATTTCATTTACAAAGATTCTACCCCAAATAAAATTTTGATTTTCATTCCTCTGGTAGGGTTCCCTAGATTCGTGTCTTTTCTACTCTTACTATGGCGCTCAGATTATCTCTTAAACATTTTGTAACGTTCTCTGACCTCCCTGCTAAGAGCCTCCATTATTTAAGATGTGTTCTGAAAATGGCGAGTAGAAACAAGTGGATTAGAAGAAACTGCGTATTTTCCTTCCCAAGGATATTTCAGGATTTGCTTTTATTTGAGAGAATGTGGAGTTTTAAAGCCTGCCTGAAGAATATGGAGATTTCAAAGAACATTCATTTAAAGATGTTGACATATTTTGTGTTGGCATTTTTTATTGAAATCAAGCATTGCATTCCTGGAACTGAAGTGGTTCATTTTCTTTTGTTTGTGAACTGATCAGCATGCAGACATATTGTATTGCCATTGTTGCCTGGCCTCCAATTTTCTCTGTGGTGCTGAGAAATACTCCTCCCAGGATGAAGTGACTGAAATACCTACATATATATACCTAGATCATGACCTAAATGACTAAATCATCTGCTGTAATTTGAAACTCTTGCTCGCTTGTGCAGAAATGTCCAAATTCCCAGCAGGCAATATTCTAAGAAAATGCAGTTGAATTTCATTGATTTTTAAGCAAAAGACATTGTCCTGTTTAATAAAATAAATTGTTGCAATTTGGATTTAAAACAACAACAACAAAACAGATGCAAGACCCCATTTTCTGAAGAAAAAAACCTGACATTTGGAAAATATTTCCAAACATATTTTTTACATGAAATTATTTCCTTCAAGTTCTGAAATAGCATCTGATGTCAATTTATGCACCAGGAAAGGTCACCCTCTGTCTCTCAGGACTGCTGGATTGCTTCTGTAATGACTATTTCTCATTTATGGGAAGGTTCGCAACTGGGGGAGGGAGTAACTGCAGTTCCTTGCTCAGACGTGCTAAAAAGAAGCTTCTTAAAGCGATCTGTGGCCTGGAAAGACAAGTAAAGGGCAATCCTGCAGTTCTTTGCTCAGACGTGCTAGCCAATTAAGCAATTATATTATCTTGGGCTTCTCTGAGTAGCTTTTTCTGCCAGCCCATCTGGTCTTCTCCTTAAATTCTATGAGATTTCTATTTGCAGCTCTTCTGTCTTCCTGTGTGTTGCTTCTCCATCACTATTTTCTACCTTCTGGCTCTGTCTTTCCACTAGCTTCTTCTCTATTATCGATCACATAAGAGCAACTCGTTACTAAGAATTGCTAGACAAAAGGCCTTACACTTTTATGCCTATTTTCTGTGATTATTCAGTATGCAGCAGAAATAAGCTTTTAAAATACATCAGTTTTAAATGTGTTTTTAGTGACCTTTCTGCTTATCCATAGGTGAATAATTTTTCTAACAATTTTCAAATTCAATACCTTAAAATGTTTTTCAACCTAAAGTGTGAAGCTTCAAATTCTTCCTGTGAATTTGAAGTAGAATTATTGTTCATAGTGTGAAAAGGTATTTTCAAGAAAATGTTTGCCAGTTCCATTAAGTTATTGTATATTTTTTCAAGGATTCCAGTAATCTGTATTTGTCAGTTATATAGATAAGAAAATGACTTGGAAAGTGAAGGCATTTATCTATTCACAAAATAAATAAATAAGTAAATACATAGTGCAGTACTTCAATTTGCCTCATTTTTTTTTAAACTTGGAAATTTAGTTCAGATTCAATTAATGAAACTAAAAAATCTGGGAAACAGAGAGGGAAATATTGGGTGTCAGAACACTAGAATGGGTTGCCCAGAGAAGTTGTGGAGTATGCTTCTCTGGAGATACTCAAAACCCACCCAGATGTCATCTTGCACAATGTTCTGTAGGTGATCCTGCTCAGCAGAAGAGTTGGAATAGACAATATTTCGAGGTCTCTTCCAACCTCGGCCATTCTGTGATTCTGTGAAATATTGTTGTGGAAATGTTAAATTGCAGTTTAATTGGATTTTTAATTTCTATTAAGTTAAAGGGATTTATTAATAGGATTCATTTAACTTTTTGTTTTGTTTTGTTAAATTAACCGAAGATAGAATGTGTCACAGAAAAAACTGAAGGGTTTAAAGAAAGAGGAAGGGCTACCTAAAGAAGACATGAATGTGTTTTGTAACAATGTCTCTCCATCACTTTGCCAGGTTGTCCTCTATTAAAACAGATCCTAACATTCAGGAACAGCAATATGGATTTATGCACATTTTCTATGTATCTCAGAAAATACTTTGCTCATTTTTTTTTTTTTTTTTTTTTTTTTTCTTTACCAGATCTTTTGTTTCTGCACATAGAAAATCAATCTCATTTAATGCATTGGGAAACTCTCTCTCTTAAGACTCACTGCCTTTCACTTTGGGTTATCCTCTCAGCCAAATCCTGCGAGATTATAATTGATTTTAAAAGTCAGCAGCAAAAGTATTTGATCTTTGGGTGACAAACAGTCAAAGAGGAGCCCTCAGGATCAGTGTTAAACGTCAATGAAATTAGATTCATGCTAGGAATAGGCAAGTTACAAAAATTCAAAACCAGCTGTAACTGTGATAGTAATAAATGGAAACTCAGCAAAATGAAGCTATTAGTCAACAATGTGCAATCTCATAAACGTGAACAAATGATTATGGAGCAGCTCAGGCCTGAATTAAAACCAAACAAGCTGAAACAAGCAATATCACTGAGATGGGTGAAATACATTTATTCAAGACGATGTAACAACACACAATAGAATAAAAACTGAACTTTCAGCTGATATGTTTGTCACAATCAGGTACAGTTTAATATATAGATGTTCTCATCACCATTGTTCTCTGTCCATTGAAGCATTTATATGTCTTCACTTCCCTTTATTCCATAGGTCTTTTCCCAAAATGTTCATAAAAACTGTTGACGGTTTCAGCTTCATCTGTCAAAGTGGTCACTCAGGGCAGGTGAAGTTGGTTTTCTTGACACCAACACCAGCTTAGCTCACATCCCTTATCACCCACAAGCCTCTGGGAAGGTTGAGAGGTACAATGGACTGTTAAAAACTATGCTGCGAGCATTGGGTGCTGGGACGTGGAAACATTGGGATATAAATCTACCAGAGGCCACTTGGCTAGTTAACAGCAGGGGGTCTGACAGCCATCCTGGTCCTGCTGAAACAAAACCCCTACACACTGTGGAAGAAGCTAAAGTCCCTGTAGTGCATGTGGGAAAGTGGATGGGGAAGGTGGTGTGGGTTGCCCCTGCCATGGGAAAAGGCAAACACACTTGTTGGATTGTCTTTGCCCAAGGACCAGGGTATGCCTGGTGGGTAATGCAGAAAGATGGGGATATCAAGTGTGTGCCTCAAGGAGATTTAACACTGGGAGAAAATTAATCTGTCTTCCAAGTTATGTGTTGTAGGAGGACGCTGCAGAACCAACGACAGGTCAGCTTCGCAAGGAACCGGGCAAGTGCAACAGTGGTGTGAGCTAAGCTGGTGCTGGTGGTATTTTGGGAGGAACAGCCTTGCAGGCGCCAAGGTCAGTGAAGAAGGAGGGGGAGAGGTGCTCCAGACGCTAGAGCAGAAGTCCCCTGCGGCCTGTGGTGAGGACCATGGTGAAGCAGGATGTCCCCCTGTAGCCCATGGAGTACCACGGTGGAGCAGGGTTCCATGCTGCAGCCCATGGAGGAGACCACGGTGGAGCAGGTGGCCCTACACCAACGGAGGCTGCCGCCTGTGGAAGATCCCTGCTGGAGCAAATTCCAGGCTGGACCTGTAGCCCGTGGAGAGGAGACCATGCAGGAGCAGGTGACCTGGCAGGAGCTGCTGCCCATGGGGGACACAGGTTGGAGCAGTTTTCTCCTGAGGGATGGACCCCGTGGTACGGACCCGTATCTGGAGTAGTTCTGGAAGAGCTGCTGCCTATGGGAAGCCCACGCAGGATCAGTTCATCAAGGACTGTATCCCGTGGGTGGGATCCCACAGCACAGGGGATGAGAGTGACCGAGAAGGAGCGGCAGAGAAGAAGTGCTGTAGACTGACCATAACCCCCATTCCCCCGTCCCCCTGCACCACTCAGGGGGAGGAGGTGGAAGAGGGTGGATGGGTGGGAAGGTGCTTTTGGTTTCTTTCCTTTGTTTCTCACTTCTCTAGCTTGTTAGTAATAAGCAATAAATCTTACTATCTCCCTATGCAGAGTCTGTTTTGCCCATTACAATAATTACTGAGGGATCTTCTTGTCTTTATCTCAACCTTTGAGCCCTTTTAATTGCATTTTCTCCCCGTTCCTCTTTGAGGAGGGGGAGTGAGAGAGTGGCTGTGGTGGAGCTCGGCTGCCCACTTGAGCGGAACCACGACAATGTTCAAGATAATTTGGATGTCATCACTCAAAACTTGCAAAGGCACCTGCATTCACCTCAAGAACTGTGTGCAGTTTTGGGAGCCACAATATAAGAAGGATATAAAATTATTAGTGCATGTCCAAAGCAGGGCAACAAAGATGGTAAAGGACCTAGAGGGCAAGATGTATGATGAATGACTGAGGTCCCTTGGTTTGTTCAGACTAGGGAAGAGGAGACTGAGGTGAGGCCTCATGTTAGCCTGTAGCTCCCTCACGAGGGGAGCAGAGGAGCAGGCCCTTCTCTGCTGACAGGAACAGGACCTGAGGGAACCGCATGGATATGAGTCATGGGAAGTTCAGGCTGGGTATTAGGAAAAGGTTCTTCACCAGGAGTAGTTCTGTGGTTGGGCTCCCCACAGAATTGGTCATGGCTCTAAACCTACTGGAGTTCAAAAAGCTTTTGGACAATGCTCTCAGACATATGGCTTAATTTTTAGGTAGTCCTGTGTAGAGTCAGGAGTTGGACTTGATCTTTGTGGATGCCTTCCAACTTGGGATATTCTGTTTTGTTCTGACACATGTACTGCTAGTACTGGGGTGTTAGATGCTAAACCCAGTGATGTAACTCGCATTAGAGCTACCAGTAATAGCATGTTAAATGTAGCCAAGTTGTTAAAAATCTTGTGTCATAAAAATGTGAGACTGACCAAAGAAGTTATGGGCAATTTTAGCTGCTGTTTACAACAATGGTGGGGTTATTTACTACTGTGCTATCACAGGCTACTAAATTCAATGCCATTTACCATTACCCAAACATTTTATTATTATTATTATTATTTTTTTTTTTTTTTACTTTTCCTCTTTTCCTTGTGGTGTTTTGAAAGAATTCATGTAGAAAAATGTAGAGAGCTTTAGCTAAGGGACTCAGCAATATGCTCATGAAAATATGTAAGTATCAAGAGCATCTAAAACAATATTGGTATGCAAAATATCAAGGCAACCTTAGCAAAAATCAAGTTTGAATTAAGTTGACCTTGCATGAAAGAGTACAAAGTAGCAAGAAGCACCCTGTTCTAAGTTGAAAACATTTGCAAAAATGAAGCCTGTATTATATCTTTATAATCTATCACCCTCTGAAAATATTTTTTCTTTAGATTATTCTGTGTTGCCTATGATTTTAAGTAGAAACGTTGATTACTGAGTTTTGTTTCTCACCCATGATGTATGCAATTTGGATGGATCAGAATTCATCTGATTCTCATTTTTTTTCTGGAAGCAGGAAACAGCATGCCAGATCTTGCATATACTTCTGTGAGTGAAATCAGTAACTCCAAGAACAAATACCAGTATAAAACTCAGTCCAGTGTGTTTAAACAAAAAGAGAAATAAGAGTAGCTGTACAGCATAGAAATACAAAATCAAGTGTGGATTTAATTTTCATTGCAGGCCCAAATATTTAATCATCACAGATGAAAAGTAGTGCACAATTTAATTTACTCATGTAGAAAATACATGGCACATATTCATGCATGTCTGGGAAGTACCTGATGTCCACTCTGGGTTTTGAAGGGCTCTGTCTTCATATGAAGCAGCACCAATCCATTTGCAAGTCCTTCATTATCAGTTATTCTTCCAGACTGAGAAAACAGAATTACCATTTAGCAGTCAATAGTCATGACTGCCTGTGGCTGTAGCTTATGTTATTAAAGTAAATGAGAAGCATTCTTTGCCATTTAGAACAAGGTGACTTTTAATCTTTTATTAGTGCTCCAAAATCTAGGCCTTCTGCAGCCTCCATTAAAACCAGTGGAAGACTTGTTATTGATTTAGAGGAATCAATAGCTTGAAAGTCTCTCTTTCCTTCCAGTTTCAACCCCTCTGGTGACGTTCCTGTCTGTGTCTCCAGGTGATATAGGAAGATATGCAGTTAACTTAGATGCAAACAAGCCAAAATAAACCAAACAAATTCCACTCTTTTATCTTTCATTTTTCAAGTTTGTAAGGCTTTATAGCAGGCACCTAGGTGACTTTGTGCCAGCTGGTGCCTTTGTAGCACTCTGACTTGGCTGCGTTTTCAGTCCTGTTTTCAAGGCCTTTCTGTTGTTTTTCCCTTGGTTGTACTAAAGTCTGCTTGTTGGCTTGACAAATATTTGTTTCTGCTTCTGTGTAAGTAAGCATCTAACATAATTTTTTTTTCAGGGTTTGTATTCAGCTGACTGTTGTGCTACTGTTTACCAGAGTTCAAAACCTGGGCAAATAGCAATTTGTTTGGGCTGAATAAGTAATACCTTATTTTAGAGGGCACAAATAGCCATGTAATTATTTTGAATTAAGAAATTACCATATCATTTCAGGCTCATTACATAGGTATTTATTCTCAGGAGATTATGTGCAAACTGTTACAATAATAATTATTGTAACTTTTATTTTTAAAGGGAAATAAGTATAATAATAAAGAAAGGAAGGACACGTTCTTGGTGAGCTTCAAGGCCTTAAAATGACAATTCCACCACAGATATTGTATGGAGCTACATTTTCATGTTGAAGACTAAAAGACTTATTATTCTTGTATAGTGTTGAAGTGAAGAAGCAACTAGTAATGCACTGTTTATTTGTAACTTTTCGCATGGTATGGTAAAGAATGGATGTTGAACTGCACAATCCTAATTAGGAAGGGCAGAATCCCTTTCAATGGGTAAAGAGGTTATTTAAATGTGTTTAGTCTATAATATTTAAATGATACATTTTCTATAATTTTAAAAAACAGTACAGTTCTGATTGTCTCTCTCTCTCCCTTCCCACCCACCCCCAGTTTATCAGGAAATCATCTGTCCTGAAATCTATAGCAATCCTGGAAGCTCACCACTGTACCTGGTCTCTTGCAACAGGACTACCCTGAATCCACACAAGAACGTCTGGGCTCTTTGGAAGCTGTAACTCAGGCAGAGAGTGAGGATAATGAGCTCAAAGCTGGCTTAGCTGTATAATCTCCATTCTTGCCTTTTGATTGTAGAGCAATTAACTGTTTTGTGGGCTAATTGCCTTCCATTTTCTCAGTGTTCATCATATTTCTGTGTTAAACCACACCACTATGGTGTGGTTTATTTCTACCTGGTATATTTCTACCTTTCTAATTCCCTTCTCTTTGAGTAGCCCCCCAACCTCACATTCAGCCTGTGCCTGTGTTGTTTCTTCCAAGAGACTGATCACAAACAGAGGATCCACAACTTTTGAAGGATCTGATCCAGTGGATACATCAAGTCTTCAAGAATCTTTGCGTCAGGCCTCTGTTAAGTTGCAGCTTGTGTTGCAGAACCTACAGCTGGCCCAAGTCCACAACTCCCCCTGTTCTGCTTCCTCAAACAAAGAGTAAGATTGCTATTGGTTTCCTTTCATGATAATAAATGTCTATTTAATCTCTCTAATCTTCTTAACACCAGCTGAAATGTCTAGCAGACAGAAATGTGAGAAATATTTGCTGTGAGGTAGAAATTCACCTAGTCATAAAATAATTGCTTCTAAACTGTTATTCATTCATGGCATGATTCTAATTACATTATACTTAAGGGATCATAATGAAACAGACTTCCAAATTTACCCTGGAGTATTTTTTTCTGCAGTATTGGATTGGAAAGCTGTAATTTGAATAAATGAAATGAGTAACTGAAGACAGACTCTCCCTCTCTCCAACATGTTTCATTAAAAAAGAAAAAAAAAAAAAAAAAAGAAAAAAAAAGAAAAAAGAAAACTGTGTCATTTAAGTAATTAGCAAGATGTTGACAAAATGCAGGAAGCGTGCAGCAGATATTTTGTATACTCAGCTGAAAACAAATTAATAAAGCAGATTTCTGTACAGATAAGCCAAGCTTGTTTTCTGAAGGGCAAAAATCTTGTTTGTGCATGATCAACTGAAGAGTAAAGAGGCAGTGAGAAAAGAAATTTTCATGAAAACCTGGAACTGGCCTTGTTATTCATTTGAGAAAGGGAGAGCAATAATATTCAAAAAGCCCTTAGGTGTATTATATAGATGTCAGACCTTGCTTCTTAGAAAAGAGGATTTAATGAGTGCTATTGCTGTTCAGCACAAGAGAGAGAAAAATAAATGTTGAAGGATTTGCTGTGATAGGGAATAGCATGAAATTACTAGATTCCACCTCAGACCCTTCCCTGCTTTCCCCTTCACTCCCATGAGCTTGTTTTGACTGAACTGCACTCCTTGGTTGTTGTGGCAGTTTCATGAAGTTCGTGGTTTTTTCTTTATCATGTAGTCCAGGCTTTGCTAAAAGTCACAACTCACTTCTTTTTCTGATTCAGTGCATTTATGTCTTTGGTCTTGTTCATTTATTAAACTGGCTTGATTTCAGTTAATTAATTGAGGTCAGTGCATTCCTCCCACAGATGGTTGGAAACACAGGCTATTTTCCAAAGGCTTTGGGAATTAACATGTCCGGTGAGATGGGGCTGTTATTAAAGAGCCGAACATAGGCCAACACACCTGAATATGAACTAATGAGAACAGTGCAACCATGCATCTCAGACATGTTTATTAGATAGGTCATTTAGCAACAGACTTCCCTTATGTATGTTGTCCTTCATGTTGGAAGATTAAAAGCAGCTCATGCCTTTACCTAACGCTCAAATTACTACTGATATTATCTTACCTCCCCAAATCACGGTTTCACTGCTGGGAAAGAGAATCATTCTTTCAGTGTCCTCTTCTCACCCCTGATATTTGACAGTACTCTTAGAAAAGATACAATGAAGATCTGCTCTTCCAGCAACCCTTTGCAATGTATCAATAGATGGCAGTAGCTGAATTCTCATCTTAAAAAAAAAAAAAAACATACCTGGAAAATTTTCGTAATTGGCTTTTTCTATAACAAAAGATGAATGTACTCTTTATGGGTTAAAAATAAGGCAAGTTCTTTCATAAATCAGGGTCAAAGTGCAATTTCCCTTGTTTCTTTCATTCTCAGAAATATAGATATCAAGTTGCTTAAAATATCACCAATGTTGCTGGAAGACATAAAATAAAAGAATCTACAGGTTCAACAGGGGATCGGAAACAAAGATCAGTTCAATTCTATGAATATTTCACTGGAACCTATTTGGAGACTTGTTACTCATGGAATGGTTATGATTATTCACTCTAGAAACAGATTACCAATACCTACACCATAATTCTGAGTCAGGAAGTCCTTCATTCCAAGATAATTTACTTCTTTTGGAATTTCCCCAAATCTTTTCCTAATATTAATCGATATATTATATTGCGCCCTGGTAAATACAACTTTATAACAAAGTAGCATACTGTTTTTGAAAATGGCTGTTTTAATAACTCTAGTTAATATGGAAGCAAGATCCCAAATTACTCTGTAATCTCAATTGTTTCAATGGAGTATGTCTAAAGAGCTTGCCCATTTAACTAGTAACTCCAAAATTTGGGGAGATTTCCAAGAGACTCATGTATTTAGTCTATTTTTCAAAAATGCGTGCTCGGATCAGGTAACTTACTCTTATCTAGATGAATCTGAATTAAGAAACAATGCTCTACATACTACTAAGCATTCTATTAGGTGCTATCATATTATTAAAGGGCACAAACGTACTTTGTTATAAAGCAGGACTCTGCAGTATTCATTTACTCTAGAAAGCATATTTGTAGCTAGAAATTACCTCAAGAGGTCATTTAACCATTTCTTATTCACTGAAGCAGAGTCAATAATATTTAGATGAAGGTATCCTATATATTCATATATTTAATAATATATATAATTTAATAATATATATAATGTTTAATATACCCTGACAAATTGAGAAAATTCTGCAATGATGCTGTGTGGTCAGTGGAAAAAAATCTATTCACCAAACAGTAGTGAAGCCTTGATCTTCTTCATTGCAAGTTTATTTTTCTCCTCCCGTACTTATATTTCTGTAGTACAGAATTTACAATTCGTCATGGTATTGCTGGAGAAATTTTGATAAAATCATTTTTGTTTAATCCAACGGTTTCTGCATATTTATTATACATTTTAAGTGAAAATTCATTTTGAAACATCACGTAGGTTTTTAGATCCCTTAGATTTTTCTCATCAAAAGCAAAATGTTACTGAAATCAGCACAATCCAGTAAATGCAGCATATGGCTGTTGATGTATCAAAAATTCTTAAAGGCAAAGAATATAGAGCTCTGGCAGAAAATTTCTGAATGCTGTATCCTCTGAATTAATGGGTCTATGGACATATACTGTGCTCTTTTACAAGCTCACCTTTTTAATCTTAACCATGATTTAATTATTATTATTATTTGTATAATGCAGTTTTCTTTTTTCTCCCTTTCTGCTAGTGTTTAAGTAGTGTTACAGTAAGAAACATTCTGACAGATATATTTTTGTGACATACATTTCTGTTAGCAGTTGGGGAAATGCATTGCCTGGTAATTGGCAAGTTTGTATTTTCAGATTGCTAGGTCAGGTCAGAGGACTGTAAAATGCTGGAAGTTTATACTCAGTATTATCTAAGCTCTGAGAGCCTTTTATTAGCAAAGCTGTGCTGCACACTCCAAAACAGAAGATTTTTCCTGATTTGTTAGGCAAGCTCTTCCGGATAGCAATTGGCACTTTAATCACAGAATCACAGAATCACAGAATCACAGAATTTCTAGGTTGGAAGAGACCTCAAGATCATCAAGTCCAACCTCTGACCTAACACTAACAGTCCCCACTAAACCATATCCCTAAGCTCTACGTCTAAACGTCTTTTAAAGACTTCCAGGGATGGTGACTCCACCACTTCCCTGGGCAGCCTCTTCCAATGTCTAACAACCCTTTCGGTAAAGAAATTCTTCCTAACATCTAACCTAAAACTCCCCTGGTGCAACGTAAGCCCATTCCCCCTCGTCCTGTCACCAGGCATGTGGGAGAACAGACCAACCCCCACCTCGCTACAGCCTCCTTTAAGGTACCTGTAGAGAGCAATAAGGTCGCCCCTTAGCCTCCTTTTCTCCAAGCTGAACAAACCCAGCTCCCTCAGCCGCTCCTCGTAAGACTTGATCTCCAGGCCCCTCACCAGCTTCGTCACCCTTCTCTGGATTTGCTCAAGCACCTCAATGTCCTTCTTGTAGCGAGGGGCCCAAAACTGAACACAGTACTCGAGGTGCGGCCTCACCAGAGCCGAGTACAGAGGGACGATCACCTCCCTAGCCCTGCTGGCCACACTGCTTCTGATACAAGCCAGGATGCTGTTGGCCTTCTTGGCCACCTGAGCACACTGCTGGCTCATATTCAGCCGACTATCAACCATCACTCCCAGGTCCTTCTCTGCTGGCAGCTCTCCAACCACTCATCTCCCAGCCTGTAGCTCTGCTTGGGGTTATTGCACCCCAGGTGGAGGACCCAGCACTTGGCCTTGTTGAACTTCATACAGTTGACCTCAGCCCATCAGTACAGCCTATCCAGATCCTCCTGCAGAGCTTTCCTACCCTTGAGCAGATCGACACATGCACCTAACTTGGTGTCATCTGCAAACTTACTGAGGGTGCACTCAATGCCCTCATCCAGATCATTGATGAAGATATTAAAGAGGACCGGCCCCAGCACCGAGCCCTGGGTGATGCCACTAGTGACTGGCCTCCAACTGGATTTGACTCCATTCACCATGACTCTTTGGGCCCGGCTATCCAGCCAGTTTCTAACCCAACAAAGCGTGTGCCAGTCTAAGCCATGAGCAGCCAGTTTCTTGAGGAGAATGCTGTGGGAAACAGTGTCAAAAGCCTTGCTGAAGTCAAGGTAGACCACATCCACAGCCTTTCCCTCATCCACCCAGCGCGTCACTTTGTCACAGAAGGAGATCAGGTTCGTCAAGCAGGACCTGCCTTTCATAAACCCATGCTGACTGGGCCTGATCACCTTCCTACCCTGCAAGTGCCGCGTGATGACTCTCAAAAAAATATATATTTTTTTTTAAGTGGCATGCTTGTTGCTGTATCATTTGTTAATGTGCTGTTGTTACTATTGCAGGCTTTGAAAAGTATGAGGCACCGCCCGACCTGATTGTGTTACAGCTTGCACACACCTGGAACTAAAAGGTAACTCCCAGGGTTCCCTGTTTAATGCAACTATATGGAAGGAGGGCAAAAATGGATACAGACAAGAATATAAGGAAACAGAGTCTGTTGATCAGTATGATTAGTGGTTATCCCAAGAAAACAATGTCTTTGAAATGTTATTAAAATTCAAGGTACTTTGGCTAGGTTTACTGATAGTATCTTTAAGAAGCAGTACAAACAGTATTTGTCTTAGCCAAGCAGTGGAAAGTTAGGACTGTATGATCTTGTCCACCCCAGTTTCCAGGTAAGCTACAATGCACCTGTATTGCATACATATCTACTTATTTAATGATTTTTACAGTTTTCATTCTGATCTCTTTCTTTTACAAGCTAAAACCACCAAAATAGATGTCTACATGCTTCTGCATGCCATTTAAATGGATGCTATTTTAATCCAAAAGTGAGTGTTACTTGCATATCTACAAGATCATACAGTGCAGTCACTTTACATTAGATGCAATTTTTATGATGAAAAAGAACCTTAATCAAATGGGTGAAGAATGCTATCCATTGCTTCCCCCAAATCATAATCCACTATTTGAGTCAAAAATCTGGCAGGCACACAGCAGTTCATTTTCCTAAAATGAACATTATAGGCAGCTGTGTAACAGTAATGTTGCTCAAAGAAAATGCAGCCATTGTTTAATGGGGCAAATAATACTCATATTACTATCAGCATACACTTCTAAATACCTTTGGCTGTTTCCAGGTTTTTCCTCTACTTGTACCCTAGAACTAGCCACAGTTTGTATTCCCAGATCTAAAAACATTCAAGTAATGAAAGAGGCTTTAAGTGGCACATGCATCTTTCTCAATGCTTTGAAAGTCCAGACTCATTTACAATCTTTCTTGAAATCACATTCAAAATGTACTGAAGTGTAAGGGTAGAAATGAAGAGATTTGGCTTAATAAGATTCATCTTTATCTTCTTATAAATTCTTTCTAAAGCAACACCCATCTGTAAGCTGTAACCAGAACATCATTTCATTTTTTCAAAGCAACACAGAGTGACTCTGAAAGTTTGTACTCAAAGATCTGTTGTGGAGAATTAAGCCAGATTTTTTCCCATGGGTACTTTGTATGAATAAGAAAATCTCTTCTAACTTAATGTAGAGAGCAAGAATTGCCAAGCTGCTAGAGAAGATGGATTTCCAAGGATTAAAAACAAACAAACAAACTTCATAAGAGCTGAGCTTTAAAGAAAATTGTCTGATCTGTTTTTTTCAGAGATCACTGTTTTTTTTTTTCAGTAATGGGGTTACAGGTACCTTGTCCTATGGCAAGAACTTCTTTGCTCAACTTCAGTTGAGCAATTTCTCCAAAATATGTATTACATCGGCAAATAATTTTAGACCAGAATATTGCCAGCGAAAAACTGATTGCCTTTTCATCAGATAGATAATTCAAATTGTACAGATTGAGTCTATGGAGTATAATATCACATGAAAGCCTATGTTTAAAAGTAAAAACTATCATTTCATTCAAAATGCTTGCTATTTCACATCATCAAGATTAAAAAGGATTCCTTGCTTAAAGTGTAAATGCAAGTGTATGTAACTCAGGGATCAAGGTGGTGTTGGTATAGACACAGCCACAATACTTTCGTACCTTTTAAAAGTACTTTTTAAGGTTTTCAAAAATAAGAATACCCACCTGCTCCTACACATTTTCACTGGTTATTATACCCATATAAAATCAGAAGAAGAAAAGAGGGTAAATTCATAATACCCTGAGTTATCTTTATTTCAGTAACATCTATTTCAACTCATGCTGTTCTTTTATGTTTGGAATTACAGATGGTGGATGTACTATAGAGCTTCTGAATGCATTTTGTAGGTTTAAGCACCAGACTGTAGGAATCTCAGCTGCTAGCTAATGACCAAATTTTGATTTAATCTATTTTTTTCCTCTTTCTTGTTATTTTTCCTTCTACTAGGTTGGAGACAAGATAATAAATAAATAAATAAGAATATAGAAAAAACATAGATATTACTACAAACATTTTATCCTTCTCCCTATCCTGCTAGTCTGCAGAAGATTCACGGCCTCTATTTTGTGATGATTGTTGGGATTATGAGTAAATGCTATGAAGTTTATTTCCCAGACTTATCAGATCCTCTGTTAGAGCTTTGGATTTGCAAACTTTTGCAGTACTGCTTGGTACTTTTCTAGAGAATTCTGTATTTTCTACAGAATAAATACTTCTCCATGGAAGTATCAGTTAGGCAAGCAAACCTATTAGATTAAAGAAAATGTATATAGAGCTTGTTATAGATCAAACTGGTCAGTAGAACAGAAATTATTCCCAGATATACTTTTAGGAGTGAATGAGCTCCTTTGTGCAACAAGGTGTTGCACCTGGGAGTACCTGGGAGTGTTGAGGCTCTGCCCAGCCCTAACCCCTCCCTGCAGGATGTCTCGATGGAGCAGGCTGGCATGGGAGCTGGACCATGCTCTTGCTCCCCTCAGCTGCCAGGTGCTCTGAGCTCAGCTAATACTCAGCAGCCGCTGTCCCTGATGGACAGCTGATCACTGTGTGCTCCTTTGCCTTCCTGTTTTTATTTCCCCCATCAAGCTGTACAAATAGGTATGTTGCTCTGTACCCTGTTCAGCAGGCAAAAAGCTGAACTGAGTCAGGCAGGACACACTCCAGAAATATCCTTGCAGCATAAAAACAAAGCACAAGATGGGTTTTCCAAGCATCCATTTTGTGGTAACTTGTGGTAACTATATTTCCTTGCATTGATTAAAGAAGAGCCAATGGGTCAAAGTCTTAATAATATCTATTGAGTTTGTGAGTTATTCTACTGATGGTGGGAGCAGCCATTCTTGTACTATGATCACTGTTAAATCATTTAAGCTAGTTTCTCCTAAACTGGTGAGGTGATTATCCAGGCCCACATGTACCCTATCCAAATGGCAAATGCACTCAGCATTAGAAACCTCAGAACAAATACTCCAGGATCTATGGGAGTACTGAATTTTCCTTCTCCCTTAAGATACAGATGATCCCCAGGGATGATCTCTGCTCTCTGTGAGTAATTCTGCACCAGCAAACTCCAGAGTGCCCATGACCTAGAGATCTCAGATGCAAATCAGCTTCTCTTTGGAGGTGGACTGGTGAGGTCTCCTTTCTCTCCTTTCCCAGATGTCCCTGAAAGGAAAACAGCAAAACAGACACCTAATGGGGAAAAGGATGCAAAAGCATGGCCAGTGACCATCTCATTTTCTCTAACAGACATGACTCATGGTTTTGCTGGAGTACCCAGAGGCTGTAAAGATAGTTTCAATATTATTGTTTCCACCAATAATGGATAATGATATCAATAAGATAAAGACAGGATCATGTTAGACTCAAGCCTTGAAAACCCATTCATCGACATGCCTTCTGCCAGAGCCATGGTGGTGTGGCAACACAGAAAAAAAAAATGTAGTAACTTAAAATTTAGTACTGTGATTAGTTCAAATATCAGAAGATACTTGTGGCTTTTCAGCCCTTCATCAAACCGTAGGTACTTCTTTGTTTCCCCTTCCTATGTATGTTTTATTTTTATCAAGGATGGAAAGCCTAAAATGTTTCAGGATTGTTGATTGTGCTTTGTCTCAGAAATGGCTCCAATCTGGGGCTCTCATAATTACAATAAATCTGTGTCTTGCTCTGAATGAGCTTAGTGCACTTGCCGGGACTGGAAATCGTGTAGTGTAACTAAGGTGATAGTCCATTCACAGCTTTAATTCTCTAAGGTTCAGGGATCCTCCTGCAAAGTGCTTGCTTTTAGTGGCTCTTGGATGACTTCAAAGAACATAGGTTTGCAGGAAAAAAAAGAATTAAAAGAAAAAAAAATATTTAAAGCCTAACGCAAATGTGTTGTTTCCTGTCAGCTAAGTACATACTGTTACAGTTAATGTTACAGTTCATTGCTGAGGAAGAGACCTGTTTTCCAGTACTGTGCCTTTTGTGCTTTTTCAGAAAGGAAGAGGATCTGTTTTCTGTTTCAGCTTTCAAAAAATGGTATTTAAAAGGAGATCCATTTCTTTTGTCAGACTGCAAGAGCTAATGCTATATATTATATATACCTTTCATTTAGGCAGTGTATCATGATATAATTTCACTTGATTCACTGACACATTAAAATGTAAAAGTATTTCTTTCTGATACTGTTTACAGAAAAGAGGAACAGAAATGAAAAACGGCCCAGAAGAGTTTTTGAGGGACATACTCTGCTTCTCCTCATTTTTTGGGAAGTAGTGCTTCCTGGAGCTCATCCATTCAAAGCAATGTTTGGATGCTGGCCTGTGTGGAGGAAGGTTTAGCTGTCTTCACCACACAATCTTCCACATGTGGAGGCTTTTTGGAGTGACTTGGTGTAGAGTGACAGTGAAAGAGGGTTGTGAAATGGGCAAAACTGGAGGAAGGGTTTGACAGGCCAGGGAGAGAGACACTCACACTGGGTCCCATTAGCTGTCAGTCTGCGAGCACAGCTTTCCTGTCTCTGCAGAAACAGCTGGTTCTTTGGCATCTGTTTTTACCTGTTTCTAAAGAGCAGTGAATTCTGTTTTGAAAATCTTGCAGTAAGTATGCACACCAGTCTGTTATATTCTGTAGTATTTTATCTGTCTTCAGAAAAAAGCAAACAAACAAACAAACAAAAAAAGTCAAATCCCAGAGTCCTTTTGAGGAGAGAATCCTGTGCAGCATGTGAGGATCTGAAATTAGGTAGTAGAAAAGAAAAACTACACAAAGTCAGGCATAGTAATTACTAGTGTCTCCCCAATGTGTGATTATTCCTCATTCTGTCCTTTTTCTGGCTTTATTCATATAGCACCTGCTAAGACTTACTGTGTTTTATGCATTTTTCCCCCTATCTGTTACAAGCTCATGTAAGTCCTAGGCTAATTTATAAATCCTTTATCTAGGATTTTGCTTGTTTAAAACAATTTAATAATCTGTGCAGAGATAGTTGTATTTTAAAAGTTTTTAGATTGTATTTCATATCTTTGTAATGTAGTGAGCGCAAATGGCTATACAATCAGGTATATCTGCTTAAACTTGCTAAATCATAAGGAGTCATGTTACAAAACAAGGCAGAACTGTTCCAGGCAACACTCTAAATTTATGGGACAATGATGCCAGATGGCAACAGAATTGCAGAAGTGCTTAGTACATCAGAAATTAATACCTCCTGAGTCATTTTTTTATGGTGATGATTATAAGTATTTGCTCTGTGTTTGAACACAATGCACTCAGAACAGCAGTTTAATAAATGTACTAGAGATTATTGAAAAAAAGGCAAGTTGCAGGTCATGTTTGGGTTTTCATTGGGCAAATAACTATCATTTTCTTCTCAATGAAAAATAAAATTTTTCAGATTCAGTGCATATAAATGGGTGTTTCATATCTGTGCTCTGAGCAACTCAGAGGTATACAGTTGAAAATAAGCAGGTCATGCCTCTTGCTCTGACAAAGCCAGTTTGGTTTGAGGACTCGCTGGATGGGGCTGACTGCAAGGTGCACTCACAGAGTCTTGGAGGTCAGTGGTATAAATGTTTGTGGAAAGATGCTGTCGCTGTAAAAATCTGAGGAAATGTGTTCCTGGCAGGCAGGTAGGTAGACATTCAAAAGTAGAATTTGGGCCTCGATAAATGTTGATATATTAAAAAATCATTAACATTGATTTCTTCTGCACTCCACTTCTTGAGTGTTTTTATTCTACATTTTTTGCCATCTTCTCTCCAAGGATTGGTAGGGTTGGAAATGTACTTTTTGTTATGAGAACAAAATGTCTTTTATAACTCTAGGAACTGTTACTTTAGTATTGGACCACTGAACAAATGTTGTCAGAGATGGCAATGCTACTGACTCCCATTTAGTCATTGATGGCTACCTTAGCATAAATACTCACCAATGTATGAAGGAGAGAAATGGTCATCCCTCAGCAAAAGGAGAGGGAGCCTGCAGCCTCTCTCTATGCTTGGCTGACTCTGAATTTTTCCCAAAGAGCAATCAAACCTTTACATTTTACACTTCAAATAAAAATTTCACTACCTCTACCTTATAATCCATTTATTATATTCATATTATGTACCTGTTTTATTTCAAGTAGCAAATCAGATATAAACTTTTATTTTTAATAATGAATCACACTTCTGGGCACACTTAACCAGAATTCATGTACAGTCTATCCAGTACTCTCTGTGCAACTCTTCATATTCAATAAAAAATGAAAAGCTTAATCAGTTGTAACCTTAGTTATATAACAGAATGGCTGTTGATCTTATACTTGATGAAATCATCCTTTTTTTATTTATTTCAGATATCAGTCTCATGCAAAATGCAAAAGCCATATAGTTTATTTCAGCTGAAATCATAAAATTGAATTATTTGTTTCCAGACATACTCTTTGCTAATTTGTGACACAGTAAATTTGAGTCAGTTTTTTGTCTTTTACCACAGCTTGTCATACACATTCACATACAATCCCAGACAAACAGCTATTGGAACTGAAGAAGCATTCAGTGGAATTTGTGGTGGTGTATAGTGTAGCTTGACTAATTAGGCCAGCGTTTACTGTGGTTAACATGCAATATATTCAAAGTGCAAGGTACTTCAAAAGAGGGTCAGTGTTTGTGTTGACTATGAATTTCCCTACTCATTTTTACCCCTTCTGATTTAGAGATTTCTATTGTCTGTGTTACTTGGGAGTTAGTGTTAATGCAATGTAAGATGTTAATGAGACTTCAGTCCATTTAGCTTTGAGGTATGACATTTTTTTCCCCTTGCCTCCTCTTAATGATCTGATAGTATGTTGCTACAGGAGAGAGATGCATCTTTGGTAACTAAAGGTCAGGGGCCCTAGGCTGCATGGGCTGATGTGGTGACCAGACCCGAAGAGAAAAGGGAAGGGCGATGCTTCCTCAGTGTCAAGAGTGGCCTCACAAAAGTCGTATATCTGAAATAACAGCAGTCTGAACCCGCATGTTGCTAACCTCCTGTTCAGTGGTGCTGGAGAAAAAAAAAGCTAAGATCCTTCAATATTTAATGATGGCTGATGATTCCAACAAACTTGGAATGAGATGAGGAAGATGAAAAGTCACAGAAGTTAATGCCCCCCAAATACAGCAAAGCTCAGTAGTCCTTAAAAGCAATTAAAATGCTTTTACCATCTGTTAAGTAATTACCTATTGTCATTAGTTATTAGAAGTAGAAGATGATGTAAAGGGCACAAACACAATATAAAAAGAACAGTTAGAATCTTGTGGGTTTCTTGAATGAGGTCATAAGAACCTGGTTATTAGTATTGAAATAAAAATGACAAATGTACACAGGGGGTTTTGTAGCTGTTCTACTTAAAAAAGAAAACTGTTACATTTTTCTTAACACTAAAAAATTTAGCTTAATTCTTGCAGTGGTTACTAGTATGATTTGAGGTATATTTTAATATTTGTCTCCAAAAAATCAACCAAAGATCAAGAAGATTTAAGGTTTCCAAATTTAATGCATTATAGCTCAGCTAAAATCAATTACAGAAAACACAATTTGAGGACCACAACTTGGAACAGATTAAAAACAAGTAACTA
Organism: Aythya marila; assembly: GCF_965140915.1. Classification (NCBI taxonomy): domain Eukaryota; kingdom Metazoa; phylum Chordata; class Aves; order Anseriformes; family Anatidae; genus Aythya; species Aythya marila. The sequence continues at coordinate 2,021,755 of NC_139045.1, read as the reverse complement.
AAAGGTCGCTAAACTGTGTGTGCTTTTAAGCTGCATGACTGTGCACACAAGCATATGCGTACATACTGCCATATTTAGTAGTATGGTTTTCTAGTTTTTTCTTCTTCATTTTAGTAAAGATAGGTTCCTCAAAATGTATTTCTTTCAAGGTAGTATGTCCACATCTTTATTTATTTATATATTTTTGATGGAGTTTAAGTTTATAGCTCTAAGGTTGCATGAGAATCCTTGTGTTTTTCTATTTTTTAGTTTTATTTCATTCAGAGAATGGACAATGATCAAAGTAGGGAGATTTCACTGCAAGTCCATAGTACACATTACATCTATATAAAGAACAAAGAGCCTGTTCTCAACAATTTTTAATATGTGCTTTCAGTTGTGTTTCTTTTATTGATTTGGGGAAAAAAGAAAAAAAAAAAAAAGAAAAAAAGACTTCCTAAAACTGATGTGGTTTTCATGTAAGACATTATCATTCTGTATCAGTCAAGAAAACTCAATAGTGTACAGGTTATTTTAAATGTATTTAAATGTTAAATTTGATAATTGTGACTATTTCTTCTCATGTTTCTCACTGAAAAAAAAAAAAAAGGGAAAAAAAAAAAAACAAACACAAAAACCACCACCTTGCAGACACATTATTGAGCCTCCTATAAAACTAAAATTGGTTTGAATTAGCAATGTTCTGCTGGGGGCAGCTGTGGGAGCCAACTTTACTCATGCTACAACAGAGAGAATGCCAGTGAAATACCATTCTTAGCAAAATTGCTTGGCTGTTTATACAAAATCAAGTAGGTCCATAAGTACATAAGTAGAAAAGGATGAGCCACATCTGTGTTGAGATGCACAGACAGGCAACCTGTCTAGAATGTGTAGTTCAGGACAACAGCATGAGACAACAGCATGAGAAATTCCTGATATCAAAAGCAAATAATGCCCAAGAGGGTGGTCTACCCTGGTCATGTAGTAGCCCAAAAAAAAAAAAAAAAAAAAAGCTGTTGAACTTTCAGAGAGAAATCAGTTTCCATGTTGTCCAGGCTAACTCTGTTTTATACCTGCAACAACAATATAATGGTGTGACAAATGGCCAAATCTTTATAAATAATAAACACAGGGGGTAGAAAATTGCTATGGGAGGGTTATCAAGATAATCAGACAGTAAATAACAACAACAAAATATCAGAAAAGCAAAATTAGTGCCAAAGGGGTTAGATTGTGTAACTGGGATGTAGCAAGGGGTTTAACAAGGATGAAAATGAGAGGGAGGAAAAAGACAATAAAAGGAAATAAAAAGGTTATGATTGGTGCTGCTACAGGACTCCTTTCAAGCAGCTCCATGTATCAGTGCTGTTCTTTCCATTATCAGGTCAGACCTTGCTTCATCACCCAGAAGGATGATGTGTTTTCCCTAGCTGGGGAGGATCCCCAGGAGATCATATCAACACTGACCATGGATGGAAGCAACTCAGGGATAGGTCGGTGATGTCTGTATTCAGGACAGGTTGTCTGTGTACCTGTCTGTACATATTGCCTTCTTTCCTTCCTGAGGTCTCCTCCAAAATCTAGTGAAGAGTACTTTTTTTTTTGCTGCTTTAAGTACTTTTTCCCTGGGCAGATTAGTACCACTATATGTATATATATACACATGTATAATGTGTGCTATTTATAAAATATACCACATATTTAAAACAAACAAATAAAACCTCACTATTTTTATTCTAGTTTGGCAGCTGCAAGTCTAAACATTAGGTAGAGAACAGAGACTTTAGGTTTGTGTTGCCAAAATCCTACTGAGGTTTCTTCTCCCATTATTTTTTCCATCTGTTTTGTTTCTTAGAGATTATTGCAGCAGCTTAAGAGTTTGATTTATTTCTGCCAAGGCATAGGCAGAGAATTTGAGATGAGTCAGAACTGCTTAAAATCACAATCTTAACTGCTGAACTATTCTATGTGTGAAAATACTTTCTGAATTTTGTTCAAAATATTCCACCTGATTTGCTGAATGAGGAAGAAGAGAGAACTGAGGATTTTTCTATGTCAATTCTCCCCTAGTATTGAATATTTATTCAATATTTACTCCCTTGTAGTGAATATTTAAATACACCATTTGCAGTCGGTGCATAATAGCATAGAGGATTTTTTTTTTTTTTTTTTTTTTGTGAACAATGATTTGTGAAAAATTACATTTGCCTTTTTATTAGAGTAAAAACAAAGTATCAAATACATACTGAATTAAATTTTTATATATACCTTTCATGCTATTTTCTATTTTTAATTAAAATACGTTTAGATGTTGAGCTTAGTGATATGGTTTAGTGAAGGACTTGTTAGTGTTAGGTCAGAGGTTGGACTAGGTGATCTTGGAGGTCTCTTCCAACCTAGACAATTCTGTGATTCTGTGAAAATCTGTTTGTGGCTACCTTGTCTTTGTGGTTTCAACCCTCAACATCAGTTTTAGTAGATTTGTTAATGGCAGTATGTGTTTGGATGATCCAATGGTAAAGAAACCTAGAAGAAAGACAATATTTGCAAAAGTGTGAGCACTTGAACCAAACTTTTCAGTCTGTGTTCAGACACGTAACAAAAAAATGGATTGTGAAGTCACTGAGTACCCAAAGGCTTGCTTTATGCAAGCAGCTTCCTTCTGCAGAATATCTATGTCCATGTGGATGGCTTAATCTCCTCTCAGCTTCCCTGTGTACATGAAACATGTCTCCAATCCATAAATAATATTTTCTCACAGGCGAAGAGCCTCAGTCCTAGAGGTTTATTTATGGACCTTTGGGAGGAGTGAGCAGACCTTCAGGCCAAAGACTCAGCACTCCTTATTTTAATATCCAGGAGGATATAAAAGTGGTGAAGCTGCAACCCTGACCTTCTTGCCTTTGGGGGCCTCTCCTTCCTGGGGACCTATTCTGTCAGCTCCCAGCTGCTCACCCTGAAAATCACCCTAATTACCTCCAAAAACTTTCCAGTGGACTGTCAGCACTTCTCTTTCTGTATTTTGATTGAACACTCCAGACAACTATTTTCTCAGAACCCACCTATTGAGAATGAAGACTAAAAATGTAAAATTTATTTTCTTGCAAAATCTGTTCTCTATGGGCATACACACCATGTCTCTGAAGACACACAGTTCACTGTTCTATGTAAGCATCCTGACCTGTAAATCTTTTGAAGGTGACCTGAGAAACTGGAAGCTCATTGTCTTCATAAATCTTCCAGAGCACCTGTGGAGGCACACTGTGCTCTCCAATATGTCTGTGTTGTGAATGATCTTTATCAATGCAAATAAATTTTCCTCAGGACCGGTAACTTGTAGTATTTAATAAAGTTGAGAAGGTGGTGAAAGTCCAATGTGCCAGGACTGCCTATAATCCTGTGAAGATATCACCTGTACGTTTAAACCCTTTGTTCTGAAAAGCATGCCAAAAAATTATAATAATAATAATAATCCTTTTTTTTTTTTTTTTTTTTTTCCTTTGGAAAAATGTAGATGGTTCAGGAGAAGACTCTAACCAGGGCATCTCAATGGCATTTGTAAGTTATTAAGTTACTGCTGGATGAGTGAATATGCAAGTTGGTACCAACACTGATTCCCTTGATACATTCTTAGTAAGTTTTAAAAGCTGTGAGAAAAAGTGTGACAGTTAAAAAGTAAATATAAAAATAAAGTCTTTGAGCAGTCTGAACTCTAAATAATTAATTAAAACTGAAAAATGTAAGAATTGAAGTTGAAATAATTGTTGGTGCTAATATTTAAAAACTCTGAAATGCCTGCATCATGTGCACATGCATCTTTTTTGTTGTTTTTTTTTTCAAGATACCAGATTTCACCTGACAGAAAATTATCACCCCTAAGCTGGTATTTCTGGAACTGATTAGCGTCTAATCGGTTAGTAACAGTAGTTAACAATGACAAGCCTGATGTGTGGAAGTAGAATAAATGTGAGCACTCCTACCATGGCAGCACGGATGCCAGCTGGCAGGTTGGTCTTGGAAGGTGACGGGACCTACAGTGCATGGGGAGCGACTGAGCCCCAATGAGGCATGGAGGATGCTGCTGGCTGGAGCCAGTGCCCAGCGGATGCTCAGCAGCCTCCTAGTTTACTCGCTCTTATATGCTTCCGATTGCCCCCCAGGTGCCTTTATTCATTAAATTCAACCCCTACCAAGAATTTGGATGGGATAGTGGGAACACACAGAAGCTCAAACTGCCAGTGATATCCTGCATTTTAAGCTAGGAGGCACAACAGCCAGTTTCTTTATAAATATTGATATCAGCCTTCTGTTGTAACAGAGCTTTATACTTTTGTGTTCTCTGAAGTGCTTTTATTGTTGTTATTGTTATTTTAAAACATTGCAAGACTTGAAAGAAAGCACTAGGTTATTGTGATGATGGGGCCAAGAGTTACATACACTAGGGATTTGTGGAGGACTGTGACTGAGCAGTGATGCTGTTTGACAGCAGGAAGTTCAATGCAGTCTATATCCACCGTAAACAACTAAAAACAGCAGCTGCCCCACATAGACTCAATGGCCATTGCCAGTGCAGTATGAGAGCCAAGAGGGGCACAGGGCACAGCTCTGAAGGATGAGCTTGAGGAATTACACTACTTTAAAAAGAAGGAGAGGTGGGGAAGCAGGAGGTGAAGTTTCTGAGCATCACAATTCTTCTGTGATTTGTCCAAGGTGGACTGCTCATCAGTGAGGAAAAATACTCACTATTTTGTTGTTGTAGTTGTTTGCTTATTTGTTTTCTACTGCTGGGTGGCTTTCTGTCAAGTCAGTGAGTTGAATCATCCTCCAGCAGGATTGGAAAGGAGGTGCCCCAAAGGAGGGGACATCCAGGGACCAGGGCTCATGTGATGTCACACTGTGCCTAGTGGTGAAGGGGCTGCACTGGTAGCTTTGGAGTTGAAGAGACCTCAGAGTCCTGCTGTGGCTGCCAGTGGCTTCACCAAGGTTTCATGTGAGGGCTGTTGGGTGAAAATGGCCTGATGGTTGGCACCAGCAGCATGAACCAGCATGGAAATGGTCATCAAAATGTTTGTATGCAAGGTAGGCCCTGCTGGCATCCACAGCTCCTACCCTGAACAAGCGTGCTTGTACACATCCCAACCATTATCACAGAGAGGTCCAGTAGAGACACAGATGTACAGTATTTATCATCATGTCAGTGACTGCTCCGATATCCATGTGTTCCTGTGCTTGTTAATCCATGCTCTCCAGCTTGTTGATTTAAATACCTTTTTGTGACATTTGGGGAACAATGGAGAATGCTGACCCAGAAGGAACCTCTGAAATTCTGTCTGATATGATATGCATAAATCAGAGCCTATTCATTCTTCCAAATGATCCCTTGCTTGTGTTGACATGGCTTCTGTAGCAAAAAAAAAAATAGAGATAAGTAGAGAAAGCTGCTCAAGAAGAAGTCTCATTGTAGATGTTACGACATCTGTTTCAGTCAGAAGAGGTATTAGTCCTGGCAGTGGTTCCCTAGTATTTGTTAAAGCTGATGATGGGCAGTGACAATGGCAGCTGCTTCTTTTGATAACACTGCTGAGGATATGTTGCCTGCAGTAGCAAAACACTTCACGGGGAGGGGGGCCTGTTTGTTCTGCTCTCAGAGAGACCGTGACACCTACAGCCTTTACATTTCTCCAGGGCAGGCCCTTGAAAAGTGAGGTTAGAAGGTATTATGCTTACGAATGGTGCCACAGAACCTTTCAGTACCTGTAGGCTTGATCATAGCTGTGAGTTAGAGATTATAAACTGTGGGTCCCTGAATCCCTGAAGGAACATGCTTGAGATTAGGGGCTCAGGCCGCAGTAAAATGATTTACTCTGCCCAAAGCCAACTCCTGGTACATCCATCTTAGTGGGATCAAGTGCCTGATGTTCAAAGATATCTAGACCCTATAAATAACATAGGGGAATGCTCAGGGCCTTAAGAAGGAAATCTGGGGAAGGAGAGAAGAAAAATAGTACACAGACAGGCTGTGGATGTGGTCTACCTTTCCCACACAATTTCCCACACAGTGCCGTTTCCCACAGCATTCTCCTCAAGAAACTGGCTGCCCTTGGCTGGGACTGGCGCACACTTTGTTGGGTTAGAAACTGGCTGGATAGCCAGGCCCAAAGAGTCATGGTGAATGGAGTCAAATCCAGTTGGAGGCCAGTCACTAGTGGCATCACCCAGGGCTCGGTGCTGGGGCCAGTCCTCTTTAATATCTTCATCAATGATCTGGATGAGGGCATTGAGTGCACCCTCAGTAAGTTTGCAGATGACACCAAGTTAGGTGCATGTGTCGATCTGCTCAAGGGTAGGAAAGCTCTGCAGGAGGATCTGGATAGGCTGCACCGATGGGCTGAGGTCAACTGCATGAAGTTCAACAAGGCCAAGTGCCGGGTCCTCCACCTGGGGTGCAATAACCCCAAGCAGAGCTACAGGCTGGGAGATGAGTGGTTGGAGAGCTGCCAGCAGAGAAGGACCTGGGAGTGATGGTGGATAGTCGGCTGAGTATGAGCCAGCAGTGTGCTCAGGTGGCCAAGAAGGCCAACAGCATCCTGGCTTGCATAAGAAACAGTGTGGCCAGCAGGGCTAGGGAGGTGATTGTCCCTCTGTACTCGGCTCTGGTGAGGCCGCACCTTGAGTACTGTGTTCAGTATTGGGCCCCTCGCTACAAGAAGGACATCGAGGTGCTTGAGCGAGTCCAGAGAAGGGTGACGAAGCTGGTGAGGAGTCTGGAGAACAAGTCCTATGAGGAGCGGCTGAGGGAGCTGGGCTTGTTCAGCCTGGAGAAGAGGAGGCTCAGGGGCGACCTTATTGCTCTCTATAGGTACCTTAAAGGAGGCTATAGCAAGGTGGGGGTTGGTCTGTTCTCCCACGTGCCTGGGGGGGAATGGGCTTAAGTTGTGCCAAGGGAGTTTTAGGTTGGGTGTTAGGAAGAACTTCTTTACCGAAAGGGTTGTTAGACATTGGTACGGGCTGCCCAGGGAAGTGGTGGAGTCACCATCCCTGGAAGTGTTTAAAAGACGTTACATGTAGAGCTTAGGGATATGGTTTAGTGGGGACTGTTAGCATTAGGTCAGAGGTTGGACTTGATGATCTTGAGGTCTCTTCCAACCTAGAAATTCTGTGATTCTGTGATTCTGTGACTCTTCTCTCCAGACTTTTTCTGTTGTACGTGTCTAAGCCCTTTTCCTTATATTTTTTTTTTCTTTTTTTCAGACTCTGCAGAGAAAGGGTGAAGTTTTCCCCCTGCTTCACTGAATAGCTTTAATTCTGGTGTGTAGCTTAGCTAAGGGAAAAGAGAGTTCCTGTCACTCAAAATAGTACTCTAATCATTGAACTACTTGACAAAAAAAGTATATCCTAGTCTCTCCTTTTGAATCTGCTGTATTTTACATAGAAGTGCTAAACATCAGTGAGAGAGAATGAAAAAAATTGATTTCTTAAGGCTCATGATGAATGGTGGTGGTGATGGGAAATGCTGGTTAACTATATAGAGACTCATGATTTCCTTCTTTTCTTCCTTCCTTCCTTCCTTCCTTCCTTCCTTCCTTCCTTCCTTCCTTCCTTCCTTAGTGGTTTGAAGAGGCAACTATGCAACAACAGAGAAGGCTATAAAATAAATTCACAAAAATTGTGAGCAGATATGCAGGGAATTGTAATGCTTCAATGCAGAATTAGGGTCTTTTTTTTTTTTTTTTAAGTGTTTTCTGTGAAAAAACTATTGAGAAGCAAAATACTAAGAATGAAGTTAGGGCTGAACCATTGTAGTGATTTTTCTCCATGACTTTATTATAGTAACCATATCCTCAGTAACTGCAGAATGTAAAGAGTCCAAGTGGTGCTGAACCAGCTGGAGAACAGCTGAAATGCCTCAGACACAGGCTCTGTTGCTTCAGCTATTGCTAAGGGGAGGTATTTGGCTTGTCAGAGAAGTTTGTATGTAAACTAAGTGAGGTTATTTGTGTTTCAGTGTTACTTAAAAGTTAAATAGCCCTTTTAGAAGGAGATTTAAGTAAAATCAACACCTGCATTCCACCCTCTTCCCAATGGGGAAGCAATTAGTAAAGCAAGGGAAGCATTCCCAAACAGCACTGTTTAACAGACAGTTTTGAAAAGCATTCTTTTTTTTTTTTTTTTTTTTTTTTTTTCTAATAATAATAATGACTTGATGTCTTTTTTGTCTTTATATCTCACTCCCTAGTGGTTTAAGCATAAAAAACCATGTATGAATCTTCTATTTTGTCACATTTTCTGAGAGTGTTGCTACTGTTATTTTTTTCCTGTTCTGTAATAGGAAAAAGATACAGAAGATAATGTGTTTGCCTATTTATACCTCACATACTCCCAGGAGCTCAATAAGAAACAAAAGCTTCCAGAAATACAACTTAACATTTTTAAGCATTTCTCAACTGGATCTTTTCTAGATAGTTTTCTGAACACTGGTAGGCAGTCCAGTCTGGCCATATTTCCAAGGTGAAGGCTGACAGTTTTACACTCAGAAATTATGGATTTTGTTCGCACAATCAGATGATGTTCAAAGCTTATACAGAGGTGAGGAGATGGAATTCTGTGCCTCATGGTATGAAGGAAGGTAGAAGAACAGATCTTAGTGGTTTGCTATGCTATTAAATTGTGGTTTTGAGGATCTGTCAGTCAGACTTTAGAATATCATGTCAGGTTCCCAGAAGATGAGAAACATATAAGTAGTAGTCCTTTGTGATTTTATTTTTATTTCTGTTTTTTAAATATGTATTTTAGCATCACATGAGTCATCTGTGGCAGAGCAAGTTTCCTCTCCTAAGCTCTGCATAGCTTCCAAGCCCTTATACATGTGAAATTGGGGTTTTATAGAAAACTTCCTTCCACCTGGCAGGAATTTCAGAGCAGGACCATTCCAGCACTGAACGAGATGGATAATATTGCAAAAATTCTAGTCACATATCATGCTCTGTCCTTGAAACAGTATTCATTTCTAATTTTGTTTCTTCGTTCCTCTGGTCCTTGTTACTCTCAGTCCAGGTTTCCAAACTTTAAATTCCTTATCTTGGTCCCAGCCTATTTACCCAACAAGTCTAGCCTGATTGCCCTGATCCACTGCCCTGCTCAGTTCTTCTTTCTATGTGAGTTCTTACTGCTTGCCACCTCTAAGACACCATCTGGAAAATCACTGTGCAAGTTGAATGAGTCAAACCTGAAATTTCAGTTGAGATTGTAAGTTGAATTCTTACTTTATATTCTCATATGCTGTAGAATTATCATGTGATGATGAGTGAACTTATCTCCAAACTAGTTACTGTGGACATTACACTAGCTATAATATCACTTCTCCATCACACTTTCTCTCTGGTTCCCAAGGGAAACATGATCATATAATAACCCCTTTTCTCATCAGTTAACCAAGTTCAGTGTAGAATTCTGCAATACTCACTATGAAATGTGTACTTTTGACATTTGTGTCTTGGCTCTTGAAGAGACTATCAACAGACTGGATTTCAACAAAGTGTACCTCAGCAAGTACCTTTAGCTGTCACTGTTAGTAAAATCATCTAACATGGATAATTTCATTTCAGCCCCTTTGTAAAAACAGATTTGTTTTTCAGCCCTTTTCTCCCTTGGGATCACAATGATGTAAATGTGAACAATACTCTGTGCATTTATGCATGTGCATGTCTCAGAGCCTAGAGGCAGAATTTCCCATAAACATTTCCTAATTTCAAACAAAAACAGGTTTTCCATTAAAAGCTGCTTTTATGTTTGTGAGGGAGTGCTGTCTGAGCTGGATGTGCTCAGGCAAGAGCACTTCATTAGGTAATTCTTCTCTCAACTGTGCACTCATGAAAGATTCCTGTTTGACCTCAGAGAAGGATGTACATATGTGAGGCCAATGAGCTCTTGCAGTCCCAGGAGTTATCCTTTTGGAAACTATTAGAAATTACAGTAACAAACACAATATTTGTAAAGCTGCTTTTTGAGGTTAACAGCTAAAGGCCATTTGAAATCCCTGCTTCATTTCCATTATATCACACTTAAAACAGAGTGGTGTTGTATACAGTCCCTATGGGGAGAGGTGCTAGCCGTAAACCCATAACGTGAGTTGTCAGTTCAGGGGACTGAAAAGCACTGTTTGGATAGCCAGTACAGATGGGTCTGTAGTTATAACAGTGCAATGATAAACCAATAGCAAAGCAGCTGTTCTTCCTTCTCCCTTCTACAGCACGTACCCAACCTTTCTCAGGTTTTCCATGCTGCAAGCTGTATCATAAACACTACAGAGAGCAGAGATGTTGCAACAGCAATGATGGCCAGGGCTGCAGCTTGAGTTCAGCAACAACTACTAGTTAGCTGTAAGTGTATTCAGTTGGGTGGGTTTGACTGGCTCAGTCAGTATGCTTTATTTGACTCCTTAAGAGAAGACTACAGCCAGTTTCATTTGCAAACATCAGCTCAAATTTCCTATTCCTTTATAGCCTTCACAAAAGCCCTGCATTGTCTGCAGATATTATGACTTTATTTGCAGGCTGGCACTTGGAAGTGGTATTTCAGTTATTGTTTCCTAGCTTCATGTCATCAGTTTTAAGATTTCATTCTGCCTGGAATAGAAATGTTATTTTATCTAATGGGATCTATTTTTAGGAGTAAATAACAGAAAGTGAAGAGATCCTGCATGTTACTTTTTTTTTTTTTTTTTTTTTTTTTTTTTTTTTCCAGAAAATTCAGTACACCAGAGACACTGGTAATTCTGTGAGCTTCCTTCTCACCCTGGTGTTTATGCTAGACAGCCTAGGCTAATGGTTTATAGCAAACAATAATCAGTTTCTAGATTGAAGGTAAAAAAATGCAGATAGTACAAGTATAAAGATTGTTTTTCTAGCATCATTGCAAATAGTGTAACTGTTTGACAGTGGCCAATCAGTAACATAGTGGGAACTTTTATCTTTATATGCTGATGGCATCTTAGACCAATTTAAAATGCCAATAATTGGGCTTTTGTCTATTTAAAGCATGGCTGAAGTTAAATGAACAACCAATATTGTTCTTCCTGCTATTTTGACCTGCTGTTGTTCAGGAGTAGTCTTGCTACAGCAGCTTAGCCCGTTTTACATCAACAAAGACTGTTATTTTTAAAGATGAACTCTCTGAGCACTTTTTAAACTCTCTTTCTTGAAAGCTCTAGGTTGTGCTTTTGCCATAATAGACCAAATGTTGCTGATGCATTGGTTCTGTGTTTTCTTCTTCTTCTTTTTTTTTAATTCTTTTTAATACAGTGTTTTCCAAATAAATAACAAATTTCCCCATAGATACTAGAGCCTTGGAAGTACTGCTAAACATCTGTATTGTCTCTGTAGACTGCACCATGTAGTAAATAAAATACCTGGATCAGTGCTCTGTCTGTCTCCCAGATATATTCAAAACTTCAGCTTTTCTTGGAGAACATTTGGTAAAAGTTTCCTTCATTGCTTTAAGCCAATTCCCATGTGGATATTATTTTTTCAGACAAATGTGAAAGTATTCAGATTAAAACAAAGTGAAGTTGTAAACATGTGAGCATAGAACAAAGTTCTATGTGTATGTATAGGATGAGGAAAATTTCAATAACGTCATAAGTATTTTTTTTCTTCCACATTCTTACCTTCAATAGAATATCCTCAGGACCAGAAGGCTTGTTTTCCTAACAAACAGTATATATGTTACTGAATTCATTCAACAGTTCTCTGTTACCTAAGCAGACAAATGCCTGTCACATAAGTGCAAAATACAGCCAACAAAACTAAGACTGTTGTTGTTATTTCCAATTCAACAGCTTTATGTCAGCTTTATGTCTATGATATATAGAAAAAGCATTGCACGAAGTAAAAAGTACCATGCATGCAATGTAAAGAATGGTCTGGACTAAGTAAATATTTCTGTGGATTCGTGAGTAGTTATTGTAGGGTCATAATGAGCTATTTGACAGTTAGTTCTCCATTATAAAAAAATGCATTCTAACATATAAAATGTACACTGAGAGTAGGTTAAATGTGTATATGGCTGCTTAATGGTTATAGTTTGCCTAAATTTCTATTTTTTTAATGCTTATATGTTCCAGATCTTTAAATTATGTTAGATTTGTTTATTTATTTATTTATTTATTTATTTATCAGTAATTTATTCAGGAAAAGTGACACATAAAAATAAGCTGAACTTTTCTGGAAACTTTGATGTCCCATTCCATGTTATCTAACCAGACTGCAACCCATATGGGGCCACCTCTAAAAAAAATTATTTTTGCTAGGCAATGGCAGGTCCTATTTGGGATGTCTGTCGCAGAAATTTTCTTACAATTTACACAAGTTCTTCTGTAACATGTCCTGCTGTGTCTTTTGTTACAATTTGTGTCTTCAGCAGGTGGCTAATGATGGCCCACCCAATAATATTGTTAATGATGATTTTTTACCATATTAGATTTATTGTATGAAAAGACTCTTGTACTAAATTGCAGTTGATACTGACCCAGGCAACAAGTGCCAGTGACAACTTGTTTAATATGTAAAGAGAAGGTCAATTGACATTTTATAGAAAATGTGTATTCTGTATTTTTATAGTTGATTGCTGTTTGTTTTCTAATTTATCTCTGGCAATGTGATCTTCCAAAGAAATGAAAGGGACTAACTGAATTACGCATTCTCTGCAGTTGCATCGTCTTCTGATTCAATCCCACAGAATAATATGATCTATTGCTTTTATTTGTGTCAATTTTATTGCATTATATTATGTCATGAACATGGTTTGTGGTTGAAAAGGGAATTGTACTGCCACAGTATGACAGTAGGAAAATAATTAAGAGATAAATCATGAACATCCTTTACTGTGGTCTAATAGCCATTCTAATAGTCTTGTTTTATATTTACATGTAAAAGCTAATTTAAGGGGCAATACCCTATGATATATAATTTAATTTAATTTAATTTTATTTTATTTTATTTTATTTTAATCAGGATGCTGTTATAACTTACATAACTTGTAAGTCATACATGTATAAATTGGTTGTCTACCACATGCCTAGACTTTGAAACATGAATAGTAAGAGCCTAGACTGGGGAAGCATAACTATAAAGCCATTGCTTTTAGTATTGGCATAACCCTTTGTATGTGGTGAAACATTTATTTATTTTTTTGAATTTAAGAAGCCTTTCACCTTGTTTGCAGTGGGGATATTACTGTTGATATAGATGACAGCAGTGGATTTTCACCCAAATATGCATGTGTGAATAAAAGAGAGAGGGGGAAAAAAAGATGTTGTTAGAACATGTCACTGGTAAATATGGCAGAGGAGAAGGGATGTAAGTATGAACCCTACACTTCAAAAGGGCACTCTTCTGCCTGTCCTCCCACCCGTCTTTCCATCCAACTGAGGAAGCCCAGGCGGTTTTATTTCTTTGTTTCCAGTGTGTTTGGAAAAAGAACTGAAGAGGGATAAATGGCTTTTGTATGAAATTTTCTTTTAAGAAAATAACTGCAAATTGCAGTCATTATTAATACTAGTAATCCAAGTCTAATCAGGGAAAAGTAAGAACAAACATTCACCTTATATCATGCTTTATATATTGGGACTAAAAAACAAGAATTCTTTTTAATGTGTGGTTGCCACTTGTTTTCATTTTCTTGATTTTCTTGTTTGTTTAATGATTATGGAAAGAGGTAAGCTATCTTAGGAAAGAGGAAAATTCAGTTGTCACCCTGGACATGCAGAACAAAATGTGAAGTCCAGGTTGAAAAATGGCAGAGTAAGGGCACCTGTGTCTGAGATGGGTGCCTCTACAAGATGTACTATAGTCCGTTACTTTCTCGGGTTTATAGTTAGGATTTCTCCAGTATGGTTACAGCTTTACTCCTGACTGCTGATGATTCTTGATATTCAGTGTCATATTGGCCAGTATGTTCAATATGCCACATTAATGTATGTCTTTGCTTAAATTGTTATGCCAGGTGATGGTAAAAGTGGGGGAAATTGAATATGCTGTTGTGTAGTTATTCATTTTTCACAGCCAAAATATTTATGGTCAACCAGGTTATTTGCTTTCGTTTAAACTGCAATTATATTTTATAGATCAGAAAAAAAAATATGTTGGAAGTATAATTTTTGAACTTGGAACATGAATGAATACATAAATTGTGGTAATCTTGTTCATACTGAATGGTATTTTACTTCACACTGTAAGATGCTACTTATTGCAAGCAACAGCATCTTGTTCTGGTCCAGTACTGATTGACATGATTTATTTGAAAGTCATATACAGAAAACCCACATATTAATCCTACTGCTATTGACCTAGTTAATTACCTTGTAATTGTCAATATATTTGCTCTGCTTTTTTTTTCAGTGGAGTCATATTTTAAATGGAAAATATCTTTAGCTCATGTTTTGTTACTTTTGTAACCAACTTATTTTATATATCATTCCTATTGACTGCCCAAGATAACCAGGAGAGATATTTAGCAAATTGCCCTTCCAACACTGTTTAATTTTTATTTAGCCATTTTCACTTTATAACCACTCAGACTGGTATTGTAATGGACAACAAGCTGTAACTCTGAATAGCTGCATCAAAGACTCACTGTGCTAGATTCTGTCTTCATGACATTATTGGAACTAGTATATTCCAGAAATAATTATGAGGAGTTAAAAATGCTATCCAAGAAAACACTGTGACATGCAGCTATCTAAAGAGACTGCTCTCTTCATTAATACAGAGAGAGTAATAGCATTTATTAAATTTGAGGAAAACTGGAAGCTGACAATCTATTTTTTAATACAAGTAATTATGTATATTATAATAATAGAATAGCTTTGACAAGCTGCTCAGATGTTTTAAACAGAATTGTTATATGCATATTTGACTCTGTTAAGGGGCTAAGCTGATTTATTAGTACAGTATTGCCTTACACTTAGTTTATTCTTTGGACATGTTTCCAGAGGGTTTAGTTTCACAGTCTCTTAGGCATCGTATTTTGTTGACTAGCCATCATCTTAACTTGGCCAAGAGCTATCAGATGAGCTTTCTGCCCAAGCTCCACAAGCTACATCTGTTTTCAGTAATTTACAACACAGTGATCCTCCCCAAAAACTACTTCTTGGGTCGTGTTATATCCTCACTTGCCCTGCAAATTCATCATTTATATAGTCAGTTCTGCAGATTAGTCACCTGCCTTGTACATTATTTCAGCAAAACTTCCAGCTCTATGGAATAGAAGATGTGATTGGAGAGAAAGAAGGGATATTACAAATGACAGAAAGGCAAGACTATGAAAATCAGAAAGCATTTAGCAGTACTGAGAAAAAGATTCATCTCAGATAGCTCAACCCTAGCATTTGCCTTGTTTTCCCCATGAAAGTCAAGGAGTTTGAATTTCAACTGGTTTAATTTTCTGTGTAATATTTGTACTGTTGTACAGCTCGCTTCCTTAATGAGGGCATTAGATGAAACTGCAGAGATACAGGTACATTTTCAATTTTCTACTACCATATTATTTAAATAGGGAAAAGAAGAGAATGTGGGTCACAGGTAACCATAGCTTCATCCTTACCATTTTATTAGTAAATCAGATTTCAGCAAAAAAGAATCTGATGGGGAGAGAGAAAGTAACTCCTAACAACACAAAGGGAAAGAGTGTGTTGGGTTTATCTATTCAGTTAAACTGAGGTTACCTCCTTTTAACAGTCTGTGAAATAGCAATCTAAATTAACCCTGTGAAAAGACAGCAGAGGGTTATGTCTGTCTTCTCATAAAATCAGACTAGCATGAGTGTTCTGGAGATTTGATTAACTTGTTTTACTAAAGTAACTTTACCATTCTCCCACTTCTCATCATTTTATGTGAGTTTGTCCAAGGTGTTTGCATTGTCTCTTTCTACCTTTATTAATGGATTTCTCTGAGTGCACAATGGCTGAAAAGCAACCTGACACAGTGACTGCATAAATTTGGAAATCTCTTCTTGAAGTCTGTGGTACAACCCGTGTACTATTGAGTGTCCAAATGGATTTAGTGTATCATAACACTCCTAGAAAAACAAGAGAACAAAGAAGATGGGATTGCTAAGGGAGACATTAGATTTCATTTCACACTGGTAACAGTTTAGAGATATGTGCCGAGCAAAATGGGATTCAATTCTGCAGCACTCCTCTTCTTTATTGCAGCTAAGTGATTTCAATATCCAGTCTAAAGTGATATTGAGAGTGTTTGATAGAAGAGGAATGAAATCAGGGAGCCCTGAAGGCTCAGAGGAGGCCACAAATCTCAGGTTGACTCAATGGATCCTTTTGGAGTCATCCCATCTGACCTTAACCTGTCTTATTTAACCTGCAGGCTGCTGGTAAGTACCTTGCAATGTAAGATATTGTTTCATGTTAAAAGGAACCATGCAGCTAGATTGTATTTTGGACATCAATTGATGTAACTGTAGTTATGGCTTTGGCCATGAACTTGTTGCTTTCAGAAACATTTATGGCTATAAGTTTATTGCCCGGCTGTTGCTGCCTGGTAGACATATCATATCTGGTTTAAACCCCATAGTTTTTCAGTTTATTCTTGTTGAAAGTAGATGAAGTTTGCTACACAACCAAGGAGGCTGACCTGATGTCCAAACAACATTGGTCACAAACATTGTATTTGGGTACTACTTCTCAAAACAAAGAGGCTTCTTTCTCCCATGATATATATCCTGTTTTTGATAATCATGCAACTGAAAAAGGTGAGTGTTGTTATTTGCTCTACATATTTAACAGTCTGTTATTGGAGTAATTTCTCATTTTCTTGAATGTTAACTCAACTGTTAGTAATCTGCGTTGTTTAACAATGTACTACGTAAGGATACTAAATGAAATTAGAATGTTAGGAGCCTGAGGAAGGGCAGTGGAACTACTGAGAATATTTTCTTCAGCTTCTATGGGTTTTCAATAAGAACTGAAGAAGATTTAAGTGAGGAAGGTAAAGAAAAATGTATTGGATAAATGTTCTATATGTGTATATATTAATGAGGGTTTCACAATTCCGGTTTTGTTTTCAGTGTAACAGGGTTTTCCTGTGAGAAAGGCTCAGGAGCTACACTGTATTGTCCTTGCTTTAGTTTCAGAGCATTTAGATTTCTAGACTTACCCTCACTTTCTCTAACACAATACTGAGTTGCTCATAAAGTGTCATAAAATTACAAATAAAATATAAAAAAAGGCTGGAAAAATTTTAAACTCACACCTCTCAGTTAAGCAATCATCCATTTTATTTGTATTTATTTATTTATTTATTTATTTATTCTGGAATGAAAAGGATACTAACTCATGTTAGCATAAAATACTTTTTACAGTTTTTATTAAATTCCCTGAGAGAAAACTTCTGCTTTGGGTCTTCTACTAAATCTAACTGCATAATTTTTTGCCTGAAAACCAATGTGAGTAAATAATACAAAAAAATGACTGTGGTTCTTAATATGGCTTTATTTAGTGCATGTACCATATTTCCATTTGAATGCATAAATTGTGTTGACACTTGACTCAATCTGCAAGGGCATATAAAAAAGAAAAGTGAGCTCTCAGCACTTCCTGTATTAAAAATGCCTTTGGCAGTATAGTGTAATTTTGGCTAGACAACCATTTAGCTTTCATTCTCTGGTCAACAAGTTTGTTTTTAAAAGCCTTGACAGCAGAGGCAGGCAGGCACTCATGTCTGTTTCCGGTGCTCTTCTGAAGGCTGCGTCACAAGCTGGCCAGAGAGCAGGGCAGCGAGCCTGGCGTTACTGCTAAACTCTCTTCACAACCAAATGTAGCTCCAGGGTACAGAGAAGCTTAAGCCATTAATACTGGTTTCCCCACTAGGCATTTATGTAAACTGACATCTCTGGCAGTGGACAGGCCTTCTGCATAGTCATCAGTGATTGCTTCTAAAATTTCATTAAAAATATAAAATGCACCAACAGTGGTGTACTCAGATTTGAAGTGACATGGTTTCATTTTTTATTTATTTTTTAATGTGAGCAGATAATCTACTTTGAGCAGAGGTACTTTGCATATGGCCTGCGCAATAATTTATTGACTTCTATAGCATCCAGGGATCTTATTTTTTAAGAAACAGAATGCCTTTGTAAGCTATGTATTACCAGTATTATTTTTAATTTGCTCTTTGCAACTGAATTTTCTTCTCTGCTGCAGAGAATAATGAAATGAGATGGGTTTGCTGGATTCTCACTTATATAAAAAAAAAAGTAATCACAGTAGCAATTTACATATGTTTCACTGTTGCATCTAGATTTTGAATATTTACCATAACTAGATTAGATTCCAGTTATGTACAGAACTGACTGGAAAATAAACTGGCATCTTGATTTGCATTCCTTCTGCATCAGTGGTTCCCTTGTGAAATTTGTTCAGTGTGGAAGATTTGGCCAAGAGCTGGGTCTGTGTATTACCTGCTACTGCAGGGAAAAGCCTGAAGTATGTGTTGGCCCAAATCCCTGACATATATAAGGAATGACATATTGTGTACAGAGAATAGAAATATAGGAGTTAAAATATGCTTAATGTTCAGTCAGGAAGAAGAGTTTTTGTTGTTGATGGTGTAATTTGTTGGTTCTTTGGTTTTGTTTTGTTTCATTTTCTAGAATAGTCAGGAGTAGATTTATATAGTGTGCAGGTAAATGCTGAATGGAAGGTGATCTCAGTGTACGATTTTCTTTATACTATTCCTGCGCTGTAAGGCAGAGATGGTTTTGGGGAGCATGTGCTTTGTGACTGTGTTGGCACTAGACCAGACATAAAGAGAGCTTTCTATTAGCACTCTGCAGATGGACTAAAATCTTCCCTTCCAGTCAAATGTGTGTGATATGGGGAGAAACAAACAAACAAACAAACAAACAAAACAACAAAAAAACAAACACTAATTTGTATTTATTCCTCTTTATACTTTTTCCTCGTCATGGATTTTGTTTATAGGTATAGTTAGCCCAATGAAAGCTAAGAAAAAAATAATTGTGTGCTTGCAAAGCATGTATTATTACTCAATGATGTATGCTTAAAATAAAATCAATTTTTATTTCTGTACATCTTTTTCAGTCCTTATTTTCCCAGTTTTGTGGGAAACCTCTTTTATCATATCTAATGTCAGAATGCTGGTGTGGGGTGCCTTTTAGTGGCTCAACAGAACCCAGTTCTCTTCAATATGGAACACAAGTTTTCCTCAAGTACTTCAGAGCAAGCTATTCCCAGAACATCTGTTTAAGAGTTAAGAATTTGTTTCACCAGTCCTTTTTCACCCTGGCACTAGCCAAACTTTTAGTAGAGTAAATCACCCTTTATCCTGCTGTTCACCAACACCCTCCCTGAGCTGTCATATACAAAACCCTGTCCTTATATACAGGCTGAGTTTATAATCTCACCAATAGATCTGTGCTCGTATTATTGCAGATTTACGTTTCTGATTTGTAATTCTTCCTCTCTCCATCCAATAGAAAATGGAAGAGCCTTAGAGGTGGATTTAGTATTTCTTTTTAACATTTCTGCTTGAGGTAGGTAATTCATTAAAAAACAGAACTACTTAAATTGGATATAAAGCTGTGCTAACACAAACATACCTTTTTGGGCAATGCAGCACAATGCTATGTGGGTGCACATTAACACTTCTGAAGCTTGGTCTGTCCAAAGTGAAACTGAGAGGTTTGGGAAGGCTGTCCCTGACATTTCCAAGTGTGCCAGATCCTGACTACATCCTGGTGCAGTCTGTTGGTGAGACTTGTAAGCGACTGGAAGGTGATGGTTACAGAGCTTTGAAGTGCACGCAGTTCTGTGATGAGGTTACTAGGAAAGCCTTTTACTGATTTATTTAAAATTCTCTTTATTTCTGCTTTATTCTCTCATTACATTTGCTTTGGAAGAGACATCAGAGGTCAAGGTAAGATAAAAAGAGCATGAAAAGTTCACAGTGTTTGGGCTAGAAATGTTTGGTAGAGTCAAGCTACCAGGCTTTAGGGTAAAAGATTAAAAGCAGATAAGATCAGAAATAGCAGCAAGGTACTAAATAGTAAAGCTAAATGGCACTAGAAAAAGCAGGCAGAGGTGAAAAGAGGCTGGCTGGAGTGTTTAGGCACACTGCCCTGCAAATTAGCAGACAAATGTTCCTGTCTGATTCCTATTGTAAGTCCAGCATCCTGACTCCTTTCCACCACCAGGTTTCCAGGTGCTTGCACCAAGGCAACAGCTCTGTTTTGTGGCTGTGATATCCTGCCAGGCCTGTCTGCATCAGCAGGTTGGTTTGTGATGCTGTCACCTTCCTCAAGGAGAATTACAGCTTTGGAGTACCAGTTATAGATTTGGTGTAAGCCTACATGTATCATTCACTCTGCTGGACAGATTTATCAGAATAAAAATGAAATTAGGAAATGAAAGAATGAAATGTCTTTGTTTTAGGACTTGACTGACTTATTTGTGGTTAACATGGTGGTTATCATTCTTTTTTATTTAAGCTTACATTGGACAACTTCAAAAAATTTACCCGTAAGGAAGGTTGCTTCCTAACCCCAAGCTGTTAACAGTTGTTTTATGAACTAAAGAAAAGATTACCTTTAGCTAGCTGTAAACCACAGGGAATCTCAGTAATGGCAATGGGTAAGGTGCACTGCCCTGAGCTCAATTACTGTTAAGAAGTAAATTATGCTTGAAATATTTGCTGGGAAGTACCTGGACATGGTTACTATTAGTGTTGAAATGTACAGTTCTGGATTCATTATTAAAGGGATTTATTTTATTTTTATTTTATATTTTATTTTATTTATATCAGACTTTATTAGCAGCATATTTATTGTCACTCCAGGTACCAGTGGTTTCTATTTCATGACTTAGTAATGTGTGCTCTCAACATCTCATGTTCTTTATGAAGAGCATTCTTCATTTCCAATTTTTGGTGTGCTGAAGGATTACTGTTGTATCTCTTATGTTTATTGAATTTGAACTCTTATCAGAGGATTTATTAGGTTTATATACCTGTAAATTCAAATGGAAGATGAATTCTGTGCAACAGAAATGTAATGAAATGAACGAAACCTCTGGTCTGTACGTGTATATGTATGATATTTCTTGTATTTAACTAAGGTGTTTGATAACAGTCTGGATCCTTGAGCATTCTTGTTACATTTCACCCAAGGAATAGCAATCTGAATACTTGTCCTCCTACCGTTAAACATTTTGAGGTGACAATTTTCCGTTAAGCAGGATCACTTAGCAACTATCACTAGAAAATAAGCTGTGCTGGTTTTCCTACAGAAAAGCACCACTTTATGACTTTACTGCTCTATCACCATTGTCACAGGGCTGTACAAAAAAAAAATGGGAAAATATCTTGATAGAATACATGAAAAATCTTTCATTCATAAAAAATTGGTTGGCAGTATAAGACAAACACAAGCATATGGAAATTAAATTATTTGCTAAATGTAATGACCCATGGAATGGACAAATTATTTGGTATGCTCATTTCAGGTCTTGTGTGCAATTGTCTTACATTTCTGACAGTAATGAGGCCAAAGGTGATGAAGGAGGCAGAAGAGTGAACGATATATTCCCTTTTATCTGAGATAAAACCAGTCTCAGGGTCTGCAAGTAAATGTTCAGCTCCACCTGCTCCTTCTGCCTTTTCCTGTACTATGACTACTTGATTTGAAGTTCTTGCTTTCCAGCAGGTGAAGGTGTCTTATATATGGTAATTTAAGAGAGATATACATAGAGAAAAGAATAAGTAAAAGTAAAAGGGAAGATTTCAAAGATTAGACAGGAAAAAAAAGTATTTAAAATTAGAACCAGAGGTATAAGCAGACAGGAAATAATGCTGAGGTGAGGGACAAGGAAGAGAAGTGAATTGCAGCAAGGGTAGAGAAAAGGAACAGGGATGGGGAGAAAGTGAGAAGACAGCCAGGTAAAAGCATATGAAAACAAATAAAGTTGTTGTCTTAGAGGAAGTGCTATGTGAGACAGAGGAAGAATTAAGGAAACAAATTGTTTTATGGACAGAGGAGAAGCAGAAAGAAAACATATATATATATATAAAATGAGAACAACCCGCATGTAACAGACTTGTATTTTTGTGCATATTTTGGCTTTCCCCACTGCATTCAGGTCTCCTGTGTAAACATCCTTCTGAAAGAAACATTTCTTCTTCAAGCCTGCCTTTTGTGCCTGCATTGAAACTGGCAAAAAAGTCTCAGCAGACAGATGAGGGATATAATGATCAGCTGAGAGATTTTCTTTTTTCTTTGTGACAGTTTTTTCCTTGTATTGTTGTTGTTGTGTTGTTTAGGTAGTTAGTTAGTTTGTTTTGTTTGTTTTTTTGTTTGTTTTTTGGTGACCTATTTCAGAAGAGTACCATATTAGTTACTGCTAGCAGAGTAGATGGACCAAAAGTAGTGCGCGGGTTCCTTTAATGACAGTCTCCTAATGTGCTTGGGTAATCTTTCCAGAACACAGTTTTGTTCCTCAGCAATAATAAAGGGTTTTTATATCGAGAGAGGGAGTTATTTCTTGATAAGGAAATTGGCATTTTAGAAAGTGACTATAATCATGGGTGCTTTGTGGTGGCAGCTCTTCCTGCTGTTAGCAGAGAAATACAATGACAGCAACACTGCTGGGATGAAGGAGGTAACTTCTTCACTGAGCCCTAATCCTGCATCCTTTTAAGCATATATTCTAGAGTGCTGTCAGAGAGAGGGCAAAACAGTGGTGGGAACTTAGGACTCATTCAAAATAATAATTTCTGTCAGTTCCTAATAGAGCTTTTACAAGCATTAAGAACAGAAAGGCACTCATTACACTCTAGATGATGCCCAGGTTTTCTACTGTTCGGGCACATCTGTCTTTTACATGTATTCAGTAGAATGGTTTGAAAAATTTTTGAAATTAGTTATTCAGAAAGATCTTTCATCAAGAGGCAAAATAGAAAAGATAATGTATGAAAATGTTTGTGAAAATATTCAAAAAAAACGAACGCAATTTTCTAACCATTTTCTGCACATTAACTATGACTAAAGCTCTGCAGTTTTGATCTGCTTTTCTCTGCTCCTGCCAAACTTAAGGTAACAATAAATAATCGCTATAGTTATTGCTTTATCTTAAATTTACAATAACAAATAAGAATAAAAAAGATGCAACTTCATAAAACTTTTAAAGAGAACATGCCCAGTCAGATTTCCCAATTGGGCCCAGCACTTCTGAGGTAGATATGAACTTTATTTTAAACGTCAAGTATTTACATTTCAATTACTAAGAAGCTGCAAATGAACTGTTAAATACAATACTATTGAACAGTTGTACATTTTTTACCACATTGTTTAATGGTCAGTAACACAGGAACTTTTAGTCTACTCTATGTAGATGGTACCTGCGTGTGGTCTTGTATAGGTAGTACACAGACAACTTATGATAGCACCAGCACTATAACGAACATGTTATATTCATGAATGTCTAGATGACTCAGTAGTTGAACAGATTAGTAAAGTCTTAAAAAAAAAAAAATATCTGGTAGGTGGTAATATATATAAATGAATAGATATATACAAATTGGAAAGGTGGTTTGGTAATGATGTTTTGATACCTAATGGTCAAGTGACCACTTCAAGGGAATCTGAAGATCTCCTGAGTTCCTAATTGATGATGATGGATTGGCAATAATAAGATAAGCATGATAATGATGGAAAATGAGTTGATGGGGACACACAAAATCTATGACACATGAAAAGGCATCAGGAAGGGCTACTTTAAGTAGTAGGGTACTTCAGAATTTTCAGCAAAATACCTCTCATTGTTCTCATTTCTGCTGTTTCTTTTTCTTTTATTATTTTTATTTTTTAGAATATATGGTAATTGTTTTATCCTTTCAATGTTATATTTAATGTCATGGTACCAGGACTCCAGCTGCTTTAAACAAAGAACCTTCTTGTGACCTGTCTGAGATAAAAAATGTTCTAAACTTTCTAAACCTTTACTAGTATAAAATTTACTGTTAAATACCTGACAAAGGCAGATAACTGGTATGCAGATTAGTCTGATATTTTTTTTCTTTTTGCTATTGCTTTTATGGAATATGCCATGTATGACCAAAATTTTACTTTATCCATACTATTCCTATTAATGTCCCCAGTTCAGCAGAACATTGCAAAGGAATAAAACATAAACATCTCAAATTTCACTAGACTGTTCCTTTACTTGAAGATAAGTAGTAGAATATAATCTTGCTGACTCAGTACTATTACCAATATGTAACTGGTGTATTATTTTATCCCCCCAAAAAGAGCTGTTAAAAGGGTGTTTTAATTACCTAGAATTCTGGTCAAGTTTTCTGTAGATGCATTGCAATTGTATATTGTTTTCATTATGTTTCAGTTGCATGTACAGAATCAGTCCTTCAAACTTGAAATGTCTGCTGGTTTAGATTCATCTTGTTTTTAGTTCCCCAAGAGGATTAATAACTTCATGCATTCATTGTTTAAATAATTCCTTAAATCCTGAATGTTTACATGAGCAACTTTATTAGCTTGTACTTTCTTTTATTGAAATGTATTACAGGAAATACCTTAGAGCCTACTTCATTAAATTTCATTGTAAAAAACTTTATGATTTTGAAAAAAAATAATAAAAATGATTACTAATCTCTAATACTTGTTTTTAAAAGGAGACATTAATTCTTTACTTGAAAAATTGCAGTCAGTATCTCTCAATTTCATTAAAATCACCCATAGGTACTCCAGTTCTCCTGCTGCTGCTGAAGTCAGTGCAAAAGATTTCCCTTCCTCAAGGATCAGTGGTATTTCCACCTTACTGGTATTTCCACCTCAAGTTGTGATAATGTAGAAGGTTGTGTATTTGCTATGAAATTATATGCACAGAAACATTTTCTCAATAGTCTACAGAGAAGGTGCAGCAACACTGAATGGTTATACGACTGAGTAGTTCTAAGGACAGTCAAACACTAAATGCTACTCAGTCTGGACAAAACACAAATCCTCTGAATTTCTGAGAATTATATTTTAAAAGATAAAAATAAAAATAAATTTGCATATTCAGAGGTGAGGCTGCATAAAGGTAGAGTCATGATTTCCGATTTGTCTCCATGGAGTTGTGCATTTGCTCGATATGCCTTGTTATTTAAACCAGTCCTATGGGCTGGCAATGAATATAATTGTTTAGTGTTGGTGATTAGGTTTTATTCTTCTGATATAGTTTCTCTAGTAAAATTCTTCCACTGATGATGCTGGATGATCTACCTCAGTGAAAATATGTTGATATTCTGAAAAGTCCTTTTTAGGAAATGTTCATGCACTATCACAGAATCATCTACGTATATATGTATTTTTTCTTATAATATCATTACCTATAAATTACAGCTCATTCTGCTGACATACCTTAAAGAGCCATACAAAACCATGAAGAGGTTCAAAAGAGATCTTTCAGAGAACTCTGGAAGAAAACTGAAGCAAAGAAGTAATTATTTTTTTAAAAAAGGTATATTTTACTTGGAATTTGTCAGCTTGTAGCCTATGCACCACTGACACTTCATATAAATGCCTGTTAACTTCATATTTGAAGCCTTGCTCCATTAAACTAATGAGGTCAGTAGGTCAAATGGTACACAGTCAGGAGATAAAAAGTAATTTTCACTGCTAAAACAAAATGAAAAATGCAAAGACATCTTAACTTTTTTAAAACTGCTAAAACTGTAGAAGTTGCTAAAGCAGAAGATGAAAAACACTGCTGCTCACTGTAGTTTGCAGCTAAGAGAAACTTCTGTGATAGACAGGCACAAAGTTAGCTTGTAAATGAGCTGCTCCAAAAAAAAATGAAATTCAAAATCCAGAAGGCAATGTAGCAAATGCTACTTTTTAATGTGCAATACCAATTCTTGGTATTCTGCAGAACAGAATGAGCATGGCAATTTCTAAAATGAAGATTTTTTTGCGCACATACTGCTCCTGTTTTCCAAAGAGGAAATGACAGAAGATGGTATTTTGAAAGCTTCCCTCCCCGCTTGTTTATTCTGTTTGTGCTATTTTCAATTAAAATGGGTTGGAAATGTGGACTTTTCTGCCTGCAGGTGTTGGGTAAGGGTACTCAGAAAACTGCTAGAAATTGCTACGGATATAATGAGAGGAGATTTGGATGATTCTAGCCAGAAAGTTGTCCCATCTAGCTATGCTTCTATTTGTTATCACATCAGAAAAGTTGGCTTTTTTTTTTGTTTGTTTGTTTGTTTGTTTTTGGCAGAGAAATTCAGAAAACTCTCTTTAAACAGGGAACAGAGGCATGAGCAAAAGCTCCTAGTGTCCTGAGAGGGTGAACTGCTAAGGACATGAAAACCAGGGGGAGACCTTGAAGGCAAAATCAGGATGGGAAAAGTGCTTTGTCCCTGCAGCAGAAGTGGCCGCACAGGTAACTGCCTCAGAGAATTGCAGCCACGGTTTCTTGCTTCATCCAGACTTCTGTTGAGCCTGAAGGCTTTCGACTTTATAAAGTCCAACAGCTAGGAAGCATACCACATGCTGTATATGAGCCAAGAATACCAAGAATTGGTATTGCACATTAAAAAGTAGCATTTGCTACATTGCCCTCTGGATTTTGAATTTCATTTTTTTGGAGCAGCTCATACATACCACCTCCTCATGGAGGAGGGAGAGAGCAAGTTAAGAGAGAAGTTAAATGAATTTTTGATTCCTGTTTCATTGACTGAGAGAATATCAAAAGAAAGGACCAAATTTAATGTTTTTGAGGGAAGGAGACATAACAGAAACTTGTATTACTGCATCTCTGTGCCTTGTGAAAATTACAGTGTGTATTGAGAAAATAATCTGTGAGATAAAATACTTGCTGGGATTAGAGAGACAGCTATAGCTAGATAGATGTCTTGAATAAACTGAACTAGGCCAAGACAACTTTATTAGAATAAACGAAAGAGTCAGTAACATGGTTATATTTGTAAGAAAACTGTACTGGAAAGCACTGACAAAGAAAAGGACCATACAAGAGAGGAAAAATAATATTGATCATACCATAAAAGTAGATTTTATATACTTTTATATAACAGCCCATGCAGTGGGGTTTGAGCATATGCTGGTGGCCTGCACAGAGGGGATCCCAATCCCCTGAGTAGCTTCTATGTTCATTTAATTATTGTTCAGTGGTCTTGAAATATTTCCTCACGATACAGGTGTCAAGAGTTCTGTGATGTTTTTCCTGTCATTCCAGGAATGATGCTGAAAAGACTTGAATATTTGGGTTGTTAGGTCTGTGTAGAATGT
This sequence comes from Aythya marila, assembly GCF_965140915.1. Lineage (NCBI taxonomy): Eukaryota > Metazoa > Chordata > Aves > Anseriformes > Anatidae > Aythya > Aythya marila. Next base: position 1,994,443 of record NC_139045.1, on the reverse strand, counting down.
CCTGGGTACAATCTTTAGCTATACAGCAGTGATTTAACATCTCCCTGACTTTCTATTAAACAGAGTTGATCAAGAATTTTCTGTGTGGAGGCTTTCAGTTTGCTTTGCTTCTTTCAGAGGAAAAAGTATTTTCTGTCAACTTTAAATCTTCAGAGCAGATAATATGTTGTGTTTATTTTTTCAAGTGTGATTTTTCAAGCTGTGCTGGAAAGCTGTTCAGACAAATACACTAACATTCTGGGGGTAACTTCACCCTGCCAAAAAGTTTTAAGTTCACTTATATAGAGTTTATGTTTTCCTCATAACATTTTTTGTTTATAATAACTTCAAACTTCTTCAGCAGCAGTTTATTTTAACTGAAAGAAGGAACGGGAGGAGGGAAGACATGGTTTATACTTACTTTTTATTTCCTCATTTTTGGGGAGGTTTTGGTCAACTCAGGTTACTTGCAAAAGACAACTGCTAGCACCAATAGACCTGAGCGTGCAGTCACTCATGCCAGCACAGTCCAGACCTGCAGCTCCCCACGACAGGCACCAGTGTCACAGTGCTCCTTAGGTGCAAATGCCCAAATGCTTTGCTTTGTGCCATGGAGGAATTCCAGACAACTTTACTCCTTTACTGCCTACCTCGGGTGAAAAGAAGATGGAATACAAAATTGTCCATGTTACAAAGGTTTTTTTTGTTTTTTTTTGTTTTTTTCTTCCTTTTCTTTCTCCAGACTCCTCTCTTACTGAAATGGTTGAATTCAGTATAACTGCTACATAACCAGAGGAATTTTGTTGAGGCATAATTCTAATTTTTGTGGGGTTATTAATAACTCTCAAAAAGGAGTCTTATTAGATGGCTGCATAAATAAGCCTTATTCATGCAGCTTTGGTTTCTCCTATAGAAAATATTGGACTCAGTCAAAGGTATGAATTGGTTATTTTTCTCCTTGTGTTCAATTGGTAGTGTCAGTACCATTGGCAGAGAATATCAGTAAAACTTTCAGTGACATTTCCAAGAGTCTTTTGAAAGCAGTTATTTTAAGAACTGTTTGGTTCAACGGTGTTGGCACTTCTCTCTCTCTCTGTGTCTTTTTTTCTTTTCTTTTCTTTTTTTTTATTTCAAAATTTCAAGCATATATGCTTCAAGTTACACAAATACTTATGAAGTGTTTTTACCTTTGTAAGTATGCAGGCAGTAAGAAATATTCATTATTCCTCATTTGTTTGACATGTACTGCTATTGCTATTTAAATATTTTTTCTTCTGAACTGGGGAGTAGAAAGAGTCATGTCTAACAGAGAGGAACAACTGCTCATAACATATCATCTTTCAGCAAGGAAAAAAAATAGTTTATGCTTAACTTCAAGTATTGGTGTGTAGCTCCTTAGGTTACTGTAGGATTCATTGGCTGCCTACTTTAAAACACATCAGTTACTTTTCTGTATTTTATCTGCATTGTATAATGCAGGAGTAATACATGTACATCTCTCTGCAGATAGGGGCAAAACTCTGGAAACTGGAGAAATAAGACAGGGATGTTAGTATAAGCATTTTAGTGGTAGTCTAGATTGATTTTTGACCACTTATGAAGAAAACATATCAGAATATTATAAATTGAATATAAAGAGAAAAGAAAATCTATTCTTAACAAACGGATGTTTTTAAAATATATCCTCTTACAAGCCTCTAGTCCTGGATGGTTGTTTCTTCTTACATATTTCAGTTCTTATGCTTTAAGGACTCAAGGTTCATTATAGGCTTTAAGTAAAGAGGCTGATTTTTGCAGTCAATATCATTCTAGTGCAAAAGTAAAATGAAAGTTTTGTGGTTTATTGTTTTCTATTTATTAATAAAAAACATTCAAATTATTTTGAGTTCAACACAGCAGAATATTATATTGATTTGAAATGTCATAGGCATAGTGTATATGAGCAAAGACACACTGACACTTAGAGGAGTACATCAGAAAGGACTCTGAAGGAAGTATTTAGAGATGCAATATCCTAAAGTAAGAAATAGTTGCTGTGTGATGGTAGGAAGGAGCACATGTACATTTTTTCTCGCTTGAGGTAAAGTCACTTGCTTTCAAGCATCTTTTTCTCCCTCAGTCCTTTGTTGCTGACTTGGCCAATACAGACACCTTTGCATCAGACAGGGTGCTTCCAAAACAAATACATTATGTTGTCTTCCTGGAGCCAAAGTGACATGAAGGGCAGTATTTGCCCCTCGATCTGATCCTGTTACTCACTTCAGAAGTGTGTCTTTTTTGTTGTTGTTGTTTTTGTTTTGTTTCATTTTTGTTTTTGTCACAGCAACCCAGAATTGCTGCCAGATTAGTGAAAATCATGAGTCTATTATTCCCAGCAGGCACTGTTCACAAATGTACAGTTCAGGTTAACAGACATTTCTTATGTCTCACTAAATGGTATTTCCCTTTGCTTCTGAAGAAAAACAGATCTTCAGGCATGGTTCTATAATGACTGTGTCAGCAGGGTTTCCAACATGCAGCTGTGATGGAAAAGGCTGAGGTGTTTAGTGCCTTCTTTGCCTCAGTCTTTAGCGGCAAAACCAGTTGCTCTCTGGATACCCAGTACCCTGAACTGGTGGAAGGGGATGGGGAGCAGAACGTGGCCTTCACTATCCATGAGGAAATGGTTGGCGACCTGCTATGGCACTTGGATGCGTTCATGTCAATGGGGCCGGATGCGATCCACCCAAGGATACTGAGAGAACTGGCAGAGGAGCTGGCCAAGCTGCTTTCCATCATTTATCATCAGTCCTGGCTATTGGGGGAGGTCCCAGTTGACTGGCGGCTAGCAAACGTGACGCCCATCTGCAAGAAGGGCTGGAGGGCAGACCCAGGGAACTATAGGCCTGTCAGTTTGACTTCAGTGCCAGAGAAACTCATGGAGCAGATTCTCTTGAGTGTCATCACGCAGCACTTGCAGGGCAAGCAGGCGATCAGGCCCAGTCAGCATGGCTTTATGAAAGGCAGGTCCTGCTTGACGAATCTGATCTCCTTCTATGACAAAGTGACACACTTGGTGGATGAGGGAAAGGCTGTGGATGTGGTCTACCTTGACTTCAGCAAGGCTTTTGACACTGTTTCCCACAGCTTTCTCCTCAAGAAACTGGCTGCTCATGGCTTAGACTGGCACACGCTTCGTTGGGTTAGAAACTGGCTGGATAGCCGGGCCCAAAGAGTCATGGTGAATGGAGTCAAATCCAGTTGGAGGCCAGTCACTAGTGGCATCACCCAGGGCTCGGTGCTGGGGCCAGTCCTCTTTAATATCTTCACCAATGATCTGGATGAGGGCATTGAGTGCACCCTCAGTAAGTTTGCAGATGACACCAAGTTAGGTGCATGTGTCGATCTGCTAGAGGGCAGGAAGGCTCTGCAGGAGGATCTGGATAGGCTGGGCCAATGGGCTGAGGCCAACTGTATGAAGTTCAATAAGGCCAACTGCCGGGTCCTCCACCTGGGGTGCAATAACCCCAAGCAGAGCTACAGGCTGGGAGATGAGTGGTTGGAGAACTGCCAGCAGAGAAGGACCTGGGAGTGATGGTTGATAGTCGGCTGAATATGAGCCAGCAGTGTGTTCAGGTGGCCAAGAAGGCCAACAGCATCCTGGCTTGCATAAGAAACAGTATGGCCATCAGGGCTAGGGAAGTGATCGTCCCCCTGTACTTGGCTCTGGTGAGGCCGCACCTCGAGTACTGTGTTCAGTTTTGGGCCCCTCACTACAAGAAGGACATCGAGGTGCTCGAGTGAGTCCAGAGAAGGGCGACGAAGCTGGTGAGGAGTCTGGAGAACAAGTCCTATGAGGAGCGGCTGAGGGATCTGGGTTTGTTCAGCTTGGAGAAAAGGAGGCTCAGGGGCGACCTTATTGCTCTCTATAGGTACCTTAAAGGAGGCTATAGTGAGGTGGCGGTTGGTCTGTTCTCCCACGTGCCTGGTGACAGGACGAGGGGGAATGGGCTTAAGTTGCGCCAAGGGAGTTTTAGGTTGGGTGTTAGGAAGAACTTCTTTACCGGAAGGGTTGTTAGGCATTGGAACGTGCTGCCCAGGGAAGTTGTTGAGTCACCATCCCTGGAGGTTTCTAAAAGGTGTTTAGATGTAGAGATTTGTGATACGGTTTAGTGGAGGACTTGTTAGTGTTAGGTCAGAGGTTGGACTCAATGATCTCGAGGTCTCTTCCAACCTAGAAATTCTGTGATTCTGTGATGGCAGTGTGGAAGTAGCTGCTGAACAGCCATTGCTGTGCTTGGCCAATGGCATTTTTCTATAAGATACTCCTGAAATAAAGTTGCTGATTGCTCATTAAGTCCCCACACTGACCAGCCAGCAGAGTGGTCCAATACATCATTTTACCATCCCAAGACCATTTCTATGCAATCGATCACAGAAGACACTCTGCAGCTCCCATTTTGGGACTACGCTGCACAGACTGCTTTCTCTCCCAGGACAGTGGGTTTTTCTTCTACCTCTGCCTTAGATCCTCATCGTGTCTATTACTAGTATGTTGAGCTTCTTCCTATAGATGAGAAAAACAGGAATTTTTCCCACTATTGTAAGTCAGTGTATTTGGTTAGTTATCAGTTTATAGTTATGTAATGATAAGCTGTGGCTTTTGAATGTTGAGCCATTAGTTCAGGAACCATATTTACTTCATGGACTGTAAATAAGTAGCCTGAATGTAGCAATTATTCCTGTCCACTATGGATAATTTAGTAAAACATATGTTAAATGTAAATAAACATAGTTGAATTCATGTACTTGGTGTACTTGTACAACTTCTCAATGTTTTCTTTCTTGTGCAACTTTTCAAATGTTTTCTTTCAAATTAAATAGTTGTATGAATTACAGTTAAGTAAGTGCTTCACTTACTTTCAGAAATTTCAATAAGCAGCTATAATAGCTGAAGTCACCAAACCACAAACAAAAAGCTGTGCCATAAAATCCAGGCTGATTGCTTCTCCTGCCATGGGCAGGGGTCTGCATGGCCTATGGGTGAGCACCACTCTCTCAGAGGATCCCATTCCTTCTGGAGGAACTCCTACTATAACCCTATTCCCTCTGACAGGAGAAAATGTATAGTAGCAAGAAGTGTTTCTTTCCTTCTGTTTTCTTTTCCTATACTGATGTTAGTCCAGATTCTTTTTCTATGCTCCACACAACATATCAGTACCTGGGTGCATTTTAATCAATAGAAAGGCAGCAGAGAACTCTCTCTCTCATATATGACCATGACTTTTTTTTTCTTTGGAAAGGATGGGAGTGCATGGCAGGGCTGATACTTGCTTATGGTATTGCCACAAGCAAATTTCCACTTAGTTCCCAAGCATCATTACTGCTGTTCCTGAAATTGCTGCAATTTTATTTGCTTGGTGAGTACTTCATTGGGTAGGAATACTTGTTCTGGCATTAAAAGAGCCCTGCTGTTTTTGCACTGTGTTTGTATTCAGTCCTATGAAATGAATAAACCCTACATATATGTTTTTGAAAAATGTAAGCTCCTAAACTTTCACATCAGTGAATCCTGATTTCCTGATGATGACACAAGTGCAGGATTTTGATTCTCTGTCTTCTGTTGATAACATTAGATTATTGCAAGTGAGAACCTGGGCCCAAGAGCTCATCAGCCTGGCAGGGAATGGGAAGCTCAGCATGCAAGCCAGCAGCCAGCAGGGACTTCCTTGAAAGCCTAGCTAAAAAAGAAAAAAAATAAATAATAATTTTCTTGTATCACAGGCAATACTATGGGCGTAGCGAACACCTGGGGCTGTTGTATGCTGCACACTTTAGGCTCCAGCTGAGTGGCTTCAGTGCAGCTGCTAGAAACTTTGCAGGTCCCCTGTAAGGGCAAAGATGGAAGAAAGCATTTTTATTCCTAATACAGGTTCAGTAAGTGATCCGAGTGATTCTGAATGCAGAAAATCTGAAGAGTTTGGCAACACCTGCTGGGCTGCTTGCTTACCTAATGTATGTTTTTACTTTGACTGTGATGGTTACTGTGCAAAATAACAACTAACAATGTGTTCCTGAATACTGTCTAAGCAGAGGAGAAGACAAAGAATAGCAATAATGGTTATTTTATGAAAGGTGGTTAAAGCAATTACTAATGCACTCTGTGCTTAATGGATATTTTAATGTAAAGTCTACCACTGATTCTCCCAGACAGCTGCAATCAAAAAGACCCTGAAACCATATTATATGCACTGTTAAGTACCTGTTTTCTTTTTCTCTTTTTTTTTTTTTTTTTTTTTTTTAATTTTAATTTGATGGCATTATTTATGAAAATACTTTTGAAAATATGATTTATTTTTTATGTCTTTAGAAAAAAGAGTGTAATAAAAAGCTGGGGGTGAATGGCTGTGGCTACCACTGTTGAAGAAAGAGTTATTGAAACTGGATATTGGGCAAACCTTAGCAATAAGGGCAGGTAGATCAATTTTGAAAAAGCTATTAATGAACATTCAATCTCTTTAAATCTTGGAAGCAGGGTCTGGATACTTAGCCAAATATATATTCTACTTCAGCCCTAAACTTTTTGGATTTGATGTAAGAATTACTGCATGACATTTTCTGGCCTCTGTTAAATGGAGATCAAATCTGTCGATCATGCTGATCCCTTTGGGTTTTAAAATCTCTAAATCTATTGCAAAGAAGCTGGCTGCCAATTAACTTTTGTGCTTGGAGTACAGACCTTCAGCTAAGAGCTTCACATGCCTATGCTGATTTACCTTCGGTTCCCAGCAGAAGTTGAGAACAACATTTAGTTGCTTCTTAACCTCACAGGACCAATTTTCATTTAACTTGCATTTCATTTTTTCATTTCACTTCTGGGTCCACAGTTTATCTTTTAATTATTTACTGGAAGACTTTATTCTAGTTCTGTTTCCTTTCAATTTACAGAATAACGAACAAGGCATGTGGATATTCATGCTGAACTTCTCCCTAAGTATTAGGATTAAAAATATATGAATGTATTTTTTTATTTGCATTTTTGATCTGTGCTTAGTACTACTATTAGTACTATTTTTTGTGTGTTTTCTCTTCTTTCTTAATATATCACTCTTTCTATATATTGTTGAAACCCCTTCTTTGTCCATTAGCAGTAGTGCAGATTCCTGATGAATAGGGGTGAGCTTGCTGATTCAGCTGAAAGAAGGAAGAAAGAGAGCATTTGTGCTTGGTGGCAGCATGGAGTTATGTTGGCTAAAGGCGAGCATGACCTAACATTTATCATCTGTTGTTTATTCTCTTGTACTCTGCTGAAAGAGTAGATCTTGTTGTGGTAGGATGGTTCGATTTGAGTTTTAATGTGTGTGTCACTGTGTATTTATGGAGCTGTTTTGCACTTCGTAGGGAAGATAGGAAGGTTTATGTGATGATCCTTGGAGATGTTGCATCTCCAGTGAGGAGGAGAGCCAAGAAGACACTGTGTTTAGTGCTGACTTCACCCTGGAGCTCTCTGTATGAACCTTGGCCACAGACTGTAGAGCAATTGGCAGGCGGGGACACAGAGAACAACCATCTCCTCTGAAACTACCTGGGAAGTCAGTGCGGGGTGAGGAGAAAACATCCAAGTGATCAAAAAAGAAAAACTACTACTTATATAGTATACATAAATGCATGGTAATGTTTATTCTTTGGAACAGAGGTTATATTCATGGTTGTGAGACCAAATTCACATCTTACTGCAAATGTTGCCATGCTCTTTTGTAGGTTATGTAGTGATGTATACCAAGTTGTTGGTCATTTAATTATATATGCAAACATTTTTGCAATGGCCCCAGTGTTATAATTAAGGATGAGGCACTTTTTTGGGGCATAGGTTTTTTGTGAGAAACGTGCCATTCCACAATACTAATCTGACTTCAGACTATAACCATAGGGGTGACACCTCATGGAGAAGCAGCAGGAATCTTTTTGGTTGATAGTACAAAACAAGATAAAAACCATGTTGCCTTTTGGGTGAATAGCCCATGTACACTTCTGTCTGGACTTTTTCTAATGCTTATGTATACTGCACATTTTAGGATCATGCAGTTTTTTTAATTTTTACCTTTTTTTTTTTTTTTTTTTTTTTTAACCATGCTGTTCAAGATAAACTGTAGCAAAATGGGATAGCATTTTGATTGCTATAATCATACCTACCACACTTAAACATTCTGAAGTGTTCTCTTCATCTCCTAATTTTCGGCTATCAGAAGCATTTATGAGCCACTTTGCTCACTCTTGAAATCATAGCTTCTGCAGCAGAGAACCATAAGAGGTTGTCAGCAGCCTTTTAAACTGTGAACTCCTGTTTCTGAGCTTCTCAACAACTCTTTTAATTTTCCTTTGGGGGAAAAGAAGAGAAGCCATATTGCATAATGACAGGTCCTTTTTCTCCCATGACTATTCCTATTAAATGGAGCATTACAATTTTAAAGATAATATTAAAAAAAAAAAAAATAAAACCACACACTATAAAATAATCCAGCTGATTCCTTCCTTAGTTTAATGGATGCTAGATATTAATTGCCTTTGACAAACCTAACCTAAACTATTAATTTTTTTTTTCTCTTTTCCTTTACTCATCAAGCATCATATCAACAAATTTAATTAAACTGACCACAAAGGAACCCAGAAATAGGAATTCAGAAGACAATGGATTTTTTTCATAGACGTAAATGTGCTAATTACCTTTCAAATCAGCCATGTAAAAAGGAAGTCTTTACTAAACATCTCTATTGCTTTTTATTAAAACTAAATGATAGAAATAACAAATGTCAAATAATAGATAATAAGGCTTTCATCATATTGAAACAGTGTTGACAAATCTAACTGATATGCTGTTTATATAAAAAGAAAAGTAATATAGTGCAGAAATTATAATGAAAATCTTCATTGTTGAATCTCCCTCTGGTCATAGCAATTGATAGTATTTTCTAGAGCTGTTTAATTTGTTTCTTTTTATGTCCTATGGTTTCGTGCTAGTGTTTTTTTCAAGTTCTGTTTTTCTGGATCTGCTTCCTCCTCCTTTCTTATTTGAGTGCTGAGGATCATCTGAGTGAAAACCATTAATTTTCACATGGTTTTCAATTGAGACCTTTGTAAAATGGCCAATTTCACAATGGCTTTAATGGAAAATATAGATTGCTTCATATTTGATATAGACCTCACCCTATGCATGTCTTATTTTTCACCCCTTGTGTTACAAAGCTTTGCATAATTTTTCTCAGTCTTTTCTTAGGGTGAGCATGTCATTTGGACTATTGGTTCGCCTCTAATTTTTAAGCTGCGCTGAAAATAAGTAATGCATGTTTTGGTGATTTGTTTTAACTTCATATCCTGAAAATTAAAACATTCAGTGGGAATGTTTCCTGCCTCCACTGTAGTTAAGGAAAAAATTTCTTTGAGTAAGTATTTTTCCCTATATATGTAGGTATGCAGATCTAAGTATAATTAAATGTAAGATCCTGATTTGTTTGCAGCTCATCTTTAATAGACACATTGATCATCTTTGATATAAATATTGACTGTAGCTGTTACAGCTGATATTTTAGAAACTTCTGGGTTGACTTTTTCCAAAGAGATTCTCCTATATGGGATTTTTTCCCGATTCAGTCCCAGTTAAGAGAAAGTGACAGTGCTGTTCCGTGATCTTATTTAAAGAATTGTGATGCCAAGTCCTCTTTCAGTGATGTCAGAGAAAATTTCTTCTAAGGTAGTAATGGCACCTGAAGCCAGGAGTGTTACAGGGCCTGGGTGCTCTTAAAAGCATGTCTCAGTGTTATTAATATCTTTTATCATTGTATGCATTTTTTAAATATACTTTTCTGTAGTATCCAGATACTTTTAAATTGAAATATTTACCAAAGTATTAAGCTAACAGTGTACAATATATGAACAAGTGAAAATACAGTTTTGATCAATGAGGCAGATATTTACTGCAGAAAGGTAATTTCTGCTTGCTTCAGTTGCAGGTGTTGTCAGTGCCTGAAAGGATATACAAAATAAAAAAGCAGTGAAGAGGTTGTATAGATATTATTTTTCTTCAGAAATGATTTTGTTGTTCTTTTGGGTTGCAGCTGGAAGGAAAAGTTGGTCTTTCCAAACAGATAATGTAAAGACTCAAGAAAAAGTTTTTTTTAAAGCACTCATAGTGAATATAACAAGTATTTCTGACTGTACCATCAAGGCCTTATGTAAAAATGGTCATCCTGTGTACTTTGTGCCATGGCTTTGTTCGCTGAAGGAGTCCTAACACATTAATGGGCAGTGCTGGTGCTGAGAGTGATCTGTTTACCTTTTATTAGATTTTTAAGTGTAGCATTTGTATGTAACTTATAAAAGTGTTGTTCCTCGCTACAGGTGTACCTCCCAGCTTCTGCAGATCTATTACGCATTTACACTTCTCAGACTACCCACACCTAAACACAAAATTCACATTCAAAAGAAGGGGAATATAAATTATTATCGATAAAGAGAATCTAATTAATGTCCTTCTTATGTACATTTGACTTCTTCAGTAGGACCTATTTGTGATTGTTTTGCTTCATTTTGACTTATTAGTCATTTTCTAAATTTTGGCTTGAAAAAGTCCAAAAAGCTCTCTGAGAAGAGCTCCCTGCAAAACTGATATGACCATGCTCAGAAGAATGGTAACCAGAGACAGCAGAAAACCCCAGTCCCAGTCCCAGGAAGTACTCTTTCGTGTACTTGCCAATTTTTTTTTGTACAAAAAAGTACAATTAGATGTACTTAGGAACACATTAGAGTTTTTGTTGTTACTGTTTTGTTTGTTTGTTTGTTTGTTTGTTTGTTTGTTTTTTAATATGTCATATAGTGTTCCATAAAGATAGCAGGCTTGGCTCCATGGATTTTCAGGAATGTGGGTTATTACTTTTTTCATTTCCCCTGTGAAAACCTGATGGCACAAATGCATTTAGAGTGTACATAGACCTTTGGAGAAATGAGCAGATTTATGTTTATTGAAAATCATCACCATGTTACATTTAGCAGCATGAAAAATGTAATGGCAGAAAAATTATTCAAACCCTATGTGTCCTGACTGCAAAGTGAATTTGTAGAAATACAGAGCATAATAAGTAAATAGACTCACTAGGCAGGATTTTTAGCCTTCTGCTGTTTTATTTAATTATTTTCATTTAATCCTGTTTCAAAGACAAATTTCTCTCCTGCTCCTAAAAGTGAGCATATGGTCAATATACTGATATCACAACTATGTCTTAATATCCTGCTGCTGCTTGTGTGTAAATCAGGGGATGGCTGAATAGCTGTCTGGCTGGAATAAGATATACAGTGAACCTGGTACTTACATAAAAATATTTCTGAATACTTTTAGTCAATCACCATTTAATTTAGATAGGTGCTGATCCTTACAATAGATCATTGACAAGTCAGGATACCAGATAGAAAGCAGTTTGAATTAATGGAAGTATGAAAATTGTCAGGAGGCGGGGAGGGAAGGAAATTCACTCTTTCTTCTCTGCCTTTGTAGATCAAGGATTAGTTGGATTGAGTCAAGAAAAAGTCTGGGTGGGTTTAGCATTCTTGAAAATGCTAGAAACTGGGTAACTGAATGACTAGTACAGACTGCAGATGGGGCTCTCTCATCACAGCCCTCTGTGAATGGAATTCTTTTCCTTCTACATTGAAATCTAATAAAGTCTTTTTGATTTCACCATAGATGGTTTCACCTCTGAGCTAAGAAGTAACCTGAGTGGTGAGGTATGTATAATTGGTGCAATTCATTCAAGTCCCATTTAAAAGCAATGTATTATGCATGCATGAATTTTAAAAAAAGGACAATTATAAAGACACGTCTTTAAAAATGTTCTTTTATAGTGAATAAAACAAAATGATTTCTTCATGCTTCTGTGCAAAGTGAGTGGCCACAAAGCATGTGCATAGTTTTGTAGAGATACAGTACAAAAGGGAGATTATTAATAACTTTTTTATGTTGCCAAAGAGTCTGCACAAAGATTCCATCAGCATTTCGCACAGTATGATAGAAAATGCATTAAACCCTCAGCATCAATGGAGGTTCAAAGTGAAACAGAATCAAGCAGAATATGGTAGCAGTAAAGAAAAGAAATAGCTAAGTGATATTAAGGAAGCCAAGATAACTGCAAAATTAACAACACAATAGCTTATAGAGTATGCTTCTGCTAACAAAAGACAATCTTTACCACCTAGCATCTCTGTTCAGTCTTGGAAAGAGAAGGTAATTACATTCTGAAATGAACAAAATAGTAAAAGTATGGTTTTACAATGATAATTTAAAATTTAAAGTTAAGATAGTTGAGCTTTGACCTCTCAACAAATAGATAGACTTCCTTTCTTTGTCAACACCACGATGTTGAATGATGCCAAAGGCAGTCTCAAGTCGCGGGTAGGTGCCTGGCTGTATTACTTTGAATTCTTATCATCCCTGCATCAATGACTTCACTGGCATTCTTGGGGGAGAAATTTGTGCTGTTTTGATGCAGGCAGGGCTGTTCAGGGCACAACTGCATGCAGCACAGAGCAGGCCATCAGGATGCAATTACTGTATGTCTTCACAATGACACTGCAGGCCAGAAAAGGCGTAGAGGGATTTCCTGGAAAGTGGGGTCCTTCCTGGAACGAGTCTTCTGTCCCTTGCTGAAAATAACATCAAGCTTTAAAATAAACAGGACATCAGATGGCACTCTGCAACGTGAAGGTTTTTAGAAGTGCTTGGGCAGGACATAACCACAAAGTGGATGTAGCCCCTCAGTCCCAGAGATGGTCAGGAAGCTTTCTGAAACTGAAAGCACACATGAATTATGTGCTACAAGGACCAAAATGGAGCAGTGGCTTGTCTCCTTTTTGCTTAAAATGTTCCTGAGCCTCTAAAATCCAACACCCAAAGGCTGTAGGCTCAGCTAGCTGGAAACATATTTTGGAGTCTTTTTCCCGTGGAAGTCACCTAGCAGGTGCCTATTGGTTCTTCTGGTTTAGGCAAACTGAAAAATAAATATCTGGGGGGAGTTGCTGTTTGCTATTTTGCCATGTGTGGTAAAGTTTGCATTTGCCTCCAAACGCAAAGGTTGAAAGCTTGTATTAATCACAAATACTTCAAAAATACTTCAATACTTCTCAGAGCTCTTCAAAAGGCAGAATAATAAAGAACAGGTAAAAAGAACTGCAGTAAAGGCAGGTTAAGGAAGATGTGAGCTATTTTATTATTTTTAGACTTGATTCTATTTTCTACATCTCTTACATACAGATAAATTTCAAATCAAGTAAATCAAACCTTAACACAGTTTATTATTGGGCACAGAGCATAGGTAGAAACAGTCCTGAGGTCGCTGTGCTACTGCAGCAGCCCAGAAAGAGTCAATGTAATTTTATTTAAATTCAAAACATGTTCTAGCAACACATGCCCATCTGCTAACCCTCTGGCTAAGAGTCAGGTCTGCAAAAGTAATATAAAGATGCAACTCCTGGCTTCCAGCATGATTTTTGCCCCTTCAGATACCTCAAAGAGCTTTTTGACTGCCTGAAATAACTTCTCTAACAGGAAAATAACTAACAAATGCAAGGGGAGAGGGAGAAAAAAAATAAAAAATCAAAAGGAGAAGGAGGACAAGGACATGGAAGGCAAAAGCCTGAGTTTTGGGTGGGAGGTGTGTTGCTGTTCATTTTCTTGTTGGAATTTGGATGGGGGGAGGCTCTTCATGAAAGGCCCTGAGGGAGGCGCAGATGTTATTGAGTTGAGGGGTTGAAAAATCACAATGCTGATTATTTTACCAATGAAACATTAGAAAAGTATTTTAAATATTCTGATATACATTCAAATGTTTTTGGCAATTTTATGGTGTTTGCATCCATCATGAAAAGAAAAAGACAAAACCACCATGTGTTCTTGGTGGATTTGTTTCATGTGCCAAAATAGAGACAGTCTCCTTCATTTATCCTTGTTTTGTGCTTATGCACTCATGTTACAACATGATGAATTAATCACATCTTGCAATACTACAGCTTGACTGAATCTAATTGGGTGAGTGTAAAATATTTGAGTGCAGTAACTACCATATGTTTCCAGAAAAAATACTGATGTATGATAGAAGAAAAACTTAAATTCAGAGCTGAACAACAGTTATGATAAGTAATGAGCAAAGTATAGGACAAAAATATAAGGTTGGTATTGGAGAGAGTGGGAAGTGAGGGAGGCAGAGATGAAACAGTGAAGGCTTTACAAATGTCAACATATGGTTGTTAAAAATGGCATGTTGAATCAGGTGTATCTCTCTGAGGAAGGAAGCAAGTATCTTGCAAGGTAGGTGTAAATATGCCTTGATAAGGACCTGGGCTGGGGTCAATAAGACCCTACCAGTCATAGCACCACCAGTGGAGGTGGAAACAGATCCGCCTGACAGTGGGATTTCGTGAAGGTTTTCTGAGGTTTTTCTGGGATTTCTGAGAGGTGAAGTGGGAGTGATGGGAGTTTTGTCTCGAAACTCTGAATGTTTTAACTGGGGGAACCTGAAGCAAGAATTGGTATGCATGCAAGATCTGTCTTGCATTGATAGAAGTAGGTATGAAGGTGTCCTTTGTCATCACATCAAGGGCCAATAAAATTAAGAATTTCTAAGAATCATCTTGGTAAAAGAAATGTATGGGAACAAGGAGGATACTAGGACTTTAACTTGCAGCTTAAATCATTTTTAAAATGTAACATCAAATATGAAATTACGAAGATAATAGTGGTTGTTTGTAGGCTTTTTTGTTTGCTTCAGAAAGGATTTTATTTTTCCCAGTTTGGACTACAGATGGGTCTAATGGGGTCTGCTTTCAAACATAAGGGAGATATTCAGGCTTTCAGATTTCATTACCACTTTCTTCATTATTGTGCCTTGAGGAGCTATAAATAACACATGGCTAATCTGTGAATATGGCACATTCCAGGGGATGTGTGTGTTTTAATCAGGGCACCTTCTGACATTTGGTAATTGGTTTACAGATTTGTTATATAATTTCATGATTATTAAATTGCTAGGAAGAAAAAAACAATTAAATTTGTGATCTAAAATCTACCCTCATTGGACCCATATAGCATTTGTGTTTCTTTCAGGTCTAACTGAGGACAGATTTTAAGTCAATGAATATATAAACCGATAACTTTTTTTTTTCCTTATAGTTGTACTCATGTAATTAGCAGTTATTTTCTTCGTGACATCTTTCTTCTAGTTAAAACTTTCTATTTTGTGTGTATCACTGAAATGTTTTTAAGACATATTTATGTTTTGTCTGGTAAGAAATCAGTTTTTATGTTGAAAGTGTGTGTTTGCTGGGATTTTTTTTAACTTGTTTATAAGATCTTGTTTGTAAGAACAAGTGTTGCCAGTATTCAAATTATGATCACTTGTCTTACATTCTGTGAAACACCCTTTGAAATCTGTGCAAAGTGACTATTCCCCAAGCCATTCTATGTCCAGAGGGAATGCAAGTTATTTAAGCATTACATGTATAATGAATTATTTGTAATGGCTTGATCTTTTGAATGAAGATGTTTTGGTGTGAAAAGGAGGCTTTACTCAAGCACTGTCCAGGAAGCATCAGTACTGTTTGTTGTTTGCATAGACTTGCTTTGCTTTGCATTGAATGACGTGGATTTAGGGAAGAAATGATAAAAGATACCCACAAATTTTCCTCATTTAGTAACCTGTCTGTGTGTTTCCTGTAGCTGTACCTCACACAGAAAAGAGCAGATCATCCCAAGGATGGGCTGTAACTGTGATGGTCTCATGCTGGACCTTTACCAGTATGGGTTTGCGGCCATTAACCAGCAGGTAGGAGCCAGCCCCTGATACTTGTGTGGTTCATCTGCCAGCGCCTGTCATCTCCCCTGGCTCACATCTCAATACAGACATCTCACTGAATCATAGCCTCTTGGGGATATCAACAGTAATTTTCATTATATCTGTGTACTGGCATTTATATTTATGCATTAACATAATGTTCCACTTGCATATATGCATTTGTTCTCTGCGAGCATTTGGAAATAAATGTACAACTACTATCTTTCTTTTCCTTTTTTTCAGTATTCAAAATTGGATTTATTTGTAAAAACCATTCTGAGAACTTCATTCATATAATGTTTCTCTCCTGCAGGTGGGGAATTCAGTCCCTGCAAATGGGCTTGGTAGAGACTTGGAGACTCCTTTGGAAAACACCCTGCCTAAAATAAGAGGTATATGATGTGTATTAATATGGAATATTATCTCCCATTTTTCATAGTATCAAAAAGTATAGGAAATCTGAAAATTATTGCATCTTAAATTTTATTCATTTATTATTCATTTTGTCTTTTGCACAGAAAGACATATCTGTGTGGATTTCCAAAGCTGTCTTAATTCTCTGGCTATATTCAGTGCCACATAATGCTTTTGCAGTAACCACTAATTAATATTTCAGCTATGGTTTACTGTACTGTTCTTGCTCATTTATATTGTTAGCCCACTGGATGAAGGCAATATGTGAAAAACAGTGGGTTCAGATGTGAACATCTGCTATGCAGCTGCTAGAAGCAGGCAAGCAGTTCTCAATAAGAAACTCGTTCCATTAATTTATCATTCATGAAATACCCACAGACAGGCTATGATTCTTTAGTTTGTTATTTGCTAATCTATGTTGTTTTGGAAATATTCCCTGAACAACCTGGAGCTGGTAGTCTGAGAATTTCCATACTTATATTTTTCAAGTTGTGCTACACTTAACAAATGCAATATTACCATTTTGAGACTGATGCTGAGTAAAACAAAATTAACTTAAGGAATTCCTCTAAAACCCTTGCAATTTCTTCTTCCTAGCTTTACTTTGGTTTTATTGCAGCATGTGTCCTAACAGTGGCACCCTCAGTGAAGACTAAAAAGTTATGATTTGGCCATGCAAACATCTTTGTCTATGGCTGTACCAGCTGCTCAAAGCAGCAGGAGCTGCCCCCTCTCATGTTGCACAGACAGGAGTCCTATGGATGGAGGTCCATGAAGGACTGCAGATAAGACTCTTGCTGTCCCATTAACCGATGATTGCAGCCACCTTTTTTTTTCTTTTTTAATATTTAAAATAAAGCCAAGCACCTGTGATAGATGTTAGCAGCTGTCACTGCTGCTGCAGCATGAATCAAGGTGGCTTGGACTGTGCAAGAGCTGCAGGCTACCAAAAGCCTGTCCTGTCCAGAGCCTCTTCACTGCTGGCACGTTGAAACTCCTGCAGAGACTCCATTTGCTGTGGTGTTCGTGTTTGCCTTGTGCAACTTGCTGATGTTGTCTTACAATGTTTTACATTAACATTTCCCTCTGCTTGCTGGGCCAAAATGAGTGATTGGGGGTGCCTGAAATACTCACAACTGCTGTGGGGACAAGGATGCACAAGGAACCAAAATGAGTCCCCACACCATAACGTAAATGACTGCTGTGGTACCCTGCAATGCAGCCAAGAAAGATGATATGTAGTTTTGTGTTGTTAGATGTAAGTCCTCAGCTGTGGTTAGAGCCTGTGGCTTGGGAGCACGGAGGAAAGGGAAATCAAGATCTGGTGGGGTACAATAGCTACCACTCTCCACTTGAGCCTGGCATCTGGCTCTGTGTCAGCCTCTCCTGTCCAATATTGGAGAAAGCGTTAGCAAAGAGTCCTGTTTTCCAGTGGAAATCACTGCCCAGCTCTTCCTTGGCCTCTACTCCTTTGGACTCTTGTGTGGTATAACCCTGCCAGAAACCCTCAGTGCTTTTTTGTGAGGCTTGCTCTTTGTTGTTGTGTCTCTGTGCATCACAAGGCTACTTAAACAAACGAGTTTTGAGAATTATAATCTTCCTTACAAGAATTTCTTCTCTGTAGTGTATCACAGACAACTCATTTAAGCAACCACAGTTGCAGGAAGCACCGTGTCCTCTCTTTGTAAGTCTTGTTGTTTATTAGCTTGAGTCTTGTACAGGCTTCTCTTGATGAAACTCCACATGATGTGATCAAGAAAAATATTATATGTGAGCATAATTTTGGTTATTGATGATGCATGTGCACACTCACATTGAGATGGAAATCCACTGATTTTTGTAGAACTGCTCAAGCTCAGAGTCTGCAACTTGTCACTGTTAAGGCTGTTTTTCTCATACTGCGAGGCTCATCTCTGGTGTGGCTGTACAGCTGATTCTGGTGCAGTAGTTGCCTCAGCTGATGGCTAGTAGGCAGATGGTGCATGAGGCCATCTGCTCTCCTGGGCCTGGCACATAGGGGTCCTTGCTCCCAGAGGGTGTGTTTCTCCTCTGCCAGACAGCGCATTGATTTACCCAGGCTCCACATGATGTGATTCTTCCCTTAGGGGTGAATGTGCTTCATTTGCAGTACAGACACACTTTTTAGATCATTTTGTGACATAGGCACTCAGTTTCTACCCAGAAAACAGCCCAAAGAAATTTCATTAATTTCAGTCTGGCTTTTGCTTAATAAAAAGGTGATATTTACTTGTTCAAGCAAGTATTGAAAATACTGTTTTGCAAGTAAGTTTTATCTATTTCTGGTATCTTTGAGACAGTTCAGGTAATCGCTGATGCATAGCTGCCTTTATCTATGCAATACAATAGCATAAGATTTTTATTCATTGAGCAGCAATATTGCAATTTTTTTGGTGTATGAGGTGTCGGCCATAAAATAAAGACTTTCCTGCAAGGTAGATTAAGGAAGACCTTTGATGCTTTCATTCCAAGAATACTACTTCCATGAGGTGAGCATTAACAGGACAGTAGTGACACATTTTTGTGACTACATTGCTAACTGAACAGATCATCAGAGAGAAAAGGATCAAAGCCACACATGTTTTAGATAGATTTGAATCTGTCACTGACAGAAAAACTAAAGTAGCAAACTTCACATCAGAGGAAGCTCACTCCCCCTGTATTCCTCTCCTCTGCAATTTCCTTGCAGTGAATCACAAGCTTTTGGAGCTTTAAAAAAAGCACATTGGAATTTGTCTGCAGGGGTTAATATAACTCTGGTAAGACATTTATGAATACAATATCGGGAAAGATGTTGGCTGTCCTTCATTACTGGTGGTCATAAACCAACTACAGCATCAAAGATTTAAGTATTTAATTCTTAATGACTTTCCAGGTCTCCTTTGTCTCAAATTCATTTCCTCCCTCCCTCTCTCTCTCCCTCCCTCCCTTCCTTCCTTCCTGTAAGGGAGAGGTACCCATTTAACAAAAGACCAAATATATTTGTTAAGCACAGAAAATATGCTTCTAGGTGGTGCAGTAAAATAGAAAGATTCTGGAGCTTTTTTTGCAAAATGTTCCTATTGGCACTGTAGTCCCAAACACAATATTTTCATCAATTTAAGTGGAAAAAGAAGCTGATGTATTACTTAAACCCATAGTTCCCTCTTTCCCCCCAGTAGGAGATCTACGGGTAGGAGATTTGGTACTTTCTTCTAGGGATGTGGAATATAAAACCTAGAGCCCAAAGGCACAGGGAACTGTCAACTCCTGATTGCAAGGTATTCTGCAGGTGAGAAAGGCAGTTACATTGCTATATACTATCTGCTGAATATGTTGGATTATCATTAATCACATTCATTTTTAAGTGTCAATCAGACCTTTTATGCCTAAAAGAAAGCAAGGAAGAGAAACACCGAAGTTAAATGTTGTATAATAGGATTGTAAGATGTGTAGCCAAAGTGCTTCTCAAACTTTTTGCAGATATTCCAACATCTTTGAACCATTTGACAGAAAAGAATAGGCAAGGGCAACAATGATTGATCCGTGTTTTTAAGAAAAAAATTGAAACCATATTTCCACCAGGAGCTGCAGACAGACATTGATATATCTATCAGGGGAAGAAAAAAAAAAAAAAAAAAAAAAAAAAAAAAAAGAAAGAAAAAACACATACACACACACACACACACACACAAAAAAAAAAAAAAAAAAAAAAAAAAAAAGACAAAAAACGCAAGCACCAGCCTTTGCATCAGTAACGTTGTAGCCTGGTACAAAAATTTACAGCTGTAATATAAGATTCATTGCAACTCTCTTTATTTATACGAAAAAAGTCTTGCAGCTGAGCAAAGACATAAATATTAAATTAAATCACAAAAACTCCTTTGAACAAGTGCTAAGGATACTCCTTAACTCACAGGGCCAGGACAACATCAAAGTAATGCTGCAACACAATCAAGATGAACAGTTTTTATTTACTCATCCATTATGCCAAACATCGCTTGACAGCTGATCTGTAAAATCACAGATTATTTGAAAGTATTTGTTCTATAAGCACAACTGCGGGACTCAAGGACAACATGTTTGATGAAATTACATCCGTGAATTTCTGTCCTTATGATTTATCATTTTCATGTTGCTGTCAAATTATTTTTATAGTTTATTTTACTAGTGTATAATGCAAGGAAACTTTATATGTTCTTGAAAAATGGCTTCATAAACTACTATAGTCTGTCACATAGTTAAAATTAGAATGCATAGATACAGGTAATAATGCATGCCCTAGGTTGTTATTATTTGTCTTTTTAGGTCACTACAGACATTTGAAGTGTTTGCAGTCCACAGGCAATACTGTCACAAACATGGAATAATAGTCATTGAGTAAAATGGATTTATAAAATTTTAACAAAATTATTACTTATTTGGAATGAACTTCTGAGTGTAAGTCTTAATTGTTGGGGGACTTCAGTGTTATCCTATTTCCCACTATCAAGAATCTCCCCCAATCTACAGTTTACAGACTTTAACATAAAAATCAATACAAACTTTAGGTAAAACACACAAGCATCTCTCCTGGCTGTAGTTCCACTTGGTGCCGTATGAAAGGCTTGCATGTGTTTGTGGGGTCGAACCTTCTGGTTGTAACATCCGTAATTGTCACTTTACCACAGACTTGGCTATAATTGTCCTTACAGTGTTGTCTCTTTTTTTTTTTTTTTTTTTTTTTGGGGGGGGGAGTTATTCTCATTACAGACTGACCTATCTTTTTGCTTTCCCAGTTTTATCCCTTCTTTTGGAGTAACATTTCATAGTTATCTGAAGCACGAAGCCAGGGGATGGAAATATCTTTCCTGGAGCATGATCTACCCCATACAGCATAAAGAACAAGAGAGAGAACACTTAAAATAGATGATAGATGGGCATATATATTAGAAAGAAAAGGAGGCATGGAGAGACAAGACTTGTTGTGTGGATGAGAGCCTTGCATGATGGCTTTGAGATCAGATGGATTCATGGACATGTCTAAATCGGAGGAAAAAAGGAGGGAGAGGCTACCCTGGCTGCTCTCATGGCCACAGGCCAAGAAGCACAGGAGAGTGGAGCTGCTTTCTCCCTCTAACAAGCAGGAGAAAGAGGTCAAAAGACAAACCAGCCGCAAGAGCAATTGGTGCTAATGTGCTATTTTGGATAATGACAATCCCCAGTTCCTACATAGCGATTTTTCATCTCTAGATCTCATAGCTCTTTATCTCAATTTTGCAGATTGCAAAACTGATTAATTACAGTAGCAACATTAGTATAATTAGTGCTGATTATTCTCTGAGCTTTCTCTTCTTTAATCATCCAGGCTCTGAACCTGTAAATTGGAACAAAATCCCTATTTATCAAATGTGTGTAGGTTTTAGCATCTGAAGAGGGTGGGTTTTTGCTTAGGCTGCTCCACCTTGAACTCAGGCATTGTTGTAGAAACTTTGGAAATATTTCTGTAGGATTATAATGATTATAGATGGATCAGGATTTGGCTTTTTTTTTTTTTTTTTTTTTTAACATCAGCTGTTGGATACCATTACAGAAAGAAAAAAAAAAATTGCAAACCATAGCTGTGATGCTGTAAGAAAGGGAGAAAAGCACTATTTGCTTCATCTCAAATCCATCAGTAAGTCTAGGAGCTGATAATTCTTATTCTTCATTAAGAACTTTCTTCTGGGGCTTTTTGCTTTTTTTTTTTTTTTTTTTTTTTCCTCCTTAAACTGCTGTGAAGATACTTAGTAATGATGATGAATAGTTTTTTTCTAATTTCAGATTCCCCTATACAAAAATCTTTCTCTGGCATACATATCATATAAATGTCTACCTAGCTCTCTGATTTACTACTGATTGCTTTCATTAAGGGTATCCTATTACTCATTTGCTTCTAACTCTGGCATATTATTTCTGTGTTTAAATCTTTTATGTTCCGAGCTGATATAAGGATTTCAAGGATGTAAGGGATGGATGCTCAGGCTTATTATATTGCCCTAACAGCCATTTGCCTTCTCCAGTGCCATGGCACAGCCAAGTGCTGACAGATCAGATAGAGGCAGTCCTGATGAGGAAGGCACAGTCCCCTCACACCCCAGTAGGGCAGTGGAGGAAACCTGGGAGTTACTGGTGCACATAAACAGCCTGCAGGAAAAGACCAAACCATGAATCTGCTCCCACAGCACAGAAACCTTGGAAAGAGGTAAAATGTAAATTATTTGCTATTTTTGTCCTAATATTAATTTTTAATACCAAAACTTAACAATATTTAGCTGCTATCTTCACTGCTTTGACAGGTTGATAGCAACAGAGAGTTTCCTTTGAGGTTCTTCCCACCCTAGTTTCTCTAATGACTGGAAAAGTCAGTGTTAAATCTTGTTTTCTTCATCCTTTTGGTAGCTGCACATAGCAAGAGGAAAAAGTCACACAGTCAAACCACCTTGGTCCTTTCTTGACCCCCTGCTTAGTTAAGCAACTCGCTGGAGACCTCCAATTGTTCATCCTGTTTAATTGGAACAGAAAACATCTGGGACTGTGTTAAAACTGTTCCTTTTAATTTAATAGAGTTAGATTGTAAATAGTTTTCTGCTACACAAAAGTGGCTGAGGATCCAGGGAGTAGGGGGAAGAGATGTGGGGTTGAAACAGTGGCCTGTGAGAGTTTGTCCCCCACGAGCATGGCTTAATCCTCTGCTCCAGTCACAGAGGGGTTTCTGCCAAGGCTTTTTCTTGCTTGCAGAGCAGGGAAGGAAGAATGGTTGTCCTGGGGTGCGAGGGCACAAAATGGAAAGACTAAGCTACATATAAAAAAAAACGAAACAAAACAAAACAAAACAAACAAACAAACAAACAAACAAAAACCACAAACTTGATACCATTTTTTCCCTTTTAAATTCAATGGGGATATGCTTTGAAGGATACATCTAGCCCTCAGTGTCTCCACAAACTTCTGCAAGTGGTATGACTGTGCAGTGCCTTACAGTCAGACTGCTATATAAAGGAAAGATCCAACCCCTTTAGTTAGTTCTTTGACAGTATCCCCATTTTGGAGGGTTTCCCCATATGCAGTACTGTGAATCAGCTGTTGGCCTTATCTTGTTAGCTATGCATCTCAAATGTATTTAGACTTTGTTTAAACTTGATGGTTAAGTTATTCTCATATTTCTATCATTTAAAATGTGCTTAGTCTTTTTCCTCTGTGTGGGGAAAAAAAGTATTTTTATGTGGTGACTCATCTCCTAGATTTAGCATTACCATATGTTGTTGATTGCTTATTTAAATTGCACTAATAAAATGCTGAAGTTTGGTTTCAGTGACATTATTGAGTGGGGGGTTGTGCATTAATTGCAATGCATGATATTTAACTGCATTCACTAGAGATTTAGCATGTATAAATTTTTATTAGAGAAGTAATACTTGCCTGGTGAACAAGGTTATAGTGAGAAGGGAAAATTAATCTCTGGATTTACAGGATCTTTTTTTTAAAGGGAAAGCATATGTGTCTTTTCTATATCAAGTAGTGTTGAATCCATTCTTGCCCTCAACCCTTTACTCGTACTCCACATGCCACCAAAGTTCTCTGCTTCATTCCCTTCTTCTTTAAATAGTCACAGGAAATATATGGTCCTCTTTCAGATTCACCTCTGTACTTCAGGTATAGTTTCTCTGTTTTGGAGAAACATGTTTTAGTTTTTTCTCCTAGTTTTCCAAATCTAAGATGCTGCTGAACTTAAAAGGACAAGGATAGATCTGGGGGAAGGGAGACAAAATGACATATGCTCCATTTTATGGCATTTTTCTAGTCTGTTTCTAACCTTTCTAATAGCATTAGATTTACCTGCTTGGTTTTGTTGTTGTTGTTTTGTTGTTGTTTTTGGTTTTGGTTGTTTTTCCTCTCCCTTCCCCCCCCCCCCCCAAAAAAAAAAAAAAATCATGCTTTAAACCATATTACCTTTTTAGTTCTTTTTGTTCTTATTATAAGTACTATTCCATGGTTGCTTACTTCACTAATTCCTGTAGTAGCTGGCTTGTGAACATAGGCAATAGCATCCCAGGTTTAAGACTTCTGTATACAGAGTCTTTAAAACACCTCCTAGTGGATTGAGAGATGGGAAGAAGTCAGACCTTTGTTGAAGACAAAAATGTATAATCTGTATCAAGGTAATCAAAGATTTTCCACAGTTGCTGGAGTTTTTGTAGTGTAAGCTTTTAAAGGGCTTTAGTCTGTAGCAGTAGGGGAATGCTCAGCAGAATCTAGTTCATAGACTGTGGGTTACTCACAACTGGGTAGGTATTTGTTACTGTAGTGTGTAAAATGAGACCTGGCACAGAGGAAATACAGAAATAAGAGTGTTTTTTTTTTTCACCTTATACTATATTATTATTCACATCGTGGTGATCTACAGCACTTTCATATATTAAACCAAAAGTCATGATACTAAACCTCTATTACACTCCAACAGTACCTCCAGCTGAGCTGACCCAGCTCCTAACTTCTGTTGCATTATTAGGCATTTGAGCAACCAAAGAACTCTGAACAAGTAACAAATTATCCACTTCTATATAGTTTGCTAAATCACACATACATTGAATTGTTTTCATGACTATCTTATGTGTTCAGCCTATCTCTTCACTGAATCTGAGCAGAAGGGTACAGATATATGTAGGCACAGTTACCCCTCTATTGATCTCTGCTGGGTGGTGGCACGTAAGTGGAAATAAATTAAAAGGGAAACAGGGTGTTCTTCAGAATCAGTTCTGAAATGGAAGCATAGGTGGTACAATGACAGTGATATTAATCTATCAGCCTAGGATGAAGGCAAAAATAAGGAAACTATTGATTCTTTTTTTTAACATTTCTAGAATCAGTAATGTATCACTTCCTTATAAATGTATCACTTCCTTATAAGAAATGACCCATCCTCCTCCCTTCCAATCCTGTCACTTTTGTAATGAGTTTTTATTAGATATCCTATTTTTTGTAAATCTTCTGTAATATTATACCACATACTTCTTAACAGAAAACAAACCATCTTCTCAGTAAGAAGGCTTGTTAAGCTATTTAATTCCACTTGAAAAAAAAGAAGAAAAAAAGAAAAAAGAAAAAAAAAAGCATTTGGCAGTTAAGTCAGAATTGTAAGAGAAGTAATATTGAGAATAGAATTAAGGATATAAAAATATAATTTGCCTTCGTTGCTTAAGTTTTCTCCTTTGTCAGGCAAAGCATTCATCTTAAATATATGCTTAAATTTTTCTCAGGATTTAATGCCAAAAACCATTAGTGATGTACTAAATACTTGAACATCTTCATGCAAAAATGTACATTGGAATCAACTGGGTGATCAGCAATCTTTAGAAAATATGAAGCCAAAAGCCAAAACAATAAAACTCATCAGATTCTGGATTTCTTTTGTTAATTATGTGAAAGAATGTGATATTCCATAGTGGTGCACAATGGAGTTCAAGTGCAGTGCAATATCAATTATTGAAATACTTGTTGTAAGACAGAAGGCTCAGGAATTTCATCCTGAAACATTCCAGTGCTCATATATCAATATACCAAAGCTGGCACATCTGTAATTTTACACTCTGCTGTCTTTTCACAGTCACTCTTCTCACTGACCTTAGAAAAGCCTCTACCTTGAAGGCAGGTATTGCCAAAAACCTTTGCACAATCCTTAACCTCAGTTTTACACCGTCTTAAAAGCTTTAGTGAAGTTTCTTATGGAATCAAAGAACGGATTTCCTGTGAAAAGGACAAAAGTTATTACTTTTGATGGATTTGAATCTATCTCTGATGATTTCATTGAAAAGTGATTCCTTTTTCTGCTTGTGTTTTTATCAACAAAATCTTGTCTCTTCATATTAACTCTTCATATCTTGTCACTTCTTAGTTGAAAGCTTTAAATTGTAAAGAATAAAAGGTTGACTAAATGGCCTGTGTTATTCACACAATACCAGAGAAACAGACCTTATGCCTTTTCATCTCCTATAATGTTAAAGAGGTTCATTAGTTTTCCCATTTTTTGGGGGGTGGGGAAGCAACGGGGTGGTGTGAACTATTCTGTTCAAAGTAACAGCATAAACAATAGCAGAGCAAAGGACAGCATGAGAGAGCATGACATCAGAGGGCTTTATTTTCAGCCTACAGCTTCTAAATCATTTTTACTGTTCTCCAAATATTTCTCTTTATATACATGTATATATTTATATATGTAATCATAAAGAATGCCATGTTTTATCAAAGGTACATGATCCTTTTATTATAATAATATACACTTTAATAAGAAAACACTGTGATACAATCAGTCTTCAAATTTTAAAGCTGTATGCTTTACATTGTCAATTTTTAAAGAAAAGTAAAGAACCTTCTAGCTGAACTTTCATTTGTACACTGGATCACTACTCATGATCAGTTCCAGTGTAAGTGACAAACTTTTACTTCCGAACTGCATGGTGTAAGTATTCATTACACACTGATTACAAAGAATACTTGGAGTTACATGTAAATCTACAGCATTCTCTCAGTGCCTTATAGCTTGGTATTTCATTCTTTTAATTCTTTTTATTTTTAGTGGCAAAAAATAAAGCATGCCACATAAATTTAAATCTGTATTTGTGCATCATATGAACTTTTATTCTCTGCTTCTCTAGGATTCAGGCATGTCTTAAATGTTTTACTGAACTGAAACCATAACTGTGACATAGGGAACGGATGCTGATGAATTATATTATTGTCAGCAGGGCATATTGAAAAGACACAATATTCTTGGAGTAGATGAGCTAAGACAGCCAATTTATGAAATAAAATGAAGGACCTAAAATATTTTGTATAGCATACAGGGTTTTGTTTAATTGGAACCACAGATCCTTTGTCCTCACTGCTACGGAACATGTAAATATCTAGAAAATAATTACAGTTGACTTACAAATTCCCAATATGAGAGAAATTATTATTCCTGTGTGTCCTGGGCCACAGGCCTCTGATCTTTATTGTTTTAGGGACAGTCATGCAAGAACTTAATTACCTTTTTCTTTGCCTGTCTAGTTTTTGTTTTTGTTTGTTTGTTTGTTTTTTTCTGTTAGTTTGGTTTGGTTGACATTAGAAGCTGATTAAAACTATATCTAAGTGGATTTGATCCTAAGGATCGCATCTGAGAGCCAGAGAGAAAAGGGTTGAAATATGAATGAAGTCATGAGTAAACAACTGTGCAGGAAAACTTTCTGTCATGGTTTTAAATTAAAACAGGTTTGCTGAATGTGAACTTTACAAGATAGACATGGTGGATCAAATTAAGGAGAAGTAGTCTCCAGCTAAAAAGGGCAGAATAGGCAGAAAAGGTGACCTCTGCACATGGTCAGGGGAGAGGTTAGACAAAGACCACTAGTCTGAAAAGCCAGAGTAAGTAGACAAAGTAGGGAAAATGTAATGTCAGGAGATTAGAAAGGTTAAAATAATACATAATTTCAATTCATAATTTTATGTTAAAGTTAATATGATCATGGATATTCGTAGTTGAGACTTGTGTGCAGCTCTTGAGAGAAATGGTGACTTAACAGCTTGCTCTCTGCCTCATCAAGAAGTTGTTTAGTCCTCAGGTGGCTTTTCAGAGTAGCTCTAAGCAATCTAATAGGGAAAGAAAAGCAAAAGAATGCCATCTGTTACTTCCATGTCATTAGTATCCACTGATCCTGTAACAAATGAGATTTTCCTTTTCCTTTGCACTGTGTGTATGTGGACCAACAGTATGGTGAACAACTTAGACAGTTTGTGCTTTGAGTATAACATTAGAGAAAATCAGCAGAGACAAAACATGAGAGAAACAAGCATTTCTCTTAGAGCATATCCATCATCTCGCAGTCTTAAAATATTTTCATGTGAATGTGGTACCTGAGATTTATTGAAAATGGTTCTTCTTCAGCTACTCTGATGTGTGGGACTACAGTGTAATTTCTAGCTCTTGTATGAAGGTGAGTGCTGGATCTGGGACCTATGGCATTTGTGGGATGTCCTGGCAGGCTGTCACTGAAGGCAGACCAGGACCTCACAGGCAGAGGTGTACTTTGGACCCATAAGTTGGATGCAGATGTGGTGTGCCCATTGCCCACCCATATTATGTGTGAACCACAGTAGAAAACAGTATAATTCATGAGGGATTTGATAAGGATGATGACTAAAGTTAAGGTGCCAGCCAGTGCTTAACTGTTGAAAAGGATGAATGCAAAGACTGAGAAGTGCCAGCCTTATGTATCTCTTATTTTAACAAAGCTGAAATTTATGAGAATGAGTTTGGAACCATTATGTCCCAGGGAAATGTGCAGTTTTCAGTGTCCTTATCTCGTAGGGGTGTGTCCCTGAACCTAATGCACAATTTGTTCTTATTTTTTAAAAGGAATAGAGAAATTTTTATGCTTGATGATTTGGTCCCTGATCTTTTTATTCATACAGCGTCAATTGCTGAGAGTCTCTGAACCTGACAGAACTGAGTAATTTTTAAAAAATATAAATAGGGAAAAGCTATTTTTTAAGATTTCAATTTTCTTGTCCATAAGGCATATAAAATCAACACATCTGTAGAAATGCAAATAACTTACATGTGAGGACAAGCTGAAATTTAGCCTTCTTGGGCAGATTATATTTATCCATCAGCATTCACATATTGTCTCATCAACACATGTAGGCACTTCTATTTTTGAAAAGCCTCATTTATCACTTGTTGAATGTTTGAAGCTGAACTGCTTTTTCTCAAAAAGTGTTCCTTAGATTGACAGATTCTTATGTGAACTAAAAAACTTAAAAAACAAAACAAAACAAAAAGCTAAAAATTCACCCACCTTGCTATGCATGCTATGCAAGGAGCCACACATTTTCTGTATGAAAGCTTTGAACCTATGATGAAAATGTAGCTTTTCATCAGTTGGCTTATGGACTTAGATTTGCTGATAACTGTCCATTTTTAACTCTTTGCAGGCCTTTTGCTACTTTTACCTTTTGCCTTATATTATAAACAACATTTAGGAAGACAAAGGATTAAAATTTGCTTTTAATATTGGATTAATTGTGGCCAAACTTATGTTATGTCCCTGTTGCAATAACTGATTCTGTGCAGTAGGAGCTGGCCTAGCAATTCAGTTATTGCCATGGTCCAGCTCCAACATGTAGTTGCATCCTGGTGCCCTGAAATGATCCTGTTTGCCCATGGGGAGAACCCAGCTCTTTACCACCCTTAGGGTGGTAAACTCATGCTTCTGATGAAGCTTCTGATGAAGCTTCCTTTTCATCAAAAGGAGTTTCTCCTGCTTTTCAACCCATGGTCCTTCCTTTTGATTCTTTCAGGCAGTGGGTTAACACCCCTCTTATGATCTGTCTTAAAATTGGCTAGAAACAGAAGGGTATGTGAATACCAGGATTGCCACCACAGTGCTGGAGGATGACCAGGATTTCTGATCTGACTGTTCAAGCTTCCATTTTCCTTTGCTGATTTTATTTACTTACTTTTTTATTTATATGACTGAACATATTTCAAGTTGACATGAGATCCACCAATTAAAGCAAAAATTAACAGATCTAGTATTTCTTGCCTTTCTTAGGAGGAAATACTGGTAAGTAAGAAGCAAAACATAAAGAAAAGGAGAAAAAAAAGAACAACTTAACTAAATTCACATGAAATGTAGGCACATTTCATATATGCAGTAGTATATACGTCATTAGATATTGAGGTTGCATATGAAGTATGTTAGAAACTAATAATGAAGGTTTCGCATTTAGAAAAAAATAGTTATTTAATACACCCATTTTATTTTACTGTTGGTTTTATAATTAGCTGGTTTGTTCCTCAGAATAATTTCATTTTCCTTTCTTCAGGTGTTCATACGTCTTCTTTAATCAGCCAACATACATATTTGTCATGCCAACAAATGCATTATTTGTTATGTATTTCATCACTGAGTGGCTTCCAGAAATTAATTTCTATATCTAGTTGTCATGAATCAGGAGAAAACCTCTATTAATCTTCATTCCCTATAAAGCATTTTTATTAAATAAAGGTGTATCCTCATTCTGCTGTTCTATAATCAGCTTTGTCAGAAACGTTGCAGGCCTTTATTTCTTTAAAATATTAGTTTACTGAAAATTCAAACTGCTATTTATAAGCAAGAGAAATAGAATCTGCATATCTGCAAAACTACCAAACACTGAACTTCTGTGTTTAATTTTGCTTAGACTAGAAAAGAGCTAAAAAGTTTGAAAATGTATATATTTTCATGTAGAAGAAAGGACTCCTATGAGAGTAATAATTAGCTAATGAAAGCCTATGATTTCTCAGATGGAGAAATCTCAGTCAGTTATATATATTTGATGAGACAGAATAGGTCTTCAGGACAGACAGGGGTAGAAGGAGAAAGGCATCATATAAAACAAATAATGGCTTCCAAGATGGGAGGAGTGATATAGAAAAAGACTGTTCTTTCTCTGCATGAGAAATATATAAAACATACAAAGACATTGTCACCACTGATTGAGAAAAAAGGTGCAAAAGGTAACATAACTCTAAGACTGATGAGGTGTGCATAAACTCACTTCTTTCCAGAAGGCGGGCACAACAAATAGTCTATTGAAGAAATTGTATACTGTATAAGTGCGTTAAAAATCTGGCTAAATTATTGTGATTGAAGAAACACAGACTAACCCTAAACTTCAGAATGTTTTTGTTTGTTTGTTTGTTTTTAATGTAAAGGTGTTTTATTTTTAAGAAAATTTTTATTGCATATACAATAAGGACATATGTGCAGAGGACATTCCCCTCATGAAAACAGTTAAGGCAGTTTAAAAGTCAGTGTTAAAACAAGCCTCTTTATTGATTTCAGCCAAAGATTCCTATATCTGTACAAAAGTAGGCATGCCTCTAGGTCTATTCATGAAGTGCATTCATTGGCATACAGAATAATAAAAGAAATATTCAATGGTTTAGGGCAAGACCAGCATTCAAAATAGTCTTTAAATTACAAACAAATTGGTGTAGGCACTTAATGTCCAGAATGAACTAAACCATACTTACCTGTGACAGTAAATGCACAAAATTGCACATGGCTGGGGACGTCACTCTGAGCTGGAAGTAACTGGAGGGGGTAATAGCACTTGGGGGGAGTTTCATGCATTTGTTCTGTTCGTACTTCTCCTTTAACAAACATCTGCTTGTGCCTATTCCTGGAGGGAGACTCTTGGGATACCTGACCAGATGCTGACTGGCATTTTTGTATTTTTAGCTTACATTCAAGGGAGGATGTCACCCATTACCTTCCACCATTCCTCTGAGTCACTTCATCAGCTATTCTAGAATAATTGTAATGCCACTTCTGGGTTAAATCAAATAGAGATATTTTAACTGCCTGAAATTGATATGCTTATTTTACCCCAGCATCTTCAACTTTCTGTGGCTCTTTTCCAAGCATGTCGCACACTTACCTAATTCTGTTTAGTCTGGGAAAGGTATGAGTAAAATAGCTGAAGGTCATATGGCTACCGTTCATGCATGGCTAATCCTTTATCAGAACAGATGTGAATTGCAAGGAAAATTAAAATCTTACCCTTACAAAAGGCTTGATGGTAGTCTGTCTGGGAACAACTAGAACTGAGTAAAATATCTGCAAAGAAATGAAGTCTGCATCTTTGCTTACTTCGCTTAGAACCGATCGAAGCACTGTATGCCAATAGCATTATTCAAATCAATGTTAATCTAATTTAATCTGATATCTGGGTGTGAAGAATCAAGAATCTAAGATTACTGAAACTTTTCTTTCTATAAAGCTGGTACAGTCTGAACCAGCTGTTATGATGTACATCTCTAGATAACACAGATATCTATGCCCCATGGGGTCCAGCCATTGTGTGCTCTATTTTCCGAATGCACCGAACTGATATCCTGGTCCTCAAATGAGACAACTAACATTCATCCTTCTTGGGTTCCACATGGAATTAAAATGAAGGAGGTATTGTTACTTTAAGAGACAGACTGGACAAATCAACTACTAAAGCTGTAAAGTAAGCACCAAAGGATAGAATGGCCAGCAAACTGCCTTCCATCTTCAGAAAAGGCCACT
This sequence comes from Aythya marila, assembly GCF_965140915.1. Taxonomy (NCBI): domain Eukaryota; kingdom Metazoa; phylum Chordata; class Aves; order Anseriformes; family Anatidae; genus Aythya; species Aythya marila. The sequence continues at coordinate 1,962,084 of NC_139045.1, read as the reverse complement.
CATCATCTAAAAAAGACAAATTTGAGGGAACTACAACCTAGTCAGTCTCACTTCAGAACTTGGGAACTATGAAACAAGTTATCTGGGAATGCATTTAAGGGCACATGAAGGAGGAGATGGCTGGGACAAGTCAGCATGGATTTAGCATGGGTAAATCCTTGCCAGACCTGGATTTTTCTATGGCAAAATGACTGGAATATTGGACAGGGGAGAGTAGCCAGATGTGTTTTACCTCATCTTTTGAAAAGCTAAAACACTGTAGTGCTGGAAGTTAGACATGAATTTCAAAAAGAAGAAAGTATTAATGCAACTTGAAAATCTCTGATTAGGCATTATTGGGGGGCAGGGGAGGATTCAGTATGGTGGTCTAGGAATCCAGAACAAGTACAAATCATCTCACTTCATCTAACAGATGGGCATTAATGTTGCTTTTGAGCCCTGTATAGCTCATGATTGGATGCAGTCCTTCTTTCATTTTGCCATTGTTACCATAATTATGTCAGTTGCACAATTTAGTTCATGATCTAGACAAATCTAAATAAAGCTCTGTGTGTGTGTGTAAATATGTATGTATACATATATATATATGGCATACATATTATTCAGTAATGATTTATTTATTTATTTATTTATTTATTTTACCAGCAGTAAAAAGCAGTAGTTTCTGGAACCTAACCAGTAATGTCTTTTGATACTTTCAGCTGCTGTAAGAAAAACATAAACATCATCTTCATAGGGATAATGGATAGTGATGATACTGAATTTGCTTTAGTAAGCCTGAAGTGTTGAAGCCATGTAACTAATATGAATTCTAGTATTTCTCTGAGCTTTCATGAAAGACTTATGTTAATTGTACATGTCCGTTTTGGTGGTGACTGGATACTATGGTGATAGATTCTTCTGAAGTGCTGAGAGAGAGATAAAGTTAGGCTAAACTGATGTATTTCATATTATGAGCAGCTGTATGGGCCCTGAACACCATACCCAAGTGATTAATTTCTGAATGGTGGTGAAAAGAGACGGGGTGCTTAAATAAATCAATGGTGATTTTAATAAACTGGGAGCTTCTAGGTATTAAATCTGTCTGCATCTGATCTGAATTGCAATTACCTGTCAAAAATTCATCCATCATTGCAAGTTCCAGACAAACTTTCTGGCAGCAGATGTTTCAGGAAAGCTATTTCATATGGGAAATATATCGTTTGGTGTACAGCATTCCCAAGAACAAAAAACAAAGTAGAAAACATTTCATTGAATAACAGCAATAACTTCCATGTCTAGAAGCCTAATTTACCGGTGAATATTATATGTAAATGTTAATTTCCAACAAAAATCTCTCAATGAAATACTACTTATAATTCAACTGATCTCAAACTGATGGAGTAATTAATTCAATATTACTTGTGAAAGCCATGGTATTTCTAGTAACTTTAAATGCAACATTATTGAGTCCTGTCTCTAAGGCTGACACCTGCATTTCAGAAAAATGTGGCATGCTTTCATCAGCCAGGTTGTGGGATAAATTTGAAGAGGTAGCCTACAAAAATACGTCATAGTCTCTCAGATATATATTCAGCTGGGATGGGGATACTTGTTCATTCTGTGGCTCTGTTAAACCAAGACAAAAAAGGATATGGGAATTAAGCTAACTTGGAAAGTATAATTACCTTGGGGTCAGATACATTATACATGTTCTAATTATTCCCCAGAAATAATCCTAGGAAGTTCCTAATTAATGTAAGTTAAAATATATCTGCAAATATGCTTGTTATGATGTGGAAGGTCATGGATGAGGCATGTAAGCAACCTTAATTCCAACCTGTAGGTATTGTTCATTAATATGATCTAGATGAATCTTGTGATTTAAACGTTCCCAATCTCAGATTAAGTTTCTTGATTTGTGAATGCATGATAGATTTTCTGCAACAATATAATTGCCCTTGATTGTTTGAGATCTGTACCTCTCTCAAAGCCAGGCATATCTGCAGCTTCCCTTCTAAACTGGGGCTCTCTCCCAGCTGTTCTCTTGTGATGACTGAAATAAAAAGTACTGAAGGAAAAAAAAGAAAAAAATAAATTTGGAGAAAAAACATTTGCCCACCACTTTATACGGGTTCATTGACTTCCTGTCATAAGAGAAAGAGCCGAATGTGGGTTGAATGAAGGATCGAATTCAGAATACCTAAACTTCAGTTTCCTACTGACACCTGTTCCACCATTTGATACATGACTGGTCCCTTCTCCAGTGGCAAGAAGGCAATGTAATGAACATTTCTTTGCAGCCATTGGTGAAATTGTCATATAATGCTGCTATTTCTCATCTGAACATGCACCTTGAAAATGACCTCTGAAGACAGACTGAACATATGATTAGAAGATTGCTGTCCTAGCCAAATGATAGCCCAAAAGCTGTTCTTCTGTCACCTCTATCAAAATCATCCATTCTGTTTGCCAATTATAACAGCAGAATCTATCACTCTTCTCAATTTTCATTATATCGGGAATTTACTTTGCTCGATTTCTTTCTCTATGTAGTATTTTAAGATCATATTTCATTAAATGCTGTTTCTGACATAATTGAGAGCAATTCACTTATAAAGTAACTGCTGACAGATAGATCTATTTATATCTTATACAAGATGTGCTGGGCTTCTTATCTTGTCACCTGTGTCTGGTGTTTGAGAATTCATCTTTTATATTAGTAGCTCAGAAAGCCTTGGCTTGATACACTATACGCTATATCAATTGTGTTAATTTGAGTTCTACTCTCATAGTTCTTTAAAACTGACAGCTACCAAACATTTGGAGAAAACATCTTGGTTTGTCTTTTTTTCTGTCATTTTCAAAAATTGTCAAGGGGAATGAATGCATAAATCATTGTGGCCTCTTCCAAATCACTTGGAAATTAATAGGACTCCTGTTGGCTCAAGAAGTTGTGAGTCAGACCATGATTGCCTTAAATAGACTAATAGCTTAATATACTATGGAGATTAGGTGCTTTCACAGTGCAGTCTTCCTTGTGGTTAGAGACACATTTTACAACCTCTGCCAACTTCCATTTTTATCCTTGTGGTCCATATTTCTTTCATTTGTCAATGCATAATGTCGCTGGAGTAATATTTTACGTATAATAATGCTATTAAGAATATACATGTATTTACATATTGCATGTTCTTTAGTCTCCTTTGTTTCACTGTTAATTTATTTGTACAGCAGTAGCTTGGAATGACTGTGGGTACTTTGTACAAATCACTTCTCAGGCCTGTGACAAAAGATTGTGTCATCTCCAAAGGGTTTACTGCCTTAGCCCCGGACTTTACGACCATCTGTCTATTCCCCTCTGCAAAAGACACAGAGGAAAACCAAAGTAATGGAAATAAATGGTCAGCTGTATTTAATAGTGTAGTACATGGGTGCTTGAACTGGCACTGTGCACTAATCAGTGGCAAAAGTCCATTTCCGGATAGATAATGAGAGGTTGTAAGTAGTGTATAAATTACAGTGAACCTTGAAAGTAAAGACAAATAACTTTTAATGCAGTAAAGAAGCTAGAGCCAGCAAAGGGAAAAATAGGAAGGCAAATAGCATGGAAAATGATCCTGGCAGGAAGCTTCATAATGAGCAAACATAATGAGCAATTTGTATCGAGACCTGGGCCAAGCAATAACTGTGCCTGGAGGGTACAAACCTAAAACCAAGCCTTTTCTCTTTACATTTGTGAAAGACAGTGGTTTAGGGATATCAAAAGGTAACTACCAGTCTTACACTTCATGCTGAAGATGACAACCAGGTGGCACATAGCATGGTGAAACCATCTATCAGCAGCAATGCCAGACAGAGCAACACAGCATTAGTGCAAGAAAGTTGTGGGTCAGTATGTGGTTTTCTGGGTCTTTGCATCTACAGGTTGGTGCCAGAGCATTGCCAGATTAACAGAGGAAACACTCTGTAGTGAAATGGTGTGGTCGAGAGCTGTGCACCCAAAGGTATGTTTTCTTCTTCTCCTGAGTGGTTACTTGCCTCTTTGTGAAATGGTGAGGGCATGATATAGCCATCAGCTGGACTTGTGTTTCTTTGGGCTGTTTGATGAAATCTTGTGAGAGGGCAGTGGACTCATTAATGTAGAAACTGCCGGGGCTTACCCTGGAGAGGGCAAGGTGCTATAACCAGTCAAACAATGTCTATCTCCTTGATTAAAAGCAAATTGTTTGAAGCTGGAATTCTTCCCAACTGGTGTTTTTAATTTATTTTTTCCATGGAAAGGTTATTGAAAAAGCTGTTACAGCTAGTTTGATTGTGCATTCCTGCAGCTTTAAAAAGTAAACTTATTTTAGGTAGACTGCTTATGTTTCAGGCCTATATACATAATATGTTTTAACATTGCTAAATCAACTGTGACCTCAGCCCAGAAGTACAATGAGAGGGAATGATAGAAGCCTACTAGAAGAAGGTCAAAAGGTCTAAAGAATAAAATAACTTTGTTAAAGTGCATTTTTCTGAGCTTAATAAAATAGTGAGAACAACTCCTTGTCCAATTTTCCTGAAAGCAGTGATCAAACACTTTAGAGGCAATTTTCATTCTAATTAATTATATTTTATTAGAAGAATGTAAAATGTGTAATATAGTAACTATGGAGGTATTCAGAGGCTTTTTTATTTTGGCGATGAACATGTATTTGTGAAATAAAATTGCCCATAAACTGCAACTTCTGCTGCTATATATGCCTGGTTCTGTTAGCTATTGCTTTATCCATGTAATAAGCTATTGCTTTATCCATGTCTGCTGTAATGCAGTACTGACTTTAGGTGCATCAAACATAATCAGAAATAGACCCAATACTGTGTGATTGGATTTCTGTTATTCTTCATTTTGTACTGTGAGCTTTCTTTTATTAAAGAGAGCAAATATGAGCATGGAATCATTCAAAGGAATTGCAACTATACCACCTCCCTAAACTTCTGTTAATATCTAAAGAAAGAAATTTAATCCAGCTGTTCTCAACACACTCCACAAATGGCAAAATTTAGGGATCAAGTGTCTTTGTTATGAATAAATCTGTGAATAAATTAAATGAAAGGAGGCACAGCCTTTAGCTCTTTCTTCAGGATCTTCATCTCAGACTATAACTTTTATATACCACATTTATCTGTCCAGCACTAGGCTGCAGTAATGGTGCTGAGGACAAAATGTAAATTTTAAGTAGGGCTGAGGACAAATTGTAAATTTTTTTCAGGAAATATTTTTCCTTCCCTCTTCCATTTCCCTATATAAATGAGGACATTTTTCTTAATAACGTCAGAATTTTGAGGCAGATTAACTACTGCAGATGAACTTGCCTACTCTGTGGCTCAACTTGAAGCTTCCAGTGTTCCATGGGATATCCATCACATATTCTAATTCTAAATCTAATTCATACTGATCAGTGTGTTATTGATGCATGCAAAATTCTATGAATTTTGCATGCATCAATGCAATGCAAATTGCAAAAATGCAATATGCTTCTTGCAATGCAGAAGCATATCCTGCCACCTTTGGAAAATACTTTCAAAGCTGAATGTGACTCATTATGGCAATGTCCTTGGTATACAGCTTAATACTATTGTTACTGGATTTCAATGCCAAATAAGCTATAACCATTGCAACCTCTCCACAATTATAATGTCTGAAATATTAATAAAAAGTTCCTCTTCTACATAGAGAATATAAATCATTATTTCTAAGCATAGAAGTCAGAAAATTCAGTTAAAAAATACTCTCTTACTCTCTCTCTCTCTCTCTCTTTTTCTTTTTTCTTTTTTTTTAATTTTATCCTGACACAGAGTAATTTTGTTATTTATTTATTTATTTATTTTTAAATCTACTTTTAGGACAGATGGTAGTTTAAGTTTAAGTTCTAGCTGCAAAGTGATTTAGCCTAGCAGATTATTGTGTGTTCTTTCCATATCTGCAAACTTTATCACTTTACCAGTAGATAATCAAAAAGGAAAGGAAGGCACACCATGAAGCAAAAAGATTTCCTTCACTAATGCTGAACCAGAGCAGACAGTATTTTTTGTTTCTGCATGACTTATTTCCCCTTATGTTCCCGAGACTTCTCCAAAAATTGAGAAGACTAAGGACCACTTCCAAATCTTTCATACAAAGCTGACTTTGACATGTATTTTTTTCTAGCTTTTCTTGGTTTTTATGCTTTATTTTTTTGCCTTTTTTTTTCTTGAATTATCAGTTTTGCTTCACATAATGTCTAAGTAGGCTTTTAATATTAACACCTGAGCACAAAAAATCAAAATTAAGATACTGTTCCACTTGACTTAAATCATTATGCCAGACTGTTGAAATAGTCAGGGATACCTCAGCTGTAGAAATTAGGTGCATCATATGAAAGTTTTCAAAATTAATTGCATTTCTTCTCACTTATGGCAGTGTAGTGTACTTCCATAGGCGTACTTACCTTTTACCAGACATGAGTCATAAAGAAGAGTTAAATGAAGAAAGAAAGAAAGAAAGAAAGAAAGAAAGAAAGAAAGAAAGAAAGAAAGAAAGAAAGAAAGAAAGAAAGAAAGAAAGAAAGAAAGAAAGAAAGAAAGAAAGAAAGAAAGAAAGAAAGAAAGAAAGAAAGAAAGAAAGAAAGAAAGAAAGAAAGAAAGAAAGAAAGAAAGAAAAAGAAAAAGAAAGAAGGAGAGAAAGAGAGAGAGAAAGAGAAAAAGAGAGAAAGAAAGAGAAAGAAAGGAAGAAAGGAAAGGTGGAAATAAAAACTATTTTGTGTGGTATATCAGTCTACTTGGAAACAGAAAACAGAATATTGCTTAGTTTTATAGCAGATGAAGAGAGCTGCTTTCTTGGTCCTGGAATACATATAGCTCTGATTTAGCATAGCAAGGCAATAACTTGCCATGACTGTAGAAAAAAATATTTATGAGACATATTTTCCTGGGTTTTTAAAATTAAAACTGTGTCATTTCTACTGTAAGCTTTTTCCTTATCTAGCCTGCAGCCTGTCCTTTTTCTTGCACAGTTGCAAGTCCATACGAACAACCCAGCAAGGATGAATCTTTCTAACTGCCAGGAGGGATTTATACAAACAGAAAGGGAAATGGGCACTAATTCTGCTTCCTTTTTCATATTTTGTGGCAACCAGTGCCAGACAGGGTGACGAAGACCTGCAGTACCATGGCCAGGTAGGGAAGCCCTCTTGGGGACTCTGCCAAAGCCTGTCCAAACTGATAGGACTATGGGCTGTACACTAGGTTTCACTTTTGCAGCTGGTAGGCTCAGGCAGAGCATGACAGTGGGAGGGCACAGAACTTGCACTAGCATCTCCAAAACCTATGCAAGAGATGGATCAAGAGATTCCGTTAGTTGTTTCTATACTACCGTAATTTAACCAGATGGACATCTGGTTACTTTTACTAAACAGGTTGTTGTACAGCAGGCTATGGAAACAGTATATTACTCTTAGATGTCAAAGTGTTTTCCTCATAGTGGTGTGGGTTTGGTTCTTCTGACTTCACAGAATAATAGTCAAAGGTATTCTCAAAATAAGATATTTCCTCCTCCTGCTTGTCATCCCTTCAGAAACAACAACAAAGAGGGGGCAGAAAGACTGAATAAATGCAAAAATTAGTTTGGTACACTTATAAAATAGGCCTGTATATTTATTTCCTTAAATGTTGCAAACAGTTGTTAATTGCAGCTGTCAGAAAAAAAAAAAAAAAAAAAAAAAAAGGAAAAGAAAAAGAAAAACAAAAACAACAACAACCAAAAAAAAAAAAACTTGCCTTATTTCCATGAAGAATTTTGATATCTTTTTTCAAGATGTCCAATGGCTAAATGAGATTTTGCAGTTTGGAGGCAGTTCTAGTTTTCAAAAAATGTCACTTACAATTGGAGATGCAGATGTTTTAAAAATATATAAAAAATTTGAAAACATGGATTTCTAATAAGCAGAATTAGGGTGGGAGACTCGTACTGTACCCTGACAGATGTAGTCTTCTAGCAATAATTTGCAACATCTCCATGGACTGATCTGCCACTGGAATTAAAAGTCTATAGAGCTGGTGAGAATATCATCCTTTATTTCAAGGTCATAGAAAATTAAATGCATGGGATTTTAATGGGAGAAACAGGGTACTGTCACTTGTCGCCACATAGGTGGTGGCCTGTCTTGGGGCTGGAGCTGCATAAGGATCACTGATCTGTTCTCCTAACCATGAACTATGGATTAATATTGAAATAACTTTTAAAATTCCTACAGCAATGCACCCATATGGAGGTAAATGATTTTAAATGCACCTTTAAGCAATTGTGTAAATCTTTAATCTAAGAATTTATTCATATGAAATTGTGATAAAGCTCTGAACATGAACTGAAATTTAAAAGCTGCAGCTTTTGGCTGCCTTTCAAGAAAGGCATTTAAGTTTCACTCTTCACTTACTAATCCAGAATGAAAATATAAGCGTGATTGAAGGGTAACTGCTTTGTGCCGTGTTGCATTCATTGTGCAAGTTATTTTACATAGTTCTTAGTACAAGTAGCCACAATTTTTTCATGCTTTTATTTATAAAAATATTGCATAATTAGGTAGCTGGGGTAGATACTCTGAGTAACACCTGAGTCAACTGTTTGCCTTGTAGTTGCAAGAAAAAAAGCTGGAACAGCCAAGACTGTTTCACATACATGGTGCCCTCATGTACGCTAACACTTCTCTTTCAGTTTTGTCTTCATTCCCTCTCCTTTCAGTGCCTGATTTTTATGTCTCTTGTTAATTTTAAAACTCTAAAGGTGCGGTCTTTACGTTTCTGCTCATCTAAAAAACATCATGCAAGCCTATAGGGATAAATACCTAACATCAGTGATTAACACTTAATCAGTTGCCTTGTAGTTCATGGCCTTAGTTTGACTGTTGGCTTGTGCATCTACCAGCCATGAAGCTAGCATTGAAAATGACTTCCTCCTAGACCTCAGTGTGTTATTGCACATGATATGTGTGAAATAACAATGCATGGTATGTTTGTTTTGAACTACAGATGCAGTAATGTCCTTTACTCCTGTGTATATCAGTGTGTATCACAGGGTGATCAAGTGGATAAATTCAGAGGTTCAGATAACCCTCCTAAACCTGACTGTCTCTCCCTGTGCCTTGTGCCCATCGTCCTCCAGTGCTCTTGCTCAGTGCCTGCAGTGACAGGCTGTGTTGCCACCTCTGAATGCTGCTGCAGCCCTGGCAAGCCCTTCCTCGGCACAGCCAGGCTGCACGCCTTCTCTTCTCCCTCTTCTTCTGTTTTTCACTTCCTTCCTTTTCCTGCCCTGAATTTTCCATTCTGTACCACAACTGTGGAAATGTACAGAAAATGAATTTATTACTTCTAGCTTTCATTCAGGGAAGCTTATGGCTAGTCTTCTTTTTTAATCATGAAACCTTGCTGTAATCCTGCCTCTGCCTTCCTAAGTTTCACTCAGTTCACATAAAGTTTTTAGCAATTTCTGTAGGTCCATGACAGGGCAAGGAATAGTCATGACAGTTAAAACACAAAACATCTCAGAGTCACTTCCTAGAATAATTTTTCAATGTGCAGTCATGTAGACGCATACATATTTTTAAATTAACCTTTGAATATTTTAATTTTTAAAGTCTTGACACAGTAAAGAACTTACTGTAGTTTAACATCAAGGATGTGCTATCAGCACCATTCACAGCTGTGTCACACTATAGTCCTGAAGACAGAGCTACCTAGCCTCTCACTCAGGCTGGGGTAACAACATCATGCAGTCCTTTTTCTATTCATAAGTTTCTCTCTCCTTCACCATGACCCATGTAAATGAGAAAGTTTTAAGGTTGTAGGACAAGCTTCTTCTAAAAGCACCTTCTCCATTCATTTTCTAAGTATCAACCATCACACACATTCTAGGAGACAGATCTCTTCCTATAAAGAATATAAAATAAGTAAAATTAATGTCAATGATAATACATACCAAGATCAGAGTTTTCATGAGCAATTACATATCCCAATTTTATGCACTAATTTTACTAATTTTAATTTCCTAAGCAAAATAATGCTTAAATATTTTAAAATTTAGTATGCACAATAATCTTCTTTGCAGAGGCACATAACTGCAGAATATGCGTTGTGCAAGACACTTGAAGCTTTGGGTGAATAGAGAAAGGAATAAAGCAATGGAAAGTTTTGCATATTCTCATTCTTATCATTCCTTCTGAAAGGTCAGCAATAAGACCTTTACAGGTTAATATTGCATCTATGACTGATGAAAACACATTGAACTATTATATAGCCCACATGAAGTGGATGTTCACCAAAAGGGATCCTTCTGCAGAACTGCTCTCTAGTTCACCAAACCACTCTCTATCATCTATCCTGAAGAACAGGAGAGGTGCCTGAAGACTGGAGGATAGCCAATGTCACTCCTGTCTTCAAGAAGGGCAAGAACGAGGATCTGGGAAACTATGGGCCAGTCAGTCTCACCTCTGTCCCTGGAAAGGTGTTGGAACAGCTTCTTCTGGATGCCACCTCCAACCAATTGGAAGAGAAGAATGCTGTGAGGAGTAGTCAACATGGATTCACGAAGGGGAAGTCATGCTTGACCAACCTCGTTGCCTTCTATGATGGCATCACCAGCTGGGTAGATGTGGGGAGAGCAGCGGATGTCATCTACCTCGACTTTAGCAAGGCTTCATGTGTTTTAGCAAGGATCATGTGTTTCTTAATAACAAGGAGGTTCCTATTTGTTCTCTTATTATCTCAATATTCTCTTGCAAGTTCTCTTCACTTAAGTAGAGGTATCATTTCACACTATTAGTCTCTACCATTTATTGTGCTTTCTAAAATTTTGTTCTTTAACAAATGCATGAAACACATAAGCAATAAATGTGTCCCAAAAATGCATTTAATATTGAACAATCATTTGTATTTATATCTTATTTCACTTCTAAACATCTCAGTAATTCATAGACAAAAGGGCCAATTTCATCTCTCATTTGCACTGGCTGATATCTCAATGTACACATATTTCAAAGTCAAGTACAATTATTTTTCAATTTCCCCATGTAAAAACTATTTATTTTATGGCAGTATTCTTTATCTTCTTGTGAGTTATGAATATGGTTGCCAAGCATTCAACAGTTAAAATAGGGGAAAAAATGCAACCACAACAACAAAAGTCAAAATATAACAAACAAAACCCAAAAATTCTTACAGTAAATGCTGAAATGTTTGACTCCTTGAAGTCTGAAAATAAATCTGCCCACCTCTTTTTGGTATGAGTTATTTTTGGAATTTGACTAACTTTGTATACAGTTTCAAATCCAGAAAAAAATAAATAAATAAATCTTGTAGTAGGTCATATTTGCTTAGTTTTTGTCAAGGGAGGGGGACAGTCCTTCCTGACATTAAGATCCAGACAAGATTTGCAGATATTGGACAAAACAGCATTCGGTATGCAAGGCATTGATGCCATCATGATAACCAGTTCCTGAGCTTGTTCTGATTAACAAGTGTTCTGCTGGGATTTTTTGGAGCTATCGAGCTTGTTTGCAGCAGAATAGCAGGTAATACTTAAATTGTAAACAAAATAAGCTCATATAAGTACTTCATGGAAACCACCAGTTTTCATATCCTTCTTGTATGTAGATGATTGAGTTTGTTGGGGTAGTTAATATGGATATTTCTTTATCTTATTCATTTTTTTTCTCCAAACAAAAATAATTTTGTTCCTTTTAATCCAGTTCAAATTAATGGAAGTCTGGGGAAAGGAAGCAGACAAATGAGGAAATGTTTCATATTTGGGTTTATCTTTTCTTTTTTTTGGGGGGGCAGATGAGTTTAATTTTTTTCCAGCCACCTTTTGAAATCACTATGTTATTTTGTCATTTCTTTGTAAAAGAGTAACAGCAGTGAATCTTTATCATATTGATCATTTTACAAGTTTTCATCTGGGGTTCAAGATAATACACAGCATTGTTATTGCATTATTATTTTTCATTTGTATCCTATTGATTTGCTGCCAGTAACTTACAGGTCAATTTACAAAAAGATGGGGTAGGATTCATTTATTTTTTTTCTAAAAGATTATGCCACAATGGGAACACTTTTATAAGGCTGTAAGATCTCTGTTTGTTTTTTCTTCTCATAGGAGTGCAACACATTCATAGATTGGTAGTGCAGTTCCAATTGGATTTACACCCGGAGTATCCATGACTTCCATATAATTCATATGAATAAGTGGCTATACACAAGCCTACACTTAAGTTAAAATTTCACTCGGGGGGCATGGTTCTTTTCTCACTTCTCCCTGTATTTCTCAGGAATAATGTCACAATGTCAGTATAGTTATACGTATAAAAGAGGTGAGAGAGAATACTTTATATATCTAATCACAACAAGCTACCAAGGTTTAAGATATCTTAATGACAGCTTCTAAAAATATGTATGAAAGTTTATTTTAGGCACTGGCCAAGCCAGTATCAGCACTGACAAATTGTGTCCTTTGTGCCTGGTTACTAATGCCTTGCCCTATCCCAAGGTGCTGCAATTCCTTTCCAAAGTGTTAGTGTGGATTTCTTACATGGAACCAGCATTCAGTGCAGCTGAGTTCTCAGACTTTTGAAAGCCTTTGTGGCTGACCTGGACTGTCAGCATAGCAGGGCTGGAAAGTCCATGCATCCTCCTATCTCCCTTCATATCTGCACCAGAAAAGGTCTGGCCACACATTTGCAAAAATGTCTACTTGCTCAGCCAAACCTCTCTGAACACTGTACTGAAGGTAATCAGGACATCAGGGTTAGAAAAGCCTGTGGTAGTAATTACTGTCAGTACCACATTTATATTTAGAAGGTCCTCTTTAAAAGGAAAATAAGAAACCTTAGCTAATTTTTCCTTATTCTTTATATATACTATCATTAGAGTTTAGCTACTAGGAAAGCAATGATTATAGCAATATGCAGAATTGCACAAGTATACATATACTTTTTATTCCTTCAATATTTTGGAATAGGAATATTTTGGAAATATTCTAATATTTTGGAAAATATTAGGAATATTTTCAATATTCCTTCAATATTCCTTCAAATCTCCTGCCACATAATTTACAAGGGATTAGTTTTTAATTATTCAATACAAATGCAATGGGCTGGTGTATATATACATGAACATCCTGATGTGTACTATTATTTTTCTCTGGAATCCATCCAGGTAAATCAAACCCACAGTGAACAACACAGGGACTTCCAGTTCGTGTTCTGTCTACAGTGTATTGAATTTCTCTGTCACCCTTTCAACAGGAGCAAGTTTGAAGACATTTTTTTTTTTTTTTTTAATAGCAGACAATACCCTTTTGTGCCAGTGCAAAAAAAGAAATCAGATTTGGAAATGACCTGCCACACAGGCTCATAGAGTAAAATAAGATATTGATGTTACACCATACTCTTAATGATACAGGACACTTGAATAATCTTCTCAGTTTGAGAACTTTTATTCTAAATTGCAGATCATTTACTGACCTTGAAAGTAAGACAAACTCCAAATCAACTTTTCTTTCTCAACGTGTCAAGAAAATAATCAAGGAGCTGAAGATGAAAGATATATTGTAGAAATATTTCAAAGAACTTTTTAGTTTGGTCTATGCTCTGATTTGACTATGTTTTGTTTCATATTTTGACACCATTTGGACACAAGTATATAAGACAGCAAAGAGGTCAAAAGAGATTTCCTGATAAAAATGGAGGTTCATCCCGCAGGGCCAGTTCTGCTTACCAAAAGTGGCCCACTGAGCGCTCGCATTCCACGGCCCGGCTCCACGCCAGCGAGCCGGGCATCTTACCCATTCAAAGTTTGAGAATAGATTGAGATCTTTTCGGCCCCAAGACCTTAAATCATTCGCTTGACCAGGTAAAACTGCCTCGCCCCAGGCGCCAGCTATCCTGAGGGAAACTTCGGAGGGAACCAGCTACTAGATGGTTCAATTAGTAAAGTCTCAAAATATTGTGTCTGGCTGTTAAATGCAGGAGTTGGACAACAGTTCAAATATATGTATGTAGCCAAATATTTTCCTATGTTTTTATATGAATATTTGAGGAAAAAATGTCTGTACTCTGAGACTTCTAGAGATTGCATTCTTGAATATAGTGTTATTTATAGACACAGAAAATATATCATTTTGCCCTCTTGATAGTGTTCATAACTGCTTCAGTTGAGCTGAAGTTTAAAAAAGAAATTGAAAAGAGTGTTAATAAAAAATGCTCTTAACGTACTAAAAAATCTTTTTTTTTTTTTTTTACACATACATTTATTTGAAAAGCATCTGAATATTATCTTAATAATTGCCAAAACACATTTTTGTTTCAAAATTTCTCAAATTGAGAATCAGAGCTGTTCCCAAATGGTCAAAATCTATTATTTCAGTAGACCTCAGTCAATTTATTTTTTCTGTCTGATAGTTCCACATACATAAGGAGATTAATGTTCTGTTTCAATCTTAAATATTGTTTTATATATCAAGTGAACTATTTTCCACCAAACCTGAGTTCCACACTTATTTGAGGATCCTGCAAATGGAGAGCCTTGCATCTGTGAATAATTAGTGAAACCGAAGAAGTTAATGCTTTCCTCATTTCAGTTATACCCAAGAGAATCGGAAATTTATCAAAAGTTTCTGTTTCAGTGCTCAGACATTTAGGAAAGATGCCAAGTACTTCTTACAATGGTGAAAATGGATATTTACTCCTTGTCTCAGGTTGACTGAGACATTCTGACTGCTATAATAAACATCAGAAGGTGGGATATTTGGGAAGAATCAACGAACAGAATGCTGAATTGAAGTTATTGATGATATACTACCTGCAATCTATGAGCAAACACATGTAAAAACATCAACATTTCAATTATCTCTTTTAAATCTATTACTTAACCATATTTATTATAAGCCTTCCTTTATTCTTTGATTATAAGTAAGTAAAAAAGCAGTGAAATACAAATTACTTAAATGTATATCACTAAAAATCTGGGGTGGGCAATGAATAACTAATTGCATTAGTTGCATCTTTTTTCAGCAATAAAATACAGTCCCTGAGTTAAAAGGTGGCTCTAACACATTGATATTAAACACTTCTGGAAGTTCTCTTTTTAATGCACTTTTTCTTGTGTGGTATAGCCCTAGTCCTGGATGATGTCAAATGGGTCAGCTGCTTTCAAGATAGTGGGCCTCCTTCCACAGCCAGTAGGTCTCTGAAGGAACTGATACGCCGTCTGTTGACTTGGCCCTCAGAATGTAAATAATTCATGGCAGGATCCCAGATGATGAATAACATGTTCAAATCTGCATTGGGGATAAACATATTTATATAGCTTTAATGCAATTACTTAATGTTATTACCCACCAGCTAGGCAGTTCTTTTGGAGATTTTTGTCTATAAAGCTATCCCTACTTCTTGCTGAATTATGAAAGCATGTTACAGTGCTTTGGTAAATTCCCTTTTATACAGTGCTATTACAGAGAAGCTGCCCAAGCAAATCAAGTTATGTCTGCACATCAGAGTCTTAATCATCTGAGTTTTGCTTTCGCATGCAGCAGCAAACAGGATAGTTGTTCATATTGTAATAACCTCTAATTTAAGTTCAAGCAGCGCTGCAGAACCAACAAATATTTAGATCTTGCTTTCTGATGTGAACGCTTATCAGCCCAGATTTTAGAGGACATTTGATGGCTAACCTTTGTCAATACCATAACTGTTTACTGCATACAGTTATATCTTTGGTTTGTGGACATAGAGGTAATATTGCATAGATGTTATGAATAAGACAGACATATTTCCACTGATGTCCTTGGTGTGGTCAGGTAGCATGTTTCTGAACAAAAGCTGAAAGTTTAAGTGTGTGTGATGACTTTCTCCCTCAGACTTCTTTTCTGTGTATACCTCAATTCTGCAATAAGGGGAGAGCAGTGATGTGTACAGTTTGTATTTCCATTGTTATTAACCAAATTGAAAACTTTTTTTTTTTTTTGAGTAAAAAGTTTTTAAATAAATTAGTAGAAGGAAAAACTTTAATTTTACAATCTGTGATATAACAATGTGGTTCATGGTCTTTTGTCATATGCATTTCTCTGATGCATAATCTACAATTCAAAAATGTGTCCCAGCATATCCCAGGCTTTCTTCTTGTGATAGTTTTCTCTTTTATTGGTTCTGAATGGTTCCAAGCATCACAGGAGTGAAGCTAGTTATTATGTTTTCCAGTTGTGTGTATGCTTTTTTTTTTTTTTCTCTCTCTATTTAGTAATAATTCAGAAAACCATTTTCCAGGCACTCTTAATTAGTTCTCTGAAAATTAAGCACACAGACACCATAACTACCTCACTTTTCCCCATGACATCTATCATCATTATTAAATGACTCTAGTAACACTACAGTCATTGGAAATCCTGTTGAGATTTAACAAGTGGCCATATGCTGCTCTCTATTAGAGGAAGCAGAGGGGAGCAAAACACACCTGGAAACCTGTCAAATGTGGGCAGAGCTGAGAGTTTACTACATCCCCCCTTTTCGTATCTGGTATCCCTGGGAGATCTTTGTGCAAGGGGAAACCTCATTAGGTGCAAGTGAGAAAGTAGCGATACTGGGTGAAAACTTGGGATCCAAGATGTTTTCCATCATGAAGGTATTTGTTACTGGCACTCAGCCTATTATTAATTCCCCTTTTCTTCCTGCAAATCTCCACAGGTCCATTTTTTAAAAATTATTTATTTATTTATTTTTTACTGGGAAGGAGAAGGTGCAAAGCGCATAGGCCGTTCATTTCCTCTCTGCTTGGTTTGCTCTCTGTGTGCTTGGTGATCCCAGAAGGGCTATAAAAAGAAGCAAATACTGTGATATTAGTTCTTTGAAAGATACAGATTTCAATGTGGCCTTCACTTTGTGTGTATGCTTGCAGTTCGTACATGCAAAAGGTCTCCAGAATTCCTAAGCTGAATGACTTCCTAATGTTCCTAATTTTTGTCTTGAATTCTCAACATATTATTTTCAGTTTTGTATATTCCTATTAGTAAATATGCATTTACTTAGGTATTTAAGTATAGCGTATTTGGTGACTTACACAAATAATACCACATTTTATTTTCTTTGCAAATTCTTCTTGCAATTCTTCAAAGAACTTATCTTGGATTTTGAACTGGAGAATTCCATATAATGGATGGAAAGCACCTTCATCTGATGATGCTGAAGAATAGTGTGGATAACAGCTGCAAGACTAAATTGTTGTTTGTAGTTCAGTGGGAACTTATACCCCTTGCCTCACTCAGTGGCCAAGGGATCCAAAACAACAATTTTTTTCTTCTTATTGATAACTTCCTGCTTCTCTGAGAGGTTGCCAGCACCTGTGTTAGAAGTTCTGCATGAGAAATATCTAGAAAAATAATCCTAACTCATGAAACAACATTAGGTTTTATCACAAAATCCAGTGAAGGTCAGGATTTCTTCCTGGATATTTAGTGAGGACTTTATGAATCCTGTTCCTCAATCATGCACAATGCATTATCTGTGCTTCCAGTCTCTGCATTCTTGTAAGGAACATCTTGTTTGTTGTATGCTATGTATGTAAGGGACAGCTTATTCGTTGTATGCTATGTCTACAATTGCTTGCAGGAGCTAGTTAAGCAGCTATTCAGTAGCACCTCCAGTATATTTTCTTTCTACATTGTGGAAGCCATAAATTTGGAAACCTCTAGTTCTAAGACCAGAAAAGTGGGAGCATAGAAACCTCAAAGGTCTTGATTGCCTGCAATGTGTCCTCCATATCTTTCAGTCCTCAACACTCTTTGGGTAAGGGAGAAAAGACTGCTTGGCCCTTGGTTCAATCCATGATTCATGGCTATTTCTGCATGGCTATATTAACCTTGCAAGACAGCTCTTTTTGCTGGGCTAACTCTGTGCTTCCCAGGAAGGGAAAGGAAATTAAGGAAATTAAACTGCTGGAAGTTGCAGCTAAACTTTGTAGTTAATTATGCTCTATTAGTCTCCAGTCTGTAAAGTGCGATCTCTTTTTTTTTTTTTTTTTTTTTTTTTTTTTTGACATTCCTTAGTCTCTTATTAGTAAGAATATGAGATGATGATTTTCTTAAAACATTCATATCAGTTATATCAGTTCAAATTTTGTTTTCCTTCTCTCTCTCTCTCTCTTTTTTTTTTTTTTTGGCAGGTTGTCCTCTCAGAGATGTTGTTTTACCAGTTGAAAACTGAACTCATAAAGGACAAGGCAGTTCTGAAGTGAGTCTTATTGCTTCTTTTTAACCATTAGCATTCATTTTCCTATAGCTGTTGCTTTTTAATAAGGTCTAAACATGTAAAGTCATTCTGGTATATTCTCTGAAGTATTTAATCTCCTACAGATGGCCATGGAGATCTTCAAAAATTTCTGAATTAGTTCAGAATGAGACAACAATGCATTTACTTTACCACTGAAACACCATATCAAAAGAAGGGTTTACATTTTCTGTCTTCCAATGCCTTCAGATCAGGACTTGGTGCCTTGCTACATATGCCTGTACTTAAGATATTTGGATGGATTCCAGGGCCACTGGGTGAGATTATTTACTGTGTTATACACATGGTGAGTCTAGATCATCCAATGATCTTATGCCCCAAAAATCTCTTATTCTACATAATACTCTTGACCTTTTCCTCTGTCACTCATTTATCTGCACTAAGAAAATCTGACAAGTGGCTTATTTTATTGGTAGCATTCTGTGTGTCCTAGTATCATCGTTAATGTGCTACAATTCTTTATTCAGTCATTAAAGCACTATTAAAGACCTCAATATTGGCTTTTATATGGTCACTGGAAAAGTTTTAAGTAGATTATTATTACTCTTACACCATCTTGCACTATTCAGCAAACTCTAAGCAGCAATTGCAAAACAGGTTACTTACCATCAAACCTTTACACAGTACGCTGGTGAAATATGTTTCAGAGATATAATTCACCCATCCACCAGAGCACAATAAAACACCATCTTTAGTTCTGATTTTATTGGTTCTGTCTGCTTTCATCTGGTGCCTGAACATTTTATCTGTTCCTACTGTTTTTTTTGTTTGTTTGTTTGTTTGTTTTGTTTTGTTTTTTTCTAATGCAATAAAAAGAGCAGACAGGAATTTACCCCTTATTTTAAATGTTTTGCCACATTTAGAGGTAAATAACAGCCACATTTTGTGTTGTATATTTTCAGACTTTCCAAAGAAGAAAATGTTTTGATAATTCTGTGATTCTGTGATTCTGTGATAAACGTTCTCCACCAGATCTAAACAAGGTTTAATAGGAATAGCCTTTTCCTAATATCTTGTTTTTGTTTTGCTCTGATATGTACCTGCAAAAGCAAGGGAAGGCTGTTAGAAATGGAATGAAGGAAATGCACTTCCCTACAGTAGATTTGCATATTGAAACAATTGTCAGCCTCATAGAAATCTTCCCTTGTGTCATTTCCTTGCCCTGCCTCCACATCACCTTACTTTGTCAACATCTAAAATTGCTATGGAAGTGGACGCATGTGTCCTCATTCTTCTGGTTTACAGCTGTATTCCCAAGACAGTCACAGAATCTGTTAGGGCTGGTCCACTAACCACATCCTGCTATCCTCCCATCTTCTCTCCAGATCACCAGGAGACTCCCCTTCCCACCAGAAAGGTGGTAAATACAGTGCCCATCACCTTGTGACCTTCACGGATGGCTTTCAAAGTGTGGTAGTGCTTAATGCAGGTCTCAGCCTGCAAACATGAGTTCAGACTCAGACATCAACTTTTAGGTACTGTGTCCCCTGGATTAGTAGGTTGCATCAGTGGGAGCTAAGCACCTGTGTTTCTTCGTGCATTTTACATGGAAATATTCATACAACACAAATTTGGGAATCACCTAACTTAACCAATCAGAAATGCCCTCAGTCATTTCTGAAATGCTGCCAGAGTGCATCTCCACACCAAATTTTCAGAATTTCTGTACTACGGGTTGATCTGAACTGATTTCTGTCCCTGGGGGTCAGGAATTTGAATCACATCCTGAATCTGGGTGCTTAGTATCCCTTTCCTATGAATGAAGAGGTCAAATGCAGGTGAGGCCCCTCTTTAACTTATTTAAACACTAAACAACTTTTTCAGCACATGGCAAGATCAGTTCCCATCAGCTCAGAGGAGACCAGCAGATTTTCTACTACAGAGTATGGGGTCCTCAATTTATTCTATCAAAACTATTGTCCTTTGCATGGAGTAAATAAAAATGAATTCATCCAGGAAGATTCAGTAGCCTAGTGGTTAAGGCACTTCATTGAGAGAGAAAAGATCTGCATTCCAGTCATTACACAGGAGTTTAAATCATTTACATTAGGAATGCGACAAGTGGAGATCCTCGCTTACAAGCAGATATGTCTTTTCAGAAACAAGCTGACACTTTGAGCACCAAAACAGATCACAGGAACTACAATAAAAAGCAGTGTTCTGCCAAAGCTAAAGGGAGAAGAATCTGTCAGGGAGAATAATGGAGCAAGAGGAGTGTTATTATAACAGGCAAAAGAAAAAAAGAGTGAAAAGTGTGAGAAACTAGAAAAGACTTTAAGGGACATAATGCTGTTTAATGGGGCAGAAAGTGAGAGACAAGTGAATTACAAGCCAGTGTGATGATTAGCATTTTTTCAAGACAATTTGTAAAAGGTGACAAGTTGTAGATTAAATGCTTCGATTTGCCTTTTTCTCACTCTGCCCATGTACTTATGTCATTCACTTGATGTAATAACTTCTCTTAAGCAGTTATAGGTTGACTTTAAATTAAGGAAAAAAAAATCTTCAAAAAGGAACTTGAGGCATGCAGTCCTTTATTGGCTAAAAGGTGAAATAAAGAATTATAGCTGACTGAAATTTTTGCATGTAATTTGATGAATTAACATCTATTTACCATAGGAAGCCCAAAGCAATTCAGTTCGAATAATCTCAGCCTTTGTCTCATTTCTAAAATTGTATCAAAATGAAAATCTTTATTCCTAATTCTTTCAGTGGAACTTAGATGAACCTCAGATTTCAGACATTCCCATAAGGAGAGTCATGGGTATTTATTTATTTAATTAGTTTATTTGGGTGGTAGAAGTATCCAGAATGAGAAACAGTAGCAGCTTTGGGGTTTCTTCTTTTCTTCCCTTCCTCCTTATCCCTTTCTATCTGACAAAAATGCAGTCTGGGTGAGTAGCAGCAAGGCAACCTACATTAAGTTAGCAAGTAAGGAAGGAAAAGTCTATTTTTCAGGCTTTAGAAGAGCTGATACTAGTAGAAAAACTGCATGTACTACAAAGCCAAAAGATATCAAGCATCCTAAGATCTGCTTTCACAAATCAACGAAGTACGTAAACTAGGAAAAAAAAAAAAAAGCCTTTGGACTGTGTCTATAAGATGAGAAACTGTGAAAGCCTGTAAGTGTAAAGCAAGTATGAGATGGTTGTCACTATAATGTCAGCTTCTAGCAGACTAGAAATAACTCAGAAGTCTTGGGATGAGTTCTCTACTGCCTTGAACATTGTATGGTCGTCTAATCAAAACCCAGAATGAATAGTTTCCAGCCAGCCCCAAAACACCATGTCAGATTATGCAGAAAGAGGTATATTGCAGAAAAGGTGCTTTGCCAATCTTTAAGATCTAAAACAAATACTAGACAGGGTTCAGCTTGAATGATGACTTGAGTTGCATTCCATTTTCCTTTTGCATAAAATGTATTTTGGCTTGTGTTTTCTTTCAGCATGCTTCTATAAATCCTCAAGGGACACACCACGGGAGTCCTTCCAGGATCTGACCTTCAGATATTGTCAGAGGTGATGTATGTGCATATATTCTCATATTTTATGTTATGCATTGATAGTAGTGGCAACTATCTCTGGTTCTTTTGTGAATAGTTTCACTGTTAGGTATCTAAGATGCATATGACATCAAAATATGGTTAGTCTTCCCTAATATAATATTGAGGTCAGTTCTTGTTATCTAAGGCCTTACGAGCTGCATTGAATAATGATAAGCACACTATACCATTTAAAATTAGTATACTGCGATATGTTCCATCAAAAAATGAAACATGGGTAATAATCTATGATGTGAGGCTATTAATTTGTTCATTGATGCAAAACTACAAGCACTGCTTGACTGATAAGTCACCTCCAACCTCTTGTGGTCAGAAGTAATTCTTTTTGCATATTAGCTGTGTGTTGGGCCTTGGTTTTACAGATCTTGTCACTTGCCAGATTGTATGTGGCAGGTTTGTAATATGGCATATCTCCTAATGAGGATTACATGGCCACTATGAAAGCAATTTCAATTAGAGCTTTGATTAAATGTAAAACAGGACTCAATGGTAGTGACCAGTGTCTTATCTACTTAACTGTTTTATGCACACAGAAATTGTCTGTCTGTTTGCTTTGATTCACAAGGATACGTGAATCTCCTTAGGAAGGAACTTACTTATCTTAACATGCATGTGAATGTGTTTGAGCCCCTGGTACTTTGCTGCAGTTTGAGGGGCAACCCCCCTTTTGTGGGTCCAAAGAGGAGCCTTCCACCATCTGCAGTGCAGCTCTGCAGCCAGTGCCCCAATGGACACTACTTGCACTTGGCGTGGTGAGCCAGCCAGCTGCATACATATCCCCCTACCTGCAGCCATACTGAGGAATAATTAATGTACACTCCTCTCCTATAGTTAATGCAAAGTTTCATTTGTCCTGGGGTTTATGCCTTGAGAATCATAGCAGGGATACATTTTCCTATGCAGCACTGAGTGAGCATGTATGTTAATGGCAAAACAAAACTGTAGTGTACATTAGGAATGGGTCTACTTGGGTAATGACAAAACAACCAAGTCTATGACTCACAGGAATTAATGATAGTTCCATATAAATGTCTTCCATAAATTAAAATGCATTGAAAAGCTGCACTGATACATATGAGCATTAACAAAAACATTTGTATTCTCATACACTCTCCATTTGGTCTTCTAACCATATGAAAATCCAAATCAGTGAGTTTTGTTATAGACTATTTTATGCATGTATATATACTTTATATATTTACATAAATATGCCTGAGCAGATCTGAGTATATTGCTGTTAAATTAGTCTAGATTTAGCAAGCACTCAGAAAGCAGACTGGCCAAAGTATGCAAAAACATTTTGATTAACTATATGTGTATCTTCTTCAGATCAAAACAGTTTATTCCTTTTGACATATATTTTCTCACACTGAAAATGATTGGATGTGTAACGAAAGTAAATTAATTGCATCATAACAGTTACAGCGCTCTTTTTAAAGTTCCTTTAATCATTCACTACTCAAGTACAGAAGGACACAAAAGGTCAACAAACAGTAGAGTAAATGAGAATGCAAAGACACTAAGTTAATTTCTTCGTACCTTTTTTCCAAGGATACAAGCCGAAATTGCTGCCCTTGGAACATCATCTTCAGACCTTTGTTGTCTTTGCAGCATCTCAAAACATTTTCTGATTTTGTTTCCTACTTTTGTGGCAAGTCCTGAGTTTTGCTTGGAGACTTCAGCTTTCAATGAGTGAAAATCAGGATGAAGTTCATCTATAGACTTTAACCTTTTCCTATTACAGCTGCAGTATTGAGTTAAATTAAATAGGGCAAAACTGATCTCCAGTCAAGTCAGCTAGAGCATTTCTGTTGAATCCATTAGGTTAGTTTTCATGCAATACCCCTACATTTTAAGGAAAATGTTTCCCGGGTGTTTACCTTGAGATTGACTCATGATATAAAATATTCAGTCATGTAGCACATGATCCCATTAAAGCCATCTGTAACATCTCCATGTTATACTAGGTCTGCATAGTTAAGAATGAAGAAGGCTGAATTTTATATAATGATTCCAGAGAAAGAAAGATACCCTACTGACTTCAGCAGAGTCACGCTTTTACCTAGTATAGTCTTGTCAGTCCAAGATCATGACCTACATATGGAAGGTGTGTACAGTTTTAGTGTATAAGAAGGATTTTTACTTTTATTTATTACATTATTTGGGCAAAGGTTTAAATTGCAGTTGGCATAAACAAGTTCTCAGAAGTCAGAAATCCCTTTAACTTTAATGAAGGCATACTGATTTTCACTGCCTGGACACCTGACTTACAGTGTATGTTTGTTTATTATTTTGTTTATTATTAGTTTATTGACCAATTCAGTGTTTGCATCATCCCAAGCATGTATATGTGGTTGCTCTGAAAGAACAATGGGGACAAAAAAAACATGCTTATGCCAAAGAAACATCAAAAGTAATATCAATAAGGTACTTCAAATGCGAAAGGGCAGAATCACAAGGGACTGAATAATCACATTGGTGTGGATGTGTGGATCGTTGAGTGGGGAAATTGCTTTCCCCTTAGTAACACGGGACAAATACACGCCTTGCTTAGTGTCAGATGAAAACTGCAGAAAAAGTCTTGACAATTGTGGAGCTCCAGTACTTGGACAGGTGTGTCCTGGAGTTTTAGAGCTGCCAGAGAGGCCATTTGTCTTCTGGAAGTGTAAAATGACAAATGGTGATTAATTTGCTGATGTTGGTAAATATTTGTGGAGGGCACTGGGGCTATTTGTAGCTTGTGAACCACTGATGAACTACCTCCTGAAGGACATTTATAACTCTGTTGCATGTGAGGCTGCATTTAGTCACATTGGTTTCACAATTTAAATCTTCATGCTTGGGGCTTACAATAGCATTTTTCTAATATTTTCTTGATACAGGGACTGATGACTCCATGGCTTATAATTGACCAAATGCACATTCCCCACTGTAAGGTAGGGACTGGAACAAATGTAGCAGTTAAGCCAAATAATAAAAGCAGAAAAAAAGGGAGCAAACTTTCCTTCTGTTACTGTGACCTTTAGAATGCAGTTGTCAGATATACTTTTTCTATTCAAAGAATATTTAGAAATGGACAAGGTAGTTTAGTTTTTCATGAGTAACTTCAGTAGGTCAGTTAGTTTTGATGTACTGCTCAGCGAGGTGGAAAGACGTATGCTCTAGTCTAACATCCGTGCCCTCCAGCTGGGCACCATGCTGCCTGTGCTCCAGCCTCTGCTGGTGAAGCTCTGGTTTTGTTTGCCTCACCCAAGCGGAAAAGGGGACATAATTTTTCATTTTTTCAGATAAGGCTTACTTGGGAGACACTATTCATATTACAAAAATTATGATTTCAACCATAGGCAGAATATGGGTCGTAGATGTTATGGCCATTTGAGCTGAAGGGAAACTATTAGCAGTGAAGGGAAACTATTAACAGTGTGTGAAGACTTGGGATTTGGGCACAGGTGACCATGGAAACATACTGAATAAAGGCACTTGAAGATACTTCTGAGGGCAACTCTGTTTTCTTTCTCCACTTCTGTCCCTTACTGTTCCTTGGAGCTCAAAGTTCATGCCCACACTGACTGTTTAGTAAACAAGAACGTGTCATGTTTCCATTAGTAGAGCTGCAGTCTCCTAAAAGGAGCCATACACTTACAGAAGGAGAGAGATGAAAAAGAAGGAAGAGAGGAAGGGAGGAAACAAAAAGGAAGGGAGGAAGGGAAGAAGGAAGGAAGAAAGGAAGAAGGATGAAAGATAGCATTCATATGCCAGTGTGGCAACCAAAGAGGTAAATGAGTTAAATACGGAGAGAGTGACAAGAGAGGAAGGTCAATGTCCCAAGCAACAACAATGCCAGATGGCTGCAAGCACAAATTAAGAATCCTGCAGATAGGAATTTTACTCTCACCCTTTGATGCTTTTAGCATAATTTGCACTGCAGTTTATTTTCATGGCTGTTGGGAGGTTGGTAAAAGGCCAGATTGCTCTAAAGGGAAAATATTTTAATGTGTACATACAGTGGGATAGTCAGAGATATTGTTAACATTAAACCTACTCAGATCAGTTATGTCAACTGCGTTGACAACAACAAAAAATCCACCTGAGGGTCTCTTACAGTTGATATCTAAAAATATCCTTTCTCTTTCCCTGCATAATTATAAAGCATATGACTAGGTTTCCTGGATGTCAGACACCTCTTATGCTTACCCATATTTCTGTGCTGAATCAGAAATTTCCATGGTGAAGTGAGGACAATTTAGCTTTGAATAAGGAGAGGAAGAGACAGTTCTCATTAACTGGGTCAAGCTCTTTCAGAAATGATCATAGAATCATAGAATATCGCGAGTTGGAAGGGACCCATAAGGATCATCAAGTCCAACTCCTGGCACTGCACAGGTCTACCCAAAGGTTTAGACCATGTGACTAAGTGCACAGTCCAATTGCTTCTTAAATTCAGACAGGCTTGGTGCAGTGACTACTTCACTGGGGAGCCTGTTCCAGTGTGCAACCACCCTCTCTGTGAAGAACCTCTTCCTGATGTCCAGCCTAAGCCTCCCCTGTCTCAGCTTAACACCATTACAATGGGTCCCATCACTGGTGATTACGGAGAATAGGTCGGTGCCTGCCCCTCCACTCCCCCTTGTGAGGAAGTTGTAGACCATGATGAGGTTCCCCCCTCAGCCTCCTCTTCTCCAAGCTGAACAGGCCCAGTGACCTCAGCTGCTCCTCATATGTCTTCCCCTCTAGGCCCTTCATCATCTTTGTTGCCCTCCTCTGGACACTCGCCAACAATTTAATATCCTTGTACTGTGGTGCCCAGAACTGCACACAGTACTCGAGGTGAGGCTGCACCAGCACAGAGTAGAGTGGGACAATCACCTCCCTCAACTGACTAGCAATGCCGTGCTTGATGCACCCCAGGATATGCCCTCCTGGCTGCCAGGGCACACTGCTGGCTCATATTCAACTTGCTGTCAATCACAACCCCCAGGTCCCTCTCTGTGGGACTGCTCTCCAGCCTCTCATCACCCAGTGTGTACGTATAGCCAGGGTTGCTCCATCCCAGGTGCAGGACCTGGCACTTGCTTTTGTTAAACTTCGTGTGGTTGGTGATCACCCAGCTCTCCAATCTGTCCAGATCTCTCTGCAAGACCTTTCCACCTTCAGCTGAGACTACAACTCTTCCAAGTTTGTTGTCATCAGCAAATTTGCCCAAAACACCTTCTAGTCCTACATCCAGATAGTTTATAAAAACATTGAAGAGGACTGGCCCTAAAATGGGCCTTAAGAGACCCCACTAGTGACCATCCACCAGCCAGATGTGGCCCCATTTACCACAACCCTTTGAGCCCTGCCTGTCAGCCAATTGCTCACCCATTGTGTGATGTTTTTGTTAAGTTGTACACTGGACATTTTGTCCAGGAGGATCCTATGGAAAACTGTCAAAAGCATTGCTGAAGTCCAAAAAAATCACATCAGCTGGTTTCCCTTGGTCCACCATACGGGTGATCTTATCATAAAAGGAAATCAAATTTGTTAGACAGGACCTACCTCTCATGAACCCATGTTGTCTGGGACCAATGACTGCATTGTCCCCAAGGTGCGTTTCAATAGCTTCAAAGATCATCTTCTCCATAATTTTACCAGGCACTGACGTGAGACTGACAGGCCTGTAAATGCTAGTGTCTTCTTTCTTGCCCTTGAAAATTGGCACATTTGCCAGCTTCCAGTCTACTGGGACCTCTCCAGATTCCCAAGATTGTTGAAAAATAATTGAGAGAGGTCCCATGATGACGTCAGCCAGCTCTTTAAACACCCTCGGATGAATTCCATCTGGACCCATGGACTTGTATGGATCCAGGCAAAGCAGCAAATCCCACACACGTTCAGGGTCAGTTGAGAGTTTGTCATCATGGTCCTTCAGCTCAGGGCACCCTCAGTCCCAAAGCCCATCATCATTGTTGAAGACAGAAAGCATTAAATGGCTCTGCTTTGCCTATGTCATTGCCTGTGAGGAGACCTTTCCCATCAAGTAGCAGACCTATGTTTTCTTTGGTTCTCCTTTTTCTGTTCACATATCTATAAAAACCTTTTCTATTGTCTGCCACAGACATGGCCAGCTTCAACTCTAGTTGGGCTTTGGCCATGCATGTTGGGCTTTGGCCACATGGCCAAATAATATAAATGTTGACTGCACAGTCATTCCTAGCAAAGAGAGAAAAACAAAACAAAACAACAACAACAAAAACACCGAACCTGTCATTGATTACGGTTAGCAGAGAATATACATAGATACACATTAGAAATATTTGCATTTCAAACACCAGAGAATACTTTTTTGCCGTACAGAAAAGCTAATGTGGCATAAAAAATACTTAGGTAAACTGTTATTCATGTTTACATTAATTCTATATAATTGAACAACCAGTGTTCCAGATTTTGCTTCAGTTCACAACCTTTCGAGTTTCTCTGTATTGTGTTTATTTTCTGGACATACTCATTTCTGCTTTCACATGAGTTAAAATTAATAAAAGGAAGCCTAGGGTAGGACAGCAGCAAACAAAAATAACTGTCTATGAGAAATGACACTCACACATTTTTCATTGATCCTTGAAAAATTAGATGAGCCTCAGAATTACTGTTGCATTTATCTAACATGGTTGTGCTAATGTGTTAGGGCATTCCCAAAGTACCCTAAAGGAACAAATTCCTTATTTTGTATCCTATTTGTTGTAGGGGCAAAAATTAACAAAGTGAAATATCAGACTCAATTGCTTAATAAACTGATAAACCTGTAGGAGAAAAATGTTTTCTGCCGCATCATTTGTCATAAATGAAAATATTAAAATTTAAAGCAAACAAACAAATATAACCTTAGTGGCCTCTGCCAGAAATTGGATAGTCACAGTAATCTTAAAACAGTTGCTCCTTCAGTCTTTCTAATCTTTGAAGACAACTAAATTAACACAGAAATCAAAGAGCTCTCACACACCCTGAAGCCAGCTGTTCCCAAAACCATGAAAACCCTTATTGATACAATTTATTACAAACTCTATCCTGAAGCAGAAAAAGCGAATCTGAACTTATTTACTTAATATTTTTGCCCTTTGACTGAAACTTGTTTTTGTCTTGCATAACCCCATTGAAGAGCAATGAGTGGCAGTAATAAGGCTTACTTAATATGGCCTCAGTGCATACTTCATCTGTTTATGCAGAAGCATCATATTTGGGCTCACTCAGCCTGCTGAGAATAAAACTAAAGCTGACACACTGAAAGTGAAAAGGAACACTTACCCATTTTCATGTGTGCTTTACAAATGGTCCCTATTGAACATAATGCAAAGATCTGTCATTCATAGAAATGCACAGTGAAATAAGTGTGAAGCAGCAAAAGGCAGCGAGGTTTTTCAAGACACTACTAAAATGCAAAGGCAGATTTTTGAAAACCCTTATCCAATAAATGGAGATTACTAGAAAAGACAAGAAAAAATACAAAGGTGTTGAGGTCCCCAAATGCACCCAAGTTAAGAAACTGCACGGAATAGTCCTCTGCAGGCATCCAGAAAGAGCCTATATCATTGGGAGGCACATTCAGTTTGTTAACACATGTGAAGTGGCCCACACTTAGCCTGCTGTTCCTTATCCTGTAGGTTTTAAAGAGGTGTCATATGTCTGTTAAAGCTCTGGGCTCCCCAGTCACACTGCTACAGGACACACACAAACCTCGTGTTGATACACTGGATTTTTGTAAGCTAGTGTTAAAGTAGACCTACAAACATTTGAGTCTCAACATTAGCTGTGCTATGCTTTTGCAATACACTTGCAATACACATAAATTGTGTAATGAAGAGTCTCTGTCATTCAGAAAAGGGGATAGCAAGAGTCACTATCAGCTACCTATTCCATACCGCTCACTCACCTCATAAAGTCAGGAAATCACAGAATCACAGAATCACAGAATTTCTAGGTTGGAAGAGACCTCAAGATCATCGAGTCCAACCTCTGACCTAACATTAACAGTCCCCACTAAACCATATCCCTAAGTTCTACATCTAAACATCTTTTAAAGACTTCCAGGGATGGTGACTCCACCATTTCCCTGGGCAGCCCGTTCCAATGTCTAACAACCCTTTCGGTAAAGAAGTTCTTCCTAACATCCAACCTAAAACTCCCCTGGTGCAACTTAAGCCCATTCCCCCTCGTCCTGTCACCAGGCATGTGGGAGAATAGACCAATCCCCACCTCGCTACAGCCTCCTTTAAGGTACCTGTAGAGAGCAATAAGGTCGCCCCTCAGCCTCCTTTTCTCCAGGCTGAACAAGCCCGGCTCCCTCAGCCGCTCCTCGTAAGACTTGTTCTCCAGGCCCCTCACCAGCTTCGTCGCCCTTCTCTGGACTCGCTCAAGCACCTCCATGTCCTTCTTGTAGCGAGGGGCCCAAAACTGAACACAGCACTCGAGGTGAGGCCTCACCAGAGGGACGATACAGGGGGACGATCACCTCCCTAGCCCTGCTGGCCACACTGCTTCTGATACAAGCCAGGATGCTGTTGGCCTTCTTGGCCACCTGAGCACACTGCTGGCTCATATTCAGCCGACTATCAACCATCACTCCCAGGTCCTTCTCTGCCTGGCAGCTCTCCAACCACTCATCTCCCAGCCTGTAGCTCTGCTTGGGGTTATTGCACCCCAGGTGGAGGACCCGGCAGTTGGCCTTATTGAACTTCATACAGTTGGCCTCAGCCCATCGGTGCAGCCTATCCAGATCCTCCTGCAGAGTCTTCCTACCCTGGAGCAGATCGACACACGCACCTAACTTGGTGTCATCTGCAAACTTACTGAGGGTGCACTCAATGCCCTCATCCAGATCATCGATGAAGGTATTAAAGAGGACTGGCCCCAGCACCAAGCCCTGGGGAACACCACTAGTGATCGGCCTCCAACTGGACTTGACTCTGTTCACCACGACTCTTTGGGCCTGGCTATCCAGCCAGTTTCTAACCCAACGAAGCGTGTGCCAGTCTAAGCCATGAGCAGCCAGTTTCTTGAGGAGAATGCTGTGGGAGACGGTGTCAAAAGCCTTGCTGAAGTCAAGGTAGACCACATCCACAGCCTTTCCCTCATCCACCCAGCGCGTCACTTTGTCACAGAAGGAGATCAGGTTCGTCAAGCAGGACCTGCCTTTCATAAACCCATGCTGACTGGGCCTGATCGCCTGCTTGCCCTGCAAGTGCCGCATGATGACTCTCAAGAGGATCTGCTCCATGAGCTTCCCTGGCACTGAGGTCAAACTGACAGGCCTGTAGTTTCCCGGGTCTGTCCTCCGGCCCTTCTTGTAGATGGGCGTCACATTTGCTAGCCGCCAGTCAACTGGGACCTCCCCTGATAGCCAGGACTGTTATTCCCCCGGTGTGGGCAGAAGGCAATTACAGGGACTTGGCACATGGCTACCCCAGTTTTCAGTAGCTGGTGCATTTGCTGAAGACCTCCCTCTCCTGTTCTTCTTCATTGCACCTTTTAAAACGCTAGCTTCTCACCTCTGAGACATCCTTCATTGGTCTCCATGGCTTCCTCTCTTTCCAGTTCTGGAAGCATTGTCATCCTTCGAGAGTCAGGTTAGTAAAGCTTGGGAGGGGATGGGCGTGCTGTTTTCGTCCTTTTAGTGAGAGCATAATAGCCAAAGACAAGTTAAGAAACAAACTAGATGTCTCATGCCCTGGCTGTAGGGAACTCTACAGTAACTGGCAGAGCAAAATTCCTGCACAAGCTGCTCTTTAGAAACTGCTGCAGCAAAAGCTGCCATCAAGCCAGCTTGGCCTGGCAGTGAGGAGCTGCCCTGCTGAGGGCTGCTGAGCTGGGTCTCATGGGGATCAGGTCTCCTGGGTCCCCTGGGGCAGGACTGACCCTGCTGTAATGCAGTTATTGATTCTGAAGGGGTTCAAGGCTCATAAACCAACATTTCTAGAATCAAGTCTCCAAAGGTTTTCTAACAACATACTCCATCACTTCTTGTCAGTTTTTATTCAGTGCAAGTAAGACAATTTCTGAGATGGACAATGAAAAGCAATACATAAAATCTAAGACAAATGATCATAAATGGCTCTGCCAAGAAACTGGATCATGTATAATTTAATGGAGGTAGAAGTTCATTTTAAACACATTAAATAAAACAGCAGAAAGCAAGCAGCCAAAGCAGATCCTTATGTCACAGTGATATTGAGATGGAAATATCACACTTAAGAAAAATATAAAAAGGAAAAAAACAAAAAAACAAACAAAAAGAAATCAACGAGGAGAGTTGGAAAGGTATTTTTTAACCCTATTTAACATTATCTTTTATAAGAGAAAAAACAAACAACAACAACAAAAACGGTGGTTATTTGGCACATATTTTAGGAGAATAAATCTATACTTGAAAAGTATTTACAAAGCTTAAGTGCTTGGCAAATGGAAAAACAGATCTTTCTACAGCAGTGTCATGCTAGGCACCTAGACTTGAAGCACCACAGTCATCCATCACTATCAGGAGTCCTGAATTCATCCAGTTTAAGAGTGTACACCAATAATTCAGATTGAGATTAAGGATAGCGTTTAATAAGGGAAAAAGAATGGAAGCTAGCAATATTAAATATTGGCAGAGTAAACACAAGAGAGTGCTGGCTCTTTTATCTAATTTATGAGCTGAAAAGGTACATGTGCATATTTTCAGAGTACTGTTCCCACAGAATTTGTATGTGTATTTTCCATCATGAGATTTTATTTTATTTTATTATGTATTTTTTTCAGCAACATTTGAAAATGTCTCCTGCAAATGAACTTGGCATGCTTCCATGTGTTAGACGATTATTAATCTGAATTGGAGGAAAAGCTGATAGTGGTATTTTATGTGGCCACAACACATTCAAGGCTACCCATTAAGTAAGCTGTATAGAATATAGTCAAAATTGCAAGCACTGTGTCTTCACGCCCTGTCACAGCAGAAGCAGTGGAATGCCACACCATTCCACTCATCCATTTGAAGATGACCACAAAAGTACTAAAACATTTTTCACTAGTTAAAACAGAAGTTTCCAAAAATACGCTATTCACCTGAGAATAGTGTCCTCTGCAATTGGTTTTCAAAAGAGGCAAAAAGGCCAGAGAGAGGTACAATGTCATAGTTCTGTAGAATATGTGCAAATGTAGCAGCAGTGTGACAACGCTCGTCTGTGTGGTGGTTTTCTGGGATAGCATTGAATGAGAATCAAAAACCCAAAGAGCATGTGCCTTGCTGCCTTTTACTGCTGCAGAGCAGAGCTGGGTATGGGTATGAACAACCAGCTTCTCTGTTTCACCGCACACATATGGGGGATGGATGGAATCCCTGGTGATTTCTTCTCCCTGAATGTTATAAACTTATCCCTCTGCATGACAGAGGCCGAGTTTTTCCAGTTGCTCTTCATAGCCTAACTCAAAGAAGGAGCTGTAGTTTTCCTCCATTGCTGTCAATGTAGCAAATTGCCTTTCTGCAGATTAAAAAAAAAAAAAAAAAAGAAAGTTGGTAAGATTTCCCTATTTTCCTTAACTCTCACTGTTTTTAAGGCAGTCTCACCTAGGAAATCTAATCTTCGTCCACCTAAAATGTGTTTTTCTTCATTTGCACATGAGCCACATATTTCTATTTCTGCCTTCCTTTGAAGGAAATCTTGGCATTGGTCCAACCTGTGTAATGCATGAGTCCCTTCCTGCACAATATGTTTTTACCTTTCCCTCCCATTTAGTGGTTTTCAAATCACTCTGTTCCTCTGAATTGTCCCATGGCACTTGCAATGAGTCTGTCTTGGAGCTATCCACTGAGACAGATGCTTTTAAAACCTTGAAGAATCAGATGTCTTCCCGTTAGGGCAATTTCTGCTTGAGTTAACCAGTCTGTTCTTTCCATGTTTTTCCCAGCTTAAGGGTCTGCCAAGTGCTAGCAGCCTACATTTCATTTAATTTTAGAATCTTCAAAACATTCAGCATGCATAGAAAACTAAGGAGAAATTCAGAGCTTATAGTTTTCATATAAGTGGAACTATGCAATAAAACATTATTTGAAAGTGATAAATTATAATTCCTACAGTTTCACTAAAATGTTGGTTAGTCCAGAATTGCACCCAACAAAGACTGTAGAATGACTATATTTTCTCAATGGGATTTATTTTTCCACCACATATGCTGTTTGGAATTGTGATTTAAGTTCATCTTTTTAAATTTTTGCAAGTTTATAGATGAAAGCAAAATCTGAATCTGTTGTTTGTAGCTCAAGACCACCTCTAATGTAAACAGTGCTGTGTTAGAAATTTTAAATATTCTCCCTTGTGCTTGCTTAGTAATATTCACTATGTTATATTATGGTAGCTAAAGTTTTCCTATGTATGAATGAATGTATGTATGAATGTATGTATGAATGTCTTCCTTAAGCAAGTGGTAGTGTGATGAAAACTGATTGTCTCATTCCTGAGTTTTGATCTGGTATGCTATAATCATTCTATCAAATTTTCTCACAGTCACATTGAATTTATTGTTTCCAATATATTGAGAAGTGTGAGACTTATGTGAGCCAGTGTGAGATGAAGTGCCAGAGAAAAAGTTCAAAATAACTCAGATGGAACAGTTTTAAGAGGGGCTGTAATTTTCAACATCAAAAAAAGATCAGATGTTTACTGCTTGAAATCAGCATTTGAATTTCTGTATGAGGTAGTGGGAAGGGTTGCATTTAATTTATCCTGATGCCTATAGATAAGAAAATTCAAAAAGTACTAGAGGTATTTTTAGAAACTTGAGCAAATGTCGAAGTGCATATAACTTATAAATCCTGTTACCCTCCTCCAGATAAAAACATTCCATCAATCAATTATGGAAAATAATTTTGATTTTTAAAGTTTTTAGCAAAACTTCTAGAAACTAAAAGGAACAATGAGCAAAAGTAATGTGATATTTCACAGCTCTTAGAGATCTGCAGAGCAATTTTCCCTGCTGCTTAGAATATTCCTGTAAAAATAATAATAAAAAAAAAGAAAAGTAAAAACACACAATGTGTGGAGTTATGCTTCATATAAACAAGGTTTACATAGCTAAAAAACAAACAGATTATTTTCAGAAAAAAAAAAAAAAAGAAAAAAAAAAAAAGCTTTCCAGGAAAATAAAATGGAGTGCAGTAGCTCCATTTTTCATGGAAAATGTCAGCAACCTTTTTAAAACAGAGACCTGCAAATGTGCTAGCCACGACTAGAGTGCAGCTGAGAAAAAAGAAAGACAGTCATCCGTTTATGGAAACTTGCTCAAAAGGCAGCTGACAGCATCACATTGTCCCTTACAGAGTTCTGACAATTATACTAAATATAACCACAACAACCTATTGGGGTTTCCTTGATATTTCTTGACAAAGAGTTGATTTCCAGGCAACACAGGTAGTGAAATAGACATAGGCAATAGGAACATGGAGGATTGTATGCTTACATCACATTATTTCAGAAAGCAAGAGGCTAAAAGAGACTCACAAACTTTGTTTGGGTGCCATCACTGAGTATGGTGGTGGTGGCAACAGTGGCAGCTCCTGACCTACTGATCTCTGGGCAAACACTTGTGGGCATGTCTTCATTTCTTAGTCAGAGACACTCTTGGGGAGCTGAGGGATGTTTTTAGGCTCCTCTAAGGTTTCCAGGTGCCTGGCAGGGCTTGCTTCTGCCCAGCCACTCATGCAGCCACTTGTCAAGCAAATGTACAGGTTGCCTGTACCACAATAAAGTTATCTCCTGAAATACCACACCTAATACATCTGTGTGAGACAGATGATGACCTGTGCAAGGACATCTGTGTGTATCTGGAAAGCTTTTGTTTTCTATTACATAGCATGATAGTATGTTTGTGCCTTTGAAATGTGGGCTAGAAATATGGCACTGCTGCATGTGATCTCAGACCAGATCCCTAGAGCTCGAATCCCAGATTAGCACCTCCTCCTTTTAACTGTCCTGTCATTGTTCTCCCACCTGATACTGACTGTACATTTACAGCACAGTCCAATAGAATCACAGAGTCATTTAGGTTGGAAAAGACCTCTAGGGTCTTTTCCACTAAGCACCGTCAAGTCCAAAATTAAAACATGTCACTAAGCACCACATCTACATGTTTTTTGAAGACCTCCAGGGATGGTGGCTGAACTACTTCCCTGGACTGCTTGTTCCAATACTTCACAACCCCTTCAGTAAAGACTTTTTTTCCTAATATCCAACTTAAGTCTTCCCTGGCACAACTTAAGGCCATTTCCTCTTGTCTTGTTACTTGGTACTGGTAGCACTAGTACACTCCAGAGCTGAGTTTTCAGGATAAGCAGGTGCACAATGATGGGGTTGTAAGCTCCAACATGTGGATGACTGAAGGACAGCCTGAAAAACCCTCTGTCAGCATTAAAGGTTACTTCAAACTCTGTAGCCTCTGCTTCTGCAAGTCATTGAAGAGTCCCCTTAGTTTAAAGTGGAAAGCCCAGAAGAAACAGCAGAAATGTGGGTGTGCTGCTGGATCAGCTGGAGCAAAACAGCTTCTCGTATGGTCTTCTTGCCACCTCTGCAGTCAACCACCCACTGCAGAATTTGTTTCTCTTCCTTTTGCCAAAGTCAGAGGAATGACTGGGCAAGGTGCCAAAGCTCAGTGTTGCTGGCTTGTATTCACACATGAAATTCATCTGGTGGCAGCTTTTCTCTGCAGCAGGCTTTGCAATGGGGAGGAGACAGATGTGCGAGAGCACGTGAAGGCTGGCACTGGCTGCGTGATATGGAGCCACATGGGCAGCCAGCAGTGCTGTCAGTAAGTCTGGGAACTTATTCTATGCTTTTAAGCCATAGTAAGTCACTGTGTTTAATATTCATTTTAGGTTTAAATACCAAA
This sequence comes from Aythya marila, assembly GCF_965140915.1. Classification (NCBI taxonomy): domain Eukaryota; kingdom Metazoa; phylum Chordata; class Aves; order Anseriformes; family Anatidae; genus Aythya; species Aythya marila. The sequence goes on along the minus strand of NC_139045.1, from coordinate 1,925,304 downwards.
GGAACTAATACCAATATGTATAATGCAAAGTTACCACAATATCTGCAGGCTTCAAAACAAATATAAAAAATGTTGGTTTCGGTTAATTATTTTTTTATATAATTACATAAAAATAAGATTGATAATGCCTGCTGACATTTCATTCCTTAAAACTCTAGGCTAATATTATGCTACTAACTATATTCAAAAGTAGAAGAAGATAAAAATGATAAATTAAAAACATGATCTTTGCATATTTAGCTTTCCATTGCAAAAATCTCTGTGTTTATCTATGTGGTCTTCTATTTTTATTATCTTTTATTTTGTCTCACTCTAATCTCGTTACTGCAACCTAACTCTAACCTGCTATGCTTCTCATGCTAAAGCTTGCTGTAATCTTTTCTCATGACATTAGCCCAGGAAACATTTTTATCAAATAGATAATGGCAAAATAAATTACATTCTGTTCTTTCTGCAATAAAAAGTATGATCTAAAGTTCATGATATTGAGAGCTGAGGCTGTGAAACAAGATGATACAATTCAGGAGTAGCTTTCTAAATGATGAATACCAAATCAGAGGTAAGTCATAGCTCCAAAACTACTGAGCTTTCAGAATTCAGGATCAATAAAGAGCTGTATTCTTTAAGAAAATTTATTTTGTCAGTACTTCTATTTGTGAGCAAAAAATATAGATGAGGGAGAAAAAATAGACTGCCAATTTGCCATGAGGCAGTATATAGGCACTTAAGTAGAAAGCTAAACTTGGATATTCTTGATAACTCTCTTTTTTTCTTTTTTTTTTTTTTTGGTCTATTTTTTTTTCCAGATAAATTTACAGTTTTCTATAGTTACTTATGTAGCATAAATTTAGTCTGGTTTCTGTGAGGTTCATTTCTATGTAGTCTTAATACAAATTTTAAGGGAAAATCACATTAATACAGGGGAAAGAGAAAAACAAAACAAAACAAAACAAACAAAAAAAACAACAACAAACAACTCTTTGCCAATGTAAAGATTATTTACTTATTAAATATTATTTCCATTTCTAGAGCTTCCTCTATCCACAAATAACTGATTGCTATTGCATTAGGTATTTTGCATAATCCCAGCAGAGTTACTCTTAGCTATCCTAAGAAGCTGTAAAAGTCCCTGGCTTTCCTTGATGTACAGGCTTATACTGACCAATTGCTTATCCAAGGAGCTGACTGCTAATTGCTTTGGTCTTTATCAGATTTTAAAATACTGCTATTCTTTTTCAAGGCCTCAGCTGTAGAAAATGTATATTGCTGTAAAACGCCACCAAAATAGAAATCACCACTTAAGCTTTCTTTGCCCTTAGTACAAGAGGAAATAGCAATCCATCAGGAAGGGGATGGGAGTTAAAGCATCTTATGCCTACTTTTCACTGGTCTTGGATGAACCTGTGTGTCATTGTAGATCTTCCTGATATGTCTGCTCATTTTAGTGAAATCCCAGCAATGTGAAGTTAGAGTAAAGCAAAGCTGAGACAAAAAACTACTGTATATATGATCTTTCAAACAGTATACCTCACTGGGAATTGCCATCAGATCAGATGTGATTCAGAGGACATTTAAAGGTTGGTGGAAAAATTTAGACATGTCCAGACAATCAGTTAACATGTACAAGGTGAAAACGTAAGTTTTGTGTACCTGTACAATATGCCATTGACCTTGAAAGAGCTAGCCTACATTTAGAGGCACCTCATTGCTTCCTCTTTTATTTTCTGATACAAAATGTTATCTGAAATGAGTTCTGGTATTTTACTCAGAGAAACCACATAACCTCTCAGTCTGGAAATGCGTGACTTGGTTGCCTTGCCCATACAAATCTGCTGCAAGTTGTTTGTACACTGTTTCAGAAATACTGGCCTTTCTGGACATCATCTGTTCATTTGCAGCAAGTCCAATGTATCTTTTAAACACTGGGCTAACGTTGCTTATATGGTATATTAGATGCATACTTCAGTCTAGAAGATCCCTGGTAGAAAGATGCTAACCTAATCAGAGGTGGAAGGACAAGAGAAAAAGACTTTGTCATGCTGATTTTCAGGATTAATTAATTAATCTTTTTGTGATCCCAATTTATGTTTTCTTCTGTTTAGTTGGATTTTTGCCTTTTAAACTTTTTTTTTTTTTTTTTCTGGCCTTGCCACAATTAATGTTCAATGTTTTAATCCTCAGTCTTTTTCAGGCTGTTCCTGGTTCTGCTCACTTAGCTGTTGTTAGATTTAGCATGACCTTTTTTACTTTAAATAACATCCTTTTCATTTACCATATTCCTAATTTCTACATGAAGGTGAATTCCCATCTGTAAACAAACAGGGATTCCTTATCCTGGCCAAGACAAGTGATCACCTGTGCATACATTTCAAAGTGTCAGATGATATTTTATACACCATTGTTTTCAGGGACCTCGCAGATCACTTGCAGTACAACATTTGGGGAGCTGGAGGCCTGTATTAATGATCATTGCTCATGCACATGGTTGCTGGAAAATCATTCATGAATATTGAATCCAATTATTATGAACAGGTGCAACCAACTAACTACATTTCATGCTCACTGAAATATCACAAACACTTAAATCTGATAAAGTTAATACACAAATATATACTCTGGTACACAACAATAACTTCATGTACATTCATGAGAATGCAAATATAATGATCATAATTCTCAGTTTTGAGGTTGTGATCAAGATTCATTTGCAGTAATTTTAAACAATTATTTCACCTCATTGCTTAATTCTTTCTACAGCTGGGAATCCAGTAAAGGGAGAAAGCGTGTAGCTTGTTGTAATCCCTTTCTTGCTAAAAACTGGGACTCATTTAGGTCCCAGAGAGAAAGAAAGGAAGAGATTGGTTCCTTTTAAAAGTCTTTCAGAACTATATTGCACTGAAATTTCTAAAAGACAAAAAGCTTTTTATTGGACCATGTCCCAGGTTCCCTCTTGAACAAAAGTCAGTCATGTGCACAAACCTGAGCAGGTACATGGCCAGCAACACAACCTTTGCCAATAGTTGTGTTTCTGAGAATATAGAAAAAGATAGCAGCTTCTGGGTGATCAAAGCACTAGGACCCTGGTGCACTGGTTTCAATCCAGACCCACCAGGAACTTTTCAAGATCCAGTTTAAAGTATTTTCCATCATCACAGAAATCAGAGTGTAAGAAAGACAGAGACAAAAGCAAACCATTTTCATAAATTTCTGGACAAATTGTATTTCATTTGCCAGGGTTGTCTTTTATATGTCCTCCTACAACACACCAAAAAAATATGTATATCTGTTTTTAGACTTCCTCTGCCAAACATAACTTGCCATCTTCCAGAATGACAGACTTCCTTTTCTACCTAAAATCCTTTCTCTATGTGTATTCTAGTTTGAATTCCTCTTTCCTGAGCAAGGATGACACAGACCTAACCAGGGTGTTGTTTAGTTTTGTCAACACTTTTTGATTTGGAAGCACAAGTAGTGAGTTGCCTCCACTGCTCTTCTGTGATTGCACATTGCATTCACAGGGGAAAGATGTCCTTATGAAAATTGGTCTCATTATTTTTATGCTTCGTAGTTTCCAATAAATCTATTTTGACCAGAAATGGGACTGAGGAGGAAAGGAAACATTCAGCAACCTGATAACCTTGTAGAAATTGTTGTTTCTGACCTGTGCCCTGAGGTGAAAGCTAAAATTATAGCAGCAATAATAATAACAATACTAACAATCTCTAATATTAGAAAATGCTTCTTCCTATGTTTAGGGAAATTCTGTATAATGAATCTTTGAGTTCAATCCTTAATATTCACTTGGTATCTATATACAATAATTCATTATATATTCCTCACAAGTCATCTTCATCAGTTCAGTCTTCTATCTGTTGGGCAATATTCTCCCTCATTATTTTCAGGGTGATAGCAGGGCACTTTGCAATTGGCCTTCAATGAAGTCTACTCACAAAATCTCTCTCTCTCCTTTCATTATTTTTACCAGCAAGGAGGAGGGAAAAAAAAAAAAAAAAAAAAAAAAAAGCATTGGAGATTTTTATGAGCTAGACAAGGACTGAAAGTGGCCTAAATACATGTAGATCTGGAATAATGCAAATCCATTCTTGATTAGTTTTTGTTATGTAAAACCAAAGACAATTAGGATCTCCTCCAAACCTTAAAAAATAAAGGAGGAGGAGATTATGAAGCCTATTTAAAAAGTCAGATTAAGGTCTGCTGCTCAAGTTTTTAGCTTTGGCTTTTCTCTAAGCCATGTGGAAATGCATACTATCAGCAATTGGTATGGATGATACAGAATACTACTTGGAGGTTGAATTCATTCTCCCATCCAAGTCGAAACACACATACACATTTTGCAATTGACTTAGGCAAGTACAGGAATTCACTTTAGAGTGTTAATACTGCCTTGTTACCAGGAGGGTGACTTGAAGTACAACCATTTGCTTTTGTCATATTTTGTGTGCAAGGATAACACCTTTTAGATTAATCTCTGTGGAACTGCTTGGAAGATGCTGTTTCTTATTCTACATTTTACCATCTCTCCTAGAGAACATAATGCTGTTACCCATATATCATCTGCTTACTGTTCTGCAATACTGCAGACCAGAGGACTGACTTCCAACTGTGGCACTTCATATTCATGTTGCTGTAATATTACATCAGTTTAAGACTGTAGTAGTATAGTGGTGAATAAGGCTATCTGTACGTTCAGCACATCTTTTCTATCAATAAAGAGAAGCCAAGTCACAGATGGTTTTTACACTGTTATAATTAATAATCATGGTACCATGTTAGTGTCAACTTAACATAATAAAAAAGTGAATCTATAAATTGTATTCAGCATTTTTACAGCATTTACAATGACTTTTTGCAGCTTTTTGCAGCAGCAGGATGCATGTCTGACAGTAAAACTTTCTGAACTTCATTCAATAAGAATAATATCAGGTTACTGTTTGTTTTCCTGAATACTATTTATGAAGTGACATACCTTTTTTTTTACATCCTTTTTAGTTTGATCCTTTACAGAGGTGTTTGTTTTTGTTTTGTTTTGTTTTTAGTCCTGCATTTTCTTTCTCAGATTTCAAAGCAAAAGCAAATATATTTAGCACAGCATGATGTGCTAAATATATGCTAGCCTGGAATTTGAACAGCCTAAAGTGCACAACATTCCTAAGATTCAGCACCTTATTATCTATGCAGGCAGCCCAAACCCAGTTTGTTACAGAAATATTACCTGTCCTTTTGAAGTTACCTTCAAGATCACTTCCACAGAACAATGGAGACATAGTAAACATAGATAATGGTGAACTGTATCATTGTATGTGCAGGCATTTACTTTTGTGTTTTGTGGTGTCTCCAGCTTTTCCTCTCTGCTGAAAAGACATGGGGACATTTCTAACTGAGCTCATGTTTAGACATTTTTTAAAATGTGGGTGAGATTATACCATGAGTAGATACAGCTCTGAAACACTGCTATTTCTGGAGCCTCTAAAAACATGTTCAAATTTGGAGAGAAATCACATTTGATTTGGGTTTCACTCCTCCCACTCCAGTACTCATTCACAGGGAAAAACCCTATTGAAGGGATCTGTGTTCCCACCTCAGATCCAGAGAGTAATTGGAAGCGACCCCCTGTGGCATGTTGGGATGTAATAAAGGTGGAGATTTTCTAGCAGCTTATTCTGAAACTTCAACTAAAAGTTGATCCAATTCTCTTCTGAGGATGGCAAAGTGTAAGCATATTCCCAGACCTGTTTGGCTATTGAGGAGCCCAGCCCGTACGGTGTAACAGGCAGGCTTGAAGGAAGATATCCTTGAAGAATGTTTATGTAAATTTCAATACATATATATATATACTTTTTTTTTTTTTTCCATACAGAAGGACTAATTCCTACTCAGCATAAAAGAAATGCATTTTCATACAAAAAAGCTTATTTCATTTAGTGATGCTTAGTTCTTAAACTGTGGGAAACAGTGAAGCATTATTCTTAAAGATGTTCCTGGTCAAGAGTCCTAGCCCATTTAGTTGTCTCGTTCCTTATCCCAATCATCCTTGATATCAGTCTTTGTAGCCATATTAATTTTACTACACAGACACACCACCTAAACCTGCAATACTCCTACAGACATACATGAAATATAATGAGTTTATTTTTTTTTTCAAAGATAATTTAAAATTCTTTTGTCTGTTACTCAGATCTAGAAACACATATCAGAAAAATACTTTTTTTTTAATTTATTTATTTTTTTAGCAACTTTGACAGTAAGACCTTTTAAAAATTGTTCTGTTCTGGAGGGCACCTCTGCAGATTCAATTATGCAGTCAAGGTCATTGACAGAGTAATCCTAAGTGACTGAAAACTTGGCATCTGCCTTGATCCACCACTATTTTTCAGATACCACATTGATCGGTTTTACAGTGTGTTATAAGGAAAGCTTAAACTGAGCTTTTCACAGACTCAGAAATGCTTATGGTGAATATCCCCAATCACTTTTCAAGAGCATCCTATCAAGTTCAGTTGATAAAGATGAGATTAACCTATTATGGATGTCATTTTTCTAAAACACCGATATTTTCATTTGTCAGTTATCGCTGGTGAGAAACAGGTTTGACCTTTAAGTCAGGAATATGTAAGAAATTGTCAAAATGGATCAGAAGCTCACATAAAATAGACGCAATACAGCATTACCAAGACTGTAGAGAGTTCACTGATCTGTATGGCCCCTTAGAAGAACTCTTCCCCCTAGCAACATCAGTGATGAACACCATCAAATATCTGCTTTACTTAAATACATTTTGGTGATTTTAATGTTCTTGTGAAGAAAGGGCTAACAATACTGTGACTGGTAACTGTGACTGGTGTAGACAAAGCACTTAGCTGGCAGTAGGGAGCAAGTCTGACTTTCTACATTTTTTTGCTTTAACCTTGGATGTCTCCAGCTTTGGGACTGAAGGCTGTTTTGTGAGTTTACCTATACATTTAGTTTATAAAGTAAGTAAATGAAATGGAGTTCCCAGATTATCTTGCTATCCTTTTCTTCCATGTTATCAATACTAAAATAAACAGATTTATTCCTTTGCTCTTGAGTTCCATCTACAAAGATATGGACCCAGTCTCAGCTTTTGGGAGATTACAGATATGTATTCACAGAATCACAGAATACCTAAGGTTGGAAGAGGTTTCTAGAGTTCATCTTGTCCAAACCCCCTGCTTAAGCAGGGCCTCCTAGAGCAGTTGCACAGGACTGACTCCTGGGTTTGAATAACTCCAAGGATGGAATCTCTACAACTTCTTTGGGCAACCTGTGCTAGTGCTGAGTCACCCACACAGAAAAAAGATTTTTCCTATGTTTGGACAGAACCTCCTATATTTCAGTTTTTGGTTTATATCTGCAAGAAGGGCTAGAAGGAGAATCTGGGAAACTGAAGGCCTGTCAGTCTGACTTTGGTGCTGGGGAAGCTCATGGAGCAGGTTATCTTGAGTGCCATCACATGACACCTACAGGGCAACCAGGCAATCAGGCCCTGTCAGCATGAGTTTATGAAAGGCAGGTCCTGCCTGATGAACCTGATTTCCTTCTATGACAAGGTGGATATCCCATTCAGTGGATGAGGGAAAGGCTGTGGATGTGGTTACCTATACTTCAGTAAGGCTTTTGACACTGCTTCTCACAGAGTTCTCCTGGAGAAACTGGCTGCAACAATAATCTATTACCTTATTAGATGGTATTTGATAAATACATGCATTTTAAAACTGTCTTACAGAATATTATTTTTAAAATGTCTCAAGATAGTAAGATATTGAAATAGCAGTGATGAGGCATTATTTCATAACATCGCCAGTCACAACTGAATGAAACAATATCTGACATGGTTTCTTAATAACATCTTAATCTTAATAACAGCGTCCATCTTCCAAAATTTGCTGAAAGACATTTACCGTTTCCTACTTTGGATGAACAAGCATTTTATTAATGAGGCTTATAAAGAACTGGTTCAAAACCGCACTGAAATTCAATGATAGATCTGAAAATTGAATGGCTGTCTTGCAGGCACCAATCATATGTTTTATCAGCAAGATCCTTGTCTAACCAACTAGTCCTCCAAAGACAAACCTCTTTCCAGTAATAAAATATGATCCCTAGTCCTGGAGGGGGTCAACCCTCAGCTCAGGTATAGTTATTCATTCCTGTAATTGAATACAAAGGACATAGGAATTGATTTTCAACTACACCCAAATTCAAGGCTCCTGTGAGGGTCTGAGCTACTGACAAATAATTTCAGCTTCTGCCATTGATTATACTTCCTTAGTGAACATTATACTGCAAGAGTAATATAGAATATATTGCAAGAGTAATATAATATAACTGCTCCTAATTTCTTTGCCTACCTGCCACTGCTGTTAAGCTGTGCCAAGCAAGCATAGGAGATGTACGATGTGGCTTCCTGATCAGGAAATGTCTATCAACCAGAAAAATGAATTCACCCTCACTGTATTGCAGTGGTAAGGTGAAGATTACTGTAGCTCTATTCCTCTTATTCAGAGATACACAGTTTTTGTCTTTTCAAACTGCTTCAGTCATCACTCATGTACCTGCAATCACAATCTGACATCAGAGTTCAGAATAATAGCTCGAGTAATAACCTACTTATTTCATATTTACCTGGATTACTGCCCTGAGCCACTGTAAATGCAGTAAGCTAGGTCCATGTTTTTCTATTTTGTGATAATTGCAGCATTTTAAAAATAAATTAGAATATAGGGTCTTTTTTTTTTTTTTTTCTTCTCCATGTCTGTAGCTGGAAAAATTTTCTTTTGTAGGAAGAAGTCACACCAAAAAAAGATCTTTGCCATTTCTTCTGAATACGTTTCTAATACTCTATGACTGCATCCCTTCCCAATGCCCACTAGAGAAGCTAAATGTCCTGTCGCTTGAATACATGGCCCCAGATGCTGGGCTGCCTGTTGGTGGCGCAGGATGGCTGCCAGGCCATCTGGCATGAACCTGTCCTGGGGAGGGCTCTGTAGCTCTTTGGCTCACACTGCAAAGGTCTCTGGCAGCCAGGTGAGCCTGATGGCTCTCCTCCCACAATGTCAGCATGGGAGAGGTCAGATATGATGAATAGAAATTGAAGATTGCAGGATGTCAGGTTGATACTTCAGGATTTCAGGATGCAAAGTGAGGACTGTTGGCTACATTCATTTGCACTTTTTTTTTTTTTGAATTTATAGACACACATATATAAAAAATAGTGTGTATGCTGCCTAAATCTTCAGCTTCCTACTCATCTTCCCAGCTGTCTTCACACACCATAACTTCTAGTGCTTCCAATTGGCAGACCGCAAAAATCAGTACCACTGAGTTCCCTTTCATTCACACTGTATTTATCCTCTACCCTCTGGATATTTTACTGCCAGTGCTTGCTCAGACAAGCCCATCTCAGAATTGGCCAGACTTTGACCATAGCTTTTTAGCAATTAAAACTTGTGTGCTATGATTTGTTTTTCTGTTGTACACTCAAGCTTTTCTGTTCACCTCTTCATCACCTGGTGAAAAAAATATACCCTTACTACTTCAGCTTTTAGAATGTTTCCTTCTTCAACTTATTTCTTCAGATTTCTCACAAAAAAAAAAATCAATATAATCAATAATTCTAATTAGCTGACTAACAGAGTATTTAGCTTTACTTTTTCCTAATATAAACTAATAGTTGGAGTAGAGCATGTTTGCAGACATTTTTTTCCATCCCTTGCTCATGACTTGCTTGCCTCTTCATTTTTGTATAACCAATTTTAGCATTTTAGCATTTCAGCATTTCAGATTTTAAGCTGAAGAAAAATACTTCTCTCTGAAAATGATTTCCTCATCAAGTGAGTTTTGTTTGTTTGGTTGGTTGGTTTGGTTTGGTATGTTTTAAGGATAGTAAACCCAGGCTAATGAAACAAACACCTTAAGGCATTTGCCATACATGAGTGTCTCTTCAAAAATATTAAATCTCTATAGGTTGACTCATTTGCAGATTTAACTCAACTGAAGTAATAAGACATATTGTGATAAGACAGAATGATGGCTCAGGTCTCTGTGTATAAGAAAAAATTTATAGGATTTCTTCAGTAGCCCATGTCCATAATGATCTTTGCTGCTGAATTTTTGCTCTATCAGAACAGCTTTAATTGTAAAATTAAAGCTGAAAAAAATGAAAAATTGAGAAATTCAGAAATTCAGAAAAATGTTAATTGTTCACAAAAAGCTCATTATACTTTACAGCAGATTTTATTTCTCCATTAGGAAATGCAAGCTTTGGATTTTTATTTATTTTTATTTTCTATTATATTTGTACAGGGCTTCCAGTGGTCCTGCTGGCCAGATTCTCAGCTGGTACCTCCCTGTTTCATCTCTTTGCTTGCAATTCCCATGTCTAAACAATTGATAGTTCACTTGGTAAAACAACCTGTTTTCCCTAATGAAAAAAAGAAGAGTACATTGCCTATTTTGTGTGGAACTGAGGCTCCTCAACCTTCTGCAGTTTTTCCTGTTACATCATAAGTTTTACTTATAGACAGAAAGGAGAGTGAGAGATAGCATCCAGTGTATCATTTAGCTACAATCGTAGCCTACCCAAACACATTCCCTATCTCCTTCTGTTTCATTTTTTTAGTTTGTTTTGTTTTGGTTTGGTTTGTTTTTTTCTGACTAATGTTGGATTTACTGATATGTCAGGATCTTATTGTCACGTCTACAGAAATACTGTCTCTCATCTGAAGGTTGTTTGTTTGTTTTTGTTTTTTTTCCTACTTAACCATTTCTTTTTGCATAGTAATCCTAATGTCAGCTCTTAATTTACCAGTAAGGTAATTAAGTAAGTGTCTAACAATCCGCTATCATGGGCAATGTAAAAAGTTACTAGAGAATGAAGCTTAGGGATATGGTTTAGCTTAGGGATATGGTTTAGCTTAGGGATATGGTTTAGTGGGGACTGCTGGCGTTAGGTCACAGGTTGGACTCAATGATCTTGAGGTCTCTTCCAACCTAGAAATTCTGTGATTCTGTGATTCTGTGATTCTGTGAAGATTTGTAAATTTGAACAAAGTTGAGGAAGTATATGTATGTATGAGTTGTTTTGCATATATAACTTTGAATTTCACATAAATAATGACAACTTCTTTAAGTACAAGTTAAAAAATCCAGTACTTTTAATATGTTCATCTTTTGTGGAATTTAATAGTTCTTAAAAAAGTTCTGCACTTTCATTTGATTGATGAATGGTGTATGAGATTATGTATTTTCTTCATTGAGTTTTACAATGTGAAAATATAAATAAAAATTAAACATTACAAAACTAAGCAAATTTTAGGTTGCTTATATAAAAGTTTTGGTAGAGAACATCAACCTATGCAAAAAAAAAAAAAATATATATATATATACACACATGTAAAACATATATATATATATTTGGAAGATGTGCATAAGAAATGCACATCACAAAGACTTCCTTCTCTATGATTCAAACTTTCCTAAGTTTTTGAATCATAACATATCTGGAGATTCATTAAAAAGGGAAAAACAAACCATCAAACAAACAAACAACCACCAACAACAAAAAAAGAGTTCTGTAGAAGGTAGTTATGGCAGATAGAAAGCTTTTTGTGAATGGTCAAAAATCACACAAGCACTGGCCTTGTTGGAATAGGAAATTGTAAAGAAAACCTGGCAACAATTTATCATCAGATGGTCAAATTATTGAATGATTTTGTATCAAAATGCCATTTCAAATCAAACTGTTAACACTGTGAAAAAGACAAAAGATCTCCAAGACAAGATCTCAACCACAGAAGAAACAGATGAAAGAGTACTTAGCTCTGATTATTTCAAATCATCTGACTAGCAAGTTTTTGGAAAGTATTGGCTGGTTTGCCTGATGAACCCTGAAAACAAGCTGGTGAAATTTTTGAGCTCTGGTTAGCTGTCTTTGCTCTTTCAACCATTTCACATATCATTCACAGAGCCTGAAAGGGAGAAAAGAAACATTACAGTAATACATATAAAACACTTAGCTACAAGATTAGATGTCAAATGATCCTGTTGACCTATACAAAGAACAGCTTCACACCTTGGAGAAACGGTATGGAAAATTAATATTGTACATGTATGATACTGTATACAAATACATACATGTACAATGCTCAGTTGGAAAAGTAGGCAGCAGAGGTGAAGTGCATAAATGCAGGGTAGACATCAAGAGAGTAGACTGCATCTTCAGAAAAGAATAGGTAATCAAGATGAATATTTTCTGTTAGTGCAAAAGCAAATGTTAAGCCAAAATATTCTGTAATGTTGCTTGTAATCTATAGTGAATAATCCTACTATATCCAGTATTTCTAACATCAACTGAAAGGAAGTCTCTTCTGTTTTGGGCATCCTTCTTCAAGGAAATCTGTAGCTGAATGGAGAATGCCCAAAGAAATATTAGAAAATATCTGAGAAATACAGCCTACTAGGAAGCTTGTGAATTCACATTTTTGTAGACTAGAGAAAAACAACAAAAATCTTGAGATAGACCACAATTCATAAAGGACAGCTGCAGAGAAGACAGCAAATGTCAATTTTTAATTATCTGGATAGAGAAGACAAAATACAGCATGTTATAGAGTAGAGAAAATTCTGTAATGGTAAGGATGATGAGACATTTGGTCTAGATAAAGAGGCTGAAGAATTTTCTCGCAGAAATACTTCAAATGCATATGGAAGTAAACTGCTACAATCAACACAGTACCACTTGATCTAGCCTCAGAAAATAAGCTTGGTCTCCTGTTGAGGGCCAGCCACTTGTCATTTCATGTGATTATGCAGTTTCTTCAATGTGAAGTAGCAAAAATTATGAAAAACGGGAGAATAGCATGTGGATGGTGTATTGTCATAAACCTGACATAGCTCCAGATAGGTGGAGACAATGTAATCTTAATTATACGTGCTGTTTTTTCCCCAGTCAAATAGACAAGTATTTCCTTAGCAAGTCTTGCTGTGTTTAATTTTACCTATAATTTTGTTTCCATTTTTAGAATCCATACTTATTTAGTATACACTCGTGTTTGTCGATTTAATATGTACATCAATAAATTGTGTTCAATAAATTTGTGCATCTTAAAAACTTCTACCAAAATGTTCTTCTTGTTTCAATCTATTAACCACAGTTGAATGAGTAGCCACATGGGAAAACCTTAGGGCAAAGAAACTGTTTGTTTTACCACTGAATAAGCCCTCAAATTTTAGCCAGTGTGGTACAATCTAGCCTTTGATAGATACTTTTTACTTTAGTATAGTATAATGCTAAGAAGTGGACCTTTGGTTCAACAGTTTATCTCGATTTAGTTGATCCCTTATTTACACTAAATAAATATGTTGCTAAGTTTACATATAAATGAATGTAATATAAAGCTAACTGCTTTTTTTTTTTTTTTTTTTTTTTTTTTTTTGAGAAGAGTCCTCTACAACAGCATAAAATTTTCTCCAAGTCAAAGAAAGTTTATTTCACTTCTGGTAATTTTACTGTGTGTGTACTAGGTGAAAATACAGACCTGTGAAAAGGCTCATTTTAGCAGGGATAAAAACTCACTGCAGTTATTTTGAGGAATGGGGCAGAATGAATCATATTCATACGTGTGTATGTGTTGCATGGCAAAAATCAATGCTTTCTCTTAGCAAAGACACTCTCGGGGATACAGAAATCAGAGCTGTGAAAAACCTAACAAATTTTGCCTGACAGATTTTCCAAGCAAACTACACCACTGGTGCGCTGGGAGTGCACTGAGGATGTCAGTCCCTTTGCTGTTTGGTGCAGCTCCTTGCCTGGTGCCTTATTTCAGGTCACCGAGGAGCCCAGATCACCCTGTGTTTGCCCGTAATGCACTGAGGGTACTGGGGAGCCGCAGCAGTCCTGGGGCAGCAAGGAGCCAGGGTCCTGCCCTGCACAGCTTAGAGGAGGACACTGCACGTGTGCTGCCGTCAGAAAAAAAGCCTGAAAATGCGGAGAAAAATAAGAAAAAGCAGATGTGAAAAAGGGGAAGAAAAAAGCATCGTAGTGTTTCAGGGTATACATAAATAAATAAATAAATAAATAAATACATGTTGCTTAAGTCCCCATCCTATGACATCAATAGGAAGACCTCCACCAACTTCAGTGTGTGGTGGGTTCCACCTCTGTGGCCCACTTCGGCACTGCTCCCTCTCTGCTGCCAGTGTTGCTGCAGGTACGTGCTGGAGCCCCGCCACCATCAGCTGGCATAACAGTGTGCAGGCTTGGGAAGCCTAGTGACTGGCAGTGTTTAATGGCTCCCTCTTAAAGCTTCCCAAGCTCTCTGAATCCTTAATAGTGCTCTGATAAGCAATAATCATGTCAGGAGCAGTGTATTCCTGCAGGCCTAAGCCACAAAATGTGGTCATTGCGTCTGCCTTCAATAGCCCCTGGGGAGCTGGTGGGAATTCATACTTCTGTGCGGAAAATGGCCTCTTCTGAGAGTGAAAAGCCTTTTCTTGTCCACCATCACCAACAATTATACCCCTGCCTCTTTATTTGTCAGAGTTAATAGCAGTGTTGTTGTGGCTCAGGAAAGAGCAGGGAAGACGATGAAAGATGCAGCACTGGCATAGCACAGACGGCTACAGATCTACCTCTGTCCCTTGTTAGTGAAAATTATGTGATGTGAATGTCAGTGCTTAATGGGGACCCATCCAACTGCAAATGATTGTAGCACAGACAGCAGAAGTGAGGGAAAATTGTTGCAGCAAGATGGTTGCTAGGATAATGCCAGCAGTAAGAAAAGAACTAAATGAAATTGAAAATTACATGTTTAACAAGTAGATAGCAATAATTATTTGGGGCCAGAATTATCTGAATTTGCTTCTTCCTGTCGTGGGTCATTAATTACATGAGTAAATCTGTTGATCTGTGTGGGATAATTTTCATGACGTCTGCCTTATCAATAGGAGCAAGGTGTTTACAAACCACAGATGAGGCAGTAGGATTCTTCCCATCAGTAGCATGTTGAGGTAAGGAATTGGTATAGACAGCAAGCAGCAGAACAAGGCAAGAAGCCACCCAGCTTTTAACCACTGATCCTCTTATCTTTTCTTTGCTATGTACCAAGAAGCAATACTGCATTATGTGGAAAAAAAAAAAAAAAAAAAAAAAAAGGCAGCAACCTCAGGACAGGGAGTTGCTATAAACACAAAACCCTCACTTCTAATGGCAAACCTGCCTTGCTTTCATTTTGCAAAAGAAAAGAGCAGGTCTCTGTTTGCTTCACTCTCATCAGAAGTACTGACCCTTGTTCTGCTAAACAGGATAAAGCCAGTATTGATTCCACCTGGAGAATAACATAGCTGAAAATCAGATGGTTTACACACACACCAAAATATATAACAATAATGAAGCTGGAAGAGCAAGGCTGAGCCTTAAGCTAGATTTGACTTGTACCATGAAATCATCAGGTTTTATAAGCTCAGGAGGGCTGGACCTCTTTATTATCTGAACGGAAGGCTTCACAAAAAGCCTCAGGAGCTGAAGGAGCGATGGAGATACTTCAGCTCAAAATCAATACACTGGCATGCCGTTCAGTGCCTTGGTGCACTTTGTCACTCTAGGTGAGTTTCAGAAGGGCTTGAATGCTCACCCTCTTTACGAACCCTGCAGCAAGAGCATCTCTGCATCCTACTTTCCAGGAAGATTCCTGGAATTAAACACCCCAGTGAAGACAGTGACCAAGCTGCTGTGCCTGTCCTTGCCCACATGAGGACCCATGGAGGTCTGGCTCTCATTGCCCAAGGGAACCCCTCTGATAGCTCAGCTGCTGGCAAGAGATGGGTTCAACCCCGCTCCAGGCCCATAGGCTTCAGCTGACCCTCAGCTCTACAGCCACATGTAGTAAAGCAAGAGCACACAGGCAGCAGCACTGGGTCAGACCAAGGCTGGGATACCCCTTGGGTATGTCCTGTCCCAGCCATGGTGGGTAACACGTTCAGGGAGGAAGGTATGAAGGCTGTCATGTATTTTTTTCCAAATGCTGTCCCAGCCTGCAAGTTAGAGGTGGACATCTTAAGCTTGAGGTGGACTTGGGGTCTTTTGTATTTTTTTTTATGTATTTTTTTGCTTTCCTTTATTATTATTATTTGATGTATTCTTTGCTTTCACAAGTACATCTCTCTAACTAATATTTAACCATATATAATTTTGGCATCCAGAAAATCCTGTGGCAAAGAATTTTCCATTATGTTACGTATGAGAAAAGACATTGCATGTTTTGGCTTATTTTCAGAGATCCATCTGACCATTTATTTTGCTGCCTCCAAGGTTCATGTAATGAAAGGTGAAGAAAATGAGCCCAGGTTAAGTTTCTGTGACACTTGGAGAACTGTGTAAGTCCATTATAGCCCTCCTTCCTCTACCACTCCTACACCTATGCCCTTCCTCGCTTTTGCAGAGTTAAAAAGTTGTAGTCTATTTACAGTTTGCTTATGTGGATGTTCACCACACATCTGGTACCCTTGTCACCTTGGTCATGCCTATCAATGCCTTATTCCCACAGAATGGTAAAGCTGGAAGACCAGAACTGCACTCAGCGCTCATTATGTGGGAGCACCATTTATCAGCACTGGTGCTGTCTGCTACTTTATGATTCTTCTTGCATCCTCCTAGCAGGTGAGGAGAGTTTGATTGGTTCAAATGATCACAGTCATGTCACTAGCATACTTATTGCTGCTGACATCTAGAAGCATGTATTTTAGATGACATCCCCCATTTCTTTTTTTTTTTTTTTTTTTCCCCTTACTGGAGGATTCATTGGGAAACCAAATTATGAGTGAACATACACCATTTATACCTTTTCTACATAAGTCTAGATGCTGGATTGCAGAAAAGTAGCTGTAAGTATGCCGCACTCCTTGCAGGCACTAATGCTGTTTATCTGTTCTGTGCAGGCTGTGCTGTACTCAAGGTGACTCTCACAGATACCTATATGCATAAATATTACACTAACTACCATACCTCAAGATATACATAATGCATTACTTAGTCGAAGCGGCAGCATGAGGCAATACATTACACAAGTTACTGATATCGAAAGAGACTTGGAGCTCTTACCAGCACTGAGTGTGCTTACCCAGGGTCTGCTGCTGACAGACAGCATCACTCAGCTTCTTTCAGGAGAGGGCTAGGTGCTTACCCCAGAAATTGAAACAACTTTCTCTGCAACATATATCAGCCACATAGTTGCTCAATGTTGTCTTGGTGTGATTCAGTAACTGAATAAAAAGGAGTTGGAGCTGCTCACAATGAGACCAATGAATATTTTGCCACTGGATTCAGTGAAGATAGAGCTCTATTTCTTGTGTTTTTCTCTAAAGAGTAAATCAAACTGGTACTTTTAATGAAATAATGCACATAATACATTTTCTGCAGCTCTTTCTGTGTGCTATTAGATGCTTAGCCGTGGATCTAATACTGTGTAGGTTATCTGGGAGGGCTCCACAGCTACAGCCAGTCCACAGCACAGTGGTTCAGTTTGCTCTCTGAAACTATCAACCGCCCAAAAAACACACATGTCCCAGATCCCCATTTCTCCTGCTCTGAGCTCCTCATGCTTCAGAGATACTGCTGGTTGGAGCTTTAACTGCTCCTGTTCTTCCTGATTCTTCCTTTTTGCTGTGTAGTGTAATGACTAGTGATCACCCAATATTTGCAAAATCAACTGCTTTACTCTGTTGTCAAATGCAGCTTGACACTGCTTAGGGCCCCTAATAGCAGAATTCAGTGTCTGAAGGGAACCTCGTATACAAATCATAGCATATTAGAGGAGGTTTTGAACTCTGAAGTCATTGTAACCAAAACCAAGACTGTGAGATGAACAAATGCAGCTTAATTATGTGATAATCTTTGAGCAAGAGTCAAAGAAAAAAACTTCCTGCAGTTATGGTTAGCATAAGGATTCAGAAATGAAGGCAAACAGTTTTTAGAATTTCAGCCTAAGACATGCCTGCACTTAATGGACTTTAATGCACTGAATGAAGATGAGAACAAATTTTTTGCTTTCTTACTGCTTTTTAAATGAAGAATGAGCAATAAAAAGGGGGAGAAAAGTCAATAAGAATTATTGCATCCTTTTCAAATAAACTGCACAGATAATCATTTCTGTCTGCCTTCTCCGAAGATATGGAAGTTTAAAGATGTTGATCTAAGTTCATGTCCTATGTGAAGCTTATAAAGGCAATTATATTAGACATAAATTTCGCTATAGATATTTTAGTTTTTAAGACTTTAGCTCATATTACAGCTCAGCAAAATGTTACCTCTGGCATCATACTTAATCTTCAACTTTTTTTTTTTTTTTAATCTAGGAAGTTTTTAACAGAAAATTTACTTAAAAGAGTGACTCTCGGATTAAAAGCACACTGTGCATGGTCTCTCATTAAACTCACTGTGGTAATAGGAAGCTAGCACAGCTAACTAGCATTGCACTATAAGAAACCCACAATAATAAAATAACCAGAGATTTGATCATGCAGTCATATTCATAAGTACATAAAATTCATTTCAATTACTTTTGAACCCTTTTGTGCCACTGGTACATTTAATGTCTTCATAATACTTATTCAGTATTGCAATGGAAATGATAAAAAGTGACCACTGGAAAAGAGACCAAATCAAATATTACAGAAAATTCAGTGGATGAAACTTGAATTGTCCAACAAAATATGTGTTCCTGCCCCTGAAATTTCTGCGTGGAGCTGTAGGACAAATACAACTCCTAAAACACACAATGCAAGATGTGCTGAACTGCTGGACTAATTACATGCCAGAAACAAAAAACACTTCTGTGGACAACTCCCAAAGTTATTGCAAATATTGGAAATTTTGCCTGATCTTTACTATTTCCATATGAAAGTCCTGCATAAATCACAGCAGTGTTTTTCATCTATAAGTCACAGGCTGCAGGGCATCAGACCACATGTGAATGAGAAGCAGCAGTCTTAGTACTCCACCTCATTTCCTTTATGTCTTTAAATCAGTAACACAGCATCAAAAGCATCATGTGTTTGACAAACGCAAACCGTTTTTCAAATTTGTGTTGTGTACTATGGCTAGCAAGCCATAGAGCATCCTCTCGGTAAGCATTTCGTGTTTTCTCCTTGGAAGCTGATCAGCTATCTCTTTTACAAAAAATAGAATTAAAAAAACTATATATATCCAAAATTCATGTCCCTCTCCTAAATCTTGTCTGCTCTCTGATCTCACTCTTTCACTTTTTTTTTTTTTCCCCTTTTCCACCTTATCACCTTGATTCATATGCCTTTTACGTGAATAAACTAATGACAGCTATTTCTTCTAGGCTTCACTGTCTTGTATCTTCAATGCTTTTCTTGAGTTCTGAAACACTGCAAGCTGTGCTACCAAAACCCACAGGACTGCTTGCAGACCTTGAGGGCAGTAATTTTCATCCATCCTCACCAACCAGCACCATGCTTAACCTCTGTGGTCCCACCACCTAAATGGGAAAGACTCAACATGCACACAAGAGACATCATCTCCTTTATGTCCTTGTCTTTAAACTGATTCTGCTTTTCCCAAAAGCAAAATTTGATCCCCACAGCAAACACATATCAACTTATAACATAGGAAATAATGTCCATAAGCTATCTGGATGCATCTTAATACTTTTTACTTGCTGGAAACAAAGACGAGAAATCATTTTCAACTTCAAAGACCATCAGGCCATGAGGAAAAAAAAATGTTTTTGTTGTTATTCTTTCTGATTTAAATGAAAATAAAGAAAATAGTTGTTATTAAGGGGATCAGACAGCCACGTCTTCTAACAGAAGCCAGTTCTGGGGCCCTGCCTACACTATGAGCACCTGTGCCTGATGACTAGTTAGGTGAAGAAAATGGTGTCAGAAGCAGATGAACCTGCAGCAGGACACTTCCTGTAATTTTTGTATGGTCAAGATGCAGAGAAATAAATCACCAGTGATGGTGCAGAGGGTTTGTCCCACTCATTGTCTTTCTATTGTAAATGCCAAAGATGCATCAATCTAGACTACTTTTCACTTTTAATTTCCCAAGAAAGCACTTTCAAAAGAGAAGATGAGACAACTGTGAAAAAAAATGCCACTTGTTTCTGTTAGTGAGAGAACACCCACAATTCGCAGGTACAGTAAATGTCTGCTTTCATTCATGGCTATAATGAGGCTGTATTTCTCCCAATTTATAACACTGCAGTCAATGCTAGACTAAAGAAACATCCTTCCCACTCCAGTCTCAGAAACAGATACCAGCTGGCACACATGGAAAAATACAGAGCAGTGCCTCATACCTCCCATTATTTAAATGGCACATCTTTATTTAAAAATGAAAAGAACACCAAAACCTCAACTTCACCCCTCCACCCCCCAAAAAAAAAACAACTAGAAAATCGACACACTCTTTTCCTTTTGAACACAGCAAAATTACAGGCATTTGCTTCTGAGAAAATTTTGTGGCCATAATTGTTGAAAAATATTTCTGATTTTCCAGATATTATGTCTACAGAAATTATTGGGAGGAAGGTAATCTTCATCTTTTTTAGCCCATCTTTATGTATTGTGCTTAGGGACTTCCCACATTTTCAGTTAAGTTGCTGAGCTTCATTTAAAGAAAACATAGCTGCTACTGCCTTCTTGGCAGAGTGGCCATTTGGGAAGAAAAGCAGCTTAGTTCTACCTTTAATCAAAAAAGGGCAGTAAGACATCTTTTAGTATATAATAGGAAATTTTTGTCACTCAGTTACTTATCTAAAGTTTAAAATCAATGTCATATTTTAGAAAATGACATGAAAAGAGTGACTGTTTCCAGTTTCTCAAAGTCTGTAGTTAGAAGCAATCACCATTTGCATTTCAGAAACTCATCAGTTTTCTACCGGTGAGTAGAGACCGTTTTGTTAAATGTCATTCTTCACAAGCTGTCAAGCACTTTGCATTTCTTGAAAATATGGCAAATTATTAAGGAGCCTTAAGAAGGTCTCCAGGACATAACTGTCAGTCTCTATGCCCATTTTTTAAAATATCAGGAGATATTTTAATGTATTGCATTTTCAATGTAGGTGTTGTTTTCTCAGCTACACAGGGAAAATCCCAAACTTAGTTGAATTCCAGAGCAAAATGTATTAAAGGTGTCTCAGCAATATAAATTTCAAATGGTTTGAAACTGGGAAGGCCAGTAATAGTGTGATGCTGGTTGAAGATATATGTACTTGAAACCAGCTTAAATCACAACACTGTAACTGCAAACTCCCAAATTTAGAAAAGTTTATATCTTATTTTTCCCGTTGGCTTCCAAGTCATAAGAAGTCACTAAAAAATCAAAGCCTCGGGTGTTAATCATCCCAAACATAGGTAAATTTTCATGTGACAAATATCACTTGCCAGCTGGACCAACCTGCAAAACAAACTGCAAATATATTGGAAAATAATAATTTTAATTTAAAATTAATCATTTTAATAATAATCATAATTTTGTTGGATGTTAATTAAAGACATTTCTTAGATCATATCTTAAAAGGAGGATGAGCCATGAAGGCAGATAATATCACTTCACAGAGTGGAGAAGATGATCAACATCTACTGCATGGACAGAGCTACACACCAGATAGCTCTGGCACTGGCAGCACTTCTGAAGAAGCCACCTTTGCTCTCCTATGGAAAAATGTTCTCCTAAATGGCGCACTTAACTATTGAAGGAAAGAAAGTGCAATGTCTAAGTATACTTCAAGATTTTTCAGAAATGGTTTCTATCTTTGCAACTCACAAAATACGAGTGTTAATGAGCACAAAGATACCAAAGATTTTTTGTTTGTTTGTTTTTATGGAAATCAGTAACTCCTGGATATCACCCATATAGTCTGTAGCTACTTTTCTATGGAGAACATCCAATATATTAAAAGGTACTTCCACAACCAACACCAGCAATACAATTATATTTCTGATTTAGTAAGTATGCAAAAGCACAAATAGGAAAACTGCTAGATAAAATAATAATGAGGCCTTAAGAACCTGAGGGGAAAAAAAATAAACAGTAGTTGAGTTGTACTGCAAAATGAATTGTGGTGAAAATCATTTTCTTTCAAAGAAAGTAGAATAAATGAAAAGTGATAATGTAGCAGTATACTTAGCTCTGGTATGCATCTCCTTGCCCTGTTAACATACACATATCACTAGAAGAAAAGAACTCATAATCCTTAGAAATTTATAAAAGAGAAACATCAATTGCACTAAAAAAATGTATTATAGCAATGACAAACTGCACATATATTATTTAATTAATTGATGTTTAGTGTCCAGAAGAATGTAGTTCTGAAACTGATGGATTGCTGGATTCTTATCTCCCTTAATTTCTTTTTAATAGATTAAAAACCACCCTTCTGCTATAGACATTGTTAGAGGTACAGGGAAGGCACATGATTTATAACATTTCTAACTAGATGGCATTGTGATGAATTACTGTTTTAGACGATTAGTAGGTTATTGGGTTGTGGACTCTCATGATTAGTCACTTTTAAAGCTATGAATCCAACAAGAGAACCCTTGTAGATGTTGCTGCTTCTACCAAAAAAAGGTAGTGTGTGATAATACTGAAAATCATGGTTAGCTCTTTACTGGCATGGGCAAAAAGCAGCATATTGGTCAGCCTCCACAGAAAGCTCTTAGTACGAGGTTTATATTCCCTCAGGTAGGTGCACCAGGGCAGTCCTCAATCCAGGCCAGTAGGATGTGTTTATGACAAGGGAGGAGTTGGTAAGGAAACCTCACTGCTGGGAAGCAAAGTGATCCAAGCACAACACCTACAATGAAAGAACCCCCACCTTGTACCTGAGACACCTGCATAAAATGAAGTCAGAGCCTGACAGCACTGGGGCCTCATAGAATCACAGAATCACAGAATCACAGAATTTCTAGGTTGGAAGAGACCTCAAGATCAACCTCTGATCTAACGCTAACAGTCCCCACTAAACCATATCCCTAAGCTCTACATCTAAAAGTTTTTTAAAGACCTCCAGGGATGGTGACTCCACCACTTCCCTGGGCAGCCTGTTCCAATGTCTAACAACCCTTTCGGTGCTGGCACCCTTCTGTGTTTGCAAGTAGCTGTGTACAGGTTAACTTCATTAACTAGTTTAAAATGCAGTACCAGGCTCCCTAAACTTGACAAGACGCTCTGAAGGTACAGAAAAAGCAAGAATTAGTCTGCGTTTGAACTGTGTCTTCCAGCCTTACCATTACCTGGCAGGTTTGAACAAGAATCTGACCTGGATCACTTTTTGTTTGACCTATGATGATAGTTCATGCGTTCTAAAATACTGCCTGTGAGTATATTAGCAACACACAGCATAACTTCAAAATCATATTTCCAGTTGAAAAGCTGATTCTCTCCTGTGCCAAGAGTTAAGGAAAAAAAAAGAAAAAAAAAAGAAAAAAAAATGTTTTCACCCCTCTAGTTTATTTTGAGTATCATCCACTTACTTGTCATAAATTTCTGTATGGTTCCCAGCCTGTACAAGGCTGACTGAAAGGGTCCCATGAGGGAATTACAGATCTGGATTTTAAAAAGAGGAGGGTACAAGAAGATGAGGAAGAAGATATGTGTACTGTTAACATTCATTTTCAAAACTTCATTAGAGAGAAAGAAAAGTTGTTTGTATGCATGTGCAGAAACACGTGAGCATGTTCGGGTATGCATAGGCACATAATGAGAGGAGACAGATAGAAAGGACCTCAACGTCCACTCAGGTGGTCCATCCTTAGATGCCTTGTCCATTCTTAAAGGCTGCCTAAGTATGTTGTATGTTCAATAACAGCTTCCTTAGCCAGTTGTTCAAGTTATATGTGCGCTAATATGTACTGACACATGTACAAAGATGTTACCCTTCAGTTTGCTGGAAATAAATAGCTTAAACAAATACAGACCTTGTTATTTAAAGCTATTCTATTAAAGATAATGAATTAGAAAAATAATTTCAAATTTTTAAGCTGGTAGTGTCCTTTTGAAATGAAATTTTAGTATCTATTATGGCACGTTTTTCTATAGATGAATAAAACCATAACCAAGGGGAACCATTACTATCAACATGAGTTCTGTGCACTGGACAGCTAATTAATAGTTCTTCTTTCAATTACAGTTTGTTTGATTGTTTGTTTTTTAATGTGAAGATGCCCATAGTTGAATGTCATACAGAATATTATGCAAAGCATCAGTATTTTTCACAAGATCAGCATGAGCTGAGTGCCATCAGAAGGGTGTGACAGAACAGAGTTTGAGATGCTATAATGTTGTTATATATGGAGTGGTAATTCGTGTCGAGAAAATGGTTGATATTAATAAAGAAGAGGGAAATTTGGGAGTGTGGCCATGGGGGTCGGAAAGCCCTGTGGTTGATGATAACATCGGACTCTTAACAATGAGGCCATCAGGAATGTGAAGAGTTTAGAGGGAACAAAGAAGGGTGATTCAGGAGACTCCATACAGTCTCTGGTTTCTTGTTCTCCAGCTGGTTGCTTGTTCTCCAGCCATTAAGGCCTGGAAGTTTCTGGGTGTTTGCTGTTGTTTTTTGAAAAGAACTGTTGTGGGGTGAAGGGTATAAGAGGTGTCATGTTAAGGGGTGTAGCTGATTAACCGTTACGGGCCCGGTTGGATTCAGGGTACTGAACCAGTCGGACATTCACCAAAAACGCATTAACCGTCTGGGGGTCTGGCTGAATTCAGAACACTGAACTATCACAAATAACCACCCTTACCCTAGTTGCACTTAATGAGAGCTATCACAATGCAATCAAGTGTGGTTTATTACAGCAACAGATAATCAGGTTCTTTTGGATTGCCAGTGATAGTGACTGTCTGCAAAAGCAAGCTAGTATGCATGAAATACACAGGTGTTACAGGTGTTACAGGTGTGCAGCCTAGAAATAAACGCGTTAAAAGGTTCAAAGACTCTATAGAGATTTATAAGCAAGCATTCAGATCTCACCCAAAGGCGTTCCAATGGGGGGAGAAGAGAGGCTCAGCCCATCGACTGATCCCAGGAGTCAGGAGGTCCTAAGGATATTATATTTCCTCGGGATGGTATCTCCTCTGACGGTGGTATCTTCCCTAACATCCCCTCTCTCTTAGGCCAATTTATATTATTTTCTATCTTTTTAGGTGGAGCTTGAGTGGCTCTAGTCAAGCATATCTTAGTTATGATTGGTGTAAAGTTCTCCCGTCTCCGTTTAAAGTAATAGGCTCCGAGAAATTCAGAGCGCATGCTCAGTGAGGGGTGGTCACACCTTGGAGGCGGGTAGCTTTTGGGATGGAGGTGTGTTTTGGTATTATAATGATATTATAATGATCAAAAAGTACACTAGGGTACAGCATTTGTCAAAACATGACAGGTCTTTGGCTCAGGGTGGCAAAAAGTGCAGCTTTGTGCACAAGAACAATCGAGTCCCCACCTGATTACAGAGCCTAGCTGTGGTGTCTCCACTCCACTCTATGCTCCATGCTGTTCCTTAGGGCTAGCACACCAAGTATCCCCAGCGCGATAGCATCTAAGGTTGGGAGCCTAGGGAACGCTCGGGTAATGCAGTTATGCCCTACCCTGCAAGCCTCTTCAATGCTGTACCTTTTCCTTAAAAATGTGAATGTTAGTTTTATTTTCATAGTTACTTCAGGCATTTACACCACAAGAGGGGAGCCTGCCCTCAAGATAAAAGAAGGCAACACGATGAAGTTATGTCATCAATAAAGAAGCAGGAAAAAGGAGTGAAGAGGAACAGGCTAGAGGAATGGAGACCAGGATGGGAACAGGCACACTGATCACCTCATGAAGATTGGTTCAGCCAAACTTGGCAAACTGCTCAAAGAAGCTCGTACTGAAAGTCACTGGAAATAGGGGCACTGAAGCTGGAGAGAAGCTCAAGCTGAGAGAGC
Organism: Aythya marila; assembly: GCF_965140915.1. Classification (NCBI taxonomy): domain Eukaryota; kingdom Metazoa; phylum Chordata; class Aves; order Anseriformes; family Anatidae; genus Aythya; species Aythya marila. The sequence continues at coordinate 1,899,317 of NC_139045.1, read as the reverse complement.
TGGACCTGCGCACACAACTACCCCTCGCTGGTAGGCAGCTGCGCATTATGGGGAATCATACGTCCTCAGAAACAAAGACTTTACAGCTTATTCTCCTTATTAATAATCAGACAGTTTATGATCATGAAACATGGGACCAAATGGAGGTCAAGGTGTGGGACTCTGCTACTAAAAATGACAAGGTTGCAGTGGGATTGCTCGGCACCTGGAGAGCAGTCTCTGAGGCCTTAAAGAGACATGTGGGACCACAGTCAGAAATGTGGGGTTTGCTGGATAGTGAGGGAGCTGCGGGCTCCTTTACTGATCCTGCTGCTACGCCATCGGCCCCTCTGCTGCTACAGCCATCACAGACTTCTGCTGTTATGCCCCCTGCTGACCTGGACGTGCCTTTTGACCCAGGCCTATTGGCCTTGAAAAGGAGATGATATGCTTTTCTTCAATCTGGGAAGCACGGGATACATAAGGCCCAAAGGCTGAGTTGCTTGACAACTTAAAGTAAGACATATTGCTCAAAAGGAATGGAAAATGGAGACTGTTAAGTCATGGAACTTAAAGGATTGTTTGTTACCTTTTCTGATTGTATAGGCATACTTGGGTTTAGTATGTAAAGCAATGTTCTATACATTTAGAATGTTTGACGTTCGTGTGTGCGTGTTGGTAGAGCGTAGACTCCCCACGCACCCAGCGCTGTTTACTTGCCTTTTATACCTTTTACACCCTTTATAAATATTCTTTTATAAATATTACTAAATTCAGATTGAGATGAGACTTCATTTATAACAATGTTTACCCATTGGAAGTCTGCAAATGCAAATCACAGTAGGACTCAGAATGGAGCCCTGTGGGAATCAGAGAATGACTGAAGCCCTGTTGGAATGAAAAATCCTCCAAAGCAACAAATTCAATATGCCAGGATTAAAAAAAAAAAAAAAAAAAAAAAAAAGAAAAATTCTGAATCAAATAAAGCCCTACAAGCAGACTGGTGCAAATTTGCAAACACAGTAGCCGAAGTTATGCTCAGTGATGAAACCCAAAACAAAAAGAAGCATTACCATGATGCCTGAGGATGAAGACCTGAAACAACATTAATCTAATTGCATTCTTGCGAATTAAATACAGGATACTGTCATCTTCAAAAACACATGTTAACAAATTCTTCAGTCTCCTGTTGTCCATGTAGAACTAAGCTTTCTATGTGTCCTCTTAATGAAATATGTGCAATATCTACTTGCAAGTTAATTTCCCATTAAAATGCTATTTCCAAATAATATGATCCTGCTAACTGAATTTCCTAGCAAGCCCTTGGCATAATACTTTATGAGCAGCTCTGCCATCCATCAGTTGCTTTGCTGTCAGGTCTAGCGATGCACTGAGCAGATGGCTGAGGATGTCACTTGAATTCAGACTGCCTGGTTTCTGCGCAAGCAGAGGCAGAGGAGACAAACTATTTCCATATGAAGCTCACTTAAAATGAACCCACAAGGTGTCACTGTTGCTCCAGAGAAATTTAGCAGTCAGGGGATTTTTCTGGGAGCAAATTGAGACTGCGAGCAGGGTCTGGCTCCCATTCGGAGCAGGTGTGAGCGGTGCTGCCATCTTACAGCCCTGCTGCTGCACCTGCCCATGGTCCAGCTTCACCACACCAGGCGGCCAGGGAGCACCAGGACACCTTACCATCAGGGCAGCAGGAAATGTCCCCATGCTTCAGGCCTCCAAAGCCATGATTTGAATGCAGCCTTGTTTGTTTGGGCAAGAAGGTCCCATGGGACCAGTCAGGTCATCCTCAGGCCCTGGTCCCATCTGGACCTTGCCCTCCCCACTTGAGGGCATGCAGGCAAGCTCCTGACCACATTCACATCAGCAGGAGTTTTGATTACTGTTCTTTACTTTCCTGAGTACTACATGTACCCACATTTCTAAAGAAAACAGCACGGAGCAACGGTGGCACCACCTACCCAAGGGTTATCAATTCCTCCTGTCTTCTGCCATTTCTTCTATGCTTATTGTCCTACTGATGCTTGGAAGAGCTTCATATCAGACAAAATCAGGCCTATGCTATTGTTTCAAAGCTGGTAAAGTAAGGCAGGTGGTCTCTGCAGCCCAGACCCCAATTTTGGGTGCCTCATTGAACCAGGAAGACAAGCTAGCAAGAAACACAACTCCGCTGCTGAGCACAGTACTCAGCAACAGCCAAGGACTTCCTTGGGTCTGGCTTTTACTCAATGAAATATTTACAGCAAAAATAAATATTGAAGCAAAACCTAGCAGAACATATAATTTCAGAACATGAGTGGCTCTATGCAAACTTACATATTCCCAGTTTTAGCCAAAAAGGGGCTTAGAGCATTTACCCTTTATGGAAACACATCTACTGCAAATAATCTAACATTTGCATAGGCAAGGATTCAGACTAAGCAAAAGCACATCCTCACAGTGTCATAATATCAGGCTTCTCTAAACAGTTGTCAGTTTATTTTCCCCGTGCTGTAAATGATGTTTCTGCAAAAGAGAGAAGATAAATGGCTTGTCTGCGTGTTTGGCAGGGTGACTCCACTGAAACTTCTTGGCACCACTGCTGCATGGAGATGTCACAGCCACCTCCATCAGTGCAGCACATGTGGTTTGAAAGGAGCAATGAACTAATTCCTCCTCAGGAGCCCTGTGCTTCCCTTGGACTGATGAGGAAAGTGACATTCTCAAAAGTAGAGAATGTCACTTGTTAATCCGGTCTCAGCAAAAGAATACACATCTGCATTGCTTTTTATTATCCACCCATCACTCCCTTCAAGATAGTGTGTTTGCTATAAATAATAAAATAAAAAAGGGAAAACAAGCCAAGTTTTGTGAATTCAACTACTCCCACACTACAGTCACACTATCTTTTGCTATGGAAGTGATCCCTTGCTGACAAGGAATGCTAAGAAATTGAAATAACCATGAATACAAATGCATTTTCTCTAGTCAGATACCTTATAATGCTGATTGCATCTCTGCTGTATTGGGATGGTCTAAATACCTATGTATTCAGGGCCTCCATTAAAAGTATTTCTGCTGTATTGCTGAATGAATCAGATCTATGCTTGCTCTGATTGGAGATAAACCCATTTTCCAACACATTGATATCCTAGCTGGTATTTCCCTGGATGACATCTGTACAGAGCTAACAGAAAGAGAATCACATCCTGCATAAAAATAATTGGTTTTTAGTGCATTTTCTGTAATGGCACCCCTGGGTTTGTTGTAAGTCTCAATATCAAGTCAAAAACGCAGAATAAATGAACAATACTGTGTATGGGAGAGCAGCTCTCAGTGTGACCATTTAATTCTGCTTTCATCTGAGTGCATTAAAAAACACTTCAGAACTGTGCCAGTGTTTGTGCCTACAAATATGTGCATTTATGGGGCACATGAGACTTCCATTAAATTAATTATGTGATCCCTTCTGGGCTGAGGAGTCCCTGAAGCTTATTCATATAATGCCAATGAATCACAGCTATGCAGCACAGGGATCTGCATAGTACAGGCCGACACAGACTCCTTGACTGGCTGCAGACATGGTCACACAGTTGCATCAACAGCACATCACACTGGTTCTGGGAACAGAAGCAAGTGCCCTTGCCTTACCACATGTTACAACAGGGCTTGAGATCCAGTGCTAGAGTGAGAGGTGGGCAGGTGGCGGTGCCTTCACCCTTCAGAAGGTGGTGCCAAAATTGTCACTGTAAATGTCTGCACGTTCATCTCTGACATGCACTGTGTCAGGAGGAATCAAGCAACAGGGGACAGATGAACTCACCAAATGGCTTCTCTGTAGAGTGTCCCTGTTAAATCAAAACCAAGGTCTTCCATGGTGAGGAGAAAATCCTTAAAGAAGACAACACAATGTCTAGCCACAGCCTCATGTGATTTCCTCACACATAAATACAGAAATCCATCCTCTGAATTGACTAACAACATACCCAACGTGAATTGATTTTATTTTAAAGGCTATCTAACTTTTTGCTTTGTATTGGTGAGTATTTAGTATAAATATTCCTATTACTAGATTCTTTGGAAACAAGAAACATGGGAAAATTGGGTTATTCCATTTGAATATGTTAGGTTTTATTTTCTATAGACAAAAGACTACTTAGTCAGCATTTTTGGAATGTTGACCTGTTATACTGAGAAACATAAAGGTCACCTAAAAGACATGGAAACCTTATCTTCCACTTTCTTAAAACAAAGAAAGACCAATAGCTACTGCAGCATGAATTGCTTGTCTCTTGTTCATTATCCAAGGAAGGTCTTTAACCATCGTGTTACTTAGTATTTCTGAGTTCATTTTCCCCCAGGTGCTCTCGACTGTGCTTGATATTAATTATTTCTGATAGTTAACATTTACTGCAAAGTATTCTAATAACCCTCCTAATCATAAGGGAAGTAACTACTACCTCAGGTAAACAAAAAAAACAAGGCTCCCACCATGAAAAAACAATGCAGTATGTGAAACACTGATTTCAGAGCGAGCTGGCTGCTCCGCAATAACACTACCCCTGGGAAGATTGCATGTGAGTACCTGAAAGAAGCCTCAGCCATCACCTCCCACACACACACAGGCTGTGATCTGACATGGGAAAACACAGCAAAGCAGACAGCTGCCCATCCTGTGTAACCCACTCCATGTGTAAACCTCAGGGTACTAAATGGATCACAAATCTGAATAGTAAAATTGATGTCAGGTCTAACTTCTGGGAGCATAGCTGAGAAACATCTCAGTGTCACGCTTTGCCTACCTATAACAAAGGTCCTCTCATATAAATAAATAAAAAATCAAGATATTGTACAACTCTTTGTTTTCTCTGTATCTTATTTACTCATTCTTTCAGAAAAACCCTTCCCAGCCCCCTTACATTCCTTTTGTTCATGTCAGTAAGGACTGCTTGCTCTTCAATCTCAAAGGTTGTTATTTTATAAACTGTGCGATTTTAAGACAATAGGACTTATGATTGTGACTGAAATGGGGAAAAGTGACCTACACTGTCAGCCACAGAGTTATAGGTAACTGTTGATTTCTTTTTTTGGAAAAATATCACTGAAAGTGTTTCTTCTAATACAGAGAGAAGGATTTGTCTTCAAAAGTAATGCTCTGCTAATACCGTAAAATAGAAGACTTTGTCTAAATGTAGGTATGTAAATGTCTTAAGAGCAGCAGCACCAGAAAGAAGTACAATTAAACTTCTTAACTGAAAACTTAATGATGTTAATCTGTTTCAAGCTATATTCAAACCATATATTGGTGAGTGGGGAGGTGAAGGGAAGGCTTGCTTTCTGGGGACTCCAAGAGCATCTGGTGCTCTCGCCTTTGCTCAGGAGCTCAGTGCTTGTTTTTGCAAAACACCTACCATGGCTTTGTAGGAGTGCACAGTACACAGGCTATTTATAGCATGGGCAGGTTTTAATCCCAGGTGTGAAATGGATAACTGATGAGTGAGTACACAGTAAGGTACTCACTCAGGTAAAGTCAGAGTTTATCCTGAATTAAACATCATGAACTGAGAACAGTGGAGTGAGATGTTCCTGAAAGAGACAACTCCTGTTTGTTTACTGCACTTTCCTGAATTGAGAAACACACTTCATTTTTGTTTTGCAGTATTTAAGTACATGTGCAATAAGTTACCTAAACTTAAGTAATTTTAACCTACTTGCATTCTTACATATTTCAAAAATTGTATTGTGAAAATTGCTTTATTCTAAAAAAATAATAAAAATAAATAAATAAATAAATAATAGAAGCAATAGGCTGGTTATAAAGAAATTATAAATTATTTTGAAATGGGTAGCCTATTAGTGGTAGCATGTAACCTCTTTTTAAATTCCTACAGTCCATGTGGTTTTATTCAACTGTGTACATTGTTCTATGAAAGGTACTGAAAATGCTTGATTTATGGCCCACAAAAATGTGAGAGGAGATTAACATAATAGGAGAATACAAAGCTCATACATTCTACTATTATTAGTCCTGCTTGCATTACTTGGATAAGAAATATGAACTAAAATTAGTATATACATTTTTCCACCATTTATAATACTTTGCATTCCATTCTAATATTTTTAACAAACCAAGTAAACTAAAGGAAAAAAAAAAAAAAAAGTCACAACATTTATTGGTTTCTGATGAACTGGTAGGAGATTATAAAAAAATAAGCTTTATTCCACAGGTATCTCCTTTGTCTCCATCCATCCTATTTATGGTGCTAGGCTCCATTCAGAGGCACCAAATACTACAGCTTCACTCTCAGCCATAGATCTGTGACTGAGGCCATTTTAGGCTCCTTGAGAGATCACTACCCTAAACCAAATGCAGCAAATCCAGCTCAGCGAGCCACACCTCCTACCCTGTTGATGGTGAGGGCACACGTGTGCAAGCATCATCTTGAACACTTCTGTGTGCAAAGCTGAAATCTGTAGGAAGGTTTTATGTGGAGAAGCAGTCTGTGACAAAAAAGTGACAACAATTCTCTTTACACAGCTCAGTGCCATGGAGCTCAAAAATCAAAGCCAGTGCATATTTCCTTATGTAAAAAATATTCTAGCACTGGTTATCATTTTTACCTGTCTTTTTCTTATCACTCACTTCAGGCAGCAAAGGTTTTCATATTTGAGTCCAACAAGGTCAGCCCCTGGCGTAATATGCCTTATGTTTGCTGTGAATCAAACCACATGCCGTTGTCTTTGGTCTTGATTTCTTTTCCACACCCAAGCATCATTTGGTGGTATGGTTTCTATTTTGCGTAAATAGCACATGACTGTAGCTCAGAAATCAAAGTAGCTTAAATTATTCTCAAATTATTTTAGGAGTTTTACTACAAAAGAGAGGTCAATAGTGACTCAGAACAACATTATTATTCCCAATGCCTTCTGGGCCAATACCTAGTATGCATTACATACTGACAATAACGAAGTCCTGAAGGTAAGAATTCATGACTCCCAGTTATTTTCTCTGCTCAACGATCTTAAAAATGGATATTCCGAAGAACAAACAATTCAACTCACTAATATTTGAAAGATACCGATTATCCAGCTGAAAGCAAACTTTTATTCTCCATGAAGCAGTAGTGCCATGACAGCTCCAAAACTGTTGTCAAATGCACAATTCTTCACAAGTGACTTAAATACTTGTAATTTCTGGTAGGATAAGTGAACTCCTGGCCAAATAATCTATAAGATGCCTTGGGGTTAGTGTATCTCACAGCATTCAGAAAAATGCCACCGATTTGAGCATGAGACATACATGCACACTGTTTGTTGTTTGTTTTTTTTTCATCTAACTTAGGGTTAATTTCAACAGTAAAGGATGTACCTTACAGAGGCTTTTGCAGCAATGTGGAAGTGAGGTCTAAGCAGCCTGGGAGATGTAAGACAGGAGATGTGCTCACATAATACCCAACCCTGAATTAATGAGCCATGTTAAGAGTCATATCTTGTTAACTCATAGAGCATTTTATATCTCTATAGGGAATACAGTCATGAATGTCCCATAATGCCCCAGCTGTACTACATTGCTAGTGCTGCTTAGGAGGAAAGGGCTGCAGGGCCAAGGCAGTGTCTGGAAAATGCATGAGGAAGATGAGGAAGAGGAGGAAGGAGCAGCTCTGAGCAAGGAAAGCACAGTGCTTCTGCTCACTTGAACAAAGGAAACCACACTGCTTTCAAATCCTGATGGCAGATCTGTTAAGTGTATTTGACACTACAAGGAGAGTTATTATAGGCAGATATATATATCACAGAATCACAGAATCACACAATTTCTAGGTTGGAAGAGACCTCAAGATCATCTAGTCCAACCTCTACCTAACGCTAACAATCCCCCACTAAACCATATCCCTAAGCTCTACATCTAAACACATTTTAAAGACTTCCAGAGATGGTGACTCCACCACTTCCCTGGGCAGCCTGTTCCAGTGTCCAACCCTTTCGGTAAAGAAGTTCTTCCTAAGATCTAACCTAAAACTCCCCTGGTGCAACTTTAGCCCATTCCCCCTCGTCCTGTCACCAGGCACGTGGAAGAACAGACCAACCCCCACCTCGCTACAGCCTCCTTTAAGGTACCTGTAGAGAGCAATAAGGTCGCCCCTCAGCCTCCTTTTCTCCAGGCTGAACAAGCCCAGCTCCCTCAGACGCTCCTCGCAGGACTTGTTCTCCAGGCCCCTCACCAGCTTCGTCGCCCTTCTCTGGACTCGCTCAAGCACCTCCATGTCCTTCTTGTAGCGAGGGGCCCAAAACTGAACACAGTACTCGAGGTGCGGCCTCACCAGAGCCGAGTACAGGGGCACAATCACCTCCCTAGCCCTGCTGGCCACACTGTTTCTTATGCAAGCCAGGATGCCGTTGGCCTTCTTGGCCACCTGAGCACACTGCTGGCTCATATTCAGCCGACTATCAACCATCACTCCCAGGTCCTTCTCTGCCTGGCAGCTCTCCAACCACTCCTCTCCCAGCCTGTAGCTCTGCTTGGGGTTATTGCACCCCAGGTGGAGGACCCGGCACTTGGCCTTGTTGAACTTCATACAGTTGACCTCAGCCCATTGGCCCAGCCTATCCAGATCCTCCTGCAGAGCTTTCCTACCCTCAAGCAGATCGACACACGCACCTAACTTGGTGTCATCTGCAAACTTACTGAGGGTGCACTTGGTGCCCTCATCCAGATCATTGATGAAGATATTAAAGAGGACTGGCCCCAGCACCGAGCCCTGGGTGATGCCACTAGTGACTGGCCTCCAACTGGACTTGACTCCATATATATATGTATATATATATATAATTTTTTTTCCTGGTAGTTTTCTAAAATGTAGAGCTAGATTTATATTTAAGGCAACTGGCAACATGTTATTAGAGTTGGCTTGTGTTCCACTTAACAAACATGCTGATATTAGGTCACTAGGTTGCAGCTGAGACACTGCAGTCCCACCCACAGCTCTTGCTTTTGTGCAAGTGTTCTATGCTAGTGATATATCATCACCCTTTACTTGGTTTATAGCACAAAAACTAGGGGAAATATGCTGTTAAAACAGCACTGAGTTGTCCCAGTTGATTAGAAAAGCCAGGCTCAGCTATCCCATCAATGTCCAGTTTTTCTACTTGATATAATGATTGTCATAAAATGTTGTCAGGGGAATTCGTGTCTGTCTTCTGTTTCCCATAAAGATACATGATAGTAGGTTAACTACCCCATTTATTTGAGCTAGTACAAGCAGAGATCTTCTGTGTATAGCTAATCTGGAAATGTATTTAAATTTGGGCTACTCATGTAAACCCAGATAAGTGCCAGTAAACTCTAAATTAAGCAGAATTTCAGTTTTACTCTGAAACAGAAAAAAGCAAGAATCCTTTCATCAATACTGTTTTAACTATAGTTTTGAAGTTTAAGGACTTGTCAAGTATTTTACTTGGGATGCTTCTAACCAATCTGAAACCTCAAAAACACTATTACAAGGGCAATAAAATGGGAATTTTTGTAGATTGTGTAGAATCCCCAGAGAATAAAAGGCTTGTGAAGGGTGTGTGTGTGCATGTGAAGCCTGATGAATTGAAATAAAATGTGCAATTGGAACTGAGGCAGTTGCAGAACATTTCTGAGCTGAATGGCAGTTCAAAGAACGCTTACTAAATGAAGTACAAAAACTTCAATATACCTCTATTTGAGGCTTGGCTGCACAAAGAAATATGTGCTAATAAACCGAATCATCAAAAATAAATTGTTTCTATGTTCATTTCTTTTGATTTAATTTCTGTAAACTCAGATGTATCACATCCATTTAAACTTGTGTTCTGATATTACACATGACAACATTATTTTGAGGAACTTTATTGTATTTGTAGAACTGGGCTACTTGTTCTCCTACAATGAAAATGTTTTTCTCCAATAAAAATGTTGTGTTTTTTTGTTTTGTTTTGTTCTGTTTTGTTTTTTCCCAGAACTGTAGTTATCTACTTGAAAGTTTGTAATTAGAGTACAATTTGTATACAAAAGAGTGTACATTGTTTCCGTATGTGCTCTCTGTCATGTTGTTTATCCTCTCCGGGCCCTGGTTTCAGACCATTATGGTACTGTGTGTTGTATCAGTGGCTTATGAGATGATGAAATATCTGGCCATGACTCTAACCTGGTATTTGTACTCAGTAACATCTTCGATTCTATACTTTGGAAACTGTATTTTGGAAACTATTAGCAATTGTATCTGTTGCCTTTTTTCATTAGGGAGTCAATCTGTGGAGGGGAAAGGGGAAGATAATTTTTCTTACTTGATCACTCTCCCTTTCTCCTTCACCACCCCTGTATCCTCCTTGATCACTCTCCCTTCCTCCTTCACCACCCTCTTATCCTCCGAGTTTATTACAATAGCTCTCCAAGATATTGAATATCCTTGGGATACTCAGATCAGCATAGTCTTGTTGTTCTGCCTCCTGAATGCGCTTCAGATTCTGCTTAAAGTTAAACAACTACTTAGGAAGCTCATCCGGAGATCTGCCCGGAGGCAGTATAGTTGTGGGTGGCGGGGAGTATGGGAGGATATGGGCAGGCATCTAGAGCAGTTGGCACCCCCAGTGTTTTGGAAATTCACCCCTGAACAACTGCAAAATCCTAAAAAAATGGCAGAATGCTTGAAAAAAAGGTGTCGCGATTCGGGAAGTTCCAAAGTAACACAAATCGTTGTAACATGCTGGGGCCTGGCTCATGCCTATCGAGCTGCCATGGATACTGCTATCAACTTAGTAACAGACCCTGCGGCCACTCCAAGTCCCGTGACAGATCCAACGGCCAATGTGACCCCTCCAGTTCCTGCAGCCGCTCCAGTCCCAGCTCCTGCAGCCGCTCCAGTTCCAGCTCCTGCAGCTGCTCCAGCTCCGGTTCCTGCAGCCACTCCAGCTCCGGTTCCTGCAGACGCTCCAGATCCAGCTCCTGCAGCCACACCAGTTCCAGCTCCTGCAGCTCCTCCAGCTCTGGTTCCTGCAGCCGCTCCAGCTCCTGTGGCTAGGTCAGAGAAACGAGCTGTAGCAGTGCAAGTTGACCCTGCAGAGGGTATTCCAACCTCTGTGGCAGACCCTGTAACAAGGTCAGAGAAACGAGCAGTAGCAGTACAAGCTGCCCCTGTAGAGAAGGTGAAAAAATGGTATAGAGATTCAGGTCATTTAGAACGCAGAGAGTCTTCTGCCAAATCTAGGTATAGAGACAACGGAGACGACGATGACGCTGGGCCATCAAGGGTTCAGGAGGAGGAAGATGAGGATGCTGAAAAATCAACAGTAACTACCCGAAGCCTAAACGAGCATGAGTTACGAGATGTGCGGAAAGATTTTGGTTGCTGTATAGGTGAGCAGCTTATCACCTGGCTGCTCCGATGCTGGGACACTGGAGCCAATTGTGTGGAATTAGACGGCAGGGAAGCCAAGCGACTGGGATCCCTTGCTAGAGACGCAGGCATTGACAAAGCAATTGCAGATGGAGCACAATCTCACAGCCTCTGGAGGCGTCTCCTCTCAGCTGTGAGGGAAAGGTATCCCTTCAAGGAAGAACTTTTATGTCTACCAGGCAAGTGGACCACTATGGAGAAGGGAATCCAGTACCTGAGAGAATTAGCCGTATGGGAAGTGATTTATGAGGATCCAGACCTCAGACAAACATCCAAAGATCCAGATGAAGTCAGGTGTACACGACCCATGTGGCGGAAGTTTGTACGGAGTGCACCATCATCATATGCCAGCTCATTGGCAATAATGGCCTGGAAAGAGGATGAGGAACCCACAGTGGATGAAGTGGCTAAACAACTCCGGCAGTACGAAGAAAGTCTCTCCTCTTCCTTACAGGCCTGCGTCTCAGCTGTGGAGAAACTTTCTGAAGAGTTCCACCAACTTGAAGAGAATCTATCTTCTTCCCCACCTGAACCAACCAGTGTCCAACGACCGAAAGAGAATACCTGGGAGAAACTTTCTGAAAAGGTTCACCAACTTGAAGAGAGATTATTCTCCTCCGCACCTGTACAAAGCAGTGTCTCAGCTATCAGGGGTAGGCGTTTATCCACACAAGGAAGACGATATGGTGGGTACTCACCCCGTGCCACCCTGTGGTTTTACTTACGAGACCATGGAGAGGACATGAGAAAATGGGATGGAAAATCTACCGCGACCCTAGAGGCACGGGTACGTGAGTTGCAAAAGAAAACAATCAGGAAAAAGGGGTTCTCTGAAAAGTTTGCTGCTCCAACTTCCAGCAGACAGTCCTTCAAACACAGAAACGAAGAAGATTCTGACCAGGATTAGGGGAGCCCTGCCTCCAGCCAGGGGGAGGAAAGGGACAATCGAGTTTATTGGACTGTGTGGATTCGATGGCCTGGCACGTCAGACGCACAGAAGTATAAGGCTTTAGTAGACACCGGTGCACAATGCACTATAATGCCATCAAGCTATAAAGGACCAGAGCCCATCTATATTTGTGGAGTGACAGGGGGATCTCAGCAGTTGACTGTATTGGAGCCTGAAGTGAGTCTGACTGGGAATGAGTGGGAAAAGCACCGTATTGTGACTGGCCTGGATGCTCCATGTATCCTTGGCATAGACTATCTCAGAAGAGGATATTGCAAGGACCCAAAAGGGTTCCGGTGGGCTTTTGGTATAGCTGCCTTAGAGACAGAGGGCATTAAACAATTATCTACCTTGCCTGGTCTCTCAGAGGACCCCTCTGTTGTGGGGTTGCTGAGGGTCAAAGAACAGCAAGTGCCAATCGCTACCACAACTGTGCACCGGCGGCAATATCGCACTAACCGAGACTCCCTGATTCCCATCCATAAGCTAATTCGTCAATTGGAGAGCCAAGGAGTGATCAGCAAGACTCATTCACCTTTCAATAGTCCCATATGGCCAGTGCGAAAGTCTAATGGCGAGTGGAGACTAACAGTGGACTATCGTGGCCTGAACAAAGTGACGCCACCACTGAGTGCTGCAGTGCCGGACATGCTGGAACTTCAGTACGAACTTGAATCGAAGGCAGCCAAGTGGTACGCCACAATTGATATCGCTAATGCATTTTTCTCCATCCTTCTAGCAGCAGAGTGCAGGCCACAATTTGCCTTCACTTGGAGGGGAGTCCAATATACTTGGAATCGACTGCCCCAGGGGTGGAAACACAGCCCTACCATTTGCCATGGACTGATCCAGTCTGCGCCGGAGCAGGGGGAAGCTCCTGAACACCTGCAGTACATCGATGACATTATTGTGTGGGGTGATACAGCAGAGGAAGTTTTCGAGAAAGGGAAGAAAATAGTCCAAATCCTTCTGAAAGCCGGTTTTGCCATAAAACAAAATAAAGTCAAAGGACCTGCACGAGAGATCCAGTTTTTAGGAATAAAATGGCAAGATGGACGTCGTCAAATCCCAATGGATGTGATCAACAAAATAACAGCTATGTCTCCACCAACTAACAAAAAAGAAACACAGACTTTCCTAGGTGTTGTGGGGTTTTGGAGAATGCACATCCCAAATTACAGTCTGATTGTAAACCCACTCTACCAAGTAACCCGTAAGAAGAATGAGTTTGAATGGGGCCCTGAACAACGACAAGCCTTTGAACAAATCAAGCAGGAAATAGTCCATGCAGTAGCCCTTGGGCCAGTTCGGACAGGACCAGATGTAAAGAATGTGCTCTACACTGCAGCCGGGGAGAACGGCCCCACCCGGAGCCTCTGGCAGAAAGAACCTGGGGAAACTCGAGGTCGGCCCCTGGGGTTTTGGAGCCAGGGATACAGAGGGTCTGAGGCCCGCTATACTCCAACTGAAAAGGAGATATTGGCAGCATATGAAGGAGTTCGATCTGCTTCGGAGGTGGTCGGTACTGAAGCGCAGCTCCTCCTAGCACCCCGATTGCCGGTACTAGGCTGGATGTTCAAGGGAAGGGTCTCTTCTACACATCATGCAACTGATGCTACATGGAGCAAGTGGGTTGCACTGATTACTCAGCGGGCTCGAATAGGAAACCCCAGTCTCCCAGGAATATTGGAAGTGATTATGGACTGGCCAGAAGGCAAATACTTTGGGATATCATCAGAGGAGGAGGTGGGTCGTGCTGAAGAAGCCCCACTGTACAACCAGTTACCAGAGAATGAGAAGAAATATGCCCTGTTCACTGATGAGTCCTGTCGTATTGTGGGGAAGCATCGGAGATGGAAGGCTGCTGTATGGAGTCCTACACGACGAGTTGCAGAAGCTGCTGAGGGAGAAGGTGAATCGAGTCAGTTTGCAGAAGTGAAAGCCATTCAGCTGGCTTTAGACATTGCTGAATGAGAAAAATGGCCAGTTCTCTATCTCTACACCGATTCATGGATGGTAGCAAATGCCCTGTGGGGATGGTTACAGCAATGGAAGCAAAACAACTGGCAGCGTAGGGGCAAACCCATCTGGGCTGCTGCATTGTGGCAAGATATTGCTGCTCGGGTAGAGAACCTGGCTGTGAAAGTACGCCACGTAGATGCTCATGTGCCCAAGAATCGGGCTACTGAAGAACATCAAAACAACCAGCAGGTGGATCAGGCTGCTAAGATTGAAGTAGCTCAGGTGGACCTGGATTGGCAGCATAAAGGTGAATTATTTATAGCCCGATGGGTCCATGACACCTCAGGCCATCAAGGTAGAGATGCAACATACAGATGGGCTCGTGATCGAGGGGTGGACCTGACCATGGACGCTATAGCACAGGTTATTCATGACTGTGAAACATGTGCTGCAATCAAGCAAGCCAAACTGTCAAAGCCTCTTTGGTATGGAGGACGATGGCTGAAATATAAATATGGAGAGGCCTGGCAGATTGATTACATCACACTCCCTCAAACTCGCAATGGCAAGTGCCACGTACCTACAATGGTGGAAGCAACCACCGGATGGCTGGAAACATATCCTGTGCCTCATGCCACCGCCCGGAACACTATCCTGGGCCTTGAAAAGCAAGTCCTATGGCGACATGGTACCCCAGAAAGAATAGAGTCAGAAAATGGAACTCATTTCCGAAACAACCTTATAGACACTTGGGCCAAAGAACATGGTATTGAGTGGGTGTATCACATCCCCTATCATGCACCAGCCTCCGGGAAAGTTGAACGATACAACGGACTGTTAAAGACTACATTGAAAGCAATGGGCGCTGGGACATTCAAAAATTGGGATACGCATTTGGCAAAGGCCACCTGGTTAGTCAATACTAGGGGATCTGCCAACCGAGCTGGACCTGCCCAATCAAACCTGTTACGTACTGTAGATGGGGATAAAGTTCCTGTAGTGCATGTAAAAAATATGCTGGGTAAAACAGTCTGGGCTACTCCTGCCTCAGGAAAAGGCAAACCCATTCGTGGAATTGTCTTCACTCAGGGACCTGGATACACTTGGTGGGTGATGCAAAAGAACGGAGAGGTCCGGTGTGTTTACCTTAAGGAGATTTAATACTGGGTGAGAATAGCCCATGAACTGAATTGTACCATGTTAATTACTATATAATACTATATGTTATCACTACCATGACTACTATAGGTAACTAATTAGAATGTATGGAAAAGAGTGTAACCTGAGCATAACATAAATGGTATGGAATAAGGGGTGGATTGAAAAAAAGGAAAAAAGGGGTTAACCCGGCCAGCAGCTAAACACCACGCAGCCGTTCGCTCACCCTCCCCCCTCCCTCTCTGGGACGGGGGAGAGAAATGGAAAGTGAAGCCCGTGAGTTGAGATAAAGACAGTTTAATAAGACAGGAAAATAATAATAACAAAAGTAATAATAACAATAATAATAATAATAGAATGATGATAATAGTACTACTACTACTAATATGTACAAACAAGTGATGCACAATGCAATTGCTCACCACCCGCTAACCGATGCCCAGCTTAACCCCGAGCAGTCCGGCGCCCTCCCCCCGGCTAGCCACCCCTATATATTGTTTAGCCTGACGTCAGATGGTATGGAATACCCCTTTGGCTAGTTTGGGTCACCTGTCCTGGGTCTGTCCCCTCCCAGCTCTTACTGCACCCCCAGCCTGCCTGTTGGCAGGACAGAGCAAAAGTCTGACGTGTCCTTGGCTTGGTATAAGCACTGCTCTGCAACAATTAAAACATCGGGGTGTTATCAGCACTCTTCTCATCCTAAGCCAAAACACAGCATTCCACCAGCTACCAGGAAGAAAATTAATTCTGTTCTAACTGAAACCAGGACAGTATTAAAGCTGCAGGGGGATGTTTTGAAAGGATACTGAGGAATCTAAATGCATAATGCCATTAGCTAGCAGCTGAAATATTGAAGAACATTGCTGAATTACCTTAAAAGATACCAAATTTTACTGGCTGAACTTACTTACAGTTTGGTAACTGGAAGAGGATACAACCAAAGCAAGCCCTGTTTAACTAGATTGCTTACAAAAGAGAGAAGAAAAGGTGAGCAACACAGACTAGAAGATATTTTATATGTCATCTGTCATCTGTTCTGGAGGAAGGTGTGACTGCTGTCATTCATCTGAGACTGGAAAGAAGGCACCTCCAACTTATTATATTCTTGCATTGCACCATGCAGTCAGCAAATTGGGTGAGAGCTGTCACAAAAGTACAGGCTCTGTTTTGAACCCCCTGGACCTAGCTGTCTGCACTGGATGCAACACACATTGGGGAAAAAAATGGAGGAATCAGAAAATGGCAAAGGCATATCAGCTTTGTCGTTCTGCCTGCTTCAGCTCACTAAATCCAAATTACCTGGGCTTTATTAAAGCAATAAGTTTTTGTTGTTCAAGGCCAATTATAAGCATCTTTTTGTTAGAACTTCATAACACATTAACCAAGAAGTAGCTATTGCAGATGCTTGTTAAAACTAAAAACAAAACCAGCAAGATTTAACAATGTTTTTACCAAAAAGGAAAAACCTGGGTTCACTTCATCTTTCATATAAATGAATGGAAATTGGTACGTACTATCTTCAGATGAAAGATTCTGTTTCAGATTAGAAATCTATACGCCTGGGCTTTTCCTGGCTATATATTTTAATCTAATAGGAGATATTATCTTTCTTCACAAAGCCTGCCTTTACATTCTCACACCATCAATGTATACAACAATGTTCTCACTAGTAATTCTACCCAGAGCATCCTTTGGAATGAGAAGCAAGTTTCTGAAAATGAGACAGTTCCTGGAGCCAGTGGCAATATAGCCTTTGTTCAACAATATTGTTTTTTAATTTCAATCGGTATTATTTCTATGATAATAGATAACAAGTATCAGCAGTTCCAGCATGTTTTATGGACACTGATCAGATGATACTTTTGCCTGCCTGAGCATAACAAACTTCCACAAGCAAGGACATAATTTAAATTTTAGAAAGCCCACACAGACCTAATGAGCTAATTCCCTGCCCAGGTCTGAATTGCACTCATGACACAAGACAAAAAACTTTTTTCTCACTTCCATGCTATGTGGTAAAGAGCACATACAAGGTCTCATTCTGACTGCTTCTTTTTGGAAGGGTAGAGACTTCTACACAATGGTAGAATTTTCCCCTAGTTAGCAATACCAAGAAACATCATAGCAAACCCTAAAGACAGTGTTTTTAAGGCAAAAATCATGCTCATCTAACCCCATCAGTGAGATCCAAGCACTCCCGTGTCTGAGACTGTAGATTAGGAAAATAAACTACAGGCATATACATAAATGGCCCATTGTGGCAGCACAATATTAGACTCTGCTGCACTGGAACAAAGTGCCTTCATTACATTTCTATGATAAATATCCCCCTTACACTGCTGCAATTATCAACGGGCTTGATTAAGGGATTGATTTGAATGCAAACAGCATAATTGACCCAGGAGGAAAGATGAATGGATATGGCCAACACAGCCTTTAAATAAGTGTGTTACAAATACGTGGTAGCATGGGGAAATGTCACCAGTCATGATTTATTATTTTGCCATTCTTCTTCAAATGAAAAATGAGATTTGCTTTTGTTGCATACAGCATACATGTATATACTATTTTCCAGCATATTATGCCATTTCAGATAGTTTTCAAAACTTTTAAATATGCCATCTTTTTAGTGCATCCATAAAGTCATTATATATATTTGTAGGGGCATTAAAAAAAAAAAAAAAGAAAAAAAAAAAGTATTGAACATTTATCCAGAAGCCCTTTTATAAACAACAATAAACAAGAAGTATAAGATTATTAGAATAATACTTCAGCTTGTTGTCACTTACTACTGAGGGGATAAAAATGAAACAAAGAGCTAGAGCTCTCTGAACTACTGAAAGCTGATTTCTGCAGCATTCAGGGGGTATTAAACTTTCTACACAAAGTATCTATCAAATGCCTAGGACATCTATCCTCTATCTATTACTGTTTCATTCCCATGTGGACTAACATTAATAGTGGTTAGCATTTCCTCTGTGCTTTTCATCTTCAAATTGCCCTATGCATATCATCTAACATATTGTCTGTTGCCTCACTTTGTGAGGCAGTTGAGGATTTTTGTTGTTGTTGTTGTTTTTTAATAGCCACATCTAAAGATGCAGAAAAGCAAATGTGAGTCAAAGACTTCAAAAATTAAGTTCAATGTGTCAAAGCAGTTTTAGACTTGGATCTAGCTGGATCCAACTGATGGGTGAAGTGGACAAGACCTTATCCTCCAGAGCTCTGCTCATCAGCACCTCTTTCTGTCTTCACACCGAGGGCACTGAGCATCAGTGGGTCACTCAGGCTGGGCAATCCACTGAAGCCAGGTCCAGCCAAACACCAGATATTTTATTGTGGCCTTCCTGCCACAGATTTTAAATTGGTCCTGGTAAAGATAGATGAGGCTCATTGCCCTTCAGTGTATCCTGGCTCTTGAGACTGGTTTGTTCTGAGGTCTGCTTTTCAATTTAAGCTCACTTTATTTCCCTGCTTCAACATACCTGACAGGGCTGTGTTTTAGGAGAACAATGAAAGTCTGTTTTGAAATTGTATCAGAAATTAAGTTGCTCATCTGGATGCCTGCTTCTTTTATGGGCAAGGGGAGGGATGGACACAGGAGAGAGGAAAACTGCACCTGTTGTGAAAAGGATGGGACATTCACTTTACCATTACAATACAATCAGCAAATCTGATCTTTGTGCCCTTCCATATGCCAACAATATGTTAGCTTGGTAACTGCAGGTGGAGAAAAGAAAGATGGCACTGTTTAGAATTAAAGATGGACAACAGATGTGGTCCAAACAGGGTGAGGTGTTGCACACAGGGTACATGGCACGCAGAATGTAAAGAATTTTGAAATTAACAGAATAAAAATTGCACCAGGAAGTACACAGTCAGTTGAGTTAATAAACAAAATCAAATGTAGCAACCATTGGTTTTGTTTGTGAGTATTTATTCCAAAGGCTAGTCCGTAACCTACTTTCCTAAGTAAACTAAATGATGAATTTGGCTAATGTATAGAAGAATAACTATGCTGATGTAATTACTGAAATGAAAACATCTATCTTACACCTTAAAATTGCTGATGATGGATGAATGACACTCTCTGAATGGTAAGGAGCTTAATAGCATTGCTTTCATCTGTCCTGAAGCATTAGGGAAGCCTGCTCACTTCCCAGTACACATATCTACTCTTCAAGATAATGTTCCAGAGATTTGTATTGTTGCCAACTCAAACTCAAATAATGCCTAAAAACACAAAGAAAACTAATTCTTTTTCACAAAAGGGGGCACATTAACATTAGCTAGTGGACCAATTGACATGACAAATACACATTTTTCTTTCTTTACAACATTGCTGCTTGGTTTGTGATGACACCATTTCCACTTCTACTGCTGGCAGTCACTCAAATCTTAGATCCACTTAATCAATTTCTTTTACATGCTGAAAAATAAATCTCTAAAACTCCCTTCAGTCTACATCAGTCCAAACAAGAAAAATATTTTAATAATAATAATAATAATAAATCATTACAAATCATTTGACAGAGAAAGCGAAAAGCCCCCCAAACTGAGACCCTAGACTGGCCACAACTTTTTCTGTTGCCTCAGCTCTGCACATTTATTAAAAATGTGATAGTTATAAACTAAATGCATCTTCAGTCGACTTAAATGTAATTCAGACAGACAGCAAACCATGCTGTCTGGGACCTTATAAATATGTGTGAAGTTGAGCACTTGCAGTAACTTTGCATGAACACCTGCCATTAGCCTGCCAGTAAGAGACACACAGAAGCTCCATCGGCAAAAACAAAATGCACAGATGAAATCTGAATATGACTGTTAGTTCAGAATGGAACATACTCTCTGTCTAGACTCGATGGATGTATTGATTGGAAATTTAGCATTTCACATTCTGAAAGACCTTCATCCATTTTTGACCCTTGAGCACCACTACTGAGACCACAGCATTTTAAAGCCATATTAAGCTTTGCATACTGAACATTTTAGAAAGAAAAGAGCTCTAAACTCAAAATGTGGATATAGGCTTGAGCTGTATTTTGTTTCAAACGACACTTAATCTGTGTCTTGTTTTTTCATACTGGTGCATCTACAATGACAATAAAGAAAGAGTGGTTTATGCAGTACCACAAAATGCATACAAAGTGGTTACAGTTATTGGATATACTTAGTTTATGGAGCTAAAATTTGAATTAAATAAAGTTAAATTTCTTTAAATACATCTGTATAAAATATATATTCAAAGTCATAGATTCTTACTATTGGGTATTGTCAAATTTAGTTATTATTAACCAATAATTTAGGTAGTTTGAAAGGTTCAAGCTGTTTGTGGTGATTCCAACCAAAACGAAAATCACATAGCTAATAACAAACATGACTTAAAGCAACGTCAGTTCCATAGTAACATAAAGGACAAAAGAAGCCTTCTTATGCTATGAAGTGTTTACTTTCAGAACATGCTAGTAAAACTTCATTTAAAAAACAAGTGATAGTCATAGGAGTAATATAATTCTTCAGTTGAATAAGAAGCACAGCTCTCCAGACACATTTATTATATATATATAAAATACAAATAGAAGTTATTTTGAAAGAATATCTCCTCACATTTCATTAAAAAATTGAGTTACAGGAATGCAATATCTGATACCAAGAATCCCAAAGCATCCAGAGACTGAAGTAATCATGATACATCTGGAATATCTGAATTTCTGTCAAAATTTGCAAAGGAGGTAAAGAGTGAGGTGAGTAGGCTACACAGCAAAACAAATTTATTGTATAACAAAATATACTATCCTTTCATAGAACTATCTGTAGAGTTTCACCATCTTTAATGGCAAATCTTCTTTACAATGGAAACTCAGAAACACTTTCATCCAGAAAAAGAACTGAAAAATATTTATTTAGTGAAATTTCATAAAAGTAAGCATCTGATTAAAGAACTTCTCCCAAAGATTAAGGTAGAAACAACCCAGGATGGTCAGACCAAAGTTGCTACAAAGCATGATGTGAGACTCCAGAAACCATGAAATGTAGTTTCGTCCCACCTGGTGCTCTTGGCCCTTTTCAAGGCAAGACGCATACTTCAGAAAAATAAAAATTTCATAGCACTTTCACTTATTCTCTACCAACTCACTGCACTGCTGCTTTCCAGAATTTGTTGACACATGCCAAATCCGAAGCCCTATTTCTGAATGAATGCTCAGAGTTGACCTCTCAGATTTACAAAATCCAAAGTGAGGCTGAGGTTTTAGAACCATATTTAATTTACAAGAAATTTCTTACAAGGACAATTGGAATAATATGCTATAACTGTGCATAACTAACAAATAAAATAAAAAAAAAAAATAAAGCAGTGTATCTGCTGTGATATATGGAGTAATAATTCATGCCAAGAAGATAGTTACTGTTAATAAAGAAGGGGGAGAAGTGGGAGTGTGGCCATGGGGGTCAACAAGCCCCATGGTTGATGATAACATCAGACTCTTAATGATGAGGCCATCAGGAATGTGAAGAGTTTAAAGGGAACAAAGAAGGGTGATTCAGGAGACTCCATGCCGTCTGGGGTTGCTTGTTCTCCAGCCATTAAGGCATGGAAGTTGCTGGGTGTTTGCTGTTGTTATATTCAAAGTTGTTTGACCAATGAAAAGTTGTTTGAAAAGGACTGCTGTGGGGCGAGGGGTATAAGAGGGGAGCCTGTCCTCAAGAAAAAGAGGCCACACGATATAATGAAGTTATGTCATCAATAAAGTAGAAAAAAAGAATGAACAGGCTAGCAGAACAGGGACAAGGACAGGAACAGGCATTTCGATTGCCTCATGAAGGTAGGTTTGGCCAAACTCAGCAAACTGCTCAAAGAAGCTTGTACTGAAAGTCGCTGGAAATAGGCGCACGGGAGCTGGGAAGGAGTTCAAGCTGAGAGAAACGGAGCCGCGCACACAACTGCCCCTTGCTGGTAAGCAGCTGTGCATTATGGGGAATCATACGTCCTTGGAAACTAAGACTGTCCTGGTAACCTTGCAGCTTATTCTCCTTCTTAACAATCAGACAGTTTATTGTTTGTTACCTTTTCTGATTGTACATATGTATAGGCGTATTCAGGTTTAGTATGAAAAAGAAATGTTATGTAAAACATTGTTTTGTATATTTAGAAAGTTCGATGTTTGTGTGTGCGTGTTGGTAGAGCATAGACTCCCCGCGCACCCAGAGTTGTTTACTTGCCTTTTATAAATATTACTAAGTTCAGATTGAGTTGAGACTTCATTTATAACATTGTGTTGCCATGTCCTATGATCATCTCTAACAACTACGTTGATTAGAAGTGTGTCAATTTTTTCTGTTGTATAATATAAATATTAATGGAAGTAGGAGTTGAAACCCATAACTTTCCCTTACCACAGTCTGTTTCCTAAAGCTCTGGCTTTAGGGATTCATAAATTCTTGCTGTTCTAATAAATACTCACATATTTTATGTAACCTTCGGTATACTTATTGAAATCAGAGAGAGACAACCCTTTTTACCTAATCTACTTATTGCTGACAGGGTTCCCAAGCTCAGAAGGTATTAGTGCAATATAGTTGTGAGAAACACTCCGTAGCCAATAACTTAGGCTCAGGCGAGGATCTCAGTGAAGTAGTAATTTATTCGCGATTGCAATGGCGGGCGCCCCACAAGCAGGAGAGAGCGCATCTACTAGTTCCAAAACACAGTTTATATACCTTTTGATGGCAGGACCCTCCCCTGTTTCCCCACTGAGTGGGTAATCCAGATTCACAATCTATCTGATGCTTCACAAACAATGCATGGCCTTCAGTCGCCGGCCTGTTAAATTTCAAATTTCTTTTGACATTTTTACTGCTTGAAGTGGTAATGTTTCTTCACTTATCTGACTTGACTTGACACCGTGATTTTCACCTAATTGTCCTAAGGAGTCTGATTGTCTGCATTTTACAAGGTCGCCTGCTAAACTTTCTTATCACTGTAAGCATATCTCAGTACCACATTCCCTCCTTCTAAACAATGTAACTCTGCAAAAACAACATTTCTATTCCCACAATTCCCCCCTTTTCTTTTTTTTTTTTTTTATAAACTGTTGATTTTTGCAGAAACTCTTTTTATTTTTATTTATTTATTTAAGTGTAATTTGGTAAATATCTTCCTCTTCTTCACTTTCTTTGCTCTCCATTTCCTCTAATATCATTTTATCTGAGTAGGGTGGTGGATCTATGGTCATTTGTTTCAATAATGTGGTTTCAATTAACCGCTGGACAAGTCCCCTTACACAGGGGATAACGCAACAGCCAATAGCTGTCAAAACTCCTGCTACTATAATCAAGGATGTAAATATGGACATTACCATCCCTTTCCATTTACCAAACCAAGATTTCAACCATCCTGTGATGGAAGTGTCTGCTCCCAAATTTTCTGCTAATTCATTGGCAAGGGTGGTAAGCCCTTGCAATGCTCTTGTTACTGTGCCATCCGGGGCAGTATTGTTACGGATAAAAGTACAATGGTTGCCCAGCATCACGCATACACCACCCTTCTCCACAAGCATCATATCTAATGCTATCCTGTTTTCCCAAGCCATTTTGCTGATGGCATCTAGTTGTTCAGCGATTCCTCTCATCGCATCCTTGGTATAATTGATGAATCTCTGCTGATTATAATAGAAATAATTAATCCAATCCACATTTTTATTGATTGTTACCCACCAGAACAGTAACTCAAACCCTGCAGCAATTTAATTTCTGGCTTTATATTCATCCCGAACTCCTCTAGGTACCCCAACAGAATCTATGTATACTCTATCATCAAATGATATTCCTAAGCCTCCTTTACTTCTTCTGGGTATTTGTGATGTTTCTCTTTCAAATGCCAGGGTGAAGGGTATAGCTGATTGAACAAGTGCACAAGTGCCTTCCCAATTAGATGGTAGGGTGGACCGTAAGATCTTCCCTCCACTGTACCACCAGAGATCTGCCCTGGGGATCTCTAGTCTTGAGCAGTTTCCCATCAAGTCCTTGGTAGCACAAGGCAAATTCTCCCAGATGCCAGGTAGCACTCACACCCTGCCGTGAGAGGCAAGCTGTATGGTTACCTACAGCTGTAGAGAATGCAGGGGGAACTGTGATATTGTTATCATGCAAGAAACAGCAAAGAGAGACTTACAGGCCTCATTTCCCCAGGCAGTCTTTTCTTGGTACAATGCAATCATACATCGCATCCCTTGGGAGTCTTTGGTCCACCCCCATGGGAAGGGCACTATCTGGGCAATCGGTCATCCCGAGGCACAAGCATAGCAGTAGCTACGATTGAGACTCTGGACAGTATATTTGACCCATTCTATCCAGGCATTCACGTCCCCATACCCTGTTTGAATCTCAAATGTTTGAACTGCCACATTTCAGAGGGCCTCCTGTTTACTCTCCTGTTTTCTCCTTGAGTTTCTCCCTTTCTCTGATGGCAATAGAGGATTGTTTCCATACAGCTATTCTCAATCTGGCTGTTGTGTCTCTCCCAGTTATTTGTTCTTTCTGCTCAATTGTCATTGGGCATTTAAATCTCCACAAGCTAACACCTCACAAGCATCAAACGTGACGGCTTGTGGTACATAACCCTCTGTCACAGTCACCCATATTTTGATGGGGTATCCCGTTTTTGCTATTATCTGGTCATGCCTTTTCCAAGTTACCAATTGACCAAGGCCTTCTCTGAGGCCTAGAATCACTAAAAACAAAATTAGTAATCAATTTTTCCCTGTCATTATTTTTAAACCTTAGGTTTCCAAATAATTATCGATACAAAAATAAGATGTACACTACTACTATAACAACCCCCCCCCTTGGGAGCACTGCAGTTCGCTATAGGTCTGTCCTTTCTCTCAATCACAAGTCACACTCGTTAGTTACCTGTGAAAATAAAAGGTTTACAATTGTAAGCTCTTATCCTGCTCAGAGTCCACTACGAGATTTTTCTCTTCAATTTCAACTTCCAACAAGTCTTTTGTAGGAACAGCTTCCCAGGTACTAGCGTCGACAGATGCCTTCACTCGAGTATAGTGAGTCCAACCTTTTTCCGCAGTTCTTACGGCTGTTTCAGTGGTCAGTAATTGTCCTTCCCATTCAGGCCGGAGTTGACTCTTTCCAGGTCCGAATCAGGACCCAGTTTCCTGGATGATGGTGGTGAATGGGGAATTCCAAAGGTGGGGTTTGAGCCAACAACCCACAGGTCCTGAGAGATGACAAAGAAGAAGACAACCCCAGAATACAGTTCTTAAGGAAACTCTCTTATTTTGAATTGTGGTATCTCATCCCTTCTGCCCAGATAGGGCAATCTGAACAGCATCTCATATGGTGAAATTCCTATATCCTTTCTTGGTGCTGTTTAAACCTGTAGGAGTAAGCATTTTACCAAAGGAAGTTGGGTTTCTAACACTAGTTTAGTTAATTGCTTCTTTAATGTCTGATTCATTCGCTCCACCTTCCCAGAAGAGGAGGGGTGCCAGGGGCTGTGAAAATCCCACTCAATCTCTAAGGCCTGCTTTAACCCTTGCAGTAAAGCTTACACCCATCTAGTCACGTGGTCAATTAGGACAAACAAGTAACTCAGTAAAGTTTACCTGTATACTTTGGAAAGGTCAAACCCCTGGCTCCCGTCCCCCTCTAGATGGGTTACAGAACACCTTTTTATTTACCTTTTGACATATGGTACATCCTCTACATATGTGCTTCCCTAAAGTGTATATTCCTACACAGACATACTTAGCACAACATCACACATTGCTTGCACCTCCTAATGACTCTTCTGATGTAAAACAGTTAATATTTGCCTTATTATCACTTTATTCAGCATTTCTCTCCCATCAGGGAGTATCGATTTTCCTTCAGACTTCATGGCTCCTGATTCCTTAAAAAAATCTTTCTTTTAAAACTTTTTAGTTCTTTCTTAATTTTCAACAATTCCCTGAATCCTCTCTGCATTTATTCTGTTTTCCTTCAGACATTAGATGCCTTAAATACCTGACTTCTCTTTCTCCATATTGTAATTTATTTATTTATTTATTTATTAATACTCCCAAGCCCTGCTTTCCCAGAAAGTTGAATAGCTTGTTAGTAGCTTTCTTCACAACTCTTTTCTCCTGTCCTGACAATAGAAAACGATCCACATATTTGTTAACATTAATACCTCCTTGGGAGGTTGTAATTGCTCCAAAATCTTTTGTTATTTAAACTGACCCAAATAGATAGGTGGCCCTGTAAACCCCTGAGGTAAAATTGTCCACCTATATTGTTGCTTCCGCCCCCATTTAAGGGTCTTTCCAGTCAGAGGTGAATATACATGTATGTTTGCTCTCAGGGCCAGAGAGCACTCCATTAATAACACTGTTATTCCAGTCTAACAATTTACTATTTGAATGCCCAATTTAATCATCAAATCCCTTCCCAACAAATTAGTCCTTGCCTTGGGTACATACAATAATTACCCAGTGATCATTTTATCCCCTAGTCTCAGCTTGGTATCCCCCCCAAAGTGGCACTGTTATCCCAGCCCCACTTTTTAGGGTTTCATTAGTTAATTTAATCCCTGATACTTTACAGGTCAGTAATGACCTAGCTGTTCCCCAGTGTATTGGGTTTGATGGCAAGGTTCGGGGGCTGTGAGTAGGGGGGTGGGAAACTGCAGTGGCAGCCCCCGTGAGAAAAAAAACCCGGAAGCCTCCCCGTGGCAGATAAGGGACAATTTCATCTGGCCCTAAGGGGCCCACTGCTGCCCAGAGCCAAGCCATGAGCAATACAGTCCGTGCCTCTGTGAGAGCACATCCACGAAAACAAACAAACAAAGAAACAAACAAAAACCTGCTTCTCAACAGCAGTTGAGAGAGCGAGAAACCCCCCCGCAGACACCAAAGTCAGTGCAGAAGGAGGGGGAGGAGGCGCTCCAGGCGCTGGAGCCGAAACCCCCCTGCGGCCGCTGGAGAGGCCCCTGGTGGAGCAGGCTGTTCCCCCCTCCCGGATGCTTGGGAAACTGAACAAACACCACAGCAAATATGCAAATATACCAAAACTTCTAGACTGTTACTTAGATAACGCCTACATCACCTTTCCCTGCTCATTCAATTTCAAACAGCTCTGTTAAATATTACATGCCACACCTTTAACACCTTCGGCAAGACTTTTAACACTTCCTTTATCTTTCTTCAGCCCGCACTTTTCTAATACCAGCACCAAAGGCTCAGTCAGAGTCCAACTTAATTCCATACCTTTTCCCTCCAAGATACTGAAACAACATATCAATATAGCATATTTCATCCCATTTTCCTTCTTTCCTCCTTCTTCCACTCCAGATATTCCTATTCGAAGTGGCCAGCCTGGCCACACTTAAAACATCTTATCAAAGCCTGTCTCTGCTAGGACTCGGGCCACAATACAGGCAGCCCTCTTTGCCTGCCATTCCTTCATCTCTCTTCCTCTCCTTTCCATCCTGGCCCTGACTCCCCCTGAAGATTTTCTTCATCTTTCTCCAACCCTCTGCCTCACTACCCGCTGCACTGTCAATACCATTAGTTTCGATCTTTTTTTTTTTTTTTTTTTTTTTTCCCTTCTTATCTCCCCTCCAGACACACCCCTCCAGGGCCTCCCGCAGGAGGGTCCCCCAGTGACTGTTCACTACATTCCCCCCACCTTCTGAAGCATTTTCTGCGTATTTTGCCAGGCTTTAATCACACAATGAACTTTCAAGAGCCCTTGGGATACTGGGTCCTCAGGTCTCATCCCCAAGTACTTTCTCATTCTGACACTAAGTCTCTCATATAATTTCTGTGTTGCACACTATTATTATTCCAGCCAGGATTGGCAAGTGGGTATTTCTGCCCTGCCGGTATTACCCCTGGTCCTGGAGGATGAGCTCTTTCCCATTCTTGTATAGCAGCTCTCCTCCTGATCATTCCCATTTCTTTCCCTGTAAACAACATACTTATAGACATAATTCCCTCCCCCAAGAGTATAAATCAGGTCGTAGGAACTGGTCTAATTGTTCAGCTAGGCTGTTGGGGTCCTTGAATAAAGACTTCCTCTCCTTCTTAAAAAGTCCTAACCTCTCTGCTGGTAAGGAGGAGGGGGTAGTTCACCTAAGAGGATACATAGTTAGTGTTAGTACTGTTAGTATCAGGGAAGGCAAAATTCTCAACATATCTTCTACCTTGTTCTAATTCTTGCCAGAGCCTAGAGTACAATCCTTCTTTAGGGACAGTGTTAATTACAGTCCCTGTCTCCCTTCCTGGAGTGACTGCTGCTGCCACCAGTTCAATATTAAGATTATAGGGAGCATAACTTGGCTCCTTCTCTGAAAAAGGAATCTTATTGTTTACACATAAATTTAAAGCCTGAATTTTCATCAGACCCGTATTTTGGCCAAAATACTGCTGTTTCCTTAATTGGTTCTTTTGTCCAGACTGATACACAATATTTAACCCTTTTTTTTTTTTTATTAATTATTTTTCTTTTACAATCCCTCTAATTTTGGGATTATGTTTCCAATTTCTTATCATTCTTCAGGAAGAACTATTAGTAGGCACTCCCCCAGGGATATCTCCCTGTCCCCTGGAACTCATATTTTCCCATTTTTCCTAACCCTCGCCAGTATGTGCTACAGAATTTTCCCTTCTGCAGTGTACCACACACCAACGTACTGAAAGATGGGGGTGTACCGCCAAGCACTTCCCCGTGCCAGCGTTACCGCACACCTGAGTTTACCAGATTCCCTGGTGTACTTCCAAGCACTTCCCCGTGCAAGGATTACTGTACACCAGATTCCCCTGGTGTAGTGCCAGCACTTCCCCGTGCAAGGGCTTACCATACACCAGATCACCCGACCCCCAAGGCAATACTCAATATTTCTTACCTTGGTCTGTGCACAGAGTTACCGGATCGATTCTTAAAAACCCGGAGTGCCTACCTTCTTCCTTTCCCCACTACTTCACGGATCCTGCCTCTTTAACCAGTCTCGGGCCCTCTGTCAGCTTTCCGCAGAACCGCCACCGTCGATGCACAGGACCGCTGAACTCAGCGGGGCATGCCTTCCTGCTGCTGCGGCGGTGGGGCTCCCCAGTAGGTGACTGGATCCCGGACGAGCCCCCAAATTGTGAGAAACACTCCGTAGCCAATAACTTAGGCTCAGGCGAGGATCTCAGTGAAGTAGTAATTTATTCGCGATTGCAATGGCGGGCGCCCCACAAGCAGGAGAGAGCGCATCTACTAGTTCCAAAACACAGTTTATATACCTTTTGATGGCAGGACCCTCCCCTGTTTCCCCACTGAGTGGGTAATCCAGATTCACAATCTATCTGATGCTTCACAAACAATGCATGGCCTTCAGTCGCCGGCCTGTTAAATTTCAAATTTCTTTTGACATTTTTACTGCTTGAAGTGGTAATGTTTCTTCACTTATCTGACTTGACTTGACACCGTGATTTTCACCTAATTGTCCTAAGGAGTCTGATTGTCTGCATTTTACAAGGTCGCCTGCTAAACTTTCTTATCACTGTAAGCATATCTCAGTACCACATTCCCTCCTTCTAAACAATGTAACTCTGCAAAAACAACATTTCTATTCCCACATAGTGCAATAAGAAAAGATACAATGGTGTTTTCACATCTTGGTAGAGAAGTCTAGCTACTGACTTTTGAATTTTAAAAAGGCAGTTATATCTTGTGGTCATCTCAGCAAAGGCTTTCTTGATGTTTGCACTCAAATAGAAAAGCTGGCTTATGTTTCAAGTTCTTTGAGTACTCAGTGCAGTTATTGACTTAACCAGATCTATAATAAAACCATCCATCTAGAGTTAGATCGTCTCTAGACCATCGTCTCTAGAGTTGCTGATTAGCTTCCAGCTTGCAGATGTATTTCTAAGACAGCACTGCTCTGTGAAGAGCAAATGTGTCTTAATGTGGTAGGAGATGATAGAAAGGCTGAGAACAAAACAAACCCATGCCACCTGTATGCTGTATGGATCCTGAAAGTTTACTGCTCAGCAAACAAACCAGCAAACTAGCAAATATAAAAACAAAACAAAACAAAAAAACAACTGTTAACTAACAGTTTGAAAAGAAATCCAGTTTGAATTGCTTAATGATGATTTTTCAAGCCAGAACTCTTCATTGTTATGACTAATAAAACTCAAACTCTACCCATGTTTCCATGGCCATCTACTACTATATAACAGGGATAAAATTGAACAAGAGGAATGCAACTCATAGTGGTAAGAATGTTTCATAGCATAAGCTATGCAGATAGAAGTCAGTCTATCATCCTTCGTGCAACATCTAATAGTAATGACAATACCCCAGCTAAACACTCTACAGATGAAAAATATGGATATCACAAATGTTATAAATGAAGTCTCAACTCAATCTGAATTTTGTAATATTTATA
This sequence comes from Aythya marila, assembly GCF_965140915.1. Classification (NCBI taxonomy): domain Eukaryota; kingdom Metazoa; phylum Chordata; class Aves; order Anseriformes; family Anatidae; genus Aythya; species Aythya marila. The sequence continues at coordinate 1,868,419 of NC_139045.1, read as the reverse complement.
AAACAAATATTTCTAAAAGGTATAAAAGGCAAGTAAACAGCGCTGGGTGTGCGGGGAGTCTAGACTCCACCAACATGCACACACGAACACCAAACATTCCAAATATACAGAACATTGCTTTACATACTAAACCCTATATGCCTATACTTACGTACAATCAGGAAAGGTAACAAACAATCCTTTAAGTTCCTTGACTTACTAAAATCGAGTATGCCTATACATATTCATGATTATAAAAGGTAACAAACAATCCTTTAAGTTCCATGACTTAACAGCCTCCATTTTTCATTCCTTTTCTTGATTAGTAACAAGTCTCCATTTTCCATTCCTTTTGAACAATATGTCTCACTTTAAGTTGTCAAGCAACTCGGTCTTCAGGCCTTATGTATCCCATTCTTCCCAGATTGAAGAAAAACATATCCATCTCCTTTTCCAGGCCAATAGGGCCTGAGTCAAAAGGCATGTCCAGGTCGCCAGGGGGCGGAACAGCAAAGGCCTTCGATGGTTGTAGCAGCAGAGGGGCCGATGGCGCAGCAGTTGGATCAGTAAAGGAGCCTGCAGCTCCCTCACTATCTGGCAAGCCACACGTTTGTGATTGTGGCTCCAAATGTCTCTTTAAGGCCTCAAAGACTGCTCACCAGGTGCCGAGCAATCCCATTGCAACCTTGTTGGTTTTAGTAGCAGAGTCCCACACCTTGATCTCAGTTTGGTCCCATATTTCAGGCTCATAAACTGTCTGATTGTTAAGGAGAATAAGCTGTAAGGTTACCAGGACAGTCTTTGTTCCTAAGGACGTATGATTCCCCATAATGTGCAACTGCTTACCAGCGAGAGGCAGTTGTGTGCATGGCTCCGCTTCTCTCAGCTCAAGCTTCTCTCCAGCTTCAGTGCGCCTATTTCCAGCGACTTTCAGTACGAGCTTCTTTGAGCGGTTTGCTGAGTTTGGCCGAACCTACCCTCATGAGGCAATCGAAATGCCTGTTCCCGTCCTGGTCTCCATTCTGCCAGCCTGTTCCTCTTCACTTCTTTTTTCTGCTTCTTTATTGATGTAACTTCATCGTGTTGCCTTTTTTTATCTTGAGGGCAGGCTCCCCTCTTATACCCTTCTCTCCACAGCAGTTCTTTTCAAAACAACTTTTTCGTTGGTCAAACAACTTTGAATGTAACAACAACAGCAAACACCCAGAAACATCCAGGCCTTAAGGGCTGGAGAACAAGAAAACCATCTGGAGAACAAGAAACCACAAGAAACCGGAGACTGCATGGAGTCTCCTGAATCACCCTTCTTTGTTTCCTCTAAACTCTTTTATATTCCTGATGGCCTCGTCATTAAGAGTCTAATGTTATCTCAACCACGGGGCTTTCTAACCCCCATGGCCACATTCCCAAATCTCCCCCTTCTTTATTAATATCAACCATTTTCTCGACATATAACACAAACAATTCTATTGCCCTGAGCTAAGCTACATGAAGTCAAATGCAGTTCAAAACCAAGGATAAAGTTTGTAACTTCACAAATTTTACTTTGTGACCTACTAAACCATTAAAGGACATGCTGGACAGCATCATCGCGATTTAGCCTCAGTTGTACTTGTGCCAGGACACATTGTGTTTTTCCCCTTCTCTTGACATGGGTATAAAGTTTCATTATAAGGTAAATCCTGCAATAAATGCACCTTGGTGTTTCCTATTTCTCTCTTTAGATTGCTTCTTTGCTTTTTTTTTTTTTTTTTTTTTTTTTTTTTTTTTTCTTTCCTAGTCCTTCCTTCTTCTTTTTTTCTTTTCCTTCTTTCAATCATTTGCAGACAGAGTCTAAAATATAAAATATTTATTATGTGCACAGTCAGAATAATAAACTAAAGATGCTCTGGGAGTAGATTCTAACTACTCTTGAACAATTTGATTAATGTTTTTAAGGGAAACACTTCATGTATGGAAGCAGCCACCAATGCTGGGGAACTCTGGTCCTACAAGTATTTTACTCAGTTCTGATTTCTAGTTACACTAAACAGGACTAATTTACATTATTTTATCTTCTTCTGATTGATTTTCAAATGTGTTTCAGATGAATAAATAATACAGAGCACAAGATAGGTGAATATAGGCAAAGTTGATGGCTGTTAGGCTTACCACCAATGATATATATGGATGTTCTACTTCTCTCCATCCATCTTTTTTACATATTAATTTGCTAATTGACTTTTCAACTCAATATGTTTAAAAAAAAAAATCTGAAAAAAAAAAATGAAATCTTCCACTGCTGGGAAAAAATATTCAAATACTAAATAACTCTTAAAAACCCCCATATTCTATATTCAAATATTAGACTTCTAATTAATAAAATAAAATAAAATAAAATAAAATAAAATAAAATAAAATAAAATAAAATAAAATAAAATAAAATAAAATAAAATAAAATAAAATAAAACAATCCAAAATATACTAACATCCCCTGATAAGCTTAGTTGAAACACTAGTCTAATGCTTTCATTAACATTATGAGTGACATTTGTTATAACTGTGATAAAGTTGTTTAATTACTAAGGAGCACTTTAGAGATATGTGAGCTGCCTTGAAAAGATGTGGCATTTGATGACAGGGTGTTCTCATGATAGGATTGTAGATGCAGTTGGATAGTTTAGAAGCCTAGATCTGGATCTGCAGATCATCAATCACACTTTGATCTTATTTAACAATACAGAATGTTGTCAGAGAAATAGACTAGACTATTTTAAAGTTTAACAGACACACTTTCAGGATTTTGTGTGTGTGTGCGTGCAGACAGATAATTAATAATAAATTCTTTGAGTTTCCCCTGCTGCTCTGTCCATCACAAGCACTCATTTGTGTGTCACTCATCTAAAAGAAACACTTGAGAATAAGTCATAATACACCAAGGACCAGACAAGCAAGGAGGAGATCAGTACCTTGCCAGCACATGGCAAAGCAGGGATGCAAAATGCCACTTTGTGGTTTCCCAGTCTCTTCTTGCACCCCCAGGAATGATAGCAGCTTGGCCACATCCCCTGAGCAGCAGACAAAGAACAAGAAGGCAGAGGGGCCTCCTGGGGGAGAGGGAGAATGGTGGAGGGAGCTCACCCCTGCCTGGCAGTGAGGGTGGCAGTCACCCATTCAGAAGAAGGGAGCTAGAAGTGGGGTAGGTGTCCATACCACACATTTTTGAAAACAGCAGAAAAAGACCCTAGGGAGGGAATAACTCCTAAAGCTTTGCACCTTGCACTCAGCATCTTGCTGGCCTTCACCTTCTGAAGGAGTAGAGACCTTCTCCTTTATGCAGGCTCCCAAATCCTGTGACCCATCTGCATCACTTTTTTCTGCTCTGTCTACCTCAAAAGCTTCCTTCCCAAATCCCAAAGGATTCAGCTGCACAGTCGTTCTCTATAGGATGACTACCCAAATTGTCAGCTTCTCTTCTTCACCCAACTCCTGGCCATCTTTGGGGACAGCTTACTGAATGTAATGGACTGCATTGAAATGCAATGGAATGTAATCTGACTGCAGTGGGAGCTCATACATTGTTATATGGTGTGGATTTCAGATTAGTGTCTCTCCCATGCATTTTAAATGCTAATATTTCTCTTAGGGTCAGCATAGCTTATCAAGGCAGAACTTGCATCAACTCTCATGCACAGTATGGTTTCACATATATTTATTGGGTCAAAATGGCAGATGCTTTTAGTGGCTCAGGTCTTGCTACAGATATTTATCCACTAATGAGTTCTTTCTCTTTTTCCATTGCTCTTTGAAGAAGAAAAAAATAAGAAAAATGTGGAGCTAAATAGATGACTTGTAAAGAGAACCAAATTCAAAACATGGCTTGACAGTTGTATTGAAACTTTTGCTAAGCTTCTATCCCTGCATATGAACAATGGATTCAATATCATCAGTCATGATGGCCCATTGGAATTATTTGCCAATGAAGCTCTTCCTATTCATATGTTTTTCCAGTGTTTATGGCACTTTCATTTGTACTGGACATGACACAATGTCAGTGTAGCATTTTCCCTCCTTACATCTTTGTGATATTATTAGTGACAAGAAGAAAGGCATGTTGTGTGCATAGTAACAGCTTTTCAAAGGCGAATAACTCAGCTGCTGTGCCTGATTTTTATTTTATAAAGGGCATCAGCTAATGATTAATTATAAAATAAAAGTAATGCAAGACAGCCCAAGGTATCTGCCTTTTCAGAAGTCATTATGGTGCAGGCAAAATGCCTATCTTCCCACTGTGAATTGCATTAGGCAGACACAAAGTGGTGGATACATCTTCAAAGTAACACTTAAAACAAGATCATGGCTGAATTCTCTCATCCCCCTCAACTTGTCCCATATTCTCCACTTAAACCTCTGGAAGCTGAAACAGTATAGGGAGAACAAAAAACAAACAAGAAAAAAAAAGTTTTCTAAAGCTTTGTTTTCTTTTTTAATTTAGTAGTTTAAACATTTTTGGAACTATTACAAGGTTTAAATACACTAAATATGTCTTCATAGGAGTCTGGTTACAGAATTTAGACTTTCTATCAATTAAACACTCACATGCCTACACCCCACATCCATGAACTTTTCCTATCCCTCTGCCCCCCTTGTCAGTCCCCTGACAGTTGCCTTTAGTGAGGAAAACCCTTTTATCATTAAGCTCAGAACATTCTACACTGAGTTTTGTCAGACTTTTTTCAATGGCTTCAGACAATTCTTCTCTGCACTCCTGTGGATCCCCCACCTCAGAGATTGGAATGAAGATGCCTGGGAGTCCATGCTGAAAACAGCTATAGCTGAGAGCATTTTGGAATCTTATAGTTGGAAATGGGATGAAAGAACAAAGTTTTATCCTATCAAATATTTTCAGATTTATTCTATTGTGGTAACAGATTAATACCCTGAAAACTGCCAGCCCTATTTTAACAGTGTGATGTTTCACAATACTAAGTTGATATATAAAATAAGCTTACAAACTGCAGAAGGTAATTTATATATATTGTATAGGTCATTTACAATAAACTGGAAGACCATATTAAATAGCTAGTTAAAAAAGAGAAAAGAGAAAGAAGAAAAAAAAAATACACATAGTTTAATGGTGAATGGCATAAGGAAGCAGTTACATGCAGAAGAGAATCTGTCATACAGAAGATAAAATTATGCCACCCTTTGGATCTGAAGCAAAGTAGCATTTCCCTATAATGACAGAAATGAAGCAATACAATGAGTTTTACCTTGATTAATGAGTATCATCACCAAATGGCTGCAAGTAAAATGTTCAGGACAGAATCAACTTCTTTCATTTGATTTCACATCAGCTTGAAGTAATCAAGAGCAGAAATTTCTGCAGAAAATCATTCAGCATTTTATCTATGTGAATCACAGCTGCTTACTGCAGTGTACTTGCTTTAACATGACCAAGTGCTGGTTACAGGTATACAGATAACAAACAAACAAAACAAACAAAATGACCTTGGATCATCTCTTGTGCTGGCAGGCTTCTGCCTCCACCAGTGACAGGAGGAAGTTGCCAGCTCTGCCTGGAGCTGGGCTCCCTTCCCAAATCACAAGCCCCAGCCCTGCCAGGGACAGAGCCCCTGGGGTTGGTACCCAATATCAAATGCCCATCCTGCCCCCCAGTGGCAGCTCACTGATCTACTACTGCAGGGCATCTCCCTTGGCACTAGACATCTGGATTTGTTTGGCCAAATGAATACAGCTCTGTCTTTTCCATAGTACTGAAATGAGTATTAGCATATTTATTATCATTTCACTGCTTAGCTGGGGGCTGTTTCAGAGTTTGAAAAGTCAGTCTCTCTTTTTTAGTCACCTTATTCTGTTTCCTCCATTTATTCCTTTTTTTTCTAATTGATGTGGCTTTTCTAATGTAGCAATTTTTCTCGAAATTACCACAAGTTTTTGTTGTTGTTGTTGTTTTTGTTTTTTTGTTTTGTTTTGTTTTGTTTTGTTTTTGTTTTTGGTTTTTTTTTGGTTGGTTGGTTTTGGTTTGGTTTGGTTTGCTTTAGGTTTTTTTTTTTGTGTGCTAAAATCTAGTTATATTTTCTCTAATGAAATATTATTTTCCACTGTCACTGTGAGTAAAGTATGTACCACAATCCTTCCCAAGTTCTTAAAGTTCCTAAAGGTTCTCCTTTTTGCTTCTAGCCTTGTGGCAGTTTTCATCCAACTATTGCAACATATTAGGGAAACTAATGGTTTAGCAGTCTTCAGGTGTTAATGGGATATATCTATAGATAATAACAGCCTTCAGAGTTAACTCTTAACAGTTTAAAACTAAACAGTTTTAAAAAGAAAATAAAATCTTGATTTTATATTCTTTTATATTCTTTAATTGTATATAGGTATCACATTTTAAAACTACAGAAAATTAACTGTAAAAATAACTATACTATAATTAACAAACTCAGTCTGTGAGTGTTGATCCTCTGATATGTCTGCTAAGCACTGCAAAATATCCCTGTTCACCCTTAGTGTGTCATTAAAGTTACAGAATTAATGAGCAATGAACTAGCATTACAATGTTTAAAGTACTCTTTATTTTGAGAGGTCCAGGAGAATAACTGGGTGGTGTTTCAGTTCTCATTTTTATTTTATTTTAGTTCACTTTTATTTTAGTTCATTGAGTTAGTCCTGTCAGTGTTATTTCTGAACTTTTTTTTTTAAACCCTCCTGCAGAAGGAGCGCTGGCTCTGTCACAGATCCCTAAGGATCTGAACGGGTTGTGTTGCTTTCTGGACACAGCATCACACAGATCCATGCAGAAGTGCCCTATGAAACTCCCACTATCTATTCAAAGAATTGTTTTTTTTTTGTTTGTTTGTTTTGATGAAGTGCTTTTGTTTGATACGTCTGATTTTTTTGATACTGACTTTGAATCCAAGAGTTGAGTTTGACCACAATAAAACATTTATGTGTTAGATTAAAGCAAAGAATAGTAGGTAATCTAATACCTTTTATGTCTTAAGATCTTCAGCCAGCAACCTTAGTAGTTCTATTCCCTATACAGTGAATTTTTAATCTTTTACATCAAACACAACATTCTTAATACTACTTACTGCCAGATGATTTCGGGAGGGTGCAGTTGACTTTACAGTGTTGTGCCATTCATTCTAGAATCCATTCAGCAACCATGAATATTTTTTAATTATTATGACAGTCCCTCTTTCAGTCTTCTTTTTTTCAGTCAAACTCTCCAGTGACTATAGCACAGATTGAATGTGACTTATCACTTTAAAAACAAACAAAAAAAATCTGTAAAATGTGACTTTTTCCCAAAGTTCAGTTAATTTTTGAAAGAACATTCAACTTTTTAAGTGATCTTCTAAAGAAAACAGTTCTTTTCATGTTACATTAATATTGGACAGAGTAGCAAGAATTGTTAGTGATGTTTTTCTCTTTTATTTGCCTTTTGTTTTACTGTGCAGCTTGAGCAACAGCATAGCATCTTACCCAGCTTCTCTCCTTTGTCCTGGTACAGTTGGAAGTGCTGGCCACAGGACAGCATATCCTAAAAAAAAAAGGAAAGGAAGGTGGGATTTGTGGTGGCTTCACAGGTCACTGACAAAAGAGGAAATAGGAGCAAATGTAGGAAGTGTATAATGAGTGATATCCAGATTTTGCAATAGGTAGGAAGCAGGAAAGGGCACAGACACAGGGATTCTGGAGTTGAGCACAAGCAGAGCTTTAAATACAGCTGAGAGCTGAAGACTCCAGAAGAGTTCAAAGAGTAGCTTGGCCAGAGGCCCAAGTGGTCATGACTTCAGAAACACAAGTGTGTGCACCTGGGGACCAGGCAAGGAGTGATGACCCCATCACACAGCCACAGTCCTGCAGCCACTCTCATCTACCCCACACATGGCAGAGAAAAGCACATTGGTAGAGCAGCTCTTTAAACACATAACAGCAGAATTTTCTCAGAAGCAAATGTCAAAATTTTGCCTACCACCAGAAGTCTGCCAAGCATCTCACATAGTTAGTAAGGCTAAGCTCCTTCTTCAAATTCAGCTTGCAGAAAGGCACTGTTAATAGTCAATGAGACCATTTCTTGATAAAAAAAAATATATAATAAATAATAAAAATCATGGCTAGCCCATTGCTCCCCTTAGCCATGCTCTCAAGGTATTCCTGCCCTGCCTACTACTGCTCGCAATATTTAACTTAGTTACAATTGATTTCCTGTAATTCCTTATTTAGCCTGAGAAACAATTAGGTATCATATGTCCTTCTACAGACATAACCAGAATGGAGTTATAATGTAGTCCATAAATAAAACAGTTGAGTAGTGTGATAGTCTGACATTCTGCAAATGAAGAAAAAAGAACAAACAACTGAAAATGGTTGTTTATTATTATTTTTTTAAGTATAATTAATTACATGTGTAAATAGATTAGCTGCAACTCTGGAAAAGCAATTACACAACTAATTATAGAGGAAAATGCAATTGAAGGCTCAAACAGATGACCACCAGTCTGCTAACTATCCCAGGTGTTTATGTGCTCTCTTGGTTGTTTATTTAGGTTTATAAAAACACATCTGTTCACCAAACTCAGGCACATCTACAAAATGTAATACACAGAAATACAAACAAACTCAGCCCTCCCAAAAACAGTTTTTTTTTTTGTTGTTTTTGTTTTACTTCTTCTACTGCTGTCAGACCACGAAATAGTTCCTGAACCCACTAAAGCATATACATTTCAACATACACCCCAAAATGCTGCTCGTCACTGGATCATACAGCCAGATGTTCCGCTCAGTAAATCTAAGACAAGGTTTCAGTGCAGTTCTTTTAAGGTCAGCTCTTTTTACCTCACTAAATGTAGTGTTTAAGTTTGTTGTTGTTGTTTTTTCCCTTCAGTAATTTATTCCCTTGAGAGAAGTTTACAGCAACTAAACTAATTATATAAGAGTCTAGGTAAACAAGGAAATGGTAATATGCTTCCAAGTGTCTGCACCTAATGATTTAGTTTTCAGTTTTATATTTACTTTTAGGCTGTATGAGTTTCCCATGTGACAAGAACACTTCGTTTATTTCCCATGTTCAATGCCATCTCACCTTCTGTAGCTCCTGTCTCAGCCACGATGGGGGAGATTGCCCTCATCGGTGCAGCAGCTTGGACATCTCTGTCATAGCTTGATGAAAAGGATCTGACTGACAAAATTAAAAATAATAATAATAATAATTAGGAAAAATGTTCACTTTCATGTAACTGTTCATTAAAGCTTCATCAAGTTAAAAGTACAATTTCAACCTTGCATTAAAAATCAGGTTTATTTTTAAAATACATTCAGACTTTTGCTAGACTAATTGCATCTATAATAGTATCCTCAGTCTACAGTAATGCTCCAATGCCCTAAATACTGAAGTTTAAAACTTTATTATTATTATTATTTATAAAGATTACCTCTCAGTTCATCAATAAATATTTGCAGTCTTCACACTCTTCTGTGATTTTTTTGTTCTTCTACCAGATGACACCAAAACCCCTTCCTATGGTCATATTTTAAAATAATGTCATATGTGGAAATACGGACACTTTTTAATTCACATAATAAAAGGTTGTTAGGAATGGGGGAAAATGCATCTCTTATGACACCTCTTCCAATCTCACTGTCACACACACTCTCAGTCAAAGTTTTACATGTATAACATGTTGTGACTAGCTGCAATTCACCTCATTTTAGTTGCCTCCCATACTTTTAGTATTTAGTAAAACCCTCATGACAACTATTTTCTCTAATGAACAAGAAGGTAACCTGCTATGGTTTCAGCCATTGACTGTTCCAGAATCAAGACTCAGATTGACAAAAAAATTGTTTTCGTAACATAATAGAAAGTCATGAGCTTAACTGCAAGTCTGATCCTGCAACTTTTAAGACGTTGCAGGTAGAAGAGTAACCCTGTTTGTCCATTTTCCGGGTATCATAATTATATTAGTTTCTCAGTATTAACAAATGCTACTGCCCACATGGGGTCTCCTTGATGTTAAGTAAGGCTACTTGGGCAGCAACTATGTCATATTAAAAGGTTATTGCTCTTCTTTCTGCTGACCCAACTGCCCCTTTCATCCCTACTGGAAGTTACAGTCTTCTCCAAACTGTCAAATAATGGCATGTGTAATTGCTTCTAACCCAGTTCTGTCTAAATGAATCCAACAGCTAAAACACTTCTAATAGTATGGGTTATCTAACACAGCTCATTTTAGCAAAACTGGCTTATGGGGAAGCTACACATGCAGTTACACTGACAGATCTGAGAGGCTGGTAATTTCAGGGAAAGGGTGATGAACAGCTGAAGATGAGGTGTGGAACAGCAGGAAAACTTTAACACAAGTTAACTGAATCCAAAATGGCAATCTGATAGTAGTGTTAGTGTGCTATCTCGCACCCTTCCTTCAGATAGATGTACAATAGGTATTTTTGCATATATTTATGCATGGCTTAACAAAGCACTTTTTAGCAAAATTCATGGTGCTTCAGTCAGTTTTTTCATGCAGCATTTCTCTTTTTAGGTCCTCAGAATACCAGCAGTGAGAAAGCAAATAGAGTATTATTAGGGAAATCACACCATCTAGCTGTAAGCTTTCATCTTGTCAAACAGAGGGGAGGGGAGATACCTGTGGACAGGCACAGCCCTTTATTTATATATTTTTAATGAGAAGCAAGTCCATACTGGTGAAGAAAAGAGAGACTGACTTGCTAACACTAAAGCAGACAAGAGCACTTTCTAAATGTAAAAAATATGCTTCCATTGCAATGAGCTACAGATTTCATGAAGCACCTCTGAGTGCTGACATGTTACTAATGGAAGGGCTGTTTCACCCTGAAATGTGCCAAACTCACTTGGGAATAACAGTGGGAAATGCTAACGGAGAGCCTTTTCCTCTCTTCAGGCACACGCTTGCTATATATGAGGGTGGCAAAGTTGTTGAACAGCATTTGTAATTGTCTTTGTCTGTTCCAGAGAGCAACTCAAGGGAGCTTTTTAAGGCATTCTTAACTGGCTTGAAGCCTAGGTTAATGAGGGTGGAAACGCATGGCTGGGATGATTGGGTAAAGTAGACCTTACAAGTGTAGAGCAGCGGAGAGCTTATAAGTACATTTCCATAATAACTCTTTCTACCACAAAAAAAAAAAAAAAAAAAAAAAAAAAAAAAAAAAAAAGGATCTGCTGGTTGTAAGTTACCATCAGTTTCAGCCCCCCTCAAATTATTCCATCCTGAATGGTGTGTAAAAACTTTTTGCTAAAAATCCTTTTTTGGCAAAATACTCATGACATAACTCTCACTGGGATTCTGGCATAATTACAATGTAGAGAAATTCCAACAAACTTTTGAACTTCAGCCATTTCTGTAATTGCATCGCTTCTCAGTTGCTGCTCACCTATAGTTAATAGCAATAGAAAGAAAAGAGTGTCTTCATAGAATCACAGAATCACAGAATTTCTAGGTTGGAAGAGACCTCAAGATCATCGAGTCCAACCTTTGACCTAACATTAACAGTCCCCACTAAACCATATCCCTAAGCTCTACATCTAAACGTCTTTTGAAGACTTCCAGGGATGGAAGTCTCCACCACTTCCCTGGGCAGCCTGTTCCAATGTCTAACAACCCTTTCGGTAAAGAAGTTCTTCCTAACATCCAACCTAAAACTCCCCTGTCTTAAACCAATTTAGCACATAGCTGGTTAAGCTGCCACAGTCACAACTGTATTACAGGTGAAAGAAAGCAAGTGAATGAGGAATGTCAGCATGGTACATAACCCAGGAGTGTGTGGTTTGTGCACTGTGGGGTGCTGTTTGGCTTCCTTTGTACATTCACCATTTGCCCCTATCATCAGTTTTTCATCAGGTTTTCATCAGTTCTCCAGATCCATACAGTGATGAATCTAAAGTCAACGAGATTTCAGAAACTGGCCTCCATTCATCCAGACACAAGGGCTCATGCATTCCCATTCACACCTGCCAAGTGTGTCATTTAAGGCTTTCTGAAGATTCAGGCAGAAAATGATGAATCAATTCAGATTTAGTGACTTCTTCAAGGTTATTTTTACCATTTCGCAAGTTGGAATTTTAATTATAACTTTTCTCTCCACTTCACAAGAAAACCCCCTCAGTTCCGGAGTGTGGGTGATAAAATTTACGAAGGCAGATACAGGCAGTGGCGGCAATCCTGATATAGGGCCAGACATGATCGCCTATGACTTAAAACCAGGGAGGATTTCCTGGGAGACAGCTGCAGGAGGAGAGCTGCCAGGGGCTGCAGCTATGACAAGCTGACCAAATTGTCCTGCCAGCACTGTTGAACAGCTTACACTTGAGGCACGGAAAGCTTTAGTCACAGCTGAGGTTTTCACCTCTTTCTAGGCACATGGGCTTCCCTCACTTTGTAATAAAAGCTTTCAGTTTCAATTGAAACTAGTTTTCCTTAAAATTTTCTCCATCACGTGTACAAAATTTTAAGTGAAAGAAGCCTGATTATTTGAGTAATTATGCAGATCCACTCCTCTACCTTGCATCCTCATCCCTCAGCTGCAGGAAATGCCAACAGGCTGCTTGTGCTTCATGACACCCAGTGCAAGAATCTTCTGCGATGGCAAAACCACATCCGCATTACCAGTGGGAATGTGGAGGCATTTTTATATCACTGTAACTAGTTTATTTTTGTTTATGTTTACATTTTTGTTTTGTTTTGTTTTACACAGAGTTTTTTATTCAACAATTGGCATTGCAGGTTCCTGATCATCATGGAGTCTAACAAAAACAAGTATATACGGGTCTCCCATAAAATAGCATTTGCTCGTCGCATTTGGACTGACACTTTCAATCTTTCTAATTTTTTTATTATTTTTTTTAGGATCCTAATTGAAAGCCCTGCTGAGAAGCTGTCAAGTTAAATTTATGACAAAGATAGCTGGTTCGGCAGGTTGGTTTTCAAACTGTCAGCTGGAAATGAGACTGACAACCACATGCATGACAGAAAAATAGCTCAATCTGAAGAACTTTTCAAAATTGGTATTTTTTTATAATTGATCTGAGATTCTTGAAATAGGAAGACAAAGATGCTTTGCTGATTTGCAGAGCCTTTATAGGCCATATTTTAGAAAATGACTTCCTCAGGAAAATTTCTCTTAAGAACAGCATTTAAGCAGAAGTTTAAGACCCACTGAGATTTAAGCAATATTGAAGGCTGAGTACAGATTTTAAAATGATGTGTTAAGAGGGCCAATTTTCTGACAGATTTTCAAAATACACAGTTCAGAGAATATACATTTAAACAGGGGTTCACACCTGTAAGCTATACAAACATTGCCAGCTATGCAAGCATCACCACAAATTGCTAGTATGCAGACATTTCTGAACTGTAAAGTTCCAAAACTTCCTGCTAGCTGAAATGTGTTCATGTCTTTTTGTCTCAAATCATTTACCCGGTATACATTTTGATAGAAACTAGCAGGTGAATGTATTATACCAACTACTGTATTACACCTTGGATTTTAATTAGGCTTGTGTCAGGTCGGAGTGGGGGAGAAGGGCTATGTAGGCTACGTCAACAAATGAATTGAGAAAGTATGTCTGTCTGACAAGTGGTCTATAACAGTGATTTGAATGTATATTTATCTACCTTATTATATAATTACTTTGAATAAAATAACCTGTTTTTCTTATAACAATGCATTTGTATACCAGGATGATTTTATTTTCTATACATTTTTAAATCATTCTGACTAAAAAATCTCTTTTCTTTCAAAATCTGATTTTTACAAGTTTCCCTATTTCATCAATACTTATGTTTTCTCTAAATCCTTTCATAAAATTCTAATGTAATCAGAGAGTGCTTTTAAAATGGGAAAAAACAACAACAAAGAAAGAAAGTATCTAGTGAAAAAGGTAAAACAGATGTGGGAATAAAATAAACCTCTTCAAAATCAAATTCTTTCATCTGCTTCTTAAATATAATAAAGTTTCTAACATCACAAAAAAATAAAAAATAAAAAGATGTGTGTGTGTGCACATATGCAAGAAAGCAATTTTATGCATTGATCAGACTTTCTAAGAGCAGGTTTTACCCAACTACTTTTGATGTCAATTATTATTTTCATCATGTAATTAAGCTAATTAAGTTCCATTATTATGAGCATTTGCTCAATCTAGCTTTAGACATCTAAGATGGCTGCTTAAATTAGGAGGCTAGTCTATCATGGCTTTTCGACAATTAGTGGGGAAAGACAGACTACTTCAGTCTGGGAGCTACTTCACACATCCGCCATCAGCTATGGTCATACAGACTATCAAAGGCCAGGAAGACAACCCACCCTTTTATTTGGGACCTTTGTCTCCTCTTCTAGTCAGTAGAAGGAGAGGAATACTGTATAAGATCAGGTTCCAGAAGGCACAAGAAAAAGAAACCTCATTTGCTGATCTGAGGATTCATACAAAGCTACTGGTATGCACCAGGAGGAGTTACAATAGATGGGCATGAACATTAAATGTGAATTGTTTTACATGTAGTTAATTTCATCTATATGTAAAAAACAAACAAACAAACAAACAAACAAACAAAAAACCAGCCCAACCTAGAGGGTGTGTTTGGAAAGCTAGACTTTCAATAAACTTACAGGTTCTAGCCCTCTGTTTCTCATGTGAAGACAGATAAAGCAAGATAGCCATCTTCTTATGTGAGTACTGTACCATTCCAGCTCAAGGCATCCTTTCTGCAGTATCTGATTCTCCCCTGGGATATACAGTCCTGCTGCAACCACATCAGAGAAGCTGTATTTCAAGGCTGCTGGATCCTGCTGCTAGAAATTTTGCTTTTAAAACCTAATGTATTGTTGGGAGCGTTGTACAGTACCAAAATCATGTTAAATGTATTCAGTGGGTAACACTAACAAATGTGACTGTTTCAGATATAGCAAATATACTTCACTTTTTGATAGTTCAACATAGGGAAACAAAATACAATGAATTGTAGTAACAAGAGACTACATCATTATACCTGATACCAGGAGAAAACTGATCTGATGGGTCAGTGAGAATGGTGATCTTGGCCTTGGGGGCCAGAGAAACAGCTCATTTGGGAGTTTTCTCAGAATAGAAATAATTCGCACTTTTTTCAAAGAGTAAAAAACTAGTTGCATTGAATGTAATAGGGAAAAATTCCATGTACCTGGAGAAGTGAGAGGTAGAAATATTGATCAAAAAGCAGAGATATTCTAATCCCAACACTATTAACTATAAATACATATATTTGTTACGGACGGGAAAAATATGTGTCTCCAGGATATATTTATTTCTGCATGTAAATAATAAACATTAACTGAAATTAGACTGTAAGGATCTAAAGACACTGGGACTGAGTATATAGGGAAAGCTTCAAGCAAATATATGAGGTAACGGGTATTGTCACCATTTTATACAAGAGTAAGTTTAAAAGCAGATCTTTGTATTTTCACTCTTGTGCTAGTAGAATTACAAGGCTGTGCTTCCACTCAGAAGAGCCCAAAACAATCAATATATTTATCAGAGCAAAAAATATTCAAAATGTTATAATTATTTCCTTAATATTGATTCCTGCTCACTATCTCTAAAGAGCCCTGCTTTACATCATGTCCACTAAATATTACCAGTTCACTTATAGCCTACACCCAGAGAAGCTTATGACTTCATCCATTTATAGTAACAAAAGCATTGATAAAATCAGGTATTTATGAAGGTCAGGTACTAATTATTGGAGATGGGGTTGGCTGAATGAGTTCTTTTATCTGCAAGGCACTGCAACTGGAAAAGTCTAACCCCTAGCTTGAATTGAAAATTTCAATTCTGAGCACAAACTAGCCAACTTCTCACAGAGGGAAAAAGAAAAAAAAAAAAAAAAAAAAAAAAAAAGCAAGCAACAACAACAACAAACCAGATAATAGTTGGCTGACTGATACTGACTTGTTTCCTACTGCCGATGCTCAGTGTTTTCACCAAGTTGTGGAATCATTCATCCTCCTTGTTTGTCAACACCTGTCCTCAAATATGTACACAAAGCCTTGATGTTCCTGAGAGGTAAGCAGCATCTTTGGATGCTGCAATGGTTTTGCTTGTTTCAGGAAGGTGTCTTTCCCTCTTGCAGAATTCTGACAACAGTATCTGACTATTGCAGCTCCCCTCCCAGCACAGCCCAAGAGAGGGGCGTCTGCCTTGCTTTCTAGGCTCTGGCTCTTTACCTCTGGCTGCCTTTCGATAAGAAACTGCTTGTGAGGCAGCTCCTGTGATCAGAATCCTCCAACTAATCCCTGCACCTCCATTATGCCTTATATGTTTGTCACAAAATAAACATTATTGGTATCTGAAAAGGAGGCATAAGCAGCTCTGCTGATTACACAAAACTAACACCTTCATTTAATCACCCTTTTTATCTGTTATTAGTTATTAACTATCATGTAAATAAAGTATTTACACAACACATTAAAAAAATGCAAAGTACACATATCTCAAAAGAATCCACACTTGCTTAGAAACCATTACCACCCATGGATTGCAAAGTTGATAAGAAAAATGCAGTTAAAGTAGCCTGATTGTGTCAAGTGCCTGATAAGCATTCTATCTAGAGTATTTCTTTCTTTGATTTATGTAATAATTACAGTTGCTACTGGAGCAGGTTTTACCCGCTACTTCATTACTGCATAGCATTAATTGGAATTTCATAATGCAGTTCAGTATATTCTTTCTTCATAAATATACTTAAAATATTTTGATTCAATACAAAGAAATTTTTCCCTCATGCTATCATTACCTCAGTAATTCTGAGGCACAGTACTTTTCAGAAATACATATTTTTTTGTTTACTTTATATATTTTAGTGACTTTCTGTGAGAACCAAAGGCACTGGATCTTGCAGGGAACATCCTTTAAAGTAATTTTCATAATAGCTTAGTGATAAGCACCTCTTTTTCCTGTAAAAATCATCAAAGGCTTTCAATGTCTGACACAAATTGCTCTTGGTATTTAAGATATAGACAAAACACATAATAGACGTACATAGTTGCTATAGAAGGAAAACCTAAACCCTGGGGTATAAAGGATTTTGCATGGCAAAATGGTGGGAGTTAAATGGGAATGGAAAGCTATGTCAGCAAATATGAACGTTATGAATATGAACTAAGATTTACAGGAGGAGTAGGTATTTATGTAATAGATAGCAGGACTATTCAGTTATTGTAAAGTAAGCATAAAAACAAACAAAACAAAACAAAACAAAACAAAAACCACAAAAAACAGCTGTTCTGAAGCAGATACAAGCTAATATTCAGTTACTAAGATTTAGAGGGAAACATCCCTTTAGATAGATTACACCATGAACTACAGTCTTCCTTTACTATTTTTGGTACATCGTCTGAAAAATAAATAAATAAATTGATTAAGAGCACTATGGCTGATGCTATACTGAAATACATACTTCTACAGTCAGAATCACTATGGCAGTTTATAGGTTCATGTAATTGCCCAAAACAGAGAGGCTGGAGAACTTCAATAATCACAAAGGAAAAATAGTGCTTTTCCCAAAAATAGACAACATTTATTCAAAACCTAAAGATTTGAACATAATAGCCTCATAGAGGCTACTATGAATTTATAATCCCCCAAAATACAAATGGTGTATTTTCTACGCATGGCAGAAACCCATGTGGCTCTTAGCATTTTCAAGGGTATCTTGTACATGCTTATACTAGAGAATAATAATCTATATCTTTTTCGCTTCAACAGATAGCTCTATCAGTCTCATTAACATAAAGAAAAATCAAAACAAACAAATGCAAAAGGGTGCAGTAGTCAACCACAATGTGTTGTATTTAAGTAATTTTCTTACCAGCCAATGATCTTACATTAGTTAACTCCATCAAAAAAAATGCAGATTTCCAAAGGGTTTTGATGGGTCACTGGGAACCAGCCCAGAGTAGCAGTACCTTTTGAAAATTTGAAACAAAACAAGTCTCAAGAAACAAGAACTAGACATTTATTTTATTTTTTTCTTAAACATAATTATCCTGACTTTCAGGATGAAAAATCTATGGTCTGAACATATAAACCATTTATATCAAAATTTTACTCAAAATAGTTTAAACATTGAAAAGGTTTTAAACCTGTAATTTCCACTGCTTACCACTGCTTTTTTTTTTTTTCCTTCTCCTTCATTTTGACACTCAAGATAATAAGTAAAATTGATTTTATTTTTGCTGTGAGAGCTCATTCTCCTTTTTTACTGTATTCTTATGACAAACAATAGAGCCTAACAGTACATTACTTGGATACATTCAAAACATGTATCCATTAAAAGAGTGGCATGTTTTAATCTTGGAAGTAGTGACGTGATATTGAATATTATATATTATTCTATGAGAGGCTTTATCAGAACACAGGTTTTAGAGCAAATTTTTCTTATTGTCAAATCACTACTAAGGAAATTTACTCCATCAGTAGTCCAGGAACAGTACCCAATAGTAGGAAAACACTATTGACTTTTCCATGCATCAATGAGACTATATCAACTCTTGTGCCAAATCCAATGCTTAAAAAAGCATTTAAAAAATACATTTACATCCTACACAGTTAAATTCCCTTCCCATGCTTTTCTTACCAGTTTTCAAAGTTCCTATTACAAGAATTCCAAGTAATTGGTCTCAACTCTTTTTCTTGACCATGGTGTCTTTAATTTATAATACCATAAAAGAAAAGCAATGTATTTCAGGCAAATGCTTTTCCAGCCTCAAAAATGCTGAATTTATTCCTGTGGAAACTTTTCATTTGTTCCCACTCAGTGCTGTAATAGCTCTCAGTCTCAAAGAAGCCTGCAGCCCACTAGTACAATTCATCCATGAGAGAGTTTTTTTCCAGCTGCCCTCTCTTGCCAGATACCTGCAGGCCTGATATATATTTCTAGGGAATAAGTCCACTCTCAGATAACATCCTTTTTGTCTGAATCACAATGAGGAAAATGCTGAATAAATTTTGCCTTTGACTTTCCAAAATTTAAAGTGTTTATTTAAAACTATTTATTTATTTAAAATAGCTTCTGTCAGTATGACTTCTGTTTCTCTAAAGAACCATTGCTTTTATAAACGCATATATGAATATTGATGAAAAATAGTCACAAACTGAAAAATACATTTAGAACAATGTCTACCAAAAGTAAGTATCATAGAATCATAGAATGGTCTGGGTTGAAAATAACTTTAATGTGTCAACCCGCCTGCTCTGGGCAGGGTTGCCAACCACTAGAGCAGGCTGCCCAGAGCTGCATCCAGCCTGGCCTTCAATGCCTCCAGAGATGGGGCATCCACAACCTCTCTGGACAGCCAGTGCCTCACCACCCTTTGAGTGAAAAACTTTCTCCTAATATCTAACATAAATCTCCTCTGTCTTAGTTTAAAATCATTTCCTCTTGTCCTATCACTATCAACACACATAGACGAGCATTTCCCCTCCTGTTTATACACTCCCTTCAAGTACTGTAAGGCCACAATGATGTCTCCACGGAGCCTTCTCTTCTCCAGCTAAAGCCCAGTTTCCTCAACCTTTATGCATAGGAGAGGTGCCCTCTCATCATCTTAGTGGCACTGCTCTGGACCCATTACAAGAGCTCCACATCCCTCTTGTGCTGTGCCTGATTTAAATGGCTTGCTGGTGCCAGCTCCATATCTTCAAAGACTAAATACTTCAGCAGCTAATTAAATATTGGTGTCAACTCTAATTAGAGATTTATGTAAGTTTAGTTTCAAAATTTGTCAGTGAATAAAAATGACCAGGAAGAAATAGCACCTTCTGTACATTCTTCTAGACAGATCCGCCTGGTGTTCTTGTCTCTAGAAGAACCTTTTCCTGATGTCCAGTCTGAATCTCCCCATCATAGCTTCAAGCTGTTCCCTCAGGTCTTATCAATGGTCACCAGAAAGAAGAACTCAGCACCTGCCCCTCCACTCTCCTTGTGAGGAAGTTGGAGACCATGATGTGGTCTTTCCTCAGTATCCTCTTCTCCAGGCTGTACGATCCAAGTGTTTTCATTCATCTCATACAGCTTCCCCTCTAGGCTCTTTACCATCTTCGTTGCCTGCCTTTGGACACTCTCTAAAGCTTTATGTCTTTCTTATACTGTGGTGCCCATAACTGCATGAAGTACTCAAGGTGAGGCTGCATCAGTGCAGAGTAGAGTGGGACAATCACTTCCCTCAACCGACCAGAAATGTTGTTCTTGATGCACTTCAGGGTACGGTTGGCCCTCCTGGCTAGCCAAGGCACACTGCTGGCTCATGTTCAGCTTGCTGTCAAACAAAACACCCAAATCCCTTTCTGTAAGGCTGTTCTCCAGCATCTTCTCCTGAATTCTGTATGTGTAACCAGGGTTGCCCCTTCACAGGTGCGGAATCCAACACTTGCGCTTGTTAAACTTCAAATTGTTGGTGATTGCCCAGCTCTCTAATTTGTCAGATCTCTCTGCAAGGCCTCACCACCCATGATGGAGTCAACAGCTCCAACCCAATTTGGTATAATCTGCTAACTTCCTCAAAAAAAAAAAGTAAAATCTTTCATCCAAAACACTGAAGAGGACTGGTCCTAAAACGGAGCCCTGGGGAACCCCAGTATTGACAGGTCAACAGCCTGATGTAACTCCATTTACAAGAACCCTCTGGGCCTGACCCATTAGCCAATTGTACACCCATCTTATTATGCTTTTATCTAACTGTATTCTGGTCATTTTGTCCAGAAGAGTTCTGTGAGAGACAGTATCAAAAGTTTTACTGAAATACAGAAAGGTTACATTGACTGGCATCTTTTGGTTAACTAGCTGGGTGATCTTGTCATAGAAGAACATTAAGTTTGTTAGAACCTTCCCTTAGTGAAACCATGTTGGCTCTGACTAATAGCTGCATTGTTCTGTAGGTGTTTTTCAATAACTCCCAGAATAACCTTCTCCATAATTTTACCAGGCGCTGAAGTGAGACTGACAACCCTGTAATTGCCAGGACCTTCCTTTTTGTCCTTCTTGAAAATTGGGACCACATTTGCCAGATTCCAGTCACCTGGGACTTTTCTGGATTCCCAAGACTGTTGCAGAATAATTGAGACAGGTCCCAGGATGACATCGGCCAGCTCTCTGAGTACTCTGGGATGAATCCCATCAGGCTCCATGAACTTGTATACGTCCAGGTGGAGCAGCAAATCCCAAAGATGTTGATCTTGATTAAAATGCCAGTCTGGAGCTCACTGTAATGCTTTTAGGTCTTGGAATTACTCCTTCATCAAATGACAGTAAATGGAAAGAAGTGAAGAACTAATTCAGTGGACATTCCTAAAACTCTAAACTTGGGTACTCAAAGACTAACAAGAAAATGTCTTTGCAAGACTTAAAAACTGCTCTCACACTAAGATTATGCACAAATTTGTTCCTGCTATATTTTTTATATTTTGCATAACCATAGAATCATAGAATGGCTTGGATTGGAAGGAACCTTAAAGATCATCTAGTTCCAATCCCCATGCAATAGGCAGGGATGACACCCACTAAAACAGGTTGCTCAAGGCCCCATCCAACCTGGCCTTGAACACCTCTAGGAATGGGGCATCCACAACTTCTCTGGGTAACCTGCTTCAGTGCCTCACAACTTGTACAGTAAATAATTTCTTCCTAATATCTAATCTAAGTCTATCCTCTTTTAGTTTAAGACTATTCCCCCTTGTTCTATTATTATCTACCTGAGTAAAGAGTCCTTCTCCATCCTTTTTGTAAGACCCCTTCACTAATTGTCTTCTAATCTCTAAAAAGCTACATAAACATCACTGCAAAGAAAGCAATTAAAATAAGTAATTTAAAGTGTTTAGAGAATGACATGAGATAAGTAGATTTTGAAACTAGCATTCCTACTTAATATCTCAATCTGTATTTACTTTCAACATATAGTTCAGCTGACCTAACCAGAACTATTCATTATGTTAGGCTTGGGTTTAACTATCTTGTGTCCCAGGCCCAGTATAACCCCAGCAGATGTAAATACTCCGCCACTGTATTAATTTAACTGAAATCCTATATAACAGACTTCAGATGTAATTTTAAGACCACCATCTTTCTTAAGGATTTTTGAAATTATGGCACAGTACAATGAAGAATTTAAAATATATCAGACGCCCTTAAAATCAAGAAAGCCTTTATTTTCTCTCCAATTTAGACTAAAAGTCTCCCTTTATAGTTTTATGCTCCAGACACTAACTTGGAACATGGAGATCTTGATTTATATCTTAGCTCCAGTGGGACTTCAGGTTGGTAACTTTGCACCCACACTTCTGTAAAATGTAGGTAAAAATTCTTCTCAGAAGCTGATATATTGTAAAATGTTGGGATTCTTTAGGCATATTTATATTTACAGCTCCCATGATGTGATAATAAGGAAAATAATCACAGAATCACAGAATCATCTAAGTTGGAAGAGACCTCCAAGATCATCAAGTCCAAGCTCTGACCTAACACTAACAAGTCCTCCACTAAACCATATCATGAAGCTCTACATCTAAACATCTCTTAAAGACACCCAGGGATGGTGACTGAATCACTTCCCTGGGCAGCCTATTCCAATGCCTAACAACCTTTTCAGTAAAGAAGTTTTTCCTAATATCCAACCTAAAACACCCCTGGCACAACTTTAGCCCATTCCCCCTCGTCCTGTCACCAGGCACGTGGGAGAACAGACCAATCCCCACCTCACTACAGCCTCCTTTAATGTACCTAGAGAGTGTGATAAGGTCACCCCTGAGCCTCCTTTTCTCCAGGCTGAACAATCCCAGCTCCCTCAGCTGCTCCTCGTAAGACTTGTTCTCCAGACCCCTCACCAGCTTTGTTGCCCTTCTCTGTACCCGCTTAAGCACCTCCATGTCCTTCTTGTAGCGAGGGGCCCAAAACTGAACACAGTACTCGAGGTGCGGCCTCACCAGAGCCAAGTACAGGGGGACAATCACTTCCCTAGCCCTGCTGGCCACACTGCTTCTTATACAAGCCAGGATGCTGTTGGCCTTCTTGGCCACCTGAGCACACTGCTGGCTCATATTCAGCCGACTATCCACCATCACTCCCAGGTCCTTCTCTGCCAGACAGCTTTCCAACCACTCCTCTCCCAGCCTGTAGCTCTGCCTGGGGTTGTTGTGCCCCAGGTGCAGGACCCAGCACTTGGCCTTGTTGAACTTCATACAGTTGGCCTTAGCCCATTGGTCCAGCCTATCCAGATCCTCCCACAGATCTACCCTCGTGCAGATCAACACATGCACCTAACTTGGTGTTGTCTGCAAACTTACTGAGGGTGTACTTGATCCCCTCATCCAGATAGAGATATTAATGGACTAGTGTTTTTCATTTCACTATTAGTAGTTTTAATGAGTCCGGTTTAATGGATTTCTTTCTCTTCACAGTGTTTTGTTAACACTTTGCCATATAATATGTACTGTGAATTTAATTAATGCATTTTCATGGATTTTAAATAAAAATTAAAAAATATAACAGCTGATTTTGAGATATTAGAATGAACCATTTATTGAGTAAAGCATTCAAAATTGTCTTTTCTTTTCATTGTTTTGCTCATTTAACTAGTTTCATTCCCCTTTGTACATTTGAACTTATTGTAAAATTACAGTGTGTTTATGATATTTTATATGGAAAAGAATAATGCAGCCATATAATTAATATTGCCAAAGTACAAGTGGAGATAAATTAAGGATATTCTCAGATAGCTAATATTAGATACTTCCTAATGTTTGAGAGACTGACTCTTGATATGCATTTAATTGAATTCATTTGGATAACATGTATACTCTTGTACATAAAGACATAGCTTTCTCATTTTAATATGAGTTATACCAACTGTGACTCTGTCTACATAGAAAATATAACTAAAGTTGTTATTTAATAATGAATCAGATTATACTTACATTTTTGGTGTTTCAAGCCAGCTCGAGCATTTCTGTTTTTCAATATTTTCCAAGGAGTTATGTTTTTATATAACTCGTAGTGTCAGTAGAAAAAAAAAAAAAAGCTGAAAATATATACAGAAAAAAAGCCACTTTTTTCTCATGATTTCTACTTAATTTTCTCTTCTTGCTTTATCTTTGCAATGCATAAAATTAGTTTGGGTGAATGTTTTCAAAAGCATATATATGGCTTAGAACAGACAACTCTTGTCTTCAAATTTCAGAGAACAGTTTGCCTTTCCCATTTTTTAGGTCCCCAATGTGCTTTAAAGCATTTTAACATCATTACCTCAAACATTTTTTTCTCATGATCTTCCTCTCTTCACCATAAGTTTTAGAAGTCTGCTATTTCTTTGAATTCATTAGACCTAGTTTCTCCAGATAGCTACATGCAATCTTAGCATTAAATGCATACTTGATTATCCTGTTGCTATGCCACACTGAAAATAGCTCCAGTTAGTGAAGTGGAACAGAAGGAGATCAATAAAACATCTATCTGTGTTGTTAGTAGAGTACCTTATGTACCATGGATATATGCTGTACATAAAGCAGCACTGTAAAGAAAAAAACTTCCAATTACCTCAATAGACATTAATCACTTTGCTTTGTATAAATGACTTGTATCATTTTCACTTAATATGGGTCCAGCCAACACTGATGCTAAGCACATAGACAGGAAATAGAGAAAGATTAATGCACATTATAAATATTAAGTAATACATTTTTAGCCTACAGGCCCACTTTGTATCCTTCTCCTACTGAAGGCTCAATTCTCCAACTTAATAATTGTATACATCCTATCCCATAATGGTTCTTCTTCAAACTAGATGTTTTCTCATTTCACAGTATCTCTTCCCAAGCTTCTCCCTATAAGACACCAAACTGAATCTTACCTGGAATGATTTCGCTATGTGCTCATAACTGCAACAGTATTTCAGATTATTTTTGAAAGTACCCTGAAACATGTAATTAATCTTGTCTTCCTACTGAAACCTCGAGCAGCATACAAAATTATTTGGTGAAATCGGAACCATGGTGGAAAACAGATGTTGTGTGTTTGAGCTGACCTTTTTGATGAATAAATTACAAACAAAACACCCATTCTTCCAAGACTTGTGGCATTAGTCTGCTATTAGTATATGCCCCTGTGTATTCAACTTTTTGCACAGCAGAAATGAGAAGGCAAAGTGATCATCTCTGGTGAGTAGCGGGAAACTGACTCCACAATCCGTAAGATTATAAAGCAGGTATGTTTATTCAGCACTGGGCAGCATGGGGGGTAGTCCCACCAAAGTCGTACGCACCTAACACAGCAACTTGCTTTGGTTAAATGCAGTAAAGAGTTACATATGCATGAAGTTTCCCAATACACCTATACATATTCATAACCTGTCCCCACTTCATATTAAAATTAGTTCCAAGGAGTCATTTCCATAAACTCCTCCCATCCGCGCTTGCGGAGTGCCTTCTGCTGGTGGGTGCTGAGGGTTGTGAGGATGAAGTAAGATGTCTTCATCAGGATTGAACTTTTCACCTCATCTCTTTGTGCATGCTCTCTGAGGCCTTGGTCACAATCTGGGCCATAACGTTGGTTTGGTCTAGTTCTTGGGACCCTAGGGTCTCCTGCTATCTTGAGGCCTTGCATGTTTGACATTCTTTATCTTGTCCTTTTGTGAACAATCCTCCTTTTCTCTGAGCCCTTCAAAGTCTGAACCATGAGGTTGGTTTGATCTGGTTCTCGGCATCCTAGGGGCTCCTGTTATCTGGAGGCCTAAGTGCAGCACAGGCACAGTACATCACAAATGTAGCACATATTCATTCCTAATCAATCGCTCTCTAATTTCTAATCCCATGTTTCACTGGGACAACATTCAGGCCAGCAGAGGAGTAGCATGGTGTATGCTTTAATCAAGAAGGAAGTAGGGAGGAAGGACTAAAAAGCTTCCACACCTTTGATAGGAGAGGCATACATGAGGTGGCTAAACAGATTAGAAATCATTTAACATTTACATAGGTACTTTTATATTGTTCATTGATTCTAAGTGTATTTTTGGACACATTTTCACAGAAACAAACTGTTGTTTGGGGAAGTTCTGCGAATAATAGATATTATAGGCTTGATCTCAAACAGCTAGAACATACATATATATATATATGTATTTACCTTGGGTTTTCATTTTTCATATTCATTTCTATTTACTTGTTTGTTTCTGCATTTTGAATTCTCAAATTTAGCTTGTATCTGGATCCTTCATAGTCCTTCCACAGGATCCAAAGTGAGTGACTCCTAAAATCACAGAATTACAGAATCACAGAATTTTCTAGGTTGGAAGAGACCTCAAGATCATCGAGTCCAACCTCTGACCTAACGCTAACAGTCCCCACTAAACCATTTCCCTAAGCTCTACATCTAAACGTCTTTTGAAGACTTCCAGGGATGGTGACTCCACCACTTCCCTGGGCAGCCTGTTCCAGTGCCTCACAACCCTTTCAGTGAAGAAGTTCTTCCTAACATCTAACCTAAAACTCCCCTGGCTCAACTTAAGCCCATTCCCCCTCATCCTGTCACCAGGCACGTGGGAGAACAGGCCAACCCCCACCTCACTACAGCCTCCCTTGAGGTACCCATAGAGAGCGATAAGGTCGCCCCTGAGCCTCCTCTTCTCCAGGCTGAACAAGCCCAGCTCCCTCAGCCGCTCCTCGTAGGACTTGTTCTCCAGGCCCCTCACCAGCTTCGTCGCCCTTCTCTGTACCCGCTTAAGCACCTCCATGTCCTTCTTGTAGCGAGGGGCCCAAAACTGAACACAGTACTCGAGGTGCGGCCTCACCAGAGCCGAGTACAGGGGGACGATCACCTCCCTAGCCCTGCTGGTCACACTGTTCCTGATACAAGCCAGGATGCCGTTGGCCTTCTTGGCCACCTGAGCGCACTGCTGGCTCATATTCAGCCGACTATCCACCATCACTCCCAGGTCCTTCTCTGCCTGGCAGCTCTCCAACCATTCCTCTCCCAGCCTGTAGCTCTGCTTGGGGTTATTGCGCCCCAGGTGCAGGACCTGGCACTTGGCCTTGTTGAACTTCATGCAGTTGACCTCAGCAAAGTGACTAAAAGTGACTCTTTCTCCAAATGACAAAAAAACTCTTAACGATTTCTGTTCTCAGGCCAGAAAACTATTTGAGAACCATTTCATTTTCAAAAATATAGAACCTTTTCTTCCCCAAGATGTGTGATCACAGTGAGAATCAACTAAGACTGTATGTTTACCTGTGCCTATTTAGAACCATACTGGTTATATATTTTGTCTTCATTGCTTGCTAGTAGCTTGGGAAAATATAAAACATTTTTCCTGAATCTTGTAATTACAGAATTTGATACATCTGCAAAGGTAAGGTATAAAGAAGTGTGTTTCTTGGTTTTCACATTTCAAGTGAATTTTTCCCTCTCTCATGAACCTCTGATACACAGAGAGTATGAAAGAATGAACTCGAGAAATTCATAACAATGAGAAAGCATGGCTGGCTTTGGCATAAATGAAAATCAGAGCCAGACTTATTGCCTGCCTCAGCAAAGTAGGCCTATGTGTGTTCTTTTCGTCTTCCTTCAGAAGTGTTCTCTTTGTTTATCACCCTCCATATTTCATTTTGCAGGTTTGCTGCCTGTAGACTACTTCAAAATGCCACAAGGAACTGATGCCCTCTCCATTTACATACAAGTGAAGAATACAAGAAGATAATAGTTTTAGAAAAATATTTCTGTACCTCATTGTGTACATGTGAATCCTTAGAGGGCTCTAATATATATGGCATTTGTTAAGTAGAGAGGGATAGTTGTTTCTCATTATGAAACTTATTTCACAGTTTCTCAGTAAGATCAAATACACATCTCTCTCATGTTCATATTTCAAGTAGACGAGATTTTCAGAGTCTCATTAGATTTGAAAGCATGTATTCAGCTGAAAACAAATGAGGTTAAGATCCAAAATCAGTTATAGTTTATAGGTCACTTCTCACATTTCTCAACTCTCAAAAACCTTATTGGAATCCATAAAATAGCTTTTACTGAGGTTTTCTGAGAAGAATACAATAAATTAACATTTGGTAGAAATCAGTACTTTTTCAAATTGCTCATCATAATATTTAAAATACTGCAGCAATTCTCCCTTCTCCCATGTAAGGCAAGTAAATGGAATGGAAGATGAATTGAGATGAACAATATAAGTCTATGTTAAAAAGAAAAGATTGGAAGAGGCTTGAAGGAGCAGGGAGAACACAAAATTTTACCAAGAAAACATTTAACTTAACTCATAACTGAAGAACTCACTGAATCTCCTCCCAGTAAGATTGCTTTCTGGAAATAATAACTCAGAACCACAAAGCCTATGGACAAAACACTGGACATAGAAGAAATCTGCTCTAAATAAATACCCAAACTGCACATGATAGCTGAATGTGAAAGCTAGTTTATATTCTGCAATTATAAAAATAACATTTTCAAATGTTATGGAGACATTTTTCAAATAAGAGTTGTGCATATAGAGCAATTACATGGCATTGGACATACTAATATCCTTTGCTAAGTCAAAGCCACCAAGTTATAAACTGAAACTTCCTACTTGCCATCCCATGAGCCCACAGAGATAAAATGCATTGTTTACTTTATTAAGAAATGTTATTAAACCAATCAATCCAGGACCGAAGAATCAAAAATAAGCTTTGTACCGGGTAACATGCTATATGTCCTTTAAATTAACTTTTAAATCACAAAAATACACTTAGATCTGGTCTCCAGAGCAAAGCTTTATAAAGGAAGGCTTGAGGTAGTTATTAAGTAAAACTTGCACAAAAGGAGAAACAAATGGTGGCTAACCATGTTGTGACCAGTTTCTCTAGGGCAAATTTGCTCAGAAGAATCACAGAGGAACATGAAAGGACGTGTCAAGTGAATGTCACAGACTCCCAGTACAGTAATTGAAAACTACATTTTGAAAGACTGGCCAATGTCCCCCCAAGTTTTACTTACTAGCACTTAGCTTTCGTTTGTTTTCTGTTTGTTTGTTTGTTTGAAGAATTATATTCTTCAGAGATGGCATACTACAAATGTATGTGAAATGAGTGGGGCTACAATAAATCTCTTATAGAAATTTTGCTGTGGAAGAGCACTAAGTAGCAGGATATGAAAGACAAGCAGCTTCTCATATGCCACACAAACCCCGAATTGTTTAAACCAGGTGAAATACTCTAAAAAAGTGGATTAGATACAGAGGAGTAATGTCAGGGATAACGCAGATGCAGGAAGAGGGTTAAGTATCTCTCAGTCTTAATCACTGGCAAAGAATTATTTGTTTCTGTGAGTCACTTTCCATTAACCAATTTAGGAATCTCACAACTATCAGCAAGAGCAACAAATGTGATCCTATAAGTCGTATGGTATCACCTGGACAAGCTGTACTGAAGGTCTCATTAGGCTGGTTTGCCTTCATGGAAAGCTGGTTCTCCATACCAGAATGCACCTAATTTCAAGAATAGTCTCCTACAGTATTACCGAACCTCCCCCCACCCTCCCACTCCCCACCCATCCCCCACTGGCATTAATGTCCTAAGGACAAGAACAAGAAATACAGACCCCTGTGCCAGGTCCTGCCATCGCTCACAGCACCCTGCTCGCCCCTCACACTTGCTCTAAGGCAGCTTGAAGGCTGCAGCAGACTTCTAATCCAAGCCCATATGATGGGCTGCTCCCACAGCAGAGAAAACAGCTTCAAGCCTCTCTAACAAAAGGTCCGAATATGGGAATGAATGAAGCAGCTCCCACAAAGGCAATAGTTTCCTCTTGAGCAGGAAGGCTGAGAGCAATTAGATAGAGATTTAGCAGGGCTCCACCAACATATAAGTCACCAAAAGAAATAATCTTCACAACGTGATATATGATTGGGATACAACACCCCTTATACTTGGCACATAGTAAAGTAGTGCACTTATGCACTCATCCAGTCTCAAAGTCTCACTCTAAGCCTTATGCTACTATAATAGAGCAGACTTGAGCCTATTGATTAGATATCTACTTATGGTATAAAGGTACTTTACTACATAAAGTCTTTTTTAAAAAAATAAAATCCTATTTCTCTGTGGGAAAAAAAAAATCTATTTAATATATTTTAACAAATAAAATGACCAATTTGAGAAAAATTAAGCAATATCTTTAATAAAATCATAAAATGCAATTTTAAACTACAGTAAGCTAAGTAAAGTATGGAACAGGAGCCTGCATTTTTTATTAGAGTTCATTAATCTTGTTAATGACTTATTGAATATCTTTGAATTGCTGTGCATGATAAAAATTGATCCCAGTGGCTACATTGCTATATGCTTTAGCAACCATTTTTAACAGCTGGATTTCACTGACTGTTTCTCTAGTCTGTTCTCTGCAACATTGCAGGGAACACTGCAGCATATATGATTTATGGCTGGGAACTATTTTTAAAGGTTTAGCATTTTTCAGAACTGAACGTCTATATTTATTTCCCCTCCCCCTTGTATATGTGGATACTCAACAATTGAATTAGAAGTCACTTACCTATGAAAACAAACTATCAGCTTAGCTTTCTCTGTTTTGCTCTCCTGAGTTTGACTGCAATTCTGTTTTAGATGTAGAAAGTTTAATTTTACACAGAATAAGAGAAGTTCGGTTCCAAGTCACCAAGTTGAAACAGATGCTATATTTCACCAAAGGTATCCAGCCACACCAAAGGACCCTTCAATTAGCTCCTTGTGAAACAATGGTTTGATTCAAGGCACTGCCTTGGCTTGACTGCGGCTTTGTGCCATTCCACAGAACTCTGCTGATTGCTACCGAAACTGCCTTATAGCCTTCAAAATAGATCCTAGTGTACATTAAACACAAATCCCAAGAATGCCACCTGAGATAAATTAATACCTCTTCTGGGATAAGGCTTTATGATGTCCTAACACATACCAGCTTAAAGTGTCAAGCACACTGTGCCAAAGAAAGTATCCCATAGTTCCATATAACCATGCTGAAATAAATGGCAATGTAGTCTTTTTATGTGTTTTATGCAGACGGTGAAAAAGTATTTGGTGTGTTGTAATACAAAAGAGAGAAGGGTTGTGTTATAGTCCACATTCTCCTGTATCATGGACACATAAAATACAATACAACACAACAAATATAAGCTTGAAAAAAGCAATGCTTACAATCCCGGAGGGAGAAGTGTATAATGTAGCCTGCATGACAAATTAATGTAAACCATTCAGAATAGACAACTGACACAATAAACCTGATTTTAAATGGAGGAGAAAAGCTGAGATAGGATTGCTGTCTTTCAATGCTTTTTGTTATCCTACCTGTCATCCACACTTTTTTTTTTCTTTTCCTTTTGAAGAAAGTTAACAAGCCAAATAGGAGAAGAGCACATACCTGTGTATTTACAATTCCATGTTTAAATGAAACTTAGAAACATTTAGGGGCAACTAAATGTTATATGGTACAACTAAAGTCAAATTAGGGTTCATATTACATATTAAAATCAATTATTTCAAGCCTTAATCCTAAGTGAAACAGAAACAACTGCCAGTATGTTTAGATAGTATTATCAACTTACAACTGCAGGAGAAGCAAAAAGGGAGATGGGGAGGATGAAATTTTCCACTAAAAAGGATGGAATTTATAATTAAACAAACTACTTCAGATAATATATCACTACAGTAAACACTATTAACTCTGCCATAATACATTTAACCCTAGTAAAGATTAGAGAAAATCACACCAAGGTTTAATATTTTTTCCTAAAAAGGTGTATTTGCTATAACAGAAAACAATCTCCCATAAAATTTGATTTCTTCATTAAGCAAGGATTTGTCTTTATGGCTTTGTCATACTAACTAGTAAGTATCTTTTCACGCAAAGGATTTTGATTGCTCTAAATTCTCTAAGCTGATCCCCAGTTCCTTAAATGGGGAAAGTCTTCTCTGAATCCATGGTCTTTCCCCTGAGGTGTGTTACCAAAAACAAAGCAAGAAATAGGCTCCATCTAATTTCTGTCACTAGCCCATTTATCATCCATACTTCCATTTATCATGTTCCTAGTGCAACCAAGTATTAAATAACTAAAGATGGCAATAATCAAAATGTCTAGGTATGTTTCATAGGAAATTAACTTCTTTTTTATCTCAGAGCCTTGTACTTCACTACTGCAGTTTCTTAGATTTGTTTTGTTGTTGTGGTTGTTTTATTTATTTTTATGCCACCACTATTGTTGTGACTTATAAAAGCCAAGAACCCCAACAAAATTTTTGTGTGAGTGATATGCTTGCTAAAGCAGTTCACTGGAAAGTAAGCCATGCCAATTTATTTGTAGGTGACCCAAACAGCAGCAATAAATTCATTCATTTATTTTATAAGTATAGGAATAAATCAAATATTTGCAGAGTAGGCTAAGCAGATATGATGGAAACAAGCAAAAGCTGCACACTTGTTACAACTGTTTGAGAAGGAGGATTCACATTATTCTAAAGTACTGCCTTATGTGCTTTTGAGATTAATCCTATTACTCTTCAGCTGGAATTCTGATGCTGCTCTCATTTAGAGGGCAGCACATTTAATCACATATTTTTATGGCTCATAAAGCAGATGAAGCCTCTTCCATGTACGTCAGAATGTCTCTCATATGTATGTCACAGTATGTACAGGAGACAGAAGCTGCTGTTTTGTACTAAAAATCTTTTTCATCTGGCACATAGTTGCAGGCTGCAGTGTGTGGCAAGCTTTCCCCTGGTATGTGGCTACTAATAGGAACAACTGTAGTGCTGTAATAGATTAGCTCATTTGGTTTACATCATCACACCTGATGAGCATTGTATAATTCCTGTATACAAGTTATTGCTTTAATCTTTGATATTTCAGGTGGCATGATTAATCTCCTTTAGAGAAAATGAAAACAGCTGCAGTTCTGCTCCCTTCGTTTCTTCCTTGCACAAGCCAGGCTGTCATTATGGTTCAGCAGTATTGTCATTCAGGGGATTGTGCACTTTGTTTTTCAGTTCTTTCTCCAGATGAAGATGGAAAGTGTAATGGATATTTATAAAATGAAGGAATTCTGAGAAGCTTAGTTCTACTCACTTATATGTATTTTCTGTTCTTTGTAGTTAGTTTTGCTTTGAGTAATATTTCTTTTTACTAAAAGTAGATAACCTTCTTTATTCTCTTTTTGGCCTTCCAGATTAATTCCTGGTTTATCATTCATTATGAATTGTGCACAATTCCATCTGTGTTTCTGCAGCGCCAGCAATTTTTGTCATTTTATCAGAGAGTCCTCAAGTAATTGCAAACTTTCCCTTGGTTTCCTTACAGACTAAGGAAAATCACTGTAGCTTATCACATAAAGTTCTGTCATTTCAATTCTGAAAATTGAAACTCACTGAGATAGACCTATTATGTGTTAGACTTGCTGTTACTCCCTGTCTCCTTGTATCGTGATTAGTATTTATTTATTTATTTAACCTCCACTATTAATTATTGATCACATAAAGGGATACATTTCAAATAATAACTGTGTTAAGAACAATGATAAGGAAAAGCTTCCCCAGCTTGGATGTTTTTCCCTAGCTATTTTCAACCACCTGGTTAATCTTTGTGGATTACAGTACCTGTGAGCCAGCCAGTTCATAGGGGGAATGCCTGTGAAGACAGCTGTAATAGGATGTACTCACAGTAGAACTCTTCAGAGGTGTAGGTAAGGAAAACTTAGCTCATTAAAAATTAAAATAAAATAAAATTCATTCCCAGCTCTGGAGCCTGTTTTGGACATGCATATACTATAAGTGCTCAGTTTGCACTCACATCTTAGTGTGTTCATCCTCTGCTTAATACACTCCAGTTTGCTTATGGGCTGTCTGCTGGAACCAGCTAATTAGCTCACTCTGTGATGAAATCAAGGTGCAGATCTGGGAATAGCTTGCTCCAAGGATTCCTGCCCAGGCAAGACAGATGAGGTCAGGCCAGATGCAGCTGCCAGAACTGCTCTATACTGTTCAACGCTGCTCCAGCTGCTTGTGTGCAAACATCTCCACATGTTCTGATCAATGTCTCATGGCATGCCATACAAAGCAACATATTCAGTTTATAAACCCCCAGTGTTCTGCAAATGTTCTCACACTATTCCAGTGCTCTTCCATACGGATGTGTCTAGTCTGCTTCAGAGAGAGCTAGCTCTTCTGGTGGGATTGGCCTGCAATCTGGTGGTCACAATCTTGGGTAAGTGCCTTTAAAGAGAAGAAAGAACTTGCAACAGTCATTGAAAACAAGAAGGGCAATCAGTGGTCATTTCAACTGTTCTTGGGTGTTGCCTCTTTCTATCTGTTGGCTGTAAAGATTAATAAGGTCCTAGCATTTCCATCTTCACGTTTAAATTAGAAGAGATTAATACAAGCTAGAGAGATTAAGATCAGGCACTCTGGGAACAAATACAGAAGTTTAATTTGAAGTGGTCAAGGATAAGATAACAAGGATTTTTTTTCAGAGATGTAATAGAAGAGTTTGTTTATTTTTTTTTTGTATATTTGAACATAGGCATCTCAATTTTGCCTAACTCCTCTACTCACTCATATTCTAAGCAATATGATCTCTGTTCAATGTATTTCAAAAGTAAGAGTTGAACCCTTTCTGATGCTAAATGACAAAACACTAAACATATGACAGTCTGAACTTCACTTCATCCTAGAAGCATTTGCACCAAAGGGATAAACAGAACTTAGAGTGCAATACTATACACTATACTCTCATAACAATAAAAAAAGACAATTTGGTATCAAAAGATCTTGTTGAAAACTGACTTTTTATCAAAGTCAGTTGCACAGGTTTCCAAAAAAAAGAGAGAAGAAAATGAATGTGAAGAACAAACTAAGGACAGGCTATATCCTTCTGGTAATATAAATCAGGATGAAATGTATATAAGCTTTGTGTATCAGCTGAGCATTGAAAATTTAAATAAGCACAGAAATAGTTTTTACAAAGATTATTGACAATGGTGTCAATAAAAACAGAAGGAAATGGAACAAAATCAGAATCCACATTTTGCAGTCACTGGCAAAGAATTTATTGTTTACAAGTTTTTCTTCCACTCACAACTCCAACCAATGAAGGAGAACATACAATACCAGGAACATTTTGTATGATTGCTGGCTTTCTAACACCATTCAGTGAGTGTGGTATTTTGGTATTAGGCAAGATGGCACAAGACAAATTTAGTTTTATTCAAGGTGTTTTTAAAATAAAAATTTAGAAATAAGTATTTGTGAACTAGAAAATGATATCACAAAAAGCTGAGCTTCTGAAAACCACCTAAGAAATTAGGTGAGTAGGTTGAGTAGGATATTTACATATATAAATATAAATTTATATACCTGAGAAATTAGGTTGAGTAGGATATTTTACAAACCCAGTTCTTGCCAGGTAAGCAATTCCTGTCACTACAAAGTGCAAAACTATTTTTGCCCTTATAGGTGCTTTAACTGTCCATACTTGTCAGTATCTGGAAGCTGAGCCTACATCTACATTGTGTTTTTACTGATACACAGTCATTAAAGTCAAGAGACTTTTGTTCTAATTGGTAAATAGAATAATTGATCAATTTATGCTCTAGAACATAGTTATTGATAACTAAAATAGAAGCCCTGAACATGAATTCTTTATTACACCTTCCATATCTTTAGCACTTAGATAAAAATGTTATCATTTACAGTAAAAATATGAGGATTGCCTTCAAATTGTTATACCTATGTAAAGAGAGTAGGTTAAATCTTGCAAACCGCCTTTGTCTTTTTTATCTCTCCTATATAAATTTTACTCTACTGATGAAGTAAATAGTGTAAGAAAAATCAGAAATATTATTCTGTTTTATCAGGATCATCACCAAGGTACATGATAAACAGAACAACCATGTTGCAGGACTTTCTGCAGCTACTAGTAAAAACACGTTTCCACCTACTGACTCATTTTCATTCAAATAAATACTAGATTCTTTACTATCATTGATGTCTTTGCACACCATAGTAACAGCTAAGGTCCACCCTGGACCCCTCTTCCAAAGCGTATTGTGTTCACTTCTTCGTGAATTGCAGGAAAAAAATAATAATATAAGGAAGGACCTGGGAAAAACCTACATTATAGTTATGCAATAATATCTGACGTGGACATTAATTAACCCAGATGACAAAAGAAGGCCTCTGTGGGACACTGGGCACTAGGTCTTGGCTTATCCAATCAAGTTTTCCCTTCTTTTCAGATTTTTTTTTTTTTTTAAACAAACTGTTAGTTAGGAATACACTTTTCTTTTACGATTACATCTCTGTCCAGAAAGTCAGGTCTGGAAACACCATTATGTCTCATCATGAAGGAGAACTAAGAGGTTGACTCACTACTATGTTAAAATAGGTTTGATCCTGTAGCATTAGAGAGAAAGGCTTGAGAGTTTGTCAGCTTTTTGAATCAGTGACCACTCTGAGATTGTCTATGTCTTCACTTAACAAAAGAAACAAAAGTTTTCTGTAACCCTTTATGACTGGGTCTCACATCCTATTCATTGCCTTAATAAAGAGGCATGAACTTCACTTCAGATCATATATTACTGTGAATCAAATTGTGAAAGAGAAGGAAAAAAAAATATTCTGTTGATCTAACACACAGATTTTTGAGTACATCATCACATGCATGAGAGAACCCTGCAGAATCACTCTGAAATAAGCAATGTTGTAGCCATGCTGCAATATAAATGACATTAAAACTCAGTGACTTACTAAATCAAATTCTGTGTTGAGGACCACGCTTCACCAGTGATGCTTCCTTCTTGATGAAGCTGCATGTGAGTTCACATATGGGGAAAACAGCAGAAGCTCTGTCACCTTCAGCAATAGGCCACTGCCTTTGCCTACCTTGTCAGTGCCTGTGAATCAGAGTCGGAATGAAATGCACCACAATTTCTACAAGCCGTAGAAGTAATTGAACATTGCAGTTAGAAACCACTATTTTCTCATCCTACTTAGGACCAGAAAAATACTTGGTTTACCCAGCCAAACCAACACATTGTCATGTCCTTTAGCTTCCTTCTCTACAAATAGCAAAACATAATATAAATCCCAAAATATTCTTATATAACATTCCCTCTTATTCTTAATCATTTTATGTTTATTTCACACGAGAGGGGATAAAACTACAGGAATAAGAATATTCTGAGATTTAAATATATATACTTTCTTTTAAATTTTTAAAATTTTGAGGAATAAATCTCTTTGGCCAGATTTAAGCAAGACCTGGATTTTCCAAAAGATGTTTCATTGTTATTGCTTATTATTGCTTAATTTTGAAAACACTTCTGAAAGATGCCCTGTAATTCCCAAAGTCAATATGCTTACTTATGTATTGATATGGATTTAATCTCTAACCACTAATTTTATATCTCTTGGGCTGTCTTTTAGCTGTTTCAAATTTATTTCATCAACTTTATCTAAACAATCATAATCACCATGTTTAATGAATTGTATAACGAATATACTTCTGCTCCTTGGATAAGGATTTGAAAATACAGGTGAACAGCTGTGAATTACCTAGCCAGATATGAGTATCTAATTGGAATTCAGTTTTAAAAATCAACCAAGTACTCTCACTGAGGCAAAAGAACTCTCCATTGACTTAATGGGATTTAGACATGTCTAACTGTATTTCATAATACAGCATGTGAACTAACTTTTAGTTTACATTTTCATGTTTTGAAATGTTTTCTTCTTGTCAGAAGAAAGTCTCTGGAATCTCCTAATATTATGTCCAGTTGTTCTACATGACTCTACAAACCTAGATATCTCATCACATAAATTAAAACGAGGCACACAGATGCTAAGGGGCAGTAGAGAAAACAGAAAGCAATAAGTGGTTTTATATTAGCATTTTTAGGCCATTTTCCACATATGTAGGCTTCCCAACAGCTTATTTGTGTTAATCCATTATGCAATAGACACCACGGTAATAATATATTTGTGTATTCTTTTGCTAAGAGAAACACAAGCAATTAAATATGAAATAGTTCATATGTTTTTATATGTTACCTTACCCAAGTGATCGAAATTTCCTGAAAATCTTGTTGACGTTTCTAATTTGACTTCATGAATTCTTTGAAATTTGAAAGAGTGCCTCCAAATGTGGAAGTGTTATGAAATGAAATATTTTCTCCTACAGGGAACATTGAGAAAAGTGATTTTAATTCTACGCCCGTGTCTTTATGTATAACAAAAAAGGGCATATAATTAAACCTTTCTTGTAAAGGTTTATTTGCAGAAGTTTATTGCATTGTCTTCATGGTTATACAACAAGGTCTGTATTAATCTTTTATAATATTTTATTAAAGCTTTATTTTTTTAGAAAAAAAAAAAAAAACTGTTTATTTCTACCAAGCTGAAAGTTTTCCTGTATGAAGAGTAAATAAAAACAGAAAAAATATATAATATTGAGAACACTAAGGTATTTTATACAAATTAGCACTACTTCTCAATCTGATTTATATGACTTTTAAAAATCATTTATATGTGATACTAAAACAAAAATAAATAGGAGATATTCTGTGTTCTGCAGAAAAAGAGCATTGCTTGTATATTTTTGCATGAATATCCAGTGTTTCCATATCACATTATCAAAATTATAATTTAAAAGCAATACACCGAGCTAAACTGCATACTGTTCTTTCTTCCAGAATCCTAATTTTTCATCATTAGTAAAGATTCAGATAGCATTAATTCAATATTTTCATAGCTATATAACAGAAGCATATTTTTAAATAAATATCTGAATTAATAAAGAAATAGAAAAGAGAACTCTTTGATTTACAAGCTAGGTAGGGTTTTAATACAAAAGTACCAATAAAAATAAAGACAAGATTTGTCCCACTACATTACTATCACCAAAACTATTCTGATCCATAAATTTTCTAATCAAGATTGATCTACCAGAGCTTTTTTTCCCCACTAAATGATTCCATCATTGATCCGATATATGAAGTAATTTACATTAATAGCCACAATATTATACAGACTATGTATCTCATAATGAAAGCAGAAAAATATCAAAACCTCTGCAGAAATTGGTATAAAAGAGCATTGGTTTTAAATAACTGTACAATAGTTTAACCATACATATTTGGTAATGCAATTCTTTTCTGAATAGTTTCAGAGATATTTTCATATTCTGCAAGGTAACTCAGGACAAGGAAAAATAATCATAAAATGGTCTTCTCACACCATAAGTAATTGTGAGGATGCTTATGTTACCCAGTAAGGAGAAAAAAAGAAAAAGGAACTTAACATGCCATCACTTTCTTCTGCCCATTCTTTCTTTGTATCATAATACTATACAGCTGACAAAGCAACCCAATTTCAAGTAGGACAAGGGATTATGGAAGCCCTTGCAACACTTTGACAGAACTAGACATGATTTCTATGTGTTTCATTGCCACTATTTACTGAGTATAGTCTCTTACTGGTAATAATTATTATATTCGTATTACTATTACTTTTTAATTGCTATTATTGAATAAAAACACTAAAACTGTCACAATTTAGATAACATTATTAATATTTAGTGACAAAACAGCAGGAAAACTAGAAAAGATTTTGCCAGTTTTGCCCAAAAGCCAGCAAAAGGTCAAAGAGCCTGGGTTGCTGAATCAACGAACT
This sequence comes from Aythya marila, assembly GCF_965140915.1. Taxonomy (NCBI): domain Eukaryota; kingdom Metazoa; phylum Chordata; class Aves; order Anseriformes; family Anatidae; genus Aythya; species Aythya marila. The sequence goes on along the minus strand of NC_139045.1, from coordinate 1,828,680 downwards.
TGGCAGCGTGATGGAGACCTGAACAGCCTGGCAGCCTCGGGTCTCGTGAGGCCATTTAGAAGCTATTGCCATTTGGAAATAGCTACCTGTTGGCAGTAGCCAAGTCCTAGGGACACCATGTCTTATGTCACGGACTGCACACATTGTGTCATGAGACATGAATGAGAAGGACTTATGTTTTGGTATCACTCTGGTATCACTCGTGATCTCAGAGTTTTAGCTCAAAGAAAAGCCAGAGGCTGTGTGGGTATGTAAACAAAAAAAGTAAACAGGTTTCAAAATCTCATGAGTTGAAGATTTTCAATCAGAAGTTAACAAAACTGAATGCTTTCAAAAAAAAAAAAAAAAATGCTATTTGTACTCATTTTCTGACATATGTGATTCATATATGATTCAGTGTTCCAGCCCACTCTGGCCCTGAAGTCTTCTTTCATGTCCAAACAGTGAGAATCTGTAATGAAGAAAGGCAGGAATATGGGGAAAAGGAAGAGAGAAAGGGAGAACGAGAGAACAAGAGAACGAGAGAACGAGAGAGAGAGAGAGAGAGAGAGAGAGAGAGAGAGAGAGAGAGAGAAAGAAAGAAAGAAAGAAAGAAAGAAAGAAAGAAAGAAAGAAAGAAAGAAAGAAAGAAAGAAAGAAAGAAAGAAAGAAAGAAAGAAAGAAAGAAAGAAAGAAAGAAAGAAAGAAAGAAAATTATTCCTTCTTCCTTACATAGCTCTTCTCCTTCATCTACCTGTGGCAAACCACTGCCATACATACAGCAACTGAGTTTGTCACACAGATAGCAAACAAGAAAGTGGAATTTCAAAAAAAATAGTATGTTTGGTACAGGAGATGAAAACACACACGTTTTAAGAAAAAATAAAATAAAATTGAACATTTGGTCAAATACTTGAAGTAGCAAAGCTAACCAGCTAATTAAGCTAGTATGTTATATTCCCTAACAGCACAAATTTCACCTGTCCTTTTTTCTCTGTGATATTCTCCTCCCTAACTCTCCTTCAGACTCCTCCCTGCGTCTCTCCATGGTGAGGGAGAAACTTTCAGGACTCTTTCCAGTCTCCAGTTACCTCCAGCTGCCTTCCACATCTTTTACTGCTTTCAGGGACTAGAGGTAGCAGGAGCGTGTGCTACCACATGTGCCAATACATATGGTCTGGCAAGTACCAAAATAGGCAGGCTTTGAATTGTACTGTGCTTCCTCTCAATGGCAGTGTTATTCTGGCTTTCCTTCTACTTCTCAGTCACTGATTTTCATGAAATGCATATGCATATATATATGCATATATAATGCATATATCTTCTCTTAACTTGGTTAAAACTGGCTGTTAAAGACAAAGGAAAGTTCTCAGGTACAAACTAGCAAAAGCACAGTCTTATAAACATCACCCTCTTGAAAAAAAAAAAAAAAAAAGAAAAAAAAAGAAGAAAAAAAAAAAGACAAGCACACGTACCAGATGGTGAGTGATGTTTGTTTTTATGAGACTGGTTCCTCTAGTATACTAGAAGCACAAATTCCCAAACATCCTGGGAGAAGAACATGGTCTTTCCTAGAGGTGCCCAACGTACAAAGTCTGTACTGCCATCATGTGGGAGATGCTGCTACATCTTTTCACACTTTGAATATTTTCCCTCTGTGCATCTTAGAGATATAGTCCGTCCCAAACCATGTGATTTTCCATCACCGTCTCTTCATTTAAACTACTATCAATATCCATTACCATGAATTATCCATTACTGCTTCATGGATCATGTTCCTGGGTTCTATGGAAATGTATTTGCTAGGAGGAAATAAAAATAAAAATAAAAATAAAAATAAAAATAAAAATAAAAATAAAAATAAAAATAAAAATAAAAATAAAAATAAAAATAAAAATAAAAATAAAAAAGTAGGATGAAAACAGGAGATTCAGTAGGGGAAATATGTATGCTAAAAGAAGCAAATGAAGAACAAGATTAAAAAAAAAAGGAAAAAGGAAAAAGACAATGAACTAATTTACATGATACGGATTAATTTAGCCAAAGAACATCTGTTCTTTCATGTCCCTCTAATGACATCAAATGTAAAGGCTTGTGTTGGTTGGCTTTGCAAATGTCTTTTACTACGTGATTAGTAGTAATCTCTGCACAGATTCTGATAGGGATTATAGATATTCTAGTAAGAGGGCCACTTACGTCCCTTGTATGCACTACTTTATTTACATTTGACTTGCATCTATCCATATAGGGTTCTCTATTATTTATTTATTCTATTTATCTATTTATTTATTTATTCTATATCCATTATTTATCTATGTATCTATTATTTATTTTTAAAAAATATAAAATAAAATAAAATTACTTTTACTTTATATTATATTCTAAGAACTTTAAATGTTTCATCCCTCATTTGGTCTCTGCAAACCAAGCAAGATGCTTTAAATCTTATTTCCTGTGTAGATACATATATACATCTCCTGTGTACATACATTTCCTGTGTATATATACACTATACAACCAGCTAGTAACCTAAAAATCTTAAAAATCCTTACCCATTTCTTAAATTCCTCTGCTTCTGCTATTTTACTCATTTAACATCTCCCTTTTTAATACATGATTATACATGTATTATACATGATTATTCAAAACATGATTATACAGTACAAATATAATCCCAGGATTCTAAAAGATAGGAATCCATCTGCATCTGTAAGAATTATTTTTCTATCTGGAAAGTTTCTGAGACATCTTCTTGTCAATTATTCATTTGAAATATAATCTTTTTCAAAATCCAGAAGTAGGTTCATGTAGGATCTCTCCCTGGATATGGACCCTCATTTCCTGTAGCCATAATTTAAAGACTGACACTAAAACAGGATTTCTAGGCAAACTTTTTCAGCGCTTCAGCAATGGCTGTTTCTGGATCCCTTCCTACTCTTCTCCCATCTCATGTTTGCAGAAGTAACTTGTACAAATTTCAGTTTTCCCCAGTTCAACCAACCACCACCACCAACAACAACACAATCATCTTGCAAAACAGAAATGTTGCATTTTGGCCAGGTCCAAATGCCAGAGGATGGATAAGAAAAATGCAGCCTGTTGTACAGACAGGAGACTGAAGGCAGAAGATGGCAGTGGACTGAAGCATAAGCAGCTTAGATTCTGAAACCATACACAGCAGACTGTGCAGAGTCTGCCTGCATGGTACACTGAAAAAGAGACTTACAGGGTGGCCTGAAGATGACAGCAGATGTTAAACAAAAAGGATGGGTGAATCACAGAATCACAGAATTTTCTAGGTTGGAAGAGACCTCAAGATCATCGAGTCCAACCTCTGACCTAACACTAACAGTCCCCACTAAACCATTGCCCTAAGCTCTACATCTAAACGTTTTTTGAAGACTTCCAGGGATATGCATACCCTGACATGCATACCAGCACATACATGCCTTTCAGATAGGTAGAGTATCCCTGGCATGGGTTTTGCTGCTTTCCTCCTTACTGACTGTAACATCACAACACCTCTTAACACAAAGCATTTGAAAATGTTTAGCTTAAAATAGCAACAACTACTGATTTAAAGAGCCACCAGTCAAACTGTATTGCTGTATGCTGGTGACTCAGATCTGAGCTGTCAAAAAAAAGTTTTTTATTAAAGAAATTTCTATTAGAAATTTCAATTTTTGAAGACAGCAAATCCAAGGATTTTACAAGGAGTCTGAATTTACAGTTTTGTTCAGCCAAAGACAGACATCCAGACAGTACCTAAAGGCAACCAGATTGCCTCTAGCAAGCAAATATTTAATCTTTTATTATTTAATCTTTTATTTGGCACTCTCTAGGCATATCAGATACAACCCACAATCATGGCTAGATGAACTAGTTACTTCTACTTGGACTAAAATTATAGATTTTAGTGCATGATCTGTTCACCTATGAAAAAAAAAAAAGTAAAGTCAAAATTCTTCAGTAAATTTGTACTACGTTCATTATTTAGAAAGAGTATCATCATAACAGAATTTGGCATTCGCACTGACCACAGTATTAAAAAGTTGAGGACACAGTGATCAGGGAAAATGATCAACACATACATACTGCCAGCTGGGAATGAGGCAAAATGGTGGGTTGTCTGCAGTGCTGGCACTGACATTTATTTGACTGCACCCATTATGTGTTAAAATAAATAAATAAATATGTAACTTATTCGTCTGCCTGTCAAAACACAAACTTGCAAGACATTAACTCTTCCTCCCAGTACACTTGATGATGTCTTTAACACATGCAACAATGCTAACTTAGAAGCTTTGTTTTCTATCATTCCAAGTCATTTCACCAAGTGTCACAGATAAGAAATAAAGCACAGAATTCATAGCAATACAATTTCCATTCACCTACCCACATTTAGATATTAATCAGTTTCTAACTTGGTCACTGTACCAAAATAATTTCCCAGAACAAACTAAACTTTTTGACTGATGAACAAATTGTGCAAGGAAATAGCTTTTTATATTTTTAAACATATAATTAATTTTGTGGCTCTGTGGCTGCTAGTCAATATAACAGTAATTGGAATCATCATGACTAATGCTCAGATCATTTCACAGGGCTTTCTTATTTGCATAAATATCTCCTCATCTGCCTTCTCACCCTCTCTAGCTTTTCAAAATATTTTTTCTACTTACATCCAAATTCTCTCCGATGTGCTAGACAAGCTCCGTATCTAGTATATTTCCCCTGATGTAACATTCTCCTTCAGCCATTCCCCTACCACTACAGCTATGGTATTCAGACCATTTTTTCTTATAGTGCATCTAAGCAGCTATGGTTCGTTTTTTCTGTTTGCATCTTCATTCTTAGTACAAAGCATTACCTTATGGAAATATAATGCTGTTTATTAATAATAATAATAACAATAATAATTAACCAAAAAGTTGCATATGCAGTTCTTGTTAGGCAGAGTGAAAATCATGTTTACATTTCAGTTTATTATAAACATTTTTAACTTGTTATAAGAGCATTATTTTGAGTATCTCTCTCTAATTCCCTGGGTCCTTATAGTCAGAAAACAAAACAAAACAAACAAGCAAACAAAACAACAAAAACAACAACAAAAAGCCTTTTTTCACCTTGTGTGTATTATTGGTCTTGCTTGGGTTTTTTTTGTTTGTTTGTTTTTGTTTTTGTTTTTGTTTTGTGTGGTTTTTTTTTGTTGTTTTTTGTTTGTTTGTTTGTTTTGTTTTGTTTTGTTTTTTATCTGAAAGGAAGATTTCCAAAATATTTTTCACCTTAGTTATCAGAAGAGGGGCCTCAGTTCTCTCAAGGAACTATCCCTTTTTGGAAGTGTCAGTTTGGACTTCTGGCATCTCACTCTTGCTTTTGGAAAAACTGAGAATAAAGTATTTTCTAGTCTGCCCTTGTCAGAAAGGGACATTATTCTACCTTATGAATAAATCATGTGTTCCTCTTTTATCTGTTGATAATCTTATATTTATTAGTGGACAAATAATCTGTTCCTCAAAGACTTTTTTGTGTTACCTTGCCCTCAACTTGTACCTGAAAAGCAATTGTGATTCCAGTTTTGTCACTGTTAAATATGCCATTAATTACTTCACTAAGACGTTATACCATACTCTGAACAGACTGTAAACATTTTATGTCATTAGGTAATGCACTGAGGCTTTTTTTTTTTTATGCCATAACAGCTCTATTTATATACAGTGTTCTGCATAATTAGCTACTAATGAGGCTCTAGCTTTCACTGCTGTAAGGCCTAGATATCTGTTCCTCTTTCAATTAATTCATTTTTTGCTGTCTCATTAACACACTAAAAAACCTGAAAATTGCATTTTAATTAAAAGCTAAACTACCTCTGTCTGGAGACACTAATGAACAGAAACACTTTAAGGGAAACACAAAAATTTAGTCAAGAGGACAACATGCATGTATTGCAAAAAAATAAAACACAGGTAACATAGCTCACTCCCCCCCCCACCCCCAAAAGGTAGGATCTTCTCCATTTTTTTCTCTTAACTTTGTCCTTTTTTTTTTTTTTTTTGCCTCATGACCTTTAAAAATAACCATAAGTGGAGATTGATTTCTGAAGAATTTTAACCCTGACACATTTAACGAAATATCAAATTCACTAGTACTCCATTATAGAAATATATTTGGAAACACTAACCCTGATGCACATGAAGAATCAAACCACCTCCTGTATCAGACTTGGTTTTGTACCTTCAGGAATGCTACCTACCCTCAGACTGACAAGTTATGAGCTAGACCTGAAGAAGTGATAAGACTACCTTAAAGTCATGAGGTGTGTGCGTATTTTCATTCTTTTCTGTCAGTCTTCTGAAACACATTTCCTTCCATAACTGTAAAAGCTAGAAACATGAAAGCAGAAATTCATCTAATTACATGATTTCACAACCATTGCAATAAAATCATAAGCATTGACCACGATGCTTCATTTCCTGTCTTCTACAAACACTTAAAGCAATTAATTGAGTAGCATACTAAAATACATCAAGCTGTCAGGTAGAAGCACTGAGTAGTTTTCAAATATAATACAGAAGGAACAGCATCCCAATAATCTTATTAACATACGTAAAAATTCAGTAGATTTTAAAATTTTCCAGCCATAGAAATGGAGACTCAATTTTTTTTTGAAAAAAAAAACAAAAAAAAACCAAATAAATCTAAAATAAATGTAAAGAAAAAAGAAATGTTTGAAGTTATTCTGTGAATATTCACTTTGCAGACTGATCTAAAATGTGCCAAATTCACAGGCTCTCAGGACATGCTCTATGGCATATTGCTTCTTGTCCTCTTGTCCCTTCTGGTGAGATGAGGAAGTCTGAGACATATGAATTGCATAGAAATGACATTCAGATGGACAAAACTAAGTGTCTCGGATTCATCTGATCATTTTCCAGTTCTTGATAGCAGTAAGGAGGTATTACAGCTTCTTAAGAGCCTTGAATCTATTTTTAGTTAAGACTAGCTATTCTGCTTCAATTACAGTCTTATGAGGTTCAGCAGTCAGAGAGCTCCATCAGTATCCAGCAGTTAGCAAGGTTGTGAGAAACACTCTGTAGCCAAAAACTTACGCTCAGGCGAGAATCTCAATGAAGTAGTAATTTATTCTAGATTGCAATGATGGGCGCCGCACAAGCAGGAGAGTGTACCTACTAGTTCCAAAGCACAGTTTATATACTTCTTGATGACAGAACCCTCCCCTGTTTCCCCACTGAGTGTATAATTCAGGTTCACAATATATCTGATGCTTCACAGACAATGCATGGCCTTCACTTGCCGGCCTGTTAAATTTCAGATTTCTTTTGATATTTTTACTGTTTAAAGTGGTAATGTTTCTTCACTTATCTGATTTGACTTAGCACCATGATTTTCACCTAATTGCTCTTAGGAGTCTGGTTGTCTGCATTTTACAAGGTCACCTGCTAAGCTTTCTTATCACTGTGCATATCTCATTACCACATTCCTTTCCTGTAAATAGTGTAACTCTGTAAAAACATTTCTATTCCCACAGGATCAGTATCCTCACTTTTAACTTCTACCTTATTACATGCTCTATTTCTGATTATTAGTGATTATATATTGGAACAATAAGTCTTCAGGATCAGTAAATTCTCACAATGACTAGATCTACGGGCACACTTCTGCTTAAAGTTAATTACAATATTAAGATTATAGAAAAACAACATTGTCTCACTCAGATTGAGCCAACACAAATGTCCCAAACGTAGGACATCTGAATAGTGTTAATAAGCATTGCTTGCTACCTTTGCATGTACCTGCCAAACTAGTTATCTGTATACTTTTGATCTAGTTGCTGGCGTCTCCTAAATCATGTAATAGTAGGAGAATTTACACAATAAACTTTAATAAATCACCCTCACCCTGGAAGTTAGGCCTTATAGAAGGGTGAATTCAAGCACAGATTTATTAACCTTTTAAATTAATTAAACTGTAAATTCTTTCCACCAAAACTGTGTTGTGGCAGCTATCCAGTGATTGACCTTCCTAAATTACCCTACTTTGAATGAATTTGAAACATCACTGTTTCCAAGGAACCTTCTAAATCCTTAGCCATACAATCAGTTTCATCTTCCTTGCTGTTATTTCCTAGAAAATGCATTCCCATGCCAAAGTATGTGAGTTTTCACTAACAATTGTGTTGCTAGTTATTCAGATCTAGTCTTTCCACTGACATGTCTCTGCTGTTACTTCTAATTTACTTCTTATATATTTCTATTATAGTTACTTCTTTAATACCATTTTCTACATGTGTCTTACATCTCATAGTTACATACCAAATGCTTTAAAAGAATCCAACACAGCTGTTCAACTTTAAATGCATCAATGACATGGATACAGGAATCTAATGATAAGTGTTGCCATTACATACATCTCCCTTTCTCTTTATACTCTGTCTTTAAACTGCTTCTAATCTGGGTTTAAGGAGGCACTAACAAATTTGTCCCATCTCTTCATAATCACAAAAGATATTTACACTTAAGCATTCTAAAACATAGTGCTCCTTGATGACTAACTATGATATCCTTTTCATTTCTGAGGTGTAAGCACTGGTGAAACCAATAATTTTATGTTGTCTTTCAGGAAAAAAAAAAAAAAAAAAAAAAAAAAAAACACTTTCTAAATTGAAAAAATTGCTTTTAGCTTACAACCAGCTAAACTCAGAATTTTATGTGCTTTTAATAAAACGCAAGCACAACTCACTTTTTGTAACAGGAAATTAAGAGCCAGATTTCCAAACAATTAAAATGAAACACCTACATAGTTTTGAAGAACCTATCTAGAAGCCATCTCAACATTTAAGTTTTTGAAGAACCTTTAAATAGCTTCTCCATAAGATCTCCTCATAATCTAAGTAATTCAGAAAAAAAAGCTTTTTGGTTTTCAAGATTCAAATAGTTCTTTTAATGTATGTTTATTATCTGAACATTTTTTTCAGCACTTACATAATTTATGCAGAATGACTAATAATATAGTTTCCAAATTATGTTATAAAGTTAATGTGAAAGCACATAACCATTTGCAATTAAATAACACATGAGGACAGTATAAGAATTAACATGAAGAGGAGGACCATGAGACATAGAGAAGCAGAACCTTTGAGACAATGTATAGTTCTCAAAATATTTAGAAAAAACATTCAATATTCTTATACATAAGCACCCATAAAAATTAGATGACAATGAATGGACTGTATTATTCTTATTGGAAATTCTGGATAGCAACCATATCAGAGGAATGCACCAGGGGGAGAGAGCATCATACAAAGACTTTGGGATTAACTGTCTACTTCCTTTGCAGACACAGAATTCTGAACTTTCCATTTTGCCTCACTTCTTTGGATAAAGTTAAGCTCACTCAGTGGATGACACCAGACCCCTCTATATTCATATGAGTTCTGGTTCTTAGTCTTAAATTCAGGTACTTCATTCTGATCTCTTTAATGTGAAGAGTGCCTTAATCTCTTATGAAGGCTTTTCCTAATATTAAACTAAGTGAAGGTATTAGGAAGGCTTAGCAGCACATTCTCCCTAAAGATGAAAATCCAAAGTAAGCCAACTTAATTAAGAATTAATTCCCTTTAAATCACAGGCTGAATTGTTCATTTCTGCTTCAGTCACTAATCAATTATTTGTGGCATGAAATGATTTACAAGACACGGGCAAATTAATTAAGGTGACAAAAGTGATTCCATATCTTGTCAGAGATATTCCATCCTATTTTTAAAATTGTATGTATTAATAAAAAGTTTTGGCCCCCTGATAAGACTGCATGTTATGACTTTGATATTTCTTCACATAGATGCATACTGTCATTTTCATTCTATTACAGCAACCCTTCTTACTCAAAGGGATAATCATCAAAATTGCATTTTAAAAGAATGCATTAACTCCTTAGGAATTCTCTGAAAGTCTTCTGAATTCATGTGCTGAAACATTACTGGGTCCTTTCAAATGCTTTACATCAAGAATGCGGATATAAATAATCTCCCAATTAATTAACATTGTTACTGCCCTTCAATGGAAAGAACTCAACCCATATATTGAATATTTTCTTTATGGTGAATGAAAGATTGTGCTATTTAAGCAGCTGAATACACAAAGAAGGCTACGCAATTATGCTGGAACATTTCCGTTTCTGAATACTAGTTTTAAAATATATTGGAATGAGCTTCTGGATCCAGCAGGTAGAGGTCATAACAGCTGCCAATAATTTTTTATTTTTTAAAACTTGTTGCTAACTAAAGGAAAAACTGAAATATACTAGGAAATTCTTCTTGACAACAGGGAAAATAATAAAAACAAGAGTTGTTGTTCCCCCCCAGTCAGCTATGAAGACTGAGTAAACAGGATTAGTCAGCCAGCTTCTCTCAGAAAAATACTTTAATGGATTCTGGATATCAGTATACTAGTAGATTGTGGTCTTCAACTGAGACTTAAAAAGAAACAGTTCTTTAAGAGGATCTACAGCTTTCCTCTCCTAATACTATTTTGAATTATCTACCATATTGCACAAATCTGATTTATTAAAAAGCAAACAAGATTGCTTTAGGAAACATTTTCATCTCTTTTGGTGATGAGGATTCTCTGTTTATAAACTACAGGATGAGTAGCTGACATATTTTAATATGTGACTCATGTAAATCCCAAGGAATCCTTTTCTATATACCACTGGATAATGATTTTAAATGTTCAAAAAAGTTCTTCATTTCAAATACACGTACTTTTTAATAAATCATGAAAAATAATAATATAGAATACTAGGCATGATGCAGAGCGGTAGAACAACAGATACAAAAAACGTGTAATAAAATCTAAGGGGCAACATCTGTATTTAGGTTATCAATAAATTTATCATAATGTTGCCATACGATTTAGGAACATAAATTGTACTGAAATTAACTAACATATCGGTTGAAGCATTGCTTTTCAGCCAGTGGCCTACAGACTTTTTGATGATCATGAGTCCCATGAAAAGCTTACTTACAAAAAACAAACATATTTGTCAATAGATTAAGGTTTGCTACGGAGAAAATTTGTAATCAAAACAGATGTTTGTAGGGAACTGCAATGAAGATATGTTACAAGTGACTAAACTGGCCAGTTGTTTGGTCATCTCAGATGAAAATGGCCTGTATTTTTCCAAAACTAACTTCACTATGGCACTTACATCATAAAACTGAATTTTAGGCCAACCACTTGCATAGAATTCCAGGCAATCATCTTCACTGAAGATCCCATTGTTCTTAGGAGTTGTGGCTAAAAGTGCCCACAACTCCACTTAGGGAGGATGTTTTTACCAGAAAACAGCAAAAAATAATACTAATTTTTCATATACTTAATCGTGTTTTGTTCTCACCGCTATATTTTCTTCATGTTAGCATATTTGCTAAAATTCCTTCTGCTCTGAAAAACAAACAAACAAACAAACAAACAAAAATATTAACTGTACAAGACAGTTTCATAAAAATACTTTAGGAAAGAAAAAAACAAATAATTGCGGATGAAATCCTGAATCTGCTTAAGTAAATTATAATATTTTCCTGGGGAAGTGGGTAGGAGTGATTCTGATGTTCACTGCCTATGGAGCCATCCTTTGGTGTATCCAACAATAGCTTCTGGTAGGAAGACTAACATTTTACCAGGAACTGTTAGAGTGTGTGGGGGCAAAGTAGCATTAGATTCAGCCAGTTCTTAATATTCTTAATTTAGCACCCAAAAGCCCTATACATGCAGCTCATTGTCTTAAATAGAATTTCCTTATAATTCACTCATAGTAGCAGACTTCTGTTCTTTTGGTTACTTTAAACTGGTTCAGATTTTAAAAATGGATCTGCTAGAATTGCTTTATAAAAATATTTCAAAGCTGGCAGGTCTACTCAAAGCAGTTAATGAATTAATGTTATCATGTGGTTTGGTTTAAATTTTAAAAATGATTGTAAGCACCCAAATATTTTCTTCCATATACAATAAGTTATTTGAAAATGTAGTATTAAAATATAAATCTTTATTCTTATTATTAGCTGTATAAGTTCATTATTTAGGCCTGCTTCAAGTGAAATCAACTGAAATTTTATTTCTCATTTCACTGAGACCTGGATTGAAACAATCTATGTTGATGTGGGAAATGACAGTTGCCAAGTTTTCAAATGTGATTGAACATGTGTACTAAAACAAAATACCATCACTCATATTAATAGTCATGATAAAAAATAGTTTTCATAGAATCTACAAGTTATACAAATGAATTACAGCCATTTAATTGCAAAATATTTTAAAAGTCATGATGATAACTTAAAAATAACTGCTATGCCAAATTTTAATAAAGATAATGATGGGTTTATTAGCTTTAAAAATGTGCATAATTTACAGGAATGTTGTATTAGCATTGGTGTAACATTTTCTATTTTATTCAGATTAAAATTGTGTAAATAGGCCATTTGAAATGTTCACATAGTATATTAAAATTAACTATTCAGGAATTAATTATTTAGCTTCTCATGAGAATTATCCTTATTCACATAGGAAGTCCCATTGTCTAATGGCATTTCTCATGCATAATCAGATGACAATGGGACAAGTATTAGAATTGTTCATGTGAAAAATACCAATTCCATCATTCTTTGTTAAAATATTTGCTGATAATGGTTCTTTTCTTGCAACTAGCTATTTCATTGTTCAGTGCCATACAGCAGACAGTGGGAAATTCATGATCACTGTGGGTGATCAGTTCCTTGCCTAACACATGACTGTAATTGAACAAAATCCTGTAGAGACAACAGTGTGAAAAAATATCTGTGCCCTTCCCATACCATATTTTTTAGCTAGGTAAATCAACATAATTCATCTAAAAGCACACATCAGGTACATTTTTGCTTCCACATTAGTAAAAGGCCATGTCCTACCCAACAGCCAGCTTGTTTTTAGCCACTGTCCTTATTAGGAGAGTATTTAGGAGATATTAGGATTAGGAGAGTATTAGGAGAGTATTAGGAGAGTATCCCAAGTATTTTCCAGAGTAAATCCCAACATTTTCCTAATAAGGAGAGTGGCTAATTTTAAGGAAAATGTTGGGATTTACTCTGGAAAATACTTAGGATTTACTCTGGTCTTCCAACAATAATCAACATGACAGATGGGTGCATTTCATCTCACTTTTGCCTTGTAAGTAAAGGGGTGGGTGCGATTTGGGTGCTTACAATCATTTTTAAGATTTAAACCAAACCACATGACAATCTTAATTCTGCTTCAAGTAGACTTGTCAGCTTTGAAATATTTTTATAAAGCAATTCTTTTTCTATTTTCTATTATTCTATTTCTAATTTTCTATTATTCTAACACCAATTTTAGCCACCATAATCTCCATGTTTTACTGAAATTTATTTATTCTAGGACTGCAATTATGTCCTACCCCAGCTGTGAATACTAGCTCTGCACAATCAGCAGGGATAGTATTAATCACTACTAGTATTCACTAGTTATCACTAGTATTAATTACTACTAGTAGTAGTAATCAGCTTCAGTTCTCGGTGCATCAACTGCTTTTCTGTTTTCTCTTCAAGCAGGTTCTTCAACCAGGCTTCAAATATGTCTATGAAACCTGACCAGAATCCACAGTGAATTTTAAGCTTACACATCTTGCTTTTTAACTGTGTGTCAGTTGGAGAAAAATAGATGTTTGGAAGCAATCTTTTGCAACTTACAAAAACTTTGCAATAAGTATCCAGTGACTGTTGAAATGAATTGTATATGTCATACATAGCCACTTTCAGTAAGTTTTGTGTTAACTGTGCATAGCACAATTTAATCTGTAAATTCAGCCGTGATGTTGCAATTAATTTATATGTTATAGTTACATGTAAACATCAGACACAAATAAAGAAGTTTCCCAACTTCCAATAGCAATGCCTTGTAAGAAAGAAAGAATGAACCATCAACAATATTTGCTTCCCAACTGAACTTAATGAAACCATAATGTTGCTAACACAATTAAATTAAAGAATAAAGGCTAGGAATGTAAAATAGCCAAACGGAAAATGCTGTAGGTAATGTTAATTTCCATTAAGATACTGTAGCCAGGTAATTTCTGATAGATGTCCCTGTTCCACATACTGCAGGCAGAACTGGTGAATAGCTGCTGAAGGCAATAGGTGTCTTCCTATCTACAGTGGATATATTTTGGATCAGATAGCAATGGTCACTGAGAACTAAATGTTATCAAGAGTAAGAAGAGACCAAGCACCTAGTTTTCTATTCAAAAGGCATGGGGAAGAATTACAATATTTCTGAAGAACAGAAGACCAGTGAAAGATAATGAAATTTCACCAACACTGTAGCACTGGTATCAACAGCTTTCTATTCCTTTCTAAAGAGAGGAGGGCAGTTTGCAGTGATAACCAGACCTCATGCTGTAGACATTGTCTAAGACACTTCAGCGGGGAATACAGGAACACAAAGTGTCAACTTTGTGTGCAATTTGGCCAGCCCCCCTGCACAAATCTTTTCTAACATAGTAATGACCAAGAAGCTTAGCATTGACAGTGGTCAAGACCAAACCCCGTCCCTAGCCTTGGGAGGATTTGTTGGGAATTGTTCCTTTACCTAGGGCATTTTTCCCAGGGGCTATGTTTAGACCTTCCCACTCTGGACCATGCTGAGGTAGTTGAACAGTCACAGAGTTTTCCTGTCTCAAGCAAACCCCCAGGAATCAGGTCTGGTTTCCATACCTGAGTCTCTTCCTGGTCCCCCCAGCAGTGACAGAACCTGTTCTTTGCCTGGCAGGGTGACTCCCTGCTGCCTTCTCCCTTCAACACTTGTGCCAGGCACTATGTGGGGCAGCCCAGAAAAGGATAATGCCCCAAAACTGAGACGCAACTTCACATCCTCTCCTTTATGCTCTAGAAAGTGCAGAGCCTCACCCACACCAGGCATCCTGCAGAGGACCAGGTGACTGCAGAGCATTTACCAGTTCATCATCCCATTTCTGCCTGGATGCATGGACCCAAAGGTTGAGCTGTTGTCCTCAGAATTAGCAGATCCCGAACCAGCTACAGTAGTTACATCATTTTGCAAATTAGGAGACCCTGGTTACAACACAGCCCTCTGGCCATTCCCCAGCAAATCCCACCAGGGCAATGCCCTTCCGATGCTGAGCTAAAGGAGTAGTACTTTGTCTCTGAGTCCCTGAAGAACAAATGTTACAAATGTCAGGAAGTGATTCTTACACCCCCAACCCACAGTGACATGATCTCTTTCTGCACAAGCACACGCTTGCTAAAGCAGAGGAGGAGTCACTATATATGATTGACTTCTCAGACAGGGAAAAATAAAGACAGCAGTTCAACACCAGGGTTTGATTCAAAGAGGAAAGGATCTTAGGCAGCACTTGGATTGGGACTTGCTTCCCCTGCATCCCTCTTTCTAAATTTTATACTACAAAAGAAGGGAGAAGAAAGCAAGAGAGAGACAAAGAGAGAACCCTTAGCATGCAGCAGCTATAGCAACTACACTTTGCCCAGCTTAATCCAATTCTTAAAGGAGCCTGTCAGAAAGACTCAAGCAGTAGGAATGATTCACAACTCTCTTATTCAATACAATTTGCAAAACAGCTTCTCACCCTGCCCCAACAATTACACCAGGGTACATACTGATGGGGAAACAGTAGTTCTGTCCTATAGCAGCTGCCTCATACTGGGGGTATGCAGCAGGGAGGTATTTCCACCCCCTTCATTATTTATTTTTTATATATATACCTTCAGACTTCTTGCTCTCATTCTCTATGTATGTTGCTCGTGCAAAGATTCATTCAATTCATATCCATGAAACTCCTGAGAGTACAGAAAAGCTCGAACTAAAAAGATAGTGAGACAAACAGAGCTACTCCTTCTACAAAGTGAAAATTTGGGCATGAATCATATATTTGTAAATTCTGTGCCTGGTACAGAATAAATAAATTGAAAAAAATATATAGTTTAACAAATTAGATAGAAGAATGGAAAGGCAGGGAAGGAGAGGGAACTTCTAGATGATCACCATTTAATCTATTGCTGAAGACAATAATGACAATGTTAAACTCTGCTATATGAAGACACTAAGTCATACTCCCATCCTATTTACAACAGCGTAAATCAACAGTAACTGTAAACTAGAGTTCTACCAGTGTTGTGACAACAAAATTTGGTCCACTGGGCTTTTACACACACACACATTTTGTCACAAGGAAATTCAAGAAAATTTACTATTCCTCTCACAGAGAAGTGATTGATTAGACAGCCTGAAAGTATCTTCTGGCTCTATCATGGTGCTGTTGTGCTGTTTGCTTTCTGATTTAGGCAGCTTCTTAGCAGAGACCTATGAGTGTCATTTGCTGCTACCAACACAGACAGCTGGAAATGTCCCCTGAATAATAGAGAGATTTCAGTCACCAGAAAAAGTGAAATAGCAATTCAAGATTAATGTGTAACTAAGTGAGAAAAGGCTTGCAATTAATGATATGCTTCAGTAATTCCTAAACACCTTTTCTTTGATTCTGCTTTCCTCAAAAATATGTAAATGAAATTTTAAAATTACACTTTTTTTTTCTTTCTAATGAAGATAAAAATTCTGATGATAAAATGTGAGAGAGATTTGAATGGAAAATAAAAATGCAGCTTAAGGTTGGTGATATTAGCTGTCTGCTATGTCACCATCTATTTATTAGCCTGGTAGCTGCCACTGATCAGACTAAAGAAGAAAACAGAGTCAAAAAAGTTTTTGAATCATCATTCATTCTTGATTTTGACAAGAAATCATCTAAATCAATGTTCAGTAACTGCATCTAGCATCTATAGCAGGACTATATGTAGTTTTATGGGAGTAATATTAGATTAGAAACCTTGTAGAATTACTTTGCAGGCTTCATTTAGCTTAAACAAGATGCAAGTTAATGTATTGCAAAGACAGCATACTTGACAAGAAGTGCAAAGAATTGCAAATTGTGTAAGATGAAATATAAAAACTTCTGTGAAAATAGTGTCTAGCAAAAAATGGAACATACTAATCTGGTGCAAGCCAACTCAAACATTCACAGATGTTCCGCTGAAAATGGTTTAGGTTACCTATCTAACCATTATTGAAATGGCATGACTATGACAATTCCTTGAGCCAAAACCCATAAAGTAACAATTGACAATTGCTTATTTGCCTTAGAATATTTCAGTAGGTCCTGCCACAATATTTTAAAAACCTGCATGGTTTTCTCTTATCATCCCTGGGACAACAATGAAACCCAAATCTCTAAAACAGTCTTGACAAGATATGCTTATCTGAAGGAGCTGCTATTCTGGCTCCTGACTAAATTAATTTTTAGTGTATAAGAGTATTTAACAGTGAACCAATATAATATTAACCATGCTAAGGATTACCTGCCAGAGAATCAAACACTTTTGCTTGTTTATTTTGCTATCCAAACACTTGAATATTGCCTGTGGCTAAACAGAGAAGCTTCCTCATTGCTCTGGATGGAACAAAATGGTTGTATCAAGGATCAATCTTTTGTGCTGCCAATATCTTAAACACCCTCCTACGCAGTTATAGCATATCACCTGGTAAACACACAGTCTGAAGGACCTAGACCAGACACTAATCAGTTTTCATCAAGTGCATGTACTTTTCTATACCCTTGGGAAACTTATGTAATGCCCACTCTCCAAAAGCCTTTCTATTTAAGATCTAATTTCTTCTTTAGTATCTCCCAAGTTCTTCCAATATATTTATATTTGTCTGTAATGTTAAATGCCAGACATGCGTGAAGAGAAGAGGAGAGGAGAAGGAGAGGAGACCTTTGTCTTGCCACTTGTCTTGTGCAGTATGAAATGTTTTGATTCTCTTTATGGGACACACAAAGCATAAAAGGCTTATGCAGATAAAGAACTTCACAAGGTAGGGAACAAAATATAACTAATTTCTCCAGACGATATATATTTCAAGTGAAAAGACAATTACTTTTTAGTGAGTTTCTCTGTGTGTTTTTAGAAGCAGAACAGAAGAAGTCTTCCATTGTGGATCTGGATCTTTCTTCTTATCATATTGCTATCTCAGGCCTATTTCCCCACTCAGAAAAGTTACTTTGCCATTATAGGCTCTTGGAAAATGGAATTAAGATGAGAAAATATGTATTATCAAATCAATTATAGTCGTAATGGGATTTTCCAACTGCCAGCCAGAGAACAGCAATATTTTTTTCCTGGTCTGTGTTATCATTTTACCAACCTATTTAGCATATGAAATATGCTGCAACAAATGAAGAAGAAATAGAGAAACAAATATCATAATAATATAATTATGTAAGTGCCACATCTGATGTAAACTGATATGGTTCTAATAAAGTAAATGCAACTACAACAATTTTTAGTGCGGAAGCACTGTCAAGTCTTGACATTATTTCTGGCTAGGAATTTTTTACAGCCATCTACAACCAAGATACCTTAGGACTTCCTATGGAGAAAACTGCTTATAAGAGGGGCATTCCTTTTGTACTTCACTGAACATACAGCTATAATTAATGTTATACTGCACTGTTTCACTGACATTTGTTATTGATAGTATATGCAATGTGAAGCAGTAAGTGGCAGTATTACATCTGGGTAGTAGTAGACAGCAGAAGCAGCACATTACTTTAAATCTTTGATTTGCAGTCATCATCATGTGTTCTGATGACAAGAAAATGTGAAGGGCTTCTCCAGTTAGGAGAATGTAAGTTCATTTAATGTGGTAGCAAAGAAAACATAAACATGAATTTCTGTTTTGCCTCATTTTTAAGATCATTATGCATGGAACTTATTATCTATTTTAAAAGAGGATGGGGTGATGACATTGTAAATCAACCTTGATAGTGATAATTTTAAAAGCCAAAAATCGGTTGAATTGTGTGGTTGGTATGGAGATCAGCTATAGATTTCAGATACTACTCGTGGCCTTTTGTCAGTCAGTTCAGTGAAAAAAAAAAATCCTTATGAATGTTGTGTCTGTATGCAACTATAGAACTGATAGTCAAATGTCTCTGTTCAGTTCTGAAGAGACATGGGTTGGTTACCCACAGATGTACACAGTAACTTGTTTGGTTTCGTCAAGCTTATCCTACAGAGTGAAATGACCCAAATTTTTTGTTGAGGAAATCATTGATTTTCTGAGTTAGTTTTTGTTGGGCAGGTAGGATGCCTGTTTAGTATATTGTTTTGGTGACATGTTAGATGGCTTCTCTTTTTCTAGTTTCAAAGTCAAGGGATAATAGGCATATCCTTCTTTCAAGATGTAATATTTTGTAATATCACCGTTGTTTTTGTTTGTTTGTTTTTTAATTGTGAAAAAAATACTTACTTAAAAATATATGCTTAAAGTCATCCTTGGAAGTTAAGCCATTCTCATTTACTCATGATGAACATGAACACAACTAGATAAATAACAGAAGTCAAGCATGTAGTCTAACATGGTAATTTGCAGATACATGGAGATATGAGTTTTTCTCATCATTGCTCAAAGCAAGTAGAACCACAGTGTCATGATAAGAAGCTAAAACCTCCATATCCATAAGCAGACCCAAATTTAATCAAAATCTCAGATTCTTTCTCAAAATGTACTACTTGTTTAGAGCTGGCTATCAAAAACTGCTTCAGTGACATGAATAAGCAGTTCTATTGATCTGTAAAAATTACAGACTGTAACAATATTGTACAGTTCTTGCTTTACTTTTGGTAGAAGGTTCAGACATCAGAAAAATCAGAAAGAGATTCTTGCTAATATAGCGTGACAGGTATAGCCACATATCTACTAACCCAATCCTGCCTGGAAAACAAACAAACAAAAACAAATCAAACGAAACAAAACAACAACAAACATCTCTTCCAATACATGCAACTTGTCTAGGACACCTAACATTGGTAGCGTAATGCAAACAAACCAAGCAACAAAACAAATAACACACTTTTCTGGCAAGAATGTATCCTAAGAAAGATCAAAACTCTAACAATCAAAATTTCCATAACTGAACTACAAGAAAGGATTCTTGTTCTTATTGTTTAAACAAAAGTAGGAAATCAAACCCATAAACAAAACTCAACCTGTTCAACTGCACTTTGGAGAAGTGAAGAATCAGGAACTGTGTCCATTCTAGGCACTCTTCCCTTCTGCAAACATAAATGCTTCTCTTCAGGATGCCACATAATTCAGGATTAGGAACTGCAAGAGGCAATGGCCATCACATTCACACTGACTTCAGCTTTATTGGCACTTTTTGATTGAACTTTTACTGTTGCTGATGTGTTGAAACCAAAAACCTGTTTAAAAGGAAGGTGTTAATTTTGAAGGTGGGGTGGTATTTTTTCCTATTCGAAAATATTTTCAGAAGTGTTTCATAGCTGTCACAACTTCCTATGTCTCCCACGTTGACAATTTCTAAATGAAAAGTTCGAAGTTTTGGCTTGAGATGACTTTATTTAGCAATGCAAATTAATAATATTATTTAGAATAGTATCTTCAGAAATATCAGCACATCAAAGTGAAATTTCAAAGTCAACGTGACACCAAAAAAATTCTCATTTATTAGCTTATTATTAGCTCAAACATTGCCAAGACTGGTGTTTCAGCTGAACTTGAAGCAGGTAAAAAATCACCCTGGGAACATCTGCAATGGTAACTATAGACAATGAAGTGAACACTTTGGTGGCCCAGAAATATTCAGCTGTAATAGAAATGTTGATGCTGATAAGAGTGGAAAATGAATATGTATCATCTATGGGCATGGCAGAAGAAGGGCCTGTATTATGCTCATGACTCCTGCAGTAGCTGGTTATCAAAATTCCAGCACATCGACATGGAGCTTCTCCCAACACTCAGAGAACAAGAGCATTGAAAAAGAACACCTCCTATAAGATCTCACAGTATACTTTGCTACATCACTAAAATATTGCAAGAGTATTTCCTGCATCGAATGATACTGCATACAGAGGGGTACATGCATCTTCAGGCTACTCCAGCTAGTTCTGTCAAAACCAAACTCTATGGAGCCTCTATGGGCAACATAAAGAATTCCCAAAAGGTTGTATGAAGGAAGCTTCAGCAGTTTCCCCCTCTACCTTGCAACAATGTGCCAGTACACATGGCGCCATCATATCCTCCCACATTTCCTTCTGGTACAACCTAAGGTGTGTAACCCATGCCTTCCATACTGTGGAAACACTGTAGTGAGTTATAATATGTCCCTCACTTTATTTCAGACTCTGCATTGGGGAAAAGAAAGAAAATAGCCCATGCTGAGAGAAACAATAAGCATTTTAGTGCCACAGTAGTACAATGTGTAAACCAGAGAAGACCCAGGACTGAGTGTTAATTAAATTTGTCTACTCCAAAGAGACTTAGATCCATGTCAATATGAATTTTTTTGTAACATACAGTTGACATGTCAGGGATCAATCCCTGAAAATGCTGTATTTAGTCATGCTGATATAACCCCAATCTTCAGCTATGTGTGTAGTCCCCTGAGTCCCCCTTTCTCTAAAGATGTTTTACACCAGCCCACTTTCCACACAATATTCAATGCATGGAAGTGAGAGCATGTTCAGATTTATCATCATGTTGATAATGTTACAAACCTCTTCTGAGTTCATTTGGAAGAACACCAGGATGAATGAAAAGCTGCAGAACTGTCTGAATTAACAGACAATGATGTTAGTGGACATTGCATAATCACAGTTTACAGGAATGTTAGGTGACTTTTTTTTGTACGAGAAATATGGGTCCCAAGAAGAGAATGCCACTTTTCTGATATTAAGATAAAACCAGTGATTTCAAAGTCTTGTAGTAAAGAGCTATGTCTAGCATTGTTTAAAAATATTTGTTTCAATTATTCTGTTGCTTTTTAATTTTTAGCACAGAACATTTTTTCACTTTTTCTTTTTTCTTTTGTTATTGCATGATCTGAAGCTCCACAGTTTCTTATTTACTTAGACTTTCAGAGATGCTGTTACAGAAAAACTTAATCTTCTGATTGCTTATCAAGCACCGCAAATGTTTACATGACCTAAATATGACTGAGTTTTGTTTTTAGAAGTTCAGGTTTAGAATTCTGTTTTGATCCTAGCTTTTGTATGGATTTCTATTACTTGGCTGTCCTGCAACCTGAGATCTAACAACTATGAGATTCTTTGCTCACAGATTAATGCTGTTTCCATCTTTACTGATAAGGATGAAATTAATTCATACCTTGAAGTCAGTTTTCAATGTGCTACTTCCAATACTAATAAACCTTGCCCCCCATTCAGCTTCTCCTAGGAAAGGTTCTTCACTACCGACTTCACATTAAAAATTAAGGCTCAGAATTCGTTCTTTTTCTCTTTCCTGGATCATAGATACCTCTTAAGAGTTTAGCGTGCAAAGGCTTCCAAAATAATTTTGAAATAGATCTGAAAAGGGTGGGAGTGGTGAGAAAGATGTACAAGGAAGTGACACATTTTGCTTGTTCCTTTAACAAAAATTGTACTAGAAACAAAAACTGTGTCCTAGAAAGTATAATCTGTTTAATCATGGTTTCTTGTGTTTTTTACTAGTAGTTCATTTAGGATGAAATCTACTAGTTTTACACACATAAAATGATCTGTATCTTGTATCCAGAACCAAAACTACAATTGCCCAAAAAAATACAGATGCCCTAACTCAGCTGTTTATAACTCCATAGTGTCCTACATTTCTGTTTTTTCATGTGTGTTAAATGTTGCCTAGAGCATACCTCCTAAACTGGAGGTATATATTCTCCCTCTTGAGAATACCTCATTCGTAAAAATCATAGAATAGCTCAGGTTGGAAGGGATCTTAAAGATCATCTAGTTCCAACCCCCCTGCCATGCTACCTAGTAGATCAGGTTGCTCAGGAGCTCATCCAACCTGGTCTTGTACAACTCCAGGGATGGGGCATCCACAACTCCTCTGGGCAAGCCTCACCACCCTCTGAGTAAAAACTTTCCTCTTAACATCTAATCTAAATCTCCCCTCTTTTAAAACCATTGCAGGTGATTTGCCCCATCCTACAATAAGGAGAACAAATCACTCCCTAGCATTTCCTCTCTTTCCTTCCACTGACTGTAAGGGAATCTGTAAGATTTTTCTCACACTAGATAATCAGTTTAGATGACAGAAGACCACGCAACTCCTGCCCTAGAAGTCTATCCAAGTCACTCTGTAGGCATATTAGTCTCAGATCCCTCTTTGTAAAAAGGTTCTTAATATTTCCTTGTCTGTGATTTGTTGTGCACATATAGTCATTGAAGTCTGAGGCACTCACATAGCACCTTAATGGAGTCATACAAGCCCTATTGACTAATGTGGTTCTGTGATAGCCACTTGGGTTAGCTCACCTCATGTCAAGTCCCGTAACCAAAGAGTGGTCTGGGGGAACTGACATGTAAGGGGATCTTGTACATGCTCTACTTTTTTTTATTTTTTTTTATTTTTTTTTTCCAGAACTGCCGTCCCCTGATGTACACCTCTAATTGACTTTTCTCTGACAGGACACAAATGAAATTAACGGACTCAAGTAATTTCCTGCCCTACTATATTGGACTGTCCTACATAATTACTCTGATTCACCTTTAGTTCAAACACACTAGGTAATTTAATAAAAGACCTGCTGTACATTCTGAAAGGTATTCAGGTACTGCTGAGCGTGGCTTCACTTCTTAAATGATGGCAATGTAAAATATTTTTTTTCTCATAGTATCTTTCTTACTACATTAAAACAGACCTACGTCTTCAATTCTTAGCTCTATGGCTTCTGTTAGCTTGAATTTTATATGTATGCATGGATGCTTATATATTATAATAAACTATAGCAGTAAATGTTGTTCATGTCAGGATATTATTTTTAAAAATAATAATAGTTAGAAATGGCCTTATACCTGTGATTAGGATAAAAACTAATTTGTCAGGTTAATGTCCAGTTACTCAGGAGACTTAAACTGTTTTTTATAACTACTGTTCTGTGCTTAATGGGTCATACATACATATACACATTGTTGGATAAAGCACTGTAATACAATCACTTAGTAAATACATTAATCTATGATAGAAACTGGAAATACTGATCAACGTAATTACACATGCAATAATTTCTCTTTTAGTGACTTGTAGTCTTACACCTAACCTTACCTGTTAACTCATAGATTATGGAAAGGCTTCAATCAGCTTCTCTTTGCCAGAGAAAACAGTCCATAGTAAGCAAGTTGACAGACTAGTTAACACTTTACCAGTAACTGGACACCATAATCCAAAGAAAAAAAAAATGAAGAAAAAAAATGTGTTGATATTCTCATAAAAAATGTAATGACAGAATCTTGCTCTGAAATATTTCCATCACCCTAAAAAGCAAAAAGAAGACAATTATCATTAAATGATTAAATAAAGTGTAAAGAGAGAAATATACATTCAGGCAGACAATAGCTATATTTCACTATACTAAACTTTTTTCTTACCCTTTGTTCAATGGTTTAAATAGACATTACTAGCTGAATTTGACATTTTTTCCCACTCTGGATATATGGTTTAATTGAAAGAATAAGCTGACTCTTGGGAGAATTACTACATTTACTGAATAGAAGAAAAAGTTGTGATCTGAACTAAAACCATGTTATATGAGCTAGTGACATCCTGATCTTCCAAATAATGATGAAATGGATACAACACTGGTGAAGGTATATTGTAATGGAAATCTTTTTATAGTTAATTCTTTGCCACATTCAAGCTTTAGCAATTTGTAGAACTGATTTTCCATAAAATTAACATTTAGCACTTCTTTTAAAGTACGCCTGAACTAAGTTTTAAAATTCTTTCTCCCCCTCAGTTAAATCTGATAGTTAGGACATTCTTCCATTCTTCCAGATTGGAAGAATGCACATTCTTCAAAAGCACATTTGATCAGACAGCCAAGACTGACTAGGTCACACAAGTGCATTACACTTGTTTAACTAGAGCTGTTTTGGGAATAGGGTTAATGATTTTAGCTTTGATATATTAATTTCAAGACGTTTTCCATCACAGAATATTTCATTTCTACAGATACTACAGATTATTTTTTTAAATGTCTATGAAAACTATGAATATGTAAATGAATTCTACTTATAAAAGATGGAAACAAATACATTTCAATATGACAAATCCAGTTTTCCAATGTGTGTGTGTGTGTGGGAGGGGGTAACTTATTTAAAACAGCATTATACAGCATAAGAGAATTAAGCAACATAAGTGGTTACATATATCATTACAAATTATACATATACATGATAGGCATATTTGTAGAAACATAAAAAATAAATTATAGGTGACTGAAAACAAATGTGCACTCTCTCTTTCCCATTTATAGCAAAAGCACCAGAAGATTACAGACATGACAGTTAATATCTATATATGTCTTAGAATAAGTACCTGAAAGGTCAAGGATTGTGCTTTGTGAAGTAGTGAGTTTCTTCTAGCTTCTGCTTTTATCTAAATTTCCCATCCTCTCAACAATACTCAGTTGGATCTCATCAAGCAAACATTAGGAAAAAAAAAAAAAAAAGCAAAAAAAAAAAAAAAGCTTCCATACAGAAGATTTATTTTTATCTTTCACCTTCCCTTACTGAGTATGATTCAACAGAATTAATTCAACAGAATTGTTTAGTAACCTGTGTTTCCTCAGGACCAAGATGAGTCTAGCAATAATAGATATAGTTGCTGGAATTGTGCTTCAAAAATAAGAGTTAAAATAGAAACACCAGCAACTGAAAAAAAAAAAAAAAAAAAAAAAAAAGAAAAAAGAAAAAGAAAAAAAAGATTCTGTTTGCTTTAAAAAAAAAAGATCAATATACTATTATAGATAGGAAATCATTATTTTCAATGGATCTTTTGTTAGTATCCAGGCAAGATATGTGATAACTTATTTCTGTAAAACATATACAATAATTCCATTCCTTTTGTATTTCAAAATAATCTGAACATAAATAAAGATACCAAAATTCATAGAAGAAGAGATGGAGAAAGTTAGAGAGAAAAAGGTAGATATAAAATATACATGTACTCACACCACTTTAGTAAGTGGAAAAAGAGGAAAAACTAACATTTTCTTTGTTAGAGTAGACTTAGAATAGTTCAGTTGAAAGAGACCTACAAAGATCATCTACTCCATTTGCCTGACCTCTTCAGAGTTAACCAAAAGTTAAAGCATATTATGGAGGGCCTCACTCAAATATCTCTTGCATACTGAAAGGCATGGGGCCTCATTTACCTCTCTAGGAAACACATTCCAGTGTTTAACCACCCTCATGGTAAAAGAAAGTTTTCCTAATGTCCAGTTTGAACCTCCTCTTGCACAGCTTTGTGCCATTCCTGTGTCTCCCATCATCAGTTACCAAGGAGAGGAGACCATCGCCTCCCTCTCCATTTCTCCTACTCAGAAAACTGCAGAGAGCCATGTGGCCAATTCTCAGCCTCTTTTTCTCCAGACTAGACAACCCAAGTGTCCTCAGCCTCTCCTCACAGGACATGCATTCCATTCCTTTTCCCAGTTTTGTTGCTTCCTGTGGATGCTTTCAAATACCTTAACATCCTTTTTATTCCATGGAACCCAGAACTGCACAGAATATTCAAGGTGAGGCCACCCCAATGCAAAATATCAGGATATTTAGAGGAGAATCATCTCTTGACCAGCTGGTGATGCTGTGTTTCACAGAATCACAGAATCATCTAAGTTGGAAGAGACCTCCAAGATCACAGAGTCCAAGCTCTGACCTAACACTAACAAGTCCTCCACTAAACCATATCATGAAGCTCTACATCTAGAACTGAACACAGTACTCTTACCAGGATGCAAGAAAAGGGTAGAAGCAAAAGAGACAAAAAGTATGAGATTTTCCCATCCTGGAGAAAATCAGTCACAACACAAGGGGAAAGCACCGTGCAGAAAACAATCTGAATCTGCAGTACATTGAAGGCATATCTGTGGATTATCACCAGTATTTCAAAGGTCTTCCCCCCACCCAAATTCTCACCCCCTTTCCAGTCCTGCTAGGTTTTCACTATTTGAGGTTATATGGACAAATTAATTTTCTCGGTTGCACTATTCAATAGTCTTTGCTTTCCTATAAAGAAAAATCATCAATAGACCATGCAAAAGTTTAGTATCCTCCTCTTTTCTTCTGCATCTGCAAATGCATTACTTGTCAGGTTAGGAAAACAGTTTGTGCTCTAGCAGCGTACTCATAAAGGCTGCTGTGCTGTTGCCAGAGCTCATGACATTGGAGTTGAATGCAGCCCCCAATATGCTCAAATGTTAGCTCTCAGACAGCTCTGCATTCTGCTTTCACATACAGTGACCTAGCTTGAGGTGTCAGGGCTTGAGTGGATAAGTGAAGAGTTGATTTGGGAAGAGATTCAAGGCTTGCACAAGGTAGAAAACAGATTGGAGGGATTTTGTTTGTTGCTTTGTTTATCTATACACAGAAATTCAATAACTGGCATGTTACTGTCATTTTCAGAAAGAGCTCTTCAGTGATTACTGGTCTTTGATCCAATCCTTATTTTAATTTCCCTGAAGCTGGACATGGATGGCTTACCCCTCCCCAATAAGTTAGTTCTCGGCCACGGAGCATAGCAGCTGATCTCAAAACCTGCCTTCTGCTGTCTGAGAAAAAGGCGGCCTGATACATAATCTACACAGTCAGGCTTCCTGCTGTGAGGAGGATCTATTTGGATATACAGGAAAGAGCCTTTGAACCTCTTTATTTTGTGCTGAACTTCAGGCTGGGCAGGATAAACTCATCCAAGAGTAACTCAGGGCAGCCTCAGAGTTGCTCTTAATCTCAGGAATCTGATGAAATGTCAATGCAGTGGACTTTCATGAATAAATAAAGCACAAAATGCATTACACACAGAAATTAACAAACTGTCTTAGGACCCAATTAAACCTGGCATTGATTTCTATGTAGTGGCAACATTAGGTTATAGATTTGTGTATAACAGTTCTTAGTTTTCATGTAAACGTTCGCACTGTTTTCTCCCAAGACCTGATTTCACAACTGAACCTTCCTCAGTTGTTTTCATCTTAGACACTATGACTGAGAGGGATGTCCACTTGGACTGCCATGCCCAGGACTCTATCCCACATGCCTTTTCACAGCAGCCTCTGGCTGTTCCAGCTGCCACCTCCCAGAGACGGGCACTAACCCAGCCATGACATTTGCAGTGAAGCAGGCAGGTCTCTGCTGCCAGGCCTCCAGCCTGCCCGCAACCCATGTCCAGTGCTGTGCCAGGCCACCTCTTTGGCAGCAATTTGTTGCTGCTGCTGTTTCTGCCATGCAGGCAGAAGTTATGATCTACCAGAAGTAGCTCCAGAGGAGGCTGTGAAGAATGAGGCAAGAGGAGAGAAAGTAGTGGGAAAACTTCCTGTGATCTCAGACTCATATTTAGAACTGTAAAACCACACATGGAATAATGTCTCATGCATCCTTAACACTGGACATGGGTGCAAAGTTGAAATATGGAAGATAGCACTTCATATATGAAGTTCAGAAGCCTATATTGCTGGCTGGGAAGGCTCTGAGGACTGTTTTGCTCTCCTGTATATAAACTACTGAGTCTTATGATTATGGCTTTCACAATGCTTTAAACACACCACTGAAGATTAAGAGGGTTAACACAAGTGTCACCAATGGCATAATCTGAAAACAACCACAAAGAGATATGTTGGAGGCATAATAAAGCCTGCACAGACTCTATTACCAGCAGTGAGACATGAAATAGAAAGAACCCAGGCTGACTGTCAGAGCCTGGAGTGAACGTGCTGAGCAAGCCACCAAAATTAAGAAACCAGGAAGAAAACCATATTTGTACTTGTAAACTAAGCAAGTATGATGTGGAAATCAGTGAACTGTATCATACAAGGAACTCTTCTGAGTCCCTTTTCCTTCTGTCTCCTCCAGGAGAGAGCTGCACTTCTGACTTTCTTAGTAAAAAGGACTGTAAGTTAGGACTGTAAGTTTCTAAACGAGTCTACACAGCTCAGTCTAAAACAGAGAACATCTTTTGAATGATGTTCTGTGTACTTAACACAGTGTCCTTGTGACTGAAGGATTCCAGTTCAGAAGCCTGATTAGGAAACTTGGATGCTTTGTGTTTATATAGTTTACAAGCAGCTTTTTTTTTTTTTTTTAATGCAATAAATAAAAATATTATAGAGTATTTTTGAATGATGAATCCTTTGAAAGTAATAGGATTGGTTCACATATATGACAAAGACAAATTTTGCATCACTGAATATTAAATATTATCTATAAAATGTCGATGAAGCTCCATTTGTTCACTGTCAGATGCTGCACAGCAGGAGTTTTAAACAGCCTTTTGTAACTATTTCTCTATTTCCTTGTCATTCATTTTATTTGAACATTATATACAGCAGTGTACTTTCAATATTTATTATGAAAGAAATTTAACTTTTTCAGATATAAAAAAATACTCTGAACCTTGCTGTTATATGTATAATGATATAACAGATAATTCAAATTCAGGTAACAAACGTAATGCCATAAAATATATATGTGTATATGTAAATATTATTGTGAGAACCATGTGTACTCTTCAGATGTAACTTTGATTTAATATTTTTCTTCCCTGTATGTTATTGAACTGGATTTTCATACAGTTGCCAATTGCCATGATATCTTAATGTCTGAAATACCTAAATGACATTTTCTCTGGGCAACAGCATGTGCAAGAACACACTGGATTTTGTTTATTAATTTAAGTAAATAGAGGCAGATTCATCAAGTATAATGACATTATGCAGCAGTGCAGCTCCAACAGGGATTCTCATGTACCTGGACAGAGATATCAATTTAATCTGACTGCAACATGACTTCTATGTTACTACAACTCTGGAAACTCCTCTTTTATGTCACTGTAATGCCACAGTGAATTTGTTCTTCCTATTTATGCAAAAACAATTGCAATACAGGCAATAATGACTATTCACATGCATAAAAATGGACAACAAATTTACCCAGACAGCCTGCTGACACAGTAACTCTAAATGAACTATGTTTGTGTAGTGGGTTTCCGTGGCAAGGTTTTGGTAGCAGGCGGCCATAGGGGTGGTTTCTGTGAGAAGGATCTAGAAGCTGCCCCATGTTTGGTAAGGGCCCCACTGCTGACCAGAGCCGAGCCAATAATAAGCGATGTTGTTTTGCACCTCTGTGAGAGCATATATAAGACAGGGAAAAAGCACTGCGCCACACAGCAGCCAGGAGAGTGAAAGGAGTGAGGAACGGCCTTGCAGGCACCAAGGTCAGTGAAGAAGGAGGGGGAGAGGTGCTCCAGGCGCCGGAGCAGAAGTCCCCTGCGGCCTGTGGTGAGGACCATGGTGAAGCAGGATGACCCCCTGCAGCCCATGGAGTACCACGGTGGAGCAGGGTTCCATGCTGCAGCCCGTGGAGGAGACCACGGTGGAGCAGGTGGCCCTGCACTGATGGAGGCTGCCACCTGTGGAAGACCCCTGCCTGAGCAGATTCCGGGCCGGACCTGTAGCCCGTGGAGAGGAGCCCACGCAGGAGCAGGTGACCTGGCAGGAGCTGCTGCCCGTAGGGGAGCCAGGTTGGAGCAGTTTTCTCCTGAGGGATGGACCCCGTGGTATGGACCCATATCTGGAGCAGTTCTGGAAGAGCTGCTGCCTATGGGAAGCCCACGCAGGATCAGTTCATCAAGGACTGCATCCCATGGGTGGGACCCCACAGCACAGGGGACAAGAGTGACTGAGAAGGAGTGGCAGAGAAGAAGCGCTGTAGACTGACCATAACCCCCATTCCCCCGTTCCCCTGCACCGCTCAGGGGGAGGAGGTGGAAGAGGGTGGATGGGTGGGAAGGTGCTTTTGGTTTCTTTCCTTTGTTTCTCACTTCTCTAGCTTGTTAGTAATAAGCAATAAATCTTACTATCTCCCTATGCTGAGTCTGTTTTGCCCGTTACAATAATTACTGAGGGATCTTCTTGTCTTTATCTCAACCTTTGAGCCCTTTTCATTGTATTTTCTCCCCGTTCCTCTTTGAGGAGGGGGAGTGAGAGAGCGGCTGTGGTGGAGCTAGGTTGCCCACTCGAGCAAAACCATGACAGCTTGTATGCATAGACCCTGACACTGGCTCTTGATTATATGTTCCCTCCTCACTTCCCTAAAGCAGACATCCTGTGGAAATACTCCTTTTTCAAAGATCTGGACAGAATAAAGCAAGAGGATTCTCTCCATTAAGGGATGGAGATGTCACAGCCCTGAGCAACAGCATTTAAGCACCCTTCCACTAAACATAATCTGAACATCTGAACTGGTATGGTGGTTCCCTGTACTATGCAACAGAAAAATTAACAATGCTCTGAGAAGGTCTATGTTATTAGACCACATAAGACAGAGAGGAATTCTTTAACTGGGGATCTTGACTGTGCTTAAACATAAGACATACAGACAGAACTAGAGTTCTCAGCACCAAAATATGTATGGCTAGCCCCCCAAATAGGCTTTCAGAACATGTGGAACTTTTATTCCATATTTTCTCCGAAGGCAAAGAAATTTTGAGACATCTGAAACTACTGAACATTTTGACAGATCTCGGCTCAGTCTTTCTCAATTATCTTTCTCTTGTGGATCTTGCCTGAATTCTTGTGTCTGTCTTGTACCATTTCCTCAGGTTCCCCATATGTAAAATAAAGGCTTTGTCAGTTGATGGTGCTGTTGTTATCTGAAAAAATGCAGTATATACACATGCCAGGTAAGAATGGACTGGAACCAATCTTTGCTTCCCTGCAATATTCCTAGACAAAACTGATCAGCAGTGCTGAACAGAAGCCAAAAGTCTGCTTACCCAAGGAAACAAAATTAGAAACCTCTAGTCAAAAATGTCAGGTGGACTTCACCCTAATAATCTAAAGCTATATTTAGCAATGATTTGCATGATGTCCAAAAGGCTCAGAGCTGGAACAGCATTCTAAATGCATTTGTGAGGTTACACAGAGGTGTCCATTCTTGCCTCTGGAATTCTTAGAAGTGTAGACAAAATTCCAATTTCGTCAGCCCATTAATTTCTCAGGGCAGGTTGACACACTGGTTCATGCCATGGACAATCTGCATGCCAGGGTTACAAAAAGCCCTCTGTTTTGTTTTTCCTTTCCAGCCTCAGCCAGTGAGTGGCCAGTAGCACTGTAGGACAGTATTCCTTCTCCATCCCCTGCAGGGATGGTGTTCAGAGGAATGTTACTCTGTTCAGATAAACAAGAGCATGGTATTTCTTTCCTTCCTCTTCCAACTTTCACACTGGGAAGATGCAACATGGCACAGGAGACTGGACTTCCCTCCAGCACAGCCAGAGGGATTGGCTGCCTATATGTGAAACCATTACCACCAAGCAATCTGCCTTCCTTTGCACCACCTCATCTGTTTGTTTTTCAAACACTGCCCCTATGTTAGTGTTGAAAGCATATGCCATATTTGCCATAAGGGTCTTACATCAAACACACTGGTCTGCAGCTACAGAGTTTGTGTATTAAAATGTCAATGAGTATCAAATTAGTAGTGTTGAAATTTCAAAAACAGAATTGCAGAACAACCTGGTATCTGATTCTCAGAAAAGTTAACAGATGGCAAAAATTTTCTCTCTCAGTTATTAAAAAAATTACCAGCTCAAGATGTACCTTCTAGTGTAATAACTGATCAACACTCACTCTACTTCAAATGATTTAACTTTTAGTTGAGAAAATGAACTGTGGGAGTGTGGCCATGGGGGTCGGCAAACCCTGTGGTTAATGATAACAGTAGACTCTTAACGATGAGGCCATCAGGAATGTAAAAGAGCTTAGAGGGAACAAAGAAGGGTGATTCAGGAGACATCATGCAGTTTCAGGGTTGCTTGTTCTCCAGCCATTAAGGCGTGGAAGTTGCTGGGTGTTTGCTGCTGTTATTTGCAAAGTTGTTTGACCACTGAAAAGTTGTTTTTGAAAAGGATTGCTGTGGGGAGAAGGGTATAAGAGGGGAGTCTGCCCTCAAGATTAAAAAAAAAAAAGGCAACATGATGTGATGAATTTATGTCATCAATAAAGAAGCAGAAAGAAGGAATGAAAAGGAACAGGCTAGCAGAACGGAGACCAGGATGGGAACAGGCACATTGATTGCCTCATGAAGATAGGTTCGGCCAGACTCATCAAACCGCTCAAAGAAGCTCCTACTGAAAGTCGCTGGAAATGGGCGTACCGGAGCTGCAAAGAAGCTCACGCTGAGAGAAGCGGAGCCGCGCACACAGCTGCCCCTCGCTGGTAAGCAGTTGCGCATTATGGGGAATCATACGTCCTTAGAAACAAAGACTGTCCTGGTAACCTTACGGCTTATTCTCCTTCTCAACAATCAGACAGTTTATGAGCCTGAAATATGAGACCAAACTGAGGTCAAGGTGTGGGACTCTGCAACTAAAAACGACAAGGTTGCAGTGGGATTGCTCGGCACCTGGCGAGCAGTCTCTGAGGCCTTAGAGCCGTGTGGGACCACAGTCAGACACGTGGGGTTTGCCAGACAGTGAGGGAGCTGCGGGCTCCTTTACTGATCCTGCTGCTACGCCATCGGCCCCTCTGCTGCTACAGCCATCGAAGGCCTTTGCTGTTCCGCCCCCTGGCGACCTGGACGTGCCTTTTGACCCAGGCCCTATTGGCCTTGAAAAGGAGATGGATATGCTTTTATTCGATGTGGGAAGCACGGGATACATAAGGCCCGAAGGCCGAGTTGCTTAACAACTTAAAGCGAGACATATTGCTCCCACGACTAGCCCTGGAATTCTCCCGTGTTTGTAATGCAGAAAAGGAATGGAAAATGGAGACTGTTGTTTGTAATGAAGAAAAGGAACGGAAAACGGAGACTGTTAAGTCATGGACTTAAAGGATTGTTTGTTATCTTTCCTGATTGTACGCATGTATAGGCATACTCGGGTTTCATATGTAAAAGCAATGTTCTGTATATTTAGAATGTTTGATGTTCGTGTGTGCGTGTTGGTGGAGCGTAGACTCCCCGCACACCCAGCGCTGTTTACTTGCCTTTTATACCTTTTATAAATATTCCTTTTATAACTATTACTAAACACAGATTGAGTTGAGACTTCACTTATAACAGAAGGAACAACCGCATGTATCAGTACAGGCTGGGGGATGACCTGCTGGAGAGGAGCTCTGCGGAGAAGGACCTGGGGGTCCTGGTGGATGACAGGTTGGCCATGAGCCAGCAGTGTGCCCTGGTGGCCAAGAAGGCCAACGGGATCCTGGGGTGCGTTAAAAGGAGCGTGGACAACAGGTCGAGGAAGGTGATGCTGCCCCTCTACTCTGCCCTGGTCAGGCCTCACCTGGAGTACTGTGTCCAGTTCTGGGCTCCCTGGTACAAAAAAAGACAGGGATCTCCCGGAAAGAGTCCAGCGGAGGGCCACAGACAGGATACGGGGCCTGGAGCATCTCCCCTAGGAGGAAAGGCTGAGAGACCTGGCTCTGTTCAGCCTGGAGAAAAGAAGACTGAGAAGGGATCTTATCTATAAATACCTGAGGTGTGGGAGACACAGGGATGTGGCCAACCGCCTTTTAGTGGTCTGTGGGGACAGGACAAGGGGCAATGGCCACAAAATGGAGCACAGGAAGTTCCGCACCACTGCGCAAAAGAACTTCTTCACGGCGAGGGTGACGGAGCACAGGGACAGGCTGCCCAGGGAGGCTGTGGAGTCTCTGCAGATATTCAAGCCCCGTCTGGACACCTACTTGTGCAACCTGCTCTAGGAAACCTGCTTTGGCAGGGGAGTTGGACCCAATGATCTCTGGAGGTCCCTTCTGACCCCTACAATTCTGGGAAACGAGCCCCACAACGCCTACGTTTCTCTATCTTCTGTTTAACCTATTGGAGTAACAGCTTCATTAATACAGTGTTTCCATAGTCTTCTGACACTTGGATTACCCCTAACAATTGACAAGAGGAAGATGCAGTCTTTCTAGACCTGGCTTGCATCGATAAGAACCCCTGGTTTTGAAGATGACATCGGGTTGCATAGTGGGGCCTTGGTCCTTCCACAGTCCACAGACTCAAAAGGTTGCAGAGCGGAAGCTTTGCAGAGCTGTACGAACACTGAAGATCCAGTTCTGCAAGAAGCTGATGCAAAAGCTACGTGGCACTGGGCAGTTTGAGTGAGGAAGAAAGAGACTGGCATTCTCACGGTGCATGGTTTAACCGAGTTTAGTCCTGTGGGCTGTGTCAACAGAACTGGCTTTGGTTTGTACCCTTTCAGGACACTGAGGACCCAATTTCACGTCTGTGGGCAGCACGGCTAAGCGGGCAGTGTACTCTGTGTCACTGGGGACAGAGGAGGGATTGCCTGATGGGCTATGTCAGTGTGCCCTGCACAATGCTGCCGCCACCTTGCTGGAGCAGTTTGCGTGCTCCTAGCACCAAAACGTGCCTCTTGGAGGGCCGGGGGCAAGGCGAGGCAGAGCTGGAGGTGGTGTCAGGAAAGCCTCATGGCTCCTGCTAGGCACTGCACCAGGCCTCAGGCCTGGGAGGCCAGCCCCGCCCTGCAGCCTCCTGGCACCCATCGGGTGCCACAGCTCCATGCTGCCTAGCAACAAGCGCCAGCGGCCTCACTATTGAGTGCGCCCAGAGGCGCCAAGGCAGGCGGCCAATGGGGCGGTGCCTCGCCATGATGGAGCAGAGATGTCACAGGGCAGGGTGGGTGACATGGTGCTGGGTGTGCTGGGGCTGCGGCACACCGGCGATGGTGGCGCGCAGGCGAGGCGCGGCCTTTGGGCTGCTTGTGGCCCCTGAGGAGTGCTCCTGTGTGCAGCTCTCGGTGTTGTCTTCACTGTGTGACCCTGCAGGAGGGTGTCGTCGTGCAGCTTTCGGTGTTCTTATCACGGCAGCCCTGAGCAGTTCTGCATCGTTCAGCTTTTGGTGGTTCTCCTCTGCAGCCTCTGAGGAGTGCTTTCTTGAGCAGCTTTTGCTGTTTTCTTCACTGCGACTTGAGGAGTGCTTCTGCGTCCAGCTTTTTGTGTTGCCTTCACTGCGTTTCCACTGAGGATGCCTTCATTGTGCAGTTTTTGGGGTTCTTCACATCACGTTTACCCTGAGGAGCGCTTCATCATTCAGCTTTTTGCATTTTCTTCACTGTGGCGCTGAAGAGTAATTCTTCGTGGAGCTTTTTGTGTTTTCTTCACCTTGTGGTCCCTGAGGAGTTCTTCATCGCGCAGCTTCTGGGGTTCTCTTCACTTCGGGACTCCGGAGGAATACGTCATCGTGCACATTTTGCTGTTTTCTTCACTACGGCCCTGAGGAGTTCATCGTGCAGCTTGCGGTGTTTTCTTCTACTCGGCCTTGAGGAGTTTTGCACCGTCCAGCCTTTGGGGTTCTTCGCCATGTTTTCCCTGAGGAGACCTTCATCATGCTGCTTTGGTGTTGTTTTCACCTTCCAGCCCCTGCGAAGTGCTTCACCTTCTAACATTTGGTGTGTGTGTGTTTTTTTTTCTCATTCTAGGCCCTGAGGAGTGCTTCTGCGTGCAGCTTCTGGCGAATTCTTCATTGCGGCCCATGAGGAGCTCTTCATCGTGCAGCTTTTCAGGATCTCTTCACCACGTTTCCCTGGAGGAGGGCTTCACTATTCAGCTCGTCGTGTTTTCTTCACTGTGGCGCTTGAGGAGAAATTCTTCGTGGAGCTTTTTGGGGTTTCTTCTCCCTGTGGCCCCTGAAGCGTGCTTCTGCGTGCGGCTTTTGTTGTGTTCTTCACTACGGCCCTGAGGAGTTCTTCATCGTGCAGCTTTTCTGGTTCTCTTCACTTCGGCCCCTGAGGAGAGCTTCGTGGTGCAGCTTGTGGTGTTTTCTTCACTGCGGCCCTGAGGAGTTCTGCACCATCCAGCCTTTGGGGTTCTTCACCATGGTTTCCCAGAGGTGAGCTTCATCATGCCAATTTTGGTGTTGTTTTCACCTTGTCCCTGAGAAGTGCTTCATCTTCTAACATTTGGTGTTTTTTTCTCTCATTCCGGGCCCTGAGAAGTTTTTCATCGTGCAGCTTTGTGTGCTTTCTTCACTACGGCCCTTGAGGACTTCTTCATCGTGCAGCTTTTGGCGTTTTCTTCTACTCGGCCCTGAGGAGTTCTGCGTCGTGCAGCTTTTGGTGTTTTCTACAATGAGGCGCTTTTTGGCATCGCCCATGTCTGCAGCCAGACCGACAGCTCCGTGCCTGACGTGTGGAGAAGCACATTCTTCTGTTTGTTTTCAATCTGCCAACCGATCATTTCATGTAGAGCTGTTTTTTGTTTGTTTGGTTTTTTTTTTTGTAGTAGGAGGTGCCATGTTCTGTCATGTTGCTATAAATCTCTTTCAAACCATTTCCGAGTTCTCTTGCCTCATGTACTGGGTTTACGTGGCAAGGTTTTGGTAGCGGGGGGGGCATCAGGGTGGGTTCTGCGAGAAGAATCCAGAAACCGCGCCATGTTAGAGAAGGGCCCGCTGCTGGCCACAGCCAGGCCAAGAAGCACTGTTGTTTGCGCCTCTGTGAGGCCAGATTTAAGAAAGGTTAAAAAAAAAAAAAAAATGCTGCGGAAGAGCAGCTGGGAGAGAGGGAGGAATGAGAAACAGCCTTGCAGATGCCAAGGTCGGTGAAGAGGGAGGGGGAGAGGTGCTCCAGGCGCCGGAGCCTGCAGCCTGTGCTGAGGACCACGGTGAAGCAGGCTGTCCCCCTGCAGCCCATGGGGTACCACGGTGGAGCAGGGTTCCACGCTGCAGCCCGCGGAGGAGACCCCGGTGGAGCAGGGGCAGAGAGCCACCGAGAAGGAGCGGCGGAGACAAAGCGCTACAGACTGACCGCAGCCCCCATTGCCCCGCTCCCCTGAGCCGCTCGGGGGGAGGAAGTGGGAGGGGGTGCACTGGGGGGGGAAAAATCTTACTGTCTCCCTACTCTGAGTCTGCTTTGCCCATCACAATACCTGCTGAGTGATCTCCCCGTCCTTATCTCAGCCCTTGAGCCCTTGGCATCGTATTTTCTCTCCCTTTCCCTTTCAGGAGGGGGAGTGAGAAAGCGGCCGTGGTGGAACTCGGCTGCCCACCCAAGTAAAAGCACCACGCAGTAACACCTACACTAAAGTCCCTTTGCTGCATCTGAAGTCCTTTCTTCCTTGTCCTAAATCTATGGCCTGGGGAGAAGTTTGCTCGCTTTTTACTTGCACCATCCTTCTCCACATCTCGGTTCTGCCTGCTCTTGACATTAAAGCCTTAGTCCATTAATCCAAGGTTTAATCTTTCCTTAGAGACCATGTTTCCTAAAAGTCTGATCCTAAGAAGGGTCGTTCTTAGCATCACTTCCTGGGTTCCTTGGATGCTTTCTGCTCGGTGTGTGTGTTCCTTGAAATACAATCCTCAGAAATGGGCACAATTTCAGTGGAAAATTTCACAGTAGACCCCACGCTCTGGATAGAGCAGTCTTCCGTCAGCCGCTCCCTCTCACCTTCTTCAACCTGCTGATGGGAGCACGAGGTGGAGGGTGTCGAAGGCTTTCTGAAGGCGACACATGGGGGTCTTCCCTGAGCAAGGTGTTCCGCTGTCAGAGAAGGAAACGGCTTTGTTGTTTGTTTCTCACCGTCGGCACTTTGTTGCAGTTTCAGTTGTCATTGCCTAACTACACGTAACCTATTGGATTATTTCTTTGAGTATTTTTGCAGGAGTGGACATTTAACTCATTAGTTCAAATAGTGAGATCACGTTCATGTCATTCACTTACTTTTCAGCCGAATGCAACTTTTCATAGAATTTGCTAGCGTTGCAAGGGCCCAGCCATGACCGCTCTCCTCTTAAGGCACCTCCAGTGCTAAGGAGACGGGGAAAGACTTTGGGAGTGCATTTTGTGTCTTCCCAGTGGGATGCTGATGCGCTAAACTTTTCTATCACGGAGCGTGATGTGAATCTCCAAACCAAGACACAACAACACAACAAAAACGAAAGGCTCTTGCTACTGTCTCCCACGATGTCCTGCTAACAAAGCCGACAAAGCGTGGCACAGAAGAGCGGACAGTAAGGTGGGTTGAGAACTGGCTGACTGGCCGAGCTCAGAGGGTGGTGATCGGCGGAGCAGAGTCCGGTTGGAGACCTGTGACAAGCTCAGGGGTCGGTGCTGGGTCCCACCTTGTTCGACAGCTTCATCAGCGACTCTGATGAGGGAACAGTGTCCACCCTCAGCAAGTACGCTGAGGATACAAAGCTGGGAGGAGTGGCTGGCACACCAGAAGGCTGTGCTGCCATTCAGCGAGACCTGGACAGGCTGGAGAGCTGGGCAGGAAGAAACCAGAGGACGTGTAAGAAAAGCAAGTGGCACCTGGGAAGTGTTATCTATGGAGTGGTAATTCGTGTCGAGAAGATGGTTGATAGTAATAAAGAAGGGGGAGATGTGGGAGTGTGGCCATGCGGGTCGGCAAACCCCGTGGTTAATGATAACAGTAGACTCTTAACGATGAGGCCATCAGGAATGTAAAAGAGCTTAGAGGGAACAAAGAAGGGTGATTCAGGAGACTCCATGCCGTCTGGGGTTGCTTGTTCTCCAGCCATTAAGGCATGGAAGTTGCTGGGAGTTTGCTGTTGCTGGGCAAAGTTGTTTGACCAATGAAAAGTTGTTTTTGAAAAGGATTGCTGTGGGGAGAAGGGTATAAGAGGGGAGTCTGCCCTCAAGGCTAAAATGAAATTAAAAAAAAAATTAAAAAAAAAAAAAAAGGCAACACGATGAAGTTATGTCATCAATAAAGAAGCAGAAAGAAGGAATGAAAAGGAACAGGCTAGCAGAACGGTGACCAGGACGGGAACAGGCACATTGATTGCCTCATGAAGATAGGTTCAGCCAGACTCATCAAACCGCTCAAAGAAGCTCCTACTGAAAGTCGCTGGAAATGGGCGTACCGGAGCTGCAAAGAAGCTCACGCTGAGAGAAGCGGAGCCGCGCACACAACTGCCCCTCGCTGGTAAGCAGTTGCGCATTATGGGGAATCATACGTCCTTAGAAACAAAGACTGTCCTGGTAACCTTACGGCTTATTCTCCTTCTCAACAATCAGACAGTTTATGAGCCTGAAATATGAGACCAAACTGAGGTCAAGGTGTGGGACTCTGCAACTAAAAACGACAAGGTTGCAGTGGGATTGCTCGGCACCTGGCGAGCAGTCTCTGAGGCCTTAGAGCCGTGTGGGACCACAGTCAGACACGTGGGGTTTGCCAGACAGTGAGGGAGCTGCGGGCTCCTTTACTGATCCTGCTGCTACGCCATCGGCCCCTCTGCTGCTACAGCCATCGAAGGCCTTTGCTGTTCCGCCCCCTGGCGACCTGGACGTGCCTTTTGACCCAGGCCCTATTGGCCTTGAAAAGGAGATGGATATGCTTTTATTCGATGTGGGAAGCACGGGATACATAAGGCCCGAAGGCCGAGTTGCTTAACAACTTAAAGCGAGACATATTGCTCCCACGACTAGCCCTGGAATTCTCCCGTGTTTGTAATGCAGAAAAGGAATGGAAAATGGAGACTGTTGTTTGTAATGAAGAAAAGGAACGGAAAACGGAGACTGTTAAGTCATGGACTTAAAGGATTGTTTGTTATCTTTCCTGATTGTACGCATGTATAGGCATACTCAGGTTTCATATGTAAAAGCAGTGTTCTGTATATTTAGAATGTTTGATGTTCGTGTGTGCGTGTTGGTGGAGCGTAGACTCCCCGCACACCCAGCGCTGTTTACTTGCCTTTTATACCTTTTATAAATATTCCTTTTATAACTATTACTAAACACAGATTGAGTTGAGACTTCACTTATAACAGAAGGAACAACCGCATGTATCAGTACAGGCTGGGGGATGACCTGCTGGAGAGGAGCTCTGCGGAGAAGGACCTGGGGGTCCTGGTGGATGACAGGTTGGCCATGAGCCAGCAGTGTGCCCTGGTGGCCAAGAAGGCCAACGGGATCCTGGGGTGCGTTAAAAGGAGCGTGGACAACAGGTCGAGGAAGGTGATGCTGCCCCTCTACTCTGCCCTGGTCAGGCCTCACCTGGAGTACTGTGTCCAGTTCTGGGCTCCCTGGTACAAAAAAAGACAGGGATCTCCCGGAAAGAGTCCAGCGGAGGGCCACAGACAGGATACGGGGCCTGGAGCATCTCCCCTAGGAGGAAAGGCTGAGAGACCTGGCTCTGTTCAGCCTGGAGAAAAGAAGACTGAGAAGGGATCTTATCTATAAATACCTGAGGTGTGGGAGACACAGGGATGTGGCCAACCGCCTTTTAGTGGTCTGTGGGGACAGGACAAGGGGCAATGGCCACAAAATGGAGCACAGGAAGTTCCGCACCACTGCGCAAAAGAACTTCTTCACGGCGAGGGTGACGGAGCACAGGGACAGGCTGCCCAGGGAGGCTGTGGAGTCTCTGCAGATATTCAAGCCCCGTCTGGACACCTACTTGTGCAACCTGCTCTAGGAAACCTGCTTTGGCAGGGGAGTTGGACCCAATGATCTCTGGAGGTCCCTTCTGACCCCTACAATTCTGGGAAACGAGCCCCACAACGCCTACGTTTCTCTATCTTCTGTTTAACCTATTGGAGTAACAGCTTCATTAATACAGTGTTTCCATACTCTTCTGACACTTGGATTACCCCTAACAATTGACAAGAGGAAGATGCAGTCTTTCTAGACCTGGCTTGCATCGATAAGAACCCCTGGTTTTGAAGATGACATCGGGTTGCATAGTGGGGCCTTGGTCCTTCCACAGTCCACAGACTCAAAAGGTTGCAGAGCGGAAGCTTTGCAGAGCTGTACGAACACTGAAGATCCAGTTCTGCAAGAAGCTGATGCAAAAGCTACGTGGCACTGGGCAGTTTGAGTGAGGAAGAAAGAGACTGGCATTCTCACGGTGCATGGTTTAACCGAGTTTAGTCCTGTGGGCTGTGTCAACAGAACTGGCTTTGGTTTGTACCCTTTCAGGACACCGAGGACCCAATTTCACGTCTGTGGGCAGCACGGCTAAGCGGGCAGTGTACTCTGTGTCACTGGGGACAGAGGAGGGATTGCCTGATGGGCTATGTCAGTGTGCCCTGCACAATGCTGCCGCCACCTTGCTGGAGCAGTTTGCGTGCTCCTAGCACCAAAACGTGCCTCTTGGAGGGCCGGGGGCAAGGCGAGGCAGAGCTGGAGGTGGTGTCAGGAAAGCCTCATGGCTCCTGCCAGGCACTGCGCCAGGCCTCAGGCCTGGGAGGCCAGCCCCGCCCTGCGGCCTCCTGGCACCCATCGGGTGCCACAGCTCCATGCTGCCTAGCAACAAGCGCCAGCGGCCTCACTATTGAGTGCGCCCAGAGGCGCCAAGGCAGGCGGCCAATGGGGCGGTGCCTCGCCATGATGGAGCAGAGATGTCACAGGGCAGGGTGGGTGACATGGTGCTGGGTGTGCTGGGGCTGCGGCACTCCAGCGATGGTGGCGCGCAGGCGAGGCGCGGCCTTTGGGCTGCTTGTGGCCCCTGAGGAGTGCTCCTGTGTGCAGCTCTCAGTGTTGTCTTCACTGTGTGACCCCGCAGGAGGGTGTCGTCGTGCAGCTTTCGGTGTTCTTATCACGGCAGCCCTGAGCAGTTCTGCATCGTTCAGCTTTTGGTGGTTCTCCTCTGCAGCCTCTGAGGAGTGCTTTCTTGAGCAGCTTTTGCTGTTTTCTTCACTGCGACTTGAGGAGTGCTTCTGCGTCCAGCTTTTTGTGTTGCCTTCACTGCGTTTCCACTGAGGATGCCTTCATTGTGCAGCTTTTGGGGTTCTTCACATCACGTTTACCCTGAGGAGCGCTTCATCATTCAGCTTTTTGCATTTTCTTCACTGTGGCGCTGAAGAGTAATTCTTCGTGGAGCTTTTTGTGTTTTCTTCACCTTGTGGTCCCTGAGGAGTTCTTCATCGCGCAGCTTCTGGGGTTCTCTTCACTTCGGGACTCCGGAGGAATACGTCATCGTGCACATTTTGCTGTTTTCTTCACTACGGCCCTGAGGAGTTCATCGTGCAGCTTGCGGTGTTTTCTTCTACTCGGCCTTGAGGAGTTTTGCACCGTCCAGCCTTTGGGGTTCTTCGCCATGTTTTCCCTGAGGAGACCTTCATCATGCTGCTTTGGTGTTGTTTTCACCTTCCAGCCCCTGCGAAGTGCTTCACCTTCTAACATTTGGTGTGTGTGTGTTTTTTTTTCTCATTCTAGGCCCTGAGG
The DNA here is from genome assembly GCF_965140915.1 of Aythya marila. Taxonomy (NCBI): domain Eukaryota; kingdom Metazoa; phylum Chordata; class Aves; order Anseriformes; family Anatidae; genus Aythya; species Aythya marila. The sequence continues at coordinate 1,785,364 of NC_139045.1, read as the reverse complement.
AGTGCTTCTGCGTGCAGCTTCTGGCGAATTCTTCATTGCGGCCCATGAGGAGCTCTTCATCGTGCAGCTTTTCAGGATCTCTTCACCACGTTTCCCTGGAGGAGGGCTTCACTATTCAGCTCGTCGTGTTTTCTTCACTGTGGCGCTTGAGGAGAAATTCTTCGTGGAGCTTTTTGGGGTTTCTTCTCCCTGTGGCCCCTGAAGCGTGCTTCTGCGTGCGGCTTTTGTTGTGTTCTTCACTACGGCCCTGAGGAGTTCTTCATCGTGCAGCTTTTCTGGTTCTCTTCACTTCGGCCCCTGAGGAGAGCTTTGTGGTGCAGCTTGTGGTGTTTTCTTCACTGCGGCCCTGAGGAGTTCTGCACCATCCAGCCTTTGGGGTTCTTCACCATGGTTTCCCAGAGGTGAGCTTCATCATGCCAATTTTGGTGTTGTTTTCACCTTGTCCCTGAGAAGTGCTTCATCTTCTAACATTTGGTGTTTTTTTCTCTCATTCCGGGCCCTGAGAAGTTTTTCATCGTGCAGCTTTGTGTGCTTTCTTCACTACGGCCCTTGAGGACTTCTTCATCGTGCAGCTTTTGGCGTTTTCTTCTACTCGGCCCTGAGGAGTTCTGCGTCGTGCAGCTTTTGGTGTTTTCTACAATGAGGCGCTTTTTGGCATCGCCCATGTCTGCAGCCAGACCGACAGCTCCGTGCCTGACGTGTGGAGAAGCACATTCTTCTGTTTGTTTTCAATCTGCCAACCGATCATTTCATGTAGAGCTGTTTTTTGTTTGTTTGTTTGTTTGTTTTGTACTAGGAGGTGCCATGTTCTGTCATGTTGCTATAAATCTCTTTCAAACCATTTCCGAGTTCTCTTGCCTCATGTACTGGGTTTACGTGGCAAGGTTTTGGTAGCGGGGGGGGCATCAGGGTGGGTTCTGCGAGAAGAATCCAGAAACCGCGCCATGTTAGAGAAGGGCCCGCTGCTGGCCACAGCCAGGCCAAGAAGCACTGTTGTTTGCGCCTCTGTGAGGCCAGATTTAAGAAAGGTTAAAAAAAAAAAAAAAATGCTGCGGAAGAGCAGCTGGGAGAGAGGGAGGAATGAGAAACAGCCTTGCAGATGCCAAGGTCGGTGAAGAGGGAGGGGGAGAGGTGCTCCAGGCGCCGGAGCCTGCAGCCTGTGGTGAGGACCACGGTGAAGCAGGCTGTCCCCCTGCAGCCCATGGGGTACCACGGTGGAGCAGGGTTCCACGCTGCAGCCCGCGGAGGAGACCCCGGTGGAGCAGGGGCAGAGAGCCACCGAGAAGGAGCGGCGGAGACAAAGCGCTACAGACTGACCGCAGCCCCCATTGCCCCGCTCCCCTGAGCCGCTCGGGGGGAGGAAGTGGGAGGGGGTGCACTGGGGGGGGAAAAATCTTACTGTCTCCCTACTCTGAGTCTGCTTTGCCCATCACAATACCTGCTGAGTGATCTCCCCGTCCTTATCTCAGCCCTTGAGCCCTTGGCATCGTATTTTCTCTCCCTTTCCCTTTCAGGAGGGGGAGTGAGAAAGCGGCCGTGGTGGAACTCGGCTGCCCACCCAAGTAAAAGCACCACACAGTAACACCTACACTAAAGTCCCTTTGCTGCATCTGAAGTCCTTTCTTCCTTGTCCTAAATCTATGGCCTGGGGAGAAGTTTGCTCGCTTTTTACTTGCACCATCCTTCTCCACATCTCGGTTCTGCCTGCTCTTGACATTAAAGCCTTAGTCCATTAATCCAATGTTTAATCTTTCCTTAGAGACCATGTTTCCTAAAAGTCTGATCCTAAGAAGGGTCGTTCTTAGCATCACTTCCTGGGTTCCTTGGATGCTTTCTGCTCGGTGTGAGTGTTCCTTGAAATACAATCCTCAGAAATGGGCACAATTTCAGTGGAAAATTTCACAGTAGACCCCACGCTCTGGATAGAGCAGTCTTCCGTCAGCCGCTCCCTCTCACCTTCTTCAACCTGCTGATGGGAGCACGAGGTGGAGGGTGTCGAAGGCTTTCTGAAGGCGACACATGGGGGTCTTCCCTGAGCAAGGTGTTCCGCTGTCAGAGAAGGAAACGGCTTTGTTGTTTGTTTCTCACCGTCGGCACTTTGTTGCAGTTTCAGTTGTCATTGCCTAACTACACGTAACCTATTGGATTATTTCTTTGAGTATTTTTGCAGGAGTGGACATTTAACTCATTAGTTCAAATAGTGAGATCACGTTCATGTCATTCACTTACTTTTCAGCCGAATGCAACTTTTCATAGAATTTGCTAGCGTTGCAAGGGCCCAGCCATGACCGCTCTCCTCTTAAGGCACCTCCAGTGCTAAGGAGACGGGGAAAGACTTTGGGAGTGCATTTTGTGTCTTCCCAGTGGGATGCTGATGCGCTAAACTTTTCTATCACGGAGCGTGATGTGAATCTCCAAACCAAGACACAACAACACAACAAAAACGAAAGGCTCTTGCTACTGTCTCCCACGATGTCCTGCTAACAAAGCCGACAAAGCGTGGCACAGAAGAGCGGACAGTAAGGTGGGTTGAGAACTGGCTGACTGGCCGAGCTCAGAGGGTGGTGATCGGCGGAGCAGAGTCCGGTTGGAGACCTGTGACAAGCTCAGGGGTCGGTGCTGGGTCCCACCTTGTTCGACAGCTTCATCAGCGACTCTGATGAGGGAACAGTGTCCACCCTCAGCAAGTACGCTGATGATACAAAGCTGGGAGGAGTGGCTGGCACACCAGAAGGCTGTGCTGCCATTCAGCGAGACCTGGACAGGCTGGAGAGCTGGGCAGGAAGAAACCAGAGGACGTGTAAGAAAAGCAAGTGGCACCTGGGAAGTGTTATCTATGGAGTGGTAATTCGTGTCGAGAAGATGGTTGATAGTAATAAAGAAGGGGGAGATGTGGGAGTGTGGCCATGCGGGTTGGCAAACCCCGTGGTTAATGATAACAGTAGACTCTTAACGATGAGGCCATCAGGAATGTAAAAGAGCTTAGAGGGAACAAAGAAGGGTGATTCAGGAGACTCCATGCCGTCTGGGGTTGCTTGTTCTCCAGCCATTAAGGCATGGAAGTTGCTGGGAGTTTGCTGTTGCTGGGCAAAGTTGTTTGACCAATGAAAAGTTGTTTTTGAAAAGGATTGCTGTGGGGAGAAGGGTATAAGAGGGGAGTCTGCCCTCAAGGCTAAAATGAAATTAAAAAAAAAAATTAAAAAAAAAAAAAAAGGCAACACGATGAAGTTATGTCATCAATAAAGAAGCAGAAAGAAGTAATGAAAAGGAACAGGCTAGCAGAACGGTGACCAGGACGGGAACAGGCACATTGATTGCCTCATGAAGATAGGTTCGGCCAGACTCATCAAACCGCTCAAAGAAGCTCCTACTGAAAGTCGCTGGAAATGGGCGTACCGGAGCTGCAAAGAAGCTCACGCTGAGAGAAGCGGAGCCGCGCACACAGCTGCCCCTCGCTGGTAAGCAGTTGCGCATTATGGGGAATCATACGTCCTTAGAAACAAAGACTGTCCTGGTAACCTTACGGCTTATTCTCCTTCTCAACAATCAGACAGTTTATGAGCCTGAAATATGAGACCAAACTGAGGTCAAGGTGTGGGACTCTGCAACTAAAAACGACAAGGTTGCAGTGGGATTGCTCGGCACCTGGCGAGCAGTCTCTGAGGCCTTAGAGCCGTGTGGGACCACAGTCAGACACGTGGGGTTTGCCAGACAGTGAGGGAGCTGCGGGCTCCTTTACTGATCCTGCTGCTACGCCATCGGCCCCTCTGCTGCTACAGCCATCGAAGGCCTTTGCTGTTCCGCCCCCTGGCGACCTGGACGTGCCTTTTGACCCAGGCCCTATTGGCCTTGAAAAGGAGATGGATATGCTTTTATTCGATGTGGGAAGCACGGGATACATAAGGCCCGAAGGCCGAGTTGCTTAACAACTTAAAGCGAGACATATTGCTCCCACGACTAGCCCTGGAATTCTCCCGTGTTTGTAATGCAGAAAAGGAATGGAAAATGGAGACTGTTGTTTGTAATGAAGAAAAGGAACGGAAAACGGAGACTGTTAAGTCATGGACTTAAAGGATTGTTTGTTATCTTTCCTGATTGTACGCATGTATAGGCATACTCGGGTTTCATATGTAAAAGCAATGTTCTGTATATTTAGAATGTTTGATGTTCGTGTGTGCGTGTTGGTGGAGCGTAGACTCCCCGCACACCCAGCGCTGTTTACTTGCCTTTTATACCTTTTATAAATATTCCTTTTATAACTATTACTAAACACAGATTGAGTTGAGACTTCACTTATAACAGAAGGAACAACCGCATGTATCAGTACAGGCTGGGGGATGACCTGCTGGAGAGGAGCTCTGCGGAGAAGGACCTGGGGGTCCTGGTGGATGACAGGTTGGCCATGAGCCAGCAGTGTGCCCTGGTGGCCAAGAAGGCCAACGGGATCCTGGGGTGCGTTAAAAGGAGCGTGGACAACAGGTCGAGGAAGGTGATGCTGCCCCTCTACTCTGCCCTGGTCAGGCCTCACCTGGAGTACTGTGTCCAGTTCTGGGCTCCCTGGTACAAAAAAAGACAGGGATCTCCCGGAAAGAGTCCAGCGGAGGGCCACAGACAGGATACGGGGCCTGGAGCATCTCCCCTAGGAGGAAAGGCTGAGAGACCTGGCTCTGTTCAGCCTGGAGAAAAGAAGACTGAGAAGGGATCTTATCTATAAATACCTGAGGTGTGGGAGACACAGGGATGTGGCCAACCGCCTTTTAGTGGTCTGTGGGGACAGGACAAGGGGCAATGGCCACAAAATGGAGCACAGGAAGTTCCGCACCACTGCGCAAAAGAACTTCTTCACGGCGAGGGTGACGGAGCACAGGGACAGGCTGCCCAGGGAGGCTGTGGAGTCTCTGCAGATATTCAAGCCCCGTCTGGACACCTACTTGTGCAACCTGCTCTAGGAAACCTGCTTTGGCAGGGGAGTTGGACCCAATGATCTCTGGAGGTCCCTTCTGACCCCTACAATTCTGGGAAACGAGCCCCACAACGCCTACGTTTCTCTATCTTCTGTTTAACCTATTGGAGTAACAGCTTCATTAATACAGTGTTTCCATAGTCTTCTGACACTTGGATTACCCCTAACAATTGACAAGAGGAAGATGCAGTCTTTCTAGACCTGGCTTGCATCGATAAGAACCCCTGGTTTTGAAGATGACATCGGGTTGCATAGTGGGGCCTTGGTCCTTCCACAGTCCACAGACTCAAAAGGTTGCAGAGCGGAAGCTTTGCAGAGCTGTACGAACACTGAAGATCCAGTTCTGCAAGAAGCTGATGCAAAAGCTACGTGGCACTGGGCAGTTTGAGTGAGGAAGAAAGAGACTGGCATTCTCACGGTGCATGGTTTAACCGAGTTTAGTCCTGTGGGCTGTGTCAACAGAACTGGCTTTGGTTTGTACCCTTTCAGGACACCGAGGACCCAATTTCACGTCTGTGGGCAGCACGGCTAAGCGGGCAGTGTACTCTGTGTCACTGGGGACAGAGGAGGGATTGCCTGATGGGCTATGTCAGTGTGCCCTGCACAATGCTGCCGCCACCTTGCTGGAGCAGTTTGCGTGCTCCTAGCACCAAAACGTGCCTCTTGGAGGGCCGGGGGCAAGGCGAGGCAGAGCTGGAGGTGGTGTCAGGAAAGCCTCATGGCTCCTGCCAGGCACTGCGCCAGGCCTCAGGCCTGGGAGGCCAGCCCCGCCCTGCGGCCTCCTGGCACCCATCGGGTGCCACAGCTCCATGCTGCCTAGCAACAAGCGCCAGCAGCCTCACTATTGAGTGCGCCCAGAGGCGCCAAGGCAGGCGGCCAATGGGGCGGTGCCTCGCCATGATGGAGCAGAGATGTCACAGGGCAGGGTGGGTGACATGGTGCTGGGTGTGCTGGGGCTGCGGCACTCCAGCGATGGTGGCGCGCAGGCGAGGCGCGGCCTTTGGGCTGCTTGTGGCCCCTGAGGTGTGCTCCTGTGTGCAGCTCTCAGTGTTGTCTTCACTGTGTGACCCCGCAGGAGGGTGTCGTCGTGCAGCTTTCGGTGTTCTTATCACGGCAGCCCTGAGCAGTTCTGCATCGTTCAGCTTTTGGTGGTTCTCCTCTGCAGCCTCTGAGGAGTGCTTTCTTGAGCAGCTTTTGCTGTTTTCTTCACTGCGACTTGAGGAGTGCTTCTGCGTCCAGCTTTTTGTGTTGCCTTCACTGCGTTTCCACTGAGGATGCCTTCATTGTGCAGCTTTTGGGGTTCTTCACATCACGTTTACCCTGAGGAGCGCTTCATCATTCAGCTTTTTGCATTTTCTTCACTGTGGCGCTGAAGAGCAATTCTTCGTGGAGCTTTTTGTGTTTTCTTCACCTTGTGGTCCCTGAGGAGTTCTTCATCGCGCAGCTTCTGGGGTTCTCTTCACTTCGGGACTCCGGAGGAATACGTCATCGTGCACATTTTGCTGTTTTCTTCACTACGGCCCTGAGGAGTTCATCGTGCAGCTTGCGGTGTTTTCTTCTACTCGGCCTTGAGGAGTTTTGCACCGTCCAGCCTTTGGGGTTCTTCGCCATGTTTTCCCTGAGGAGACCTTCATCATGCTGCTTTGGTGTTGTTTTCACCTTCCAGCCCCTGAGAAGTGCTTCACCTTCTAACATTTGGTGTGTTGTTTTTTTTTTTTTCTCATTCTAGGCCCTGAGGAGTGCTTCTGCGTGCAGCTTCTGGCGAATTCTTCATTGCGGCCCATGAGGAGCTCTTCATCGTGCAGCTTTTCAGGATCTCTTCACCACGTTTCCCTGGAGGAGGGCTTCACTATTCAGCTCGTCGTGTTTTCTTCACTGTGGCGCTTGAGGAGAAATTCTTCGTGGAGCTTTTTGGGGTTTCTTCTCCCTGTGGCCCCTGAAGCGTGCTTCTGCGTGCGGCTTTTGTTGTGTTCTTCACTACGGCCCTGAGGAGTTCTTCATCGTGCAGCTTTTCTGGTTCTCTTCACTTCGGCCCCTGAGGAGAGCTTCGTGGTGCAGCTTGTGGTGTTTTCTTCACTGCGGCCCTGAGGAGTTCTGCACCATCCAGCCTTTGGGGTTCTTCACCATGGTTTCCCAGAGGTGAGCTTCATCATGCCAATTTTGGTGTTGTTTTCACCTTGTCCCTGAGAAGTGCTTCATCTTCTAACATTTGGTGTTTTTTTCTCTCATTCCGGGCCCTGAGAAGTTTTTCATCGTGCAGCTTTGTGTGCTTTCTTCACTACGGCCCTTGAGGACTTCTTCATCGTGCAGCTTTTGGCGTTTTCTTCTACTCGGCCCTGAGGAGTTCTGCGTCGTGCAGCTTTTGGTGTTTTCTACAATGAGGCGCTTTTTGGCATCGCCCATGTCTGCAGCCAGACCGACAGCTCCGTGCCTGACGTGTGGAGAAGCACATTCTTCTGTTTGTTTTCAATCTGCCAACCGATCATTTCATGTAGAGCTGTTTTTTGTTTGTTTGTTTGTTTGTTTTGTACTAGGAGGTGCCATGTTCTGTCATGTTGCTATAAATCTCTTTCAAACCATTTCCGAGTTCTCTTGCCTCATGTACTGGGTTTACGTGGCAAGGTTTTGGTAGCGGGGGGGGCATCAGGGTGGGTTCTGCGAGAAGAATCCAGAAACCGCGCCATGTTAGAGAAGGGCCCGCTGCTGGCCACAGCCAGGCCAAGAAGCACTGTTGTTTGCGCCTCTGTGAGGCCAGATTTAAGAAAGGTTAAAAAAAAAAAAAAAAAATGCTGCGGAAGAGCAGCTGGGAGAGAGGGAGGAATGAGAAACAGCCTTGCAGATGCCAAGGTCGGTGAAGAGGGAGGGGGAGAGGTGCTCCAGGCGCCGGAGCCTGCAGCCTGTGCTGAGGACCACGGTGAAGCAGGCTGTCCCCCTGCAGCCCATGGGGTACCACGGTGGAGCAGGGTTCCACGCTGCAGCCCGCGGAGGAGACCCCGGTGGAGCAGGGGCAGAGAGCCACCGAGAAGGAGCGGCGGAGACAAAGCGCTACAGACTGACCGCAGCCCCCATTGCCCCGCTCCCCTGAGCCGCTCGGGGGGAGGAAGTGGGAGGGGGTGCACTGGGGGGGGAAAAATCTTACTGTCTCCCTACTCTGAGTCTGCTTTGCCCATCACAATACCTGCTGAGTGATCTCCCCGTCCTTATCTCAGCCCTTGAGCCCTTGGCATCGTATTTTCTCTCCCTTTCCCTTTCAGGAGGGGGAGTGAGAAAGCGGCCGTGGTGGAACTCGGCTGCCCACCCAAGTAAAAGCACCACACAGTAACACCTACACTAAAGTCCCTTTGCTGCATCTGAAGTCCTTTCTTCCTTGTCCTAAATCTATGGCCTGGGGAGAAGTTTGCTCGCTTTTTACTTGCACCATCCTTCTCCACATCTCGGTTCTGCCTGCTCTTGACATTAAAGCCTTAGTCCATTAATCCAATGTTTAATCTTTCCTTAGAGACCATGTTTCCTAAAAGTCTGATCCTAAGAAGGGTCGTTCTTAGCATCACTTCCTGGGTTCCTTGGATGCTTTCTGCTCAGTGTGAGTGTTCCTTGAAATACAATCCTCAGAAATGGGCACAATTTCAGTGGAAAATTTCACAGCAGACCCCACGCTCTGGATAGAGCAGTCTTCCGTCAGCCGCTCCCTCTCACCTTCTTCAACCTGCTGATGGGAGCACGAGGTGGAGGGTGTCGAAGGCTTTCTGAAGGCGACACATGGGGGTCTTCCCTGAGCAAGGTGTTCCGCTGTCAGAGAAGGAAACGGCTTTGTTGTTTGTTTCTCACCGTCGGCACTTTGTTGCAGTTTCAGTTGTCATTGCCTAACTACACGTAACCTATTGGATTATTTCTTTGAGTATTTTTGCAGGAGTGGACATTTAACTCATTAGTTCAAATAGTGAGATCACGTTCATGTCATTCACTTACTTTTCAGCCGAATGCAACTTTTCATAGAATTTGCTAGCGTTGCAAGGGCCCAGCCATGACCGCTCTCCTCTTAAGGCACCTCCAGTGCTAAGGAGACGGGGAAAGACTTTGGGAGTGCATTTTGTGTCTTCCCAGTGGGATGCTGATGCGCTAAACTTTTCTATCACGGAGCGTGATGTGAATCTCCAAACCAAGACACAACAACACAACAAAAACGAAAGGCTCTTGCTACTGTCTCCCACGATGTCCTGCTAACAAAGCCGACAAAGCGTGGCACAGAAGAGCGGACAGTAAGGTGGGTTGAGAACTGGCTGACTGGCCGAGCTCAGAGGGTGGTGATCGGCGGAGCAGAGTCCGGTTGGAGACCTGTGACAAGCTCAGGGGTCGGTGCTGGGTCCCACCTTGTTCGACAGCTTCATCAGCGACTCTGATGAGGGAACAGTGTCCACCCTCAGCAAGTACGCTGATGATACAAAGCTGGGAGGAGTGGCTGGCACACCAGAAGGCTGTGCTGCCATTCAGCGAGACCTGGACAGGCTGGAGAGCTGGGCAGGAAGAAACCAGAGGACGTGTAAGAAAAGCAAGTGGCACCTGGGAAGTGTTATCTATGGAGTGGTAATTCGTGTCGAGAAGATGGTTGATAGTAATAAAGAAGGGGGAGATGTGGGAGTGTGGCCATGCGGGTCGGCAAACCCCGTGGTTAATGATAACAGTAGACTCTTAACGATGAGGCCATCAGGAATGTAAAAGAGCTTAGAGGGAACAAAGAAGGGTGATTCAGGAGACTCCATGCCGTCTGGGGTTGCTTGTTCTCCAGCCATTAAGGCATGGAAGTTGCTGGGAGTTTGCTGTTGCTGGGCAAAGTTGTTTGACCAATGAAAAGTTGTTTTTGAAAAGGATTGCTGTGGGGAGAAGGGTATAAGAGGGGAGTCTGCCCTCAAGGCTAAAATGAAATTAAAAAAAAATTAAAAAAAAAAAAAAAGGCAACACGATGAAGTTATGTCATCAATAAAGAAGCAGAAAGAAGGAATGAAAAGGAACAGGCTAGCAGAACGGTGACCAGGATGGGAACAGGCACATTGATTGCCTCATGAAGATAGGTTCGGCCAGACTCATCAAACCGCTCAAAGAAGCTCCTACTGAAAGTCGCTGGAAATGGGCGTACCGGAGCTGCAAAGAAGCTCACGCTGAGAGAAGCGGAGCCGCGCACACAGCTGCCCCTCGCTGGTAAGCAGTTGCGCATTATGGGGAATCATACGTCCTTAGAAACAAAGACTGTCCTGGTAACCTTACGGCTTATTCTCCTTCTCAACAATCAGACAGTTTATGAGCCTGAAATATGAGACCAAACTGAGGTCAAGGTGTGGGACTCTGCAACTAAAAACGACAAGGTTGCAGTGGGATTGCTCGGCACCTGGCGAGCAGTCTCTGAGGCCTTAGAGCCGTGTGGGACCACAGTCAGACACGTGGGGTTTGCCAGACAGTGAGGGAGCTGCGGGCTCCTTTACTGATCCTGCTGCTACGCCATCGGCCCCTCTGCTGCTACAGCCATCGAAGGCCTTTGCTGTTCCGCCCCCTGGCGACCTGGACGTGCCTTTTGACCCAGGCCCTATTGGCCTTGAAAAGGAGATGGATATGCTTTTATTCGATGTGGGAAGCACGGGATACATAAGGCCCGAAGGCCGAGTTGCTTAACAACTTAAAGCGAGACATATTGCTCCCACGACTAGCCCTGGAATTCTCCCGTGTTTGTAATGCAGAAAAGGAATGGAAAATGGAGACTGTTGTTTGTAATGAAGAAAAGGAACGGAAAACGGAGACTGTTAAGTCATGGACTTAAAGGATTGTTTGTTATCTTTCCTGATTGTACGCATGTATAGGCATACTCGGGTTTCATATGTAAAAGCAATGTTCTGTATATTTAGAATGTTTGATGTTCGTGTGTGCGTGTTGGTGGAGCGTAGACTCCCCGCACACCCAGCGCTGTTTACTTGCCTTTTATACCTTTTATAAATATTCCTTTTATAACTATTACTAAACACAGATTGAGTTGAGACTTCACTTATAACAGAAGGAACAACCGCATGTATCAGTACAGGCTGGGGGATGACCTGCTGGAGAGGAGCTCTGCGGAGAAGGACCTGGGGGTCCTGGTGGATGACAGGTTGGCCATGAGCCAGCAGTGTGCCCTGGTGGCCAAGAAGGCCAACGGGATCCTGGGGTGCGTTAAAAGGAGCGTGGACAACAGGTCGAGGAAGGTGATGCTGCCCCTCTACTCTGCCCTGGTCAGGCCTCACCTGGAGTACTGTGTCCAGTTCTGGGCTCCCTGGTACAAAAAAAGACAGGGATCTCCCGGAAAGAGTCCAGCGGAGGGCCACAGACAGGATACGGGGCCTGGAGCATCTCCCCTAGGAGGAAAGGCTGAGAGACCTGGCTCTGTTCAGCCTGGAGAAAAGAAGACTGAGAAGGGATCTTATCTATAAATACCTGAGGTGTGGGAGACACAGGGATGTGGCCAACCGCCTTTTAGTGGTCTGTGGGGACAGGACAAGGGGCAATGGCCACAAAATGGAGCACAGAAAGTTCCGCACCACTGCGCAAAAGAACTTCTTCACGGCGAGGGTGACGGAGCACAGGGACAGGCTGCCCAGGGAGGCTGTGGAGTCTCTGCAGATATTCAAGCCCCGTCTGGACACCTACTTGTGCAACCTGCTCTAGGAAACCTGCTTTGGCAGGGGAGTTGGACCCAATGATCTCTGGAGGTCCCTTCTGACCCCTACAATTCTGGGAAACAAGCCCCACAACGCCTACGTTTCTCTATCTTCTGTTTAACCTATTGGAGTAACAGCTTCATTAATACAGTGTTTCCATAGTCTTCTGACACTTGGATTACCCCTAACAATTGACAAGAGGAAGATGCAGTCTTTCTAGACCTGGCTTGCATCGATAAGAACCCCTGGTTTTGAAGATGACATCGGGTTGCATAGTGGGGCCTTGGTCCTTCCACAGTCCACAGACTCAAAAGGTTGCAGAGCGGAAGCTTTGCAGAGCTGTACGAACACTGAAGATCCAGTTCTGCAAGAAGCTGATGCAAAAGCTACATGGCACTGGGCAGTTTGGGTGAGGAAGAAAGAGACTGGCATTCTCACGGTGCATGGTTTAACCGAGTTTAGTCCTGTGGGCTGTGTCAACAGAACTGGCTTTGGTTTGTACCCTTTCAGGACACTGAGGACCCAATTTCACGTCTGTGGGCAGCACGGCTAAGCGGGCAGTGTACTCTGTGTCACTGGGGACAGAGGAGGGATTGCCTGATGGGCTATGTCAGTGTGCCCTGCACAATGCTGCCGCCACCTTGCTGGAGCAGTTTGCGTGCTCCTAGCACCAAAACGTGCCTCTTGGAGGGCCGGGGGCAAGGCGAGGCAGAGCTGGAGGTGGTGTCAGGAAAGCCTCATGGCTCCTGCCAGGCACTGCGCCAGGCCTCAGGCCTGGGAGGCCAGCCCCGCCCTGCGGCCTCCTGGCACCCATCGGGTGCCACAGCTCCATGCTGCCTAGCAACAAGCGCCAGCGGCCTCACTATTGAGTGCGCCCAGAGGCGCCAAGGCAGGCGGCCAATGGGGCGGTGCCTCGCCATGATGGAGCAGAGATGTCACAGGGCAGGGTGGGTGACATGGTGCTGGGTGTGCTGGGGCTGCGGCACTCCGGCGATGGTGGCGCGCAGGCGAGGCGCGGCCTTTGGGCTGCTTGTGGCCCCTGAGGAGTGCTCCTGTGTGCAGCTCTCGGTGTTGTCTTCACTGTGTGACCCCGCAGGAGGGTGTCGTCGTGCAGCTTTCGGTGTTCTTATCACGGCAGCCCTGAGCAGTTCTGCATCGTTCAGCTTTTGGTGGTTCTCCTCTGCAGCCTCTGAGGAGTGCTTTCTTGAGCAGCTTTTGCTGTTTTCTTCACTGCGACTTGAGGAGTGCTTCTGCGTCCAGCTTTTTGTGTTGCCTTCACTGCGTTTCCACTGAGGATGCCTTCATTGTGCAGCTTTTGGGGTTCTTCACATCACGTTTACCCTGAGGAGCGCTTCATCATTCAGCTTTTTGCATTTTCTTCACTGTGGCGCTGAAGAGTAATTCTTCGTGGAGCTTTTTGTGTTTTCTTCACCTTGTGGTCCCTGAGGAGTTCTTCATCGCGCAGCTTCTGGGGTTCTCTTCACTTCGGGACTCCGGAGGAATACGTCATCGTGCACATTTTGCTGTTTTCTTCACTACGGCCCTGAGGAGTTCATCGTGCAGCTTGCGGTGTTTTCTTCTACTCGGCCTTGAGGAGTTTTGCACCGTCCAGCCTTTGGGGTTCTTCGCCATGTTTTCCCTGAGGAGACCTTCATCATGCTGCTTTGGTGTTGTTTTCACCTTCCAGCCCCTGCGAAGTGCTTCACCTTCTAACATTTGGTGTGTGTTTTTTTTTTTTTCTCATTCTAGGCCCTGAGGAGTGCTTCTGCGTGCAGCTTCTGGCGAATTCTTCATTGCGGCCCATGAGGAGCTCTTCATCGTGCAGCTTTTCAGGATCTCTTCACCACGTTTCCCTGGAGGAGGGCTTCACTATTCAGCTCGTCGTGTTTTCTTCACTGTGGCGCTTGAGGAGAAATTCTTCGTGGAGCTTTTTGGGGTTTCTTCTCCCTGTGGCCCCTGAAGCGTGCTTCTGCGTGCGGCTTTTGTTGTGTTCTTCACTACGGCCCTGAGGAGTTCTTCATCGTGCAGCTTTTCTGGTTCTCTTCACTTCGGCCCCTGAGGAGAGCTTCGTGGTGCAGCTTGTGGTGTTTTCTTCACTGCGGCCCTGAGGAGTTCTGCACCATCCAGCCTTTGGGGTTCTTCACCATGGTTTCCCAGAGGTGAGCTTCATCATGCCAATTTTGGTGTTGTTTTCACCTTGTCCCTGAGAAGTGCTTCATCTTCTAACATTTGGTGTTTTTTTCTCTCATTCCGGGCCCTGAGAAGTTTTTCATCGTGCAGCTTTGTGTGCTTTCTTCACTACGGCCCTTGAGGACTTCTTCATCGTGCAGCTTTTGGCGTTTTCTTCTACTCGGCCCTGAGGAGTTCTGCGTCGTGCAGCTTTTGGTGTTTTCTACAATGAGGCGCTTTTTGGCATCGCCCATGTCTGCAGCCAGACCGACAGCTCCGTGCCTGACGTGTGGAGAAGCACATTCTTCTGTTTGTTTTCAATCTGCCAACCGATCATTTCATGTAGAGCTGTTTTTTGTTTGTTTGTTTGTTTGTTTTGTACTAGGAGGTGCCATGTTCTGTCATGTTGCTATAAATCTCTTTCAAACCATTTCCGAGTTCTCTTGCCTCATGTACTGGGTTTACGTGGCAAGGTTTTGGTAGCGGGGGGGGCATCAGGGTGGGTTCTGCGAGAAGAATCCAGAAACCGCGCCATGTTAGAGAAGGGCCCGCTGCTGGCCACAGCCAGGCCAAGAAGCACTGTTGTTTGCGCCTCTGTGAGGCCAGATTTAAGAAAGGTTAAAAAAAAAAAAAAAAAATGCTGCGGAAGAGCAGCTGGGAGAGAGGGAGGAATGAGAAACAGCCTTGCAGATGCCAAGGTCGGTGAAGAGGGAGGGGGAGAGGTGCTCCAGGCGCCGGAGCCTGCAGCCTGTGGTGAGGACCACGGTGAAGCAGGCTGTCCCCCTGCAGCCCATGGGGTACCACGGTGGAGCAGGGTTCCACGCTGCAGCCCGCGGAGGAGACCCCGGTGGAGCAGGGGCAGAGAGCCACCGAGAAGGAGCGGCGGAGACAAAGCGCTACAGACTGACCGCAGCCCCCATTGCCCCGCTCCCCTGAGCCGCTCGGGGGGAGGAAGTGGGAGGGGGTGCACTGGGGGGGGAAAAATCTTACTGTCTCCCTACTCTGAGTCTGCTTTGCCCATCACAATACCTGCTGAGTGATCTCCCCGTCCTTATCTCAGCCCTTGAGCCCTTGGCATCGTATTTTCTCTCCCTTTCCCTTTCAGGAGGGGGAGTGAGAAAGCGGCCGTGGTGGAACTCGGCTGCCCACACAAGTAAAAGCACCACACAGTAACACCTACACTAAAGTCCCTTTGCTGCATCTGAAGTCCTTTCTTCCTTGTCCTAAATCTATGGCCTGGGGAGAAGTTTGCTCGCTTTTTACTTGCACCATCCTTCTCCACATCTCGGTTCTGCCTGCTCTTGACATTAAAGCCTTAGTCCATTAATCCAATGTTTAATCTTTCCTTAGAGACCATGTTTCCTAAAAGTCTGATCCTAAGAAGGGTCGTTCTTAGCATCACTTCCTGGGTTCCTTGGATGCTTTCTGCTCGGTGTGAGTGTTCCTTGAAATACAATCCTCAGAAATGGGCACAATTTCAGTGGAAAATTTCACAGTAGACCCCACGCTCTGGATAGAGCAGTCTTCCGTCAGCCGCTCCCTCTCACCTTCTTCAACCTGCTGATGGGAGCACGAGGTGGAGGGTGTCGAAGGCTTTCTGAAGGCGACACATGGGGGTCTTCCCTGAGCAAGGTGTTCCGCTGTCAGAGAAGGAAACGGCTTTGTTGTTTGTTTCTCACCGTCGGCACTTTGTTGCAGTTTCAGTTGTCATTGCCTAACTACACGTAACCTATTGGATTATTTCTTTGAGTATTTTTGCAGGAGTGGACATTTAACTCATTAGTTCAAATAGTGAGATCACGTTCATGTCATTCACTTACTTTTCAGCCGAATGCAACTTTTCATAGAATTTGC
Organism: Aythya marila; assembly: GCF_965140915.1. Taxonomy (NCBI): domain Eukaryota; kingdom Metazoa; phylum Chordata; class Aves; order Anseriformes; family Anatidae; genus Aythya; species Aythya marila. The sequence continues at coordinate 1,769,698 of NC_139045.1, read as the reverse complement.
TAGCGTTGCAAGGGCCCAGCCATGACCGCTCTCCTCTTAAGGCACCTCCAGTGCTAAGGAGACGGGGAAAGACTTTGGGAGTGCATTTTGTGTCTTCCCAGTGGGATGCTGATGCGCTAAACTTTTCTATCACGGAGCGTGATGTGAATCTCCAAACCAAGACACAACAACACAACAAAAACGAAAGGCTCTTGCTACTGTCTCCCACGATGTCCTGCTAACAAAGCCGACAAAGCGTGGCACAGAAGAGCGGACAGTAAGGTGGGTTGAGAACTGGCTGACTGGCCGAGCTCAGAGGGTGGTGATCGGCGGAGCAGAGTCCGGTTGGAGACCTGTGACAAGCTCAGGGGTCGGTGCTGGGTCCCACCTTGTTCGACAGCTTCATCAGCGACTCTGATGAGGGAACAGTGTCCACCCTCAGCAAGTACGCTGATGATACAAAGCTGGGAGGAGTGGCTGGCACACCAGAAGGCTGTGCTGCCATTCAGCGAGACCTGGACAGGCTGGAGAGCTGGGCAGGAAGAAACCAGAGGACGTGTAAGAAAAGCAAGTGGCACCTGGGAAGTGTTATCTATGGAGTGGTAATTCGTGTCGAGAAGATGGTTGATAGTAATAAAGAAGGGGGAGATGTGGGAGTGTGGCCATGCGGGTCGGCAAACCCCGTGGTTAATGATAACAGTAGACTCTTAACGATGAGGCCATCAGGAATGTAAAAGAGCTTAGAGGGAACAAAGAAGGGTGATTCAGGAGACTCCATGCCGTCTGGGGTTGCTTGTTCTCCAGCCATTAAGGCATGGAAGTTGCTGGGAGTTTGCTGTTGCTGGGCAAAGTTGTTTGACCAATGAAAAGTTGTTTTTGAAAAGGATTGCTGTGGGGAGAAGGGTATAAGAGGGGAGTCTGCCCTCAAGGCTAAAATGAAATTAAAAAAAAAATTAAAAAAAAAAAAAAAGGCAACACGATGAAGTTATGTCATCAATAAAGAAGCAGAAAGAAGGAATGAAAAGGAACAGGCTAGCAGAACGGTGACCAGGACGGGAACAGGCACATTGATTGCCTCATGAAGATAGGTTCAGCCAGACTCATCAAACCGCTCAAAGAAGCTCCTACTGAAAGTCGCTGGAAATGGGCGTACCGGAGCTGCAAAGAAGCTCACGCTGAGAGAAGCGGAGCCGCGCACACAGCTGCCCCTCGCTGGTAAGCAGTTGCGCATTATGGGGAATCATACGTCCTTAGAAACAAAGACTGTCCTGGTAACCTTACGGCTTATTCTCCTTCTCAACAATCAGACAGTTTATGAGCCTGAAATATGAGACCAAACTGAGGTCAAGGTGTGGGACTCTGCAACTAAAAACGACAAGGTTGCAGTGGGATTGCTCGGCACCTGGCGAGCAGTCTCTGAGGCCTTAGAGCCGTGTGGGACCACAGTCAGACACGTGGGGTTTGCCAGACAGTGAGAGAGCTGCGGGCTCCTTTACTGATCCTGCTGCTACGCCATCGGCCCCTCTGCTGCTACAGCCATCGAAGGCCTTTGCTGTTCCGCCCCCTGGCGACCTGGACGTGCCTTTTGACCCAGGCCCTATTGGCCTTGAAAAGGAGATGGATATGCTTTTATTCGATGTGGGAAGCACGGGATACATAAGGCCCGAAGGCCGAGTTGCTTAACAACTTAAAGCGAGACATATTGCTCCCACGACTAGCCCTGGAATTCTCCCGTGTTTGTAATGCAGAAAAGGAATGGAAAATGGAGACTGTTGTTTGTAATGAAGAAAAGGAACGGAAAACGGAGACTGTTAAGTCATGGACTTAAAGGATTGTTTGTTATCTTTCCTGATTGTACGCATGTATAGGCATACTCGGGTTTCATATGTAAAAGCAGTGTTCTGTATATTTAGAATGTTTGATGTTCGTGTGTGCGTGTTGGTGGAGCGTAGACTCCCCACACACCCAGCGCTGTTTACTTGCCTTTTATACCTTTTATAAATATTCCTTTTATAACTATTACTAAACACAGATTGAGTTGAGACTTCACTTATAACAGAAGGAACAACCGCATGTATCAGTACAGGCTGGGGGATGACCTGCTGGAGAGGAGCTCTGCGGAGAAGGACCTGGGGGTCCTGGTGGATGACAGGTTGGCCATGAGCCAGCAGTGTGCCCTGGTGGCCAAGAAGGCCAACGGGATCCTGGGGTGCGTTAAAAGGAGCGTGGACAACAGGTCAAGGAAGGTGATGCTGCCCCTCTACTCTGCCCTGGTCAGGCCTCACCTGGAGTACTGTGTCCAGTTCTGGGCTCCCTGGTACAAAAAAAGACAGGGATCTCCCGGAAAGAGTCCAGCGGAGGGCCACAGACAGGATACGGGGCCTGGAGCATCTCCCCTAGGAGGAAAGGCTGAGAGACCTGGCTCTGTTCAGCCTGGAGAAAAGAAGACTGAGAAGGGATCTTATCTATAAATACCTGAGGTGTGGGAGACACAGGGATGTGGCCAACCGCCTTTTAGTGGTCTGTGGGGACAGGACAAGGGGCAATGGCCACAAAATGGAGCACAGAAAGTTCCGCACCACTGCGCAAAAGAACTTCTTCACGGCGAGGGTGACGGAGCACAGGGACAGGCTGCCCAGGGAGGCTGTGGAGTCTCTGCAGATATTCAAGCCCCGTCTGGACACCTACTTGTGCAACCTGCTCTAGGAAACCTGCTTTGGCAGGGGAGTTGGACCCAATGATCTCTGGAGGTCCCTTCTGACCCCTACAATTCTGGGAAACAAGCCCCACAACGCCTACGTTTCTCTATCTTCTGTTTAACCTATTGGAGTAACAGCTTCATTAATACAGTGTTTCCATAGTCTTCTGACACTTGGATTACCCCTAACAATTGACAAGAGGAAGATGCAGTCTTTCTAGACCTGGCTTGCATCGATAAGAACCCCTGGTTTTGAAGATGACATCGGGTTGCATAGTGGGGCCTTGGTCCTTCCACAGTCCACAGACTCAAAAGGTTGCAGAGCGGAAGCTTTGCAGAGCTGTACGAACACTGAAGATCCAGTTCTGCAAGAAGCTGATGCAAAAGCTACATGGCACTGGGCAGTTTGGGTGAGGAAGAAAGAGACTGGCATTCTCACGGTGCATGGTTTAACCGAGTTTAGTCCTGTGGGCTGTGTCAACAGAACTGGCTTTGGTTTGTACCCTTTCAGGACACTGAGGACCCAATTTCACGTCTGTGGGCAGCACGGCTAAGCGGGCAGTGTACTCTGTGTCACTGGGGACAGAGGAGGGATTGCCTGATGGGCTATGTCAGTGTGCCCTGCACAATGCTGCCGCCACCTTGCTGGAGCAGTTTGCGTGCTCCTAGCACCAAAACGTGCCTCTTGGAGGGCCGGGGGCAAGGCGAGGCAGAGCTGGAGGTGGTGTCAGGAAAGCCTCATGGCTCCTGCCAGGCACTGCGCCAGGCCTCAGGCCTGGGAGGCCAGCCCCGCCCTGCGGCCTCCTGGCACCCATCGGGTGCCACAGCTCCATGCTGCCTAGCAACAAGCGCCAGCGGCCTCACTATTGAGTGCGCCCAGAGGCGCCAAGGCAGGCGGCCAATGGGGCGGTGCCTCGCCATGATGGAGCAGAGATGTCACAGGGCAGGGTGGGTGACATGGTGCTGGGTGTGCTGGGGCTGCGGCACTCCGGCGATGGTGGCGCGCAGGCAAGGCGCGGCCTTTGGGCTGCTTGTGGCCCCTGAGGAGTGCTCCTGTGTGCAGCTCTCGGTGTTGTCTTCACTGTGTGACCCCGCAGGAGGGTGTCGTCGTGCAGCTTTCGGTGTTCTTATCACGGCAGCCCTGAGCAGTTCTGCATCGTTCAGCTTTTGGTGGTTCTCCTCTGCAGCCTCTGAGGAGTGCTTTCTTGAGCAGCTTTTGCTGTTTTCTTCACTGCGACTTGAGGAGTGCTTCTGCGTCCAGCTTTTTGTGTTGCCTTCACTGCGTTTCCACTGAGGATGCCTTCATTGTGCAGCTTTTGGGGTTCTTCACATCACGTTTACCCTGAGGAGCGCTTCATCATTCAGCTTTTTGCATTTTCTTCACTGTGGCGCTGAAGAGTAATTCTTCGTGGAGCTTTTTGTGTTTTCTTCACCTTGTGGTCCCTGAGGAGTTCTTCATCGCGCAGCTTCTGGGGTTCTCTTCACTTCGGGACTCCGGAGGAATACGTCATCGTGCACATTTTGCTGTTTTCTTCACTACGGCCCTGAGGAGTTCATCGTGCAGCTTGCGGTGTTTTCTTCTACTCGGCCTTGAGGAGTTTTGCACCGTCCAGCCTTTGGGGTTCTTCGCCATGTTTTCCCTGAGGAGACCTTCATCATGCTGCTTTGGTGTTGTTTTCACCTTCCAGCCCCTGCGAAGTGCTTCACCTTCTAACATTTGGTGTGTGTTTTTTTTTTTTTCTCATTCTAGGCCCTGAGGAGTGCTTCTGCGTGCAGCTTCTGGCGAATTCTTCATTGCGGCCCATGAGGAGCTCTTCATCGTGCAGCTTTTCAGGATCTCTTCACCACGTTTCCCTGGAGGAGGGCTTCACTATTCAGCTCGTCGTGTTTTCTTCACTGTGGCGCTTGAGGAGAAATTCTTCGTGGAGCTTTTTGGGGTTTCTTCTCCCTGTGGCCCCTGAAGCGTGCTTCTGCGTGCGGCTTTTGTTGTGTTCTTCACTACGGCCCTGAGGAGTTCTTCATCGTGCAGCTTTTCTGGTTCTCTTCACTTCGGCCCCTGAGGAGAGCTTCGTGGTGCAGCTTGTGGTGTTTTCTTCACTGCGGCCCTGAGGAGTTCTGCACCATCCAGCCTTTGGGGTTCTTCACCATGGTTTCCCAGAGGTGAGCTTCATCATGCCAATTTTGGTGTTGTTTTCACCTTGTCCCTGAGAAGTGCTTCATCTTCTAACATTTGGTGTTTTTTTCTCTCATTCCGGGCCCTGAGAAGTTTTTCATCGTGCAGCTTTGTGTGCTTTCTTCACTACGGCCCTTGAGGACTTCTTCATCGTGCAGCTTTTGGCGTTTTCTTCTACTCGGCCCTGAGGAGTTCTGCGTCGTGCAGCTTTTGGTGTTTTCTACAATGAGGCGCTTTTTGGCATCGCCCATGTCTGCAGCCAGACCGACAGCTCCGTGCCTGACGTGTGGAGAAGCACATTCTTCTGTTTGTTTTCAATCTGCCAACCGATCATTTCATGTAGAGCTGTTTTTTGTTTGTTTGTTTGTTTGTTTTGTACTAGGAGGTGCCATGTTCTGTCATGTTGCTATAAATCTCTTTCAAACCATTTCCGAGTTCTCTTGCCTCATGTACTGGGTTTACGTGGCAAGGTTTTGGTAGCGGGGGGGGCATCAGGGTGGGTTCTGCGAGAAGAATCCAGAAACCGCGCCATGTTAGAGAAGGGCCCGCTGCTGGCCACAGCCAGGCCAAGAAGCACTGTTGTTTGCGCCTCTGTGAGGCCAGATTTAAGAAAGGTTAAAAAAAAAAAAAAAAAAATGCTGCGGAAGAGCAGCTGGGAGAGAGGGAGGAATGAGAAACAGCCTTGCAGATGCCAAGGTCGGTGAAGAGGGAGGGGGAGAGGTGCTCCAGGCGCCGGAGCCTGCAGCCTGTGGTGAGGACCACGGTGAAGCAGGCTGTCCCCCTGCAGCCCATGGGGTACCACGGTGGAGCAGGGTTCCACGCTGCAGCCCGCGGAGGAGACCCCGGTGGAGCAGGGGCAGAGAGCCACCGAGAAGGAGCGGCGGAGACAAAGCGCTACAGACTGACCGCAGCCCCCATTGCCCCGCTCCCCTGAGCCGCTCGGGGGGAGGAAGTGGGAGGGGGTGCACTGGGGGGGGAAAAATCTTACTGTCTCCCTACTCTGAGTCTGCTTTGCCCATCACAATACCTGCTGAGTGATCTCCCCGTCCTTATCTCAGCCCTTGAGCCCTTGGCATCGTATTTTCTCTCCCTTTCCCTTTCAGGAGGGGGAGTGAGAAAGCGGCCGTGGTGGAACTCGGCTGCCCACACAAGTAAAAGCACCACACAGTAACACCTACACTAAAGTCCCTTTGCTGCATCTGAAGTCCTTTCTTCCTTGTCCTAAATCTATGGCCTGGGGAGAAGTTTGCTCGCTTTTTACTTGCACCATCCTTCTCCACATCTCGGTTCTGCCTGCTCTTGACATTAAAGCCTTAGTCCATTAATCCAATGTTTAATCTTTCCTTAGAGACCATGTTTCCTAAAAGTCTGATCCTAAGAAGGGTCGTTCTTAGCATCACTTCCTGGGTTCCTTGGATGCTTTCTGCTCGGTGTGAGTGTTCCTTGAAATACAATCCTCAGAAATGGGCACAATTTCAGTGGAAAATTTCACAGTAGACCCCACGCTCTGGATAGAGCAGTCTTCCGTCAGCCGCTCCCTCTCACCTTCTTCAACCTGCTGATGGGAGCACGAGGTGGAGGGTGTCGAAGGCTTTCTGAAGGCGACACATGGGGGTCTTCCCTGAGCAAGGTGTTCCGCTGTCAGAGAAGGAAACGGCTTTGTTGTTTGTTTCTCACCGTCGGCACTTTGTTGCAGTTTCAGTTGTCATTGCCTAACTACACGTAACCTATTGGATTATTTCTTTGAGTATTTTTGCAGGAGTGGACATTTAACTCATTAGTTCAAATAGTGAGATCACGTTCATGTCATTCACTTACTTTTCAGCCGAATGCAACTTTTCATAGAATTTGCTAGCGTTGCAAGGGCCCAGCCATGACCGCTCTCCTCTTAAGGCACCTCCAGTGCTAAGGAGACGGGGAAAGACTTTGGGAGTGCATTTTGTGTCTTCCCAGTGGGATGCTGATGCGCTAAACTTTTCTATCACGGAGCGTGATGTGAATCTCCAAACCAAGACACAACAACACAACAAAAACGAAAGGCTCTTGCTACTGTCTCCCACGATGTCCTGCTAACAAAGCCGACAAAGCGTGGCACAGAAGAGCGGACAGTAAGGTGGGTTGAGAACTGGCTGACTGGCCGAGCTCAGAGGGTGGTGATCGGCGGAGCAGAGTCCGGTTGGAGACCTGTGACAAGCTCAGGGGTCGGTGCTGGGTCCCACCTTGTTCGACAGCTTCATCAGCGACTCTGATGAGGGAACAGTGTCCACCCTCAGCAAGTACGCTGATGATACAAAGCTGGGAGGAGTGGCTGGCACACCAGAAGGCTGTGCTGCCATTCAGCGAGACCTGGACAGGCTGGAGAGCTGGGCAGGAAGAAACCAGAGGACGTGTAAGAAAAGCAAGTGGCACCTGGGAAGTGTTATCTATGGAGTGGTAATTCGTGTCGAGAAGATGGTTGATAGTAATAAAGAAGGGGGAGATGTGGGAGTGTGGCCATGCGGGTCGGCAAACCCCGTGGTTAATGATAACAGTAGACTCTTAACGATGAGGCCATCAGGAATGTAAAAGAGCTTAGAGGGAACAAAGAAGGGTGATTCAGGAGACTCCATGCCGTCTGGGGTTGCTTGTTCTCCAGCCATTAAGGCATGGAAGTTGCTGGGAGTTTGCTGTTGCTGGGCAAAGTTGTTTGACCAATGAAAAGTTGTTTTTGAAAAGGATTGCTGTGGGGAGAAGGGTATAAGAGGGGAGTCTGCCCTCAAGGCTAAAATGAAATTAAAAAAAAAATTAAAAAAAAAAAAAAAGGCAACACGATGAAGTTATGTCATCAATAAAGAAGCAGAAAGAAGGAATGAAAAGGAACAGGCTAGCAGAACGGTGACCAGGACGGGAACAGGCACATTGATTGCCTCATGAAGATAGGTTCAGCCAGACTCATCAAACCGCTCAAAGAAGCTCCTACTGAAAGTCGCTGGAAATGGGCGTACCGGAGCTGCAAAGAAGCTCACGCTGAGAGAAGCGGAGCCGCGCACACAGCTGCCCCTCGCTGGTAAGCAGTTGCGCATTATGGGGAATCATACGTCCTTAGAAACAAAGACTGTCCTGGTAACCTTACGGCTTATTCTCCTTCTCAACAATCAGACAGTTTATGAGCCTGAAATATGAGACCAAACTGAGGTCAAGGTGTGGGACTCTGCAACTAAAAACGACAAGGTTGCAGTGGGATTGCTCGGCACCTGGCGAGCAGTCTCTGAGGCCTTAGAGCCGTGTGGGACCACAGTCAGACACGTGGGGTTTGCCAGACAGTGAGAGAGCTGCGGGCTCCTTTACTGATCCTGCTGCTACGCCATCGGCCCCTCTGCTGCTACAGCCATCGAAGGCCTTTGCTGTTCCGCCCCCTGGCGACCTGGACGTGCCTTTTGACCCAGGCCCTATTGGCCTTGAAAAGGAGATGGATATGCTTTTATTCGATGTGGGAAGCACGGGATACATAAGGCCCGAAGGCCGAGTTGCTTAACAACTTAAAGCGAGACATATTGCTCCCACGACTAGCCCTGGAATTCTCCCGTGTTTGTAATGCAGAAAAGGAATGGAAAATGGAGACTGTTGTTTGTAATGAAGAAAAGGAACGGAAAACGGAGACTGTTAAGTCATGGACTTAAAGGATTGTTTGTTATCTTTTCTGATTGTACGCATGTATAGGCATACTCGGGTTTCATATGTAAAAGCAGTGTTCTGTATATTTAGAATGTTTGATGTTCGTGTGTGCGTGTTGGTGGAGCGTAGACTCCCCGCACACCCAGCGCTGTTTACTTGCCTTTTATACCTTTTATAAATATTCCTTTTATAACTATTACTAAACACAGATTGAGTTGAGACTTCACTTATAACAGAAGGAACAACCGCATGTATCAGTACAGGCTGGGGGATGACCTGCTGGAGAGGAGCTCTGCGGAGAAGGACCTGGGGGTCCTGGTGGATGACAGGTTGGCCATGAGCCAGCAGTGTGCCCTGGTGGCCAAGAAGGCCAACGGGATCCTGGGGTGCGTTAAAAGGAGCGTGGACAACAGGTCAAGGAAGGTGATGCTGCCCCTCTACTCTGCCCTGGTCAGGCCTCACCTGGAGTACTGTGTCCAGTTCTGGGCTCCCTGGTACAAAAAAAGACAGGGATCTCCCGGAAAGAGTCCAGCGGAGGGCCACAGACAGGATACGGGGCCTGGAGCATCTCCCCTAGGAGGAAAGGCTGAGAGACCTGGCTCTGTTCAGCCTGGAGAAAAGAAGACTGAGAAGGGATCTTATCTATAAATACCTGAGGTGTGGGAGACACAGGGATGTGGCCAACCGCCTTTTAGTGGTCTGTGGGGACAGGACAAGGGGCAATGGCCACAAAATGGAGCACAGAAAGTTCCGCACCACTGCGCAAAAGAACTTCTTCACGGCGAGGGTGACGGAGCACAGGGACAGGCTGCCCAGGGAGGCTGTGGAGTCTCTGCAGATATTCAAGCCCCGTCTGGACACCTACTTGTGCAACCTGCTCTAGGAAACCTGCTTTGGCAGGGGAGTTGGACCCAATGATCTCTGGAGGTCCCTTCTGACCCCTACAATTCTGGGAAACAAGCCCCACAACGCCTACGTTTCTCTATCTTCTGTTTAACCTATTGGAGTAACAGCTTCATTAATACAGTGTTTCCATAGTCTTCTGACACTTGGATTACCCCTAACAATTGACAAGAGGAAGATGCAGTCTTTCTAGACCTGGCTTGCATCGATAAGAACCCCTGGTTTTGAAGATGACATCGGGTTGCATAGTGGGGCCTTGGTCCTTCCACAGTCCACAGACTCAAAAGGTTGCAGAGCGGAAGCTTTGCAGAGCTGTACGAACACTGAAGATCCAGTTCTGCAAGAAGCTGATGCAAAAGCTACATGGCACTGGGCAGTTTGGGTGAGGAAGAAAGAGACTGGCATTCTCACGGTGCATGGTTTAACCGAGTTTAGTCCTGTGGGCTGTGTCAACAGAACTGGCTTTGGTTTGTACCCTTTCAGGACACTGAGGACCCAATTTCACGTCTGTGGGCAGCACGGCTAAGCGGGCAGTGTACTCTGTGTCACTGGGGACAGAGGAGGGATTGCCTGATGGGCTATGTCAGTGTGCCCTGCACAATGCTGCCGCCACCTTGCTGGAGCAGTTTGCGTGCTCCTAGCACCAAAACGTGCCTCTTGGAGGGCCGGGGGCAAGGCGAGGCAGAGCTGGAGGTGGTGTCAGGAAAGCCTCATGGCTCCTGCCAGGCACTGCGCCAGGCCTCAGGCCTGGGAGGCCAGCCCCGCCCTGCGGCCTCCTGGCACCCATCGGGTGCCACAGCTCCATGCTGCCTAGCAACAAGCGCCAGCGGCCTCACTATTGAGTGCGCCCAGAGGCGCCAAGGCAGGCGGCCAATGGGGCGGTGCCTCGCCATGATGGAGCAGAGATGTCACAGGGCAGGGTGGGTGACATGGTGCTGGGTGTGCTGGGGCTGCGGCACTCCGGCGATGGTGGCGCGCAGGCGAGGCGCGGCCTTTGGGCTGCTTGTGGCCCCTGAGGAGTGCTCCTGTGTGCAGCTCTCGGTGTTGTCTTCACTGTGTGACCCCGCAGGAGGGTGTCGTCGTGCAGCTTTCGGTGTTCTTATCACGGCAGCCCTGAGCAGTTCTGCATCGTTCAGCTTTTGGTGGTTCTCCTCTGCAGCCTCTGAGGAGTGCTTTCTTGAGCAGCTTTTGCTGTTTTCTTCACTGCGACTTGAGGAGTGCTTCTGCGTCCAGCTTTTTGTGTTGCCTTCACTGCGTTTCCACTGAGGATGCCTTCATTGTGCAGCTTTTGGGGTTCTTCACATCACGTTTACCCTGAGGAGCGCTTCATCATTCAGCTTTTTGCATTTTCTTCACTGTGGCGCTGAAGAGTAATTCTTCGTGGAGCTTTTTGTGTTTTCTTCACCTTGTGGTCCCTGAGGAGTTCTTCATCGCGCAGCTTCTGGGGTTCTCTTCACTTCGGGACTCCGGAGGAATACGTCATCGTGCACATTTTGCTGTTTTCTTCACTACGGCCCTGAGGAGTTCATCGTGCAGCTTGCGGTGTTTTCTTCTACTCGGCCTTGAGGAGTTTTGCACCGTCCAGCCTTTGGGGTTCTTCGCCATGTTTTCCCTGAGGAGACCTTCATCATGCTGCTTTGGTGTTGTTTTCACCTTCCAGCCCCTGCGAAGTGCTTCACCTTCTAACATTTGGTGTGTGTTTTTTTTTTTTTCTCATTCTAGGCCCTGAGGAGTGCTTCTGCGTGCAGCTTCTGGCGAATTCTTCATTGCGGCCCATGAGGAGCTCTTCATCGTGCAGCTTTTCAGGATCTCTTCACCACGTTTCCCTGGAGGAGGGCTTCACTATTCAGCTCGTCGTGTTTTCTTCACTGTGGCGCTTGAGGAGAAATTCTTCGTGGAGCTTTTTGGGGTTTCTTCTCCCTGTGGCCCCTGAAGCGTGCTTCTGCGTGCGGCTTTTGTTGTGTTCTTCACTACGGCCCTGAGGAGTTCTTCATCGTGCAGCTTTTCTGGTTCTCTTCACTTCGGCCCCTGAGGAGAGCTTCGTGGTGCAGCTTGTGGTGTTTTCTTCACTGCGGCCCTGAGGAGTTCTGCACCATCCAGCCTTTGGGGTTCTTCACCATGGTTTCCCAGAGGTGAGCTTCATCATGCCAATTTTGGTGTTGTTTTCACCTTGTCCCTGAGAAGTGCTTCATCTTCTAACATTTGGTGTTTTTTTCTCTCATTCCGGGCCCTGAGAAGTTTTTCATCGTGCAGCTTTGTGTGCTTTCTTCACTACGGCCCTTGAGGACTTCTTCATCGTGCAGCTTTTGGCGTTTTCTTCTACTCGGCCCTGAGGAGTTCTGCGTCGTGCAGCTTTTGGTGTTTTCTACAATGAGGCGCTTTTTGGCATCGCCCATGTCTGCAGCCAGACCGACAGCTCCGTGCCTGACGTGTGGAGAAGCACATTCTTCTGTTTGTTTTCAATCTGCCAACCGATCATTTCATGTAGAGCTGTTTTTTGTTTGTTTGTTTGTTTGTTTTGTACTAGGAGGTGCCATGTTCTGTCATGTTGCTATAAATCTCTTTCAAACCATTTCCGAGTTCTCTTGCCTCATGTACTGGGTTTACGTGGCAAGGTTTTGGTAGCGGGGGGGGCATCAGGGTGGGTTCTGCGAGAAGAATCCAGAAACCGCGCCATGTTAGAGAAGGGCCCGCTGCTGGCCACAGCCAGGCCAAGAAGCACTGTTGTTTGCGCCTCTGTGAGGCCAGATTTAAGAAAGGTTAAAAAAAAAAAAAAAAAATGCTGCGGAAGAGCAGCTGGGAGAGAGGGAGGAATGAGAAACAGCCTTGCAGATGCCAAGGTCGGTGAAGAGGGAGGGGGAGAGGTGCTCCAGGCGCCGGAGCCTGCAGCCTGTGGTGAGGACCACGGTGAAGCAGGCTGTCCCCCTGCAGCCCATGGGGTACCACGGTGGAGCAGGGTTCCACGCTGCAGCCCGCGGAGGAGACCCCGGTGGAGCAGGGGCAGAGAGCCACCGAGAAGGAGCGGCGGAGACAAAGCGCTACAGACTGACCGCAGCCCCCATTGCCCCGCTCCCCTGAGCCGCTCGGGGGGAGGAAGTGGGAGGGGGTGCACTGGGGGGGGAAAAATCTTACTGTCTCCCTACTCTGAGTCTGCTTTGCCCATCACAATACCTGCTGAGTGATCTCCCCGTCCTTATCTCAGCCCTTGAGCCCTTGGCATCGTATTTTCTCTCCCTTTCCCTTTCAGGAGGGGGAGTGAGAAAGCGGCCGTGGTGGAACTCGGCTGCCCACACAAGTAAAAGCACCACACAGTAACACCTACACTAAAGTCCCTTTGCTGCATCTGAAGTCCTTTCTTCCTTGTCCTAAATCTATGGCCTGGGGAGAAGTTTGCTCGCTTTTTACTTGCACCATCCTTCTCCACATCTCGGTTCTGCCTGCTCTTGACATTAAAGCCTTAGTCCATTAATCCAATGTTTAATCTTTCCTTAGAGACCATGTTTCCTAAAAGTCTGATCCTAAGAAGGGTCGTTCTTAGCATCACTTCCTGGGTTCCTTGGATGCTTTCTGCTCGGTGTGAGTGTTCCTTGAAATACAATCCTCAGAAATGGGCACAATTTCAGTGGAAAATTTCACAGTAGACCCCACGCTCTGGATAGAGCAGTCTTCCGTCAGCCGCTCCCTCTCACCTTCTTCAACCTGCTGATGGGAGCACGAGGTGGAGGGTGTCGAAGGCTTTCTGAAGGCGACACATGGGGGTCTTCCCTGAGCAAGGTGTTCCGCTGTCAGAGAAGGAAACGGCTTTGTTGTTTGTTTCTCACCGTCGGCACTTTGTTGCAGTTTCAGTTGTCATTGCCTAACTACACGTAACCTATTGGATTATTTCTTTGAGTATTTTTGCAGGAGTGGACATTTAACTCATTAGTTCAAATAGTGAGATCACGTTCATGTCATTCACTTACTTTTCAGCCGAATGCAACTTTTCATAGAATTTGCTAGCGTTGCAAGGGCCCAGCCATGACCGCTCTCCTCTTAAGGCACCTCCAGTGCTAAGGAGACGGGGAAAGACTTTGGGAGTGCATTTTGTGTCTTCCCAGTGGGATGCTGATGCGCTAAACTTTTCTATCACGGAGCGTGATGTGAATCTCCAAACCAAGACACAACAACACAACAAAAACGAAAGGCTCTTGCTACTGTCTCCCACGATGTCCTGCTAACAAAGCCGACAAAGCGTGGCACAGAAGAGCGGACAGTAAGGTGGGTTGAGAACTGGCTGACTGGCCGAGCTCAGAGGGTGGTGATCGGCGGAGCAGAGTCCGGTTGGAGACCTGTGACAAGCTCAGGGGTCGGTGCTGGGTCCCACCTTGTTCGACAGCTTCATCAGCGACTCTGATGAGGGAACAGTGTCCACCCTCAGCAAGTACGCTGATGATACAAAGCTGGGAGGAGTGGCTGGCACACCAGAAGGCTGTGCTGCCATTCAGCGAGACCTGGACAGGCTGGAGAGCTGGGCAGGAAGAAACCAGAGGACGTGTAAGAAAAGCAAGTGGCACCTGGGAAGTGTTATCTATGGAGTGGTAATTCGTGTCGAGAAGATGGTTGATAGTAATAAAGAAGGGGGAGATGTGGGAGTGTGGCCATGCGGGTCGGCAAACCCCGTGGTTAATGATAACAGTAGACTCTTAACGATGAGGCCATCAGGAATGTAAAAGAGCTTAGAGGGAACAAAGAAGGGTGATTCAGGAGACTCCATGCCGTCTGGGGTTGCTTGTTCTCCAGCCATTAAGGCATGGAAGTTGCTGGGAGTTTGCTGTTGCTGGGCAAAGTTGTTTGACCAATGAAAAGTTGTTTTTGAAAAGGATTGCTGTGGGGAGAAGGGTATAAGAGGGGAGTCTGCCCTCAAGGCTAAAATGAAATTAAAAAAAAATTTAAAAAAAAAAAAAAAGGCAACACGATGAAGTTATGTCATCAATAAAGAAGCAGAAAGAAGGAATGAAAAGGAACAGGCTAGCAGAACGGTGACCAGGACGGGAACAGGCACATTGATTGCCTCATGAAGATAGGTTCAGCCAGACTCATCAAACCGCTCAAAGAAGCTCCTACTGAAAGTCGCTGGAAATGGGCGTACCGGAGCTGCAAAGAAGCTCACGCTGAGAGAAGCGGAGCCGCGCACACAGCTGCCCCTCGCTGGTAAGCAGTTGCGCATTATGGGGAATCATACGTCCTTAGAAACAAAGACTGTCCTGGTAACCTTACGGCTTATTCTCCTTCTCAACAATCAGACAGTTTATGAGCCTGAAATATGAGACCAAACTGAGGTCAAGGTGTGGGACTCTGCAACTAAAAACGACAAGGTTGCAGTGGGATTGCTCGGCACCTGGCGAGCAGTCTCTGAGGCCTTAGAGCCGTGTGGGACCACAGTCAGACACGTGGGGTTTGCCAGACAGTGAGAGAGCTGCGGGCTCCTTTACTGATCCTGCTGCTACGCCATCGGCCCCTCTGCTGCTACAGCCATCGAAGGCCTTTGCTGTTCCGCCCCCTGGCGACCTGGACGTGCCTTTTGACCCAGGCCCTATTGGCCTTGAAAAGGAGATGGATATGCTTTTATTCGATGTGGGAAGCACGGGATACATAAGGCCCGAAGGCCGAGTTGCTTAACAACTTAAAGCGAGACATATTGCTCCCACGACTAGCCCTGGAATTCTCCCGTGTTTGTAATGCAGAAAAGGAATGGAAAATGGAGACTGTTGTTTGTAATGAAGAAAAGGAACGGAAAACGGAGACTGTTAAGTCATGGACTTAAAGGATTGTTTGTTATCTTTCCTGATTGTACGCATGTATAGGCATACTCGGGTTTCATATGTAAAAGCAGTGTTCTGTATATTTAGAATGTTTGATGTTCGTGTGTGCGTGTTGGTGGAGCGTAGACTCCCCGCACACCCAGCGCTGTTTACTTGCCTTTTATACCTTTTATAAATATTCCTTTTATAACTATTACTAAACACAGATTGAGTTGAGACTTCACTTATAACAGAAGGAACAACCGCATGTATCAGTACAGGCTGGGGGATGACCTGCTGGAGAGGAGCTCTGCGGAGAAGGACCTGGGGGTCCTGGTGGATGACAGGTTGGCCATGAGCCAGCAGTGTGCCCTGGTGGCCAAGAAGGCCAACGGGATCCTGGGGTGCGTTAAAAGGAGCGTGGACAACAGGTCAAGGAAGGTGATGCTGCCCCTCTACTCTGCCCTGGTCAGGCCTCACCTGGAGTACTGTGTCCAGTTCTGGGCTCCCTGGTACAAAAAAAGACAGGGATCTCCCGGAAAGAGTCCAGCGGAGGGCCACAGACAGGATACGGGGCCTGGAGCATCTCCCCTAGGAGGAAAGGCTGAGAGACCTGGCTCTGTTCAGCCTGGAGAAAAGAAGACTGAGAAGGGATCTTATCTATAAATACCTGAGGTGTGGGAGACACAGGGATGTGGCCAACCGCCTTTTAGTGGTCTGTGGGGACAGGACAAGGGGCAATGGCCACAAAATGGAGCACAGGAAGTTCCGCACCACTGCGCAAAAGAACTTCTTCACGGCGAGGGTGACGGAGCACAGGGACAGGCTGCCCAGGGAGGCTGTGGAGTCTCTGCAGATATTCAAGCCCCGTCTGGACACCTACTTGTGCAACCTGCTCTAGGAAACCTGCTTTGGCAGGGGAGTTGGACCCAATGATCTCTGGAGGTCCCTTCTGACCCCTACAATTCTGGGAAACAAGCCCCACAACGCCTACGTTTCTCTATCTTCTGTTTAACCTATTGGAGTAACAGCTTCATTAATACAGTGTTTCCATAGTCTTCTGACACTTGGATTACCCCTAACAATTGACAAGAGGAAGATGCAGTCTTTCTAGACCTGGCTTGCATCGATAAGAACCCCTGGTTTTGAAGATGACATCGGGTTGCATAGTGGGGCCTTGGTCCTTCCACAGTCCACAGACTCAAAAGGTTGCAGAGCGGAAGCTTTGCAGAGCTGTACGAACACTGAAGATCCAGTTCTGCAAGAAGCTGATGCAAAAGCTACATGGCACTGGGCAGTTTGGGTGAGGAAGAAAGAGACTGGCATTCTCACGGTGCATGGTTTAACCGAGTTTAGTCCTGTGGGCTGTGTCAACAGAACTGGCTTTGGTTTGTACCCTTTCAGGACACTGAGGACCCAATTTCACGTCTGTGGGCAGCACGGCTAAGCGGGCAGTGTACTCTGTGTCACTGGGGACAGAGGAGGGATTGCCTGATGGGCTATGTCAGTGTGCCCTGCACAATGCTGCCGCCACCTTGCTGGAGCAGTTTGCGTGCTCCTAGCACCAAAACGTGCCTCTTGGAGGGCCGGGGGCAAGGCGAGGCAGAGCTGGAGGTGGTGTCAGGAAAGCCTCATGGCTCCTGCCAGGCACTGCGCCAGGCCTCAGGCCTGGGAGGCCAGCCCCGCCCTGCGGCCTCCTGGCACCCATCGGGTGCCACAGCTCCATGCTGCCTAGCAACAAGCGCCAGCGGCCTCACTATTGAGTGCGCCCAGAGGCGCCAAGGCAGGCGGCCAATGGGGCGGTGCCTCGCCATGATGGAGCAGAGATGTCACAGGGCAGGGTGGGTGACATGGTGCTGGGTGTGCTGGGGCTGCGGCACTCCGGCGATGGTGGCGCGCAGGCGAGGCGCGGCCTTTGGGCTGCTTGTGGCCCCTGAGGAGTGCTCCTGTGTGCAGCTCTCGGTGTTGTCTTCACTGTGTGACCCCGCAGGAGGGTGTCGTCGTGCAGCTTTCGGTGTTCTTATCACGGCAGCCCTGAGCAGTTCTGCATCGTTCAGCTTTTGGTGGTTCTCCTCTGCAGCCTCTGAGGAGTGCTTTCTTGAGCAGCTTTTGCTGTTTTCTTCACTGCGACTTGAGGAGTGCTTCTGCGTCCAGCTTTTTGTGTTGCCTTCACTGCGTTTCCACTGAGGATGCCTTCATTGTGCAGCTTTTGGGGTTCTTCACATCACGTTTACCCTGAGGAGCGCTTCATCATTCAGCTTTTTGCATTTTCTTCACTGTGGCGCTGAAGAGTAATTCTTCGTGGAGCTTTTTGTGTTTTCTTCACCTTGTGGTCCCTGAGGAGTTCTTCATCGCGCAGCTTCTGGGGTTCTCTTCACTTCGGGACTCCGGAGGAATACGTCATCGTGCACATTTTGCTGTTTTCTTCACTACGGCCCTGAGGAGTTCATCGTGCAGCTTGCGGTGTTTTCTTCTACTCGGCCTTGAGGAGTTTTGCACCGTCCAGCCTTTGGGGTTCTTCGCCATGTTTTCCCTGAGGAGACCTTCATCATGCTGCTTTGGTGTTGTTTTCACCTTCCAGCCCCTGCGAAGTGCTTCACCTTCTAACATTTGGTGTGTGTTTTTTTTTTTTTCTCATTCTAGGCCCTGAGGAGTGCTTCTGCGTGCAGCTTCTGGCGAATTCTTCATTGCGGCCCATGAGGAGCTCTTCATCGTGCAGCTTTTCAGGATCTCTTCACCACGTTTCCCTGGAGGAGGGCTTCACTATTCAGCTCGTCGTGTTTTCTTCACTGTGGCGCTTGAGGAGAAATTCTTCGTGGAGCTTTTTGGGGTTTCTTCTCCCTGTGGCCCCTGAAGCGTGCTTCTGCGTGCGGCTTTTGTTGTGTTCTTCACTACGGCCCTGAGGAGTTCTTCATCGTGCAGCTTTTCTGGTTCTCTTCACTTCGGCCCCTGAGGAGAGCTTCGTGGTGCAGCTTGTGGTGTTTTCTTCACTGCGGCCCTGAGGAGTTCTGCACCATCCAGCCTTTGGGGTTCTTCACCATGGTTTCCCAGAGGTGAGCTTCATCATGCCAATTTTGGTGTTGTTTTCACCTTGTCCCTGAGAAGTGCTTCATCTTCTAACATTTGGTGTTTTTTTCTCTCATTCCGGGCCCTGAGAAGTTTTTCATCGTGCAGCTTTGTGTGCTTTCTTCACTACGGCCCTTGAGGACTTCTTCATCGTGCAGCTTTTGGCGTTTTCTTCTACTCGGCCCTGAGGAGTTCTGCGTCGTGCAGCTTTTGGTGTTTTCTACAATGAGGCGCTTTTTGGCATCGCCCATGTCTGCAGCCAGACCGACAGCTCCGTGCCTGACGTGTGGAGAAGCACATTCTTCTGTTTGTTTTCAATCTGCCAACCGATCATTTCATGTAGAGCTGTTTTTTGTTTGTTTGTTTGTTTTGTACTAGGAGGTGCCATGTTCTGTCATGTTGCTATAAATCTCTTTCAAACCATTTCCGAGTTCTCTTGCCTCATGTACTGGGTTTACGTGGCAAGGTTTTGGTAGCGGGGGGGGCATCAGGGTGGGTTCTGCGAGAAGAATCCAGAAACCGCGCCATGTTAGAGAAGGGCCCGCTGCTGGCCACAGCCAGGCCAAGAAGCACTGTTGTTTGCGCCTCTGTGAGGCCAGATTTAAGAAAGGTTAAAAAAAAAAAATAAAAAAATGCTGCGGAAGAGCAGCTGGGAGAGAGGGAGGAATGAGAAACAGCCTTGCAGATGCCAAGGTCGGTGAAGAGGGAGGGGGAGAGGTGCTCCAGGCGCCGGAGCCTGCAGCCTGTGGTGAGGACCACGGTGAAGCAGGCTGTCCCCCTGCAGCCCATGGGGTACCACGGTGGAGCAGGGTTCCACGCTGCAGCCCGCGGAGGAGACCCCGGTGGAGCAGGGGCAGAGAGCCACCGAGAAGGAGCGGCGGAGACAAAGCGCTACAGACTGACCGCAGCCCCCATTGCCCCGCTCCCCTGAGCCGCTCGGGGGGAGGAAGTGGGAGGGGGTGCACTGGGGGGGGAAAAATCTTACTGTCTCCCTACTCTGAGTCTGCTTTGCCCATCACAATACCTGCTGAGTGATCTCCCCGTCCTTATCTCAGCCCTTGAGCCCTTGGCATCGTATTTTCTCTCCCTTTCCCTTTCAGGAGGGGGAGTGAGAAAGCGGCCGTGGTGGAACTCGGCTGCCCACACAAGTAAAAGCACCACACAGTAACACCTACACTAAAGTCCCTTTGCTGCATCTGAAGTCCTTTCTTCCTTGTCCTAAATCTATGGCCTGGGGAGAAGTTTGCTCGCTTTTTACTTGCACCATCCTTCTCCACATCTCGGTTCTGCCTGCTCTTGACATTAAAGCCTTAGTCCATTAATCCAATGTTTAATCTTTCCTTAGAGACCATGTTTCCTAAAAGTCTGATCCTAAGAAGGGTCGTTCTTAGCATCACTTCCTGGGT
Organism: Aythya marila; assembly: GCF_965140915.1. NCBI lineage: Eukaryota > Metazoa > Chordata > Aves > Anseriformes > Anatidae > Aythya > Aythya marila. The sequence continues at coordinate 1,750,039 of NC_139045.1, read as the reverse complement.
TCCTTGGATGCTTTCTGCTCGGTGTGAGTGTTCCTTGAAATACAATCCTCAGAAATGGGCACAATTTCAGTGGAAAATTTCACAGTAGACCCCACGCTCTGGATAGAGCAGTCTTCCGTCAGCCGCTCCCTCTCACCTTCTTCAACCTGCTGATGGGAGCACGAGGTGGAGGGTGTCGAAGGCTTTCTGAAGGCGACACATGGGGGTCTTCCCTGAGCAAGGTGTTCCGCTGTCAGAGAAGGAAACGGCTTTGTTGTTTGTTTCTCACCGTCGGCACTTTGTTGCAGTTTCAGTTGTCATTGCCTAACTACACGTAACCTATTGGATTATTTCTTTGAGTATTTTTGCAGGAGTGGACATTTAACTCATTAGTTCAAATAGTGAGATCACGTTCATGTCATTCACTTACTTTTCAGCCGAATGCAACTTTTCATAGAATTTGCTAGCGTTGCAAGGGCCCAGCCATGACCGCTCTCCTCTTAAGGCACCTCCAGTGCTAAGGAGACGGGGAAAGACTTTGGGAGTGCATTTTGTGTCTTCCCAGTGGGATGCTGATGCGCTAAACTTTTCTATCACGGAGCGTGATGTGAATCTCCAAACCAAGACACAACAACACAACAAAAACGAAAGGCTCTTGCTACTGTCTCCCACGATGTCCTGCTAACAAAGCCGACAAAGCGTGGCACAGAAGAGCGGACAGTAAGGTGGGTTGAGAACTGGCTGACTGGCCGAGCTCAGAGGGTGGTGATCGGCGGAGCAGAGTCCGGTTGGAGACCTGTGACAAGCTCAGGGGTCGGTGCTGGGTCCCACCTTGTTCGACAGCTTCATCAGCGACTCTGATGAGGGAACAGTGTCCACCCTCAGCAAGTACGCTGATGATACAAAGCTGGGAGGAGTGGCTGGCACACCAGAAGGCTGTGCTGCCATTCAGCGAGACCTGGACAGGCTGGAGAGCTGGGCAGGAAGAAACCAGAGGACGTGTAAGAAAAGCAAGTGGCACCTGGGAAGTGTTATCTATGGAGTGGTAATTCGTGTCGAGAAGATGGTTGATAGTAATAAAGAAGGGGGAGATGTGGGAGTGTGGCCATGCGGGTCGGCAAACCCCGTGGTTAATGATAACAGTAGACTCTTAACGATGAGGCCATCAGGAATGTAAAAGAGCTTAGAGGGAACAAAGAAGGGTGATTCAGGAGACTCCATGCCGTCTGGGGTTGCTTGTTCTCCAGCCATTAAGGCATGGAAGTTGCTGGGAGTTTGCTGTTGCTGGGCAAAGTTGTTTGACCAATGAAAAGTTGTTTTTGAAAAGGATTGCTGTGGGGAGAAGGGTATAAGAGGGGAGTCTGCCCTCAAGGCTAAAATGAAATTAAAAAAAAAATTAAAAAAAAAAAAAAAGGCAACACGATGAAGTTATGTCATCAATAAAGAAGCAGAAAGAAGGAATGAAAAGGAACAGGCTAGCAGAACGGTGACCAGGACGGGAACAGGCACATTGATTGCCTCATGAAGATAGGTTCAGCCAGACTCATCAAACCGCTCAAAGAAGCTCCTACTGAAAGTCGCTGGAAATGGGCGTACCGGAGCTGCAAAGAAGCTCACGCTGAGAGAAGCGGAGCCGCGCACACAACTGCCCCTCGCTGGTAAGCAGTTGCGCATTATGGGGAATCATACGTCCTTAGAAACAAAGACTGTCCTGGTAACCTTACGGCTTATTCTCCTTCTCAACAATCAGACAGTTTATGAGCCTGAAATATGAGACCAAACTGAGGTCAAGGTGTGGGACTCTGCAACTAAAAACGACAAGGTTGCAGTGGGATTGCTCGGCACCTGGCGAGCAGTCTCTGAGGCCTTAGAGCCGTGTGGGACCACAGTCAGACACGTGGGGTTTGCCAGACAGTGAGGGAGCTGCGGGCTCCTTTACTGATCCTGCTGCTACGCCATCGGCCCCTCTGCTGCTACAGCCATCGAAGGCCTTTGCTGTTCCGCCCCCTGGCGACCTGGACGTGCCTTTTGACCCAGGCCCTATTGGCCTTGAAAAGGAGATGGATATGCTTTTATTCGATGTGGGAAGCACGGGATACATAAGGCCCGAAGGCCGAGTTGCTTAACAACTTAAAGCGAGACATATTGCTCCCACGACTAGCCCTGGAATTCTCCCGTGTTTGTAATGCAGAAAAGGAATGGAAAATGGAGACTGTTGTTTGTAATGAAGAAAAGGAACGGAAAACGGAGACTGTTAAGTCATGGACTTAAAGGATTGTTTGTTATCTTTCCTGATTGTACGCATGTATAGGCATACTCGGGTTTCATATGTAAAAGCAGTGTTCTGTATATTTAGAATGTTTGATGTTCGTGTGTGCGTGTTGGTGGAGCGTAGACTCCCCGCACACCCAGCGCTGTTTACTTGCCTTTTATACCTTTTATAAATATTCCTTTTATAACTATTACTAAACACAGATTGAGTTGAGACTTCACTTATAACAGAAGGAACAACCGCATGTATCAGTACAGGCTGGGGGATGACCTGCTGGAGAGGAGCTCTGCGGAGAAGGACCTGGGGGTCCTGGTGGATGACAGGTTGGCCATGAGCCAGCAGTGTGCCCTGGTGGCCAAGAAGGCCAACGGGATCCTGGGGTGCGTTAAAAGGAGCGTGGACAACAGGTCAAGGAAGGTGATGCTGCCCCTCTACTCTGCCCTGGTCAGGCCTCACCTGGAGTACTGTGTCCAGTTCTGGGCTCCCTGGTACAAAAAAAGACAGGGATCTCCCGGAAAGAGTCCAGCGGAGGGCCACAGACAGGATACGGGGCCTGGAGCATCTCCCCTAGGAGGAAAGGCTGAGAGACCTGGCTCTGTTCAGCCTGGAGAAAAGAAGACTGAGAAGGGATCTTATCTATAAATACCTGAGGTGTGGGAGACACAGGGATGTGGCCAACCGCCTTTTAGTGGTCTGTGGGGACAGGACAAGGGGCAATGGCCACAAAATGGAGCACAGGAAGTTCCGCACCACTGCGCAAAAGAACTTCTTCACGGCGAGGGTGACGGAGCACAGGGACAGGCTGCCCAGGGAGGCTGTGGAGTCTCTGCAGATATTCAAGCCCCGTCTGGACACCTACTTGTGCAACCTGCTCTAGGAAACCTGCTTTGGCAGGGGAGTTGGACCCAATGATCTCTGGAGGTCCCTTCTGACCCCTACAATTCTGGGAAACAAGCCCCACAACGCCTACGTTTCTCTATCTTCTGTTTAACCTATTGGAGTAACAGCTTCATTAATACAGTGTTTCCATAGTCTTCTGACACTTGGATTACCCCTAACAATTGACAAGAGGAAGATGCAGTCTTTCTAGACCTGGCTTGCATCGATAAGAACCCCTGGTTTTGAAGATGACATCGGGTTGCATAGTGGGGCCTTGGTCCTTCCACAGTCCACAGACTCAAAAGGTTGCAGAGCGGAAGCTTTGCAGAGCTGTACGAACACTGAAGATCCAGTTCTGCAAGAAGCTGATGCAAAAGCTACGTGGCACTGGGCAGTTTGAGTGAGGAAGAAAGAGACTGGCATTCTCACGGTGCATGGTTTAACCGAGTTTAGTCCTGTGGGCTGTGTCAACAGAACTGGCTTTGGTTTGTACCCTTTCAGGACACTGAGGACCCAATTTCACGTCTGTGGGCAGCACGGCTAAGCGGGCAGTGTACTCTGTGTCACTGGGGACAGAGGAGGGATTGCCTGATGGGCTATGTCAGTGTGCCCTGCACAATGCTGCCGCCACCTTGCTGGAGCAGTTTGCGTGCTCCTAGCACCAAAACGTGCCTCTTGGAGGGCCGGGGGCAAGGCGAGGCAGAGCTGGAGGTGGTGTCAGGAAAGCCTCATGGCTCCTGCCAGGCACTGCGCCAGGCCTCAGGCCTGGGAGGCCAGCCCCGCCCTGCGGCCTCCTGGCACCCATCGGGTGCCACAGCTCCATGCTGCCTAGCAACAAGCGCCAGCGGCCTCACTATTGAGTGCGCCCAGAGGCGCCAAGGCAGGCGGCCAATGGGGCGGTGCCTCGCCATGATGGAGCAGAGATGTCACAGGGCAGGGTGGGTGACATGGTGCTGGGTGTGCTGGGGCTGCGGCACTCCGGCGATGGTGGCGCGCAGGCGAGGCGCGGCCTTTGGGCTGCTTGTGGCCCCTGAGGAGTGCTCCTGTGTGCAGCTCTCGGTGTTGTCTTCACTGTGTGACCCCGCAGGAGGGTGTCGTCGTGCAGCTTTCGGTGTTCTTATCACGGCAGCCCTGAGCAGTTCTGCATCGTTCAGCTTTTGGTGGTTCTCCTCTGCAGCCTCTGAGGAGTGCTTTCTTGAGCAGCTTTTGCTGTTTTCTTCACTGCGACTTGAGGAGTGCTTCTGCGTCCAGCTTTTTGTGTTGCCTTCACTGCGTTTCCACTGAGGATGCCTTCATTGTGCAGCTTTTGGGGTTCTTCACATCACGTTTACCCTGAGGAGCGCTTCATCATTCAGCTTTTTGCATTTTCTTCACTGTGGCGCTGAAGAGTAATTCTTCGTGGAGCTTTTTGTGTTTTCTTCACCTTGTGGTCCCTGAGGAGTTCTTCATCGCGCAGCTTCTGGGGTTCTCTTCACTTCGGGACTCCGGAGGAATACGTCATCGTGCACATTTTGCTGTTTTCTTCACTACGGCCCTGAGGAGTTCATCGTGCAGCTTGCGGTGTTTTCTTCTACTCGGCCTTGAGGAGTTTTGCACCGTCCAGCCTTTGGGGTTCTTCGCCATGTTTTCCCTGAGGAGACCTTCATCATGCTGCTTTGGTGTTGTTTTCACCTTCCAGCCCCTGCGAAGTGCTTCACCTTCTAACATTTGGTGTGTGTGTGTTTTTTTTTCTCATTCTAGGCCCTGAGGAGTGCTTCTGCGTGCAGCTTCTGGCGAATTCTTCATTGTGGCCCATGAGGAGCTCTTCATCGTGCAGCTTTTCAGGATCTCTTCACCACGTTTCCCTGGAGGAGGGCTTCACTATTCAGCTCGTCGTGTTTTCTTCACTGTGGCGCTTGAGGAGAAATTCTTCGTGGAGCTTTTTGGGGTTTCTTCTCCCTGTGGCCCCTGAAGCGTGCTTCTGCGTGCGGCTTTTGTTGTGTTCTTCACTACGGCCCTGAGGAGTTCTTCATCGTGCAGCTTTTCTGGTTCTCTTCACTTCGGCCCCTGAGGAGAGCTTCGTGGTGCAGCTTGTGGTGTTTTCTTCACTGCGGCCCTGAGGAGTTCTGCACCATCCAGCCTTTGGGGTTCTTCACCATGGTTTCCCAGAGGTGAGCTTCATCATGCCAATTTTGGTGTTGTTTTCACCTTGTCCCTGAGAAGTGCTTCATCTTCTAACATTTGGTGTTTTTTTCTCTCATTCCGGGCCCTGAGAAGTTTTTCATCGTGCAGCTTTGTGTGCTTTCTTCACTACGGCCCTTGAGGACTTCTTCATCGTGCAGCTTTTGGCGTTTTCTTCTACTCGGCCCTGAGGAGTTCTGCGTCGTGCAGCTTTTGGTGTTTTCTACAATGAGGCGCTTTTTGGCATCGCCCATGTCTGCAGCCAGACCGACAGCTCCGTGCCTGACGTGTGGAGAAGCACATTCTTCTGTTTGTTTTCAATCTGCCAACCGATCATTTCATGTAGAGCTGTTTTTTGTTTGTTTGTTTGTTTGTTTTGTACTAGGAGGTGCCATGTTCTGTCATGTTGCTATAAATCTCTTTCAAACCATTTCCGAGTTCTCTTGCCTCATGTACTGGGTTTACGTGGCAAGGTTTTGGTAGCGGGGGGGGCATCAGGGTGGGTTCTGCGAGAAGAATCCAGAAACCGCGCCATGTTAGAGAAGGGCCCGCTGCTGGCCACAGCCAGGCCAAGAAGCACTGTTGTTTGCACCTCTGTGAGGCCAGATTTAAGAAAGGTTAAAAAAAAAAAAAAAAAATGCTGCGGAAGAGCAGCTGGGAGAGAGGGAGGAATGAGAAACAGCCTTGCAGATGCCAAGGTCGGTGAAGAGGGAGGGGGAGAGGTGCTCCAGGCGCCGGAGCCTGCAGCCTGTGGTGAGGACCACGGTGAAGCAGGCTGTCCCCCTGCAGCCCATGGGGTACCACGGTGGAGCAGGGTTCCACGCTGCAGCCCGCGGAGGAGACCCCGGTGGAGCAGGGGCAGAGAGCCACCGAGAAGGAGCGGCGGAGACAAAGCGCTACAGACTGACCGCAGCCCCCATTGCCCCGCTCCCCTGAGCCGCTCGGGGGGAGGAAGTGGGAGGGGGTGCACTGGGGGGGGAAAAATCTTACTGTCTCCCTACTCTGAGTCTGCTTTGCCCATCACAATACCTGCTGAGTGATCTCCCCGTCCTTATCTCAGCCCTTGAGCCCTTGGCATCGTATTTTCTCTCCCTTTCCCTTTCAGGAGGGGGAGTGAGAAAGCGGCCGTGGTGGAACTCGGCTGCCCACCCAAGTAAAAGCACCACACAGTAACACCTACACTAAAGTCCCTTTGCTGCATCTGAAGTCCTTTCTTCCTTGTCCTAAATCTATGGCCTGGGGAGAAGTTTGCTCGCTTTTTACTTGCACCATCCTTCTCCACATCTCGGTTCTGCCTGCTCTTGACATTAAAGCCTTAGTCCATTAATCCAAGGTTTAATCTTTCCTTAGAGACCATGTTTCCTAAAAGTCTGATCCTAAGAAGGGTCGTTCTTAGCATCACTTCCTGGGTTCCTTGGATGCTTTCTGCTCGGTGTGAGTGTTCCTTGAAATACAATCCTCAGAAATGGGCACAATTTCAGTGGAAAATTTCACAGTAGACCCCACGCTCTGGATAGAGCAGTCTTCCGTCAGCCGCTCCCTCTCACCTTCTTCAACCTGCTGATGGGAGCACGAGGTGGAGGGTGTCGAAGGCTTTCTGAAGGCGACACATGGGGGTCTTCCCTGAGCAAGGTGTTCCGCTGTCAGAGAAGGAAACGGCTTTGTTGTTTGTTTCTCACCGTCGGCACTTTGTTGCAGTTTCAGTTGTCATTGCCTAACTACACGTAACCTATTGGATTATTTCTTTGAGTATTTTTGCAGGAGTGGACATTTAACTCATTAGTTCAAATAGTGAGATCACGTTCATGTCATTCACTTACTTTTCAGCCGAATGCAACTTTTCATAGAATTTGCTAGCGTTGCAAGGGCCCAGCCATGACCGCTCTCCTCTTAAGGCACCTCCAGTGCTAAGGAGACGGGGAAAGACTTTGGGAGTGCATTTTGTGTCTTCCCAGTGGGATGCTGATGCGCTAAACTTTTCTATCACGGAGCGTGATGTGAATCTCCAAACCAAGACACAACAACACAACAAAAACGAAAGGCTCTTGCTACTGTCTCCCACGATGTCCTGCTAACAAAGCCGACAAAGCGTGGCACAGAAGAGCGGACAGTAAGGTGGGTTGAGAACTGGCTGACTGGCCGAGCTCAGAGGGTGGTGATCGGCGGAGCAGAGTCCGGTTGGAGACCTGTGACAAGCTCAGGGGTCGGTGCTGGGTCCCACCTTGTTCGACAGCTTCATCAGCGACTCTGATGAGGGAACAGTGTCCACCCTCAGCAAGTACGCTGATGATACAAAGCTGGGAGGAGTGGCTGGCACACCAGAAGGCTGTGCTGCCATTCAGCGAGACCTGGACAGGCTGGAGAGCTGGGCAGGAAGAAACCAGAGGACGTGTAAGAAAAGCAAGTGGCACCTGGGAAGTGTTATCTATGGAGTGGTAATTCGTGTCGAGAAGATGGTTGATAGTAATAAAGAAGGGGGAGATGTGGGAGTGTGGCCATGCGGGTCGGCAAACCCCGTGGTTAATGATAACAGTAGACTCTTAACGATGAGGCCATCAGGAATGTAAAAGAGCTTAGAGGAAACAAAGAAGGGTGATTCAGGAGACTCCATGCCGTCTGGGGTTGCTTGTTCTCCAGCCATTAAGGCATGGAAGTTGCTGGGAGTTTGCTGTTGCTGGGCAAAGTTGTTTGACCAATGAAAAGTTGTTTTTGAAAAGGATTGCTGTGGGGAGAAGGGTATAAGAGGGGAGTCTGCCCTCAAGGCTAAAATGAAATTAAAAAAAAAATTAAAAAAAAAAAAAAAGGCAACACGATGAAGTTATGTCATCAATAAAGAAGCAGAAAGAAGGAATGAAAAGGAACAGGCTAGCAGAACGGTGACCAGGACGGGAACAGGCACATTGATTGCCTCATGAAGATAGGTTCAGCCAGACTCATCAAACCGCTCAAAGAAGCTCCTACTGAAAGTCGCTGGAAATGGGCGTACCGGAGCTGCAAAGAAGCTCACGCTGAGAGAAGCGGAGCCGCGCACACAGCTGCCCCTCGCTGGTAAGCAGTTGTGCATTATGGGGAATCATACGTCCTTAGAAACAAAGACTGTCCTGGTAACCTTACGGCTTATTCTCCTTCTCAACAATCAGACAGTTTATGATCCTGAAATATGAGACCAAACTGAGGTCAAGGTGTGGGACTCTGCAACTAAAAACGACAAGGTTGCAGTGGGATTGCTCGGCACCTGGCGAGCAGTCTCTGAGGCCTTAGAGCCGTGTGGGACCACAGTCAGACACGTGGGGTTTGCCAGACAGTGAGGGAGCTGCGGGCTCCTTTACTGATCCTGCTGCTACGCCATCGGCCCCTCTGCTGCTACAGCCATCGAAGGCCTTTGCTGTTCCGCCCCCTGGCGACCTGGACGTGCCTTTTGACCCAGGCCCTATTGGCCTTGAAAAGGAGATGGATATGCTTTTATTCGATGTGGGAAGCACGGGATACATAAGGCCCGAAGGCTGAGTTGCTTAACAACTTAAAGCGAGACATATTGCTCCCACGACTAGCCCTGGAATTCTCCCGTGTTTGTAATGCAGAAAAGGAATGGAAAATGGAGACTGTTGTTTGTAATGAAGAAAAGGAACGGAAAACGGAGACTGTTAAGTCATGGACTTAAAGGATTGTTTGTTATCTTTCCTGATTGTACGCATGTATAGGCATACTCGGGTTTCATATGTAAAAGCAGTGTTCTGTATATTTAGAATGTTTGATGTTCGTGTGTGCGTGTTGGTGGAGCGTAGACTCCCCGCACACCCAGCGCTGTTTACTTGCCTTTTATACCTTTTATAAATATTCCTTTTATAACTATTACTAAACACAGATTGAGTTGAGACTTCACTTATAACAGAAGGAACAACCGCATGTATCAGTACAGGCTGGGGGATGACCTGCTGGAGAGGAGCTCTGCGGAGAAGGACCTGGGGGTCCTGGTGGATGACAGGTTGGCCATGAGCCAGCAGTGTGCCCTGGTGGCCAAGAAGGCCAACGGGATCCTGGGGTGCGTTAAAAGGAGCGTGGACAACAGGTCAAGGAAGGTGATGCTGCCCCTCTACTCTGCCCTGGTCAGGCCTCACCTGGAGTACTGTGTCCAGTTCTGGGCTCCCTGGTACAAAAAAAGACAGGGATCTCCCGGAAAGAGTCCAGCGGAGGGCCACAGACAGGATACGGGGCCTGGAGCATCTCCCCTAGGAGGAAAGGCTGAGAGACCTGGCTCTGTTCAGCCTGGAGAAAAGAAGACTGAGAAGGGATCTTATCTATAAATACCTGAGGTGTGGGAGACACAGGGATGTGGCCAACCGCCTTTTAGTGGTCTGTGGGGACAGGACAAGGGGCAATGGCCACAAAATGGAGCACAGGAAGTTCCGCACCACTGCGCAAAAGAACTTCTTCACGGCGAGGGTGACGGAGCACAGGGACAGGCTGCCCAGGGAGGCTGTGGAGTCTCTGCAGATATTCAAGCCCCGTCTGGACACCTACTTGTGCAACCTGCTCTAGGAAACCTGCTTTGGCAGGGGAGTTGGACCCAATGATCTCTGGAGGTCCCTTCTGACCCCTACAATTCTGGGAAACAAGCCCCACAACGCCTACGTTTCTCTATCTTCTGTTTAACCTATTGGAGTAACAGCTTCATTAATACAGTGTTTCCATAGTCTTCTGACACTTGGATTACCCCTAACAATTGACAAGAGGAAGATGCAGTCTTTCTAGACCTGGCTTGCATCGATAAGAACCCCTGGTTTTGAAGATGACATCGGGTTGCATAGTGGGGCCTTGGTCCTTCCACAGTCCACAGACTCAAAAGGTTGCAGAGCGGAAGCTTTGCAGAGCTGTACGAACACTGAAGATCCAGTTCTGCAAGAAGCTGATGCAAAAGCTACATGGCACTGGGCAGTTTGGGTGAGGAAGAAAGAGACTGGCATTCTCACGGTGCATGGTTTAACCGAGTTTAGTCCTGTGGGCTGTGTCAACAGAACTGGCTTTGGTTTGTACCCTTTCAGGACACTGAGGACCCAATTTCACGTCTGTGGGCAGCACGGCTAAGCGGGCAGTGTACTCTGTGTCACTGGGGACAGAGGAGGGATTGCCTGATGGGCTATGTCAGTGTGCCCTGCACAATGCTGCCGCCACCTTGCTGGAGCAGTTTGCGTGCTCCTAGCACCAAAACGTGCCTCTTGGAGGGCCGGGGGCAAGGCGAGGCAGAGCTGGAGGTGGTGTCAGGAAAGCCTCATGGCTCCTGCCAGGCACTGCGCCAGGCCTCAGGCCTGGGAGGCCAGCCCCGCCCTGCGGCCTCCTGGCACCCATCGGGTGCCACAGCTCCATGCTGCCTAGCAACAAGCGCCAGCGGCCTCACTATTGAGTGCGCCCAGAGGCGCCAAGGCAGGCGGCCAATGGGGCGGTGCCTCGCCATGATGGAGCAGAGATGTCACAGGGCAGGGTGGGTGACATGGTGCTGGGTGTGCTGGGGCTGCGGCACTCCGGCGATGGTGGCACACAGGCGAGGCGCGGCCTTTGGGCTGCTTGTGGCCCCTGAGGAGTGCTCCTGTGTGCAGCTCTCGGTGTTGTCTTCACTGTGTGACCCCGCAGGAGGGTGTCGTCGTGCAGCTTTCGGTGTTCTTATCACGGCAGCCCTGAGCAGTTCTGCATCGTTCAGCTTTTGGTGGTTCTCCTCTGCAGCCTCTGAGGAGTGCTTTCTTGAGCAGCTTTTGCTGTTTTCTTCACTGCGACTTGAGGAGTGCTTCTGCGTCCAGCTTTTTGTGTTGCCTTCACTGCGTTTCCACTGAGGATGCCTTCATTGTGCAGCTTTTGGGGTTCTTCACATCACGTTTACCCTGAGGAGCGCTTCATCATTCAGCTTTTTGCATTTTCTTCACTGTGGCGCTGAAGAGTAATTCTTCGTGGAGCTTTTTGTGTTTTCTTCACCTTGTGGTCCCTGAGGAGTTCTTCATCGCGCAGCTTCTGGGGTTCTCTTCACTTCGGGACTCCGGAGGAATACGTCATCGTGCACATTTTGCTGTTTTCTTCACTACGGCCCTGAGGAGTTCATCGTGCAGCTTGCGGTGTTTTCTTCTACTCGGCCTTGAGGAGTTTTGCACCGTCCAGCCTTTGGGGTTCTTCGCCATGTTTTCCCTGAGGAGACCTTCATCATGCTGCTTTGGTGTTGTTTTCACCTTCCAGCCCCTGCGAAGTGCTTCACCTTCTAACATTTGGTGTGTGTGTGTTTTTTTTTCTCATTCTAGGCCCTGAGGAGTGCTTCTGCGTGCAGCTTCTGGCGAATTCTTCATTGCGGCCCATGAGGAGCTCTTCATCGTGCAGCTTTTCAGGATCTCTTCACCACGTTTCCCTGGAGGAGGGCTTCACTATTCAGCTCGTCGTGTTTTCTTCACTGTGGCGCTTGAGGAGAAATTCTTCGTGGAGCTTTTTGGGGTTTCTTCTCCCTGTGGCCCCTGAAGCGTGCTTCTGCGTGCGGCTTTTGTTGTGTTCTTCACTACGGCCCTGAGGAGTTCTTCATCGTGCAGCTTTTCTGGTTCTCTTCACTTCGGCCCCTGAGGAGAGCTTCGTGGTGCAGCTTGTGGTGTTTTCTTCACTGCGGCCCTGAGGAGTTCTGCACCATCCAGCCTTTGGGGTTCTTCACCATGGTTTCCCAGAGGTGAGCTTCATCATGCCAATTTTGGTGTTGTTTTCACCTTGTCCCTGAGAAGTGCTTCATCTTCTAACATTTGGTGTTTTTTTCTCTCATTCCGGGCCCTGAGAAGTTTTTCATCGTGCAGCTTTGTGTGCTTTCTTCACTACGGCCCTTGAGGACTTCTTCATCGTGCAGCTTTTGGCGTTTTCTTCTACTCGGCCCTGAGGAGTTCTGCGTCGTGCAGCTTTTGGTGTTTTCTACAATGAGGCGCTTTTTGGCATTGCCCATGTCTGCAGCCAGACCGACAGCTCCGTGCCTGACGTGTGGAGAAGCACATTCTTCTGTTTGTTTTCAATCTGCCAACCGATCATTTCATGTAGAGCTGTTTTTTGTTTGTTTGTTTGTTTTTTTTGTACTAGGAGGTGCCATGTTCTGTCATGTTGCTATAAATCTCTTTCAAACCATTTCCGAGTTCTCTTGCCTCATGTACTGGGTTTACGTGGCAAGGTTTTGGTAGCGGGGGGGGCATCAGGGTGGGTTCTGCGAGAAGAATCCAGAAACCGCGCCATGTTAGAGAAGGGCCCGCTGCTGGCCACAGCCAGGCCAAGAAGCACTGTTGTTTGCGCCTCTGTGAGGCCAGATTTAAGAAAGGTTAAAAAAAAAAAAAAAATGCTGCGGAAGAGCAGCTGGGAGAGAGGGAGGAATGAGAAACAGCCTTGCAGATGCCAAGGTCGGTGAAGAGGGAGGGGGAGAGGTGCTCCAGGCGCCAGAGCCTGCAGCCTGTGGTGAGGACCACGGTGAAGCAGGCTGTCCCCCTGCAGCCCATGGGGTACCACGGTGGAGCAGGGTTCCACGCTGCAGCCCGCGGAGGAGACCCCGGTGGAGCAGGGGCAGAGAGCCACCGAGAAGGAGCGGCAGAGACAAAGCGCTACAGACTGACCGCAGCCCCCATTGCCCCGCTCCCCTGAGCTGCTCGGGGGGAGGAAGTGGGAGGGGGTGCACTGGGAGGGGAAAAATCTTACTGTCTCCCTACTCTGAGTCTGCTTTGCCCATCACAATACCTGCTGAGTGATCTCCCCGTCCTTATCTCAGCCCTTGAGCCCTTGGCATCGTATTTTCTCTCCCTTTCCCTTTCAGGAGGGGGAGTGAGAAAGCGGCCGTGGTGGAACTCGGCTGCCCACCCAAGTAAAAGCACCACACAGTAACACCTACACTAAAGTCCCTTTGCTGCATCTGAAGTCCTTTCTTCCTTGTCCTAAATCTATGGCCTGGGGAGAAGTTTGCTCGCTTTTTACTTGCACCATCCTTCTCCACATCTCGGTTCTGCCTGCTCTTGACATTAAAGCCTTAGTCCATTAATCCAAGGTTTAATCTTTCCTTAGAGACCATGTTTCCTAAAAGTCTGATCCTAAGAAGGGTCGTTCTTAGCATCACTTCCTGGGTTCCTTGGATGCTTTCTGCTCGGTGTGTGTGTTCCTTGAAATACAATCCTCAGAAATGGGCACAATTTCAGTGGAAAATTTCACAGTAGACCCCACGCTCTGGATAGAGCAGTCTTCCGTCAGCCGCTCCCTCTCACCTTCTTCAACCTGCTGATGGGAGCACGAGGTGGAGGGTGTCGAAGGCTTTCTGAAGGCGACACATGGGGGTCTTCCCTGAGCAAGGTGTTCCGCTGTCAGAGAAGGAAACGGCTTTGTTGTTTGTTTCTCACCGTCGGCACTTTGTTGCAGTTTCAGTTGTCATTGCCTAACTACACGTAACCTATTGGATTATTTCTTTGAGTATTTTTGCAGGAGTGGACATTTAACTCATTAGTTCAAATAGTGAGATCACGTTCATGTCATTCACTTACTTTTCAGCCGAATGCAACTTTTCATAGAATTTGCTAGCGTTGCAAGGGCCCAGCCATGACCGCTCTCCTCTTAAGGCACCTCCAGTGCTAAGGAGACGGGGAAAGACTTTGGGAGTGCATTTTGTGTCTTCCCAGTGGGATGCTGATGCGCTAAACTTTTCTATCACGGAGCGTGATGTGAATCTCCAAACCAAGACACAACAACACAACAAAAACGAAAGGCTCTTGCTACTGTCTCCCACGATGTCCTGCTAACAAAGCTGACAAAGCGTGGCACAGAAGAGCGGACAGTAAGGTGGGTTGAGAACTGGCTGACTGGCCGAGCTCAGAGGGTGGTGATCGGCGGAGCAGAGTCCAGTTGGAGACCTGTGACAAGCTCAGGGGTCGGTGCTGGGTCCCACCTTGTTCGACAGCTTCATCAGCGACTCTGATGAGGGAACAGTGTCCACCCTCAGCAAGTACGCTGATGATACAAAGCTGGGAGGAGTGGCTGGCACACCAGAAGGCTGTGCTGCCATTCAGCGAGACCTGGACAGGCTGGAGAGCTGGGCAGGAAGAAACCAGAGGACGTGTAAGAAAAGCAAGTGGCACCTGGGAAGTGTTATCTATGGAGTGGTAATTCGTGTCGAGAAGATGGTTGATAGTAATAAAGAAGGGGGAGATGTGGGAGTGTGGCCATGCGGGTCGGCAAACCCCGTGGTTAATGATAACAGTAGACTCTTAACGATGAGGCCATCAGGAATGTAAAAGAGCTTAGAGGGAACAAAGAAGGGTGATTCAGGAGACTCCATGCCGTCTGGGGTTGCTTGTTCTCCAGCCATTAAGGCATGGAAGTTGCTGGGAGTTTGCTGTTGCTGGGCAAAGTTGTTTGACCAATGAAAAGTTGTTTTTGAAAAGGATTGCTGTGGGGAGAAGGGTATAAGAGGGGAGTCTGCCCTCAAGGCTAAAATGAAATAAAAAAAAATAAAAAAAGGCAACACGATGAAGTTATGTCATCAATAAAGAAGCAGAAAGAAGGAATGAAAAGGAACAGGCTAGCAGAACGGTGACCAGGACGGGAACAGGCACATTGATTGCCTCATGAAGATAGGTTCGGCCAGACTCATCAAACCGCTCAAAGAAGCTCCTACTGAAAGTCGCTGGAAATGGGCGTACCGGAGCTGCAAAGAAGCTCACGCTGAGAGAAGCGGAGCCGCGCACACAACTGCCCCTCGCTGGTAAGCAGTTGCGCATTATGGGGAATCATACATCCTTAGAAACAAAGACTGTCCTGGTAACCTTACGGCTTATTCTCCTTCTCAACAATCAGACAGTTTATGATCCTGAAATATGAGACCAAACTGAGGTCAAGGTGTGGGACTCTGCAACTAAAAACGACAAGGTTGCAGTGGGATTGCTCGGCACCTGGCGAGCAGTCTCTGAGGCCTTAGAGCCGTGTGGGACCACAGTCAGACACGTGGGGTTTGCCAGACAGTGAGGGAGCTGCGGGCTCCTTTACTGATCCTGCTGCTACGCCATCGGCCCCTCTGCTGCTACAGCCATCGAAGGCCTTTGCTGTTCCGCCCCCTGGTGACCTGGACGTGCCTTTTGACCCAGGCCCTATTGGCCTTGAAAAGGAGATGGATATGCTTTTATTCGATGTGGGAAGCACGGGATACATAAGGCCCGAAGGCCGAGTTGCTTAACAACTTAAAGCGAGACATATTGCTCCCACGACTAGCCCTGGAATTCTCCCGTGTTTGTAATGCAGAAAAGGAACGGAAAACGGAGACTGTTAAGTCATGGACTTAAAGGATTGTTTGTTATCTTTCCTGATTGTACGCATGTATAGGCATACTCGGGTTTCATATGTAAAAGCAATGTTCTGTATATTTAGAATGTTTGATGTTCGTGTGTGCGTGTTGGTGGAGCGTAGACTCCCCGCACACCCAGCGCTGTTTACTTGCCTTTTATACCTTTTATAAATATTCCTTTTATAACTATTACTAAACACAGATTGAGTTGAGACTTCACTTATAACAGAAGGAACAACCGCATGTATCAGTACAGGCTTGGAGATGACCTGCTGGAGAGGAGCTCTGCGGAGAAGGACCTGGGGGTCCTGGTGGATGACAGGTTGGCCATGAGCCAGCAATGTGCCCTGGTGGCCAAGAAGGCCAACGGGATCCTGGGGTGCGTTAAAAGGAGCGTGGACAACAGGTCAAGGAAGGTGATGCTGCCCCTCTACTCTGCCCTGGTCAGGCCTCACCTGGAGTACTGTGTCCAGTTCTGGGCTCCCTGGTACAAAAAAAGACAGGGATCTCCCGGAAAGAGTCCAGCGGAGGGCCACAGACAGGATACGGGGCCTGGAGCATCTCCCCTAGGAGGAAAGGCTGAGAGACCTGGCTCTGTTCAGCCTGGAGAAAAGAAGACTGAGAAGGGATCTTATCTATAAATACCTGAGGTGTGGGAGACACAGGGATGTGGCCAACCGCCTTTTAGTGGTCTGTGGGGACAGGACAAGGGGCAATGGCCACAAAATGGAGCACAGGAAGTTCCGCACCACTACGCAAAAGAACTTCTTCACGGCGAGGGTGACGGAGCACAGGGACAGGCTGCCCAGGGAGGCTGTGGAGTCTCTGCAGATATTCAAGCCCCGTCTGGACACCTACTTGTGCAACCTGCTCTAGGAAACCTGCTTTGGCAGGGGAGTTGGACCCAATGATCTCTGGAGGTCCCTTCTGACCCCTACAATTCTGGGAAACAAGCCCCACAACGCCTACGTTTCTCTATCTTCTGTTTAACCTATTGGAGTAACAGCTTCATTAATACAGTGTTTCCATAGTCTTCTGACACTTGGATTACCCCTAACAATTGACAAGAGGAAGATGCAGTCTTTCTAGACCTGGCTTGCATCGATAAGAACCCCTGGTTTTGAAGATGACATCGGGTTGCATAGTGGGGCCTTGGTCCTTCCACAGTCCACAGACTCAAAAGGTTGCAGAGCGGAAGCTTTGCAGAGCTGTACGAACACTGAAGATCCAGTTCTGCAAGAAGCTGATGCAAAAGCTACGTGGCACTGGGCAGTTTGGGTGAGGAAGAAAGAGACTGGCATTCTCACGGTGCATGGTTTAACCGAGTTTAGTCCTGTGGGCTGTGTCAACAGAACTGGCTTTGGTTTGTACCCTTTCAGGACACTGAGGACCCAATTTCACGTCTGTGGGCAGCACGGCTAAGCGGGCAGTGTACTCTGTGTCACTGGGGACAGAGGAGGGATTGCCTGATGGGCTATGTCAGTGTGCCCTGCACAATGCTGCCGCCACCTTGCTGGAGCAGTTTGCGTGCTCCTAGCACCAAAACGTGCCTCTTGGAGGGCCGGGGGCAAGGCGAGGCAGAGCTGGAGGTGGTGTCAGGAAAGCCTCATGGCTCCTGCCAGGCACTGCGCCAGGCCTCAGGCCTGGGAGGCCAGCCCCGCCCTGCGGCCTCCTGGCACCCATCGGGTGCCACA
Organism: Aythya marila; assembly: GCF_965140915.1. Taxonomy (NCBI): domain Eukaryota; kingdom Metazoa; phylum Chordata; class Aves; order Anseriformes; family Anatidae; genus Aythya; species Aythya marila. Next base: position 1,732,743 of record NC_139045.1, on the reverse strand, counting down.
GCTCCATGCTGCCTAGCAACAAGCGCCAGCGGCCTCACTATTGAGTGCGCCCAGAGGCGCCAAGGCAGGCGGCCAATGGGGCGGTGCCTCGCCATGATGGAGCAGAGATGTCACAGGGCAGGGTGGGTGACATGGTGCTGGGTGTGCTGGGGCTGCGGCACTCCGGCGATGGTGGCGCGCAGGCGAGGCGCGGCCTTTGGGCTGCTTGTGGCCCCTGAGGAGTGCTCCTGTGTGCAGCTCTCGGTGTTGTCTTCACTGTGTGACCCCGCAGGAGGGTGTCGTCGTGCAGCTTTCGGTGTTCTTATCACGGCAGCCCTGAGCAGTTCTGCATCGTTCAGCTTTTGGTGGTTCTCCTCTGCAGCCTCTGAGGAGTGCTTTCTTGAGCAGCTTTTGCTGTTTTCTTCACTGCGACTTGAGGAGTGCTTCTGCGTCCAGCTTTTTGTGTTGCCTTCACTGCGTTTCCACTGAGGATGCCTTCATTGTGCAGCTTTTGGGGTTCTTCACATCACGTTTACCCTGAGGAGCGCTTCATCATTCAGCTTTTTGCATTTTCTTCACTGTGGCGCTGAAGAGTAATTCTTCGTGGAGCTTTTTGTGTTTTCTTCACCTTGTGGTCCCTGAGGAGTTCTTCATCGCGCAGCTTCTGGGGTTCTCTTCACTTCGGGACTCCGGAGGAATACGTCATCGTGCACATTTTGCTGTTTTCTTCACTACGGCCCTGAGGAGTTCATCGTGCAGCTTGCGGTGTTTTCTTCTACTCGGCCTTGAGGAGTTTTGCACCGTCCAGCCTTTGGGGTTCTTCGCCATGTTTTCCCTGAGGAGACCTTCATCATGCTGCTTTGGTGTTGTTTTCACCTTCCAGCCCCTGCGAAGTGCTTCACCTTCTAACATTTGGTGTGTGTGTGTTTTTTTTTCTCATTCTAGGCCCTGAGGAGTGCTTCTGCGTGCAGCTTCTGGCGAATTCTTCATTGCGGCCCATGAGGAGCTCTTCATCGTGCAGCTTTTCAGGATCTCTTCACCACGTTTCCCTGGAGGAGGGCTTCACTATTCAGCTCGTCGTGTTTTCTTCACTGTGGCGCTTGAGGAGAAATTCTTCGTGGAGCTTTTTGGGGTTTCTTCTCCCTGTGGCCCCTGAAGCGTGCTTCTGCGTGCGGCTTTTGTTGTGTTCTTCACTACGGCCCTGAGGAGTTCTTCATCGTGCAGCTTTTCTGGTTCTCTTCACTTCGGCCCCTGAGGAGAGCTTCGTGGTGCAGCTTGTGGTGTTTTCTTCACTGCGGCCCTGAGGAGTTCTGCACCATCCAGCCTTTGGGGTTCTTCACCATGGTTTCCCAGAGGTGAGCTTCATCATGCCAATTTTGGTGTTGTTTTCACCTTGTCCCTGAGAAGTGCTTCATCTTCTAACATTTGGTGTTTTTTTCTCTCATTCCGGGCCCTGAGAAGTTTTTCATCGTGCAGCTTTGTGTGCTTTCTTCACTACGGCCCTTGAGGACTTCTTCATCGTGCAGCTTTTGGCGTTTTCTTCTACTCGGCCCTGAGGAGTTCTGCGTCGTGCAGCTTTTGGTGTTTTCTACAATGAGGCGCTTTTTGGCATCGCCCATGTCTGCAGCCAGACCGACAGCTCCGTGCCTGACGTGTGGAGAAGCACATTCTTCTGTTTGTTTTCAATCTGCCAACCGATCATTTCATGTAGAGCTGTTTTTTGTTTGTTTGTTTGTTTTTTTTGTACTAGGAGGTGCCATGTTCTGTCATGTTGCTATAAATCTCTTTCAAACCATTTCCGAGTTCTCTTGCCTCATGTACTGGGTTTACGTGGCAAGGTTTTGGTAGCGGGGGGGGCATCAGGGTGGGTTCTGCGAGAAGAATCCAGAAACCGCGCCATGTTAGAGAAGGGCCCACTGCTGGCCACAGCCAGGCCAAGAAGCACTGTTGTTTGCGCCTCTGTGAGGCCAGATTTAAGAAAGGTTAAAAAAAAAAAAAAAATGCTGCGGAAGAGCAGCTGGGAGAGAGGGAGGAATGAGAAACAGCCTTGCAGATGCCAAGGTCGGTGAAGAGGGAGGGGGAGAGGTGCTCCAGGCGCCGGAGCCTGCAGCCTGTGGTGAGGACCACGGTGAAGCAGGCTGTCCCCCTGCAGCCCATGGGGTACCACGGTGGAGCAGGGTTCCACGCTGCAGCCCGCGGAGGAGACCCCGGTGGAGCAGGGGCAGAGAGCCACCGAGAAGGAGCGGCAGAGACAAAGCGCTACAGACTGACCGCAGCCCCCATTGCCCCGCTCCCCTGAGCTTCTCGGGGGGAGGAAGTGGGAGGGGGTGCACTGGGGGGGGAAAAATCTTACTGTCTCCCTACTCTGAGTCTGCTTTGCCCATCACAATACCTGCTGAGTGATCTCCCCGTCCTTATCTCAGCCCTTGAGCCCTTGGCATCGTATTTTCTCTCCCTTTCCCTTTCAGGAGGGGGAGTGAGAAAGCGGCCGTGGTGGAACTCGGCTGCCCACCCAAGTAAAAGCACCACGCAGTAACACCTACACTAAAGTCCCTTTGCTGCATCTGAAGTCCTTTCTTCCTTGTCCTAAATCTATGGCCTGGGGAGAAGTTTGCTCGCTTTTTACTTGCACCATCCTTCTCCACATCTCGGTTCTGCCTGCTCTTGACATTAAAGCCTTAGTCCATTAATCCAAGGTTTAATCTTTCCTTAGAGACCATGTTTCCTAAAAGTCTGATCCTAAGAAGGGTCGTTCTTAGCATCACTTCCTGGGTTCCTTGGATGCTTTCTGCTCGGTGTGTGTGTTCCTTGAAATACAATCCTCAGAAATGGGCACAATTTCAGTGGAAAATTTCACAGTAGACCCCACGCTCTGGATAGAGCAGTCTTCCGTCAGCCGCTCCCTCTCACCTTCTTCAACCTGCTGATGGGAGCACGAGGTGGAGGGTGTCGAAGGCTTTCTGAAGGCGACACATGGGGGTCTTCCCTGAGCAAGGTGTTCCGCTGTCAGAGAAGGAAACGGCTTTGTTGTTTGTTTCTCACCGTCGGCACTTTGTTGCAGTTTCAGTTGTCATTGCCTAACTACACGTAACCTATTGGATTATTTCTTTGAGTATTTTTGCAGGAGTGGACATTTAACTCATTAGTTCAAATAGTGAGATCACGTTCATGTCATTCACTTACTTTTCAGCCGAATGCAACTTTTCATAGAATTTGCTAGCGTTGCAAGGGCCCAGCCATGACCGCTCTCCTCTTAAGGCACCTCCAGTGCTAAGGAGACGGGGAAAGACTTTGGGAGTGCATTTTGTGTCTTCCCAGTGGGATGCTGATGCGCTAAACTTTTCTATCACGGAGCGTGATGTGAATCTCCAAACCAAGACACAACAACACAACAAAAACGAAAGGCTCTTGCTACTGTCTCCCACGATGTCCTGCTAACAAAGCTGACAAAGCGTGGCACAGAAGAGCGGACAGTAAGGTGGGTTGAGAACTGGCTGACTGGCCGAGCTCAGAGGGTGGTGATCGGCGGAGCAGAGTCCAGTTGGAGACCTGTGACAAGCTCAGGGGTCGGTGCTGGGTCCCACCTTGTTCGACAGCTTCATCAGCGACTCTGATGAGGGAACAGTGTCCACCCTCAGCAAGTACGCTGATGATACAAAGCTGGGAGGAGTGGCTGGCACACCAGAAGGCTGTGCTGCCATTCAGCGAGACCTGGACAGGCTGGAGAGCTGGGCAGGAAGAAACCAGAGGACGTGTAAGAAAAGCAAGTGGCACCTGGGAAGTGTTATCTATGGAGTGGTAATTCGTGTCGAGAAGATGGTTGATAGTAATAAAGAAGGGGGAGATGTGGGAGTGTGGCCATGCGGGTCGGCAAACCCCGTGGTTAATGATAACAGTAGACTCTTAACGATGAGGCCATCAGGAATGTAAAAGAGCTTAGAGGGAACAAAGAAGGGTGATTCAGGAGACTCCATGCCGTCTGGGGTTGCTTGTTCTCCAGCCATTAAGGCATGGAAGTTGCTGGGAGTTTGCTGTTGCTGGGCAAAGTTGTTTGACCAATGAAAAGTTGTTTTTGAAAAGGATTGCTGTGGGGAGAAGGGTATAAGAGGGGAGTCTGCCCTCAAGGCTAAAATGAAATAAAAAAAAAATAAAAAAAGGCAACACGATGAAGTTATGTCATCAATAAAGAAGCAGAAAGAAGGAATGAAAAGGAACAGGCTAGCAGAACGGTGACCAGGACGGGAACAGGCACATTGATTGCCTCATGAAGATAGGTTCGGCCAGACTCATCAAACCGCTCAAAGAAGCTCCTACTGAAAGTCGCTGGAAATGGGCGCACCGGAGCTGCAAAGAAGCTCACGCTGAGAGAAGCGGAGCCGCGCACACAACTGCCCCTCGCTGGTAAGCAGTTGCGCATTATGGGGAATCATACATCCTTAGAAACAAAGACTGTCCTGGTAACCTTACGGCTTATTCTCCTTCTCAACAATCAGACAGTTTATGATCCTGAAATATGAGACCAAACTGAGGTCAAGGTGTGGGACTCTGCAACTAAAAACGACAAGGTTGCAGTGGGATTGCTCGGCACCTGGCGAGCAGTCTCTGAGGCCTTAGAGCCGTGTGGGACCACAGTCAGACACGTGGGGTTTGCCAGACAGTGAGGGAGCTGCGGGCTCCTTTACTGATCCTGCTGCTACGCCATCGGCCCCTCTGCTGCTACAGCCATCGAAGGCCTTTGCTGTTCCGCCCCCTGGTGACCTGGACGTGCCTTTTGACCCAGGCCCTATTGGCCTTGAAAAGGAGATGGATATGCTTTTATTCGATGTGGGAAGCACGGGATACATAAGGCCCGAAGGCCGAGTTGCTTAACAACTTAAAGCGAGACATATTGCTCCCACGACTAGCCCTGGAATTCTCCCGTGTTTGTAATGCAGAAAAGGAACGGAAAACGGAGACTGTTAAGTCATGGACTTAAAGGATTGTTTGTTATCTTTCCTGATTGTACGCATGTATAGGCATACTCGGGTTTCATATGTAAAAGCAATGTTCTGTATATTTAGAATGTTTGATGTTCGTGTGTGCGTGTTGGTGGAGCGTAGACTCCCCGCACACCCAGCGCTGTTTACTTGCCTTTTATACCTTTTATAAATATTCCTTTTATAACTATTACTAAACACAGATTGAGTTGAGACTTCACTTATAACAGAAGGAACAACCGCATGTATCAGTACAGGCTTGGAGATGACCTGCTGGAGAGGAGCTCTGCGGAGAAGGACCTGGGGGTCCTGGTGGATGACAGGTTGGCCATGAGCCAGCAATGTGCCCTGGTGGCCAAGAAGGCCAACGGGATCCTGGGGTGCGTTAAAAGGAGCGTGGACAACAGGTCAAGGAAGGTGATGCTGCCCCTCTACTCTGCCCTGGTCAGGCCTCACCTGGAGTACTGTGTCCAGTTCTGGGCTCCCTGGTACAAAAAAAGACAGGGATCTCCCGGAAAGAGTCCAGCGGAGGGCCACAGACAGGATACGGGGCCTGGAGCATTTCCCCTAGGAGGAAAGGCTGAGAGACCTGGCTCTGTTCAGCCTGGAGAAAAGAAGACTGAGAAGGGATCTTATCTATAAATACCTGAGGTGTGGGAGACACAGGGATGTGGCCAACCGCCTTTTAGTGGTCTGTGGGGACAGGACAAGGGGCAATGGCCACAAAATGGAGCACAGGAAGTTCCGCACCACTACGCAAAAGAACTTCTTCACGGCGAGGGTGACGGAGCACAGGGACAGGCTGCCCAGGGAGGCTGTGGAGTCTCTGCAGATATTCAAGCCCCGTCTGGACACCTACTTGTGCAACCTGCTCTAGGAAACCTGCTTTGGCAGGGGAGTTGGACCCAATGATCTCTGGAGGTCCCTTCTGACCCCTACAATTCTGGGAAACAAGCCCCACAACGCCTACGTTTCTCTATCTTCTGTTTAACCTATTGGAGTAACAGCTTCATTAATACAGTGTTTCCATAGTCTTCTGACACTTGGATTACCCGTAACAATTGACAAGAGGAAGATGCAGTCTTTCTAGACCTGGCTTGCATCGATAAGAACCCCTGGTTTTGAAGATGACATCGGGTTGCATAGTGGGGCCTTGGTCCTTCCACAGTCCACAGACTCAAAAGGTTGCAGAGCGGAAGCTTTGCAGAGCTGTACGAACACTGAAGATCCAGTTCTGCAAGAAGCTGATGCAAAAGCTACGTGGCACTGGGCAGTTTGGGTGAGGAAGAAAGAGACTGGCATTCTCACGGTGCATGGTTTAACCGAGTTTAGTCCTGTGGGCTGTGTCAACAGAACTGACTTTGGTTTGTACCCTTTCAGGACACTGAGGACCCAATTTCATGTCTGTGGGCAGCACGGCTAAGCGGGCAGTGTACTCTGTGTCACTGGGGACAGAGGAGGGATTGCCTGATGGGCTATGTCAGTGTGCCCTGCACAATGCTGCCGCCACCTTGCTGGAGCAGTTTGCGTGCTCCTAGCACCAAAACGTGCCTCTTGGAGGGCCGGGGGCAAGGCGAGGCAGAGCTGGAGGTGGTGTCAGGAAAGCCTCATGGCTCCTGCCAGGCACTGCGCCAGGCCTCAGGCCTGGGAGGCCAGCCCCGCCCTGCGGCCTCCTGGCACCCATCGGGTGCCACAGCTCCATGCTGCCTAGCAACAAGCGCCAGCGGCCTCACTATTGAGTGCGCCCAGAGGCGCCAAGGCAGGCGGCCAATGGGGCGGTGCCTCGCCATGATGGAGCAGAGATGTCACAGGGCAGGGTGGGTGACATGGTGCTGGGTGTGCTGGGGCTGCGGCACTCCGGCGATGGTGGCGCGCAGGCGAGGCGCGGCCTTTGGGCTGCTTGTGGCCCCTGAGGAGTGCTCCTGTGTGCAGCTCTCGGTGTTGTCTTCACTGTGTGACCCCGCAGGAGGGTGTCGTCGTGCAGCTTTCGGTGTTCTTATCACGGCAGCCCTGAGCAGTTCTGCATCGTTCAGCTTTTGGTGGTTCTCCTCTGCAGCCTCTGAGGAGTGCTTTCTTGAGCAGCTTTTGCTGTTTTCTTCACTGCGACTTGAGGAGTGCTTCTGCGTCCAGCTTTTTGTGTTGCCTTCACTGCGTTTCCACTGAGGATGCCTTCATTGTGCAGCTTTTGGGGTTCTTCACATCACGTTTACCCTGAGGAGCGCTTCATCATTCAGCTTTTTGCATTTTCTTCACTGTGGCGCTGAAGAGTAATTCTTCGTGGAGCTTTTTGTGTTTTCTTCACCTTGTGGTCCCTGAGGAGTTCTTCATCGCGCAGCTTCTGGGGTTCTCTTCACTTCGGGACTCCGGAGGAATACGTCATCGTGCACATTTTGCTGTTTTCTTCACTACGGCCCTGAGGAGTTCATCGTGCAGCTTGCGGTGTTTTCTTCTACTCGGCCTTGAGGAGTTTTGCACCGTCCAGCCTTTGGGGTTCTTCGCCATGTTTTCCCTGAGGAGACCTTCATCATGCTGCTTTGGTGTTGTTTTCACCTTCCAGCCCCTGCGAAGTGCTTCACCTTCTAACATTTGGTGTGGTTTTTTTTTCTCATTCTAGGCCCTGAGGAGTGCTTCTGCGTGCAGCTTCTGGCGAATTCTTCATTGCGGCCCATGAGGAGCTCTTCATCGTGCAGCTTTTCAGGATCTCTTCACCACGTTTCCCTGGAGGAGGGCTTCACTATTCAGCTCGTCGTGTTTTCTTCACTGTGGCGCTTGAGGAGAAATTCTTCGTGGAGCTTTTTGGGGTTTCTTCTCCCTGTGGCCCCTGAAGCGTGCTTCTGCGTGCGGCTTTTGTTGTGTTCTTCACTACGGCCCTGAGGAGTTCTTCATCGTGCAGCTTTTCTGGTTCTCTTCACTTCGGCCCCTGAGGAGAGCTTCGTGGTGCAGCTTGTGGTGTTTTCTTCACTGCGGCCCTGAGGAGTTCTGCACCATCCAGCCTTTGGGGTTCTTCACCATGGTTTCCCAGAGGTGAGCTTCATCATGCCAATTTTGGTGTTGTTTTCACCTTGTCCCTGAGAAGTGCTTCATCTTCTAACATTTGGTGTTTTTTTCTCTCATTCCGGGCCCTGAGAAGTTTTTCATCGTGCAGCTTTGTGTGCTTTCTTCACTACGGCCCTTGAGGACTTCTTCATCGTGCAGCTTTTGGCGTTTTCTTCTACTCGGCCCTGAGGAGTTCTGCGTCGTGCAGCTTTTGGTGTTTTCTACAATGAGGCGCTTTTTGGCATCGCCCATGTCTGCAGCCAGACCGACAGCTCCGTGCCTGACGTGTGGAGAAGCACATTCTTCTGTTTGTTTTCAATCTGCCAACCGATCATTTCATGTAGAGCTGTTTTTTGTTTGTTTGTTTGTTTGTTTTGTACTAGGAGGTGCCATGTTCTGTCATGTTGCTATAAATCTCTTTCAAACCATTTCCGAGTTCTCTTGCCTCATGTACTGGGTTTACGTGGCAAGGTTTTGGTAGTGGGGGGGGCATCAGGGTGGGTTCTGCGAGAAGAATCCAGAAACTGCGCCATGTTAGAGAAGGGCCCGCTGCTGGCCACAGCCAGGCCAAGAAGCACTGTTGTTTGCGCCTCTGTGAGGCCAGATTTAAGAAAGGTTAAAAAAAAAAAAAAAAAGTGCTGCGGAAGAGCAGCTGGGAGAGAGGGAGGAATGAGAAACAGCCTTGCAGATGCCAAGGTCGGTGAAGAGGGAGGGGGAGAGGTGCTCCAGGCGCCGGAGCCTGCAGCCTGTGGTGAGGACCACGGTGAAGCAGGCTGTCCCCCTGCAGCCCATGGGGTACCACGGTGGAGCAGGGTTCCACGCTGCAGCCCGCGGAGGAGACCCCGGTGGAGCAGGGGCAGAGAGCCACCGAGAAGGAGCGGCGGAGACAAAGCACTACAGACTGACCGCAGCCCCCATTGCCCCGCTCCCCTGCGCCGCTCAGGGGGAGGAAGTGGGAGGGGGTGCACTGGGGGGGGAAAAATCTTACTGTCTCCCTACTCTGAGTCTGCTTTGCCCATCACAATACCTGCTGAGTGATCTCCCCGTCCTTATCTCAGCCCTTGAGCCCTTGGCATCGTATTTTCTCTCCCTTTCCCTTTCAGGAGGGGGAGTGAGAAAGCGGCCGTGGTGGAACTCGGCTGCCCACCCAAGTAAAAGCACCACACAGTAACACCTACACTAAAGTCCCTTTGCTGCATCTGAAGTCCTTTCTTCCTTGTCCTAAATCTATGGCCTGGGGAGAAGTTTGCTCGCTTTTTACTTGCACCATCCTTCTCCACATCTCGGTTCTGCCTGCTCTTGACATTAAAGCCTTAGTCCATTAATCCAAGGTTTAATCTTTCCTTAGAGACCATGTTTCCTAAAAGTCTGATCCTAAGAAGGGTCGTTCTTAGCATCACTTCCTGGGTTCCTTGGATGCTTTCTGCTCGGTGTGTGTGTTCCTTGAAATACAATCCTCAGAAATGGGCACAATTTCAGTGGAAAATTTCACAGTAGACCCCACGCTCTGGATAGAGCAGTCTTCCGTCAGCCGCTCCCTCTCACCTTCTTCAACCTGCTGATGGGAGCACGAGGTGGAGGGTGTCGAAGGCTTTCTGAAGGCGACACATGGGGGTCTTCCCTGAGCAAGGTGTTCCGCTGTCAGAGAAGGAAACGGCTTTGTTGTTTGTTTCTCACCGTCGGCACTTTGTTGCAGTTTCAGTTGTCATTGCCTAACTACACGTAACCTATTGGATTATTTCTTTGAGTATTTTTGCAGGAGTGGACATTTAACTCATTAGTTCAAATAGTGAGATCACGTTCATGTCATTCACTTACTTTTCAGCCGAATGCAACTTTTCATAGAATTTGCTAGCGTTGCAAGGGCCCAGCCATGACCGCTCTCCTCTTAAGGCACCTCCAGTGCTAAGGAGACGGGGAAAGACTTTGGGAGTGCATTTTGTGTCTTCCCAGTGGGATGCTGATGCGCTAAACTTTTCTATCACGGAGCGTGATGTGAATCTCCAAACCAAGACACAACAACACAACAAAAACGAAAGGCTCTTGCTACTGTCTCCCACGATGTCCTGCTAACAAAGCCGACAAAGCGTGGCACAGAAGAGCGGACAGTAAGGTGGGTTGAGAACTGGCTGACTGGCCGAGCTCAGAGGGTGGTGATCGGCGGAGCAGAGTCCGGTTGGAGACCTGTGACAAGCTCAGGGGTCGGTGCTGGGTCCCACCTTGTTCGACAGCTTCATCAGCGACTCTGATGAGGGAACAGTGTCCACCCTCAGCAAGTACGCTGATGATACAAAGCTGGGAGGAGTGGCTGGCACACCAGAAGGCTGTGCTGCCATTCAGCGAGACCTGGACAGGCTGGAGAGCTGGGCAGGAAGAAACCAGAGGACGTGTAAGAAAAGCAAGTGGCACCTGGGAAGTGTTATCTATGGAGTGGTAATTCGTGTCGAGAAGATGGTTGATAGTAATAAAGAAGGGGGAGATGTGGGAGTGTGGCCATGCGGGTCGGCAAACCCCGTGGTTAATGATAACAGTAGACTCTTAACGATGAGGCCATCAGGAATGTAAAAGAGCTTAGAGGGAACAAAGAAGGGTGATTCAGGAGACTCCATGCCGTCTGGGGTTGCTTGTTCTCCAGCCATTAAGGCATGGAAGTTGCTGGGAGTTTGCTGTTGCTGGGCAAAGTTGTTTGACCAATGAAAAGTTGTTTTTGAAAAGGATTGCTGTGGAGAGAAGGGTATAAGAGGGGAGTCTGCCCTCAAGGCTAAAATGAAATAAAAAAAAAATAAAAAAAAAATAAAAAAAGGCAACACGATGAAGTTATGTCATCAATAAAGAAGCAGAAAGAAGGAATGAAAAGGAACAGGCTAGCAGAACGGTGACCAGGATGGGAACAGGCACATTGATTGCCTCATGAAGATAGGTTCGGCCAGACTCATCAAACCGCTCAAAGAAGCTCCTACTGAAAGTCGCTGGAAATGGGCGCACCGGAGCTGCAAAGAAGCTCACGCTGAGAGAAGCGGAGCCACGCACACAACTGCCCCTCGCTGGTAAGCAGTTGCGCATTATGGGGAATCATACGTCCTTAGAAACAAAGACTGTCCTGGTAACCTTACGGCTTATTCTCCTTCTCAACAATCAGACAGTTTATGATCCTGAAATATGAGACCAAACTGAGGTCAAGGTGTGGGACTCTGCAACTAAAAACGACAAGGTTGCAGTGGGATTGCTCGGCACCTGGCGAGCAGTCTCTGAGGCCTTAGAGCCGTGTGGGACCACAGTCAGACACGTGGGGTTTGCCAGACAGTGAGGGAGCTGCGGGCTCCTTTACTGATCCTGCTGCTACGCCATCGGCCCCTCTGCTGCTACAGCCATCGAAGGCCTTTGCTGTTCCGCCCCCTGGCGACCTGGACGTGCCTTTTGACCCAGGCCCTATTGGCCTTGAAAAGGAGATGGATATGCTTTTATTCGATGTGGGAAGCACGGGATACATAAGGCCCGAAGGCCGAGTTGCTTAACAACTTAAAGCGAGACATATTGCTCCCATGACTAGCCCTGGAATTCTCCCGTGTTTGTAAAGCAGAAAAGGAATGGAAAATGGAGACTGTTGTTTGTAATGAAGAAAAGGAACGGAAAACGGAGACTGTTAAGTCATGGACTTAAAGGATTGTTTGTTATCTTTCCTGATTGTACGCATGTATAGGCATACTCGGGTTTCATATGTAAAAGCAGTGTTCTGTATATTTAGAATGTTTGATGTTCGTGTGTGCGTGTTGGTGGAGCGTAGACTCCCCGCACACCCAGCGCTGTTTACTTGCCTTTTATACCTTTTATAAATATTCCTTTTATAACTATTACTAAACACAGATTGAGTTGAGACTTCACTTATAACAGAAGGAACAACCGCATGTATCAGTACAGGCTGGGGGATGACCTGCTGGAGAGGAGCTCTGCGGAGAAGGACCTGGGGGTCCTGGTGGATGACAGGTTGGCCATGAGCCAGCAATGTGCCCTGGTGGCCAAGAAGGCCAAAGGGATCCTGGGGTGCGTTAAAAGGAGCGTGGACAACAGGTCAAGGAAGGTGATGCTGCCCCTCTACTCTGCCCTGGTCAGGCCTCACCTGGAGTACTGTGTCCAGTTCTGGGCTCCCTGGTACAAAAAAAGACAGGGATCTCCCGGAAAGAGTCCAGCGGAGGGCCACAGACAGGATACGGGGCCTGGAGCATCTCCCCTAGGAGGAAAGGCTGAGAGACCTGGCTCTGTTCAGCCTGGAGAAAAGAAGACTGAGAAGGGATCTTATCTATAAATACCTGAGGTGTGGGAGACACAGGGATGTGGCCAACCGCCTTTTAGTGGTCTGTGGGGACAGGACAAGGGGCAATGGCCACAAAATGGAGCACAGGAAGTTCCGCACCACTACGCAAAAGAACTTCTTCACGGCGAGGGTGACGGAGCACAGGGACAGGCTGCCCAGGGAGGCTGTGGAGTCTCTGCAGATATTCAAGCCCCGTCTGGACACCTACTTGTGCAACCTGCTCTAGGAAACCTGCTTTGGCAGGGGAGTTGGACCCAATGATCTCTGGAGGTCCCTTCTGACCCCTACAATTCTGGGAAACAAGCCCCACAACGCCTACGTTTCTCTATCTTCTGTTTAACCTATTGGAGTAACAGCTTCATTAATACAGTGTTTCCATAGTCTTCTGACACTTGGATTACCCCTAACAATTGACAAGAGGAAGATGCAGTCTTTCTAGACCTGGCTTGCATCGATAAGAACCCCTGGTTTTGAAGATGACATCGGGTTGCACAGTGGGGCCTTGGTCCTTCCACAGTCCACAGACTCAAAAGGTTGCAGAGCGGAAGCTTTGCAGAGCTGTACGAACACTGAAGATCCAGTTCTGCAAGAAGCTGATGCAAAAGCTACGTGGCACTGGGCAGTTTGGGTGAGGAAGAAAGAGACTGGCATTCTCACGGTGCATGGTTTAACCGAGTTTAGTCCTGTGGGCTGTGTCAACAGAACTGGCTTTGGTTTGTACCCTTTCAGGACACTGAGGACCCAATTTCACGTCTGTGGGCAGCACGGCTAAGCGGGCAGTGTACTCTGTGTCACTGGGGACAGAGGAGGGATTGCCTGATGGGCTATGTCAGTGTGCCCTGCACAATGCTGCCGCCACCTTGCTGGAGCAGTTTGCGTGCTCCTAGCACCAAAACGTGCCTCTTGGAGGGCCGGGGGCAAGGCGAGGCAGAGCTGGAGGTGGTGTCAGGAAAGCCTCATGGCTCCTGCCAGGCACTGCGCCAGGCCTCAGGCCTGGGAGGCCAGCCCCGCCCTGCGGCCTCCTGGCACCCATCGGGTGCCACAGCTCCATGCTGCCTAGCAACAAGCGCCAGCGGCCTCACTATTGAGTGCGCCCAGAGGCGCCAAAGCAGGCGGCCAATGGGGCGGTGCCTCGCCATGATGGAGCAGAGATGTCACAGGGCAGGGTGGGTGACATGGTGCTGGGTGTGCTGGGGCTGCGGCACTCCGGCGATGGTGGCGCGCAGGCGAGGCGCGGCCTTTGGGCTGCTTGTGGCCCCTGAGGAGTGCTCCTGTGTGCAGCTCTCGGTGTTGTCTTCACTGTGTGACCCCGCAGGAGGGTGTCGTCGTGCAGCTTTCGGTGTTCTTATCACGGCAGCCCTGAGCAGTTCTGCATCGTTCAGCTTTTGGTGGTTCTCCTCTGCAGCCTCTGAGGAGTGCTTTCTTGAGCAGCTTTTGCTGTTTTCTTCACTGCGACTTGAGGAGTGCTTCTGCGTCCAGCTTTTTGTGTTGCCTTCACTGCGTTTCCACTGAGGATGCCTTCATTGTGCAGCTTTTGGGGTTCTTCACATCACGTTTACCCTGAGGAGCGCTTCATCATTCAGCTTTTTGCATTTTCTTCACTGTGGCGCTGAAGAGCAATTCTTCGTGGAGCTTTTTGTGTTTTCTTCACCTTGTGGTCCCTGAGGAGTTCTTCATCGCGCAGCTTCTGGGGTTCTCTTCACTTCGGGACTCCGGAGGAATACGTCATCATGCACATTTTGCTGTTTTCTTCACTACGGCCCTGAGGAGTTCATCGTGCAGCTTGCGGTGTTTTCTTCTACTCGGCCTTGAGGAGTTTTGCACCGTCCAGCCTTTGGGGTTCTTCGCCATGTTTTCCCTGAGGAGACCTTCATCATGCTGCTTTGGTGTTGTTTTCACCTTCCAGCCCCTGCGAAGTGCTTCACCTTCTAACATTTGGTGTGGTTTTTTTTTCTCATTCTAGGCCCTGAGGAGTGCTTCTGCGTGCAGCTTCTGGCGAATTCTTCATTGCGGCCCATGAGGAGCTCTTCATCGTGCAGCTTTTCAGGATCTCTTCACCACGTTTCCCTGGAGGAGGGCTTCACTATTCAGCTCGTCGTGTTTTCTTCACTGTGGCGCTTGAGGAGAAATTCTTCGTGGAGCTTTTTGGGGTTTCTTCTCCCTGTGGCCCCTGAAGCGTGCTTCTGCGTGCGGCTTTTGTTGTGTTCTTCACTACGGCCCTGAGGAGTTCTTCATCGTGCAGCTTTTCTGGTTCTCTTCACTTCGGCCCCTGAGGAGAGCTTCGTGGTGCAGCTTGTGGTGTTTTCTTCACTGCGGCCCTGAGGAGTTCTGCACCATCCAGCCTTTGGGGTTCTTCACCATGGTTTCCCAGAGGTGAGCTTCATCATGCCAATTTTGGTGTTGTTTTCACCTTGTCCCTGAGAAGTGCTTCATCTTCTAACATTTGGTGTTTTTTTCTCTCATTCCGGGCCCTGAGAAGTTTTTCATCGTGCAGCTTTGTGTGCTTTCTTCACTACGGCCCTTGAGGACTTCTTCATCGTGCAGCTTTTGGCGTTTTCTTCTACTCGGCCCTGAGGAGTTCTGCGTCGTGCAGCTTTTGGTGTTTTCTACAATGAGGCGCTTTTTGGCATCGCCCATGTCTGCAGCCAGACCGACAGCTCCGTGCCTGACGTGTGGAGAAGCACATTCTTCTGTTTGTTTTCAATCTGCCAACTGATCATTTCATGTAGAGCTGTTTTTTGTTTGTTGGTTTGTTTTTTGTACTAGGAGGTGCCATGTTCTGTCATGTTGCTATAAATCTCTTTCAAACCATTTCCGAGTTCTCTTGCCTCATGTACTGGGTTTACGTGGCAAGGTTTTGGTAGTGGGGGGGGCATCAGGGTGGGTTCTGCGAGAAGAATCCAGAAACTGCGCCATGTTAGAGAAGGGCCCGCTGCTGGCCACAGCCAGGCCAAGAAGCACTGTTGTTTGCGCCTCTGTGAGGCCAGATTTAAGAAAGGTTAAAAAAAAAAAAAAAAAGTGCTGCGGAAGAGCAGCTGGGAGAGAGGGAGGAATGAGAAACAGCCTTGCAGATGCCAAGGTCGGTGAAGAGGGAGGGGGAGAGGTGCTCCAGGCGCCGGAGCCTGCAGCCTGTGGTGAGGACCACGGTGAAGCAGGCTGTCCCCCTGCAGCCCATGGGGTACCACGGCGGAGCAGGGTTCCACGCTGCAGCCCGCGGAGGAGACCCCGGTGGAGCAGGGGCAGAGAGCCACCGAGAAGGAGCGGCGGAGACAAAGCGCTACAGACTGACCGCAGCCCCCATTGCCCCGCTCCCCTGAGCCGCTCGGGGGGAGGAAGTGGGAGGGGGTGCACTGGGGGGGGAAAAATCTTACTGTCTCCCTACTCTGAGTCTGCTTTGCCCATCACAATACCTGCTGAGTGATCTCCCCGTCCTTATCTCAGCCCTTGAGCCCTTGGCATCGTATTTTCTCTCCCTTTCCCTTTCAGGAGGGGGAGTGAGAAAGCGGCCGTGGTGGAACTCGGCTGCCCACCCAAGTAAAAGCACCACACAGTAACACCTACACTAAAGTCCCTTTGCTGCATCTGAAGTCCTTTCTTCCTTGTCCTAAATCTATGGCCTGGGGAGAAGTTTGCTCGCTTTTTACTTGCACCATCCTTCTCCACATCTCGGTTCTGCCTGCTCTTGACATTAAAGCCTTAGTCCATTAATCCAATGTTTAATCTTTCCTTAGAGACCATGTTTCCTAAAAGTCTGATCCTAAGAAGGGTCGTTCTTAGCATCACTTCCTGGGTTCCTTGGATGCTTTCTGCTCGGTGTGTGTGTTCCTTGAAATACAATCCTCAGAAATGGGCACAATTTCAGTGGAAAATTTCACAGTAGACCCCACGCTCTGGATAGAGCAGTCTTCCGTCAGCCGCTCCCTCTCACCTTCTTCAACCTGCTGATGGGAGCACGAGGTGGAGGGTGTCGAAGGCTTTCTGAAGGCGACACATGGGGGTCTTCCCTGAGCAAGGTGTTCCGCTGTCAGAGAAGGAAACGGCTTTGTTGTTTGTTTCTCACCGTCGGCACTTTGTTGCAGTTTCAGTTGTCATTGCCTAACTACACGTAACCTATTGGATTATTTCTTTGAGTATTTTTGCAGGAGTGGACATTTAACTCATTAGTTCAAATAGTGAGATCACGTTCATGTCATTCACTTACTTTTCAGCCGAATGCAACTTTTCATAGAATTTGCTAGCGTTGCAAGGGCCCAGCCATGACCGCTCTCCTCTTAAGGCACCTCCAGTGCTAAGGAGACGGGGAAAGACTTTGGGAGTGCATTTTGTGTCTTCCCAGTGGGATGCTGATGCGCTAAACTTTTCTATCACGGAGCGTGATGTGAATCTCCAAACCAAGACACAACAACACAACAAAAACGAAAGGCTCTTGCTACTGTCTCCCACGATGTCCTGCTAACAAAGCCGACAAAGCGTGGCACAGAAGAGCGGACAGTAAGGTGGGTTGAGAACTGGCTGACTGGCCGAGCTCAGAGGGTGGTGATCGGCGGAGCAGAGTCCGGTTGGAGACCTGTGACAAGCTCAGGGGTCGGTGCTGGGTCCCACCTTGTTCGACAGCTTCATCAGCGACTCTGATGAGGGAACAGTGTCCACCCTCAGCAAGTACGCTGATGATACAAAGCTGGGAGGAGTGGCTGGCACACCAGAAGGCTGTGCTGCCATTCAGCGAGACCTGGACAGGCTGGAGAGCTGGGCAGGAAGAAACCAGAGGACGTGTAAGAAAAGCAAGTGGCACCTGGGAAGTGTTATCTATGGAGTGGTAATTCGTGTCGAGAAGATGGTTGATAGTAATAAAGAAGGGGGAGATGTGGGAGTGTGGCCATGCGGGTCGGCAAACCCCGTGGTTAATGATAACAGTAGACTCTTAACGATGAGGCCATCAGGAATGTAAAAGAGCTTAGAGGGAACAAAGAAGGGTGATTCAGGAGACTCCATGCCGTCTGGGGTTGCTTGTTCTCCAGCCATTAAGGCATGGAAGTTGCTGGGAGTTTGCTGTTGCTGGGCAAAGTTGTTTGACCAATGAAAAGTTGTTTTTGAAAAGGATTGCTGTGGAGAGAAGGGTATAAGAGGGGAGTCTGCCCTCAAGGCTAAAATGAAATAAAAAAAAAATAAAAAAAAAAATAAAAAAAGGCAACACGATGAAGTTATGTCATCAATAAAGAAGCAGAAAGAAGGAATGAAAAGGAACAGGCTAGCAGAACGGTGACCAGGATGGGAACAGGCACATTGATTGCCTCATGAAGATAGGTTCGGCCAGACTCATCAAACCGCTCAAAGAAGCTCCTACTGAAAGTCGCTGGAAATGGGCGCACCGGAGCTGCAAAGAAGCTCACGCTGAGAGAAGCGGAGCCGCGCACACAACTGCCCCTCGCTGGTAAGCAGTTGCGCATTATGGGGAATCATACGTCCTTAGAAACAAAGACTGTCCTGGTAACCTTACGGCTTATTCTCCTTCTCAACAATCAGACAGTTTATGATCCTGAAATATGAGACCAAACTGAGGTCAAGGTGTGGGACTCTGCAACTAAAAACGACAAGGTTGCAGTGGGATTGCTCGGCACCTGGCGAGCAGTCTCTGAGGCCTTAGAGCCGTGTGGGACCACAGTCAGACACGTGGGGTTTGCCAGACAGTGAGGGAGCTGCGGGCTCCTTTACTGATCCTGCTGCTATGCCATCGGCCCCTCTGCTGCTACAGCCATCGAAGGCCTTTGCTGTTCCGCCCCCTGGCGACCTGGACGTGCCTTTTGACCCAGGCCCTATTGGCCTTGAAAAGGAGATGGATATGCTTTTATTCGATGTGGGAAGCACGGGATACATAAGGCCCGAAGGCCGAGTTGCTTAACAACTTAAAGCGAGACATATTGCTCCCACGACTAGCCCTGGAATTCTCCCGTGTTTGTAATGCAGAAAAGGAATGGAAAATGGAGACTGTTGTTTGTAATGCAGAAAAGGAATGGAAAACGGAGACTGTTAAGTCATGAACTTAAAGGATTGTTTGTTATCTTTCCTGATTGTACGCATGTATAGGCATACTCGGGTTTCATATGTAAAAGCAATGTTCTGTATATTTAGAATGTTTGATGTTCGTGTGTGCGTGTTGGTGGAGCGTAGACTCCCCGCACACCCAGCGCTGTTTACTTGCCTTTTATACCTTTTATAAATATTCCTTTTATAACTATTACTAAACACAGATTGAGTTGAGACTTCACTTATAACAGAAGGAACAACCGCATGTATCAGTACAGGCTGGGGGATGACCTGCTGGAGAGGAGCTCTGCGGAGAAGGACCTGGGGGTCCTGGTGGATGACAGGTTGGCCATGAGCCAGCAATGTGCCCTGGTGGCCAAGAAGGCCAAAGGGATCCTGGGGTGCGTTAAAAGGAGCGTGGACAACAGGTCAAGGAAGGTGATGCTGCCCCTCTACTCTGCCCTGGTCAGGCCTCACCTGGAGTACTGTGTCCAGTTCTGGGCTCCCTGGTACAAAAAAAGACAGGGATCTCCCGGAAAGAGTCCAGCGGAGGGCCACAGACAGGATACGGGGCCTGGAGCATTTCCCCTAGGAGGAAAGGCTGAGAGACCTGGCTCTGTTCAGCCTGGAGAAAAGAAGACTGAGAAGGGATCTTATCTATAAATACCTGAGGTGTGGGAGACACAGGGATGTGGCCAACCGCCTTTTAGTGGTCTGTGGGGACAGGACAAGGGGCAATGGCCACAAAATGGAGCACAGGAAGTTCCGCACCACTACGCAAAAGAACTTCTTCACGGCGAGGGTGACGGAGCACAGGGACAGGCTGCCCAGGGAGGCTGTGGAGTCTCTGCAGATATTCAAGCCCCGTCTGGACACCTACTTGTGCAACCTGCTCTAGGAAACCTGCTTTGGCAGGGGAGTTGGACCCAATGATCTCTGGAGGTCCCTTCTGACCCCTACAATTCTGGGAAACAAGCCCCACAACGCCTACGTTTCTCTATCTTCTGTTTAACCTATTGGAGTAACAGCTTCATTAATACAGTGTTTCCATAGTCTTCTGACACTTGGATTACCCGTAACAATTGACAAGAGGAAGATGCAGTCTTTCTAGACCTGGCTTGCATCGATAAGAACCCCTGGTTTTGAAGATGACATCGGGTTGCATAGTGGGGCCTTGGTCCTTCCACAGTCCACAGACTCAAAAGGTTGCAGAGCGGAAGCTTTGCAGAGCTGTACGAACACTGAAGATCCAGTTCTGCAAGAAGCTGATGCAAAAGCTACGTGGCACTGGGCAGTTTGGGTGAGGAAGAAAGAGACTGGCATTCTCACGGTGCATGGTTTAACCGAGTTTAGTCCTGTGGGCTGTGTCAACAGAACTGGCTTTGGTTTGTACCCTTTCAGGACACTGAGGACCCAATTTCACGTCTGTGGGCAGCACGGCTAAGCGGGCAGTGTACTCTGTGTCACTGGGGACAGAGGAGGGATTGCCTGATGGGCTATGTCAGTGTGCCCTGCACAATGCTGCCGCCACCTTGCTGGAGCAGTTTGCGTGCTCCTAGCACCAAAACGTGCCTCTTGGAGGGCCGGGGGCAAGGCGAGGCAGAGCTGGAGGTGGTGTCAGGAAAGCCTCATGGCTCCTGCCAGGCACTGCGCCAGGCCTCAGGCCTGGGAGGCCAGCCCCGCCCTGCGGCCTCCTGGCACCCATCGGGTGCCACAGCTCCATGCTGCCTAGCAACAAGCGCCAGCGGCCTCACTATTGAGTGCGCCCAGAGGCGCCAAAGCAGGCGGCCAATGGGGCGGTGCCTCGCCATGATGGAGCAGAGATGTCACAGGGCAGGGTGGGTGACATGGTGCTGGGTGTGCTGGGGCTGCGGCACTCCGGCGATGGTGGCGCGCAGGCGAGGCGCGGCCTTTGGGCTGCTTGTGGCCCCTGAGGAGTGCTCCTGTGTGCAGCTCTCGGTGTTGTCTTCACTGTGTGACCCCGCAGGAGGGTGTCGTCGTGCAGCTTTCGGTGTTCTTATCACGGCAGCCCTGAGCAGTTCTGCATCGTTCAGCTTTTGGTGGTTCTCCTCTGCAGCCTCTGAGGAGTGCTTTCTTGAGCAGCTTTTGCTGTTTTCTTCACTGCGACTTGAGGAGTGCTTCTGCGTCCAGCTTTTTGTGTTGCCTTCACTGCGTTTCCACTGAGGATGCCTTCATTGTGCAGCTTTTGGGGTTCTTCACATCACGTTTACCCTGAGGAGCGCTTCATCATTCAGCTTTTTGCATTTTCTTCACTGTGGCGCTGAAGAGTAATTCTTCGTGGAGCTTTTTGTGTTTTCTTCACCTTGTGGTCCCTGAGGAGTTCTTCATCGCGCAGCTTCTGGGGTTCTCTTCACTTCGGGACTCCGGAGGAATACGTCATCGTGCACATTTTGCTGTTTTCTTCACTACGGCCCTGAGGAGTTCATCGTGCAGCTTGCGGTGTTTTCTTCTACTCGGCCTTGAGGAGTTTTGCACCGTCCAGCCTTTGGGGTTCTTCGCCATGTTTTCCCTGAGGAGACCTTCATCATGCTGCTTTGGTGTTGTTTTCACCTTCCAGCCCCTGCGAAGTGCTTCACCTTCTAACATTTGGTGGTTTTTTTTTTTCTCATTCTAGGCCCTGAGGAGTGCTTCTGCGTGCAGCTTCTGGCGAATTCTTCATTGCGGCCCATGAGGAGCTCTTCATCGTGCAGCTTTTCAGGATCTCTTCACCACGTTTCCCTGGAGGAGGGCTTCACTATTCAGCTCGTCGTGTTTTCTTCACTGTGGCGCTTGAGGAGAAATTCTTCGTGGAGCTTTTTGGGGTTTCTTCTCCCTGTGGCCCCTGAAGCGTGCTTCTGCGTGCGGCTTTTGTTGTGTTCTTCACTACGGCCCTGAGGAGTTCTTCATCGTGCAGCTTTTCTGGTTCTCTTCACTTCGGCCCCTGAGGAGAGCTTCGTGGTGCAGCTTGTGGTGTTTTCTTCACTGCGGCCCTGAGGAGTTCTGCACCATCCAGCCTTTGGGGTTCTTCACCATGGTTTCCCAGAGGTGAGCTTCATCATGCCAATTTTGGTGTTGTTTTCACCTTGTCCCTGAGAAGTGCTTCATCTTCTAACATTTGGTGTTTTTTTCTCTCATTCCGGGCCCTGAGAAGTTTTTCATCGTGCAGCTTTGTGTGCTTTCTTCACTACGGCCCTTGAGGACTTCTTCATCGTGCAGCTTTTGGCGTTTTCTTCTACTCGGCCCTGAGGAGTTCTGCGTCGTGCAGCTTTTGGTGTTTTCTACAATGAGGCGCTTTTTGGCATCGCCCATGTCTGCAGCCAGACCGACAGCTCCGTGCCTGACGTGTGGAGAAGCACATTCTTCTGTTTGTTTTCAATCTGCCAACCGATCATTTCATGTAGAGCTGTTTTTTGTTTGTTTGTTTGTTTGTTTTGTACTAGGAGGTGCCATGTTCTGTCATGTTGCTATAAATCTCTTTCAAACCATTTCCGAGTTCTCTTGCCTCATGTACTGGGTTTACGTGGCAAGGTTTTGGTAGCGGGGGGGGGCATCAGGGTGGGTTCTGCGAGAAGAATCCAGAAACTGCGCCATGTTAGAGAAGGGCCCGCTGCTGGCCACAGCCAGGCCAAGAAGCACTGTTGTTTGCGCCTCTGTGAGGCCAGATTTAAGAAAGGTTAAAAAAAAAAAAAAAAAGTGCTGCGGAAGAGCAGCTGGGAGAGAGGGAGGAATGAGAAACAGCCTTGCAGATGCCAAGGTCGGTGAAGAGGGAGGGGGAGAGGTGCTCCAGGCGCCGGAGCCTGCAGCCTGTGGTGAGGACCACGGTGAAGCAGGCTGTCCCCCTGCAGCCCATGGGGTACCACGGCGGAGCAGGGTTCCACGCTGCAGCCCGCGGAGGAGACCCCGGTGGAGCAGGGGCAGAGAGCCACCGAGAAGGAGCGGCGGAGACAAAGCGCTACAGACTGACCGCAGCCCCCATTGCCCCGCTCCCCTGAGCCGCTCGGGGGGAGGAAGTGGGAGGGGGTGCACTGGGGGGGGAAAAATCTTACTGTCTCCCTACTCTGAGTCTGCTTTGCCCATCACAATACCTGCTGAGTGATCTCCCCGTCCTTATCTCAGCCCTTGAGCCCTTGGCATCGTATTTTCTCTCCCTTTCCCTTTCAGGAGGGGGAGTGAGAAAGCGGCCGTGGTGGAACTCGGCTGCCCACCCAAGTAAAAGCACCACACAGTAACACCTACACTAAAGTCCCTTTGCTGCATCTGAAGTCCTTTCTTCCTTGTCCTAAATCTATGGCCTGGGGAGAAGTTTGCTCGCTTTTTACTTGCACCATCCTTCTCCACATCTCGGTTCTGCCTGCTCTTGACATTAAAGCCTTAGTCCATTAATCCAATGTTTAATCTTTCCTTAGAGACCATGTTTCCTAAAAGTCTGATCCTAAGAAGGGTCGTTCTTAGCATCACTTCCTGGGTTCCTTGGATGCTTTCTGCTCGGTGTGTGTGTTCCTTGAAATACAATCCTCAGAAATGGGCACAATTTCAGTGGAAAATTTCACAGTAGACCCCACGCTCTGGATAGAGCAGTCTTCCGTCAGCCGCTCCCTCTCACCTTCTTCAACCTGCTGATGGGAGCACGAGGTGGAGGGTGTCGAAGGCTTTCTGAAGGCGACACATGGGGGTCTTCCCTGAGCAAGGTGTTCCGCTGTCAGAGAAGGAAACGGCTTTGTTGTTTGTTTCTCACCGTCGGCACTTTGTTGCAGTTTCAGTTGTCATTGCCTAACTACACGTAACCTATTGGATTATTTCTTTGAGTATTTTTGCAGGAGTGGACATTTAACTCATTAGTTCAAATAGTGAGATCACGTTCATGTCATTCACTTACTTTTCAGCCGAATGCAACTTTTCATAGAATTTGCTAGCGTTGCAAGGGCCCAGCCATGACCGCTCTCCTCTTAAGGCACCTCCAGTGCTAAGGAGACGGGGAAAGACTTTGGGAGTGCATTTTGTGTCTTCCCAGTGGGATGCTGATGCGCTAAACTTTTCTATCACGGAGCGTGATGTGAATCTCCAAACCAAGACACAACAACACAACAAAAACGAAAGGCTCTTGCTACTGTCTCCCACGATGTCCTGCTAACAAAGCCGACAAAGCGTGGCACAGAAGAGCGGACAGTAAGGTGGGTTGAGAACTGGCTGACTGGCCGAGCTCAGAGGGTGGTGATCGGCGGAGCAGAGTCCGGTTGGAGACCTGTGACAAGCTCAGGGGTCGGTGCTGGGTCCCACCTTGTTCGACAGCTTCATCAGCGACTCTGATGAGGGAACAGTGTCCACCCTCAGCAAGTACGCTGATGATACAAAGCTGGGAGGAGTGGCTGGCACACCAGAAGGCTGTGCTGCCATTCAGCGAGACCTGGACAGGCTGGAGAGCTGGGCAGGAAGAAACCAGAGGACGTGTAAGAAAAGCAAGTGGCACCTGGGAAGTGTTATCTATGGAGTGGTAATTCGTGTCGAGAAGATGGTTGATAGTAATAAAGAAGGGGGAGATGTGGGAGTGTGGCCATGCGGGTCGGCAAACCCCGTGGTTAATGATAACAGTAGACTCTTAACGATGAGGCCATCAGGAATGTAAAAGAGCTTAGAGGGAACAAAGAAGGGTGATTCAGGAGACTCCATGCCGTCTGGGGTTGCTTGTTCTCCAGCCATTAAGGCATGGAAGTTGCTGGGAGTTTGCTGTTGCCGGGCAAAGTTGTTGACCAATGAGTAGTGGAAAAGGACTGCTGTGGGGCGAATGGTATAAGAAGGGAGCCTGTACTCAATATGGGGATGCAACATAGGATAATAAAGTTATGTCATCAATAAAGTAGCAGCAGTTACTGATCCTGAAAGAACCCTGGTGTCCATGTGGTCCATTATGCCACAATGAACTGCAATTATTTTTTCCAGTTAGAAAACCATAATGTTACAAATTCTGCGTCAATTCAGCTTTATAAGATTTGTTTATGGGGTTAATAGAAGGCAAGTAAACAGCACTGGGTGCACGGGGAATCTGGGCTCCTCCAACAGACACACGTTACATCAGGCAGCTGGTTTTTATGCTCCTAGGCTAATATATATTCATTGCTACTTCTAGAAAAGGCAGGGTTATTATAATTAGTTCCCAGAATCTGAACCCTCCCACTGGCGCATGCGTATTAGTCTCAGGTGGTCCCTCTGGGGGTCTCTTGTGCTGAAGGCTTGTAGTCTTCTTCCCAGGTTTTGTCCTTGCCCTTCTCCTTTGTCCATCTTGGCCGGATATCAGAGACTTGTGCAGTGTCCCATGCAAGCTTTGTCTTTTAGTCGTCCTTCTGCTTCTCCTTTCTCCTTAATCTCTTGGCCGGATATGAGAGACTTGCATAGCATCCCATGCAATAGCCACAATAGTTAGCAGTTATTCTGAAACCCCTTTGTTCTCTTATCCCCGGATATCAGAAACTCAAGTTTTACCTCTATTGACACGAATTGCTGGAACATTCCTTACAATAACTTATCTGACTACTTTGAATTACAAAGTAGCACTATAATATTTAATTTCTTATTACAGCAAGAACTTTATATTGCAAATAAAAGTGTGAATAAAAAGTTTAAATTTCTTCATAGTTTCTTTTTGTTCTTTCAGTAGATTCACAGAACTGTATGAACTGACCCTTCTTTGACTCATCTTTAAGACTGGGAAATAGGGGGAGAGAAGATGGCTATTTATAGTGGAAACAAAAAAAAAAAAAAAAATGCTTGTGGAAATTGGGATCTCTTAACAGATGCTAACCTCACATATCCAGTGGCTGAAGGTAGGCTTTTCTATAGAAAGTGAGAAACAAAAAATATTATGTATATAAGATGAATTTTTGGGAAGATACTAAAGTTTAGGAATGTAAATAAAAAAGAATGAATCTAGTTCTTTTAGAATTAAATCAATTGGACTGTTGTACTAAGATGCAATCTGGTAATATAAATACAGGATAGGAAGATAATGGAAGACACCTACAGTAATTATTGAAAAACCTCATTGAAATGAGAACTGTTTGATATTGGAGCAGCATATTTCTAATTTAATATTACTTTCTTGATATCCTTCACTAAACATTACAGACTGTAATTTAGACATCCTCAAATATTTGCTTGTAATATGAAAAACAGACTACATTGGAAAAACTGAATTAGTTCAAGATATATTTGATTAAAAATACAGTTGTTAATCTAGAGTTTCCCACGACTGCAAAGCAGATGTTTTAAAGAATATAATTTAAATAAATACGGGAAGAAACATTTCAGCAACAAAAACTTTGTAAATACTTCTGCTAGGTACCACTCTCTGTACATCTCCAAGATAAGCAGCCTTCAATGCACTGTCAAATACTCTATTATACAAAGTGAAGGAGCCTCACAATTTATTTTTCTATATGATGCACATATACAGGGAAGTGAGAGTCAACAACTCCAGAGCAGCATTCATTCAACATTAAAGCACAATCCTGCTCTAAATGGAATGCACTTTTATTTAACTGAGATACTATCTATGTAAACTCGGAAACATGGCTGATTTCCTTAGTAACTAAAATAAATGGTTACTCCTTTCAAGTCCTGCTAGCAGTGCAAACTTAATAGAGTTCTAGAAGTACAAAGTGGTTTCAGTTTTGGCTTACCAGCATTGGGATAAACTGAATTCTCATTGCAACTTCTTCATGACTGATAAACCAGAAAAGGCATAGCTTTGGCTTCCAGACTACAGGGAAAACTTCCAAAGATTTGGTAATGTCTCATCTTCTCCTTTCTTCTGTTTCTGATGATCGCACATCTTTAGTACAAGGCCACCATCGGCAATATACATGCAAGCACATAGTCCATAAGGGCAGAATCACAGTGTGAGTTTCTATGTGAAAAGTAACAAGCAATTCCAGAATTAAGACTACTCTCTCTGGTCACATAGCCACTTCTCATCTTCTACTTATTTTAGTAAGTGTTCTCCACCATTGGATTACTGATAATGTTTTCTGACATTAACTATCACAGCCTATTTCATATCTCAGTTAAATCTGATAGCAATTTCTTTTTTTTTTTTTTCTTCTTCTTTTTTTTTTTTTTTTCTTTTTTCTTTCAATGCTGCTGCAGCAATCTCATAGTTGGTTGATGGTGTGGAACCCCATTTCCTTCACATGTTACAGCTAGAACCGCTAGCACTTTAAATACTGGACTTTAAATATTATCTTAATTTTTTCCTGTCTGAAGAGCTGATATAACAGCACTTAATTATTTATTATTTTCTCTTAGGTGTGTTAGTTTGTTAATATTGCATTGCACTGGATTTATGCAACAAATTAAGGAGATATTTTCAACCTGGAAGAAAATTTGCCATTTTCAGGTTCATGACAAGCTGAAGAACTCAGAAAACTTTAACATCAAATGTTATCTATTACATGTTAAATAATCTGCAACAACATTAACTGTTAGGAAACTAGTATACACACTAAGAAAAGGCACGTTGATGATTATTTTTATGTACAGTACACACGAAGCAATCCAGTGCTCATGAGAATCATCTGTTGAACAAAAGTGGCCAGCAAAAGAAGCCCTACTTGCACAGTAAAAATGGAGGATCATTTAAGGAGGAAGTAAAAGCTAGGTAACATCTTGCTCTACAACACTTAAATAAATAAAAGAAAAATAAATTATAATAGCTCTAGCAGTCAGAGTTTTCCATGTCAGTAAATGAGAAAATATCAGACTGTATGAGAAGCAACTAGGTTCTTTTATTGAACAATGCATACACGTTTTACTCTATTTTCTCCATTTTGACAATAGCAGAAGCCTAATAAGAGCCTTCCTCTTTTCACGCTGGCTGATGCTGTTTGGAGAGGTTAGGGACCATGCCTGGCACTAGCTGCAGCTGGCAGCTTGGACTACTGCTTGACTCATGACAAAGTATTGGAAATGCGGACTCTTTTTTGACTTAGGTACACATACAGTAAAAAGTAAACGTACTGTGGTGTGCAGGTGTGTTCGTAGCAGCAGGATCCAGCTGGGGTATGCAGGAGTTCCCAGGGCCCTGCAGGATTTCTGCTATTGTTCTTAGCATGTCAGGATGGGATGTACTCACATCTATTGTTTCTTTTTTGTTTGTTTGTTTGTTTGGCTGGGTCAGTTAATCCAGCATCACAACAACACATCTCTTTAACTCATCTTGTATTAAGTAGTAGAGAAATCATCTTCACTGCTATTGGCTTAACTCTCATCTCTGATAAGCTCACAGAGTTTTGCCAGATAGTATTGCAATTACATTTTTTTCTTCTACAAGGACACCCCCCAGGGAACATTTCCTAATGTAAATTCCATTGCAGTGCTGTAATAATTAGGTGAGGCATGCAGCTAGGGTTTAAAACATGTAAAACTGAGCAATACGAATTAACTGCATAACTCCAGTGAGCTAGTTCCAGATAAGTCTAATAGATGCTTTTTGTAGGTTGAAGTGAAGAATATAAATATTTTAACGAAAACTGTTTTAAATATACATGTATTCTGTAGCACCTTAACTCAAGCTACAATAGTGGTTTGAGAAATTTCCTATTTCTAATCAGCACAGAGCAAAATATTTCCTACAGCTGTTGCACCGCTGTGTGTTAAGCTGTATATATTTAACAGGATTTTACTCCATGTATCCTGCAACATTTTTGTATCAGTAAACTTTGACTTGTAAAATTAGTACTCTTCAGAATTTTCAATGTACTTTCAAATACCCTGCAGCCAGACCAGGACATGTTGCATCTTTGAAATCCTAAAATTTGCAGCTTTAAAATTTCTCAGAATGGAATAATTAGAAAGCATTTTGTATGCCTGCTATAATGGTTTTGCACATGAACTACTTTTAAACCACTGTGAGATTCAAACAAGAATTTGACAGAAAAAAAAGTAGTGACTCTTATGAGTAATTTAGGCATGTCAAAAACAAATTGTTGCCTTATTTTATACTTTTTATGATTTGTGACATAAGAATGTATTACATCTGCACTGTTGTTTTACTTTGGTTATGATTTTTGCCATTCAAATGAATACAGAGCAAGAAAGAATGAAAATCAATTCTTATTGTTCAATGTAAACTATTTGCATGACAGTCTTGGGCAGGAAATGAATAGAAAAAATATTTTAAAAAGGGAAATTCTAAATCAGAATTGCAGCATTAATGGAAAAATCATATACAATTAACTAATGTATATTCAGTTTTGGAATAATCATTTCATTCTCCGTGCTGTAAAATCTGAAAGCAACCAAAATACAATGACCTTGAAGTTCTAAATACCAAAATTTTTACCTTTCTTCTCCATTGCTACGGTCAGTTTCATTACAATTAATTTACTTGGTGCCATTTTTTGATTTTTTGTTACAGTTACAGTCTTGTCTGTTTTAGTTTTAATTCCTTTCACAGAAAAAAAAAAAAAAAAAACTTTTACAGATCATGTTTAATATGTTGCACTGGATTTGTTGGTAATTCCACCTCCACATTCATCCAGAGGCACGGTCTCATGAATACATAGCTAAAGGTTCACTAAGCCAAACAAATGAAATATGGAGTTTTACCAAGATGAAACTTTTTCTGTTCTGAATGGCGTGTTACTACATATTACCAGTGGACACACTAATTCATAAGAATCATGCTGTGACATGTATAAGAAAGAAGGAAAGAAGGTGGCAAACATTAAAAACCTACAAAATCATTGGTGTGTTTTAAAGTAATTCTTAGATGTTTGCAAGCACAATTAGACTGTGACATGTAAATATATGTTACTAGCTGCGTAAGAGATTATCTCAATGCATTGTATTTTAACAGTAGAACAATGTATCCCAGATAACTTTGCTTCCCAAATTGACACAGGCTCTGAAATCAATGAATTCTAGACATAACAGTGATCTCTGTATGTTGCTAGATATACACTTCAAGCTTTAGACTTAAGATTCCCAATGAGCAGTTACCTGGTAGCACTAAAAACAAACAAAAAAATGAAGGATATTCTTCAGTGACCTGTCAATGTCTCAGTCACGGTGCCAAATGGCTTCTTTAGAATCATGTTTCTTGTTGTTACAGCATTTGGGAAGTCTTGCATCTGAAAAACAAACAAACAACAACAACAACAAAAAATCACAGATACCAGCAACATCATTTTCCTGTTCTGTTTGTCAACATTTTTGAGAAATTTAGATCCCAAGGGAAAATTGGTAACAACAGAGATAAACTAGGGATTTACCTACCCTGTGCAGTGTGGGGATCCCAGATATTGTGATCTCATTCTGGTATCTACCCAGCTGGTACAACACAGATCAGAAAGAAAACTTCCCGTTTCTCACGTCAGACTAGAAGACCCTTTAGAAGACCCTTATTAACTTAGTCTCAAAGCTGTACTGCTGTGACAAAGTGACTTCCAGCCCTAGAAGGAATCCAGATGATGATCGATCAATATGCTGACCCATATTTCATTGTATGGTATGGCCCTCCTTGCAAGTCCATCATAAAACCATTGTTCCATGAATTCTATCATATGGACAAAAGACAGCAGGCTCACCGCATTAGCGACACTGACTGTTTGGATTTCTTGAAGAGACTTTTCATTCAAGTGTTATGAAGTTTCAAAAATACTTTAAGAGACTAGAAGTAGCACAAAGAAAGTGCACAAAAGCATTTGATTTTTGCATGGCTCATTCAGCAGCAGGAACTGTGCAGCCCTAAGTCTCTCCCAAAGCGGAACAAGATTGCTTCTCCTTGCACCACCTCATACCCTTGCTTCTGCTCTCAGCACTGTGCACAAGCACTCATGGTGGCAGCAGTACCTCGAATGCAGCATGGAACACCCCATCATCTTCACCACATCACAGAACTGCTTTGAAATGTGTGCCAACATGACAGGTACTAGCAGGAGAAGGCTCTCAGTCTTCTGTGTTGCCAGTGACTTTGCACTAGCATGATATCCTTCAGTTAAACCTCTCTGTACAAAGTCTCTTGCAAGACAGGGGTGCACTGTGTCACTGTCTGTCTTGTGAGGTCTGATTCTCTAGTTCAAAAATTAAAAACAGAAAGGAATGAAGTATCACAAGCAAGTTCCCATCCCTTTTGCCTCCAAAACACATTAATTAGATATGAAACACAAAGCAAACAGAAGCACTGAAATATCGGTAAATGCAGAATGTAGGCAGGCCATGCTACTCATGTGCGTCTGCTCTAAATACAAATGTAACTGCCCAAGGACAAATTCTCTTCAGAGAAATCTGCTTAGAAATCTGCACAGAGAATCTGCTTAACTCTCCATTCAAAGTGGTCAATACTCAGATAAATGGGCAGCCATTCAGCATTTAGTTTTCTTTCTTATTCATTTAAACAAACAAGGAATTGCATACTGACATCTGGGAAGAACATACAGAAGTGTCCCTCATCATTCTAACTCATAATTTTTTAAATGTGAATGTTCACTGAGAGCTTAAAAGCTTCAAGAGATTTTCTCCTATTTTGCTACAAGAAGTTACCTATGTCTGTTAGAAAGGAACATTTTTATTTATTTATTTATGAATCTTGCACATTTCTTGCTTCATTGGTATGTCTAGCAACTGCATAAACTTACCACTGTGTGTGTGGGTACTGAAATCCACATAATTCTGCTATTCCAGAATTTCATAGGCTTTATTCTAGTGTTTTTTCATTGTCTCTCATTACAGCAGTGAAAAATGAAATGGCACAGGGCATAAAAGAATTCAATCAATCAATCAAACAAACAAACAAAAAAAAAAAAAAAAAAAAAAAACACATAATTTCCATAACAAAGTAGATTTAATAGATGTTTGTGAATGTTTCAATATTTTTATTCTTCTACTTAAAATGCTCTTGTCTTTATGTCCAATTTGAGAAAATGCTTCAGTGCTACCAATGAGTCAGAGGAGCATTTGCAGTAACTCTGCTGCATTATGAACTTTTTTTTATATATAGGCAGTTCCATCCATCCAGTCATCTACACAACTAATTTAACTAATGTTTGTCATTTTCTGTTCTATTAGAGCTTCATTACTTATTCAAAGCTATTTTGCAAAAATGTTTTCTACTTCTACTAGACCGAAAACTACAAAAGGTAAAGAATAAAAAATACTGATATATCACATGTATATGGTATTCTATTTTCTGCTATTTTTTCTGCTTAGCAAGGATAGAATACAGAATCACACAATTGAAAGTTTACCTTTCTTTTCCATTTCTATATATTATTTCTGTAGTTTAAACAATGTTTAAGAAATTTAAAAAATACAGCAGAATAGCTGTGGTATATAGTATTGCATTTGGACGTTACCCATTCTCAAGAAGTGTTATCTGCATGATTGAGTTTGGATTCGGTTTATGTAGAAGCCAAGATACTTCCAACATTATCAGACTTATACTTGTCTATTTTTCATTTCTATTGTTATGAAAGCATGTGGATTTATAAGAAAAATAAAGAGCTCTTTTGAATGTGATGTGTTTATAATCAACAAGATGGTCCATAGTGACTTTGACTTTTAGGCATTCATTAATTTCAGCTGGATCTCAGCACAATAATTAACTCTCATAAAAATAATTCTGCCCGAATCTGAAGTCTATCAGACCAGACAATTCAAAGTGTTTTTAAAAGCTAGACTATTTTATCCACTTTGTAAAATGCAAATCTACCAATTGAGGAAAGATAAACCGAACAAGGAAATTTCTTCGGAGAAAAATAAATTAATAAATAAAATAAAATAAAATAAAATAATAAAATAAAATAAAATAAAATAAAATAAAATAAAATAAAATAAAATAAAATAAAATAATAAAATAAAATAAAATAAAATAAAATAAAATAAAATAAAATAAAGTAAAATAAAATAAAATAAAATAAAGAAACGTGTGTGTATACAAACTTATCTTTCATAGAAAACATATGTTGTATGTGTTATAAATGAAGATACAACTCAATCTGAATTTAGTAATATTTATAAAAGGCAAGTAAACAGTGCTGGGTGCGCAGGGAGTCAATGCTCTACCAACACGCACACATGAACATTGAACTTTCTAAGTATATAGATAGAACATTACCTTTACATGTTTATAAGAAACGCGAGTACACCTATACATAAGTACAATCAGAAAAGGTATCAATTGAAACATAAACATGGCAAAGTTTTCCAAATTCTGGGAACTGTTTAATAAACAATCCTTTAAGTCTACTACGATTAATGTCCGTGACTGGGGGAGCATAGCTGGAGTTGGTAATCCTGATTGAAGTGCTCCCATATCTCCCATGACTTTATTAATTTCTCTCAGATCATATAACAGCCTCCATTTTCCATTCCTTTTCTGCATTACAAACATCAGAGAATTCCAGGGCTAGTCGTGGGAACAATATGTCTCACTTTAAGTTGTTAAGCAACTCGGCCTTCGGGCCTTATGTATCCCATGCTTCCCGGATCGGAGGGAAACATTTCCGTCACCTTTTCAAGGCCAATAGGGCCTGGGTCAAAAGGCACGTCCAGGTCACCAGGGGGCGGAACAGCAAAGGCCTGCGATGGCAGTAGCAGCGGGGGGACCGATGGTGTAGCAGAAGGATAGGTGGACGAGCCCGCAGCTCCCTCACTATCCGGCAAACCCCACGTTTCTGACTGTGGCCCCACATGGCTCTTTAAGGCCTCAGAGACTGCTCGCCAGGAGCCGAGCAATCCCACCGCAACCTTGTCGTTTCTAGTAGCAGAGACCCACACCTTGACCTCAATTTGGTCCCATGTTTCAGGATCATAAACTGTCTGATTGTTAATAAAGGGAATAAGTTGTAAGGTTACCAGGACAGTCTTTGTTCCTAAGGACGCATGATTCCCCATCATGCGCAACTGCTAACCAGCAAGGGGCAATTGTGTGCAGGGTTCCGCTTCTCTCAGCGTGAGCTTCTTCCCAGCTCCGATGCACCTATTTCCAGTGACTTTCTGCACGAGCTTCTCTGAGCAGTTTACTGAGTTTGGCCAAACCAATCTTCATGAGGCGATCAATGTGCCTGTTCCTGTCCTGGTCCCTGTTCTGCTAGCCTGTCCCTGTTCATTCCTTTTTTCTATTTCTTTATTGATGACATAACTTCATTATACCGTGTTGCCTTTTCATTTTGAGGACAGTCTCCTCTCTTATACCCCTCGCCCCACAGCAGTCCTTTTCAAACAACTTTTCATTGGTCGAACAACTTTGTCCAGCAACCAGCAACTTCCATGCCTTAATGGCTGGAGAACAAGCAACCCAGGACTGCATAGGGTCTCCTGAATCACACTTCTTTGTTTCCTCTAATTCCTGATGGCCTCATTGTTAAGAGTCTGATGTATCACCAACCATGGGGCTTGTCAACCCCCATGGCCACACTCCCACATCTCCCCCTTCTTTATTAATATCAACCATCTTCTTGACACAAATTATTTCTTCATATATCACATATGTACGTATTTATGTTTGTATATTATAATACTAGAAGACTTTTTATTTCAGAAAAAATATTTCAGAAAAACTGATTTTTCTTCATGTTCATACAGTGTTTTGTCTTGTTTTGTTTTGTTTTGTTTTAAAGTTTCTATGAACATAATTTAAAAATAAGCATTTCTGGTAACACAAGAATTAATCAAGTCAACTTTCTAATGAGTTTATTGTTCTGGATGGTTATCTTAATGTCAAAGAAGGTCTGACTAAATTCTTTCCTGCTGTTAAATAAAATGTCTCTCTCAGAAGTGTGGTGATGGTTGTTCCTGCTGCAACTTCTCTTTTCGTTAGGGAATTTCTGAGTGGGAACTCTTCTCTGCTCAAAAGTCATTGTATCCTTTATCAAACCTGCCTGAAAGCAGCTAATGGATTCCAAAACAATCAGCTGACAAAGGGGGAAAGAACAGGAACAGCCCATGGCACAACAGTTGGGTCACACAAATAAACAGACTTCTTCCTTTCCTCCATCTCCCCTGCCCTCTTTTCCTTTCCTTCATCTCTTCCAACATCACCATGATTGCAAAGGTCTAGTTTCCCTAGAAAATATGCTAAAAAGTCTGTCAAAGCATACATATCAAGATTTACCCTTCCCTTGTGAAAAGTACTTAGTTGTAAGGCTTAATGAACTGCTAGAAGACAAACGAGTGATGTTACTATCTTTTTCACAGAAGAAAACATCACAAGTATCATACTCCCCACAACTACAGACTAAGGAAATGAATGACTAAAAAAAAAAAATGTTCTTTTAATGGTGAGAGACATCATTATGACCAAGGGAAAATAAACCTTTAGATTTACCATCCAAAGTGGAAAATATTCCCTTTTTAGCACCATAGCAGAACACTACAGCTGTGCCTGCAGTGGAAAACTAAAAGCCCCTGCTCTGGCAGAGACCCAGCACTCAGCCATCTCTTCTGTTATGCTTTGGCAATGTCCCTGGCCTAATTTTGGCCAGTACCAATTAGCACTTTCCAACACAATTCCTGAGCGCTAGTCAGGCAGGAACATAGCCCAGAGTCTGTTCTCCTTAGGCAACCTCAATGCAGCCATCCTGTTTGAGAGATTAAGAGAGTTCAGCTCCATGAACTTGTGTCATGTCATGCCTTCTGGTTTCTGGGAGCAAAATAGCCTGAATTACTATTATTATTTTTAGAAGTACAGATCCTGCAAGTTTAAAAGCACAGATCCTGTGAGTTCAGATCCTAAGGCTACATGCATCGCCAGAGATGCCACAACTAACACTGTTAGAAAGGCCTCTTTTACT
The DNA here is from genome assembly GCF_965140915.1 of Aythya marila. Taxonomy (NCBI): domain Eukaryota; kingdom Metazoa; phylum Chordata; class Aves; order Anseriformes; family Anatidae; genus Aythya; species Aythya marila. Next base: position 1,697,632 of record NC_139045.1, on the reverse strand, counting down.
ACAGGTCAAGATAAGCAATTTATGCTTTACCAGCCCTGTTATCAGAAGGATATTTTAAGCAATAGATGCATTACTGAGATTTCCAACTATCCTTGATACAAGGATACAAAAAAGAAAAAAAAATACCTGTGCGTCAATGAGACCCACGCAATAAAGCTACATGGTTTGAAACTCATACTTACTCAAAATATAAATCTTATTTAGCATCTTAACTTTCAGCCAAAATTTCAGAGGGTGGTTTCATTTCATCAAGTTACTTTGTATTTGTTTACCATGAAATGTGCTTAAACTTCAGACCCTTTTAAAGTCAGAAGGACCACATTTCATGTTTTTATTGATACATTCAGGTAAGATCTGTAATTTTTAGAGTAGCACAAGTATGTTAATCTTCCATCCAGAGAGTTTTGAAGTTTATTTCACATGATTTGGCTGCTGTTTTAGAAAGGATTGCAGATTAACTTCATGGTGCTTATTTCAAACAGAATCTGACAAGACCAGCTAGTACTCTAAAATGTAGCTGATGGGGATTATTTAACACAGTATATAGTATTTGATTCTGTGTATGTTATAATCAATTTCTGACAGTCCCAATCTTGGTTAAAGCAGATGATTAAAAAAGATAAAAAAATAACAGCCTACTGGAAACACAAGCAACTAACTAGACACCATTTTAATACAAACTGCATCTCAACAGAGAAAAATGGGATTGACCTCTGCTAGGGTAAAAAAGCTGAACCAAAAGTCAGATTCTGCAAAGTCAGAAGAGTTTTTTTCTAGCGCCTAGTCAGGACTTCTGAACTGTATTCTGGACCAAGAGATCTTGTGCAGACCAGATCATGACGTTAACGATCATATGAGAGGAATGAATAGAACCACAGATCAGCTTTATTTTTTATTTAGAACCAAAGAGCAGCTTTATTTTTTTCCACCCTCCATATGTGTTTGGCAGTTCACAGATGCCAACATAGGGGGAAATAAACAACAGTGCTATGGCAATCCTGCTAGCACAGTCATTATCAATTAGACTCTGTACAACTTTAATCCTCAGAATCAGGTACAAATGCAGAGAGCCCTACAGAATGAATAATAGAGGAAACAGAGTAATTGAAATTAGTTCCCCAAATTTCCATTTATTAACTGCAAAATACAGCATTTTAATAACAGTGCACATCCCTGATAATTTGTTGCCTGTTATTTCTGAAAAAGAAAAAGGGAAAGTGCTGGAAAACAATCAAATAGATAAATCCTGATCTCTTTTCTGCAGTTAAGATAGTCACAGTTAATTAGTTGTGTGTAAGTCTATAATCATTCTTAACCAATTTAAGGAAAGGTTCTCTGTGGGACATTAGATAACATTTCTCTTGACCAATATTGTTAGGATTATATAGCTATTAAAATTAAATTTTACAAGGAGCTTTGTATGCATGCTCTCCAGGGAAATTTCAAGGAAATGCCTGGACACAGTCATCTCAAATCTAAGATTTTAAGCAAAGGCTTAAAGTGCACTTCTCTCACATTAAAGTGTACCTCTCTCACACATTAAAAACCAAAACCAGAACTGTCCAACCCAAACTCCTGGATTAAAGTACCTATTGTCTAAATGCCATGGTCAACAATTAAAGACTGGGCTCTGAAAGGAAGCTGTAAGAATATGAAACTTAATGATGCCTTGTCTCCTGGAAACAGTGATTCTTCCAAATGTTGAAAATGACACTATTAAGGAGGCACACATAGGGCTTTTGACTACAAAGAAGCAATTCTGTGTAGACACACTATACAATAAAACAGCAGGTTATTTGTTTCACAGAGGCGTTGGAACTACATGTGCTACAATTATATATATGTATATTTTTTGCAAGTACTCTTCTACATAGTTATGATATAATATGTTGAACCATAACATAGTTCTAAACATAAGTGCAGACTGTGTTTTTAGAAAGTGTATTTATCAGGTGTTAGGCATGCTCTATATATTTGAAAAGCACTAGAAAATTTACTAGTGGTCACACTAGTGGTCACACTAGTGGCCTTTTGCCGAGGCAATCGGCTCTTGCCAAGGCAATCGGCTCCAGAGCAGACACGTTCTGCAGCGGAGCAGGGGATCCGAGAGGCAGGGCTAATTTTTCCAGCACCGAGCCCACTCGAGGGAGCCGCCAGGACCCGGCAGCCCTCGCAAGGGAGGTGAACGAGGCAAGAACAAGGCATAAGCAGAGCCAGCAGCACCCCCTTCCCAGCCGTTCTAAAGCTGCCCCTAGGGAGCGCAAGCGACCAGGAGAGGCAAACAGGGAATGGTGCGTCAGAAGGGAGTGGCACAGCAGTTAGCGCGGCAGTTAGTTAGCGCAGGCAGGGCGAGCAGGAAGGGCAGAGCGTTCCCCCCCCGCCCATACGAACAACTCCTCAAACGGCGGTCTACCGCTAGCTCAGCTGTAGTGGTGTACACCAGGCACAGTGCGCTCTCCAGGAAGTCTGTACACACCCAGACCGACTGCCCACTCAAAACTCTGGCAGTTCAGGTCTCTGGGTGCAGGGAATGACTGAGCCTGTTGCTACCACCTGCGGGGGGTGCAAGCAGGAGGATGACCTGGTCCGCCTGGTGGCAGAACTCAAGGAGGAGGTCGAGAGGTTGAGGGATATCAGGGAGTGTGAGCAGGAGATAGACTGGTGCAGCAACTCCCTGCATGGCTTGAATGACAGGTGCCGGGGTGAGACACCCCAAATCGGGGTGGACTCCCTGCCATGCTGCTGTCGGGCAGAGGGAGGGGACCTAGGAGTTGAGGAGGAATGGAAACAGGTCCCTGCTCGACATCGCAGGCGATGCCCTCCCCTTCCGGCCCCACCTTCCCAGGTGCCCTTACACAACAGGTTTGAGGCCCTGGAGCTTGAGAGACCGGTAGGTGAGGAAGAGGTAGAAAGTGTAGCCAGGAGGACACCTAGGGCAAGGAAGTCGACTCCACACATTAGGACTGCCTCCACCAGGACAGAAGGAAGGGTGATTGTTGTGCGCTCAGGGGAACAGAGGGCCCTATTTTTCAGCCTTACACTACCCGTAGGGAAGTCTGCTGCCTCCCTGGGGACAGGGTCAGGGACATTGCCAGAAAGCTTCTCAACCTGGTTCGCCCCTCTGACTATTATCCTCTTTTAATAGTCCAGGCTGGTAGTGATGACACTGAAGAGAGAAACCTGAAGACCATCAAACGGGACTTTAGGGGACTGGGAAGGTTAGTGGATGGAGCGGGAGTACAAGTGGTGTTTTCGTCCATCCCTACAGTGGCAGGGAGGGGTACAGAGAGGACACAGAAAGCCCACCTGATAAACATGTGGCTCAGAGGCTGATGCCAACACAGGAATTTTGTTGTTTTTGACCATGGGGCGCTTTACTCGGCACCCGGCCCAGATATATCCAGGAAGCACAACACAGCCCAGAGAAAGAAGTCTAGGAGGTTTCTGGAGAGCATGGAAGATAGCTTCCTGACGCAGCTGGTTATTGAGCCTACCAGGGGAGGTGCCGCACTAGACCTTCTCTTCACAAACAGAGAAGGACTGGTGGGAGATATGGTGGTTGGAAACTGACTTGGGCAAAGTGAACAGGAAATGGTAGAGTTCTCCATTCTTGGAGAAGCCAGGAAGGGGACCAGTAAAACCACTGTATTGGACTTCCGGAGGGCCAACTTTGAACTGTTCAGGACACTGGTTGGTAGAGTCCCTTGGGAGGTGGTTCTGAAAGGCAGAGGAGTCCAGGAAAGCTGGGCACTCTTCAAGAAGGAAATCTTAATGGCGCAGGAGCAGTCTGCCCGCATGTGCCCAAAGACGAGCTGGCGGGGAAGAAGACCGGCCTGGCTGAACAGAGAATTGTGGCTTGAGCTTAGGAGAAAAAAGAGGGTTTACAATCTTTGGATAAGAGGGCGGGCCACTAGGGAGGACTATAAGGATGTTGCAAGGCAATGCAGGAACAAAGCTAGAAAGGCCAAAGCTCATCTGGAGCTCAATCTGGCTACTGCCATGAAAGACAACAAAAAATGTTTTTACAAATACATCAATGCTAAACAGAAGACTAAGGAGAATCTCCAGCCTTTACTGGATGCGGGGGGAAACTTAGTTACAAAAGATGACGAAAAGGCGGAGGTGCTTAATGCCTTCTTTGCCTCAGCCTTTAGCCGCAAAACCAGTTGCTCTCTGGATACCCAGTACCCTGAACTGGTGGAAGGGGATGGGGAGCAGAATGTGGCCCTCACTATCCATGAGGAAATGCTTGGTGACCTGCTACGGCACTTGGATGTACACAAGTCGATGCAGCCAGATGGGATCCACCCAAGGGTACTGAGAGAACTGGTGGAGGAGCTGGCCAAGCCGCTTTCCAGCATTTATCACCAGTCCTGGCTATTGGGGGAGGTCCCAGTAGACTGGCAGCTAGCAAACATGATGCCCATCTACAAGAAGGGCCTGAGGGCAGACGCGGGAAACTACAAGCCTGTCAGTTTGACCTCAGTGCCAGGGAAACTCATGGAGAAGATTATCTTGAGTGTCATCACGCGGCACTTAGAGGGCAACCAGGTGATCAGGCCCAGTCAGCATGGGTTTATGAAAGGCAGGTCCTGCTTGACGAACCTGATCTCCTTCTATGACAAAGTGACGCACTTGGTGGATGAGTGAAAGGCTGTGGATGTGGTCTACCTTGACTTCAGCAAGGCTTTTGACACCATTTCCCCCAGCATTCTCCTCAAGAAACTGTCTGCTCATGGCTTGGACTGGCGTACATTTCTTTGGGTTAAAAATGGCTGGATAGCCGAGCCCAGAGTCGTGGTGAATGGAGTCAAATCCAGTTGGAGGCCAGTCAGTAGTGGTGTTCCCCAGGGCTCAGTCCTGGGGCCAGTCCTCTTTAATATCTTTATCAATGATCTGGATGAGGGCACCAAGTGCACCCTCAATAAGTTTGCAGATGACATCAAGTTAGGTGTGTGTGTTGATCTGCTCGACGGTAGAAAGGCTCTGCAGGAGGATCTGGATAGGCTGCACCGATGGGCTGAGGTCAGCTGTATGAAGTTCAACAAGGCCAAGTGCCGGGTCCTGCACTTGGGGCACAACAACCCCAAGCAGTGGGTTCTACAGGCTGGAAGAGGAGTGGTTGGAAAGCTGCCAGGCGGAGAAGGACATGGGAGTATTGGTGGATAGTCAGCTGAATATGAGCCAACAGTGTGCTCAGGTGGCCAAGAAGGCCAACAGCATCCTGGCTCGTCTAAGAAGCAGTGTGGCCAGCAGGGCTAGGGAAGTGATTGTCCCCCTGCACTTGGCTCTGGTGAGGCCGCACCTTGAGTACTGTGTTCAGTTTTGGGCCCCTCACTACAAGAAGGACATGGAGGTGCTCGAATGAGTCCAGAGAAGGGCAATGAAGCTGGTGAAGTCTGGAGAACAAGTCCTGTGAGGAGTGGCTGAGGGAGCTGGTTTTTTTCAGCCTGGAGAAAAGGAGGCTCAGGGGCAACCTTATCACACTCTCTAGGTACATTAAAGGAGGCTGTAGCGAGGTGGGGATTGGTCTGTTCTCCCATGCTCCTGGCAACAGGACGAGGGGGAATGGGCTAAAGTTGTTCCAGGGGTGTTTTAGGTTGGATATTAGGAAAAACTTCTTTACTGAAAGGGTTGTTAGGCATTGGAATGGGCTGCCAAGGCAAGTGGTTCAGTCACCATCCCTGGATGTCTTTAAAAGATGTTTAGATGTAGAGCTTTGTAATATGGTTTAGTGGAGGACTTGTTAGTGTTAGGTCAGATGTTGGACTCAATGATCTTGAGGTCTCTTCCAACCTAGACAATATGTGATATCCTATGGATAAGTTCAAATATCAACACTATTGCATACATGAAGACAAAGACATTCTGAAATACAATAGAAGGGGGTTGGGTGAGTTTTTGTTGTTGTTTTAGTATTTTGAATAATGTGGCTTAAATGCCCCTAAACAAAATACAATAATAGCATAAATTAATAATGAATTAATTTACAAGGACTGCTATTTCTAATGTTTTGCTATTAGCATCAAATCCTGAAGACAATAAATAGCAGATGATTGGATGCAGGATTTAAAAACAGAGTAACATTTTATTTAGCTATTAGAACATTGGAAAGGAATGGAATATTGGTGAAATTAGATGAACTCCTTCAGGAAATTTTTACTTGATTGATTCACCAGAAATGTTATGAAAGACACGCTAGGTGTCAGTGGAAATGCATCTTATTAATTTAAGCCCACATTAGGTCTCTTGGTTTTACAAATCAGTTGTTCAGACAGAAGAGATTTAAATACATATTCCAATGTCTTGGACATTTCTCAAATGGAATTGCCAAAAATTTGGATTCATGTAGACTGATTATGTAAGAGTATGCAACAAATGACCATTCTGACATCATGAAACTCCCTTGGTCATGTCAGTTTAAGCAACCCCTTTTTGCAAGGGGAACTATTTAAAGATATAAGAAGATCCTTTTAGTTAAGATCTCTAAAATAAACTATCAGAGTGTCAGCACACCCAAATCATAAACTGAACGAGAGACCACAGTCAGAACTCTACATAATTTCTTTCTTTAACTTCTGCCTTTCTTTCTCTTGTGTACTCAACTCCAATTTTATTTTGCTAAATATTATGCTGAAGTGTGCAAAAAAAAATTGTTTCAGTGAAACTCAATAAAAAACTGTAACCTTACATTAAGTGACCAACAGCAATCTTTTAATTATTTTCACGTACTGTTCTCCGATTACCAAGAATATATACATGATACAGAGAACAGCACATGATTTGCATGTACTGTTCTCTGATACAAATAAACAAAGAAGGATTTGCTCTGCATGTGTGTTACTGGGTTTTGCTATTGTTATCTAATGCTTTCATCACAATTGTATACAGAAATTTGCAAAAATTAGAAGAATGGCACTGATTGAACTCTAATGGATAAAGCCTGAACTTGTTGAAATGAGACAATCTGGTGTGTTTCCCAGAAAAATTCTGCCATTAATGATATTGTGATAATTTCAATGACTAAAAGGAATTCATCGTACCATGGCAGTAAAACTGCAGCCCTGGAGTTTTATTTATTGTCCACTGTAATTTTGTGATTTCAGTCTAACACATTTATGTTCAAAGTGTAATAGTATTTTTGAATTCATGCCCAGTTCACATTATAAAAATTCATTTAACAGGAGGACTTCTTTTAATATCTTGTATCTTCTGAAAGGACAAATATAGCTCTGGCATTTTAGGTCTCTAAATACATCACAAAAATATATAAAGAAAATGTTGAGAGAGAAACGTGATCTGGATAAAAGAAAAAGATTATGTAGATGTGATAGAACAGTGTCATTTCCACGTATAAACTTAAATGAAGAGTCAAAAAAAAAAAAAAAAAAAAAGGAATTGAAGAGAAATTCTAGCTAAGAAATGAGAGTACAGAAAAAAAAAAAAAAAGTGTTTTTGACAATGGTTACATCATGAATGATTTTGAGGATACTACTTTACCAGCTTCTTAACTACTTACACTAAATGCTGTTGAACCCACTTTACGTATAGATAAACCAAACAACTGAGCATTCACAGCTATAGATCACCTATAGAGCACCTCAAAGGGTGCTCAAAGGGAAATTTTTTATTTTGCTTTCAGACCCTCGATGGAAATTAAAGTTTTCAATGGTAAAATATGAAAACACCAAAATCAATTATTAACATGATTTAATTTTAGTGTTAACAGCTAGAATGTAAGACTAAATAGAAACACCATTTTCTGTCCACAGAAAATTTTCAAACAAGAATTGTTTTCACAGTAGCTGAGATATTAGTTTGAAAGATACAAATATATTCCATACAAAAACAACAGTCTGTTATTCTAGCCATTCATTTAGAATCAAATCACTGTAGTTTTCAAATATATGTATCTTAAACATTTATAAAAATTCATATTCATGGATTACAGGATTCAAAAACTTTAATCTCAAACTCTTCCTTTGAGATAAACAAGTTCTATGCATTTTCAACTATGTATTGTACTGGAGTACAGGTAACGTTGCAAAGTCTCATGAACACTAAAGCAAATCTGTGATTGCAGCCCACTTCTATACTCCTCTAGCAATATTTTTAACCTTGCTATAAACTGGCTATTCTATTTGGGATAAAACACAATTTGAATATTAATGGGTGCACTAGAATTGTCTTTTCTAAAATCTGAGACTCCTCACTGACATTGTATGATCTAGCTGACCTTTTTAGATGCAAGTACTTATGCCCCAACCTCAACCCTGTTTCATGGGCTAAATATCACTCTTCTCCCTCTCACCTCTCATTGTTTACAGCAACTGCCTGAGGTCCCCTTCCCTCAGCACCAACCAAAATGAAGTTGTTAACAGGAACTGCTCTTGACAGCTTTCAATGACCTTCTCTTTTTCAGTCTCTGATCCATTACTAGATTTTCATACCCTCTGCCTTGTCAATCACCTTTAACATTTTTCTACTTTTTCTATACTTCTTTTCATAATACTTTTTACTAACCTGACTTCTCTCACCCCATCTTTTGCTTGTCCACTGTCTATGGAACTAACTTCTCTTTTAACTCAGTCTCTGCAGAAATCTGTCTCATTGGCCCTCCAGCTTTCAGTAATGCATCTCATTATGTTCAACCTTTGATGCCTTTTTTTTCTTCTCCATACTTTATGTCTGTGTAACCTCATCTGCCAGACTACATTCAACTACCCTCTCTATGTGAAGAATTCTGAATTTACTTTTGAACCATGAATGTCTCCAAATAATTGTCTCTATCTTTGGCTTCTGTGCATGGATGACTTACTACCATTGCAAAATAAGCAGAGATTTCAATTATTATAAAAAGTTTCATGGACTAAGTGATGTTGCTAATATGTCACATCCACTAGAATTATCAAAACACTCATAATCTGTATTTTTCCTAAATTCTGTGTCATCCTTTTCTTTAGTAAAGATGTAATTTTCACTTAGATTCTCCACCTCTGTGACACAAAATGTATATTTAATAATTTATGAATTATCTGAACCTGGTTTGAATTACACTGAAACATCCAAAAATAAAAAATAAAATTGATTCCAGAATACTGATTTAAAGTTTCAATGTAGTATCAGTGTAAGCATGTAATACAACATCTGTGTATTTCTGTAAACACAGTTGAGAACATGTGTAAACTTGTAAGCTGTATCCTTCCTGGAAGATCACATTGGCAGTTTGTCTGCTTCTTTTGTATTAAATAACAGCAACAAAAACAACAAGTAAGAGGATTGTCCTGATATGTCCTGTACATATCTTTGAATCTAATATGCCATCTACTTAAGATCTCTAAAGATTTTTTTAATAGATCAATAGTAAAGATTGTTACAAAGAAATCCATTGACATCATCCAGAGACAAGCTACAACCAGGAATAGATTTTTATACTGCACTTATGACTATAAAGCAAATATATATATATAATGACAAAAAAAAAAAAAAAAAAAAAAAAAAGTAGTTATATAAAAATACATGAATACATGGAAGAGATTTTGAAAACAAATATCTGCATTAGTATAGTATAATTGAGTTGGTTGTGTAGTAGCTAGCTCAGACACAGGAAGCAGAGCAACAGTAGCAGTATGGATGAGCTAAACTAAACTTGATGTACTTACTGAGTACAGTCAGTATGTGCAAGGGCATTTTGGTCTCTGAATCCTATACTATATTGGGAGAAACCTGTATAAGACATAAAGTATGTCTGCTAAGCAGTGAACACCTTTTAAGGACCCATTTCTGTTGTATTTAAAGTAATTCATCTTCTAAGGATATGACGTCCTTTTAGCTGCATTTCAAAAATTCCAACCTAACCTTTAGCCCAGCAATGTTGGGTGATCACTGGAAGAACACAGGGAGAAGTAGCACATGCTCTTGCATTAATCAATAGAAAATAAATATTGGAAAAGATGCAGCTTGTGTTTTTCCACACGAGTTAGCATGCCAAAAATAAACCTCAATCTGCTAATTCCTGTGCAAACTATAACTACCTTTGTCCATATCATAGCTCCAAAGAGTAAAAACCTCAAAGGCACAAATAAAATACTTCTCCCCCACTTTAATATATGCAAATTTTGGTACTCTGATTCAGTTGTATTCAATAAAAATCTTCTTAAGTATTGTTCTGACAATTCCTCTAGTTATAAATGAAGATACAACTCAATCTGAATTTAGTAATATTTATAAAAGGCAAGTAAACAGCGCTGGGTGCGCAGGGAGTCAATGCTCTACCAACACGCACACATGAACATTGAACTTTCTAAGTATATAGATAGAACATTACCTTTACATGTTTATAAGAAACGCGAGTACACCTATACATAAGTACAATCAGAAAAGGTATCAATTGAAACATAAACATGGCAAAGTTTTCCAAATTCTGGGAACTGTTTAATAAACAATCCTTTAAGTCTACTACGATTAATGTCCGTGACTGGGGGAGCATAGCTGGAGTTGGTAATCCTGATTGAAGTGCTCCCATATCTCCCATGACTTTATTAATTTCTCTCAGATCATATAACAGCCTCCATTTTCCATTCCTTTTCTCAATTACAAACATCGGAGAATTCCAGGGCTAGTCGTGGGAACAATATGTCTCGCTTTAAGTTGTTAAGCAACTTGGCCTTCGGGCCTTATGTATCCCATGCTTCCCGGATCGGAGGGAAACATTTCCTTCACCTTTTCAAGGCCAATAGGGCCTGGGTCAAAAGGCACGTCCAGGTCACCAGGGGGCGGAACAGCAAAGGCCTGCGATGGCAGTAGCAGCGGGGGGGCCGATGGTATAGCAGAAGGATCGGTGGATGAGCCCGCAGCTCCCTCACTATCCGGCAAACCCCACGTTTCTGACTGTGGCCCCACATGGCTCTTTAAGGCCTCAGAGACTGCTCGCCAGGAGCCGAGCAATCCCACCGCAACCTTGTCGTTTCTAGTAGCAGAGACCCACACCTTGACCTCAATTTGGTCCCATGTTTCAGGATCATAAACTGTCTGATTGTTAATAAAGGGAATAAGTTGTAAGGTTACCAGGACAGTCTTTGTTCCTAAGGACGCATGATTCCCCATCATGCGCAACTGCTAACAAGCAAGGGGCAATTGTGTGCGCGGCTCCGCTTCTCTCAGCGTGAGCTTCTTCCCAGCTCCGATGCACCTATTTCCAGTGACTTTCTGCACGAGCTTCTCTGAGCAGTTTACTGAGTTTGGCCAAACCAATCTTCATGAGGCGATCAATGTGCCTGTTCCTGTCCTGGTCCCTGTTCTGCTAGCCTGTCCCTGTTCATTCCTTTTTTCTATTTCTTTATTGATGACATAACTTCATTATACCGTGTTGCCTTTTCATTTTGAGGACAGTCTCCTCTCTTATACCCCTCGCCCCACAGCAGTCCTTTTCAAACAACTTTTCATTGGTCGAACAACTTTGTCCAGCAACCAGCAACTTCCATGCCTTAATGGCTGGAGAACAAGCAACCCAGGACTGCATAGGGTCTCCTGAATCACACTTCTTTGTTTCCTCTAAATCCTGATGGCCTCATCATTAAGAGTCTGATGTATCACCAACCATGGGGCTTGTTGACCCCCATGGCCAAACTCCCACATCTCCCCCTTCTTTATTAATATCAGCCATCTTCTTGACACAAATTATTACTCCATATATCACACTACTATTGGTATGAACATCCAGCGTTCACTTGACAGGGATGCTTTCTTCAATGCTGGAAGAGCCAGACAATGGGACCTGCGTTCTGTTTTTCTGAAGGTCTGCACAAGGATATCAATTCTATTTTAATTTAAGGGTTTGGGATGGTATAAACAGATCAGCTGTAGAAATCTGGAAACTGTGCTGCTGGTTCCATAGGAGCATGTTACTGCCTTGGAGATGGAGAAAGAGCAAACTTTATATGAAGTACAGATTTTTCTCATGCGTCATATTACTGGTGATAGAAATGAAAATATTTTGAAATATTAAAAGTGATACAAGATGAAAATGTCTCAGATATGCCAGTGACCTCATTAATTCCTGTAGGAAGTGCTAAAGTTAAAACAACCTCTGTAACAAAACAAATGACTCCAGTGACTTCTGTTACTTGAACCCAGCTACCCAGTTGGGAATTTGGTAACCATTTCAGCTCACTGTGCATTGTATGTGCAAAAGCTGACTTGTTCTCTACCTACTGTGGTCCTTGGCCTTGGACTCACAAGCTGCAGCTGTGACCTGACCCCCAAGATTGGAAGCCTACCTGGGGATGGCTGTGGTTTGCTGTGAGTGAGGAGGGACTCTCACAAAGGTGCTGCTGATTTCCCTGAGGCTCTGCTTCGCTCTAACTGAGGACTGAAACCTGCTTTCTCAGATATTTCTCATCTATTAACAAAGACAGTTTGTGACTTTTTAAAGTCACAAGCTCAGTTTTTAAATGCCTACCTTACAGCCAGTAGCATGGCAATAACACCTACAAAAACACTATGCAAAGAGAAGGCCAGCTTCAATTATATATACATATATATGTATATATGAGGCAAAGAGATGCTGATTCAAAAGGGCAGCTGAAACATTCCGTTTATCTTAAGCATTACTTTTATAGTAGCAGAACCATATTTAGCTAATGCATTCACACACAGAATTAATTAAGCTGTGTTTAAAGCATTCTATTTATAATTATTAATTCTCCATTTCCTGCAAATCACACTAATGAGGCATGCACTTGATTTCAAAATTATTTTTAAAAAGTTAGCATAAATTGGCATGGGTACATTAAATTTATACTCAGATGAAAGATCTGAGTTGGTACGTATTGAAAATAATTTAGTGTGGGGATATGGTAGTTGAGGGGGCAAGCAAGCTTTTACCACTACGTAACTAATAATACACACCAATAAAATAAAGTTTCATTTTTAGTTATATGGTTGCAATCTATCAAAAGTCCACCCAGACATACTTATTTGCAGAAATTTGTATCTTCCATTCTGGCTGGCACATCAATCTGTTAAAGCCTAAAATAAAAAATAAATAAATAAATAAATAAATAAATAAATAAATAAATAAATAAATAAATAAAAATTAACACTATGTAAGAAGATAGATAAAAGTCAATGAAATTAAATTCAACTGATGTAGCCTGAAAGGAGTCCAGTTTGAAATGAAAATGTCTGATTGATATTTGGTAGGTGTATTTGTGAATTACCCACACAATTTTTCAGTAATACCACCTAAAGTGAGTACATTAAGGAACTCCAATTCTTTTTAAACTAAAATTCAGAATAGCCAAACAGACCAATTTAAAGTTTGTCAATACCATTCATCCTTTCAAATAGAGTGTTTTTAAACAACAAGAATACATCAAGTGTCTTTGTCAGACATAAACCTCAAATTAAGGTAAATTGTTTAAAGATCACAATGTTTGCTTAATTTATTGCTCCATATTTACTCACAGAGTAAATATGTTCCAGCAGATATAAAGTACTTGACAAATTCTAAATTGAGGTAAAACATCTTTAAAAGAAACATGGATTTCGTTGAGCTTATACTGCTTTGCAAAATGGCATCAGGCAGGAGAAGCTCAGGTGAATGGGTAAAAGCAGAACTCACAGTTGGCTGCCAAAAGAAACATAACATTGCATTTTTTTCTTATCCAGAATGAAGGTTATAGAAATGGAAATGTTCAAAATCTGTGAGTACCTATGTAGTCCCAAACTGAACTGACTGTATTACTATGGAGTTCTGCTCACAGATCTGAGTATGCTTTCAGATATGGCTTAATGTAAGGGGTACAAATCAAAACCCATACCCAGAGTACTTTTCCATTAACTTAAGGGGCCTTTATATCAAGAGTAAAATGCTTCAACATGAGAGAAACACCTAAAAGATCTCTACCAAAAAGTGAATCAGGGACCTTTATTAAGGATCTATCATTATAAAAGAACAATGGAATATCCACAGAAATTGAAATAGAGATGATAGAGATGGTTCACATCTTTTTTTTTTTTTTATACTTAAGCTGTGAAGCCCATTGTGATAAGTATCTCACTGTCTAATAGTTGAGCTAGATGCTAAAAGGGACTTACGAATAACACTCTAACACTGTTTCATTTATTTCTTTCAAAGTAGTAAAACACAGCTGAGATACTTGCTTTCCTGTGGAAAGGAGGCAGGTAGTCTGGAAGGGCTGGCTGGAAACATCTTCTAAAGACAGCAGAGTTCAGAATCTTTGGAGTGTTTCCTTCTATTATTCTTCTCACACTGATCTAACAGTGCTTGTATGAAGGTGGCTACCTGAATTACTGTGAGGGGTACTTCACAACCAGAAGCAAAACAAAAGATAGCTTCTTAACACCCAAGCCAGCCTACTCTTGTGCACCCCAGGTTCTGTGCCATATCACTTCATAAAATTGATGGTTTCACCAAATACACTTATAAATATGAGCATCCCATCTGGTGAGGCAGAATTATGTATTTTCATCATTCAGAACACTAGTTAATTGAAATCAGGAGCGTATTTCCCTAAACCCAATGATTTCCAAACTGCTCCCTACCAAGGCTCTGGAACTTCTAAACATTTAAGCATGGATAATGTTTTAAGAAGATACCAGTACAAATTCATTGCTGAACTTATGCTGGTAGGCATGAAACTCATGTAAATAATCCATTTTGAGAGGAAAACAGTTCCCATATCCAATCACACAGTTTGGTAAGCACGCAGCAATTTTGCAAACCCTTATTGTACAAATTAAAAGTAAACATTTGGATTATTTTTCATAGAATCATAGAATATCCTGAGTTTGAAGGGACCCACGGGGATCATCGAGTCTGGCTCCACAAAAGACTACCCCAAAATTAGACCATGTGTCTGAGAGCATTGTCCAAAGGCTTTTTGCGCTCCATCTGGCTCAGGGCCATGACCACTGTCCTGGGAAACCTGTCCCGGTGCCCAACCACCCTCTCAGTGCAGAACCTTTCCCTAACACCCAGCCTGACCTTCCCCTGTCCCAGCTCCATGCCATTCTCTCGGATCCTGTTGCTGTCCCCAGAGAGCAGAGCTCAGCTCCTGCCCCTCCACTCCCATTGTGAGGGAGCTGCAGGCTGCCATCAGGCCTCCCCTCAGCCTGCTCTGCTCTGGGCTGAGCAAACCAAGGGACCTCAGCTGCTCCTGCAGCTGAGAGCTGCTCTCAAACTCTATTTTGACTAATACTTTTTTTTTTTTTTTCACAGAAAAGTGCTAAATAGTCCTAACAGTCTGTTGTAGAATCAAATGTTTTACATGTTTTATAGTTTTAAAATATTTTATTTTATTTTAAAAATACTATCACAGAAAATCCAAGTCCACAGCTAACAATGTCATGAAAGTTGGCATGCCTACATCTTAAATGTAGGGAGTTTGTTCTTTTCATAGCTACCCTGTCATTTCCTTGCATTATTATTTACATCCCCAGCAAATCTTTCCTACAGTCTTCTTCCACCCACCCCCCCCCCCAAAAAAAAAAAAAAAAAAAAAAAGCCTTCCTAAGAAAGAACTTTTAACTATTTGAGTATCTAATAAACTGTCAGAATTCTACTGCTAAACCTACCTCTCAAAGTCATATTGGAACCACAGAATGATTAGAAAAGAACAGAGCTGTGAAAGCTTTAAGGCAGTTTCCCAGTTTTTCTAGGTGTTTGTCTACAACTAGTATGAGACTCAAAGCTCTGGTAAAAGAGTAACTAACACTACTGTACAAATGAGCATACTCTAACTTTTGATATTACAGGCAAGAAATCTTTCTCACATCCCTTTCTATTTTCTTGCTAAAAAAACTCCAAGGAGTCATTAAAAGTCATAAGGCTGGCAAAAGGTATTACAAGAGACAGAGAAAACATGCTGTGAACAGCACAGTGTTTCTCGCAGTCAGAAATGAGGGTCAGTTGGACCAAAAAGAACTGTAAGCTCCAAGGAAAGATTTAGGTGAAAGTAAGTAAGGCTTTTTATCATTTTCATCTTTTCTCTACATGCTTTAAGCCTTTGAGGGAAGGAAAAAAGCATTGTTTGAAGATGTTGGTTCTGAGTCAATTTAATCAACTGCGCAGTTCCTGGGAGTGAAAGCACTTCCAGGTACCAGCTTCAGCTGGTTTGATCAGGTGAGCACGAATTGAAAAAAGACACAGTGCTAGGTCACATCATTTCTGTCCAAATGAGGTGTCAAATGTCAGGCCAGGTTCACAAGAAATATGTGAACATGCGGTATATGTGCAATTCACCTTTTCTGGTCTCCAAGAATTAGTTCATCCCCAGTGACTCCAACCTCAAACCCTGCATGCCAAAATGACCTGCACAGCTCACAAGTTTCAGAGCCACTGCTAGTTTAAACTGAGAAACTGTGCCCTTTCTGAGCCTCATTGTATCTTGCACTACTATTTTCCTACTCCCTCAGCACCAGCATTTGTAATTCTTCCTATGACGTGGAGATTTCTTGCAGCCTTTCCTTGCAAGGGAAGGAAGCTTCCAAACAGACACACATCTCAACTTCAGCCTATTATGCACCCAGCCTGAGTGAAAGCAAAGAGAAATACTCCCTTTATTCTCCCTCATCTTTCATGCTTATATCTCTCCTTAGGCCAAAGAGAAATGAAATTTATTGGTATGAAGCAGCATTCACATTGAGTGATGTTTTTTATTTTTATTTTTTTTTGTTGGTGGGAGGATATGTAACTTATTTCACACCTTATTTAATCATAGATGTATTTCAGTCATGCTCCTAACACAACTAAATCAACTATAGCTGGATTAATGCCTGAAGCAACTTGAGTAATTATAAAAATATTAATCAGGGACTGCAGCTCAGATCTTATCCACTAGATGTGTGTGGTACACACATTGCCCCAAGGGTCTGGACCTGAGAAACTGTCTGTCCTGAAAGAACACTCCGTGAGCCCGCATGCACTGAGTGCAGCTGGAGCACATGGCAAAACATTTTATGCTACATATGTTTTTGAAAACAGCAGTACAAAAATGGGAAAAATAGGGGCTTTTTAGTAACTCTGCTTTATAGACAGAAGGAATTATAATGCTAGTCTCTTCCAGCTGTCCACTAAGACAACTGAGTTCATAAACAAAAAGTTCATAATCTAAGTGTAATAGATTTTGCTTCCTCAGGCAGTGCAGTGTTATGAAAGTGTTTAAAATGGACTTTTCTCTGTGTAATCAATAAAGCTTTCACAGAAAGATTGGTTCTGTTCCAAAGACTTTCTTAGCTACTTGAGCAAGAATCTCAAACACCAAATAAGTCTTTCATCAATTTTATCTTAAAACTTTCCCATTTATTTATAACCCTTCCTCAAAGTACACTGAATCTAAAGATGAAAAGTACAGTGAATATAAATGAGAAGAAATATTTAAATCACAACTTAAAAAAAAAAAACACAAAACCTCAGTTTGTAACCTATACTGATACTACATGCAACTTAAGTTTCATTGACAGAAATATATATATATATATATATATATATATATATATTTCACAGTATACTTTGTGATAGCCATAAACATCTTAATTTTCAACAGTGCGCAGGGAGTATTCTGTGGGTAAAGAAAACTTTAGTAATACTTTACTAATACTTTATAATAAAGTCCAATATAAACAGAACTTAAAATACATCACATAATGTGGAGTACACATGAAAGCACCAGCTTACCTATCTGGGAGCAAAATACAGGTTAGCCTCAGTTTCTGTCTTGCATGGGAGAGTTAAAGAATACTCAACCTGTTCCTGAGTAAAACAGAAATTCAGAAAGTGCCTGAATGCAACTAAATATTTTTATTCTAAATCTTAAATAGTACAAAGAAGCAGCACAGCAATCCAAGCAGTATGTTAAGGTCCAACATGATTTTTAAGATTCTAGCTGCCATTTAGGTGTTTTTTGTTTGTTTGTTTTTATCTTTAAATAGATTTTCATAAAGGAGTAGGTTTAAATCATTAACATAATGTAACCAAAATCAGAATATTTGCATTCTTATCAAAGTACTTTACATAGATTTCTCACTTTTGGTCTTTGGATAAAAACATAAGATTATATCCTTCCCCCTAATCACAAGGCATAAATGGGCATACAAAATCTAAATTATATTTAAAAACAAACAAACAAAACAAAACAAAACACACTTAATTTGGGCTTTTGTATATAGTAACATGGTAATCATTTGAGATGGAAGTTTATTACTCTACACATAACACTGTATAACAAATCATTACTGACTAGAGACTCTACTACGTGTAGTCCAGTGGTTGGGCATACAGCACAGATTTACCTGCATTTTTTGTAAGTTATTCCAGTACATGACTTCAATTAATTTCCACAGGTTTCTCTTGTTATAATATAAATCTTGAGCCTTCTCCTTGTATCTTTTCAAGAAATGGACCCCTCCACTGTTGTCGACGGAAGGAAGACACAGACGCTCAATATGAGTGAACAGTGAACTTCAACTTCAATGGATAGCTCTGTCGCCTTTTATCTAGTTCGAACATAGTCAACTCATACATATTGCAAAAACTAAGCTCAGGATTGGCTAACATTTCCCGCTCTTTTCAGGTAGTTCCTCCTTCTTTTAGCCACCATCCCGCCTTAGGGACTTTCCCCATCGCTCAAAGGCATCGTGTCCTTGAGCCTGATTGGCTCTCAGCCAGCTGCGTACGTGCCAGACTCATGTGAGTTGAGTACGGTACTTTACTAGCCCATTGCCTCCTAACTGCCCAACATCCACATGTCCTATTTTACTTAACCATTCCTCCACACTCCACATAGATCTCTTGCTCACAGCATAGGAGGTAGGAGGAACTTTGACTCACTGTTAGCCTTCTTCATAAAGATCTTCAATGGTGCAAAGACTTAACAGATGAGACAGAAATACAAGTTTTAATTAGGGTAACGGGCCAAACTTGCTTTCAATTGTTTCTTTGAATAATTTAATAAAAAGTAAATGGGACTACTTTTGCGTGTTTCTTAGCACACTGCTATGGGGAGATACCCTTACAAGCCACTGACTGGGAGAAACACATCAACAGCACACTTTGGCAAATTATATAGAATATCATAGAATATCCTGAGTTGGAAGGGACCCTTAAGGATCATCAAGTCCAACTCTTGACACCGCACAGGTCTACCCAAAAGTTCAGACCATGTGCCTAAGTGCACAGTCCAATCTCTTCTTAAATTCAGACAGGCTCGGTGCAGTGACCACTTCCCTGGGGAGCCTGTTCCAGTGTGCAACCACCCTCTCTGTGAAGAACCCCCTCCTGACGTCCAGCCTAAATTTGCCCTGCCTCAGCTTAACCCCGTTCCCACGGGTCCTGTCACTGGTGTTAATGGAGAAAAGGTCTCCTGCCTCTCGACACCCCCTTACGAGGAAGTTGTAGACTGTGATGAGGTCTCCCCTCAGCCTCCTCTTCTCCAGGCTGAACAGGCCCAGTGACCTCAGCCGTTCCTCGTACGTCTTCCCCTCCAGGCCTTTCACCATCTTCGTAGCCCTCCTCTGGACACTCTCCAACAGTTTCATGTCCTTTTTATACTGTGGTGCCCAGAACTGCACACAGTACTCGAGGTGAGGCCGCACCAGCGCAGAGTAGAGCGGGACAATCACCTCCCTTGACCTACTAGCAATGCCGTGCTTGATGCACCCCAGGACACGGTTGGCCCTCCTGGCTGCCAGGGCACACTGCTGGCTCATATTCAACTTGCTGTCTACCACGACCCCCAGATCCCTCTCTTCTAGGCTGCTCTCCAGTGTCTCATCGCCCAGTCTGTACGTGCAGCCAGGGTTTCCCTGTCCCAGGTGCAGGACCCGGCACTTGCTCTTATTAAACTTCATGCGGTTGGTGATCGCCCAGCTTTCCAACCTATCCAGATCCCTCTGCAAGGCCTTTCCACCCTCATTCAAGTCCACAACTCCTCCAAGTTTGGTGTCATCAGCAAACTTGCTCAAAATACCTTCTATTCCTACATCCAGATCGTTTACAAAAATATTGAAAAGTACCGGCCCTAAAATGGAGCCTTGAGGGACCCCACTGGTGACCGCCCGCCAGCCTGACGCAGCCCCATTTACCATAACCCTTTGGGCCCTGCCCGTTAGCCAATTGCTCACCCATTGTATGATGTTTTTATTTAGCTGTATGGTGGACATTTTGTCCAGTAGGATCCTATGGGAAACTGTGTCAAAAGCCTTGCTGAAGTCCAAAAAGATCACATCAGCTGGTTTCCCTTGGTCCACCATACGGGTGATCTTATCATAAAAGGAAATCAGGTTAGTTAGGCAGGACCTACCCTTCACAAACCCATGCTGGCTGGGACCAATGACTGCTTTGTCCCCCAGGTGCGCCTCAATAAGTTCGAGAACCATCTTCTCCATGATTTTACCAGGCACTGACATGAGACTGACAGGCCTGTAATTGCTAGGGTCTTCTTTCTGACCCTTCTTGAAAATTGGCACAACATTTGCCAGCTTCCAGTCTACCGGGACCTCTCCAAATTCCCAGGATCGTTGAAAAATAATTGAGAGAGGTTCCGCGATGACGTCCGCCAGCTCTTTCAGCACCCGCGGATGAATCCCATCCAGACCCATGGACTTGTAGGGATCCAGGTGGAGTAGCAAATCCCACACACGTTCAGGGTCGGTTGGGAGTTTGTCATCCCCACCGTCCCGGTCCTCCAGCTCAGGGCACCCTGGGTCCCGAAGCCCATCATCGGCATTGAAGACAGAGGCAAAGAAGGCGTTAAGCGTCTCTGCTTTGCCTATGTCATTGTCTGTGAGGAGACCTTCCCTATCAAGGAGCGGCCCTATGTATTCTTTAGTTCTCCTTTTTCCATTCACATATCTAAAAAAACCCTTTTTATTTTCTCTCACAGACACAGCCAGCTTCAACTCTAGGTGTGCTTTGGCCACACGAACTTTCTCCCTACAAGCACGAACAGCATCCCTGTATTCTTTCCATCACACCTGGCCCTCCTTCCAGTAGCAAAACACTCTCTGTTTCCGCCTAATCTCCATTAAAATGTTCCTGGTCAGCCACGCCGGCCTCCTGCCCCGCCTGCCTGACTTGCGATATTTAGGAATTGCCTGATCTTGTGCTTCTAGGAGGCATCGCTTAAAGAATGACCAGCACTGGTGGACATTGAGGCCTTCAAGAGCAGTTTCCCAGGGGACCTTGCTGACTAGTTCCCTGAGCAGCCTGAAGTCTGCTTTCCCCATATCTAGGGATGAGGTTTTGGTGGCACTTTTCCTTCTGTCACCGTAAATTTTGAACTCAACCACTTCATGGTCGCTATGACCAAGGCGGCCACCAATCACCACATCTCCCACCAGACCCTCTCTGTTTTCTAGCAACAGGTCTAGGAGGGCACCTTTCCTAGTTGGCTCCGTTAGCACCTGCACCAAGAAGTTATCATCTAGGTGCTTCATGAACCTCCTGGACTTGCTCTTGTCAGCCGTGTGGCACTCCCAGTTAACGTCTGGCAAGTTGAAGTCCCCCATAAGGACAAGGGGAGTTAATCTTGAGGCCCCTCTTAGTTCTGTAAAGAATAATTTATCGGCGCTATCGTCCTGGCCAGGCGGTCTGTAATAGACTCCCACTACGACATCCCCTTTATTCATTCGTCCCTTGATCCTTACGCAGAGGCTCTCAACTTTGCCATTGCTGACCTGAAGTTCCACACAGTCCAGGCCCTGCTTCACATACATCGCCACCCCACCACCTCGCCTACCCTGCCTGTCCCTCCTGAAGAGCCTGTAACCATCTATCGCCACACCCCAGTCACAGGACTCATCCCACCAGGTTTCGCTTATGCCGATGATGTCGTAGTTGCGGGACTGGGCCAGGACTTCTAGCTCATCCATTTTATTCCTCATACTGCGTGCGTTCGTGTAGAAGCACTTCAGGTGCGTCTCCTTACACTCAGCACCTTGTGGATCTGACCGAAGGACCTCACTGGCACACAGCCCTTCTGATTCTAGCGTACCATCCCTTACATCTTCACCGGCGTGCCTGGTTTTAGCCCCTTCCCCCTTCGACTCTAGTTTAAAGCCCTATCTATCAGCCCTGCCAACTCCTGACCAAAGATCCTTACCCCTCTCCGAGAGAGGCGCATCCCATCCGGTGCCATCAGGCCCGGTGTAGCATAGACCTTCCCGTGATCAAAGAACCCAAAGTTCTGCCGGTCACACCAGTCTTGAAGCCACGAGTTTATGTGAACAGCACGCCTTTCAGCTTCAATCCCCCCTATAGGAAGGACAGAGGCAAACACAACCTGCGCCCCTGATCCTCTAAGTAGTCGCCCCAAATCCCTAAAGTCTCTTTTGATCGCCTTCGGACTTCTCATTGCTACTTCATCACTAACAGCCTGAAAGACCAGTAGCGGGTAGTAGTCAGTGGGCCGTACCAGGCGCTTGACTTTCTTGGCAAAGTCTCTCACCCAAGCCCCAGGGAGGCAACAGACTTCTCTTTTAATTTTAATCTTAACTTCTCAACAGACTTCTCTTTTTAATTTTAACCTGTTCTTATTCAAGCTTCTCTTGACTTCTCTTTCAGGATTTTGCACAAATGAGGAATACGGAATGGTAAGGGCTTGATTGCAGCTGGAAGCCACTGAGATGAAATAGGGACTGAATTTAAAGTCTAATAGCTGTTCTCCACTAGCCGCCTACATGGCCAAATTTAGTCCCTAGAAAAATATTCATAATGTGGAATTATAGTACCCATAGGGGAGTTACTGTAGAATAGCCATTCTGGATTATTCTGAAAAACAAGAATAAAAATTTAACATGCAATGGGAACTGGGGCTACCCAGTGTGTTTTACAGCTGGTCCTCAAACACCATTCAGTTTACCCTCAGTAGTAAAAGAATGCCATGGATTACCATGCTATTCAGACAAATGAAGAAAATTTGTCTTAATCTTGGTTGCCTAAACCTAAGGTTGTTTCAGAGATAAAAGGAGATATTTTTTTTTTTTTTAAGTTATAGGGAAAATGCATTTCAGCATTCACAAATAAATATTGCAGAGACAGTAAAAGTAGTTTAGTTAAATAAACCAAACAAAACATAACAAATAAAAAATATTACCTAAATCTCCAGGTACAGGTACATCCATGGATTAATTACATTACAGATAATATCTTTCTTTGAGATTGACCATGTTTAAGTAAATATTAGAACATTTGCATTAACAACAGTCAATTAATGGTTATCTCATATTTCTGATTTCCTGATATTTTTAACATCTGTGAGCTTTGAATGTCTTCCTATGACCTCCACATGCTCTTGACCTCCCTCTGAAACTTAGGATTTCAGAAAAGTTCTATCTTTTTTTCTCTGATCAACAGTCACTAGTAAAATTGTATATAGTCTTCTCTGAGAGTCAATAGGAACTTGAAGTGTTCTACTTGTTTTTGGGGGAGGGGGATATTTAAGTTGGCCAGCCTTGTCAAAGGAGAGAGAACAGAAAAATCAGCCTGTTGCATCCTTAGAATTTACAAATTAAGAAGTCAAAATACTTGGTTTATTGCAAAGGGGAAAATATCACCGTCTCAAAGACTGAGTAGAAATTAAAATATGTAGACTTTTATTTATTTGAATATGTTGAAACCAAGAAAATATTTACATGTACAGTGTACACTCACAGCAGTCTGATCTGTTGGGTTAACTAGGTTCTACAGCAATATAAGTGATAGTAGCATCTTATGGGGGTTTCCTAATATTTCTCCTCATATAAGAAACAATCAGGCATACTACATGCAACCATCTAATAGCCAAGATAAGTTAGTTTAGCCTTTTCCCTCCTACCTCAGTGTCAAACTATTACATTACTTACATCTGCAGCAGAGTGCATGGCTGCATGCCCATTTGGTGGTGAAAAAGTAAAGTGACCTAGAGTAGCAGTTTCAATTTATTTCAACTATTGATTTTGAAATCAATTTCAGCACTCAGGAGGTAGCATCTGTAGCTGAAACCATTGTGGTAGCAAATTTTTGAACACAACCAATGGGTGTCTACTATCCCTTCGGTTTCAAATGTCACCATTACTGTGTTCATTCTTCTTGAATTAATAGCAATGTTATTGCATACTACTGCAGTAAGTCAAAATGATTAAAATGCTGTAACTCACTGCTATCTATGATAATGCTCAGTGAAGTTACTGCAGATTCATTAAACAATGAAAACATTAGATTTGGGATGCTGATCTACCATAAAAAAATAAAAAATAAATAAAAAATAAATAAAAATAAATAAAAAATAAAAAAATAAAAAAACCTGTAATTGATCTATATCAGGTATCTGACTAATGAACTAAGACTTGCTAATTTGTACATCTACAAATGAATGCCTCAGTTATGCTAAGGCATTTAGCAACTTGCATTACTTAATTTACCCAATAACTTTCTCTACTGCCAGGCCACAGGTTTCTAGGGCAGAACTATCTTTTCAGTCAAGACCACTTGCTAAACATATTTCCATGGTGTGTCTTTTCAACTTTTCACCTGAATTTAACTATTTCACATCTTGATTGCTGCATGACCTAACCAAGTTATGCCTTTTTTTTTTTTTCTTTCCTGGAGTCAGTTTTTTGATCATCTTCTCATCAGTTTTCCTGCATCTACTTAAAACCACATCGCAATTCCAAACTGCTCCTAGTACTTCGGATAAACAGCTCTCTCTGGTGGGGAGCGTTAAAAATACTTTCCTATTTTAAACCGTTCATGTATTTTACTTATCTTTAAGAAATAAAAATAAAAGTAAAAAATCATTTAATCTGTAACATATTCTCGGTATATTACCTGTCAAACCAAATTATTTTGCCTTAGTTTTCCATAGACTATTACATTTAAAATATATGTTTTTACAGTCCAAAACTTTGCAATGCTAGTGAATATTGAACTAAAAGCAAATACTTACAAGAAATGTAGGCCAAGGAACATTCCTACAAATGTAGATATGTTATTACACATTAAAATATAAATTGCTTGAGAATCAAATATAAGATGCTTATACTGAAAAAAAAAATAAATAAAAAAATAAAAAAGACAAACGCTACACTTGATTATATTAACCGTAACAGTATGTGTCAAACCAGTACAATAATCCTTCTGCTCTGCTCAGCAATACTCAAGTTTCAACAGCAGGACTGATTGGATTCAGTTTGGGACATGACATTTTAAAGAGACAAATTGAAACCCAAGCAGATGAGAAAAATGAAGATGACAAAACTGGTTTGGAAAATATGATTCAGAATGGTATATGTTTTGCAACCTTTTCACATGTATAAAGCAAATGGAGCTTGAGAGATATACCAAAAAGAAAGATGGAGTCATAAAAAAAAAGTTTCCTCCAATATTAAAATTTCCATGTTTAACACTTTGTACTTAATAATTAAGTGAAAAAAAAAAAAAAAAAAAAAAAAAAAAGGGGGGGGGGATAAAAAAAAAAGATGAAGGGGCAGAAAAGTGAAGTTACCTCATTCATTATAACAACATCAAATAAAGATGTCATAACTAGGGAATGGTATGTAGGTATGTACCAAAAGCAATTTGAATGCACAATATGTGAGTAGGCTGAGGTGAGATCTATATGCTCCA
Organism: Aythya marila; assembly: GCF_965140915.1. NCBI lineage: Eukaryota > Metazoa > Chordata > Aves > Anseriformes > Anatidae > Aythya > Aythya marila. The sequence goes on along the minus strand of NC_139045.1, from coordinate 1,672,005 downwards.
TTGCTAAGTGAGCCCATTTTCAGTATTAATTTTAATTCCCTTTCCTCACTACATATCTAAACATAGTGCTGAGTAAAAGGCCTTTCATATCCTGAAAGGGCACAATTTCTCTTCTAGTAATTCCCAGTTCTTGCACTATGTTCATCACTATGATTTAAGGAAATTCATTTTCTGTATTTTTTTTTTTTTAAAGAGATCACTTCCTTTTTTATTCCTCCTCCTTTCACTAGAAAAAAAAAATGCAGAAGAAGAATAAAATATAAAAATAAAGTAATCCAATGCTGATAAAAAATTAGATCTTGAATGTTTCATCCTGTCAGTCACCTATCTGGAAAGCCTTCTCAAATTCAGTTTTTGTAAAGTCAGAAAAGTACATCTAAATATATGGACTTCAGATCTTGGATTTAATTAAACTATACAACAAATTGGTTCACTGTGTAAAGGATGGGTCTCATTTGTGTTCTGTGCAATCCACATTCAAGAGGACAGTTTTCTATGTGAGCTGCAGTGTCCTAAGCAATCAATGTTTTACTGTCTTCTGTAACGAAGAACCAACAACAACATAACCAATCAAGGTCAGTCATTCTGATCCAGATGGAATGGAATCCGCTCTCCTATCAGCCCACAGATACCATTTGCAGATGCTATTATATTAGGGAGATAGTGAGGAATGCAGGCTGTGGTCTCCATTGTCAAAATCCATGCAGGAAAATGAGTTGCAGAGGGGAGGAATGATAATAGTAACAGTTGACTCAGAAGTTGCATTTCCAGAAAAAGCTTAGTGCCAAGGGCATTTTCAGAGACTTGAGCTACCAAACTTCATATGTTTCAAGTAAACATCTGTAAAATGAGATTTTTCAGAGACTAGTGACTTGAGAGGCAAATTTCGTAAAGATGGAAAAAGTCATCCCAGGCAAAATATAGTTCTTCTGATCTCAAGCCTCTGCTCTAACATACAAAGGATATGAGACCATTTGGATTAAATGGTTATATGATTTTATTAGCATGGATAATAAGTATATTTCATTAATTCTGTTTCAGAAAATAGCTAAGCTATTTTAGCTGAAATAGCAGGAAAAATAGATATCTAAAAGAGAGAGCATATGGAGAGGGGAAAGGGAGGAAATGTCACTATGCTTGCATTTTAAAGTTATAAAGATACCTGAAGTAAGGTCATACAGTAAAAATTGATGGAGAAATGTGACAATTATGAAATGCTATCAGGTCTACATTTAGTATCTATGGAATATCAATCACCTGAGGTAAATGTGACCAGTTAAAATCTGTCCAAAGTTAAATGTCAGAAGTCAGTTGTCCAAGCTGAGTGGAAATTTAACTTTAAGCTTTAAAACAGTCGCCAAAATGTATCCATACTCACTAATATTTAGAGTGTAAGATTTTTTGTTGTTGTTGTTGTTGTTCATTTGTTTTTTAAGATATATATGAATTCAAGATGAACATATTAATTTTGAAATTATTTTTATATTAGAATATCATTTACATTCTGATTTTCATGTTGTTTAGGTGTGAACTACAACAGAAGAGATGTTTTTGGATCTGGCAAAATGCCCATGTCAACCATGTAACACCCAAGTCCCACACAATTCATCTCACACGCCCTTCCTGGTGCTTCCTTTTTTCCTTCTAGTAGCAGAAAGAACAAGAGCATTATGAAGTGTAAATGCTCAGACTTAACATCTGTAACATCTGTTTATAGCTTCAGGGGAACCTACTCCCCTAGCACTAAATAAAGTGCTTTAAAATAAACAGATAATAAAATAAGAATACACCATGCCATTGATCTTTCATACTTAATACAAAGTAACCACCTGGTAATTCACATATGCATATTCAGTGCTGACTCTGTAAACAGCTGAATCATGTTTGTATTCATAATATCCAAGAGCAGACAAGTAGCTCTAATGCATCATGGAGTCTAATGAATGCATGTCTGAATGAGTGCATGTCTGCAGGGCCTGAAAATGAGTCTCAAACCATGCAAAGCCTACTTTTTAAGTCATTACTGATAACAAAGGTTAAATATATATAGAAATAAAAATTGTCAAATACTTAGCAAAACATAAAATCTTTCATGTGCTGTATGACCTCAGTACCTACAGAATTTTTGCAATTATTTGACTGCTCTCTTATATATATATATTACATATCTATATATATATTATATAGATATAATATATATTATATTATATACATGTGTGTATATATAATATATATTTATATTATATATAAATATAATATATATATTTATTATATATATAATATATGTTATATATGTCTTACACCATTCAGCTTCCTCTAAGTTGTTCCATACTTCTAATGCACTATATAAAAATATTATATCTATATATATCTATATATTATATAGATATATAATATATAGAGATATTTATAAATCTACTTTTAATTTTCAGAATAGGTGTATCTATGGCTAGTTAAAATGTACTTGTATATGCTTTCTATCTTTCAAAGCACTTCTCTCTGAAGTATTCATACTTCTGACACATTTTTAATATGCATATAATACCACCCTCCTGTCAGTCTCCCTTATGCCTAAACCTGTTAAGTACTTTTATTCTTTTACAAATTTTTCATTCCTTCTAGGTTCTCTGCATCTCTCCAGGCCTCATCTTTCCTGAATTGGTGACTCGGATCATGTATGGCTTCCTAAATGAGATCTCACCAATCTTCTTCAGTAGTGTTTTTCTGTCAGTTGGAAATATCTTGCTGGGCATTCTACAATCACATTTGCCTTTTCTTCACTGTTCTGTCTTTTTGGTCTCTCATAGCCATTCTCACATTAATAGTAGGTTGGTTTCCTTTTCTATCATTTTCTCCAGATCATCTACCTCATTTGTAAAATAAATTCTTGCTATCTATCATGAAGAAAATACTACATAGTTTTACGATTGACTTGTTAATTTTTCCTTTACAAGCAGATATTGAAATTAATAAAAGCCTTTCCCAATCACTAGCCTTTATTTCCTAAACATCTCCCTCTCACTGACAAGCCTACAAAGATTCTATAGGATATCTTTGGAAGTCCCTAAAGTTGTTGCAAGCCATTGACAGTTTAATTTTTCCTCTTTATAAAATACTTTGGTTTTAAGGCAACTCGTACAGTAGATAGAATGTAATGAAAATAATCCCAAATATGGCACATACCCTGAAGTCCATATGAAAAGACAGATCATTTCTCAAAGTAGATATCCAGTCAATAAATAAATAAATAAATAGTAAGGTGTGGCAAAAGGCAAGAGCACAGAGGCCTGAGGCTAATAAATATATTGATTAAACCAACGTCACAGTTCAAAGTCCTATCTGCAAATAATCCAACAAATTCCAGGCAATTTTATCTAGAAAAATCCCCAATTATTCTGCATTTTCAAACCATTTTTTTTCAACTCAGTGGTTGACTTCACAATAAATTCACACATACAAAGAAACACCACAAGATAATATTTCACATTAGCCCTGCAACACTAACAACAGTATTGTTAGAAATGGCTCAGTCTTCAAAATAGGATTAAATAAAAAAATAGGATTTATTAAAAGAATAGAGGTAAGCAAACAGCGCTGGGTGCACCGGGAGTCTCCGCTCCACCAGGACGCACCCCAGTTACATCAAGTAGCTGTTTTTTATGCTCCTAGACTAATACATATTCATTACTACTTCTAAAAAAAATAGTTTATTATAATTAGCTTCCGGGGTCCAGTCCCTCCTACTGGAGCATGCGCATCAGTCTCCGGTGGTCCCTCTGGGGGTCTCTAGGGGTCTTTCATGCTGATGACTCATAGTCTTCCTCTCCAAGTTTTTTTCTTGTCCTTCCCCTTTGTACTTCCTTGGCACCGTGTCAAGTTTACACAGCATCCCCTGCAGGTCTTGTCTCCTAGCCGTCCTTCAGCTTCTTTTTTTTCTTCTTCTTAATCTCTTGGCCACCTGGCCAGATATCAGAGGCTTGCATAGTATCCCATAACAGTCACTAGTTGTTATCAGTTGTTCTGAAACCCCCAGACATCAAAGACTTCATACAAACACAAATAGCTTTCTTATTGACACTTCATGAGTAATTAAAACATTCCTCACCAGCCATTCACAGGGACAGTCACACCTATACCAGTGTTAAATTAATCTCGAAGAAGACAAAAAAAAGGCTGTAACTGTTAGAAATAGAAGTCCAGAATAACAAAGGCAAACAGGTTCATAAATTTGAGGAGTATTTTCTGAAGACTTGATAAATTGAATAGAATGAGGGGGAGACTGGGACACACTGCATCTGTGATTCAATAATTAAATTGCCAGTGCAGGACCCAGAGGCAGACAGGACTGTTCTTTATTGACACTAATTGTTAAAACATTCCCAACAGTATTTAGGGCCTAGTTAGTGGTCCTTCAGCTTAAGCTTTCCTTGTGTGTGCAAATATTTGCACAAGCAATAAACATTTGACATAGAAATTACCCCAATAAGAATAGTAATAATCAAAAATACTGCTACTTAAAGCTAATTAGCTAAAAAGCTAATTCCACTCAGTTTCTGAAATAGCACATGCACTGCAAAGAAAAATCAAAAATAAATTAATAAGACATGAAAGTAATTTTATTTCTCATGTTTTACTTGAAAAATCCTTTTGTTCATTAAAAAATAAAATTGATTTGGTTTTCACTAGAACTTGGAAAGCCAGTGATGAGAGCAGAGAGAAAGACATGACCAACAAAGCAAAACTATATTGCAATAAGATGATTCCAACAGCCTTTCCCATGAACATGCATTGATCTCACTACATAATCATTCTATCATCTGAGAAAATAAAGTTGCTTGGTTCCTTTATCACTAAATTGAACTTACACTGATCTCTTCCTTACTGATGTTGATAGTAAGAGTCTGGGCCAATTATTCATCAATCCCTTTCTCTTTCCTTTAAAAGGAAACAGAAATACACAACTGTTTAACATAAGCAAGGATTTTTTCTTCTACTGCTAGATACAGTATTTCCATATACACAGTGGGTGAAGAGAATCAAATGTGTCTCTGAAATTAGAACAGAAGATGACTCTAAAACAATCAATATGTGAACTCTGAGTCAAGGCCTAAGCTATTAGATGTGTAATCCCTCATTTTTCTTTCCATCCTTACTGCTTTCAAATAGCAGCTGAGTTTACTCCCTCTCCACACCCCAAGCCATTACTAGTGAAGGATGCATATTTAATTAAAAAAATAATAATAATAATACGTTTTGCTCTTTAGGACCTGTTATCACAATTATATATATGAGTTTTGTATATCTATGGAAAATGACATTTATGCCTTAAATTTCATTTTTTGTGAAAGTCTAAAAATGGGATATTTTCAAGTGAAGAACAACGTTGTCTGCAATATGTGAAGACTGTTATCTAAAAATATTCTGTCCTCATGCAGTCTTTAGTCAGCAAGAGTTGCTATAAAAAAGGCCACCTCTGTTAACTGATATTTTTTTACCTTTCTTAATTTAAACTTTTTTATGTATGCTTTAATTTGGAATACATTTTCCTTCAGGGGAAAATATTTTTCGTTATATTTTCTAAGAAAATGAACACCTCTCACTTCTTCATCCCTAAATACCCAAAACAGAAACCTCTCCAGGAGATCTGCTGATGTTTCTGAAACATAGTTTAATGAAGATTGACTCATTTTCTGAAGATTGACTCATTTATTAGAGGCTGGAAAATGCCTAAAGATTTTATTTCCTCCTTGGTGTATCCAGGGGTTTGAACTGTGTGTGTTAGTCTGGGAAAACATTTTTCTCCATTATTGTTTAGTTCTCTCCTTATCATTATTCAGCCCTTTATTCATTCCTGTATGTCACTTATAATCCATATCACAGACTGTCTGATATAATGGCCATTTTTGCATTATTCATCTCTATTGATCATTTCCAGCTTTAGATATTAATGCAAAAAATATTAAATCAGTTGACTGAAGAATCAAATATGAAGAAAAAAAAAACATGCTACAACCTCACGCTCATAAAGGAATATGTCCTTTGCTTTCATTGAATCATAGAATAATAAAAAGTTATGTCACTTTTCACTTAATTGTCCCTTGGGATGACCTTGAAAATGATGTGTTAGTATCTTATAATTTCTGAATTTAGCCCATTTCTAACATAATTCTAATACTGCTTCTACTCTGTTTCCTTCTTCACTCCATATTATTCCTCCACATCAGTAAAAATATCTTTGTATGAACACCTATTTATGTCTTACACCATTTAGCTTCCTCTAAGTTGTTCCATACTTCTAATGCACTTTGTTTGGTAAAGAAATTAGAATTGCATGCATTATTCTAGATGTGGGCACGGGCTTGAATGTTTTCTATTACTTTCCCAATAGCTCCTAGTACTTAATTTGCCTTTTCACCTTTAAGTGATGAAGATGATTAAACGAAACTAAAATCAAAGTGTGATAAAGGTATTTATAATGAACATTTTTGAGAAGCAAACAGTATTTTCAAAGTTTTATTCCTTAATCAAAATTCAAGACTCTAGAGCTGTCAGTGTTCACAAACATTTTTGAAGTGCATGACAAGGTGCTATACTATCAACAGGCATTGTCTAATATTACAAAACAAGCATAATTTATTTCAAAGAGCATGGCCAGCAAACTAAGGAAAGTTATTATGTACTCCAGACAAAATAAACCAAGTGTGCTTTGGTTGCGTGTTCTCAATTTGGCAGATTTTAAATTCTTTTGAAAACAGAAGATAAGCAGAAAATAGAACTCAATTTGTAAAGTTGATTGTAGCATTATTTACAAGCAAAAGAATAAGTTTAATTTGTTACCTATATGTTATCCTGTCAATTTTTCAAGCTAATGTGGATAGTGTTCTAGAAAAGAGACTGAAGAGCAGTAGACATGGTTTGTTTTTAGCTTTAGAATCTTCTTTGTCCCACAAAGAATGCCCAACCCTGCTTTCCTAGAGAATAATCCAAACCTTTTCTCTGTGGTATCTGTAATTTTACTTATAATGTACAAATGTAAAGCCAGCAGTATGCTTTTAGAAATTTAAACCTAATGTCTCTTTATATATTCAGTAAGCAAATGGTCTGACTTTCTGTTATTCAAATAAATTTGAATAGGTAAAATCTTCATATAGATCTGAATACGTTTTCTGGCAGATCAAAATAATTTGACTGCAAAAAGTCCTTTAAAATTGACCTACAGTTACTTCTGCATTAATGAAAGAGCATCCTCTTCAAGGCAATTACTTTCATTAAACTCTTAAATCTCATAAATAAAGGAACACGTTTTCAAATAGAGACTAGGAGCTTCAGTGCCAAAAAATCTAGCCTGATTTGACTGAAATGACTATTTTCTAGAGATTTACCCTTGATTTTTTTATAAGAAATTAGAGTTTTCAATGACAGAAATCATACCTTTTTTGGATAATTTGAGAATTTACTATTAAAAGGGTCAGAAGATTTTAAACCATGGAAATTAAGCTGTCTAAGCTTAGTTTCTTTAGACAACTTACATTTGAGATAAAAAATACCCACAACTGATCAACATTTTTTTGTGCTTCTTCTTAGCCTATTTTGTACAAAAACACAATTGGAGACTTTAACTTCATTCCAGGCAATGGAATTTTTAATCTACTTTAATAGAGCCGAGATTCTACCTAAACTTTTTCACTTAACAGATATTCTGCAGAATTACACTTTGTAATTACATTCTACACATGGAAGACACCAGGACAGACTAAGAATAAGAATAGACAACTTTATGCTTACAAAGCACTGTCAACAGGTACAAAGCCTAACCAATGCAAAGGTCACATTCTGTGATGTAAACGAGCAGCAAATGCTCTGTTCTGTAATTGGTTATAGGACTCATACATCATGAAAGAGCTCTACTGGATTTAGTTGAATGCGGTGAGCTACAAATAGTTTTCCTAATACAGTTCCCAATAAGGGACCTGAGTGTATCAACATGAGAAAATTTCACAGTATAAGGTTTAAAAAAGAAAGATGACAAATTTCGCATGAAAAGTGTGGGCAATTATTTCAAATACAGAACTTTTTTTTACATACTTTTTTTTTTTAAGTAATTATGTAGTATCCAAACAAACACTAAACTTCTATCAATACATATCTGGGACCACTGTAAGGCAACCCCAAGCACTGTGTTTGTGGCAGAAAGGGCAATGCTTTAAAATAAAGGTGTATATCTCAACTAGTAAGAGTTGGGAATATAGTTGGAATTGATAATGCTGCAGTTTGCCAGTTTAACTCAGGATAGTAAAATTACTTTTTTTTTTTTTTTTTTCTGGAGTTCACAGACTGTGTAAACTATTTGCTTGATAACATTGCCCATTTTTCTTGCTTTATGCACATTGATTTCCAATCCACAAAAGTCTGAATGTTCTCATTTGTCTTCCAAGGGTAAATCCATCAGAAACACTGTAGTCCTCTCCTATGAGGAAAAAGGACTAGGAAGGAAGATCAGCCAATGCCTTCATTTGGTTGTTTTCTTTTGTTTTTGTCATGTTGTACAAGAGTAAACTAGAGAAACAGACATTCATTACTGAAAGTAAGGTGACATGACTGATGTAATATTATCTCCAGTTAAATTGCAGACTTCATGGCTTTGAGTAGAACTTGTGACAATGGAAGAACAAAAGAGAAACAAAAAAGTCAATGTTGTTGCAGCAAGAGAGACAAAAAGAGATAAATTGAAAATCTAACATAAAGGGGGAAAAAAAAAAAAAAAAAAAAAAAAGCTTCCCTTTCTCATTTACCTGATTCTTTTATATTAGTTTTATGCTGATTTAATCTCGCTGCCCATAAGTTACAGAATCACAGAATCACAGAATTTCTAGGTTGGAAGAGACCTCAAGATCATCGAGTCCAACCTCTGACCTAACACTAACAGTCCCCACTAAACCATATCGCTAAGCTCTACATCTAAACGTCTTTTAAAGACCTCCAGGGATGGTGACTCCACCACTTCCCTGGGTAGCCTGTTCCAACGTCTAACAACCCTTTCGGTAAAGAAGTTCTTCCTAAGATCCAACATAAAACTCCCCTGGTGCAACTTAAGCCCATTCCCCCTCATCCTGTCACCAGGCACATGGGAGAATAGACCACCTCTCTACAGCCTCCCTTGAGGTACCTATAGAGAGCGATAAGGTCGCCCCTGAGCCTCCTTCTCTCCAGGCTGAAAAAGCCCAGCTCCCTCAGACGCTCCTCGTAGGACTTGTTCTCCAGGCCCCTCACCAGCTTCGTCGCCCTTCTCTGGACCCGCTCAAGCACCTCGATGTCCTTCTTGTAGTGAGGGGCCCAAAACTGAACACAATTCAGTTTACGATTCAACATAACTAAGTACATGACATACTATCAATTTTACTAATGTTTGTATTGTCTTTGATTTTAATTGAGGTTTATTCTCTACTGTTTTTAACACCACATTTCTTAGACTGAAGAATAGCTAGCATAAATCACACATTGCTTCCTAAATCCACAAATAGGTATAGATAATTTTAAAATAATTTTGTTATTATAATTAAACAATAGGCAAAAAATCTTAAGGGCCTAAATACTCATTAAAAACTCCATTACTATTGACAAGAATGAAGGACTTCATTATCAAATACTTTTGAAAATGTTAGTCTGAGGGTAGCAATCCCAACAAACTTTTGTTAATACCTATCTTCTTTAATAATTTGTGTAAAGATATTTATTCTTACACTATTCATAAAATAAATCCCTCTTCCATGCATTTCATGGAGAAAATAATACTCTCAGAGTATTATGACATAATGCTTATAATGCTGTTATCTTAGGAGTTAAATAATATTTATGTATTCATGTGTATATATTGACAAAACACTCTCTGAAAAAGCTTTATAGTTGAACTGTCAGACAAGACAGACAAGAAAAAAAAGGAGAAGAGAGCTGCCTGCCCATAATAGTAGAAACTCTTATCTCTTGTTTACTTTGACTCTAGAAGGCAACAGAATACTAAAAGAGATTAATGTATAACTGAAGAATCACAGAATCACTGCTGTTCACAACAAGAAGTACTAGGTTGCAATAAGTACCTCTTACATTTTATAGGCTACCCAGAGAAGATAATCCAGAGAAGACCAATGGGGCATCTCTTATGCTTAAGAACTTCATGGATCTTGTTTGTTTCTGAATAAAAGAATATACACTTCTCCATCAAGCAGCAAAAAGAAAAGTAAAAAGAACGAAAAATAAAATATAAAATAACATTAATAGCAATGTCTCTGTGCTAAAACACTGAAATAAGTATTTTTGATAGTATCTCGTTGTTTGTAAGCTTAGCAATAGCACTGACATGAAGGGAAGGGGCATCACACAATTTAGCCAGACAATGGAAACAAAACAGGCTCATTCTGTTTTTTCCTTTTTTAAAAAAATAAATAAATAAATAAAATAAAATAAAATAAAATAAAATAAAATAAAATAAAATAAAATAAAATAAAATAAAATAAAATAAAATAAAATGAAATGAAATGAAATGAAATGAAATGATCAACAACAAGGGAGTGCAAGCCAACAAAAGCTTACACTATTGTGTAAGCTCCAGCATATATAATATCACACAATATAAAGCTCAGTAAAAGATAAACTTTAACTAGCAAGCATTCAAATTCTGTAGTAGAATTTTCAAGCAATTATTTTATGAGTCAAATGTATTTTGAAAATGAAAACAGAAAACTGTGTTAAAGTGTGAAAAAGGTTTTCATAGCTATCTAAACTATGATCTGGTGTATAAAGCAATAGTGAATGCATTAGGATTTCTTCAATCTAAGAATCATGGCTCTTCTGAAAACACTCTGAGTATCACTGAAATTGGAGTTCAAAAAAAAATACTAAAATATGTTTTTCTTCAATATACAACTGCACAGTCTACTTCAATTTTTTTCTTTAATACTTAAATATATATTTTTAAATCTTCTATATTGCTAAACACCTGGCCAGATGATGACAGAAGATAATGCTCTGCATCATCCACAGGGAGAAATATTCAACAGAAAAGACAAGGAAGAAAGGTTTGGACTGAATAAAAGACAGTATTGAAAGAAGGCATGGAGCTGTCATTGAGTGTTCTTCCAAACAAGTTGGTGTTCTCTTCTACCTGTATTTAAAGAGTCTTTCTAAATTACCATCATTTAACATTTGAACCAAATTCCCTAGTTCTGGGAACATGGCCATGGAACATTATTTAATATGATTTTGACAACAAGTTTTAAGAAAATTGCAATTACTCTGAAACTCTTCAGTAAAGTGTCTTATTTAAATATAGAAAACATATTTTTGCTACCAGCCTATAGAACAAAATGATTAACTCTTTCAAGTTTTCTATGAGCACCATCTGGTCATTGGGATTGCTGCTATTTTACTTATCAACAGTTTTTCTTTTGACAGTTAGACTTTGACAATGTCTTTTTGCCTGAGAACATGGGGTACCTTGTATTCTCACCACATTTGTGTTAGCCATAGAAAGTACTGGAAACTGTCACACAAGACAGAGAACTTACTAACAAGTTTTATGCAAGGAAACAGTTTCAGATGATTCTTTCTTGGAAGGGGAGAAAGCAATGGGTTTTTGTTTGTCTGTTTGTTTCAAATTACCAACTGGAGTGCTCTTTCTATAAATGTGAGGTACCTCTCAAATGGTTCCAAGAAGGTATTTGCTCCCTAGTGAATGCAAATCATACTGAATACAAAACCAAAAAGCATTGGAATACATAGGAACCTCCGTGTAAAAGTATTCATTTATACTTAGGAGATCCCTATGTATGAGGAATAATCAAGGACAACTGTGACAAATTTCTAGTGAGGTAAGTGACCCATCTGAATAGAAGTAGGTGAACTGAAGACAAGGTGAAACTGCAGAGGAAATGACATATTAAAACTAATTAAACTTGTGATTGGTGATAGGTATAACACCATTGTCATCAGGTGATTTTTTTGTTTGTTTGTTTGTTTTATTTTGTACAACATTAAATCACGTCCTTTTCTGGTACACCTTTTGAAACCTCCTGCTCATTCAAAACACTGTCTTTCACACCTCCTTATTTACAAATATTAACCAAAACCAATTACAGAAATATCTTCAATTAATAGATATTGAGATGGAAAACTTCTCACCTACAACGTGAAACACTTGTTTCCTGTGAAAGCTTTCTTTATTACAGTATACGATATGTTGTTTTTGTTGTTGTTTTTCTGTAGCTGGATGTTGAATATCCCAAGTATTTCAGAAGAAGAAGAAATGCACTTGAAATTCACAGGAAAACATTTTGGACAAATGCCTTCAGGTGCAATTGTTCAGAAAATATCAGATTGGGTGAGAATTTTGCAAATCATTTACTAGAAAATGTATTTATACAAGAAATAATAAGTATGCATTTCATTTTTCGTATTTGCATTACGAATCATTAACCAGAAGAGCATATAATCTTCAGTGTAATCAATGACAATTTACAGAAGGAATCATTACATGCTGTTGATTATGATTAACTTTTTCTTGTACTTAGATCTCTATTTTGAACTAATGTTTACCAGCAAGAATCTGTGTCTACTAAAAGATAATGTTTAAATTACATATATCCAGCAAAATTTCCATACTTCAAATCATCATCTACTGTTACCAAGGAACCTTCCATCAACAGGAAAGATCACAAAAATATATGAAGTACAATCAAGAAAATGGGGAATTCAGGCTTGACTCAAGCCTCTGAAGCAACCTACTTTTTCAGGTATCACTAGGTCTTGCAACAAGGTATCACTGTTTTTCTGAAGCCCTATCTTAAAAGCGCTGTGAAATAAAAACCACTGTTTTAAACTTGTTCATCTTGTTACCTGACTTCATTAATTTCTTCCTGTTTCAATGATTAGCCCAACAACGGTGTAATTCTTCTATTGTCTATAATCCTATATTATTACTATATCCCATATTATTATTATTATGTACTTCTTTTAGAGGACAGATAGCAAAGGCATACTAAGAACAACAACAACAAAAAAAAAAAAGCATATTTTGGATTTTGGTCTCTTTCATTTTATTTCTCTTTTTAGATTTTTCTAAGCTTTGTGTTGAAACTGAATTTCATTAGATTCTAACTGAATCAAGTCAAAGTATTTCAAATTCATGGGACAAATGGGTAAATTTTTTGAGGTAATACTCAGACAAAACACCTAGCTCTAAAGTGTTGACAAAAAGCTTCAACAATAACACCTAATATAGTTTCTAACATAAGCATATCTAAACTGGACAACATTTTTCCTTTTTTTAGTAAAACATTTAAAAGAAAAAACAAAACAAAACAAAACAAAACAAAACAAAACATAGGGTTATGATTTACCCTACACACACAATAGGAATGTCAACATGCCTATTAAAATGCATTTGGGACCTCAGTGCTTTGTAGCATTTGCGTATGACCTTTATGAAGAGAATATTCCTCTAAAATTAAGCTGTAAAAAATAACAATTTTAAAATTTCCCATTGGATAAAAATAATAATTTAACTGCAGGACTGGTTTAGATTCCACTGGAAAAAGAAGTATGAAACTATTTTCATGAAAAAAAAAATAAGCAATGTCTATACCTACATTATTGGTTTAACATATTTGCCCTTTCTTATGATGATTAAGCATAAATTACTTCAATTGTGGTGGTTCATAGGAGTTTCCCATTTCTGAACAGTTAACTCATGCAATTTCTTTAAGCCTTTAAGGACTCAAGATGATTAAAAAAGGAAAAAAAAATCTTCTGTGCTTTTCTGATTCTCAGCACTACTCAGAGTAATCCACCATGGCATCTAGCCTATAATACTTCCAACACATGAGCCACAGGTGTTTAATAAATCACCTGTGTGCCCAACACCACGATGAAGATAGATATATTACCTTCAGGCTGGGAGCATTTGAAGTTAGAACTTCATAAACTATCTAATACATTTGTAGCAACATTCAAGCATTGCTCTGGAAAACAGTGCACTAATATCAATGGTCTTCTACTTTGTATAAGAACTTTGCTAATCAGTGAATGAATAATTCACCTGGATGCCAAGCTGAAAAAGGAAAAAATAAAAATAATAAAAAAAAAATATTTGCATCTTTACTATCAGAAATCCTGTGAAGTTAATTTTCATACCAATTCAGTATTTTTCCCTTCAGTCCTTCCTCATGCAAATTTTCATGAATATGAACAGTTTTGCTCAATCAAGGCCTACAAGATTTTACCTCTTCAGCCTACATGCATCCTAAGATACTCTTTTTAAAAAGTATGTCAAATTACTGGCTGTGGTGTTACCTGTGCCTTGAACCAAATGCACCTCTATATAAGAGACTTCTTAGTAAAAAAATACAATTTGAGGATAAAAAACTAAGGACTAAAGAGATACATATACCAAATATTTAAATATAATGTGTATTCAAAGTCCATTAAAACAAAATGTCTAAAATCCTAACTTAATGACATATTTGTAGTATACAGGCACATTCCAAGCCTTTTGTACTATTACCAGCTAGAAATGACAAGCTATCTCTTTCCCAAGATCTCTGTTTTTGTTACAAGAGTCCTTCAGTTCCTCCTCTCCCCACTGTTCCAGGTACAAAACTTACTGGATGGGAACATGTTCAAAATGTATTAAGAGGTGCAACAACAGTATGGTATGATATGTAAGGGGCAAGAGCTTTGCCTACCCTAAAGAACAGAAAAAAGAAAACATTATTTTAGCCACTATGTTTTCTTTCTGTCTTAGTTGTAAACTAATTTTCTTTTACAACATTCATTTTTAATCTTTGGGATATACTAGGATCTTCTTTTTAATGAATACCTGGAATAAGCAGTTGTCTTGCATTTTCAGAGCTCAGAATTTTAACTGCTTGACTTTCATTTGCTGAAAGTCAGAAATCACATTCATCTCCTACTCCTACTCACAGCAGTCTGAGGATTAACATAAAAATTGACTTCAATAATTTCCATGCTGTTTGTTTTTTTTTGTTGTTTGTTTTTTTTGTTTGTTGTTGTTGTTGTTGTTGTTGTTGTTGTTTGTTGTTTTTTTTGTTTGTTTGTTTGTTTGTTTTCCAAAACACATTACGCAGCTAAAAACAGAATTGTCTTGATGATACAAATTATTCAGGACTCTAGTCTTGAGTACAAGCACCTCCTGTGGTTCATGTAAAGGCATTTAGGAAGATAATTGTTATCCTGTTTATCTTTGTGCATTGAACTTTCAACCACTTGAACATAATCAACCTGATTATGCTTGAACATTCAGTTGGTTAAACAGTTAACTACTTGATAACAATCTGACCCAAAGATTGGAATCCAGTATTGGGGCTGATTGAAAATACTAGCAAATCATGCATTTTTTTTCATTGATTTAATTTTTGATGTACAAGAATGGTACAGGTGGGAAGGAGGGAAGGAGGGAGCTGTTTGAAATACCCAGAAGGACATAGCAATTTATGGTGAAGAGATCAAGGGATGAAGAATATTTTGTTGAACAAATGCGCTTAGAACATGACAAAGCACAGAGATATTTTAGGCACTTGATACTAGACCTCAAAACTCAACTGCTTAAAGGCATATCTGTGCACTCAAACATTTGGATTTTCACTGCTATCAACACAGCCTGAAATATTATAAAATGTTATCTACAGTAATTTTTGTTTCTTGCTGCTCTGCTAAAGTTAGAATGTAAGGAGACTAAATTGATCCTATATTGTGATTCTGGTATTAAGAATGAGGAGGAAAAAAGACACAGTAAACCTTAAGGAAGGATACTATATCTATGCATATATCAATAGCTTCCAGTCCTTCATATCATCTTTTAGAAATATGAGTTGAAACAACAAAACAGTTAAATATTCAGTTTCATATATGAGGACTGTATGGAGTCTAGGAGATTTGTCTGTAAATGACACAGTAAATATTTCAGTAACATCACTGCACTAATCCAGATCTGACTGTTGACGCACACAGCTTCCTATTGATTTCACTTAACCTCTCTGAACATGACTTCCTCATCCACTTCCCCATTTCTAGTTGAAGATGTCATAAAAGTCTGTAGACTTCCAGGTTTTGAGGAGGGCACATATTTCCTTAATTTTTAAGCAGACAGGTAACATCTCAAAAAAGTAGTACTAGTCCATTAAATTAGAGATAACAGAAAAAATCTTTAATTTTAGCAGTATTGACATTGGACATGAGTAGACAGAAATAATAAGACAGTCTGACCAAATGAGGCTGTATTCTGACTAGGTCCTGCTTTATAAGTATTGTGGAGAGGAAAGAGGACTCCTTCTGACAGTTATCTCCCATCGGTGTTCAACAGAAACACAATCCATAAGGGGTCTTAACTGGTAAAAAGTAAAATGGTATTCAGAAACATCTGCACATTTGGGGTTAGGCTTATGAAGGGCCTATATTTGCACTTGTGTGCACTTGCATGCTCTGCATCACCTCCTGGCACTGAAAAGTTGAGCTGGTTGTACAGCTGCATCCTATAATTCCAACAAGGATGTTCAAGCACGTTACAAGTGTTGATATCGCAATCATCTGTACTTCAGATGAACACAGATCTCAGGCTATGCCAACACATTATTCACCTAAACTGCTTATGTAAGCACAAGTAGAGCATGGGGGTGGGGGAGGCACAGTTATAAACAACAAATAGAACAGAACACTTGGAAGGCACTTGGAAGGGACCTTCAAAGATCACCTAGTCCAACTGCCTGACTCCTTCAGGGCTAACCAGAATTTAATGCATTATCAAGGACATTGTCCAAATGCCTCTTGAATGCTAACAGCCAAGCTATCAGCCACCTCACTAGGAAGCCTAATTTTCTCCTTGGGAATTAAAACCTTCATAGAACTTTTATAAAGTTCAATATGTGGTAATCAGTGGGTCTTCCAACTTTCACCTGCTGCATCAGGAAACTGATCTGTTCTGGTATTTCATTCTTTGTGTCAATCTAGCTTTATACACCAACTATCTGGACACTGGGGGCTGGAAGGGAAGATAATTAGATTTTCCTGTTATTTTTTTTCCTTATGCATTCAGATTTTACATTTTTTTGTCCATCATTCCACACTTAAAGCATATCAAAAATCATGCTAAATAATGTCTGGTTACAACAAAGAAACATTAACACTACGTTCTTAGAATGTCCTGCTTTGTAGTTTTATGGATTTTTGTTTGATTGTTTTATTATTATTTTTGTTATGTTGTTTTTGAAAGGAAACCTTTCCTAACAGACATCTTCACTTCCACAACATATGCAGGGCAAAGAAAGATGCTTGAAAATTAGGCTGGCAGCCAGCTGCTCAAGTCTTATTTATAAATCTCTTATGGTCTTGTTTTGTGACCATCCAGCCACATTGTAGCTGGAATACCTCCTGATGTTTTAGAGGAACTAGATATACATACAAACATACAAAGCCAGCTGCCCAGGAGGGCAGTAGTTTTACAGACAATCAGCTGAGAAACTGTTTTGAAAGCCAGAGAAGGGGGGAGGGGGGGAAGGAAAAAAAAAAAAAAAAAGTTTATTTTAGGTCTACTAAAGCATAAGGGTTGCGATGATGAGATGAATAACTGGCCCCTCTGACTCTACATGACACATCTCAGGATGCTACCAAGGAAAAGAGCAAGCTGAGTTGTAATCCATACACTGGGGACCTACTGGTGGGTGTTCCCAGCATGATAAACAGGAGATTAAGTGATTCTACTACATCTCCAGGGAGAGAGAGAAGTTAAAATGCAGCTGAGCTCCACATCATGACCTGCTAACTCTGACCTCTGGAGACCCTGTTCATTCATTGCCTCTCCTGGGCAAGGATTTAAGATCAGTCTTTCACACCAGCAGTCCCACCAACATTCACATGTCATATTCAAGCAGGAAAGGGCCATTTGGACTACTCCAGAGACACACAGCATTTTGGACACCTAGAATCCACAATCAGGTCTAGATGCTAACTTATCTGTCTCATGCTAAGACAGGATTTTATTTTATTTTTTTTCTCTCTATGCTAATACTCCTGCTCTTGGAGTTTGGATTGTGAACAAACTTTTGTGCTTCATGTCTGATATCTTTAGTCCCAAATGAAGAGGACCTTTTAACATGGAGTTGCCAGCAACTAAAGGGAAACTGAAGTCACTGTTAATTCAAGCAGGTCCACTAAAGACAGCATCACTTTAAAGAAGAATGGATCATACAGTCGTCCATCCCAGATCCATTTATGACTCAGATTAGCAAGTTGAGAAGCTTCATCATTGACATTCATATAAAAATCAGGCAAGAGAGGCCTAAAGCAGTCCAAAATTACTATACTGACTGTACAGTTTCACAGGAGGTAACAAATGTAAAGGCACACACAATGCTAATCCCAGCAAGGAAGCTCTGCTTGCCTGGTTGAAGTTCATAAAAGGAATTAAAGACTCATGCTAAGAGATGCAATATGATTTTGTTAGCCAGTTGATTCTATAGTGATCATATAAATGACTGACAGAGTCAGTGATTTCTAACCATTTTGGTTACTTGGATTCTGGACCATAGGCAAAAATATGAAATGAATACACTGAAAAATTTATCCTTTTTTTTTTTTTTTTCTTCCCCAAAATATTCCATTTGCTTCAAGATCTCCAAAAAAGGGAAGATATAAGATTTTCTTCCCTTATTCAGTAAGAGAAAACCAATGTTTTAGGAAGGCTGTCATAATATTTAAATAGTATTCAAATAATAATTGACTATATTGTGTGGATAAATTTTTTTAAATCAGTCTCTGCATTTACTGCAATAGCAAAACACCAGTTGCAGAAATGAACTTTACTCATTTTATTTACACACACATACATGTATGTCTTTTAAAGGGATTAAAAATCACAACTGTGTTTTCCTGCTACCTTTCACATGACAATAACAAACCTAACTGCTTGAGGTTCAAAAAGATATAAATGTGGGATGAATGATAACTTTATGTTTGTTTTATGTTATCAACAAAAAGGGACAGATATGAGACTACAGAAATA
This sequence comes from Aythya marila, assembly GCF_965140915.1. Lineage (NCBI taxonomy): Eukaryota > Metazoa > Chordata > Aves > Anseriformes > Anatidae > Aythya > Aythya marila. The sequence goes on along the minus strand of NC_139045.1, from coordinate 1,652,939 downwards.
CAGAAGAATTAGTCAAAGCTTACAGATATTATTAATAATCCCTAACTTTTATCAAAAAGAAAACATGGATATTGAAGTACTCCTGTTCAATGTGGTAGCAATAGTGGCAGATAAACTGTTACTGGAACATGATTTAACCACCTCATAATCAGAAGCCATGTTTTGCTAAAACAGTAGCCAAAAAAAGCAAATGTTTACACTGGTACATACAAAGCATGGGAGACAAAAAAAAAATGTCTTTGGCTGGTCTTCTCTGGGACTTTGATGAAGAAAATATCTGCTGCTGTGAGAAGACAAGGTTGTTTTGGTCTGTATTAGCAAATGGGATGACAGCTTTTAAAGATTTGCCTTTCCCTGTTTGGGAGACAAAAGTATGAGTCATAAAAGTATGTCCTAATCTCTCAGATTGGGAAAAATTGTGCTTCTGCCACAGAAAAAAGAAACAACCTACCTGTTTCCCGCCTCAGATATTTTCCTAAGGTTCATAATCTACCAGAGGGATATAAAAACAATGAAATTTCCAGAATGAATGCTGCTACGTTAAAGGACTAGTTCTGGCAGAATTTCATGATCTCAAAGAATGTTCTTGTGCTAGAGAGAAATACTAGACTTTTTTTTTTTCAGTGTAACATTCTCTCACATAAAAGGTATCCCATGATCACATTTTATGAAAGCCTTCCCTGCAAAAGTGAGTGTACTGAAGAGGTTAGCAAATCTGCATTTTTTTTTTTATTTTTTATTTTTTTTGAAATAGATGTACACTTGTGCCAAATTGACATCACCATAAAAACGTGTTGTACTAACCACATACATAAATGGAGAGAAAATGTTGAACTGGTCATCTGTGCATGCCCCAGCATGTCAACATTAAGTTGCAGTAATAGCATGACCACAACAGATAGCCAAGTGCCTTTTCAGTTTGGGAAAAAATAAATAAATAAATAAAAGTTATTAAGCATTACGAACAACAGATACCAGTTAGCACTACCAGGCATATTGTTTCACAGGCTCAATTTATTTTTTTGTAGAAGTGTGGTGATTAGTGTTCTTCTAAACATATTTAATTTAAGTTCAGTAAAGCATTTCCACTCAGACTTACTACATTTGGTGTATTGCAGCACTAGGATTTAGCCAAAGACAAAAGCATGAAGTAGATTTAAGAAATCGCAAAAATATTTTAATGAAGTAAACTAAATAAGAACATTTTTGCCTAAGTTTTCTATTTCAGTGATTCCATCTGATGTAAAAGCAAAGGGTGCAGAAGACAGGTAATACAATACAACCAGAGGAAAGGATCAGAATGGGGTGTGTTGGGTACACAGCCAGTATGGGAAAACAGGCAGAACACGAAGAGCTGTAATTGCTGCGAAACATAACCCTTGATATAAATGCATTTCACCAGTAAATGCAGCTGAAAAAGCTTTGATTATACTTGAACTGCAAGTTTCTACTTCAATAGCTAGGTTAAAATCTGTTTAGATCATGAAAATTAAGGCAATTCTTAAAAGACCCAGACATTATGACTATGCATTTATTCTATGGATCATTTTTTTTCCACTGGTGATTGTACCCTAGAACTCTAAGCTAAGGTAGCCAAGCACTTATTCAAACAACCTAAAACCTGTGTCTTTGATACCAGTTTCACAGGAAAGCTTTTCCAGGTGAGATGTGATTACACATTTCAAATGTAAGTAAATGCATACTTTCAGCAGTTTGGATATATAATATTGCAGTTTCTCATACGAAAGCTGCTACATCTTGAAAGTACATTTAAGTAGTTTTAAAGTCACTGGGGTAAGAGGAAAGAAACAAAAAAATATCAGGTACATGTAACCAACAATACTCAGTATAACACATTAGGAAAGAAATGAGTAACACCAAAAGCTAAGAAGTGCCTTTAGTCAACAAATTCAGAGAAGTAGATCTCATGAGGGAAAAGATAAAGCAGTAGGTGCAAAGAGCTGATATTCAAACATCAGCAAAGAAGAGCACGTTCACACAAAAGGATTAGGGCATACTTCAGGGGATTATTTGTATCTCTCTAGAGACATTTAACAGAATTGACAGCACAATAGAAATAATTGTAGGAAAACATTTCTAAAAATGCATCCACAGTGTACTGTTATTCACACCTTCAGAAGAAGCCAAACTAGTCTAACTCAGACATCTTAGTAATATTGGAGTTGCATGTGTTTTTCTCTACACAGTGACACTCTTAAGGACTTATCTTTAGTTCATATTTCCACCTGCTCTATTATGCCATTAATAAATATCAGTAAGTTACCTATACTGTATTCTGCCTTCCTCTATACTATACTAGTCAACTGAGCATTAATGTGGGACTCCATTAGACTCGTAACTACTACTCTAGTGCCAATTCTGACAAATCTTCACCAAATCAACATATGTAGGTAAAATACATCTGCATGAAACAAACACTGAAGCGCCACCCTAGGAGCAAGAGGATCATTGGAATGTGAGCATACCACTGGAGGAAGGGGACTGATATTTCTATATAACAGTTTAAACTATAATATTAATGAGACTTCTGTGGTAATTAGATCATTTGGCCAGATCCGGGAGTGCTACTAACATTGTAACTGTTAGTAGCAGTGGTTTGCTGTATTTATTAGATTAGATTTAATTAGTCTAGATTAGATTAGTAATAAAATTAGATTAGCAGTATAATTTTGGCTTTGTATATTGAAGGGAAAATTCAAATTGTAACTGCTCAGCAATGGCAATTCATAACCGAGGAATAACTTAGCCTGGCAATATAAGGGCCTACCTCCACAACCAGCCTGAACTGAAACAGGAATGCTGGAAGCACATAAACTCCACATAAGACAGTGTAAATTCCCTTGCAGATAGGATAAGAAATGCTGCAGTATTGAATTGTAATGATTTGATTGATGCTGGCACAATTGTATATAAGGAATCATCTCATGCTGTGGTGTCACAGGCTTCTTGCTGAACTGCTTAGGGCAGTAGTAGTTCAACGCTAGTAGCTGAACTAGTAGTTGTAGTTGAACTATTAGTTCAACTAGTGTTGAATTACTGAGTTGTTCATTAACTCTCTTTAAGCACAAATATGTATTTAATTTACCTCAAGGAATATGGTAAACAGTACCCAACAATACACATTTTTTCCAATTCCTCTCACAAAAAAACTTTGAGTGCAATGCCATCTAATGGAGTGTTATGAGCTTTTTATCCTTAAAAGTTGTGAAAATAGCCCAAGAAGCTTCCATGGTTTACTCTTCCAATAGCATGCCTTACTGGAGGCATCCTTCTGGAGGAATAATCTCTGAAATTTTAACAGTCATTTAGTTTCTCTTTTCCTGTTAAGAATGCTTATGATGTGGTTTAAAAGCTTCCTGACATCTTTATTTATTTATTTTTACAAATCATATATCCATCTGTTCTAATCAGTTCAGTCTCTAGTGCCACCCAACCTGGTGGAAATAACACACCTTTTTAGCACTGCCTAGAAACACTGGAGTGAAACAAAACTAAAATCTGCAGCCCCAATGAGCAAAGGAATTATATTCTATTCACCTTCCAAAAGTCACAAAGATCAAAATCTTTTTAGAGCATGTCGTTCACTTTCAGCCTTTTATAGTGAGCTCTCAGCTCAGGGATGATCAAGGATCAAAAGATTCCTCACTAACTTACAAGAAGAATGTCTGTATTCTGTTTTTTTTCAATCCTATTAGTCATAGCAAATCTTACGCCTCAACTGCATTCCAGGAAAATTATATGCAATGGCAACACCCTTTTTCACAGACTATTCCATTACCTTATCTAGTAGTGACTTCATGACATCAGAAGAATTTTCTCCCAGCAGCAATCTACTAATCTTCTAAATCCTTATTACATTCTACATACATCTACCTCTTACCATTCCTGCATAATACTGTAAGACTCTCCACAGGAGGAAAGCCAAATCTTAAAAACTGCTCATCCCCCATGTAAACCCCTTACACATCTCAGACTAGAGCTCTTGAACAGCAAAACTTTTTAAGAGTGCCGTTATGCTTACAGCTGAGGATAAATTTGGTTCTAATGTTAAGCTCCATGCTGTGTCAGGTTTGAATCAGTTTAAGTTATATAAATTATTAATTATTCATCCTATTCAAATGTTTCTGCCCTTCAGAGCCACAGCTGTACTGTGCTAAGCATTTTAAGAAAACAAACAGAAATGACTGCCATCCCAAAACAATAGTCTATATCCTTCATGACTTTAAAAAAATAATGGACATACCCTGTTGAGCTCTAAGATACAAAGTAAGTTCAGATAAGGAATTTTATGAAATTTCTTCCTATATGTGTTCAAGCAAAACCACATACACAGACACAAAATGGGATTTGTATAAGGAACCATTACTATTTTGAAAGCAAATTTCTACAGTAAGCCTGGGATACACTCCCAACACTTAAACACAAGTGAATAGGTAGTCTTATTTATCACAGAGGCAGCTATTTCATATTAAGAGGTTTCTAAACTTTACCAAATTAAATTAAATTAAGAGCCTGGATAGAGAGCGATATAGCCATATTTTAACTAATTCACAAGCAAATAAGAACACAGTGCTTTCCCCAAAACTTTTTTTTTCCCGCATGGTTTAGTGCCTGAGTAAGATTAACAATTGGAAAGAAAACAAAAAAAGAAATTTTAAACTCATTTCTCCACAGGATAGAAACAAAAGGTAATTATTATAAGACAATAATTAAATTATTGAAATATTGGATCTGATGATTGTTCAGTGTCCCTCCCAAACTGTTCTATGATTATAAGAAAAAGAAAATCCAATCAGAAACACGTTAACTTTGGTACCATATACTACTTTTATTACCAAGAATTTCTTACATAAAAGAATTGGAGAAAACCATAATTCAGCAGTAGGAAACCAGAGGGACTGTAAAAGTGAAATGGACTTCTGACAAATGATACTGTACAGAATATGAGTTCACAGGCTGACAAACCAAAGCACTAGTAAACTAAAATAGTGTATATTCCAGCTGAAGCATGGGTGTTTTGGTATTAGTCTTTTCAACTGGCAAAAGTATTTGCCAAAGCTACTGAGCCTTGAATTTTTATTTTACTTTATTTTATTTAAGTGTAGGGTAAGACTGGTTTGAAAGCTATGACCTCCTGCTCTAAAATTCACAGGTTACCTGAATTACCATGCCTGTTAGCACACTCCAAGCTTTATGTTAGACAGCCTAACAACATTAAAGTTTTATGTAAGCATTGCTTGTTTCACATTCCATACCTTGCATATTCTCAGAATGTTTGAATATAACAATGTTTATAATTGTTATGAAAGAAGTACCTGAGCTAGAGTAGTCCAGACTACTTAGAATTAAGAGCAAGTTTGCAGAATTAATAATTTCATTTTCTGTTTGTCACAATACTACTTGTAATAACCAATTCAAACCCTCTCCTAAAATATCTCAGTACCGTTGCAGAGATTACAGAGATTTACAAACTGAGGTAGAATAGAGAACATGGAGATTTCATGACTGAGTTATTCTTTCCAGACTGCTTCTTATAAGCATCTACGAAACCATCAGCCATTATTCCAGAGACATATCAGTAAACCAAGAAACCCCAATCTGCCCTCCTTTTTCTCTTCCTCTGATTAGAGATTATGCAGTAACAAGCCCTGATACACCATATAGGAAGCATTTGAATGTTCTTTCCTGCCTATTAATGACCAAGACTTACCTGTTTGGTCCTGTAACTGTTTTCACTTGCTTCTATTTTCTTTTCCTCTAGCTGTCTATGGAAGCTAGTCATTCTAATCAGATTGCAACAGCTTGCTTAGTATCAAGCATACAGACATACACGTTGGCGTTAAATTCCAGACAAAAACGGATTTTCTGACTCACCCTATCTTCTTGTCCTCCAATGGTGACTTAGATCTGAGAGAACATTATTTAATATGATAAACGTTGCATAAGGTATCTGTTTCTTAGAGGAAAATAATTTACCTTTGCAGCAGAGAGCAGAAATAAGAATAAAAGATAAAAACCCTAGCACCTATAGCTAAGTGCTTTAAAATCTCTTTATTCTGATAGCCATGCAAGCAGCAAATTTTCAAAAGATGAGATTTGCTACACCCTATCAGAGCATTGGTGCATAAAGTCTGCTATCTTGCCTATGCCAGTGCTTCAGAGAAAAGCAAAACAAAATCCCTGTGTTGCTCATACAGCAGTCAATTTTATATCAACAGCTTGCCTCAGTGCTTGAATTTTTGTCATGGCATTAAATCCTACTCCCTGGCTAAGCAAAGAAAGGCCTAAAGCATTGCACTTCAGAACACACTCAAGTTGCTACTGAGAAGTTTATTTGTGTATACAAAATGCTGGGCTCCTCTAAACATTGTCACGTTCTTATTTTTTGTGTACTTCATGCATGCAGATATATTTCATTTGTTTACAGGCTTGTTTTGTCTACCACAAGATATCTGAATGGCAAAAATGTGTTGATACAACCTACACTGCATTATTTTCCAAAGAAAACTGCGTGGTTAGCCTTAAAAATCATTTGCCTAGTGCAATAAATGCCTAGTATAAGAGAAGAGATGTTTGGCTGATTTACCTCAGTTAATGGAATTCCTGAAAATGAACTCTTTCGTTTTTTCTTTTGAAAACTCATATGCTAGAAAAGAGGTTACTGCACTGAATTGCATTACTGTTGAACACACACAAGCCTCCTATATCTATTTCTTCCTAAGAATTGCTTTGAAATGGTTTAATTAACTTAATTTCACTAAAATAGTTCATATAGGATTTATCTGTTACTACATTTTAAGGTATAATCTGTCATGTATGTGACTGTACTTATAATCAGTGATCAGAAGGTATGCATCTAATTACCTACATCAATGCAGATAACAAGTTAGAGCTCTTAAAATATCAGGAAGATACATTACATATTTTGAATTAGACACACAAGGTAACAGGTAGGATGAATTGACAAGTCATCTTAAATGTAAATCTAAATTTGAGGCCTAGATAGCAGCTGAGTGTGTATTTCTAAGAGTGGAAGCTGCTCACGAATTTTGGGTATCCATATTTGCAAAATCAAAGTTATCAGGTATCTAAATTTTTGCTCTTGGTCATGACCAAAATGCTTCAGTCCTGCTAAATGGCAGTCCAGGGACTTATCTCATGCCTACATCTTGTTAGTATTCACAAAATGGCTTTGAAATCTGCTGGTGATATGATTTAAGGTATGTTCTCAAAAGACATCTCTAAATGGATCAGGAGAAACATAACCAAAATAAATAAATAAAAATCATATCAGTATTCTTTGTACAGAACACCTCAATGTGAGATTACCCATCCACAGCATTGAAGATGCTCAAGTCCATCCCTAACTCATTTGAAAATTATACTATTTTATAGTGAACTAAATTACCATCAAGTCAGTAAAAAAGAACAAAGAACATAAGATTCATTTACTAACTTTCCTATAGCCATCTATGGACAAAGGCAATGTCTAAAGCTCTACCTTCCAGTGTTCTCAGCAACCAGTATTTCAGATAAGCATGAAATTACTAATAAAAAGCCCATTCTTTTTTATTGCTATTTTGGGACAGAAAAATGACTTCTTATTTGTGGAATAGTCACTAACTTCCATACAGTAAGGAGTTTCAGAACACAGTGACAAAGTTATCATTGTGCTAGAAAGTGGCAGAGTTTACAATATTTCCTTACCTCTTTTTAACTTCTAAATTGGTGTGCAGGCTTCTGACACCATCATCTTTGCTTTCATCTCTCCTTAGGTATTGTCTTGAAGACTATGACCTCCCTTAGGTCAGTAGATAGTTAATAATTACAGCCTGAAAACTCAACAACAGATTAGCTAGTTTATCTTATCTTTAATCTCTGCTTATCTAGCTTTTTTTACACACATTGAGAATATTTTTAGTTAGTAATTTCAGTTTTAGAATATGAAATGTATATAATAAAGTTTATGTATTTAATGAATAACTTTATATATAGTAGCTTTAAATGACACTATTTTTCTCAAAGAGCTCTTTGTCAAAGAGCAGTGTATTATCTTGACAACGACTCATTCCTGAATGGCTCATTCAAACTGCTGAAGAGTAAAATTATTTTCAGAACCAATATTCTGCAATATACTGAAGTTGTGATGAAAGTTATAAAGAGATCACCTATTTTAAAATTTCAAATTATCAAAGAAATAATAATAATAAAAAAATCATATTGCAAAGACCCACTGCTCAGGAAACAGAAATAAGGAGGGAAAAAAAGGTCAAAATATCAATAAATCCTACAGCTTAATAAAGTAAAATGTCCAGAAATATAAAAACTGTTCCTTTTCCATAGTACTTCATTCTGCACTGCCTTCTTATACTGAAGCTGACCTGTTCTTTCAAGTCCCCTTGATTGCAAGGGAACACAACTGTCTTAACTGATTAAGTCTTCATACAGAACAGCATTAGTCTATCTGCTCCCCTGGATATCAGCATGCCTGAATACCCTATTTTCTAGAATGTTCCCTTTAAGCACTGTTTGATACAACAGAGCTTCCTTTCTTATAAATAAAATAATTTTAATTACAGCCCTTTGAGCCTTGAACATCATAAACACAAATTCCAAAAACTATATTAAGCATATCATTTTACTTCATTTTTTCTAAAATGAATCTTTGTTCATTAAGAAAAACTGTTGTATCTTAAGTGACACTTAAGTATTTTCTTAAGTATTAAAAGAAATGCAGCTTAAGCCATATTCTACCTCCACTGGAAGGGACAGACTTCATGAATACCAATGAAATCAATTCAGGTTGTCCATCTACTTTCAAAAAGATTCTATAAATAAATAAATAAATAAATAAATTCTGCCAGAAGTCAGTGGAAGATCAGACTTTTATCATTATAAGATTTCTGTTGTTTATTATTTTTAATTTATTTTTTTTTAAGTGTTTCATTTTGAAAAGCTTCATGAAATGGTTATAAGGTGTAATAGAGTTGTGGCTTGTATTGAAAGAGTGCTTAGATAATTATAATCTAGCTAAGATGACTTCAAATCCTGAAAGCATTTGAAAGCATTTGACATTTTCTTACTTGACTAGAGAATCCCTGAGTTCAGTATCTGAAAGAAAGTTTGTTAGTCACTTGGTTTGACAGAGGCAAGTCTGCATCTCCTGCTGCATGAGCAAAATAAATTTTCTTGCAGATGTGATAGAAGGGTGTGAACCGTTTAGAGACTAGAAAAGAAAGTTTGGTATGAGGCCAAGTAATTGGACTGAAACACTGAATTCTGGTCACTCATCATGCTCATTTTCAAGAGGCTATAAACATTAGCTTACAAACAAAAAATATATCTCAGAATGTGATGATGATTGTACATGACTTAAATTATGGTTTCTGTAGTGTGGCCGTATCAGTTTATCCCAATAAAAAACTGGCTACGTAGGAAGAAAGGCCAAATCCAATGCTAATCCTTCCCTTAGTTATCCTCTTAACTTCGGTGGTTACTCACTTGTTCCCCAAAAGATCTTATTATATACTGTTAACTCCAGGACTAGAAAATGACTTACATGCTCTTCTTTTTCCTCATCATACCTGCCACCAATCTTTGATTTGGAGCTGGAAAGTAAGAAAGACAGTTTAACTGTCAAATTAATATATTATGTTCTTTCCCCAGTGTCAGCTAGATTTTCTATAAAAACACTTTTTGCATAAGAGAGTCCATCCCCCAATAAATTATGGGGAAATGGGCATTAGAAGATGCTTTCCTAAAGCTGGATAGAAGTTCAAGGTTTCCAGTTTCCACTACTGTGCAGCATCATTTCACCTACCACGCCCTGCGAAAAAGCAGACTGCATGATTGCAAGCAGACTGGGACCAAGTGGCAAGAAGGAAGACTGACTTCAGTGCCCCCTGAAAATAGTATCAAACAAGTTGTGGGAAGAATGCAGATGTGCTCTACTCAGTTTCTTGCCAGATTGTAATCACTGACATGCTATTTAAACCGCATTTTGTCTTCTCTGTCCTGTTATGTACTCAAGACAGCTACAAAGCTAACTGTCATAGAGATCCAAATTAAATTGTAATGATAAATACATACAGCTTCAGTTAAAGAAAAATGATGCAATGTCTCTGCAGCTGTTATTTATGAAATACAACTGGTCAGATGCTAAAAAATATGGCTGAGATAAGCATGCAATGTTTTTTGAGATGATTACAAATAAAAATTACTGCCAATAAATCTGCCAGTCCAAATAGATCCATACAAGATAGGCAAATGAGCAGAGAAAAAACTGCCCTCATATTATTAGTGAAGCTGCTTAAAAGTTTTGACCTAACTCAAGAACAAAAATGTATTTCATTTTGAATATTAAACTCTGAGAGAGAAGCTTTAGTCTTAGAACATTTTAAATGTAGAAGTTGAAAACACAACAAGAAATATAAAGGACCTGGTAAAAGAATTTTCTAATTTGTGCTAGGAAGTCTAAATTGAATGTATCCACTGATCAATTCAGTTTTAATTCTAGTATCTTAGGGACATCAAATGGACAGAATAAAAACTATAGTATGTACTAGGGTAATAACTGAAAGAAAAATATACTTTAAAAATTATTGGATACTTTTAAACACTGTAACAGACAGTTCTTTCAGAGGATCATTGGAATTTATATATAAACCAACAGGTAAGGCTTAAAAGCACAAAGAATTTTCTGTAAAGACTTCTTTTTTTTTTTTTTTCCTTTAACAGTTAGCTTCCTCCTAGAGCTTTTTGCATGTATGGTTAGTTTCTTATCATTTTTAAAACAGAATACCTTTCTCTAGAAGAATATCATAACAGAAGGTATACTGGATTTTTGCCTGTCTTGGGTTTAGTTGTCCAAGCTTAACCACTTGGACCAAGTGATCCAAGTCCTCCAAGCTTTTTATATAGGTTTCATGGAAAACAAAACTTAATAAGTCTTATCTCTTAACTGAAAATAACAAGAGGTTTTCCTCACCTTATTAGGGTGTAAGAACAGTAAGAACAGTATTGAGTATTTAGAATAATAACTATATTGAAAAATATAGTTCAAAAATATTTTTGCCTGTAACCAGTCTCTATACATTCCCTTTTATCTTATTTTACATCTTATTATTCAAAAAACTTCCTCATCCTTTCACAGCAGTTAATCTGATGAAGACAGATTAAATATATATATATATATATTCAAAGTTCACAAATCTATAAAGTTATGTTCATAAAGCAGACCATTTAAGAAAAAATAGAAATAAAAAGTCAGCAAGTATATAAAACTGACATTTGAAGCAGTTGGGCTAAAAAGGCAGGAAACTCAACCCCACTGTTAATATAAAAACAAATGCAGATGTGCAAAGGCATACTGATTTTCCCAATTTGGTATATAAGGTTATAATACTAAAGCAAAACAATTATTTCTAACAAAACTGATGTTTTTCAAAACTGAATACCATTTGTGGTGACCACTGATGAACTCTACATACAATTTCAGAAGTTCAGTTGGCACTACCTGTCTTTCTAGGTACATGAAGGGAAATAGTATCCTTTTTTTTATGTGCAAGTTTCTAATAATACACAGTTCTGTAGCTTAATTAGAAAATTTTCAATATTTTTAATAAGGACTAGAAAAGATCCTGTTTTGATATAAACTCTCCTTAGTAGTAACATTTCACAGCACGCAACCTTAAAAGGTCAACCTGTCAGGCTGTAATACATAAAATACGAATGAAAATGAGGAAAAAGAAAAATCTTCTCTTGTGGTAAGACTGCCTTTCTATGGAACCAAAGCAATAATAAGAGTCATCCTGCCAGTGAGAACCACATATGCTTGAGCTATGAAAGAAAGTACAGTTCTTAAAAGTCTAAAAGTCTGTTCCCTGATTAAAAACAGAATCATAGAACAGTATATCATAGGATAGCTTGGGTTGGAAGAGAACCTTAAGTTCCAACAACCCCTGCCATGGGCAGGGACACCTTCCACTACACCACACTGCCCAAACCCCAGCCAGCCTGGCCTTAAATACCTCTAGGGATTGGGCATCCACAGCTTCTCTGGGCAACATGGTCCAGTGTCTCGTCACCCTCACAGTACATAATTTCTTTCTAATATCTAATCTAAACCACTAAAAATGACTGAGTGGCTCAGCACAGCTGTGTATCACCTATGAACCATTGATATCTTTAAGGACCACAGTATGATAAATCACAGTTTTATTTGCATAAAATGGTTATGCAAGCAGGTCGCATAAATGTTTTGTTGTCTTATTGTCCCATGCCATACCTGAGGAAAGGAGCATCTTGCCACACACAATACTTGTGTTTTTCTGTCATGTTATGCTTTGTTTCTAACAATACATGCAGCTGCAAACCAGTTAATATTCTGTTTTCCACATAATATATAATCAGCTACTTGACTAATGACTCACTGCAGACTTCTACGCAGGTTAAAACACTGATTTGCCTTTGAGATCTTTTATTAAAAATTCTGTAGGCAGCTTCATAAAATGGTGGCAAACCTATTCCAAAGAACTATATCAGAGAAATAACATAGCACTATGTGTTTTCTCCAGGCATGAAATTTTTAATGGGTTATGTGAAATAACACAGAAGCAACTCCTGTCCACAGAAGAGATTTAAAATGTTTTCTGTTTCAAGGATAACCAATTCTATGTTCAGAATTTCTGTTCCTGAAAACTGCATTAGTGCTTCACATTGAGTGCTGAATCTCCCTAGAATCTAAATTGTCAAATTACTAGTTCACCAAGGAGTGAATTTTCAGGTTTTGCATGTCAACCCCAAAACTCAGCAGTACTAGAACAACAGTGTTTTACTGAGAAGACTCTGTGCCTGATTGCCTTTCAAATACCTATTAAAACAGACTTCCTTTCACTAGGACAGCTGCCAAGCTAATGAAAATCTGGGGTGAACCTGGAAGAAATGACAACACATACAAGTGTTCCTTTTCATAGCAGTCATGAGAAATACACTAACTTCTTTTAATTTACTCTGTCACAGCACTCAACACAGCATTAGGAAGCCTTTTCCTTCAAAACAAAAAACAACTGATTTTAGATTTAAGAATTAACTACGTGTATCCCCTACTTAAATGACTTTGTGACACATTCTGCATATTGCTTATTTTACATCACCACCAGTTAATCATCTCTGCTAACAGAAAGATTCTGCAAGAGAATCTTTCTATTTAAAGAAAAATTTTAAATTCTGATGGCTTGTTTCTCAACTATATACTGCAAAGTCACCAACAAGAGCATCAGATATATTGTGTTTACACGGCAAGGTTTTGGTAGCAGAGGGGCTGAAGGGGTGGCCTCTGTGAGCAGAGCCCAGCAGCTGCCCCATGTCAAATCAGAGCCAGCTCCAGTGGGCTCCAAAAGGGACCGGCCACTGGCCAGAGCCAAGCCAGTGAGTGACGCTGTCTGGGTCTCTGGGAGAGCAGATTGAAGAAAGGGGAAAAACAAAAACAAGCAAACAAACAAAAAAACCTGCTGCACAACAGCAGCTGTGAGAGAGGAGTGAGAACCAGCCCAGCAGCCCCCCAGGTCAGTGTAGAAGGGCAGAAGGAGCTCCAGGCACACAGCAGCAGTTCCCCTGCAGCCTGTGGAGAGGCCCCTGGTTGGTGGAGCAGGCTGTCGCCGTGCAGCCCATGGGTCCCACATGGAGCAGATGTCCACACTGCAGCCCATGGAGGAGCCCCCGGTGGAGCAGGTGGTTGTGGCCTGGAGGAGGCTGCGGCCCATGGAGAGCCCCTGCAGGAGCAGGCCCCAGGCCAGAGCTGCAGTCTGTGGAAAGGAGCTCATGGAGGATCAGGAGGCCAATCAGCTACAAAGCAGCTTTACAGAAGATTGTTTGGGAGTGTTGGTTAACAAAAAATTGAATGTGAATCAGCAGTGTACTCTGGTGAAAAGGAAGGCCAATAGTATCCTGGGCTGCATTAGCAGAAGTACAGCAAGCAGGTTGAATGTAATCATTATACCCCCTCTGATCAGCATGGGAGGGAACAGGAAGGAGATCCAGCCTCTTCTAGGATGTGCACAGTGACAGAGACACAATGAACCCAAACTGCAGTGCAGGAAATAGGCTTCATTTTATTACAAAATATACTTAATCTCAGCTTCACTTGAAAGGTGTGTATATGTGGGAAAGGAATTCACCTGGAGAGACTTGAAAATAACTTCTCAGTGCTCTGTCCAAAAAATTAGCTGCTCATACAAATCCAAAAGGAGGAAAGATTACAACTCAACTTCACAATTTCAGAGATGTAAAAGCAACTCCACCAACTGTTAAACAATTTAAAAAATTTCAGTACTAGCAACATTCAAAAATGTTGCTAGCACATTATGTATGTATATAATGTGTGTATACATGTATATATAAATAGCACAGAAAACAAGTAGAAGCAAAGTTCATCTCACATACTCAGACAATCAGCAGCTGAAACCACCTAACAAAGAAGCAAAATAAAATAAATCTGGTTCCAAGTTGGTTCAAGAGCAAGTTAGAGTGCTTAGAAGGAGACATTTACACAGAAATACTACCATTTGGTAGTGCTGGGATTTCCTCTTCATTTTTTAACTTTATCTTTCAGAAAAATAAGCAAGAACAAATAAAAGTGACCTTTCAGATGGAGAAAAGATGTGGTTGGTCTTTAAGAAAAGATTTTATTCCACCTGTATGATAACCCACTGGGAAAAATGTGAGCTTTTAACAAAATGTCACTTTGTTGTCACAGTTGTTCAATGACAGTGATGAATAACAGGCAACTCTGTGAGACTGCTGTAGTTCACCCTGCACTAGGGTCACTGACCACTTCTCACTGCAGGGATCATTGCGAATAACAATGGTGGAGAATATTGAGGTAGCTGGATAAATAAATATTTGCCGTTTCATCAATAGGAAAAAAAAAAAAAAAAAAAAAAAAAAAAGGCAAAAAAAAATAACCAAAAAAAAAATAGTTTGCATCTGAATTAGGAGAATTTAAAGGGACTATTTTATGTCTGCTTTTGATTTAATATTCCTCAGTCTGAATTTCAGTATCCATAAGGTATGATGTTAAAGATAGCTGAAATTTTAAAATAAATGCATACCTGTTTGTACATAGTCTACAATCAAAATATATTAGCCAGCACTTTTTTTTTCTTTCTTTGAATCTGCTTGGTGTTTGCTTCATTCAAAACAGTTCTATACATATGAGATAATTAAACACTTGGGGAAAAAAATATAATTTTGTTTCATGAAAAATGTACTACTAATTGGGAACACATAACTATACCAGAGAAATAATGTATATGTTTAATTTTTGCAAATAACTACTTTTGTTTCTCTCATCTCTCAGAACTGCATTACTACTGACACTGCATTCTTCATAGATATTTGCTATACTAACTGAAATAATTTCAGCAGTAGTAATGACAGCTAATATTTAATATAACGTGTAAAATAAGGAAGATGTATTTGGAGGTTTTTCAGATGTTTATGGTTGGTAAGAAATCTGCAGAAAGACAAGTAAACTCAAAATAGTATAGGAAATTTTGCACTAATTTCTTTGAACTTTCAGTGAAACACGGTTGTTTTATGTTCTTGTGGGCCACCAAAAACTCATAACACAGGGAACAAAATGTAGGTTTAAATTCTGAATGATTTGAATTATCCACTCAGCTTTAACCTGATCTAATGCTCGGTAAAATCTCCAAAAAGGGTCACTTCAGCAATATGAAATTTTTAATACAATCAAAACAATTTTGTTTTAATTGTCTTTTTTCTTTTTTTTTTCTTTCTTTTTTTTTTTCTCCCCAAGGGAATATATCAATAGCAAGCAAGAACATTTTCATTTGAAATAAAACCACTACAAAATTCTACATTATACTTGGATATAAGTTTAGAACAAGTCTAGCAGAAAGAGACAAGAAAGGAAAGAAACTGAGGTTACCAAATCAACACAAAACCCACCTCATGTTTCACCCCCCCCCCCCCAAAAAAAAAAAAAAAATTAATTTCTCCTTTTTCTAAAATTCAATTCATATAATGATTTTTTTTCACATATTCTGATCTTAAATGTTATCATTTTCTCTGTTAAATATTCCTCATGAAGATTTTACGAAGCAAATTGTAAAGTCATATGCACCAATTTCCCCCAAATCAAAATATAAGTGTATGCACATTCCTTTGCTTCGGAAAAACAGTAACCCCACATTTCTCAGGAACCAACAGGAACTAACCAAAAGAAAAAAAAATGGAACTTGACAAAGTGTTGATAAAAGCAAAAAAAATTGTCCACTGTAGAGATAGATTTCACTAGCTATGAATTTTGATAGTAGAATTTTTGTAAAGAAATAGTAAGTCTTTCTTGCCAAACTGCTTGTAAATTTTTCTACACTATTGCCAGTATGTTGTGTGCATAAATATTATATTCTTCATAGTCTCATCCAGGAAGAATCCCACTTAGTTTAAAATTGAGTACGTTTTCGGATTCGATCTAACAAATAAGTTATCTATTAAACACTGCTGGCAGCATTTTCACTCTTCACAGTGAATCAATTTCAAAAATGACTCTTTGATAAATCTGAAGTCCACAATCATCTCAAAGATAGTTTTACACATTAATGGCAATTTTTTGTATTCAGCAGATAAAGTGAGGGTGAGTGGAAAGGAAACATCAGTAATCCTAGATTTCAGCCAAGTCCATCTTTGCTGTGCATGGTGACTAATACATGCTTTGAATTCTGATCCTCTGAACCAATTACAGCAAGCTGAATCCAGGCAAACCTACTCCAAAATGGTAAGTGTGTACATGTTTTCTTTCAAATGTGGAGCAGATGGTGTGATTTAATTTTATATCTGTATGAGTAGGGTGAGTAGGAGATGATGAAAGGTTTCCCCACAGCGGAAGTAAATCAGTGGCTGAAATGCTCCGAAACCTTTTATCCATAGCATCTTCCAAAAGAGCATTTAATTAGTCCCACATTCCCCTCTCTCTCTCTCTCACTTTTTTTTTTTTTTTAACTTTTTTCTTTTCTTTTCTTCTTAGCTTCATTGTTTTCATGGCATCAGTTAAGACACAGAGCACACATCAATACTGTCACTACAATGCTACACCTACATTCTAGCTTTCCACGTTGTTCTTGTCTGGAAAGAATAACTGAGGTGTTACCCAAGCTGGTCGGGAAACAAGTTGGCAGGGCCCTAGAAGGGGAAAGAGAATGAGGCACAAGGACTGGCAATAAAGAAATGATTCCTCTGATGATGATTACTCACCTCAATAGTGTGGTATCAGACAAGCCCTTTGGGGGAAAAGGAAAGCTGGGGGAAAGAAGGAGAGAACACTGAGTGATGGCGTTTGTCTTCCCAAAAAACTGTTATGTGTGATGAGCTCTGCTTTCCTGGAAATGGCTGAATACCTGCCTACCGATGGGAAGCAGAGAATCATAGAATCATAGAATCATAGAATATCCTGAGTTGGAAGGGACCCTTAAGGATCATCAAGTCCAATTCTTGACACCGCACAGGTCTACCCAAAAGTTCAGACCATGTGCCTAAGTGCACAGTCCAATCTCTTCTTAAATTCAGACAGGCTCGGTGCAGTGACCACTTCCCTGGGGAGCCTGTTCCAGTGTGCAACCACCCTCTCTGTGAAGAACCCCCTCCTGACGTCCAGCCTAAATTTGCCCTGCCTCAGCTTAACCCCGTTCCCACGGGTCCTGTCACTGGTGTTAATGGAGAAAAGGTCTCCTGCCTCTCGACACCCCCTTACGAGGAAGTTGTAGACTGTGATGAGGTCTCCCCTCAGCCTCCTCTTCTCCAGGCTGAACAGGCCCAGTGACCTCAGCCATTCCTCGTACGTCTTCCCCTCCAGGCCTTTCACCATCTTCGTAGCCCTCCTCTGGACACTCTCCAACAGTTTCATGTCCTTTTTATACTGTGGTGCCCAGAACTGCACACAGTACTCGAGGTGAGGCCGCACCAGCGCAGAGTAGAGCGGGACAATCACCTCCCTTGACCTACTAGCAATGCCGTGCTTGATGCACCCCAGGACACGGTTGGCCCTCCTGGCTGCCAGGGCACACTGCTGGCTCATATTCAACTTGCTGTCTACCACGACCCCCAGATCCCTCTCTTCTAGGCTGCTCTCCAGCGTCTCATCACCCAGTCTGTACGTGCAGCCAGGGTTTCCCCGTCCCAGGTGCAGGACCCGGCACTTGCTCTTATTGAACTTCATGCGGTTGGTGATCGCCCAGCTCTCCAACCTATCCAGATCCCTCTGCAAGGCCTTTACGCCCTCATTCAAGTCCACAACTCCTCCAAGTTTGGTGTCATCAGCAAACTTGCTCAAAATACCTTCTATTCCTACATCCAGATCGCTTATAAAAATATTGAAAAGTACCGGCCCTAAAATGGAGCCTTGAGGGACCCCACTGGTGACCGCCCGCCAGCCTGACGCAGCCCCATTTACCATAACCCTTTGGGCCCTGCCCGTTAGCCAATTGCTCACCCATCGTATGATGTTTTTATTTAGCTGTATGGTGGACATTTTGTCCAGTAGGATCCTATGGGAAACTGTGTCAAAAGCCTTGCTGAAGTCCAAAAAGATCACATCAGCTGGTTTCCCTTGGTCCACCATACGGGTGATCTTATCATAAAAGGAAATCAGGTTAGTTAGGCAGGACCTACCCTTCACAAACCCATGCTGGCTGGGACCAATGACTGCTTTGTCCCCCAGGTGCGCCTCAATAAGTTCGAGAACCATCTTCTCCATGATTTTACCAGGCACTGACATGAGACTGACAGGCCTGTAATTGCTAGGGTCTTCTTTCTGACCCTTCTTGAAAATTGGCACAACATTTGCCAGCTTCCAGTCTACCGGGACCTCTCCAAATTCCCAGGATCGTTGAAAAATAATTGAGAGAGGTTCCGCGATGACGTCCGCCAGCTCTTTCAGCACCCGCGGATGAATCCCATCCAGACCCATGGACTTGTAGGGATCCAGGTGGAGTAGCAAATCCCACACACGTTCAGGGTCGGTTGGGAGTTTGTCATCCCCACCGTCCCGGTCCTCCAGCTCAGGGCACCCTGGGTCCCGAAGCCCATCATCGGCATTGAAGACAGAGGCAAAGAAGGCGTTAAGCGTCTCTGCTTTGCCTATGTCATTGTCTGTGAGGAGACCTTCCCTATCAAGGAGCGGCCCTATGTATTCTTTAGTTCTCCTTTTTCCATTCACATATCTAAAAAAACCCTTTTTATTTTCTCTCACAGACACAGCCAGCTTCAACTCTAGGTGTGCTTTGGCCACACGAACTTTCTCCCTACAAGCACGAACAGCATCCCTGTATTCTTTCCATCACACCTGGCCCTCCTTCCAGTAGCAAAACACTCTCTGTTTCCGCCTAATCTCCATTAAAATGTTCCTGGTCAGCCACGCCGGCCTCCTGCCCCGCCTGCCTGACTTGCGATATTTAGGAATTGCCTGATCTTGTGCTTCTAGGAGGCATCGCTTAAAGAATGACCAGCACTGGTGGACATTGAGGCCTTCAAGAGCAGTTTCCCAGGGGACCTTGCTGACTAGTTCCCTGAGCAGCCTGAAGTCTGCTTTCCCCATATCTAGGGATGAGGTTTTGGTGGCACTTTTCCTTCTGTCACCGTAAATTTTGAACTCAACCACTTCATGGTCGCTATGACCAAGGCGGCCACCAATCACCACATCTCCCACCAGACCCTCTCTGTTTTCTAGCAACAGGTCTAGGAGGGCACCTTTCCTAGTTGGCTCCGTTAGCACCTGCACCAAGAAGTTATCATCTAGGTGCTTCATGAACCTCCTGGACTTGCTCTTGTCAGCCGTGTGGCACTCCCAGTTAACGTCTGGCAAGTTGAAGTCCCCCATAAGGACAAGGGGAGTTAATCTTGAGGCCCCTCTTAGTTCTGTAAAGAATAATTTATCGGCGCTATCGTCCTGGCCAGGCGGTCTGTAATAGACTCCCACTACGACATCCCCTTTATTCATTCGTCCCTTGATCCTTACGCAGAGGCTCTCAACTTTGCCATTGCTGACCTGAAGTTCCACACAGTCCAGGCCCTGCTTCACATACATCGCCACCCCACCACCTCGCCTACCCTGCCTGTCCCTCCTGAAGAGCCTGTAACCATCTATCGCCACACCCCAGTCACAGGACTCATCCCACCAGGTTTCGCTTATGCCGATGATGTCGTAGTTGCGGGACTGGGCCAGGACTTCTAGCTCATCCATTTTATTCCTCATACTGCGTGCGTTCGTGTAGAAGCACTTCAGGTGCGTCTCCTTACACTCAGCACCTTGTGGATCTGACCGAAGGACCTCACTGGCACACAGCCCTTCTGATTCTAGCGTACCATCCCTTACATCTTCACCGGCGTGCCTGGTTTTAGCCCCTTCCCCCTTCGACTCTAGTTTAAAGCCCTATCTATCAGCCCTGCCAACTCCTGACCAAAGATCCTTACCCCTCTCCGAGAGAGGCACATCCCATCTGGTGCCATCAGGCTCAGTGTAGCATAGACCTTCCCGTGAATGAATTCATTGTTTTGCTTTGCTTGCATGCACAGCTTTTGTTTTACCTAGTAAACTGTCTTTATCTCAGCCCACAAGTTCTTATTCTTTTACCTTTCCAATTCCCTCCAATATCGCACTCGGGGAAAGTGAGAGCATCTGTGTGGTGCTGTGCTGCCTGCTGGGGTTAAACCGCAACAACATAGTAAATTCCTGATCAGATCTGTAAGGCCGAGTATACATGGTTATTGTGACTGGCTAGCAGCCAAAGTCACACCTACTTGCTTGTTCACCCCTCCACAGGACACAGGGAGAAAATTGGAATAATATGAAAAAGAAAGCTGCTTCAAGATAAATAAACTCAGGGAAATCACTTACCAATTACCTTCACAGGTGAAACAGAGTCAACTTGAAGAAATTAATTTACTGTCAAATTAAAAAATAGTAATAATAATAAAATTTGAGTAAGAGGAAACAAGAACAAAAGACACATTTTGCAGTGTAAGATTTACTATGTATTATCATATAGGATAGAACCTGATTCCATAGAAAAGTGGTTAATTTACCTTCAGGGTAGCATGAGAGGGAACAGGACTAGGTTAAGTAGTTGCTTCGAAGTTTATTCATTTCCACAAGTGATCATACTTAAGACACATTTAACATCTAAAAACACATACTGAAAAATACATGTGAACACTACAGACCTTAGAATAGTCAGAAACACCCAAACCGGCCTTAAATATGCTATATTATGAGGCAGAAGGGCCAGGTACCATACATCCTCACAGGAGCTAATCTTTATAGAGTGAATTAACCTGAACAGAGTTCCATGCTACAACTGCCAAACTGCTAAAAGAAAATATATATTTCTTTGACTGAAAGTCAAACCTCAATAAACAAATTGTACTAGAGAAAGAAAAACGCATGCAGCATTTGATCAGCCTTCAATAGCCTGAGAAGATTAAGCTCCCAAAATGCAAAGCAAAGGACTGATTTTTATGGAACAAATTTTAAGTAGGCCTGTAAAACTGCAGTTTATAGACTGCACGTGAAAGAAAAAAAAAAAAAAACCTTCAATTGTAATTTTATATTATTCTTTGAAAATCTGGCTTAAAAAGAGAGGAAGGGCAACTATCTTCCCCTCTCCTTCCCCTTCTTTTTCCTTTTTTTCCTATTTCACAGATGTAGAGTACAATCGAAGGTCTGTTTCTGATTTGATTAGAAATGTTTCCTGTGCCAATTACTTTTTCAAATAAGTCAGGAAAGAGCCTTTTTGACTTCAGCTCTCCTTAGTGATGACTTTTCACCACATGGAACTTGAAAAGGCTCAGAACTCTGGCAGTAATAATGTAAGAAAATCATGGAACTGAGGGTAAGAAGAATGTTTCCTTTTTCATGAAAAGCAAGCAAAACATTAAACTACAGAAAAGAAGTTTTGTTTGTTTGTTGCTTTTGTTTGTTGTTTTTTTTTTTCTGCTGATTTGAGAAACATGGATATTGAAATTTACCTATGGAGGGCAAGTGCAATTTTTGGAAAATTTAGACCATCTTGATGAAGAATTTATTTCAATATAAAATTAGCTACTACGTCACAGCACGTAAGCCACCGAAGCCATCAGCTAGTAAAAATAATACAAAGTCCAGAAAAATGAAATCCAGAGAGCACAACCAAAAAAAAACCCATGCTCCTG
The DNA here is from genome assembly GCF_965140915.1 of Aythya marila. Classification (NCBI taxonomy): domain Eukaryota; kingdom Metazoa; phylum Chordata; class Aves; order Anseriformes; family Anatidae; genus Aythya; species Aythya marila. The sequence goes on along the minus strand of NC_139045.1, from coordinate 1,630,691 downwards.
ATAAGCTAAAAGGAAAACCATGTTTTTAATGACATCTCAGTGTACAATAAATATATGGGGGGGTACTTTCTCGTTACACTTCTACAAGTCTCATGATAGGCTAACAGCTATTTTTCTTCATTGGCTTAGCTGCCCATTGGATCAGCAAGCTGCTTCAGTTCCCTATGCATCCATGGGGCCACTTGATCTAATGTGGAAGGGCTGTTGAAATGAATCCAGGCTCTTCATTTTGGCTTCATACCCTTTAGTCAGGATTAATTATAATCAGTTCACATGAACTGCCCCAGATTTTTATTGTTATCAAACATACATATCACTTGCCTTACTTTAATTTTATATACTACCTTTAACCTTTCAACATATGTTTAAAATGTTGCCACTTTGAAAAGTACCAAAGACCTACATTAGGAAAACTTCTAAAAGTTTTAACATTGTGCTGACCATATCTGAACTGTGAGACTTGGATAAAGTAAAGTTTAAATTTTCATGTTATATGGCAGCTCAAATAAATTTGCCTTCATTGTCACCAAGCATAGAGTGCAAAAATAACCAGGGTGGGAAAATTGCCAGTTTTTTTCCCTTATATAAGCACCTTATATAAGTACCTACAAGTACCTACAGCAAAGAAGTTATAAAATAAAATGAAAAAAAAAAAAAGTAAAAATGTCTAGTTTGTCATGGCTTTTCTTTGGAAGGTCAGGTAAAAGTGTCAGATAAAGTTAATCTAAAAAGTCCTATGACAATAATAAAATGCTCTGTATTTTCTTGACACTTTTTTGTCCTGTGCAATATGTAAACACCAATTTCAGTCCATGTAAGTCATCCAAAATTCTTAGAATAGTCCATATTATTCTACATTAATTTAAAAGGTAGATCATACCTGTGGCAATAAGGAAGCCTCTTTTCTATGGCACGTAAGTCCTACCTCCACAACTGATAACACTGACCCCTTTACCATTTCTACCAGAAATTTTTCATTCCCAGTTTATCATCAGTTATTTTCAGAATAAGTAGCCTCAAAAATTGAACCCATAGAGCTGTATGTTGGAAAATCTCAGAAAATAAATGGTGGGGATAAAGACTGCATTAAATAGGAGAAGAAAATAAATGATCATACTTAAAACTTCAAATTTCAAGACTTCTTCCTAAGCAACCTTTTTCAAGTAACAAAATGCCATTTTCACTTGTTCACAGTACAAAATCATCAGTCTACAATTTAGTCTCAGTATGATCATATCAATGAGCACTTAAAGCTCAGAGAAAACTTCAGTTACCAGTACAGAGCTAAGAACTTGCAAGACCACTTTAGCAGAGGCATGGCATCTTCCTTCGTGCTGTGGACTTGCTCTAAAGACAGTCTGTGGCCTGAGATGCATTTCTAAAACAACATGAATCTACAGTAATAAAAGATTACTAATTTTTATGATGTAATCCAAATAGAAGTCATTAAAACTATTTTGTCATCCAAGCTCTAGGTTACAAGGCAGATTATTTAATTCCGTTCACACGTGAAATATCAGAATACCCTGAAGAAAATGGAATAGACGTGGAGCACAAAGAGCAGAGAAAAAAAACACTAGTTAGAGGACATTAAAAATGCATTGAGTCCCCTTTCAGAAATAGAAGAGACTAAGAAAGAAAGTCATAGATCACTAGTCTATTTACTCTTGAACTCTCATGTGAAGGCTCAGAAGCCTAAGTCACAGGACTGTTCACCTAAACTTTCATTGCTGTCCATTCAGGTGAATGAAGCACTTGTGTATATTGAGTGTATGTCAAAGGAAAAAATCTAAAAGGTAAATATTCTATGGGGAGGCTGAGGGAGGGAGCAAGGGAGAGAGGAAGATAAAGAAACCACTGTTTACTTCTATAGTGATAGCTCTCAAAACTCTTTTAGAAGTGATTTATCACTGTCTTCATTTACTGTTTGATACACAAAACTGAAATGTTTCCAAGTCTCAATAAATAAAAGTGGAGCCTAGATATCCTTAATCTCAGTTCAGTCCACACAAGTGTTTCTTTCCTAAAACACAATGCAGAATCAAACATTACTAAACTTTAACATTTGCATAATCCCCAGAGTGCCAACAGCCACTTGATTACATTAGAATCATATTTTTCATCTAGGAATGAAATTTCAAAAGTTGCAAAAATACTTAAACTTAGAAACAAAAATGTTCCCAAGGTGTAGGCTGCAGTCCAGACTCCAGAACTGTATCTCCATTCTGTGCATTGTAATGGGTTCCCACTCCTCTTTAGAGAACATAACCAACACTGATTAAACATGTAATTCATTGCTTAGAAAACATACTGCAGAAAGAAGTTCTGAGATCATAGCTATACAAGAGTGCATCTAAAAGAGAAAGCTGTGCAGGCTGTCTCCAGCAATGTCTCCATAATCAGGTAGTGCAGTACAATAACAGAAGATCCACTGGTCAGGACTGGTAGAGAGGACATACTACACATGTTTCAGGAGACTTATTTTCAGACTAGCTATTCCAAGGACTGAGTGGCCATTAGCGTTACCACATTACATGTATTCCTGAAGTACACACACAAAGTACACATACACATACTGTTTATCTAACAGGAATGCAACTTGGGTTTCCAAGATTTATCTGAAACATGAACAGTACATGTGTGAACAGCACAATAAATAGGTATGACTGGTAAATTAGCTTGAAAAACATTCTTGAGCTGAATTAAAATACTAGAATAGATTTACACTGGAAAATATGCTGTAACAGCCTGGCACAGCAACAATCTTACATATGATATATACAGTTATTTGAGATTCATCTGGAAGTTAATATCTGATCTGGATTAAAATCATTTCTAGTATGTGAAAAAAGCCTTATTGTGGTACTGGTCAAAGAGTTTTATTTTGTTTTAGTATCACTTCAAAACATTTTAAGTCAAAATAATAGAAAATGAGGAAATTAAAGTTGTAATCCAAACACAGAGATCTGGAATCCCCTATAGCTTCTAAGCTACAGTATAAAATAGAAATGTTGTGCTCAATACTCTACAATACATCTAAGCCATTTATTTGCATATCATTTAACTGCTAAACTTCACCACCCCACCCCCCCCCAAACACACACACACACACACACACACACACACACACACACACACACACACACACACACAGAGGGACCTGATTCTGGACTTACTCTGGTTTATATTATCAGTGCTGACCCTGATAATCTGGATGTCTTACGTTTTGTTAATTAAAAAACTTGACCTTCCTTTCTCTAACATCATTCCTTCTAAATCCAGCCTGAAGTTACTAAGCAGACATATGCACTCTGAGGTTTGCATTATTAACATCTGCCTCTAAGATGGTTTGCAAAAACAGCCAGCATCACATATTGTCTGTATCTGTTGCAAAAGCCTAACTTGTCTGTTAAAAAAGAAAAAAAAGACACTTCTCAGATGCTATTTTTAAAATATTCTAGTTGTAATGACAAGGCATCTGTGCATAGATTTAGAGCAACACCTTGAAGCATTAACGTAGCAGTGTAGCAGTGGTAGGAAACAAAAACTTTCAGATTTCCTGTGGTCTTTTCGGTGTGAAATTGCATGTGTAAATCTACTACATTTTTATATATATGTATATATACATATATGTACATATATATACATAATATGTACCTGTTTCAAAGTAAATATATTACAAGTGTGTTAAGTAGCATTTATTTGTTTTAAAGGAAATGTGATCATAGCTGATGATTTGGTCAATGTTTTGAATTATTACTAGAAGCCAAAGGCAAAGAAAGAGTTATTTGATTGCTTCATGGTTTTATCTTCGTGATTTAAAATACATCAGTACTCTGCTTTAAGTGAAAATACTTTATACCGATAGATTCATCTACCTAGTCACCAAGCTGACAGCCCACCACAGATGGTGCTGAGAATTCATCTTTAATTACATACATGGACCTATCATTTGCATATGACTACTAATTTCAAATCCTTTCATACTGCGTAATAATAGCATAACACATATGCTGTGCCACTACAGGACTTTACTCTGTCAAGAAGTCACAAAAGTCAAAAGAATGTACTTCCACAGAAGTCAAAAAATATACTTTTACTTATTTTGATGCAATGTAGCTGCTGGTAGCAAGACCACATTGCCATCAGTTTGTACTTCACAGATCAGCACTGCCTGGTAGAAAAAACTACTGTAAGGGAAAGACTCTCATAACCTTCTGTAAAATGGGAATTAAATAAATAAATAAATAAATAAATAAAAATAATACTTTGACTCTGTTTAGTTGTTTTCCAGCTTTTTAAAATTTACTTTTTAAAATATTAAAGGATTTACTGTGGATGATAATAAAGTAAATTAAAGCATGTCATAACTGCAAGACAGAATATTGTTCTAAAGTATCATGGTACCAAAAACATTTCTCTGAAGTTTTTAACAGTTCCCGTGATGATCACCTTTATGCATTTTCTCATTCATCTCCAGACATTTTTCTTCAACTGGAGTAAAGAAAACACTCTTTCTCTATAGAGAAAGTCAGTAACAGGGAGAATGGCTGTCTCATATAAAGCAGTGTTTTCATTTTGAACTGATTAGAACTGTACCAGCCTTTGCACCCAAATATATTTAGCCTCTGTATAGTACATAAGCCCTTGTGAAAAACATGCTCAGAATATTTTTAGTGCACTACATTCCCTAATACTGGAAAGCTCCACCTTTAGTAAAAGTCCCTCTTACTTTACAATGAAAGGAACATATTTTGGTGGTGGAGCAAAGGGGCAAGGTCTCTCATAAGAATGGTTAAAACACTATATAATAATAATTATTTTTTTAAAGTGAGGTAGTATTATATCTTCTCTCCCCACCACTCAGAAATATATTTGACAAACTGTGCATTGTTATAGCAACCCAGAATATGATGGATGGTGCTGGAATCCTTCCTGCTGCCTTCCTGTGACACACTACAGGTGACTGTCAGTCATCCCCACAGAAGCTCTCTGTTCTTTACATACCGTTTTAATGTATGTGTATATGAAAACAATATCTAATATACCTTTCTGAAATAAAAGTTTGTTATGCGAGGGTTCAGAGTTGCAAAGGTATGATTCTCATCATCTTCCAATGGTCTCTTCCTTGCCTGTATTCTGGATGAAAAATGAAATACATCTGGCCAAAATTACATAATTAGGGACAATATATGACAGACAGACCATTTGCTGTGCAAATACAGGCTGGGTGGAGAACGGATTGAGAGCAGCCCTGATGAGAAGGACCTACCAGGGGGTCCTGGTTGATGAGAAGCTCAACATGAGTGGGCAAGGTGTGCTTGCAGCTCAGAAAGCCAACCGTATCCTGGGCTGTATCCAAAGAAGCGTGGCCAGCAGGGCGAGGGAGTTGATTTTTCTCTCTACTCAGAGCCTCCTTGAGTGTTGCATTCAGCTCTGGGGACCCCATCACAAGGACATGGACCTACTATGGTGAGTCCACAGAAGGACCACGAGGATGATGAAAGAGCTGGAGCACCTCTCCTGTGAGGGAGATAGGGATGTTCAGCCTAGAGAAGAGAAGGCTCCAGGCAGACCTTACTGAGGCCTTCTAATACCTAAAAGGGGCCTACATGAAAGTTGGGGAGGGACTCTTTGTCAGGGAATATGGTAATGGGACAAGGAATAATGGCTTTAAACAGAAAGAGGCTTTAAACAGTTTAGATTAGATATTTTGAAGAAATTCCTGACGATGAGGGTGGTGAGGCACTGGAACATGTTGCACATGAAACCAAACTGTGGCCTTTTAGTCCACAACAAATAGAGGTTAATTTAACTCAGTCTAGTCCAGAACTTTGTTCTACTGCCAATTTTCAGTTTTTTACAAATTGAAAATTTACTTACTGAAATAGGCTTCAATCAACAACTTTGATCCTCCATAAAAAAATGCAATGAGTGGCTCAGTCCTTTGAAAAAAAAAAATAAAAATTTAAATTTGTCTGAGTTTATGCAACTCACTTCCACTAAAAACTGTGTATATGATGTAATTGTCCAACCACTGACGGTCACAAAATATGCTGTAATGTACAGCAGACTCCTGGTTTCTTTGGGAACAGAAATTTCAATTGCTTTTTTGTTGGTGGTGGTTCTGTGTTGTTGTGTGTTGTGTTTTTTTTCTTTTCTGTTACAAGTTGTGGTACAAACATCTCTACTATTCACAGCTAAGCCTCATATTCAAAAAACAAACAAAAAATAAAACCCTGTAAGAATGGTTATCTCCTTTGTATCTTGTAGAAAGCTAATTTAAACTAAGTTCTTAATTTACCTATTGTCAAAGGTGCTTATCTTCTCAATTTTAGTTTTATTTATTTGGTCAAAAATGTTACTAAAATGTTACTACTTTCACTTCAAAAATGTTTGTCATAGAGGAAGAAACAGCAGTGTTTACCATCTGCCACCAGATTCTAATCCCTAGCCCATAATCTTATTTGCACAGCCTAAAGGATTCTTTGTAAAGGGTCAGCCCTGCATGGGAAGGAGCTACATTTCTACATCCTACCAAAACTTAGCACTGGTAAACAACGCTACTGAATGTTCTTGGGCCAGTAGAGCAAGCAAAAACTTCATACTGCTTGACGATCTTCTCTTTTTTGTACTAAATACATACAAGGACATTGCATTATTAGAGTTTGTATATAAACTCATAAATTTATATTTATAATTTATAAATATGTAATATTTAATATATATATAAGTATATATAAGTATTATATATTATAAGTATATATATATTATATATATACATATATATATAATATATATATAAGTATATATAAGTATAAGTATATATACACATATTTATATAATATATAAATATGTAATATTTAATATATATATTATATATATAATTATATATATTTATATATATAAATATATATAATTTATATATTCATAAACAGATTGCTCTATAGGCTACTATTAGGGGCATATCAGAGAAAGTGGTTGAAAATATTGTGTACAATGTATGTATTATGATCACATTCATATATCCCTTTAAAACTGTTACTAGCAATAAAATATTTTTCATACTCATTTCAATGGTTGCCAAAATGAGACTTATTAAATGTGATCAAATTTAAGGAACCATAGCAGCATTTATGAGGAGCCTTATAAAAATGAATTCCTATATTTGTGGTGAAGGTATTTGACATTTCAGTGTCATATTTAATACTCCTGATCAATAATGTAATATACATCGAGTGTACACTGTACATTAGATTTTAGTGAGTGGAAAGATGTTTTTGTACACATGACTTATCTACTGGAGTTACCACAATAAGAAACTCTGCAGTTAACCTGTCTTCATATTTATGCTTTTTTTTTTCTTCTGCTTTTGATCAAATCTATGACAGTTTTTGTAAGATAAAATAGAAGGAGATGCTGGAAGAATAGCTAATCTGAACACAAATGCACAAATGAGCTTTTTTTTTTTTTTTCCTAACTCACAGGGCTTATCTTTTTATTACTATCTTGGAAAGCAGGACAGACTGGTTAGAGCCAGGGGCTAAATCAGAAATGACTTGACAATCCACTGATAGCATGGCATTTTTAGAATGTATTCTCTGCTCTAAGCTTCAGTAACCAAGGATGAATCATAAATTGTACAAGTCAATCAGCCTAGGATTTGTTTTCTACATGAAAAACTGACAAAAAAATGGTACTTTATTGTCTGAAACAAACTTCCATCTAGAATACGTATGACACACTACTGTCATAGGTCAGAGAAAAGAGTGAAAAGAAGCTTAAAAGAAATGGGAATTTTACTTGCTAGATTTTTTTTTTTTTTTTTTTTTTTTTTGCTTGTTTTTCACTGAGTTCTGTCATAATACCTGTGATTTAGTCTTAAGAGCTGGGTTTCCAAGAAGAGGTGGAATCTGTTTAGATTCCCTGAAAAAATATGAAGAGCTATACCATCATGACATGCATCAAAAAACTGGGTACACACATGCACAGATTAATGACTCTCAAAGCACTTCATTCAGCCCCACTTTCCATCTTTGCTGTTTTGAAAAGAAGACTACTGATGCACTCCCCAAAGGGGATCTTTCCCTTTGTAGGAACATTTTTTGTTGCCCTAATATCAATATTTAGGACTGAGGAACTTGGATAAATTCTCACTTGGATTGCTTAAGCTCCAGTCTATACCTAAAACAATTTAATGTAGTGCATTCTGGTAAGGACAAAAAGTATTTTCTTTTGTGAACATTTGGAAGGTGTCTCAGATGTGGCTTGTAAATCAAACCAAAACCTAAAGGAACATACAGACTAGACACCAGATATAGCTGACTGCTGCAGGTTTTACACCTCTGAAACTGATGCCACCAAAAATTAAAATTAATATGCATTCTACATGCACTGTTAACTCTTAATGGTTGACCTGATGCTGTCTGTTACCACATGTAAGAGTGCTAAATAATAATTTTATTACAAAAATAAGTGATCTTACAGTTAGCTTCAAAACAGTACAGAGGCTTACTTCTTTTTAAAGCCTGACCAATTTTTCATTAAGAAATGGAAGAGAAATAACCTCATTTCACATATATCCTTAGTGTTATATCTTTTCTGGGATTTCAGTTTTTCTATTACTTAAGGTAAAATTATTTGAAATGTAATTTCAGGGCAAGTGGTACTTAAGGTATGGGAAAGTATGTATTATCTGATAACCTTCAACACTGGTGGACAATTTGCTGAAGCTGAATTATTTCTTTCAAGAAAAATATCCAATTAGTGTCTTAATCTTTCCTGGTGTCTCCAAAGAGAGCACTATTAACTACATGGGCATATACATTTAACAAGGTTACCAACAATTTAAATATATACATTTAGTAATATATAGGTATATCATTATAGGAACCTCTACTAAACCAGTGTTTTATTTTTTAAGACATTTTAAAAAAAGACTCACTTTACTAAGGAAAAGTGTTTCCATTCACGTTTATACCTCTATTTTTTTTAATAAATAGAATTGCTTTCCTAATGTATGGGTAAAATTATTGAACAGAATGTGGCATACATTTATTGTTGCCATTACTAAATATAGATAATGCTGTTCTGCCAATTATCAGAGTAAAATCAGAATCAAAATATGCTGCTAAGGAAATGGACATATATTATTTCTTCCTGACCTTTGAGTATTAATGTTACTCTTCACTTCTCATATTATTTTGACCTCAGTTTCTCAGAACAAATGTAATTTGCCACCATATCTAGCACAACTGCAAATATTATCTTGTTAATGTTCATTTTTACTTTCTGTGTACAGTTCTTGCCATCATGTATTCTTATGCATTTGTATTTTTTTTGTTTTGTTGTTTCTGTATCAAATATTAGTTCACAAGAACTATAAATCAGACAAATGTAGTACATCAACTTCCCTCAGACAGCACCCATATAGGTAATGCCACCATCCTTACTCCTCCCACACAGAAACCCATCACAAGTGCCCTGAATTGTACTTTTTGAAAGACATGGATATTGGACTATGAGTGAAGAAAATTATTAATTACATATAGACCAGTAGCTGTAGCTTCATGAAAGGGCTAAGTTAAATTAGACTGACTGGTAAGTTAGCAAAAGATGACCATTAATGTATTGGTGTATCACTTTAAGTGTCAAGTGTCCATAGTAGCTTTCAAAAGTGATAATGGATCCTAGTATCACCTTAGGGAGTGATTTTAATAGTGTATTACAACAGTACTGTTCAAGCCATTTTATGGCTGAGGTATCACTATTGCTATAACAACTTGGATGTAAAACTTGACTCTGGGCTGAATTGTGGCACTTAAGGGAATTCAGGAGGAAATATTTTACACATTCAACAAAATTAAATATATTTTGCATGCTTGACACCTCCATTTGCCAACTTGAAACACATTATGGTCCAAGATTGTTCCACAAAAAATATGCTCCTGTATAGCCTGTGTTAGCATCCTCCAGAAACTGAGAGCATGCCAAGATCCATGGGCTCAATAAGGAGGAGAAGATAACTGATGAACCAAGATAAAATTGATAAAAAGCAGAGTGAGGTATGCTGACATAAGCACTCTCTGCATACTGGAGTTATGCCTGCTCATGTCTCCATGAGTCCATATGCAGATACAGCTACTCTATGAAGAAAATCCCATGTTAAAAAGATCTTGAGTCCTCCTTGCCCTTCCCCAAGTAAATCAATGCTACTCCTTTGAGGTTATTATTTCACAAGTTTTTTTCTTGACCTAGTGTCTGGCAGATACAGCCACAGAATGTCTTGCAATAGCTGGACTTTCTAATTGCAAATAACATCCCTGTGAGGTTTTACAATAGAATGTGCCACTAATTCCTTTATCAAGTTCTTTAACCATATAAAAGTCCATTTAATAGTAAGTTAACACTACAGATTCTGGCAAGAGGATTGTTTGTCTCTAGTCTTTCAAATGGCAAAAACATAAGAACACTCCCACTTCACTGTCCTAGAACACATTACTGTCTATCTAGGCAGTAAACCTATGAACTAAATAAGACTGAGGCAGCCGATTTTCTGGAATCTGTTTTCACAAGGCTGAGATCTTCAGCTCTTGCTTACCACTGAGGAAGTATCAAAGTAAGCAAAAGGTGGCTTTCCTTAGCATACATAACAATCTTCGTTTTTGAACAAAGACAAATATAAATTTCACAAGGCCTAGTGGCTTCATTGAATTGAATTGAATTGAGTGGTTTGGGTTGGAAGAAACCCCTAAGAATCATTTAATTCAACCCCTCATGCCATGGGCAAGGAGATTAGACCAGGTTGCTCAAAGCCTCATCCAACCTGGCCTTGAACCTTTCCAAAGATGAGGCATCTACAACGTCTCCGGGCAACCTGTTCCAGTGCCTCACCACCCTCAGAGTCAAAAATTTCTTCCTAATGTTTAATCTAACCCTACCTACTTTTAGTTTAAAGCCATTACCCCTTGTCCTATCACTACACTTCCTGATAAAAAGTCCCTCTCCTGCTTTCTTATAGGCCCTCCTTAAGTACTGGAAGGCTGCTATAAGGTCTCCCCCAGAGACTTCTCTTCTCCAGACTGAACAACCCCATCTCCCTCAGCCTGTCTTCACAGGAAAGGTGCTCCAGCTCTTTGATCAGCTTTGTGGTCCTCTTCTGGACTTTCCCTGACAGGTCTTTCTTGCACTGGGGGCTCCAGAGCTGAATGCTGTACTCCAGGTGGTGTCTCACAGGAGCAGAGCAGAGGGGGGAATTACCTCCTGTGACCTGCTGGCCATACTTCTTTTGATGCAGCCCAGGATACAGTTGGCTTTCTGGGCTGCAAGTGCACATTGCCAGCTCGCTTTGAGTTTATCATCAACCAATACAGTCAAGTTCCTTTCCTCAGAGCTGCTCTCAATCCATTCTTCACCCAGCCTGTATTTGTGCTTGGGATGCCCCAACCCTGATGCAGGAGCTTACACTTGGCCATCATGAGTTTATGAGGCTCACACAGGCCCACCTCTCCACCTGTCCAGGACTCTCTGGATGTGTCCTGTCCAGGACTCTCCAGCGTGTCGATCATACCACAGAGCTTGGTGCCATTGACAGACTTGCTGAGGGTGCACTTGATCCCACTGTCCATGTCTCTGACAAAAAATGTTAAAAAGTAACAGTCCCGATAATAATCCCTGAGGAACATCACTGGTCTCCACCTGGACATTGAGCTGTTGACCACAACTCTTTCGAGTGCAACCATCCTGTCAATTCCTTATTCACCACGCCATCCATCTATCAAATCCATATGTATCATCTCTGATACACAAGGTTTGTTAATCAACATTGAATTTTCATCTTTCCGTTTCAAAATTAGAATGCAATCATTGTATTTTTATGGCAACATTGCTGAAACTTCTGAGCTAATATTCTTATCCTAATTAAAATGAGGCAAACATTGTTTTTAACACTCTGGCATTCTTTTTATGAACTCTTATTCCTTCATAGACCACTGAGTTATAAATAAACCATGCACAGAGCAATTAGGCCTTTTCCTTGTTTTATGGGTTATAAACTTAATGCCTGTGTAAGTCAAAATAAAATATTCTAAAGCACTACAGTGTAACAAAACACATTTAAATCCCTATGTCAAGAGTGGCTGAATAATTCTGAAATTATTTAATCACTTCTCATTTGTCATATGATTACATCTTTTTGACTGAATCACAGAATCACTGAGTCCAAACCAAAGGATTACTGCTACCTAGAGTCACATTAGAAAAGAAAGAGTTAAAATGGAAACTTCAGAGTTAAATGTGATGGCAAGATAGGACACTGACAAAAGTCTGAGGAGCTGCAATTTTCATACAAATAATAATTCAGAACTAAAACAACAGAAAATTATTTTCATGCTTTTTTATATTTGAGAAGCAAAAAATATGTCACTTCTTTTAAAAGAATGCTCTCATGCAATTACACGATCATGTAAGCGACAAGGGATAGCTGGGTCACTGAAGTTATAGAGAAAACTCTCCACTGCTTCAGTGGGCATTGTACTAGGACTTACATGTTTATTTTACTCCATGCAGAGAAGGGGAAAAACTTAAGATGAAACAGGTAGAGGGGAAAGGCATAGGCACAAAAGGTATAGGCACATTTGGCTTAAGTGTATTTGGTTTACCCTCTATTGTTTAAAGTTAAAATCACTAAATCACTTTTTCTTATTTTGCAAAAGCACCATTTATAACCTTTATACTTTAAAAATAGGGTCAGGTTACAGAGAATTGTACAGCATCAATTGTACAGCATCAAGATGTTCTGGGAGAGTTTGCAGCAACAGCTGAAGTCTTTGCTCTACTCTGTAGAAAAGATTCAATATTGCCTAGGGAATTACATTCAAGGACAGAAATAGAGTGAGAAAAGCTTTCTTAACAATATTCCAAAATAAATTCAGACTGTGAAGGAGTGGGAAGAATATTAATCTGTTTTATTCGTGCACACTGTCTTTTAAGACAAATTAATTATGCAGCAGAAACATTTAGCATAAAAATACAAGCTTTGAAATGCGTTAAGTGTAATACAGGGAAATGAAACTGATAGAACCAATAGACGGAGATTGAAAGAGGCTAATTAGAAAATGTCTGGGAGAGTACGACCATTTGACAAAAAGTACATAAGATAAAGCATTGTGGGCTTTAGCAGATTATTAATGGTCTGCAAGATTTATTATCCACTCACCTTTGAGATCAGCTTTTTTCCCCCCTTAATTTAATCTCAATGACAAAAATGCAAAACAGCAAATGCAACTGTCAGTAATAATGAGGTCACAAGCTAATTGTGTTCTTATTTCAGATATTGGAGTAATATCCCCAGGAATATGGTATCTTACACTAAATATTAGTTCAACCAACTATGTCTATCAACTCAAAAACTATGACCAGTTTCTTAGCTTCTTTAGATTTTCATGAAGTGTGGGCTTAAACATTCATTCTGTGCACCTCAAACCTACTGAAGGTATTAAAGCTCTGAGAGGTTTAAAAGCCCCTTCAGTCATTCTAAGCACATTCCGTTATGCGATGATTTTTTCCCAAGGAAAGATAGTATAGATAATGTTTCACTATAGCAGTCACTCATTTAGTCACACGGCTGAGGAGCATTACTTCTCTCTGTACAGAAGATTCTGAAACTAGACCCATGAGAAGTGTGAGTGAGACTTCGTTAGTGATTTTCAGTGGAATTAGTGTAATAACAAAATCATTAGAAAATATGATGCAATTGTAGGCAAGGAAAAAAAATAATTTTCTACATCAAAAATAAAAGGAAAAAGATATGACTTTGGGATGACTTCTGCATCCCCTGACACCGTATTTATCTTATTAGTCATCTTTAATTGGACCAGGAATGTGAAGAACCTGATATTATTGGTATTACACAGTTAAAATAGGCAGTCAAGTAGAACCAGATGTAAATCACAGACTTATTGGATAAATTTGCAGTAACTATACTTCATTTGTAAGCCAAATTTTCTGATTTACCTGAGAGTTCACTAAACAAAAAGACTACATGGTCAAGCTTTACATTTCAGGAAAAAAAAAAAAAAAAAAAAAAAAAAAAGGACAAATATGCTCTCTCTAATTTTTGAATCCACTGCTTTATAGATGAGCATGAATGATAACATGGCATTGGTATTTCTTTGCAATAATCAAGCTTTGGCTTAATATAGAGTTCTAATAATGTAGAAAGAATCCCATATACAGTTGGATACAATACATGTATACAGATCTGTGCATGTTATATAAGTAACAAATATAAATAAATTCGCAAAGGGACTGGAATGTCATGTCTATGAAATGTCATGTTTTACACTCAACATAGTGGTATGGTGCCCCTGGTAACATCAAAAGTAGGTGTATTACTGGAATCACAGTCATCAGTGAGAACTGTGAAGTGCATGGAACCCTTATTAGCACAGACAGAACAGAGTCTCTGTCTGATGCTGTGGAAAGTGCAGGTGGCTGATGCTTGGAAAGACAAGAACTAGATACCATGATAGCCCATAGTAGACAGATGATACAGAAGTTTCTTTGCTAAACTGATTCCAAACAGGACAGAGACTGTACCCACAGTGTTTGCTTCAGAGCTCAGGAGAGCCTTATACATGTAAAGCATTTTTACAGTCTGTGAAGTCTTTGAAAATGTCCATGAGAGTCTTTGAAAATGTCCAAAGTCTTTGAAAATGTCCAAAACAGAAGCCATTCCTCTCAGCATCAAAGCTGCCAGACCTAGGAACTTGTTCTCATCATAGCATGCTCTGAAATACTCGAGACCATGACTAATGGGATATCTGACTTATTCTAGAGCGAGTCATTTAGAAAAGATAGGTCTAAGCCTGGGATCTCAACAATAAATGTGAAACAAGTACCTATAGCTATAAAATACTCTAAAAAGTTATTATAAAAAGAATACAGATGTACTGAGGCTCAGAAGATGAACACTACCAAAGAAATATTTCCTGCAATCTCAAATATACAGTGGATAGAAGTAGCCAAAATAATAAATGATAAGGTCTACTAAATGAATCAGGTTAGCAAAAGTTCCTAGAAAACTTAGAACGGTGAAGTCAAATAAATATACACAGGTATAAGATCATTTTCATACTCTGTTATTTATTTATTAATATCCTTATTGGAAAGAAGTTCCTGAGGTACTTATTTCTCCATGGAAACATTTACTTTTCACAAAAGATCTCCACAACAGAACATTCAAAGCAATAGCTTATATGACTGTAGTAGCAATGAAATAGTCATTTCAAGAAAGGCTCAAAATATTTAGGCACTTCACGAAATCACTGAGTGAAATAGACAGTGTTTGAATTGCTGTCAGAATTTCTGTCATTCAAGTCATTTTGCAAAGTAATTTAAAAAATTATTTCTTAAAATGACTCATTTCAGAACATGACCAATGTAAATATGATTTTTTATTTAGTATGGTGCACCCTTTTACAACATTTCAACACACTGTGAAATAGCAAAAAAAAAAAAAAAAAAAAAAGATATACAAATAATTACTAGAAAAATATTAAGACATGTTTTATTGAACACTACTTAGAGTATTCACAGTTTTGTCTTCTGAGAGTTCTTCCTTTTTCAGACTCTTCCTCAGGTATTTCCATTTACAAATGAATTCTACAAGAAAATTATTTTTGTTATAACAGTTTTTTGTTTGTTTGTTTGTTTTATGAATTATGTGCAGTGGAAGTAATGCTGATTCCTTCCTACACTGTCTCATTTTCTTGTTGGTTCATCACTACAGTAGTTTACTTCCAAATTGTGGTAACTCTACTGATTCCAAAGGAGTTATCTTTGCAATATTACTTTGCAATAACACTGATGAATCAGACTCACACCTTGTTATGTCATAATCTTGGAAACCAAACAGTGAGACTAAAACTACTGATATTTTATTGTTCAGAGACAGTGTCAACAGTAACTACAAAGTACAAAGAAGTTCTAGGGAAAAAAGAAGAAAGAAAAAAAAAAAAAGTCAACCATGGAGCTCTTTCCTGTATGAAAGATTAAATAGCTATCACTCCAGTAGCAACTCCAAATTTATCAAGTACTACAAGTGCTGTTTTCTCCAGTAAACAGGATAATTATTGAGGGAATACTGTTTCAAAAATCTCAATTTCTTTAAGTTTTTCACTACACTTTTGTGTAGTGGAGAGACCAAGAAATGTGAACCTTTCTTCATACACATTTCTTGCCAGCTTGCTAACAAAGATACTGAAACATGGGTTTAGAAATCAGAGAGCGATTGATTAAGAATGAATATGTAGGCAACACTCATTGCTTAACATTAGTGATGTACCTGTGGTGCGCTCAGGCCTCCAGATAACAGGGGCCCCTGGGACCCCAAGAACCAGATCAAACCAACCTTATGGTTTGGACTGTGGCCAAGGGCTCAGAGATAAGGAAGATTGTTCACAAAAGGACAAGATAAAGAATGTCAAACATGCAAGGACTCGAGATAACAGGAGCCCCTAGGACCCTGAGTACTGGACCAAACCAACGTTATGGCCCAGATTGTGACAAAGGCGTCAGAGAGCATGCGCAAGGAGATGAGGTGAAAAGTTCAGTCCTGATGAAGACATCTTACTTCATCCTCACAACCCTCAGCACCCACCAGCAGAAGGCACTGCGCAAGTGCAGAGGGGAGGAGTTGATGGAAATGACTTCTTGGAGCTAATCTTAATACTAAGCAGGGACAGGTTATGAATATGTATAGGCGTATTGTGAACCTTCATGCATATGTATCTCTTTACTGCATATAACTGAAGCAAGTTGTTGCATTAGAGGCGTGCACGACTTTGGTGGGACTACCCCTCTATGTACCTACTTTAAACATACCTACTTTACAATCTTATTGATTGTGGAGTCAGTTTTCCGCAAGTCAATACAGTCCCAAGCCCTTTTTACAAGCAGCTTGGAAAATGTCAGAATATCTATGATCTTAGCTTCTGTTGATGAAAAGAGCACATGAACCTTGAACTGTTAAACATCACTGACAAAAGGAAGGTAAGTATTGTATCAAACTGTTATCCATTAGAGGAACTCAATTAGATAATTGCTCACTAAAGCTATGGATGTGCTGGCCTCACAATTTGGGTAGGCTGGCATTTGGACAGGGGGTGGCAGAATACAAAAGGCTGGAAGGAGTTTAGTATTTGCCAAAGAATGATGCAGCAGGATTTGCACTGTAGTTGAAAGTAAAAAGACCTGACATAAAAAGTAAAGTTGACAGGGTAGAAAGTTCAGGAAAGAAGGGTCTTCTGTTTCCTCTGAATAAATGGACCAGAAGACAATAGCGATATTTCAATCAGGAGAGAAATTCGGACACCCAACAATGAATTAATGCTAAATAATACTAAATTCCCTAGGGAGTCCTTAAGTCAGTGTAGATTTTGCATTAAGGTGACAGAATATAGTACTTTTCAAATTAAATATCAAAATAGTACTTCTTATCTTTAAAGTGCTTTTCAACCATTTAAGATTTATACTGAAAATAGAAAAGCAGAGAAAATTCTTGTGAAAGACTTAAATTCTTGTGAAAGACTTAAATCATTTCTAACCAGTCTGATGTGCCAACTATTGTTCTTTACATTATATTTACAGTAAGTAGGTAATTTGCAGCAACATGTACATGCTGGAGAATGTTGCTACAGAGGAATAAAAATGAAATTAAATTTTATTTCAACCTGTGGTATTATTTTTGCAGGTTTAGTTAGATCCTTATTGACTGAAATATTAGTGGGAGGGAGAGGGGGAACTTGCTATGCTTGTAAATGACTAGAATTCTTTTTAAAATGCTGCCATTTGTGTTTAAAAAAGTGTACACATTATATTTTATTTAGAAACTCCATAAATTAAATTTATATTTCACACACTTCATTGGTAAAACTTTGTAACAAAAGTATAAAACAGCATTGCAAAAAATACTGACCACAAGGACCACCCATTAAAGTATCAAAATTTGCATTAGCTCTTGATGCTAATTGGTGTTAGTTATCTTCCTTTAAAATTCCATAGTACATTGGAACCAGTTTCTATAGGAGGTCTGCCTACGCAAAATTTCCAGACTTGTATCCCTTAGTTCCTTAGTTTTCACAATTTAACAAAACAACAAAGTCCTGATTTCATAAATATTTAGGTATAAATAATCTTATACACATGTTAATCTTATACACATGTAAATCCATTAAGGTGAATCTATGGGAGGAGTTCTTCCACAAGATTGTAAAATGACTTTGTATTACATACAAACACAAAAAATCTAAATATTACCACATGAATTTTTCCCATTGAAATGTGTTCATTAACTGCTTAGGTTGACTTAATTTGTTTTTATTTTCGGTTTTATATTGTTTAATGATGTTTTTAAGGCTACAGGGCTATAAAATGGTAAAATTGCTGCAATCAAAATTTTTTTTTCTTTTATCTCATCAATGGAGACTACAAAACTCAGGTGAACAATATTAAACTTAAACTTCTTGTGCTGCAGATATCTTGATTACAAGCTCTTCAGCTCCATCTTCTGGTACAATATTACTTACAAAGGAAAACCTATTACTTTATTACCTAATTTTATAAGCCATAAATGTCTTGAATATATGAAAGGTATTCTGGCAAAAATGAGCCTATCATTCATAAGATACAACATGATATTAATTGTTAGTTATTTTACTGATTGTCAATAATTTTCTCTACCCAATCCTCACATACTTCCCCCATTTCTTCTAATTTTCAGTATAATGTAACTAGTCTCAAAACTACTTGAATCTACATGGACTAGATCAAAATTATTTCAGGATTTTGAAATATCCTGAATATTGAATATTATATAGATTCTGAATTTTGAGTAGATTCAGGATAGAATTCAAGATTGGAACAGTCTTACAATCAATCAAAGTTTTCTGGGACTTATTCCAGATGTCATATGACATATGTCATATGTACAGTTTTTGGCACAAATCATTCTAGTCTGTACCCAGAACTAGCTAAAAGTCTAATCCCTGACTCCCTAGAACTTAAAATTTCACAAGATTACTAAGGGGTTTAGTCACATAACTCCCATTACAATGAACACTAAAAACAAATATCTGTAAATCTTATTCTATCTTTCTCTGGTGAACTTTTGGTGTTTTTGCTGAATATTCTAAACTATTTAATTACTAAATAATTCAGTGGTAAGTCAAAATCAAACAAAAATACCAAAGATGGCTATTCCCTTTGCCAAATCTAGATCAAAACCACTTTCTTAAATCAATGTGATACTTCTACTTAGTTAAAGATTACTAATTATTTTAAACTGCTACTGTTCTCACTAATACCACTTGAAAACCTTGATCTCAAAAACAAAACAGAACAAAACTAAATAAAAATCTCAAAAGTAAGAGAGATTTCTACACAAATAGTTCTGCTATGTATAATTTTTTGACACAAAACCAGGAAGAAAATTAATAGCCAGATTTCTCTGAACTTGGAATGTTTGAGTCCTTAGAAACTGCAATCCTGGAAGTTAATTCAAGAATTTAGGGTTTTGATAGTAGTTTTATTTATTTTTTATGTTTAAAATTATTCATAATAGGCACCAGCATCATTATTTTACATTATTATTACTGCAGACAATCTGACTTTGGCAATATAACCAACTTGCCAAAGCATTAAACTGTGCTGAGTTACATCAACATTTGGTTGAGACACCTCCAAGATGTATTAAAAAACTACACTTAGAGGCATTTGAATGTTGTACTCTATAAAGTCCATCCTCAGTGCTTCAATAGAACAAAAAAATAAATAAAATTGACCTAAACTCATTAAGTATACTATACATTTTATGTCTGAGCTTCCTTGACTAAAGAAGAAGCCATAAAGTGAAGTTAATCCCATTCATGTCCAAATTATACCACTGTCCTCTGAACCCTGCAAACAGCTGCTAGTCTGTTAAGATTAGATGAAGTGGCACTCACAATAGCAGCTCCCTATAAATATTATGTGTGCTGTCAGGTTCTAGAGTGAAGAATGTTATTCAAGATTACAAAAAACCAGCCATTTCTAGATTTATCTAGGCAAATGATCTAGATTTTCTTGGTGGAGGGCATTTGTCTGCAATAGAAAATGTTCAGTAATTTTAAAATGGTATTTGAATAGGGGAAGAGGCGATCTAAGAAAAGGCTCTATCCTCATAGGTCAGATAACAAGGCCTTCACCTAGGTTGTGAATGAATCAGTTTTGAGTCTCTCTGCTATCAAAGCAGAATGATTCTCAGTCATCCAGTTATAGCAGGATGTTCTGACCAGCAGGTTATTAGCTACTCTGCAGCAGGATTCTATTTTTGAATTTTCTAGTCCTTTCTGGAAATTTCATATATGCCTTCTAAAGGAGTATCAAAAGGAGTATATAAGATAAACAAAATTAGTATGTTATTCCCCACTGCCTTCAAAAAATACAAAATAATGAAAAATGGATTTTGTAGTGATGTATTCTCACAGTCTTGCAATGGATAGGGCTACCCCAGTAAATTGTTTTCAATCTAAAATATGACAAAGGAAAATTTATGGAGAATACTGGTAAAACACATTGAAGGACAAATTGAATCCTTTGATAAAACTTGTAGGAAACAAACATTTTAAAAATTGCCTTTTTGCATGAAGGTTAGAGTAACTCTGAACTTGAGAGCCTTAAACCTCTTAGGCAGTCTAGCTACCATTTGCCTTTCCCTAGTTTATTGAACACCTAAGTATTTACATAAAATAGGATAGCTTCAAAAAGAAGGACTATTATGTCATAAGGGACATAGGAGTTAAAAGCTTAAATAAATCAGGAACTGAATCTTCAATCTGATACAGGAAAAATATTCTCTTAATATCTGGATGAAAATCACCAGATCATACGAGCTGTCCATGTGGATTATTCAGGCACCTAAATCAGAAATGCAAGAAATGCAAGAAATGCATTTCTGATTTCTCTTTCTATGAAACAATTGAACTGGAATATTCGCTAAAAGTAGGCTTTCCTTCCAAATTATGACCCACTGCACAAAAATCCATGCTGTAGCAGGAAGACCACAATAATCTGGAGGTCATTGTGCAAAAAAGCAGGAATGAAATTCTTTTCCATGGACAACTGGAAAGCCCTACTACCACTGCCATTGACTGAAGAAATACTCCTCCAGTGTAAGAATGAGAAAGCTGCAGAACAGCTTGTTTACAGGGAGAAAAGTACCAGAAGGAACAGCAGAGCTATACTGAATGATATATTCTACTGTTGAGATTAAGCTAAAATCAAGTTCAGGAGGCCTCATCATCTTAAAGCAGTTTTGTGTTACATCTAACACCACCTAGCCATGAGATACAGCTGAATGGTGACATCAAGATGTTCTAATTTTGCATTCTTGAACAACTTGCATGGTCCCCAAGTGTGAGAATTTTGCCCTAAATTTTCTGAAGGGGTGAAAACCTAGCCAAAAGCATTCATCACCTGATCCTTAAATTTTACAGAACTTTCCTGATATATACATTCCTGATTTTTTTTTCTACTTCAACTTCAAGGCAGCCAAAACTATGACTACTAGGACTCTTAATTCCGTTGCGGCATAGAAGGAGTTTCTAGAAGTTCAGTGCTAAATAAACATCAGAGACAACCTCAAACCATTTCTATAGCATTCTGTACTCTATAAAATTCTCTATTACCGTTTTTATTTATGTCATCTTTATCCTTTGATAAGCAGCACCTCAAACTTACTTGCAGACTTATTCAGGTCAGGGACCTAACGTAGCATTCTCTTATTTAAATGTCAGTGTCCAACCACTTTTACTACTGCAAAAAATCTATTCTGGTGGGCGGTGTCCAAACTCTATGAATGCAGAAAGAAAAACTCTAGCTTTAATGAATGGCCAACAAGGTCATTACAATTCCCTTGATTATTTGAGACGGACTTGCACTGTGGAATGGAGTTATGGTGTAGATTTAATTATAATTTAATTTTAACAACTAATAATTTAATTAAATGAAATCAGCCGGAAGATAAATTCATACTGTCTGATGTATCCAATGGGTTATCCTGATACTTTTTGAGCTATGGCTTCCCCAGATTTTTAAAATAATCTAGAATGTTTTAAACCATTTCTGAAGTATTTCAGTCATCTTCAGGAAAGTTAAAGGTGAAAAATTAATGTCAATTCCTGTATATATTGGAAGATTGCTGTACATCATCTTTTATGACTAGTGAAAACACTAGAAGTTTATGTATTTATTTAAGAATGGAAATGTCCTAACTTTTATAACAAAAATTTGATTCCACCATTATTTTCATTTGCCCTAGTGAACTTGGAACTAGTAACGCAAACAGCTAAGTAAGTACGTACTATTTCATGTAAATGAGAGTTTGCATGGAAAAAATCACGGCATTTTTTGCAGATACCTATTAATTCTGAAATTTAATTCTGAATTAGTATGTGCTGCTACCTGGGATTGAGTTCTGGATCACTACTGAATAATTTGTGAACAAGCTAGCAGTACATTTAAACTGTCTGTTACTTTTTTATTATCTTCAATACCTTTATGAATCAGATATGTATCCCTTTGACAATCATGTCAGAGGCAGCCAAATGTAACACTCACAGCTGATTTGCTCTGTTTTTGACTGGTCATGCCCCAAATCTTTCTGCTGAGGTTTTGAAACAATCTTCCCTCTAAGTCTCTCTGCCAGCTGGATCTCCAACTTTTCTTATTTTTTCATAACCTATTATTGGAGATAACCTATATTATCTAAAATCATTCAACATTAGACAGCTTTCCTTGGGCTCCTCTTCCCTCCAGAGCCTCATACCACAGGACCCTGAATTTTTATCATTCTGCCTACCGATTTTTATGATTGAGTATGGAGAAGACAGACAGACACACAAGGAGCAGCAGTAACTGCTTTTAAAATAGTGCTAAGTAACTTGCACCTTTACAAGTCACACACACAAAAACCAAACATTCTGAGAACACTCATTCTTTGTGGATCAATTGCAGGAGACTGCAATTATTAGCACATTATTATCAGTTATTTGCCATTTTTGAGTACAAAGAAATAGGAAATCTCTCCATACTCAAAGAAACGAAGCCACTATCTTTGCTGATGATCTGATTTAAAAGGCCCCTGAAAATGGTGGTGCTTGAAGTCAGATATCCACTGATATCCATCAGTACCCAAACGGCAGTGTATTTCTGAAAGTGCACTTCTGAAAAGGACTTTGCCTTTGGTGACTATACATGAATTAGTATGCCCAATTTTAAAACATTGAAACACAGATGATTGTTAGAGCTCTAGACCACAGTAGCTGCTTTAGTTTTTCCTGTGTGGTTTTGGCAATATTACCAACTCTCTTGCTCAGCTCTTTAATATCAATAGCTATACAACTTCATAGTATTTTTTATGGTAGTAGATAGTCATATTCCCTGCTTTTCAAGTTTCTCAGGGCAAAAATACTCACTACACGCTGCTGGGTTTGTTGGTCCCCCCCACCCCCCATTCCCCTATTTCTCTATTTAGGCCAGAAGATGGTCTGAAGTAGTTCTGTGTTTGCATATGTGCTTTTATAAATTTAAGCTAAAACAAAACAAAAAGGAATGTGTAAACTCTTTTTGTAATACTTCAACAACTTAAACGATTAAATAGCGCTGAACAGAAAACCATTAAAATAATTCATAGTGTGCGTTTAATCTCTGATGAGAAAGAGAAACAACACAGTAAAAAAAAACTTTGGGGGGGTGGGGGGGGAGGAGGAGTTATGTATGAAATATGATAGGCAGGAACAGAGCAAACAGTAAAATCATTGTAGAGAATGTTCAGGAATCTGGATCTAACTTGTGCAAAACTGTAATGTGCACAAGCCAGCAACTAAACAAATGATGTTTCTTAATTATAATCACCTGGTTAAAGAATCAGCACTTTGTAAAACAGTGATCACAATCAATGGTGGATAAAAAATGTTAAATCTTTTGAGCTGACTGGAAATTTTCAATGAACCCTTCCTTGCCTGTAAGAAAATACAAATTTACAAGTATTAAATATCATTATGACAGCAGGACTAAGCCTGAACTAGTCAATACTAATGGCAAGGAAATCCACATGTGATATAGGAGACCCATGCTCTGAGACAGGTGGCCCTGCAATTTGAATCCACTCACATTTCAAGGGTTCTTGACTCTCAGGATGGCACAAAGGCATTTTATTTTTCTAAAAACAAATCCCATGGAATTATATATTCTGCATTACAAAGCACATTGGCTTACATCAGAAAAACTGAAAAATACTGGGGAGGGGGGTGGGGATGGACGCTTCACTATGCGAGTATGCAAGAATGTCATTCTCTTTTTCCAGCTATCTTTTCCTCCAGCTACCCATGATTTGAAGAACAGCTTCATGACAAAATCTGATAGCATTCACAATCCATGCTTTAACAGAGAAACAGGAGCTAACAGAAACTTTTTTTTTTCCCAATTTAAGTCCCTGTTATGTGATCTGTCAAAGCCATTTGAACAGTCAGCCCTAATACAGAAGATTTTTTTTTGCTTTAGTACAGTTGCTCAGTGGTACATATCCTCAGTTCAACCCTCCCATATCTTCAATGGACAATATACTCTTCGACCACCCTGCTTGAGCATAGGACGTCTTTTGATAAGCTATTTTTATTTCTCATAATGCATTCCTGCAGCATATTTATGCCCTCTCTCCTCCTTTACTTTTTTTTTTTTACATCACTATTTTCCACAGAAAACTGCCAACTAGAATACTTATTAATAAGTATTTTAGATATCAATTTAAATATCAATTTTAATTAAAATTGAATATCAATATCAATTTTAATTATCAATTTAAATATCAATTTTCATTTTCTCTTAGAAACTATTTTAAAATACAATATTATAGATTTATTTTAAACAAAGTTATTAGCAAATACTAGTTCTTCTGCATTAAGGACCCTGAAAACCTAACCCTAGCAAATTCAGTGAGAAGGGTAATGTGTGTAAAAACTTCAGACATCTTTTTATAACAAGATTTGCATATTAATAAACTATCATGTTTTTGATTACAGTCTTTTAAAACAACCAAAAATGCCCCTACAAAAATAAAATCCTAACCTTTTTCCTGTATTTAAAGCACGAATAATATTTCTGAAATAAAAATTCAGAGCACCACCAAACAAATTTCAGTTTTCACCCTTCCCTTTGTTCACAGTATTTACCACATACACTACTTCTGTTTTTAGTCACTTTGATCTTCTGTTTATGTACTGCTTTCCTTTTAACGTTTTTGGATGTAAATAGTCCCTGATAACTGACAGAAAAGTTTACTGTGACATCAATTTTCAGAGCCTAATTATTTCCCCCCTACTCCATTATATACAAACATGTAATCTTTTCCACTATTCTGCAAATCTATTAAAATTAGATCCTCAGTTAAGAATGTTAAACTGATTATATTTTGCCTGGCTCATTGTACTACTACAACTGTTTGACTCATCCTTCAGAACATAAGGAAATAAAATGAAATGAAATGAAATGAAATGAAATGAAATAAAATAAAATAAAATAAAATAAAATAAAATAAAATAAAATAAAATAAAATAAAATAAAATAAAATAATCTGGGAAAAAGTGAAATGTTGACTTTCTAAATTTTTATATAAGATGACGTGCCAAAACAGATTTGGAAGAGGTGACTTCTGAATTAAAGAACTGAAGAATTGGTTAATATTTGTCAGTGCATCTAAATGACTGCATTTTATTTATTTATTTTACAAGTATGAACCAACATTTTGATTATCACATATGGTAGCTGGTAATGTTGAGTGTGAAAGTAACAGCATTGCAAGGCTAATTTCTCCTCCTCTGACCTTTTTTTTTTCTTTAATGTACATCAGCACTTTATCATCTTCATTGTGACTTGCTATAAATTTAAAATAGCCTAAGAGATCCAAGACAGCATTCTCACAGCACCATTATTTGGTCTTGTTACTGTAATCTCATAGTTCTAAGCAACAATTATTTGATTTGTATCATTTGAGCTCCATGATATATTAATTGATTTGCAGGGGAGATATGCTAAAAGCTGTCTGGAAAAGCAAATGATTCAGGATCTTCAAAATCTCAATGCCTTTTAGAGCTTCCTCCTGGACCACTGAAGAAGTATGTTCTAGATGATGTTGGTGAAGATACAATTTAGTGTTCTACCAAAGAATGTTCATGTTGTAAAATGAAAGTGAGGGTTAATGTGCTTTCATGAGCTATAAAAGCATAATCAAAGGTTAATGTTGACTCCTAATGCAGAATCAGTTCTCTTCTCGATGTATAAAAAAGTGGGAAGAGGAACCAAGGCAAAAGATGAAATTTGTCAAGGTAGCACTGTGAAAGGAAGTTATGAGCTATACATCAACATTTTAACAGAAGTGATCCAATCACAAGGCATGCCTGACTGTGATTCAGTTCTGCAGCCGATAATGGTCAGAGGGCTAGTGATCTAGCAATTCATGAGGAACAAGTCAGCACATCAATGTCTGGCATGGTTATTAATATTGAACAAAATTCCAGTTAATGAAAACAGGAAAGTTACTGAAGGGCCGCATCAGATTTGTCTGTAATAAAACAAATAGCATTAATATTAATCTAAATTATCTGATTTTTTATTATTATTATTATTATTATTTTAAATAACCAGTGATGTTTCAGGATCAGTGAAAGATTACAATACATACTCAAACCTGATGTTACTACCACTGAACAAACAGAATTCCACTGATGAATTTGCCCCTCTGGTCCTGATCTTTATTGCCACAATGATTTCTGCCTTTGCAAAGAAGATACGAAAATCCTATCCTTCTGACAGGGCAGTAGTTTTACACTCATTTTGCAGAAGTGTAACTTACAAGACTAAAACTTTAAAAGCTATAAAAGACTGGGCTCCCCCTCTAAAAATTCCCGGTTTTATGACGTTCTCACTACAGCCATTATTATTCAATGAACGTAATGTTACAAGCTTTAATAATGTGAATGAAATAAACAACTATATAATATCTTCCCTAACAATACACTTCAATAGTTACATAAATCTTCACAATTTGTTTATAAGAAAGGTAGGCAAAATTTTCTCATTCAGTATAGAATCTTGTAATTAATTTACACTAATGAGTTAAGATTAAATTGTGACAGAATTTTGTGAATCAGTAGGTACATTAGGAGAAAATTTAAGGAGAATGAACCAGAGTATGCTTTACTCGGATGTACGGTCACACAAAAATTTATTATTTATCATAATATTCTGTTATAAGTAAGCCTACTGAAATACAAATGTAACACTAAAAAATCTTGATCTTGCACTGGCACTCTGATATGAAAATTGAACAAAAGAAAAACTACCTTGTTAATATAAAAAAGCATGTGAATAAATGAAAAAAATAGAGAATGAGATTCTATAGCATTACAATAATTTACAAATACCACAATGCAGATTATGTTTACCCTACTGCTTTGCTAAACATCTTTTTTTTAGACACTATGTTACTATAATGTATTATATGTTCCTGTGTTATACGACTGCATTACAAATCTGCTGTTTTGGAAGATTAGGGAATATGACCGTTTAATTCACGTATGTTATTTGACAGCAAATTAAAAATCATAAGCAAAGGTGGTCAAATGCTTGCAACATCCAGTGACAGTTTGAACAATGTTCTAGTCCCAGTCAATCCTAACAATTATCCACTTTTTTTCTGTTCTCTGAAGTTAACATGGGATTATGGATTATGGACACACACACACACATTATTGTTTCTAGGAGGCAATGTGAGAAGCAAAAACAAGTATTTTGGAGCATAACACTTTCTTCCAGCATGGAAAGTTTATAGGAGGAAAGCTCCTTACCTAATTTTGTAGTTCAGCTTTTTGTTTGTTTGCTTGTTTTTTGTTTTTAATAGATGATCCCATGCAAAAATGATGATGAACTGAGATGAAAAAAGAGGCGTGTTGGCTGAAAGGAATCAGCTGATAATAACATGCTGAAATCATTAACTTTGGTCCAAAACATAGAACTCTGGCTGTATTCTGGGTATGTCTGAATGTCTATGTAATGAATCTGTGCATGCACTAACCTGGAAAATTGGCCACAGTGTTCCTGCTTTGATTGCCTGTCTGGATTGCCAAATTTCAAAGCAAACAAACAAGTACTTCTTTTTCCATAAAGTCTGTAGAAACTACAAAAAGAAGCAGGAGGACATAAATGACTCATAAACACAGATGTCTGTAGCCAAAATCAGCTAGGTGTTTCAATTCTTACAGTATTGCACTTGCAGAAATTCCAATTGAGTACCTGCTGAAAATCAAAAGTTGTACTTCATTTATATTTTAAACCATAATAGCCATGTTTGTGCTGCTGTTAGAGGAACAGGGAAAAGAATCTGGGGTTTTATTATGTTTTAAATACCTTACAATTCCAGACCTAACAGGAAACAAAATTATTGTAAATAGTAGCACTTTAAAATAGAAAGAGTGATGAACACAGAAAGTTATACTCAGGTTACCTATTGCTTTCTCAGCAGAACAAAGTCTTTGCAAACATATAAATATGCATTTTTTCCCCTCTGAAGAAAAGATGCATCTTATAACCCGTAAGACAAGCCATAAAACCAAAGCAAACCTGATTCTTTTAAACAGAAAGTGTTCTTTAAAAATTCAGTTTTAAGAGCATAAATATTTAACTGTTTTGAGCACATTGTAAAAGCTCAGAATTACTTAAAATAGTGCCAACAACACAGAAAAAGCAGCCTAACTTTTTAGTAAGAAATACCTTATAAAGATTATATTCCTTATAACCTTTCAGTATTTTGGCATACCTGAATTGATAAGAAATTCTTTGAAGTATTACTTTGAATGTTTTCAGTGACCAACTCATTATAATAATTGACTACAAAGTCACATTACACTACAAAGTGACATACACATTAATGAAAATAAATTATTAATATAGGATTTTGTTAGAATAATGATCCTTTTGCCATCAAGTAAATCTGTATATATTTAAACATGCACTGAAATATGCAAAGTGGTAGAAGAAAAAAGCACGTATCTTAATCAAAGAGATGATAGATAAATTATAACCTTACTGGCTGCCTCAGTGTGAAGACAGACAGAACACATGTTGGAGACTGTGTTGGAGAGAGACACGATGTTTTTACTGTTTTGAAGAAATGGGAAAGGCAAAACCACACCTCTTCTTATAAATCATGCTCCTCTCTTCTTCTAGCTCTGCCCATTGCTACAATCCAATATGAACTGCTTGCAACAACTAAGCCAAAACTACTCCTGCTCCCCACCAAGAGTTTCCCTGGTGAAAAATATAGTTTTGACTCTTACTTCAAAGAGAGTTAATTTCAAAGCAGTGCCATATACACTGTCCAGATGAATCTGAGTTAGTCTTCTATGAATAATTCACTCAGCCTTATCTTAGTTCTTGATTATCTTTGTACGCATGTTCAGAATAAAATGATAAAATAAATTCACTGTTACCACTCCTTTGTATAGCTAAGAACCAGATATATTTTCTATTTCCCTACACCTTGCTCTTAAATGCTAGACACTTAAGATTTATTAAGTAGCTATTTGTCGAATGTTAAGTGAATCCTTAGTAAGATCATTGGGGACTACTAATTATAAAATATAAATAGTCCGAATTTTAATAAATAGATTTTATGAAGAACAATTTTAAATCTAAAATGGAAAACAATTTCTAGAACAATTACTTTAAGAAATTGCACTAGTAAAAAGACTTTATATGCAGTTTAATTATTAGCAATGAATTTATATAATCACATTAGCAGTAAGATACATATACAGCAATTACAAGTGTTACGTGATCAGTCTTTATCTAATCGTAATGTCCAAGCATTACTTGGTAAGTAACACAAAATAATTTGTGTGATTAAATCTTTAAAACAATACCCAGTGGGCATGACTAAGAGCCAAAATTAATGGCAAGTGTTAGCTTTGAAAATCATTTATCATTGACAAGTAGGAAAGTAGAGAGAGTATACATATAAACACATGCCTACATTTAACATACATGTTCATATTAAAGATTTTTTTTCAAAGAATTTACTCCAAATAAAAATTGAATGTGGTGAAAAATCCTGGTATGCAAAGTTTCTTTGAATGACAGTTATCTGTCTGAAAACACAAACTGGAAACAATCCTACTTCTGAAAATATTCTTTTATTTCTATGTAGAGTTTTCATCAAATGTGACAAAAAAAAAAAAAAAATTAGGCTTCGGTATTTGTTACTCTAAGTAACTCTTCCAATTCTTATTATTGTTTATATTAAATTATTTCCATATAATTATGGTGCACTTCAAAACCAAAGACAAACAAACAAGAAATAACAATATACCTTCAACATTCTATATATTTAGATATGATGTTTAGAGAATATCATTGAAAAATATGATAGTCCAGACAATTCATCTCTCTGCAACACCTTAAGGTTCTGTTTCAGATATATTTTCTGAGTTCAGAACAGATTTGGGAATTGTTTTAGTTGGGCTGAATTAGACATATAAAAGCTACCTCCAGAATGTTATATTCATGTTCTATTTCCTCAGCAATGATCATTTGATTTTTTCTGCATAAGTTGTTTTCATTCTAGCAGCAGCAAACCAGTTTAAATGGTGAATCATGTTATGCTGTTCCCCAGGCACCGCTAATCATGGTAATCTAATCTGTTCATATTAACCCACATGCCACAGCTCCACAGACAATTAACCCTTGTATTTCGGGGGATTGTGCAAATCAAATCTCGACCACATCACCATAATCTTCTGTACGCTATGTAGATTGCTTCAGTATGCATAATTGCTTGTAAACATTTTTCTTTTAAATGATTTCTCCCAGCACTCAGATAACATCTAGGTAAAATCCAGAGGAAAAGAGAAACAACAAAATCAATCCATCTTCTCAATAATTTATGATGCTGTACGAAAATTCAAATCTAGTTATCATTAAAATCTTGGGCTCACAGTATTTATCAGATCTGAATCAATGAAGGCAGAACATCTTGTCAGTATCAACTGTAGCAGGGGTCCCAATGGCAATTCCTTTATGGTTCCATTTCTTCCCTTTTTAAAGTCCCTGTCTCCAGGGCTCCTCTCCTCCAGCAAGGTACCAGAACAGGAACTCAAAGGACATCCCACATGGGCAGCCAAGGAGGGACTGAAGAGGAGTTAATCACTGGAGCACCTGCCTCACTCCTACACTTGAATGCCAGCTGGGACAGACCAGCACAGCTACACCACAAGAGCAAGTGCTGGTCTTACTCTAAAGACAGCTCACAGTCTTGAGAACTGGAGGCAAGAATGGACACAACACATTTTACAGAACTATGAATAGGCTTTGTGGCATTTTGTGTACTGTTTCATCTGGGAATTTCTCATTAAATTGTGGGCTACCTTACATTATTTCTATCTAGGTCAGCTCCATAGCAAGGAAGCAGACTTTTTTCTTGCTTTGGAAGGACAGACTGTGGCATAGCTATGTTTTCTTAGTGCAGTTTTACATAGCTCGGGACAAAATACTCTCAGCGTAGCTACTTTGGGAGTTACTTCTGACATTACTTGTACTTCATGGTCTAATAGATGGAAGTTTCAGAGATGTTAGAATAGACCACAAGACAGAATATCACCTTCTTGCCAAGTAATTTGACTTTCATAGAACTTAGCTGACTAAAAAATCACTGCCTTATATCTACCATTTGTGAAAGACCTTGCCTTTGTCCAGGACTGTATGAAATAGGAGAAAACAGGGTTTCTTCCACAGCAAAGACAGCAAAGGATTTTTTCAGCTGTTGCTTGGAGTCTTTTTTGTGATATATCTGTATGGTCTTTCAACTCCAGTCTGGATAAGGTCATCAATTTATACATGCAAATCTAAAAGAAGGGAAAAAAAATCCCCCATGAATTGACTATGTTTTGTCCTCTGGCTAGTTTTGCTGACTTTGAGACAAGCATGC
Source organism: Aythya marila (assembly GCF_965140915.1). NCBI lineage: Eukaryota > Metazoa > Chordata > Aves > Anseriformes > Anatidae > Aythya > Aythya marila. The sequence goes on along the minus strand of NC_139045.1, from coordinate 1,598,617 downwards.
AGTCAGCCCATGGACAAACTTTCTTGGCAGAAAGATAATTGAAGGAAAAATGGAGGGCACAACAGCATCTCAAAGAGAGCAAAAATCTGTGGGAGAGGGGCTCAAGGACATCTTTTACAACATAAAATGAAATAAATGCTTGCCATCCTTGGTGGTCTAGAGACTTTCTGGTGAGCTACAGTAGAGATACTCTTAGAGCATCCCAGCCAGGGATCTCCTTGAACATCTCTGTGGTATGATTTAACACAGAATTGTCTAGAGACATTCAAGATCAACTAGTCCAACCTCTGACCTAACACTAAGCAGTCCTCCACTAAGCCATATCACTAAGCACTACATCTAAACATCTTTTAAAGACCTCCAGGGATGGTGACTCAACCATTTCCTTGGGCAGCCCATTCCAATGCCTAACAACCCTTTCAATAAAGTTCTTCCTAATATCCAACCTAAACCTCCCCTGTTGCAACTTTAGCCCATTCTCCCTCCTCCAGGCTTGTGGGAGAACAGACCAACCCCCACCTCGCTACAGCCTCCTTTAAGGTACCTGTAAAGAGCGATAAGGTCACCCCTGAGCCTCCTCTTCTCCAGGCTGAACAGCTTCCCCAGCTCCCTCAGCCCCTCCTCGTAGGACTTGTTCTCCAGGACTTGTTCACCATCTTCGTTGTCCTTCTCTGGACTCTCTTAAGCACCTTGATGTCCTTCTTGTAGTGAGGGGCCATAGTTGGAAAGATAATGATAGACAGATGAGCACTATTCAAGACTGTGTACTGCTTATAATAGATTAGCTGCCAGCAATTTCTGTAATGCTTTTTCTTCTGTATGTTGCACAAAAGTGATTTGAACTTTTCAGAATGTAGAAAATGAATTTCTTTAATGAACACAGATTACATGGTAAAATTTACATCTTGATTAAATTGGCAAAGCTTATGGAATTGGGTTTTTAGAAGAATCATAGAATCATAGCTTTGTAACTGTATTTAACACCAATATTTAACCATTGTCACTTATAGATAATAAGCATAGACTAAGACTAAGAATGTTCAGAAACTTGAAGGGCTACTCTTAGTAACTGCTCTACATGACAGTAACAATGCTGTCATTCAGTACAAGATGCAGGGTTACAAAACTAATTTAGACTATGACCTACATTCACTGGCAACGATAAATTTAAAATTCAGTAGAAGGAAACAGAAGATTCACTTGCATTATATCTTATAGGAGCTTTGATGCATTTCTGCAATTCATAAAGATGGATGGGTAAAAAATACGTTTGGACAACCATTTCCTGTGCTACACTTTCATAGTCCAATAAAATAATAAGTTCTGCTATGCTTCAAGCAACTTCAAAGTCATTATTAGATGATAGTAAATAATCAGAATACTTTTTAAAATAAACTAGTTATCAACAAATTCCAAATATTTTTAATTTAAGAGATTATCTGAAGATCATAGGACAATGCCTCAGTAAGTCAGATGTTTCCATCTGACAATGCAGCCATACACTTTGTCAATCGAAACATAACTCAGTTTCATGCTGTATTATCAACATGCCAGAACAGCAACCATTTTAAACTAATGTGAATACTTTGATGTGCAAGTTCCTGCCTCACTATCTATCCATAGTAATTCTTTTTATCATTTTGCAGTATACAGTTGTTGGTTTTTTTCCTATATTGTCTTGCCAAGAGTTTTAATCCTCTGCAGGCAACAGAGGATTGCAAATAGGCTTACAGAAGAGGTCAGATAGTTCAGAAAACCAGGAAGTTCAGTTGCCTATGTTGTATTTAGCTTGAGGCAGGGATGATCAAGTCCAAATTCTCTTGCAATTTAGTAAGCATGCAGTAACTGGACAAGAAACAGAACCAGTGCAACAACAGTTTTACCTGTTCCTCTTATCTGAATACTATCATTTTCCAGTGACACTGCATTTTATTCTAAACTTAAGTACTAAACAGATCTTACAGGTCCCAATGAATGAAACTACATTAAAACCTTTTGTATTTCAGTCCAAAAGGTGCTTTCAGTTGCTTGCCTTTCATTAAAGACAGTTACATATTCCTTTTGTTATAGACCTTCCTGCCAAATTCTTGCAGTACATTCTTTGCTTTAATCCCGTTATTTGTTCTCCCCAAAGACCCAACAGGTATCATCAAATAAATCATTTTAATACTTTTTACCGCACAGTTTGTGACTTAGAGAGAATAGCAGTGGAGCTTATGTCACATTAACCTTAACCAGAATTTATATGGAAGGGATTACATCCTAATAATATGCTTTAATTTTCTAAATTTGATTTAGCATACCCAAGTACTACAATTACTGTGTTCAAACTCATAAAGAAAAACAATCAGAAATATTTTGTAAGCAATATGTCACAACTCATGGCATATGGAAGCAGGGAAAAGTACGCAGCAGTAAAAATGCTGTGGAACTGCACAACTGTTAGAAAGACTTTTAAGAGTCCTAAAATCTTAAATAAATAAATAAATAAAAATCAAGACATCTGTGGATGCAAGATGTTTTGCACATTGCATGGAAAGAAAAATCTTCTCATGGGGGAGATCTGTTTGTAGGATTTGATTCCCCGGTGTCATAAAGAAAGGATTAACTGCTTTAAGACATTGCATGAAAAATTTTTGAATTGTCTTAGGAAATGTTCTGAACTAATTCCATGACATTTAAATTGCAAGGCAACAGTGATAACAGTTCTATAACAGTATCTGGGCTGAAGGATATGAAATTTTCACAACTATATGAAGAAATTTCACAGGTGTGTCTCCAATACTGACACAACCCAAGAGTCCCTCTACAAAGTTTATATCAAAGTTTTATTTCATTGTGGGGATTGCTTTAGTCTAGACCCAGTATCCACCTGGATCCTGTACTGTAAAAACACCCAAAAATCTATCTCCACTTCAGAGTTTGCAATCAGAAATTAAAGCAAAGAAATCAATACGCATTAGAAAATACAAGAAAACAAGAACAAATGTGGTCACAGTCATGGGATGTGGTCTCAAAATACAAGCTGCCTGAGGACTGTGAGGGCTTCTTGTGGATGTAACAGCAGAGAGGTGTTACGTGAAAAGATTTAAAAGAAGGTAATTAAATAAGTTTGCAGATATTTAGAAATATCATGGTAGAAATTGCATGATTTTTGAACAACTGAAAATAACTTTTCAAAAATTAGTAAATGGATGATGAAGGCTGATATCATAGGTCTACTGCAGATAGAATTAACATTTTAAGGAAAATTGATCCAAAGCATGAACATTTTCAAGAATAGTGGGCAAGACTCTTCTGAAGCATGATATAAAGAAGACAGTTTAAAAGAGCATGGAGGAGAACTTGTGATCAAATACTGTCACTAATAGGGAACCAGAAAGAAAGAGGCAATTGAGAGGAGAAGCCTATATCCCCTGATACTGACTGGTGTAATAAGCAGGTAGAAAGCTTGATTTCTTCCCCATGGAAGTATGAAACAAAAGATGAGCACCTTTTTCCTTGCTGAAAATGTGACCTTGTGTTTATTTAGAAGTAACTTTTCATTCATATTGAAACTGGTCAATTAATGTTAAAAATGCAAAAGGGAAGGCTATAAAATTTGCCTGTGGGACCATTCATTTTTAATCATTGTTTTAAAATATTTTAAAATGGCCAAACAAAAGTAAAAGCAAACTCTGTCATACTCCCTGCTTTGAGATATAGAGTAGCATACAACCAGCTATTTCTCAGAGTCAGAAACACACACATTATAAAGAGTGTCTTCTTTACTAAAAGGAAGCAGAGATCTCACAGAGGCTGATCCTCCACTTTTGGCTTGTGTAGAACCAAATGTGTGTTAATTCTGAAGACAAAAAGCGTGTGAGAACACACTTTTCATCTAGAAGAAATATGGCATCTAGAAAAAACATGTTGATCTAGAGAAATAGGTGTTGATTAAAATTGAGAGTTAACTCAATGAGACATGGTCCTTTAAAATCCCTTTGTTCTTTCTTTACACCATAATATCTTTAGGAAAAAAAAAAAAAAAACTTTTTTTGTTTGTTTTTAAATACATTTCTAGGACTAATATCTTCAAAGACATCAGTACTATAATTCCACATCATTATATATTTTTTTATTTCGGATTTATCTTTGACAGATTTGTATATAATACAAGCAGCTAGAATTTTCCTTATTTTTACCCTGAAATGTCAATAATTAGAGACACAGGGTAAAACATTTACATTCCCATGATATTAGCTCAGCAAGTTGGTTTCAAATATTGTTTCAAATTTAGTAAGTAACATGAATGTGTAGATTTTCTGTTGATTTAAACCGTGTGACCTGCAAAACAGGAACCACAAACGTGTAGTCTTACAGTACCTAATTCCTACATATTTGAATACAAATTTGCCTCTGCCCATTTCAGCCCAATATATTTGAAGAAAGTTAAAGAAGGCAAGGCAACATCTCAGAACATGAAGGACTAACAAGGTTGTTGTTACATTACAATTACTTCTAATCAATTAACTTTTTATTGAAGAGGACAATCTTGAAATAGCACTGCACAAAACTGAAGATTTGAACACTTCAGTATATGTTATCAGCTATTTCCAAAAGCATAACTGAAGAGTAAACAAATATAAAACCACTATCTTTGGGAAAATATGCAGGAGTCTTGGAAAAAATAAGCTAGAATTCTTCTTTATAACAACCGTAAGTATTACAGAAGTAAATTGTCCATTAAGTTCCCATAACCCAAGTGAAATATTTCTTCATAATTTTTTTTTTCCTTTCAGCAACAATGCACTCCTCTTGGAGGGGCATTTAAATTTTAGAAGAATAAGATTATCTCTGGACTGAGAAAGATAAAGCAAATGTGGAAACATCAGACAGCTAAACATTTACATGAGCTTCCAGAGTGCAATGCAGATATCAGGCTCGCAAAGGACAAGGGAAAACAAGCTTTCTTGGATGTAAAAGGGGAGGAACTACTTTTCATCAGTCCTGTTGGATCTTTAACTACCACCTTATGCCAAATGCATTTGCAGTATATAGCATGCTGTTAAAGGAGGAGCCAAAGCTCCTATCTTCCCCAGCTCCTCTCTCTCATAACTCTGGAAGGGAAAAAGCAGCCCATTAAAAGATTTCTCCAGCAAACATGCAATCTCTGGCCACCTGAATAGTCTTGTTAAGAAAAATAAGGAGTTATTTCCCTGCATTATGGACTATCAAATGGAATTTGAATTGTGTATTCTAGCCTGAGTTGGGATTTAGGGATAGTGTGCCTGGAAATATTAAGATTAATGTTTAATTCTACCTGAAGTGTTGCTTTTTTTTTTTTTTTTTTTTTTCTTTCTATTATACTTGTGTGTGCAGTTTGTTTTCAAAGGGAAGACCATTTTGCCAAGAGAATATTTTATCCCTGGAGAAACTGTAACATTTCATCCCGCATCCTGAATTACACTTCGTTCTCCCTTTGGATTTCCATATTTTTCAAAACTATAAAACTGAAACTGAGCTTTCTTTTAAATAGCTAGCCAATATCCCAAAACAGGCCAACACATAGGAGAGCAAAGTTCAGTTACATTGAATTGGTTTAACTCTGGTAGGTCTCCACAATATTTTTAAGTTTATAAAGCTTCAAGTTCTTTTCATTTTGCATTAAGGAGGAAAGGAATTTGAGATGTTCTCCTCTGCTAAGCCTCCCTGTAGAAAATATTCTTTCTCCTACTTTTACACAATCTGCAATAAAAACACAACCCACAATTTGAAAAAAATGGACTTGATTCCTCATCTGTTGAAGAAACTTTTACATGCATTTTAATGCATTTATTGAATGACCTGAAGTTTTCTGTGATTGTCTATGAAAACTGTCCAGCTATGAAAGATTTGAAGGCTGATATGTAAAAAGAATATCACAAATACTGTTTGCAACAGAACTTCCTTTAAGAGTAAAATCAGTGACAATCAGCCAGTCTGATTCTTTCCTGCAGATTTTTTACGTTAGAACTAATCTAACATTTTTCAGACCTGCTTATTTACACCAAAGCTTTTCTAGAGAATTATTATAGAACTTAAAATGCTCTAGTTGTGTCTATTCTATTTCTTTCTCCCACACACACCTCCCTCCCCTCTTTACATCAATGTTACTATCATTACTATAATGTTACATCAATTAGTAGCATAAAAGCTACTAATGTAAGCAAAAGTTTTATCACTTCATATTATGAAGACTTAGGCATATTTATAATTAGAAGTAAATAACATTAATGTACAACAACTGTTGTTGCCCTTCCTGTTACTGTAAAAAAAGGAAGTGTATTTTTTTCCCCTTTTGGTAACCTTAATAGCTATTTTCAAGTCTTATTTCCCCAGTTGCCAGAACTTCCCCAGTTCTACGTAGATATAGAATTAACTAATGTGCCACTGTATATAAGTGTAACCATTTCTCTATAGACAGATAAAATGGCATGATGTTTAAAAATAAACAACCAACAGTAAAAAATTAACGATAATCATAAAAGGAATGGGGAATTGTGAAGACCAATAAATCTGTGATAACTCTGCTTTAAATTCACTGTTGCAAATTTGAGAAGACAGTATTCCATTGCAGGACAGCAACTAACCTTTGATTGTCTTCTGATTCTGGCTGTTTCTGGCTGTTTAACAACAACAACACTTGTTGTTGTTAAAAAACAAGTCTTGCACAGACATTTCCTGTACACTGTCATTAAAGTTGCGTAAGTAAAACAAAATGAGTCTATTCTTCTCATTTTGCCAATTTTGCAACTTGGCCAAATGCTGACGAAGACCCTTTTCAGAGTCCACTTTTCACCACAAAAATCCATTCTCAATACAAGAAATTACATTCCTCCTTTTAATATACAAAATATGTGGATCAGATGGCTGGAAGCTGATCATTTTTCTTGCAATATGTTATTAGTTATTGACCTGCCAGTACATATCACACAGTCAGATCAAGGATTTTGATTCAGGATGGTACATAACCTTTTCCCAGTCCCATTGACCTTCCTAACCTTCCTATGGTTACTCATTTGCTACCCATTACCTATCTTGCTAAACTGTGCTAAAGAAAACACGGTAAGAGAAATGCAAGCCATGCAGCTTCTGTGGAAAATATACCTGAGAACACACACAGTGGTACCATCAATGCCCAAACTCTAACTCAGAGTTTACATACAATACAGTGCAGTATTTTTATATATACTTATATATAATGAGCAGACTCATGACATATACAGACAGTTTTCATAATATAGTAGCAGTTCTCCAGAGATAACTAGTCACAGTAGTTAACACCTTCTTTGTCCAAAGAGAAGCAATGTCATCATATTATTTTCTCGGTAGCATTGACAAAGCTAATCCTATGCTGTTTTAGCAAAATAAAAAATATATAATTAAAAATATTCATTGTCACAAAAACTGGAATATTATATTCAAAAATTATTTTGAGCAATGCAATCATAAAAGGAAGACGAAAATAAAATGGTACTGCAAAAAAAGAAAAGTTAGTTACTAATTTTAACAGGATCCAACACTGATTTGTCTAGTATCCTTACATTCTAGAACTTTCTGCTACAAATAACATGAAATTTAAGGTTATAAACTGAGATGAAATCAGTTCATAGACCTCCTTTTATATGCAGACTCAGCAGGCTAATTTGTCAAGGGCATTCTCATGGCAGTATAAGGCTCAGCATTAATCTGTATCTGTAAAATTGCAGCAGAGCAAATGGCTGGAACAAGTGTCAAGAAAACTCAGTTACCTGCTGTACTAATAACCACAAGGCTACACATATCATGCTGAGAAAACATCCATAAGGAGCAATGTCACTACCTTAAAATTTCAGGTCGGCTTGATGAGCTGTTTATTCCAATTAACACAGAAGGAAATTGCTAGGTAACTAGCACCTACATTTAAGGAAGTCTCTCTGTCATTCAGATTATGATGAGTTCTGAAACATACATTTTTGAGGATCACAACATTTCAAGCAATGTTAAATCACATACGGCAACTACAAATTTAATCTCATCATGTTGTAATCCATAAATCAATATACAGAAATAACTGTCTAAGAAATTTTCATACATCCAACAGAAAACACTCAACATTTATTTATTTATTTGGTTGGAATAGATTAGCATCAAAATCCTACAACTAAAAGTGCCACACAGAAATTAAGTTGCGAATGTGCTGACATGAATCAGATCTGCACTACTACTAATGAACAGGAAGGCTGAAGGGGATCTCTGAAAGCACAGTGAGAATGTCATATTGATCCTTGGAAGTTTAAATATGGGTACACCTAAGGGTTGGATAATGTAGGATGCTCTTAGGATACAGTGCCTCTACACTATAAATCTGTAAGAGTTAATTCTGTTTTGTATAAAAAAGCAGCAAGTGAAGGATTTAGGAGACTCTTCAGTGACATGAGGTTGACAGGGTTGTCCTCAGGTCATCATTCAGAATGATTCAAGAAGTACGTTTTGGAAAGCATTCAAAAACTGATTGGTAAAATACATGTACTTGCTACTTTATTCACCCTACCAATAACCCTTAACCTACCTTTGTTAATCATCCCACTAATACTGGAATTAGTACCAAAAATATTTACATATTAAAAAAAATCTCAGCAAGTACACCTAAGTGAGATTGTGTCTGTGAGGATTTTGTTTAAATGTTTATAGTCAATATTATCGGTTTTGGTCCTTCTGTATTTACCAGAAGGATCGAAATATTCCAATAATGCTGTATTTTTGCAAATAGTTCTGAGTTTAATTCTGTTCTTTTTAATACTTGTTTTTCAAATATTTATTGCAACCAAAGGTACAGACTGTGCACCTCACATTACATTACTTCAGCTGCTATAAATTAATATCATTTGGTGTGTAAAAAAAAATAAATATATTTTCACAAGTTATAATATTAGAGAAAAGCCTAATGCTTTTTTTAAATGTGGTAACATTCATTTATGCACCTACTTTGTGTTATTAGTTCTTTCTTCTACTTGAAATTTTGACACAAAATATTCCCTAGGAAAAGGTTGCTTTGCACTAAGATGAAAAATGTGTGTGGTTGAATGGTTTCATTCCACATGCTTACAAGCTCGTCCTTGGTCAAATTAAGATGTGGAAGGCAATGTTCTTTGTAAAGGGGAGATGTAGGTAATTAAACCCTTAGCACAGGAAAAAAGTTCACACAGAAATTAAAAGTTCATGCCAAACCAAGATAGGTAGAAAAGATCATTATAATCAATGATTAAAAAAAAATAATAATAATCTCAGATCAATATTGTAGTATTGTTGTTCACATCTAAGGAAACACACTGTGAAAGTGAAATTAGGTAAAGTCTTCTCAAAATATAAAATAAACAAACAAAAACACTAGTCTGATTTAGTTTATATAACCTACAGTTATTTGCAATTTTGAAAATAGCGTTCAATGTTATGAAACCTAAACTTCCAGCAGATTGACTGAAATTATTTTTTCTAAACAATTTCCCACTACAAGAGGGACAGACCTACTACAGGTTTACAAATTGGAAAATAGGGAAGAATCAAATGAAGGGTTAGTTTCTTTTCCCCTTTGCTTTATAATATTTCAATCTTACCTCACAGAGATAAGTATCATACCTAAATTAATATATGTAAAAAATAAAGTACAATACAGATTCCTTTCAAATCATATAACTATACATAGTGCTGTTCTTGACATTTAATGAAGCTGTCTCTCCTGGAATCTTGACAGGCAGTTGATGAACCTTTCCATCTTTTAGAGCAACGTTATAACTGTATATCAATTTATTAAATGCACACATCTGCAACTGAAAAAGGGAAGTTGGATCCCTTTGTCACTCCTAAATGAAAAACCACCTCTGCAAATAACTACAGAACAATAGTGGTCTTAAGGTGAAGTGGGATCAAGAAGCTTTTGCCAGCTGTGGCAGTCACAACACTAAACACTGTCAGTTTATACACTTAGGATATAACTAGTGAAAACTGAAGTTTTTCTTTGACCAGGAATCTAAGAATCATATTCTTGGGATAGACTCTTTTCAAGTGGATCGAGGCCAGAGTAAATGAAACACAGAGCAACTCAGTGTATTCAGGGCTTTGTTCAGGATGTTATCTCAAAATACAGACCTAGAAACACATCTTTTGTGTTTTATGTCCTTGCACTTGCAATTACAAGCCAGAGTATGCTAGTTATCTGAAAGAAGCACCAACTAAAGTAGCTGCTTTAGTACATATTTACATTTTCCCAGTGCATCTTTCAATCAGAACACCTTCACAGCTGCAACCTATACCTATAATTCACTTTCTCATATTAGACCTGAATGCCAATCCTTATGCAAAATAAGGGGTATCAAAGGAAAGCCATGTAATTAGGTGTCTTAATAATACATATCAGCAAATATATTTATGCGTACCCTGTGTTTGTAAGGAGAAAAAAAAAAAAAAAAAAAAAAAAAAGAGAAATAAGTGCGTAAAGTTTCTAGAGAGAAATAAAAATAGCACTTTCAGAATGTTTTATATCAAAATAAAATAAAGGCAATGAAGTTTACTCATGTCTAGAATATAAGAATGTCAAGGTTTGGGCTGTGAGACAGTTATTTTCTTCACTAAAGCTGGTATGGTGCCATGTTTGGGACTTAGGATGAAAATAATGGTGACAACCACACACCAGTGTTTCAGTTATTGTAGAGCAATGCTTGCACAGAACCAAGGGCTCTTCTGCTTCTTGTGCTGCCCTGCCAGTCATTTATGTATAAACTGTCATTTATGTCCCTCTCTGTGAAGAGAAATGTATACGTTTAATTTCAAACTCTAAAATGAAAGAAAATGGCTCACAGGATTCTTTTGTGATGGATCAGGCATTTTGCATAATACCTCCTAAGAGATTTTGTGCAAGATGATTTTCACAGGTTCTTGTGCAAATATAATATGTGTGCCCAGAAATAGGACTTTTGAAGCTTTCTGCATCAAAATATGTTAGTAATGTTGTTCTTCCTTCACCTTGAACAAAATTAATGTGATCAGGAAGACAAAGGAACAAAAGCACAGGTGAAAAACACACAAAGGTAAGCACTAGATTACGGACATCCCTTTATATGATAAATTGCTCATTCAGTTTTGTCCACTGTTTAAAAAACAAACAAGAACAACAAAACACAACACCTGATGGCAGAAAAAGGAGACTCTCAGCAACAGTGTTTTCAGTCAGAAAGTTAAATGTCACAATCAGGAAAGAATATTTGTCAGACTGCCTTCATTTTCAGACCCGTCAACAGTTACCTGTACCTACTAGTATTCCCTCACAATCTGTCATGTCTCAGCAAATTTTGTCCTTGATCTTTTACTTTCAAAGGCACAGAGATCAGTTAGCCATTCAGCTCCTATCCAAAGTCAATGAGACTTAGATACTGAACTGCCATTTGCGTGTTTGAAAAACTTAATTCCTCCTATATATCCATTCTGTTAAGTCACTTCCACTTAACATCAGCAGGAACTGATAAAAACGTTTGAATGACTCTGTCAATTCTAATACATTTCTCAATTCTAAATAAGCTCGCTAGGTTATTGTTTATAAGATGTCTGGAATGCAAGCACATGAACTGCTTTGAGATTTGGGGAAAGACAGTTAAATTTTACGCCCAGAATTTTCTAAATAAGTCATCATTGCCCAGATACTGCTTTTACTGAACAAGAATAGTTTTGACCACTTATTTTGATGAAAGAAGAGCTCAAACAATAGAGAGCACTTATAAAAATACAGACCTGTATCTTAACGTTTGCCATTAGAGGGTGAGGATGACATTTACTCACATCCATGTGGATTTATCATTCATAATTAAGTTATCACTGATATAATGAGATCAGGACTAACCTCTCATTGAAATTAGCCAAATGCAGAAGACTTGAAAGGGTGAATTTGGCATTCTATAGAAATATTTCTCCATTTTAGGGAATATAATACAGCTATTTTCAGTAATGTACTAAAATGCACAGACACACTACATTCACGCTACAGTAGCTGATACATGTGTTATATATGGAGTGGTAATTCGTGTCGAGAAAATGATTGATATTAATAAAGAAGGGGGATATTTGGGAGTGTGGCCATGGGGGTCAGAAAGCCCCGTGGTTGATGACAACATCAGACTCTTAACAATGAGGCCATCAGGAATGTAAAGAGTTTAGAGGGAACAAAGAAGGGTGATTCAGGAGACTCCATGCAGTCTCTGGTTGCTTGTTCTCCAGCTGTTAAAGCATGGAAGTTTCTGGGTGTTTGCTGTTGTTGTTACATTCAAAGTTGTTTGACCAATGAAAAGTTGTTTTAAAAAGAACTGCTGTGGAGAGAAGGGTGTAAGAGGGGAGCCTGCCCTCAAGATAAAAAAAAAAAAAAAAAAAAAAAAAAAGCAACACGATGAAGTTACGTCATCAATAAAGAAACAGGAAAGAGGAATGTAAAGGAACAGGCTAGCAGAATGGAGACCAGGACGGGAACAGGCACATTGATCACCTCATGAAGATTGGTTCAGCCAAACTCAGCAAACTGCTCAGAGAAGCTCGTACTGAAAGTTGCTGGAAACAGGCTCACCGGAGCTGGAGAGAAGCTCAAGCTGAGAGAAGCGGACCCGTGCACACAGCTGCCCCTCGCCAGTAAGCAGTTGCGCATTATGGGAAATCATGCGTCCTTAGAAATAAAGATTGGCCTGGTAACCTTACAGCTTATTCTCCTTCTTAACAATCAGACAGTTTATGATCCTGAAATATGGGACCAAATTGAGGTCAAGGTGTGGGACTCTGCAACTAAAAACGTCAAGGTTGCAGTGGGATTGCTCGGCACCTGGCGAGCAGTCCCTGAGGCCTTAAAGAGCCGTGTGGGGCCACAGTGAGAAACGTGTGGTTTGCCAGACAGTGTGGTTTGCAGAGCCTGCAGGGAACTGCAGGCTCGTTTACTGATCAGACTGCTACGCCATCGGCCCCTCTGCTGCTACTGCCATCGCAGGCCTTTGCTGTTCCTCCCCCTGCTGACTGTTATTAGTGAGACCATGTAAATTTTCTGGTCTATCAGAAGTGTTTTATTAATTAATTAAGTAAGTAAGCAGGCACAAGCAAAACAGCGCTGGGCGGCTGGGGAGTCTCCGCTCCACCACGACACGCATCTTCCCTTTCCAGTGTCTCTGTTTTATAGCATTCAAGTTCAGGCTTTTCGAGACTTGTCGAGACTTGTTCTGAGGCTGTGCAGTCTGTTGTTGGGGGTCATTATTCTTCCTCCAGTGATCACGCATTGTGCTCGTGTTCAGGTGGGGGAAGTTTGTCTACTTGCTTAATCCTCATGTCACAATGCCGTGAGTTGCGAAACCTTATCTCCTCAGTAGATTCTTCAAATTCTAAAGGACAATGAACAACTCCCCTACTAATTTATCACACTGACCTGGACGTGCCTTTTGACCCAGGCCTCTTGGCCTTCACAAAGAGATGGACATGTTTTTCTTCAATCTGGGAAGCATGGGATACATAAGGCCTGAAGACTGAGTTGCTTGACAACTTAAAGCGAGACATATTGTTCCAAAGGAATGGAAAATGGAGACTCTTAAGTTATGGAACTTAAAGGATTGTTTGTTACCTATCCTGATTGTATGTATGTATACGCATACTTGGGTTATTATGTAAAGCAATGTTCTGTATACATGTACTTAGGATGCTTGATGTTTGTGCGTGCGTGTTGGTGGAGCGTAGACTCCTCGCACACCCAGCGCTGTTTACTTGCCTTTTATACCTTTTAGAAATATTTGTTTTATAAATATTACAAAATTCAGATTGAATTCAGACCTCATTTATAACACCTTTCATACCTTTTATAAATATTCCTTTTATAAATATTACTAAATTCAGATTGAGTTGAGACTTCATTTATAACACCACTGTCCTCTAATTTTGATTATGTCTGATAATTGGGACTCTCATCTAGGATGTAACAGAGCTAGATTCAGTTCTTAAATTTGGGGTAAGTAAAACAGGAAAATTTAGTTCAAGTCTTGAGCCTGAACCTTCAATACTACATTTACATGTCACTAACTCTAGAGATTTACTCAGTATCTTTTTAAATCCCAAAGTTCTGTGGGATAAAAAGACTACCTTTAAAAATAAAAAAAAAAATTAAAAAAAAATTAAAAAAAATTGAAGTCTAGTGAGAGTCCTAACAATGTACACATACATGAAGGTTAGAAAAAGAAATAGTTCAAACTGTTTATTAAACTTTACACTTACATAACTTGCCCTTGTTTTTTGGGTGCTCTGTTCTTTACCTGAATGAAGGTAAGACAGTTGACATTTTATGCTGGCTGGCTGAATATTGCTGTAATCTATTTGACTAAATGTGCAATATCATATTCTTTTTGTGTTAATTTCCAAAAGTAACAGTTTCCAACAAATATATAAATAAGCAAGATGGTCTTTAAAGGGCTTTAACAACAGCAGGCTTTTTTTATTGTTCATGGTACTGGCTGTGAATGTGAATGACTGTTTGCCATAGCATTTTCTCTGCTAGTAAATTTTCAGATCTTAACAAGCCAGAAGGAATAATCTTTAGAAGTGAAGCAACTGATCAAGAGGAAAAAAAAAAAAAAAAAAAAAAAAAGAAAAACTCTAAATAGAGAGCTAGTGCTCTTAGTTGATTACAACCTACATTAATAACAGAGCCCATCTGGCATTTCATAGGTGTCATTAATACATTGGCTTATGCTTCCAATGCCCATCAGATGGAGGGAGACAATAGAAAACAGCAACACTGGCACACAAAGTATTAATGAAATTCCAAAGGGAACTGAAAAAACTTGTTATCTGCTAGTAACTTCCATACCGAGGCTTTCAAAGACAGACTGCAATTTAGATCTTTAAAAAATGTAAATGTAGATGTGAAATCTTCTGTCTCTCTCCTTAGAGTAATTAACTGAGGAGTGCATCCTACAAAGATGTTTACAACAAGGCCTTTTATTGTTTACAATGTTTCTTGCCATCAAACATATTGTTTAAATAAATATCTAAACTGAATTCATCTCTTCCCCACCATTTATAAACTGTTACAAAGAGAAATTGCTTTTTCCTGTGCTAATTGTTGAAACCATATGTTATCAGGAGTAGAGTGCATATTGAGTAAGATTTTACACAGCATCTGAAGTGAAGAATGCATCTAGACAGCAAACCCTGGATCACATCCCTGAAATCCTATTTTATACTCATTTCTTTGGCTTTGGGAAGATATTAAGACAGCCTGTGGCTTACTAACAATAAAATATTGACATTGACAATCCTAGTTTAAGCAGATGTTCTGCAGATGCAAAGGAAGATTTAGAATGTTTTCTGGACAAGCAGTCTGAAAATTACTCTCACACAGATGAATAAGCATCAATACAAAACACAGTTGCTAGCCTTGTATTTCTGTATAACAGATAATGAAAAACCATCTGTCCATTGTAGTAATTTGCCAAGAAGCTAGTCTAGCATACCATTTTACTTTCTGTATTTAAAATAACCGAGTAATAAGCAGTATTTCTCAACTGTTTTCATTCTGTCTATACATGCTGAATATAAATTTGACTGTGTACTTTTTTTAAGGTCAGTCATGTAGATAAAAAACTAGATTAGACCACACAAATGTAACTGTGCTTCTCTCTTGGATTTGGAGAAGAAACAGGGCATTACATTGAAAATTAACGTCAAACTTTTATTCTGCAGGTGTTCTTCTATTTAAGTATTTGAGGAGGTCTGCACTTAAATACCCAGGCAGAAAAAGTAAAGCATTATCTAAAGAGATATTTTTGAGATTAATTAAAAAAAAAATAATAACAACAACAACAAAGAACATAAGATACTAATAATCAGTTATCATTTTGAATTTCCCAATCTTTAGAAAATTATTACTTTGAATTCTTATTTACATAATATCCATACAGCTAATGTTCATGTTTTTGAGGTTTTCTGCATGCATTACTTTAAGAAATTCACCAAATTGGTCAGCTATTAACTAAAATTAATTAATTAATTAATTAATTAATAATAAAACCAATTTTGTGACATCTTAACATAATGTTTCTTTAGCCCTTTTATGATCAACATCTGGTATTCTCAATATCCAATTCTACTCTTTATTGTCTTCCAAATGTGAAAAGCCAATGTGAGCTAAGATATAGATTATACACATAGTATGACTTTAATCCAACAAATAATATCAAGAATATGTTTGTAATTAAAACTTACACAATAAAATATTTTATTGCAAGCAAACATTTTAGTATCAATAGAACCACATGTTGATGTTGAAAAGTACATGATGGCATGGCAATCTATGCTATGGTCAAGATCAGGGCTTATCTCAGACATAATAATGTAGTCTGAAGAGAATAATATATTCACAGAAAGCCATTTTATTTTGGATTTTTCTTTTTATATTACAGAGAGAAATTGTATCAAAGGTTTCCTGTTTGGGGATTGTCTGGTTTGGGGTGGGGGGTTGTTCTTCAACTTATATTAGTCCAAGAGTAAGACTAGCCTAAAATTTACCATTAAAATTTGGTGAAAGAGCTGTTACATTCTGGTGATTGGAATGCCATTTCCATGACCAAGAGGTACCTCACAATACTAGAGCAAAAGTTTTCAAGCTGTACTTTAAGGATTCAGTTTTACTATACCATTCCCTACACAGGACAACAGTTTAGACCTATTACATGTTGCTGAATTAGTGAAAACATTTGTAGTGGATTTAAAGTGTCATCCAGTAAAAACAATATGAAGCTAGCAGCATGCAAAGCTAGGGCATCAACCTGTGCCCAGTATGCTGATGGGAAGGTAGGAAAAAAGTACTCCCTGAATTCTAGTTCTGTAAGTTTAGACTCAGCCTTTTCTCTCCATTAGCACTGTTACATAAGAATAACAGTTTCTTAGCTTTGTGAGGAAAAAACAACAACAACAACAACAAAAGTTTTTTGAAAGCTGACATTCAGAACATCCCATCCTATGACGTGCAAATATACAAATTTTTTTTTCAAATTCCACTCAGATTCTCAGCCCTCGTGCCACGTTTGTTTTGTACACCTTTGTAAAACTGAATTCAAGTTTACAGTTAAACTTCCAGGTCTATTTCTATTCTACATTACCAGAGTTACAGCTGTATTAAGGGGTAAGTGGCCCTGCAGGAAGTCTGTCACAGAGCTGGAAATTTCCTTCCCAATTTCTAGCTTCTGTCCCTCCTTGAGGGAGCTGGGCTTGTTCAGCCTGGAGAAAAGGAGGCTCAGGGGCGACCTTATTGCTCTCTACAGATACCTTAAAGGAGGCTATAGCGAGCTGGGGGTTGGTCTGTTCTCCCACGTGCCTGGTGACAGGACGAGGGGGAAGGGGCTTAGGTTGCGCCAGGGGAGTTTTAGGTTGGATGTGAGGAAGAATTTCTTTACTGAAAGGGTTGTTAGGCATTGGAACGGGCTGCCCAGGGAAGTGGTGGAGTCACCATACGTGGAGGTCTTTAAAAGACGTTTAGATGTAGAGCTTAGCGATATGGTTTAGTGGGGACTGTTAGTGTTAGGTCAGAGGTTGGACTCGATGATCTTGAGGTCTCTTCCAACCTAGAAGTTCTGTGATTCAATGTATTTTCCCTTATATTTCCTAGGAAAGTGTGGTCGTTCCAAAGGATTTTGAACTACATGATGTATGTAATCCAACAGTCTGAAAAGCTCATTCCCTAATGCTCACACATTGCAAATGTTTATTGGACAATCAAGAATTTAGGACACATCAAGAAATTCATACAGAGAAACAGTACTGATTGTGACACATCCTTTTTCTTTTTAATGGTATTGATGGACAGAGCCCTAAATTATTTTAAAAGAAAGCCAAAAATGATGTGCAGACTGATTAAATGTTTTATGAAGCTCAGGGCAGCCACTACTGCTCACACATGTTCCTGGTCTCCCTTATAAAGTAAAGCTGCCATCAGGCCATGCCAGGAGCATTTGTACTGACATGAAGTCATGAAGAACAGCTCTTTATGCTTTTCAGTTTCCTTTTACATAAGAAATTTGCACACAGACTAGCACTTCTCCTGTCCCTACAAGTCCTACAATACCCCCAAGTATTCATCCTAAATTACAGAACTAGAACTACAGGGCTGTTACTCTACCAATGTCATTCAAAATACCTTATGTACAGTGGTTAGTTACATTAGTTACCTTTATACACTTTCCATTAAGTGGCAATTCCACAGGAAGGTGAAAACACTGTAGAGTAGTTAATATTAACTCTAAAAAGCAGAAGTTGCTAAAAGGTCATTTGGATACATTCATTGATTGTTTGCTTTAACAGACAGTCATTATTATTGGCAGCAGAAATTGGCTAAAACCACTGTTATTGTCAGAAAGCATTAAAAGACTGTCATTTGTCAATATGTACTATTCTTAAGAGCAGACAGATGAGAGAATTCCATGTTTAAACTTAAATGGGGAAAAATAAAAAGACATGAATATCCTGATGTGGTTTTATGCAGCCCATTTTGGGACTGGCTTTTATAAGCACCCATTATTCTGTGAAGATATGTCACAACTGAGAAGATAACTACTGAAGTATCTCAGGTACATCAGTACTCAAGCAAAATTGAAAAACATAATAACTAGTATTGGTTCAATGCATGAGCAACATAGGCAGCAGCTTATAACAGCAGTGAGGCAAGAATATCACCTCTTCCTTATCCTGTTCTGTGCATTTCCTGATACTGTCCCTGCCAGGGAAGAAAAGACATACAAGGACCTCCAGGAAAGAAAAGACATAAAACACTTTGCAGTCTTGAACTCAACAATGTTAAAGGCAACAGGAATAAAAAGTTTTCTTCTTTCAGGCCTTCTCCATTCATCCATTGCTACTTAGGGAGAAAGTGTAGATGATGGCACAAGTCCTACATCCCAAACTCTTCCTGGCAGCTTGGAAATGAAGAAGCTGCCATTGAACAATTATGGGAAGAGCTGCGTCTCAGGTTAGAGATAAACTCAGTAACTCCTGTATCCCCACAGGGAGGTGGACGGGAACTTATTCAAAGCTCCATTGACTACTCCTGACTTCTCTCTCCATGCAAAATTTCATGGACTTCTCAACCTGAAAAGGTTTACAGCTTCAAGCACTTACATCTCAAAATCCTCCCAGACTCTATCTCATACACCAATTACCCCTACCAAAGCCCCACTCAAAACCCCCAGACTATTCTGGTTCCCTTCAAGCTTTAGCTCAACTCATTTTTATGACTGCAAGATGGATGCCTGGCACTCACTACTAGACAGCCTTGAACCACCTCACTTATGATTATGATTAAACACTGATATTTTGGGAGGACCTAAAAGCCTTCAGCGCTGGAGTCTGTACAAAATCTATAACAAATGAGAATCCCAAATCAGGGTACTAAGTTAAACTTGTTATACTTTTTAAATAAAATTATAAATTTTCCTTCTCAAAAAAAAAATAAATAAAATAATTAATTGGCATTTTCCCAAAACCATTAAATTTGCAGGCCAAACAATCCGTGCTGGTTGCAGTAGACAAGAGAGTTTGTGCTCTTAAATTTAACTCTTCCCCTTTTTACTCCTGCTTTGTACAGGCTGTGTAAATATTATGAACACCAGTTCTTAGGCTCTTTAGGGACATTGTACCAGCTCGCTATCTTCTCTAACTGGAGCAGCAGAATGAGAAGAAGGATAAACTTCAGCTTCTAGAATTTTGTTATGAGTTTGCCCAGATCAAAGAGTCTTTTTTTTCTTGTTTACCTTTCCACCTTTCAGTTTTGGGCATTTAACGCTAAATCTGTTTCTAAATACAGATCATGAATATTTAGAGAAATAATTACTATCTAAATGAAGTTACATGGGTTTTCTCTACTTTGATGAGGGAAAAATCACATTTTAAGATTCATCATACTTTTTTTGTTGTTGTTCCAAATACTTGAGCATATTCTAATTACAGCACAGTTCAGTTTGGATGTAGAAGAAGGTGAAAAGAAAGCACAAATGCAAGTTCCATCACTTTGTAATTTTCTTTTAAGGCATTCTGATAATGGAATTAATGCTTTTTTTTTTTTGTCTTGTCAAGTTATATTAAAAACATTATTAAACCCTTCCCAAATCTACTTTTTAATAAATATCAAGTCTTCCAATCACTAGATATTTAAATATTTGCACTAAGACTCTTTAATAATGAAAGTACACATTACATATCTCTATGCTGCTGCACTATTAAAGTGAGATAAATCACTTGAGGCTGTTAGTCACAGAGCATACTTTTTTTTTTTAATCAAATCTCAATAAAATAACTTCTTTTTAACATGGTCACAATTGCACTAACAATTTAGAATTATTATTTAATAACTTTCAGAATACACAGAAGCACCATTAATTTTCTGAAGATGCTGTAAGAGCCTGGTATGGAGCCATTTAGCTGCAACTATTTAACAATAGGTATCCTTCTTTCTCCAACTGGCTTCCTCTACCTCAAGCAGTCAGAATCTATTTCATGTATCTCTCCAGGTTCTCTTCTCAGTATGACACTGGTCCAGCTGGCTACAGGAAAGGAAGCTTTTCAGACTTGTAATGGTTTCAGCAGTAACATCCATTCAAGGTAGTAATACTAATCCCACCCACCCACTTTCAGGCATTCAGATTGTACAGTCCTTGGTGTCACCTATAAAATCCCATAGGAAAAAAAAAAAAAGTTGTTCTTCCCTCCTACGTGGGGGAGGCAGAAATGTTTAGGCCATATACAGCTTAATTTTTGGTAGATGTAACTGAAAAACAAAAAGCAAGTTTCTTATCAAGTCTGCTTCTCCTTCCATCACTTTCAGCTTATAAAATTAAAAAAAGAGCTTTTAAAGAACCACAGGACAATCAGTAAAGCACTCAAAGGTTTGTAGTGCACCTTTTCTTCCATCCTTGTCCCTGACATGGGAAAGATGAGAAGCAAAAAGATGGGAGAGATGATTGAAGACAGAATGGACAAGAGGACAGCACCTGTATTTTACAGTGTATTTTGTTGTTCACCATCTAGTTCTACATTGACAAAGAGGATGCCCTGAACTTTTTCTGTATTGTGGAAGAAAATAAGCTAAATGTCTATACTACACTTTCCCACTCTCTGTCCTCTCTCTTGACTGCCTGCTCTATGCATTAAGCCTGCTGGGAGAAGTTGAAGAACTGAAGGTCTGTGTATGCTATAGGACAAAGCTGCAAAATCGACTAAATGTAAACTGGCAAGATCAGAAGTAAACTAGATGTTAATGCAAGTCTTACATCTTCAGGATTGCAGATAGCTTTGAGTACTAATTTTGAACTTGATCACGCACACACATAAATAAGTCAATTCATTAACATTTAAATTGATTTTTTAAACTAATTGACATAGTGGAAGATGACAACACCTTTTCACTTCAAAGATTTCCATATACTTAAGGGACCCGTCCAGTCTGTGAATCACAGAAAACGGGATGGTTACTGTGTTACAAAAGCAGTAAAACTTGGAATTTACTAAAAGATTATCTGTAAATATTATCCATGGAAGAATGATTCTGATTAGCTAACAGCGCCAGATAGGTTTATGATTGCAAGCTTGATGACTATTTGATAACAAAGTGTTATTTGCTTCTTCTCAAAAGGAAGTTGCAGTGCATAACGCATTTGCTGAGCTTACTGATGGTTAGCCGTATAAATCACCCACCATGCTGCATTCCAAGAAATAAAATCCACACTGTATTATTAAAAATTTAGTGTCAATAAAATACTTCATAGATTATTTCTGATTTTCAGCATGTAGCCAAAAGAAGACAGTTAGCAATGATAAAAATGTTATTTTATTTATATTTTACCAGGTACTGACACTTAATAATGACTGTAATCAACTTGATGCAACTTGTTCTTTGCATTTAAAATAAGCAAAAGGTGATAGCCTTTGGTGATCCGTTTCAGATATGCTTACAGGAAGTAATAATAAAAAATAACTACAAGATGCACTTGAATGACATTTTTACTTACATTTTCCTAGTTGAAATAAACCAATCATTATTATTAAAATACGTACCTAGTGTTTCCGTGGCTTTTTGGCAGACTGAATTATTCATTTCATCCAATGTGTTTACAAATCATGTTTTCCCAGTATTCGGTTCAAGCTTTGTTGTGTTGATTAATCTATCACGAACAAATAATGTCACAATCACAGTTGCACTGAAGGGAAATCCTGAGGCACTATATCTTGAAATTATCATACAGCTACTGTTCTGTGTTACAAGCACACGAAACAAATAGCTATCGAGCTACAGAAGTACGATGTGCTGCATCATATTACTGGTTTGTGAAGCTAATGTATGAAAGGCTATTCAAAATAATTACTGGAAAAGAGTTAAGTAATCTTAGTTACATATACAGGTTTTATTACTTCAGTAACTGAGGAACCACTTATCAGTAACTGAGGAACCACTTATCTTTGACACCACTACACTCCAAAACTCCTGTTCAGCCATAAAGTATGTGTAACAGACAGGTTAAAGTATCAAGAGATCAAATGATTTACACAAAGCTATGTCAATAGGTTTAAGGCAAAACAGAAGAATGAGCCTACTGATACTAGCACATGAATGGTGGAAACACTTCTTTTTGGAAAATAATTTAAGGTCCAAATATTATGACTGTCCACTAGGGTGAAACCCTAGTCAGCTTACTCATTATGTAATGGTTCTAGCTCAGCACTTGAAAATTTGCCAAACAGCATACCAATACAGGATTAACCGATAAAAGGATTCTCGGTTTCTAAGCAAAACACAATCATTGACTTTTGGAATAATATTTGTCATTACTATTTTTGTTATTATTATGTTAAAGATAAATAATTAAGGACTAATTATTATTAATAGTTTAAGGTCACTTCAAATAAATTACTGTAAAGAAAGTATTTGACTCTAAAAATAACCTGAAAAAAGAAAGGAGTACAACAGCATCTCTAAGAAGTGTCCGTTTGATTTGCATTTATACATGTATTAAAGAAAAATTAGACAGAATGCAACTGATTAGACTGTGACTGATCAGGATTATTCAAGCACAAAAAGATTGTATTGTAAAAAAAAAAAAAAAAAAAAATCAATAGAAATAACAGAATAACCTTTACTAGGTATGCAGTCTACATTTTCATTAAGGTTTTCAGACTATTTTCAGTGGAGATGCAGGTATTCAGATTACAGGTGCTCCACAGACAGCTCATTAGTCACAGTGCTCAGTTCACCAGATTCCTTCCACCTGAGAAACTGCACTGACATTAAAAAAAATAAATCAAATGTTAATTACATTTGTCCATATGCCATTTTCATTACTATAGAGGTCACAGGCCTGTGAGTGTCAAAGCATGTCCTCAGTGAGGCAATAAAAGTTGGCATAGAGCAATCTTCTAAAAATATGGCCCATATTGTAAAAAGGCTTGAGCATCACTCCTTAAAACTGTTCCATTTGCTTCATATAAAGACATCACTTCAGCCATATGCAAGCATCCACTCAGTTAATGTCCACTTCCCTTCTGATCTAGCATGCATTAACATTCAACTGCTAACAGAGAGAACACTCCTATCCCCCTTCATTTAGCACCAGTTTAACTAAACTACAAGATGTCTTCCTGGAACCATTACAACAAATGTCACTCTATTGTATTTGTCACTGCATAATGATTTCCCTATTTTTATCTTTTAATTTTTTATTTTTTTTTAATTATTTGTAAGGTTGCAATAGGACAAATATGTAAGGTAGTAACAGCATAAATATGTTAAGACCATGCCAAATAAGATTCACTTTAACTTTAACTCTTTAAAAAAAATAAAAGCGTCTGGATTGTCAGAATGCTTTTCTGCCTGGTATAGATGGACAATCTATAGAGAAAGGTCAAATCAAATGTTAAGAATCATTTAAAAAAAAAAAAAATCAGCCAAAATCCCTAGGGATATTAAGCAAAACCTTCTGGGAGAAAACTTTCTACATTTCCAGACATAAATCAATCAACGAAAAATACACTACACAGTTGAAGTGTGCAAGTATTGCTTTTCTAAATCATAGCATCAGATATCTAATATTCTTGTTAGTTGTTTCACAATGAGACAACTGCTAAGTATCTGCTTGCCTTCCAGTTCCCAAGGGAAAACCTCATTTAAAATTTGGGATTTCTGTCTCTCAGAGCTATCACCTCCCATCCTCTGTAGGAGAGGTTTATCCAAGCAACTGTTAGATGGCACTCTTACATTGACAGCCCCTGCAGCCACTGCTTAAACAGTGATTCATGTGGTTCTCCTTGCCTGTACAATGCTGTCACTCAGTCAGACACTCAGCCAACTGTTACAGCTTCAGACACTTCCCTTCTTCAGCACTGAATACACAGCACTGGAAAGGGACCTTTCATACAAAGAGTGCTTTCAAACCTTCTCTTGAGAGAGTGTCTCAAAAATAAAAGAGGATGTCTTTCCTACGTTTTTCTTCTCCTTTTTTTCACTCTGGAATTTCTATGACCCTTAGCTACAGATTGAAGTGAATGCTTGCTACAGACACGAGTAGGCAAAGCTGACTGGCCCAGGCTGTTATGGCACGCTACAGTCATAACTTTGCACCACTTCATGATATAACAGGAATACCTTCTAAATACAATTAAGTAGTACACGTAAATCAATGCACTTTTAGCTTTCCCACTAATTCTTCCCCATACAGCTCCCCTTTACCCCACCATCTATTAACATTGTAGTCTTCTTCAGAAATTTAATAATTGGAGAGGCAGAAAGATTTTTTCCTCCTTCAAACTTCAGCTCTAAGGCTCATTTGCAAACATAAAAAAACACTTCAAATTCTCACAAATTAATCACAGTTTTACCTTAAAATGTCCTGGTCTGAAATATTCATCTGTGTATTAATTAGAGGTTTAAAACATCTACACAGACACCATACTTCTGTCTAAAATAAAGAACTCTTCCTAGCTGTTTTTCCTTTGTAGTTAAAGAAACCACCTGTTAAAGTCATAACAAAATATAATTAGACTACAACTGCAGCTAGTTGCATGTTATCTGCTCTGTTTGCAAATCCTTAAAAAATTATAAGCCATAGTTCATTCTAGTACTTAAATTTACCACTGCAATTTTTTAAGGTATATGCATTTAATGCTTTTTGCAGGTAAAAATCACATGAAAAAGTCAAAACAAGTCACTTTCAGGACAGATCTAGGTGTCAAAACATACAGTATAATTTCTGAAAGGTAACAGGTCCAGTTCTAAAATGATATATTTTCTAAGAACTAGATAAAAATAAACATCTACAAAGAAAGCAAGTCCAATAGAGCTCAACAGCATTTTACTTTTACATGGATGAGTAACTGAACGGTGTAAATAAAAGGTAATTGGCTGACAGCAACCTGGCTCCGCTTCAAATAATAAGTATTTGTAACTATTTCAACACAAGAAGCTGTACAAGATGGAAAGTTGGATCAAGCAGTAAAAGCGTTTGCTTGCCACATGAGCGGTATCAGAACTGGCAACTGCATCTCAAGAACTAGCCTTCAAACCCCCCAGCAGGCACAACTGGAGAGCAGGCAAGTAGAATGGCAGTGATGCTGTCACTGATGACCTTTTCCTGGCTTAGATGTTCCCTTACCCCAGTGAAATGCTCAGGATGTTCATGTGGGGCAGAAATTTAAACTGGAAGAGTCATGGAGTTTGGAATGGAGAGTGGAGCTGGGAGAAGGAAACCAAGTGAGTGAGAACAGAGAAATCAAGCTGCTGACAAGAAGGCAGGCCAAAAGCAGTTGCTCCTTCAAAGCAAAAGCTCTTTTTATGCTGTCAGTGATCTAGACCAGTAGGACAGAGGATCTTCCTTCACCTCAGATCAGAAATAGCATCTCTGCAAAGACATTGGAGCAGGCGCTAACAGGAAGCTCTGCTGAACTTCACTCAAAGCAGCTCTTTTTCAGGTGCAATCCTCCTCTGATGCTCTGAAACATGCACAGCAAAGTCTCCATACCTCCAGGTGAGGGAGGAGGAGTTGGGGGTTCCACCTTGTAATGTTTTACACAAACTGAATTTTTCTTACAGTAATCATCACGTACCTCTTTTCTTGATTTCTTTTTTTTTTCTTCATTTCTGCCACAAAAACTGTATGAAGGCAGAAATATGCCACAGGCAAGGCTTTTTCTTCCCTTGTGGCTATTTTCTGGTGTCATCCTTGCTAGCATATTTATCCTTATTCTGTGATGTAGCCATCTGCTACAAAAAGAATTGCATCAGCAGTTTTTTCTCATGTCTTAACTACTCAAGGCCAGTATTATTTATTACCCGTACATTAGTGTGATTCCAATGCCTTACTTCTTCCTGAAACCATAGCTCCCTGCAGTTCTGTCACCAATGATGACGATACACACTGAAAACAAGAACCCACTGCACTGCCACCCAGGGATCCCAGTGCTGCTGACACAGAGTTGGCTTAAAAGCAGTTCCTCCCAAATTCTGCTAGAGGCTAGTTACAGGGATAGTTAAGGGGTAAGATATCCTATAATCTAATCTGCATGGTGATTCTGTTAGCCATGATCTTCACAACCAAACAATCAACATGCTCAAAAGTGTGTCCTAATATCTTCTGTGTTGCTTCCAAAGTATGTTTGCTCTCTCATGTCTTCAAGAACTGTCTGTACCATCTTTATGAAATTAATACACCACTGCCTTTCTTTCTTCACCTACCAGCAATAATCATAAGGCTATCTTCTCACATTCCTGTCAGGTTTTGCTGTTACGAGGGGAACCTTCAGACTTACCAGAGTAGTTTCCAGGGTTCAAGATTGTGTCTTCCTGTATCTTTTGAAAGTAGACTTCATCAGTGAAACAAAATAAAATACATTTTTATATATGTATATATAAAACTGTAATAAAAGACACTGCATACAGACCAATTGGATTACAACAATAGGTAGAAAAAGATTTCAAACTAGAGGAAAGGTAGCAGTATGAGGAAGGAGTAGCAGATTCCAAGAACAGAAGGCTGGCCCCCTGCAACAAATATAATAGCACATATGCCATTTGGCCTATTCCATACTTGTGATCGCCATGGGATTTTGCAGCACTTTGAGAGTTTTCTAGTGGCAGACATAGACATATATTTAATATCTGTTAGTGGACTCTGTCGTGACACCACCTCTTTTATGCCCCACCCCCACCCCCCCCCCGACATTTACAGTATTTGGTGTTAACCAGAACTTTCAATTCCACTTTCTTTAATGAAACGTAGTTTGCACACACCAAAACTGCTCTGCACACCAAACCAATACGTTGGAAGGGAGATCAGCAAGAGAATTTGCTTCAAAAATGCACTACTGGTCCAAAACAAAATGTTGATTTGGATGCATCTTCATACCACTCTCCACTTGGTGCTCATCAGTAGGAGAGATGTGATTGGTGATGAGACTGTTTGAATCCCCTGCACCACCTCTGGAGGTGGCTGATAAGCACTGTTACAGCTTCTGATATAATCTACAACTGTAGCAGTCAGGCTTTTGTCACTCTTTAGAAACAGTAATATGCCTTTCTCCAAATCGGTGGATGTCTGAAGCAGCATTCTGGTTCTCAGGACAAATTTTCATGCTGCACTTACTGAAGTAACTTAAGGAAAACAGCATGCTTTCTGGCTCAATTTACAGAAAACTTGCAATTTGCTTGGTCACCTTCAACCTGAATGTTGGGGCTGATTGTATTTCACTTCTGATGCTACTTTAATTGACCTTATTAATTATAATTAATTAATAAGTTAATATAAGTTATAATTAATTAGTTAATTAATTATAATTAATTAACTAATTAACACAGGTCTTCACAATGAATCTACCTACATCACTTCTAGAAAGTCAGCATCCCCAAAATTCCAGCTGGGCTTCCCAACTCTATAGGCAGGTTTTATGAAAATAAAAACTTCTGGAATACAGAAAACTCAATGAATTCATAAATGTTTTCAATTATGATGAGCTGATTTTATAATTTGACAGCTGTACTTTATTTCAGGAGAATATAATTTCCTCATATATTCTACACCTCACTCAACATGCAAACCTGTGTCAAAGAACATTATTGCAGCTATTTTGTTTAAGTTCTAATCCAGCACTTGAGAACAACACTCACGTGGAGAACTCTTGCCTGCATAGTATGTTAATGGGTTGGTATCTTCTAATGCGTTGTTTTTAATGTGAACTCTTCTATTCCAGTATGTTATGAACAAGATCTTTCTGCATCAGAACCACCAAAAAATAAAAATAAAGAAAAAGAGGTAAAACGTATTGCACATGAAAATGAAACGATAGGTCAGTTGGCAAAATACACAGTCCCACAAAATACAGTATGAAATCACTCAGAAAACTGTATGGTAGAGCTAGCTTTGTTTTTCTACACAGTGGTAGGAAATGAAGAAGAGTTTTCGGTGCTGTATTTTTAAAAAACATGAAACCAACTCTAAATTTCTTAGCACTTTAGTACTTTTCTTAGTTATGTTATAAATGAGGTCTCAACTCAATCTAAATTTTGTAATATTTATAAAACAAATATTTACAGAACATTGCTTTATATACTAAACCCAAGTATGCCTATACGTATGTACAATCAGGAAGGGTAACAAACAATCCTTTAAGTTCCATAACTTAGTAAAATCGAGTATGCCTATACATATTCACTTGCAGAAAAGGTAACAAACAAACCTTTAAGTTCCATGACTTAACAGTCTCCATTTTCCATTCCTCTTCTTGATTACTAACAAGTCTCCATTTTCCATTCCCTTTGAACAATATGTCTCGCTTTAAGTTGTCAAGCAACTCGGTCTTCAGGCCTTACGTATCCTGTTCTTCCCAGATCGAAGAAAAGCATATCCATCTCCTTGTGAAGGCCAATAGGGCCTGGGTCAAAAGGCACGTCCAGGTCGCCAGGGGGCGGAACAGCAAAGGCCTTCGATGGCTGTAGCAGCAGAGGGGCCGATGGCGTAGCAGCAGGATCAGTAAAGGAGCCCGCAGCTCCCTCACTGTCTGGCAAACCCCACGTGTCTGACTGTGGTCCCACACGGCTCTTTAAGGCCTCAGAGACTGCTCGCCAGGTGCCGAGCAATTCCACTGCAACCTTGTTGCTTTTAGTTGCAGAGTCCCACACCTTGACCTCAGTTTGGTCCCATATTTCACGCTCATAAACTGTCTGATTGTTAAGGAGAATAAGCCATAAGGTTACCAGGACAGTCTTTGTTTCTAAGGACTATGATTCCCCATAATGCTCAACTGCTTACCAGCGAGGGGCAGCTGTGTGCACGGCTCGGCTTCTCTCAGCTTGAGCTTCTCTCCAGCTCCAGTGCGCCCGTTTCCAGCAACTTTCAGTACGAGCTTCTCTGAGCAGTTTGCTGAGTTTGGCCGAACCGATCTTCATGAGGCAATCAATGTGCCTGTTCCCGTCCTGGTCTCCATTCTGCCAGCCTGTTCCTCTTCACTTCTTTTTCCTGCTTCTTTATTGATGTAACTTCATCATGTTGCTTTTTTTTTATCTTGAGGGCAGGCTCCCCTCTTATACCCTTCTCTCCACAGCAGTTCTTTTCAAAACAACTTTTCATTGGTCAAATAACTTTGAATGTAACATCAACAGCAAACACCCAGAAACTTCCAGGCCTTAATGGCTGGAGAACAAGAAACCAGCTGGGGAACAAGCAACCAGAGACTGCATGGCATCTCCTGAATCACCCTTCTTTGTTCCCTCTAAACTCTTTTATACTCCTGATGGCCTGGTTGTTAAGAGTCTTATGTTATCTCAACCATGGGGCTTTCCAACCCCCATGACCACATTTCCAAATCTCCCCCTTCTTTGTTAATATCAACCATTTTCTTGTCATGAATTACTAGTCCATATATAACAGTTGAATAAGAAAGGTATGCAGATTAATGAAGAAAAACTGAAATGAAGATTTTGCTTGTAATCTGAAGATAATGTGTTAAGGCTCTTACTCGTTATGGGCTAAAATATAGCTTAAGAAAAGTATGCCATAGTTATGACAAAGAAAGAAAGAAAAGCAAACAATTCAATATTGCAAACACCAAAGGAGCAGAATGATAAACCAGATCAGTGATGAAATTGCACAATGACTTCAACCAATTTTAACTAATACTCTGTCATCTACTTCAAAAATATAACCATTGCAAAAAGTGTTACATTTCATTGCTGTTGCTCAAAATTTTTGGTCAGAAAATTATGGTCTAGATTACAACTTAATAACCTACTTTTGGTATTAGTTGTGGTGAATATGCATGCTTCATTTAAATAATTATGTCATTAAATGCTTGGACTTAGCATTTTTGTAGTCCATCTGCAGAATTAAATAGCAGTGGTTTTATGGTGGGAAATCTCTTGCTATAGTGAATGCAGTAGCTGATCTCATTTACATGCAAGCTAGCCATCATTTAATTCCCAACATAATGTATAAAAAGAAATCCTATTTCAGTACTATCCCAAATGCACATGACAGCACAAATAAAATGCTTTCAGCTTTAAGGTGTCCATTACAATTAATTATCCATGAAGTCCTTGGCATAAACTGTGAAAAAGCCCTTCCTTTCGAATAAATAGAACTCCATCAAAATTATGCAGGCACCTGAACTGACTGCAAATGAAACCAATATTCACTGGCATTTTTTATTATTTTATTTTATTTTATTTTATTTTATTTTTATTTATTTATTTATTTTTACAAACAAAGGCTTTTCTCTATAAAGTTGTTTGACACAAGATTTTACTGCCTTGAATTTCTAGTATAATATTAGGTAGCACAATATTTTTACTAGCAGATAAAGCTTTGAATTTATGTTTTATGATAGTTTAAGAGATAAGACCAGTAACAAGAGGATTAATATTTTATGTCAGTTTTATGTCTTTACAAAATCAGTAATGCTATTTCACAAACATTCAAAAAGTTTGCTCAGTGTCAATTACAATGTCCATAAATCAAGTAATAACAAGAAAATCCTACCTTCTCAGAACTATTAATAATACATGAGCAGAAACAGCATCCAAATAGACTATATGCTACAAATATTTAAGTGGTAGGGATGAACTCCACTAGTGGTAAGATTATCTGGTCTGAAAAAAAAATAAATAAATAAAAAATAAAAAACAAACAAACAAAAACCTAAAACTAAAGGTTACTAAGTTTACAAAAGCTCAAAACTTTCTAATGAGTTTCTTCTCCCTTCAGGACTGGAACACCATAAAAGAAAGGCAGCATTTCACCATATCAATTCTGCATTAAATGTAATCTTCTTGACACCTCATTTATCAGAGTTAATATTTGTCTTTCATTATCCATAAAAAAAAAAAATTAAAAAATCTGCTTATTATAGATACTAAAGTTAACTTGTATTTTATAGGAGAGTCAGCATTTGCTGCATTATGAATTCTGCATTGTAGATATTTTAAACTGTATCCTTCCTCTAGGTGAAATTTCTTTAACCCTGGTTATTATAGGTGTCTATTTTGGGATGGACCTATAGCAAAATGTTTGCATTAAACTGTCATTAAAATACAAATGAAAGAAAAGTCAGCAGAACTACTCAGATTTCTTCACACTTGTTTCACAGCCTTTCAAATATCAGCACTTAACACTTGTATTGATTTTATGACAAATGCATATGAGATGTAGAAAGTGCAGACTTTATTTGCTCTGCCATGTTTATTGCTGCTTTTCTTGCCTACATGAGCTGCAGTGTCCCAATAAACATACTACTCCACTACCATTTATATTTCTTTCTGTAAGTTTCATTTTCAGCGTAAGCATTGCCCAGCTTCTCTTAAAGCACTAACTGTAGCTAGTTCGGCGTATTATAAAAGAATGAAACCAATGATTTAATTTCCTCTAGAATGCATTACTTGAAAGAGAGCAGGGTCTGGAACACATAAAACATTTACTGAAGCAGCACTAAAACACACTGCCTGTCCCTTCATCCTCTGCCTTCATAACGTTCAATGGATTAAAGTAATAGTATGAAATTATTTTGTCTAACTGATGATGGTAGTGGTTTAGACATAAATAAAAGACTAAAATATTGGTCAAATCTTGCTAGACTATCAAACACACAGATTTACTACTCTTTGAGGTAGAAGTAGTAATAACTGATGAAGTTATTTATATACAGACAGCATCTTTTATAATGGTATGCTAAACCATCAGCAAAATTATTAGTTAGTAATAAGGAGGACAGCAATGGTATTTCAGTGTCATTATAAATACATGTAAAAGGTGATCATTTGTGCATTCATACTTTGTCTCTAACCTCAACCAGATAAATGCCATTGATAAGCTACTTACATCCCCTTTGAGAAAGAAACTCGCATACTACATACTAAGATATGTTATTGTAGTTTCTTGAAAATTATTTCCTATAATGTGTTTAATACTACTAAAACTAACATTTGCCAGAAGACAGCTAATATTAGAAGTCAGACAGAACATCCGAACTTATTCTCAACTATTCTGCTTGAGAGACATTTACCTATTTGTCTAGCAGGTCATTTCAGAACTCACTGCAAACTGACAAGAGACTGTGAGCTCACACAGACATAGGAAGTATATTTTTAAATCATTTTAAGAGCTAAAATGTTGTATTTTGGTCAGCATATTAAATTGAAAGAAACTCTGATAGCTGTGCATTGTATGCAAAAAATATGTTAATACTGTCTGAAAAAAAAGCTAATATACTTTGAAGATTTACAATAAAAATAATAAAAATAATAAAAAACACTCTGGGGCTGCTGTTATATGAACAGCTGCAAATTTTCCATGAAGACTGAGGTTGTTCCAAGAGACTGAAGTTATGATAATAAGATTTCCTGAGTTAATAGTAGCTACTCATTTAATCTAGGTTTCAAAACCATCCAGAGTCTGCTGAAGAAAATCATGTCCAAGAAAGCCAGGCCACGCCACATGTGCCAAGATACATATTTGTCTGGGCTTTGTACAGCTAACTACCAAATTGCTTAGTATTACAGTCAAGGAAGGGATTTGACACTACTCACTAAGTTTTTTGAAAGGATGTGACTGCAGCTTTTGGATTAACATTGTCACTATTTCATCAATACTCTACATCTTTGTAGGGAGATGGGCAGAAGAGAGGAAGAAATAGGTGTAACTCAATGCATAAGGTTTATTTTGAAAAGTTAAAAAGTTTCAAACTTCTGTTCCCCAATCAAGCACTTCACCATTCCGGTTATAGATTTAACTGCTAGCAAAGCTGAGAAAGTGTGGGATAGATGAGTGGACGGTAAGCTGGGTTGAGAACTGGCTGACTGGCCGAGCTCAGAGGGTGGTGATCGGAGGAGCAGAGTCTGGCTGGAGGCCTGTGACTAGCGGTGTTCCCCAGGGGTCGGTGCTGGGTCCAGTCTTGTTCAACATCTTCATCAACAACCTTGATGAGGGAATAGTGTCTGCCCTCGGCAAGTACGCCAATGACACAAAGCTGGGAGGAGTGGCTGACACGCCAGAAGGCTGTGCTGCCATTCAGTGAGACCTGGACAGGGTGGAGAGATGGGCAGGAAGAAACCAAATGAGATTTAATAAGAGCAAGTGTAGAGTCCTGCACCTGGGAAGGAGCAACCACATGTATCGGTACAGGCTGGGGGATGACTTGCTGGAGAGGAGCTCTGAGGAGAAGGACGTGGGGGTCCTGGTGGACAACAGGTTGACCATGAGCCAGCAGTGTGCCCTTGTGGCCAAGAGGGCTAATGGGATCCTGGCATGTATTAAAAGGAGCATGGCCAGCAGGTCAAGGGAGGTGATCCTCCCCCTCTACTCTGCCCTGGTCAGGCCTCACCTGGAGTACTTTGTCCAGTTCTGGGCTCCCTGGTACAAAAAAGACAGGGATCTCCCGGAAAGAGTCCAGCGGAGGGCCACAAAGATGATACGGGGCCTGGAGCATCTTCCCCATGAAGAAAGGCTGAGATACCTTGGTCTGTTCAGCCTGGAGAAGAGAAGACTGAGAGGGGATCTCCTCAGTGTATATAAATATCTGAGGTGTGGGAGACAGGAGGATGTAGCCAACCTCTTCTCAGTGGTTTGTGGGGATAGGACAAGGGGCAACGGCTGCAAGTTAGAGCACAGGAAGTTCCGCACTGACATGCGAAAGAACTTCTTCACGGTGAGAGTGACGGAGCATTGGAACAGGCTGCCCAGGGAGGTTGTGGAGTCTCCTTCTCTGGAGATATTCAAGGCCCATCTGGACACCTACCTGGGCAGCCTGTTTTGGCAGGGGGGTTGGACCCGATGATGTTTCAAGGTTCCTTCCAACCCCTACAGTCCTGTGATTCTGTGATTCTATACATACATCTGTCTGTCAGTTCTAAATTATGAGCCTTGGATAAAGGTAGCAGTGTACTAGCATAAAAATATACTTTAAGTCCTATTATTTTATCTCTATCCTTTATCTGTTTTTTTTAATAGCCTTCATTATAAATGAAGTCTCAACTCATCTGCAAACAACTCTGCATATAACAGCAACAGCAAACACCCAGCAACTTCCATGCCTTAATGGCTGGAGAACAAGCAACCCCAGACTGCATGGAGTCTCCTGAATCATCCTTCTTTGTTCCCTCTAAACTCTTTACATTCCTGATGGCCTCATCATTAAGTCTGATGTTATCATCAACCACAGGGCTTGCCGACCCCCATGGCCACACTCCCAAATCTCCCCCTTCTTTATTAATATCAATCATTTTCTCGACAAGAACTACCACTCCATATATAACAATCCTTCCTCTTCTTTTGAATATCATTAATTCATCAAAATTAACAGTGTGACCAGCAGGGCTAGGGAGGTGATCATCCCTCTGTACTCGGCTCTGGTGAGGCCGCACCTCGAGTACTGTGTTCAGTTTTGGGCCCCTCGCTACAAGAAGGACATCAAGGTGCTTGAGCGGGTCCAGGGAAGGGCAACGAAGCTGGTGAGGGGCCTGGAGAACAAGTCCTACGAGGAGCGGCTGAGGGAGCTGGGCTTGTTCAGCCTGGAGAAAAGGAGGCTCAGGGGCGACCTTATTGCTCTCTACAGATACCTTAAAGGAGTCTGTAGCGAGGTGGGGGTTGGCCTGTTCTCCCATGTGCCTGGTGACAGGACGAGGGGGAATGGGCTAAAGTTGCGCCAAGGGAGTTTTAGGTTAGATGTTAGGAAGAACTTCTTTACCAAAAGGGTTGTTAAACATTGAAACAGGCTGCCCAGGGAAGTGGTGGAGTCACCATCCCTGGAAGTCTTCAAAAGACGTTTAGAGGTAGAGCTTAGCGATATGGTTTAGTGGGGACTGTTAGCGTTAGGTCAGAGGTTGGATTCGATGATCTTTAGGTCTCTTCCAACCTAGAAATTCTGTGATTCTGTGTGATTCTGTGATGTCTTGGCTTCGAATTTGGCCAAGGCCAGTTGAACCACAAGAGAATGCCTTCACAATATTCTCTGCAAGATTTATAAACAAGTTTTTAGCAATAGTTGGAATCCCATATCTAGAATCTTTCACCCAACTCATTGTTCCACAGAGTGTATAATAATCATCACTAACAGCATCACACATCAAATTCGATTGATCGAAGTAGATAACAAATCCTCTAGGTATATTTCCCACCTATTATTTCAATCGCTACAATTAGCATCCAAAGTATTATATATGGAGTGGTAATTCGTGTCGAGAAAATGGTTGCCTGAATGCTTGCCTCTTATGTTCGAAATCTTGTTGGACTCTAGCACCGCTATCGGCAAGGGCCACTACATGGGACGTCTTCCTTTACCCATCACAGATCCAAAGTCCAAGAAAATCACGTCGGGGTCACCATTTTGTTAAAAATGAAGTCTCAACTCAATCTGCAAACAACTCTGCATATAACAGCAACAGCAAACACCCAGCAACTTCCATGCCTTAATGGCTGGAGAACAAGCAACCCTAGACTGCATGGAGTCTCCTGAATCACCCTTCTTTGTTCCCTCTAAACTCTTTACATTCCTGATGTCATCATCGTTAAGAATCTGATGTTATCACTAGCCATGGGGTTTGTCAACCCCCATGGCCACACTCCCAAATCTCCCCCTCCTTTATTAATATCAACCATCGAATTATTGACACGAATTATTACTCCATATATATCTCACCTTCAACACTGTGGTTTAGATCACATGCTAATCGGACTTCAGGGAGAATAGAGAAAAGAAAACATTCCAGCCTTTTGATAATAACTTTCTCAAATGCTTGACATTTCAAAGTGCTTTTCCTCCCTGTTTATAGGGAGCAATCCCCTGCTACCTTTCCTGTAAGAACATCTAGTCTAAGTATGTACCACAAAACATAGCAGATGGTAACACAAGCTGTTCTGTTACTACTCTGCACCAGCAGTGATACTGGTTGTTCTACAGCTTACATATTTGGGGTTACTGGCCAGGGTACCTTGAAAGAAATCAAGTGCTACTACAGTGTGTTGAAACACTGTGTAAAAAGCTTACAAAAAAAAAAAAAAAAAAAAAAAAAAAAAAAAAAAAAACCACACAAACGAGTTAGATCAGACAAGAAGATACCAGCTATAAGACCACCAAAAGATCTACAGTAAAAACTGCTTTATTGACAGCCATTATAATACTCTATGGCTGAACTGAAATTTATACATCTAGCATAAACTTTTATCCATGTTTTGTGCTTGTATATATTACCTCAATGAGTAAGAATGCTTTACAGATTAAAGACTAAAGCAATTATCCTAAATTAATATAAAACTTGGGTAGCTTGTTACAGAGAAAGATGTTTCTCATCATGGGGTAGACTTATGTGATAAGGTTGATAATTAACAAAAGCAGAGAAAAAAAGAAGGTTGAGAATGAAGAAAGTTGGAGCAACTTCAAGTTAAACAATCTTTCTTTTTCTTACTTGCCATTATATTTAAGATGTATCAAGAGGCTGTCAGGAAAAACAACAAAAAAAAAACTTAGGTGAAAAACAATAGATAAAAGTATACCAGCACTGACTGGATAATTGGATTTCTCTGAGAGAGAGATCGGGACCGCCAGCCTGGTGGATCTAGCTATTCAGAAATTAAATTTGCCTCAATCCCAAAACCAAAGTCCCAGAAGTTCAACTTTCCTAATTGTTCTCATTGTCTAGCCAATAGAAACCCTTGGCTTTACTAGGGAAATTTTGAACTAGGCAACTAAAATATGTCTGAAGAGAAGTTAAGAGAAAACAAAAGACCACGTGATTCTTACCACTTCCCTCTGATGTTCACTCTCAGGCTAACCCCACACTAAAGGTCACCACTGTCATACATATCCTCAAAAGGAAAAAATACCACAACATCCCTATTCTGTTCTCCAGTTCCCTCCAGTGCCAAGTACACTGTGCCTCTTCAAGCACTCTGTCACACAGATGGCACACCTCATTTAAATGAGGAATAAATACCCTTCCTAGAAGGAAGGGTATGCTTCCTCAACAGGCTGCAGAAATGGGCTGACAGGGACCTCGTGCAGTTCAATAAAAAGTGCAAAGTCCTGCACCTGGGAAAGGACAACCCCAGGCACATGTTGTGGGCCACCACCAAGAACAGATGTGAGAAGGTATCTCAGGAAGCATGTAGGGTGAGTGGATCCCAAACATAATCTGAGTCCTTAGCCTAGGGACAAAATCTGAACAAATCTAATAGGGAAAAAGAATGCTTTGATTCCCATATTAATGATAAGGCCCAAAGATAATGAAAACCTGCCATTGGCAAATCCTGTGACAATATTTGTCATAGAATTCCTTTCAGTATACCTGTAGTCTGTCTCAGGCTAGTGCTAGCACTGGTGTTAGCTAAGAACAGCCAGAGTTGAAAGCAGTGTATAAAGCAGACAGCCAAGAAAGTGGAGAACAGGCACCAGGAGGTTTCTAACAAAGACCATTTCAGTTATAAGTTCAGACCAATCAGTTATAAACTTCAAAGAAAGAGAAACCAAACCTCACCAACAGCACATCAGTCCTCTTGCTTCTTATGTGAATAAGGCTTGCAGACAAAAACGAAGTGCAGCTAGCTGTCAAATTAAAGAGGGACTGCTTAAAGAAAATGACTTGGAAGTAAGGATAGATTAGTCTATAAGCCTTTGAAAATTTCTATTCAGCCACTCTCTAACCTTCAAACTAAAAATAAGAATTAAAAAAATATCCTGAGTTTTAACTTTGATCTTTTAGAAAAAGCTCTCTGTAGAAGTCTCTGTAGCCAAATTAGCTTTAAAGGTCTGGTTGATTAAAACTTCAACCAAGGTAATACTTGTATTTAATTCTATAGAAGATACCTCGTATCAGCAGGAGCTAGATGACCATTTCCAGTCTACCACAAACAATATCTCAAAATTTATGACACTTAGTACAATTGTAAAGGCATAAGTCTTTATATAGTGAGGCATAATATGAAATTACTTTCTAAATCAAGACATCACCATGCATAGTTTTTACTTAAACTGCACTGCTGAAAATGCTGGCAGCATGCTAGCATATATGAGGAAATGCAGAAAGAAAAATATGTGGCTCTTAAAAAAAAAAAAACAAACAAAAAACAAACAAACAAACAAACAAACAAAAAAAACAAATAAATTAAGATGTTTCATGAAGCCTCTGAAAGATAAACCCATAGACGAGAAGGGTATTTTTTTCTGATCACAGTCAGTCCTGGAGAATATTACTGTAAATGAAATATCTTCCTCCTTCAGAAGCCATTCTTCTCCTGACATAAGCACTGTATGACTTCTGACCTGATACTCCCTGATCAGACTTGTCTCCAACTGTGACAGGTGATGACAATAAATATATAGCAATGGGCACAGAAGGCATTTTAAAATATTAAAAACTTCATAGTTTCATTTTTAAAAGGCTAGCAAAAACAAAACCAAAGGAAAATCAAACAGTGATACAGCAGAAATCTATATATGTGTAAAACACTGTTTTGTTGGTTGTAAGAAAATTAGTTGATGTTAAAAACAAAACAAAACAAAACAAAAACAAACAAAAAAACCCACCTACTTTAGCTGAATACTATCAATTCGGATGCACATATCAGCAACTTAATAATAAGCAAATAATAGGGGACAGGCATGAGCATAAACCCAAAGGATAAAAAGGGTGTTAGATATGCCTCCTACTTCTGAATAAAATACAAAAAACACTGTTGCAGAAGTATCAGCATGCTACCTTTTCCCTTCCCACAAATAATCAGTTAAAAATGACCTGCATAAGATGACAAGAACAGTCTCATCTGTAGGTCCCAGAACTGTATCGAGAAGGCATTTATCTGCACACCAGAGTTCATAAACTGGGGGCAGTTGGACACAGACTGTCACGACAGAGCACCACAAATCTAATCTTGCAGTCTGTAGCCAGAAACACTGCTGAGTGTAGCAGGAAGGGAGTGGGAGGACAGCATCGGCCACCTTTGGTCTGATGTGTTCTCATGCCTTTGGCATTACCACAAACCCACCTGCCAGAAAAAAATAATCCCACCAAAATGTTTCCACCTTGTGCGATGCCTTGTACCTCACACTGCTTTCAGGGACTGGTGGTACATCACAAGGGATTGATGCTGGCACCAATCACTGCCCTGTGGTGCCCTGATCTGGGCCCAAAATGAAAGCGACATCAAGAAAGAGGAACATGCAAAGCTCTGAGAATTGTAACTTGGTGAATTAAGAAAAAATATAAAGGAGGAAATTTTTCCTGAATATAAAAAATTCAAAGCATAAACTAGCCAACTGCAGTGTTAAACATTACAATTCATAGTACTTACAAAAATCTGATGTGAATTATTAATATGACCATTGTGCTATTACTTCCCACCCCAAAGGATATTTCTGTAACATACATTTCTCCTGTGAAGATCTGTGCCACTCAGAATTTTTACTTTTCAAAACAAACAAAAAAAATCCACACTGAGGAATAACTGATTATATATATCATTATGACAAGATTAGCTTGAACATATTAAAAATTATTAAAAAAAAAAAAAAAAGTGAAAACTCCTGAAACACTTCTAACAGACTGGTAATGACCAGTCTCCTTTTAACTCTCTTCAGTTCAGCCAGACATTGAAAACTGTGTGAAGTTATTTAACACGAAAATAAATGCTCAATGTCAACATAAGAACTCTCGTTTCTTCACAGGTCAAATTTGTGCACTGCAGGCTCTGAAATGTACTGGGTTCCAGTGCCAGGAACAGCCAGTTGACAGTAATACCATTTATATTCCTCAATTATCTCCTGATTTCAGTTCCCAATATTTAGACTGAACATATTTCTATGGTCCACTACACAACATATATTCCAAAATCCAAACTGATGAAAAATAATAAAGTTCTATGGCAAAAATGCTTAAAATACTAGTTGCCAATCTTATTTAGTGCTGTACAAAGAAGTAAACCAGTTGTACAAAGGTATCATGTGTTCCAAAGCATGGACACAGTTTGACATTTTTACATCACTGCTCCAAAACATGTAAAGTATTACACAATAAATGAGATAATAAAAAATTTCATTTCTACCCTGCTGAAATCCTTTTAGGATTTTTTTTGGCCCCTAGATGGGAGAAGTATATTTTGAACATGATACAGGTTCAGTATTAAACTTCTGGTGTTGAATACAAAGTTTTATCTTTGGTTAAATTATATTCTTTATATTGTATTATATAATATTTTATATTTATTATATTATATTTATTTATTATATATTATATACATAATATAATATAATATATCATGTATTTATCATATGTTATATTATAATATATATTATACTATATGTATTATATAATAGGATATTATATATTATAAATATATAATAAATATAATGTATCATATATATTATTTATTGTATATTATTTATTTATTAGATAATAATATCTAATAAATAAATAAATATATATATATATATAATATATATTATATGGTGTTTATATATATAATATAATAATATTATATTATTATATTATATTACCTGGTCAAAGAAGAAACCTAGAAACTCTGCTGACAACTTACAAATAGTTCAAAATGGTTGGTTCAAATGCCAAAATATCAAACAAAAAGCCAAAATTAACAGTGATTTTAAACTGTGTTAGGTATCATCTTTTCTATTATAAGCAGTGATGACAAGCTTTAATGTCCAAAACACTGTGGTGGTTCTCTGCTGTAACTGAGTTTTGCTCTATTATGCAAAAACTTAACAGTCTCCCATAATTTTTTGTCTGAATACAGTCAAACACTTTTAAAAATGTTCATCTATGCTTTTACTTTCTGCCATTTTCATTTTTTAGTTGCTTTTTCATAGAGAAAGTAACAGTGTACAATTATAAACATGCAGAGATTCTAAACTAAGCAGAATTCACTACTAACATTCTATTCAAGAGAATATTATTCTTTCAAGTTACTTTAATAGAGCTTGCAAGCTAACTTATTTCCAGATAAAAATTGTTGCAGTGAAACCGATTAAGATGCATTACATTATTTATAGTTCAAAGTTATCTTTGCTTCAGGCAAGGTGTTTGTCCCTTTCATCAGGATTAAGTATTTTTACCAAGTATTTAAAAAAAAAAAAAAAAAAAAAGAGTAGGCCGCTCTCTCAATTTTAATTCAATCCATTACACCTGTAAGTCTGTTTTGGAGAGATTTGCAAGGATTTATTTCATAAAAGATGAGCTTAATGTATATTTCAATGGGAGACAGGATGGGTGGTTGGAGAGATATAGAGAGATGATCCATGTGTATCAGTCTTCTAACAGAAAAAAAAAAAATGTATTAGATGAGAGAAGAAACACACACTGGCTAGAATTTAAGGCTTTTTTAAATCCATCTACTCTTTCCGTACACCTGAAAAGCTATTGAAGCACATCATGAGCTTTTCTTTAGGAGCACATATTATTACTGGCCACCAGTGCACACAGATATTTGTCAACAATTAGCAATATTCACAGTAGTGCAGTTCCTTCAGGAAAGCAACCTTGGTATTGGTTTCCTCAGTTTAAACAAAATTAAATTGACATACCAAAAAATGAAAGTCTTACAGATATTCATAGAAATTCTATATTTTGATGAAATACTAAAAAAACTGCAAAACTTAAAATTCTCAGCTTTTCATATAACATGTAAAATTATGCTATTCTTTTTTTTTTTCTTTCTCTATAATCAATTAAGACTTACAGGTTCTTTATATTTCCTTGTGCTGCAACATTTGTATGTTGATTCTACTATAAAGGATATATATTTATATTTTCAATAATTCCTACATTCTCTGGTTTTTGTTTGTTTGTTTGTTTTACCCCAAAAGAAAAAAAAAATATAAATCCTCTTTCAAGCACAAATGGAGTCCCTGATAACTAAAAAGCAGCCGGTCTAGTGCTTTTCAGAAACCTTTCTAAAAGCACCATCAGAAGAAATGCTTTTCATTCCAAGTATTCTGAATAAATTGATTCAGTTTTGTAAGCACAACCTAACTACCTTGAAATCATTTGGAATAAATAGGTCCATCTTTGGCTTCATAAGATTCATGCTAACAAATTATTGTGCATTGTACCTGTGTTTCTCTAAATATCTAATGAGAGGATAGGTGACTTCGGTTTTATTAGCTGTAAACTAGAAATTGCTGTTCAAAGTTGCCACTGTTCATTGTTTATTTTGCACATCA
Source organism: Aythya marila (assembly GCF_965140915.1). Taxonomy (NCBI): domain Eukaryota; kingdom Metazoa; phylum Chordata; class Aves; order Anseriformes; family Anatidae; genus Aythya; species Aythya marila. The sequence goes on along the minus strand of NC_139045.1, from coordinate 1,555,867 downwards.
TACACTTACAGTTTTAGCTGAGAAATAAAAAGCAAGTGTTGTGTTGCACAGCATTCTCAGGTGCAGTGCAGAAGTAAAGTAGGTTTGACATAGCCTTCTTGCTTATTTTGTTGTCTTGGTGCAGGCAAGGCATTTCCACTGTTTTCCATCTCCTTACCATACATTTTTGCTTTATTGTGCAGCATTTGTTTACACTTGAATGACACATCAAACACACTAAAACTCTGTCATGTTTTATCAGTGTTTTCCAGCTCATGTCCTGCTTGCACACTGACAAGCTTGACAAACACATTTTTGTTGAATAGAGAATTAATTAGACTCCCAAAATTTCATCAAATTTCTGCAGATGTTTGTATTCTGGATTACCCTTGAGGGACATTTGCACATAAAGCAACAGAAATTATATTTTTCTCTCAAGACTCAACTTGTGTTGTTTAGCAGGTAATAAACAAAAAGGATATCTACTGATCATTTTTGAATTCCACCACTCAGAAAATGTCCTGTTCCTTGGGCAATGATTTTAGACATGATTCAAATACAATGGTGAGGTTAAGGAAAAAAAAGTCATTGTTCTCCCTTTTCAATAGACGACTTATTGGTCATTGGTATCTGAGGAATATAACTCTGACTGAAAACATTACTCAGGAAATTTTTGGATTGAAGATTCAGGTTTGGTCCATCTGTCAAAAGCAGTACCTTGGGAACTCAGAGCAGTTAGTGTTCTATTATTCATGTTGTTACTACCTTTCATACATGGACTCTGTAAAGGATTTCATGCATCATACTGCAGAATATACCCTTCATAAGATGTAACATACTCACCATTGTGTAATGAACTGCTGAAGGTGCCGTGAGCTATTACTAGCATGAAATCCCTATTATTTTCTAGGAAACTGTTTTATTTTCGCATAATTGAGATACTTATTTTTTCAAGTTTTTTTTACAGGTTCCTGTGAAAAACAAAATTTTTTTTCCAAAACTCAACTACAAATTGTTTAACTAGAAACAGAATGGTCCACCAGAATTGACATGGCAGATGACTCCAACTGTGATTTTTTCCTAAATATTTCTATTACTTCAATATCTGATTATTACTACACAAAATACATTGGAGGGGGAAAAAAAAAAAAAGAGAGAGAGAGAGAGATAACAAGAAGTAACTCTGATATTGCTAATTTGTTGATATTATCTCTAAAAACATGGTTTTCTTATAAATTTCATGATCGAATAAGGAAATACTGATGATTTTATATTGGCCATAACTTGAAAAAGTACAGTTTGGCAGGATTTCCCTACAGAGGTTTAGATTTGTGTACTCTCCTTTCAAGATCACCTTCTCTATCTGAAGCATTCTGTAAATAAAATCTTAAAGTATTTCCATTGTTCTTTTCAACCAGACTGTCCAAACTGGATAAAGAATTTTTGAGTTATATAACAAAGCTTTAGTTCTTGAAAAGAATCCGTTCAAATTCTCCAGTCCTCAATGTGAAAACATTATTCTAATAGCAATGATTAAATATCCTATTTCATTCAAGATACTATCACTTACTTGTTAATCATTCAGAAAGAGGGGACACTAACCAGAATGTTCCTCCTCAGGCCAGTCATGAGATAGTGCTTAACTGAAGTTGTAACAGTCTATCATTTACTACTGAGTGATGTATCATCTCAGGTGGTCCATTCTCTGTCCATTCTCAAGATTCTGCCAGATAGCTTTACATAGGTAATAGAGTTTCACTACAAGGACAGATGTGATTTCACTCCCTTGTTTTCACTAGAGCTTACAGGAAGATAGATTTAATAGAAGAGATTTAGATTTAGCAGATTTGTGATGATTGTAGCACATACAGCTGAACAATGAAAAAAATATGGAGGTAAATTGCTCAGTATCTAGACTACAAATACAACAACATCCTATTCAGTGAAAACCTTCTACAAACAAGTAAAATAAAAATCATTAAAACAGAAGTTCATGTGTTGAATAATATTGTAGCAAGAGGAATATCAAAATCATATGTTAACATATAGATAAAAATATTCCCCTTCAAATATCTCTTTCCGTTAAATCTCAGAGCTCTATTATATCTAAATTTTCATCTGTTTATGGCATTATAGTTTGTCCATGCAAAAAAATAAATAAAATAAAATAAAATAAAATACACTGGTTTCAGAAATTCAGCATTCCAGATAAAGTCCCAAAAGATAAAATCAATATAAAACATCCTGCTGTAACAGGATGTCTTTAAGTTATTACAAATAACTTAAAGTTAATACAAATAAGTTAAGTTATTACAAATAACTTACAGTTATTACAAATAACTTAAAGAACAGGGAAAGGCCTGCTTTTATTTAAACAGACTCTAATGAATTTCAAGTAATACACATGAAAAATATATACTATAAGACTCAAATTAAGATGAAGGTATTTTAATTGGTTGTATCTGACAATTTTTTCCAATAAGAAAGTCATCTTTAGCTCTAAATAATGTTGTCAATGCATGCTGAAAGTTAAAACTGAAAACAGTCAGAGAATTCAAGAATCAAGGGCCATGCTTTTCTAGTAACCTTTTCACTAATGGCAAAAATAAGAGAAAAATGTCACCATGCTTCTTCTTGCATTAATAAGGATAATAAAATATAGCTGGGATTAGCATCTGAGAAGCTAATGCACATGTACCAAAATGCTTGATGTAAGTAATGCCTGACCAATTACTGTTTAACTAATGTTCTCAAAATTATGAGAACTCAATATGACATTTAAAGGAAAGAACAAGAACACTTGTCTACTTAATTATCCTAAGCCCAAAAGCATGTCAGTCCTATACTACTACTTTCATTATGGCATTACATAAGCAGTGTCCTAAGAACAGGAGGAATCTTACACTTCAGCAATTCTACTTTCTAAAAAGTTCTTCACACCCTCTCAGCAGCAAAATAATGCACTACCACAGCTTAGAGGTCCACTGCTTTGACATACAATGTTTATTAAAACATTTAGGGTTTTCTGTGTTTTTCTTTTCCCTGACACTACGCCTCAGGATAATTATAGGCTGATAGTACCAGTTGTTGCTACAGATTTCATAATACCTCACTGGAATACATTGTTAAGCCTTCTTGCTTAATTACAACAGTAATCCCAGAGAGAAAAACATTGCTGTCGTAAGGCCAAGACTTCAATTTTCTACCTTGGGAGAAAAATCATGCTAAGTATTTGATTCTACAAGTCTTCCTACCCTATACAGTGCTATGCAGGAATTCTACTTTTATGAATTGTTTTTTACACAAAAACCAGTAACAAGATAAAAGAACACTATATGCAGCAGAAAACTTGATGTTTAGGAATACTTTCAGAAATTACCTACCATAAGTTTGACAATAATCACCAGCTTTGTGTAGAATGTGACAAATTTATTCTCAATGTGTTCTTAAAGTATTTAGTGTTTATTGTTTATTTGTTTTACAGTATTTACAGTATTACACCTTTCATGCTTCTGTAGAGTTAAATAAATAACAATATTTCACTGTTTAATATCTATATTTATATATATTAATAAATTATATATTATTATTATATATTTATATATTATGTAATATATATTTTTATATTATATAAAAATATATAATATAATAATATATTAATATTTTATATATATATCTACACACACACGCACATTATATTTAATATATCTTTTGGCATCTTAGTACTGGGATTGTTCCTTGTTCTGACCAATGAGTTTATCTCCACTACAAGATGAAGCATCAGTAACAGCGTTCCCCTAAAACTCTCTGCTGGCAAAATAAAAGGTAAGGACACTCCAACCTATTTTATTCACACATCATAAAGGACAATGGAAGCCATCCCCCCAAAAAAGGCAGCCATCTTTCTGCAACAACCTTGTGGCTTCTTTTTTTAATGTTATTTTTGGAGAGAGAAGTTTAGTAAGAACACATGCTATAACAAAAGGAACCAAGAGTTCAGATATACTGTATATTCATCCTTGGCAATACTCAAAAAAAAACATCCTCAACAACATTATACAGGTAGACCCACTCGGAGTGGTAGGTTAATTTTGCTGACCTCTATATTTCCATCCAGTCTAAATTACTCTATGATTATAGAAGACATAATTAATATTATTGTTGGCAGAGGCTCTGCTCAGACATTTATCATTCTCAAGTACACTCTAATACTGAGAGAAGTCTTAGTGCTAATTTGCTGAGCATTATTTATTTAACTGGGGCTGCAGGAAAACACAGATTTAGTCAAAGAGCATTCCAGGCCAAAGTACAGTATAATCACTGTTAGAAATAGAATTACTAGTATCATTTCTGCTGAATTTGGTACTTGCTATTGGAAATTCACTTGAACCAGAAGTCATAGTGGTAGGACCAAAATTAAATTTACTTGCTCCCCACACTAAGAGTATACCTTCCTCAAATTTCCAATCTATAACACTGGAAAGAGAGAACTCGGGGGAGAATATCCTTCTAGCCTATTTACTGAGCAGAATACTTTTTGCCAAAGAAAAATTGTGTACATTTTACTACCAAGTTGCTCTGAACAAATTTCTTAACTGAAATAAAAAGCTGAGTTGGCAAAGTCTCTTGTAGACTGAAATACATAAATGAGCATTTGGAAAGGGGGAGGGAGGGTGTGCATATTATTTCACTGGTAATTTTGATTCCAGCAAGTGGTCATCTATATCCCACCTTGTCAAGTTGGAGCACAGCTAATTTCAGCATTTCATAGACAGTATAAATACAAAAAAAAAAGTAGTATTTCCTGTGCTGTTGCCATGATAATAGCTTTCTCAATGCTGTTCACTATAAGCACATGGAATAACTCAGACATTTAAGAATTCAGTACTGTTACATAAAGCTGCATGCTGGAATAGAATGCCTTATTGACAAGGTTTCAGTTGTTCATCTATTCCGTTCATTCTCAGATTTCATCTAAAATCTGCAGGTTATTTGGCATTAAGTAAACCAACAAAACAAAGGAATATACCTATTTGAAATGTTGTTGTATTTTGGGAAAGGAACATGATTATAAGAAATGAAGAAATCAAACTATGAGAACTCATAAATGTTATGAGTTTATCCCCAATTAGTTCAGCCAAAAGAAAAAAAAAAAAAAACTCTAAAAAATAAAAATTCAGAAGAAACACTTTCTCATATATATATATATATAATATGTGTGTGTGTGTGTATTCAATATATTCAGTATCTTTTCAGTAAGCAAAACCAGGCTGACTACAAAGAAAATAAATAAAATAAAAATACAAAAAAATACAACACAACTCTGGGATCTAGTGCAGGAGAAAGCTTTTCTGCAATAATTTCAAAAAATATAAGGAGCTTGAGCTTATCTGTTATTATTCATGTTTCTGCTTTCATTTTAACTACTCTGGAGCTGCTGATGCTGGCACTCTCTACTAGGTTTAAGTATCCTTTCAGCTCAACTCTGCCAAATTAAACTGTCACTTTCTATTTAAAACATCTATAGGAGTAGGTTTTTAATCTTCTGATTTATACTTTGTAATAGGAAGTCAAAGTTTAAATTAGGACAGTATCAGCTTATGAAATAAAGCCTGAGCAGTGCACTGACAACCACCAGTGAAGAAAAGCTTCCTGGCTTGCATCAAAGTGAACAGCAGAGCAGTTTGATTTTCTATCTGCTTAAAAGTTTTATTTTATGAAGACTTGATTTGGTCTCGTGCTCTTATTTAACCTGTATTGCCTATACATTAGAAGATCACACTTGTCATCAAGTACCTGAACTGTGTCTGAGTGTGTATTGACCTTCTACACCTGCAATCTGTCTGCCTTTCAGTGTATTAGCCAGGTATAGTTCAGCTGAATTAGTATTCCCTTATGTGAGGGAATTTTCAGACAAAATTCCTTTCTCAATTTTCACAAGGAGCTAAGGGAAAGCACATTTCACTGTGCTGAAAATTAAACTGAACCAAGTTTATTAATGAAACATTTTTAAAATATAATTTTATCTCCTTTTTATTGAATTCTTAAAAGGAAAATAGGATATATTAATAGTGATATTTCCCTTTAACACCATCTTTCCTCGACTCTTTTTTCCTCCTAAACATTTCTACTATTTCTTCTCCACTGCTAGTACTATTTTCCATCACTATGTTTTCGCCCTTCTTTTCCTCCACCTTTTCTATTCTTCTGACCCTTATTTTTCCATTTGCTGATAGTTATATCCCTTATTTTCTGCTTAGGAGTAACCACAATTTACTTTCTGCTCTCCATTGGCATCAAGGCTGCATAGCCAGTTCCCTCTACAAGGAAGCATAAACTTTGCATGAAGAACTAAATATCCTCAGAAGGACAACATGTAATTGAACCCATTTGCTCAGTTCAGTCAGCGAATGGGATCATTACCTATCAGCTGATTTTCCTTCTCCTACAGCAAAACAATATGTGGCTAAGCACTCGCTGAGAAGAGGATTTGGATGACCAAATCTGAATTAAAACAGTAGAACTGAATGAAAATAGAAAATTCACAAACAATTTGATCATTTTCATATATTATTTTGAAAACTTTGAAATGGGGATCCCAATAAAAGCTTAAATTCCAAGGTTTCCATTTCAGCTCTCAGGCATACCTTCCTATTTACAACAAACATGCTCTCAAAATGCTTGTCCAACTGGTTTAGTTTTTCCACACTTAGATAGTCTTAAATATGTGTTTTCTACTTGTACTTGGTGCAATATTTTCCTGTGTCCATTAAAAGTCCAATTCAAGATCATTAGCAGAGCCTTTTAGTATAACAGTAATTTAAACAAACATTTCTTGAATCAGTACAGTAGTATTTAAAAATATATAATGAACCTCCAGGGTTTGGGTTTTCTTTTTCTCAAGTTCTATACTTAATCTTGTTTACTGTAAAAGTTTAATTTCTCTGCTCCCACACTGGGAAATGAAACATTCTCTTGCAACTGATAGAATATATATCATAATATATATTATGATATATACTACACTGATTATTTACATATACATATGATGGTGCAATACATACGATGAGAAGTTTTTGCATACTGAATGAAAAAATCATTTCATGGGGCAACAGGGCAATTAAGTTAATTAAGGGCAATTAAAACGGATTTACCAACCAAAGTAGTTTTGCAGTGTTTGGAAAAAAAATATTTGAATTTCACAGTTCTCCAAAACTAAAATTAAAAGCCTTTCAAGGAGCTTAAAAAACAGTTGTTTATCCTAGCAGGATAAACATAAAACCTTTGGCTGTATTTTCTTAGATAGCCAATAGGTGAATTTTACCCTGTACACAGTTGTAAAGATTGATCTGTAGGAAATACACTTAAGTTGTCTTTTTGTACACATTAAGTTGTTATCTTATATGTCTTTTATAAGTTACACCAGAAAAACAGGATTTGGAAAGTTATTGCTATTTATATAGAAGTTTATGTAAGGCCTAGAGTGTCTCTTTCTATTTAGAGCCATAAAATATGAAGAGAACTACAGACAGGAGAACTACAAACACAGTAAGACTGTTTTTTTTTGTTGTTTGTTTGTTTGTTTGTTTGTTTTTTAATATATGTATATATACATGTATATAACAGACAATCCATGAACTTCAGGTAAAGGAATATCACAAAAAAACTAAGACTACCATGTATGTTCACAGTCAGTTCACCCCACATTACTATTTGTTACAAACACACTTCCTTACTACAATAAGAAACAGTGGCTAGCAGAAAAAACTTCCACAATACCCTGAAAAAGAGCTTGAATAGAATACTTGACATCCATTCAGGAGGTCAGATTGTTAGTAGACTGAAATTAAGACATACTTTACAAAAGAAAAAGAAAAGAAAAAAAAAAAAAAGAAGTCAATCCTAAAGGGCAAATACAGAAATACAGTCCTAAGTCAAAATAAAAAGCTTTTGCAATATAAACATCAAAATCCAGAAGTTTTGAGATCTGTATTAGCAGTCTTTCAGGGTGATTTGATGGTGTGACACACAATGTAGAATCTACTTATTTGCCAGTATACGTGAAGAAGTAGATAGCATTCTACAAAACAGAAATATGTATATAAACCAGTCTCAATCTCACCAATCCAGTTTAGAGTAGCATAATACTAAAAAACAGTAGCAATGATCCAGGGGACAGGACAATCAATTCTAGAAATTGAACTGACAGTGTCATGGATGACACATATAGCAATCTCTCTCCTAAGATTCAAGGTTCCATGTGGCATTGGACATCCATTTACTGCATTGCCTCCCAAGGGGCTACAGTTCACAGCTTTCATTATTATTCCATTTGCAGCTTTCTATATTAATTTGTTGGTATAGGCTTTACTAGTCATATAATCACTTCCATCACACCCTGGCTCCCACCACTAACATTAACTCAGTGACAGCTGTGTAACAGCATAACGAAGTTCATCTACTTCTCCTTTGCTGTCCAACTCATGTCAGACTAATCTAATCTATTTAAACTGAGCAGATGTAGTCAGGTTTTATTATTCTGGGTGATATGTTTACGTATGCTATACCAGTGACAAAACTAACTGTTCAGACATACACTTATATAAATTTATAACTAAATGCACACAAATACATCATCATCCATCAGCAATGGCTGTTTGGAATTTAAGTGCAAATGACACTGGCAAAGAGAGTATTATCCACATGGTACACATAACAGACAAAGGCAGATGCAAAATGGTAGAATGGCAACAGGGAGGTAAAGTAATACTCAGACTCTACTAATCTTCTGAGAGGTATTTGCTATTGAAATCCACCAAAATAAGTGATTTCAGGGGTGGACCTCCTTACAAGTCTTTTGCCATATTAATATCACCTGCACCGACAAAAATAATAGTCCTGCTAAACCCTACACAAAAGTGACAGCACATATGAGAAATTTATCCCTGCACATGTAAAGCAGAAGGATCACTTAAGAGTAACTTTTTAAAAATAAGATTGTGATCTTCTCTAAAAAGAATTTCAGACAAACTTCCATGATACTATACAAGCAAGTAACAGAAAGAACTCCAAGAAGGAAGTGAACAAGACTTATTTGAAAGAACTATGAAACTACAATACTCTATTTCATGCTTGGCAGGAACTAGGATTATTTATTTTCTCTATTTACACTAAGATTATTGTTCTGAGGTAGAGATGAAGAAAATTTGGCCACAAGATGTACTTCAGACAGGAAAAGTAACCTCAACATGGGAGAAAGATAATTTATTGTTATTCTATAACACAATGCCTCATAAAATAATTATTTACTGCAATCACTAGGACTCTCACCATTAAGTCATTTCTCATGAATTTTGACATCACTTTTAGATAAGTTTAAATTGTCTGTAAGCATAATCTTGTTATGACATCTTCATCTTGTCACTTGAAATTTTACTCCCATGCTTCCTTTACCCTAGGGATCCCTAGTTCACTCTTGATAGATGTTAGACCCTCTGCCTGGCCCAGCATGGAATGATATGCTGGGCCAGAAGTTTTTCACTGGAGCTAAAGATGACAGCTGTCTCAGCCAGAATTGTGTCTCTTTAAAATGGCTGCAAAAAAAAACAAAAAAAACAAAAAAAAAAAAAAAATGAGTTCATTGAGGAGAAAACACAAGCTGACTGTAATAAAGTTAGTACAGAGCACTACTAGGTTTCAAGAGGATAATTGAACTGGTTATAAAGCCTCATCTACAAAGAGTTTAAAAATGACTACTGAAATAGTCATTTTACAGCATGGTGTCCAAAATATTGCCCATTACATTTTTTCATGGTTTCTAAGACTGGATCCCTGCATAATTTGAATAAATGTAAACTATAAGTTAAAGTAAAAAAATATGTGTATATATATATATTGTCATAATGTTCCAATTTAATTCAGGCTTTAGCAGCTGGAAGATTGCTGAATAGATATTCAGCCACAAAGTAAGCAATGACAACCTTTCATACACATGGTATTTTTAAGATCAATACAGAAAGAAACCACCTCTTCCTTGCACCGTTTAGATCTTATACACAGAATGGGAAGTCCTCCAAGTAAACTGAGCACAGTCATAATGCAATGATCTTTTCCAAATCTTTGGAGTCAGAGAGTTCCTGCAGAAGACCAAAAGACTCCTTCTCTTGTATAAAAAGGAAGCCTTAAAAAAAAAATAAAAATTATAGCTGCATACAATTTGAATACCAGCTCTTTAATTTTCCTCTAAAAGCAATTCAAACCTGTACTGCAAAAGAAGAGGTCCAAAGAAGGGGTCCTTCTTAAATTGCAAGACACCCACAAACTGATATAAAAATTGAAACACTAATTTTTGAAAGAGTCTACTTATTTATAAATTAGATCTCATATGCATTTTGAATTTTGCGTATTTATTCTCATTCAATAACTAAAATACCTATCTGAAGTTATACTTTATTCAAAAAGAATTGCCACCTTAGAAAATACCATTCAATCACTTTAAAGGAAACAGATTTCAAAACTACATAACCCAAATTCCCCAGGATTTACTGAAAACATGTTTCTTGCAATACCCCAAACAGCTCATTTCTTCTTTCTTCAGCCTATAAGGAACTATACTTCTGGAAGGAACAGACAGTATTTCGAGGTTTGTAACACAGAAGTCATCTCCCCCACAGAAAAGTGCTAAATCATGTAAAAAAAAAAAAAAAAAATAATAAAAATAAATAAATACCAGCATCCAAGAACATTTTTATCACAGTAAGTTTCTCAGGACTAGTGTCCAGATCACAGACACTCCAGGAAATCAAATAATGTTGGCACTTTTGCTATGGAACTTATCTATAGCATTGCAATTGAGGCTCAATTTGCTTCTTCTCCTGAGAGTAGTACTCTTATTCCAGATGGTAGCCCTGCACATTACTGCCTTCCATTTTTCCATATAGCAGCTCTCACTTCTCATGCAACTTCAAAACATCCTGCCTATTCATGGGTGCATGGCCATGTGCCTGTATAGGGGTTTATGCACATGTGTGTATAAAGTAGTTTCTGTTTTCTGAAAATCTTGACAACTCACACGGCATGAAAAACTTCTCATTTCCTACCTGTCTTTTTGTAGAAGCAGAACTCCCTCACTGCTCTCCACATATATTTGTTAAATATGGAATATTTAGAAATTCCTTCCACACAAACCAAAGCTCCCTTTCCAGTCTCATCTCATTACCAAAACTATAGTGCTAATTTGTGTACTCTCTATTGGCTACACAGAGCAAGTTTCATAAAAATACTACTTTTTTTTTTTAGTGATAAGAGCCAGAAGACCATCTCCTTGGATGGTAGTTCTCTTGGAGTGATCGATTTTAGGTTGATGACCTCTGTGTTGGTCCCTAGTGACCCTCAAGAAGTGGCCATTTGTTACTGTCACCAAAGGAGCACCAGCATTCTCAGGTAGTGGATTCCTGTTGCCTCCATCTCATGTTTCTACTTCAGTACAAACATCTCTCCTGTGTGCGAGAGTATGAGCACTCACACAGCAGGCATAAAAGTCTAATGCTCATGCTGCATCTCTCCAGAACAGGGGAGCATACATCTTTCAGTTGAGCTCAGGTTCATTAGTTACGTGTGTTTGCAGTGTCATTACCACATCAGGCATCTAACATATAGTCTTGTTCCTCTCAGTGAAATTTTCAGAAACTTTGCTTATTAGTAGAAATCATAAGCAATAAGAATACAAGAGACTATAAATACAGCCAATCCTGGTCAAAACAGAAGCTCATTTAATCAGTCTTCTACCAGTGTTAAAATAAGTTTCTAAAAAAAAAATAAATAATAATAATAAATAAATAAAAATAAAAAAAAATACAAGGGCATGGCAAGCATGCAGTGATATTTCTCCAGAGTATTTTCCCAACTGCTAGTAATTCATGATCTAGAGATGCTTAAGCCAAACATGCCCTTTTACATTTAACAGCCCTCAAATGACATCTCTTGGAATGTCTCATTACATTTTGAACCCATAAAAATTCTTGGCATGATCAAAATCCTGTTGCAATAAATTACACAGAATAACTACAGTGTGTGAAGTATCCCTTTTGTTTCAAATCTATGACCTGCTACTTTATTTGAGCTTCTAGTAATCAATTTACTGTTTTTGTTATTTCATAACCCTTTTCTCCCTCTCTTCCCCTGCCCAGTTCTTGCTTTTCCAACCTGAAGAGATTGTCTGAAGCAGTGGCTCTTCACATGCAAGCCACTCCATACTTCTGATCTTCATCTCTCTAAGATCTTAGACGTGCCTTTTGGCAACCTGTCATGGCCATACTCCCTTTTCCTCCTACCACATTAGAAATAGCATTAACGTCCTGGGATGACCAGAGCTGTCAGTTGCTGGTTTTAGAAAGCAAAAAGTCTAGAACTGACTGTAATGAGTGAAATACTTGTTCTCATCACCAGTACAACACAAGGTAAATGACAAAGTCATCACAACTGCACTGTCCTCTCCTCTCTATTGAGCCTCATCCACTGCATTCACTTTGCTCACATGAAAAATTGAGTCCTCCAAAAATTGTATCAATTATGTAGTAGAAATTAAAATGACAGGGAACATCAGAAATTAAGTACTGTGATAACTGTTCCCAGCTACATTTTCCACACTGGAGCAGCACAAATGGGGCAGAAAGTCACCATACGAGTCACACTTTATTAGCTTTAATTATTCAACACTAAGAGGAGTATTTTCATTAGGAGATTTGGAGAACACATTTCCCCCATACAGCCATTTTTCATGAAGGGGGTAATTTAAGATGTAGCTTTTTATTCAGCATATCCAACTGGCTAATTTAAACTGTGCAAATGGGTGAAATTTTAAACACTCCACAGGAAAAGGAAGAAAGTAGCTGCTCTATGTTCTGCAAAGGACCTAACTCTGCCCATCCAGGCAAACACAAGGAAAACAACCCCTCGTGAAAGGCGTCGCAATTTCTGTACAGCAGGGGCACTGCCAGCCACTTCAACAGCAGCAACTGTGAGCATGCACAATGCTGCACTGCAGGTGCCTACAAAACAATCAGGCCTCGGAGAAGTGACTTGCAGCCTGATGCCCAGAACAGACTGAGTGCTAAACACTGGGGGTTTGGTCACAGATTATGGCTGGGTGCTCCAGCATTTTCTTAGTCTAGCTATGTAAATGTTTGTTGTTCATGGACCTGGTTCAACACATATTTAAGAGTTAACAACGGTTTCCCATATTTTTCACTGAATTGAACTGAAACAGAACTTCCATAATCTTCCATAACAATTTACAAATTAAACTATACCCATGCCAATAACTACTGACTGGAGAAGATAAACAAAACAAGGATTTAAACACTAAACCAATTTTAAGTTCCAAAGATTCTGTGGGAGACAATAAAATTAAAAATGTGAAGAAAAGAAAAAAAAAAAAAAAATATATATATATATATATATATATATATATAAAATGGAGAGATTTTAATCTGGATGGGCAGGAGCCAACAGGAAGCATATGTTACTACTGTGGTCATTTTTGCCCCATCTGCAGAAACATAATGGTGGGGATTGGTTCTGTGAAAACACAGGGTAGGAGACATCCAGGACAGCTTTTAATGGACTTCCAAGTAATGTGGAAATGCAAATTGACTTTTGCTTCTTAGTTGGAGACCTGGAAACTCCTCATTAAATACTTTTGGCTTAGACATTCTTATCCTGATGCAGATTGTCCTGATGTTTGATTAACTGTCGCTATGAAAATTATTTTCTTCATGCTCTGCTATCTGTATTCTGAGTAGCCTGTCCCTGATATAGCTTCAAATACAAATTGTTGTGAGTCAGATTCTTCTTTGAATTGTTTTGACTTTTGAAGAAGAAAAATCACTTCTCTTTCCCAGAGCTTCAGAGACTACCACATTAGATTTCAGCTTACTTCTTCCCCTATAATTTACATGTGGTATTTTACTTTTACTAGGAAAAAATAATTAGCTTAAAATGTTTTTTAAGAATATAACTAATATATATATGTATTTAAAATACATTAAGAGTATATAATATCTACATAAGAGAATATACCATCCTAGAAAAATTATCAGATATTTTAACACCACTATGTGGGAATTAAGTTACAATTCTATACAGCCATTTTTTACAAAATGTTTAGTAGCCAAAATTTAGTAGCCCAGTTGCTTAGTGCTCCAGCAAGCCTGTGGTAATTTGTCTCTTTCTGAATTAAAAAAAAAAAATTAAAAAAGGTTAAAAAAAAAAGTAACAATGCAGTTAACAGAGGTACTTATAAAAAAGCATATTTGCAAAGTGTTCCCTTCTGCAAGTAGCTGTGATGAGAATCAATCAAAGGATTGATTTTTTCCATTAAAGGAAAAAAAAAAAAAGAATTCAGAAGTTCGGGGAAAATCAATCATACCATCAAACAAATGTTAATGGGTAATGAGAAGTTTTTCCTAATTTAGTCCATATCTACCTCAACCAAATACTCAAATTCAGAGATTTAGTAACTGTACCCTCCATGAAGTAATTCTACTTTATTGCCCAATCCACGAGGTTCATTATAATAGATATTCCATCATTTTGACATTATCTGTTCACCAGAACAGCTGCCAGTGAAGTATCTGAGGCTGAAGATATGGCCAAAGACTGTTAAAGTTATCTCAATGACATTAGTGACCACCTGAAGTCTCTTACTATTTCTTAACAGTCAGTGAAGATTTTGCCCAGTATATCACTGGTAGGAAAAAAAAAAAAAAAGAAAAAAAATGGATTAATGAGACAAAAAGGTGATTAACTGCATCCTTTGGGAAATATAAGAGTAGAGAAACATGCCAGCTGCTCTGCTTTAAAAAACAATGCTGCTTTAAAGACACAAATTTATGCATGAGTTTTTAGCTCTGCATAACCTCAGTCTCCTGTAGCCCAAGTAATCACACCAGAAACCATGCATTATCATTATATGAACTATTAGCATTTTGTGACAGTATCACTTGCATAGTATTGCTTTTGTAAGAATACAAAAAATATAACAATCACTACTTGTGTTGATTTCTATTTTCTTTGTTGTACAAATTATCCGGTGTTATATAATTGCCTTCTAATCAATACAGGAATCAACTAATTTCTCCAAGCGCATTCCATTATGTAAAAAGCATCTGCTTGCATTCTCATAGATTTATTGTAGGGTTATTGAGAGCATTTTATTTTTTCCTCATCCAAAGTTTTGAGTATCAGGCAAGTTATTATAAAAGTTCAGAAGAGGTGAAAATACAAAGCACCTAAGATTTTTAGGTCAACAAAAATAACAAGCAAGAGCAAAACAAGATTTTCAAAGATGCAGTATTTTCTTCCTAACACAACTGAGAAGCTTGACTGCTTGACCCATAATAAAAATGTAGTATAGTCAAAGTGAGAAGTAATTCTTTCACTTTCTGAAACAAACAACATTATAATCTCTACTTTTCAGATCAGTATGTGCAGCTGTTGTTTCCTTGTAAGTAGTTTCAGACTGTTTCTTCTTGTTACTAAAAATGTCTGACATAGTACTAAAACCCTCAGATTTTATACTTTGAATATTTCTTTTTAATTCAATTTATGAAATTCTCTTTAGCAAATCACCTCAAAGAAAGATCACTATAAATAAAATGTGTGATGTGACAGTTCTAACATGTATCTTAACTAATGGAGTTAAATCTAACTTAATTGCCTGGTAAAAAAATGGGAGGATGTTTACAGAATCATTACTTTATGTATTTTTGATCTGTATGAAGCAATTGCTTCCAAACTTGCAGTCATGGCAAAAGCCGTAAGTATAATCAAAGCTAAACTTGTTGTGGGGGATCACAATGACAGTCTTTTTAAAACAAGAGAGTAAATGTTGGGAAACTAATGTTTTTCATGTGTTCAGTTTTACTGAAACAATCAAGAATCTAAAATTCTTCCACAAAACGGAAAATACTTCTAAGTAAATTTTAGCCATCCAATAGCATCACTTCATATGATCAGGTAACAGCAACGTGTAACACTTCCAATTTGCTGATTTATTTGTGGGTAGAGGAAGACGTGTAAGGTTGCATCATTCTGAAAGGATATAGAATCACAGAATGGTTTGGATTGGAAGGAACCTTAAAGATCACCTAGTTCCAGTTCCAGCCTCCCTGCCATACGCGGGGACACCTCCAGGTTGACCAGGTTGCTCAAAGAACACTTCCAGGGATGGGGCATCCATAGCTTCTCTGGGCAACCTGTGCCAGTGCCTCAACACCCACACAGTCAAGTTCTTCCTTATATTTCCTCCTAATCTAAACCTACCCTCTTGTAGTTCAAAGCCACTAACCCTTATCCTATAACTACTCTTCCTGACAGAGTCCCTCCCCAGCTTTTCTGTAGGCCCCCTTTAGGTATTGGAAGGTTGTTATAAGGTCTCCCCCAGAGGCTTCTCTTCCCCAGGCTGAACAACCCCAGCTCCCTCAGCCTGTCTTCATAGGAGGGGTGCTCCAGTCCTCTGATCATCCTTGTGGCCCTCCTCTGGGCTCACTCTGGGAGTACTAGGATAAGCCATAACTACCAAAAAAACATGGGTACTGTTTTAAAGGTAAAGCTGGGATAGTAATACAGGCAGCCACAAATAAAAAGACAGATCAAGTATGAATATCAGATTAAATCAACACTCATCCTGCTCTTTGACTGTATGAAAATCAGAAGGAACTTGTACTAACAGATGAGCATAGGTTGTTCAAATTTATTATTACATTGTTTGCTTAAAAGGAATCCATTTCTTGTACATTATTTTAAGATACTGATTTAAAGATCAAAGCCGAATTTCCTTAAGTGGTATGTTCTTTATTGCAGCGCTGGATGCACGGGGGATCCATCCGCCTATCGTGCATGTTCGAAGTGACAAACTATCTCGTATTTATACAGCGAAACAATGAATATTCAATTAGCACCTATACATATTCATTACCTAACCCCGCCTACCCTCGCTTCGTATGCTAGTTAGCTTATCAGTCCTTGCACTTGCGCAAAGCCTTCCAAGAATTGTGGGCCAGGGTCTCCAGGATGGGGGCAGTGGTCTTTGGGAGGAAGGCCGTAGGTCTTCCTCGTAGTGCACTTTCTTAATCAGTTGTTTTCCAGGCTGTAAAAATGCTGAGTTGTCTTTCAGTTTAACTGAGGGTCGGCAGATAACAGGATGTCTCAGTTAACAAGACATAACAGACAGTTGACTCAAGTTATCTCAAGTCTCAGCCTGACTGAGTGTTAACGGATAATGGGATGTTTTCAAATAACAAAATGCTTAAACGTAACAGAAGGTCTACAGATAACATGTTGTTTACTTTGTCCTTGCTAACTTTTAGTCACAAGTTCTATTCTATCCTAAAGTAAGTTTATACAATATCAAACCACAAGCTTTATTCTATCCTAAAGTGATTTTATACTATATCAATACAGCCTGCAAACCAAATCCATTAAATGTCTTTCACAATTTTGAGTAATTACCTATCCATCTACGTGCTACATACATGAACTATAATCAGAAAAAAATATGGCTGAATATAACAATTTTTTTTCTCACTCAACTGCTTGGGTTCCTTGTGCCAAACAGAAAAACTGAGGGAAGTATCAGAGTCCCTGTCCTTTTCACAAAGGCACACAGCCACTGAGAAAACAGACTATTTTAGCTCTCTCTGACACTTGCATCATCCAAAAGCATCTGACAAAATAGAGGTATGCAGGGATATCCAGGCTACCTCATTTGATAGCAGAAGCACTACAACTACACTGGCACAGCATTCTGCTTGTACTAGTATGCCCTGCTTTTCATGCCCTGTTTTGTTCAGAAATAGCTTAGTCATCCCCATGTGGCACTGCTTTATGATGCCATTTGTATTCTCTTCAACTCCCTTTAGAGGCTTTCATTGAATCAGCTAATTCATTCCTATGATCACAAATACATTCTTTTCTCTGGTGACTCACAGACCTACAACCTGCTCTGACACATTTTCTTATATTCAATTCAGTATATCAACTTCTTTTTCTGACATCTCCCCAGGGATATGTCTATCAAGGGAAATTTCAAAGGGGTCTAGACTCTTACTGAATTGCAATGGAAAATCAGTACCTCCCTGCATCAGAATTAAAGATGTGGAAATCAAAGCAGCTCTGATTCATCTGTTTTCTGAAAGTTATCATCCAGTAATTCACTAATTGTGAGAACACACTCAAAAGGCTGTACTGGAATTTGGAAGATCATCCTTATAAAAGTACATGTAAATACTAGGCTGTGATGGAGCTAACTCTGAAACAGCACTGATTGGACTATGTGATCTGATATTGACCAAATTAACTACTTTTTTTTCTGTTGAAAGCAAAGGCTGTATTTCAATTTAAAGTAATTTAATAAGAAACATTACAGGAGAATAACACAAGAGAAAAATTATGTTATTCCTTTTAGGGGACTATCCCTTTTAAATTTAAAAACCTAAAGCTTCATGTGGAAATCTAAAAATAATCTTTCTTTTTTTTTGCCCCCTAGTCATGGCTTCAGGACCCATTGATTAACATACCAACATCAGTAACTAATACACACGCACAAGACTGCTATCTAGCTTATTAAAATACACAGGCTCATAGATTAGGAATCTTAATTTGAAACAATTTAACAGGGAAGTCTTGGTATAGCTGCTCTATCTGCATTTCCATATCAATGATGCTTAAGATAGATAGGAAAAAAAGGCCTAATTTTTAATCCTATGTAAATATATATTTTTTTTTTTTGGCAGAAATAGTTTAAGTATTTTGTTAGTGCTGTTCATGAAAATACATAAGCATTTAAGTGCCATCATATGTTAAGCTGTACAACAATTATGCAGAGACACAGCAGAAATTTTGCTAACAATTATACTTTCTCTTTAAAGTAAATGACTTAAATTGGTGTGTCTCATATATCATAGAATCATAGAATCATAGAATATCCTGAGTTGGAAGGGACCCTTAAGGATCATCAAGTCCAACTCTCGACACCGCACGGGTCTACCCAAAAGTTCAGACCATGTGCCTAAGTTCACAGTCCAATCTCTTCTTAAATTCAGACAGGCTCGGTGCAGTGACCACTTCCCTGGGGAGCCTGTTCCAGTGTGCAACCACCCTCTCTGTGAAGAACCCCCTCCTGACGTCCAGCCTAAATTTCCCCTGCCTCAGCTTAACCCCGTTCCCGCGGGTCCTGTCACTAGTGTTAATGGAGAAAAGGTCTCCTGCCTCTTGACAACCCCTTACGAGGAAGTTGTAGACTGCGATGAGGTCTCCCCTCAGCCTCCTCTTCTCCAGGCTGAACAGGCCCAGTGACCTCAGCCGTTCCTCGTACGTCTTCCCCTCCAGGCCTTTCACCATCTTCGTAGCCCTCCTCTGGACACTTTCCAACAGTTTCATGTCCTTTTTATACTGTGGTGCCCAGAACTGCACACAGTACTCGAGGTGAGGCCGCACCAGCGCAGAGTAGAGCGGGACAATCACCTCCCTTGACCTACTAGCGATGCCGTTCTTGATGCACCCCAGGATATGATTGGCCCTCCTGGCTGCCAGGGCACACTGCTGGCTCATATTCAACTTGCTGTCTATCACGACCCCCAGATCCCTCTCTTCTAGGCTGCTCTCCAGCGTCTCATCGCCCAGTCTGTACATGCAGCCAGGGTTTCCCCGTCCCAGGTGCAGGACCCGGCACTTGCTCTTATTGAACTTCATGCGGTTGGTGATCGCCCAGCTCTCCAACCTGTCCAGATCCCTCTGCAAGGCCTTTACGCCCTCATTTGAGTCCACAACTCCTCCAAGTTTGGTGTCATCAGCAAACTTGCTCAAAATACCCTCTATTCCTACATCCAGATCATTTATAAAAATATTGAAAAGTACTGGTCCTAAAATGGAGCCTTGAGGGACCCCACTGGTGACCACCCGCCAGCCTGACGCAGCTCCATTTACCATAACCCTTTGGGCCCTGCCCGTTAGCCAATTGCTCACCCATCGTATGATGTTTTTATTTAGCTGTATGGTGGACATTTTGTCCAGTAGGATCCTATGGGAAACCGTGTCAAAAGCCTTGCTGAAGTCCAAAAAAATCACATCAGCTGGTTTCCCTTGGTCCACCATACGGGTGATCTTATCATAAAAGGAAATCAGGTTAGTTAGGCAGGACCTACCCTTCACAAACCCATGCTGGCTGGGACCAATGACTGCTTTGTCCCCCAGGTGCGCCTCAATGAGTCCGAGAACCAACTTCTCCATGATTTTACCAGGCACTGACGTGAGACTGACAGGCCTGTAATTGCTAGGGTCTTCTTTCTGACCCTTCTTGAAAATTGGCACAACATTTGCCAGCTTCCAGTCTACAGGGACCTCTCCAAATTCCCAGGATCGTTGAAAAATAATTGATAGAGGTTCCGCGATGACATCCGCCAGCTCTTTCAGCACCCGGGGATGAATCCCATCCGGACCCATGGACTTGTAGGGATCCAGGTGGAGTAGCAAATCCCGCACACGTTCAGGGTCGGTTGGGAGTTTGTCATCCCCACCGTCCCGGTCCTCCAGCTCAGGGCACCCTGGGTCCCGAAGCCCATCATCGGCATTGAAGACAGAGGCAAAGAAGGCGTTAAGCGTCTCTGCTTTGCCTACGTCATCGTCTGTGAGGAGACCTTCCCTATCAAGGAGTGGCCCTATGTTTTCTTTAGTTCTCCTTTTTCCATTTACATATCTAAAAAAACCCTTTTTATTTTCTCTCACAGACACAGCCAGCTTCAACTCTAGCTGTGCTTTGGCCACTCGAACTTTCTCCCTACAAACACGAACAGCATCCCTGTATTCTTTCCATGACGCCTGGCCCTCCTTCCAGTAGCGAAACACTCTCTGTTTCCGCCTAATCTCCATTAGAATGTTCCTGGTCAGCCACGCCGGCCTCCTGCCCCGCCTGCCTGACTTGCGATATTTTGATATTTTGGAATTGCCTTATCTTGTGCTTCTAGGAGAAATATGTATTAATATTAATATGTATTAATAATACATATTAATATATATTAATATGTATCATGGATGTTTTTCTAACTCAAGTGGTAAAGGTGATATCAATCAAGTTATAGCTTTTCATGGGATTAAGCCTTTGCATAAATATTAATCCTTTTACTCTGTCTACAGCTGTGAAGAACTTCACAATATGAGCCATTTTCTATTTTACATTTTAGGAGTGCAAACTGCTTATGGTGCATTTTTATAATGAAATGTGCACTGGGCCCATTAATGTGATTATTTAGAGGCTTTTTTTTTTTTTTTTTGTACATCACTTAAATATTAGCTTCCGTTTTTTGAGTAACTTATTAAAATCTGCTTTCAAAGAGAAAAATAATCAATAGCAGCATCTGTGTTCATAGCAACAACAGTAAAATTTACATAGGAAGTATACTTATTATGTTGTTGAAATTTGAATGACTGCAGTGAACAATGATGCACATTAGGTAGTATGTGTATATATATAGATTACCATATATATTACCATTTCATTAGATCAGTTGTTTTTTGAAGCAAATACCATTCAGAAAAAAATAATAGCTTTCCCAAATTGTTTGAATATAATTGCTCAGAAAACCTCCAACATTATCCTGAACTACACGAGAAAACATATGTTTTGGTAGTATCATGTCAGCAAAGCAGCTAATGGTCAATTAACTGTATCATTCCATTGTTTCAGGACTATGGTAAATCTTTAACTGAGAAAAGGCAATCTCACGGTATGGGTACCATCACTACAAAATGGACCCCAGATCTTCTGCTCATTTTCTGCTGTTTATAACCTTGTATTTCCTGTAGAGCTCTCACAGTATACAGTAAGCAATTTGCAAAAAATACACTAGTCCAAAAAGAAATACAACTTAGGAATATGTTTGATTATCAGTTATTTTGCTGAATGGTAATTAGCTGACTTCAAAAACCATGAATCTTAAAAACAATGTTGCTCACTGCACTGAAATCCTATAAAATCTAGAAATTGCTTTTATACCAACTTCGCTATCTATGTCTCTTCTGTGTCACATAATAACTAGTTTCTGCTGTATAGTAACTGAAGGAATGACAATCATAATTCCGGATAAGTATACTGATTGCCACGGGGCTGTACATCTGTTGGGAGTCAAAGTTTTCTTGCTGCAGAGAACAGTAAATACCAGCTGTGCTTCCAATTACATGTGCCTGCTCAGGGAAGGTGGGATTTTTCTCGTTCTTGAAGACTACTCCTTTAGGAGAAACAAGAAAGAAAAAGAACTATGACTGCGACAGTAAGTCTAGCAAACTGGAATACATTGTTCAATGTAAGGACTAATACCTACAAAAAAAAAAAAAAAAAAAAAAAAAAAGTGTTTTTGCTTCCCCCACACCCCACTCCCTTCCAAAAGAGATGTGGTGGGCCAGCCCTGCTATGTTGCCAGACACTGACACAGCCAATCTCTCACTCTCCCTCCTCAAAAGGATGGTGGGGACAAAACGCAATGAAAAACCTCAAGGGTCAAGATAAAGACAAAAAAATCACTTATAAAATACCATCAAGATCAAAGCACTTGGTGATGGTGAGAAAAAAAAAGACAAAAACTAAATACCAGAGGGTTGCACTTGGGGGATGCAGTCAGTCTGTAAGCATTACTCTGTCATTTCTTTCTCCTCACATTTTTCCCCTGCTCCAGCATAGGTCCTTCTCTACAGGCTGCAGTTCCTGTCAGGAGAACCTGATCCTCTGTAGCGTCCTCCACAGAATGCAGTTCCTGCAGGTAATATCCACCTACTCTTTCACGAGGTCTTCCATGGGCTACAGCATGGATATCTGCTCCACCATGGTCCTTGCTAAGGGCTGCATGGTAATACTTTCTTTACCATGGTCTCTTCCATGGACTACAGGAGAAAATCTGCTCAGGTGCCTGAACACTTCCTCTCCCTTCTCTGGCAGCCTTTCTGGTACAAAATCCCACAAAGTGAGTCTTAGCACAGAGATCTTCTCAGTTTCCTCCATATGGTATACTAATGTGAGTAGTAATTTTGTTTCTTTGCAATACTCTTCTGAGCCTTTCAGAAAACACAGGCTGATGGACCTTGGTGCTTTGGGAAAGGGGACAAAAATCTCCAGAACTGAACATCTAACTCTGTACACCTTAACTGTTAGATGAATCAAAGGATTTTGCTGAACCCTGACCATAAAAAGTATGGAACAGTCTTGTGCCCATGTGATCATATCACAGAATCACAGAATCACAGAATTTCTAGGTTGGAAGAAACCTCAAGATCACCAAGTCCAACCTCTGACCTAACACTAACAAGTCCTCCACTAAACCATATCACTGAGCTCTATATCTAAAAGTCTTTGAAAGACCTCCAAGGATGGTGACTCCACCACTTCCCTGGGCAGCCTGTTCCAATGTCTAATAACCCTTTCGGTAAAGAAGTTCTTCCTAACATCCAGCCTAAAACTCTCCAGGCACAACTTTAGCCCCATCCCCCTCCTCCTGTCACCAGGCACGTGGGAGAATAGACCAACCCCCACCTTGCTACAGCCTCCTTTAAGGTATCTGTAAAGAGCAATAAGGTCACCCCTGAGCCTCCTTTTCTCCAGGCTGAACAAGCCCAGCTCCCTCAGCCGCTCCTCGTAGGACTTGTTCTCCAGGCCCCTCACCAGCTTCGTCGCCCTTCTCTGGACTCACTCAAGCACCTCCATGTCCTTCTTGTAGCGAGGGGCCCAAAACTGAACACAGTACTCGAGGTGCGGCCTCACCAGAGCCGAGTACAGGGGGACGATCACCTCGCTAGCCCTGCTGGCCACACTGTTTCTTATGCAAGTCAGGATGCTGTTGGCCTTCTTGGCCACCTGAGCACACTGCTGGCTTATATTCAGCCGACTATCCACCATCACTCCCAGGTCCTTGTCTGCCTGGCAGCACTCCAACCACTCCTCTCCCAGCCTGTAGCTCTGCTTGGGGTTGTTGCATCCCAGGTGCAGGACCTGGCACTTGGCCTTGTTGAACTTCATACAGTTGACCTCAGCCCATCGGTGCAGCCTATCCAGATCCTCCTGCAGAGCCTTCCTACCCTCAAGCAGATCGACACGCGCATAGCTTGGTGTCATCTGCAAACTTACTGAGGGTGCACTCGATGCCCTCATCCAGATCATCGATGAAGATATTAAAGAGGACCGGCCCCAGCACTGAGCCCTGGGGGACGCCACTAGTGACTGGCCTCCAACTGGACTTGACTCCATTCACCACGACTCTTTGGGCCCGGCTATCCAGCCAGTTTCTAAGCCAACGAAGCGTGCACCAGTCCAAGTCAAGAGCAGCCAAATCATGTCTGATTATGGAGAGGATTTCATATACTTGTTAAAAGGTATGGCCTTCTATTCAACCCATGTCACTCATACCCCATCCTTGAAAGAGTATGTAAGCTTAAGTTCAATTTTAGTTACTCAAATCTGCAAGACCAAGACAATGGCAGGAGAAATAATGTACTAATTACTTAGGCATGTATTTCCTACAAGACACCTCTGCAAATTAGCTCACTACCTGGAAAGCTGTCCAAAAATTCAGCAAAATTATATTAAAATAAAGCTATGAAGCAGCCAATTTCTGTCAATTATTCGAAGTAGTCTACTTCAAGGCAAGATTTATGATAAAAAAATCTGGATAAATTAAAGAGAAAAAAATTGTAATGTGACAAAATGTCATTGCTCCATTCCTGTCTATCTTAATATTTTCTCAGCAAGCTCTTACCTGTCTGAATAATTAAATTACTAGTGATTTTACAGGTTCAGAACCCAACTACTCTGTTTTCAGGTGTCAATCACTTTTCAAAGAGCTCCATTCATGGCTGAAAAAGCCACAAATTGAGTGATGACATACCCTTGATAGTGCTGGCAATGACAGCAGCTCTTTTACAGTCTTTCAGACAACAAGAACAGGTTGTTTTCTCCACTTTAAAATAAACAATACATAGCAGCAATCTAAGTCTGGGTTGAGCTTATCTCAGTAGGTTGACTAATACAATTATATGGTCCCCAGGAAAGGCAGTCACAATTTTGTTGCTAAAACACTGCACACCACAGTTACAATGCAGTCTTGGTATATATGTAAAGTAAAATATTCTTTTGAAAATATGTAACTAACATTACATGACTAAGCTGAACCAGCTTAAAGACAGATGCCTTGTTTAAGTGTACTTTTTCTTTCAAATAAGCCACTTCAGGAAATAAATAGCAACAGTAACAGTACTATTGTAAAAATTTTTATATATATGTATATATATATATATATTACGCCCACAATTAATACTGTTTAAACAATGAGTTGTATCAGACAATTAGATGAACTTGTCTTCCTTGAGTTAGCAAGACGATGTTGAGAATCGGGGTTTACTGAATGTAGCTTTGAGCAACTCAGGATTACAAATCACATCATAGAAGAAGGAACACTTACATGTATTCAAATCAGAACAACCTTGTCAAAAATAAACATGTCTTGAAAAATATTTCTAGCCATCACAGAATTATTTTGGCCAGTCCTCTGCAGGGAGTAACATGGCACACATACAAAAAAGCAGTACTGCTTCTTAGATGACACTTTGTAAAATTACATAAATGTTTATAAGCCATTCTTACAAGAATTCTACGTTGTAAATTACACACACCGAGCTCATCTCAAAAAAATGGCAATAACTACACTTTAGAGGAATATCTATATTCAGATGAAAAAAAGGAGTCAAGAAATCTTGAATGTATGACTTTGTTTATGTGTAGCATGCAAATACCTTAGAGACATGTTAAATAAATGAGAAAACTGCAGGGAATTTTGAAGACTGCTACATTATAATATAGTAAAATCCTGTTGTCTTTATCTGTTACAATGATTCATGTTTCAGATTCAGAGCAGAAAGAAGAAAGGGAATACAAAAGAATAAAACTTCAAATAAATGTAAAATTAAGATATTCAAAACATAATAGTAAGATTTCCATCTGCTATCATACTTTTTTTCCCTTCTTTGTATAATTACACCTGTCCGTTTAAATACATTTTTTCCCCCACAATATAACTTTATATTTTTGAAATTTCTTCTGGTCCATTACTTTTTGGGTCATTTTGTTCTTTAGTAGAAAAAAACACCTTAACAATACATACACTGAATGTTTTTACATTTTTATGGAATATTAACCTACTATTAGGTTAAATAGGTAAAAAGTAATGAAAGTCAGATTTAGCCAAAACAACTTCATACTTCTAAATATTGTACGTGTATGATAATACTAATAACATGCTCTGAAACTGTAAAAGAAATACTAGAGTATGAAGTGTTTTCAGCAAATTATCTTTAATGTTTCTGCCGTTTCTTCACCCTTCCTAACTTTATATCCCCATGTTTTCTCAAAGACAAGGAACAAACTTCAACAGACCTGCTGCTCACAGATACCAGAAAAATGTTACCCAAGTAACAATACATATATCCTGAGAGATATCTCACTTCTCAATTTTTAGTAGTTCAGATGACTTGTAAAATATAATTCTGTTACATATCTTGTCCAAAATTATACACATACACACTTTCAATGTTTACAGGGTACATTTGTTACTTCAGAAAAACATGAATAGCAATTGCATAAAATTGGCTTCATTGCTGAGAGCTTGCTCTGTATGAGAATTTGCAACTATATTTGTTAAAGATTTTCATTACTGACTGCTGGTCATACTGTCTTATCTTAAACATAGGAACAAAACACAGAACACATTTGTGTTTCCAATATATAATTTAATAAGTTTAGCAATAGGTTGCCCAGGTTGAAAATACAGTTATCTTTCTGCTTCACTAAGCTCTCGGCTTCATGTATCTCAGTATTTAATATGCAGTCCTCAAATCGTTTTGGATTAAAAATGACAGAAATTGTAATTAGAAACCGCTTGAAATCACCGATAAGGTTTTATTTTTCTGTTTCTTGTGTGAAGTGACACAATCCTACATACCTTTTTTCAGATTTCACCTTTCTGTTTTTAGAGATGAAAATTCTGAAAGTCTTCTATTTTAACCAAGATTTGCACTGCATTCTTCATTTGTTAATCTTTAACTGTAAGATTAAATGAACATTTTTGCTTGAAAATAATATTTCCCCAAAACACAAATCCTGAATAATAAGATAACAAAAAGATATAAAGTTGATATAAAGATATATATATATAAAGATATAAAAATAATTAAGTTGCATTAAAATGCAACTTAATTATTTTTATAAAAATATTGACAAGCTGTTATATCACCTGAAGCATTTCCTCAGAAAAGAAAATAAGCAAATACTTCATGTTAATTTTCCATACAATGTAATATAAATTTAAGTTAAAATTTCAGCAAACATTCAGAATCAGTGTGTGTCCACAACGTAAACATGGTGGAAGGAAAACACTGAGAAGACTCAGATCTCTGATCTATAAAAAAGCGAAATTTTTTTTCAACATCCTTTGGCTTATTAGAGGATGCAGAAGCCTTGCTGCATTGGTAGTCCACAGTTCAGTTGTTCTAAATACTGTACTGTTTATCTTTTTTTACACCTAAAAAACCTTATCAAGAAGCAAGACCTCATAGTGTCAGCCACAGCAAAATATATTCCTTATATGTAAGTGAAAAGTTGCATCAGGAGAAATGGGAACGTGTTTTTAGGTTATGAACTCCAGAGAAACTTACATTTAAAATTCCTAAATCTAGGATATTAGAACCTCTAGAATTTTCATTGCTTTTGAATTACATACATATACATATAGCAAATGATAGCACCGTATGGCGGTATTTAAAGTTATTTCTAATGGACCAGCAAATAAATATATTTAAGACTGTATAAACTCAAAAAGTAGCTGTATTAGCCTATGGTGGTGTGAGGAATGTTTTAACAATTCGTGTCAATAAATAACAGTCCTGTCTGCCTCTGGGTCCTGCACTGGCAATTTAATTCTTGAACCACAGATGCAGTGTGTCCCAGTCTCCCCCTCATTCTAGTCAATTTATCAAGTCTTCAGAAAATACTCCTCAAATTTATGAACCTGTTTGCCTTTGTTATTCCGGACTTCTATTTCTAACAGTTACAGCCTTTTTTTTGTCTTCTTCGAGATTAACTTAACACTGCTGTGACTGTCCCTGTTAACTTAACACTGTGTGACTGTCCCTGTGAATGGCTGGTGAGGAATGTTTTAATTACTCATGAAGTGTCAATAAGAAAGCTATTTGTGTTTGTATGAAGTCTTTGATGTCTGGGAGTTTCAGAACAACTGATAACAACTAGTGACTGTTATGGGATACTATGCAGGCCTCTGATATCTGGCCAGGTGGCCAAGAGATTAAGAAGAAAAAAAAAGAAGCTGAAGGACGGCTAGGAGACAAGACCTGCAGGGGATGCTGTATAAACTTGACACGGTGCCAAGGAGTACAAAGGGGAAGGACAAGAAAAAAACTTGGAGAGGAAGACTACGAGTCATCAGCATGAAAGGCCCCTCGAGACCCCCAGAGGGACCACCGGAGACTGATGCGCATGCTCCAGTAGGAGGGACTGGACCCCGGAAGCTAATTATAATAACCTGTTTTTTTTAGAAGTAGTAATGAATATGTATTACTCTAGGAGCATAAAAACCAGCTACTTGATGTAACTGGGGTGCGTCCTGGTGGAGCGGAGACTCCTGGTGCACCCAGCGCTGTTTGCTTACCTCTATTCTTTTAATAAATCCTATTTTTTTATTTAATCCTATTTTGAAGACTGAGCCATTTCTAACAGTGGAATGACAGTAACTCAGATTAAAATTTTCTTTCAAACTGTTGATAAAATGGTGATGATAACATAGAAGAAATCTCTCTAACAGGACAGTCTTCACAATCTGTGTATTGATTTCCTTTACTCTAGCTCTTTTTTTAAGATAAGTATTAATTGGTGCCAAAAGTCGTCCTAATTCAGATAGAAAAACAGAGTTGCCTCCATTAGCTAACTCAAAATTGAAGCATTTATAATAAACTAAATAGAAATTAACAGATCAGTAGGAGCATTGCAAACATGCAGAAAAGCCTTCAGATGTCTACATTGGGCTCAAAACATACATATAATTAGAAGACTATAACTCAGTATGACAAATGTAAGTCATCAGTATTTATATTCAGGTTCAGAGTCCTCTATCACAATTGTCCAAAATAATTAAAATCAGCATGCAAGACTGCTCATAAAAGAATGACACTATTTCTAACACACTAATATATTTCTTTTTTGCCTACCTTATCCATTACATGCAATATATCAATATACCATACATTTAAAGAGAGGGAGGAAAAAAAGAAAGGGAAAAAAAAAAAAAAAGAAAAAAGAAATAAAATGAAGAGAGCTGTGATACAGCTGCTGAAATTTAAGGTAATTTTCTTTTAGGTTAGATGTCACACTATATAATGTAATAATGTTAGGAATTAACTTGCTCTGCAGTGTATTTCAAATTACTCTCACTTTCTGACAAATGGAATTAGAAAATGTCCATGAGATGTGACTTTTAACTGCAGTTTCTGTACGTTTCTTTGCCTTTATCCTAGACTACATTCCTCTGCAGACACCACTGCATGTAATTCTTTCACAGACTGACAAACACGGATCTAAAACTGTTGGGATTTCAAGGCTCAGAAGGCCCAGCGTGTAGGATAATATCTCTTGGTGAGGTACGCTTTCATGCTATGCTGGTAATATTGGTGATATGCTCTAAAACAGGTCCTGAGGCACCAGCTGGCTCTGAAGTCAAAAATTCCAGCAGTCAATACCGGGACCTCTATTAGTAAGAGAAAGATGAGGTTACTGATAACATAAATGGATAATAAAAGGAAATATTTTTTTAAATGGTACCAAGTACCTTTCAATGTTGAATGATAAAAAAGAATTCAAGTTACATTTTACCATTATGTAAAAAGATAGATTATGACTATAATACAGAACACACTAACTTGCCTGAGTAACTAGAAGCTGAAAAAATATATATAAATAAATAAAAAAGTTATTTTTCTTCTACCCTTCCTGTCTTCGGGATTTTGCAGGTGATTGCCTTTTACAATGAATTTGTGTTCTAAGAAAATGTTGGTTAGATCCCAGTTGGACTCTTTTAGTGCTGCTCAACTGACAGGTGATGGGGCAACACTAAGTAACAGCACTACAAACCTGTAAAATATGCAAGGAAAAGCAAAAACTTTTCTCCATTTATTTTTTTCTGTCTGGAGAGCCACATAACTCACATAACTAATGTAGAATATTTGAAATACACTGTTAATTAGATAGCAATTAATTTATATGGATATTTTAGTGATTAATTATGGAGCCTCATAAATATTTATATATGAGACATTACATGTTACTGAATTTTTTACCAGCCAAATCTGGTACACAACAATCCTAATTAGTAACAGCATGCCTCTCTCTTTCTTCATAAGAAGATAACTATTGGAAAAGATAAAGCCTCAAAAATGCACTAAACAAAGGAAAAAAATAGAATTTAAAGCCTATAAAGAGATGTATACAATCAGGATTATTTCTGACAAAACTCATGGACAAAACTCATTCCATTCATGAATGTGACAAGCATGATTAAAGCTTCAAATTTTTCATTGCAACAACCATGCAAAGTAAAAAGCTATGTGAGGAATTACACCATAGAATTTTTTTAATACTTTCAGTAAAGAATGACTCTTATGTCATGAGATGTATAAATCAATGCCAGCCTCCAGTTTAACTCCAGGCTTTCTCTACACGGAAACATTTCAGTACTCTATGGTTCTATTAAACACACTATTTATTTTTGTCTTATTATTATTGTGACATCCAGCAGATGCCATGTTGATATGGCAGGGGATTTTTTAAATTTCTTCTACAGATATTCAATTACTACCTATATGAACCTATGTAAAGTGAATACATTGCATCCTACTGCATTTACCAACGCAGAGCAAAAGAGAAAAAAAATATTATAAACTTGACTACTTCTAAACAGAAGGCATAAAATTCTATTCCCACTTGTGTGAAAGATTAACAGAGTATTTTATTTTTTATTCCTGGGGCACCTTCAATCCCTTTTCTTCCATTGAATATAAAGCAAAGATTCATGACAGATTAGGAACAAACAGCCTTAGAGTCACAGAGAACTTACTGGAGTTGATACTCCTTCAGCTGATGTAAAATTGACTGCAAATACAGATGTCATCATTGTGCCATTTTGGTGAAATACCACATTATTCTGGTGAGCAGTATCTGAAGAAAGCAGCTCAAGAACCATCCAAATCTTTACCAACACATTTTACAGGCAGTTTCATATATACCATTACAAAGAAGTCTCATCTCTACAGTTCTCAATATAACTTTAAAGAGAAAATAAAATTTTAAAACTTTTCTCCACTCACACTATAGGACATTGGGATTTTTGTCCAGTTCCTTGAATCATTCTGACCCCATTTTCTGCTCCTACAACAGATAGAATACATATATCAACAGGAAAAGCAGCTAATGGTTCCCTAAATGCATTTTCTTCAAAGTATTTGATTTGGAGAACTTTTGCAGTAGGCCTGCGTCTCAGCTGTGGAGAAACTTTCTGAAGAGTTCCACCAACTTAAAGAGAATCTACCTTCATCCCCACCTGAACCAACCAGTGTCCACCGACCAAAAGAGAACACCTGGGAGAAACTTTCTGAAAAGGTTCACCAACTTGAAGAGAGATTATTCTCCTCCGTACCTGTACAGAGCAGTGTCTCAGCTATCAGGGGTAGTCGTTCATCCACACAAGGAAGACAATATGGAGGGTACTCACCCCGTGCCACCCTGTGGTTTTACTTACGAGACCATGGAGAGGACATGAGAAAATGGGATGGAAAATCTACCGCGACCCTGGAGGCACGGGTACGTGAGTTGCAAAAGAAAACAATCAGGAAAAAGGGGTTCTCTGAAAAGTTTGCTGCTCCAACTTCCAGCAGACAGTCCTTCAAACACAGAAACGAAGAAGATTCCGACCAGGATTTGGGAGGCCCTGCCTCCAGCCAGGGGGAGGAAAGGGATAATCGAGTTTATTGGACTGTTTGGATTCGATGGCCTGGCACATCAGACGCACAGAAGTATAAGGCTTTAGTAGACACCGGTGCACAATGTACTATAATGCCATCGAGCTATAAAGGACCAGAGCCCATCTATATTTGCGGAGTGACCGGGGGATCTCAGCAGTGAGTCTGACTGGGAATGAGTGGGAAAAGCACCGCGTTGTGACTGGCCCGGATGCTCCATGTATCCTTGGCATAGACTATCTCAGAAGAGGATATTGCAAGGACCCAAAAGGGTTCCGGTGGGCTTTTGGTATAGCTGCCTTAGAGACAGAGGGCATTAAACAATTATCTACCTTGCCTGGTCTCTCAGAGGACCCCTCTGTTGTGGGGTTGCTGAGGGTCGAAGAACAGCAAGTGCCAATCGCTACCACAACTGTGCACCGGCGGCAGTATCGCACTAACCGGGACTCCCTGATTCCCATCCATAAGCTAATTTGTCAATTGGAGAGCCAAGGAGTGATCAGCAAGACTCATTCACCTTTCAATAGTCCCATATGGCCAGTGCGAAAGTCTAATGGCGAGTGGAGACTAACAGTGGACTATCGTGGCCTGAACGAAGTGACGCCACCACTGAGTGCTGCAGTGCCGGACATGCTGGAACTTCAGTACGAACTTGAATCGAAGGCAGCCAAGTGGTACGCCACAATTGATATCGCTAATGCATTTTTCTCCATCCCTCTAGCAGCAGAGTGCAGGCCACAATTTGCCTTCACTTGGAGGGGAGTCCAATATACTTGGAATCGACTGCCCCAGGGGTGGAAACACAGCCCTACCATTTGCCATGGACTGATCCAGTCTGCGCTGGAGCAGGGGGAAGCTCCTGAACACCTGCAGTACATCAATGACATTATTGTGTGGGGTGACACAGCAGAGGAAGTTTTCGAGAAAGGGAAGAAAATAGTCCAAATCCTTCTGAAATCCGGTTTTGCCATAAAACAAAATAAAGTCAAAGGACCTGCACGAGAGATCCAGTTTTTAGGAATAAAATGGCAAGATGGACGTCGTCAAATCCCAAGTGATGTGATCAACAAAATAACAGCTATGTCTCCACCAACTAACAAAAAAGAAACACAGACTTTCCTAGGTGTTGTGGGGTTTTGGAGAATGCACATCCCAAATTACAGTCTGATTGTAAACCCACTCTACCAAGTAACCCGTAAGAAGAATGAGTTTGAATGGGGCCCTGAACAACGACAAGCCTTTGAACAAATCAAGCAGGAAATAGTCCATGCAGTAGCCCTTGGGCCAGTTCGAACAGGACCAGATGTAAAGAACGTGCTCTACACTGCAGCCGGGGAGAACGGCCCCACCTGGAGCCTCTGGCAGAAAGAACCTGGGGAAACTCGAGGTCGGCCCCTGGGGTTTTGGAGTCGGGGATACAGAGGGTCTGAGGCCCGCTATACTCCAACTGAAAAGGAGATATTGGCAGCATATGAAGGAGTTCGATCTGCTTCGGAGGTGGTCGGTACTGAAGCGCAGCTCCTCCTAGCACCCCGATTGCCGGTACTAGGCTGGATGTTCAAGGGAAGGGTCTCTTCTATGCATCATGCAACTGATGCTACATGGAGCAAGTGGGTTGCACTGATTACTCAGCGGGCTCGAATAGGAAACCCCAGTCGCCCAGGAATATTAGAAGTGATTATGGACTGGCCAGAAGGCAAATACTTTGGGATATCATCAGAGGAGGAGGTGGGTCGTGCTGAAGAAGCCCCACTGTACAACCAGTTACCAGAGAATGAGAAGAAATATGCCCTGTTCACTGATGGGTCCTGTCGTATTGTGGGGAAGCATCGGAGATGGAAGGCTGCTGTATGGAGTCCTACACGACGAGTTGCAGAAGCTGCTGAGGGAGAAGGTGAATCGAGTCAGTTTGCAGAAGTGAAAGCCATTCAGCTGGCTTTAGACATTGCTGAACGAGAAAAATGGCCAGTTCTCTATTCTACACCGATTCATGGATGGTAGCAAATGCCCTGTGGGGATGGTTACAGCAATGGAAGCAAAACAACTGGCAGCGTAGGGGCAAACCCATCTGGGCTGCTGCATTGTGGCAAGATATTGCTGCTCGGGTAGAGAACCTGGCTGTGAAAGTACGCCACGTAGATGCTCATGTGCCCAAGAATCGGGCTACTGAAGAACATCAGAACAACCAGCAGGTGGATCAGGCTGCTAAGATTGAAGTAGCTCAGGTGGATCTGGATTGGCAGCATAAAGGTGAATTATTTATAGCCCGATGGGCCCATGACACCTCAGGCCATCAAGGTAGAGATGCAACATACAGATGGGCTCGTGATCGAGGGGTGGACCTGACCATGGACGCTATAGCACAGGTTATTCATGACTGTGAAACATGCGCTGCAATCAAGCAAGCCAAACGGTCAAAGCCTCTTTGGTATGGAGGACGATGGCTGAAATATAAATATGGAGAGGCCTGGCAGATTGATTACATCTCACTCCCTCAAACTCACAATGGCAAGCGCCACGTACTTACAATGGTGGAAGCAACCACCGGATGGCTGGAAACATATCCTGTGCCTCATGCCACCGCCCGGAACACTATCCTGGGCCTTGAAAAGCAAGTCCTATGGCGACATGGTACCCCAGAAAGAATAGCGTCAGACAATGGAACTCATTTCCGAAACAACCTTATAGACGCTTGGGCCAAAGAACATGGTATTGAGTGGGTGTATCACATCCCCTATCATGCACCAGCCTCCGGGAAAGTTGAACGATACAACGGACTGTTAAAGACTACATTGAAAGCAATGGGCGCTGGGACATTCAAAAATTGGGATACGCATTTGGCAAAGGCCACCTGGCTAGTCAATACTAGGGGATCTGCCAACCGAGCTGGACCCGCCCAATCAAACCTGTTACGTACTGTAGATGGGGATAAAGTTCCTGTAGTGCATGTAAAAAATATGCTGGGTAAAACAGTCTGGGCTATTCCTGCCTCAGGAAAAGGCAAACCCATTCGTGGAATTGTTTTCGCTCAGGGACCTGGATACACTTGGTGGGTGATGCAAAAGAATGGAGAGGTCTGGTGTGTACCGCAAGGAGATTTAATACTGGGTGAGAATAGCCCATGAACTGAATTGTACCATGTTAATTACTATATAATACTGTATGTTATCACTACTATGACTACTGTAGGTGACTAATTAGAATGTCTGGAAAAGAGTGTAACCTGAGCATGACATAAATGGTATGGAATAAGGGGTGGATAGATGTCCTGGTTTCAGTTAGAACAGAATTAATTTTCTTACTAGTAGCTGGTGGAATGCTGTGTTTTGGCTTAGGATGAGAAGAGTGCTGATAACACCCCGATGTTTTAATTGTTGCAGAGCAGTGCTTATACCAAGCCAAGGACACCTCAGACTTTTGCTCTGTCCTGCCAACAGGCAGGCTGGGGGTGCAGTAAGAGCTGGGAGGGGACAGACCCAGGACAGGTGACCCAAACTAGCCAAAGGGGTATTCCATACCATCTGACGTCATGCTAAACAATATATAGGGGTGGCTAGCCGGGGGGAGGGCGCCGGACTGCTCGGGGTTAAGCTGGGCATCGGTCAGTGGGTGGTGAGCAATTGCATTGTGCATCACTTGTTTGTACATATTATTATTAGTAGTACTATTATCATCATTGTATTATTATTACTTTTGTTATTATTATTTTTCCTGTCTTATTAAACTGTCTTTATCTCAGCTCACGGGCTTCACTTTCCATTTCTCTCCCCCGTCCCAGAGAGGGAGGGGGGAGGGTGAGCGAACGGCTGTGTGGTGTTTAGCTGCCGGCCGGGTTAAACCACGACACAAATGAACATGCAAAATTTTACTCCCCTAGTATGGGTTCTCACTATATACCTGCATAAACTCAGTATCTTTGACAGGGACACCACATACAGGTAAAAGCATGTACCTTGAGTCCCTCTACCAGTTCCTCTGCTTCTTTACCCTCTAGATTCTTGATACATGTGCAATGAAATCTCAGTGAAAGAGCTTTATGAAAAGCATCCTCACAACGTTTTAATTCTGTCTGCTTTGACCAGGTCGCTCTTCCTCCAGTGGGCTGCATTGACTTTCTTGCCATCCTCTCTTCTAGTGTCTCACATAAGACTCCAGAAGACAAATGTTGTCCTTGTACTATTGTCTGTTTCTAGCTGCACAATGAAATCTCCCAAGAGTGAAAGAGATGCTGCCCGGTGTAACAACTAGAATAGGGTGCAGGAAGGACACTATATACAGCTTCAACAATTGGCACTGATACAACTGCCATTATGCCCACATTACATTTCAGCAACTGATCAGAGATCTGGTTTATCTATGTCCATTTTCATGCAGAAGAAAACTTTGAAAGTAGTCATATACAGCAGCAAAAGACAAAGAGTGACACTAAGACTAAGACAATAATTAACTCTGGACCAGGGAAGACAATAGGAAGAAACAAAATAAATATAAACAAGTCAGATCTTTCCAATTCAAAACCTTTTTTTTTTTTTTCCTGAAGATATTTGCAGTTGCATGTCTACCTTTAGGTGTGCCAAAAAAAAAAAAAGAAAAAAAAAACAGGAATCTGGAATTAATAGCATACAGTGTCTGCTATGCAGACAGGACATTCTGCAAAACAAAGGTAGCATGATGTGCTACCTTTCCATGGGCTGACAAGCTAATGTGCCCTAACTTCCCACACAGACAATCTCCATGCTTATTAACCTATTTCTGAGTCTAGTGTTTCCACAGAGGATAGCAATGTAGAATTATGAATTATGGGCTTGTCATCCTCATTTCATTCCCTGACATTATAGCTTAAACCATTTCCAGATACATGAAGAAAGGACAGATACATTTCCAGTCCTGAAGAAGGGACTAACTCTGTTACTAAGGAAAAAACAGTGGATGAACTGATTTTAGCAAGGCTTCGAACACAGTTTTCCGTAGCATCCTTGTAGTGAAAGCAGGAGATACAGACTGGATGGGTAGACTAGAAGTAGGAGGAAAAATTGATCATGCTAATGAGATCAAAGAGTAGTTGTAGTTAACGGCTTGAAGTATAACTGGCAGTCAGTTACAAATGAGGCACAACAGACTGGTAACAGAGTCAATATTGTTTAACATCTTCATTAGCAACCTCACAATGGGCTGGACTGAACCCTCAAAAGAGTCACAGATGACACACCAAACTGGGAGAAGCAAAAGATTACTGTAGGGCAGCCTAGACAGAGAGATGTCAACAACTTGGAAGAAAGAACCAAGAGTATTGCTATATTACTGATGTGCATGCTTCATGTATTGTTATGGGGAGGGTTACATAAGTTTTAAATCCTGAAGAGACAAGTACAAACATGAAGCCTGTGTAACACATACCATAAGACTTCCCCAAAATCATTTTTTTTTTTTATTTAAGATACTCCTTTGTCAAATTTGTGTTCCACTCCAGATACAGAATTTTGCAACTGTTTTTGAGGTTCTTTTTGATTATAATCCCAATAACCCCATACAACACTAGGATCAACTAAGTAGGTAGCAGCTCAACAGAAAATGTCCTGCTAGAAAATATGATAAACATGAACCAGCCCTTGCAGTGATTAAGTCTAGTTAAACATTGGCCTGGATTAGCAAGAGGAGGTAATAGGTCAAGGAATTAATCATTACATTACATATGTGAGATTGCACTTGGAGTACTGTGCTGTTTTGGTCTTCACAGCAAAACAGTGAGATTGACAAGTGAGACTGATTAAGTCTTGAGGAGGTTCACCAAAATGGCTTGAGGCTTAAACACATGAAGTACAAGGAGAAGCTGAGAGAATAGTGTTTGTTCAGCCTTAAGGACAGAAGGCTGAGGGAGATCTGCTTTCTGTTTTTCACTACCTAAAAGGCAGTTAATAGAGGATCTTGTTAACAGCAAAGAGCAAAGAGGCAATGGTTACAAGTAGCAAGAAAAATTTCACCTGGTTAGAAAGGAAAAACATTTTCAAGAGTTAGAGTCAATAAGCTGCACAGAGACTGTGGATGCTCCATCCTTAGATATTTTCCAAATTTGTCTGGACAAGACCCTTGGCAATCTGATGCAACTTTCAGGTTAACCTTGCTTTCATTTGACCAAGGGATTGGACTATATCATCTCCAGAGCTCCGTCCATTGTTCAGTCATTCAGTGGTATGAACTAAAACGGTACACCAGGTGAGCTGCACATATACCTGAAGTCTGGTATGAAGTTATGAAGTCCATTCATAACTATGGTGGCCTTTTCAAGATCAAAACTTCTCATACTCAGGATCAGCACCTCTCTTCTGTTCCTCTTGACAGTATCAAGAGGCAGGGTTTCTTTTTATGCAAACTACAGGAAAAAAAAAAAAAAAAAAAAAAAAAAAAGTCTTTCTGGAGATTGGGTAAGAAAAGTTAAATGAGTGAAACTAAAAATACTTTTAACAGAGAAAAGTAAATCACTGATATTACAAATCAACCAGTCTGTCTTTCCAAAAATTTTGGAATTTTCACTGAAAGCTAACGTTCAACTTCAGATTGCTATTAACTGAAAGGTTGACTAAAGTCTTGGATTTTTGGTTTTCACTACTTTTTCATCATTTCTTTTTCTGACAGAGAGAGAACAGAGAGGTCAGCACAAATTTCTAAAAGCATGTAAATTAATTAAGCCCTAATATCCAAGCATGCCATTTCCCTTGGATTTAAGCCAGGTGTATGTGTTTTAAAATAGAACCAGCTACAAAGGCAGTTCTTCAAAAGAAATCAACAAATACAAAAAAGGTTGCTCATATTTTGCTATTTTTTTGCTAAATTTTGTATCCCTGCCCTAAGAGCCTAGAGTGTCATGTGGTGTAGTACTACAACAGATGGTAACCTTACATAACTTAACGATCATCATTCGCTTTTGGTTCTTTCTAGCACAATTGCTTTTGACATTGGGTGGAGGCTTTGGAGGTAGAGGAGATCAATACAAACCATCATTTTCCCATCACATCAACAACAGACTTTAGTACAGCTGAAAACAAGGCTGCTCTGCCTTTAAATCAGAGCTTTTCTCATACCAGAGCACCATGTTGTAAAGAGATGTTGTAAAGGCATCTATCAGCTGCCTTTTTCATTTTCCTAGATTGTAAGTTCCAAACTACTATCTTGTCCTTAATGTAGACTAAGAAGGTGCAGTTCTCTCCTCTCAAACTGCTATTTCTAGATGTGCATCAAGATAAACTCAGGTCAGCATCACAGCCATGTCCTCTCCTGCTCCTTCCTCAGTATTTTCTTTATGTACTTACTTTACTTTTCCTACCTTTCCACCATATCATTTCCATCCCAGTATTACTTCCATTGCCTCTTTGCCCTTACTCATGTCTCTCCGCTATTTCTCTTCCAGTTTCCTTCCTCGCAGGCAAACAACCTTGCTAAGTAGTGGAAGGTACAGCAAGTTATTGTCTAATTTTAATGTTCTTAAAATAATTTCATAAACTGAATGGAAAAAAATCAATCTGGTTTTAATTTTGTTTACTAGAATACCAACTGTATGCTTTAACTGGGAAACAGTACATTCTTAGAAAATAAAGGACAAATTCTTCAGTTTGTGTGAACTGGCAGAAACAGCAGACTGCTTTCTTGTTGGTC
Source organism: Aythya marila (assembly GCF_965140915.1). Lineage (NCBI taxonomy): Eukaryota > Metazoa > Chordata > Aves > Anseriformes > Anatidae > Aythya > Aythya marila. The sequence goes on along the minus strand of NC_139045.1, from coordinate 1,516,123 downwards.
ATAAATGCACAAGATTGTTTCCTGTTTACATTGACCTCAAAAGCATGTGGAAAAACATGCAGAAAAAAAAAAAAAGGGGGGGGGGAGGGGGGGGAAAAATCAAGTACATTCAAATATTCAACAGATGCAAAAGGAAAATTTACAGTTTACAAGTGTCAGAAAAATGCATGAGAAATGGTATCAGATGGTTTTAACAGTTTTCTCTGCAAGCCAAGTAGCCCATTTATTCTAAACTCTTTACTCCCTTGTTCATTTTTTCTGCGAAAGTCTTATTTCAACATCAAAAATGATTTTCATCATCACTTTCAAATTCATTTGAAAATAACTCATGCTCCTAGATATTTTTTCCCAACTATGTATCTATCATTTGGATTCATTCATGCTGCACATTCATGACTGCCACTAACAGTCATATGATTCCAGAAACTTAAAAGCAAACACACACATGTCCATTAAAAATATAAATCATTGCCACCACCACCAAATATGCTCTGCAACAGTTTCAATGTCCTCATTATCTTTACATCTTCCTAAAAAGTTAATTTCTAGCACTATAGCAAAAAAAAAAAAAAAAAAAAAAAAAACACAAAAAAAAAAAAAACACAAAAACACATATTTCACACAACTGTCATTTTCTTTCATAAATGTTACTGCAGGATCTATCACAGTCTCTAGGGGAGTTTTATTTTAATCCTTAGTTGAGAAGATGTTTCTGAATAGCTAACTGAAACAATTCAGTGAAAATACAAGATGCATAATTTCATCATAAGTAAGAAGTGGTTAAAAGATGAACTTTTTTTTTCTTAGAAGCAAAAACTTTCATTTGAAAAAAAAAAAAAAAAGTAAAAAAGTTATCCAATAAAGAGAACCAACATAATATGCATATTTGTAGATTAAAATGGCATTAATTAAAATATGTTTTTCTCATAAGGTAGTCTACAGCTCCACAAATTATAAGAAAAATAAAAACTTCATTAATTCATTGAGATTAAATGCAATTAACAAAAAAAGTAACGGAGAATAATTTTCTACAAAGCTCAGAGTAAAAGAATCAAGCCACAGATGACATCAGAAAGTTGACCTTTTTGTGATTTAATCAGTATTTCTTCAGATTCCTCAAAAAAACAATATATATTGTTTTTTATTATTTAAATATATATATTTATATATTGTTTTTCTTTTAATTATATGTGTACATATGTATCTATATACGTTACATACATACATATGTATATATATATCAAATTTAAGAATAACCAGAAAATAAAAGTTCTTGAGTGTCAGAATCCCCTGCCATGAAAAAGATCCATCACAGTGCTGCTTAAATGTAATACTAAAAACTCCCAAGGTCCTTTGAGAATACAGACTATAGCTTCTCTTCCCATATTCCATTCAAAACTACATCATCACTTTCTTAGTGACTTTAATTTTGAAAATAATGTAATATCTTCAAGAACATGAATGAAGCACAAATTCCCTTCTAGGGATTTCCCTTCACTGTACAACTTCTTTTCAGAATAGAGAAGAACAAACATTTTGCCACTCTGACAATGAAGATAATCATTAAAAAGGTACAGCCATGCAAGAGTGGTTGACTGCTGTCAATAATAAAACACACATAAATCACACATAAATGTTTCTCAACCATGGTTTCTAAAGCACTGCTTGAATTAATATATAGGATGCCACTGATGGAAGACTATCCATACTACAAGCTGATAACCAAGTCATGAAAAGGAGGTGAATGCATGCCTGACCAAGAGGAAGGGAGTTATTACTGAACCAAATAAATAATCTGTACAGTGCTGAGTAATGTGACAATTATATCTACAAAGCAATGAGATGATGTTTGCAGTCAGTCAGAAGTGAACATGCTTTTAGGAACAGGAAAGAAAAATATATTTTTTAAAAAAAAGAATCAAGTCTGTCCAAATTCCTTAGAGGACTAAAAATAAATTTATCCATGGATGCTAGCATATATTACAAGGAGAAATATTCTGTCTCATGAATGTAACAGGAAGACGGAATCGTTCATGAGGTGAGCTGACAGTAAAGAGACTAGAGTAAGTTCAAGGGAAATTAAATATATGCAACAGAGAGAGACCTTTCCAATTTAGCCTTGGCAAAAGACGGCAAATATATTTTCTGCTTTAATTTCTTAATCGATGTCCTTTTTTTAAAAAATGAATTTCTTTTCCTAAGTCATCGCTTCTAGATGTTTTAATAAATACTACTCATTTATCTTTAACTCATTTAAAAGTAATTACAACCAGATAGCTAAAAGCTGTGTTTCTTAAGGACATACACAGCAAATTTATGAATTAGCTGAGTAAATTGCTACAGCTCCCAGAACATTTTGAGGGTATTGTGAAGGCAAAAAGACGTGCTTTCACAGATGCTACGTAGACCAATATGACTCACTAGAAGGAAGTATGTGAAGGTTTTAAATTATTTTAATATCCAGAACTGAGGTTCTTTTCCTACCAGTAATGTATAATATTAAAGTGAAGGTTCAGATCTTAAGTTTTACATTAGAAACACATGTAACTATCAGACAGCAGTTTTAACCTCAAAAAAATAAATTTATCTAAAAAAATGGATCCCAAATCTTCTGACACAGGCTCTAAAACCAGACCATTAGGTTTGGTTGGTTGTTGGTTCTTTGTGTGTTTGTTTGTGTTTTTTGTTTGTTTTGTTTTTGTATGGTTTGGGGTTTTTGTTTGCTTGTTTGTTTTTGTGTTTGAAGCTCACATTTAGAGTTCAAAATAAGCAGAAATCACGTGACAATCCTGGCCTGAAGTTATTCTAGCACAAAGCCTTTTTCAGCCTTTCACACATATCACCTGCAAATTTCTAAAGCATACACAGACTTCAGAGTTTCCTATTTAAACACAAAAGTCTAAAAGTCAATAACACAGTAAAAGCCAAATCCTCCTAGTAGTGTAATTACTAAAAATGTAACATTCGGCTGCAAACCTACACTTTTTTTTTCCTCCAATAAACTGGAACACAGGATGTTCCACACAAACGTGTAAGAACTTCTTTTCAGTGAGGGTAATAGAGCACTGGAATAGGCTGCCCAGAGAGGTTGTGGAGCCTCTTTGCTGGAGATATCCAAGACCTGCCTGAAGGCTTTGCTGCTCAACCTACTGTAGGGAACCTGCTTTTAGCAGGGGGGTTGGACTTGATTTCCCAAGGTCCCTTCCAACCCTTATGATTCTGTGATTGCGTGCTGCTAAGTGTTTTAAGTATATTGCAACACTCACTACTAAACTACTCAGATTAACAGCAAACACCAGCTGCAAAATAATGTATAGAAGAATAGTTTAAGATTGTGGAACTGTTCATAAAGAAGTAATTAAAGCACTACTAATTTTCATATGAGAAGTATTTTAAAATTGCAAATGACGTGGGTGTTATAAATTTAAAATGCTGTAGGAGGTATCACAAATAGCTCAGAACTGAAGTCACATAAGATCAAGCATGAGGGAGAAAAAACTCAAACTACATTGAGCACATAGGCAATATGTCTTCGGCAGATCAAGGCAGAGTTCAGATATAATTTATAAAGAATTTTCTGGATGTGTTTGGTCTCTAAAACACTAAACAACTTCTTTATCTGGAGTTGGGAAAGTTTTCAAAAGTTAAAAAAAGACCTAATGCATAAGTAATTTATGATTATGAGTAGGAATTATGCTCCTTATAATGAGAAGTACTGAAGCAGAAAACTGCTCAATATGTGTCTCTGTGAAAATAATGTACTGGATAAATCCAAGCTGCCCAAGAAACTGTGTGCATCAGCACTGATTTGGCAGCACGCATGCCATTTGCTTTCTATAGATCTACATGATACATTATCGCTTTCAATAGTTTTATTGCTTTTCTTACCTATCTTTTGTAGTAATTGACTTCACATAGAAGATTCAAGATCATGCCAACCTAAATAAAATAAAATAAAATAAAATAAAATAATAAAATAAAATAAAATAAAATAAAATAAAATAAAATAAAATAAAATAAAATAAAATAAAATTTCACAGATATATTCAAATCCCTAGCCAGACAAAGAAGACTTTTTTGTAGTTTAACACCTATGTGGGGAATGGTGATTCTGCAAAAGGTCTGCATGAAGTTAATTCCCAGTGAAGTGGTTTTCTTGACTAGAGTCAGTGCAATACAAACAAAATAAAACTGAAATGCTGCAGAACTAGTACTTCATACTATCACAGAGTTAGTCCTATTTCTAGTAGTGCTGACAGATAATGAGTAAATTACAACCAGTTGCTTCATCAGAAAAATAAATAAATAAATACATAAATAATAAAAAATGTGTTGAGTTCTTTATTTCCAGTTTCACAGAATATTCTAAAAATAAAATGAAGATTTTCTTTCCATGGATCTGCTGGCTGGAGCAGAAACCATCTTGGTGTAAAACTAAATATATATTAATATTTTAAAAATTGTTTAAATATCTAAAATTATAATTATCTAAATTGTTATTCCATTAGTATCACACATCAGTTTCTGACATTTCTTCAGCCACATGCATGAAAAGAACTAAAAATGATTCTCACTCCCTAAAATACAAAATTATGCACAAGATCTGTAATTAAATCTACATGAATAACCAAAACCACATTGACTTTAGCAGTGAACATCAGAAATTGTAGCTATTGTGTTAACTGAGATTAGCAAAACAGAAAAATTACCCGTCTGATCTAAGTTTAGATTAAAAAAGATGACATCTGTCTAGAATGCCTACACTTTATACAGACATTGAAATTTCTCACCACCAACTTCTTATCTACCCAGACAAATCAGCTCTGTTTAAACCTAGGCTGTCGCATTCAAAACTGGATTGAAAAAGCTTGCTATGTTTTCCACCTAACATGGAGGAAATCCATGCTGAGAGCCATAATTTGGCTCAACAGACAGATTTGACAATCAGACATTTCAATGAATTATGCTAAAACTATGAGTGGCTAGAATATCTATGAAGTGTAAGTTTTGTGAATATAACAACAATTGATCTGTAAAGTAACACCATCACAAGCTGCACTGAAGCTAACTAGGGAATTTGTTCACTACACTTAAAGAATAATTAAGACTGCCACAAATAACATTTTTATAAATCAGAACCTTACAGAAGATGTACAGTGTCACATGCTTTAGCCTTGCAGGTGAAGAAGAAAACAAAATAAATCTCACTAATATTTAGTCAAAGCAGAACCATGTCAACATAAATTCAATGAGGAGAGCTGAGTACATTACATTTGATCGTGTTATTATTATTTTCATATTAGGCATCAGCATGAGAAAAACAAGATTTTTTAATGACTTATCTTCAGAAGAGTCAACAGATCACTGGACTTTTTTTTTTTTTTTGTGATATGAAAAGCAGATATTTCAGCTACTTTATTACTAATTTGGTGAATAAAAGTCTTGAAATATTTACAAACTAAAATCACTTATGAATATTTGTAATTATTCCTATTCCAAAAATGCACTAAATCATTATAGCAGAATTTAGTATATAGTACATAGAACAAATACATTCATACATGAATGACAGTACTGAGCACAAACACTTCATTTTTTTTAATACAAATAGAGATGAATAAGTTATTTCTTTCTTTGTTGCTGAAATCAAATATTTCAAACTGATCTACATACAACAAAATTCAATCTACCATCTGACAAAATGTTAGTCTTCTACAAATTAAAAGGCACCCACATTAAACAAAACCAGATTTCATTTGTTGGGCTTTTCCTATCCAGCAATTTTAGAATCAAGTCAAATGAAATCAGCAGTTTAAGCTGCATTTTACTCCTGCAGCTACTGAAATTCTTCAGGATTCCAGGATGAAAATATTACAAAGAAAAAAAAAAAAAAAGACAGTTCATGATGCCAATGTATGACTCTGAAGAGTGAACAGCTGTGGTTTCAGGCTCATGAAAACTAAATTACATGTTTTAGCTATAATTCTGAGTCATTAATACAACATAAAGGTTTCCAGATGTCTTATTGTCTATTTTTGATATGATAATGAAGCAAGATATGGTTTAACATTGAGAACAGCTATATTCAACAATTCTTCTTTTCCTGGTACCAAAGGGAACGCCCAAATGGGTTCCTCTTGAAGTAAACATGTTCCTTTTGCAGGGCAAAGTGTCTGGTCACACAGAGCTCACTGCAGTATTATCACCTAAAATGGTCGCTTATTTATCCTCTGCTCGTTAGTTTACTTCTGTAAAAGCTTTTGGCACTTTTTGTCTTGGGGAAGGATTTCTGGCTGACAGTCATTGAGAATAAAATTAAGATCTATGGAAGTGAAAATGTATAAACATGGTGTTAACAAGTTGAGGGACATCACTTTAAAAAAAAAAAAAAAAGTGTTTCTTGGCTTCTCTACAACTCAGTAGCAGTCAGGCTAATTAGTAGCAATTAGAGCAGCAGTTTTGTAAAATAAATCTTTCAAACAGATACTGTTCTGACCTTGCTGGTATTTATCAGGATTATCCCTATAACAGCAACTGAATACTACTAGCAAGATCTCAGCTTTTCTAGATGTTATATGAACACACACAAAAAGAAGGCATTTTCCTCAGTCAACACTATACATACAGGAGAAAGAATAGCTACAAAACAGTAACATTTGTAATGAGGAAGACAGAGGGAAAGAAAATAAAATTGGCTAAAAAAAATGAATTTGAGAAGAATGAATTTAAAGGAGAATCCATCATACTGCACTGAGAACCAGTCTTGTTTTTCAATAGTTTAAAATCATTTAACATGTTTCAAATCTTCCATTTCTCATATTGTCTATAGATCCAGGGAATGCTAAACCTCTCTGTTGCTCGTTGCCTCTTGACATATCTTTGCAATCTTAAGTCAGAACTCTCAGGTAATTTCTGAACTGAAGTAGCAAAACTTCCTACATTCTGACATGCTCTCTCCTGATGCAAGACTGTTTAACTGCAAGTTTGGGACAAAGATACAAAAGAACAGCTGCAGCAAAATTCCTGCAGTAAATTTACTTGCAAAAATACACACACACATACAAGTGCATTTTCAATACAAGTTTTAAACTTAAGTGTTGACTAAATAGAGCAAAACCTACCACAGGATGCCCCCAGGAAACAGTCACGCTCAGTGATTGGGTCTAGCTTAATTTCAATAACAGGCATCAAATTTCACATAAAAATAAGGAAAGCAATAGAATTTAAAAAAAAAAAAAAAAAAAAAAAAAAAAAAAAGCCCATGTGAGCATCTAGAGCTTGCAGTGAAACAGAACTGGAGCAAAGAAAAACTGATGGCAACAATGCCATGAGATACTGAAAAAGCACCTCTAAGGTGGCATTTCATCCTTGGTGGTACAATAGCCCAAGTCACCAGGTTCATAGGTCAGCCTTCAGACACGCAAATGCAAGAGGAGATTGGCTACAGATGAGTTTTGGGCACAGATTCTGACTTACCAGAAAACATCTAAGATAGACTGATGTGTCTCTCTGCACATGTAGGCCTGCAAGTTTTAAAATATATTATGCTTTTTACTTTAAAGCCATGAATTCTGAAGTGAGACAGCTATAAAAATTTTAGCTTCTATTAAAATAATGAAAACAACTTTTAGTCCAGGGGGTGTGGAAATACAAACTGAGATCCAAAAATTAATAGAGTCAAAAATAATTAACATTGAATGGATGTAGACATCATGACTTCTCATAATGAACTGCCCTGAGAAAAGGGTGGTTAAACACTCAAAGATGAAAATGCAGCTTCTCCTAATTGCTTTACCTGCAGCCACCACTTTACGTGCATCTGCTGCAAAGCAGGGGAGGAAAGAAAACCTATTCTCTGGGACCATTAAAACTAGTGATCAATGGCTCATAGCACTGCAGGCATGGAAACAAAGTGTAGGAGGTAATAAAAAGAGCAAGCAAAGCATTAGGCAACTATGTGTACTGGTAAGAGCCATCAGAAGCAGGCAGTAGAGATTAAGGAATTAATTGTCTGTCTTTTCTGTTTTATTTTCCTTTTTAATTGAAGACCTAAAAGAAAGGTAACTGCTCTCTCTACTGGAGTAGAAGAAAGGCAAGAAGGCCATGTTTTATAAATGCACAACAAATATTTATAAAGTTCAGGGCTGAAAATATCAAATGTTCAAATTTCATTTTTTTTAAACCTAATGTTGTGCAGTGCTCTGCAGTTCAAGTTTGCAAATTCCAAGAACACGCATGGCTAATAACTTGTTAGCATTAATATCAGATAAGAATCTCTTTAAATATCACAGAAATGTAATTTTAAAGATGTTGCTACTGTACAGAAAAAAAAAAAATAATTAAATGAAGAATTTCTTTCTTTGGTTGTGTTGGAGAAGTTAACTGTCATCTACCAAATCAAAAAATGGATTTCTTTGTAAACCTAAAAGTTCTAGTTCTGTCTACTCAAAAGGAAATGGCCATGTGAAATCCTCGTAAGGACAGGGGCTGACTGTTTGCTATCTCAACTCCTCACCATTTAAGTAGTCTATTAAGATTTAATATTTCTGTCAATTCAAAGTGAAAAAAAAAAAAAAAAAAAGGCTTTTTAGAAATCAAACAGGTAAGAGCAATGGTAAGTACTGTCAAACTTCTCAGACAGCTCCTCTGAATAATATTTAACAGTCTGACAGAAGTGCAATTCAGTCTGAGTAATACTGTGTGGATTTAACGCCTGAACACCAATGGTTGCAGCCCTACACTGGATATATAATTACAAGTTCTCCACACAGGGTAGGAAGATAAGCATTTAAAAAACACAGTTTGATATCAATATCAAAAACCCCAAACCAGACAGAGCAAATTATTTTATGCTAAGTAACAGCAAGCACACAGAAGGATTACAATAAAAACATATTTTTCAAAATTTATATATAATCTATGTATGTGTGTATATAAATATATTTATATATGAATATATATATTCATTTTCAGTAGCCACCATAGTCTCAATGCTTTCTTTCCAGCATTCTAAAGTAGTAGGTGTTTTAGGAGTTTCCCTCAGGACACAAAACAAACCTTCTGAGTAGATCCAAACACATACTGATGTTCCAGCAAGATAGAAAAAAGGAAATTCTCCTCTACTTATTCTACTTATTCTTCACCTCCATTAATATAGTAATCTATCTGGGCTACAAGACATATAACAATAGGGCATATGCCCAACTCAAATTCTTAGGCATCATACTACTGTTCCACAGATTTTAATTCTAAATTTAACTGAAAACTGAATGTATGTTTCCTACCTTAAACTTGAATACAATATAGTACATTTAATTCAGGCATTATAGACTCTAAGGCAGTTTTGAAGTCAGAGAGAAGGGAGCAGAATGGGATGAGAAGGGACTGGAAATCAATATCTGCATCCTCATACTCTATTGCTTCACAGAAAATAGTTGTGCAAAGCCATCAGATGTGATTTAGAACAAAGAAAAGTTTGTGTGTTATTCATAGTCAGCAAACTCAGCACTACACTATGAGATAGATATTCACATAAATTTTCATACTGAAAATAGGGAACAGCTATACATACGGAATACATGCAGTTAGCAAATACTTACACTTTCAGCTTTACAATGTGGCACTCAATATCAAGTTCAAGAGTTCTGACAAAACATATACCTGAAACATCTACATTGAGAAAATGAGAAAAATAGACCTTTTATTATATTTTAAAAATACAAAAGTAATCTCAGAGTATGTTCTGTTACAGGGAAACCTCAAAACAGGTAACTCATGCAGAAAAAAAAAAAAAAAAAAAAAAAAAAAAAAAAAAAAAAAAAGGATAAACCAACTACCCAACCAGTTTGTTTGGACTACAGGTTCACACAACCAGGAAAGGTGCACACATTTTTGCACAAAGAAATTTGTAATTTAAAGTTATACGGCAAAAATAGCAACAAAATCTGTTGAAGGAAAAGCATTCATCAGTGGGCTGCTATGCCCACGAATACAGAATTGCAGACCCGGAACATAAGCTGACAGGTCAGAAGTAGAAACTAGACACCATTAACATAAGATAGAAAATGCTGGAAAATGTGATATAAACTATAAACTAGGAAATAAATCAGTGCCTATATAAAATAAAGATTCTATTCAGCTGTTCAATTACGCATGTGCTGAACTATGCCAAATCCACTGGAAGACAAATTAGTGGGTCTAATTAGCAATCCCCATGACAGCATCAAAGACAGGGAAAGATTTTTATGAAGATGTGAGCAATCTAAAAGGGACTTTACACAGAAGAGAAATTGTGCTTTCAACCAGAGAGAGCACAGATTTGTGCTATGTCAGCCAATGAAGTGCCTCAATGAGCAAAGGCAAGGCACTGCAGAAATGATCAAGGAGCGTAAGGTGGCAAAACACGAAACCATAGAAAAAAAAGGCACAGAGCAGATGTTGACTGGTAACTTAAGCTATTGAAATCCCTAAAGCACAGCTGAGATGTCCCAAGGCATTTTACATGTGAATAGTTATAGATCACAGGTTCTTAGAACGAAACTGTCAGTCGCAGTGTGCAGTTACAAATATAAAATTCAACAGAGACTTCTTAGCTCAGGAAATGAAGCTTGAAGCAAAGTCTGTATTCTCCTTAGAGGATTCAAATTCTTTGTTTGAAGCATGAACTGTATTCAGATGGGCTTTTAAAGCAGATTTCAATTGACTGCCCAACAGAATCCCACAGAACCAGTATGATGCCTTCGCATGGGCAACACAACTAGAATAAACAGGGAAGAGATCTGACAGCTGGCCATTAATTCCACTAACTGGTAACATGACCTTCTCAGACAGAAATCTTATTTAATCTTCTTGTTATCCTTGTAAAAAAAAGCCCTCAGCATTACCCAGAGAGCATAACACATGAAATATGACCCCAAAGAACTATTTGAAACTGAAATTTCTGTCATAGGAGACAACAAATACCAAAACAAAACTAACAAAAAATAGTATCTAGAAATAATTCTACTTGATCAGTAAAAACAATTTTAAAAGTGTCTTTTTTTAATCAATTGCTTTAAAAAAAAAAAAAAAAAAAAAAAAAGTTATTAATCACCAAGCATGCAACTATAACTTATACTCAAGTAAAATAGAGAACAAAACAGTGAAAATACTCCTGAGAAACCTTAAATGAACCCTTAAATACTGTGAGAACCCTTAAATAAAATAAAAGAACCCTTAAATACTGTGAACCCTTAAATATTTCAATGTATATTCAGCCTTTGGACTGAAGAATTGATCATCACCAAATTAGATTAATAGACTAAGGAACACACATACAGATAGATACTAAAGATACTAAAACCTATCCATATACTTTCTGGGCACTTGTCATGCAATCTTGACCACATCAGCACTGAACAGAGACCCTTAATCATCTATATCATCTAATCATTTTTCTATCAATGATTATCAAAGGTTTGCTGGTTTGCTGCCACCAAGAGGTGGGGAGCACTGCTCAAAACATGCAACAGAAAACAAATCAGCATTTTCAAGAACAGATTTGTTGAGCCATGTAAAGAAAACAAGAATATCTCTCCTAAAATAAAATAAATCAGTTTTTTTCAACAATATTTGCTGACATAATAGTAATAGACTAATCATTCTCCTTACTTGTTAAAACTACTGCACTTTTAAAAATAAATTATGTAAACACGAATAATTATCATCATTATTTCATAACTTATGATAGTAGTAAAAAATTAGAACAGCTCAACCAAATAGGTAATAATTATGTCAAGATACACCCAAATCCCCAAATCCATTTATTATAATTATCTCAAGATTTAAAATTATAGACAGCTCTGTTTTTTTATTTGTTTACAGTTCACTGAAACTGAGTCTATTCAGATCAGTAAGCAGATTTATCACTAACAGTTAAATACATTTAAAAACTCTTGTATTGCTGACATAAGGATATTACTCAAACTTCAACACTAAGAGATAATTATAGGAAAAAATTGCATTTCTACTGAAATTATTGATAAAATCAACATTCAAATAATGACTATAATAATGAAAAATTATATTAATGCTGGAAGTATAAAAACAAATCAAAAATAGTCAATATTCACAGGAAAAACTCTCATAATGTCAGAAAAATCATAGTTCAAAATTTCACCACAGACTTGAAAATTTATTAAGTAAGTTTGAATACATACCACAAAAAGTAGAAATAGAACTTACAATTATGTCTGCACATAGTAAGAAACAAGTCTTCAAAATATTAAAAACTGAAAAAAGCAATGACAGAACTGTGTGGCCTTGCAAAGGGTTTTCAAAAGGAATCACTTCACATTTTAGCCTGCACAATGAATACAGAAACAAACAACAAAATAAAACATTAATTCACACACTCTTCTCTGCCTTACTTTCAACTCTACTCTTACGTGTTCCCTGGGTTTCCAATAGATTTCTCTGGCATTTTCAGGTGCCATACTCTTGTCTGAACCATGACTTTGTTGTCCCTCTCTGACATCCATGATCAGTACGATCTAGTCTTATCAAGGTACCCACAACTAAGTGTGCACACTGCTATGACAATGTGTCTCTTCTTTCAATTACCAAAGTTGACTTAATTATGCAATCATCAACTGAACTCAATATTCATAACTAATGTCTCTTGCTTTCATTTAAATACCATCCCTTAGAACACCCATTTCTCCTTGCAGAGAAAGCTGACAATGCTCACCAGCTTGCGTAAGTGAAAAGAAGGACATTCGTTTCAGTAAATGAAAAGAGAGAATCTTTGCCCAAACACAAAGCACTCTTATAAGCAATCTCCTGATGGTTTATTATTGACTCAAGTTCATGTTCAAACACTTTTCATGTAACATATTTTGGACTTTATATCATTAAGCTGGAAGAAGAAAAGAGTTCCCAATAAACCTTACAGTCATTCAAAGAAGGGGCTAAGTAGAATCAGGTTGTTTTCCACAACCCATGCAGTATTAGACCACAAGGCAGTACAAATACAATCAAGATCAGATGTGAGAAGAGGATTACATTTCTCTGAGAACTGCCAGAACAGATGACAAAGACTGTATGCCAACTTTATGCCACATTTATGACAGCTGTAGGAAGACAAATGATACATGATCTAGAAGAGAGAAAGGGAGAGATGGAGAGATGCTACCCCAATGAACATAAACCCTGCCTGCAGAAACTTAGTGCCTCAAAAACACTGCAACATTTTAGATTCAATGTTGTGAGTTTACATTGAATTGACATTTTACATCATATGGGATTTTGATTTTATTTTTATCTGATTCTCTGAGTCCTGAAGCTAGATATACCGTATGATTTACTCAAAGCCCCTACACAGAGCCCTCATATCAACACGAATGAATAAACATCCAAGTCTATATCCATTTATTCAGCATCAGTGACTTCCATGTCAGTATTACTGAGAAATCTACCATACAGGCAGTTTTTCATCACAGGCTCATAAAAAAATTCAGGTGGGAAAGGAACTCCGAAAGCCATTTACTCCAATCCCAGCTCCCAGAGCAGTACCATCTAGATCAGGCTGCTCAGCTATAAACATCAGAAAGTTCTTTCTCATACTTAATTAGCATCTCCCATGTTACAAATTTGGGTTCACACACCCGCATCCTGTCACTGCACTCAATAGCACATTTTTGCTTGGTTTTATTCTGCATAGGTGAACTACTAACATCACTAGCAAGCCTCAGAACTTACTCCAAATGAGTATGTTCTGATCATCACTTGACAGCTCACTTCAGCCCCTCTTTGTGATGGAACTACCTTCCAGGCAGGTTTGTTATTCCTCACCTCTTTGGACACGTTTGCTAAAATGGTTATTTCTGTAAAAATACTTTATTAACCATAGTTGCTGTTGTGCACCATCTGCTTTGTAATAACTCACATTATTTTCAAACACAGTTATACCTTTGATTAATTCTTGCTGTCACTGAAATAGGAATAATCGGTAGGAAGAATAAGGACATACAAGTCAACACATCAACACTTAAGCCTTATGTTCACACCAAAATGCTTCATCAAGCAATGCAAGACATTTATTTTGGTTTGCACAACAGGAGTAAACCTCCACTACCAGTCTTGTCATTTAAATATCTATAGCATAAAATTAAATTCAAATCAATACTGATATAACTGTTTCTACTCCTGAGCTTCTGCACAAAATGTAGTGGACATGTATGAAGATAGCCATTCTGTCCTCCCCTATAATTAGGACCTAGTTACAGTGAAAATATTTTCTAGTATTGTACTAGCAGCTTTCCTGAACTGAACACTGAGAAAAGAGAAAAAGCAAGGAAACCATATTAACCATAATAGACATACAGCAGAGAATCTAGCCTTTCCTTTTTAACTGCCACTCTTGTACATTACCAGGTATCTGAGTTTCTCTGCAAGTGGCAAGGAGTCAGAAAGCAAAAATTGCATTAATAGGGAATACTATAGGCAAAACATGGAAGAGACCACTGCTGAACAGATGTCCACTCCTATGGACAGTGTGCATCAGTAGTATCACCAGTGAAAGGAAGAAAAAGTCTAGTGTGAGGTTCAAAGAATGTCAGTCAGTAAGCCTCATTTTCTCAGTAGATGGTTTTAGAATTTTTGCAAGATCAAACTGACTTTATCTACTTACTACTAGCAAAATACATGAAATAGCACTCTCACATGAGTTTGATACACTTCTACAGGATCTATTAAACCCAGCACATGATCCAGAACCCCTTACGATCAGGACAAGGTTTAAATAGTCTATTTGGCTATACTGAAAGGGAATGTCTGATTTGATTTCCTCATTTTGTTTTACTATGGAAGGCCTATCCTTCCCCCTTTCAGTGAAAAGGCCCCTATTCATGCAATAGATTACTAAGTGGTTTATCTCATATCTGTAACAGGACCTTATCCTATTTTATTTGAACCCTCCAACAAAATAACACATAATTAATAATAATCCACAATTTTGATACCAAAACTTGTAATAAAAGTTATTATTATAATAAAAGCTATTATAATAATAGTTATTGGGTATAATCCTTTTCAGGAAGTTATGGAACTTTCACATTAACAAGTCCTCCACTAAAACATATCAATAAGCTCTACATCTAAACGTCTTCTAAAGACCTCCAGGGATGGTGACTCCACCACTTCCCCGGGCAGCCCGTTCCAATGCCTAACAACCCTTTCGGTAAAGAAGTTCTTCCTAACATCCAGCCTAAAACTCCCCTGGCACAACTTTAGCCCCTTCCCCCTCGTCCTGTCACCAGGCACGTAGGAGAACAGACCAACCCCCACCTCGCTACAGCCTCCTTTAAGGTACCTGTAGAAAGCAATAAGGTCGCCCCTGAGCCTCCTTTTCCTCAGGCTGAACAATCCCAGCTCCCTCAGCTGCTCCTTGTAGGACTTGTTCTCCAGACCCCTCACTAGCTTAAATTAATATTTAATATTCATTGCCATGTATGTATACAATAAATAAAAATACATTTTTATTGACAAAACCTATGATTATGTCAGTTTTGTACCACATTTTTATTTCTTTAGTTTTTGAAGTTGCAGAACAGTTTAAAAAATACTGCATTTAATTATGAAACAGCGTAGAATACCATGTAAAGATTGTCCAGGAGTACATGAAACTAGATCCATACATGAGGAAAGAATCACCGTCACTGAAACAATTCCTTCCTTTCAGGTGCAAACAATTGAAATACTTTAATTTTGTAACTTAAAATGTAGTTAAGGAAAGCAGCCCAGTCTTTACATATACATACATACACACACACACACATATATATATACACTTATGAAATCTACCATAAAGGTACCAGTAGAAGAAATAATGTGCATACTTTTGAATCTAGTAAATTGTTCAAAAACTGGCTGGATATCCGGGCCCAAAGAGTTGTGGTGAATGGAGTCAAATCCAGTTGGAGGCTGGTCACTAGTGTCATCCCCCAGGGCTCAGTACTGGGGCCAGTCCTCTTTAATATCTTCATCGATGATCTGGACGAGGGCATCGAGTGCACCCTCAGTAAGTTTGCAGATGACACCAAGTTAGGTGCATGTGTCGATCTGCTTGAGGGTAGGAAGGCTCTGCAGGAGGATCTGGATAGGCTGCACCGATGGGCTGAGGTCAACTGTATGAAGTTCAACAAGGCCAAGTGCCGGGTCCTCCACCTGGGATGCAATAACCCCAAGCAGAGCTACAGGCTGGGAGATGAGTGGTTGGAGAGCTGCCAGGCAGAGAAGGACCTGGGAGTGATGGTTGATAGTAAGCTGAATATGAGCCAGCAGTGTGCTCAGGTGGCCAAGAAGGCCAACAGCATCCTGACTTGCATAAGAAACAGTGTGGCCAGCAGGGCTAGCGAGGTGATCGTCCCCCTGTACTCGGCTCTGGTGAGGCCGCACCTCGAGTACTGTGTTCAGTTTTGGGCCCCTCGCTACAAGGACATCGAGGTGCTTGAGCAGGTCCAGAGAAGGGCAACGAAGCTGGTGAGGGGCCTGGAGAACAAGTCCTACGAGGAGCGGCTGAGGGAGCTGGGCTTGTTCAGCCTGGAGAAAAGGAGGCTCAGGGGTGACCTTATTGCTCTTTACAGATACCTTAAAGGAGGCTGTAGCAAGGTGGGGGTTGGTCTGTTCTCCTACGTGCCTGGTGACAGGAGGAGGGGGATGGGGCTAAAGTTGTGCCAGGGGAGTTTTAGGCTGGATGTTAGGAAGAACTTCTTTACCGAAAGGGTTATTAGACATTGGAACAGGCTGCCCAGGGAAGTGGTGGAGTCACCATCCTTGGAGGTCTTTCAAAGACTTTTAGATATAGAGCTCAGTGATATGGTTTAGTGGAGGACTTGTTAGTGTTAGGTCAGAGGTTGGACTTGGTGATCTTGGAGGTCTCTTCCAACCTAGACAATTCTGTGATTAAGAGAATAAAGAAACAGTGAACAAAATGGTTACTTTTCTTCATGAAAAGTTACAGATCTCCATGAACCTCTTTAAACCTGCAGTTACCAGTATAAAAGATTAAAGTTCTCAAAAGCAGCATATATGCAGATAATATTGTGCAGATATTCAGAGAAAACACACTGATATGTTATGAAAAGGCTTTCATCTTCATGACTGACAACAAATTTTTTCCATGATCAGTGCGATGCAGCTTTTGGTAGTATCTCAGGTTTGGAAAGAGCTAACGATAGGAATAGTCAGTTGGAAGAATATGGTCATACAAATCAACACATCAACAAGGATAATAAATAAAAGAGAACTAAGATGCACTGTTACTTGCAGCCACCTCAGCGCTCAGTTATATACATGAAGAATGACAATTCTATCCTGTCACACTGTGACACCTGTCTTTGAAACACACAGCTAAGTAATTCAATTCTGAGAAATACAAAAACAGTGAAAAACCTGTCAAAGCTTATTTAACATCTCACAGTAGGTAGAAAATGCAGAAAGGTCAGAGAATGAACTAAAGCAAAGGAAAAATATGGATTTCTTATTTCTCCCTGTAATGTAAACCCTATTTTAATAGAGCAGTTTCCCTAGAACAATTCTCATGCAACCTTCTTGGATATGGTTTAGTGGGGACTGTTAGCGTTAGGTCAGAGGTTGGACTCGATGATCTTGAGGTCTCTTCCAACCTAGAAATTCTGTGATTCTGTGTGATTCTGTGATTCTTCAGCTGTTAACCAGCATTGACATTCACATGTGAAGATGTAGGGGACACACTTTTCTTTCCAGCTCCCTTTGATTGCGAATGGGCAGGGAGTAATCAGCACCCAGCACTCAGCTGGTTATCAGACCACCTGCAAGCACTCAGGAACTTTTGCTGAATCTGAAAACTTTTAAGAACTTCTCAGCACAGAAAGTGACAGAGTACTGGTGCTATTGATGTAACGACGTGTAAAATACATGCATCTCCTCCTGTGTTATAAGAATTATATTTCTTATTTCTTACAAAGTTAAAGCAAATGTAGTCCTTAATGATCTAATACTTTCAGAAAGAAATGTGACATAAGGTAAGAAATTAGGTTACAAAAAAATAGGTTCTGAAATTTGCTGTACTATCTCTGACATATCTTTTCCTTTTATAACATACTGTACGTTGTTAGACTCAAATATTAGAAGTGTTGAGAACCCATATTTCTATAAAAGGAAATGTTATATATGCACTTCTCATTCCCTGTATTTTTCTCTTATCACAATTATTCAGAATACAATTCAATATAAAGAGGGATCATTTTTTAAAATTAGAAAAAAGTGCACATCTTATGCAACAAAAACCCACCAACAAATAGCTCATAATAATTAAGTTATTGCAATAAAAATGAAAATACTTGAAGTTTTTCTGAATTTTCATAACAAAACAGATGAGAAAAGCAAAAACAGCAGCAGATGTTACGTTATAATGTAATATTCTTGTCCATCCCTACCTTTATTATTTCACATTTTTCACAAGACTTGTTCTATGACGAATTAAGATTATCAAACTGAGTCATGTGAAGTTTTTTTTTTTTCCAAAGTACTGATAAATTTCAGATCAGATACAAAAATACACGACAGCTCTAAACAATCTGAGACTTCCAAGTGTTCTCATATTCTCACAGAAGCTCTTCCTAACTGTGAACTATAAATAAACACTGAAATTGCTGGAAACACTTTTAAGAAGGTCTATCCATCTATCCATGAGCCAAATTATGTTAGTATTTCACAATACAGGTGAGAACAAAGAAAAAAACAAAACAAAACAACAAACAAACAAACAAAAAAAAACACTTCACTAAAACACCTGGTCTCCCAACAGAAGATTCCTTCCTTGTGATTTCTACAGTGTTTTGATTTGGAACTTTAATGAGATAGTAAAATACTCTGATTTCTCTGATTGTTAGGTAAGAGCAATGTCCCTGAAAATAAGTCAGGCAAAGCTACTCATCAATTAAGGATTTCTACAGAAGTGAGTATATTAGCCATGTTTTCCTGTTCAGATTAGAAACTTCATAAATGAAGTAGGTAGGAAAGATAATGTCCAAAAAAACCTGTATAATCCTGCAAAAATTACCTAAAATGTCTGACCAGATCAAATCTTCAAATAACACATGAATTGTAATCCTATAAATAAAATCTTATATATTAAAAACAAACAAACAAACAAACAACAACACCAGGAATATCTCAAATTTACCATTTTATAGACACAATTGACATGTTAATTAATTTAGTTTACTTTTTCTTTGTATGCATTTAAGTTATGTTTAATAAATGAAAATGCAACACATGACTTTAGCCCACAACTCTGTCTTTGCTGAGTGGCAAGTTAGTAGCTGCTCATAAAGCTTTCAGACTTAACTACTAGTTCACATTTGGCTGAAATTAGCCAGCAGCCTCAAATCCACTCAGGCATAAACTGACAGGTGAAAATGAGTGCCGGTAGGATCTCACAAGCCACATTTCTGAAGGCAAAAAACTTAAGAAGACTGTATTTACGAAAAAAAACTATCCATCTCTTTCTTCTCCCTCAGTAAAATGCAAGCACCCATTGTTATGAGGAATAGTGGAATGGAAACTTATCAAAAGAAACTGCAGAAAATACTTGTGCAAGGTGCCAATTTTGTGTCTACTACAAATGCAAGATGTACTACCATCTGGCTCTGAAAAATATTATGCCTCTCTATAGGCAGCTACAAACAAACTAAGACGTTAAGCAGTGAATATGACTTATCTGCTTAAAACCAAACAGGAAAAACTTCAGGAGAAGCAAGCTAGCTCCTCTCTTCCAACCAAGTGTTAACATAAAAAGCTATTCAGATTACTTAATAAAATCAGTGGCAATTTTAAATCTGAAGAAAATAACATTGAGAAAAAGCAAGTACTCTAGGATAAACAATTCTTTGGCAAAACTGTGTTTTTCAATTATGTGATTAGTCACTGCACAGTTAATTCTTGAAAAAAAAAGAAAAAATGAAAAAGAAAGAAAAAAGGCTGATTTACAGCGTGCTTAAATAGTCCTAGATGTGTAAGAGCATATAGCCTATTCTGAGCCTATTATAGTCCTACCAATAATCCAATAATTTATAATGCTATTGTGTATATATATATACAAATGTGTATATATTGTATATATATATGTTCATATGTAGTGTGTATATATACATATAGAAATAAAAGTAGAATTTATAAAAGATTAAAAGTATATTTTAGTAGCTCAATGCAACATTGTGAAACTGATAATCTCAATTATTTTCATTATCTAAAACGTTCTCAGAAGTATAAGAAGGTTATCATCGTCCATTTGGATTAAGACATTGGAAAGGTTCCAACTGAAAATTCCATGCCATATTACAGCTCTCTTAATGACCCAGGCAACGATGTTATTTTTTGGACAGACAACTCTGGTTTCTTGTTTGAAAAACAGTAATAATTCTTTCTTTCTCCCACTTTTCAACAATCTTGACCAATTTAATACAAGCAACCCCATGTAGCAGTACTTTTGTAAAACAGTAGCTATGAAACTAGAGAACAAATAAAAATCTCCCAAGAGAGGGGGAAATATGGTCAGCTTCTAAAGCTGCACAAAATTCTTCTATATGTTCTCCAAACTAATTCAAGACATACTGTGAATTTCTGAGGTTTGCAGTTTTTTAATCAAACAGTAGAAACCAATATATATATACTTTCATAGATTTTGGATTAAGTTTCCTTGTCTTGGGTTAGTACAATCCAGAAAGTCTAAACAGACTACAACACTGTTATCTCCAAGTAAGGCAGTACCCATACCATCATCATATCAAACCACTGCAGCTGATGCCACAATTTCTTTAGCAAGCCAACAGATGTCAGACTACTTTCAAAGTAGTCCAGCTGATTTTGTTGAGCCATCTGACTGAAAAAGTTCAGAAGCCTGACTAAGAATACTGGAGGCTCTAGTTTTGCAGGGTGCAGGGCTTTGAAGTCTGAAGATATAAGCACCTTGTGTTGCTTGGAAAATAAATTACTTGTGATATTGCCTTATCACAAGCATTCGTTTTCTCTTAATTTCTGTTAATCACCTTAAAAAAGTGTTGTAGTAATTAGTAAAACATTTTGATGCAAGCAGCACAAAGGCAAAGTTTAATTTAGACAGGACAGCATCCAGACATAGATAAAAGCTGTCAAAACTACCAGAAACCTAATGTGATAATATAATACTCTGATAATATACTACCCCTGAATCTAATTATCCTTAGGCTGCAGGTGAGGGCAGACATGCACTTTCCCAACAGCTACAGTTCTCTGCAACTCTGGTCATATCCCAGCCCTTTTACTACCTGTCACTGGTAAAGAGTGAGGTGCAGAAGCACTGTTTGTGTCTTAGGCTGATCTGGTTGTCCAAAACCAAAAAACAATAACAAGGGCAGGTGGGAAAACAACCTTGCTGAAATTCAAATTGGCACTGACACAAAAATAGCACTCATGCTAAAGAAAGCCCCAGTCTGTATAAGGCTTAAGCTACTAAATCAGATTACTTTTCCTTACCACAGAGCTAGTTTCCTTTGAATGGGAAGAAGGAAATTCTAAATTTGCTATCTCTAGTAAGCTATAGATTCAATAATATATATGGGAGAGATTATGAATTACGTTCAAAATAATGAAAAATAATTAAAATAAAAAGGTTTTGCTATTGTTGCTCAGACTCAGCAACCATTGTGTTGCATATGAGGCACTCAAAGGAGTGATATACCTGACTACGAAAAGCAGCAGATGACAGTTAATGAGGGAGATAAATTAACAAACAAGGAAACAAAAATACTAAACAATCAAAAGCATCTTTCCTGTCATACACCACCAAGAGCCAGGCCTCTGTGAACTCCCTCTTCAACTAGTCTGAATTCAGGGCACAAAAAAAATGATGCACACAAACTGGCATACAAATTAATAAAAGCATTTTTTGGCGCAAGTGGGCTGTTCTTTATTTTTTATTTTTTTAATGTAGTACATCGTACAGAGTTTATCTATACAATTTCCTTATTTTTTCTGTCTTGTACTGTTAAAGATGTATAGTAAGGAAAATTTGGAAAAGACAATGAAATTATATCTATCTGAATATGCTGTAACAACAACTTTTGATCATTAAAACATCCCACTACAAGTCAAAGTATACTTAGTAATTACACATCTTCAGAGAATGTTTTTATATCTTTGTATCGGTGGGGCGTACCCTAGTTTCTCCTACATTTCTACAAAAAATGAAGTAGGACATAGTGTAGTAGGACATAGTTTTGATTGATCTTGCCATCAGCTGACTGCGGGTGTCTAAGCCTGCTTTAAAATCATCACTGGCACTACCTCAAAAAGCACCAGATGCACCATTTGCATAAGCAGAGTGTTACATGTCAGAATTTTTTCATCCCCCCCCCCCCCTTTTTTTTGATGACTGCAGATTTATGGTACTAAATGATTTACTTCACAGACAGACAGGAAAAATCCTGACAATTTTCTAGATGTCATTGAGGAGCTCACTAAATATCTAACAAGTTTCTTGAGGCATCCTGTTTCATTTAACTCCTTTTGGATGAAACTCACGCAATTTATAATCTAATTGCCTTTGACCAAAATCATAATGCTTGCAATAATCCTTTTCAAATAGTCACCTGCATGAATGTGCTGATGCAGACCACTCATGTCATTCTAGAGGTGACCTTTGGCTTGGCAGCACTGGGAGGGACAAGGCCTGTGGGTATGTTCTGGTCTAGTGCTGTAAGCAAACTCACTCTCAGAACACAAGGAGAGTTTAATGTCAAAAAGGATGACATCTGTAACACAGTTAATGCCATGCAGCTTCAGAGCTGTAGAGGACATAAAACAAGGTACCATAACAGCCTATAAATGCACTACAAAAATACCACGGTGGGCAGAACATGTTGAGTCTTGATTTAAAATGTCTAAGTCCAAGAACAACTATGTTTTATTACACTTTATCTGGAAGAGTGATAAATATATTTCAAGGCAGAGTACATACCCACCACCTGAAAAAAAAGACTCCGTACTTTCATTGTCCTTGGTAATTAACATAGGGGCTGAGTTCCTGGGTATGAAACATGAGAGAATGCTTAAGATTTTTTTGAAGACTTTTGAAGGCAGAGTCTCAGAAATTTAAGAGATGTCAGCAAGCTGTATGTTTTATACTGTATAAATGAACTGTGCTTTCCCTAATATTGAAATAGTCAGACAACCATGGATTTGTAGGTAACTGCAGGATGGAGGAATTTGGCAAAGCAAAGGAAAACTATTCTGAATATTCATGGTTGAATACCAGCAGTGAGTCCACCATACATCAAAGTCATTCTTTTAATAAAAATGTAACTTAATTCCACAAACATGGATATAACTCAGACATGCATATCTTATGTGTATGTAAGGCAGTATCACAAGGATTGAAGAATTTTTAAAAATGATAATGAGACACTGACTGTTAAAGTATGAACTAAGCTCCATCCCAACAACTCTCAACTCCTGAAAAAAATTACACTTTTAAATATTACCATTCTCACTTTGTTCAACTCTACAAGAGTTCAGATTGGTATCCCTTCCCATTATTACCATGATTTGCTTGGCTCCTGAGATACTACAGGGAAAAATAATGGCATGAAAAATCTTTAAAATTTAATAAATGTAAATAATCAGATTACTGAGCTCTAACCAAGCAGAAAAATACAAGATTGGTTTCTGAATGTTTTGACTAACTAAAATCTGATCTCATTGTTCTTTTCATATTCTAACTAGCATTATTTCCTCTATAAACATTCACATCAGCTTTCTTCCAAAGGAATTTCCCAAAGACCCTATTCACAAGATAGCTCTTCAAGAAGCAAAAGGCAATCAGATCAGCATGCATTATAAAACAGTACACCGGTTTGTGAAACCCACTATATTATATTTTTGATTAGTCAATCAAAACTTCTAACCTTTCTTTGATTGCTATCAAATACCTTTATACCAAGGGTTACCTTATTCCACTGTAATAAACTAGAAAATCTCACAAGAAACAAAAGCTTGTTGTGGAGTCTGACACACAACAAAACAAGAAAACTATAGCAGGGTTTACTCATCCTCAGTAACCATAATTTTCACAGATGCTAGACATGAAAATCTCTTAAGAACAGAATCACCAGTTAGCAGTAAAATCATACCCAATTGTTCTTTATTATTATGAAAGAACAATAGTCAATGTTTTCCAAATGCTTACACATTTAAACATTCTTTTAAGACAACCTTTTCAAAAAATATTCCTTTTTGATTAAATTTCCTTAAAGGATTTTTTTTAATCACTGACAACAAATACAGAATATGTATGAAGAAAATTTTTTTTACTTCACATAGTTCAAATAATAATAATAATAATAATAATAATAATAATAATAATAAAAAGTTAAAAACAATTTCTGGCAACTTTCTCATAAATTTCCCTTAAAAGGACAGGTCAGAACATAATCAGGAAGATACAATTCAAAATGTATTCATAATATAGTACAGAGAGGAAGTAATGTTTTTTTCTGTGTTCTACTAATGTTTCAAATAAATCAAGGAGACTGCAACGTTTCTTCTTACTTGTCATTAACAATATCTACCTTATTCTAAGTCGAATAGATAAAACCATGAGATTAAAGAAAAAACAAACAAACAAACAAAAACTTTAGTATTTTCTTCTCAAATTCATCAGAGAATAAGAGAAGAGACTAATAAACTTAAAAAAAAAATTAAAAAATCTGGTCAAAGGCCAACTGTTCTAGAAGGTTACAGCAAGCTACAGCCACTGAGCAAAATAGAGGAGCTTATTTTGGATATGCTCCAATACACTTCCAGTGAGCTATTCTCACTTGTGCTTCCTTCACCAGGAAACATAGACTGACAACAATTAAGCAGAAGTGATGTTATAGGTGTCCCAGACATATTTCTTCCCACCTCTGGTGTAACAAACTCTGAAAATGTAATTGTAGATTATCTAAGAAAAACAAAGAACTAGTGTAAAAAGCTACACGTCTATGAGAAAAATTTCCTGCTAAAAATTTAGTGGAGAGTTGTTTTTCTCTATTTGTTTTAAAGCGTGTTAATGCCATAGGAGCGGATACAGGTGTTTACACTGCACAGATGAGCAGGAAATGCAAACAACAAACTTGGCCTCTTCTCCATACAGTGGGTAACAACTCATGGCTCTCACCCAGATCTAAGAGTAGTTATGAGTTTGAAGTGCAATCAGCACAGAACGCTCTTCCAAGCAAACACTAGAGAAAAACAAACAAACAAACAAACAAAAAAACAAAAACAAAAAACAAAAAAACAAAACAAAACAACAACAAAAAAAAAAACAGTAAAAGACACATTACTGCCAAAGAATATTTATATCTAGAAATACTTGGTATAAAGAAGTGATATCAAGAAATATTTTACTAAGCATTCCCCAGGATGGCAACGTAAATCAATGGGAGAAGTAATGAGTATAGCTGTTTGTGTGTAATGGAAGAGATGCGGAAAAAAGCTAGACAAAAGAGGAAGCAATGGAAGGATGAGGAAAGCCTGCTGGCAGCAGCCCTACTTGGAAGGAATTTTAAGGGGAGGCAAAGAAAGAAGCAGAAATCATAGAAGGAGAAATAGGAGTAGAGATTGAGCACCACCAGAGGATTGCCACAGTTACTGTAAAAAGCCAGGACACTGAAGAGACTGCCCAGCCATCCAAAGAGGGGACCTAGATCACACGTTAGGGAAGCCCGGTGGGGCAGGGACTTCCATGGAGGAGAAGTCTCATCATCATGTCTGAACTTTAGTAAAAAAAAATCTGCCCTTGGGCTCTTTTTCCTCCTGGGTCACAGAAAGGTGTATCTCATTGTGTTAATTCATTATTTTGAATTGTAATAGACACTTCATCTAAACATGGATAGACCATAATATTTCAAAAACTTCTCATTGAGAAGGTTTGACTATTTTCTCCAATCCCCAGAATTGTAAAAATAGCTGAAGATAGCTTCACAAAGAGAAGCAGATTTTTCTTTCCAACAAGAACTGAAAAAGATGCCAAACTTCAGAATTTCCTTAACAGAGAAAAATCCCTTGAATTCCTAAATAAATTTGTCCAGGAATGGATAACTAAACCCTAACAATTGTTTATTTCTCAAAACTAATCAATAACTATCAATAAAGCCCCAAAATATCCTTTAGGGGACTGATTTATTGTAGTTATAAAACTGACTCAAAAACTAATAATATATAAATATGTACCCTTGTCGTGGTTTAACCCGGCTGGCAGCTAAATACCACGCAGCCGTTCGCTCACCCTCCCCCCTCCCTCTCTGGGACGGGGGAGAGAAATGGAAAGTGAAGCCCGTGAGTTGAGATAAAGACAGTTTAATAAGACAGGAAAATAATAATAACAAAATAATAATAACAATAATAACAATAATGTTACAATGGTGATAATAGGAAAATAATAATAATATGTACAAACAAGTGATGCACAATGCTCACCACCCGCTGACCGATGCCCAGCCTAACCGAGCAGTCCGGCCCCCTCCCCCCGGCTAGCCACCCCTATATATTGTTTAGCATGACGTCAGATGCTATGGAATACCCCTTTGGCTAGTTTGGGTCACCTGTCCTGGGTCTGTCCCCTCCCAGCTCTTACTGCACCCCCAGCCTGCCTGTTGGCAGGACAGAGCAAAAGTCTGAGGTGTCCTTGGCTTGGTATAAGCACTGCTCTGCAACAATTAAAACATCGGGGTGTTATCAGCACTCTTCTCATCCTAAGCCAAAACACAGCATTCCACCAGCTACTAGGAAGAAAATTAATTCTGTTCTAACTGAAACCAGGACAACCCTGTGTCCTGTTCTCAAAGAATTCATAATAATGGGAAGCCCAAGCCATAACTTTATGCTGAGTAGTTGAGAAGCATTGCAATTACAGGAGAATTTGCTTTGTATTGGGCTCATTAAAACCCCAAGTATAAGGATGAAAATTACATTTCAGTTTGTAGTAATTGCATTTTGTTGACACCTGATTAGTCATGCTGGTCTTAAATGCTGACAAGGCCATTAATATTTGGGAATTAATGAATGCGGTAATCTAGAATATTTCTGAGTAAATAAATCTTTAAAGTAATTACCCTCTGTAATGTCACTTTAAGACAGTGAGCACAACATATTTGTACTGAAAATGCTTCTTAGTACAATAAATACATGGAGGTTTTTTGAATCAAGGAAACATACTTTAAAAATTACAAAAAGGCCAGCTAGATTATACTGTTTAAGGCAAGCTATTAGCTTGCCTTATTATACTGACAAGCTATTAGCATATAAACTAAGTCAAATAGCTATTATATCTTTACACTGTGCCAAAATAATCACTGACCAAAAGTTACTTATTTCTACAGAATTGCAGCTTAAAAAAGAGTTGGGAGGAAGGTACTAGAGGATTCTTTTGAGACTCAATGACAATATAATCATGCTTAATTAGTTCATTAAGTTATCACAAGTAAAGACAAATTTTGATAATTCTTTGTGCCTAAAAAAAAATAAACTAATTCAGTAATATCCTCTGATTTTCTCTCCTTCAAAGATCGCAGCTTATGCAAGACTATCGCAGCTTACACAAGACCTCTCTGGAGCAGGCAGATGAATAGATAGTCACATAGCAGTAAGCAGAGAAATAAAAGCTTTCATAATGCTTCTTCATACCCTGACTATATAAACATGAAATAAACAAGTGCATTTTTTTCTCTTTTTTTCTTTTTTTCTTCCCCCCCCCCCCCAAATTTCTAACAACAGCCCCTAAAACATTACCTTCCTATGAAGTTCTAGAAAAAGACATACTGACTTAAATGAAATCATTACTGTATGCTGTAGTCATCACTGCAGTTGCAAGGAATTCATATTTCTATAGCTATTCAGAGCAATATGATTTCTATCTTTCAATGATAGTCTTTTTAAGGGTAGAGCAGAATTCCATCTACAGTTCCTTAATACCTCTTTTTCTAGTGAAATAACTGTGAAATCATCACTTAATAAAAATTATGATAAGACACAAGACTAATTCCTTTATTAGTGATCAAAATAGGCAATTATAGAGATAATACTATTTCAAAGTCACCTAAATCAATGAAAAATTCACAGCAAGAAAGGGACCAATTTAAATATCCAGAAGGACTAATTTAATTATATCAAAAACATTATTCTCATTCTATTTTTGCCGCTAATTCATACCTCTTGATTTCAAACAGACTTGCTGTCTGTTTTTAAGGAAGTTTCTAAGGATCATGGCTATAGCAACCTTTCACAAAGTGAAAAGTTTCACAAAGTCTCTGGCTTCTGGTAGTGCTCTTCACATAGAGGTGTCTGCCAGTAGCAGAGAATGCTGTAGTCTGTTTTTCCTTTAGCTCTCCTCTGAAATACAGAGAAAATAATACTCCCTCCCATTTTGGACAGACTGTAATTTCTTTTACTGTGTTACATTTTATCAACCACTGTGAGTAATCACCAAAGTTAATGAAACTCCTTTTGATGAAGTTAGAACAGATGAACAGATTCTTGGGCTGTATGGCCTCAGGATTGTGAAAAAACTCCAGTGACTAGCTGTTAGAAAGTGGTTATGTGGAAAGATTTTTTATGTTCTTATCTCATGCAGCTGTTTGGCACTTGTCAAACTTTGGTTATTAATAGGGCCAGAATTTCATTCCAAGTATAACCAGTGAATTTTTGCCCCAGGCTTTGGAAGACCAAGATTTCTCACTTGGACTTTAAAGTAAACGGCTCATGTAATGTTAATCAGAACAACCTGAATGAGAAAGTAACCTGAAAATAAGCTAAGATGCAACTTCCCATAGGGGTTTCCTGAGAAAATGATTAATATTACTCTACTCATATAGAAAAACACTGTTCAGAACCACTTTTCCCTGGCTCAAGTACGAAAATGTGAACTGAAATCAAAGCATATTAGCAACTATAAAATATGAATGCTCTGGATTTCTTCAGCAAACTTTTTCAACACTGTATTATTAATGACAACTAATTGTAGTTGAGGTTGCTGTAGGACAAACTCCTTTTGCTTTTGCTACAGCCTTTGTATTTTTAACTATAAAATGTTTTCTTGTAAAGCCCAATGAGATCCTGGGAGGGTATCACTATGTCTTATCACATTCACCAGTCTTCAATGAAAATTGATCAGAACTAGTAACTTAGGTAAAATCTTGGCAAGCCTTACAATTTTTGTATAAAAATTCAATTATATAAAGATGAATTTATTTTAAAATATTATTGCAGAGACCACATTCGAAGAGTATTAAACCCAGTTTCAGTATTTTTCAGTTGCAAGAAATATCTCACAATTACCACTGCCAACATTTAGGCACACATCATTGATTTAAGCTAAGGTCTAAGAGGGCAGCATTACAACATCTTGAAGTTGCTGCAATAATTCCTCATATCCAGAGACTGCTGGAATTTTGCTGTAGCTGAAACATGTTGTGTTCTTCCTACAGGAGCCCTACATCAACAGGAACTGAAAATCATGCAGAAGCCCATGCATCTGATCTATGACACATAGAGACTAGCGGCTTTCAGTGACAAAGCAACTTGCAGGTGGATACAAAGGCAGAAGTTAATGGCTGCTCATCAGGTCACCATTCAGCAGGACTTCTGCTCATAGGTTGACTATCAGACCTATAATTCTTGCTTTAAAGAATCCTAATCCTGGACCTCCCAAGGACTTCCCTTTCAGTTGCATTGCACCCTATTCTCCATTTTTACTGAACTTTGTATGTTTGAAATTATTTTGTCTTTGTACCTCTGTAGCTTTAATATCTGCTATAATCCTTAACTGAGACTGATCATTGCTGTTCATCTCCCTCCCTTATCTTTCCAACTTCAGTTACAGTGCTTTTATCACTGAATATCCAAAATCACTGAGCTCCCAGTCTGCTCTGTGGTAGTTCATAATGCCAGAGTGCCGTTCAATTTGATCTGTTTACATTCTTAAACATGCCATAATTCTAAATTTTACAATTTACTACAACTTCAATTTACTTTACTAGTGCCTGTTTTTGCAGTCCACTTTTATTACAGTTTTGATGGTCACCCTTGCATGCATTTCTTACATGATCACATAAATCATAGTGTCCTCTTTACATCCAGATCTGATACCCTGTTACAATTACTGTTAAAAATACTTAATTCCAAAGTAATTCTCTCTGTGTATTAACTGTTGACCTTGATATACATATCTCCTCTAATGGTGTTCAAAACAAAAATAGAAATTTGCTGTAACTTCTTTAAAATCAAATCACTCTTAAGCCCTAAGAATGAAATAAAGTACTTTCTACTTCTACAGGCAGAAATTTACACACTGTACATTATGACATTTTATATATAGGTTTCTATGTTAACATTTACCAGAAAAATTATTGTCTATAAACGTTAAAGTACTTTGCTGTAAGTGCAATATTACCATGTAAAGCCTAAACAAAACTGGACCACTAGGAAATCCAAACAAACAAAAAAAAAATCCACTAAGAACTTGGGAATTCCATAAAGTAATATTAAGATCATGAAAAAAAAATATTTTCATCACTCAAATATTGTTTAATTAAAGTCACGATTCAGCTGACATTTTACACAATACAAAGCTATAAGCTTTTACCCTCCTTGGTGTCTCTGACACGAGTACACACAGCACATATCCTATCAGCTAGTTTGTTGATATCAAAAGAGGCAGAGAGAAAACTCCATTCAAATCTTGAAAAGCTTATAACCACATATAAGTACTGATGATGTAGTAAGGCATGTCTATTATTTCCTATAATAAAAGATCATCAATCCACACTTTATATATTATTTAAGATACATTTTAGTTTTATTTCACTGCATGCTATATTCCAACATGCCCACAAAACAAGCCAAATATAAACATTCATACCTATAAGACTGACAAGTAATAGACAAGGTGGCAACCTTTGACCTTTTCCTTTTAGAGTTATTGAATTCAATTTACTATACCACCATCTACTCTTGTAACAATAGTTACAGAAGCTGTATTTGAAGTCCATTTCCTATTTAAGGATAAATCACATTTCTGCTGCTGTTTTAATTAAAAGAGCGTTAAGTCAGTTCTGGATACAGGCAAAATAAACTAGGAGTTTGTTTTCAAACAATTGGAAGAGCCAAACACACATGATGACATATTGTGAGTTAATTTCTAGGTTACTTTAGAATGCATACAGAAAAAAATAACCTGCTCCAAAGCACAATAAATTCAAAGGAAAAGACCTTTGCTAGTTTTACAGGATCCTATCCCATGCTTCTGCTTTCAAACTTTTTTTTTCACCAGGATTGGGCCCATACATTCTGTTTTGAAGGTAAATTTTGTTCCAAATAAGATGACAAAAAATCATCTGATGCATTTCTTTAGTTCACTTAAATGCCTGAAATAGAGCTTACACTAGATTTAGTGAAAGAGTGTGGCAGACACTCTTTGTATATTTAGTTAGAAGTGATGTTCTTTCAATGAGAAGTTAAAATGAAATACAGGCTTCTATGTAGTAGAAATTAAGTCTTCTGTGGCACTTCAGTAAAAGTTACAGATACCTCAGCAAATAGGTAGATCCTTATTACAGCCTTTGCATTAAAGGTTTTGCTGATGTGTCAGGAAATAAGCTTAATAGCTTGGGCCATTTATGACTGGGTTGAACAGTTCTCAGGGGAGAAAAAAAAAGGGGGGGGGGGAGGGAACACAGAACAAAAACAGGGAAATGAATCAGGCATTGTATTTTATTAAGTACTTTCCATCCCAAACCACTCAATTTTTATTGTTAGCATCTCTAATCGAGCAATTTCAACAGGAATACAAACTTGTTCAACAGAATCTGATTTGTTTCATTACACAGAGTAATAATGGACCCTTTCCACAGTGTGTCTACACAGATTTTTATAGAACAATTGTCTCACATTGTTCTAAGGAAAAGAATAAATTCATTGAATCTATTTCTAATTTACTGACTTTACTACATGCAACTTAGTCCACTGCTAACTGCTTTTCTCTCCTCAGCATTAGAGTCATAATTATGGTGCATTTAGTTATAGAACAGAAGACCTAGTTTTCCTTAATTTGAAATTTGAGTCATTTGAACAGAATTACATTTTCTTTGGTTGCTGTAAACGGAAGAACAGATGTAATCTGGTAATGATGCTGAGATGGTAAAGGGAAAAAATAAAAATAAAGGATGTGAAACCAGTGAGAACCTGAACCTTACTGAACCCTCAGGAAACTTAAATCTAACTGTGACGCCCTTTAATAAAAATTCTTTAAAATGGCAATAGTTGTTGTCAACTCAGCAGAAAATATGAACACAAAATACAAATTTAATATATCAGGAAACAAAGGATAGAGCAAAAACATTTCAGCCAATCGAGCTGAAAGCAATCAAGCAATCAAATGAAAAAAAAATATATATACATATTTACTTATTAGTAGTTTTAAGATTCTACAAATGAGGGTCCATTTCCACACAGCTCATCTTAGATCTCAGATGTCCCTGACTTTCCCTTTCTGTGCTGCCTCCAGAGAAGCAAACATACCGAAGAATTCATCAGAAACATCTATGAATCAGCAATGAATGAGGTTTTTTCCTCCTCAACAATGCTAAGATGCTTTTAACAAGATGCTTTCCTTTCTCATCACAGTGTAAGGCCACTACTACTCATTTCATATTGGACAACTTGCGTAGAAAGCTTTTCTTCCTCCATTCTCTGATTTCTGTTTTAATTAATTAAGTCAATGTCACAAGGACATTAAAACAGCACAGGAAGGAACCTTGTACATATCACATTATGAAATATAATGACTAATACACAATCTTGCCATAATTTTTGGAGTTAGTCTTTACTCCCTTTCTCTGTGCCTACTATTTCTACAGTATATTCTTTCCCTACATCCCTTTTATATTGCATATGTGCAATATAAAATGTGCTTCTAAGTAAAATGCTAAATGACATAGCTCGTTATTCAGTCAAGAAGCATATTCTAAACTGAGCAATGTGAATAACTACCTCCACTAAATAACATAAAAGTATAAAGATAAGTGAGGCACAAATCACCAGGTCTAAGTTAGAACTGGCTGTTGTACTTCCACTGTTTCATGTGTCATTCTTTCTTAATAAGAAGGTTGGGAAAAGAAAGAAAAAGGAGAGAAAAAAAAAAAAAAAAAAAAAAAAAAAGCATTATATATTACACTTATAATTAGTTCCTAAATATTCCCATTACAACTAACAAGCAAGATAATTAGCAAAGAAATCATATATGTTTGTCTTATTAAACTCTAGCACATCGCTGAGCCTAATGCAAAGACATATTCTAGGCTTAATAATGAGCAGCAGTTAAAATAATAATAAAAATAATAATTAAAAAAAAGCTCTTTTTTTTTTGTGTGTGTGTGGGAAAATCAGTGAAATCTCTGCCAATCAGACTCAAGCAAAGACTGTGTAAACAATACAGTTCATGAAGTACATTTCTAATTTACCTATTAATCCTAACAGGAACTGTCTCTTTTAGACCATGTGAAATTTTAATCCAATGTTCCTTTAAACTGTGATAAAGCTTTATTATATAGATATTCTAGAATCATTAGCTCTGTGGAAGAAAAATACCCAACAGCAGCAAGCAATTATGCAGATGCATTTGTATTGTGGAAGTTAAAGGTTTATTATGCTTTCAGATGAATAAAATAATGCCCCTGTATAGCACTAGCCAATTCCTTTAAAAGTCTGCATTTCACATTTAATCTATTCCTGTAATTTAATCACGATAGTGTTATGCATTATCCTAGGGTTGAATAAGTGTGTAATTATCTGAATGCAAGATTTTTATGCATGAGATAATTACAGTGCTACAGGCTATCCTCACAATATAGACAAGGATAGATGAACCAATTAATTTTTTTTTATTGTTTTTCTTTCATGCAACTCTTCCATACTCCTGGATAAATATAAGAGATTAAACAGACTATCACTTTTATATGAATTTTGCCTGTAAATACCTGCTACCTATGAAGGGAGTGTGCCTTAGACATCACAGAAGTCTGTGAATGTTATATTAGTTCTTCAAGAAATAAAGTGAAAGTCTCCAAAGGAACAAAAGTTTCAGTATTTTTTGAAAAACTGTAAACTCATCACAGTTAGAGTTTACTGATCTCAAGATAATTTGCATGATGTTATCAGTGAATCACAAACGCACCTCTTCTATCATTTGACCTTCAACTCCTTTCCCTTAGCATTCTTATGTGGTTGTTATGAAACACTAGAACCCAATGCTCAGTGAATAAAGGCAGGATATTTCAGTGACTTGCGTACTTTTCACACCAAGGAGCAGAAGCTTCCTCAGGGGAAGGGCATGAGTGTTACCACTGCTTAACCCTTTTTAGGTAAGGTTACTTTGGGGCAGAGAGGAGGAGTTATTTTCTTCTTACTTTCCATTTTCTATCAAAGACGGCCTTTTTAATACTTAATGGAAATTGAAAAACATATTGTAACTTAGCATTCCCAAACTGTGGGAAAGAAAGTAGACAGGATGTGAAATGGGAGGAAATTCAATTTAACTTTTATCTTCCAGTTCCCTTCATCTCTCCCTCTCTCTCTCCCCTGTCCCTCTTCCTCCCCAAAACCACTCTGTTCACCTAACTTGGCCTTCTTAAACCTCATCCTCAGCCCAGCAGTCCAGCCTATCCAGATCCCTATAAGGTCCATCCTACCCTCAGGCAGATCAACACTACCTCCCAACTTCGTATCATCTGCAAATGTACTGAGGGTACACTCAGTCCCCTCATCAAGAAAGATACTAAACAAGATAGGCCCCAGTACTGACCCCTGGGGAACAGCACTTGGAACGAGACGCCAGCTGGACTTAATTCCATTAACCACAACCTGCTGGGCACAGCCCTCCAGCCAGTTCTTTACCCAGAGAAGAGTGTACCTGTCCAGGCTATGGGTAGCCAGTTTCCCCTGGAGAATACTGTTGGAGACCGTGTCAAAGGCTTTGCTGAAGTCTAACTAGACTACATCAACAGCCCTTCCCTCATCTACCAGTCTGGTCACACAATCATAGGAGGAGATGAGGTTGGACAGGCATGACCTGCCTTTCATGAACCCATGCTGGTTGGGCCTGATCCCCTGGATGCCATGCAAGTGCTGTGTGATCTCACCCAAGATGATTTGCTCCATAACTTTCCCTGGAACCGAGGTAAGGCTGATAGGCCTGTAGTTCCCCGGTCCTCCTTACAGCCCTTCTTGTAGATGGGAGACACATCGGCAAGCCTCCAGTCTCAAGTCTCCAGATAACCAGGAATGCTGATAGATGGTGGAAAGCAGCTTGGCAATTACCTCCGCCAGCTCCCTCAGCACTCTAGGGTGGAGCTCATCTGGTCCCACGGACTTGTGGCATTCCAGATGAAGGAACATGTCTCTGTCTATTCCTGGATTACAGGGCAGGATTCTCTACCTGAATCCTAGGGGATGTCCCAGGTCAGGGATTAAAGTACCCTGAGGATAAGTGATCTTACTACTAAAGACAGATGTAAGGAAGGCATTGAGAACCTCGGCCTTATTCTTATCCTCAGTGATCACATTTCCTTCTGCATCAAGTAAAGAATGAAAATTTTCCTTGGTTCTTCTCTTGCTGTCAATATATTTGTAAAATGATTTCTTGTTCTCTTTTACTGCAGTGGCCAATCTGAGTTCAAGATGGTCTTTTGCCTTTCTAACTTCTTCGCTGCATATCTTAGCAAATTCCTTGTAGTTGCCCCAAGTAGCCTGTCCTTTCTTCCAGCAGACACAGACTCTCTTTTTCTCATGGAGTCTCAATAGAAGTTTCCGGTTCATCCATGCCAGTCTTCTTCCCCTCAAGCTCGCCTTATGGGACACAGGAACGGCCTGTTCCTGTGCCTTTAAAATTTATTTCTTGAGGTGCGTCCAGGCTTCCTGGACCCCTTTGCCCTTCAGAAGTGACTCCCTTCAGGAGGGACCCCTGCAACAAGTGACCTGAATAGGTCAAAGTCCACCCTCCAGAAGTTCAAGACATCAGTTTTGCTAGTTACCTTTCTCACCAAGGATAGAAAACTTTCCCTCCACACATTCATGATCTTCACTATTTTCAAGTATCTACAAGAAATGTTTTACAGAAACAATACAAGTTTTCTGCTAGAACTCCTGTTATACATACATACATGCATGAATAGGAAAAAAGGATATGCAAGAAAGGCTTTTATTTAAGCACCGGGGTGCTAAACAAGCCTCAGCTATTCCAACTTTACAGGATATATCCACCATTTTAACTGCTTATTGGAAAATTTCATAAGGCCAGAGGAAGCTGCAAAAGGTGGCTTGAATATGTACTTAGCAGGCTTCTCCCCAGTAGCCAACTGAGTTGTTTGACAACATGAAGTTTGAATTGCATAAAATGTACAGGTGGCTATTTCACACATTTTCACACTTCTACTTAGGCAAAACAATTATTTCTAGAAAAGAATTCAGCATTCTAGTGTGTCTCATTTCTAATATTATCAATAACCCCCCAACCCTTTTTTTTTTTTTTTAAAGCCACAACAAAGGCATAGAGAAAAATTGATACTAAGGATACTAACATATCATGAGCTAAATACCTTGGAAATATTTATTCAACATTGTGCAAAAAGCTCAATATGAGCATAACAAAATATCAGTAACAGTAAAATATCAGTAATAGTAAAATATAATCTGCTTCCTTACATCTAAGAGGGAACATAATAACATAAAATCATTGTAATTAATATAAGCATTAACATTGAGATTTTTATAGTTGATGTCAAGAGCAAAAACTACACATGTATGGGACCAGTATCTGAAATGTTCCTTTGTGAAGACAGTAATTTATAGTTTGAAAACACTATTTATAGTTTGTTTTGGTGGAACAAAAAGGAGATGGTCTTCCCGCTGTTTGTTTAGCTTACGCTGCCACTCATTCTAATACAACTAGTATCACCTACGTGAGGGTCAAGGGCTGCTAGTGTGTTTTACCTCTGGCAGCATGTCAGCAAGTTTTTATTTATAGGCAATGAATGACTTGCTATTTTAACTCCCTCACAGGCACTATTACTACTTCTAACCACAGATTTAGCATCAGTCACAAAAAGCTGACTTATTTCATTTGTGACATTATTTGGCCATAAAGCATTGATCTTCAACACGTATGCCACACCTTCACATATGGGCTTTAGGTCACAGTATAAAACACTCTCCTTTACCTCAGCACCAGAAGTAGTACTATCCCAGAAATTTCCATTGTACACTATTATTTTTTTAAAGAAATTTCACAGAGCTTTCATTTTGAAGCACTTCAGGATGACAGTTCTAAGAGCTGAGAGAAAATCCAACAGCGCTAATTGCCCTCTTGTAATTCAGGATGTATGTACAAGCATGACTGTGTCAAGATACACGAAAAAAAAAGAGGGACTAGAGAAAGTAAAATAAAAGCTGTATGGCTGACTGTGGGAAGGGAATTTGCAGGTGGCTTCGCGCTGTTTCACACATCCCTGAATTAGAGATAATGAGGAAACAAGCTGTAGAAACAAAAACTTGAGCAAGGTTGAGATAAAGTAAAAAGGCTACAGTGTTAAAGATGAGCCTTGGGCAGTAGACAATTGCTGGCTGGCTCCGGGCACGTGTCTGAGGGTCTCTAAACAGTTGTATGATAGATTTGGGCACATGGACGTGTGTGGGGCTACAGGGAAAGTATATGTAGTAGTGAAAAAGGGCAATAAACGTCTCCTGTTTAAGAGCCATCAGGAGTTTGTGTCTTACATCCCTTCAGTTGACAGTAGGAGTACAAAGACAATTGTGGCACTTCCATCAAAAACAACTGTTTCAAAAGTGTTAATAATGACAGAAGACAGGTTAAAGTGCATGATGCCACTTTACACCCCCATGTTCTTTCATTTTTCCATGCTACCGGTTAGCAAAGACTACCATTCTGGGGACACAAACAACTAGAGTAACAAACGTGCAATTGCTACCAGTAATTACTTTGGTGCCTCGCACATTTCTGCAGAAGTGAATCTTAAAACCAGGCATGAAATACCAATGTTTTGCATGCTGGCACCTAATGATTCCTAATATGCATCAATAAGACCCTGACTGATGAAAACTTTTGAAAAGAAAGTGAGAAGATGAGCATTTCTCAAGTTTCCCTGCTAAAAAATGTGAAACTTAAATATAAATTTACATTAAAAATAAAATAAAATATAAAATTAAATTAAACTAAATTAAAAAAAAAAAAAAGAAAAAAGAACCAGCACTTCTGTGTAATAATCATTCCCCTTTCTGCTACAGGAATACTGAGCATTTCCTATGTTATAAATGAAGTCTCAACTCAATCTGAATTTAGTAATATTTATAAAAGGCAAGTAAACAGTGCTGGGTGCGTGGGGAACCTATGCTCTACCAACACACACACATGAACACCAAACTTTCTAAATATACAGAACATTGCTTTTACATACTAAACCTGTATGTATACAGGTTTATACATATGTATAAGCCTATACATATGTATAATCAGAACAAACACTCCTTTAAGTCTATTACTATTAATGTCCATGGCTGGGGGAGCATAGTTGGCCTGGTTGAAGTGCTCCCATATCTTCCATGACTTAAAACCGTCTCCATTTTCCATTCCTTTTCTTGATTACAAACACCGGAGAATTCCAGGGCTA
Source organism: Aythya marila (assembly GCF_965140915.1). NCBI lineage: Eukaryota > Metazoa > Chordata > Aves > Anseriformes > Anatidae > Aythya > Aythya marila. Next base: position 1,477,349 of record NC_139045.1, on the reverse strand, counting down.
GTCGTGGGAACAATATGTCTCGCTTTAAGTTGTCAAGCAACTCGGCCTTCGGGCCTTATGTATCCCATGCTTCTCAGATTGAAGAAAACCGCATTTATCTCCTTTTCAAGGCCAACAGGGCCTGGGTCAAAAGGCACATCCAGGTCACCAGGGGGTGTAACAGCAAAGGCCTGCGATGGCTGTAGCAGCAGAGGGGCCCATGGCATAGCAGTAAGATCAGTAAAGGAGCCCGCAGCTCCCTCACTATCCGGCAAACCCCACATGTCTGACTGTGCTCCCACATGGCTCTTTAAGGCCTCAGAGACTGCTCGCCAGGAGCCGAGCAATCCCACTGCAACCTTGTCGTTTTTAGTTGCAGAGTCCCACACCTTGACCTCAGTTTGGTCCCATGTTTAAGGATCATAAACTGTCCGATTGTTAATAAAGGGAATAAGCTGTAAAGTTACCAGGACAGTCTTTGTTTCTGAGGACATATGATTCCCCATAATGCTCAACTGCTTACCAGCGAGGGGCAGCTGTGTGCACGGCTCGGCTTCTCTCAGCTTGATCTTCTTCCCAGCTCCAGTGCGCCCGTTTCCAGCAACTTTCTGCATGAGCTTCTCTGAGCAGTTTGCTGACTTTGGCCAAACCTATCTTCATGAGGCGATCAATGTGCCTTTTCCCATCCTGGTCTCTGTTCTGCTAGCCTGTCCCTATTCATTCCTTCTTTCTACTTCTTTATTGATGTAACTTCATTATATCGTGTTGCCTTTTTATCTTGAGGACAGGCTCCCCTCTTATACCCTTCACCCCACAGCAGTCCTTTTCAAACAACTTTTCATTGGTTGAACAACTTTGTCCAGCAACCAGCAAACACCCAGTAACTTCCATGCCTTAATGGCTGGAGAACAAGCAACCCCAGACTGCATGGTGCCTCCTGAATCACCCTTCTTTGTTCACTCTAAACTCTTAACATTCCTGATGGCCTCATCGTTAAGAGTCTGATGTTATCACCAACCACGGAGCTTGCCGACCCCCATGGCCACACTCCCACATCTCCCCCTTCTTTATTAATATCAACCGTCTTCTTGACATGAATTATTACTCCATATATCACACCTAGAAGAGAAAGCAAGCTTTTCACTTTGCAGAGACCTGCATTTGTTGTTCAAATGTTAAATAACCAGTTAGAGATTTTTCCATTTCATATTGTTATATTTTAGTTAGCTATCTTCAAAAAAGGACTTGGAATTCACATAGTGGCCTGGAACAGCATGATTTTACAGGAATGCTTTTGTTAAGCAATGTCACTGCTGTTTTTTTAATCAAATTTCATTTCCCAGCAGTAATTTTAATAGCTACTTTAAACCTATCCTACTCCCTCAAGGGATGTTGGACTCTGATAAAAACAAAATCATGAATTTGTTTTCTTATAGAACAGAAACACACTCGAGCAATAGCAATTTCTTTTATTAGTACCCTGCTGCTTGGTTTATTAAACAGAAAAAGAGTTCTGCCAACAGATAAGGAAAACAATTATGCCTTGACACATCGCAATGAGCAGCAAAGTTAACCCTGCTCTGCCTGCTAACAGGAGCCAGGTGAGCCTTAGCTGCTCAGGGACAGAGTGAAAAGCAAAGCCACTGAGGCTTTAAGATCACCCCAGCACTAACCAGATTCTCAAAGTGCTACCAACTAAAAAAAAATATTATATATATATATATATATATATATAAAGCAATGGGGTATTTGGTCTGTGTGGGGTATCCTGCTGTCTCACTGGGCCACCAGAAGGGAGCAGTCCGCAGCCTGATGGAAAGCTCTGTCTCGGCGGGAGACGACAAAGCTCCCCCTCACGGCCGTTGTAAGGGTTGCGGCCCGCGCAGAGAAGTTTCTCGAAGGGCAGGAAGCGCTGAGGGGAGGCCCCACCCTCAGCCTGGGCTGGTGGCGGAGGCTCCAGGCCTACCCCTGACTTTTTCTTCTGTGTGTTTGAAAAAGTTGCCCTCCCTCTCTCCCTCCCTCCCTCCCTCCCTCCCTTCCTTCCTTCCCTTTTCCTCAAATGCTCACCCAGCTATGCTTTGGGCAGCCGCTTATTTTAGCTCAACCTCAGTGTAAAACACAGTATTTTAGTCACAAACACAGTATTTCAATCTCAAAGGGAGACTTGTGAGCTAAAATCCCATTTCATAAGTGCAGCAAGCTACCATTGGGCAAGTGAATAATCACAATGGTTCAGCTTTGATGGTCATAATAATAAGCCTGCATGACTAGATTCTCTGTCCAAGGAAGTCTGGTGAAAATGCACAGCCTGAAACAAAAATCTATGAGGGCTGTGCAAAGAGACAGTCCCAGAGAGAAGCTGTTTGAGTGCACCTGGTTGTCCAATGATAGGTATGTGTTGAAGCAGAAGGGGGGAAAAAAAGAGCAGTGATGGTATGGAACTTAGAAGGGATTGGTTTCCATGTGCGACTTTATTCTGAGGATATTTTTATAAGAGAAGTTATGTTTATAAAATATGTTATTAAAAAAAAAGTCTGAAGAAATGAGGTGTCGCGTTAAGGGGTGTAGCTGATTAACCGTTACGGGCCCGGTCAGATTCAGGTTACTGAACCAGTCGGACATTCACCAAAAACACATTAACCGCCTGGGGGTCCAGTCAGACATTCACCAAAAACGCATTAACGGCCTGGGGGTCCGTTCAGACATTCACCAAAAACGCATTAACCATCTGGGGGTCCGCTCGGACATTCACCAAAAATGCATTAACCGCCTGGGGGTCTGGTTAGATTCAGAACACTGAACTATCACGGATAACCACCCTCACCCTCGTTGCACTCAATGAGAGTTATCACAATGCAATCAAGTATGGTTTATTACAGCAACAGATAATCAGGTTCTTTTGGATTGCCGGCGATAGTGACTGTCTGCAAAAGCAAGTTAGTATGCATAAAATACACAGGTGTTATAGGTGTTATAGATGTTATAGATGTTACAGGTGTTTATAGGTGTTACAGATGTTACAGGTGTTACAGATGTTATAGATGTTACAGGTGTTACAGATGTTATAGATGTTACAGGTGTTACAGGTGTTACAGGTGTTATAGATGTTACAGGTGTTATAGATGTTACAGGTGTTATAGATGTTACAGGTGCGCAGCCTAGAAATAAACGCGTTAAAAGGATCAAAGACTCTATAGAGATTTATAAGCAAGTATTTAGATCTCACCCAAAGGCGTCCCAATGGGGGGGGAAGAGAGGCTCAGCCCGTCGACTGATCTCAAGAGTCAGGAGGTCCTAAGGATGTTGTCCTCGGGATGGTATCTCCCCTGACGGTGGTATCTTCCCTAACATCCCCTTTCTCTTGGGCCAATTTATATTATTTTCTATCTTTTAGGTGGAGCTTGAGTGGCTCTAGTCAAGCATATCTTAGTTATGATTGGTGTAAAGTTTTCCCGTCTCCGTTTAAAGTAATAGGCTCCGAGGAATTCAGAGCGCATGCTCAGTGAGGGGTGGTCGCACCTTGGAGGCGGGTAGCTTTTGGGATGGAGGTGTGTTTTGGTATTATAATGATATTATAATGAGCAAAAAGTACACTAGGGTACAGCATTTGTCAAAACATGACAGGTCTTTGGCTTAGGGTGGCAAAAAGTGCAGCTGTGTGCACAAGAACAATCGAGGCCCCATCTGATTACAGAGCCTAGCCGTGGTGTCTCCACTCCACTCTACGCTCCGTGCTGTTCCTTAGAGCTAGCACACCAAGTTTCCCCAGCGCGATAGCATCAAAGGTTGGGAGCCTAGGGAACGCTCAGATAATGCAGTTATGCCCTACCCTGAAAGCCTCTTCAATGCTGTACCTTTTCCTAAAAATGTGAATGTTAGTTTTATTTTCCTAGTTACTTCAGGCATTTACACCACATAATCCACCCCGTGACTATAGTCACTCAAGCTTCACGACAGTTGGAATATGTCGGGGATATCACATACATTCTCGGATTGAGGTTTATCGAGTGTATGTATATTGTGTAGAGATGCTAAGCGTTTCATCATAAACCAGAGTTTAACATACAAACTAATTGTCAGTATAAAACATAATACAGTGAGTATTAGCAGAACAATAACAGGGTGAAGCATCTTGTTGAAGATTCCCTTGGCAGCTGGCGACCATCCAAACAAAGTGTCCCACCAACGGTGTCTCTCATCTCTCTGACAGTAATCAGAGTCTTTTGTCCATTTTCTCGGACCTGTGTCATCAGCTGCTTCAGGTCCTCATGTACCAGCAATTTCTTCACCAAGGTAAGGTTCATTCCAATAGGAGTAGGCAGCAGTTCATGAAGCAGAATATAATTAGATGCAATAAGTTGATAAGAAGTGACAGGAGCTGAGTATTTAAAATCACATCCTAGAATTTTGGTAAAATTGCAAACACAAACATTAGAGTGATTATTGATATCTACCACAGCATTATCTACGACTATAGAATCACAATGAGTTCTCATGCAAACACAACCTTTCCCAATATATACAAGTACAGTTTCAAGGGTTTCATTAGGATGTATCTCAAAGTGGCAAATATTTTGCTCAGTGTCAAGACAAATGTCTTGGGATTCCAGCGTGTTACTTTCACAGATGAAACCTTTTTGTTCACGCACAATACATGCATTTACATCAATTGTTTGCCACTTTCCTCCCTTTTGATGGGCCCATACTTTATGCTCTTTAGGATAAAGTATGGTTCCATTATGATTGAGTACTAATGCAATGATTAGATATACATTGTATACGGTGGCATTGCTTATACTAAGTACAAAGGCAACAATTTTATCATTTTCTGCATAATGGGTAAAGTTGACTAATTGCCACCATGCTTGAAATTCTTTTTCAAATTCTGAAGCGTTATCCCAAATCAATTTTCGAATTTCAGTGGGCAAAGTTCCTCCTTCTCCCTCTCTAATAATAGCTGCTGCTACAGATTGTATCCATAACTGTGCTTGGATACAGCTCAAGGCAAGGGAGGAATTGCCTTGGGCTTTTCCAAGGGCATTTACAATTAATTGATGATCATTTTCCTCAATTTGTTCCCAATGGGGTAAAATATCTGATAGAAGCCATTGATTTGCTCCTAAAGCCAATAAAGTTGATTTTATTGGTTGTTCCAGTTTCCTTAGGTCATCTGTAGTAGCAGTTATTCTACTTATTAAAACCTCAGTATCAATGCTATTTAATATACCTAATCCTGTCCCTAATAACCCAGTTGCATCCCGTGGCCCTCTTTTAGGGACCAACTAGGGTCAAAGAGAATTTGTTGTTGAATTATGTAAGGGCCTGTATTGAAGATGGAAGGAGTTAGACCAATGGGAGGATGAGTCGGTTTGTTTTCAAATATCTGCGGAGGCAGAGGCTTCTTATCCTTTGTAGTCGATGATGTTTCTGTAATTCAAATAATATTTCTGTGCCTCTGTAACCCCAAAGACAGTACACAATTATAGGTTTGGTGAATCAATGTATACTGTCTTAATTTCAGTCAGCCGATTATAAGTGGATCGGTTAGTTATTCGGCAACCAATTTGTATTGTCTGTCCAGACATGGCTTGAAGTTCAGCCATTCTTAGAGAATCATTCCAACTCCATTCATCTTTTGAAAATATTTTGTTTCCATGTAGAACTAAAGTAGAGAGATTTAGGTCCTTTTTGTTTTGAGATGTTCCAGTGACTGTGCTATACTGTGACAATACATGGTTAAATGCCATGGTGAAACACCTCAGCTCCATGCACAGCCACAGTAGTTAAGTTTCCTTTAAGGTCTGTAATTGCATCAAGGTCAGGGTAAAGCATGGCATTATTAATCCAAACTGTTGATTCGTCATCTTCCAGCTGTCCATATACAGTTTGCTCAGGGTTCCTGTGAACACAAAAGAAAATAAAATATGCTCGGTTGTATTCAACCGGCAGGGTTAGAAAGAGGGTGAAATAGCAATCTTTGATTTCCCATGCATAGAAATACTTGGGAGTAGTTAGCACTATTACTACTGTTAGATACACAGAGGGCTTTCACTATCTCTGCCATGTTTGGAACTGCGGCAGTCAAAGGTATAGTGTTAGCATTCAACTGTCTGTAATCCACTGTAAAATGCCATTGCCTGGTTGGTTCCTTTACTGGCCACACTGGTGAATTATAAGGTGAATGGGTCCTTTTAATAATGCCTCTTTTTTCCAATTCTGTTACCACCCCGTCAATCCCCGTAAATACTGCTGCTGACAACAGATATTGCCGAACATTAATGATTTTAGCAGGGGATAAGGGTATGGATGTTTGTAACAGGCTCAGTCTCATGGTGCCTGAATCCCTTTGATGTGTCGCGAAACTCCACACAGTTCCATCAGGGAGTTTCCACATACGACCATGCAGTATGTCAAATCCTAAAATATTAGTATATGCAGCACCAACTAATACTTCTATTCTGGTTAATTTTTGTTCCTCTGGCAACCAGAGTGAAATTTTTGCAGTGGGGCATTGTTTTTCCACACCATTGATTCCCGTGAATTTAACCCTGCGTTGACCAGGTGTTATGCTCAGGGTTTGTGCTGTCTCATGTGTAATTACTGACATTTGGGTCCTGGTATCAATAAGAAAATTTACCAATATTTTTGGGGGTTCAACAGGAATGGCAATTATAGGGTCAGAGTGTTCATTAGAGAGCCATTGAATTGCTAATACCCGCTGAGCAGGGTGGCTCACTGCCCTCCCCGGGGACAAGAGTTTTTTTTTGCCGACACCACAACTCACTCTGTTCCCTATTAGGTTTGAACCTCTCTTTGAATTTGGGGTATCTGGGATTTTTAGTGTGGATTTGGCAGACTCGCCGAGAGTGGTATTGGGATTTAATGCTGGATGAATTAATCCAGCCTATCTGGCATCCGTATTTATCTATGTCTTGTACCAATTCACTCCAGGTGGGAATAGGGGAGTTAGGATTTCGCCTACAACCACTATCATCATCCCTACAAGCAGCTAGTATGTGATCTTGGGTGTTTTCTACAAACATCTTAAGACAATCAGGGAGTCCACGGATGAGAGGGGTTAATTGAACCAGGTCAATAGGAGCTAACATTGGGGAATTCCTTAATTTATCTCTTTCATATATTGCCTGAATGCAGGCTGCTTTCTGTACTGCTACAGCCAAGTCAGCTCCTGGTGTGGTGGTTAAAAATACTCCAGGTCTCCAAAAGCCTCCTACTTCTTCCTTACACAACATCATTCGATCTCCTCCTTTAAGAGAAACTTGACACACATACTCAACTTCTGATTCCCCTGACCGCCTTGAGAACTTCTCCTGTATTTTAACCAACTCTGCTCGTGACAACGGAATCGTTTGCACAGTAGTACGGATTTCATCATTATCATCAACAGTAGTCTCAGTCTTAACCAAAGGTCTCAAGGAAATCGATTGAGGTTCAGAATCAGAAATCTCTTCAACACCATCATCACTGTCAGACCAGAAATCACTGTCCCAGCTTTCAGGTTCTGCACTATGCAGCACTCCACGAATCTGCTTGACCGGAGCGCAAGGCTGTACTTTATTTAACAGATGACTAACCCTCTCCAGCAATTGTTTAAGATGATTATTTTCACTCACAAGTTTATCATTTTCAGTCACAAGTTTGTCATTCTCAATGGAAAGTTTATTATTTTCATCCAAAAGTTTATCCACTCTGATTCCTAATGTTTTTCCCGACTCCCTTTCAAAGGCCAATGATGACTTCAACACCTCATTCTCTGATTTCAAAGCTGTATGTTCCGCATCAGAGATCAGTTTGGGAGCAGGAGTTTCCTTAGCTTTTTGCCGAGCACAAGACAAACAGGCTCCTAACACAGCACAAATTGCACCTTTACCCTTTCTTTGACCAATCTTTCGTGAAGCCTGACAATGCTCAATGCACTCTACCACTTTCTCCTCATCTTTCCAAAACTTTTGGGAAAACTCCTTCCCTGCCTGGGAAGGGGCACATTTGTATTTTTGCAGACGTTTATCCATAGCAATCCTGCCGACTACGCCAATTTTACTGTCGCGTTAAGGGGTGTAGCTGATTAACCGTTACGGGCCCGGTCAGATTCAGGTTACTGAACCAGTCGGACATTCACCAAAAACACATTAACCGCCTGGGGGTCCGTTCAGACATTCACCAAAAACGCATTAACCATCTGGGGGTCCGCTCGGACATTCACCAAAAATGCATTAACCGCCTGGGGGTCTGGTTAGATTCAGAACACTGAACTATCACGGATAACCACCCTCACCCTCGTTGCACTCAATGAGAGTTATCACAATGCAATCAAGTATGGTTTATTACAGCAACAGATAATCAGGTTCTTTTGGATTGCCGGCGATAGTGACTGTCTGCAAAAGCAAGTTAGTATGCATAAAATACACAGGTGTTATAGGTGTTATAGATGTTATAGATGTTACAGGTGTTTATAGGTGTTACAGATGTTACAGGTGTTACAGATGTTATAGATGTTACAGGTGTTACAGATGTTATAGATGTTACAGGTGTTACAGGTGTTACAGGTGTTATAGATGTTACAGGTGTTATAGATGTTACAGGTGTTATAGATGTTACAGGTGCGCAGCCTAGAAATAAACGCGTTAAAAGGATCAAAGACTCTATAGAGATTTATAAGCAAGTATTTAGATCTCACCCAAAGGCGTCCCAATGGGGGGGGAAGAGAGGCTCAGCCCGTCGACTGATCTCAAGAGTCAGGAGGTCCTAAGGATGTTGTCCTCGGGATGGTATCTCCCCTGACGGTGGTATCTTCCCTAACATCCCCTTTCTCTTGGGCCAATTTATATTATTTTCTATCTTTTAGGTGGAGCTTGAGTGGCTCTAGTCAAGCATATCTTAGTTATGATTGGTGTAAAGTTTTCCCGTCTCCGTTTAAAGTAATAGGCTCCGAGGAATTCAGAGCGCATGCTCAGTGAGGGGTGGTCGCACCTTGGAGGCGGGTAGCTTTTGGGATGGAGGTGTGTTTTGGTATTATAATGATATTATAATGAGCAAAAAGTACACTAGGGTACAGCATTTGTCAAAACATGACAGGTCTTTGGCTTAGGGTGGCAAAAAGTGCAGCTGTGTGCACAAGAACAATCGAGGCCCCATCTGATTACAGAGCCTAGCCGTGGTGTCTCCACTCCACTCTACGCTCCGTGCTGTTCCTTAGAGCTAGCACACCAAGTTTCCCCAGCGCGATAGCATCAAAGGTTGGGAGCCTAGGGAACGCTCAGATAATGCAGTTATGCCCTACCCTGAAAGCCTCTTCAATGCTGTACCTTTTCCTAAAAATGTGAATGTTAGTTTTATTTTCCTAGTTACTTCAGGCATTTACACCACATGAGGAAAGTCAGAACCAGAAATTTCCCTTCACATCTGGCACAGTGTCTCTAACACTGCTAGTTTATGCAGAATTTGTTTTTAGAAGCAATTTCAAGAATAATTTTTTATTGTACAGTCTACTAAATATCTCCTACACATTAAATTACTGTTTTATAGTCAGAAGTCTAGATGATTCTATAAACTTTTGCATACATGGCTTACAAAACTTACTTAAAGAAACCATGGCAGTTCCTATCTTTAACCTGAACCTACCTGTCCTTGGAAGCTTATAGGCCCCACTGATGCCTTGGTGCAGAATCTGCTGGTATCTCATTTTTCATAAAAGACAAGGAATTTTTTTGCTTGTTCCCTTTTTCTCTTACAGTTTGGCAGTCCTGTTCTTTGTACTCAATTTGACTGCTTTTAATATGTTTAAATATGTTATTACTTTGGATTGCTTCTAAAATTTCTGTTTACATTTCACCCATTATATTCTGCATTTGTAATTTTTTTTCAGATTCAGATATGTTCAGTTGTACTCTTCAAAGGGATAATTCATATATGATTATCACTAGCAAAACGTCATTTTCTGACCTAAGCATTCCCTTATGGCCTGTTAAATTTCACAAATATTAATGAAAGTATCTCAGTAAATATTATTAATATTCATTGCCAATAGGTAGTTTCCATGTTAGCTAAGATAGTTAACGCAATTGTTGTGTAGATTCTTTTAAATTAAAAAGTTGTTTTATGGCTAAGTAAATTTAAGCTGTTCTTCGTTATTCTGACTCTTCAGCTTAGTGCTGAGTTACTGGTCCATATTCAGATGAATTGTCTGACACAACTGTAGTTAAATTAAGGGGTTTTAAAATGGAGGAAGCTGTTCCATCTCGTTAATACTTAGTGCAGAACTAGAAACCATTTGCAAATAAGTAGTTTTAGATTTCCATGAGTATTGTTTGGAGCTGAACATTACCTTTCAGAGGCAGTAATGAAGTTAATGTTCAAGAGATAGATGGTTCAGATACATCAGTCAAACATTGTCAACCTTTGCTTTGATAACATTGTCTCAGCACTCGCATTCCATCAAATCAGAATGCCGAAGAGTACATCCATAAAGGCAAGGTGTCTAAGCAAATTAATAACTTCAAAGGCATATTTAAAATTTAGATTTGATTTGAAAATGCCTCCTGTGAGTAGCGGCCCTAAGCTCATTGTATCTAGTAGCAGATACCAGTAAGTATTTGGGAACTGTAAAACTTTTGTGATGTGTAGGGTATCATTTTTCCTTATTTATGTCACAAACATGGGAAACACAGCTGGAAATACTGTTGTATGAGCATGGGAAGCTTTTACCTAGTCATTTAAACAGTTTAATTTTACTATGTACTGATGTAACTGTGAAATGTGTTCTCTTTGCATTCTTAATGAGTGTAGAACAGATGGTAAGGCTTCTAGTTTAAAGCAACAAGCCTATTTAAAAAATAAAAATAAAAAATCACTGTGGTGATTCTTCACTGTTAAAGAAGTTTACTATAGTGTATGTGTGGGAAGAGAATGAGGCCCTTTTCTTTTTTGCATGTTGCTAACGTGGTAATCTAAATAACTTCAGTATATTTTCAAAGATTCTCACTAGATTCAGTTCCCAGGGAAGAAATTAGTTGGCTGAGAGTATGGTTTGCATCTAATTACAAGGGAAAGATCTCATGACATTTGTAATACAGAATACCATGGGTGTCTTATAGAATACAAACACAAGTTAAACAAATGTGTAATGCATAATAAGTTGATTGTAGCTATAGCAATGATGCTTTTTTTATTATTTTTTTTCACATGCAGAAGGAAGGGTGTTTATAAAATACATCATCTCAATATTAAGTATTCAGCTGCTATTTCTGAATCTCAAACATAGTCTCAAGCTCTGAATGACTTTTAGAACATCCCAACACTGACAACTGGCTCTAATATTCTGGTTTTTATTCATGAAAACACAATAAAGGCCATCAGTGTAGGGAAAGTATAGAAGAAAACTTTAGTGGCTCTAAATGAATGTATTACAAAGTAAATCTGCCTCTTCTTATCAGTTCTACCAAAAGCCTTGTTAATTTGTAACATTCTGTTGAAATCCTATCCCTAAACTGCATGCAGGGAGTTCCAGCTGGAGTCAAGACTTCTGGGGAAAGTCTTAGTGTGATACTTTTGTATAAAGATCTAACCTCTAACTCTTTTATCGCTATATTACTACCTGAGCAGATTAACAGTAGTACTGCAGCTGAAGTCTGCAGAATACATTTGCTAGATACAAAGACCATAACAGGCTCAATTTAGATTTCCCACTGATAATTTCTCCTCAGTAGAGGCTTTCCCTACCTATTTTCTCATGTTTCATCTCAGTAGCAACCCATTGACTATGTCGTTGTCTGCTCAAAACCTTACTGGTTTTTACTTTGCAGTGCATGTTTTGTTTTTGTATGGATCAGTTTAACACTATGAGACCCAGAAAAATGTAAATTACAGCACTGTTAGAACTGAATTCTTCAATTACTCAGGTTTTGTCTGTGCAAAGCGGTTGCAGGCCCAAACTGTTCCTGTGTCATTGCTTCACAACTGAACCAAAAGCACAAAAATTAGTTCTCCAAGAGTGGCATTACAGAAATGCTTGGTTTTGATCTCTAGAAATACTTGAGAGGTTTGGCACTGCAGGCATATTTTTTTGATATATCTAATTTCTCCTCTTTGCTAGAGCTCTGCTTGTCTCAGTGACTTTCAGATGTAAGGGCAGATGTATTGGCAGTTTCCACATCTCATGGCCCATGCAAATCTGTGTGTCAGGAATTTATATTTTTTTGCAAAGAGAAAACCAGTAGACTTTCCTTTCCACGTGCAAAGACAGTCAGAGATTCCTTCTGAGTATCTAGTTTCCAGTCCCACTTTATTTCTCATAGTAGCATCATAGTTAAAATTGGCTCTCAGTTCACCCTTCAGCATACTGTTCAGGGAGATGTTAATGGTGGAACTTAGCCAGTTCTGTCCATCTGCAGCCAGACGCTTGTCTCTTTCCTGTAGCTAAATTGGCTTTGGCTCTAAGCAGAGACTTAGCAGCAGTCTGGCTCCAATTCCCTACTTGAAAGGTTCGTAGAAGTTCAGACAGGGGATGATGGATGCAATAGTACTTGAAAAAGAAAGGAAGGAGTTGACAGAAGAAGGAAAAAATAAAAAAAGTAGGGGCAGCAAGACCACCATTAAAGCTGTGTCAGAAGCCTTGAATTCTTAGTTTAACCTTACCGGTCCTCTTCTGTAGGTTCATTCAACTGGTTTAAAACTGTTCAGAGCAAAATACAATGCACATAACCTAATCCTGATTTTAAGTAAAAATTTAGGGTAAGTGCATGGGCACTAATAAACTAGGTTGAGTTTTTGCTTTTCCTTTTCTTTCATGAGGTAAGGGTTATATAAATATCTATGTTTCTCATAGTATCTTCTTTATATTTGGGCTTTTTATTCTTTCAGGGGGGTTGGCTTTCAAGAGGGCTCCATGAGCCAATTACTGTCGCTGTACTTGAGAACTTGCATGGCTTGAGGATATTAATGGACTCTTTGCTTTCCTGATAGGACTGAATAGGTTGTTTTGCGTCACCTGTAAAAATTACTTATATATATATATATATACACACAAATAAGGCTTATCTAAGAATTATCTCCTGTTCACATAAAGAAAAATAGCTTTCTACTTTTTTATTACAGATTTTCTTATTTATATTTAAAGTTAGGCTGATTTCTTTCAATGACTTCTGTGTCAGCGTGTGACTTGGTACCAACTGCTACACACTTACAATGGGTATTTAAGAGATGACTCTTGACTGTTAGTTCATAAATATTAGATGGGACATTACAGTTAAGCTGCCGCAAAATTCTCTGAAAAGTTAACAAATGTCGTTTAACAGAATGCTTCATTTAAATGAGTGATCTGCTTCTCTAGAGTGTGTTTGGTCTCTTTGACTTTCTTTATTTTGGAGAATCAGGAAGTATTTAGGAATTATGTTCCTGCTGCTTTATGTTTTTTTATTATTGCATCCAGTGGGAGAGTAAGAATTTTTATGGGAGATTACTTTCACTGGGGATTACAACCATGGACAGATGGATTTTTCATTACCTGCTGTAATGGACTACACATTTACAAGAGCAGCAGTAGCACATTCTATCTTGAAAATTAAGGGCCAATCCACCTGTAAGAAAATTGTTTTTCAGACAGATGTTGTCCCAGACTGAGACTAAGAGGAGGCAGCTTTTACATAGGTAAAGAATGCATGCTGTGTAAAGTTTAATACTATTGAGCTATTTGTAATTCTCTTCAGTCATGCAGGCTAGGTCTCTGTGCATGGCAGCTCAGTATGTACACTTTTGTAAATTGTGTCTATGAATCAGAAAATCAGGTTTGGACAAGGGCTGGAATCAGTGTGTTCTGGCTTTGTATCAATATGGTGTAATCAATCAATGGAAGTTGGAATGAGAAATTATCACTGCATGACTAGCCAAGGCATTGTAAGCCAGCAGCAAGTGCTTTGAGAATGAGTTTGGCGCTGTACATATCTGATGAACAAAACCTGGAAGTACAAGCAAATATCTGTTTACACTTTATATTGGCATTCAAAAGGCAGACCTTCTAAAAGTGAAAGAAAAAGAAATTTTGATTAAACCATTGGGAGTAATGGACTCACAGTTATAAGGGTTTGAACATAAATACACACGCACTTCGGTGTTTACACAACATTCAACTATATAACATGATTTTTCACTGTATACATTTGTGTTTGTTTCTTCAACGTAAAGCATTGTGCTTTATCATAGGTTCAGTCTGTGCAACCTAAGAAGGAGTTGGACTCTGGACATATCAGTTCTATTCCTGGCTTTTTTCTGTTTGTTTTTTTTTTTTTTTTTTTTTTTTTTACTGTCCACATTATTATCCTGGTTACCCATATAGAAAAAAAAAAAAAAAAAAAAAAGTGTTCCAAGATCTGGGAAACATTTCTTCTCATAAATATAATCAAAAGACTACATATAATTAAAAGTACAGACGTAGAAAACGTAAGAGGTGGTATCAAAAGGAGGAAAAGAAGTGAAACTAGAAATGTGAGAAATACCATAAAGTTTTCAGTTATGGAAGACTATTACCTATGAAGGGCTGCTAAAGCTATACTAGCCACTCCTGATTAAAAGACTTTCATTGCAGCCAGAGCACTGAGGCCATTATCCACATGGAAAATTTCTGAAGGACTACTTAGTTTGATTATGTACATGCCAAACTGCTTGATTGATTAATCAACCAATTGACAGCTCATGGAAATATTTGGCCATCGTGTAGAAGAGAAAAATGAGGGCTTTAAACACGCCACACTAGTGTAATTCTCCATTCATTAGATTTTGTATAATATAAAAAGATTAAAAATTATTTCCGATTGTGCTGCTTGGTTCAGCATCAGCCTCTTACTCTCTCATTAGCACTTTTCAAAAGTCATGCCAGTATATTTCTTATACTGACATTCTATTTCTGTGCTCTTCTTTTTCTGTATTACTCTACTGGAAGGCAAGTGGAAATTATCCCTTGCAGTACAGTACATCTAGACACAGACAATTGTCCTCCTGTCATTTAACTGAGAGCCTGAAAACATCAGTTCAAAGCATATCCTTTTAAAATATCATTTCTTTTCTCTACTCGCTCGGTATCTGCCTTTAACAGTGACTTCAATGAATCTTAACAAAGCTAGAAATGTAAAGTAACTTCAGGGCTTGGGTCTTCAGGCTGCCTCTCAACAGCTTGCTGAGTTGCATTTTTATAATGTTTTATTTCATCAGTACTAAATTAAATAAATTTGTGCTGGTATATCAGCTTATTTAGGTAAAGATAAAAACTGGAAAAGGACAAGTTTTCTGAAGGGCTCTTGATCTCTGGAAAATGTTACAGATTGTATGCTGTTCTGTTACTTCCCTTCCTCTAATTTTTAGTATAACTTCATCTGTTGCAAGTACAATCTGCATAGCTAAATATGAAAAACTAAGTGTGACTGCCTTAGCATTAAATCAAAGATGATCTTCCAGATAACAGTATGGTATATATTTCTTCATATACTTTATGTGCAGAGTAGTAATGATTAATGTAATGGCTTAGAATTGAAGGATAAAATAAAAAAGAGACATTTACAGAGTGTTTTGAGTTCTAAGTGATAAGAATCGTTCATGGATATTTGTGTCATCCGCTGTAAACATCACTTGGCAGAGCTCTTCTGGCCTTCAGCTCAAACTACATTTTTTCCTTTTCTTTCTCCAGTATATGTCAGCATTTCTCTGTGGCCATGTTCTCCAGTACTTTTTGATACAAATACATTTCTCCCTCTGATGGCATTCTGTCAGCGTACAAATTTTAAAAGGTATCACTTAGTAAATTAGAGCTTTGATAATTTCTTTGTCTACTGTTGGACAAGACTAGACCAGCCTGTTGTTGACTTCTTTGAAGAGGCTGACTATTGAAATTCAGTTTTGCCTGGGTGATCCTGCCATCTTATAGAGAGAAGGAAAGTGTGACATTAACAAATTTTAGCACTTTGTTACAGAATATTTCTTATGAAATGACACATGAAGTCTTCTCAAGTTCAACAAATTATCACTGAGAATACATTTTGCTTTTGAATTCAGAGGATGATGTTGAATTTAATATTTGTTCAGAAGTACTCAATGTAATTTACAATGACAACCAAAAATAATGAATAATATATTTATATCATCCATTAATAACCATCTATCCATTTAAAAGTTTCATCCTATTGCACTCTGGAAATCTGCAAATTAATTATGCAAAAGCCTGAATGAATATAAAATTGAAATGCTTAAGAATTTAAATGATGAAATTAAAAGCTATTGCATCTAACTCAAAGTTATTTTCTTCTAATACCTAATCATTAATCTTAATTTCAGTGCAACAATTTAGAAGCAGAGTCAGCTTTTATATCTTGTAAAAATATTGGAAGTTTGAGCAAAGACTGTATTCTTTCTACTTCAATTATATTATTTACAGTCAGCAATTTAAAGTCTTTGTTTAATCATACGTGGTCTTTTAAGGACAGATTACAATGTTCATGAGAATTAGGAGGGCAAGGTTGTTGGTTTCAGTCCTGTTTCTTAAAAAATAAATAAATAAATTCGAACAACAACAATGGGTCTAAAATTGTAATAATCATAGCAAACGTTCTTAGGTAGTAACCAGCACAAACCTCTCACTGCTAATGTGCCTACTTTTAAATTCCAAGTACTAAAGTGTTAAATGCAACTTTGCATTAATACAAGGTGTTTTTGTGTGTTTGTGTGTATCCACACATTATATTATATTTATTATGCAAAAGCTAGCAGTTAATCAAGATTCTAGCAATAATACTGTAGACTGCTGTTACTGAAATCTGTGTATTAAGTTATTTAGGCTGGTGTTCGTAAACTTTAATAGTATACATATAGTATAATTTGCATATATGTATGCACATACGCAAAATGTATATTTTGCATGCTTAAATACTTATTTTATTTTACTTTAATGAAAAGGATTTGGTTTTATTATGATTCTCCTTTTATTTTGAAAGCAGAGTATAGAGTTCAGCAGCATATTGAGTATAAAGAGCTACATTCTCACTGATTAAAAGGGAATGTTTTATCTTTCTCTTTAGTGAACAACATACTAGAGTACTAGAACATTAGGGAAAAGGAAGCCCATTTCTGATTTATGGATCTTGACTGAACATTATAAAATGTCATTGGACTCCATCAGAAAGGTAATCAATGTCCCATGTTCAATCATACAAGCAAGAGGAAAAAAGTTCTATAATCTCATCAAAAATACAGGAATAAATATTTAGTTTCCTTCCCCTTGTCCCCTGACACCAAGACTTTTTGAATGCAAGGCGTTAGCCGCTGCATTAGTTTATTGATCTTTTAATGTAAGATCTAACTTCCTTCAGGGGCACTATAAATACAATATTGCAAAAGTCCTGCAATATCAATATTCATTTATTTTTATTGATTCGTTGCCACTTCTAAATTCCGGGCACTGAATTAATGTATGCTGAATAACTACTTCAATTAATGAAGTTAAAGTTGGCTCTAACAATCTGCACAAACTACAGAAATATTTTCTATTACAAAAAATAATTATTTGTTTCCTTACCATCTGCAATTGCTTTCTTAATTTGACTTATCCTTGGAACCTTACTAGTTCAAGAGGTACAAAAACAGAACAAAAACTATTTATAAGTTCTCATTATTTACAATAGCATACAAAAACATCCTTCCGCTGAGTCCCTTACTAAGCATTGGAATTACTAGATTAATTTGACCAATTTGGTAGGTTTCAGAAGGTGCAATTTTAGAAGATGAGGTTCAGATGTTAGTTTTTGGGTGAATGTTTTGGTATACAAAGTAAATCTATTTCTGTATGTGTCTGTTGTTCATACAAATAGATTCACTGTTCGATGAAATATAACATAAGGCAGGTGAATGCATTGGTAAGTATTTGTTCTGAAATATGGTAGAGGTATCACGGGTCTGTTTCCCCCTTTGTGCCTGGTGTCTTTGCACAACACATATGCTTTTGTTAACACCACATCTCTGTATGTTCAAGATAGCAGCCAATAAATCACTAGCACTCAGTAAAAGGAAAAACAAATATTCAGACTTAATTATCTATATTGTGATAACTTTAACGCATTATTTTCATCTTGTAGTTGAAGTAGTTCAAGAGTTTCCAATAAAATTCAACACCTGGAGTTAGACTTAAACATAATATTTTTGTTATGTTTTCTTATTAAATAATAAAACGAATGAAAATTATGGATTCAAATATACCCTCTTTTCCACTGTAGGTGAGAAATTTTAAATGTTTTTTGAACTAGATCCTATGCAAAAGATATATTTCCCTTTCTTTCTTCTCTTCTACTCAAAGTCCTGTAGTCAAAAATGTATCAAACTCAAAAGTCATGATTACCAATTCATAAAAAAACAAATATAGGTGTGGATTCCCCAAGATAAAAAAACAGTAATGGGAGGTGAACATTGATGAGCCTTTATAGGTGGCCTAGGACCTGCCCACCAACATGAGAGTCACTGGGCATGTGTACAACAGGCAACTTAATACAAATGAAAATAAGCTTTGAAAGCATATGCAGAGAACTGTCAGAACTGCACAGCTATATGTACAACTATAAGCAACCATCACACAACTATCTTGTCAGAGCTCTGCTGAAAACATGGCACATAATGGCACATCTACAGCATAAATTTAGTATCTAATTAGTTTTCAAATAGTATTCTAGTTTGTGTGGCACACTTCTGTTAAAAAAAAAAAAAAAAGTATGCTCTTAGCATTGTGTTAAAATAAGCAGCAGTTTTTGTTTCTTCAAAAATCTCAAACTGCATTATTTTCTTCAGAGTTCAGGCCCGTTGCCAGATGAAAATTCTGTTCTTGACTATTCCATAATTCAAGTTAGAGAACAGCGACACAGTTTGTGGCCTTTGATTGTGGGCTGCCCAGTTTGGTGCAACCTTAAGCAGATGGAGAACAATTTTATCTTAGTCTAAGGAACCATTTGTCTTTGTCCCAGTGCCAAACTTAGGAAGCAGTTTTTGATCATTTCATGATTTTGATTATTATCATATCATCCCCATGGTACCAGCTGCATTGACAGTATTTATCTCACTGCTGACAACATGTTCAGTGTGAACTGAGACAAAACAAAATGTGAAACTGGAATTAGATTTCTCTTTAACTTACAGAAAGTAATTCCTCAAGATACCTCTTTAATGATTTAAGAGTAGAATATGATTCTTTTGTTGTTTTCAATTTCATTGTGATTTAAATTCTCAAGATTTTCATTTATATTCATTTGAGAAATATCCCCGATAGCTCTGTAAGGCATCCTTATCCACTGCACTATTTGTAAATGTCCTTTTGAATCCTCAAGATTCTGTTCACTACTGTGAATACATTTGTCTTTTAAGCATATTACAGACAATTCAGACAGTTGTTTTGAATGAGAATCCAGAAGTTTGGATGTGTATTAATTTTTCAAATGTGTTGGACTGAAGTTATGTTGGGTATGATAAGGCATTACCATGAGAGATTTTTTTTATGCAAATAAATAAAGATGGCACACACCATCTTTACAGTTCTATTTAAGTAGGACTCTCATGGGTGACATCTAACATCATGATGTTTCTATACTTTTTATTTAATAATTTTAACCTCCACTGGAAAACAATCTGATCTTTAGAGGAAAGGAATAAATGTCAGTTTTGACCATAAGCCAAACTTAGTGGACAGTAACTTGCAGATCTTTTCTTCTTTCTTTTTAAGTTTTCCTCTGTGAAATTAACCTAGTAGATTGGACTCTCTTAATGAGAGTCAGTCCCCTTAGTGAACTTCATGATGCAGCCTGTACATATCTGACAGTACAATTTCAGTCTTATAGATCTATAGTTGATATATACCTTGCACTCAGAAGGTGTCTCTTATAGGAGACTTTTTTTCTTCCTATTTACATGTCTTCCAACATTCATCATTGTTGAAGTAAGCCATCCAAGTGGCAGTCACTAAACAGGTGCACTAAACAGAAGCACCTCATATTTTCCAATCTTCTTGTCAATCTCTCAAATGCTCCGAATGTGAACTCTGGCTGCCAGCAGTTTAAAATCAATGCACTACAAGCACAAAAACAATGCACGCATACCAGCAGCTCTGCTATCCCTGAAGAATGTATTGCTTATGAGAAGGCTAGGTTAACTTTTTTGCAAGAACATTTCTTAGTGTCTATTCTTACAAATAGTTTAAAAAAGTAAAAGGTAATTTGCACTTTGCCCTATGGCTTTGAATTTTTTGTTCATTGTTTCAGAAAATAGAAGTGTGCTTAAAGATAAAGCTTAGGTGAAACAATCTAGCCTTTAAGTCTAAGAATAATACATTCAAATAACTAACAGCTCAGTAAAGCCAGCTGGAACAGTCTTTAATTCAGAATCTAACATAATAGTCTCCTCGTTTTCAGAATATAGCTACAAATATGTTTCCATTTTATGGCTCTGTGTGCAACTTACCTCTGTCTTACGCTTATCTTTTTCCCCTTGCCCTTATGTGCATGATGAGGAAATGAAATTATAATACAATGACTGAAAGTCAAGTATATTAGATTATATATGGAAATAACTGACAAGCAACAATAAAATTTAATCAGCTGATTTCTGTGAGGCATGAATAAATGGATAACTAGAGCAAACAATTAGGTCAAATGACTTTTATTTTCCTGTAGTTAATATTCTAGCTTAAATGTATGTACATAAAATGGTAATTTACAATTTGCTGTTTAGATAAATTCTATTAACTGAAGAGAAAGCAAAATACATCTTTTTTGAAGATGTTGTCCATCCTAAATTTTATTAAGACCATCTCATATTCTGCACAGATGCATTTTATGCTTGTTAAGTCTTGACATAAAAATATAAAATACATGGAATTGTGCTCACTTCATGATAGGACTTGGGCAGAGCTACAGTTCTGTAGGAATTTATGGAAATAGAGATCACGTGTTTCTGTGTACAACTTCATCACTTACCCGAACAAGTTTTTTTCCAGTATAATAGGCAATTAAATTCAGTTTCAATATTGTTGACAGAAACTTCTGACATATGATCATAACTGTGACCGTTTTTCTGTGTATTAATTTGTCCCCTGGGGCAAAGGTAAAACTAAATTGATAAAGGTAAGCTTCCCAAACTTACTCTCAATCCCTCAGAACAATCTCAATAGATGTTGCTATGAATGTGTGTACCTAATTATTTTTCATGGATCTACGATAACTGGTGCAGTAATCTCTGGCGTCATATTACAATGAAGTAGAGGTATCAGTTTCTACCATGGAAGCATACAACACCATAGCTCTCCATAGAACAGGTTTTCCAAAAATGAAGACAAAATTACAAAACAGCAAATAAAACAGCTGTCTGAGTCAATCATTCATTTTTATGCCCTGTTGAATTATAAAAAGTGGAGGATGCTGAATCTATCATCTAGTACAAGTTTTGTTCTGCAGAAAACTAAAGATAGAAATGCTTGTACAATTAGAGATTGATATCAAGATGTCAAGATCCTCTTTTTTTTTTTCTTTTTTTTCTTTTTTTCTGATATGTAGCAGTACAGATAGGATTGGAAAAAAAAAATAAAATCCATGTTATACCTCAGTCCATGAAAATGTTCTTATGGTTTTCTGTCTGTGGATACAAGGGTCACAAATGGCAGTTTCACAATAACCTCAAGATGCATGTAGATTTAAATCTGTTGTAGAAAATACAGTGTCATACACATCCTAATCTTAAAAGCGGGGGCAAATAAGTCTTGGGCAGACATCAGCTGTGGTTTTCTGAGGTAACTAAATCTCAAAACAGAGAACTTCTTTTGAATGATATTCATGCTAATGCCTAAATAACTTTGATTATCTGAAAATTTATTGTAACTGTAAGGCTGCAGGTAGAAAGGAAGTGAATCTTAAGGCTGTGCACATCGTTCAGCATATTTCAGCATAATTCATATTCATCAATGTATCCTGCCTCCATGATGGGATAAAATCTAACCATTTCATTTTTTCATTCCTGCACCAAAGGAAAATTGAAATGCCTTAGAACAAAGGAATCCTGGTGTATTTTTGCATGTCCCTTGGCAAGTGAGGAATATCAGAGCAGCTAGCTGTCCCTTTGTGAGAAAGGCCCAGCTGGCTGAACATTTTGCAGTTTAAAAGGAATAATTAGCAGTTTTCTGGGGATTTTGTTTGTTTGTTGGAGGGAGGGTTAGTGGTTTACCAGTTAATAAAGCCTTTGTTAAATCAAAGTATGTCTAGAAAATAGTAAGGATTTTTGACAAGACAGTGTGAGCCCTTATTAAAATAGTCACTGTATTTTAAAGAATTTTAATAAAATCTTTGTAAAATCATTGGGAAAAGAATGACTTAAGTATAGATCCACTGTAAAATTCAATTAAATTTATGCTAGCTTGCAAATGTGCCCTGAACCACATTATCACAGAAATCACAGAATTTCTAGGTTGGAAGAGACCTCAAGATCATCGAGTCCAACCTCTGACCTAACGCTTACAGTCCCCACTAAACCATATCCCTAAGCTCTACACCTAAATGTCTTTTAAAGACTTCCAGGGATGGTGACTCCACCACTTCCCTGGGCAGCCCATTCCAATGCCTAACAACCCTTTCGGTAAAGAAGTTCTTCCTAAGGTCTAACCTAAAACTCCCCTGGCGCAACTTAAGCCCATTCCCCCTCGTCCTGTCACCAGGCACGTGGGAGAACAGACCAACCCCCACCTCGCTACAGCCTCCTTTAAGGTATCTGTAAAGAGAAATAAGGTCACCCCTGAGCCTTATGGTAAACATACTGTACAGTGCATGTAAAGAAATTGGTAAAATAGTCATTTTGATTGTAAAAAACATGTTTAAGGAACTGTACTTTAAAAGTCACTTACAAATGACAGTTTACACCTGTTTTTCAGGTTAGGGTAAATTTGTGAATATGGAAAGCATGAAAAAACTCCTAGTGTTTTTTGTTGTTGTTATTGTTTTTTGTTTTTTGTTTTTTTGTAAACTTATTTATTTGATTTTAGTAATAAATAGAATATTGCTGCTGGCTTTTACTTTTTTTTACTTAATTTAATTCTATGATTGACAGAAAAGAACCAGATATTCACAATACATGGATTTTAAACATTTGGTTTAGATGAGTTTGAAAAAAAACATCTGAGCAGCCTATCCATTGGTGTGAATATTTGGATGGAACAGCAGCTATTCATTGAGTGGCACAAGAATATGGCCATGAAGTTTGTTAGCTTTACTGTCTGTCATTTACCTTAAATTTATATTGTAGAACAGCCTCATTTTTTCATTAAATGTATTAATGAAAAAAAAGAAAAAAAAAAATCACACTTTTGAAATTCTTATGGCATAGAACACAAATGAGTTAGAACATTGCCTTTGCTCAAAAAGTTATATATGTAATTTATAGAGAGATTTTAAGAGCTAAAGAAACCTTTCTTAGGCAGAAAGAAACTAGTAAAATGAATGAACAAAGGCATGTTTTGGATTCTGATAATGCATGGATCTCCAGGGTTAGGAAAGACCCAAACAAGACCTAGACATATGAACTAGGTTAACAAATAGAAACCATCGACTGGGAAAACTTTTGAAACATCTTCTTTGCCAAGTAGCACCACTTGAGTCTTGCATAGATTATTTTCTGCTAGCTGCATACCAGGAGTTGATTTTACATGGCTAGTCAAGTATCTATAGAAGGAGGTGTGCTACATCAGCTCTTGGTACATGATCAGTGTAATGATACCTGATCAAACATAGCGGTGTAATGTTGGCAGTGTAAGCCTGTGCTGTCTTGTACTTTCTCCCTGAAGGAAGCCAATCAAGCAAGGTCACTTTCTGCCAGATAAGAATATGGTTTTTCGACTTCTCAAATATCTTAGTAATACATATGGTTATAAAATATAGTATTAGATTACATTAGTCATGTCTTAGTAAGGTCTAATAAGGTCTAATGTGATTTATACAGCCTATTCTGCAGAGCTCTCAGTGACAAATTAGCTAGGAAAATCAATGGGAAAAAAGAAGGAAGGAAGGAAGGCAGGAAGGAAGGAAGGAAGGAAGAAAGAAAGAGAAAAAAAGAAAGAAAGAAAGAAAGAAAGAAGGAAAGAAGGAAAGAAAGAAAGAAGGAAAGAAAGAAAGAAAGAAAGAAAGAAAGAAAGAAAGAAAGAAAGAAAGAAAGAAAGAAAGAAAGAAAGAAAGAAAGAAAGAAAGAAAGAAAGAAAGAAAGAAAGAAAGAAAGAAAGAAAGAAAGAAAAAGAAAAAGAAAGAAGGTCACTTCTTTGATATTTCTTTTAAAGAAACCCTTTTCTACAAGAACTGGTTAAAGGATTATGAAGACTTGAA
Source organism: Aythya marila (assembly GCF_965140915.1). Classification (NCBI taxonomy): domain Eukaryota; kingdom Metazoa; phylum Chordata; class Aves; order Anseriformes; family Anatidae; genus Aythya; species Aythya marila. The sequence continues at coordinate 1,452,981 of NC_139045.1, read as the reverse complement.
GAGTCTACTCCATTAGATATAGGTCAAGATTTTGTGAACCTTGAAAAGTAAATAATGAATTTAAGAAAAAGTATTTTAGTGATATTCTCTGTTTGATTGTGTTCTACTTGATTGTGCTCATGAGAATAAACTGGGCTTGCAGCTGTAACTTGGAGAACAACCAAGTTCTTCTTGAATAAGTTTACAAAGCACAAATTCTTTACAACTTCTACTTCAAACAGAGGATACCTGCTTTTGTTCTTCCAAATGCAAGCCCGGTGTATTCTTGTTCTGGGATCCTCTCTGTTTAGCTGATCACAGTGGAGAACAAAGTGCTTCAGCTGTCTTGTTCCTAAATCAGGACATTCCCCTTGGTCTGCTTTTAGTGAGAAAACTCATGGTTCCCTTCTAAATCTAGTAAAATATATACTCAGAAAAAAAAAAAAAAAAAAAAAAAAAGAAAAAAAAAGTAGATTGATTAATTAAATATCTCTAAAGTTGTTTGTCTTAATCTCTTTAAAGGGGAAAATCCATTAATTCATTACTGAGCTAGGACTTGCAGGCTTGAGCTTTTATCTTGAAGTCTATCATAAGCCTACTGAATAACATAAGCATTTCATTACCTTGTGCCCTATTTATAAAGTAGGAGAATAGTGGTGCTTACTTTGTAAAATGTTTAGAGATCTGTAGATTCTATGAAAGGATTAGTTTGTATTACTGTCAGCAAACCTACCTATATTAATCAAACCCCCAGTAATACCAGCTGTCATCTGAAAATTTGGTTTTAATTCTTTAAATAAGGTCAGTTGTCTGTTGCTCTGCAAACAGTATGTCTCAGAAGTCACTCTTTTACTTGCTTGCTGCAACTGCATGTTGTTGTTTTCCTCCTCCCTCCTGTTTCTGATAAATCCTCCATTCAATATTGGTGAGTCAGACAGCTGTTTACCAAACAATCTTTGAATGATGGCTTTGTAAACAGTTAAGCGAAAAGAGAAATCTACTGTGCAAAGCTTATTTGTTTATTATTTTTGCTGACTGGCTGAAAGTGAGGTCATACTAAACTCAAATGGATGGATATAAATGAAATAATTAAATCAGAAAATACATCTTCAGAAAGATGATACAAAAAATGCCAAGTTTACTAATCTTGCATTCATATCTCCCAAATTGCAATAGTTGTCATTAAAAGATGATTATATATACATGAAAGTATGTATATTTTCCAGATTTATGCAACTGAGGTATATTACTACTGTGGTTTTGCATGAAATTGCATCAAGATATTCTCAGGTAGCATCAAAAAATAATATATGAAAGCAAATAAATTCTTTTCCTAGGATTATCATATTTTCCCTGAGACTGGGACATCTCACTGTGACACAGAGGCAGAAAATGGTAGCAGCATTCTTGTTCTGGTGCTGGTAAAATATAAATATATAAAAATAAATGGGGATGGATGTCCAGAGTAAAGAATTCTACCATGTGCCTTTTACATTTGCTCACTTAAGTAGCTTATCTGTCTTTTTGGCTACAGATGTATTTATATATGAACAAAACCTGTGTTGTCTTTTTAGAATGCTCAGGAACGCAGAGAATGTAGTTCATTTTGACACTTAATCATCTTTTTTTTTTTTTTTTTAAATATGTATATTTAAGGTTTAAATGTTTTAAATCTGTCATTCCTAAACCAGTTCTGAAATACCAATCATCATACATTTACATAGGTAGATTGGCCTTAGACTTCATAAGGGTTTCTTTTTCTAGAATGTCATTAATTTCTTATAATGACCTAAGATTTACTGAGAAGAAAACAGGTTTTCTTATTTTTTGTAATGCATCACAGCAATACGGAGGGTTTTTTTTGTGTGTGTGTTTGTTTTGTTTTGCTTTGTTTTGTTTTGTTTTGTTTTGTTTTGTTTGATGTTAGCATTTTACAGTCAATATGATTGATTTCATCTTTCATCTTTAGTATGAGATTGCCCTCTGGGTGGGGGTGGATGAACCTGTATGTTATAATCACAATAGCTTCAATGTTAAACTCCTCTAAATTCAATAGGGGGAAGTAGGAGGTCTTACTTCTCATTTTGTTATAATACAGATATTTCTCTATTTTACATTACCTTCTGTTTTTTGAGTTGTTTTTGCACTTCAAATCTGAAGGAGCCATTTGAGGGTTTGAAGGGTATGACAGCTCCTTGTTAATACATAGCTTTTATTCAAACAAACTTGATCCTTGTATGCACTGTATACTTTCTGTACTTTATTTAAATGTCCTAACAATATTGAAACAGTTCCAACAGCAAATAAATTCATCCAAATTTTATGTTTGCCTGCTAATTAAAATGCTTCTGTATTTCAAAATCATTCGAATATTGTATTTCCAATATTGAAATACACCTTTCCAACATGTCAGCAACATCTTTCATAAATTTTACCATTGTTATTCTGTTGTGGTGAGAGCACTAGTTGAAATCAGTTTAGTAAGCATTCTGCTAATGCTTTATGTGCAACCATAGCATTCCATTAAAATGTGTATTTCATTGACCTATCTTTAATATATTTAAAAGATCCACTGGAGCACTCACAATATATCTTCAAACTCAACATGTATCTAAACTCATGATTTTAAAGAGTGTGAAGGAGATGCATAAAATCTGGTAGGTCTTGTATATATTTTGCTGGTCTTTTGTCCAACGGAAAGGAGGCTGATGTTTTTTCTTGCCACTTACCAGTGCCAAGTATGAGCCTCCTTCATATTTTATTGTTTGCAATACACGTTCACTGGACATTTTGTTCATGGCTTTGTTTATTGTCTATTCATACAAAACTTGTATGGACTATTTTGCAGTGGAGAATTTATTGGATGATTGATCAGTGTTACTGAATTATCCATGAAACAACTGTTTGTTTGTTTTTTTTTAACCAGTTTTATGTTGATCAAAAAATATTCCGTGTGACTTCTATTGTTTTGCAGTTAGCTATTTCTATTATTTAAGTGGTCAGTTAGGTCTTAGAGTATTGTTTCTCTACTCTGATTGGGTAAGTTTTAGGTCAGAAAATATTTTCAAATAAGTGAATGTTCAAGAAGTTACAGTTATGCCAGTGTCACAATTTCATTCCTTAAGTCAATAGAAGCAAAGTTGCACCAGTCGAGTTATGCATTCTCTTAACCAAACACAACATAAATAACTCAGTGAAAATAAACACTCTGTATCCCTGAACATAGGATTGGTAATTTTGAAATTTAAATTATGTTTCTATTTGTGTTCAAAAGGACTACTTCATACTATCATTATGTTATAAATGAAGTATCAACTCAATTTGAATTTAGTAATATTTATTAAAGACAAGTAAACAGTGCTGGGTGCTTGGGGAGTCTACGCTCTACCAACACGCACACGAGAACATCAAACATCCTAAATATATAGAACATTGCTTTTACATACTAAACCTGAGTATGCCTATACTATATGTATAGTATACTATACTATTTTTATACTGTACTAGTATAGTATACTATTGTATACTATATAGTATGTAATATATATACTATATATGCCTGTATATATGTACAATCAGAAAAGGTAACAAACAATCCTTTAGGTTACATGATTTAACAATCTCCATTTTCCATTCCTTTTCTTGATTACAACCACCAGAGAATTCCAGGGCTAGTCGTGGGAACAATATGTCTCGCTTTAAGTTGTCAAGCAACTCAGCCTTTGGGCCTTATGTATCCCGTTCTTCACGGATTGGAGGGAAACATTTCCATCACCTTTTCAAGGCCAATAGGGCCTGGGTCAAAAGGCACATCCAGGTCACCAGCGGGCAAAGGTCTGTGATGGCTGTAGCAGCAGTGGGGCCGATGGCGTAGCAGTTGATCAGTAAACGAGCCCGCAGCTCCCTCACTATCTGGCAAACCCCACGTTTCTGACTGTGGTCCCACAAGGCTCTTTAAGGCCTCAGAGACTGCTCGCCAGGAGCCGAGCAATCCCACTGCAACCTTGTCATTTTTAGTAGCAGAGTCCCACACCTTGACCTCAATTTGGTCCCATATTTCAGGATCACAAACTGTCTGATTGTTAATTAAGGTTGTTATAAATGAGGTCTCAACTCAATCTGAATTTTGTAATATTATAAAACAAATATTTCTAAAAGGTATAAAAGACAAGTAAACAGCGCTGGGTGTGCGGGGAGTCTACGCTCCACCAACACGCACACACACACATCAAACATTCTAAATACATGTATACAGAACATTGCTTAACATACTAAACACAAGTATGCCTATACATACATACAATCAGGAAAGAACTGATGTAAAGATCGAAGCCGAAATTTCCTTAAGTGGTATATTCTTTATTTGCAGTGCTGGATGCACAGGGGATCTTTCCACCTATCATGAATGTCCAAAGTAACAAACCATCTCATATTTATACAGCAAAACGATGAATATTGTATTAACACCTATACATATTCATTACCTAAACCCGCCTACTCTCACTTTGTATGCTAATTAGCTTATCAGTCCTTGCACTTGCGCAAAGCCTTCCAAGAATTGTGGGCTGGGGTCTTCAGGATGTGGGCAGTGGTCTTTGGGAGGAAGACCGTAGGTCTTCCTCGTGATGCACTTTTCACCTTTTGCTTAAAAAATGCCAGGTAGGATGAATCAGTTGTTTTCCAAGCTGTAGAAATGCTGAGTTGGCTTTCGGCCTAACTGAGGGTCAGCAGATAACAGGATGTCTTAGTTAACAAGACATAACAGAAGGTTCAATCGAGTTATCTCAAGTCAGAGCCTGACTGAGGGTCGACAGATAACGGGATGTTTCAATTAACAAGATGCTTCAAACATAACAGAAGGTCAACAGATAACAAGACATCATCTATTTTATTCTCGCTAATTTTTAACCACAAGTTTTATTCTATCCTAAAGTGAGTTTATGCAATATCAGAACAATCCTTTAAGTTCCATGACTTACTAAACTCAAGTACGCCTATACATATGTAAAATCAGAAAAGGTAACAAACAATCCTTTAAGTTCCATGACTTAACAGTCTCCATTTTCCATTCCTTTTCTTGATTACATACAAGTCTCCATTTTCCATTCCTTTTGCTCGCTTTAAGTTGTCAAGCAACTCAGTCCTCAGGCCTTATGTATCCCATTCTTCCCGGATCGAGGAAAAGCATATCCATCTCCTTTTCGAGGCCAATAGGCCTGGGTCAAAAGGCACGTTCAGGTCGACAGGGGGCGGAACAGCAAAGGCCTTTGATGGCTGTAGCAGCAGAGGGGCCCATGGTGTAGCAGTCGGATCAGTAAACGAGCCCGCAGCTCCCTCACTGTCTGGCAAGCCACACGTTTGTGATTGTGGCTCCATATGGTTCTTTAAGGCCTCAGAGATTGCTCGCCAGGAGCCGAGCAATCCCACTGCAACCTTGTCGCTTTTAGTTGCAGTGTCCCACACCTTGACCTCAGTTTGGTCCCATATTTCACGCTCATAAACTGTCCAATTTTTAATAAGAAGAATAAGCTATAAGGTTACCAGGACAGTCTTCGTTCCTAAGGACGTATGATTCCCCATAATGCGCAACTGCTTATCAGTGAGAGGCAGTTGTGTGCACAGGTCCACTTCTGCTCAAGCTTCTCTCCAGTTCCAGTGCCACCTATTTCCAGCGACAAGCTTCTCTGAGCGGTTTGCTGAGTCTGGCCGAACCTATCTTCATGAGGCAATCAAAATGCCTGTTCCCGTCCTGGTCTCCATTCTGCCAGCCTGTTCCTCTTCACTTCTTTTTCCTGCTTCTTTATTGATGTAACTTCATCGTGTTGCCTTTTTTTTTTTTATCTTGAGGGCAGGCTCCCCTCTTATACCCTTCTCTCCACAGCAGTCCTTTTCAAAAACAACTTTTCATTGGTCAAACAACTTTGCAAATAACAACAACAGCAAACACCCAGCTACTTCCATACCTTAATGGCTGGAGAACAAGAAACCGGAGACTGCATGGAGTCTCCTGAATCACCCTTCTTTTTTCCCTCTAAACTCTTCACATTCCTGATGGCCTCATCGTTAAGAGTCTGATGTTAACACCAACCACGGAGCTTGCTGACCCCATGGCCACACTCCCACATCTCCCCCTTCTTTATAATATCAACCATCTTCTTTACACGAATTATTATGCCATATATCACAATTAACTTCTGGCAATGTCACGTGTTATTAAGACATTTTCTCTTTTTGTCTAAATAGTATTAATATATTTATTCCAAGAATTTGTCTTCCATCGTCATTAAGCTATTTAAGTTTCTATGCAAATTGGGTCCGCTTACGTTGGTTTTGATTTTGTCCTTTATATGCAGTTTATCACTTTGAATAATCAGTAGTTCTAATTACTCAGGGTTATTAGTTCTGAAAGCTCTCGTTTTCCATTCTAATAATTATTTTGTCTTAATGGAAATACAAAATAACTTTTTCCCCCCATTTATTGAACACAGAACTATTGGAAATTATCAGTTGTTATCAGTTTTGAAACCCTAGTGAAGCTTTATTATTGGGTGAATGGGAGTTGCAAGTATGCAGCTCCTGAACAGAAATATTTGGCAGAAATACCTTAAATAAATAAATAAATAAATAAATAAATACATTCTTTTTGTTTGTTTGTTTTGATCCATAAATTTCAGATAATGTAATTTTAATTTATGCCTGACATTTTTCTCAGTACTTACAAGTTTCTAAGTTTTACCTGCTCCACTGAGCCACTTTGGTGTGTTTGCAGCTGATATAATATTTAGCAAGTATACCAATGTTGTAATTTTTTACTTGCTGTTCAAAATGACTAAAAATAATATACTGTTCTTGGATGACTAAGCAAAAAAATTAGAATCCAGTTTAAAAAAAAAAAAAAAAAAAAAGAAAACAGGCAAGAGGGATCAGCATTTCGCTGATCTATGCATTAAAATAGTAAGGTTCTGAATGGAGGCCTCAGACAGATAATTACATGTGGAGTGATAGGAGTAGGTTACTGGAAATACTTATTAAAAATTGATAAGTTGCTAACGTGGTATAAAACATCAACTGCATCGGTAGCTTTTAGAATACGGGAACTTTTGAAATATTGACACAAAAAATGCTTAGAATGGCTATTAGGGATCTGAAACTAAAAAAAAGGGGGGGGTGCTATAAAGTTAGCAATACAGTATGGAAGCAAATTAAATTGCTGGTAAAAAACTTTTAAATGAGCTGGCTTTTATTAGACTGAATTCCTGTAAAATGTGCTAGTGCATAAAAATAAAATTGTAACCGCAAAAAGCAAAATTTCACTCTATAGCATAACACTTTTCAATTTAAGTAAAGGACAGATTGAACAGCTACAGTGGATTTTTTGTAAACCGAAAACTCACTAGTACTGGCTGAAATGGTAGTAGTGCAGGTTTGAAGCTGTTCCAAAGATCTTGAAAAATGAAAATAAGATACTAAGAGTATGTGAAGAAATACAAAATACCTTAAGAGGAGAAGTTTTGCTTGAATGATACTTTTAAGTTTAGAATGTCAGTGATAAACAGTTTCAGAAAAAGCAAACATTTTTGTATATCTCTCTTACATTTTGTTGTTTCATCTTGTAAAGGCAACCACAGAAGCAATGTCACTACAGTTGCTCCGAACTGCTTTAGCAACATTAAAGTCCTTTGTAATGTAAACCAGCAGTGTAGGCTTTATTAGTTTTTGCTTACATTTTCAATATTGTCAGATAATAGTTTGCTCACATAACTATTCTGGTGCAAGTCCTAAGTCTAATGAGAAAGAAGCTTGATTCTGAAATGTGTTGGTAAACAGGGAGGACTATCCTAGCCAAGTGCTACCTGAGTACTGCAAACCAAGAGGGGAAGGGGAGTTTCTGTCTGCTTCTGTTTTCTGATGCATCAGGAGAAACTACTTGGGTTAACAAGCCACATTTGCACATCAGCTCTACAGCACAAGAGCATACGTATCTACAGTCATGAGAACATTGTGGTCAAAACAATGGTCTTCAAAATTAAGTCTGAAATTCTCCCTATGTAAAATTATACCGTCTCTACCTGGAAATGAAAGAAGGAAGGTACTATGATAAATGTATCTGAAGTCAAGTTTCATCCTTCATATCATACCTCGATGAAATCTGAGCTCTCCAAGTGCTAGACAACAGTGAGACTGAACTGTACAAGTGAAGTGATTGTTCAGGTTTTTATGCTCTCACACCTTTAAATAGTGCCAAGGCACCATTCAAGCAGAGAGTAGATTCTGTGAGCAACAGATACAGCCACCAGAACCGGTTTTCCCAGGTTTATTCTGTATTCACCCCCATTTAAGACTTCCTATTTTTCTGTAAAATGTAGACACTGCTGTGTAGATCTTGCACCTTCCTATGTGTCACTGCATAAGTGACACTATAGCTAAACTTACTCACTTATGCTCTTGACAGGGATGCAGGAGAGAAATGCAGTACCCTGTACGCAAAAAAATCCAATAACCTGGCAAAAACATAAAATTATCAGTTAACACTGCACACAGTAGTTGAATGAAAAGTTGCTCTTCATTTGTTGGTAGATGTACATATAGTTCAGCAAGGTTTTTCTAACATATCTGTGTCTGAAAACATTGCTTCCTGGATCTCATTTTGTAGTGGATTTTAACCTCTGTTGGGATATCAGAGTTTCCACAATGTGGTGGAAGAGCCCAGTGAATAAGTTAAGTGAATAAAAGACCTGGTTTTAATAATTCTAAATTTTAAAACATGATGTTTAGGAAGAGCTTTTGACTGAGAATCTTAATTGTCATAAACACTTAGAAAAGAGGGCCTGCTTCCTAGCATTGCCATACCATTGGTACCTGAGGTCAGGGTAGGAAGAACATTCTTAAAATAGTCAAGACTTATCTTCATTATACTAATGAATAAACATCTCAAAATACTGGCCAGAACAATGCCAGTAACAACGAACAGATGGTTCTTTCACTCCAAAAAAATATTAATAAATCTGCATACTTACTAAAGAAATTCTCTTTAATGGGACTCAAGTGTTTTTGATATGCTTTATAGCAGTATTATAAATGAAGTCTCAACTCAATCTAAATTTTGTAATATTTCTAAAACAAATAATTCTATTAGGTAAAAAAGGTATAAAAGGCAAGTAAACAGCGTTGGGCGTGCAGGGAGTCTACGCTTCACCAACATGCACACACAAACATCAAACATTCTAAATATACAGAACATTGCTTTACATACTAAACCCGAGTATGCCTATACATATGTACAATTAGGAAAGGTAACAAACAATCCTTTAAGTTCCATGACTTACTAAAATAGAGTACACCTATACATATTCACGATCAGAAAAGGTAACAAAAAATCCTCCAAGTTCCACGACTCAACAGTCTCCATTTTCCACTCCTTTTCTTGATTACATACAAGTCTCCATTTTCCATTCCCTTTGAACAATATATCTCGCTTTAAGTTGTCAAGCAACTCAGTCCTCAGGCCTTATGTATCCCATTCTTCCCGGATCGAGGAAAAGCATATCCATCTCCTTTTCGAGGCCAATAGGCCTGGGTCAAAAGGCACGTTCAGGTCAACAGGGGGCGGAACAGCAAAGGCCTTTGATGGCTGTAGCAGCAGAGGGTCCCATGGCGCAGCAGTTGGATCAGTAAAGGAGCCTGCAGCTCCCTCACTATCTGGCAAACCACACGTTTCTGACTGTGGTCCCACATGGATCTTTAAGGCCTCAGAGACTGCTTGCCAGGTGCCGAGCAATCCCACTGCAACCTTGTCATTTTTAGTTGACCTCAGTTTGGTCCCATATTTCAGGCTCATGAACTGTCCAACAGCATGAGGCAGTTATGTGCATGGGTCCGCTTCTCTCAGCTCAAGCTTCTTTCCAGCTCCAGTGCTGCCTATTTCCAGTGACAAGCTTCTCTGAGCGGTTTGCTGAGTCTGGCCGAACCTATCTTCATGAGGCAATCAAAATGCCTGTTCCCGTCCTGGTCTCCATTCTGCCAGCCTGTTCCTCTTCACTTCTTTTTCCTGCTTCTTTATTGATGTAACTTCATCATGTTGCCTATTTTTTTTTTTTTTTATCTTGAGGGCAAGCTCCCCTCTTATACCCTTCTCTCCACAGCAGTTCTTTTCAAAACAACTTTTCATTGGTCAAACAACTTTGAATGTAACAGCAACAGCAAACACCCAGCAACATCCATGCCTTAACGGCTGGAGAACAAGAGACCCAGCTGGAGAACAAGAAACCGGAGACTGCATGGAGTCTCCTGAATCACCCTTCTTTTTTCCCTCTAAACTCTTTTATATTCCCGATGGCCTCGTCGTTAAGTCTAATGTTATCTCAACCATGGGGCTTTCCAACCCCCATGGCCACATTCCCAAATCTCCCCCTTTTTTATTAATATCAACCATTTTCTCGACACAAATTACCACTGCATATATAACAGCAGCATTTTGATTTCCCCAAATTTTTACTGCAGTCCAGAGGCAACTCTCCAATTCTAGTCTGTATTATAGCTTAATGGAAGACAAATGTGAGGCTTCAAATGGAAATATTTTCTGCTGTTCTTTGGACAAGAACATGTCATTACATTGAGAATGTGGCATTCATGCTGCTGTTTTGTCATGCTGCTGTGTAAACAGTTTTAATCCATTACCTATCCTGAAGCTAGGTTTAGGTAGGTGACAGCCAGGTGACAACACAAATTCTCTTATACTTGTAAACTCTGTTCCTGATAAACAGTTCTAACTGATCTCTGAATGCAATTATTGTGGGTCAACAAACATGGTAAATTCCATAAACTGACAATACTCTGTTGGATTAAATACTTAACTAAAACAAAGTTAATTGTTAAATTCCCTAATTTATATATACCTTTATATAGAGAGTCATAGGCTGAAATGTTATGATTTTTACTTCAACTTTTATTTGCTGCTTCTTTTTTGATAGTGTAGTTAAGTTGCAAGGGTAAGAAATACACTAACTTTACATGCACAGGAACAGACGAAAGAAGTTTAAAAAGCAATGCTTATATTTAAATTCATTAGCTTTCTTTTCATTATTGTGGTGTTCAGGCTTGCTTTCTCATACTTAGAGATACACTCACCAAACATTTTCTTAGCCCTGTGAGCTCCAAGAAAACTGCACTGTAGGAGTCTAACAAAAACTAACAAAAAAGTGGATCTGAGTTATCATACCACCATCGTTGCTGACTCCTAGCTTGACACAGATTCTTGCCTTTATTCTGGCTGTCAAAGCTGCAGAAAGATCAGTACTAGGGAGGAATTTATGCCTTCTGGGCACTAGACACCATGGAGAGAATTCTAAGTTATTCCTGGAGAGCTTTCACATCAACATAGGAGAAGTATTGATCTTCCGTGTCTGGGTGTCAGTTTGATCCATTGATAAGAATATCAGCAGAGTCAAGATAGAACCACCGTTTTAAGGTTCTGAGGGTGTGAGAGTCCAAATAATGACCCTTTGAAAAGTGCTTTTCAGAGAATGGTAGTCTTTTAGCAGGGATTCCATGCAGACATTTATAAGGTGCCATGTTTGGTTTGTATTATACAGTGTTCCTTTTCCTTTTCATTAAAAAGCATCTGCAATTAGGGATTGAAATAGAGCAACCAGTGTTATCTAAGCAACTAGTCTACTCATATTTTTCTTGGAGTAAGGGAAAAGGGAAAAAAATCGGTAAAGAAGACAAATTTTTATTAGCTACCATGTACATAAAATTTCCACTTGTTCATTTAAAGAAAGAAGCTGTGACTTTAATTTTGGTGGATATTGCCTAAAGGAGAATGTTATCTGGGCATTTTTCATACTCTTGAGGCAATAATAGCATCTGTATATCCTGGCAGTGTATCACATGAAATTAAGTAAATCCACGTTACCTGTAATCTTTATACATATAATATATTGATCATACATAATGATCTAGAATGGGTCACAAATTCTGTAAATCTGAGGTTCCCTAAAATAGAGAGCAAAATAATCAGTCACTCACATAACTTGATCAAGCCTGGATAATCACAAAAAAGAGTTGTGACAAGAAATAAAGGAAAATATGGTTCATTTAATCTTTTATAAATTGATAAACTCTTAGAGCTTTAAAGGAATGATCCTTTCAAGGCAAAATAACCAAATCCATCTCTTGTCAGTTGGATGAGATTTATATAGGGAAGCTGATGATTTTTAGCAATACTGTCAGTCTGCTTTTGAGATCAATGCCAATGAAATATTTTGTTTACAATTTAACCTCAATTTCCCCTAGAATCTGAGAGTTTTAATACCAAGAGTACTTACGTCTAAGTCTATTGATCCAGTGGTAAATTAAATGGCAAACAAAAGCAATCTTATTCCTTTGTCAAAATACTCTCAATAGGGAGTAAAAATTCTTTATTAAAACAGGATATGTTGCACTGAAATGAAAATAAAGTTTCATTTCAAGAATGATCTTTTAAAAAAGCAGAGAAAGACCTTCACATGGACAGATTTATTTGATGGGAATAGTACAAAGGTAATAAAACTGAAATTGTATATTGAATTTCTTTTTCTTTACTATAAAGACAAAATACCCCAAAAGTTTAAAGTATACATAAAATGCAGTTGTGATAACTTCGTTTCAAAAATGCATTTTCTTTTTTTTCTTTTATAAGTAGTTCAGTTATAAATTTCCTATTTTGGAAGTATTGTTTTTATTTATATTTGCTTCCAATGAAATCCTCTATTGATGCACTGAAATATTGCACTTGTTTCCTTTTCAAAAGAAAAAAATAATCCATCTTGTATATGCTGTATCTGAATATTAGTTTATCTTATCCATAATTAGTGGTATTTGGGAAATACGCACAGGGAGGCTGCTATGACAGGACACAATGAACACTTTGATAAAGAGCTTCAGAAGAAAAGGAGAGGGGATCAGTTAAATAAAATCTATTAAATAAGTTAAAACTTTCAAGGAAGTATTTCCAGTTTGGAGCAAGGTAATATTTCAGCCACATACCAGATTAACATAATTGGAGAAATTACTGATTTAATTGGTTGATAAAATTATTATACTGATTACTAATCATATTAATTCCACTTAGCAATCTGCTTACCGACGGTTCTAATGTCAGCTGGACTTTTGGCATTGATTTCAGTAGGACAAGGATACACTTTCAGAAGAATAAGGGAAATCACATAAAAGTTTCTTCTTATATAGCATGATAACTCTGTAAAAGACCAAACTGGTAATAGCAAAAAAAAAAAAATATATTGTATTTAATAGAAAAGAATATTCAGCACAAATAATTTTATATACAACTTGAAGGACTTGCATCAGTACCCCCTTCTTAACAAATTAGAGAATCAGGTTTGTGCAGTTTACAGAAACTAAATGCTGTACAGTTTATCCATCTGTAATTATTTTTTTTTTTAAGATGGCACTGGCAATTTATGCTTGAGGCAACATGAGAAAATGGATTTTTTTTATGATGAAACTCAACCTGCTACAAGTAGGACAACATGATTCCTTTCAAAGATAATCAGCTGCCTGTGCCTCTGCAAGCAAAATGGTTGATGCAATAAACAAAAACCCCACAGCATACATAACAGATTATCAAATCCTACATTTTAGATACCTTTCACTCTTCAGTATTTTTTTCAAAGTCTTTTTTTTTTTTTTTAAATTCCCTGAAGTACTATACTGTGACTGAAGCTCTGAGTGGGAAGTGAGGCAGGGCTCAATCTCCCCACAGGAGAAGTCACAGGCTGTGACTCAGACCAGCTGTTTGCCTCTGGTGTTGTTCTTTCGGTAGGGTGAGTGTTGACCTGTAGGCAAAGCCTAACGAATCTCCATACCCTGGGAGCAGTGTTAGTGCTTCATACATCCTGGAAAGATAGGATAAAAATACTGTGTTCATGTTCTTTGAATTAAAGATGTAGTGTTTCAGAGAGTAGAATTTTGAAATTTATTGAGGAGACATTTCTGAAGTTGGGCATATAACTGTTGGTGATCTGGTAATAATCTACATAGGTTGGACAAGATGAGAAGTCTCTGAAGCCAAATATGTACCAGTATGATAATATATGGTGATACCAGTACTTATTGGTATCTCCTGATAGCAATACTAATACTGTTAGCGGTGTTCCATATATACAGAGAAATGTGGGATAAAATTTCCAAAATTACAGTGCAGGTTCTGTGATACTGTGTGGATAGTAATAAAAGGATTCTCTTGCGTTTCCCTTACATAGATAAACACACAAAGGGAAAATGTAGTTTAAAGAGACCTGGTTGTGCTGTAGAAGTTTGCCTGAATCCACCTCAATCTGTCTCAGCCATTTTGTGGTGGTAGAAGATAATGTAAAGAAGAAAGAATACAAGCTAGGGCTGTCTTAAAGAAATGGCTTTTGAAAGCTGAATTTCCTGTTGTTTCTGGGTTAGAGAATGTTGATTTGGGGTATTGTGGTTACTGCCAGTGGAAAAATCCACATGCACATACCTTGGTGATCTGTCTTTCTCCAGTAAGAGCAGTTCCACTCAGCATATAAGGCTATCTGTAAGATATCTGTAAGACAATACAGGTAAGAATTATATTTGTAGGAGGATGCCAGTAAGAAAGGTATCTGCAAGAGGACTGTTCAGTCTTAGGTAGTCAGTTCCCCATTTCCCAAGGAACAGGGAAACAAAGCTATCTGCTTCTCATTGAGTCTACTGCCTGAAGTTACTCTGCATTTTGCACTGAGCTTGCCCTAAGTTTGTCTGCTTGTGGTCGTGCAGAGGACAGGGATTTATATCCATTTACAGAAATAATAATAAAACAGAAGAGCTTGTGACACTACTTACACTTAGTAACATTTAACTTCAATTTCTTTGGTTTGACATTTATTAAGATTTATTTATTAGTGACATTTTTACTGATTTTGTTACAATACACAATGGAAGTGTTCTATTTAAAACAGTGAAATTTGTTCTTTTATTCATAATTCTATTTCTGTTACTAAATAAATTATTCTTGTTCAACAAGGTGAGCTAGAAAATCTGGCCTGAGAAATCTGTTTGATGGTCTGTAGAGACCTGATAATTGACATATGATTTAAGAGATGAGGGCAAAAAGATGAAAGAAATTCTAGTGTAAATGATAACACATACCAACAAGATTATATACCAGTACTGAATTAATATGTAGCTCAATTTCAGAAAATTTACGTCTGCTGGCATTTGGCCAGATAAAAGCTGAGTGCTACAGTTCAAGAAATTAAACTACCATTAAAGAGCACTTAGTTTATAAAATAAATATGAAAATAATAATAATCATAACACTGGAAATACTGACCATGAACAAGAATTTTGGGGGGAGGAGGGAGGGGGGAGGGGAAAGGGGGGAGGAGGAGGAGAGATCAGAATATACATTCCAAGGTTTAAGAAAGTTATTTCTGTGTTTATCGCTCTTAAGAAGAGCAAAAGTCAAGATTACCATAATTCAAAATGAGTAGACAAATTATTTACCCTAAAATGTGGAATGTTACAGCTTATCAGTTTAATTTATTCTGCTTCTTAAGGTGATTTCTTGTTGTTACTGATAAAGTCTGTTCTGCTTAGAATGCAGACGTGAACATGACTTGTAAACTTGCAACTCTGCCTATGGCAGGATGAAATGAAAATTTGTTGTTGCTATTCCCGTAGATCTTTTTGATGTGAATATTAAAGCTGACAGACAAAAAAAACAAACAAACAAACAAACAAAAAAAAAAAACGGATTACTGGTTCACAGAAAATTTGGATTTTTCCTAATTTTGATTTGGGTCTAGATCTCTTCAGAGTCACAGTTTCAAAATTCCTATTAACTGAAAGCAGACAATTTAATTTCAAAAGCACCAAAACATGAAATGAAGCAGACCCTGCAGCTTCATTCGTATTCTCATCAGTTACACTGCTGCTGTTGGCAGAGAGACTGACAAGAATACCAATGTCACTGAGAGGACTGGGTGCTCCCAAAATCTGTCATTCTGGGCAGTTTATCCCTAAAAGATGACATTCTTACCCATGCTCTTTCCTTTGAATCCAGAATCTTGAAAGTCTTTAATCATTTTAGTTCCAGTATTCCTGACTCTGGAGCAGGTAGACATTTCCATGACAGAGAAACTACTTTGAGAAACACCAACAGAGGGATTGGCTAAATAGAATATGTGGTACTGTTCCAGAGTCATAGAGCTCTAATTTCTAGCATTGACAGGGGTTAATGCCCCTCTGAGTTTCAGCAAAATTCTTTATTTACTTATATCCATGTCCCAGATCTGTCTAGTTCTACAAAAGCGACATCAATTAGCACTATTTTGCTTCTACACAGTGGTGGGTTCCATACTTCTGACAAGCCATTACCTACAGGACAGACCATAGGAACCCTTTAGCAATAGACAATTGCCTAGAGTAGAAAAGAGTATCTGAAAGAGAATACTGAGGTAGAAATAATGACCAAATACAGCTAGGCTAGGACATTGAAGGAACATCTTGGAAAAAAAATGTTCTGAGAGATGTTACAGTGAGATACTCCCCTGAAATATTTAGCTAATAACCTTGTGTCACTGATTTAAGGTTTTAATGGGCTTTCTTCACAGCCTATAGATAATCATTTTCTCAAGCCTTCTCTGGGTTGTGATTGCTCTGTGTTCATTACCAGCGCACATATGTTTGCTGAAGCTATAAATCAGATATCAGAGACAAACTAAAGGCCCATAACAAAAAAAAACAGCTTAGTCATTTTTGCTTTCAGTACAATCTTCCTACCTCTTTAACAGAAACAAATTTGGTACTGTATCAGTGCAGGTAGAATCTATTCTAAGAATCTGCATTCTACCAAAAGAAGATTAAAGATGACATTTTGACTGTAGGTCCTTTGAGCTGAGGAAGAGGTTATTAAAAATACTTTTAACTATAAAAAAATGCTTAGATGTCTTATACTATGAAAAATAAAGTTTTATGGAGGGCTGAGCAATGCATATTCAACAGGGAAGTTCACATAGATATATCTGCCCATTAGGATGCCAATCAGCCAGTTCGATTCTTTTCACGGTATACCAACTACTAATGTGTTTAACACTGAATTTGACATATCTTCAAAGTTTTGTAAGTCAAGTGGAATTGATAGTCTTATAATAGCTCCACTTATTTTTTCTTTTTCCTTTATTCAATTAAATAAGAGGGTTAGCAAAGTTGCATTTTGTATCTTTGCTCTGCAGACCAGAAGTGAAAGTATAAAGCTATCATTGATGTGATATGAGCTCACAATTTTAATCTAGCTGGATAAATTGGATAACTATATATTTTATGACAGTCACAGTAGCTAGTCTACAGGAGTTAAGATGAATAAATTAGCCATATTTCTAGGTGTTTCATTAACAAGCATCTTAATATGAACGTTGATCTTGCTGAATATGGCATCTCAGCTATAATAGAAACGTTCAACTTGTCCTATTATGCCGAGATGTGCATTTTCATTTTCAGAAGATATTAGAGTTGTTGAGCCTTCAACAAATAAACAGTGTAAGGAGAAACTAAGTATGTTAAGAGCCAACTCTTGTACTGCTGTAAATTAGTATGGCTCCTCTGACTTCAGAGAGGAGGATCCTGCCTTCCATCTTCATATGAAAATACACACATAGTGACATACAAATAGCCACATCAACTTCAACTATAGCCATATGATACTATGAAACCCTGTGTTCTGTTCAGTACAGCAGTTGCCAGTTGAGAAAAATATATCCGTGTATTTTGAGCACTCTAGTTGTGCTCAGATAATATTCTATGATTTGGGAGTAATCACAGGTGATTCAGAGCAGCAGTATATTTGTGATTTGTATGCATCCAACATGACTGCAGTGGGACTTTAGAGCAAATGGCTGTTAGCTTAATGCTAACGTGCTGCTCTCATGCTGTTGAATCTGGTATAGGTATTATGTTGTAGATAGATTTTATCCTTAAATATAAGACTGAAAATTTCAAAATGAAATTTATAACATTTTAAAATAAATACGATACTATATAGATTGCAGTCCCTCTGTTTAAATCAAAGATGCAGAAGTTCATCATATGAAATACTTAAGTGCAGTTTTCGAAAGGGTAATTTTATGACCAATAATTAGCATTTGAAGCTGTGTAAACTGAAGTAAGGAACTTACTATCATTTTGAAAAGCAAAAGCCAATTGCCTATCAAAGGGCAGGGAGCAAGAAGAATTGTTTCACTACTGGCATTTCACGGGTTTCTTTGAGGCAGATGAAATGCCTCTACCAAGGAAGTCGTTCATCTTTCTTTATCCCCTGTATAAACCTTGTGAGTGGGTTATAGGAGTTAGTAGGGGTTTTTATACCTCTTCAAGGGAGACAGAAGCAAAACTAAGGAGTCAGTAGCAAGTATTGTAGCCAACACAGGATAATATTTCACTCAGACAAGCCAGCAGCATACTGTTACTTCTGTTCTCTTACAGAAGAAATTGACAGACAAGAAATTATACTGTGCAGTATCTAAACCATAAAAAATTTACTGGATCTATTGGTGAAGTAATAGACGTTTGGTTTGTTCTGTTTCCTGAATATGTCTAATCCTCTGCAAGTTGCAGTTCTTTTTGCTGACATTAGACTTTGCCAAGATAACAATGAGTGACTGGCTGGACCAGTTATCTGGTCACGTTAGCAAATTTCACCGTCTCCTTTATAAATCAAAAGACACAGGCATAGATTTATGTCTTAAAAATCATATAATATATTAAACTCACAACATTTGAGTAGACAGATACAAACTGTATTACAATTATCAGTGAATCAATATTTTAGCAAAGAGTTGAAATGAACTATCACGTTAATGAACACTAAGTTTGGTGGTTTTGATTCTTGTTTCTTAACCTGATTTTTGCTAAGTAGAGTAGCTGGAGGGATGAAAGCCTGTCAAAGAGGGGGGCTGCTTCTGCCTTTGAGGATTATTAATTATGTTCAGAGAAAGAAGCTTCTACCGATCACAGGCTATGAAAGAGAAGGGAATCCAAGCAAGGAGGTGGGAACCTGTAGTTGATATAGGGGCAGAAGCTGCTGTTTATATAATGGCACTGCCCAGAGAATAGTGCTGGTCTTACAGGTCGTGAAAGGAGGATCACAGTGACTGGAGAGGACTGGGCAGAGTCTTTTGTTGCTACAACTGAGAAAGCCATAATGTTAACTAAAGCTAAACATGGTAGCAGAAACCTGACAGAGTAGGCAGTTGTTCCTGAACATTTTTCATGTTTCTTTTTTTTTTTTTTTTTTTTTTTTTTCGGTGATCTTTTTCCCACAGCTTAAAAAGTTAAATATCTTAATTTGTAGACAATAAAATTGGTTTGTGTCTTTTTGTGTTTTGTTTTGTTTCATAGTCAATGGTCTTTGGAAAAATGAACTACTAGGGAAGATCTAGGTAAAGGCTTCTCAAAGGTCTAGCCAGCTCATGTTCCTTACAAAGGTCATAGAAGATCATATTTCTGTTTCACAATACCTAAATTTTCATAAATTAAGCAGGGAAAGATTTCATTAGGAAAAGGAAATCTGGATTTACAGTGAAAAAACATTTTAGCCTTCTGCTTCTTGAATGTTTTTTGTGCTCAATTGTAGAACTGGTAAAAGTTCTGCATTTTGAAACCAATAAGCACTTTACTATGCTAAAATATGGTATTGATGATATATATTTACTCCCACAAATAAATAAAAGAATCAGTGTGTTATATAAAAAAACGATCATATAAATGAACAGTTTCGTTCATATCCAAATCAGAAAGGCTCCTTTTCAAAAGGCATAACCAATATGTATTAGTGAGTATTTATAGATGAGATACATAAAGGCATGTTTTCTATCAGCAAATTTAGTGATCATGCAAATGAAAGGAGGAATGTATTCATTCATTCCATTATTGTCTAGAGTAGTATAGTAAACTTTATTGAATGATAATTGAATTTGTTCTAGATGTGGTATTAACTGAAGTGAAGTTTTCAGTGACCTATGTCCTTTAAAAAATGACAAGAAACTGAAAGCTATTTTCAGGTGCACTTTTTGAAATTTAGAAGTATTTCTTTGTATATTTATGTTTTACTTAAATGTGTAGGAACCCCAAAAATAGATGGATTTACTATTCTGCATAGTATAGAAATATCCTATGTCTCAAATATGTTTGTTAGTTCATAATTTTTTCCTGAAAATTCCAGTTGATATAAGTACAGATATAGTCAAAATATTTTACAGAAAATTAATGTACTTTATAAAATTTAGTGTTCTGGTTCTGAATATATGGTTATAGGAAGGATAGTGATGTGACTTAAGGCATCAACAGTTGCCTACATGCTAGGACATTTCTGCAAGTATTTGATGGTGATAATAGTTTGTCAATGCTGAATGTTTTTTTCTTCTGACTCTAACCAGTTGACAATGACCAAATTAAATGTTACCTTAAGATCACAAGCTTTTGCTTGCTGTGTGGATGCTATGCCAGGGAGCCATAAGGGTAAGCTGTTCAGCAAAACTTGGAGGAAAAGATGTTGACAAGGCAGTCTGGGGCAGTGACCTCACCACCAAGGGCACAGTCCTGCAGGACCCAAGCAGGTTGAGCTGGGCAGATCTGGGATAACAACCAGATTCAGCCAGGAATCGTTTGTTGTAGAAGTCCATAATGATGAGGTAGGACCAAGGTCAAGCCAGGAAATCAAATCCATATGTCTGGGTTAGGGTCTAGGTCAGCAGCATACATCAATCATCATTTGAGTTTGTCAAAAGTAGGCTGACATTTGTTTTTTGACTTCAGACGTAGATCATTAATACTGTATTCTTCACTGAGGAAAACAAACAAACAAACAAACTTTTTTCTTTTTTTGAAGAGTAGTTGGCAGTGAAGTCTAAGTGTTTTTGTTTGTTTGTTTGTTTGTTTGTTCTTTGTCATTTGGCCTGAAATCTTGGAAGCTTATTTGAAGACATGATATTTTTCATTCTCACTAGTTCTTGAGCTTTCTTGATTTGCAATCTTTTCCTATGTGGTCTCACAGTATAGAATCATAGAATCATAGAATATCCTGAGTTGGAAGGGACCCTTAAGGATCATCAAGTCCAACTCTTGACACCGCACAGGTCTACCCAAAAGTTCAGACCATGTGCCTAAGTTCACAGTCCAATCTCTTCTTAAATTCAGACAGGCTCGGTGCAGTGACCACTTCCCTGGGGAGCCTGTTCCAGTGTGCAACCACCACATTGGTTGTTGAGGGGGTTCTTCTCTGTGAAGAACCCCCTCCTGATGTCCAGCCTAAATTTCCCCTGCCTCAGCTTAACCCCGTTCCCGCAGGTCCTGTCACTGGTGTTAATGGAGAAAAGCTCTCCTGCCTCTCGACACCCCCTTACGAGGAAGTTGTAGACTGTGATGAGGTCTCCCCTCAGCCTCCTCTTCTCCAGGCTGAACAGGCCCAGTGACCTCAGCCGTTCCTCGTACGTCTTCCCCTCCAGGCCTTTCACCATCTTCGTAGCCCTCCTCTGGACACTTTCCAACAGTTTCATGTCCTTTTTATACTGTGGTGCCCAGAACTGCACACAGTATTCGAGGTGAGGCCGCACCAGCGCAGAGTAGAGCGGGACAATCACCTCCCTTGACCTACTAGCAATGCCGTGCTTGATGCACCCCAGGACACGATTGGCCCTCCTGGCTGCCAGGGCACACTGCTGGCTCATATTCAACTTGCTGTCTACCACGACCCCCAGATCCCTCTCTTCTAGGCTGCTCTCCAGCATCTCATTGCCCAGTCTGTACATGCAGCCAGGGTTTCCCCGTCCCAGGCGCAGGACCTGCGCCTGGGACGGGGAAACCTTGCTCTTATTGAACTTCATGCGGTTGGTGATCACACAGCTCTCCAACCTGTCCAGATCCCTCTGTAAGGCCTTTACGCCCTCATTCGAGTCCACAACTCCTCCAAGTTTGGTGTCATCAGCAAACTTGCTCAAAATACCCTCTATGCCTACATCCAGATCGTTTATAAAAATATTGAAAAGTACCGGGCCTAAAATGGAGCCTTGAGGGACCCCACTGGTGACCGCCCGCCAGCCTGACGCAGCCCCATTTACCATAACCCTTTGGGCCCTGCCCGTTAGCCAATTGCTCACCCATCGTATGATGTTTTTATTTAGCTGTATGGTGGACATTTTGTCCAGTAGGATCCTATGGGAAACCGTGTCAAAAGCCTTGCTGAAGTCCAAAAAAATCACATCAGCTGGTTTCCCTTGGTCCACCATACGGGCGATCTTATCATAAAAGGAAATCAGGTTAGTTAGGCAGGACCTACCCTTCACAAACCCATGCTGGCTGGGACCAATGACTGCTTCGTCCCCCAGGTGCGCCTCAATAAGTCCGAGAACCAACTTCTCCATGATTTTACCAGGCACTGACGTGAGACTGACAGGCCTGTAATTGCTAGGGTCTTCTTTCTGACCCTTCTTGAAAATTGGCACAACATTTGCCAGCTTCCAGTCTACCGGGACCTCTCCAAATTCCCAGGATCGTTGAAAAATAATTGAAAGAGGTTCCGCGATGACATCCGCCAGCTCTTTCAGCACCCAGGGATGAATCCCATCCGGATCCCAGTATAATAACCTTTATAAAGCAGATGATAAAAAATTAAAACCTAGATTGATTTAAATCTTAATAAATCTCTATAGACTTAAATTTCTTCATAATCAATTTGTAGATACTATTAAATACGTAAAGACATAATGCAGTTTGATTTGGAATGTGGTAGTGCATAACCCTACTCCACATTGCCTTCTCTAAGAGATCAGCAATATAAAAGGATGTGACAAATATTAAGTATCCTGTAACTTTACTATTGTATTTTTTTTATGATGCCAGGAACACAGAAATTTAGAAAAGCGGTTCATTTATTCAATTGCCTTAAGGGATCTAAGAACAATGCAAGATATTTTCTTAAATTTTGAACTAATACTATCTATGATCTTGCACTTTGTTGACGTCCTTTTTAAATTCTGGTTTTCCTAAGCAGTCTGCTTAAAGCTAGAATCCAGGCCCCAAACTCTAAGATTCTTACCTGCTGAATTATTCTTCTTCCTCTCTGAATGAACTATTTTGAAAAATTATTCAAGGAAAGACAATATAAATTATAACAGGAAGAGAGTGTCCCAAAGAAAAATAAAATTATTTATATATTGTATCATTATTATTTTAGGTTATTTTTCAAATTACTGATATCCAGAATAGATGAAAGTCATGGTTCCATTGCAAGTTGCTGGACTCACAGCAATTTAAATACTAAAAGAAAACCTTCATATTTGTGGACCTTCTGAATATCCAGACTTTAAGGGGAGCTTGGGAATTTCTTGGTTGAAATCAAAAATAACCTCTACTCTTCTGAGTGCAATATTTAAAACCACATCATGAGACAAAGGTGTTAAGTGGTGAGTTTGATTGCCACTCAATTTCAGGTATACTTCTGCACTGGGGAATAGTACAGATACGGTCAAGGATCACAAACCTTTTTCTTTGTTTTGAAGTGTCACAAAATTGTCAAGACAATTTATAAATAGATTCTAGTCAAGGTTTTACTTTCTATTTTTGTCTTTTCATTTATCCAGGAAGAAACATTGTTCCTACTATTTTCTACCAGTACAGTATATATTTTTCCATGGAACATCTCAAAAAATGAATAATAACAAAATACAATTTAAAAAAAAAAAAAAAAAAAAAAAAAAAAAAAAAAAAAGATTGCATTTATTTTTCTGTACAAATCAGTTAATATTTCTTACAATGTTTCATCTGAGATAGGAATGGATAAATTAATTCATTATGCTGAAATGTTGGAAGAACCTGGCTTTAGAATATAAGTATGTGTGAGTCATCTTAATTTCTTCTGAATGTTCTTCATAAAGAAAAATCTGTTGTCAACATTCAGCACTCATTAATAGTTATAGTTTTATGAGAAATCAATATTTATTCCAGAGAAAGAGACTGAACTTGGAATGGGGTAGTTTCATTTCTTAAAATTAGAATATGAAATCTGTTACTTGCAAATCAATATTGACCACTTAATAGAATCCCTACCCATTTCTGCTTTTTGGTACACTACATTTTTAGATTTTCATTTGCATTTGGATAATTTGTCTCTGATTCTTTAATGTGGTTTATTCTCCAGATAATGTGTTGTCATGAACTTAAGCCCATACACAATCAGATTCTTTAGATTAGTTCTCAAGTACTTTGTGAGAAAAAAAAAAAAAAAAGAAGGAAAAAAAAAAAAGAAAAAGAAAAAAAGTGAGTAATATTCAGCCTGAATATTCACCTTTATCTTTCCTATTCTGAAGTATTTTTGAAATTGCAATTCAATTGTATCTCAAATCCTTCTCAAAGTCACAAAAGGAGCTACTAATAGCTTGGACGCATTTTCAAATCCTTTTAACTCTGGTATTTAGAGAGAATGATTTTATGAGGATATACATTAATGTTTCAATAATTTCTAAATCTGATATTTTTTTTCAGATGAATACAAATGGTCAAAATATTTTTAAATATATTCCAGATCAAATGATGACCTATATACCTCGTAATATATGCAACATATTATCTGGGTATTTAACTAGAAGCAAATAGTTAATTTTGTATTAATTTCTCAACAAGCAATTGCAAATTATGCTGATGATGAAAATACAAAAAACAAGGAACAAAAAAACCTTCCTTTCAAATTAAAAACACTGACGCTATACCTATGTTGCATTTTGAAACACTCCTAATGCAGCTTTATTGCTGTTTTGAAAATGATCTAGCAAAGATTTTTGCTCTTTCAACTGCAATAGCAGACACCCATTAGAAATATTTGGTGTTCCCATGATGTGAGGAATAAAAAAGAAAGAAAATAAAAGCCCACTCTCTTTGAATATACACCATTTCTTATATTTTACAGAAGACTTACAGGTGATTTTAAAAAATAAATAATATTACTTTTATATCACTGTCATCCTCAATGTAATAAGTAACTATTTTTATTTTTTCTGTAGATGTTATTGTGTCATTTTACAAAACTACATGCATTTCAGAGATACAGAAAAAAGCTTTAACATTTCTTTCTTGTTACATTAGAATTGTTATTATGTTCTTCATTGGTCTCATGTTTTATATCTGACGGACTAGTTAGAGAAATTTATTCTGCATAAACTACAGTAAGAATTAGGGCCGTTTTCCTAAAATTATCGTTCCGTAAAAGACTGTATGTATACTCATCCCAGAATGTGCAAAGTTGCTTTTTATCAGGAGTTAGATCCCAATTATCACAAGTCTGGTTGCAATTATATTAACTAATTAATAGTCTGGATATATTTATTTAGTTACAATGTGACATCCATATCATTGGCCCCTTCCACTGTGGTGTATAACAAATAGCAGATAGTCTAAGTAAATACAGGAAATATGTACCATTTTTTTTACTGGTACAGCCAACAATTCAGACGTCTTCTTTTTGCATTTCATTGGTGGTTGAAGAAATTTCACAGAATTTGTGAAAAAAATACAGCATCTGTTGGCTGAGATTCTATATAAATATTAAATATTGAGGCTGGAGACACTACAAGATGATGTAGCCAAAAAAGGCCTTTGACAAAGATTCTTAAAATGTAGTCATTCAGAGTTCTCTCAGTGGCTTGGAAATGAGCATGATGCAGTTGGTTTCAAGTCTTCATTCCTCTCTAACCAACTTTTCAATCTTCAGACATTATTCTCAATAGAAACAACACAATTCTCTAGTGCTTTCTTTGAGGGACTTCTACAGGTTAGTCCTCTGGAGCTCTTGATTTTCCTTCTAATTCCATTGAGCCATTCTGATATTCTCAGAATGTACCACTGATCTGGGAAGAGGGAAACCAGTTTGAGCAGAATTTCTCCCAGATCACACATTACCTCAGCTGGATGAAGCTTTCCAAGAACTCTAAGGAGGTCTTTTCCAGGTTCTGAGCAGGGAAAACAGTTTTCTAATGGCTTTAAGACTTTATCCTTCACAGAGAAGTCAATGAGACATTGAAGATTATTAATATGCAGACACAGTAAACATTTGCAGCTTATTTAACAGCTAATTAAACTGTGTAACAGTTTTCTTCTGTACTATGTTATTTCCTTACCAGACTTACAAGTACAAAAGCAGAGGTCAGAATAACACCACAGTTTGACAGGCAGAATTTTATAATGAAAACAAGGTTTAGATAAACAATATATTAGTTAGTATTGCTTTGAAAAGGTTCGTTTGATTCATTCTTCCCTTGCTCACTAAAAAAAAAAAAAAATGACTGAAATAATATAGTTTCCTGAAAGTGATGGGGATGTGATATCTGTAAAAGATTTTATTTTTCCTTTTGGATTGTCATTTAAAAAGAAGAAATAGAATGAACTGAGGAAAAACATGAATTTATGCCTGTGTTCCATTTTGGTTTCTGAGAACTGAAAAATATATATTATTTTTTTCCAATTTTTTCCCTCATTTTAGGCCATGAATGAAATGAAATGCCTACCTTTCCAGCCAGCACGTGGGCAGTAAATATTCCTTTAGAATTGAGAATGCAATGTAATGTGTCTCTAATAGCTGTTGTCTCCATCTGTTGTGATTTCTTCATTTTTCATTGTAATTTTTCTTCAGTTTGGAGTTCCTTCAATTCTCTCCTTTTTGGGCCACATTCCTCCTTTTTTCTGGGTAGGATTTAGGATAGGCAGACAGACAGAGCTTGCGGTGGAGGGAAATAGCTGTTTGTGCTTCCTTTTTGAGCCCTGATAACAACTTCTGGAAATTTACTAGATTATTTTTTATTACTACTTTTAATCATCTCAATTTGCAAACAAAGGGGAATAAAAGATGCAGTGATGTAAAATTACATTTAAAAAAAAAAAAAAAAGAGAGAGGGAGAGAGAATTTTGAGAATTACCAAACTAATAAAGTGATTTTTAATAAAGTGATCACTAAAAGTGATTTCAGTGGTCCATTTTCTATACATGTAACTGGATTTCATATCAGAAATAAGAAGTACCTGTGGCCCATCAGAAACACCCTGTCTGGTCTCAATATTTCTCTAGGGTTCGCTGAATAGAGTAAAGCCAGAAAAGAATACCTGGTGTTGCTGAGATGGCTAAACTGTGTAAACTTTAACTTTATTCCTAAAGTAGGAAAGTGGATACTTCTTATAAATTTCTATATATTATTTAAACAACATTATTGAGTAATGACTCTTCTCTGCAAACCTTTGAAGTATCAGAAGATATGTGTAGATCCTTTTCAAACTGTTTTTCCATACCAATTAATTGTATGAGATAAGTATGCCATATAAGCAGTGCTGATGGACTTGATGTGTCAAATTTGATACACCAACGAATTTTTTGCCTAGGAATTTGTAGTAAGGGAAAGTAAATATATTGATTTTCAGAAGAGAAACTAACCAGTAATATTTTGTAATAGTGAAGCTGAGATCTAAAATTCTTATCTGTGGGAAGTTGTTACTTTGTGCATTATGATCTACCTTGACGTTTTCTCGGAAGCATACTTATTACTGGCAAATGCTGACCAGCTCCTAAAATCTTCAAAATAGCAAGCAGTACTTTTAAATAGTTTTGCTGTCAGAAAGATGAAGATAATTTCATTTTCAAGAGGAAACCTTCCTACATCACAGAGATTAGAGATAGCACTGCTATCCAAGGCCTCCTCAGGCCTTCAATTTTGAGCTTTGTTTGCCATTCAAATGCAGCTTCTCAGTAATCCTGCCCCAGAATTATATCTCTGCAGATATAAATAAATAGTGTTAATACTTTCATCCTCTATCAAAACCCTCAGCTTTTCTAATATGCAGAGGGATAGCTCTGGAAAAATGCAGCTTAATTAAAGTTCTGACTGAAAATTTAGCAGGTACACTGAGCTTCAAAATGCACACAGTGCAAGGAAGCTAGCAGCTAAGAGCATGGAAATATGAGGAGAAAATAGTGTCAGATTATGTGATCTATGTACACTTACACAGTCAAAAAAGATACCTTCTGTTCAACTGCTAAATTAAGTATTTGTGGTGGTTTTACCGTGCTAGGCAGCTAAACAACCACTCTCTCACATCCCTTCCTTAGATGAGGAGGGCCTGCCAAGCTCTGTGCAGGATGATGGCAGCAGCATAGGGCCGGGCTGCTGCAGGGGAAGTTAACATCCCAGCCAAACCCAGTACAGTATTACTTCACACTATCTTAAAATTTGAGTTTTAAGAAAGTGAGTTTTATTTTAACTGTACTTTAAATCTAGTAGAGCTAAAACGTCAGATGATCCCTACCCACCTCACCTTCCCATCTACCCTTATATAACAGGTATGAGGGTCTAGAACACGACAGTCAAAACAATGTCTAAATGCCTAAGGCAAGGCAAGCTACCCCCCCGCATCACTACATCATCTGTCAAAAAAGAAAGAAGGGTTATTGTCATGGGGGACTCCCTTTTGAAAGGGACAGAAGGCCCTATATGCCAACTGGACCCAACACACAGGGAGGTCTGTTGCCTCCCCAGGGCTCGAGTGAGAGACTTTGCTAAGAAAGTCAAGCGCCTGGTATGGCCCATCAACTACTACCTGCTACTGGTCTTTCAGGCTGGTAATGACAAGGTAGCAATGAGAAGTCTGAGAGTGATCAAAAGGGACTTTAGGGCTTTGGGGTGACTACTTAAAGGATCAGGGGCGCAGGTTGTGTTTGCCTCTGTGCTCCGATAGGGGGGATAGATGCTGACCAGCGGGCTCACCACATTAACACGTGGCTTTGGGACTGGTACAACCAGCAGAACTTTGGGTTCTTTGATCACGGGAAGATCTACGTGACACCGGGCCTGCTGGCACCAGATGGGATGCGCCTCTCTCAGAGAGGGGTAAGGATTTTTGCTGAAGAGTTGGCAGGGCTGATAGATAGGGCTTTAAACTAGAGTCAGAGGAGGAAGGGGATAAAACCAGGCATGCCAGTGATGAGCTAAGGGATGGTGCACTAGAATCAGGGGGACTGTGTGCCAGTGAGATCCTTCGGTCAAATCCACAAGGTGCTGTGTGTAGGGAGGCGCATTTGAAGTGCTTCTACACAAATGCACACAGTATGAGGAATAAAATGGACGAGCTAGAAGTCTTGGCCCAGTCCCATAGCTACGACATTGTCGGCATAAGCGAAACCTGGTGGGAAGAATCCTGTGGCTGGTGTGCTGCAATAGATGGTTACAGGCTCTTCAGGAGGGACAGGCAGGGTAGGCGAGGTGGCGGGGTGGTGGTGTATGTGAGACAGGGGCTGGACTGTGTGGAACTTCAAGTTGGCGATGGCAAAGTTGACAGCCTCTGGGTAAGGATTAAGGAACGAACAAATAAAGGGGATGTCATAGTGGGAGTCTATTACAGACCACCCGGCCAGGACGACAATGCCAATGAATTATTCTTTGCAGAACTAAGAGATGCCTCGAGATCAACTCCCCTTGTCCTTACGGGGGATTTCAACTTGCCAGACGTCAACTGGGATCACCACATGGCTGACACAAACAAGTCCAGGAGGTTTGTAAAGCACCTAGATGATAACTTCTTGGTGCAGGTGCTAAGGGAGCCAACTAGAAAAGGTGTCCTCCTAAATCTGTTGCTGGAGAACAGAGAGGCTCTTGTGGGAGACGTGGCAATTGGCGGCTGTCTCTGCCCTAGTGACCATGAAGTGGCTGAGTTTAGAATTTGTGGTGACAGAAGGAAAACTGCCACCAAAGCTTCAGCCCTGGATACGGGGAAAGCAGACTTCAGGCTGCTCAGGGAACTAGTCAGCAAGGTCCCCTGGGAAACTGCTTTTGAAGGCATTGGCGTCCATCAGTGCTGGTCAGTCTTTAAGCACTGCCTCCTAAAAGCACGAGATCAGGCAATTCCAAAATATTGGAAGGCAGGCAGGCGGGGCAGAAGGCTGGCCTGCCTGACCAGGGATCTTTTGCTGGAGCTTAGGTGAAAAAAGGAAGTGTACAGCTGCTGGAAGGAGGGTCAGGTGACAAGGAAGAAATACAGGGATGCTGTTTGTGTTTGTAGGGAGAAAATTCATGTGGCCAAAGCCCAACTAGAGTTGAAGCTGGCCAAGTCTGTGGGAGACAATAAAAAGGTTGTTTTTTAGCTACATGAACAGAAAAAGGAGAACCAAAGAAAACATAGGTCTGCTACTTGATGGGGAGGTCTCCTCACAGACAATGACACAGGCAAAGCAGAGACGTTTAATTCCTTCTTCGCCTCTGTCTTCAACACTGATGATGGGCTTCGGGACCCTGGATGCCCTGAGCTGGAGGACCATGACGGTGCGAAAGACAAAATCCCAACCAACCCTGAACGTGTGCAGGGTTTGCAACTCCACCTGGATCCATAAAAGTCCATGGGTCTGGATGGAATTCATCCCAGGGTGCTTAAAGAGCTGGCAGACGTCATTGCGGGACCTCTCTCAATTATTTTTCAATGATCTTGGGAATCTGGAGAGGTCCCAGTAGACTGGAAGCTGGTAAATGTTGTGCCGATTTTCAAGAAGGGTAAGAAAGAATACCGTAGCAATTACAGGTCTGTCAGTCTCATGTCAGTGCCTGGTAAAATTACGGAGAAGATGGTTCTTGAAATTATTGAAGCACACCTGTTGGACAATGCAGTCACTAGTTCCAGCCAACATTGGTTCATGAGGGGTACGTCCTGCCTAACAAATTTGATTTCCTTTTATGATAAGATCACCCATCTAGTTGACCAAGGGAAACCAGCTGATGTGATATTTTTGGACTTCAGCAAGGCTTTTGACAGCGTTTCCCATAGGAATGTCCAGCATACAACTTAACAAAAACATCATACGATGGCTGAGCAATGGGCTGATGGGCAGGGCTCAAAGGGTTGTGGTAAATGAGGCCACATCTGGCTGGCGGATGGTCACTAGTGGGGTCCCTCAAGGCTTCATTTTAGGGCCAGTCCTCTTCAAGTTTTTTATCAATGATTTGGATGTACGACTAGAAGGTGTTTTGAGCAAATTTGCTGATGACACCAAACTTGGAGGCGTTGTGGACTCTGATGAGGGTGGAAAGGCCCTGCAGAGAGATCTGGACAGATTGGAGAGCTGGGCAATCACCAACTGCATGAAGTATAACAAAAGCAAGTGCCAGGTCCTGCATCTGGGACGAGGCAACCCTGGCTATACATACAGACCGGGCAACAAGATGCTGGAGAGCAGCCCCACAGAGAGGGATCTGGGGGTTGTGGTTGACAGCAAGTTGAATATGAGCCAACAGTGTGCCCTGGCAGCCAGGAGGGCCAACCGTATCCTGGGGTGCATCAAGCACGGCATTGCTAGTCAGTCGAGGGTGGTGATTGTCCTGCTCTACTCTGCACTGGTGCAGCCTCACCTCGAATACTGTGTGCAGTTCTGGGCACCACAGTAGAAAAAGGATGTAAAACTGTTGGAGAGTGTCCAGAGGAGGGTGACAAAGATGGTGAAAGGCCTAGAGGGAGGAGTGGCTGAGGTCACTGGGCCTATTCAGTCTGGAGAAGAGGAGGCTGAGGGGGGAACCTCATTGCAGTCTACAACTTCCTTGCGAGGGGAAGTGGAGAGGCAGGTGACCTATTCTCTGTAAACACCAGTGATAGGACCTGTGGGAACGGTGTTAAGCTGATGCAGGGGAAGTTTAGGCTGGACATCAGGAAGAGGAAGAGGGTGGTTGCACACTGGAACAGGCTCCCCAGTGAAGTAGTCACTGCACCAAGCCTGCCTGAATTTAAAAAGCAATCGGACTGTGCATTTAGTCACATGGTCTAAACTTTTGTGCAGACCTGTGCGGTGCCAGGAGTTGGACTTGATGATCCTTATGGGTCCCTTCCAACTCGGGAGATCCTATGATTCTATGATTTGAAATTATTTTTCAACCATTTTTATCAAAAATCATTTTTTAGGGGTGATCATAAAAGGACAATGTGTCTGATTTAACACATTTTGATATAGGTTTCAATAACTGTCAATATTTTCTTACAAAACCTGAAGCCTGAGTGTATAATTTTACTGTATACATAATATGCACAATGTTATGTATTAGCTAAGTCTACCTTCACTTAAAAAATGTTCCTAAAGTAGCTTTACTTAAAGTTTTCTAAGCCACGCTTCAAGATGTCTACAAAGCTGACTGTTTATATTCCTTTGTAAATAACCAAAACATACACTTATTATTTCAATATTACCATCTGAATGGAAAATGGTATTGTGTAAACATTTATTGGCAATGAGACACAGGCTGAGTCTACCAGTGGAGAAATTCCTTGATATTTACCTTACAATTTGGGTAAAAGGGGGAAGCAGACTTAGAAGAACAAAGCCTTGGAAGTGTATTCAGATGAGTACCTGAGAGCATCTATTGGTTTCCATCACCAGAGTTTGTGTTCTGGCCACACACCAGTCTTCTGGTTTCATGTGAAGGAAACTTGGCTGTATAAACTATGAGAGAGCTGTGATAGGATTCAGTTATATTTCTGACATTTATACAGAGTCATAGATACTATTCTGCTTATCTTCTGCACGAGTATTTTCCTGTGGAAAAATATGCTTAATGAAGAGATAGCTGATATGCTTGTATATCATATATATATATATACATTTTTATATATACACACATATATATATATATTTATATATATACATATATACACATATACATATATACATATACATGTATGTGTATATGCTTGGTGCAGTTGAAAAATAAAGATGTGTGATATAAGGAGCCTTTAAAGCAAGGGTCCCTGTCACAAATTGTCCTTCTTTTGGCTGGGACAGAGTTAACTATTTTTGTGGAGGCTTGTGTGATGCAGTGTCTTGGAATTCTGATTACAATTAACACACCAATGTTTCAGTTGTTGCAGAGCAGTGCTTGCACAGAGCCAAGGGACATCAGGCTTCTGCCCCACCAACAAGGGGATTGGGGGTGCACAAAGAGCTGGGAGGGGACACAGCCAGAACAGGTGACCCAAAATGACCAGAGGGATATTCCATAGCATAGGGCATCATGCTCAGCAGTAAAAGCTGGGGGAAAGAAGGAGGATGCTTGGGGACATTTGGAGTTTGTCTTCCAAACCACTACACATGATGCCCTGCTTTCCTAGAAGTGGCTGAACACCTGCCTGCTGAAGGCAACGAGCATATCAATTCCTTGTTTAGTTTTGCTTGTGCACGTGGCTTTGGCTTTACATAGTGAACTGTCTTTATCTTAAGCCGTGAGTTCTTCCACTTTTACTTTTCCAATTCCCCATTCCACCTGGGAAGAGTGAGTGAGCAGCTGGGTGGTGCTGAGTTACGTGCTGGGGTTAAACCACAACACAAATCCACAAGTGGAAAATTTTGAATTTTCCTCTGATTTTTTTGCTACTGTTCCGTTAAATAAATGAGATCCTATAGTAATACCGTCCTGAGCAAGAAAACAGTCACTAAGTGTATAATTCATACAGAGTCTACTTCGGAGTTCACTCATGAAAGTGAACAGGCAGATCTTTAGGTATCCACTTCAGAAAACTTTTACAGTGATGAGCAAGTGCTGCTGAAGTCAAGGATGCACTTGACTTAACCATTTCAATTCCATAATGAGCTGACTCCCATTCATCCTTTAAACGCAGAATTTCTCACCTAGTTCTGCCTACAGAATAAATTCTGCCTTCTAAATGTCTTCTGGTTCACTAGACTGAAGATGTTTGGAGAAATTAAAGAGATTATTTAAAGATTAAAGTGAATAATATGTTGCCTATTCTCCTTTCTCCACAGTACAGAGTTTCTACATGCTTGTTATAATTGGACATATGAGTGTGATAAGTAACTGGCAAAGAGAACTATCTCTGGGTAGCAAATTTTAGTTTCCTTCCTTTCTGATATGGAACTCACAAGGTGAATCCATGAGCTTCTGCTGGGAGAGGACAGAGTAGAGATGTTTCAGTGGCTCACATCATAAAATAAAATACTTGCCTTTTGCAGAACTTTTATCCCAAGTAATAATAATGGGAATCATAGTAGGAACAGTCAGAGGAACAGCTTGTAACCAGTGCCAGCAGACAATCTTCTTGGTATGTGGAAGGTCAGCGGATACTTTCTTCCTGGTGATTGTTAAAACTGATTCTCATGATAGTGCATCTACACTATTTAGGACACTGGTTGGTAGAGTCCCTTGGGAGGCGGTTCTGAAGGGCAGAGGAGTCCAGGAAGGCTGGGTGCTCTTCAGGAAGGAAATCTTATTGGCGCAGGAGCAGTCTGTCCCCATGTGCCCAAAGACGAGCCGGCGGGGAAGAAGACCAGCCTGGCTGAACAGAGAATTGTGGCTTGAGCTTAGGAGAAAAAAGAGCGTTTACAATTTTTGGATAAGAGGGCGGGCCACTCGGGAGGACTATAAGGATGGCGCGAGGCAGTGTGGGGACAAAATCAGAAAGGCCAAAGCTCATCTGGAGCTCAATCTGGCTACTGCTGTCAAAGACAACAAAAAATGTTTTTACAAATACATCAATGCTAAACAGAAGACTAAGGAGAATCTCCATCCTTTACTGGATGCGGGGGGAAACTTAGTTACAAAAGATGACGAAAAGGCAGAGGTGCTTAATGCGTTCTTTGCCTCAGTCTATAGCGGCAAAACCAGTTGCTCTCTGGATACCCAGTACCCTGAACTGGTGGAAGGGGATGGGGAGCAGAATGTGGCCCTCACTATCCATGAGGAAATGCTTGGTGACCTGCTACGGCACTTGGATGTACACAAGTCGATGCAGCCAGATGGGATCCACTCGAGGGTACTGAGAGAACTGGCGGAGGAGCTGGCCAAGCCGCTTTCCAGCATTTATTGGCAGTCCTAGCTATCAGGGGAGGTCCCAGTCAACTGGCAGCTAGCAAACATGATGCCCAGCTACAAGAAGGGCTGGAGGGCAGACCTGGGAAACTATAGGCCTGTCAGTTTGACCTCAGTGCCAGGGAAACTCATGGAGAAGATTATCTTGAGTGTCATCACACGGCACTTAGAGGGCAACCAGGTGATCAGGCCCAGTCAGCATGGGTTTATGAAAGGCAGGTCCTGCTTGACAAACCTGATCTCCTTCTATGACAAAGTGACGCACTTGGTGGATGAGGAAAAG
The DNA here is from genome assembly GCF_965140915.1 of Aythya marila. Lineage (NCBI taxonomy): Eukaryota > Metazoa > Chordata > Aves > Anseriformes > Anatidae > Aythya > Aythya marila. The sequence goes on along the minus strand of NC_139045.1, from coordinate 1,417,828 downwards.
ACTGTGGATGTGGTCTACCTTGACTTCAGCAAGGCTTTTGACACTGTTTCCCACAGCATTCTCCTCAGGAAACTGGCTGCTTGTGGCTTGGACTGGCGTACACTTCGTTGGGTTAAAAACTGGGTGGATAGCCGGGCCCAAAGAGTTGTGGTGAATGAAGTCAAATCCAGTTGGAGGCTGGTCACTAGTGGCCTTCTCCAGGGCTCAGTACTGGGGCCGGTCCTCTTTAATATCTTTATCGATGATCTGGATGAGGGGATCGAGTGCACCCTCAGTAAGTTTGCAGATGACACCAAGTTAGGTGCATGTGTCGATCTGCTTGAGGGTAGGAAGGCTCCGCAGGAGGATCTGAATAGGCTGGACCGATGGGCTGAGGTCAAGTGCCAAGTGCTGGGTTTTGCACCTGGGGTGCAATAACCCCAAGCTGAGCTACAGGCTGGGAGATAGTGGTTGGAAAGCTGTCTGGCAGAGAAGGACCTGGGAGTATTGGTTGATAGTTGGCTGAATATGAGCCAGCAGTGTGCTCAGGTGGCCAAGAAGGCCAACAGCATCCTGGCTTGTATAAGAAGCAGTGTGGCCAGCAGGGCTGGGGAAGTGATTGTCCCCCTGTACTGAGCTCTGGTGAGGCCACACCTCGAGTACTGTGTTCAGTTTTGGGCCCCTCACTACAAGGAGGACGTGGAAGTACTTGAGCGAGTCCAGCGAAGGGCGACAAAGCTGGTGAGGGGTCTGGAGAACAAGTCTTATGAAGAGCGGCTGAGGGAGCTGAGTTTGCTCAGCCTGGAGAAAAGGAGGCTTAGGGGTAACCTTATCACTCTTTATAAGTACATTAAAGGAGGCTGTAGCAAGGTGAGGGTTGGTCTATTCTCCCACGTGCCTGGCAACAGGACGAGGGGGAACGGGCTAAAGTTGTGCCAGGGGAGGTTTAGATTGGATATTAGGAGGAACTTCTTTACTGGGAGGGTTGTGAGGCATTGGAATGGGCTGCCCAGGGAGGTGGTGGAGTCATCATCCCTGGAGGTCTTTAAAAGACGTTTAGATGTTGAACTTAGCGATATGGTTTAGTGGAGGACTTGTTAGTGTTAGGTCAGAGGTTGGACTCAATAATCTTGAGGTCTCTTCCAACCTAGACAATTCCATGATTCTATGATCTTTACTAATGCTTATAAGTCTGAGTAGCTTACAGGAGGAATAGGAGTTTACAGGACAACTTTTCATACTCAATAAGCCCACATACAGGCCAGATTTTGTGAGTGCATACTTCCATCAGAGAGAAGTTCTATGATCTTTACCAATGCTTGCAAGTCTGAGTAGTTTACAGGAGTGAGATATTTCAGACAAATAAACATCATTTTCTTACCAGCATACAAGAAAGCACTCAGTACATTCCTCCAAACTGTTAATGACTTCATTCAAATGTGCACTAGAATGACCCCCAGCTTATCATCTGTAAATAGTGTTTTCAGTAAGAGTGGATGGAGAGGGGAAACTTGAAGAATGGTAAAATATTCATTAGTATTCAAGTTACAAATTGTTACCATGCATGACATATTACAGTGTTTTCTTTTCTTGGAACATCAAAATCCAAAAACAAGTGTAGAAAAAGAAAACATTTTAATTCTCTTTATTTGTCCTCTACTTAGAAAAGCATAGTTCTTGATGAAGTGAACAGTTTTACAGTTAAGAAGCAATCACTAATATTAACAAAGCCACAGAGACTGAGGTTTCTGCCAGCTGGCATGTTCTGAAAAATTGGGTCATATTGTAGTAGCATGGTGCAGATCCTCAGACTAGCTCAGGATACAGATTTGACTGATACTACCTCTTCTAGTCTTACTTTAAAGCTAAACATTTAATGGCAAGCATTGTGTGAAATAGAGCAAAACTTTCCATATGTTAACCTGATAGATCTTTAATCTCTAATAGCAGCTGCTAATGTGCCTTGGCCAAATAAATACCTGGCGTAAGTCAAAAAGAATCTAAATCTGGCCCTTTTGCATGTCGTTTTCATGTGCTTGCTGTTTTAATAATGCAGCTCTTGTACTGATTTTTTTTAAGGTCTTACAAAAAAAAAAAAAAAAAAGAAAAAAGAAAAAAAGAAAAAGATTTTTTCCTTCTTCCTGGGGAAAAATATTCTTAAATTAGACTTATTAAAAATACACTGTAATGCTGGAAGTGCTCGTACTAGACTTTTTTTTCCACTAACGTAAAGTGGGAGAAGAAGAAGTATCATTATATTAATGAATCGAAGAGAATATACTTGAGTACAACCCAGTTTACAAAGCAAAATATAATAGTATATAAAACTATGATAAAAGGAATCAAGCTGCATAAGGCTGCAATAAAGCTGTGGTTAATGAAATCTAGCTGCATATCATCATGATGAGTAATTCCTAACTGAATTCGCCTATCAAAACTGTGCTGGCCTTTAAGACAAATAACACATTGAAACCTGCCCTCAGGGCTTCATGATGACAATGCATTGGTAGTATATTTTTGCTGAGCAGTAGGCACCTTCTGACATGTGAGACGTACACGAATCAGAACCATGCTTGTGCTGGAAGTGCTGGGATCTACAAATATTTCACTCCAAATTACATGTAGTAAATCTTACTGTTGAAAAGGGAAATCAGTTTGTAGGAAAGCCAGTACTCTCTTCAATTATTCTTTAAAACATTTTTATTATATTTAAAAGGTCAGACTACATTGACATACCTGTTTAAAGGTGCACAGTTAGTTGTATGCATTAAAGGATGTATGCATTAAATGATTATTAAAGGATGTAGCATCAGTACTATTACACATTGTGGAAAACATATTCTAGGTTATAGAAATTAATAAATCCATACTGGATTAGGGTTCTGATGTTTTTATATTTTTTATCTTCTCTGTGAGAAAGAAAGGAAGATTAGTGAAATGTATATGAATCATCATAGGAACGAGTTGGTCCTGTAGGTATAAATGTGTCATAACGTCTGCTTTGTTTCTCTTATTTCTCTTTTGGTATATCTGAATGAAGATAACAGTAAGGGTCACAGAAATAAGCTATCTAGCAAATTTTAAAACCCTGACTATAAACAAGAGAGGTATTAGCTAGATGTTGGAAATAAGGCCCAAGACTCCTTTTATGCAAGACTAAGCAACCTAATGCAATATTGTTTAATATTTGAGGGATGAAAGAATTAATTTCTTTCATCAAATGTAAACCAGAAGTATTTCAAAGCATATAGTTATTTTGTAAGAGAAGTTACTGTATTTATCTATTTTGCTTTCTTTTTGTAAAAACAAAGGGAAAATTATCATGCTCCAACACAGTAATACTTTTATTTGAACCAATTATTACAGTGATAGTGTGGCAGTAGTTATAGTTTGAGCAATTTCTGGCTGACTTCTCAATATCAGAGACTTAATACTTTGATTGAAACCAGATGCATATGTCAAGTGGGACCTTGCTTTTCATGCTTGACTATAATAGGAATTTGCTAAAATGGCTCAATTTAAGCCTTTTGTTTTTGTTTTTGTTTTTTTTCCAGGCAAGTTGAAAATATGTTATATCAAGGCACAAAGCCAGTGACTTAGAATCAGTTGGCAGAACAACAAAAGGCAGAATTATATTTAAAGGAAAGGAAATAAATGTTTCTCTTGTGTGAAATATCAAAATTGTTTTTGACACACAAAAAATATATGTTGCCAAGGAGATCTAAATCCTACTCTCTACTCTCAGTTACCTGTGCACCTGGCAGGAGTTGCTAGTACTGGGTTGTTGTGTCCATATCAGCTAAACCAACCTGCTTAGTTTTAAAAACTTCAGGAAGTGTCCTCAAAGCCTGTCTGGTACCCATCAGGGACTTACCTGGGCACTGAATCAGAGACTGGTGAGCATGTGCTTTCTTCTGCAGCACCTACCTCTGTGGTTTCCAAACCCACTTGCTCTCTGCTTTGCTGAGCTTCTCTGCTCACTACTGCAATGAAACAAGCAGTGTGGAGACATGTGAGATTAAGTCATGCATGGGAACTTGCCAGTCATTTCAAACTTTACTTTAGAATGTCAGAATGTCCTCCATCCTTGTAGATGCTTTCCTCCATCCTTGTAGATGCTTTCCTGCTTTTTCTGAACCAATTATTGACCATTTTAGTGCTTACTTCCCATGTGTATTTTGTAAAAGGATTAGTATCTGTGCCCGCAGACAGTTCCTTGCTATTACATGATAATTAATGATTTTCTATTGTAGACTAGTATTAATATTTGTTGCTTCAATTCTTCATGTGCATCCTTTTATTTTTTGCTATGGGGTCATATATGTCTCTGTGTTTTTGTCTTTCTCTTCAAAAATATCTTAGTTATCTAAGATTTTGTATGAATTATCATCTTCCCACAGGTTCCAGTTAAGTTAGCTCTGCAATGATCTGTTTGCTTTGCACAGTATATTATTGTGACCACTCCTGTTTCTTTTCTGAAATTTCCATCTGAATGCTAGTAACTTTTTAATCCCATCTTCTGTTGTCTATGCACCTTACCTATTTTTAACTTAATTCAGTTGACTCTTCTTGTACAATACTTTTTTTTCAGCAACCACAGTGACCAGGGAATATTGTTCTAAAGAAATGCACAGAAAAATCACAAGAAACCTAAGGTTGAAAATAATTGAATGTGCCTGATACACCAAATTGGCCAGATCCTCTTCTCTTAAGACCTTACAATTTTTAGTAATTTCACAAGAGTATATCTTTGTTGTCAGAGTATCTATATCCAGTGTCTGAAGGTAAGAAAACTTAATAACTGGGTACGACTTCAGTTCTTTGTAACTCTTCAAGCTTTGGTTTAAATGACACCTATGCTTAGAGACCTTGAACTGTCCCTTTCTGGTTAGATCAGTTTCATTGATAAAAGAAAAAAAATGCAGTTATTTTTCAAAGTGTATATAAAAATGATACACTGGGTCCTTTTATTAAAGTGTTATGTGATCCTCCTGATCCTCATGTATTGAGTGAGGAAGAAATAATGTAAATTACTTATTTTCCGTGATTTTAAGTAGTTATACAAAAAATTTCTCTCACCAACCATACGTTATTTGAGAAAACAGAATCTTAGTAAAGAAACACCTGACTAGAAAAAGACATGAAATGTTAGACTGAAATAGGTTAAAGATTACAATGGGCCAAACTTTGTTGGCATAGTACACGGACTATGATTCAGTAGTATGTCATATCAACAGCATAGGATAATGGGCAGGAAAGTAGCAATAAATGTAAATAAGTGTTCCATGGCCAGTCATATCTTAAATTCTGAATAATATTGGTTTATGAATGTAGATAATACAGATAATGTAGATAATACAGAGAATAAGCACAGATAGATATACAACAGGTTCTACCAGAACACCTTTTTTAGCACTAACCATAAAAACTGCATTCTCTCTTCCTCCCTTTCCGTCTTCCAAGGTATAATGGTTTTAGCTAGCACTTTGGAACTTATTGTAAATCTTATTTTCTTTCTTGTCAGTAATTCTCTGGTCTTGTTTGAAACTTGAGAGAGTAGGGAGAATGGCAGGAAGGCAATGATCATTCATTTCTTTGTAACTGTTACCTTGTTGTAAAATGAGATCAGACATGGCTTTTGCCTATCAAAAAGCTCTTTCTCAGGCGTAGCACAGACAAACTGAATATATAGTGATCTTTCCTATTCCTCTTTAAACATAGATATAAATGATTTCATATCATTTTATTCAAGTGATAACATCAAAAAGATATGCAATAAAACAAGTTACATTGCTGAAAAAGAGGACACTCATTTCTAAAGAACATCTGCAGGTCCAAATCTTGAAATTCAATGAGACAAAGACTGAATTAAGTGTTTGCATGTTGGTTTTGATTTCAGTCACCAAGTGAAACAAACATTTCTGAGATTAAGTTTTTGTCTTTAAATATGCAGTTATTCCATTTCCTCACCTCTGTTTCCCAGTCACAGCCAGCATAGTGTTTCCCAATTAAGACTTCTAGTTCAGCACTAGTTCTTTAGCAAGGGACTTGCATAAAAGAGAAGTAGGGGGAGATTTTCAAAGTACCCATGCTAATTAGGTGTCCAGCTCTCACTGATTTAGAATAGGCTGTATGTCCTTAAGAACTCTTCTTGCCTTTGAGAATTTCTCCTGTAATCTTTCTCTGTTCTACTTGTACAGCCCCTAGCATTCAAAAGCTTAAAGGTTTTTTTTTTTTTTTTTTTTTTTTTTAAAAGTAGAAAGGGTACATAATGCCTAGTCTAAATTATCCTTCATGATGTCTATATGCATTAAATACATTTCTCCTGGAAGGACCATAGCACTACTGCTTAACTCTCAGTTAAATCATCTTCTGAAACAGAATATCAAGTCAGGATAACAGACTGAAATGATTTTACAATTTTCTAGAACAACAACAAATTACGAGGCAACTTGGAAATTAGTTATTCCATGTGCCGTGCTCAAATGTGCAAGGTTGAATAATGTCATATATTCAAAAAATTGCACATGTACGTATTATGTAACTTTTATAAATCTATTTTAATGACCAGTTGTTAACAATTAATTACCCTTAAGATTCGAAGTATTCTCCTAGTCGTGCAGAAAATCTGTTCAAATAGACTTTTATAAAATGTCTTGAGTCTTTTTCTATGAAGTGTTTTTGTTTTGTTTTGGTTTGGTTTTTAGTGTAATAGTTAAAGTGAAATACAACAAAGTGAAGGTTCACTGACTTACACTACTGATACATCAAATCAAAACTTTTTCACCTCTACCTCTTAATTGTTGGGGACTCTGATTTTAGAGAGATGGAGGAAGACAAAAAGAGAGGGAGGGAGAGAGAGAGGATTCTGTTCTGCAGACAGTCTTAATAGGAGATATGCACTTCTAATCCCACATATCTTAATAGGCACACAACTAGCAATAAAATACAAATTGAATCTAAATATAATTCTACACTGCTGGAAATGCTTCTTATGTCTTACAAGTGAAACTCCTCTAAAGTTTAGAAGACAATTAAGACTGCACTCTTAATTAGGATCCACAAACAAGCAGGAATTCTTATTAATGCATGATCAAATGCCTTGCTGAACAAAACATAATCACAGTCTATCATGCGCAATCAAATTGGAAAGGACCTTGTTCTACGATCTGCTCACCCATATATGGTGGAATAATTGCTTCTTCAGAATGAACTGTTAATAACGGCTCTTTAGACTTTGAACATAACTCAGATGCTACATACCAAAATAAAACCATTCATTTACAACATCCAGCTGCTTGGAACAACTCTGAAAAAAATAGAAGTCTCTGGTTTAGATTGCCTAAACCATATATGGTGGTGTCATATCAGAAAGTTAGCTGCAGTTTTAATGCTTCTAATTTTAGTCAAAATAAGAAAAATGAAGCTAATAAGAAGAGATCTGTAGTTTCTTCTGATCTCATTCAGCATCAGTATCTCCATTGGTCTAAAAAAATAACAGCAAATCCTCCAAACAAACACTGAAAGCTAAACACTATTTTCACCCTCAAATGCAGTTAACTGGAATTTACTTCACCTATCCTAGCTGTAATCTATTAAGAAGCAAGTAAACTTCATTTTAAAATAAATAAATACAGATAGTGAATGCTAATGAAGAAGGCAAAATCCAAAAACAACAAATGGAAAAAGCCCAACAACTAATAGATAAAAATCACTAAGTTTGAAGTTGGCCCAAAATCATGAAGGCACTGACTACTTCAGTCTTCCCCCTTTTGTGGATTTCCTCAAAACATTATTTATTGAGGAATCAGTTACATGTGATCATCAGCCTTCTTGAACTGGTCTACTGCCCAGGTTGCTTCCGAGAAACTAGTCAAATGGCTTTCCTGAAACCTCTTTCATCATACACATCTGCCTGTTCACTTTTTGTTTTATGGTTAACGTAAATATTATCCATTCAAAAGCTGTGTTGCTTCTTTTTCAAGACAGCCGTAAGACAAAGACCCTGCACTACCCAGCACAATCACAGAATCACAGAATTTTCTAGGTTGGAAGAGACCTCAAGGTCATCGAGTCCAACCTCCAACCTAACGCTAACAGCCCTCCACTAAACCATATCCCTAAGCTCTACATCTAAATGTCTTTTGAAGGCTTCCAGGGATGGTGACTCCACCACTTCCCTGGGCAGCCTGTTCCAGTGCCTCACAACCCTTTCAGTGAAGAAGTTCTTCCTAACATCTAACCTAAAACTCCCCTGGCTCGACTTAAGCCCATTCCCCCTCGTCCTGTCACCAGGCACGTGGGAGAACAGGCCAACCCCCACCTCGCTACAGCCTCCCTTGAGGTACCTAAAAAGAGCGATAAGGTCACCCCTGAGCCTCCTCTTCTCCAGGCTGAACAAGCCCAGCTCCCTCAGCCGCTCCTCGTAGGACTTGTTCTCCAGGCCCCTCACCAGCTTCGTTGCCCTTCTCTGCACCCGCTCAAGCACCTCGATGTCCTTCTTGTAGCGAGGGGCCCAAAACTGAACACAGTACTCGAGGTGCGGCCTCACCAGAGCTGAGTACAGGGGGACGATCACCTCCCTAGCCCTGCTGGTCACGCTGTTCCTGATACAAGCCAGGATGCTGTTGGCCTTCTTGGCCACCTGAGCACACTGCTGGCTCATATTCAGCCGACTATCCACCATCACTCCCAGGTCCTTCTCTGCCTGGCAGCTTTCCAACCATTCCTCTCCCAGCCTGTAGCTCTGCTTGGGGTTATTGCGCCCCAGGTGCAGGACCCGGCACTTGGCCTTGTTGAACTTCATACAGTTGACCTCAGCCCATCGGTCCAGCCTATCCAGATCCTCCTGCAGAGCTTTCCTACCCTCAAGCAGATCGACACACGCACCTAACTTGGTGTCATCTGCAAACTTACTGAGGGTGCACTCGATGCCCTCGTCCAGATCATCGATGAAGATATTAAAGAGGACCGGCCCCAGCACCGAGCCCTGGGGGACGCCACTAGTGACTGGCCTCCAACTGGACTTGGCTCCATTCACCACGACTCTTTGGGCCCGGCTATCCAGCCAGTTTCTAACCCAACGAAGCGTGCGCCAGTCCAAGCCAAGAGCAGCCAGTTTCTTGAGGAGAATGCTGTGGGAGACGGTGTCAAAAGCCTTGCTGAAGTCAAGGTAGACCACATCCACAGCCTTTCCCTCATCCACCCAGCGCGTCACTCTGTCATAGAAGGAGATCAGGTTCGTCAGGCATGACCTGCCTTTCATAAAGCCATGCTGACTGGGCCTGATCGCCTGCTTCCCCTGCAAGTGCTGCATGATGGCTCTCAGGAGGATCTGCTCCATGAGCTTTCCTGGCACTGAGGTCAAACTGACAGGCCTGTAGTTTCCCGGGTCTGCCCTCCGGCCCTTCTTGTAGATGGGCGTCACGTTTGCTAGCCGCCAGTCAATTGGGACCTCCCCTGATAGCCAGGACTGTTGATAAATGATGGATAGTGGCTTGGCCAGCTCCTCTGCCAGTTCCCTCAGTACCCTTGGGTGGATCCCATCTGGCCCCATCGACTTGTGCACATCTAAGTGCCGTAGCAGGTCACCAACCAGTTCTTCATGGATAATGAGGGCCACATCCTGCTCCCCATCCCCTTCCACCAGCTCAGGGTACTGAGTATCCAGAGAACAACCGGTATTGCCGCTAAAGACTGAGGCAAAGAAGGCATTGAGCACCTCCGCCTTTTCCTCATCTCTTGTAACTAAGTTTCCCCCCGCATCCAGTAAAGGATGGAGATTCTCCTTAGTCCTCCTTTTTGTGTTGATGTATTTATAGAAACGTTTTTTGTTATCTTTAACGGCAGTAGCCAGATTGAGCTCCAGATGAGCTTTGGCCTTCCTAATTTTGTCCCTGCACAGCCTCGCTACTTCTTTAAAGTCCTCCTTAGTGGCCTGCCCACTTTTCCAAAGCTTATAAACCCTCTTTTTCCTCCTAAGATCAAGCCACAATTCTCTGTTGAGCCAGGCCGGTCTTCTTCCCCGCCAGCTCGTCTTTGGGCACGTGGGGACAGACTGTTCCTGCGCCATTAAGACTTCCCTCTTGAAGAGCGCCCAGCCTTCCTGGACCCCTCTGCCCTTCAGAACCGCCTCCCAAGGGACTCCACCAACTAGTGTCCTGAGCAGCTCAAAGTCAGCCCTTCGAAAGTCCAATACAGCGGTTTTACTGGTCCCCTTCCTGGCCTCGCCAAGAATAATGAACTCCACCATTGCATGGTCACTCTGCCCAAGACAGCTCCCGACGATCACGTCCTCCACCAGTCCTTCTCTGTTTGTGAAGAGAAGGTCTAGCGGGGCACCACCCCTGGTAGGTTCACTAACCAGCTGCGTCAGGAAGCTATCTTCCACGCTCTCCAGAAACCTCCTAGACTGCTTTCTCAGGGCTGTGTTGTGCTTCCAGGATATGTCAGGGAAGTTGAAGTCCCCCACGAGTACAAGAGCTGATGATTTTGCAACCTCTGTCAGCTGCCTGTAGAATTCCTCATCCGTCTCCTCATCCTGGTTCGGCGGTCTATAGCAGACCCCGACCAGGACACTAGCCTTGTTGTCCCTGCCGATCCTAACCCAAAGGGACTCGACCTTGTCATTCCCAACCTCGAGTTCTACAACCTCGAAAGACTCTCTAATATAGAGAGCCACACCACCACCCCTTCTATGCTGCCTGTCCCTTCTATAGAGCTTATAGCCAGGCATTGCAGCACTCCAGTCATGAGACTGGTCCCACCACGTCTCCGTGATGGCTACCAAGTCGTAGCCTGCCTGCCGCACGATGGCTTCCAGCTCCTCCTGTTTGTTACCCATGCTGCGTGCATTGGTGTAGATGCACTTCAGCTGGGCCATTGCCTTATCCTCCGGCCTTGCCATTGTTCCCCCTGGCACAGCCCCAACAATCCTAGCCTCAGCCCCATCCCCCTTCCTACCTAGTTTAAAGCCCTCTCAATGGTTAGAGGTTAATGGTTAGCAATGCCAAATGCTAACCAAGGTCTGATGAATCTTTAAGAGAGCATGCATTGCAAATGTTTATCCAGTGTTGAATCTACATATAAGAATTAATGTACTGTTTCTATTCAAACTCTTGGAAAACATCCTGAGAATACTGGTTTAGCATTCAAAAATTTTAATAAAAATAACTACCTGTATTCCTTCAACTTTTAAGAACAAAGCTAAATTTGGGGTATTAAAAGTGTGGTTTTGCTATACTTTAGTTATTTCAGTCTTTATGTCTTTATTTCTGTCTTGTTTCATGTAGGTCCACCCAAACCACAGTGTGTTATATAAAGTTATTGGAAGTATACCTGGACAGTATTTCAGGAGCAAGTGAATTTCTGTGAAATTTATCTGTGAATTTCTGTCAGTGTTGGTTGAAATATCTCACTTAGATCAACATTGAACTCCTGCTCTGAAATGCACATGGTGGTACAGAATATATTTTTAAAAGGGGTACATTTTAAGCATTTAAACAAGTTTCTAACATTACTTAGAGATAAATACATACATTTAAGAAAACTGTTCTATAGAAAACTATTTTTAATTAGCTGGATTATGCGATAAATGTAGCCTTTTACTGGAACATAAGCACGTTATTACTGCTGCAGAGCTTTTATGAAAACAAACTGTTACTATGAATGTTGAGGTTTAGCTTCCAGTTTTAGTAAATCAGGGACCAGAATGGATATCTATTTTAAATCATTCATCCCATGGCTCATTGCCAGTCACATTGCTTTTTATTTAATCTTTATACAAACAGTTTGGTTTTAAAGAAATTTCTGTTAATATAAGCAAAAGTAATTCTCTCTGATTTTTAAATACATTTCTATTTTTTCACCATGGTGATTGCCTAAGCCATAGCTATATTTTCTGAGTTTTCAAATCATAAAAAAATGAAGCTTATGCATTTTTAGAAAAATTATTTTAACAGCTTTTTTTTTTCCTTTTTTTTTTTTCTTTTTAATGTTTATAGTTCATCTAAACTCCATCAGAATAAGAATGAAAAGATGTGGCACTGTCTTCTTTGAGACCAGGAGACAATCATAATTTTCTAGATGGTCTGCTCTGTCTGTTCTGAAACAAAGCACATACAATTGCCCAAAGCCTATGCAAGAATTCTGAAAGTCTTTTGTCCTATTTTTTTTCAAAATAAGTTGAATGAAAGCTCAGCATACGCTGACATTACAAGCGTAAGTGGTGCATGATGTCCCAGGCCAGTGAGTTCAGGAAAGGGCAGAAAAACAAGGATCCACCTCCAAATTCATGTTTTTAGGACATTTTTATATGTGCTTGCATAAAAGATTGTTCTCAAACCTACAAGAAAATTATTTCATTATTTCCTTGTAACATTTTATGGATTTTAGAAAATATTTCCTCTCTGTTTGACCCATTAGGAAAACTATCATTTCAATTTCTGGTTCTTTGTCATTTGAAATTCCTGAAGTAAGGAAATTAAGGGTTTCCTTGAGGTCATTGCAGATATATGCAGACTTCATCTGAGAAAGCAATTGCATTGGAAATACTTTTCAGGAAATATGCAAATGCTTTTGTAGCAGCATTGTTCTTCATCACACTTGTAGGCTTTCTTGCCAAACTAGCTTTTTATGTATAGTATGTGTTTAACAGCAAGTTGGCGTCTTGAATCTGTGATCAACTGTAAAAGTGATATGAAAGATACATGGAAAATGCAGCAGATCAGAATGCACTTCGATTAACTCTCTATGAGGCATTCTCTCTATATATGCAAGATCACCAGTGATACAGTTTTGCATCTCTTTTGCATCGTGGGCATCTCTTACTCTTCTAGAAATTTGATTGTCAAAAATCCCTATGCTGGGATATTGTCTCTCATAAAGGCAAGGAAAGAATGTGTTAACTGCTGGCACCTCTCCCAGTTCTGCAATTGTATTAACAATAGGAAGAAAAATAAAATAAAAAATTAAATTAAAACAAAACAAAACAACTAAATGCTCTCCTATTTCTTTTTGAAAATAGTCACTCATATCCAGGAAAAGTTATGTCAAGTCAATGGCATAGATGTGTGTTTTGTTAGGAATCAAATAGATAATGCGTCTGAATACCAGAATTAAATGACAACTTAGCCATGATATATGGCCCAAGCATAATTTCATCGTGAGTTGCATTTACTCTTCTTCTACCATAATGTTGTCGTTGATCTTGTTATATTTCAAATTCATTCTGTTAACTTTTATGTTGTAACTCATGCTGTTTAGTCTCCTTGCAATATTTTCTAGTGACTTTTTTTCAACCTATGTTCTCAAATAATTTGAGCACTTGTCAGTACTGTTATTACATGAGCTCCTGTTGACTTACTGAATAGTGAATGCTGCACCAAAATAATCAAGACCAATCAATCAAAATCATAATTATATGAGGAAAACAATTAGAGCACAGAATTATGTAATGAAATATCAGATTATTTAATCAGTACTTTAGAGGGGATTATTTAAAAATATGTATTCTCTAAACCTTATTACCATTACAAAAATATTATCAGGCCTAGTTGTTAATACCTACAGAAATAAACATACTGACTTGTATTGGTTTATAGCAGGTTCAGGGTGAATGGCTGTTACTGCAGTAGTGTTCTTAAGAAGTAATTTGGCTACTGACTCACAAAATAAAAGTCCCTTACTGTATGCAGGACTCTGTCCTGTGTTTTGCAAGTAACATTATTTTCTTCTCAACACTTAAAAAATGTAGATGCACTGGGCAATTCAGAGCCAGTGTGCCATGGTCTGCTTGGCAATTCAGATTGATTGAACAATCTTGAAAATCATAAATTTGCAGTTTTCAGTGCTTTCAGTGTATTGTACCAAAATGAATACATAAAATAGTATTGTTAATTTTATATGTAAATAGCAAGTATTGTCTGGCGCTACCTGAGTGCTAAGGCTTTAAATAAGTCAGAAATAAGTAATACCTTCTAGATGTTTCTGCTGTTCTGGATTTAGTCATATCTTACCTAAAAGTTTACTAAAGGCTAATTTTGTGTTTTGAACTAAAATAATATTCCATCTATATTTTAATCATATACTTTCCAGCATTCTTTTATATACAGTATATTTCCTTTCTAAAACAAAAATCCAGTAATTACAAGGAGGCATTCTATATTTTTCTCTCTTGAATCTGGAAGATATCCGTGTAACCAAGTATATTTATATCACCAAAATATTTATTTGTTTTAAAGAAGCTGAGGTTAAATTTCACCTAACTATAACTACATCACAGTACAGATGACTTTCTAGATATGCACCTAGAGAGTTTCTTTCCCTCTTAGCAACATAGGGGATTTTGGAGAACGCTTTCCTAAATTTATGCTCTTCATTTAGGTGGAAAGGTAGGGCTTGATAATCTAGGTCAAATAGGAGAGTTCAGTTTAGCATAGTGGCATGGGTCTAATTTGGCTTTCCATAGACTGAACATTTCATTCACAGAATATTTAGAATGATCATGATAAAGGTAGACTAATTTAATAAAAGTGAAATAAGTATTCTAATTATTTTGTTAAAGGTAAAAGCAATAGCATATTATTACTCACAATTTCTTATTAATTTAAGTGCATTCTTGGAATAGACTTTGGTTGTCCTGCTCAAAATCACGTGTTATTAAACCTTGAAATTTAATCCTAATCATTGAATTTTAATCTGAATTCACTGAATACAAATGAAAAAATAATATAAGACCATAGCATTGAAATATTAACACTATCTTTCAGTGTCAGTGGTTTTAACCCTTTATCAAGTCCTAACCCATATGAATCCTTCAGTGTATGCCATGCTATCAGTGAAATAAATTAGTAGTTCTTTGCTGTATTAGTGACTTGATAAGAATGATTGGAAATGTACCTCTTGGCTTGTGGCTAGAATTGTAAGTCATCTGACTTCAGATTCTATTTTTTTAGTTACTGGAAGGGATTCTTGATGATTCTGAAAAGTAGTGCATTCTGTTTTCTAACTTCAAAAAAAAAAAAAAGTGTGTAAGTATGTTTTATACAAACATAAGCAGCTGGTATAGAACAGCAAAGATTCCACAAGTGAACATTTTTTTGTTAAATACAGGAGATATGCTATTCTTTAAGCGGATAAAATTCATATAGGTAATTTTTTTCAAATACAATATTTTTGTTTCTTGTTTCAAAGTCCTACATCAATAACAAGCTTAACATTGAACTTATAAAGAGTTGCAAACAAATTAAATTACTTTTATTTTTCTGAAGTTCTGGGGACACTGACTCATCTCATTTATCTAGAACAAGAAACAATTTAAAATGTGGTAGCTCAATTTGCTCTGTTTTTCTAAAGAATTCTTCAGATCTCATAGTGGGGGATGGGGAGAAGAAAGGTAGGAGGTGAAGATGACAGGGCACTATCACCAATTCAATTTAATCTTAAATTCCAAAAAGCTTTTCAAAATCAAATCAAATATAGAGGGGAAAATTAGCATAAGAATCACCAGTAACAAAAGTAAAGAGAAAGAATAAAGTAATTGCTTTTCACCAAAGTTTAAAGCAAAGCAATAACAGAGAAAATACAGCAGCTTAGAAAATGATTTGCCATTGCAGTGATTCATTTCTAGCCTATAATAGGTTTGATTTCCCTGCTTTGCAGTAATGCATTCATTACATGCCCAATTTAGAGCAAAGTTAGCCACAGAATTCTCTATAAATATACTACTGAGTCACTTTTCAGCTCATCTGGAATGCTACATCAGCATGACAAAACAGATGATATCAGTGTAGCACAACAACAAATGTAGACAATAGTTGTCTAACACCATCTTATTAGCTAAAAAAAAAAAAAAAAAAAAAAAAAAAAAGGTTAATATAACAAGAGTTCATTGCATAATTGATTAGACCAGGTTCTAGTCCTGTTGGAGTTTGTAGCTCATTGTTTTGAATGAGTTTAGTGTCAGAGGTACATGTTTTTCTAATGCTTGCCAGGTGTAATGGTTGTTGTATGAACAGCTTTAATCTGATGGAGATCTTTGTGATTTGATATGTCATATGCAGTCAGTTTGCACACGGACAGCTCCAGTCAACTACAGGGATAATTGGTAAGACTTTTCTGATCTAGTAATTTTACATATTCTCTGCATAATGTACAAGGTAGGGGAAAGCTGCATTCATTTAAGTCAGCGAAATAACATCACAGACAGATGGGTTTGGGCACTAAGTAAGCCAAACAGTAATTTATCATCATAAATTCTCACGCATTTTGTGGCTACTGTTAGTAATATTAATTTTCAGAAGAGGAAATGGGCCAGAGTTTGTGAATCATTTTTCCAAAGATGCACACCTGAAGAAAGATCCCATCTATCTAATATAGGTCCCTAACTTTCTCTTACATAACTTCAGGAATTTATTGAATTTTCAATGCTTCTATCATCTTATTCTCTGTAGATGTAGTTTTGGCATCTTATAAAAAAGGAAGCCTTGGCTTTTAAATTTAGGTTCCCAAGGTAGACAGACACCAACTACATCAAGCAGTTTTCAGAGGCATCTCTGCCTTACTGTTGAACATCTGTGAAACCTGCACATTTATTTTCATTGCAGTGTTCATCAGGGACCTTAAAATTAGGTGAAAACGCATAAACCATATCCAAAACATCATATTTTGTCAGCTGAACTTGTTACAATAACTCACTTCTAAGTTATTAAAGAAACATCTGAAATGAAACATGTTTCAGTAAGCTTTAATAGCACCTGTTTTTTACAGGCTAACAATTGCAGGTTGTGTCTATACTAACCTGTCAATAAGAGGAAAGTAGAATATCTTTTTATAGGTGCGAAAGGAATAAAGAAATACATGCATTATCAAATGTCACTCAAAATAATAGTCCAAAGATTTAGACTTTACCACTGTCAACATGTCATTGTTTAATGTCCTTAAATGCTTCCTTGCACCACTCTCATATCCTAAAGATTGTATAGTGAAGCAATAATACAAGGAAGCAATCTATCTATCTTGAAAAGTCATCATCAAAATTAAACAGAAATATATTCACCTCTGTCGTACCACAGTGATAAAAATATAGCACTACAGAAGTCAATGGCAGAAATGTCACTGAATTAGGTAGGATTGAGTTTGAATCTCAGGGCTTCTCTTTTTTGTGATTTTACATATTAATTTACTGCCCTAAAATGATACATTAAAAAATACAAGCATGTAATTATTCTGACATGCAGACCAGGAGAGCAGGCCATCTGGCAACTGAAAAATATTATGACTGGTGGAGACTTGCTTCAGAAATCTGAGTTTCTGGATTGGTATTTTCATTTCACCAAAACAAACAGGTTAAGAGTGTTCACTTTGAAGTTGATATTATTTCTTTGCAATAAAACAGATGGAAGTGGTATTCACCCCACTCACCACTAGGCAGGAGGATGTCATCTTATTTTGATAAGTTTACCAGTTGAAGTTTACAGCTTCATCAAGAACATATTCTAACTTCTGGTATCATTTATTCAACAATTTACAGCTTTTTGCATTGTTTTCTCTCTGGGCAACATTCCAAGTTTGAGAATGGTTCTCCTCTAACTTACAACAGATGGAGATTGGAAAGTAAAACGTCTTTCTAAAAAGAGGCTGCAGATTTACAGCAAATAACTGCAGTCAACAGTGCACAAAATGACACATCTATGGCCAAGAACACCTTTATGGAAAGTTACTAGCTCTTAATTAGTTGCCTAGGAATATCTTCAGCTAGTTCAGAAAGCAGCTAAGTGTTTTTTTGCAGCAGCTTGTCTACAAAATAGAATTGTTTTATTTATTGAAATAAAATTAGAGATGATATTAAACCAATCAGTTGCACAAAAGCCAACAAACCATCTGCAGCCATGTTAGATGTCTGACTATATGCCTCAGGTAAAAAATAAAGTGAAATAATAGAACACGAATGTCAGTGGCATGATGTCCAACTTTGATTATCCCATTACATCCACTTCAGTTGTAATTCATGTGTATTAAAGGCAATAATTCAGTTTTTCTCAGCAGGCAACAAATTCATATAAATCAAAACTGTATCGCCCATGGTTAAAAGCTATTAGAAGGACTGGACAGGTTATTAACTGTTAATGTTCTTCCCAGCAGTGGATGGCAAATTACATTTTAATGAGTATGCCATGACAAGAAGAAACACAATACATTTTTGGATTGTATGCCTAGATTCAAGACATCACGAGAGACGTTAATAATAATATTCTGTTGTATAACTCTAGAATAAGTAAACGTAACACAAAAAGAAAACAATAAAAAAATCAGGGAACCAAACCAAAATGAATGAATGTTGGATGATAGGTGCTAGTGTTGGGTATACAGTTATAAGGGCTATTTATTTGAGGCACATAGAAATGCTGGAGTTATTTATTTAACAGTTTAAGCTACAAAAATTCAAGTATCCCTGCCCAATACGGGGAGAGGGGACGAGAGGAGGTTGGAACTAGATGATCTTTAAGGGCCCTCCTAATAAAGCAGTTTAATGTATCATAGCAACAAAACAAAACCGAAAAAAAAAAAAGTCATTCAGCTCTAGGTGATCTAATAAATATTGCAGATTTTTACCTTTTAAGCCTATGAAAAGTGTAGAATGGAAGAAAGGTGGACAGTGACTTGGTGGACATTTGAGAGAACATTCAAAATTCAAGTTGAATTCTCTGGAACTAAGCTTGATGAAGCAGGTCATGTAAAATGAAACTGAAAGACTATGCTTGTCTGACTGAAAATGTCAGAAAAGAATGAGGGAAAATGTCTGTTTTCTTCTGTCCCTCAATCCCTTGTTGCATAAATAACTAGCACAGAGGACTGCACTGTTTCTTACAGTGCACTGTAAGAAACACTGAAAAAGAAGACAGTTATTTTATGAAGGATTACTTCAGTGATTACAGGAGTTGATATTAGTGAGATGAAAGGACACAAACAGGTTTTACCAATCCTTTAAAACAGAATCACAGAATCACAGAATTTCTAGGTTGGAAGAGACCTCAAGATCATCAAGTCCAACCTCTGACCTAACACTAACAGTCCCCACTAAACCATATCCCTAAGCTCTACATCTAAACGTCTTTTAAAGACTTCCAGGGATGGTGACTCCACCACTTCCCTGGGCAGCCTGTTCCAATGCCTAACAACTCTTTCGGTAAAGAAGTTCTTCCTAACATCTAACCTAAAACTCCCCTGGCACAACTTTAGCCCATTCCCCCTCATCCTGTCACCAGGCACGTGGGAGAACATGCCAACCCCCACCTCACTACAGCCTCCTTTAAGGTATCTGTAAAGAGCAATAAGGTTGCCCCTGAGCCTCCTCTTCTCCAGGCTGAACAAGCCCAGCTCCCTCAGCCGCTCCTCGTAGGATTTCCTCGTAGGAAAACAATTCTTCCTGGCTGCCATGTTGCAGCTTGGCTGAATATTCAGGCCGCTGGAAAACAGTCATGCATCCCTGCTTGTAACTGGATTCAATGCATTTAAATTCAGCTGGTTAGCATGTAGTAGAACAGCTTAACTTCAGTGGTTTTGTCATTATTGGTCAGTAGGGCATATCCTTTCAGTTCTTTGTGATTTAATTTCTCCATCTCTAACCAGGACTTAGATTAATCTTTAAATGCATTTAAAAAATATTGTATACAGGTGTAAGATGGGAAGCAGCTGTATAGTATAGGAGGAAAAGCCCACACCTTAGATCACAGATGTCCAATACATTTTAAATTTTGCCCAGCCCATTAAGACTTTCAGATTTGCATCTTCTG
The DNA here is from genome assembly GCF_965140915.1 of Aythya marila. NCBI lineage: Eukaryota > Metazoa > Chordata > Aves > Anseriformes > Anatidae > Aythya > Aythya marila. The sequence goes on along the minus strand of NC_139045.1, from coordinate 1,398,056 downwards.
GAGACAAATCTGAGAAACTGAAGAAGCATTTTTATTAACTGTAGTTCAAAGAAGAAGGTGAGCTTTTTTATTACCTTCTGCAGTCTATGTATTGTGGTTATATCAAATCCTATTGATGTTAATTTATATTGCAAGAACTAATGTAATAACAAATCAGTACAGATAACATGGTAATACATCGAATTCAGTTAATTCTTTGGTGAATTAATTCTTAATATGTATGTAAACAATGGTTGTTGTTAGTTAATTAAATGTCAAATGACTGTTCAAAGTGTACTTACTGATACTTGTAAATGTAGTTAACTCAGAAACAACTTGGCCATAGAAGCATAATTTGAGACATGTTTGTTTGGAGTTGGTAATACTAGAATATTCCAGAAACTGAATTTTGCTCCCTGAAAATAGGACATTTGTGGCTAGTTACTTTCCTGACTACAATACTAGCATAGCAGCAGGACTGCTGTCTGTGCAAATAAGAAGTGAACCTGCAGTATGTTTTTTAAGTTATTGTATTTTCTGACAGAAACTGGAGCTATAACACAGAGCAAGAATGATTTCTTCATTTTGGTAAAACAGAAGCAACTGATATTGACAGAAGACTTTATTGTGTATGCTGTCAATTGTACAGTTCATTATTTCTCCTTAGGTTTAGTTTATGGCTAGAAAATTTTATATTGGCAGCTGTGTGTTTTATTTTGTTTTCTGATGTTGATCTTTACTGATTCTTCCCTACAGCGTATTTCTGAATTTGAACAGTTTATGGTAAAGGAAAAAGAGGAACGTATATGAATGACAGAGACTAACAGAGAAGAGAGGAATTGGAAGGACCCTATGGCCTTTAAATTCTGTCAGAGCAATTTCATTTATAATCAAAGACTTTATTTATTATCCTGGCATCACTTGTCATCCTGATAAGGGTAATGATTAAAGTGCGGTACACAGAATGTTATTTAAGTATTCCTTTAAACTAAAAATAGTCTCTTTTTAGCTCAGTCCATTTTACATGTAGTTTTTAATTTTTCTTTGATAACTCAATATTGCTTTTCTTTTTGCCTTGGAAATAGTTAATAAACTTAGAAATAGTTCATAAATTACATGTATAGAAATTCTGTCAGGGAACATGTTTTTTTTAAATGTTCGGTGATGCATTATTTGTGGAGCGATGTCACATTTTCTAAATGTTTTCTGTATACAATAAATATTTTTAAAAAATTGATATGTAACAGATAACAGAAAGAAACTTGAAATAACTTTTTTTATGAAAAAGTAGCTATTTATAATAATGTGAACTAGACATATCTTAGCAAAATTCAATATTCTCACTCAGCTGAAACACTGACTAATGGACTAAATGCTGTGAAACTCAGCTGGAAGTCCTTATTTTCATAATCTCTTACAAACTTGATGGATTAGGAAGTGTTATAGTTAACCTTTTAGGAAAAAAACGTGTTTTTCTTAAGGAGTATATGTTGTGACACCGCTGAAATCCTTACTTATCTGGTATGGAGAAGTCATACACATGGTTACTGTTCAAGAACATACATATATGTGTTGGTTTTTGGTTTGTTTCTTTATTAGCACTTGTTTATACATCACCTTGTGATGTATTTTTCCTTTTTTTTATTATTTTTTTTAATGAATGTGTTATTTTTTCTGTAACTGGGATCCTTCAACTATCAAACATGGTTTAGATGTGGGTGCTAGGATGATAGTGTATGAGAAGGGTCAAATGGGAAGCATAAACAATGTAAGTAAAGATCTCTAAAATGGAAAGACATCTAAGCTGAGCTACATGAAACAGAACTATGAGTATATTACCCACAGAAAGATTATTATTCACCATTCATTTTTGAATGGCACCCTGACTTGAGGAAAAAATGTCCTCTAAAGACAACCAGTGTTCTGTATCATGAGGCTATCTGAAAAATTATTGTGAGGATTCCTGTTAATAGAGATAGAAATAAATACTAAACTAATGAAGCTATATGTATTCTTGGGAGGCAGATCTATCTTGTTGACCCAGACTGATGATGTGATCAAGTTACTTTCTGATTTCAATTCAATTGCTAAGAACAACTATTGCCAGATGTCCCATGAAGAGATAAAGAGTCCTCTCTTTGCCTAGTTGTATAGTGTGCCTTTCACTCTGTGAAGCTCTTCCTTGACAGTTTACTGTTAACTGCATTCAAATGCTTATATTTTCTAAGGTAATTGGACTGTATTGATCTGAGGGTTGGGGAACAAAGCTGTAGTGGCAGCCCAAAGACCAGCAAATACAGCTGCCAAAGAATACATTTTGGAAATCTTCTTCAGAGGTTTCTCATCACTCAAATTTATTATTTTTTAAACTTTTCTCATTTGTAATTATCAAGTACATATATTTGGAAGGAAATAGATATATACAGCACGATAACAAATTCTGAATAAAAGCAAACTGGTGACAGTCCTTGAAAGGAAATTGTAAATCAATAGGGTTTGTTTCTTTGTTTGTTTGTTTTTTAATTATTACTGCTTCTATATTCATTCATGTCTGAACACCAGCATATGATAAGAAAATCTGTATCTCATAGAGCTGTGAGGCAAAGGCTTTCCATTAGTCATCACACCCTGCATAATGAGTGGCACTGATAATAAAATGCAACAGACTTCGAAGTTATTCAATCAACAGTCTGAATATGAGATTTTACATTAAAATGTAAATATTGAGCATGCAACAAAAAGGTGGATTATAAAGTTTTCTTTTTAGCCAACACAAATTGATAAATTCAAATGAAAATATTTACATTTTATAAGTAATCTAGAGCATTCCTCATATTCTTTGTATAGAAGAATGGGCCAACACACTCCTAGAAGAACAGGAACTTCAATAATAGATGTAAGTGCTAAGAATAAGCTTTATTGGAATATGTAACTTTATGCTTAAATCTTGGTGGAAAATATCTGCCAACTATTTCTTGCAACAACTGATAAGACTGCTGATACCAAATTTAACAAACATACCACACTTACAGATCAGCCCCTTGTATACATTGCTGTAATTTACATAAATACGTAACATAATTGCTTAGCATCTCTTTGGGAAAGAATGATTTGTGTAATTGTTTTATGTGTTGAATCATGTATTTTTACTCTTAGAACTTGAGAGAGGTAAAATTAAAGGACCTTAAACTACCATGAAAACCCAGCAGCCTCAGAAGCTGTTGAAGCTACTGGCAGCTTTGTGGTAGATATTACTGTAAAATAAAAATTTGGAAATATGAGCATTTGGGGTTCAAGTTTAGATGTTTTGGAGGCTGTATGTTACTGCATCAAATATTTGTAGAATATATTTCTTATATCTATATAGACAGATATATGTAAATATGTATTAAATATAAATATGTAAATTTAATGCAAAATTGCTTAAGCACCTGACCAAAATTTCTTAACGTCCACTCCCCTCCTGTTACATAGAACATACTGTATTTTATAGCATGAGAATCTACATCACAGCTAAAATGGTCAAATAAAAACAAAAAACATGCATGCTACAGTGCAGAGAAGCAGAACATTATGCAGTCAATTGGGATAGCACCACAGAAAGGTCAAGTGGCTTAGAGCAGACAGCAGAATTATGAGACCCAACTGGGGCATGTTCTGTTAGTGTAATAAAATATACCAATAAGTTCAAGACAAACAGAGCTGGTAGAAGAAAACTGTTTCTTTTATTTGGTAAATGGGGGTAGGGAACTGGCAAAATAAGTGTAGTTTATCTGAAATGAAGTAGCATGTTTAAGCCTGGAAGATGACCTAAGAAATAGTCACATGCAAGTGAAAAACCTGGAGATAAATGATGAAATACATAAAATAGAAGCTGGAGATAAGTGGCATAAAGGCAAACAGTTCAAACTCAAATGAGATTCAGATTTCTGTGACTACTTAGTAAATTCAGACCTGATTCACAGCCACTTAATGTCATCCCCATCCACCTGCTTGTGAAAATATATAAGGACAAAAATTGTGTAACAGATTTTCTTTGCTCGTTTTCTCTCCTAACCAAGGTTTTTTTTTTTTACAGGCAAAAATAACTGCAGGAAACCTGGGATGAAAACAAGGAATTTAAAGGGCCACTCTAAGCAGGTATCTGCGAAGAGAAGAAAAATCTTTCTCAAATAAAAGGCTGGAGAAGCAATAACATTTTTAAATTATGAACATTGTGTAGAAAGTAGTCATTCCATTCTAAATATTTAAGAAAAAAAAAAAAAAAAAGAGAGAGAGAGAAAGGAGACAGTGTCTATAATCCTTGGAATGTTATAACCCATATTTTTTAAATACTAAATTTTCAATCTTCTTTAGGTAGCATCTGCTTCATCCATATTCAGATTTATAAGTTAATAGCAATTATATAGCATGAACTAGTGAAAATAGGTTGAAGCTTGTTACTGTAAAAGACAAAACTCAAAACTTTTGGTTCAATTTTGGTTTGATTTACAGATTCTGTCCTAGAATACAATGAGAGATTATGGCACTATCAGATACAGTTTTCATGGAAAAAATATGAATAGACTGGCATATATCTGTATAATGTCTCAGAAAAGGTTTGGTTTTGCTACAGGTTAGAAAATATAGATAAGCACCTCAATAACAAAATTGTAGAATTTAACATCTAGAACAATTTTTTTTACATGGAAAATGTTTCTTATACAACTTTCTATTTTGGGTCTGGTACAAAATAATGATGGCAAATGCTTTAGCTCACCCCTGTAGCAGGTCACTGTAACATTAATTTCTGACCAACATCAAGAATCTTTATAGGGATCTCAAGCATTACTTTTTACCAAATCTGTTCCATCATTTTGCATGCCAGTTCAATGAGTTAGTGCTACTGCTAGCTGCAATCTGCAAATTCTCATGATTTATTATTTTTCATTCTTGGCAAGTCATCCTTTAATACAAAGCTCTAACATGTTTGGCTGATAGAATTGCTGTGTGAAATCAGGTGCTTCCAGGTAGAAGTGTCAAATACTCATACTACTCAAACATATTTAACACAACTTTTATTTAGCACAACTATCCCTAACAGATAATAGGATTTAATCAAAGATTTGATATTTTTCTACAGATTTTTTAAGTTGTAACAATGATTTAATGAAAGGTTTTATTCCATAGCTTGTTCTGTATTAAAATTACCATTTCCATTGATTCTTTAGGATGGCTGTAAAGACTTCTAAAAACTTATGCTGAGCTGCAGCAGCAAACTTAATTTCTTTTAAAGCCATTTAGAAGTATCTGAATTTCATTCCAGACACTAACCCGATCTATTATAAGTTTTTATACCAGGTTTTCACACACAACCTCTAAAAATGAAATTGCAAAAAAAATTTACAAACATAAGAGAGTTGGGTACACAAAGATGTGGGAAAGTATACATTGGTGGATTGACAGTAAGCCTCTGTGGTAGAGACAAGCAAAGGTTGCTTTGAAATCCACTCTTCTGAACTGGATTTCTGGTCTTCTGGAATTCTAAAATATCTGGTCTTCTTATTTTGGCCGCTTCTTCTTATTTTCTCCTTATTTTGGCCACTTTACTTAAAAAATCTAGCAGTGCAAAGAAAAAGCATTGCAATGATCATCTGAATTGTGTGAAAAACTATGTTGTGTAGTATATATACTATGTCTCCTGATACTTTGTATTAAGCAATGCATGAAACACATTTTAAAAGTAATTAAGAGTAGTAGCAAGCTCAATTTTATAGCAGCATGCTCCCTTATGATCATGTCAGCAGCTAAAAGCTTTGTTGCAGGCCGTCTGACATGCAGGTAGGCTATACTACCCTTTAGCCTGTCTGAAAGAGTAAATCTGCTCTTTAAAAAAAGACACCAGAACTCTATTTAAAAACATCAGCTTGAGCTGCTGGAATAAATAAATAAATAAATAAATACTTTTAAAAGTCTTCAGCAATAATGACTTCAGTATAACTTATTTATGACTTAGAATGAATTTAAGAGAAATACATTGTATGAGACCAACAAAAGTCTCTTAAGTAAACTAATAATACCATATTTACAACTCTATTAGCTAATAGCTAAGAATGCTATTTTGCTAACTTATTCCCAAGTGTTGAATAGGATCTGTAATCTGAGTACTGACACTTCTTTATTTCCTAACCTGAATTTCTCATTAAATGCTATGACGCTTTTGGGGACAAAAGCAAATAGAATTTTGGGAGAAAAAAAAAAAAAAAAAGACAAATGCTTTTAGTTTTGTGCATGGATATTGGTATCAGTAACAATACATTGTAGAAAGGTTTCTAGTAAATGTTTCACACATTGCTGATTTTACTAAGTCTATTTAAAAAAAAAAAGGCATAAATATCTCTGGTTATCAAAAGTGTTGAGTAGTCTTCTCACAGATTTTTGAAGTTCTTTAATATAACACATCAAAGCTATATCAAAGCTATTATACTTCTAGATATAAAATCATTGTCAGGTATAGTGACTGGTATAAATACAGATGTGTCTGCAAAATTCGTAAATAGTAAATGAACGTGGACATTTTTCTGTTGCTCAGAAAAGAAAAAATGAATGAAGGGTTCAACAGATTTTGGATAAATGTATGTCTTGGTAATACACATGTAGGATAGGTTTGCTTCAGGAATGTCAGGTGTTCATATAAAAGCAAGACAGATGCCGTAGAAAGAAGCTACAGTGAAAACGTAAACAAATGAAATTATTTAAAAATGCATATAAATGGATAGTGAAAGCAATAAAGCAAAACTGCACTTATGCTTAAAAAAATAAATAAATAAAAAGGTTTGCTATTGTGAAAATGTTAAGTTATAGGTCATTCTTTAGATCATTCCAGTACTTCAAGGAGAATGAGTAACTGAATTTGAAGTTGGTTAGTTTAAAGCATTCCATCAAATAAACATTTAAGAGTAATGATAGCCCAAAGCTGTTCTTTTGCCTTAGTTATTTTAAAAGAGAGGAATACTATGAAACAAATGAATTGATGGTGATGATGACGTTTTTTTAATACTTCTTCTTCTTCTTATTATTATTATTGTTGTTGTTGTTTGATGACAAAAATGAGTTGTTATTACAGTCCTTAATACTGCCATCCTAATTAAAATTTGGTGGGGCCGGGGGCTAATTGTTTCATTGTTATGGTTCAGAAACACTAAGATTCTGAATATTTCCCTCAGTAAGCACAGAAGTACTTCAAAATTGCAAGAAAAAAAATCTGCCCCACAGATTTTTCCTTAGCAGGTAAAGGAGAAAATAAGCTAATTCTATTTCTGTATGAATGCAACTTTAAGTGCAAACCATGAATGTTATTCTTTCCCAGTTAGCTTAGAAGAAATCCTGCCAAAATCAGTAAGTTTCAGTTGTAAGAAACCTGTACAAGCAGCGTCTGAGACTTGTATTTACAAGTTTATCTGTTAAAAAGAGGTTACAACAAAAAGAAGAGAATCTCTTGATCTTCGGACACTTCCTTTTATTTATAAATAACTAACAGTTTAAGTACCATTCCACACATTGTTTCTATGATCAACTATATTTTAGCTCAGAAGCATGTTCTGTCATACTGTGAAGTAGGTCTAAACTTGACAATGTCTCAAAATAATGGCTCTATCATGTTTAATTGTTCTGATATTATAGTAATAATATTGCTGATTATGAACTCATTTAGTATTACTGTGGTTGTCATAAAATGCTTATATAGATACTCTAAATTAATTCATTTGACCTTAATTTTGAAGGGTAACTCACAAGTGCCTAGTACAAAAACTTGACGGAGTAAAAGGCAGACTGGGAGCATGATTCCTGAGCATGATGCTTGGTTTTTCAGAATTTCCTTCTCACCCCTTAACAATAACTCTGTTGGATAAATGCAACATTGACCAGGTGTTGTGATTATACGTGAATAATAGAGGCCGATATGTTCAAAGCAAATGTTTTCTGGATCTTCTTTCTGTAAAACATGCAGAATTTATTCAATGTGAGCACCTTGGTGTCTTCAGCCTTTCAGTATATATACAGATTGCAGAGACAGAGAGTGAGTTAATTTCTGCAATGTCTGATATAGTTGAAAGATTTTTACTCTTCTGACAGTAATGGTACTGGTGCATCAGCACAGAAATTATTCATTAAGAATCTCTGATTAAAAAAAAAAAAAGCATATTGTTATACGACCTATACCTCTACCCTAGATTTTGATGTCCCTGCAAGCCATACATATAACATTTTAGGCATCAAGCCATACATATAACATTTTAGGCATTTGGATTTTACAGTGAAAAGCTTGTCATTTTCTGCTCTTCAAAAATCCAGTTCTCTGCTTGGTAAAATATATATTTGTCAATACACAACAATCAGTTTGTGATGGACCCCTACTTAACTGTCATATCAGTATTTTTCATCTATTCTGTGCCGAAATTCTATGTACCAAAAAGATTCACTGGAACACTGGTAGATATTTAAGCTACAGTTTTTCAAGAGGGACCCCACACCACATCCAGAAGAAGAGAAAGATCATTCTCTGGGGGGATAGAAAAAAAAAAAAAAAAAAAAAGTTTTCATTTGTCCTGCATCATCCAGGACCTGATAGCTTTAAAAGGTTCTTAAAAATCTCTGTGTAAATTCTATAATAGATAAGAGAAAGATAGTACATACCACTTCCTTTGCTGTGTCTTCCTTCTATTATTGTAATATACCTGCACTGACTCACTAGGACACAGAGTTTAAAAATGTTAGTATTAAACTCTTAAAATTGCCTGCAAGCCACTAATAAAAACGAGTGTTGTCATGGGACCCTGTCACATGGACATGCATAGCTATACTATATATATAAACAACCTTAAAATGGGTTTTATTCCCAGGTGCTTCTTGGTGAAATCTTAAAGTCCATTGTAGCTGATCTTTTACTAAATCCAGCATAAGAAAGCAGGGGAAAGACAAGTCAGTGGTGTTTCTATATGTTCACGTCTTGAGAACACTAGTTTGAGATGCCACTGTTCTAAAGTCAGCTACAAAGTCTCCTGACATTCTCATTTAAAATAAAAATTTGTGGAAGGACAGCTACAATTTTCTCAAGTTTTACTCTTAATTCAGTTCCAAAACACTTTGTTTAACATGCAAATTCTTTTATAGTAGGGATAAAAAACACTAGTTACAGTTTATAATTGCAAGATTAAACAAATAATTTATTTTCTTCATTCAATAGGGAAAGTACCTATGCATCAGTTGTATATTACTATGGTGGATCTCATTCTTTTTGTGTACCCCATTTTCCAGGGCTGTCTTTTGGTACAGAATTGAGCAGTATGTATTCAAACATTCAAACATTCTTTGGATTCCTGAACTACTTCTTAATTTGTCAGACTGTTTTTTCTCAACTCAGAGCCAACTACATATTGACACCTTTATATTTGAAACAGATTGGAATATGATCAGGTGTCTTTCTGCTTTTGATTTAATCTCAGACAGTAACTTATATTTATGGCCAGAGTTAGTGAGAGAGTAAAAGATCCCATCTCAGCTGTATGCTATCTGACTGTTGTTTCTCACAACTTGTAATCAGTTCTGTATGCCTAAAAACAGAGATTCTGATCATTTGAGCTCAGCCAGGGAATGGAATACTCTAAGCTATTCCAACTCCATTAACCTTACCATTTCAGATATGGTGTGGAAATACGTGATAGATATGGGCTTTAATGGTAAATATTTTGGAGTATTTTTATCCATCTTCTAAATTATACACCAACTAAATAAAATCACTAAAATTGTTTTTCAGTAATCAATATCCCAGCAGGAGTCAGATTTGTAATTTCTTTTGTTCTGTATTTTCAAAACTGAACTTTTCAAGAAATACTGATGATTTTACTAAATGAGGCTTTTAGAACAGTAATAAGTGACAGATACAGGTAGATACTTTAAAGACACTTATTTGATTGCCAGAGTACAATTTAAAAATGGATATTAAATTCAGATGTGTGGTAAATCCAATGACAAAACTAACTTGAGTTGCACTTAGCAAGAGGAAGAGAATTATAGCCCAAGTTATGGTCAGTAGACATACTGCTAAAGTGTAAGAACACCATCAAATAAGAGAGGCATAAATCCTGTATAAGTGATTGAATGCTGTGTGGAAAGTCTGATCATTGTTACTGTTCTGATCCTTAGCTCTTCTGTAGAAACCTGCAGAAACTAGGGCTCTCAGTGACTCAGCTTCTCTCTTTCAGCCATATTTGATTTAATGTCTTACTAATGAATATTCAGCAAAATGTTTTACAAAGAAAGAGCTTCCCTATGCTTCAATGGTATAATGTAGATAATGTATTTTATCCTTTTAATGCACTAGATTTTATATTCTCCTTACAGGGGCATTTGTGATATATTTTCTGAGAATCAGTTCATCTTACGTGGTTCTCTAGAGGATTTCAAAACTGTAGCCAGGAGAAAGAAAACTGAAAACCCTGTAATATAAAACCTTAATATAAATTAGGACAAAAATAATGTCTATTGTTTGCACATACACAAAAAAGTCTAATTAAGATATGGCAAGGCAAACTAATACTTGAGTCTCTCCAGAAAAGAATGTCATGCTGTTTTAAGACAGGATTTACATTTCATGAAACGAGAAGAGGCAGAGAAGATAAGCAGCTCAGGTTAGATAGGATCAATAAATCACTCAAGTCCTTAACTAATGGAAACTCAGACAGAAAGAAATACATTTTAAAATTAAGAAGCAGCAGAAGAGCGGTAAAAAACAACCTTGCTAAACAGACTGAATTTGCTATGAAGAACATTTCGTAAGAAATGTCTCAAAACCATTTAAAAACAAGACACTCAGCTTCTGCCAGGAGACAAGAAAATTTTGTGCATAGCTGAAACCAATCAGTTGCACTGAAACCAATGACTGCATGAGATGAACAGAAAGTATTTAGTTGCTTTTGGTCTACAGAAGACAGAAGTGGATTCAGTCATTTCTAGCCATTTACCTTATTACTTGTGTGAATCTATTTGTATAAATTCACACCAGAGGTTCACATAGCATATTATATAGCATCATTATTTTGCAAACTCAAATTATACTGATGTAACTAATAAAATTTACTTACCACGTTCCAAGATAGAGGGATACAAAGATCCACAGTAGAAGGTTTCGTTCTACATAAGGCTTGAAAGAATGCAGTAAAGAAAAAAATAAATGTTTCACATCATATGTTTCATTACCTTACAGCGCTCATCATATTTTCTCAAAATCTGACTTATTTCCTGGCATCTCATCAGACTTCTTTATCAGTATAGAAATTCTGCTTCAGTTCTTTTCACCTTCACTGCAATCCAGATTTTTTACCGTCACCACATGGGCCATTGCGTTCCTGCTTTAGATCTTCCCTACTGTGTTAACTCTTCTTGTTTCTATTCAGCACTTCAATTCTCTTGCCTTGCTTCAGAAAACCTGCATCTTCCGTCTAACTAATGCAATTCTTTCATTTGGCTACTTTCAGATGATTTTGACCAGGCTGCTAAGCCTGAACCCAACTATAGGCCCAAGCCTGTAGACCCATATGGAACTGAAAGCAGTTTCTGTGAGGCTTGGCTTCAGCATTAGCATTATGACTGGTATTATAAAACTGGTGTTGTCAGACTCTGACATTTCCTCAGACTTGGGTGTTCTGAATATTTTCCTGTTCAACTGATTTTTTTTCCAAGGCAATGCATTTTCCAACTTAAAGAGAAGCTGAACTTCTACACCTTCTCATTTAGTTTTCTGTGCATTCATTATTCATAAAATACCATAAAAACGGAAGGAAACCTATTATGTGCTTCCAAAACGCTCTGAATTTATGTGCAAGAAAGACACCCCAAAAAAAAGTGTTTTGTTTTTTTTTCTAAGACTGTGGTTTAATAATATTAATGTTTTCTCTATTTCTTCTGCCTAGTTCCCCTACTCATATGCAAACACATGTAGAATTTGTGAGTTGTTGTTTAAAGAAGATACAGTAGTAGTTTATCTTATTCTTCTAAATGAAATATTCCAACCAATTTTCCTGGTATTCTTTTCCCCTTTCCCATACCACCTGTTTCCTATTATTGCAGGCAGCATAAGCCTGTAGGAAAAAAAAAAATCTATATAGAAGCTAGAAGTAAAGAATTAAGTCCGTTAGAATTTCCCGGGAAGAATAAATGCTAGACAGATGTTTTCAAAAGAAAACAGCTGGTTTTAATATTTTGAGGGTGTGTAATGTAATGTATTTTAGAGATGAAAACTTCTCACCATTTTTGAAAGTGATTTCCTTGTAAAATATATTATTTTATTAGTACTAATAATATATATTATAATAATATATTATTATATAATTATATATTATATATATATGTATATAATTATATATATATTAATAATATATTATTAGTATATTAGAGTATTAGTTGATGGTCCATAAGCCTTTCACACTATGTATTTAAAAAGTTTGGGTGACCAAATAATGCCTTTCAGAGAAATTCACCATCAGCTATAGTTCTCATTAATAAAGCCAATGAAGACTCCTCTTTCAATTACCAGTGGAACTGAAATAATCAAGTCCATTTATTGAAATTTATTGATCATTTATTGAAATAATCAATATTATATCCTCTGTCTTCTTGGCTTCTTAGGGAGAATATAAAAATTTAATTTTTCTTGTAAAAATATTTTGTTTGGCTCAACGCATCAACATTACTTTGGTTTCCATTATTCTAATATCGGTTCTTGTGCTTCAATTATCTGTTCTGTCATCCACTTCCAGAAGTCTTCTGCATTTCATAAGTCACCCCTTGCATGAATCTCTGTGATCAGAGATTCATCATAATGTTGTCAGAAGATGTTCAAACATAATTATTATTTCAAATGTTAATGAATATATTCCTAGTAAATGATTCTGTGAACACTTGAGGTATTACAAGTAAATGAGTTGACACTGAAATCAGTGACCTGCATCATAACTTTGATTTTTAGTAAGAAACTTTGTAAATTGAAATTAAGATATGTCATAATTACTAACGGACTTTCTTTTCCAAGGTGTTGTGGTATTTGGAACAGTCCTTTTCTTTTCTTTTCTTTTCTTTTCTTTTCTTTTCTTTTCTTTTCTTTTCTTTTCTTTTCTTTTCTTCTTCCATTTTTCCTAATATAAAGATTTTTATTAGAACTCTTTATTGAATTAAATATTTAATAGTTATTTAATCTCAAGATTGGACTGACACAAAATTAAAATGAATTTTCTTCAGTTAAGGTAAAGGATTTCTTGCCATGGTATTGATATGAAGTTTGTTTTAAAACATGAAAGATCATATTAGACTCCTGAAAAGTGGTATTAAAATTTATTGTTATATATTGCTGATTGTGATTGAAAATCACTTCATTAAATTACAGTACAGAGAGATGAAAGACATCTTGCAGAAATTAAAATGGTTGCAAATTTAATTAAAACATTAAATTATTGTTGGAATAAAGATCATAATCTTAAAATGTAATTGAAGGGAGTACATTAGCATGTACCCTAATGTATCCTTTCTATTTCAAAATATAAATTACATATTTGACATTTAAAGAGGAAATGGGTACCATTTTATCTAGATGGATGAACTACGATTGTAAGCATTGTTATACATAGAACGATTTAAGAGCCCAATTTTTCAAAAAATCATTTGCTCCTTGCATAGGTGCAACATACTATTTTTATGTCTCTGAGAAAATTCGCCTTCTTATTTATTGACCATCATGGGCCTGCACAGAGAGTAGGACATTGTATTGTATACTAAGACGTTATCTCTGTGCTAAATGTATAACACTACTGACCGCAAAGACTGTTCTTGTCAGACTCTGGTTAAATTTATGATGGTGTGTAGCATTTATCACTGTATTTTTTCTCCCTTACAGCAGATTAGGAAGGCAAACAGTACATAGCAAGAGAAAGTAGAAATGGCACGTAGAACATATATCCATGAAAACGTTGTTGAAGCATACTGATAATGCTGCTACAGGACCTCTGTCATACCATGCCCCAAGGATTTCTTTTTCTAAATAGAAAATACTCAAGAATTGAAGCAACCTTATTCTTGACTATTTCTCCCAAATGCTTAGCAATATTCAGTGAATTCAGTCAATGTCTTTTAAAATGTTCTGTATTTTATTCACTTCCTATATTTACTAAGCTACTTTTTTGGAAAGGGGGAAGGGGTGTTGGCTGAAATCTTTCAGAGGGGAAAATCAGGGTGAGTATAGTTGGAAATTTGAAGAAAGTCAGGATAGCCAAACTGGATTTCAGCAGCAGTTATGCTGATATATGAATGCTGCAGATTTAAATGCTTAATTGTATGGCTACTGAATCAGTTTATTTTTGTAGCCGTTTCTAGATTTTAGAATGACAATTTTACTCATTGGATAAAATTACTGTACTATAGATACTGCATTGCAAATACATGTGCACATCTGTCAGTCTATTCAGTACATTAAGAGATTTTTCTTTCCCTAAAGTAATTATCAATTTTTTCATCAAACCGTCTCATGTATGTATCCCATATACTAAAAGGTTCCTACAAGAGGATGATCATATTCATACTGATTTTGAAAATAATACAGATTGCTGACTAAGGGTGGTAACAAGCAGAACAACAAGCAGAAGGAAGGAGAGAAGCTCTTAATTCTTTCTCTTCTCCAATTACAGTTCTTGTTGATTCTGTTGAGAATTTTTTTCTGAAGGCCTAACATGAAAGTTACACCAGTTTTGAGCTATATGCCGTTTAGGAAACACTCATGAGGCATCCCATCTCTAGACTAAAACAAAGCCAAAGGCGCATGCAGGAATTAGTAAATGTTGGAGACATTTCAAAGGAAGAAGCCCTACCTCACAAAACAATTTTAGTACTTCTACATGTGTGGTCTTCCACTGCCATTAGTGAGTTCACAGAATCACAGAATCATCTAGGTTGGAAGAGACCTCCAAGATCACTTAGTCCAACCTCTGACCTAACACTAACCAGTCCTCCACTAAACCATATCACTAAGCTCAACATCTAAACGTCTTTGAAAGACCTCCAGGGATGGTGACTCCACCACCTCCCTGTGCAGCCCATTCCAATGCCTCACAACCCTCCCAGTAAAGTTCCTCCTAGTATCCAATCTAAACCTCCCTGGTGCAACTTCTCCACCTCAACCTCTCAACCTCTCCACCTCCCCCTTGAGCTCTGCCACCAGGCTGACCACATCATACACCTGCTCGCACCTCACACACACGATGTCTCCGCCGCCCTCAGAGGGCAGCAACAGGCTCAGACACTCCCTGCATCATGAACTGCTGCATTTTTGAGCAGTCTGGGTGTATACAGACTTCTTAGAGGGAGCTTTCTGCCTGGTGTAGACCATTGCAGCCTAGCTAGTGGAAGACAGCCGTTAGAGCCGTCGTTGGTATGGGCGGGGGGGAACGCTGTGCCCTGCCTGCTCGCCCTGCCTTGCCCTTCTGTCGCACCCCGCCCTGTTTGCACGTCCTGTTCGCCGGCTGCTGGTCGCTCGCGCTCCCTAGGGGCTGCTTTATGCCGGAAAAAAAACTCGGCCTGTCCCGAGACCCCCCTCCGCTGTAGAACGCGTCTGCCCCGGAGCCCATCGCCTCGGCAAGCTGTAAGAGTTCTTACAATATAGATCATAATACAAGTACTTTTGGTTCACAGATACTGTGAGGTCATCCAGTGGGTGCCTGCTTTCCTAATTAAGTACATCTTTTTTTCTTTTCATAGCAAGCACTTGATCTGTAAGGATCACTGGTGTGGTGGTTGGGTCTTCAAGATGCATTGTGTAAAATCTCTTTTTCCATTGAAAAAGGGCGTGTTTTCCACTGCTGCACAGCTTTTCCTTGCCAATATAATCTTCAAGCTCAAGTGTCGGCTCTTTCTGGGTTGGTGCGAAGAGCAAGTCTGCCTAATTTCTGTAGCTCAAAGCACTCAGCTGTTCAGGTATTTGCGTGTAGGTTTCTGGGGACATCTCTCATACGGCATCTGTAGGGTTTCTGTAGTATTTTCATTAAAAGTCCTTGTACTTTTATGAGTGATCTTGTATAAATACTCTTTTCAGACAAGAACTTCTGAGGGGTGATTTAGTTAAGAAGGTATTTTGATTTTTTTTTTCTTGATATGTAAAAATGTATTGAGTTAAATGTTTTTTGTAATTCCACAGAGTGGTTGGCCATGATTTAAAGAGCAATTACAGAAATATTTGTTGTGTGTAAGGGATATATATTCCACCAGTTCAGAATGTGTCCTTACAGTAAATAGAAATTCTTAAGATAAAAGTGTGTGGAGTGCAGGAATATCTACCCTGTGAAAACTTTTTGCACCTTTTGAATGAATGGGATGCATTCCAGTCGTGTGTTCATAGGAACTATCTTTGTAACTAGAGGTGAAAACATATTACTACTAATACTCAAATTACAGTTAATTCTGTCATAGGCAGGCTAAGACATTTCTCCCATTTCATCCTTCCTTTCAGTTTTTGTATCATTTTTTTAGCAATGCTTGTAGATAGACTGCTTTTTTCTTTGAAGAGTATTGTAGAAATTTTGGTAGTCTTGGAAGGATCTGACAAAGAGGGGTACCTAGTAAGTATATTTTTATAATCATATAAACTGGGTAAGAATGTAATATTTATGAATGCAAATACAAAAACTTCAGATTGTGTCTACAACTGAGTATAAGAAATTGGATTTTCGTAAAAGCAATGAGAAGCATATATATATGTATATTCCACAAACATTCCTTGGAAATTTTGGCTAGAAATGCGTGCTATTATGAACATAATTTATGCTATGGCACTAATCAAAAGACATGTTATTAGGAAAGCTCAGTAGCATGAGAAATTAGGTAAGGATTGAATTTGATAAACTGTATTTAGATGTATTAGCATAGCCAGTAAGATGGTTATTAAGGATCTCAAACACAGAACTCTGTGTTTTACAGATGTTGCATGATTGGAATAGGGTACCTTTTATTAAATAAATAAATAAATAAACTCTTGCAGCTTTCTTGTTAATTTAAACAGTAAACAGAGTAGTCACATCTATAGTTTGCAGTCATATGGGAAGACGTAATTAATCTTACAATATAAAAAATGATTTGTAAAATGCAACAGGTGTATCTTTGAAAAATACTGCTGTCAAATCTAACAGTGAACAAATAGATTTTATATGTATTTGAAATAAAGATTCACCTTTGTTTTCTTTTAAGTTTGTAGGGCCAATTAATCAATTCAAATGGAAATGAATTTGTACTTTAAAATCAAATAATTGGTATGTAATCATTACAGCAAAAGAAATTATTAGATTAGTTAAAAGATTAGTTAATACTATCTGATAATTTTGAGTGTGATATGAGAAGCATTTGTATGCAGTTAAGAACATTTTATGGACAAAGATTCCTAAGCTTAAATCTATTTCTTAGAATATACAAGACCCCACTCTCCCCCGCCTAAAAAAAAAATAAATAAATAAATAAAAATTAAGAGCCATACTATGTTATTTTTATATGCTGTTATATTGATTTATTTTTTTCTGAATTCTTCAGTATTTCTTTTCCAGCAAATTGTTAAGCTGGCATATTACAATATGCAATAAGACACAATACAGATCTGAATATCCTGAGAGGCATCCTTTTCCACATTGGGATCTCCAAGAACCCTCATGTACAAGTGAAATCTAGAATCTGTCTGTTACTACAGGTGGCAGTGCTAGCAAATGAGTTGGTAGCAGCACCCCATTGCCTGGAGAGAAAATAATAATAATAAAACAGGCCATATTTCTTAGATCCTTTTGTTCAGTTGTCAAGATACAAGTTCTTATTGTCAGCACTGCTAGAATAAAAAGATAGTGAATATCTTACATCCAAAAGTCAAATAGTCTAAAAGAAATGAAAGGCCACTCCAATCCCAAGCAATATAGATGTTTCTTAACTGAGCATACATATCCATGCAAACATCTGTGCCTGCAATTTTACATATTTTATGGAAGAGAAGATCAGGCTGAAATTCCAGGCTTTAATATTGCATCATACTGAACTACAGCATATAAACATCTACTTTCTGAAAGGAAAAGGAAATACACATTGTATTTCCATTGTTTACCTGTTGGTCTCATTGGCTTTTTCCAATATATTGCCAAAATCCATTACATTGTCACTTCCTGATGACTTGGAATACCTAAAAACTATTATATTAGAAGTCTGTTTGAATACAAAAGCCATGCCCATTACTCACAGCTTAATGAAAGTATCTCAGAAATTGGCGTAGTTCACAAGGAGTTATGAAAAGTCTCTATAGTACCATGTTTCCAAGAGGCATTTCCAAATCTTCAGCATATTGCTGTCTTACAAACCTGAGCTGAAACAGAGAAATAGAGTAACAATTACACTTGACCAGTAGAATGCATGTACCGTGGGCTTGCAATGTATCTTGAGGTTATCAAAGTGATTAGATTAATTCAAATCCATCTGAAACTATTTTGTAGGCTAAAATCTCTTTCCTGCTATGAGCTTTACATGTTGAGAGTATTAAGCGACCTCACTGAATTGAGAAAAAAAAAAAAATCCTTCATTTTACCTGAAATCAATGATACTATTGTTTACAATTTATAGTTTATAAAATATAGTATATATATAGCGTGTATTTTATATATACTTTATATAGCATATATAGACTATATAAAATGAAAAACTATATATGCAAAGTATATACTATATACTATTCTATATGTACTATATACTATACTATATATAGTATGTATACATACTAGTAGTATGTATAGTATATAGTATATAATATATGTACTGTGAATCTTATATGTATGAAACTGGCAGTAACTGGTAGTATTTTTTAAAACTAAAGAAAATAGACTATATAAAATGAAAGTTTTGCTACCATTATATTTGTGACAGAAAAATTGTTAGGCTTATCAGTGCTTCATTTACATTAATGGATAATCTGTCCCCTTCCAGCCTGCCTTGGAGAAAACGTCACAGACGTTATTTAAGTAGGGAGCTCTAATCTATTGTCTAAATTCATCCAGATATTCTGAAAGGCAATACGAAATAATCAGCCTGGAGACAGTTGTATTTTATTTGTGCAGCGTAGCCTCCAGTGCTCTGTTTTCTACAAATAGCTAATGTTATCCCCTTATTTCTTCTTCTCTAAAAGAACTATCCAAAGAAACAAATACAAAAATAAAGATCCTTGCTTCTTCATTTTGAATCTTATGATTTCAAAGGTAATCATCATGCATTATTTAATACCTCTTTTTTCCCCTTTAAATACTGAAATAACTAGATAAAGTGGATTATAGTCTTTGCTACTTAAAACATCTAAAAGAAATATAGTAGGAAAATGAATACTTGACGCTCCTACCAGTTAATGAAATTGGGAGGCGGGGATATATGTTTTACTGAGAAGTCATTTCTGAAGACCTCTTAGGAGTTCCAGTCTAAGCCATGACCATGTAGTGAAGAAAGAAGTGAAGGAAAAATATAAATAGATAAATGAAATAAAGATTACATAGCAGAAACGTTTAGATGATGGAAGACTGAAATGGTATTGGGTAACTACAATAATTTCAGGTAATACAGGAGAAAGAAGTGCATCAGAAAAAGTCGTATGTATTGTAAAAGAACTAAACTAAACTTGAAGCTGAGACTGAGGGTTTGTCTACATTTCTATTGCACAAATAAGCAGAAGAATTTCTATATGATAAAAATTCATTATCCCCATATCAAATAAGGCAGGTATTCCAGAACAGGCAAGGCGTGAAACTTACAGAGAAAAACGTATAGGTCTTTCATTTGCCAATTACCAAAAGAAAAATCTAACTGTAGTTTATTGTTAAGTGAGAAAAGATTGTCCATAGTTAAAACAATGACAGTTACTTCTCTATTATAAGCTGTTTTTACACTTTTTCTGTCTATTGTCTTTGAATCAATAAATGCATAAGCATGCTCATATAAATCATAATGGTCTCTTGGTAACTGCTGAAACAAATTAACAAAGTTGAGGAAGATTTATAGTTTAGAGCAAGAAGAAAATTCAAAATTGCTATGACTCGCTTTAGTGAAAAAAAAAGATCTTAGAAAGTCTTAGAAAAAAATAGAGCATGATGGATCTCTTGTTTATTTTTGATCCCTTTTGGAGTACTATGTTATTCTTCTAGAAAAATATGCTGTTTAAGAGTTTTGTGTTTTGAATTTGTTGTATAGTTCTGTTCTATTTCATGTTAGGTAAATGGATCACAGGATATAATCAGTTGCCAAATCAAGCTGTTTTTTTGTTTGTTTGTTTGTTTGTTTTGACATTAGGCTAATATCTTGAATTTGAAATGTACATCATTCTTGAATAACAAAACACCAATCTTCCACTTCAGTCATGTGAATTTGAAGCATAGAAGTAGTGTCAGTTCCTAATTATGAAAAATTATGAAAGCTGAAAAGCAGGAAAAAAAAAAGACAGGTAAGAAATGGCGAGACAGCTAAACTTTTATTTGTCTTTAAGTACTTCCTAAAGCTGCTCAGTACTGAAATGAAGGCTGCAATATCAAATAAGTGAATTAAAACAGGTAAGAAAAATGAGGACTTTGGTCCCGTATGAAAAGTGAGACAATGCTGTTGTCTCAGTGTGGGTTCAGTTTTGCCACATTAAATTTTAGGAAAATCTTGTATGATTGCAGTGAAGCATTCAATGTAATACAGAGTTCTGAATGCTGGCAAAGAAAAAATCAAAACACCGTGAAGAACAGTGTCATCTCAAAATTTACAGTGATTAAAAATTTTCCAGGCTTTTTATTTTCCCTTTTCATCAGTGTTTTTTCCATTCTAACTGATCATTCATTTTCAATGTGTCATTAAACAGTTTTATCAAATTAAGGCTGTGTGGCTATGTAATGAGAATGTATGCAATAAAAATGCTTTCAATTACATTTTTTAACTGCAAAATATCAAATTAATGCTGTGTGAGGATACTCCATTGAAAACACTAAGATTAGAAAAGAGGTCATTATGTTTCTCTACTACATGACTTTGTAGTATAATAGCATAGTGTCACCTTAAACATGATTCATTGGAAGTGTTACAGTGAACAAGATAATTTTTCATTTGTAGAGCCGTGCTATCAATGAATACATTCACGTAAAGAAAGACACAGTGTAAACTTTTATTTCTTTATTTCAATTTCTAACAGAACTTTTAGATGATAAAAACAAAAAAATGAGATCTAGTTTTCACTCTGTGATTTCATTAGAATATTTCTCATTGCAGTTATATTCGTAAGTGCTAATATCTTTCATATTTTGGTTCTCATTCTGTAGCAAACATTGGATTGATAGAGAAGTGACTGAGTTGTGAGAGATCAGGATTTAGCTCCTTATTTTATAATTCCCATATCTTTGAGAAATTAGTGCTCCAATGTAGTTAAGATCCATTTACAAAAGAGATTTAGTTACACAGAAAACAATGGGACAAAAGTCATAAAACAACTAGTCATTTTTAGAAATCTTATCCTAATCTCTCCTTAATCAAGTACCTTAATTATGAATTTATTTTTTCTTTACCATGGTGATGACAGATTTTTCAAGGACTACATCTCTAGCGCATATCACAGTGGCATATATACTGAAGCCTAGGACCACTGCTGTTGTGCAATAATAAGCTGAAAAACTTGCAGGATGTTTTTGGTTATTTCTAAAGTATGTCAAAATATGTAATTTTTAAAATCTTTCCAAACAATTGCATATTGTTGTAAGATTGTGGTTTGGATGAAACTGTGTATAAACTGTGCGTGTTACATAGACATTGTACTCCTGATCAGTACAAAAGGTACTTATCCTTTTACAGTAGAAAGAGAAATCGTTTGCCATTACGCAAGCTGCAAGCAAAACAGCTATAAACTGATTATTTTTTCTTGTCTGAATCTCAGAAGCAAGTGACTAACACATTGTTTTATGCACACCAAAGAGACATTTGCACACCTTGTAGCATGATCCTGAGTATAAGTAAAGTGTATTCTGTTTTGCTTGTTTACTGAAAAGATACCTGCAATGCCAAACAGAAAATCTCATGTGATTCCTAGAAAGTTTATTAAAAATGTATTATATGTTTGTTCTTTATTTTAAAAGTTTTTTTATCAGAAAACATCAAACCATAAGCCTTTCCATTCATAATTTACCTACTTAGCTACTGAATACCACATACCTATTAATAAAATTGTTCAGGGCAACACAACTGAACAGTTACATTTTCTACATGCTGTCAAAATGACCTATATGTAGATTAATGTGCAAGAATACAATAGGTGTATCTCAACTAGTAATTTGATGCTCTGGAGTGGCTCTTTTTAGGTGCTAAATTCCCTTGCTTTTATAGGTTGGAGCTGTGTTATGTGCAATATAATACAACACTGCACACAAAGTTATTTCCTTCCCAACGGAATCAAGGTGGAATCCCTGTCCTGCAGCCCCATGTAAAGTGACCTAGTCACAGGGTGGACATAAGCTCCTCCAACACTTTGTTCCCTGGGCATGAATGGAGGGTCCTGTTAATAATGAAAGGTTTGTGTGGAGTACTAGGTTTAGATGGTCAGTAAGAGGTTAGGACCAGCAACCAAGTGAATTTCATTGCCAGTAAACATGCATTGCTCCAAAACATGCATAGTTCCAAAATGATGCACTAGACCAAACTCCAGTCTTTTCCCTCTTTGCACTGCACCACTCAGTAAAGTGCATGCACCAAAAAAGGACCAGTAGGATTCATCTTTATATGAATCCAGACCTCTTCACATGGGCCGATTATTTACAAAGCCTTGTACTGTCTAGGTGTGGAGTAGATACCGTGTACTATGATACACTTTTAGCTGTACAAACACTTAACCATAGAGCCCAATTACTCAAGCATCCCACAGATGGAGGGAATTTCACCTTTCAAGCATCAGCTTAATGTAATTTTCAAGAGCATATTTTACTTTTTACACATTTTTGTGGTATCACAGAACTCTGTATTCCTGCTGACAGATGGAGTGGATGGTTTACCAAAATTAAATTAACTTTTAAGAGTAAATCTGTTTCCTTCTATATTTTACAGACTGTATTCTTATAGTTCTGAATTTATAGGGATATTAAAAGGAATGATCTTTGAATATGTTTTCTGTTGTTTGCTGGGGGAACAAAGCAAAAAATCTGGTGGTTCTTGTGGAAGGTGAAACATTTTGAACACTTTACTGTGTTCCTCATTGCTTCTCCTTTCTTTTAAATGATAATAGAAATGGCTTTTTTTCTTGACATCTGTGTCTTTCCTGTCTTAAAACCATCTCTACCTTAAAAGACTGAAAACCAGTTTCTGGATTTTGGCCTCTCCTCTGGATTCCTTAAGTACCAATGAAGAAGTCTATGTACACAGCAATTCCTTGTTCACAGCAGTGAGTGAAGCTATTGGAGCATTTCCAGTCTGGTATTCTGACTACTTTGCAGTCAGACAGAATTTTTCATTGATATCTTCATGGCACTCTATAACCAATAAATAAGCAACGTGATCCCTAGCATTAAGAGTTCATCACTATCACATCTTTTACATTTGTCATTAGAGAAAAAAAAAATATATATGTAACGTGCTGGAAAAAAAAAAAAATTACTGAACAAGCAAAAATATAAATGGCAAATTACAATACCTAGCTTCAAATAAGGGACAGAAGAACACTACAGACAGGACTGGAAAGCGCACAAAAGGGAAGATACACACACACACACACAACGATTTGTTTAAAAGTAGAGGCAATGGGAATTTTCCTGTCTACTGTAGTGTTTCCTTTTCATCAGACCTCAGCCTCTTATCAGCATCCATGGGCCTGTATATTTCCCATCCCAAATTTTGTTACAGTTTGCATGTTAGTAATTTTAGTGGCTATTTTGTTGTTCAGAAGAAAACAAAAATTGACTGTCATTTGTCTGTAGTGTTGTTTTGCTTTTTTCCAGTTGTCCATTTAAAAGATTTCATATGTTAGTATTACCCCCAAATTTAAAAGAAAATAAGTTTGTTACAGTTACCGCAGTGAGTTATGAGACATTTTTTGTCCAAAAACAACATAGCTCTGGACTTTGAAGCATTGTGGGAACCATTATTTTGATATTTAAAACCTTTAAGCATAATTTAAAATTAATCCAGACATCTAAATTTAAAACATGCTTTGAATTATGTAAGCTTTTAAATACATATGAATGCTAATTTTTTTTTCCATAATGCCATCTATTCCTTATGGTTTCTGCTGTATGTAATATATGAAATTCTCCAGGACATCAGTGATTGTTCAGTATTCAGCTGCATAATAATATTCCAAGAATTTTCTCCCATGATGGAAAATCTTTATGAAAAGCAGAGCATGCAACCTGATAAGCATAGTAATGTTACTTTATTATATATCAGAATATTACAAATAAAAGATAAATTCTGCATAATATAATGAAAAAAAGTTTCAAAGCCATTTCCTGTAACTTAAAAAAAAAAGTTTGGGATTCTTTCATTTTTCACCTAGATTTTGGAAACTGCAGGAATCCTGTGTCCAGTGTGTCTTTTTAAATTAAGAAATGAAATAGAACTTATTTGAGATAAATATTGTTATTCATATGAATTCAGACTTAAGATATATACGAAAAAGTAAATTGAGAGAGTTTGCAACACAGGAAATATTCTGGACCTAGATGGACAACAGTTTTATTTCATATAAAAAGCCCTTTATGCTTTAAATATGTGGGTGTTGGCCAGTAATGGAAATAGAAATGCTACAATAACCTGTTAGAATGGGATTTTAAATTGAAAACAGGGAATAACAAGCCAGTGTGCCAAAGCAGCAAGGCAGTCGTACATGTGCAGAAATACTTACAATTATATGTACAAACCAAGAAAAAATGTGCTTCATTACTCTAACCTTCAATTATGTTAGTAATTACCTTCATATTTTTCAATGCAAAATAACCATATTTTAATTATATTTATGCACAAATGCATCCAAAGTTTGAATAAACACTCACGAATAAATTATAAACCCAATGAAAACCAGACTTCATAAGAGAAGCACTGACAAAAGAGGTTATTATATCTTTGAAAATGGTTCTGATGTAATATCGTGCCACCTAGCATAAGTTTTAAATTATATTTGATTATAACTTTTCATATAGAGCAATAATTTGACTGACAGTCACATGCAGGAGATAATAGAAGCCTCACAACATCGAAATTTCTATTATTATAGATGAACCCATGGAAGAAAAAAAAATAATCTTTCGTAACTTTGCATTTATTATTTGATGGAAGGTGTGATTCAATTCAGTGACAGAATTAGCCCTTATGTCCTGTGTTTCTGTGATCAGTGGGTGTGTATGTGTATGTATTTGTGTGTGCATGTACTTCATGGATCAAAACCATAATTTCTGAAGGATTTGATGAGGGTTTTGTGAAGTCTTTTTTAAAATGATACTGCATTTGAAATCTTAGCACTATCTCATCACTTTAAGATGTGTGTTGCATACTGAAGCAATCCTAGAAAGTATGTAAGCACATGGAAAAATGGACAGGCAAAGATAAATAGCAGTGCTGGGATATCACTATTATGTCACCGTCTGCCACTAGAGAACTCTGCAGCATGTAAGAGGATGAATCTATAATACAAAATTTAAGACTTTATGTATTCAGTTTTTAAGGGGCTCCCAATACAGCTTTCATGTCCTTACCTTGTCTCTAATATTCCAAAGAATTAAATACTACTGCTACATCTAAGCCACAAATACAAGTAT
The DNA here is from genome assembly GCF_965140915.1 of Aythya marila. Taxonomy (NCBI): domain Eukaryota; kingdom Metazoa; phylum Chordata; class Aves; order Anseriformes; family Anatidae; genus Aythya; species Aythya marila. The sequence continues at coordinate 1,372,233 of NC_139045.1, read as the reverse complement.
TACTACTTTTATTACTACAACAACAACTGCTACCACTAGTTCTACTACTACTAAGTAACTGCTTATTTCATAGTTTAAATACAGAATTTCTGTTCTCTAGTTTTAATACTGTTTGGACTATTAAGTGCAAACCATAGTAAAAGGCTGTTTACAAGCCTTATTATGTCTCCCGGATATTTTCAACATTGATGGAAGTTAGAATAAAAGTGGTTTTATTCAAATTCCGAAGAGTAAGTTATTTAACTTTTTAAAAATCACTCCTTTTTTCTGTTAATAAAATGTACTTTCTCTTCTTTAGCTTGATTATTCAAAAATCTCACAATTTGCCATGACAAAAGCAAAAAGAAGAGATACTTTTTAGTGTAATTAATAGGAAGAACTCCGCCTAGCAAAGCTACCAAAATTGATTGGTAAAAAAATAAAAAATAAAAATGTTTTGCCCCACTAACATTTTCTTTTCAAACTCAGTTCAGACTTAAACACTCATACAGCTGATGGGTGACATCAGAGAGTTATTGATACTATTAAATTCAAGAAGATTCCTCATATGCATAGGGCTAAACATGCTCAAGCAAGGTTTCAAAGAAGAAGGCAAATCAAGATCTGCATATCATTACAGGGTTATAAAATTTAATTTGTAAAATACAGTTTCTAATATTCAGGTTCCATTACTCTTGTGTTGAGGATGATGATATCAAAAAAAAAAAAAAAAGACCTTTTTTTCAGCAAAACATAAAAAGAGGCCACCAGGCCACCACTAGTCAGTTGGGACAGCCCAAACTGAGCGAAAGAAGAAGTCAAACTAGGTGTTGTCGTGTCCATACTGACTCTTGAGAGTGAGCCCCTGTGTCACACAGGAGCTTAGGGCTGCTACAAATTCCCCACTTGTGCTGATGATGTGATTAAGGAGGTATTGGGGAGGCATTGGGGAGGCATTGGGGAGGCAAGGACAATCCCCAGACATGGACTGTATATCTCGAAACAAGACACTGAAACTCATGATAAGGAAGCGGCAGACGGACAGAGAAACAAACGTAAGGACTATAAATCTCAAAACTGGACATTGGAATTCATTATAAAGATACAACAAACGGAAGAATTGGCAACAACCAGCTCTCGCAATTAAGAAACATGCCAATTCAGCAGATTCCTGACCAAAGGTGAAAAGTACACTGTGAGGAAGACTCGGGGTCTTCCTCCCAGAGACCCCTGCCCACGTCCCAAAGACCCCTGCCCACAATTCTTGGAAGGCTCTACGCAGGCGCAAGGTGCCAAAAGGCTAATTAGCATGAGAAGCGAGGGAAGGCGGGGATAGGTAATGCATATGTATAGGTGCTTGTAGAATATTGATAGATTGATTGTATAAATTCAAGACTGCTTTTTGCTTTGGGTATGCACGATAGGTGGAGAGATCCCCCGTGCATCCAGCGCTGCAATAAAGAATATACCACTTAAAGGAATTTCGGCTTCGATCTTTGAATCAGATGTGGGGCACACACACACTGCCCAGCTGGTCAAGCCTGGTGAGAAAACACTCCATCAGGTTTTCTTGCCTGGAAGCTGTCCAGCTGGATTATTTGGGGGTTTTGAATAAAATATTCCCAGAATTACAGAGGGGTTTTGCTTCTGAGGAAACTGAGTCACTGCAGAGAAAATGCACACAATAAGGGGACCAAGGATAGAGATACTGCTAGGCAGCGAAGACATACTCTCTGAGACAAAGTGCTTGCAATACATCTTCCTTGTTTAGCATCTGAGTTTCCACTGCATCTGTATTAGCAATTGGAAGTCGCTTTTCATAATAATCTTCTTGAACACATATGACACTGAATGTTTAATCCTTATAGCTAGCCTAATAAGCACAATACTATACAGTGTGAAATAAATACTCTTGGTGATCCGCATTGTATTTTGGACTTGATAGTCTCCTTTCTGATATTAGTATTCTGCAAGTCTGTTTAATCAAACAGTACCTTCTCCTGTCTGACTCTTACTTTCCTCACTTTGAGTAGCTGTTGTCTCTGCCTTTCAGTGTAGAGCTGCAGGTTTCTTTAGTGTATGTCCATTACAGCTGACAACCTCATAAACCTGAAGCAAATGTCTTTTGAGACAAAATTGCATGTTACAATCACACGTTCTCAACATAGATGTGTACAGTGTCATTTTGTAGTAGAGCTGCCATCTTCTGGGACACTAAATAATACTTTTCCTCAGCCTTATCCATGTCTCTATGTTTCTGCAAATCCTCCATGATTTTGACATCCATTTCTACTCAGTGCAAGTAATCTTGTTTTCAGTTTTCAGTTAAATAAAATGTCAGCAGGTGTCAACCCATGCCTCACTGGTGCCATCTTATAATTTTGCAGAGCTAAATACAGATTGGTGTTTCATTCCACTGACGCCTTTGTAGGCACTTTATTCTTTTGACACTCTTTTCTACCAGCCTACTGGGAAAGGGGATAACAAACTAGAGGTCCCATAACTAAATCTATATTTCACAGCAAACTGCTTCTTAAACAGTGGCCCACAGGTAGGCATTACTATGGCTGATACGTCTAGTGAGAATAGATGTGATGCACACAATCATCTGTTTACCTGTACTTTCTCCTTTTAAGGCTATGTCAAAGGAATAAAAGTTTAAAGCAAATACATATACATTCCCATTAATTGCAAACAAATCTCTGTGGTAGGCATTCAGTTTTGCTATGTCAGCAGTCTGGGTTGTCTTTATGAACTTGGCCTTCATTTTTAGCATATGCAGAAAGCCTTGACAGCTTCCTCAGTATCCTTGGCCACCTGAGCCCTCAGTACAAATTATGTCCTGCTCTCCTCTTCTATTTTTTTTCAACTCACAGATGCCTTATTTATGCAATTATGTTTTCAAGCCATCTAGGAATCATTGTCCTTTAAGCAGAATCCCCGCTTCCCTTTGAAGTAATTGAGAGCTTCTTATTGATTGATTGTATAGGCTGGAAAATTGTTCTTCTGGCCTCACTGTGCTAATAACCTAACTTGCTTTCTGCACGATATCATCCTGGAAGTATAGCTTCAGCAGTTGTTGTCCAGCTTGTGGCTAAGACCAGATAAGAATTTTAAATAAGACTTATTTTCTCACTCTGAACTTGCCTTGGCATAGTGCTACCAAATGCCTTTGGGAAGTCTGTCTGAAATCCTTAAATCTCTTCCAGGTTTCTATTCATTTTGTAAATCATGTCTGTAATTGGCAAACAAAAAGGAGATGACAAACTCGACAAACCCCCCCTCTCTGTTTTGAAGTGGTGTTTGTCAGGCACCATTTGGCAATGGCAGCAGGTGGAACTCTCACAAGGAAAGATATTAAACTTTGTACATCGAGCCAAGTCCTGCTCCTCAGTCTGAGATTATTAAAATTCATTTGATATAACAGTTATGATATTTCAGTCTGTCGTGGTTTAACCCGGCCGGCAGCTAAACACCACGCAGCTGTTCGCTCACCCTCCCCCTCCCTCTCTGGGATGGGGGAGAGAAATGGAAAGTGAAGCCCGTGAGTTGAGATAAAGACAGTTTAATAAGACAGGAAAATAATAATAACAAAAGTAATAATAACAATAATAATAATAATAATAATAATAATAATAATAATACAATGGTGATAATAGGAAAATAATGATAATAATATGTACAAACAAGTGATGCACAATGCAATTGCTCACCACCCGCTGACCGATGCCCAGCCTAACCCCGAGCAGTCCAGCCCCCTCCCCCCGGCTAGCCACCCCTATATATTGTTTAGCATGACGTCAGATGGTATGGAATACCCCTTTGGCTAGTTTGGGTCACCTGTCCTGGGTCTGTCCCCTCCCAGCTCTTACTGCACCCCCAGCCTGCCTGTTGGTAGGACAGAGCAAAAGGCTGAGATGTCCTTGGCTTGGTATAAGCACTGCTCTGCAACAATTAAAACATCGGGGTGTTATCAGCACTCTTCTCCTCTTAAGCCAAAACACAGCATTCCACCAGCTACTAGGAAGAAAATTAATTCTGTTCTATCTGAAACTTCTGTTCTAACTGAAACCAGGACATCTATCCACCCCTTATTCCATACCATTTATGTCATGCTCAGGTTACACTCTTTTCCATACATTCTAATTAGTTACCTATAGTAGTCATGGTAGTGATAACATACAGTATTATATAGTAATTAACATGGTACAATTCAGTTCATGGGCTATTCTCTCCCAGTATTAAATCTCCTTGAGGTACACACCGGACCTCTCCGTTCTTTTGTATCACCCACCAAGTGTATCGAGGTCCCTGAGCAAAAACAATTCCACGAATAGGTTTGCCTTTTCCTGAGGCAGGAGTAGCCCAGACTGTTTTACCCAGCATATTTCTTACATGCACTACAGGAACTTTATCCCCATCTACAGTACGTAACAGGTTTGATTGGGCAGGTCCAGCTCGCTTGGCAGATCCCCTAGTATTGACTAACCAGGTGGCCTTTGCCAAATGCGTATCCCAATTTTTGAATGTCCCAACGCCCATTGCTTTCAATGTAGTCTTTAACAGTCCGTTGTATCGTTCAACTTTCCCGGAGGCTGGTGCATGATAGGGGATGTGATACACCCACTCAATACCATGTTCTTTGGCCCAAGCGTCTATAAGGTTGTTTCAGAAATGAGTTCCATTGTCTGACGCTATTCTTTCTGGGGTACCATGTCGCCATAGGACTTGCTTTTCAAGGCCCAGGATAGTGTTCCGGGCGGTGGCATGAAGCACAGGATATGTTTCCAGCCATCCGGTGGTTGCTTCCACCATTGTAAGTACGTGGCGCTTGCCATTGCGAGTTTGAGAGAGTGTGATGTAATCAATCTGCCAGGCCTCTCCATATTTATATTTCAGCCATCGTCCTCCATACCAAAGAGGCTTTGACCGTTTGGCTTGCTTGATTGCAGCGCATGTTTCACAGTCATGAATAACCTGTGCTATAGCGTCCATGGTCAGGTCCCCCCCTCGATCACGAGCCCATCTGTATGTTGCATCTCTACCTTGATGGCCTGAGGTGTCATGGGCCCATCGGGCTATAAATAATTCACTTTTATGCTGCCAATCCAGATCCACCTGAGCTACTTCAATCTTAGCAGCCTGATCCACCTGCTGGTTGTTTTGATGTTCTTCAGTAGCCCGATTCTTGGGCACATGAGCATCTACGTGGCGTACTTTCACAGCCAGGTTCTCTACCCGAGCAGCAATATCTTGCCACAATGCAGCAGCCCAGATGGGTTTGCCCCTACGCTGCCAGTTGTTTTGCTTCCATTGCTGTAACCATCCCCACAGGGCATTTGCTACCATCCATGAATCGGTGTAGAGATAGAGAACTGGCCATTTTTCTCGTTCAGCAATGTCTAAAGCCAGCTGAATGGCTTTCACTTCTGCAAACTGACTCGATTCACCTTCTCCCTCAGCAGCTTCTGCAACTCGTCGTGTAGGACTCCATACAGCAGCCTTCCATCTCCGATGCTTCCCCACAATACGACAGGACCCATCAGTGAACAGGGCATATTTCTTCTCATTCTCTGGTAACTGGTTGTACAGTGGGGCTTCTTCAGCACGACCCACCTCCTCCTCTGATGATATCCCAAAGTATTTGCCTTCTGGCCAGTCCATAATCACTTCCAATATTCCTGGGCGACTGGGGTTTCCTATTCGAGCCCGCTGAGTAATCAGTGCAACCCACTTGCTCCATGTAGCATCAGTTGCATGATGTGTAGAAGAGACCCTTCCCTTGAACATCCAGCCTAGTACCGGCAATCGGGGTGCTAGGAGGAGCTGCGCTTCAGTACCGACCACCTCCGAAGCAGATCGAACTCCTTCATATGCTGCCAATATCTCCTTTTCAGTTGGAGTATAGCGGGCCTCAGACCCTCTGTATCCCCGGCTCCAAAACCCCAGGGGCCGACCTTGAGTTTCCCCAGGTTCTTTCTGCCAGAGGCTCCGGGTGGGGCCGTTCTCCCCGGCTGCAGTGTAGAGCACGTTCTTTACATCTGGTCCTGTTCGAACTGGCCCAAGGGCTACTGCATGGACTATTTCCTGCTTGATTTGTTCAAAGGCTTGTCGTTGTTCAGGGCCCCATTCAAACTCATTCTTCTTACGGGTTACTTGGTAGAGTGGGTTTACAATCAGACTGTAATTTGGGATGTGCATTCTCCAAAACCCCACAACACCTAGGAAAGTCTGTGTTTCTTTTTTGTTAGTTGGTGGAGACATAGCTGTTATTTTGTTGATCACATCACTTGGGATTTGACGACGTCCATCTTGCCATTTTATTCCTAAAAACTGGATCTCTCGTGCAGGTCCTTTGACTTTATTTTGTTTTATGGCAAAACCGGATTTCAGAAGGATTTGGACTATTTTCTTCCCTTTCTCGAAAACTTCCTCTGCTGTGTCACCCCACACAATAATGTCATTGATGTACTGCAGGTGTTCAGGAGCTTCCCCCTGCTCCAGCGCAGACTGGATCAGTCCATGGCAAATGGTAGGGCTGTGTTTCCACCCCTGGGGCAGTCGATTCCAAGTATATTGGACTCCCCTCCAAGTGAAGGCAAATTGTGGCCTGCACTCTGCTGCTAGAGGGATGGAGAAAAATGCATTAGCGATATCAATTGTGGCGTACCACTTGGCTGCCTTCGATTCAAGTTCGTACTGAAGTTCCAGCATGTCCGGCACTGCAGCACTCAGTGGTGGCGTCACTTCGTTCAGGCCACGATAGTCCACTGTTAGTCTCCACTCGCCATTAGACTTTCGCACTGGCCATATGGGACTATTGAAAGGTGAATGAGTCTTGCTGATCACTCCTTGGCTCTCCAATTGACAAATTAGCTTATGGATGGGAATCAGGGAGTCCCGGTTAGTGCGATACTGCCGCCGGTGCACAGTTGTGGTAGCGATTGGCACTTGCTGTTCTTCGACCCTCAGCAACCCCACAACAGAGGGGTCCTCTGAGAGACCAGGCAAGGTAGATAATTGTTTAATGCCCTCTGTCTCTAAGGCAGCTATACCAAAAGCCCACCGGAACCCTTTTGGGTCCTTGCAATATCCTCTTCTAAGATAGTCTATGCCAAGGATACACGGAGCATCCGGGCCAGTCACAATGCGGTGCTTTTCCCACTCATTCCCAGTCAGACTCACTTCAGGCTCCAATACAGCCAACTGCTGAGATCCCCCAGTCACTCCGCAAATATAGATGGGCTCTGGTCCTTTATAGCTCGATGGCATTATAGTACATTGTGCACCGGTGTCTACTAAAGCCTTATACTTCTGTGCGTCTGACGTGCCAGGCCATCGAATCCACACAGTCCAATAAACTCGATTATCCCTTTCCTCCCCCTGGCTGGAGGCAGGGCTCCCCTAATCCTGGTCAGAATCTTCTTCGTTTCTGTGTTTGAAGGACTGTCTGCTGGAAGTTGGAGCAGCAAACTTTTCAGAGAATCCCTTTTTCTTGATTGTTTTCTTTTGCAACTCACGTACCCGTGCCTCTAGGGTCGCGGTAGATTTTCCATCCCATTTTCTCATGTCCTCTCCATGGTCTCGTAAGTAAAACCACAGGGTGGCACGGGGTGAGTACCCACCATATCGTCTTCCTTGTGTGGATAAACGCCTACCCCTGATAGCTGAGACACTGCTTTGTACAGGTGCGGAGGAGAATAATCTCTCTTCAAGTTGGTGAACCTTTTCAGAAAGTTTCTCCCAGGTGTTCTCTTTCGGTCGTTGGACACTGGTTGGTTCAGGTGGGGAAGAAGATAGATTCTCTTTAAGTTGGTGGAACTCTTCAGAAAGTTTCTCCACAGCTGAGACGCAGGCCTGTAAGGAAGAGGAGAGACTTTCTTCGTACTGCCGGAGTTGTTTAGCCACTTCATCCACTGTGGGTTCCTCATCCTCTTTCCAGGCCATTATTGCCAATGAGCTGGCATATGATGATGGTGCACTCCGTACAAACTTCCGCCACATGGGTCGTGTACACCTGACTTCATCTGGATCTTTGGATGTTTGTCTGAGGTCTGGATCCTCATAAATCACTTCCCGTACGGCTAATTCTCTCAGGTACTGGATTCCCTTCTCCATAGTGGTCCACTTGCCTGGTAGACATAAAAGTTCTTCCTTGAAGATACCTTTCCCTCACAGCTGAGAGGAGACGCCTCCAGAGGCTGTGAGATTGTGCTCCATCTGCAATTGCTTTGTCAATGCCTGCGTCTCTAGCAAGGGATCCCAGTCGCTTGGCTTCCCTGCCGTCTAATTCCACACAGTTGGCTCCAGTGTCCCAGCATCGGAGCAGCCAGGTGATAAGCTGCTCACCTATACAGCGACCAAAATCTTTCCGCACATCTCGTAACTCACGCTCGTTTAGGCTTCGGGTAGTTACTGTTGATTTTTCAGCATCCTCATCTTCCTCCTCCTGAACCCTTGATGGCCCAGCGTCATCGTCGTCTCCGTTGTCTCTATACCTAGATTTGGCAGAAGACTCTCTGCGTTCTAAACGACCTGAATCTCTACCATTTTTTCACCTTCTTTACAGGGTCAACTTGCACTGCTACAGCTCTTTTCTCTGACCTTGTTACAGGGTCTGCCACAGAGGTTGGAATACCCTCTGCAGGGTCAACTTGCACTGCTACAGCTCTTTTCTCTGACCCAGCCACAGGAGCTGGAGCGGCTGCAGGAACTAGAGTTGGAGCAGTTGCAGGAGCTGGGACTGGAGCGGCTGCAGGAGCTGGGACTGGAGCGGCTGCAGGAGCTGGGACTGGAGCGGCTGCAGAGTCCACCGTAGGGGTCACAGTGGCCGTTGGATCTGTCACAGGGCTTGGAGTGGCCGCAGGGTCTGTCACTAAGTTGATAGCAGTATCAATGGCAGCTCGATAGGCATGAGCCCGGCCCCAGCATGTTACAATGATTTGTGTTACGTTGGAACTGCCAGAATCATGACACCTTTTTCTCAAGCATTCTGCCAGTTTTTGAGGATTTTGCAGTTGTTCAGGGGTGAATTTCCAAAACACTGGGGGTGCCAACTGCTCTAGATGCCTGCCCATATCCTCCCATACTCCCTGCCACCCACAACTATACTGCCTCCGGGCAGATCTCCGGATGAGCTTCCTAAGTAGTTGTTTAACTTTAAGCAGAATCTGAAGTGCATTCAGGAGGCAGAACAACAAGACTATGCTGGTCTGAGTATCCCAAGGATATTCAATATCTTGGAGAGCTATTGTAACAAGCTCGGAGGGTAAGAGGGTGGTGAAGGAGGAAGGCAGAGTGATCCAGGAGGATATAGGGGTGGTGAAGGAGAAAGGGAGAGTAATCAAGTAAGAAAAAATATCTTCCCCTTTCCCCTCCACAGATTGACTCCCTAATGAAAAAAGGCAACAGGTATAATTGCTAATAGTTTCCAAGATACAGTTTCCAAAATACAGAGTCGACGATGTTACTGAGTACAAATACCAAGTTAGAGTCATGACCAGATATCTCATCGTCTCATGAGCCATTGCTACAACACTCAGTACCATAATGATCTGAAACCAGGGCCCGGAGAGGATAAATAACATGACAGAGAGCAAATACGGAAAATAATGTACTATAATACTCAATTTGGAAAACAGGCGCAGCAGAGTTGAGATTAAAGCAATCAGCATTATGACAAGTGACTATTAAGCAGGTCTAATACTTACACCAATTTTAGTTTAACACACTCTGGTCAGATCTGCCGTTATCTCAACCTTTCGGGCCCCACGTTGGGTGCCAAAAAGACTGTCGTGGTTTAACCCAGCCGGCAGCTAAACACCACGCAGCCGTTCGCTCACCCTCCCCCTCCCTCTCTGGGACGGGGGAGAGAAACGGAAAGTGAAGCCCGTGAGTTGAGATAAAGACAGTTTAATAAGACAGGAAAATAATAATAACAAAAGTAATAATAACAATAATAATAATAATAATAATAATACAATGGTGATAATAGGAAAATAATAATAATAATATGTACAAACAAGTGATGCACAATGCAATTGCTCACCACCCGCTGACCGATGCCCAGCCTAACCGAGCAGTCCAGCCCCCTCCCCCCGGCTAGCCACCCCTATATATTGTTTAGCATGACGTCAGATGGTATGGAATACCCCTTTGGCTAGTTTGGGTCACCTGTCCTGGGTCTGTCCCCTCCCAGCTCTTACTGCACCCCCAGCCTGCCTGTTGGCAGGACAGAGCAAAAGGCTGAGATGTCCTTGGCTTGGTATAAGCACTGCTCTGCAACAATTAAAACATCGGGGTGTTATCAGCACTCTTCTCCTCCTAAGCCAAAACACAGCATTCCACCAGCTACTAGGAAGAAAATTAATTCTGTTCTATCTGAAACTACTGAAACCAGGACACAGTCAATGGTCTTCCCATATGATCATACTGTTGTGAAAGTGCACTGATTGCTTCCTGGAAGGCACCTAACAGCAGCTTCATCTAGTATGTACTATTATAGTATTTTAAATCTGACTACCTAGGATTCCATTTTTCCAGCTTTTTTAATTGAGCATCTCATCTTCAAAGGATGTTTTTGCTGACATTTGCGATGAAAAATGGGCACAAATGTCCTATAAATTTGTCATGCACAAAATCTTTACACCCCTTACCCAGAGAAGTGGGTATTCTAGTTTTTGCCTTAAATATCAGTAAAATCTGCTTATGATTTTATCACCTTTAAAATTACAGTTGTGACTATTGTTAAGCTGATAAAAAAAAATATTTTATTATTTTATTTTATTTTATTTTATTTTATTTTATTTTATTTTATTTTTTCTCAGTCCAAAACATGGCTAATATAGTCATTGAAATTCTCTGTGACAGTATGCCAAATCAGCCAGGATTCTGAATTAAACCAAAAACACAAAGAGATTTGCATGTAGCCTGAAGTTTCATTAAAACACACATATGAACAACAATCTTATTTAAAGTAGAAAATATTCATATTAAATGGCATAGAAATAAGCAGAAGTTTACAAATAAGCCTTCATCTTTCTAAACTCACAGAGGGAAGGTGCTTAAATATGTGCTGCTACTTGTCAAAATTATTCTATTTCTAATGTATCTGGGATGGAAAATTATTGTGCCTTATTATTTATTTCTTGATTAAGTTTATGAATATGTTGTGTCTGTGTATGTATTCATAGCTATACCAATCCCCAATGGATTTTATTTTCTTTTTTTAACTAATATAAGGAAAGGAGGCAAGGCTTGAAGTTCCTGCTGCAAAGCAGTTAAGTGGTTTTACTGAACTTTTTTGAACAGGCACAGCTTCATAACAAATTTGGCCTAGAACTCAATGTGAAGATAGCGCAGTGCACATTGTTTTTTCTTTCAAGGAATACCAAAAGAAATGTATAATGGAAGGTGTAGTTTATCGAGTTTAACTTTCCATGAGGTGCCGCGATGCTTTCTATTGTATATCAATGTTTTGTTCCACTGCTGAAAATCAGTAATGCTTCCTTTGTGACCTGAGACCCTGTATGTAGGTAAGCTACCAGATGGTGTTATTACAGGAGAAAATCAGAAACTATGCAACTTGGGAATCTCTGCATTTTCATATGAGGTTAAAAGCTTTCCTGTCAAAGGTGGGCAAACTGATAGATATACAACTATATTTTGACAACTAAACTCTGGACTTGGAATTTGTTCTGAAGTCTGCTTTTGTATTTCAGACTTGGAGAAGGACTTGTCTAGTGTTGTGGTTTTGATTTGTTTTGTTTTGATTTGTTTTGTTTTGTTTTATTTTATTTTATTTTATTTTATTTTATTTTATTTTATTTTATTTTATTTTATTTTATTTTATTTTAATCTGTTCTAATATATGCTACCTTGATCTAATGCTTTGTCTTTTGTACATGCTTTGGAATAGTATAGCTGCAGTGAAGCAGCCTTAGAGGAACAACTAAACCTATAATTTTAATAATTTGGGATATGATATCTCTTTTTGTTCTGTTCCCCTGATAATAACAGATTCTGTAATTTTACTCGTGAGATTCTGAAGCCAATTAAATGCCTGTGTAACTCTTCAAATGCAGATTCTGGCTTGCTCAACAGTGCTTGATATAACTATATCTAATATATAAGTACTTTTTAAGCTGATTTTAACAAGTACATAAGTACTTCTTTATATGATACCTCAGTGGAAAGCAAGTATTTCAGAATAAAATTTCTAACATTCTGTATTTTTATTCACATGTGAATTCAGTGACTGTATTCATATAAGTAAGGATTTGCCCCTGAATACAGGTTGTAAAATTAAGCTTATCTGTTCTCTTCCTTGTGTCTTTTGTTAACTGACAATTTACAATTAACTGACAATTTATCTTCAACAAGAATGTAAATTGTACATTTTTGTATTTTTGTACATTTATTTACTTCTTGAGGCAGCATCACTTTTTTTTTGCCAAAAATCATGAGTAACTGAATCAACAATAAAGTAGATGTGTCACAGTCATAGCACTGTGACCATTGCAAGCCCTCATATTCCTTTTCTTTCCATGTTAAAACTGTCCCAAGTTTAACATTATACAGTATGACCACTTTTACTGACTGCTCACCACATGCTGAGTTTAAAAGCCATGAGGCCTTTTTAGGAGATTAAGTATAATGTGTTTGGAAGATGGAGGATTAAACTACCATAAAAACTGTGCTCTCTGGTGTCAGATCAGGCTGTTGGCAAAGAAAGCTTCTAAAGATGCTTCTTTCCTGAGATAAGTCATTTCAAATATGAATGCATTTTAAATGAAATGCACAAAGGGTTCCTGGCAAACAGCAACAACAAAAATCAAACTTAAATTTAGATCCTCATACTCTATATGCTTTTTTTGAGAAATGAAACCTTCAGTGATGCATTTATACTGCAGATGAAAATGTATCTGATTTGTCATAAAATCATTAATGAATACCAGACACCATGTGCTCTGAATGGATAAAACTGATCTCCTGTCATGTGGATCCATAAGATGGATTTTCACTGGCTTTTAGAAATGGGTAGCTTCAAAAACATTTAGGCATGCTTTTTCCTTCTCTCCTTTTAGGTTCCATTTTTTTCAGCTCTATGTTTGTTAATAGTGAGCTGCACAGACACAGAAGCAGATTAAACACTGAGTGTTAGAGTTCTTTTTTCAGGATTTCTTAGTCAAGAATCAGCAATGGAGAAAATCATTTGCATTGGTCTGTTAGTCTATGAAACATCAGTTTGTCCCTTTGAATTTTGAAACACAAAGGTAGGATTTCAGTTCACCTGCAAAGTCCTTTCCTTTGAGCTTGTTTAGGTAAATTGACTTTGCATAACGAAATTTTCATTGCTTCTGGAAGTAAGCAGAATAATAAATTTCAAAAAGCATTTACTACATGGGAATTGCTCCATTTCTAATCACAGGCTATATCTATGAAATAGTATTACTAGCTCAGTAAACACCAGATAAACATCTATAACATTTTGAGGGGGTATTGCTTAAGGACATAAATAAGGGACAAGAAGATAAATAATTCACAAATTTTTTAGAGATATCATTGCATCCCAGATCACTATATTCTAGGGGGGGGGGAGGGAGTAAAGGAGGATGATCTGTCTTTTTGTTTTCACCTTGAAATTATTAATTAAATTTTATACTATATATTTAATAACATATATGTACAGCAAATATAAATGTAGTTTACGTTTCTGAGTAGTCCTATACAGTCAGTGTTAATTTTCACCTTCTTATGTTATCTTTGAAAGTGTTTGAAACAATATAGCACAAGAAAAATAGACACAAGTGTCTTACTAGAATAAACCTTCCTCACATAAGCTTATTTATCCCCTTCCTCTCCATAAAATGTGAGAAATGATCCCTCAGAATGAGTAACCAGATGATTAAACTAAGCATAACAGCGTTATATAGGAGGAGTTTTTCCCTCCAAATACGGAATTTCCTTCATAAAGAGGTTGCATGATTTATTGTTCCCTGCTTATTAAAACATACTCATGTCCAGTAGAAAAGATCACTGCCTAAGTGAAAATTACATTTTAGTGGGGTAAGAGCTAAGCTTCAAAACAGCCTGTACCTCTGGGCTTCTCCTCTCCATGGCTGATGCCCACTTAGTGGAGCCATATCCCACAGGCAGCAAACCACTCTGGACATTTCTACACCTGCTAGAGCGGAGGTGAGAATGGCAGATAGTGCTGCCTGAACCACGATCATGTTTCATTTATTTTGTTGTACACATTCCATATGTAAGGAATGTTCCAGCAATTTGTGTCAATAGAGGGCTTGAGTCTCTGATATCTGGGGATAAGAGAGCAAAGGGGTTTCAGAATAACTGCTAACGATTGTGACTATTGCATGGGACACTATGCAAGTCTCTGATATCCAGCCAAGAGATTAAGGAGAAAGGGGAAGCTGAAGGACAATTAAAAGACAAAGCTTGCATGGGACGCTGCGCAAGTCTCTGACATCCGGCCAAGATGGACAAAGGAGAAGGACAAGGACAAGGACAAAGCCTGGGAGGAAGACTACAAGCCTTCATCACGAGAGACCCCCAGAGGGACCACCGGAGACTGATATGCATGCGCCAGTGGGAGGGTTCAGATTCCAGGAACTAATTATAATAACTCTGCCTTTTCTAGAAGTAGCAATGAATATGTATTAGCCTAGGAGCATAAAAACCAGCCACCTGATGTAACGTGTGCGTGTGTTGGAGGAGCACAGACTTCCCGCACACCCAGTGCTGTTTGCTTGCCTTTTATTAACCCCATAAATAGATCTTATAAAGCTAAATTGACTCAGAATTTGTAACACATAGCATCTCATGTTGAGCAATATTAAAGGAATATATCGAGTACACCTGGTTTTTCTGTATGGCACTATTCTGGCACCATTGCTCAGGATCCCGAGTGAATAGATGCAACAGCCCTGAGCAAAAAGTGCAGAGTACTGGTATTAATGAAATTCTGTGCTGTACAAAGCTCTGTCTCCTATTACACTTCTACATATTAAAAAGGAAAAAAAAAAAGTGTCACTCCCCTCTTCTCCCCCCCCCCCCCCCCATGCCAGCCTCCAGTATGAAGTCTGAATTTTTAATGAGAAACAGTAGATTCAGTTTCTCTGTAAGTGCAAAATTTATTGTGGCCTTAATTGTTGTTCAGAGGCTAATGCATGCACAGGGTTCTGTTTATTACTATCTAGGTCACAGAACTGACTTTCCCTGGAAAATTAAATTACATTGGATATGTGAATTTCTTTATGCAAAATAATGATTCTGGATATACCCTTGACTAGAGAAGTAGGGCCCAGTTAGCATTATTTCTCAGTCCATTTTTTAGGCTTGTTTACTACAGTATAGTAGTTATTTTTTGGCAAATTTAATATAAGAAACCACACATCTGAGTAAAAACTCGGATGAAACCCTCACTAACCAGGCAGTTGCTGTAATCCTATACTGAAAAGTCAAAGAATTGCCCAAGAAATTCATGTGGATTTTTTAAAATTCACTTTACTCTAAATGCCTAATTCTTAAAGCTAGAAGAACTGGTGCACAAGCAAAGGTTTCTTACACATTCTGTACCTTGAGAATCCCTCTTGAATACAAAATTCTCTTGAAGACATAATGAATAGGGCTCAGGTATATGTTCATAAGTGTCTTGTGTCATTTGAGATGCGTTACTGTGTCCAAGAGACCATAACGAGGCTAGAAGATATGACACAAAACAAAAAGACGTGTTCCCTGTTGAGAAAGCAGCTGGAGACAAGTCAGGATGCCACAGGCGTAGCAATGGCAATTGAGTCCCCCCTCAGCGTTTCACTTGTTACATCTTCCTTAGATACATCTTGTTCATCTTTTCTTTCTCCAGTGTCTTGAAGTAGATTTCAGTAGTGTTTCAGTGGCTAGGCACTACAGGATCAAATAAGGACTCCTACAGGCAAGGAAAAAATACATTGAATTGCTCTTGAAAGGCATAAAATGGGAATCCTCAACAGGAAAGAACACCTTACTGAAAGGAGGTCAGAGACAAAAGTCCAGTTTGCTTCTTGGTAGCAGAAGGGCAGATGTAAGTTGAGAACTACATGTATTTAACTCAAGTGATGCTTATCAGGAGCTGTCCTCTCTGCTTAGTACTTTACTTTCCTTCTAAGTATTGCCACTGTCATGATATAAATACTTTAACAACCCCCCAATCTGTAACTTCTACTTTAACTGCTTATTGAGTGTCAGACTTATTTCTGCATTGATTGTTAATTTGTTATTTTCTTTCCCTTGTCTAAAAATATGGAAACAAATTTGATGCATATTCCCAACAAGAATGTTTTAATGAGGTTTCATGATACTTTATTCATCCTACCTTCTTTACCAGACAATGGGTATCCTTTAGTATCTTGTCTAGGTTATCCTGTTTTTTACCAGGCTGTATATAACCTTTATCTTTCTTCCTCAGCCCCAACAAAATCTTACATATTAAGCTAGTAAACTGGTGTTCAAGTACACCTTTCTTCTTTTCTAAGAGTTGTTTTTTGTAGAAAGTTAAGAGGAAGACAGTGCTTCTGATGATGCAATATACAGAGATACCAGGTTGTGTTCAGGGTGCTCCTCTTCATGCTGGAATCTTGCCTACTGGACAGCGTGGGTGAAAGGAACATCATCTCATCTACAGGATTTTCGTCCTTTACCTGAACAGTAGAAGAGCTATATATGATTTAATAAGACTTACTCCTCAGTCCATCTGGGTACACAATACCAGTAGCCACCAGAAACATCAGATTTCTGAGCATATATTTACAAACAAAACTACTCTTTCATCAAGGACGTGAGAGAGGCTTCTCAAGATAACTGCCTGTTCAAAGTATACTTGTTTCCCAAGCCAGATGTTATAATGTGTATCCAGCAAGTTCTTTTTCCTACCACTCCTCCTTCCAAATATCATAACACCTTTGTTGAAATGTGCACATCAAGACTTTTTTCATCTGAGTGTTCAGGCTGGGACTTGGAAGTCTGTCCTGTCTGTGCTTCCACACTCATGATTAGAAGACTTGCCAGCTACTTTCTGGGAAATGCCTGAATTAGTGCTTTATGAATGAGTACTGGTTGCTATAGAAAAGTACAAAACCAAACCACCAATAGTAGAGCTGGTGCATTGCAGCTATGTTCATACTTCATTTCTTTTATTCCCAGGTTGAAAAGAGATTTACATACAATATGGTAAATTTCTGTTACACTTCGAGATATGACTGAGAGACTTAGGAAATTTTTCTTTCAGAAAAATAGTAGGGGTTATTATCATATTGGCAATTAATTGTTGCTCTCTACAAGCACAGTGTTTGACAGGATGACTACTTATGCAGTATGAAAACCTTAAGCTCATATATATTTGCATTATGATGACCGGGATGCCCTGCTTGCTGTTCTGCCAAGCTTGACATTGCAATATTTTACTTTTTACAGGGTCATATCTTTAATTGTGTCTTATTACTGGAAATAAAATACTGAATTGAGACTATGCACGAGTGCTTCACTGCCTTTATTTGAGCTGATCTTTTTATAAGTTAACCTATCTGAACTCTGTAAGTGTTCTTCATGTTATACAGCAAACAGCAATATTACATTCCATGTCTGAGCAAGGGAGTTTTACATGAATACAAGTTTAGTGTACCTTATGCATCTCCTGAAAACTGGCACTGAATCATACTTTGTTTTGTTCAGTAATTATATCAAAATTATTTGAAAGAATTGAACACTCAGATATAGGGTCTTGTAAAAATTAACAGTGCTTCTAAATATGTTGCATTTCTTACATATTCTAAATAGTAAATTGTTTCTGAAAACTTACTTTGGGCTCTTACTGCCTAATGAACTAGCCATGTCAAGTAAGAATGATGATTTTAAAATGTCATATTTTAAACACAGTGGTTATTAACTATTTTCAGTCTTTTCCCAGGTTGATTTGTATGTTTTATCTGTGGCATGAGATCTTAAATACTGAACATATGCCAATGAATCTTTTAGAAGACAGACAAACCCTTCTGAATTTACAGTTTGTATTATTAGGCTGTCATAAAGTGGGAGAAGCCTTTCCAGTCACAAGACTATGTTGAAGTGGGAACACAGAAGTAACTTAGATGAAGACCTGCAATAGTGAGGTCTGGAGGAAGGCACTGGAAAAAGGAAGGGGAAAAAAAAAACAAAAAACAAAAAACAAAAAAAAAAAAAAAAAAAAAAAAAAAAAAAAAACAAAAAAAAAAAAACAGGATAAGAAATATGAATGTAATAAAACCAAAAATAGGAAGCTGGTTGGAATATTGAAAAAGGGGTTCATGTTTCATATAGCCACCACTCTCAGAAGTAAGGCTATCTTGGCAGCTGAACAGTATAGATTAGAGGCCTCTCTTTGTAACTATCAAACTAAAAGGTTCAAAGTAGGAATCAAGCAAGTGTCTCAATCAGATAGGCAAATTCTGGTTTTAAGGAAGAATATTGACTGCAAGGCCTTTTTATAGTCTGGTGGATCTAGATCATATGGCAGAGTACATTTCTCAGTTTGGAGGAAGTAAATTCTTTCTATACCTAGAATTGATTTTGTTTAGTGCTTTATGATAAAAAGAATGATAGAACTAACGTTTCAAGGTGAAATTTTCTTTTCAGATAACAATATGGCTGCCTGGAAGTCCTGGTCTGATACATTATGGAGCCTCACAACATCCTCCTGCTAAAACAGCAAGAATTTTCCTTCTGTGTAAGCTGTCCTAGGAGGATGACACCAGTATCTAACCACAAACGTAACTGTTTTCATGGGAGGTTTGATCAGTGGGAGGACATTATGTAACTATCCACTGATCAGATAAACTGATAACAAACAACAAAAAAAAAAAAGGATTAATCACAGATTTAGGAATGTGGAAAAAGAAACCACTTTCAGTGATGGAATTTCCTGATCAGCCAAAATTTAGTTGTGGTTATACACACAGAAAAAAAAAAAATCAAAGAGAAAACAAACAAAAATGCTTTGGTATAATTTACTGTTTAGGAAGTTCATTATTACGATGCTACAGCTAGCTTTAATAAAATTTGTTCTGACTTGTATAGCAATACAAAACTGTAGTTCTTATGACAAAGATCAGGCCTAGGGGAGAAGTTGAAATGAGATAACATGGCGAAATCCAGTTGTGAAAACTAAAGTATAACATTAGATGACATATAATAGCAGAATCAAAATAGTGAAAGTAACCTCACAGGACACCAGAGGAACACACAGATCATAAATCTAAGAGTTACTGTGAATACAAATTTGTAAAAGGGCCCTTCTGAATCAGATCAACTACCTGCAGAGCCTTATCTGCAGTACTTACCTGCAATAGCAGAAAAAAAAATAAAATTGCAGAAGTTGTATATAAAGTGTTCCTTCTCCTGGTAAAAGTCCTAGCTTCCAACAACACCATTTGTATTGCTGGTCTCTACCATATGTTGTGGGAATGAATTCCACAGGAGTCAGAGACTAGGTGGCTGACAACAAAGTCAGCTAATAGAAGGTTAAAACATGATGATTGGTGTTACCTCAGTCAACTCCTAAGTAATCCTAAGTATTGATTTTTAAGTAAAAAACAAACAAAAAAAAACAACAACAACAAAACAGAGAGATGAACAAAATGCTTGAAAGTTCACTGAGAATTATTTATTTCTGGTTTTGGTACACTATTTGACAACATTTCACAAGTCATGTCACCTCCTTTTTACAATTAGTGCTTGGTCAAATGTCTTTCCCTCTATTGGTCAGTAGAATCATAGAATCATAGAATATCCCTAGTTGGAGGGGACCCTTAAGGATCATCGGGTCCAGCTCCTGGCACTGCACAGGTCTACACAAAAGTTTATACCATATGACTAAGTGCACAGTCCAATCACTTTTTAAATTTGAACAGGCTTGGTGCAGTGACTACTTCACTGGGGAGCCTGTTCCAATGTGCAACCACCCTCTCGGTGAAGAACCTCTTCCTGATGTCAAGCCTAAACTTCCCCTGCCTCAGCTTAACACCATTCCCACAGGTCCTATCACTGGTGATTATGGAGAACAGGTCACCTGCCTCTCCACTCCCCCTCGCAACGAAGTTGTAGACCATGATGAGGTCCCCCCTCAGCCTCCTCTTCTCCAGACTGAACAGGCCCAGTGACCTCAGCTGCTCCTTACATGTCTTCCCCTCTAGGCCCTTCACCATCTTTGTCACCCTCCTCTGGACACTCTCCAACAGTTTAATGTCCTTCCTGTACTGTGGTGCCCAGAACTGCGCACAGTACTCGAGGTGAAACCGCACCAGCGCAGAGCAGAGCGGGACAATCACCTCCCTCGACTGACTAGCAATGCCGTGCTCAATGCACCCCAGGATATGGTTGGCCCTCCTGGCTGCCAGGGCACACTGCTGGCTCATATTCAACTTGCTGTCAACCACAATCCCCAGATCCCTCTCTGCAGGGCTGCTCTCCAGCATCTCATCACACAGTCTGTATGTATAGCCAGGGTTGCCCCTTCCCAGGTGCAGGACCCGGCACTTGCTTTTGTTATACTTCATGCAGTTGGTGATTGCCCAGCTCTCCAATCTGTCCAGATCTCTCTGCATGGCCTTTCCACCCTCATCAGAGTCCACAACGCCTCCAAGTTTGACATCGTTGGCAAATTTGCTCAAAACGCTTTCTAGTCGTACATCCAAATCATTGGTAAAAACCTTGAAGAGGACTGGCCCTAAAATGAAGCCTTGAGGGACCCCACTAGTGACCATCCGCCAGCCAGATGTGGCCCCATTTACCACAACCCTTTGAGCCCTGCCCATCAGCCCATTGCTCAGCCATCGTATGATGTTTTTGTTAAGTTGTATGCTGGACATCTTGTCCAGTAGGATCCTATAGAAAACGCTGTCAAAAGCCTTGCTGAAGTCCAAAAATATCACATCAGCTGGTTTCCCTTGGTCGACTAGATGGGTGATCTTATCATAAAAGGAAATCAAATTTGTTAGGCAGGACCTACCCCTCATGAACCAATGTTGGCTGGAACTAGTGACTGCATTGTCCAACAGGTGTGCTTCAATAATTTCAAGAACCATCTTCTCCGTAATTTTACCAGGCACTGACATGAGACTGACAGACCTGTAATTGCTATGGTCTTCTTTCTTACCCTTCTTGAAAATTGGCACAACATTTACCAGCTTCCAGTCTACTGGGACCTCTCCAGATTCCCAAGATTGTTGAAAAATAATTGAGAGAGGTCCTGCAATGACATCAGCCAGCTCTTTAAGCACCCTGGAAGGGATCCCATCCAGACCCATGGATTTTTATGGATCCAGGTGGAGTTGCAAACCCTGCACACATTCAGGGTTGGTTGGGATTTTGTCTTTCGCACCGTCATGGTCCTCCAGCTCAGGGCATCCTGGGTCCCGAAGCCCATCATCAGTGTTCAAGACAGAGGCTAAGAAGGAATTAAATGTCTCTGCTTTGCCTGTGTCATTGTCTGTGAGGAGACCTCCCCATCACGTAGCAGACCTGTATTTTCTTTGGTTCTCCTTTTTCTGTTCATGTAGCTAAAAAACAACCTTTTTATTGTCTCCCACAGACTTGGCCAGCTTCAACTCTAGTTGGGCTTTGGCCACATGAATTTTCTCCCTACAAACACAAACAGCATCCCTGTATTCCTTCCTTGTCACCTGACCCTCCTTCCAGCAGCTGTACACTTCCTTTTTTCACCTAAGCTCCAGCAGAAGATCCCTGGTCAGGCAGGCCAGCCTTCTGCCCCGCCTGCCTGTCTTCCAATATTTTGGAATTGCCTGATCTCGTGCTTTTAGGAGGCAGTGCTTAAAGACTGACCAGCACTGATGGACACCAGTGCCTTCAAAAGCAGTTTCCCAGGGGACCTTGCTAACTAGTTCCCTGAGCAGCCTGAAGTCTGCTTTCCCCGTATCCAGGGCTGAAGCTTTGGTGGCAGTTTTCCTTCTGTCACCACAAATTCTAAACTCAGCCACTTCATGGTCACTAGGGCAGAGACAGCCGCCAATTGCCACGTCTCCCACAAGAGCCTCTCTGTTCTCCAGCAACAGATTTAGGAGGACACCTTTTCTAGTTGGCTCCCTTAGCACCTGCACCAAGAAGTTATCATCTAGGTGCTTTACAAACCTCCTGGACTTGTTTGTGTCAGCCATGTGGTGATCCCAGTTGACGTCTGGCAAGTTGAAATCCCCCGTAAGGACAAGGGGAGTTGATCTCGAGGCATCTCTTAGTTCTGCAAAGAATAATTCATTGGCATTGTCGTCCTGGCCGGGTGGTCTGTAATAGACTCCCACTATGACATCCCCTTTATTTGTTCGTTCCTTAATCCTTACCCAGAGGCTGTCAACTTTGCCATCGCCAACTTGAAGTTCCACACAGTCCAGCCCCTGTCTCACATACATCACCACCCCGCCACCTCGCCTACCCTGCCTGTCCCTCCTGAAGAGCCTGTAACCATCTATTGCAGCACACCAGCCACAGGATTCTTCCCACCAGGTTTCGCTTATGCCAACAATGTCGTAGCTATGGGACTGGGCCAAGACTTCTAGCTCGTCCATTTTATTCCTCATACTGTGTGCATTTGTGTAGAAGCACTTCAAATGCACCTCCCTACACACAGCACCTTGTGGAGTTGACCGAAGGATCTCACTGGCACACAGTCCCCCTGATTCTAGTGCACCATCCCTTAGCTCATCACTGGCATGCCTGCTTTTATCCCCTTCCTCCTTCGACAGTAGCTTAAAGCTCTGTCAGCCCTGCCAACTCTTCAGCAAAAATCCTGACCCCTCTCTGAGAGAGGCGCATCCCATCTGGTGCCAGCAGGCCTGGTGTCACGTAGACCTTCCCGTGATCAAAAAACCCAAAGTTCTGCTGGTTGTACCAGTCCCGAAGCCATGTGTTAATGTGGTGAGCCCGCTGGTCAGCATCTATCCCCCCTATCGGAGCATAGAGGCAAACACAACCTGCACCCCTGATCCTTTAAGTAGGTGCCCCAAAGCCTTGGAGTCCCTTTTGATCACTCTCAGACTTCTCATTGCTACCTCAATACCAGCCTGAAAGACCAGTAGTGGGTAGTAGAAAGAGCAGTAGCAGGTAGTAACCAGTAGTCTCTTCATTACTGAAATACCAATTGACTGTCATTTACGTTAAATTCACAATGACAGGACTAAAACCATATGGTTCAGGAATAAAGTATAAGAACATTCTGAGAAAATAACAATATGCCTTACAGGGAGGCATCTAAGAAGCTTAGTCTATTTAGGATACCAAAGAGCAGGCTTAGTGATATATATATTACTTTCCAGAGTGCTTATTTGTGAAGTGTTCTGATAAAGCAGCCTCAGTACTTGAAGAAAAAGGAGTACATTTAGCTAAAAGTGAGTAAATTAATGCTGGAAGTTCAATATAATGCTATAGCAAGGAGAGGAAAACTGCAATATGAAAACATATGCAGTAATATGAAAAACTGTTTTTAAGTTGATCTATTTAAATCAAGATGTTTAATGTTTGATTTAACTGTAGCTTAAACATTTTAGCGTGTTACATAGGTAGGGCCAGATCTTTCATATTCATAGTGTGATTTCCCCACAAATAAATTTGGAAATGATCATTGTACCTTACTAAACGATCGCAGATGAACTAGCTTTCACTGACTTAAGAATAATACAAGCACTTCAAAAATAATGTATCTGTATGAGGCAAAGACCATCTAAGAAAAGGAGATCTTTTTTTCCCCCTGTATAAGCTACTAATGTTCCAGCACTTAACCTGGAGGCAATCTCTTTGAACAGAGCCTTAAGAATTTGAGGTAAGTTAAAATAAATCAGTACAGTTATCATATATTGTGCACAAAATTGTGACAGTAAGGGAAGATTCTTACTACCTACTTCACTGCTGTAAGTCTGAGTTCAAATAAAGTAGCTATCTAATAATGAAAAAAAATAAACAAAAACTAAAATGAAATACCTTAATGTGAATTACTCCAAAAAGTAGTATTTCACATTTTTATGTGGGTATGCTTTTTACTGTCTCAGAAATTCATCTTAAGGTCAGTAATGTGTCTACTGATAATGTTCAGCTGAATTTTAACTGACCAAAAAAGATGGAAGCTTTTCAATTAAGCTATCAATTTCCTACATACACTAATCATCCAATGTGATGCTGTTCCCTTGAGCTATAATCATTTCTTAAAATAACAGGAGAGAGTACTGCCCTTGCTTTTATGATACAGACTTTTTCCATCCAGAAAATAACATCCTAGGTATGTAGTACAAACAGAGAAAGGGGAAATCTTTTCAGACAAAAGATAATAAAAACCTCCCTAAGTTCTAACATATCACAAGCTATGTTTACTTGTAACAAATTTCCTAGCTATTCCTGTCTGCCCACCACGTGCTAGTTAAATGGTCTTCTGATACACTTTATTGCTTTCTTATGCAGTTGATTCCTCTGACCTTTGAAGGGTAGCAATAACATACATACCTCTGCATACGGAAATCCTGGGTTAGCCTCATATATCTCTTTTAATATCAAATTTAATTTATATTTTTTAAATCTCCTTTTTTTCCATGAGTTAGTGGATTGTCCTTTAGTGATTAATATGTGAGCAACTTCTCTTTGGGCTTTGAGAGCTCTTCTGTCAGCTCACTGCCAGACTTAAGAAGCATCTCCCAACTTGTGCCTTCAGAAGTGGGAAAGCAAAGAGAGGCCTTTGGTTGGGGGCTGAAGGAAGCATGACTGGGGTAATGGTGCATCCAGTGAGCAAAAATATATGTATACATGCAGAAGCTTTGTAGAACTGTTTGTGTGTGTATGCATGTGCATGTACCCATAAATGTGTTCGCTCACAGCTATGTGTTTCTATGGATATGCATATATACACACTTGCACCTTCATAATACCTATTTTTCTAATGAAGTTGTGTTATCTTCCCCATGAAGTTCTGAAAACAGATTGTTTGTATTTGAAAAGCTGGGGGAATTTAGACTGCAAACTGATTTCTATTTTACTTTACTTCTTTGTGGGAGAAAGGAAAGGATTGTTGCTACCTAAAGCCCTTGAGGTCAAACTTAATCATTAAAACTTTCCCACAGTACATGTATTTTGTCTTAAATAAATTGTGATTAAGTAAAAACATGATGTGAGCATAGCTGGGACTCAAGCATTAATGTTTGCTCATTACTTATTGTTAATCACACTATGGCTGCTTCAGATATTAAGAACTAGCAATCAAAATTAGAAACAAAGATGAAAAACAGTACCATAGTTAAAAGAAGTTTATAACCATTTTGCTGCATCTTGAAAATGAAGCATGAAAAGCGGGGGGGAGATCAGAGGGGGGAGAAGAGTAAGAATAATACTTTTTCAATGGGCAGGGTTTTGGTTCTGTTTTTTGTTTGTTTGGTTGTTGTTGTTGTTTTTTCATGGAAACTTTGAAACAATTACATTATCAAGAACTCCAAGCAAAGAAAAGCAAATTATAAATATTTGGTTTTACATATTCAAAAGTAATCTCTTAATACCACTGACATTAATGTGATGATATTGTTTAAACAAAGAAGTACTTGTAGAATTTTTAGACAAAGATTTACATTAAATTGGAAATCAAGGAATGCCCTCAAAAGAGGATTTTTTGCTGTCATAATCAGGAATGGGACAGGATTTCCTAGTAGCAACCACTGATGCAAAATGGATTTTCTTGTCATGCTGCTAAATTGTGCCTATTGCTGTCAATAGGATAAACTGGATGTTAAAAGCCTGAGGTGTTTACATTTGAATTACAAGATTTTTATTATTAATATTATTTTTAAGTAATTCCCACTTCATATAATGCAAAGGATAAGATAAAATTGGAGTTAATACTGTTCACTGTTTTAAAGTGGTGAAAAAGCGCACACTAAACGATGAAATGAAGCAGAAACATCTGCTCAGCTGAGAAAGGAACAGAGAAGTGTACTTTCTGTTTTCTACCTGGATAAAACATTTCTTACGAACAAAAAGTGGCAGTGTACCTGAAGCCTTTACCTTTATTGCTATACAGTGTGTCATTTTGGATCAAGTCTGAGGGACCTGAGGCAGCTGTCAAAGTACCACCATTTCTCCTGTGCCTGCCTTAATAATAAGCCATGTAGCAGCATGGTCCTCAACTTGGACAGACAAAAGTAAAAGGAAAAAATACCTTCCAGTAGTAAATGGGAAAATATTTTTGATAATGCCTCAGCAGACATGGATGCAAACTAAAATAAATAAACATGTCAGAAGATGAGACACACTTTGAAACTATAACCTACATTGCTGAGCTACGGTGTGCTGAATTGTTTTACAATGAGGTACATTTTAAAAGGCAGTAAAATGTGCAAGTGTAGAGATATGGAGAAGGCTTCCTGGCATCTCACATTTTTTGTAAGAAGGTAAATTCTCTTCATGCTTCAAAGTTTTTTGACAAACAGAACAACAATTGTAGAAATTAGAAGAGGGAGGTAGTTCTGCAAAGTTAAGCACTTAAGCACTTCCCTGATACCTGCTGGAAACCAAGCTGGCAACAGATGAACATGCTTTACTATTTCCAGCTGGTAAAGACCTGGGAATTGAAGGGGAAAAATGCAGAAGGGATGTGACACTAATATTAGAATCTTGTGTTTCATTTCATTTGTGATTATGGAAAAAGAGCTGTATAAAAGTAGGTGATGATTCTTTATTTTGAATTACAGGTCAGAATTACAGACATAAAACCAGAAAGTAAAAATAAATAAATAAATAAATAAATAAATAAATATCTCTGTGCCAAGCTGATTATAGCACACAAGAGTTGAAAAACCAAGTGCAACCATCGTTAATCCTGCATAGTAGCAATAGCACCTCTGGGTGATTACACACAATGTACAGTTCAACTTCAATTGCCCCAAATTTGCTTAGTTTCTTCAAGTAATCCCTTGTTTTCTTACTGTAGTTTTTGTAATGTGGCTCTCAACATTCTTATTAAACCCACTCCTACCCCAGTTAAGTTTCTTTTCCAATATGGCATGTGTAGTTTGTATCAGCAAGGCATATGAGATAGCTGTAATGTTGTACAACACAATGAATAGTTGTCCAGAATCTCTTTCCCTGGGTTAGCAATTCTTGTTATTAAACTTTTGGCACTTGCTTATTTCTCCTTTAGTAGATAGCCTTTTTTTGATCCCTTTCCCTTCTACTCAGGGAGGGGTAGAATAGAAAGAGAGAAAGATAGGATCAGTAAGAGAAATAGTAGTCAGATGTCATGTCACACTCATGCTTTGCTGAGCAGCAGTTAGAATTCAACAATCACAAATTAAAAATGATGTCAAAGTAACATTACATTTTATCACGGTCTGATAATCAGCAACGACACTTACTTCCTTAAATTCTAATTCTGTCATAAAAATCTTAGATATGCATAACAGAAACCATATCACTATAGCAAAAATAACTTCAGTACAAACAATTAACGATCAGCTATTATCACTAATAGAAGGGGATTACTTGTACCAGCTGCTCTCATTGACTAAATACAGACTTATTAATGTTTCTTTTCAATTGTACCGTTTGAAAAGCCCGTCATAATTCTCATACCACATGATCACCTACCAGCAATGACAAGTCTGTGACACTGATTCCTAAATAACAAAATAAAATTAACATTTGACCTTTCAAAACTTAGCTCAGAATCAAAGTCCGTGTTCTAAAGCTCAGGTAGTTCATCTTTGCTTGGCTGAAAACAGCAAGAAGCCATATAGCAAGCCACTACACTAAGCACAATGAAAGAGCACAGAGGTATTCAGTTTACAGAATGCAATTTACTTCTATTAAAATGTTAAACATACTGCATGCACAGCACACTGTACCAAGGGAAAAAGAAAAAAAAAAAAAGTCTAATAACATTAGAATGGCATCTGAAATAATTAAACTTTGTTTTTCATAACTCTGAGAAGGAAATGAATTGAAAGAAAAATTTATCTTTCTAATTTTTAGAAAAAAATAAATAGCCTGTTGTTTCACTTCAGTTCTCATGAAATAATGCTTTAAATTTTGATGCCAGTTTCTTTTAATTCTTACATCGTTTTTACATTTTAAAAAATGGTACAGCTTAGAGAGTCTTCAAAAAACAAGTAACAGCACATGTAATTGCCCCATAACAAATTTTTTTCATTTTTTTCCCTTTACCCTATGTAACTGGAGGCTCATGCAACATTTGAATTCTGCTTTCCCTAGACTGCCTCTAAAGCCAGTGGAGAATAAAAGAATCTCTAGAGAGCACTGCAGCACAAATTCTGAATCATCTTTTTTAGATCTCCCTTTTCAATCACATCTTTTGAGCCTTTCTTGAAATGAAACAGAGCAATTAAATACCCGTTGTCCACAACAGTTAAATATTCTAAACAAATCATGCATGTGTGAATGGTCCATAATATTAAGACCCTAGTGAGGGAGTTCTCCCACTCACTAATTTACAGAGCAAATGGATGACATTTAAGTTTCTTATGTTGGTACACATTTTTATAAGAAACTTTGGAATTGTAAAAATTTAGAAGATAAAGGAAAACTTTACTAAAAACAGAGTAAATACCAGAGCTAATATTTTAAAAGCACACAGAAGACTTCAGCAATCTAGTTGTAAGAATTAAAATGTTACTATTTATATTTCATACCAATATCTTTGCAAGAAGCTGTGCTTTAGGAAGTTTCTTTTTGTTTTAATAGCTTTGTTTATATTGGCATCAAGTGGTATGATGCACAAGTCTATTCTTATAATAGCATCCTGGTTTTATCTATTTTATTAAAGGATGCTCTAAAGCATTTTAGGGACTTAACAGAAATCAAGGCCAAAAATGCAATACTTATGAATTTGTAGTATGTTCTATTTTAGAGACAATGAAAATTCCTTTGTTGTAAAGTGATTATGGGTAGCACAACTCTAATTTTTATTGCTTGTCCATGCACATTATCTTTTCAAACAAAATCAATTTTCCATCTATTTGGACATACTCAAGGTTTCCTTTCCAAAAATATAATTTCTTTCACTTTCAGTGCAAAAGCATAGGACCTTGTTATGGCTTATCAAGATTTATCCTCAGGACATTCCAAATGCTTAATGGAAGTTATCAATATACACCAGTTCTGTTTCATTTTGAAAACAAACAGCCAGCTTACTAGGATAACAGGCATCTTAAATACTTTGTGCTACAACACTCAGCAGCATACTATGTAAGCAAAGCACAGTAAGCAAAATGAGACATGACACAAGCAAAGTAACTCTATTAAATGACAAAATATTTTCCCTGTTCTTGTACTCTGAAATTATTTTGAAAGACCGAAAGAATTCTATTTGCATTTTGTCTCCATAATACACGTCCTTTTATTGCAGCTGTCTAGATAACAAATGTATATTCTGCAAAAAAAAGAAAAATAACTCTGTACACAGTAGTTTATTCTGAATAACCAGGAGTCAAATGTTATGGTAGAAAGCATTTAGTAACACAGTGGAAGAGTAAAAATAACATCATCTTGAAGCAAGAAAATATAGCCCCAGCTATATTGCCTGGAAGAGTGGAACAGTTTTTAAAGGCAAGGTTTTTTTATTTCTTTTTTAAAAAATAATGATTAAAGGAATTCCAACATTATGCAAATATGATTAGCTTAGATTTGCTACTTTATGCAACAAGCTGTGCTTTAGGAATCGTGTTTTTATTTTGGTAGCTGCTTTTCCAGTGGCAGAGAAATTATGATGTACAGCTACTGACATAATAACATCCTCATCTTAATAACTTTATTAAAAGTATCTCCAAAATAGGACAGTGCATAAATACACAATTCAAATCAAGTCAACCAAACCATCTAACTTTATAAAAAGAACTTAATTTTTCAGTGTCAATTTAAGTTAACAATTCTTTTATTCTGTTCCAGATAAGATTATTTTTTCACTTGCTGAATAGTTGTTAAATTGGTGAAAGATACCCAATAAACTGAAGTCCCAAAGGGACTAGTGTTACTGTGTCAATGTTTTAGGACTTGAGGCAAAAAGGGATGCATGATACTACATTCAACTCATTGCAGCCTTCAAAGAAATACTGATGCGATTTGTCGCTTAATTTATGTAGACCATGTAATAGCATTAATTTCTATTTCTAGGTCTTCATAAGACCTGCTCTTTTGATTGGCCACTCCTTTTAAAATTTCTCTATTGGCTTTTCCTTTTTACTGCCTCAGAAACAGTTTATTTTCCCCACTTTCTGACTCTTTCCCATTCCAGCTCCACCTCCCACCCCTTCTTTAAAAACCTCTGAAATCACGTCTAGCCTCTTTTCCAGATAAGGCTGTACTCAGTTGTCCAGTTTCTTTAGCAGCTACCTCAAAGCAAGATGTTACATGCTCTGTAGAAACACCTTTATTTTTTCTTCCCTTTAAAATGTCTTCTTTCTAAGGTAGCATCTAGAATTCAACGTGCCAAAAATCCTTCATGAACTACCTATTGAAATATTTCCAAACTTCTGCTGCCCAAAATATAACATGTCTTTCAAGACATACTGAGAGAACATTTCATTTGAACTAACCATGGAATAAGGTCTTTTAACTCTGGTCACTCCACACCTCTATTACAGTCTCATTCATGCCATGGAACCCGCCTCAGGCTGTGCTGTTGTTCTTGGCTGGTGACTGGTAAGGCCCTGGGCCATTGCAAGGTGGCCAGGCTGACAGCAGGTGCAAACACCCAAACCCCCAAGGTATCAGTCAGCTCACAAGGGTGAGCGTTCTCTGTGTTCTCTGCTCAGCTTGCAGGTAAAAAGAAGCCACATTTAATTGAATTAATTTGGATCTCACAGACAGGCTACCATCTCGTGTCCATACATTAATTAACATGTAAATCAAAGTTTAAAATAACAGTGAAAGATTCAGCTTCTTGCCATGAGATGATGATACAAATATCTAAAAAGCAGTCAATTGCAGTTTATAGCAGCAGCTGTAAGAACAAAAATATTAAAAGGTATCCAGAAATCAAGTCTGCAGAAAAGACACTAGTCAAATCACAGCATGCTTGTGACACACACAATAGCTGCAGTATAGTTTCACAGTTCTCTAGGGCACTAATTAAAGGGTAACCTTGCTAAAAGACCTGATAGCAGGTAGCTTTCCAGATGTGGATTCTCCAGGCAGTAGTAAGGCAAACGTTAAGCCTAAACAGCAGAGAAAAAAGTGTGTGGGGTGGGGTGGGGGGCGGAGGGCAGGGTGGGCAGTCTGAATTTAAATGTGCTTCTCTATCATATAATTCTACCTTCTATGTATTTTAGCTGGTTTAAAGTATAAGGTAACTTAATTTACATTCTTTGTAATATGGAACTTGAAAAAACCCTGTAAGAGTTTAACTGAAGAGAACTATCTAAATTCATTTGGGGGAGGGGGAGAGAGAATGACTTACACATAAAACTGAACTTGTCCTACCCAATATTTTGCAGAATATCACACACACAAAATTTACACTGAAAATACACCAAAACTTTGTGACCTTTTTTCCAGTGAAAGTATTTGTGCATGCAAGGTAGTGCAAGTGAAAAGTCTTCAAGAAAAGAAAAGAAAAGGATACAAGTTTGGAAAAAATCTGTGAAATGTCCAGTCTTTTAATGATCTTTCCTTAAATTTCATTCAGTTGCAGCATTACAATCAAAATAATATTCATCATTCAGGATATGTTATTGTGGAGACATCTGTATTAACTCTGAAATATTGATCTGTTAATTGTTATATAAACTTCTTTTCCTGCCTGAAACAACCTAGGGGCTTGTTAAATAGAGATTAGAAAAGGAAGAATAATCTCGTAATATAGAATTTGGCTTTTCCTCTAAGATCTAAAAGTTCTTTTCCTCAAACTCCCACTGGCTTCATTGTGCTCCTGGAAAAGTCAATCTTCATCACACTTGAAAATAATATTTTGTTCCTTCTATCTGGCTCAGAAATAACATCTATCTACAATTTAAATTTGTTGAGGTATAGAATGTCAATCATTACACAGAAACATGGGAGCTTCATTTTCCTTGGGATGCCTAGGCGCTATTATAGAGAAAATAATCACCATAAAAAGAGTTGGCACAAAGAAATACATTAGTGAATGACACAATTTCCAGAGCCCATGAAGTAGGCAGCCAGCCTCACTTGGCTGTCAGGTACCTGCAGTGACAACGGTTTTAAGACTTCCAATAGAAGAGGATTTCTCATTTTTCCTTTTCTGCCTATGATTTTTTGCATTGCAGATTAAAGTTCCTCGTGCATTTTCTAAATTTATACCCAGTTTAAGTATTAAAAGAAAGTAAATGGACATAGGTAGATTTTACAAAATGAGTGAAATTTCATTGTGAAACATCATTGTATTATTTAGCAGGCCAGCTACTCAACTGATATTAATTGGGGAGTTACAAGGATTTGTACAGAGTACTGACATATATATATGATGAGAATTTGACTCAATTTCTGCTTACAAAACCAGATTAATCTGAAGACTAAAAACTTATTTTTAAACCCTTTTCACATTTACTCTCAACCTTCATTATGAGTTGCTGACTTGTTTGGCGTTTGTGGATCTGTGAGTCTCATTTGAATAAGTTCATTATTATACTGCCAGGAGAAACAAAATTAAACTTAATTAGAGGTCACATCACCTCCAGCTCAAGTTAATTAAAAGCCTAATCAAACCTTTTGGGAAACAGTAGCCTGTCAGTGAAAATATGATAAGGAGAATAAAGCTCACTATACCCACACTAAGGACAGTAACGTGCCTGGTTACTTTTTATTTTATTTCAACTCATTTTGCACAAAAAGAAATATAAAGAATAGCATATATATTCTCATATAAAGCTCATATTAAATAAAACCATTTGTCAGTTTTCTATCAGTCTGGAAAACAACAGATACTGCAGAAAGAAAGGCATGCATGGATCACAACATGTGTCTTTATGCTTCCCAGCACATAGGTGCAAACTGAAAATAATTAGCAAGGTCAGATTTCCAACTTAACTGCAGTTGGGAGAAGTACGAAAAACAGCTGGAGGTCTAGCATAACTAAATCCCAGTTTAATAAAGATGAGCTGAGTAAAACTAGTGGCAGAGTGCGTAATATGACTGAGTCTGGAGACACATTGCACTGACCTGCTGTGTGACCTAGGAAAGCCACTGCTTCTCCTGGGTGTTTACTTTGTCAATTTAAATTGTCCATTTTATGACCCATAGCCTGTCTCTTCTTCAAGTGAGTGCGTAGTCCTTGGAGGGCTGGTGCCTTGGTCTCAGTTTTGTTCTTTTGGTGCTATAATCATTGACATAAAGCTTCAGATTAATATCCATAGATATAAAGAAGACAAAGATTTGTGCAACTGAGTGACTATTCCTGTAAAGGTAAAAAGCTCATATAAAATAATATTTACACAAATATAATTACCCTTTGTCATAAAATACATTAATTGAGACAATTGAGACAATCTTTCATTCTCAGTAAGATATTTGATTACTGCTATCTTATTAATTAATAGATGTTACTACTACTCATGTTGCTTCTGAACATATCCTGCAACTTTATTCACAGTAAGCAATACTTAAAGTTATTCTCTCTCTCCGTTATATTTTCTGTCATTTGAGAAGGTGGTAAGCCCTGCAGATCTAGACCAGCCTGTTTTCATTTGTACTGGTAAGGATTTTAGGGAACAAAGGGATTCCTTTTGTTATTTTAAAGCCATCATCTGACTAAAGCTCTAATATTAAAAGGCAACTACTATGTCTCTGTGAAGCCCCGCTCACTGCAGTGATTTAACGTACTCAGATCTCCTAAGGATCAGGTCACAGCCTTGATTGAGTGCATGAAGAATATTTATGTGTCTCTGTGTTTCTGGAAGGAGGCAGTACACATTGTGAATTAGCCTGGCATAAGTTTCTCTAAAACAATGTCTCTAAAAAGAGTTATTGTGAATATACAGAACTAATACTGTGTTGGGACTGTGTTAAATAGATCCACAGCCAAATATAGTTTTTTTGTGATGCTAAAGTCTCTATCTTGTTTTGGCCTTAGTGGGACTAGTTATTAAGCATTTTATGTGCAAGATTACTTAATCAACATTTAAAATGAAAATACTACAGGTCATATGAATACTTCAAATAAAGATATTTGGTATTTTCTAGCAGTGATAGAAGAAGCTAGACAGCTTACAGAATCCTAATTAAATAACTAGATGAACTGCATTGTGTATCATTTTAACAGCAAAAGAAAGGGCAGAAGCTCAGATGCTTTGCTGCCTGGCACTGGAATAGAAACATACACGACAGAGACAACTCTTAGTTACCAAGTAAAGCTACCTCTTTTAGGTAGGAGACTTCAATTAACAGTCCAGGACACTACAGTAAGAGTTAATTCAAGTAACAATTCCAAGTCAAAGATTTGGCTGATACTTGTGTCTGTTTTCATTTATCAGTACTTGTATCATCAGTGTTTGCTTTCCTACTTATAATTAATAGGAAAGCAGAATATGTAGCCATGTGTGATATGATACTGCTAAGCACCATAAAACTATCAGATAACAGTACGAATTTATTTGTTCAGTCAGCCTCAGAATTAGTGGCTAACTATGTGCCAGTTTGCCTTTTGGAACTAGCAGAAGTGATAGAATAAGCCCTTGCAATTCTGAGTGATACTGTCAACTTCAACAGGTTTTAACCAGATTTATTCAGCTGTAACAGAGATCCTGTCTCATCAGATGAGGTTGAATTGTCTTTAAGGGCAGATCTCAATGGGTAAACTATTTGGCAAACATATTTAAGATATCAGCTGCCATGTACTAATATTGAACGATGAAATTGAGCTTATGTTCTAGCTCTAACTCTGTATCTAAATTTAAAAAAAAAATGATTTAGTGAATGATTGTTTTTCCTCCAGTATAACTTACACTATTGAATACACTTCTGTTCAACTTCAGTTCCCTCACCAAATCTTTGAATTCAGCCTGCTTGTTTCTCTGTCCATGAGCAATGCAGAGAGCAAAATGCATCCTTTCTTGTCTTAGCTCAAGCTGTCTTCCAAAGGTTTGAAAGCACAGAAAAATTAAGTCATGGCATCATTAAATAATAATAGATAGCCTCTAGTATAAAACAATCCAGAAGATGTGAGAAGAACTTAGTAACAGCCATTACTGCTATAAGGAACCTACCAGGAAAGATACTTCTCATTTGGGAAGTCTAATGAGGAAAAGTTCTACTGACAGATATAGAAATTTTTTATGGCTGGTTTCATATCACTAACATCTCTCATATAACAGCTTGTCCCACCAGAAGCCCACAGCTGAAATTTATGATTTTTTTTTTTTTAATTTGACAATAAAAATAGTTTATTGAACTTGAAAAGAAGTCTGGAACAAAAAGCACCCAAAAGGAAATCTGGGATATTCAATGTATGTTAATTATCTGCATTACTTTGATACATATTTTCTGAGTAAACAAAGAGCCTTCATTTTTAGTCTGAAAACTTCCCTAGGCACTATAAATAATATTCAATGTTAAATAATAAAAACTAATAAAAACTCAGATTGTATCAAACAGTTTGGCATCATCCCTGTTCTGTACTGGATGAGCTAAAATTCCTGAAAACGTGAACCAAGCCAGTTGTTTTTGACATTTTGTGTGCTTGCCCTTACCTTTAGTGGTCTTTTCAGTGGTCTGTGGGTACAGGACAAGGAGCACTGGCCAAAAAATGGAGCACAGGAAGTTCTGCACCAACATGCAAAAGAACTTCGTCACAGTGAGGGTGGCAAAGCACTGGAGCAGGCTGCCCAGGGAGGTTGTGGAGTCTCCTTCTCTGGAGATATTCAAGACCCGTCTGGATGCCTACCTGGGCAGCCTGCTCTAGGGAACCTGCTTTGGCAGGGGGGTTGGACCCGAAGACCTCTTGAGGTCCCTTCCAACCCCTACAATTCTGTGATTCAGTATGATTTATTTCTTATTCCTGCAGGATGAGTATCTCTTTCAGCTGAGGCAAGCAGAAAATTTTCATCAAAACATTTTGTGACAAGCTTTCAGAAATCACATAAAATCATGTTGACTTAAAATGGAAATACAAGGAAAATTTTCATAATTACTGACTTTCAAATCAAAACACAGAGATTTGAAGTTTCATTTTAAACTTTAGTATTAATAACAATATTTATATTTGTTTTGGTTTGCTCTTTACATAATTTCATGATATACAGAATATTGTTACTACTATTGAGATCTCCCATTTAACTCAAACTGAAATGCCTTATCTGCTTAGATGAAAACCTTTCCTATTTTTGGACCTAAGGAAACCACAAGTACAGATGCATTTCCTTGGATTGTCCCAGCGTAATCATTTTCCTTACTAATACATCTTGAGCATTTTGTTTTACCTAAACAGAGTAAAAATAGTATAACAGAAAATCAGAAAGCAAACCTTTCTGATTTTTTTCTTCAAATAAGTAGCTAATATGGGAAAATTCAACATTTGATTTTAGTATTGTTTTTCTCTCATTACATGTTTTCAGAGAGAAAATACTAAAAACACACACAAGTTTGTTCTTTAGCCTGCTATCATTTTTCCCCTAAATGTTATTTTCAATTTCAGAGCCAAGGGGAAGTATCAAAAGTGGCACACAGATGTTTACATCTGAACAAACACACAGGACATATGAACATCCCAGTTGCAAATCAGGGCTGAAATAAATGCATATTATGTCTGGCATTGTTGTCTTTGAAAGCATTTTCATACCTTTTTCTAACCATGTTAGTTCCCTGTGAGAACACGTTGCATGCTAATCAGTAAAAATTCATACATGTTTAGATTTGTGAAAACATGCACAAATTTCTTAATCATATGCAGGAATTCATGTGTGTTTTCCTCAGGGAAAATTAGAGGAAGTTCAGGAGAACATTGCTTCAATTAAAAAAAAAAAAAAGCTGCTAAGAAAGTCTGCTCCAAACTGTGTCATGCTTTAAATGGCTTTTACACAATCAGGCAAGAATAATTGAGGAAACAGGAATTTCCCAAGGATTAACATTCACCTTGGAGAGTGCATTACGGACAATTGACAACAAAATCCACAGAAAACAACCACAAAGCATTACTTCTCAGACTTCGTGAATGTTTATCAACATTTATGAAACCATCTCTGACAAATAAATAATCATTTGATGCCTTTTATGAACAGTTTCATAGGTTGCAAATCATTTCTAGAATAATAAAGTCTTGCATGTCAGCAACATAGATCTATAGTGATAGAACATTTCTTGTTCTATCATTCTGTCTTTTTCTCATTCACAATATATGTATGGGCCAGCAAGAAAAGAATTGAAATGTACAGGTGAAGGCCAATATCCATACTATAAGGCACTGGAGCAAAAGTAGTAAGAAAATGCTGATATTGCCAAAGACTGTCGTGACTGTGAGAGCTAAGCTTCACTCAGACTGAATACTTTGACTAGTGAAAGAGAAATCCTAACTTACAAAATAAGCCTCCCTTAACATATATATTGGGAATCTGATTTTGTGTATGTGATTAATAAAAACTGGTAATGGCTTTTGTGATAGGAAAGAGAAACTGAATGATCCTTGTGGATCCCTTACAACTCTGGATATTCTATGGTTCTATGATAAGTGACTTTGTTACCAAGGGTCATAAACGTGGGGAAGCTAATATCTAGGAACATTAAAAGACAAAATAAAAGTAAAAAATCGCACTCAAAGTATACAGAAATGATGGATGCCAGGAAAGAAAGAATTTTGTCATAAGAGGAAAACAGGTATATGGAGATAAAAAGAAAATACATTGAAAAGAGAAAGATGTCTTCATCTTTCACAAAGTAAAAATCAATGAGAATAAAATATACATAAAGTGAGTCATAACAGGATGATCGTATTTTCTCAGATGGGTTCATCAATCTATAAAAAGAAATAAAAACATAAAGTGGTGGAATAAAGAACCAGCAAAGCTGGGCTGGAAATACGCTGTAGCTTCCCTGGGGCAGCACATTGCCTGAGGCTTCCCTCAGCTGCGTTGTCACATGTCACAAATGAGTTCTGGTATGTGCCATGACCAAGCTCTCTTCCTAAAGTTATGGGTATATCTTGGGAAAGTTAGTACTCTCTGTCCACTACTTCCTTTCTGAAGTGAAGGCAATTTTGCTTCTAGGAACCACATTTAAAGTGTCCCACAAGATTACTGGCAATCACTCGCATTGGCATCAATTTGATGGATGATATTTATTTAACCTCTTTGAAAAGACAGAGATGCAATTCTCCTAGTAATAGTCTTCTGAGTTACAGTGGTGCTGCATATGGTCCAGGGACTTCCCGTATTGATGGGAAACCAGGAAGGGATGTGAAAGTATATGGAAAATGTATCTTTCTTTTCTTAGTGCTTGAAACTTAGAAACTTAATCAAAATAATGAACACCTTTTTGTTCCATAGCCGCTTAATAAAGTGGTTAATAAAAGCTTTTTGCCCCAGTTTCAACTTTGGTGAAAAGAAATCTTCTGAGTTGCATAGTAGGAGTTATTTTGATATTTAAGATCAAAATGCAGACTGGCAATTACCAGTTGCAAAGCATTGTGTACAGTCTTCCTGTCTGATACATTACAGAGCTTTACAGGTATCATAAACAGCTGTGGAAATGATAACCTCCTAACATGGGAGAAACACAGCAGTAAGGCAAGATAGCAGTACACAGAACCACCTTTGCAGCCTGTGTAGTTAGTGCCAACTGTTTGCCCAAGTGGAAGCTCATGCTGCACCCCTTGGTGGTTTTAGCACTGCTAGTTAGATTAAATCTAGTAGGAGTGTGTTTTTTTCCATATTTCACACCTTCATCCTGTCGGGTGAAAACAATTAGGCTTCAAGTGACTGCTTTTCTTCTGGAAGTCAGCCTCCAAAGTTTCAGCTAAGAAGAACTTTCCATTTTTGCTCTTTAAAAGTGAGAATTTTACTGAATGAAGAGAGAGAGCAAAGATCGATGTGAGGTTGTAGGACAGACAATGCGTCAACCTCTCTATAGATCTAAAACCTTTGCAAACCTTCACATTTAAGGAAAAAAAAAAATGGGCCCTGCTGAAGTAAAACTGAATTCCAAGAAATTTGGGACCTAGGACTTGGTGCTAAATTACATTCTTTTTGAGAGATAATATAATATTCCCAATCCAAGCACTTTTAAATTTTGCTGTTAAAATGGGTTTTATCAGATGGAATACCAGGAATAACAGAAGGTCTTCAATGGTAGCTGTTTTATGAAACTTATCAGAGTGAAAAACTCAGAGAACAAAGGACAGAAGAACATTTACAGTGGATAATACTTGGTTTATATTTCCAGTGCAAATAAAACCTGGCAAGAGCAGAACTTGGATTATGAAGAAGAATTGTATTACAGGCATAATTTAGATTAAGTATCCTAAACTTTGTTCAAAATAACACTGATTTTAATAGGCTTGGCTGCTAGCTTCTTCTGTCATAATCCTAGTTTCAAGAAGTCTGGAAATATGAATGACTTTTCTCATTCATACCTCAATTTTTCTTTTTGATGCTCTCAGAACAACTTCAGTTTTGGATTACTAACATTACTGCACTTCCTAAAACTGGTATATATATTTTAGTTGCAAGCACTGCTAAAAACTTCAATGCATGCAGCTCTGTTTTTTCTTTTCAAGATTGTGTGCAAACAATTCCTCTTCTTTGGTACACAGAAACACAGTCTCTTTAGCACATTTTTCATGCTTTTCAGTTTGGGCTAGCCACACTAAAACCAAAAGCAGAGTGAGTTATTTCAAGGGCTACAGGGGATTAAGACAGAGAGTGAAGGTGGGTTGTAGGCAGATGATGGCAGGAGGTTTGGTAAACACAATAAGAACCTATATATATCAGCTTCTCTTTCACCCTAATGCATGCAGCTATGCATAGTGAAATATGTATATGTACATTACAGTTCTCAAAGCAGCACATACTGCTAGACAGTTGGAGGAAGTCTGGTATGGCTGTTTGTCAAATAGAAATAGTTGCAGTTAGTCTGCTTTTTAAAACTGATGTCTATTACAGTCAGAGTTGTGAAAATGAGAAATACATGCGAGAAAATGTTAAACTGAACAGTAATTTTATAGCTTGTATTGTATTTGTTTAGTCAATTGAGGTTGTGGGTAATAACATTATTTGAAGGCTAAAACAAAGAAAAAGAATAATCTCAGAGGAAGCTGGTAATTCAGGCCCAAATACGAGAATTTGTTCATTATGGAGGAAATAATCTGATATTTGGCATTCCATCAGCGCAAAACAGCAAGAAATGTGTTATGAACTTCCTGAAAAAAGTAAAAGGCAATGACAATTCCCCAGAATCAGTACTCAGGTCATTTGTAGTTGATTGCTATGTTTTAGAAGGGGCTTCAGCATATTCTTGGTTGTGTTTAGAAATGGAAGTAGTAATAAATACATGACTTGGCAGAAACTGACATAGGAGCAAATGGTTTGGGGGAAAGAGCTTTTGAGATGTTACCTTATGAAACCCTCCTTCTCTAAGTAAGCTCTCGAATGAGGAAACACTCAGACTGTGTAAAAACAAAGGTGACTTAAGAAGCAGGCTAGGAGATAGTGATACTGCAAGATGGTTACGTAAACTGTTTTCTGAGTTCCTTCTATCTGATTCTACCAGGCAACAGATTGCCAAAACTTAAATGTTCATGTCTAAATTTAGGATTCCTGTACAATTCAGCTGCTAATGCAGCAGTCTAAAAACTCAAATTCATACAGAATTTCTCCAAAGCAGCTACATGAAGATACAGCCGAGCAATAGAAGAGTGGCACCTTCCCTACCGTGTAGCTCCCTGTGCAGGTGAACAGATGGAACTAATTATCATTTGTGACCAGACTACATGCTAACTGCTCAAACCTTCTTATTTTTCAAACGTCTGCTTGCCAGTTCTTTAATTTTTTCTTATAGCTAAGTTCTGATAACTATAATTAAAAATATAGTTCTTAAGAGTTGGAAGACAGTTTTTTCTAGTAGCGTGGCCAGAGTATGTCTGTTTCTTTGCTGACCAAATGGAGACAGATTTGGGGCTCCTGAGATTAGAAGATTAGAAGTCTGAGGTTATAAAATTCATAAAAGTACTTGCTTGCAAGAGGAGAGGGTTAAAACATTATTTACAATCATAAAGAGAGAGGAAAATCATCAAGAGGCTTCAAAAAAAAATCAACCAAGAACATTTAGATTAATAATTTAGTTCTAATAGTAAGATTGTAATGCACGGGAACAGACAACTCTGAAGCTGTAGATCTTTCACACTTTCCCTGTTCGAGCACCTGCCAGGAATGAGCTATGTAGTGCTCTTGCTTTGGAGCAGAATAAGTAAAATTGCTCCCCAAATCTATTTGTTATGGGTTCTACAAAATGGAAGTGGACAGCAGTTCTGCAAGTCCTACAAATGATTCTTCTTGCCACCTTTCAGATTAAGGGCCTGCCCAGCTGTGTATTCAGTCCTTAAAATGTAAGGCATATGATTTAGCTTAGACAGAACAAACATTTTCTCTCTACTAGAAAAATCTTCTAGGCAGATTATTTTATAACAGTTACATAGGCAACAAATCCTTAATTGTTGTTACACTTGTATTTCTGTTCCTCACTGGCATACTGAAGTGGAAGCAAATTTTACTCCAGATACTTAAATAAATGTGTCATTCAGTTCATACATCTGGGATTCTAAGTATCAGGCGCTATTCAAGGAAAACAAGATAACCGAATTATTTTTTTGATATTCCTTTTTTCATAATTAAGGAAAAGTGGGCTGAGGATTCCCTGTTGTCTTTCCTGTTCACCTCCCTTAAAGCTTGTTTCACTTTTTGCTTTAAGACCCCTTATTCAAGTTTCATTATTTTTGTTACTAAGCATGGTTTCACAAGGTCATTTCCCAAACCCCACAGCACATAGGGTACATATGAACTTCATGCTTGATTCTGTATGAGCTTTATTTAAGCTTTCTTTCTAAAACTTCTAAAAATCTCTTTAGGATGAAATTGCAAATAGACTTTCAGAATTACCTAATTTACAGCAGCAAATGGTTGGTAATCTTAAGAAATGGGCTTGATGCACTATTTAAGAAAGTTTAAAAGGCTATTTGAACCACTGCTTTAAAAAAACGCCATGAGCTTAACAGAACAATAAAATAAATGGGCTGTGAAAGGTTTGCTAAGTTTAACAGAACTGCTCAATTGAAAATGAAGGAGTCTTAAATGTAAGAATTGGTTCCTTCTGTCACAGTGACATTTTTGATTTATAATTTAAACAAAAGTTATCCTCTTTTCAGATATTAATATCTGCCTCAATACAATAACATTGATTAAGCATCTATAGAACTTCCTTCCTCTCACTCATATTCTGCTACTCTAGGATCAAAAGTACTCCTGATACACTCTACTGCTTTCCTTAGATAAGGAGGAATAAATTTTTGTACAAAAAGAATACAGAACGTTCAAAATAATTTAAAAGCAAATTCTGCATTTATTGTCATTCAAGATTTTCCCACTGTTTCTGTCTTCACAGTAGCTGTTCAGCTTTCTGCATTTTCCTGCACAGTTTTATTCAAGTATGTGGGTCTCTCTTTATTAAACATTATTGTATCTGAGTTAAACATCTGAAATTCCAATTTTCCAAACCTATTTTCGGTTATTTCTATCTGAATAGGTTACTGCTGCAGTGCAGATATGCTCACTCACCTACAGTTAACCCAATCCCTTTGCATTTGAGGCAGACTGCAGTGGTTCATAGGCACTGATGTAGCAGCAGAGCTCTGGTATGGGTGCAGATCTGCATGTGGCTCTTCCCAAGGAAAAGTGTGCTTTTCTTCTGTGAGGAAGATGCTGAAGGACCTTCAGCAGGCTACCTGCATGGCTGAGCTTCACAAATACCAAGTGTAGGCTTGGATTGCTTCCCCCCTACACCTCCCACCTTATTTTTTCAAATTGTTAGTTTCTTCAAACCTTCACTCTCTATCATCCAGTGTGAGGAAGTGTGACATATCTAGAAAACCTTACTGAAATGAGGTTTTTCAATAAGAATCTTGTTTTGCATGGGTACTTCCCCTGGATGTCACTTGGTCACATAAGCAGTTTGATTAACACCCTCTAGTAGAAAGCATGGGAACAATAAGCACTGGCAAAATTACACACCAGCAGTCATCTCAGATTTCTAGGGATAATGTTCTTGAGAATGATCCTTCTTTATGTTTATGACCTTCTGTATTATTCTGATTACCAAACTAGAAATTATGTGAAATAAAATAACCTGTGGTTTCATTAATGTTGGGAAAATATTTATTTCACACACACACACCAAAAAAAAAAAACAAAAAACAAAAAACAAAAAACAAAAAACCCTGAGGTTATTAGGTAATTGCTACTAATTGTACCATTCTTATACTTGATATGAAGATATTCTAGAAAAATGGAAATATAAAGGGAATAAATTAGTTGCTGGAATCACACAGAATCACAGAATTTCTAGGTTGGAAGAGACCTCAAGATCATCGAGTCCAACCTCTGACCTAACACTAACAGTCCCCACTAAACCATATCCCTAAGAATGTTAAGATATATATTTTAAAATAATTTTTCAGTTTCCAACAGGCTTTCTGTGTTTCAAATTTCTGGAGTTTTCAAGTTCTACTCTCCTATGCTCTTAATGGTCCCTGGCTGAGATGCAAGAATGTAGATGTATAGATAGATAGCTAGATGGGTACGGATTATATATAGAGAGAGATTTATATTTTCATCTCTCTTGTATAGATGTGATTAGATTAAATTGCATTTAGCTGAATAATCTAAAATGTATTATCCTCAAAGTAAACTGTTTCTAGTTTGATAAGAATCATAGAATCATTAATGTTGGAAAAGACCTTCAAGATCATAGGATACTACCAGGAGTGAGCTTTTCCTTACCATTTCATTCACAAGCTTGGTTACATGAAACACACTTTATTTCTAAACACGTGATCCTGTCTTCCCCCAACACCACCCCATGAAGCTGTCAAGATGCTGTTTGGAACACAGTCCTGTTAAGTCACCTACAGAAGTTATTTTCCTGTTGGATAATCATATGCACAATAACAGTATTTTACGTGTTGAATACAGTAATACAGCTTTTGGTTTTTTATTTTTTTAATTGCATGACTACTTGACTTCTTTACTCTGTCATGCTATATATTGCATGCCCTCTTACATTGTTGCGGCATTTTCCCATTTTTTATTACATTCAGGACACTACTATAGTAATAACAAAAACAACAACAAAAAAAGTCTATATACTTAATATAAGGAAATATGAATCAAACTGCTTTCAGTTTAGGTGGTCAGTTTTGAGGTGAACATTTATATGTTGCTTTTGGATGCAGATGTTTTGTACTGACAACCAGTTG
Organism: Aythya marila; assembly: GCF_965140915.1. Lineage (NCBI taxonomy): Eukaryota > Metazoa > Chordata > Aves > Anseriformes > Anatidae > Aythya > Aythya marila. The sequence goes on along the minus strand of NC_139045.1, from coordinate 1,327,763 downwards.
TAAGTAGCTGAAGTAGCATGCAAGAGACTATGAAACTAGTTTATGACCCGTACACTGATTAAATGTTTGCCACTAACTTTAAGATAAACATTATTTTCACTGCTTTATATGTTAGTAGAGCAATGTCCTATGGAGCTCATGTATTTTCTTTATTATTAATTATTCTGTGCTCTTTAACATTAATGTTACTATCTTTCTTAGAAACAGTAAGAAAAGTGCCTTCTGCACATAAGAATATCTCTAACAAATTCATTATTGAAAGCTAAGCAATACATCAAGCAGCTTATAAGCCGGTTTATTCTGAAAGTGTACGTGCTCACTGCCTTGATGCAGAAAATTGCTCAAATACAAGCCAAAGAAAATAGAAATAATAGGTGAGATTTCCAGCCCTTTTGTTACTCTAATGAGAGTTGGCAAGGTATTAGAAGAATAATGATACTACTCTATATTAGTGGCATAATAGAAATAGAAAGTCCCTGGCTCCAGGAGAAGGGAGATGCCCAGATCCAGACAGTGCATCTGCCCTTTATTGATTATTTTATCTGTTCTTCTGTAATTGGCCATATGAACAAATAGAAATAGTAATTCCTGACACAAGCATTTGTCTACTGCAACAGAAATAGTGTGCTCCATCCACATGCACACTTGAAGGGAATGTAAACTTCATTGTCTGAATCTGCTGTAGGATATTTGATCAGAGCTTACAGAAAATAAAAGCTATCTTTTCTCAAATTAATATATTATGTGCAACTCTACATTAACATGCTTAAAGCACCATTTCTGAAGTTGTGAACTGAAACTGTTTTGAGGCTGGAAACCATTAAACACCTGCAACTGGCAATAGTTCAATTGCCCTGAGGTTGACAATGGAAAATTACTGACTCAATGTGTTTATTCTAGTCAGGAAACTGCTAATTACCTCTTAATTGCTAACAGGAGATTATTTCCTCCAGGATAAGTGAATAAGCATTTGTGACCAGTAATAATCAGGTCTCCCTTCCTTGTCTAAATGCATGCAAGCAATTCCCACCTCAAGGTCCTACATGAAAGTACAGAAGAAACTGGCCATAACTACTTCGGATAACTTCACACTTCAGTAATTTTAGTGGTTGCCAAGGCACTGCCTGACAATATTTTCATACCAAAACAGTCAGTGCATCTCCATATATTCAGAACTGGAAAGAATAAATAAGGAGTATTTCTTCTGAGAGGATAATAAAATCATAAACATGTAAAAGTTCTCCCTGAATTGAGGTTTCCATTTTATACTTCCCTGTTCCATTCTGCATCACAAGTGTTACACTCAAAGTCTTATGTGGAAGGGGGAGCAAGGCAAGAACATGGAGCCAAGAATTTATCATTAGCCCATTTAAAGTCTTTACAATCTAATCAAAATCCACCAAGATATTACTAGTTTAATTACAATAATATTAACTCTCAGCATAATTCAAAATAATATAGAAAAGACTCTTTAAATTCAAAAATTCACAGCAGGTTACCAACATTCCAGAGTCCCTACGGGACATACACATGTGCCTTTTAATACAGCCTCAAATTGCAGTTTGCTCCCCTATCAGCTATGCCCAGTGAAGCTCAGGAGAGCCTCCCTCAGCCCCCATCTCCAAAAGCTGCTGTTGACTGCACTGCAGCTGCAGAAACATCTGGTCTTCCCAAAGTACAGCAGGTGAGCAATGAATGGCCTTCTAGCTGAGTGACAGCATGGCTCAGGCCACAACAAGGCCTGGCAAGTTCTTGAGACCCTGCATTGTCAGGGGCCTTTTTCTAGTACACACAAAAGTATTACTAGTTCAAAAAAAAAAAAAAAAAAAAGCTATGGAGGGAAGGCTGATATACCTTGGTCTTAGATTTGGTCTTAGATTTCTTTCTGCAGACACCAGAATGAATCTACTATAATACGTGTGGGAATTCTTGTGTTGGCTTGTCTGGTTCATGAGAAACCGGGAGGTCAAAACATTGCCTTAATTACAATCTCTTCTTAATTCTTGTGATCTTAAAGTGAAAAGGATAGCATTATTTTACATAATGGTATGCAGCAAAATCTGTGCTTGAACAACAGCTGTAGCTAAATGCTGTAATGTTTCTCTAGATAACTATGGTGCTTTATTCTCTCTTTCACATATGTATTTATATATGCTTTCTCATTACATAGCATTCATACTGTAAAAAAGTTAACTATTCTTTTTTTTTAATATAAAAATATTAGAATTGAATGAAGACAAAAAGGATATTTATAAAATGCAATTTGTTTTTGCATATCACCAGTAATCTCTCTATAAAACCTACTATGGCATCTATCTCTACTATTCAAAATTCACTTTAAAGAAAGTTAAAGCACATTGTACCCTTATGTCTTCTGTGTGCAGTGGGTGGTCCTGAACATGATTTGCTGAGCAGTTTGAATTCCTTCAATTTGAATTCCTTAATTTTGAATTCCTTAATTTTGAATTCCTTTGAATTCCTTAAAATCAGAAAAGAAAAAAAAATTCTTAAAAAGCTACATAATCCCTTTCCAATATTAAAATTTTTTTTCTTGTCATAGTTTACTTATTGAATTAGACAAAGAAGTAGTGTGGCAAGTCTTGTACTTTGGATCTAGTTATGTGTCCAGTTTGTATTCAGTTTCTTTCTTCCCCTTTCATCTGGATGCCTTGACAAACAAGTGAAGGTTATTTTCCTTGTGAAGTGATGTAACTTGAGCAAAAATATCATAGTTGCTTGTGAGTGTTTGTATAATGCCTACATAAGAGGTAGGAGGTAGGAGGCTAAAATCTGATTAATGTTAGGAAATAATGAAGGCAACGTATCTCCAGATAAGCACTATTTGGGGTTTTATTTGTATACCTTGTAATATTTATACATGAAAGTCAATGATCTGTAAAATCCCTATGCTTGATGTTTTTAAGTATAGCTATTACACTGCCTTACACTGCCAGTAATCTGTTTCCATGCATAGTTGTAAAGCTATTTTGTAATGAGTGGTGATTTGAGGACTGTTGCATATACAACAGTTAAGATTAATCTACAGGAACATGGTAGGTTTAAAAAAAAGGGAAAGGAAGGGAAGGGGAAGGGGAAGGGGAAGGGGAAAGGGAAGGGGAAGGGGAAGGGGAAGGGGAAGGGGAAGGGGAAGGGGAAGGGGAAGGGGAAGGGGAAGGGGAAGGGGAAGGGGAAGGGGAAGGGGAAGGGGAAGGGGAAGGGGAAGGGGAAGGGGAAGGGGAAGGGGAAGGGGAAGGGGAAGGGGAAGGGGAAGGGGAAGCAAGGGACCCAACAGTATCCTGTAGCACCAGCACAGATAGAGTGCCTTTAGAAATGTCAATAATAAATTAGAATAAATTTGTATTGCAAATATAAATTTATATACAAGAACATTTTTTAAGCTGCAGAATTTTGTTCTGACATCCTGATCCAATAATTACCCTTAACTGTGGCATCTCTAAATTTTTATGCCATGACTACACGAGCTGCTGTAGATCAGTGAATTTTTGCTTACTAACTTCATCTCTAACGTACCAATGATTTTTTTCTATCCTACTGCTGAATACCTAATTTATTAGCATTTAATAATTTAAATTATCATAATACTCAAAAATTATGAGAATCTCAGACATATTAGTTCTGATGTCATTGAAATTTCATTCATGTTATCAACCCCTTACAAAATCCTTAAGGATTCCCTGAACACAAAATTCAGATATTGGTTAAAACCTCCATTAATGGACAAAAACTCCACCAAATACCTTATTCACTGTTAAAACCAAACAGCAGCAGAAGGGAAGAATGGATATGGCTTTAAAAGGTGTTTGTACACCTTTTAAATGACATGAAAGCTATCCTGAAATATGGGATTATGTCCATTAGGCAAAAATCTGTGAAGGCAAATATATATATACATATGTATATATATACACACACACTGGGAAAAAAAAAAAAAAAAAAAAGTAGACAAAAAGCCATTAAGTGTTTATGTAACGGGGCTGAAAGAGCCTAAACTTGTTGGAATGGTGTGGAATCTAGAAAACAATCTTTTGCAATCTCAGTTTCTTCAAAAACAAACAAAGCCAAGTAGGTGAAAATATGGAAGGTTGCATGAAAAAAAAAAAAAAAGTCTTTATATATATATGCATCCTAAATACTAATAGATTAGCAGAGAGACTTGCAGTAATATGAATGTTTTCACATATTACAAACTGCTTTTATACATACAGTTTGTGACTGCACAGTGCTGTGTCATCATGAGACAGCATATTGCCATTTAGGGACTGGGTTTGGATCTTAAAATCATTCTCTCATCAAAAGCATGTAATATTTTGGATGTAGCTCCAAAGTCTGAAGCTAAGTCAACAAGTGTCATGATCTAACAAACAGAATAGAGTTACCCTCAGAAACCCCAAGAGGGCATAAAGTTGCTATGTTGATTCTGATCTGAACCGAAACATCACAAAACCAACTCTAGTCTGTGCAGGCAAAGACTAAAAGTTATATATTCTATACACCAAGCATACCAAAAGCATGTACTAAGGGCTGTAAGGTAGTTATGTTTTAATTCATTCTCACAAAGTATGTCTTCTTATTTTTTGAATATTACAATATTGCATGAAGATAATATAAACATGTCTGTTCAAAAGCCATTGGGAAAAATGAGTTGTCAGTTATGATATATTTTACTTAGCATTCATAACTTACATTTTAAAGCAATAATGCCTATGGATGTACAAATGCATAATGTATGCACACCAGATGGCAATTTGGAAATATATGTATGAGCTGAGGATATATGGAATACTTCGCTCACAGCATACCTTGAATTCAAAGAGCATATTGATTTTTTCTTTCCTTATAATGAAACACATTTTTTCTGTAAAGGTGTTTTCTGTTTAAGATTTATAAAGTGAGACTCCAGCAACACATCTCTCAAATGATGCCGTGATCTGGTTTGTTCTGTATTAAAGAATTAATATTAAAAACTAAATGGCTTGTAGTTTAGAGTAGTTATGAAAAATCAAAGATAAAATGTCTGAAATAGCTGTAAGAACATAAATATTTTATATTTTTTATCACTAATAATGTTCTTCCATTATAAGACAAGCAAAAGATCCTTCCTTTGCATTTTAACTTTAAATAGCAGTCTAAACAATCTTTTTAAAAGCTGAAAAAAAAATGTAATTAACTGAAACCATCTTGATGAATAAAGCGAAACTGTCTACTATCAATCTTTTTCTACTAGTGGAGTTTTCTTCATTGCATTTCAGCCCCTAATTTCAAACTCTACTTCAGTAAACAGCAAGACAACCTTGCAAAAGGAATAGAAGCAAATTAATATTTAATTTTTTTTCTCTAAAGTATATCTGCTGCCATCTGTTGACTTCCGAACTACCTTCTAGTCTTAAATAAAATACAATCAGATTATCAGTGTTATACATACAATTGCACCTCTTAACAGCACTTGAAGATATTGCCAAAAAGCCATTTGAAACTGAGCCATATGTTTTCATTTTGTAATAAAAAAGACACACAGAAAAGGCTAAAATCTGTGAAAATTTCCAACTGATTAGCATAACATGGTACAAAATCTTTTGTACAGCTACTGAGGAAAATATTAGCAGTTAACTTAGTTTGAAAAGATGAAGTCTATAGAATACTGTTTCCAGGCAGATACTGAGTATTTAGATGCAAAAATAATGCAATTGTGTATGTCAACATGGGGTCAAAACATGCAGCTGGATTTAGTTTGGTTTTGGGAAGAGTGCTGGGATTGAGTTTGCTTTGGTAAATATACAGGACTCATTTACAAATTCAAATGAGAAAAATCTGCTTTGTGAGAGTGTAGAACAACAAAGTAACTGGCTATTCTGCTTTAATTCTATTCGTTAGCTGTGTTGCATGCAGAATTTATAGTTTTCTATGGACTCCTTCCAGTTTTCCTCCTTCTATACTTTATTTAGAAATCTGGAAGTCTTATTAAGGGAAAGAGGCATATTACTTTCTCTCATGTTTGCAGAAGCATCCAAAGGGGGAAATTATTTGCGCATTTTTAAGATGTCCTGTGTTTCGCGAATAATTTGAAATTTATTTATTAAATGCACTTCATTCTAAATTTTTTTTTTTTAGGAGAATGCCCTACAAGTAATTTTAAGTTATTTTTAAACCTTTTAACGTACCTTTTAAAACCTTCTAAAGTATAACCATGGGAGGTTGTGCAGTGTCTATGAACAGTAAGTTATATTTTGTATTATTTTTCCTTTCTTAAATTATATTATACTCATCTCTGACAAATTTCTTCACCCAACAAGCAATGATGTTTTTTCTCTGTCCTTTTCCTAATCAGTAAGAAGAAATATAAGCCTAAGTGTGATGCAATTCAACAATTCAAGTGCATTTTTCTGTCTGAAATGGTTTTTTTGTTTGTTTGTTTTGTTTTGTTTTGTTCTGATTACTTCTGTTTTGAGCATCCTCGTGTGAATACTTTGATCTTTACTCCTCATACAGGAACTGAAACATCACTGTAGAAGAAGGGAATTGCAAAAGGAAGAAGGCTTCTAAAATGCAGTAATTAGAGTTTGAAAAAAATGTTTAGCAGCTCCAGATGTACTTTAAAGCACCTGTTGCTATATATATTGAATTGTGGTTGTCTAAGCAGCATCAGTCACTGCACCTATTTGCTGCCTTCTGAAGAGTGTTGAAAATTTTTAGCTCCCTGAAATTTATGAAAAGCCTGACACAGCCTAGCACTGTTGGTATCTTAATGCAAAAGTAGCATGGGTCCTCACAAAATGCAAGTACTACACAAAGTCCTTGGTGCTATCATAATGTTACCATTGCCCCATCTGTTCCACAATGCACCACATTTGTGAACAAACCAATTGTGCTAATGTGGAGAATAAGTGTCCTGGAATAGCATTTTATAAGAGATCATGTCCTATATTTTCTAGCAGATTCACCTCTTAGGGCTTCATGCTGTGTCCAAACTCTTTCTCTATAGTGACTGAAAGCAGGCTTTGAACACTATGCTCCCTAGTTATTGGCAATGTGTATGAGTATTTACAAAGCCAACAGGAAAAAGTCCCTTCTATAGCTTTAAATCTCTGTTCATACAGCAGACTGTATATTTTTATGTGTCAGTCTGATCAGCTGGAGTTATTTTGTTCCAACATTTATTTGTTGTCATGTTTTATGGAGAAGTAAATAGTATGTTTAAAGCAATTGCACATTTGTTTATCTGTCAGTTGCTTTGGCTCAGATTAATCCTAGTTACAAATCACAAGCAGAATCACAAATGTCATATGTAGTCTTAGTGCATAACGTCTACTGAGAAGTAGCTCCTGCTTTCCCCAGAGGAACAGACTCAAGTTGGCCTTAGGATTCCTGCTAGGAAATGAAAGTTGTGAACCTTCTACAAGAGGTTCTAGAAATATCACATTGGCACAGAAACTTGCAATCCCTACTTTATATTGCCTCTTTGCCCAGAAAAGTCTTTAGACCTTTTTAATGATATTCTGATTAATTCTCTGTGCTATTAAATTGAATTTTCTTTTTAAAATGTTTTCTCTTTGGGGCTCCCTGGCTACATCTTCTTTATTCACTAGCTGTTGAATATAAACTGGGGACCTAATAAGTACTATCAATAAAATTGGTAAAATTAAGTTTCAGACACAATTCCCTATTATTATAAGAAAGCTCAGTGGAATACAAGATAAAAGAGTAATAAAGCCCTGAAAATTGGGATTTAACAAGGAAATACCAACAAAGCTTGGAATGTTTTATTGTGATCTCAATGACATAATAAATAGTGAATCATTTATTGATATTGATATCAATATTGATATTGATAAATTTAAGCAGTACAAAGACCTGAATAAAGCAGCAGCAGAGTTAAGTTTGGGCATAGATTATTTACAACAACTTTGTATGTCTATTAATTTTAATAAAAAAGAAAACAGAAGCCCTGATTTAGAGGTCTTCAAATAATGTAAGTGTTGTTATTAATTTATTAATTACTTAAATGTTAAGGGCTATTAAAATTGGTGCAAGCATAAACTGGCACCTCTCTGCCTATAGAATAAATAGAATTCAGATGATCCTTTTTCCTGTCATGATAGGTATCATCTTTTGAAGGAATTCCAAGCTATTAAATAGAGAATGCTAAGCCTTCAGATCATACAGTATTATAACATCAAAACATATTGGAGCAAAATGTTCTGACACTTCCTGAAATATTTATTTAAAAACTCAGTTAACACCTGAATAATGATGTAAATGACCATGGTGTTAGATTTTTCTCCCCTGCAGTCTTGGTAATAAACTGTAAGAATATTTTTTCATTAATCCTTTATACTGATTACAGAGGAATCAATTTCCTGTATAATCAACCAAGAGCAAATCTGTAGCAATGAGTTCCAGAAAGTTATTGTGCACATATGAGCGATTGCCAACTTAACCTGATCAACCAAGACAGCAACTGAAATGAGGGCTGACAATTATGCTTACAAAATGACACATAGCAATTTAAAATAATTTTAGGGGTTATGGTTGGCTTTAAAACACTTTCAAGTGAAACTACATTACTTTATTTCATTAGATCTTGATTAATGTGTTACAAAGAAGTTATTAGTCCTGAATTCTATGTTCCACAGACATTTATCAACATGATGTGGCATAGCTTTGAATTTATAGTTAGGAAAATATTACAGGAAACATTCATCTGGAAACTAGGGAAAAATTTGTATCAATTGAGATGGAAAGTATATATATAGAAAGGCACTCCTCTCTATTTCCTGTCTTTCCCACTTTCCTCTCTCCACCTCTCCCTCTTTTTTTTTTTTTTTTTTTTTTTAACTGAATGGTAGGCCCTCTACCAGTAGAAGGGCTACTTTTTCAAGGAATATTTATATTTCTCTCTCCTATACAACTTGGTTTCACCTTGTAAGAAGCTGCTGGACGAACAACGACGAACAACTGCTTTCTGTTTGGCACAAGTGTGAATTTGTTCTAATATAAAGCAGCAGAAAGTTAATGGGCAGAACAGCTTATGAATCTCTGTGGTCATCAAACAGATGCACAGAGAATGTATGTTATTAATGCCATCTTCTGGGTGAGAAGAAAACATAGCTCACTGATGTGAAGATTATTTTGTACTATTTTTCTTAGCCTCAGTTTCTAAAATGAAACCCTGCAGTGTCTCATTTTGCTTTGTGGTGTTTTTTTTTTTTTTAAGCCATACAGAATTACAGCCAGCCATGGTGTTCCACTAATTCATACAACTACCAGGTGTGTAAAAGCAATTTATTGTTCTTGGTTGCTTTCCTTACCAGCAATGAAATGCAATCCTACAATATGCCGCCCAAGAGAACCCTTGGCTAAAATACTGCTTGATCAGTCTCAGGGAGCAGCATGAATGGGCTGCTCAGAGGGCAGCAAAGGGGGAGCTGATGGATGCAGTCCTTCAGCAACAAGCCATGCAGTCTCCCAGGACCAGAGCAAAGCAAGCAGCTCAGGTCTGGTGAGAGCAACCAGCAACCGCAGTTCTGTGATCACCAGGCAAGCCTGTAGTGATAAAACGGTTCAAGACTAAGTCAGGAAGTGAAGTGAGCAGGGCAGGGTCAAGATCAGCCAAGTACAAGGCAAGCACAGGCATAACTACAACATAGCCCATCCCAAGCTTCAATGCAACTCCTGAGACAGCAGATGGGGAAAGAAATATAGCTGCTGTTTTCATGGAGTCTGATGCAAGGTTATGTAGCTATACCACATCAGAGCAGACCCTGCTCACAAGCAGCTAAACCCCTGAATCAGGGGGAGGAGGTTTCAGCATAAAATTACAGAGGGGTGGTATATGCTGGGTATAGCAAGTAGAACATGATGGTTCCTGCAGGGCAGGGCCCAGATGACTGGTATTTACTCTTTCTCATCATATGCTTCGGGAAAGTATTGAGACAAATTTTGGCTTTACTTCTGAAAGGCAGGGCTTCTGTGATACAAAATGATATTTGTATATGCATAGGGGATCCAGACCAGCAGGCACCTTTTTGAATTCTCCATGATTTACCACTGTTAGTAGCTATAAGTTTTCTGACCCCAGACATATACATAAATATACAATTTCTGAGGTTTAAGGAGCTTAAAAAAAAAAAAAAAAAAAAAAGTGTATTTGTGCTTTAAGGTTTCTCATGCAGAGTGCATTATTGATCTTGTTTTGTGACACTTTTGTAAGTAACATTATCAACATGTTGCTTTCTCTTATGAAATAAGAACCAATATGCATGACCAAATTAAAGCAGCCTGATTCCAGGCAAAAAGCTGCAAACAGGCTTTTAGTGACTATATAAAATGGAGGAGGTAAAATCTGTTATCTGATAATGTTAGAGATCCAAAAAATCAGGAGGGTTACTTAACTATTTGCAGTCTTTTCTATTTCATCTGTTTTCATTAGATAGAAATTTCTTTAGTATAGCTGATTTTCTAAAAGATGATTATTAACTAGTCAGCTGTTTCTCTAGTTAATTCAGTGAAGAAACACAAAGAAGGAACAAAGCAAGGATGAAAACTGGTCATACTGTCAAACCACAACACTGAGTCAAGATCTGAGCTGTTTACATAGTTCTGTCATGTAGTATTTATAACCTCCAGGAAATTTGTGGAGCCATATCATAGGAAATATTTCATAGGTACTTATCCATTTGACAAAATTCCATTGAAATACACAGACAGAGCTTTAAAGAGATAGACAAAGGAAATAGTTTAGTTTCCTGCAGCATGCTGGCAGGTTGCTAGAGACCTTACAGTTCTCTGATTCCACTGTAGCTGCACTACAGTGACCAGCTTCATTTTCACAGTATATGCAGCAGCAGTTAGGTGAGAGAATATTTTACCTTTAAAAATTAAGCCTTTATAATTTAAAAATATATGTATACCTCAATTGTTGTGAAAAACATCAAGACGTTTCAAAGCTTCAAAATGGAAACCAGTGAGCTTAACACCATCATTGGTATGTATTAATATGTATTAGCGTGACAGCATAATTGGTATATCATCAAATATAATGTGCAATAATTTAATTAGTATTCACATGGGGTAAATATGTGTGGGGAACAGTTCTTAAAATAGTTTATGGAAAGAGAAACCTTGCAGGGTTCTTTCAGGCAGCTGCCAAGCTTACACCAATAAGTACAGTCTGCTTGGATAACCAGAAAACATTCAGTCAAAATTCCTCAACAAAATGCCATTAGGAATTTAGACAGCCAAGGATAAGAGCTCCTTGTGTAGAAGAAAAACTGCCTTGGCTTGTCAGCTCAGCCCAACTGCACAAAAATGCCGTAAGCCTCCCTGACCAGCCTCATCTTGACTCCCATCCACCCACCCTCTGCATGCAGTCTGGGACCTTCATGAAGACTCAGGCCTGGGCACCCAGAGATGCGCCCCTGTGCCCAGCCCTGTCTCCTGTAGCCCTTGCTTTCCATCTGATTTCCCCAGGTGGACTCTGCACATGCCCTTTTTCCAGCCCTGCCTCCAGACCAGTTTCGTACTCCACCCAAGCGGACTGCCTGGGGAGAACCAGGACATGACCCAGTGTGGCAGGGAATAGGACAGTGGAACTGTGCCCTGCCTCTACTGCTCCTCTCCCACCTGCAGCAGCCACATCCTTGCTGCTCCTGCATGAGAAAAAAAGTAGAGAGGAGAAAATGTTCCATTGTGCAGGGCAGTTGTCAGTAGAGTCCATCTTGCTGGATGCTGGGCTGGGTTTTGAGTTCCTCAAAATGTTCTATAGTGAATGACTAAAAGGAGTTTTCTTGTAGTAGCAAGTTTTTCACAGTATCAATGCCAAGAGCTCACTGGGAAGAAGTACAGAAGGCCTTTATGACACTGAGTGACTGGTTGAGGACATGGCAGATTACATTCAGCATAGATGTATTGAAAGTCATTCACACAGGGTGGAAAAAGAAAACCTAGTTCTCTGTAAAATAATAGAATCTGAGTGAAGGATACCACGTGGGAATGAGATATTGCCATTACCGGAAAAGGAATAATGAACAAAATACAAAAAATCCTTATGTCATGTGCAAGCTGACTGTGTGCCCAGCTCCATCAATGTGGTGTGGAGCATTTCCCTCTCCCTCTCAGAAAGAATATAGAGTAAAAACTGGAAATGGTTCAGAGGGAGTCAACAAAACTTGCAGCTTTTCTACAAGGAGCAGTTAAGCAATCTCATTTTTTTCAGCCAGGAAAGGTGACTGAGATAGGTGATGAAACAGTTGTAAACAGAAGAGAAAGAGCTCATTCTCCATTCTCCATCTCTTCCAAAATTTTTCTTAAATGAAAACGTCAAAAACATGTTTGAAACAGAGGGAGACCAATCTACAGAGAACTTAGAAATGAGCTGGGATTGTCTGTCCTGTTTTTGCATGCTAAACATGCATATGACCAAAAAGAAACTGCCAAAATTCAAAGGGAAAAACCCACCAAAGGTTATAAAATGCAAAGACTTTTTTTTTTTCTAATTTTTTTTAAGTACACTTTCTAGGAGTTCTTTCAAAATAATATCTTTCCATGATCTGAAGTATAATTTGACCTTTTCTGTTCATGACTTGGGGTGAGTGTATTTGTTATCCATTTTCACTTAACCATTTTTGTTCACTGACTGTCTCACTTTAATACGAAATTAGTAATAAAATATAATTCCCTTCAGAAGTCACACAGTAGTTTCAAGATCTTTACTAAGAAACAAAAGGGAAACAAAATGGCAAGAAACACAATTCACAAACGCTATGCATGTGTTAAAGAAGTTCTTTCTTCCTGTTCATATCATTAATCATCCAGCTCTAATGTTTAGCCATAATTACCATATTAATTTGAGCATTTTTTCTCATAGGTGTTACTTATGGCTACTGGCTGTTATTTAAAAGAATAAAACAAAACAAAATATTGTGTTTGTGGACAATTAAAGGTCCACAAAGAAACAGTTTAATCAAAAATACTTGGTTTAGAAAGATAATGTTGGGTTTCCTCAGATTCAGTGAATGCAATTTAACTAAGCAGAGAGTTGTTCTTCACTGAATCAAGGTAATCTCCTTTATTTTTACACAATGTTCAGAAAAAAGCCTATTAGAAAGTGTACAAAAAGAAATTAAATAAGGCAAAAAAAGTTTTTTTTTTCTTTTTTTTTTTTTTTCTTTTCCTCAAACATAAAGCAGGAACATTTTAATTGGTGTTTGTCTGCTATTTTTCAAAACCAGAAAGGGCAAAACGGTGTCTTACTGAAAGCACTTAACAAGGTAGCAGTGGTAGGGTTGTATAATTTAGCACAGAGATGATCAGCAGAGTAGACAGGGCAGGAAGATATTTTAACAAAACTAAAAAAAAAAAAAAAAAAAAAAAAAGCTAAATAAATTGCATGGATGATGTCTTCTTTTTCTATGACTTTTAGATGCATTTGTTTTGTTTGTGTAGCTCCTCTTTCCTTTAAACGCTCAGTTGTAGCTCATTTCAACTGAACTCTTGCCAGAAAACAGCACACTGAATTGTACATTGATGAGGAACGGTGAGGAAGGGGTAGAAGGGGTATTATTCTGTAACTGCGGATTAACATGCTGTGAATGAGAGTTAAAACGAGAATCTAAATGTGGTGACAATTAATTACCCACATGAGAATTTTCAACAAAAAGATATATGTAGAACAGAACAGAAGTGGGGTTAGCGTAGCTACAGGAGTGGTTCCCTGGTATACCAGTGTGGTGGTTAACATACGGGACATTGAATCTATGCTTGCAGTCTGGAATAGGCAATCTGCTTGGGACACACCGAATGCAACTCTAGTTACTTTCTAACAGCAGAGTGGAAGGCATCAAGTGACTGAAGCTGCCAAAATAAGACACCTTCACTTTTTCATAGTACCACACCAAACTCCGTTTCTGTGTTAAAGAATCAAGTTAACATAGAGTGTATGGAGAATAAACTCCAAAATATTTAACTGCAGGGCCCAATCTTCCACTTATTAGTCTTGTTCTTCATTGGTATGATTCAATTTGGGTTGATTGGACTACACTACACTAGTTTTCTGGTCTGTGTACATATTTACATTACCAGACTTCTGTTTTGAAGAAAACACTAAAACACAGTAATATCAGCGTATTACAAAGCTCATTGATACAAGGTGGTGATGGGGAACAATGGCAAGCATGGTGAATTTTTGTGTTCTTACAGTCTATATTGGGCTTTCTGAACATTTTCTTAACATTTCCTGAAGTGGGGAAGGGAATTTACCAAAATCATCAAATAATTTTTCAACATTATTTGTATATTTTTAAGAGGCATCAGAGTTGGGGCATGTCTTTGACTGTTCCAGCAATGGTTCAAAAAAATCCTCATTCAAAACAACTAATAACATTATAACAAGCTCCTTAACAGCAGGAAGTTTACTCTGGTTGTCCATTTGCTTTTAGTTCTGAGTGTCTGGAGGAACAGCACATTCAGCAGTTTTTCTAAAGGGGTATTTTAAACCAGTTCTGCAATTCTCCTGGTATAGTGTTAAACAGTTAAGCAATATTACACGGTATCTTATGCAAGTGTGTGCGCATACCGTATGTAGAGTTGCTTTGTTAGAAGCACTAGGGTGTTTTTACTACCCTTGAACAACACACGGTACATTCAGCATCAATTTTATTCCCCTTTTAATTTAGAAAGGAAAACTTATGTTCCCCAAGGTATGGCTCACTTTTCTTATGAAGTATTGTATTTCTGTGATTTATTGAGATATTAACATGGAAATGGTGATGTTAAACAATACTTGGAATAGCTCTAAAAGTGTAGTGGGAATCATGATTTCATAAGAAGAAAATTAGTTATGTAGGTAACATTATTGTATAATTTCCCATAGGATCTCTACATCAGGCAAGATTTTATTATATTCTAAAACAAAGTTGCTTGCACTCACTTTAAATATAAAGTACTGCTGAATACGGCAATATCATAAGACGGCTCACAGTACAAGCAAAGACATCTGTTAATAGTACCATGAATAGTTATGAACTGTGGTACTCAAATGGCTTTGCCAGCAAAGCATTGCCTCCTAATTTATTTTTATAGCAAATGGATGCCTCATTTTTCATGGTTTGGTAGTTTGCATTCAAATGTACCAATAACTTCCAAGGCAATCTCTTCTACACAGTGTGTTTTATTTGAGAACATAAGATGCAATAGCTAATGGTGTGTTGGTGGGTAGTCCTCTTCTCCATCAGCAGTTTTGTATGAATCCTTATGTTCTTTTTTTTTTTTCTTAAAAAAAAAAAAAAAAAAAAAAGCTCAGGAAAGAATGTACGATATAAAAGTATGTTTATTGTATGAAATATTTAACTTCTTATCATACAAATGAAAGGGGGCAGAGGATGTGTAATAAATATACTGTTTTTTTTAACCAATATGCAACAGCTGAACTGGGCATTTTACATTTTCTCTCATTCCTGGAGGCATCACCAAAAACTAAAAGGGAACAAGTGGTCTCAGCTGTCACAGAGCAGAGTTCAAAAGCCTGTAAAGGCTTCCATGGAAAGAAGAGGAGGGAGGCAGCAAACATTCATTAAGCTCTGCCTAAATTATTTTTTTGAATTTGCGGTAGTTATTAAATATTATAAATTAGAATAACTGGTTGTAGAAACAGTTTGTGACGATAACACAATTAGTAGTCAGTAGCTACTTTCAATGGTTTATCAGCTTCCTTGTGGTTTATTGTCATATAATCATTTTAAAACAGCATTGTGTGGCTGGATGGATGGGGATGCTACAGCTATTGGCTTGCTGGGCTGTTGGCACGCTCAGCTTTGGCTGTGGTAAAAGAGCCATAGTTCACTGATTCCAACATTGCAGATCCTCTTACATGTGCTTGGCACTGCTGTCAGCTCTGTTAGATTAAATCCAGTTTCCTTTAATATGATGCCGCTAACCTCTGTGGGGAGTATTTCTGCATAAATCTAAGTGATACTTTTTTCAGCAGTGACGAAATCTACTGAGTGAAGAGCAAATCATCCGTGTTACTTGTTGTACTAGGTTGACATGTGGTCTCTACTGATCTGGTTTTCAAAGACCTTGGAAGAATAAAAATGCACTGGGAATCTCATGATGGAAAGTTAATGAAAATTAATTTCATCTGATAAAAAAGCAAGAATACAAATACAATTTTAGAAAAGACAGTTTAAATCTTTATAGGTGTACTGGTTGGTTTGGTTTGAAGATTTTTTATTTCTCTGAGATTTCTTTAAATCTTTTCCAAGCATAGATTCAAATTTCTATATCCTGTCAGTCTCAGAAGGCAGTCTTGTGAGATTTATTCCCTGAAGTGTATGTAGATGTATGTGTCTTTGGGACTAAACACAAACTGGTATAATGCTGAGCTACACTATTGCTCTCCCCAAAGGGCCTCCTCCCTCTCCAGAGAGAGCTATTAAATAGAGCAGCTTCACTGACCAGTGAAGTTCCACTTCTCCTGTGTGCACAAGGCCCATGAATGCTCACCAGCACCCTGCAAAACTGTTTTTTTATTCCACTCTGCCGGCCTTGTATGGACACTAATTGAAAATTGCATTTAGTTTTACAATTTAATACTAATATTTGTTACAACTAGCCTATATGCTTATCTTGGATATTAGAAAGTTTTACTTTTTCTGCACTTTTTTTCCCTTTTATGATTTCACAGCATTTTGTATAGTCACTTCCACAGGAATCTTTACTCAAGACTTACCCATGACAGAGAAGCCTTACTGTTTTGAAAGAATTAGTTTCACCCACTCTTAGGGAATAAAAGAAATAATATTAATAAAAATAAAGCTAAAACCACCATACACATTCCCAACACAGTCTTTCTCAACTTGCTATGTCTCTGTGAAACATTCAGCTTTGGAACTGAATTTAATTGAAGGAATTTCAATTAACCCTCCAAAGGCCTTTATCAACAAAGTCCCCTTCAGCTGGAGCAGTGTCTCCATTATGATTCGAAGCAGCTTCAGGAAAACTGCTGTCTTCCCTGCCCTCACATTTTGTAAATCACAAAAACAATCACCTGAAGCCTCTGACTAGCACAGGCAAAGCAAAGCAGTGTCAAAATGCAGTTGTTGTATGAGTGGAATTCAGATAGCAGATCTAGTTTGAGACACCTCAGTTGAATACCAAGAAGAAGCTTGTCAGCTAAATGACTGTTTACTGTCCCAGTCTATTTTTGCGACTCCTGTCCCTTTTCACTAGCATCACCATTTCATACCTGTCTTACAATGCAGCCTGCTATCTAGCATTTAGATCTTCTTTGTCAGAAAGTACAGTTCTGAAATACATGATGGTGATGTACTCTAGAAATAGGGCATTTTTTTTCATGTGGACATGACTACACCTTTGTGATACAGTATAATTAACTGGCCTTATAATGACAATTATTTCAGACCAGTAAGAGTAACAAAAAGCTAGGCCTGCCATTCTTCAGTGCCTAAATAACATCCTCCTTGCATGCCCCTGCTGACAGAGGCCTTCTCTTTGTGCTAGAGCAAAATTGTGACAGGAGTCCGTAAATAAAATCACTGTGAAAGTGTACCATTCAAGCCACTCTTACTAGACATGCTTTGTGTGGGTCACCACTCCAGCCATCACTGCTAAACTCTGCTGGCACTGATTTGTCACTTCTGAAGTCTGTCGCACACTAAACACAGAAGCTGTTGTACTGTAGGGGATATTGATCAGATCTAGTTAGTGCTTGGTGACTGTATGCTGCTGAAACCAATTGGGCAGATTACTTTGTGCTCGCTGGCAAGTATAGCTCAAGATGTGATCAATCCACCAATCTATAGTGACAGAATAATACATTAAAACAGATTGATCCTTGAGCTCCACTAAATCAGGTAAAGTCCTTGTCCTTGAGTGCATGTGTTTTGCAGAAAATATGATTTATGTATAACTCTATGAGTTTCTGTTAATAGCCTTGAAACAGTACATTTTTTTGTTAACATCTTACTTGCCAGAAGTGCTTTTTATTTTTAAGATGACACTATGCTGTATGTTTCCCACACAAAAATATAAAAAAGTAATTTTGTGAGTAGTAAGTTGCCAGTTAATTATAACCACTCCTTATGAATTCTTCATTGAATTTAAGCCTGAAAGCTAAATCAAAACAACGCTTGCTCTCTGGTGATGCTAGAAATAGAAGGGTTATGTCAGTTCAGAAGAAATCATCTCATCTGTCTACACGTCTACCAAAGATTTCCTGTCTGCTAGGATATGTAGCCTAAGAGTGCCATACTTCATCCTTTTTTTCCCACATCCTACATTGTGGAAATACCACTATCTGTAGTGACTGTATAAAGCAGAGGAGAGAACTGTTGACTGCAGATGCAATGAGTAAAAGCTAACCTTTAAAATGGCAAAAAGTAGCATGATCTCCTATATACATCAGGATAGCAATTGTTAATGAGGCAATGGTTGGTGGTCACTTTTTCATGGCTTCCAAGAATTACTCTGTGTAACCCTCTAAGTTTCTAAATGGTATATGATCTTAGCAACCTCTTTGTTAAAGAGAGATACCTAACACTAAGAATATTAACATATATAATTAATGTTAATATTAATTAACATCAATTAGGGCATTAACACATAAAAACGCTGTAGGACAGTGAAACACCAGGAAAACCTGTTACAAAATTTCTGGAAGCTTAGTTGTTGGAAATGGCATTTGCTGGATGAGAAAATTTACTTTTTTTCAGCTTCCATGCGTCAGAGACCAGGGTGCTGCCCATTAGCAATGAAATGTATAAAAGAAATATTTTAAGTAATAAAGTAACACACCAACATAGAGTGAGAGGGTTGTACAGAAAATACACCTTTGGGATATTTTCTTATTCTCCTCCTTTGGTTTTGTCCCCTAATAGTCCTCAATTGTCTTCTAGACTTGTGCTTCAGTGTACCCTTGGAATTTTCAGCATTGCTGGAAATTTCATGTGTCCTACAGTACTGTTTTACTGTATAACCAATGATGAACATGAATAACTCTTATATAAATCCTTATTTCAATGCCAATCATTAGTTTTTCTGATATTTGAAAGTAGCTCCTTATTTTTTAGAGAACTGCATTATTTTCAGCATTTTATTGCATCATGGGAAAGCAACAGCTTGACCCGTATCACCATTCATTATCACTTTTCATGCTGAAGAAGATTGAGCCAATTAAAAATGCATATACTGAAACAGATGTGTCTGCACATCTCAAGATACTTGCAGATTTGGGTCTTGTAAATTTAGTCTGGTGAAAATAGATTAAGGCTCTGAAATTAAAGTGAGTCAGTATTTGAACTTTAATAGTGCCTGCATAACACAATTGTAATCTGTGGTTTGGAAAATAAGGTTTTCTTATATCTTGCAGATTCAGCATTGATGTACAATTCTCTTCTGGCCAAATGCTGTGCATTTTAAATGCATCAGCTTGCACATACATATGCATTCCATGCCTTCATTCAGATCAGTATTGCATTCCTATTGCTTTGTCTAGGGTAAGACTTTTCTGCAAGCCAAAAGTTTTCATGGTTGCTCCAGCTAATCTGTGATTCAGAAGTTCAGCACAAATCCATCTAATTCGCATGAATCAAGCAGTACATATCCCGACAAGCTAGTAAATTAAATCGCTGAAGGTGGTCCAGCCTAATTACATTATTCTTAACTGAGGGAGTTCAGCAAATGTGTTTAATAATCTACAACTTAAAGAGCACTCAATACAAATTGTTGTGGAAGGGTAGGATGGATCTCTAAGCCATCAAATTGAGAGGCAGAGGAGGAACAGATGGGAAAAAAAAAAAAAACATGTAATGTGTTAAAACACTCAAATATACAGTGTTTAAAAGCCTAGTTTTGTAGTTCAGTGGTTTTGTAGTAGAGTGCTAGCATTCTAGGGGTGGAAAATAAATATTATTTACATTCACACCAATCTTTGGAAATACACAAAATAAAATTAAAATCCTCCCTCATCCCCAGTTCAAAGATGTTTGGCAGCTCTTTGGGTCATTAATCTGATTCTTTTCTCTTACTAGTGAGAAATTGTGAATGTCTTCTTGGCTGTACTTTTTTGCAGCACTAATGCCTTTTCCAGTGACCTTAAAAATCACTTATTAATGCTGTGATAATGCTAACTGTAACAAATCGTTCAGGTTCAACATATTTACACTGACAAGCTTTAACAACACCAGGGAGAAGTTCAAAGCAGGGGTTTGGTGTGTGGCACTGAGCACCCTTCCCAAACAGAGGTAGGGGCTGATGGCTCTGTTGCTTGTGACTCTGCGTCCGGCTCTCAGCTGAGCTGAAGTAACTGATTGTGCATGAGAGCTCTTGTCCAGAACCTATACAAGCCTGGCAATCTCATCAGTATTTTTACTGTGATCATTACTTTCTTCCTTATGAAGTACAAAAGAAGTACAAAAGGCCTGGATATTTCCCGTGGCTTTTAAGCAGTGTCTAGTCTCATGATAAATGAAACACTGTTTGTTCAATCTATGCTGTACATTATAGTTAGAGGCAAGCCTGCAGTGCTTAGGGTTATGGGTATAACTTCCATGAGTCAGCCTCTCAAGACTGCTTTTCTGACAGGTGAGGTTGCAATCAAAGTTTGAAAACAATTTTCCTAATTATATTTTAGGGGGGGGTTAAAATAGTAAAAGTAAAAAAAAAAAAAAAAAAAAATGCATATGAAAAGTAACTATATATATACATACATTTTTTATCCTAAATAAAATTTATAAATATGACAAGTCAAAAAATGTGTTTTTGTCTGTTCGGCTAGTTTTGTTGACATTTATCTATAACCATTTTGCAAGAAGAACCAGAAAGAATCAACATTTAATGTTATATTTTACTGTTTCTTCCAAAAGCCAAGAACTGGGAGGCAATTTTGCTTTTTTAAAGAGCAGAAGTAGAAAACAACAGCACTTGCTGATTATATATAAATATAGGTAAGAAAAGGTAGTGCTTAAATAAAATAACTCCTTTTCCTTTTATTCATTTTTTTTAATGACGTTATCATATGTGCCATACATAGCTTAGTATTTCTTGTTTGGGGGCTTTTTACCTTTTCCAGTAATTGCATCCTGTGAACACTTATGTCTCATTTTCTTCTATTTGTTTTGTTGTTAAAATTGATATGATGTTTTAAAGTAGATTTTTCAAATTATTTTTAATTTATTGAGTAAATATCCTTTTTTTTTTTTTTTTTTTTTTAATTTCCGTGGTCAGAATTTTTCAGAGGGCTGTTTCTTCCCATCTACAAAATGTTTGACACACTATTTATGTGTCCCAAGTTTCTCACAGCAAAATGGAAATTGAAAGTGAACTGAAGTGTCTCTTTTATGAAACATTGGATAATTCAGGTTGAAAGGGACCTGGGAGGTCTCTAGTCCAGCCTCCTGCTCACAGCAGAGGCAGCTGTGAGATCAGACTGGGTTGCTCTGGCCTTTATCCTAATGGGGCTGGAAAATCTCCAAAGGTGAAGTCTGCTCAACCTCTCCGGGCAGCCTCTTCCATTGCCCACCTCATGGGGAAAAATGCTGCTCCTCATGTTTGGTGTCAACTTCTTGTGCTTCAGCTCATGTCCATTGCCTCTGATCCTCATGCTATGCACTGTTCTATCTGGCACGGTCTTCTCACCCTGTACCTTCCCTTTCCCCCCACCCCTGCTCTACTTTACTGATGTTTTCTGTACCGGGGGATGGGGAAGGCAAAACTGGACATTATTCCTCATATGTGGTCTACTGAGAGCCAAATAGAAAGGGGCAATCCTCTCCTGTCTGCTGAATGCGTGGCTCTTGATGACACAGTCCAGGACGCAGAGGGCTTCTTTAGTTTATAGAAAATCTTTTTTTTTTTTTACTATTACTGTTTTAAAGACACTGAGTGAGTCTCAGAACAGAAACAGAAGTTTGTAGGTTTTCTTTTTTCTTTTCTTTTCCTTTCTTTTCTTTTCTTTTCTTTTCTTTTCTTTTCTTTTCTTTTCTTTTCTTTTCTTTTCTTTTCTTTTCTTTTCTTTTCTTTTCTTTTCTTTTCTTTTCTTTTCTTTTCTTTTCTTTTCCTTTCCTTTCCTTTCTCTTCTCTTCTCTTCTCTTCTCTTCTCTTCTCTTCTCTTCTCTTCTCTTCTCTTCTCTTCTCTTCTCTTCTCTTCTCTTCTCTTCTCTTCTCTTCTCTTCTCTTCTCTTCTCTTCTCTTCTCTTCTCTTCATAGATTTTTGTTTTTTGCTAAGTATAAGCATTTCTGGAATGATACTATGTAAAAACTGTCACTTCAGGAAGACATGGCCCTCAATTATGCACTGACAATCATTGACATTCGTGTGACAGGCAAAGAAATGGATTGACATAAATAAGTATAGCACTAGAAATAAACTTAGGTTTGGTCCTTGTTGAAAGGATATACAGTAGGTAGAAATGACTGAAAAGAAGAGAAAGAGAGATCACACCTGTTTACATATTGTTAGGAAGATCTTAACCATTTATTTTCATTTTTGCAATTGGATCCAGCATATGCATTTGGTTTTCTACTGATTATCAGAAAGTTAATTTAATTTCACCTTTTCGTAGGCTGAGATTAGAGGCATTCTGCCTGCACTGCTTGAGGACAGAGGAAGGAGACTGTGTGTGGTTACCACTGTACCATGAAAGGGCAGGGAATATGTATCCTTTCCACAATTTTCAAGGAAACCTCAGAAAAGAAGATCATTTAAATGCTGGTGCTGACTTCTAATGGAAATGTTTGAGTTATTATTAAGCTTCCTATTCATGCATGTGTTGATCACATGCTGAGTCTTGCACCAGGTGTAATCTCATCTCATTACGTTCTTAGTGGTAACCCTTTGTCAGCATTCTGGCTTGCCATGGTACAGGCTCTTTAGCTCCTCTTGGCAGTCTTGCTGATATTACTGCTTTTATGTACATATTCATATCCAGATTCATACATGCAATGTGCATACTATATTCATATATATGTATACTCATAAACATATTAAAGTATATTACTTTTTATATCTATATATTCACACATATATAATGAATAAATTTTCTTGGAAGAAACTGTGTTTCTAGCATGCTGGGTTAATGCAATAGTTTTTACTTGCTAATCCCAGATCTATCACTTTGTTCTGTTAGGTTTTTGGGTGGATAGGAGATGAATGTAACTTTCTAGGATGTCTCTGCAAAAGACGTCTTGCAGGAAATATATTGTCCTAGAGAGTATTAAACTTCAGAAGTGTTTTAAACTATTTGAAGTATTTAATGCTATAGTGATTACAAACTAGAAGTGCTGACATTCCATTAGTTGTAGTAAATACATAAATAAGTGACATAAAAGAAAAGAAAAAAAAAAAAAAGTGATATATAATCCTATTTTAAAGAAGAAATAAGCAGAGCATGGTTTTTTTCTTGTTTGTTTTTTTTTTTGGTTGTGGTTTTGTTGTTGTTGTGTCGTATTTTTTTATAATATAAATATACTTGAAATTATACACAGAACTGGGAAAGTTATCTTTTTGTAGGGGAGTTATCTTTTGCTAGTGTTTTATATGGAGTGGTAATTCGTGTCGACAAGATGGTTGATATTAATAAAGAAGGGGGAGATTTGAGAGTGTGGCCATGGGGGTTGGAATGCCCCGTGGTTGAGATAACATTAGAGTCTTAACGATGAGGCCATCAGGAATGTAAAAGAGCTTAGAGGGAACAAAGAAGTTACAAACAAAGAACAAAGAAAAAAATTCAGGAGACTCCATGCAGTCTCCGGTTTCTTGTTCTCCAGCCGTTAAGGCATGGAAGTCGCTGGGTGTTTGCTGTTGTTATTATATTCAAAGTTGACCAATGAAACGATGTTTTGAAAAGAACTGCTGTGGGGTGAAGGGTGTAAGAGGGGATCCTGTCCTCAAGATAAAACAAAAAGAAGGCAACACGATGTGATGAAGTTATGTCATCAATAAAGAAGCAGAAAGAAGGAATGAAAAGGAACAGGCTAGCAGAACGGAGACCAGGACGGGAACAGGCACATTGATCGCCTTATGAAGATCGGTTCAGCCAAACTCAGCAAACTGCTCAAAGAGAAGCTCGTACAGAAAATCGCTGGAAATGGGCGCACCGGAGCTGGAGAGAAGCTCAAGCTGAGAGAAGCCGAGCCGTGCACACAGCTGCCCCTCGCTGGTTAGCAGTTGAGCATTATGGGGAATCATACGTCCTTAGAAACAAAGACTGTCCTGGTAACCTTACGGCTTATTCTCCTTCTCAACAATCAGACAGTTCATGAGCCTGAAACACGGGACCAAATTGAGGTCAAGGTGTGGGACTCTGCAACTAAAAGCGACAAGGTTGCAGTGGGATTGCTCGGCTCCTGGCGAGCAGTCTCTGAGGCCTTAAAGAGCCATGTGGGACCACAATCACAAACGTGTGGCTTGCCAGACAGTGAGGGAGCTGCGGGCTCCTTTACTGATCCGACTGCTACGCCATCGCCATCGGCCCCCCAGCCGCTACTGCCATCGCAGGCCTTTGCTGTTCCGCCACCTGGTGACCTGGACGTGCCTTTCGACCCAGGCCCTATTGGCCTTGAAAAGGAGATGGATATGTTTTTCTTTGATGAGGGAAGCACGGGATACATAAGGCCCGAAGGCCGAGTTGCTTGACAACTTAAAGCGAGACATATTGTTCAAAAGGAATGGAAAATGGAGACTGTAAAGTCATGGAACTTAAAGGATTGTTTGTTACCTTTCCTGATATATAGGCATACTCGGGTTTCATATGTAAAAGCAATGTTCTGTATATTTAGAATGTTTGATGTTTGTGTGTGCATGTTGGTGGAGAATAGACTCCCCGCACACCCAGCGCTGTTTACTTGCCTTTTATATCTTTTATAGCTTTTATACCTTTTATACCTTTTATAAGTATAAATATTACAAAATTCAGATTGAGTTGAGACTTCATTTATAACACTAGTAATAATGAAACTTAATTACATATATTTTAGTTAAATGTAAGCAAGTTCATTTCAAAAGGCAATTGCAAATGATTTATGGAGTTTGGTACTCTTAAATCAGAATAAAGCTACAAAAGATTGTTTTGTGAAAAACTTGGGATAAAGTGAAAGTGTTTTGTTTCCTAACTTTTCCAGCTGCCTTAACATTGAGGCTTTGATGAATACTGTACTAGTGTAGTGAAAGCCTTTTTGTTTGCGTGTGTTCGGCAAGTAATTGATTACTAGCTTATAATGTGGCCCCAAGAGCTGGAAGTGCCTTCCTTAATGCGGCCGTGTCACTTATAATGGAGCTGAAGTAGGACACTGGGTGAAACAGACTGTACTGGAATTTCCTGCTGTGCGGTATGCATCCGAATGAGCCTCTATCAACTGCCCATTTGTTTCACTTTCTGACACACTTATTAGCTACCTGTAGCTATGCAGGCGGCCTAGAAAGTGATGTTGTGGTCTGATGATTTTTTTTTTCATTAGAAACAAGAACAGCACAGATCTTTAACAGCACTGCTTTACATTTATTTTTTTAATTGAGTCTTACCAACTGAAACAGTTACAATAGCCTTCTACTTAATATACTCTCAGACATTTCAAATCAAAAACATTTCTGTTTGGGGAGTTTATTACTCATTATCAGGATGCAAAATAACCATTCAATGCTTTTTCTAACAGTCAGCCTTATTTTTCACATGACTAACTATGCCGACAAATGCAAATCACCTATGATAAGCTACTGAAAGACTATTCAAAACATGAATATTTTTAACCCTCTATTTTTCAACAGTCAAAAAAGCTATAGAAATCTGAAAGTTTTTATTTTTCTGAGAATATATAATTGCATAGTCCTAGCTTGTCCTTTATTGGAATCTAATGTTTACCATTACTATTTAGCTGGAAAATTTTTGGAGTTATTTTGAAGCTCTTGCTTGCACAGCTACTACCCCAGGTCTTCAGGGCAGTGAATAGAGATTGGGTGGGAAATGTCAGTAGCCCACAGACTTTTTGTTGTTTCTGCATGAGCAAGTGGGTAACAAAAGTGTGGCACAATCAGGTCTTCTGTTCTGCAATTGGAGATTACTTAGCTGTTTAAAATGGAAAGGTCTAGATTAAGTAGAGATTTAGGATTTATATATGCATTTAGGCTTTATAGTTTTTACCCCCCAAAACCAGTATAGAGTCTATGAAGTCATATGAGTTTTTAGGAGTTTTTCTTCAATATGAAGGTCATAAAATTATTACTGCCATTTGACCACGCTTGCATGTGTTTATGTATGTATAGATACAGCTGCATAAAACATAAATGAATGGCATGGATGTATGGGGGGGGGGTAAGTTTTTGAAACATAGTAGATAATGAAGCTTAGGTGCTTGAAATGAAAATGTACATAATGTTTCATGTAAATGTTTATGCAAAAATGAAGGGAAGAAAAGGTAACGGTGTGCTTTGCTTTTTAACCCTGTTTGAACTTTAGGGCAAATCATGGGAAGGAACTGTGGAAAATCATTTACGTCAGGAAATAACCAAGGATTTCACTGCTGGAGATACTAAATGTGAGGTCTAGCTGGTCATTTTCTTTAGATTCTAAAATATCCTTCTGGCAGCTCACCTTGAAGTAAAGATATATATATTATATTATTTTTTTCTTTGTATTAAAAAATATTTTTCTTATTTTTTTATAAAATATGTAAAATTATATATTATATAATAACGTTGTATGTATATTATATATATTATATAATATGTATATATACTTTTAATTCAAAATAAATACTCAAATTAATAATATCATTTGGAAAGAATGAAGACTTAATATTCTAAATATATAGGCTGGCACTTCGTTTGGCAGCCCCTTTGTAGCCTCCCTCCAGCTGCAGGTCATGGTTTTGTGTTCCTCCTCAACCTATCCCTCTACCTTTTTCTTGCAACAGTCGTCAGCTTTTAGCACCTGGGGACAGAATATAGTAGGCTCTGTCAAACCAAAGTTATTCCTGCTGCGGTAGCTCTTTGGGCTTTGTGGAATTGCAGAGCTGAAGCTCTTAGCACGGCTTTACTTCTTTTTCTGTTTCCCTTTCTCTCCCATTAAAGCTACACCTGTGAATTTCTGCCAGCTGTGCTTAACATGACCACTTGAACAAAACAAGACTTCTTTTTCAAACAAAAGCTTGTTGAGGGATATAGTTCTGCATCCATTTTTAAATATTTTGTTGTTGTTGTTGTTTAAACAGAAAAGGGAAACAAAATATATTTTTTTAGAATAAGTATTAAGCTAGGATGAGAGATATCACTTTTCACAAAAAGCAGTATTGTCTAATTGTTCTGACATTCATTTATTCAGCAAATTTTAGATATTTTAAAGTTTCTGGAAGTTCTTTCTCAAGTAATGTAACGAAAATATTTAATACTTTTAGAACACTTTGCATCTGCTATGAGTTACAGAGTAACTATATAGTGATATTAACTCTTTATGCCTATGCACTGAGTGTTATTGAGTACTCCTTGGCTCAGTCATATGTTATATGTGCCCCATTTAACTTGTATTCACTTTGTACATCTGAAAATATTCAGATGTACTTTCCATCACCTGTGCATTTGGAGACCTCTAATGTTCAGATAATTCAACTGATGAATGGACACTTACCTGACGTTTTCCTTTAAAATATATGAAGTGCGAAAACCTTACACCCTTTAAAGTGGAACTGTCAAATGTTCCTGAGTCTTCCAATTGGGTGAAGATTTTTAAATGGGAAGGATTTACACGTTGCAGTGACCTTTATAGAATTTCTATGTGTAAGACATGACAATTGTCATCAGAAAAAAAAAAAAAAAGGAAGAAAAGAGCACTTGTCAACATTTTCAAATGTCAGACTTCAACTTACTTAAATCTTACAGATATACTCAGTCTTTTTGAAATAGCTGGAAAACAATCCTGTGAAGCACTGTTGTGCTTTGTATTGTATTTGATGTCTAGAAGACATCTGTATGTTTGTGGAGTCACAACTCTGATTTAAATCAGGATAGAAAAGTGTGTAAAACTATTTATTACTTTTACAAGATCAAACAATGGGAAATAGGACTTCCTTCTGATAATACCAAATACTGGAACTACAGCTAGCAGACTGTCTTTTTCACACAGTTCTACTCAACTACCATTTTAGATTTGCACTGTACGCATCATTTTCTGAAGACATATAATCTAAAGCCAGAAAATTAAAATTATACACAAATCCATCCAACTAAATCTGAATGCATTTTAAATGGAAAAGATATGCAAAAGGTTTTACGAGGAATGTTACTTAATACCTGAGAGTTAAGTATCACAGAATCACAGGACAGAACATTTCATTCATGGGGGAAAAATGCACTTCTTTCATGAATAATTCATATTATCTTCTCTTGAATAATTGCTATTATTAAAAGAGCTTTGGGTTTCTTTGTTGTAGCTTTTTTGGCAGGGGCAGGAGAATTGTGTTTGTTTATACTGTGAATATGTCTGTCTTGAATTTTATGGGTCTCAAATTTCCAGGTGTTGACTTTCAAAAGGTACACACCATCAAATTAACAGTTTTTAATCTGTGTTCAATTACTTTTTTCCTGTTCAGTATGAATTAGCAAAACAGCTACCATTTCCAAATTGTAGAGTGGTGCAAATCTGTTTTCATTTCTAGTTTCTAACTGATCTATTCCCTTCTTTAAGGGCTGCAGCAGCATATCTATTCCTTATGTGAGTGCGCAAGTTATTCATTTGACCTCTTTGCTCAGAACCTCCAATTTTTCTGAAATATTGACAGTAAAATACTTCTGTAATAAACTGCAGAGTTTAACATGAATGAATGCAACAGCATTTGTCTTATTGCCACATGGAGGAATAGGCTTACTTGAGAAAATAGAATGGAAGTCATGGGGAAGTGTTCTGCAGGTAGCAGAAGTGCTCAATGTAGAAGGCATTTCTGGAAGTTAGATTGCTTTATGTAGTTGTGAGCATTATTTCACCTTCTTCTATGCTTCCAAAACCTTTTTTTTTTTTTAATTCCAAGAGAACGAATTAAAAAAAAATACCAACGTGAAAATAGCTAAATAAATAAATAAATAAATAAATGATTCCGTACCAGAAATAACATGTCATAGAAACCAATGTTTTTATGTAAGGATATGAAATGCCTGTTAGGCAATTTTACTTAAAAATTACTAAGAAAAGGACATGGAGTACTATTCCTGTTTCTTGAGAGCTACTTAGAATCCAAAACCAAATATATTCTATACATATATAGAACAGTTATATAATACGAAGCAATTAGTACATGAATTAGAATAGAGTTTGAAAACAGAACAATTGTAATACTTTTAGACAAATTTTATACAGAAAGAGCTTGTCAAGGAAATTTTTACTGGGTGCAGTTTATTTTATATAACTGTGTTGTACTAATGAGCACCTACCCACAGTACTGATAAGTTGGTAATGATTCTAGATTTCAAGAATTTTCCTCCAGAAAAGTTATTCCAGCACTTACTTTCCAAAACTTTATTTCATTTCAAGACACCAGTGAGGGAGGGTTGGAAGAATCTTGATGTGAGAAGTTACCCTTCCTGAAAACCGTTTCTAATGAAAAACCTTCCTTATTCAGGGGAATGAAAATTCCAAGAAAGGTGTTTGGAACAAGATGGCAAGTAAAATTGCTGCTAAGCATTTCAGAGAGGCATTCACAACTCACAGTAGAAATAGTACACAATCTGTGGTCTTTGTTCTTGTTCCAGACCTGTTGTGGTAAAAGTGGTTCAGGGACAGTTTTTGCTTATGGTAATGAGAGCTGCTGTGTTCTGTCAAGTGTTCTTTTTTTCCCCACTGGCTGCAAAATGGGATAACATTTAGAAAGCACTTACTCACTGAAGTGTTGCTTCATTCTCAAAAGTGACCTTACATTGCATTGACTTCAGAAGAGAAGTGGACTACTAAGAGTCAAAAATGCTTGAGCACTTTTGCAAATTTCAAACAAGACACCTACTAGTTCTATGTATACTCTCAGTAATTTAAAAACTAAAGACTCAAAATGCCACAGTCTGTCTGGAGTCCTGCCTGTCACTGTGCTGCCTCTGGTCTTCTTGGTAGTATAGGTTATTATCAAATCTGACTAAATAGAAAAAAATGTAGCATTAAGTGGAAATTTTACACACGGTTCTAAAATGACTTGCACCATATGCAGCAATACCAGCACACAGACATGATGGGCCATATTACTAGATTAAAAAAAAAAAATACTCCTTCCAGTCATGTCAACTTCAAAAAGTAAATGTGGCAAAGGGAGAACATCTGAAGATGTATGGTTACGTTCTGTGGTTTGGACTGGAGAGAAAAGTGGTGTGTATGGGGTAGGGAGTGTCAGGGTTTTCTGTCCTACTCACCTTCACTGACCCCTCCACAGCAGTGGAGGCTAGGCTAAAGCTTGCCTAATTAAAAATGGAATTAGGATTTTTAACTACTTTTTCTATGTCATGGGTGACATAGTTTGACTTCTTTGGTTGGAAATTGTAGGTTACTGATCAGGAACAAGGACAGTTGAATCACAGCAGATACCAGAATAAAATCTAAATAAAATATTTCTCAGACCAACTAGGATAATAGCAAATACTATGTGCTTGTTATAGCAGCATAGTCAATCAACAGAGCAGCCAGTCTTTATTTTCATCGCAGACAACAGTCTTCATTGTTAGTCTAATTCTAATAATTTGTATTCTACACAGAGTTCAGAATGTAAATGGCCTTAAATTTAAGCAGCAGTCAATAGCCAGTCCTGGTTGTTCTACCCAGCCTGGCCTTTTGAACTGAGCAGTTTCATAGGGGAAATCTAGCTGAGGTGTTAGATATCCTTTAATGGATAAAGTTTATTCTTTAAGTAAACAATATCCCTAAAAGTACAAATCACTTTCTCAGTGCGGGGAGACTGCTGTAGACATCAGAAAATAAATTGGGTCACTCCCATCTCCCTAGCAGCATGTCTAGCTGTCTTTATACATCTTCCACTCAATTTCCTTATAAGCCCTGAAAATGCATATTCAGTGCAGTAATTTATCCTCAATGCTTCAGTGCAGAACAGCCTTAATTTGCTAATTAACACTTCACCACCCTCCAGCAGGGCCACCATCAGTTTCTTTACAACTATTGAAGCAGCAGTGGGGTTGTGCTTGCTTACTTCAGAGCTTGGTGCTGCTAAGGAGGTTACCTACAGGTGAAAGTCGTTTTCTTTACAAAGTTCTTACTTCCAGAGCATGAGAGTTGAAATACTGTGGTATCAGCTCAAGTGGTGTTTCACAGTCTTTACGGTTATGCAGGCTGGTGTTTCTCTCCTCTGATTTCTTTGTGTGTGGTTTTTTTTTTTTTTTTTTTTTTTTAAATGATGAAACAGCAAGGAGTAAGAAATGAATCTCTCAAGAAACCATGTAGTATAGCTCCTAAAGTACTAGCGACCAGAACTGGAAGGAAGACGTAATTTGAAAACTCATGATTATACTTAAATATTTTGTCTTATAATCAGGCACTTAATGACTCTCCTGCACATTAAACAAGTTATCAATCAAGCTGGATACAGCTTATAATTTGAAGTGTTTCACGTCCTGGCTGTAGAAAGCACAGTCTAGCATTTGGTCAGGCTTTAGCTGCAGCTCGTCAGAGTTGTAACCCTCTCTGATTTACTGTGCTGGTGTACCTTCAAAATAGTAAAACTGCATGTAATAAATGTCTATCAATGTGCACCACTCTTTAAAGCAATCGTGGTAATTCTAAGCAATATTTTGTTACCTTATCAAATAGCTTACTTCAGTAGTCGAACTTAGAGAACTGGGGGAAAGCAATAAATGTGTCCCTTTCAGCTTTTAAGGTGATAATTTGCTCCAAATCATGCTTTGGATGTTGTATTTCAACCAATTTGGTTTCACAGAATTTGTCTGTAAGATACCAGGGCTGAAGTGTGATTCTTAGTTACAATATCTCTTAAAAATGAATTCATTTTCAATTTTCCCTTGACACTTTTTTATTTTAAGTTAGGAAATCTATTAACTTACTATCCAATATGTCCTGTCAAACAATGTGCGTTGAATTTTTATTATAAAGAAGAGCTATAATGTTCATAATTCTTAGTTTTATTGAGGGTAGATTTAATTCGTCTTTTGAGTTTTCTGATACCTGCTTTTGTTTTCCAGCAGAATATGGGAAATGTTAGCTGTGAAGTCCTAACCAACTAATTGCTTTGGTCTTGCTAATTGCACTCAGCCTGATCTACAAAAGGAAGAGTCATTGGACTGTTTTCAATGTTTCCTCTGGACAGGTATGAAATTAACATTGATTCCAAGTTCTTTGTTATCCTTTATGCCCTGGCACTAGAAGCAGTTGTTCTTGGATATTGTAAAGCTAAAGTAATAGAAAAGGAGTTTTTGTGAAACTGTTGGGGATCAATTTCTAACAGTTCTTTGATGTTATGTAGTAACTCAACCTGGAACAGAAATAAAGTGCTAGAGCAGAGGCTTGATCAAAGTTAGAGGGATAGTTTAGGTTTATAAAGAAACCTGATAAAAATATTATCATATTTTTAAGTTAATATTATAAAATCTCATCTACAGCTTGAGAATCCATTTAAAATCAACACAAGTTTTGTTATTGACTGATTTGAATCAGGCACATACAGAAAATGCTGCAGGCTGGGGAAGGATCCCAGCTGTTAAGATTCCCTTAGAGTTAAACCTGTGTCATCACTGTGCCAGTCTGGGGTGAGCCCCATCTGGGGCCCTTAGGAGCTGTGAGGAAGTACTCATGCCACGCTGTTTTACAGAGAACCTGGAGACAAAAGTGGTCTAGGTTGATCCTGTGGTGGTTAGATCCATTTTTACCTAAACTGAAAGCCCAAAACCATCTGTGGAAACAGGGCAGGGTAAATGGGAAGTCTGTGGCTTTCTCATACGCAGCTAAAGTGCTTATGGGGAGAGTGCAAAAGCGGTTGGTGGTTTGTGTGCTCCTGGAGATGAACACATAACCCAAACCCTCTTATTTTAGTTTTGCTCAAAGGCATTCAGAAGAAAATAAATGTCTTTGTTTTGTTTTGTTTTTCTGTAATAAATGAATAAATTGAATGTTGCTACGTAATATACCAGATGGTCATATTTGTTGAAGAGGAAGCTTTTTCCATTAAAATATTATGCATAAGTGATGTATTATGTAAATATGAGAAGCTACTTTATTACTTCTTGCGCTGTGGATTTCTTCTTAACCTCATCTATGATGGGTAAAAGACTGTAAACAGGTGGAAAGACCTCTGCCAGTTCTGTCAGACTATGAGGTTCAATTAGAGCCAATTGCGGGTTTTTTGCAAAGCACAGTACTTTTCATTGCAAGCCAGCTACGTCAGACTTCAGCTGAAATACATTTATGAGACAAATGCAAATCTGTCATTGTCCTCTGTGAGTGTTCATGTATACAGATGTTTGATTTCCAAATAACTTTAATTTTTGAAAACTACTTTATTTGAAACTATTGCAAATGTGTGTACAGGAATTAGTTGGAACTTCTATGCAGTGGAATAAAAAATAATCTTTAAAAATGAGCAGCACCTCTGTATTACACTTTCTTCTCTCCAGTTTTGGGCCATGTGTGTACTTAAGTAGATAATGCTTTACTTTAAGCTACTAGAATGTTATTAACTGATACTGTGAGAAACTTGCTGATGATCAGCTGTCATAAGAGACTGTAGGTCTACTCCTTAGTAATTGTTGGTATTCAGTGAGTTTGTAATTTAAAAAAAAAAAAAAAAAAAATTTATTCTTCATATGCAATTTTGAAATGGACGTTGCTTTTTTTTTTTTTTTTGTAGTGTTATAAAATACGTCATTTTTCCCTGTAGCGATTAATGCTGCTTCTTTATGCTTATGGTTTTAAGACCCTAATGTAAATGAACTATTACAATGCACTTCACCACTTACCATGAAGTTTCACAGTAGTGCAGTTCTTGATTTGATTGGGAACTGTACTTTAAGGTCATTCACGTGTGTTTTTTACTCTGCTTTCCCATCATTACTATGCTTCACTTGATGATTATGATTTCACCTAGTTCAAAAGAGCACTTCACAAACAGGATAGCTTTATTTTATATGATAGAAGCCTGAAAAATACTAAGTATAACTAAAGTCTGAAACAAAACCCAGGCTTAGCAGCTTCAGCTGTGCTGAGAGAAAATTCATTCTTCCTGGAAGATTCTTGTTTGTATTTATTTTCATCTCTAAACCAGCTGCTGTATTCCTGCAACGGTGAGAAAGCTTAGGAATTCAAATGTACCTCTTCTATCAGTGGCACTGCTGGAAGAAAAATCAGCCAAATGGGCAGGAACAGTGAGGCATACGCCATGAGCATGCTGCTGAGCACAAGAGAGTAGGAAGAATATGAATAAGCAACAGTAAAGCTCTTAGTATCTTGCTGCCACCATCCATTACTTAACATTTCTCTGATATTCTGCTACTGTAAATGAGCCTTCTGTAAAAAGTTTCTTCAGCATACAGAAATGGAAGTTTCAGTATTAGAAAATATATTGACTTATTTTGTGACATTTCTTATAAACCTTCTTTTAGAAAGATGTTCTTATTCTATTAGACATTTTTTTCTTCTGTATCTGCCCTAAATGACTTGAAGACTGTGAGAAAGAGAGGGAGGGCTGGTAATTTTAGAAAGTCAGAAAAGTGGCTATGGAGTTGAAAACGGCTGGCTATGGGGGAGGAGGGGTGGTGTCACTTCTTCCTTCAGGAAAAAGGTGTCATATTTGCTCATACTCCCATTTTCCTGGCAGGTAAAAGAATAGTAGTGGTGAAATTATACTTACATGGTCATCTCTGAATTCAAGCCTAAGCCAAACTGAAGCTACACTCAGTCTTCTCTTTGTTTAGCTCTTTTTCTTCTCTATTTGCATATATTCTTATTTTTTCTCATGAAACAATCTACACTAAACTATTGAATACAAAACTTTACAATATGCTTGAGTAATTAAAGACATATTTAAAATCATTTTACAGTAATCCAACATCTAAGTTTGCATTTAGAGGCTTAAACCTGATCTGTTTTTTTTGGTTATGGTTTGGACTATTTAAAAGCTCTGCCTTCCTTTCAAAGGTTATTAGGAGGGTTTTTTGGCTACACCAGTATTTATTCTTCTGATTGCTCTTAATTTTTCTGTACTTCATGTTAATTTAAAAAACTGTCAATTGTTACTCAAAAAAGAATCATTTATTTTTGCAGGATAATCTTGATCTGTTCCAGAAGTAATGTTTCTTTTAGAATCAAATTTAACATGAAAAACAAAAGTTTTAAAAGATTCAATAAAACGTACAGGAGCTTGACTCCTGGTTTCCTTCAACAGATTTTAAAAACTGAATTCCATTATAACTCAGCAATTGGATAAGTAAAGACATTGCTTTCTTTATTAGAAAAGTGTGTGCTTTTTATCTTTTCCTGTTTATTTTTTTTTAGTTATGAGTGGCAGAAACTTATTTTAATGGAAGCTTGAAATTCTTTATATAGCCTGCTAATGACAAAAACATGATTGTTTTTAGAGCAATTGCATATTGTAAAACTTTTGAGGAAAAATCAACAGGATTGTTAATGCTACATGGTATTATCACAACATGAGAAAATGAATGTATTTGCTGAATTCTCAGAATTTTATTGCAGTCATATCATTAATCCTCAATGTAAAGTGTAACTTAACATGTGATGCACAAAATTGTTTTTTATTGGAATAAAACATGCCCCATAAATTTCAAACTGGTTGCATTCCTGAACTGGCCTACAACATCTGCTCTTGACCAAATGGATTCAGCTGACAATCTAGTATAACCTGATATAGTCCGAATACAAATCTGTCATTATATTGTTTCACTTAAGTTTATTCATTGCAGGAGAAAACACATCTATCATTAGTGTATGTTTGTATGTACCTTTTTGCTGCTTTGATCTATATTGAAGACACATAAGAAAAGTTTGATTTTTCAGGAGAGCCAGAGTCTTCATTGTTCTTCAAAAAATTTTCAGTAAGCTGAAGATGTCTTGTTAAACCTGACATTTTTTTCCAATTGCTTAAACCAGAAGATTACAGCCTTTAATAATGACAGTATAGTTCATTTTTGTAATTATTACACCTATTTTTGTCTTCCTTCATCTGTGATGTTACATAAAGGTAACTCAAAACAGATAACCAGTAATTTTAATCAGAACATAGTTTTCAACCATACAAAGCAGTAATTTGGATAAGAATCCATTCTATCTCCCATTTCTTGTTCCCGTGCTTTCTTTTTTTTCCAATAACAAATTCAATTTAAAGAAAAAAAAAAAAAGCTTGACCTGTATATAGAACATCTGAGTAATTTTTTTCTTCCTAAGAGTTCCTTACAGCCAACCGAATATGAATATCAAGTACAACCTGAAAATTATCACAGTGAGTTAGAGTAATGGTACTTCTTGTCTCCAAAAACATCCTGTAGCAGATGCCTACTGCAGAGTTAAAAAAAAAAAAAAAAGGGCAGGCATGTATGATAATTCCTCTGATATCCTTTCCTTATATTTCCATCTATTCTCATGTTAGAAGATTTCACGAGTTAGAAGTTTTTCCTGTCTACTTAGTAACCCATAACTTTTCCAAATACTTGATGAGTCTCCCTTGTTGGCATCAAGGAGTACAGATATGCTGCCTGTGCTGTGAGAATTCTCTCTGCTACTAAAAGCACTGAAAACTAAAAAGTGTCACAAAACAGCAGCAAATTACTCTGATGCCAGCCTCATGGCATCAGAGTAGCCTTTTTCATTTCATTGAATATGCCAGTTCAACAGACATGTATGGCAGTAACAGTACTTTAAAACCCATGAAGAATGCTAGGTAGCTAAATTTTCTTTCATGCATCCAGATGCTCAGACAATCAAGTTGGGTGCTTGGGTTGCTTTTCTCCCTTTATGAGAGAGTCTTTTTCTATTAATTAGAAAGCTTTCATTATGAAATTAAAAACTGTGGTCTTCAAATGTCAGACTGCAAAGGTAAAAGTAACATTAAGCTAAAAACTCAGAGGGTTAAATCTTTTTCAGGAAGTGTGTGTGCATTTTCAGACAGATTGAAACAGACATTTCCATAACTGTAATTTATGCAATTCTGAATCAGAATTTAGATTAAAACTTTGAAGTGTCTGCTACAAAGAGCTGTGATGTTAAAAACTCCAGTTCTTATTCTGTGCTCTTGCACATCAGACAAGATTTTTGATTGTAATGGGGTTTTCCTTCTCTAAGATATAAGAAAAAAGTGAATTGTAAAGATTTATGTGCTATGTCACAGAATTCTTAAGCATTGCTGGTTTTGTAAGTGGTTCTTCTCTTAAAGCATTTTACTTCCACTCCCCATCAAAGTTGAATTTCTGGCTATAAAAGCAAGGCTTTTCCCAACTGTGGTGTTGGTGGTTGGTGTTTTTTTTTTTGTTTGTTTTTGTTTTTTTTTTTTTTGTGTCAGTCACATTTTGGAAGTGTTATTCTTTTTAATATTACCTAGGTTTATGATGCTTCAAAATTATGATGTATGTTACTAGAGAATGAGAGAAACATATTAGAGAAACAGAGGAAAGGGGATGAATTTAGAAGAGTGAGAGCTGTCCAAGATAAAACACTTTTTTATTTTTTTCATGAAAGTCATGTCCTTATAAAATAAGGATCCTGTTAGAAACAGTAAAATATATTTGGCTGAACTACCTTGCTACAAAACTAAAATATAGAGATTTTCCTGAAATACTGAGATTAAAATGAAAATATGCTACCATCTCCCTGATACTTCCCTATTTTTGTTATTCATGTGAGAAGTGTGTGTTGGAGAACAGTATTTGAGGCAGTGGCAGCAAGTAACCTGATAGACCTCCTCCTTGTGAGGCTGCAGGGAGTTCTTCAGGAAGTTGCTCAGATGTTCATCTATCCTTGCCCTAAACAGAAAGAGGGAGACTCCAATAGGCTTTTCTCCTCTTGAAGGAATATACGAAAAGACCTCCTGTATCTTCCGCCTTCTACAGGGCCAGGTCTCTGAAGCAAGATTCAGCCAGACTAGATGACAGTATTTCTGGCAGCAGCAGTGTTTTGCTCTTGGTTTTCCTCTATTTGTGATCGCCCAGCCCAAAAGTAAAGCCTGCAGGCCCATGACTGCAGGGTGGTATGGGAAGAATAAAGAGACTTACAGAGAGAATTTTCATGGATGGAGGCAGACAGAAAACCAAAAATGTTTCAGAGAAACATTCAGAGAAACATTTTTGGTTTTCTGTCTGCCTCCATCCATGAAAAAATGTTTCTCTGAAACATTTTTGCAGCTCCAAAATATATGTGGCAAAAGAAGTGTAGGAATAGCAGTCAGCTCAACTGCTCCTGAGAATGGGAGCTCCCCTCCACATTTGGTCCGTGATCATCTCAGGTCTGACTTAGCCAAAAAAAAAAAAAAAAAAAAGCAGGGTCTTGATCCAAAGTCACTTATTAGGTCCTAAGTTGAGCTTTGAGGTAAGCCTCCAAAAGCACATTAAATTGACCCTGCTCTTTAAGACTTATAAAGCTCAGCCTAAATGGCAGCCCATTTAGCTGCTCTTTAATGCTGTGCATTCTACAGCAGGGAGCTTATCAGCTCTTGGTACCATCTATTTTGAACCCTTTTTGTGCGTGGGCTTGCTTGTGAGTGGAAACAAAAACTAGCAGCCTTTAATTATCTGGTACTGTTTTGAATCTGTGAACTTTTGAAGAGATGATATTTATGAGTATTATATTATTTTTGTTTTACTGAGCACTTTCCACAAACAATATTCATTACAATATTTTTTAATTTCCAGTGCAAAACGCTGTAAGCCATTCTATGTTATTTATTAGTTAATCACAAACTGCATATATATGCAATAAAATATTAATCTGTGTTTCCATATTAAAGTATTTCATTTGAATTTATAAGAAACCTCATCACAAGGAAGCTTAGGAATGTATAATAGTTTCACAGTTCTAAAGTTGTTATTTTTTCATACATGCAGAAGTTGCTGGTCTTTATTGTGATATAATGATCCTCAGAAGTTTGTTTTAGAAAGCAGAACAATGATATAACAATTATATGATAAAGTCTGTGAATATCAGTATCAAGCCTTGTTCATTGTTGTGACACAGGAAAAAATCACATAATCATCTGAATGGGCTCTTTTAGGTGTGTAAGTATTGTTTAAGAAGACCAAGTGTTAAACAGCACTGAATGGTATATTTTGAGTATCATGGCACGATCTTCATTTGAAATACACAGCACTTAAGGAGTGATATGTTTTAATCTGATGTGAATTGCCAGAAGCTTTATTGCATTAGAAGATATCCAAATAGGAAAATGAAGCAGCTTTGCAATTGTGCAATGGTATTTGCTGTTGGTAAAATGGGAATTAAGCAGAACAAAAAGTTTTAATTGCACATTTCAGATCCAGTACTGGCTTGCTTCAATTCTGAAACATATTTCTAGGCAGTATTATCCCTTAAATTCATATACTGGAAGAAATAATTGCTAGAAAAATACTTTTTAAAGAAATTGCAGTATAAAATTTTATCTCCATACTCTGCCAATGTATTTGCTATCCTGTAAGTCTTGTAATAACCTTCTAAAGACGGTTTGTATACCCGAAAAAAGATGACAACTAGCTAACGAGGGATTGAGACACAGCTCAGTGACATGTAAGATTGCAGGCCTCTAACTGTTTGAGAATTATACCTTTAGTATGCAAATACATCTCCTAGGGAAGTTCTGATTAAAGGCAAATTAAATAGATGTATGTGTCATTTAAAGTCAAACTGTGAAATTATATGGTAATTAGTATGCTGTGTCTGTCTATCAGGAATGATATTTCTTATTGAAATTATAAATTGATGAAAGAGTAGTTTTTTTTTCTGTAGGAATGAACTACAACTGGACTATACTTCCTGCCACATCAATAGCCCAGTAAATCTCTGACCACTTCCAGATTTATTTTTTTCAGCTACTTCTACTCTTGAACAGTATCCAGTTCATGGCTGTAGGAGAAATGTTGTTACCCGAGTCCAAGAGCAGATTTTCTAGAAGGAGGCAATTTTCAAACTGTCACTTTCTTCTTCTGTCTTTTGCCTTTCATTCCCACAAAACTTTCC
Source organism: Aythya marila (assembly GCF_965140915.1). Classification (NCBI taxonomy): domain Eukaryota; kingdom Metazoa; phylum Chordata; class Aves; order Anseriformes; family Anatidae; genus Aythya; species Aythya marila. Next base: position 1,287,573 of record NC_139045.1, on the reverse strand, counting down.
ATTCATTTTCTAGTTATTTTTATCCTCCAGACAAAAGCATTTTTTCCCTTATCCAATGTAGTTGGCAAAGAAGGATTTCTGTGTGTTTAATACAAGGACTGTGATACAGCTATTCATTTTTGGAAATCAGTATGCAACTTTGACATAATCTGAAAAGGTCCAATTGGTAATCAGAGTGTAGCTTTGAAAAAGAGCTTATCTTAACAGCCAGGCTGTGCTCTCAATTATATACTTTGCATAATAGAAAGATGGCCCAACACTGGAGTTGTTTGTTTAGCTCTTGTCTACTTTTTCCTTTCAATATTTTGTATGGTATTTGCAGCTTTTAAACCCTGTTGGGTAAGAATATTGTAGGTTGAGTTATTTCCATTTGTCTCTGGATGAGGTTACCAGAGTGTGAAAGGGAAAAAAAAAATAGTTTCTGGAATAGGAGTTTTAGAAAAGTATTTCTAATCTCTTCAAAATGATGATTACTGTTTTTATATTGCAGATGGGGAGGGTTTACCTCTAGGCAGGGCAGGGAAGAGAAACTATAAAATAAGCTTTGTGAAACTGCTGAAGAAGGCTCTTAAGAGAGGAAAAAATGTAAAGACTCTTTGTCTAAGTGCTTCTTTAAAGCTGTCTATAGTTGGATATTTTCGCCAATTTGCAAACATATGTGTTGGGCACATTTAGGACCATTTCTATGTCTCAGGTGCACATGGCTATGCCTAATCATGATAATCAGGTTCTCAAACACAGATGAAAATGTATGTTAACTCCATTTCACCTTCCCACCCTCAAAAATATTGTGATCTAATATGTTTATTGCTGAACACTTTCAACTACATGTATATGCTCCATATATGTTATAAATGAAGTCTCAACTCAATCTGAATTTAGTGATATTTATTAAAGACAAGTAAACAGCGCTGGGTGCACGGGGAGTCTATGCTCCACCAACAAGCACACATGAACATCGAACTTTCTAAATAGACATAACATTGCTTTTACATACTAAACCCGAGTATGCCTATACATATGTACAATCAGAAAAGGCAACAAACAGTCAAACAGTCCTTTACGTCTATTATTATCAATGTCCATGACCAGGGGAGCATAGTTGGCCTGATTGAAGTGCTCCCTTATCTTCCATGACTTGTAACAGTCTCCATTTTCCATTCCTTTTCTTGATTACAAAAACCGGAGAATTCCAGAGCTAGTCGTGGGAACAATATGTCTCGCTTTAAGTTGTCAAGCAACTCGGCCTTCGGGCCTTATGCATCCCGTTCCTCCCGGATCGAAGGAAAATATTTCCGTCTTCTTTTCAAGGCCAATAGGGCCTGGGTCGAAAGGCACGTCCAGGTCACCAGGGGGCAGAACAGCAAAGGCCTGCGATGGCTGTAGCAGCCGATCAGTAAAGGAGCCTGCAGCTCTCTCACTGTCTGGCAAACCGTGTCTGGCACACGTGTCGGACTGGTCCCACACAGCTCTGTAAGGCCTCAGAGACTGCTCGCCAGGTGCCGAGCAATCCCACTGCAACCTTGTCGCTTTTAGTTGCAGAGTCCCACACCTTGACCTCAGTTTGGTCCTATATTTCAGGCTCATGAACTGTCTGATTGTTAAGAAGGAGAATAAGCCGTAAGGTTACCAGGACAGTCTTTGTTTCTAAGGACGTATGATTCCCCATAATGCTCAACTGCTTACCAGCGAGGGGCAGCTGTGTGCACGGCTCGGCTTCTCTCAGCTTGAGCTTCTCTCCAGCTCCGGTGCGCCCATTTCCAGCGACTTTTAGTACGAGCTTCTCTGAGCAGTTTGCTGAGTTTGGCCGAACCGATCTTCATGAGGGGATCAATGTGCTTGTTCCTGTCCTGGTCTCCATTCTGCTAGCCTGTTCCTTTTCATTCCTTCTTTCTGCTTCTTTATTGATGACATAACTTCATTGTGTTGCCTTTTTGTTTTGTTTTGTTTTTTTCTTTTTGTTTTGAGGACGGGCTTCCCTCTTATACCCTTCTCCCCACAGCAGTCCTTTTCAAAAACAACTTTTCATTGGTCAAACAACTTCGCATATAACAGCAACAGCAAACACCCAGCAACTTCCATACCTTTACGGCTGGAGAACAAGAAACCGGAGACTGCATGGAGTCTCCTGAATCACCCTTCTTTGTTCCCTCTTGTACTGGGTCTGGCTGGAATGTTAACTTTCCCGGCAGCAACCCATACAGTGCCGTACTCTGTACTTGTAGCTGGAACAGCAGTGTTATCACACCAGTGTTGTGTCTACTGCTGAGCAGCAGTGGCACAGCATTGGGCCTTTCTCTAACCCTCCTAGGGGGTGGGCAAAAAGGTGAGGAGAGAAACATCACTAGGGCAGCTGACCTAAACCAATCAAAGGGATATTCCATACCATGTGGTGTCACACTCAGCAATAAAAGGTGGAAACAGGAAGAAGAGGGGAGGGGTGGGCTCTCGTTGAGAAGACGTCGGTCCTCCTCTCGAACACCGGCTGCGTGCGTTGAGGCCTTGCTTCAAGGATGTGGTCAATCATCGCTCATTTGTGGGAAGTAGAGAGTAATTTCTTTCCTCTGCACTTCCATATAGCTTTCATTTATTTTGTTTGTTTGTTTTCCTCCCTTTTTCCCCTTTTCCCTTTTACTTCCCCTTAGTTAAATTGTTTAGTTCATGGTAGTCTTTATTTAATTATTATAATTATTTCCCTTTAATTAAATTATCCTTATCTCAACCCGTGAGTTGTTCTTTGCTTTACTTCTCCCCCTCCTCATCTAAAGGAGGGGGAGTGAGAGAGCGGTTGTGGGGTTTAGCTGCCCAGCACAGTAAAACCACCACACCTCTAAGCTCTTTTACATTCCTGATGGCCTCATCGTTAAGTCTGATGTTATCTTCAGCCATGGGGCTTGCCAACTCCCATGGCCACACTCCCACATCTCCCCCTTTTTTATTAATACCAACCATTTTCTTGACATGAATTATTATGCCATATATCACAATATACAACTTGCACCAGTTTAGTTGGATGTCTGACGGAGGAAATGCTAGGTGTTTTTGAAATATTTCTCTCTTCTTCTCAATTTATAAATTACTGTTTTGCTGATTTTAAGGAAATGACTTAAACAAAAATTATAAGGAAGGAAAGGTAGTTGTGATGAAAATTTACATTTTAAACTCATTGGGCAAATAATTCTCTTTGCTCTGTATACTGCTCATACCTAGTATAGTCTGGGTTTGTAATATATTAATGTTTTCTAACTACTTAATTTCATGCAGTACGGTCTTTCTGTAGGCATGTTGTAATCTGTACAGAGAATACTTACACTGGTATATGTTCCTATAATTAATACCTTCTCTATCTAGTAAAATTTCACTCGAGGCTGTAACTTCTCACAGCAAAGCTTGTGTCTGATTGTCTACGATGTTCCTTTGACTGCAGCAGTGGTTTGATACGGAATCTAAGTTTGTAGTGGTGCCTGCTATGGAGACGAATAAAAATGCATCTGGTATGATGAATGATAAATAGTAGATAAAGAAACTGGAGCTTCACCCTTCATAATATGTTGGCAGTATTTTTGTAATTATCCTGCTTGGACTCTGGGTACCAAAGCCAGGAGAAATAAAAGAAATACTTTGAGAGATTATTGGAAAATTATTAGTGGTAAAAGCAAGTGGAACTGTACTTCAGTACCTATTCGATGACCCTGTTTGTGGCCTGTTTGACTGACAGATAACAAAACCTGCATGGTATACCATGTAAAAATCACCTTTAATTTCCTGCTCAAAGAGCTTCACAACCTGGTTTGGTTCCTGCAAAGCTTGAATTCTGTTCATCTCTTACACAGCAAAAATGAACCAGGTCATATTCCCTAATCAAGCAATTATTTTGGTGAGCAGATGAAAGAGGAAAGTCAAGCTTATAAAGAAACACTTGTTTAGAAGGAGGTAGGCCTTGGAAGAAAGTAAAGGCAAGCAATTGGAGGAAGATGCTGGAATTCTTGAACAATGAAATGGATTAGACAATATGCATAGATAATTTAATAATCTTTAAGTACAGATGTCAGGGGTCTCAGAATAGCTGGAATAAAAGTTCTGCCCAATGTTCATAAACTTTAAATTATTTAAGATGGTTGTACAGACTTTAATATGGTAGATATTAGGTCAAAGATCGAGTATAGTGCTTCAGGTAATATAATTATTTTAGTTAGAATTAATGGCCCTTTAACTAAATAAGCTGAAAGAGCAGTAGCAAATATCCTAGTAGTAATTACTATACTCTGAACACTTTTAGTTGTTTTTTAAAATCAGTTAATGTGATACTGAGAGAAATGTCATCAAAGGATCAATAGATTAAATTGGACTACATTTCTATATTTAAAATTAAATTAATTAAAAACAAAAACTGAAAGTCTTCTCAATTTTCAGATAATATCTGTAGAACTGCTAGTCCTAATAGTTAAGAAAATGTGATGGTCCATTGACGTGCTACTCGCTATTAATACAGATAAGCTTTATTGATTTAGAGGCTTGTTGGAGACCTATTTGCTCATCAGAAAATGGTGCAGTAATGTTTGATTAAATATTATTGCTACATCTCTGAAAGAAATGGCACTCAGTGCTGGCTACCCTTTCATTTCTGTCATTCAAAACAATTGCTGGCTGCTCAGTTACACATTTGACTCATCACCCTCTAGAGAAAGCAATGATAAGAGTTTAAGTGCATGCAGATTTTTTTTTTTAACTATATGACTTCTAGAAATAAAATCTCAAGATTCAAGACATCTTAAGCAGTGACAAAGTGTAAACAGATGAAAGTTGCATGGAGTTGCAATATGTCAGTGTGTAAGCAAAAGAATGACAAGTACAGATTTACCACATTAATTTTTCTCCCCAATAATGACAGTATAGGTTGTAACATCATAACCATAGATGTAATAATTACTAGATGTTGTTTCTAGATAAGCTTTAGTTTTGTCCATACATGACAAATATAATAAATTCTGAGGCATTGGAATGTGGTGAACCTCAAAAGATACTGGATTCATTGCTCTCGATCATGTGGAAGTCACTCAGTCATCTCTATGTGGCAGAATCAGAACTGTGTTTTTACCTTATTTCTAGTCAATCTGTGCCAGATTCCGGAAGATCAGGATGGACATGACATTTGATTCTCTGTGATGAAATGAGAAATAAAATAAACAAAAACAACAACAACAAAACTACCTGCAAATGCAAAAGATGCTTTCAGCTCTCTAAATAGGTGGCTGTAGGGAAAGCAAACTATTGTTCATTTCTATAGTAATTCTTTATTTGTCCTCCAAGTGACAATATGGCTAGGGGAAGGTTTGAATTTATATTTATGAAGAATAAATGCACTATTTGCTCTGAATTCAGTTTCAGAATATGTCCTCATTGGGAATCTTCAGCATTTTCAAGGGATGCATCCCTGCCAGGAAATGGGACTTACTGTTCAAAGTGTTGGAGTAAAGAAAAGCTTGGCCTAAGACAGATAGGAAATCTGGACTGTCCTTTAGGAAAAGGGCAATTCATACGAAATCTCCTGCTCTGAATTCCTACCTGAATTTAGCTGGATACTTTGGTTTGCAAAACGCAAGCAAAGAGCAGAAAAATCTCACTTGTTCTTTCTGTCTCTGTCTTTTCTTTTCCTTCTTTTTCTTCTGTCTTTCCTTTTTCTTGCTGGTGTTGTTTCCCCTCATTACCCCACTATGTCTGGTAAAGTCTTTATGACTTAGAACAGTGTGGAGAAAAACTGAATCGTTGAAAACTGACTGAAAGCTCTTTTATGAAAATGCCATTAGGAGCTATGAAATTTTAGTTTTATGGTAAGTCTTGGATACTTAGTCTTACTCTTGCAGAATTAGCTATAACCATTGCAATTTAAAATAGATATATTCCTGAAAATACTTTGTCCACTCTTGTGTTGTTTGTCATTCAACAACTTCAGCAGATAGAGTGAACCAAAGGAAGATAAAAATTGTATGGTAACTGTATTTTCAGTATTTTTGATAGAAATAATGAACGATTCCCTGTAACCTCTAATGACTAAGATTTGGATAATAATGTTTTGCTGTTTGTGATCTGAAGTTGGTAGGTCAGGAAAACTTAATGGTGTAAAGAACTGTTTTGCTGCTTAGTTAATACCTGCTTCATATCAGTAGGATATTTATTGTTGCTCAGTTGAGACCGGAACAGAGTAGACCAATAAGCCTCCATTTCTGCCTTTGTGTTTGTATACTTGTTCAGTGGTAATGCGTGCAAATCGTTGATGATGCTCCTGGCAACTGAAATATTTTTTCTTTATATAGAAACTTGCTAGAAGCTTTTTTGTTGTTTTCGTTCCCTCTTGTACACAGAAGACTTAATTCAGTGGTGTTTACTTTAAAGGGAAACATGTACTTATCTCCTTCAGAACTGTGGGGCCTTTATCTTTGTTAGAAAGCTGTGATTTTGGGAGGTAGAAGGCCCGAAAGAAAAACTCTAAAGCCTGGTCTCAAATCTTCCGATGTTCATTTATGCCCTCGCAATCCTTGTGGATGCTTGTTGAAATCCATTTAGATTCAAAGCAAGACTCTGGTATAAGGAAGAAATATGATGATGGTACCCTGTTAATGAAGTGTTTGGCCTGATCTGGCAATGTAATCTCAATCTCAAAAAACTGCATATCAGTTTTGTGGAGATCTATGTATATAATATGCATACAATACAGATTGCTGTTTCCGGAGGTTTTGAACATAATTTATGTAGCTAGATGCAACTGTGCATTACTCTGACATTAAATTATTATATTCTGTGTTATAAATGAAGTCTCAACTCAATCTGAATTTTGTAATATTTATAATTATAAAAGGTATAAAAGGCAAGTGCTGGGTGTTGCGGGGAGTCTACGCTCCACCAACACGCACACACAAACATCAAACATTCTAAATATATAAAACATTGCTTTACATATTAAACGCGAGTATGCCTATACATATGTACAATCAGGAAAGGTAACAAACAATCCTTTGAGTTCCATGACTTAACAGTCTCCGTTTTCCATTCCTTTTCTTAATTACAAACAAGTCTCCATTTTCCATTCCTTTTGAACAATATGTCTCGCTTTAAGTTGTCAAGCAACTCGGCCTTCGGGCCTTATGTATCCCGTGCTTCCCGCATCGAAGAAAAACATGTCCATCTCCTTTTCAAGGCCAATAGGGCCTGGGTCAAGGTCGCCAGGGGGCAGAACACCAAAGGTCTGCGATGGCTGTAGCAGCAGAGGGGCCGATGGCGTAGCAGCAGGATCAGTAAAGGAGCCCGCAGCTCCCTCACTGTCTGGCAAACCCCACGTGTCTGACTGTGGTCCCACACGGCTCTTTAAGGCCTCAGAGACTGCTCGCCAGGTGCCGAGCAATCCCACTGCAACCTTGTCGCTTTTAGTAGCGGAGTCCCACACCTTGACATCAATTTGGTCCCATATTTCAGGCTCATAAACTGTCTGATTGTTAAGAAGGAGAATAAGCTGTAAGGGTACCAGGACAGTCTTTGTTTCTAAGGACGTATGATTCCCCATAATGCTCAACTGCTTACCAGCGAGGGGCAGCTGTGTGCACGGCTCGGCTTCTCTCAGCTTGAGCTTCTCTCCAGCTCCGGTGCGCCCATTTCCAGCGACTTTCAGTACGAGCTTCTCTGAGCAGTTTGCTGAGTTTGGCCGAACCGATCTTCATGAGGGGATCAATGTGCTTGTTCCTGTCCTGGTCTCCGTTCTGCTAGCCCGTTCCTTTTCATTCCTTCTTTCTGCTTCTTTATTGATGACATAACTTCATCGCATCGTGTTGCCTTTTTTTTTCTTTTTTTTTTTTTTTTTTTTTAATCTTGAGGGCAGGCTCCTCTCTTATACCCTTCTCTCCACAGCAGTTCTTTTCAAAACAACTTTTCATTGGTCGAACAACTTCGCATATAACCGCAACAGCAAACACCCAACAACTTCCATGCCTTAACGGCTGGAGAACAAACAACCAGCTGGAGAACAAGAAACCGGAGACTGCATGGAGTCTCCTGAATCACCCTTCTTTGTTCCTTCTAAACTCTTTTATAATCCTGATGGCCTCATCGTTAAGTGTCTAATGTTATCATCAGCCACGGGGCTTGCCCACCCCCATGGCCACACTCCCACATCTCCCCCTTCTTTATTAATATCAACCATCTTGTCGACACGAATTACTACTCCATATATAACTTTATGTTTTCAGAAAATTCCAACCATCTTCTCTTCAGCCACATGAATTTTTGAAGGTAGAGAGATGAGGATAGAACAAACCAAGTGAAAATTACAAAAAACTAATACTCCGCTCATGAAGCAGTCTGCCTACACAATTTTCTGAAATGACTATAAAGTAAAAGCACTAAGAATAGTTTTAACCACAAAGTTCCATTTCATCAGTGTATTTCCATTGCAGGTGGGTCAATCCACTGTTCCTTTGCACCCAGCTGTAGCCTATCATCACCCAGTTTTCAAAGAGCAATCCCAGACAATGTTCTACCACAGCTTTCTCTGTCCCTGCTTCACTGAAACTTGGGAGATGTTTTATGCGTTAGCACGCATCCTCTCACATTCCTTGCTTACACTCTCCCTTAAACACTGAGACCTGTGAAGTGATTCAGCAGTTCTGAAACCAGCTTTCAGCGTAGTGGTTGTTGATGCTTTTTTTTTTTTTTTTTTTTTTTTTTTTCTTTTTTTTTTTTAAATGTATTAGAGCAATTCTAAGTTTGCTAATAGACCTTTACTGAGATCCTTGCTTTGAGTTTGGCTGTTTGACTTTCCTGTGTCAGATGCACATTGGGGGGTGTTGAGAGTTGAGAATTGTTGAGAATTACTTTCAAGTTATAATAAATTTTTAAAAGTCAAGTTCCTAAACGAAGTGTTAATTGGGCCACTCCCTTTTGGATAAGCACAAATAGTTTCTTTCCCACCTACTTGCCACTCATTTAGTAGATTTAATTACCACCTAGCCAGAAGGCAGAGACACTATTAAACCTAGCCAGAGGGGACAAGAGGGGATCATAGTCACTTTAATGAGCTGGAACAGAAGTAGGTCAATGAAAAATATATGTATAATTTACTATAGTACTTCTATGTGTGCATATATATTTAACTGGTGGACTAAAGGTGGTGTTGATTGTTGAAGCCTAAAACAGTAAACCTCAGTTGAATGATGTTTTGTTCTTCCTTTTTTTATAGTTTGCATTTACTCTGTTCCCACACTGAGTTAAGTCTTCTGCTTGACCTTATTTGTTAATTTTACTATTATAATGTCTTACTGAAGAAATGCTACAATATGTGGATTTCAATTTATTAGGTCTTTTTGCAACAAATGACTGTCATATGTATTTTTATTAAAATTATTGTTCTATACTAAAGTTGTTTCCTGGAGCTATAGGGTACCTGTCTTACTGCCTTTATTTCATAAACAAGTAGCTGTTTAGGTTAAAATGACAAATTTCTTATTTTCTTTGAGTCCTTGGTGCTTTGTTCACATGACACAACTTGATACTTTTGGGATGCATGTGTGGAAAAACAATGGAAAAGACAAAATGGAAAGAAGAAATAATTAGCATAGAAGTTATGTTGATCCTGTTTACATGACGCACAGTATCTTAGTACTCTTACTACTGCCAATTCATGAGCCTTCTGCAGAATAACCAGAGAGATCTCTGCCTTAAGCTAAGTTGTTATGGTTGCGTTTTGAAGAACTTTTTTTTCTGTATCAACATCTTGCTTAATCACACACAAGCACGCTTTTTTTTTTTTTTCTATGATTTGTTTTTATCTCTTTTCTAGCCACAGCATTGTATCACTGCAGCACTTTATTTGATAATATAATAAGCAAGATAGGAATTACCAAAAAAAAAAAAAAGTTTCCACACTTCCCATACTGGGCATCTTTCTTTTAGCTGGTTTCTTTGTCCATTTTGTCAGCTAGTTCCACAATCAGCTACACCAGCAAAACTGAAGTAAATGCTGTGAGAGCAAGAGTTAAGTGGCAGAGAAAATAAAATGGAGATGGATGTGCATACAGTGTGCATATTATCTGAGGGAGCTAATTCAAAATCTTCTGCTCAGGAGTCCGTTCCTGTTCCTGACACTTCAAAAATGTTCATGAGTTGTGCTTTTTGCTGCTTTTCCATGATGGGTGTGCACAGCTCTCAGAAACATGAATGGTGATGTTTCTTAGCAGGCTTCTTTTCAGAAGAGCAGAGATGGCAGAAACATATGGAAATTCAGTTTCATGTATCAGAATCTCTCTCATGCTTTAAAAGCCAAAAAGCATTTCAGCCATTGCCTCACACATTTAAATACAAAATATACATTGTATTCCACCTCTGAATTTCATGAAGGATTATGTCAGCTGAACACAAACAGGGCAGCCACTCTGTATGTGTGAGGAAGTGAGGAATACCTCATCTAATAGAATAATCCTAAATTTTATACTGTATCCGTCATTTCATCATCATGAATCAGGAAGTAACCTTCTAGTAATTTTGAAAGAGTTCTGTGGTGCTTATGTGACATCTGGCTGTGGCCTTCTGTGATCTCTTCATCTATGACTGAACAGTGTTCCTAGGGAGGAAGGCCAAATTAAGTAGATCCTAACATCGTTTTCTTTTCTCTTAACCTACTGTTTCCATATTCATGTTTTACTCTATTTTTCCCAGCTGAAAGCTGGACAGTATGGCACTATCTACCATAATTCAATAAACTAATATTTAGAGTGAAAATAGATGTTCTTTCTCAAAAGTAATGTTAATGTATTTCTTTGGGTATGTTTCCTTAAGTAGGACCATGGTAGATCAACATTTCTATTGCTTAAAGGAAGGTCAAGTTGTGATAACAAGGACCTCATAATCATTTTGTGGTTGATAGTATTGGGACATGGCATGATAATTTCTGAAGTTGTTATTGCAAAGAAAATACAAGAGTAAAATAATGGGAGAACCTAAATGTTTTGATCCAAATACAGGCCATAAACTCCATGCAATAAATTGCCGGTCTGTGAGAGCCCCAAAGTATCTTCTCTTCATTACACTCCCTCTGCCCTTGCCAAAACACACTTTCTAGAAGCATAAACAATCTTGGGAGAAGTAAGCAAAAAGCATACATATAATATGCCACAAGATCAGAACAGGAAAAAACAAAACAGACACCAATGATATTACTATTCTGCAACACAAAATAAACAAAAATTAACCTGTGACCTGATCTGGAGTCAGGAAAAAGAGGGAAGGAAGAACGAGGCTTTCTTTTTGATCTGAGTGTCAGCAGCTGACAGTCATGAGCAAGGAATACAAATCCAACACAGGAGAAATTTTAATCCTGCCTTTAGGAGTGCCCAAATACTTCTTACTTCTCGAAGGTGTTAGATAAAGAAAATGTCTGAAGCTTCAGAGGTACTGACAATGCAAGTCCAGAAGGCAGGCTGAGCATCAGAGGGAGAATAACCTCTTAGGGTCTGACTGGTACCTGATAAAAGCTTTTAAGCCTGCTAGTGTAACAGCTTTTTGTCCTTACAGAACAAAAAACCTTTCCCTTTCTCAAAAGCAGACCCAGCCTTCCTCAATGATACTCACAAGTTATATAAGGACTAAGACTTAGTTATCTAAGGACTGAAATCCTGTGTCTCTGATGTGCTAAGTGCCCCCTGCATAGTTTCTAAAATACTGCACTTACGCCAAGTCTAAATGTGATTTCATAGAAACCAGAAGCCTGAAGACTTCCTCTTTTGCATATACAAAATACCAGTATGCGATGTTTCTGTTGTACTAGATCAAAAGTGAGAACTAAAAGCACAATAGAAATTGCAGTTCGCAATTATGCCTTTCTTGGTGGAAATTCTAAATAATTCCTTCCAGATTACTACGTTGTACTTTTCTGTCCCTCACAGTCTCCTCCACATTTGAATGATCAATGTTGGCTTCTCATGCCCAGTATTAGTAATATGTTTCTCCTTGGTCTTAAAAATGTATTGCAACCTTTCATGAAGAACTGAAATTTCAGCTTAATTTTTCAAATACAAATAACTTGCACTAGCTGAGCTGCCAGCATTAGGTTGATATGTAGTACAGTTTATTTTTTGGGGGGAAAAAAAATGTATTTAATTTACTTCTGGGGCTAGTGTCATTCAAACAAGTCTGTATTCTTGGCAACAATGCTGAGGAATCATCTTTGCTTTGTGTGTTGAGCTTTGCTTTGTGTGTTGAGCTTTGTGTGTTAAGCATGATGATAATAATGCTATGCAGTATTCATTTAGACTCCAAAACCTGAAGTGTTAAGGGCATAATCCTTTTTCCTGGAATTAAGACTTTTGCTCTTTTCTCTAAAGCAGAAGATAGAATATTGTATCTTTCCTGCTGTGATCTTAAAAGCCTTTAGGTATGTATTTCCTGTAAAATTTGCTTACTCTGTGTAATTTCTTCTTTAATAACATACTTTTCAGCACAAGCCAGTTACTTCAGCTCCTGGGTGACACCACTTTAAATGGGATCACAAGGAGCAGTATTGTTCTGTTCCAGTTTAATGATTCCTAATAACACACACACACATATATATATATATATTCCCATTGCATGTTGATTGCTAACTTTCTTCATTCCCTAAAATTTGGTTTCTTGAGAACAAATACCTGTGTAATACCATATTGTATTGATTCATCCCCAGCAGTAATAAATCTAAGTGGTTCCCGATTTCTGGTCTTGATTTCTTACTTAAGTTCTCTAGTTGCTCTTAAATAAAAAGAATAATTTCTCCCCTAGCTTCAAAGGCTAACCAATATAAACTAGGAGAAAAATAAAGTGTTAGGTTACTAATAATTTCTAAATGAGATTTCATGTAACTTCAGCATTTTGTTGTTTTAACTGCATGAAAAAAAAAAAAAAAAAAGTAGTTGATTTTTTTTTCCCCCTGTATCTATCTCTATTGAAATCCAATGGTTCCTCATGGTAGTTCTCCTCTATTCATTGCCAATTATAAAATCCATGTATGAGTTTTTCACATTAAACCCTTAGGCTTGAAAACTTCTGTCTTCAGAATCAGAAGACCCCTCACCACAACACCCCTTCTAAACACTGAAATATGTTCTGAAATTTTCATCTTCCTATCCATTTATAGCAGCAGTGGAAGTAGAACCATCAAAAAACAAACATTCTTGCTTGCAGTTTGGGAAGGGCTACTGTATCCACTTGTTCCTTTTCTGGAAGCCATTCTATATCTTTAATTATTCTCTCTGCGATGGAAGACCAAAACTGCATATAGTTTTACAGATGCAACAGAACAGTGGATTTGTACAATGAGATAATGATATTTTTGTTTGCTTTTCTGTTTATTTTTTCTGTTCCTTTTTCAGTAATTGCTAATGCTCACTTTTCTGTTTTTCCAGTCCCAAATACCAGATTTATGTTTTCACAGCATTATATACAGTGACCTTAACATCCTGCTCCTGTGTATTAGTGGTTGGCTTATCACTGTGTAGGTAAAAATTATTTTTTTTTCTATGTGCATCATTTCACAACTATCCTTTCTGAATTTCATCTGCCGTTATCTCACTCAGTTGCTTGGTTGCAAGGCTTTTCTGCAGTTCTTCACAGTCAATTCCTATTTTTACCACCATGAATAACAGTGGCAGCCTGAAAGTTTGTCATCACACTCTTCACTCCTTTTTTCAGATAACTTAAAAGCATGCTGAACACCAGGGTTTCTAATAAATCCTGTAAGACTCTGAGTATCTCTCTTCAGAGAGAGAAATGACTTTTGCACTAACCTTCAACATCTTTCTTTTTAGTCATCTGTTTTATTCATGTGAGGCCCTTCCTTCTCATGTCTGCTCAGCTTATTTGAAAAACTTGTTAAAAGATGTTGTAGAAGACCTTGTATGTATGTATGCTGTATTAACTTGATCTATCTCATCGATATTCTTATTGACTCTGTTATCATTGACTATAAAACTTTACAATGTATTTTTGATGTATGCCTTGCCTTTATATAAGCTTTCTTGATCCTTCTTGAACAGATCCTATTTATTGTGGTTTTGCTAATTCTGTTCTTCTATAGTTTCCAAAAATTTCTCTGAAGCAGATTTCAGAATTACTGGCTGGTAATTTGGAAGAAATTTTCCATTTAAACAAACAAACAAACAAAAAAGAAATTACCACCTTTCTTGTCAACTTCCAGTGTCCTACCAACAAGGTGTTTTTGAATGGCATTGCATACCCTGATTCTAAATAACTAATTTATTTTAGCTTTAATCCCTAAATGAAAGTCATCTGAATCTGGTGTCTTGTTGTCCTTGCTGCCAGAAACTTTCCCGATGACACATCAATTTGATACAGGTCCTCTGATGTGCTCTATGTAGAAGTGCTTTATCTGCTGTGAGCGTTGCTTCTCTTACAGTTATCTAGAAGACTTTACTGAACATAAAATGAAGCATTCCAAGAATTTCTTACTAGTATAGGGAAAAAATTAGGAACACTGTTTCATTGCTACTTTAGAGTAGCAGTGACCTTGCTGGGTTTTGGATAGATCAGTAGCCACAGCGTTTGCAGTCATTTAAGTTGCTTTCACAACAGCTTTCCAGTGTATACAAGGTCATAGCCTTAGTATTCTCCCACTTTCTTATTTACCTTTTTCTGAGTTACTAACCAATACGTGAATATTGCCTAGTTACATGGCTCAGAGTAAATGACTGAGTCACCTCTTGGAAGTTAATTTCTGATTGAAGTTTGTTGCCCTACTTTACCTTGCCACACTTTTTGATAGCAGACCTTCTGGAGCAAAGTGTGCTCTTTGGTTCAGTTCCCACTGAACCACTTTGCACAGGTATTGCAAACCAACTATACTGAATTTGTATATTCTTTGTCATCTCCATCACTGGGGGTTGGGGAGGTTTTAAAAGGGTTTTAAATCTTCTAATGAACAACTATGTAGGGAGTTGATGCATCATTAATCCTGAGGTCATGGGATTGCCCTGTTTTCTCTTTTCTGGAGTTCTGAAGGGAAACTACTAGTGTCACTGAATCTGTTGAACTTTGTGATCCTCTGCAGTTGCTAAAATGATGCAGTATTGTACATGTATTATAAAATCTCATCTTGACTCTGTTTCTTGATTCACCTCATTCAATTTATTTGAGAAGTGTCCAAATGTCCATTTCTTTTTACATATATGTTTTTAAAAGGTAATAACACAGGAGTATTATCTCATTGAAGTGAGTTTTACTGCCCATCTTTCACAAAGGTAAGACACAGAAAGTAAGATGTGTATGGATGGGGTGATTCTAAGAAGATTGTATCAAAGGTGACAGAAAACATTTTCTTAGCAGAAACTTAAGATTCAAATAAGATTTTTTCTGTGCTTCCGTGGAGGAAAAACTCAAGTGCTTTGGATGATGCATTCTACTTTGAGAGCCTTATGATCTGTTGCAAATTGTGATTCCCAGGCATTTAAGTTTGTGCTGCTTTACCTTTTTATAAAGCATACGCAGCATGTAACTAAATCTGAGATGACATCTTTACTTGCAAATGCATCTTGTGAAAAGCAGAGCTGTGCAAGAGGAAATTAAGTAAACAGTCATTCCAGCCATATAGCTAAGTAATGGGAAATGTTTTTCCTGCTAATTTACACATGTAAATTAGATCAGGCTCTTTTATCAATAAATCAATATGGCCTAATGAATTCCTTGTGTGGAATTCAAATATGGCTAACTGCAATCCGCATTTGTTAGGAAGGGGTGTACCTCACTTTTGGTGGATGTTTCAAATAGTGTCCTGAAACAGGGTGTTGTCTTCAAGTGGATGACAGGGATATCCTTATAAAACTCATTTATTAATGCAGTAAACCCTTTATTTCTAGTAAGCCCTAAACATTCACCCACTAGTTAAAATGTTAAACGTCCTTATTTTTTCCTATTGCTTTCTTACCTAAATGATTCTTGGCAGTTTTCCCACAACATAACTGTCTCAGTCAACACCTGTGGCATTTTTTCTAGATGTCTGTGTATTATAATTGACTTTGCTACTTTATCTTTCCATTCCTTCAGTACATGCACACCACTGGATGGCTGGAAGCAATATGGAGCTGTCATTCATATACTTCCATTTTTTCTGCCTCTACTGAACTGTAGTTTACAAACATGAATAATCATTCCATTCAGAGAGTATTATAATGATATTGTAACTCATTAAACCATTAT
Organism: Aythya marila; assembly: GCF_965140915.1. NCBI lineage: Eukaryota > Metazoa > Chordata > Aves > Anseriformes > Anatidae > Aythya > Aythya marila. The sequence continues at coordinate 1,271,349 of NC_139045.1, read as the reverse complement.
CATGGGACATATCTGATATATGAGAAAAATATTCACTCAAGTAGAAGTTATTGTCTAAGTAGAAGTTATTGTCTTAGCTAATACTTATCACTAAGGATGATGGCAGAAGGATATGCAAAAACTTAATATCTTGGGGTTAAATATAGGTATGTATGCCTAACATTTAAGTTCCTGCTTCAAAAAGTTGATTGATCACTCCAAATATAAAGCGGTGTATTCCTTGTTTTGTTAGAAAGTCATAGTACATGTATAGTACTTAGACACAGTTGTCAAAGATGTACCTTTTAGTGGATTACACAGTTTTCATTGTCCAACTGCTTTAAATGACACGTAACGAAGGTTTGGGTCATCTCAGTTAGTAACCTCACCCAATGATGCAGGATATATTGGTGCAGGATATAATTGTATGTAAAAAGATTGTATACAAAGGTGTTTTAGATTACAGATGCTTTGAATTTTCTATGCAGTATTGAAAACAAAATGATTGTTCTTTTATCTGGATTAAGTTATAATATTTTTCCCTGAAGAAATTAAATTTAGTAAATGTTTTTGGTAAATTTTAGCCAAGTGAAATTACCCAAAATTACAAGCATATTGCTGTGTAGATATCATCCCCAACAAACATTTGTATGTTACCCTCATTGTTAATGTATCTGAAACAGTGTGAAGCCCATAGGCTGTGACCAATTAGTCTGTAGCCATTTAATTTCCTCATGACTACAAGTACTTTAAACTAGTCTGTAAACAGAACTTAGAGTGTATGTAACTCAATGGTGAATTTTTAGCATAAATAATAGGGAATAATAGGAAATAATTTTATTTTTGTATTTTTTTTTTTAAATACAGACCTGACAATTAGGTTTACTTTCATCACATTGAATGTCTGCTTTTTCTGCTTTACATGAGGGAGAAATTTAAAGTTTGGGATGGCTGATATTAATATTACGAATGTAGTACTAGCAGACTCTCAAGAAAGCCATTCTTCAAAAGTTTGTGTGAGTCTGTGTTTTTGTTGTTGTTTGTTTGTTTAGTAGTATCCATTGTGTTATCCATTTCACTTCTAAAATACTGGCCAAAAATTTACAAACACTGTAATGTTTATATGAAGATTAATGTCAATTCTTAGGCTGACTCCCTATAAGAGAAAACTAGCACTATAACTATACTGAATTTTGTATTTATTGAAACAAGGAATGATTCAGCCCACTTTTACATGCAAAATGGGGACGGAGAGGGAGGAATCAGTCTAAGCTTTCTATCCTGTACTACAAGTTTCATGAGAGTTTTCATGGATATTATCTGCTTAGAATTCCAAATGCTGTTTATTTCATTCATATTAATATTTCTGCATGTTCATGTCACCTCCAACAATACAGATTTTTTTTTAGATCAATGCATTTGTGATATTCAATGCTCTGTGTGTAATGTACATAATTCCCACAATTACTTGAAATGCCCGTCTGTTTTTTCTTGTTTTCAGGTTAGAAATAATACTAAATACTAAAAATAATAGTATTTAAGTTAATTCAAACAGCACATGTTCACAACTTATCTTTATCCTGTATGGTGGTGTATGGACTACCTTTGAGCAGTAATTTCCTTGGGTTTTCATCTTTTGTTTTAATTCATCATTTTATGCTACTTATCAGTCTTGTTTTGGTTTTTAAATATGAAATCACCATTCACCCTTGAAGCCACCTTCACAGCTGTTGAAAGGTGCAAACTTCATCAGCATCACACTAAAATTGATTTTCCAGGCTGATATTCATGATTATTTTTTTTTAATTGCTTATGAAGAGAGCATTCTTTCACAGGCTGAAATATGAAGAATAACAGCACTTGGCCCACAAATAAAAACAGCAAGCAAAAATCACAATGATTTCCATAAAGGCTTGAAATAAAACTTAACTAGCAATTGACCTTGTGAAAAAATGTACAGTTTTATAATGTAATTTTTTAGTTCAAAGGAACAAGTCTCATTTGGTGATGCTTGATCAGTTTGGTCAAGGACCCTGGTTGGATTGTTTTATTGTAGGTAGCTATTTACAGTCAACGTTTCTAAATCAACTCAAAACGAAAGGTTTGGGGGGGCAGAAATCCAGTCAGAAATGGTATAATAGAACATGCGAGCCTGAGGGCAGGAGGTAGGGGGATTTGAGTGACTGACCTTGCAGAAATATATTGTCTGTATAAGGTCACAAATTCTGTAGCTTGGAAAATCATGTATTTTGTTTATTTTAAAGTATTCTTGCAAGGCATTTTAGGGAAAATTTAGAGAAGTACTAGAAGATCACTTCCAAGGTCTTGACAAGAAACTAATTCCTGCCCTTTTGGATATATTCCCTTTTCCTTTATTGAGCAATTTGAAGGTGTACAACCCTCTTAAACAAACAAACCCATTCTCTTAAATACACGTATCATAGAGATAGCTGACATATTTTATTTATTTCTCTTTGGAAATATTAGTCTCAAAAGAAAATGGAAGCTGTTTAAAACAAACCATCTCTGAATCTCTGTCAGCTCTGAAGATGTTCGGCCTGTCATCAGATGCTTTCTGGGTTTAGCCCACTTCCACTTTTCTGGGAGATATTTTGAAAATTAAGAGGGATAATGTAGGAGTAGCAAGATGAACTGCACAAAGTGCAGGAAAAACAACAGTCCTAACATGAATAAACATTCATGTCCTAACATTGCACTTGTCAGCCATTTGAGTGAAGAACTAGGTCAAAGATCACAGAATCACAGAATTTCTAGGTTGGAAGAGACCTCAAGATCATCGAGTCCAACCTCTGACCTAACGCTAACAGTCCCCACTAAACCATATCACTAAGCTCTACATCTAAACGTCTTTTAAAGACCTCCAGGGATGGTGACTCCACCACTTCCCTGGGCAGCCTTTTCCAATGCCTAACAACCCTTTCAGTAAAGAAGTTCTTCCTAACATCCAACCTAAAACTCCCCTGGCGCAACTTTAGCCCATTCCCCCTCATCCTGTCACCAGGCATGTGGGAGAACAGACCAACCCCCACCTCACTACAGCCTCCTTTAAGGTATCTGTAAAAAGCAATAAGGTCACCCCTGAGCCTCCTTTTCTCCAGGCTGAACAAGCCCAGCTCCCTCAGCCGCTCCTCGTAGGACTTGTTCTCCAGACCCCTCACCAGCTTCGTTGCCCTTCTCTGCACCCGCTCAAGCACCTCCATGTCCTTCTTGTAGCGAGGGGCCCAAAACTGAACACAGTACTCGAGGTGCGGCCTCACCAGAGCCGAGTACAGGGGGACGATCACCTCCCTAGCCCTGCTGGTCACACTGCAAGCCAGGATGCTGTTGGCCTTCTTGGCCACCTGAGCACACTGCTGGCTCATATTCAGCCGACTATCAACCATCACTCCCAGGTCCTTCTCTGCCTGGCAGATATCTAAGTCATCATCCATGAGGCCCAGGGGCATAATAAATGTGTTTCATTGAATGTATTTACTGAAAGAAGTAGTATAGGAAAAAACTTCGCAAAAGCGCTGGTAAGTCAGGTATCCTGAATTTCTACCTGAGTCAGTTGCAAGTGCTACTGTGTTCTTAGGATTCCAGTTTACTCACTTCTAATAGACCTGAATTTGTATTAATATGAAAGAGCTATGAAAGGTTTTTCTTTTGTGTTGCGACTGACAAATCTAGTCCTTAAATCTTGGAGATAGGGAGAAGTAAGCTGACTTATATTTGTTGAATGGAAATTTGAGTTGTGTGTGAGGCTTTTATGGTCTGTGAAATCCTCTCATATTCTCTAAGTATTGTTGGACTATTAAAGAAATGATATATTGGTGCTTATCTTTCCTTAATATCAAACACATCAAATCTTTACCTCATGCAGTAGGGCACTGACATATTCTATATGGTTCATATAGCATCATGCATAAATTTTCTTTAATGGTAACAACCTTGAGAATATTTTGCAAAGAAATTGGTGAGCTATTTTCAGCTCTTCATTTTGTGCTTTAGAAGTTGGAAGGGCATGTCTGAATGAGTATAATCTTGAACAGTAAAATCTCTGCTCGGAAATGTTATTTCCAAACCCCTGGAAGATGATGCAGTCAGTTTTCCATCCATTGTTATTGCCAAAATTACATAATCTGGAGTTCAGACCATTAAGGAAACATCTTACATCCTGGAAATATGGGCAACAGAAGTTGCAACCTCTGGAAACATCCAGTCAGATGCCACCTTGTACCACATTTGAAATATGCAGCTTCTATTAGGTTAGTGGATGAGTAGTGTGAGAGGCATCGATCAATTTCTGATTAATTACATTAATTAATTTAATTAAGGAAAAAAGTCGAAGACAGAGAAAGGGGCGTCCAGCAAGCTCTATGAAGCATACTGGAGAAGTAGTGTGAAGCTGTGTGGTGTTTATGAGACTTGAAATTATTTTCTAAATGACTTTCAGCTCTGGGTTAATGTTAAGAGGCAAGTTCTGGGAAGGGAAAATGATACTGGGGGCTGCACTGTATACATCTTCACTGTCTTGAATGAGACATATTTTTTTTTCTTCTCGCTTCATGTGCATTCCCAGTTGCAAAGGCTGCTTGATTATAAAAACTTTATGATTAAATGACCAAGTCTTACTGTGAAGGCTATTTTGTGTTGTCTTTTTTTTTTTTTTTTTTTTTTTTGTGGCTGTTTGCTGTTTGAGCATGGCAACAGCAAACAATCTGTCCCCTGCAGTGGCACTGAAGACTGGAGTATTGTTTTAAATACATAAGGATAGGTCCTGCAGTGCAGTTACATTGCACAGAGAGTAGAAGAGACATATAAACCCTGATACAGTGCATTAGAGCAACACAGGGACAGCTCTGAGTTATTCTTCCAAAGGGAAGAATACAGGAAACATGAACAAGTATTAGTGCACTAACACACCTTTATTTATCAGGATAAATATTTAGATATTTGTGTGGGCTTCAATAGGAGAAACTGTTGAAAAGATACGTTTATTAAATTACTCTTTTTGGGGGATATACACAAGCCCAACTTCAGCCCCTTTCTGTGACTGAAGAAATCTTAAATCCAATGTTTTCACCTGTTGTCATCACCAGCCTAAAAGTTACTTACTCTGGGGTGCTGAGGAACAAATATGAGACTTTCAGTTTCCTCTTGTTGTTGCCCTCCACTTTAAATATTCACTAGCAGAATGGATGGAAGCCTGGTATCTACATGTATCTTATTTCCTATCTAAGGACTTCTGTGTTCTCCTAGATAAATAGACAAAGATACTGAGAGAGGCTGTTGATACCCCTGTAACCTAGGTCTAGCTGCTTGTGACAAAGCAGCTAGACAAACCTGAAATAGTTTGACAGCTGAGAACGTGCTGTGGAAAAGGAGAGAGGTTAGAAAATTCCTTATTATATTAGTGAGTAGGCAAGTGGCTAAAATTTTATGAGATTTCTTTGTGAATAACTGTGTTAAGGAAGTAGTCGATGAAGAGTGAAAAGCAATACGTGTTAACAGCAGTACGGAACAGTTAACTTGTTGGCTTAGGTACTTTGTCACATCAGAAGGCAGAGAACTGAAGAGCAAAAAGCTGTGTCCCCCACTTCCCTTGTTTTGGAGCCTCTGAGCTGGGAAAAGGAGTTTGGACCACTGAGGCATTTGCTTGCTGAAAAGCCCATGGTGAATGACTTGCTGCAACAGTGACAGCCACAAAGGTTTGATGTGAAGACATTGCCTTTCCTTCCAACGGAGCTCTAATTTTATTTATTTATTTTTTTTTCTGGAAAGGGCAATGCTTTGAAGTCTATACTTGGCCAGTGTGAAATCTATTTAGTGTGTGTGAGATAGAGGGAGGGGGAGAGAAAGAGGCTGTATTACCCATTATCTTAAGCAGTTCTTTTCCTATTTTGCTTAGCCTCCTGAAGTATTGGTAAACAGCAGCTGTATCTCATCTGTGTTTGTGAGGCTAAAGAAACAGTTTCTTCTTGTATCTTAGACACTTTGTTCTTCTGCCCATCACGGTATCCTTTCTTTGATCTTGTTACTGCCTCATCAGCTTCTGAGAAATCTTGTAACAATAGTTACAATTGTAAAAATAGTTACAATTGTAAAAATCTTGTAACTATTGCTGTGACAAAAATCAAGGATAGGGAAAAACGAAAGTTGAAAGCTCTTGCTTCAAGCGCTTTCAATGTATGATTAATTTGGAGAGCTCTCCTTGTACTAGTTCTTTGTTATTCAGTCCTAAGCAATTATTTAAGCTGAGCTGAACTAACTACAAACATCTGTTTTAAAGAATCCAATGTACAAATGTACAATTTCCAAGTGTTTCTCTGTAGTAGACTAGTGGCTTATTTCTCTTGTATTCCTCTCTAGCCACCTGGCATTCTTTAAATGGTGACTGAAAACAACTGAGGCATAGTGTCAGAGGGATGCTTGTCTGTAGGTTTTCTTAATCGTTATTCATTTTTACTCTGTGAAACCCTAGGAGAACAGAAAATGATACCATAATCCCCTTGATTTACCTCATTTTCCAGAGCACTCAGTTTACCCATTTCATGGTAACTGGAATATTTCCAGTACGCATCTTAAATTGGTGTTCTTTTTGTATTTCAGTTTTGTCCTTATGCATGAATGCTACTTACATACCAATTTTCATGTTCCTTAGAAATGAAATTGTATTGCTGTGGTCTAGCAAAGCATACAGATTAATTTTGTAGATGCTGATGTTTAAAGTTTTTCTTTAAGTCTTATTTCCATTTCTGCTCCCAAGTAGAAGTAACACAAAAAGCCATTCTTAATGTGTTTCCTAACAGCAAGTTGTTCATTGATACACATACCTCCTTTTTCATTGCTCCATAGTCCTTCTGCAGTACTTTGGTAGCTTAGATACCCTGCAATGTGCCTCTCACCAAAAATATCTGATTAGGCAATAAGCTAAATGAATTATAGTTTGAATTAAATAAGTAACAGTAGCAAGGGCAAAGAAGAGACCAGCAGCTGATGAAAGAGGAGAGAGACAATGGAGGAGGGGTAGGGTGGGGGATTGCCTCTGATGGACCTCTCAGCAGCAAAGTCATGAGGGCAGATGCAACTGTGAGGAAGCAGAGTATGAATTGTATGAACTGTATGAATTGTAGAAGGGTGTATAAAATGTATTTCCTGTGAAGTAAATAATCATAACAGGAATAATAATAAAAACAATACAGCTAATATCAGGATTGAATTCTTCTCTGTTCTTTATTACATTAAGTCAGGGGAATCATGTTTGTTTTATGATTCCGTGGCTTTTTTATCAGTAACATTGACTGATTTATCTGAAAATTGTATGTTCTGTTGTGTTACTCTTTTTCGTGACTGTTATTTTAACACAAGTAAATTGGTGAATGAAAAAGACTTTCTGAGAACAGGAAAAACATTTAAAAAATTGAAATATAAAAGGTTAAATATTAAAAATATAATAATAATAACAATAACAAGAATATCAAAATACTTTCAAAAAGATATTTTCAAATATATACAAGAAAAGGTATGCAGATGACATCTGTGAAAAATATTGGGGGAACTTAAATCTGAAGTTAGTGAATTTGAATGCAGATAGTATTTACTGTTTCATTGTATCAGCGAATATGGAATATTGTTTTTCTGTATTTTACCTAATTTTGTTTTGCTCTACTGCCGTCTCCTATTTTTTTCTTCATACTTCTTAAAACAAAGATGATGTTAAGCACTGTAGTCAGCCTGTTTAGTTAGTCTTTTGATTTACAAGTTTAATTTCCTTTATTGAAAGTGTGAGCTTTTCTTATAATGTGAGGATAAACACCTGATATGAGGTCTATCACCTTCTATGTACTGCTCAGATTCTCCTGCAAATAAAACAATTATAGGTACAGATAATAATTTGCAATTTAAAAATGTAAACACAGAAGACAGTGATGCTCTGCTCTTGCTGCTGACAATGTAGAAAAAGCTGGGTTGAGTACAGTGTCCATGACATCCAAATATACTGGAGTGAACGAGATCAGCCAAGAAAAAAAAAATAGTTACCCTGAGGGAGAATAACATTGGATCTAGATAAAGGGGAGGAGAGAGAAGAAAAAGAAAACAAACAAACAAACAAACAACAACAACAAAAAAAAAAACCTTAAGGTTAGTCATTTTATTTCCATCTATAAAATATAACCCCAAAATGTTTGTTTTTACCTCAGCATAACAGATTTTTATCTTTTCTCAACCTGCAGTAAAATACAGAGAGGTTAAAGTAAGTCTTGCTTTTGTCCTTGAAAATTTTCACATAAGGGTACAGATAATAGTTGCTTGTTTACATTGAACATAAACCTTACACTGCACCTTTCTCTGAATGCAGGATTTTTTTAAGTATGTATACACTGAATTCTAGTTTTGACCTTAAATTTTATTATTATCATGTGCTGAGGACAGGAAATGAGAGAAATACAAAGAGAATGTGAAAGAAGCAGACATAGAAAAGTAATTTAATAGCAGAAAGACATATTGCATTAAAAAAGCTATGCTATAATTACATGATTTGCATAATTAAGTGCTGAAAAGTCATGAACTATGAAATACAACATTTCAGACAAAAAGAAGAAGGAATATGATTTATGTCTGTTTATAAATAAGAATTATGTCTATGTATTTATATACTTCAGCCACAGATTAATTTGGTTAACTGCACAAAACAGAACACACTGGAAGTATTAGCCTTAACCATTTTATGGAATTAAAGCCCAGCCCATCTATCTCCTTGTTCTGTTCTAATCATCATAACTTCTTTTCCTGAAATTTTCCCATTACTTTTATTAGTGTAGTGGTGGCTGTTTCTGTGTTCAGTGTGGGCTGCTTCCACTTTATCATTTGCATCTATGACCAATGACCTGTTTAAAACCTGTCCTCCAACCAGCTATTTGGAACTTCTTGTTTCTGATGCCCTTGCACTGTAGTCATGCCTGTTAATACAAAGGCTGAGAACAAGAGGTGAACATATCTCAACATTTTTTGGAATAAAAATATATTAGCGTTTTTCATGCAAGAAGGGTGGATGCACACCACCCATGTCTGTTCATTGTAGTCTTTGTGTAGAACATCTGATCTCATAAGAATTTTCATAGCATTGCAGTGAACTTATTCTACAGAGTAGCTTTATTATATCAGAGGAGAATAGAGCCCTTGGACACTCTTACTTATTTTTCCTTAAATGTTCTGTGGGAGTTCAAAAGATCTCCTATGTCTGGCTTTGCTTTCATCTGAGCCATGCATTTCTGAACCTAAGAGCACTTGCCTGATATTCATTCAGAAAATAGTCACTGAATGCACAGTCCTCAGAGAAGAGACTCATATAAATGCCACCAAGAATGGGGTTATTCTTTCTTGCTGTGGTATCAGCAATTCTGTTTTTTATTGTAAAGTGGAGCAGCTTATTGGAGAAAAGCTGAAAGTAGAGCTATTTTACAGCGAAACATAGCACAGTGGTGCAAGCACTCTTCTGGAAAAGAGGTATGGTGATCCTGACCCTTGAGCAGAGCTGGGAACAGGAGCCAGGTCTGCCTGTGTGATGGGGCTACACATCAGCATGTTGTTGAGAAAAGGGGATGCAAGCAGGTAGAGGTGCAGAGATCCTCATCCTCTTCTGGCAGCTGTGCTCAAAAGAAAGTAGGCACTCCTCCATCCAGTAAATTTTCTGAAGCATTTTAGGCCAAAATAATTTATACTAATGACTAGTGGCAGCACTGTAGAAACCATCTAAGCCATCTCAAAATCCTGTACCTCTACTCTACTATGAGACAGGCCCAGGAGCTCCTTCAACAGACAGGGAAATACTAGAAATCCAGTAAGCACACTTCCAGATAGAACAATCACTGTTTGCAAGTGATACAGATTGGCTGTCAACCAAGGATTTTTTTAAATAGTGTCATGCTCTTCAGTGTTACCTGACTTGTGCCATCTCTAAGCAAATAGTCCTAGAACAGGGTCCATCGGCAGGTCATATATTAATTTCATGCGACACAACAAATCAATAGAATTCACTAGCACATTTGTTTATATTCTGTGTTTGACAAAATCCAAGTCATGGATTTTCAGTTTCAGGTAACAGACAAGATCTCCACTCAGTTAGTGGCTTGTAAGAAAAGTGTTGCTTCAACTATGATTAGTCTACTCTTGGTTAATTGACCACTTACTTTTGATGACTGATGCTTGCCAATGTTAACATTCATACCTCAGCTGATGTGCAGCTGCTAAATATCTAAAAGAAAGCATCATCAGAATCAGACCTACAGAGGAGATTGTAGCCCAAAATGTCCTTTTTTTTTTTTTTTTTCTCCCCAATTATATCAGCTGATCTAGGAAAGTATATTACTTTTCCCTGCAAATCTTGTTTCATTTGAAAAAAAAGCTGTTTAACAAAAATAAATGGACGTACAGAGGGCATTTGCGGGACCCTTAATCATTGTAGACAGAATTCCTTCTGAAGTATTCTGCTGATTTGTTTTCAGCTATTGAACAATATATTTTGCCAATAAAAATATTGTGTGTAGGATTACATATTTATCTGCAAATTTAACAATATGTGAATATATATCTGTTGCTGCAGGCCAACATAAATTCCTGAGTTATTATGTGAGGTTTCTTTTGGTGTTTTTTGTTTTTTTTTTTTTGAAAATGTTTTGTATTAACTACTAGGCAATTTTCTTCCTTCTCTTGGCTATTCAACATCATAATGGGAAAAAAAACCTCATAATGCAACATTAATAATACTACAACAAAGGAAACATATTTATGACTAGAGGAGAACACTGGCTAACTTCCTGACAGGTAACATTTTACAGCATATACTGACAAGTAAATCTTTATTTATGACTAGGATCATAGAACACCAGGAAGCTTGTCAATAAACGGTCCTATAATGCTGTGAAAGAAAAATTCTTTATAAACAACATCTTGCAAACTGAATTTAACTGGATGATGCCTTGTTAATTTTTGTTATAGATGGTGACATCGGTATGAATAAGATTTACTACATTAGTCAAATGAAAGTGCATGTGCTGAATGCACAAGTTTAACCACCAGTACCTGCACAACAAACCTAATTAAATGGTGTGTCATTGAAGATGATTTAAATGAAAAGATAATGAAGCAAATCACATGAAATGTGTTTAACAAAATTTATTCCGAAAGAATCGGAAAGGTTATTATAATTAGAGAAGTAGTCCTCCATGTTAATAATCTTTTTAAAGCTGTCTTATTAAAATCCAAAGCTTAAAAAAAAGTCATGGTAACTCAGCTTTTAGTTTGGGGCAAAAGACGGTTTTTTTCTGTCACTTTTTAAAGAAATTAACACATTCTTAAAACAGATATAAGTGCTGAATTTTGAGGAAAAGTTTCAGGTCTACATAAAAATTTATGGCTTTTGGCTCTCTTTGTTTTTCATAAGCTTCAATCAATGGCCTGCAGTTTAGCAAATGACTGAATGTGGGTGGACTAAATGTCTGCGTATGAATGTTATGGCTTAACACCATTCCTAGTTAGAATAACATTCATTTGCATAGGAACATTTTATACTTGTGAAAGAGGGAACCTGGGCAGTTGATAAAATTTCAGCATGCGCTATGAAGCTGAATTTAAGCTTAATGTGCTTACATTGTTTGTTCATTGTTTGCTGAACTGGGTGGGTCCAGTACATGAAATTAGGCTTGTATTCTACTGAGACATCATTAAATCATGCCACATAAAATCATGTCACAAAAAGTTTTAATCACGTATCTTACACCCAAAACAAAAATAGTAAGGTAAACAGTTCATGAAGGTATTTAGTAACATCACTTGGCTGTGAGCATGAAAATGATATTCAGCACTTTGCTAGATGAGAGACTAACTGTAAGAGTTTTCACTAGATGAATAACAATGTGTTTTTTTTTTTCTTTTTTTTCTTTTTTCCCAAATATATGGTCAGAGAAATAAAATTTTAAAGCATGGTTGTCATGGGAGTAATAACACTTACTTTAGGTCATATTAAAAATAAAGACTGCAGTGGTCAAAATGTTAAACTTTGATTAACAAGCAAATAGTTAGGCAAATGTATATTTTATTCTCATGGGTTCATAAAGAACATGCATATATTTCATTCTATTTAGAATTGATAGGCTCCATCAATGCTACTCCATATACAGCAATAGGAGTGAAGAGGAAAAATAGGAAAAATTTCAATTCCCTGTGAAAGCTATGCTTACAGCTGGTTACAAAATTGCAAGTATCCCTTTTGTGACAAAATGAGCACAGGTAGGAAAACAGCAGAACCTTGATTGCATCCTAGGAACACAGATAGGTGAAGAAATGAACAACTTTCCTCTACCAATCAAGGGTGTCTGAGTTCTGACTGAGAAAAAAACTTGAATCTATGGACTAAGATCAAGGACAGCCACGCATCTCTGAGCATCACAGCCAGGCTAGTGCTGAACAACCGGGGACCAGATTGATATTTACCCATGTTCCCATAGATTGTCTCATTTTCAGAAGATGTTCACGTTAGGCCTTCCTAATTCTTTTTCAGTCTTGTCTATCCCCCTTACTAGTCTAGAAGCATTTGTGTTCCTAGCTGAGAATTTTTGGATGCAATATGATTGTGTTGCCAGTAACCACCCAACCACGAATCTGTAGCACCACTCAGCCTACACCAAATCCCTCTGGAATTTCCTAGTGTTTCAGTGAGTGCTCACACATCATCTAGCACTAAGTTTCCAGACAATTACTCTGGATTGCATGCCACCTATGGAAAATTATTTTAGGGATGACACCATTGCTAGACCTTCTCCCTACTCTCATTTTTAGTGCTGTTATCCTTGGTCTTTTTCTAGAGTTTATCTTCTGCAAGGAGAACATCATTTTCTCTCTCCTACGAAGGTTCCAATGCAATTTAGAGCAAATATGTTGCAAATAAAAATGTAAAATAATTTGTACCACTGACAAGAAAACTGGCATTTTTATTGAGACACCTGTCAATACTTCATTCAGAGCATTAACAAGTTGTGAAAGAAAAGGTCATTAAGAAGAGCAGCTACAAAAAATAATAATTTAATCTTACACAAAAGATTGTAAACCACTTTGGAGCACAGAAGGACTTTTATTTTTCATTTTTCACTTTGTTGTTTGTTCAGTGAAAGAGGCATTTGTCAATGAAGTGACTCTCACCAGGCTCTGTATTGCAGGTGCTTAATTGTCCAGGACAATATCCTGTCTGTGAAATAAGGTTCTAAATAGCACTGGAGCTTCAGTCAGTTTCTCTAAATGCAGAATAAAATTTACTATTAGGCCGAAAGGTAGCTAGGAGTGCTTTCTGCAGGAAGTCTTAAGATGATCTTCTGATTAATATCCTGTAATTGGAGGTTACCATATAACCTGTTTCTGTGGGAGGAGAAAAGAATAACAGCCAATTATCGGTCAGCTGTGTGAAACGCTAAGTGATAGACATGGTATTGAGCTGTGAATTTCGGACCTATGGTTTGAAGTCAACCCCCTCCACTCTTGAGGTGTGTGTGTTTGGGATATTTCCAGTTTCTTCAGTCTGTATCTGAAATAGAACATTACACCTTTTGGATCAGAACTCATTTCCAGAATTAACTCTTCACAGCAAAGTCCCTGCATAGATGTTTTCAAAAACTGTTGCAATGCTAGTCTTAATTATTGCTGCTCTGCAGTGACTTACAGTGGATAGCAGTCATACGCTACTTTAAAAGTATGATGTGCAAGTTGTGTTGTGTGGAGAAAGCATAGTAACTTCAGTAATTAAAGCCTCCTATATAAATACATTAAATATAATGAGGTAGGGTAAGGTAACAACTAATGCATGCAGGTAGCATGCAGAGTAGTGACTTGTAGTTAATATTGATAGATACTTGAAAAAAGTATCCGAGTAAAGTAATTCTGAAAAAAAAAAAAAAAGCTTTTTTTTTTTTTTTTTTTTTTTTTTTAAAGCAGAGTTCTATCATGTTTATCCTTTCAGAGCTTCCCTGAATGCAATGAGACTGTACAGAGATGTTTAATGAGATCACAGCCATGTGTGAAGTGTGACCTGTTGGCTGGCAGAAGGCAGATATATAGGGATGAATCCCTGCAGGTGGCTAAGTTTTAAGGTTTAATCTCCACAAGGATTCTGAGATCTGTCAGCAAAGAAAGCCAGGAGAGAGAAATTGCAATGCACACATCTGAAATTTAATCAAGAAGTTAAACTTACTATAATAACCACGAAAACATAAGTTATAACAAAGGTACAGCTTTATAGGTATTTGGTGAAAATTAATAGGATACAGGAAAACCTATATTCTAAGCAATTTTGTGTTGAACTTCTGTTGACATATCTAACTCAATACATTAATATTTAGCTGATGATCAGTCCATCAGAAGTGCTATAAACTATGATTATTTCCAGGCAGAACTTCAAATTGAATGCTAAATACATTTTTTTGTCTCGTTTCATAATCACAAACAATAAAGCAGAAAATGAAAAGGTTCTTTGCTCATAGAGCATTTGAAGTCACTCTAGCTTCTAGTTCTGATCTTTGCAGAAATACTGCCACTTTACATGAAAGACTCTCTCTGATCAGGGATGAACACTGAAAATTTTTAAACTTCGCTCTATTCTGAATATTTTTTCCCTTTAAAATGTTGCAGATTTTTTTCTCTCTCTCTCTTTTTTTAAGAGCACTGTCTCCTCTGAGAGTTACACCAATTCCAAGTGCTATTTTCTGCCAGGACATACTGATTCAAAGATCTAAGCCGAAATTCCTTTAAGTGGTATATTCTTTATTGCAGCTCTGGATGCACGGGGGATCTCTCCACCTATCGTGCATACCCAAAGCGGAAAGCAGTCTTGAATTTATACAATCTATCAATATTCTACAAGCGCCTATACATATTCATTACCTATCCCCGCCTTCCCTCACTTCTCATGCTAATTAGCCTTTTGGCACCTTGCGCCTGCGTAGAGCCTCCCAAGAATTGTTGGCAGGGGTCTTTAGGACATGGGCAGTGGTCTTTGGGAGGAAGACCCCGAGTCTTCCTCACAGTGTACTTTGCATCTTTGGCCAGGAATCTGCTGAGTTGGCAGGTTTCTTAATTGCAAGAGCTGGTTGTTGCTAATTCTTCCGTTTGTTGTATCTTTATAATGAATTCCAATGTCCAGTTTTGAGATTTATAGTCCTTACATTTGTTTCTCTGTCCGCCTGCCGCTTCCTTATCGTGAGTTCCAGTGTCTTGTTTCGAGATATACAGTCCTTGTCTGGGGATTGTCCTTGCCTCCCCAATGCCTCCTTAATACCAGAAAGTTCCTGATGAAATCTGCCCGAGGTTCTAGTTTCTTAAATCTGTCCTTTTAACAGGTGATAGAGTAATAGCAGCGGAATCTGACACTAGTGACTCTGGATTGATTCAAACTGTTCAAAACATTTTCTGTTTGCTATTTCTGTTGCTTCTTCTCCATTTCACTTGCCTCGCTGGTGACTGGCTCAGAATCAGAAGATACACATACGGTGTCCCTCTGTTTCCTGAGGTGCCCTAATATTCCTGTAGCTTAAATGCTGACACAAAATTTTGAGCACAAAAAGCCACGTCCAGTGGCCTTGTGACTGTACCTAAAAAGTCAGGTCACTGTGTTATGGGTTTCCTGTGCCTTTGCTGAAATATTCTTTCAGTTCTTAGTGAACTGTGCAGGCTTCTGCCCTCTCTCTGTTGCATTCAGTTGTCTTGCATTTGTTATCTTTTTCTGAAATCCTGTCGGTCACCTGAAACATGGTGTTTGTACCTGTAGTACAAACACAGTTTTTAATAAAATTAACACATTCAATATGCTGTCAAATTAGAAATTTTTTGGGATGCCAGTTTTTGCTATGTCTTTTGGAAAAGGACATCACATACAAAACTATTGAATTTTTATAGATGACATGTGCCACCTCTTCTGCAGATAAATTTCTCTGCAGTAATGTGCTCTTGTCAAAAGGAAATGTTGTTAGAATCCTTTGATACAACTTCTAGATTTATGGTTAGAAATCAGTATTTGTACTAAAAAAAAAAAAAAAAAAAAAAAGATAATTTCCTATGACCGTGAAGAGTTGGACAAAGCTTTAACAAGAAGTTAAATGAGTGGGTCTTACTCTGTAAGGCTGTAAGGTCAATCTGTTAAAGAACACAACTTTTTAGTCTGTGGTTAAAGGGAAAATAAGTGGAATCCTAGTGGGAATGTGAATAACTTTGTAAGTTAAGTGACATGATTCCATCTGCCCAATTTGGGTGACTCCCAAGCTGGGGCAATCTTCCTCTTGGTTGTCTTTTACAAATAAAACATGGACATTTTCAAGGACACAAGTGGTTGGGACTGTTTGTCCTTGTGCAGGCTGTCTGAGATCTGGCAAGTCATACACCCCACATGCCCCAAACTGCAGGCTAGCAGCCTTGGTTCAGACCCCGACACAGGAGGAAAGGGGGCCATCTGCCTAAGTGCAGAGTCCAGTTTTCTTCCCCTTTTGATCTCTTATCCATATGCTCAGCAAGACTAACTGTCCCTGCAGCCCTTGAACTGGAAAGGTCAAAGCAGAACGTTGCAAAGCTACAGGAAAATGAGTAGCTCAGCCTGCACAAAAACCAGTCTTTCAGGCAGAAATGTTTTTAGCATTTCTCCATTACTTTTTTGTTGTTGTTGTTCTCTTTAAGCTTATTAATGTTTTGTTTTGTCTATGCTTCGAGGAGTAGGTTAAAGCACTTTGTTACAGCACGTTCTGGTTTGTTCTTAATATATAGCAGATAAAGAGAAAATAATGCATCCATGCATAAAAATCACTTTATGCTAGGATTGCATTTGAGAGAATCTGGGAAACCTCAAAAGCTTTATTACAGAGTGGTGAAGTCCATTACTTGAAACACCAAGAATGTAGCCTAAATCACTTTCTCTTTCTCTTACTTAAACTGCCCAATACAACTTCACACCCTTGAAAGGAAAAAGTGAGTATATCTGTCCTTTTCCTTCAGTGCTTAGATTAATACTGTACTGTCAACATGTTGTCTGCCTCCCCAGGCTGGTCTTGCCATTCCAGCAACAGAGGAGTTTTGCCTTAATTTTTTGTTTTGTTTTGTTTTGTTTGTTTGTTTTTGTTTTTGTTTTTCCCTAAAGCTTTCAAAAGGCATTTGATGTCATCTAGTACTCTGAGAGAAGAGCTGTGTTAGTACCATAGTTACAAGTCCCATTGCATCCATAAGAGCTTCAACTGCAGCCCTGTCTCACAGAAGAGTAGTTTCTTCCATCTAAAACTACTAGTGTACCTTCTAGCTAAATTGCTGATTAAAAACAACCCAAAATGCCTGTTGTTTGCTTCCTCTTTGTTTCACAGCAACCTCCTGAGGAAGAAAATAATCAGAATCTTTGGTCACTTAGATTAATTCCTAGCCTAATCACCACTTTTCTTCACAGGTCATGACGATAACTTTTTTTTTTTTTTAACCTCAGAGCAGCACTGCCTGTGTGCCCAATGGTCAGCGTGGCGGGGGAGGGGGATCTGTCAGTCAACTGAGGCTGGTAAGCCACCAGTAAAGTGGTCACACCAGCATGGGGATGATTAAAATAAGATCTTGAAATTTATAAGAGGGCCGGACTAGATGGTCCTGGTTGGAAAGAGACATGAACTGACAGAAAGACCAGCATGTTCTTGAGGAGTGTTAGTCCTCACACCTGGACCATGATGAGAATGGCAACAGGGCACCTCTGGGTTGCTGTCTCCTTGAAAAAACAAAGCAAGTGACCCAGTGCAAAATGTTGGGATATGGCACAGAACAGGTGCATGCTTACACAGATAATGCTCCTGAGGGTTGATCAAGAAAGGGGGCAAGAGACTCCAGAGGGAGAAGCAGCTGCTGGGGAGGACTCAAACAAGGCAATAAAGCGTGCCCTGGTGTTAGCACTATATTTTGCTGCTGAGAAAATGGAGCTACTTCTCCATTTCATGTGCTATGGGAGGACTGGTGCTGGTGGAGCTGGCTGTGGAGTGGGCTGATCCTGAACACTTTCCCACAGAGTGCTTGTGCCTGGAGGAGTGTAAAGGTAAAGAGAAACACTCAACATTAAGTGTACGGTCAAAGAAGTGTTTGTTGCCTCACATCAAAACAAAAAATAAAACAAAAATAAGTGCCAACTTTTTGATGTATGTGGTTACTTTTACAGTTCTGAATATTTACAACTGTTTAAAGTAAAGACAATCAGGAAACTCTTTCAGACATGTTGCCAGTTTATAAAAAGACAGAAAGTGGAAATGAGAAAAATATTTACCTGTAGAAACTTGTGAAACTTACCCTGTCAGGTTTGTTTTCACTGAAATTCCTTTTGTTTTGTTTTAGTTTTCCTTTGAACATCAGGTATTATATTTTGTGTAGTCTTGTTCTCTGTAGGCTTATAAAAGAAGAATAGCTTCTTTAGTAGTTCAATTTAGAATGAAAGAGTGTCAGGAATTGCTCTTTCTTTAAGAACAGCAACAACAAAAAACTTTTGTTCATATCTGCAGCATATATGCTCTTTTAATTTTTAATACAGATTAAAACTAAATTCCAAACCAACCTCACCATTGCTGTGTGGCAATACTGGAAGACTGCGCTCCGATCCAAATATTTATTACAGCATAGCAGAAATATTTACTGTGAGCTAAGTGTTGTCCTTATTCAGACAAAATATTGGAAGAACGTAAATGTGAAACATGTTTTAAAGAAAAGTAAAGTACATGATTTTTTTAATGGGATACTGTCTTTGTGAGTGTGATAATCTTTGCCAGGGTACAAGCTACTGGCATTTTGTTGGGCAACCCATGAAACACGCCACGTGCAGTCAACTACTAATTTTAATACTGAGAGATGCTATGAAGTTTTTCATCAGTATTCAGGTGAATAAGCATCGCATCTATAAATAACAGGACGGGGGGGGGGGAAGTGAATTTAAAAAAAAAAGAAGTAACAAATATTGGTCTAAAATTTCTAGGTAACTTTGGGAGGGGAGGGTGTTGAAGAACTAGGCATTGAGAATTATGAAAAGAGTTATACTGCATACTTCACAAGGAATTTTTAAGCTAATGGGAGGAAGTGGTTTGGTCATGCAAATAAAATGTAGAGTGGATGTGTGCCATATAACGAGGTTTAAAAAAAAAAAAAAAAGAGCAAGTAATTGTTTATGTTGATTGCTTATGCAGTTGTCTGTAAATTAAGAGGGTAACTGTATTTAATCCAGGCAACCCTGGCTAGCCATCGGTCCTGACAATGAAATTTGGCATTGGAAGACTATTTTTGAAAACCAAGTAATGTGCTGTAGAAATCGGGGAACTGATGGACTTGTTGAAGTTGGGATTACAAAATCCTTCATTGATTACTGGGTAGATTGTTACTCTACTTTGTAAACTCTATATATCTCTGTATATATCTCTGTAATGCCTGAATTACATTGTCAGAGAGCAGAAACAGGCTGCACTCATGCTGCGAGTCTCAGATACTTGGTTGGAAAGAACTTTGTTTCTGCTGCCCAAAAACTTCACATTTGTGGGTTGTGTGTTTGGTTGTGCATTTTTCTGCTTTTAATTTGGTCCAGTGCTGGTCAAGAAAACTTAATGTTGCAGGGTTTATTTCATGCCACTGGCATCACCTGTTGTGCAATAACAATCTTTTATATTTTAGCAGCTAAGCTCCTTCTTTAAAGGGTGATAGAGTCAAAAGTACAGTGTGCTGAGGAGTTAAGTCTTTCAACAATTCAGGGTTCCTTCTATTTCAGTGCAGTGGAGAAAAAAACAACTAACTGACTTTTTTCTCCCCAACTTAGAAGAAAAATGGTTTTCTTTATTGGAAGCAGATCAGGGTAAATCCCTCTGCAGACTTGATCTTGAGTCATGCATACCCAAGTGCTGTTCTAAATGCTACTGCTGCAGCAAGCCATGGGTCAGAGGTTGTATGAGACCTGCAGCTATCAACAAAGTTCAGCTAGAAGGTATTTTGTGTACATTTTAACTCCGACTCTTGTACTACTGATGCCTCAAGCAGCAAAAACTTAAGACCTTTTTGAAATAGAAAAGGCTATTTATTTATTATTTATTTAATGTGGCAGTCATGGCTTATAATTTGGTATTTTGAAACAATCTGTAATTTTAAACCCTCATCACATATTCTGGAGTTTGGGATATAGCTTGTGTTCTGTGGGTTGAATTAGGATGATTTAAATTAATGAGGAGCACTCAAAGTGTTACTTATGCTGAAAGGAAACCTACTCAATTTAAATGCTACTGAGAACTAGGAATTCAGAGCTGGATCTCATTGAATCCAAGTAACTTGCTTGGGCTATACAATGTTGTTTGATAGTTTGTGAACAGTGAGTAACTACTTCACGAGCATATATAGTACATTCTCAGTTAGATTCTTGAAGATAATCACTTAAAATACATAACTTGAGTCTT
Source organism: Aythya marila (assembly GCF_965140915.1). Classification (NCBI taxonomy): domain Eukaryota; kingdom Metazoa; phylum Chordata; class Aves; order Anseriformes; family Anatidae; genus Aythya; species Aythya marila. The sequence continues at coordinate 1,250,896 of NC_139045.1, read as the reverse complement.
CTATTCCATTGCAAAAAGACTGAATAATAAATAAAATAATAAATAAAATAATTATAAAATATTTTATAAAATATTCATAAAATATAAAATAATAAATAAATAATAAATAAAATAAGGATTTCAGTTCCATTGAAATGTGTCTATAAACTGTTTCCCCATGACAGACTGAGCATATGGCTTCCAGATTACTGATGAAAAAATGCTTCATCTGTGAAAGTCAACCCTTGTTCTGTAAACAAAGATAGATATTACCAAGGCTCAGGCTTCTGTTTTTGGAGATTAAAATCTGCATTAATATTCTTCTGTGTGCTAATTTAATTGTGGTTTCACACTGGAAAGTGGAAATGGCCGTTATGCAGTATTTCTGTGTTTGCTGCCTGGTCTCTTGATATATGTATTGCTGATGCCTTTGGCAAGCTAGTATTTGCTAAAATCAGTAAATCTTTAATGTCTCTCTTCCTTATTTATGTAATTAATGGTCAAACAGCATGACTTAGAGGACAGTTTAAAAATCCATTTTGTCACAAAAGTATTCATTTGAAAGCACTTTTATTTCTTAAGAAAACTGCTGTGTCATTTTTGTCAAAGTAATTGACAGTCATAGAGGAAGTAGGAGGGTGGAAAGACCTTTTACATCTTGGTAAAGACGTAAGGCCAGACTGAAATGTTGGCCTTATTTTTATCAATTTGTAGTTTGGTGAGTTGTGCGCTATGATTTTGATTTTTAAACAAGGCATTCCCTTTACCCTGTATGACAGCATACTTGCTGTCTGACATGATTTTAGTGAGCAGTCACACATTTGAATGGGTTGTCCTTCAGCCCACGATCTGGGGGCAATACATAATCAGCAGAGTTTCGTATTCCTCAGTGCACAGTAACACGCTTAGTGCAACAAGGGAAATGTATTGTAATGGAAGGAAGAAACCATTTTACAATGATAGTAGATGAAGTGGTGAGAGAATTTGTCAGTTGTATCTAAGTGAGAGGCTGGGGGGAAATTCAGGAGAGGTTTAACCAAACACATGATATAAAATTGTGGGTTAACTAGAAAGTCCATTTCCTTTCTATAGTCTGTTCTCATGGAATTTGGGCTACCATCTTTCATTTATAGCCGTTCTGAATTGTTGTTTTTCTGAAGGTTGTATATAGAAAACTTTTTTTTCTAACTAGAAGCCTAAGATTTCCTGTTGATACTCATGTTGAAATGAATGACTTCGTAACAACCTGTAAGAGTTTTAACTTTTATAAATAATATTTTATAGAAATTCAAGGACTGCATTGCATCACGGCTAATTTCTTAGACTACCAATTTAAGAGAAAATAAAATATATTTGGTGTTTCTGTACCAAACCTAATGGCAGAGGAATTTTATAGTACTATATTATAGGATATAAAATATGACTACCAAATGATTAGTGTTATACGTGGTATAGCTACTCGTATTGTTGGAATTAGAGATTTAAACATCTGTTAGGTACTAAAAACAGCTATGCTAAATGTTTGTACTTGTAGGATTTTTTTTTTATTTGCCATTTTTAATTAGTGTTAATGCCTCTGCAGTTACAAAGGTAGTAGCTTCTAGCTGCTTTTTGGAAATAGGTGTCTTGTCCAGGATAACAGTTTACTCTAATTCTCTTAGCTGCACATGTATCTTTCTGTTACCTTTTTTTTTTTTTTGGGGGGGGGGGTGTTATTTGAATTAAGTAAATGCACTACATGTTGTGTAGTTATTAGGTATTACTGGTATATATCTCTCTCCTTTTTCAGCTTCAGTCTAAAAATTTGCTAAGCTTAATTCCTGGAGTATGTGTCTACCCCACTGCTACAACACCATAAGTAAAATTCAGCGTGGTTCAGTGTTTTTCCTGAGAACAAGATCTTGTGAAATTAGTGAGTGATTTGCATGTGTAGATAGACCACAGTTGACTGTTAAGATTTTTTAACTACTTTGAACCTGCTTTAATAGAAGTTAAAAATCAAAGGTGTTTTATTTATAATTGAGATAGTATCAAAGTTTTTGTTTTAGAAACAGAATGTGGAATTACATTAGTGTTATGGATTGCATCACTAGATGGTAAGAATAATAATTAAAAAAAATAATAATAAAATAGCTGAGAGATTTTTTTTTTTTTTTAAATCAGGGTATCATACATTCTTATAATATAGTTAATAATAAAATCTTGCAAAGCCTAAGAATGTCAAAAAGCTTTAGGGGCGCCAAAGTGATACCTTAAGGTAGAAGAACCTCAGCTAATAAGCTTTCTTCAAATAGCCGTAACCTTTGTGAAAGTTTTAAAATGCTAAAACATGTAATAAGGATGTATACGACAAGAATCTTAAACTGTGATTCAGAAACTTGATGCTCTGGACTTGTAAAGAACAATATAGCATTCATCATAAAAGTCTGTAGGTTATTCGTTTTCAGTTGCTGCAAGTCAAATTCCTAATTGTTTATTAGGATGTAGAAACAACAATTTCGAGACAGATTACAACTTTGCTTTTATTCTGCTATTTTGTCTATGGTAATGATAAAGGACTTAGGACAAGCAGAAGTAACTCATGAGGTTTGTTGAAGGGAGGAACACAAAGCAAGTATTCCTGCAGATCTACAAAAGTTATTTCCTTCCAGTTTGAGAACTACGTATCTATGTCTACTCTTTCCTTCTTTCTCCATTTTTGAAAATCACTTATTTGTGTGAGGAGCCTTTTTCCCAATACGTGGCTGCCTGGTTTCTTCAAAAACCTTTTGGAAAAGACATTTTGTGCTTCTTTTAGGAAATCAGTTGGACCTTACTGAGCAGATCTTACATGCTCACCTATTTCAAAAGACTCTGTGAGAACAAAGTCTACAAGAGATGAATTCCCCTAATAAGAGTGGTGTTGATTCTTCCTCATTAGATTATTTGTTGTGCCTAGTGCTATAATGAGTGTTGGCATTAGGCTGTTGATGTGTAATTTCTTGGATTTTTCATAGATCCCTTCTTGAAAAATGTGTCCACTACCTTCTGTTTCTGAAATGCTGTGATAGTTTTGAAATGAGAGATTACATTCCACAATTAGCATCTCAATTACTTTAATTTTATATTCCTAGAGAGTACTTGGGTGATCTGTTACTGTTCATTTTGTCATTTTTTTCTAGGACGTCTACCAACCCACCATTTAAAGAAGAGGTCCAGCATGGGGAATTCCCCACACTCCTTCACAGTAAAATCATGTAAAAATTTCACAGGGTTTTTGAATTGTAGCCTTACTTTCTCAAAATGCTCATTTCTTGCCTTTATTTTCCACAGAGACTCCTTGGAAGTTTTCCCACCACAGATTTGTTCTTAGTTTTTATGCTGCTTGCAAGGTATTTTAATGTTATTTATTTATTTATTTATTTATTTATTGTGATGTTCAATCTAAGTTCATGATCCTTTCATTTTTTCATAGTGGGACATTTCTCAGCTTTTTTTGAGGAGGCTTCATGCCTTTTTTTTTTTTATTATTAGCAGCTTAGTCATGCTGCAGCTTTTCTTTCAGTTTTTCTCACATGGTTATTGATAAATGACACCTTTGATTTATCCCAGCTTGCTTCTTTGCTTTAATAGCTTGAATATTACTTATAAAACACTTTCTTTTTTTGTTTGTTTTCTGCTCATATTCTTCTCTTAAGTATTTTCTCATTTTGCATAGCTTCCTTTAAAATGTCACATATTAGTAAATATAATTAAGTGATGATGAGGATACTATAGTTATTACACAAAATGGGGATTCTTAAATGGCTTCCCTATTTTGCTTATTCTGAAAAGGGTTTTTACCACCAAATCTGAAGATGGAGTGGCTTCTGGATTCTCAGTTCACTAGCTTAAATAATACTTTTCATATTAAATAATATTTTCATTTGTGAAATGAAAATATGGAAAGGCTTTTTCAAAATTTGAATTTAATACTAGCTCATACTATCTAGTATTGAGTCAGTGCACTTGCTAAGTGGATTTATTTGCTAGGATCCAGATAGGATTTTACAGGATGGCTACAGAATAATTCTGCCATTTTACATCCTTTTTTCTCTTGCTTGTTCCTAGGGAAACATCTGCAGATTCAAAAAGTATTCAGTTTCTATAAGAGGAGCAGAGGAAATTGAGTTAAATTTATGTGTGTAACCACTACTGCAAATGTAGAAATTTAAATCTAGTTTTTCTGTGGTTGAAAGTATGGAAGAAGATTTCAAGACTCTTCAGGATTTACAGTTGAAGAAACTCTGTGAGCAAGTGCTTGAATTTTAAGAGATGTTTGCTCCAAAGTTCCCTTTTCTTCTTTGTAGCACCACCAGTTTTTATGAATGGTACAAGGCTGAAGTGATGGAATTGATATCAGGATTCAGTCTCTCCTTGGACTTAATGGGAGCTCAGAATTGAGAGAAATCATTCTGTTAGTAAATGTAAAATTTGACTCTGACTTAAATCTGGAAGACTTCTCAAAACTTGGCCTAGTCCCTATTTGTAAATGCATCCTTTGATGGTTTATTTTGGTTGGTTGGGTCAGCCCATCTTAGCCTGCTTGATTGCAGGTGAGGAAAGCAAAGACATGGTCCTGTTTTTATTGAAACGTTAGTATGCCAAAATAAAAATAAGAATAAAAATAGTGAAGATACAGTTTGGAAAGTTGTGGTCTCTCAAGAAAGGAAGGTAGAGAGAAGGAAAAGAGGAAGAGCATCAAGATTGTCATTGGTAATTTAGGGCAGATAGGAGCTACTAAGGTTTCTGAGAGAAATTCCCTAAAACCTTTACTAAAACTTCTCTCGTATAAATAACTTGAACGTAAGAATTGCTGTTTAAGAAATTGAATAATTGAAGTGATTTAGACATTTCTAAAATTCTGAAGACCTGATTTGATACTTGGCTTTGGGAGGCTTAACCATTAAAAAGTTGTGTTGTGTTTATTTTGGTAAAGTTATATGAATTAGATTCATAACCAACAGACTCATAACACTCATGATCCTACCATATCCTTACAGTCTTCTTTAGTAGGAAGATTTGTAAGTATTAACACTTAAGTAATCATTCTTTTTGTAGTTATAAATTTGAAAGCTTATAGTTTCTTTTTGATTTAATGTTTATATCAGTAGTCTACAAGTTGGTCTGGATATGAAATTTGTGGAGGTATATTTCATTTTCTCATACACTGTGCTAAAGAAGGCTGAGTCCTTGATCATTTGCATCAGTTCAGTTACATGAGATGTGACTGATTGAGGTGAAGCAGATTACTAAAGATTGTCCTGAATTCAGTAGGTTCTTTGCTACAATGATATGCTCAGTGGAAAATTTTGTTTCTGTTTTTGTTGTTTTGATTGTGTGTTTTTGTTTGTTTTGATTTTTTTTCCAGGTAGTTTTAAGAATGAAATGCTTATTAACTTTAATTATTAAGAATTGATTTTTTTGTTTATACTTTCTTTTTCAGTAGCTGTTAATAAAAATTAATGTGTTTTTTTCAGTAAGCAGTGTGGGCTCTGGGCCTCTATTGGAAATAGTCTGTTCAGGTTCCTCAATGTTTTTCAGTATGACCAACTTAGAGATTCTTGATTTATTTTTTTTTCTCAGTTTGTATCTGTAGTGACCAGATAAAAGCTATAAACAGATCATTTCAGCTATGGTGCATTTTCTATGTAATAAAACAACGGAAAGATAAAAAGATGGATGTCTAATATGTCATGCAGAACCTGGATCTGGTTTAAATCATCTTTGTACAGTGTACCAAAGACACACAGAAATCTGGCAACAGTGTTGAGAACAGAAATGGGGAAATCCACCAACTAAACTGCAACTAAAAACACAAACTATCTCAACTGCTTGAGGTCACCTACAGGTAACAGAATTGAAGAAGAATCTGTCCTTACTGTGATTTCAGGTATTTCTACTAGTGATAGTAATAGCCGATGTTGACTGAAATACTGTGAAAGAAATCTTATTTTCTCATCTTCTGAGAAGCATAGCAGAAATGGTTATTTTTCTGCTTTTTTTTTTTTTTTTTTTTTTTCACTGAAGTGGTAAATAGTTGAGAGAGGCACACAGACACTAGGGAACAATATTTGGCTTCAGCAGTTATGTCTGGAAGTTGTTTTATTTTCTTTCTTTTTTTTTTTTTTAATATATATTTTGGTGTGTTTCTGTAGTATTTGAGGGAACTTTAAAATCTGTGTTTTTATATGAATTTACTAGTTCCTTATAATAAGAAGAATTGAAAAATTCAGCTTTTAATTTTTAAAAGACAAGTGATTGAAAATATTAAGGTTTTTCTTATGCCACTTACGTTTATTATACAATAAATTGAATCCTGAAGAGCAGGTGAAACATTGCGCTAGAACTGTGGTAATATTCTTTTGAATATCATCAAACTATTCAAACCAGCCTTATAAATTTCTCTCCTTTTCAGTTCTATCATAAAATAGTAAGTGTTGGGGGAACACACAGCATCATCAACTTGTCGGATTCTTGAGACACAAAGCGGTTTAAAGGAGATTAAGAAAATATAACAAAATGCATGAAGTGCAGTGCTGGTCTTCCTACTTTTTTTTTTTTTTTTAATCAAATAAAAACAGAGCTTTGCTAAATTCCTGTGGAACTTTAGCTGTGAGCAGCTGTTGCTGATTGGTAACAGACATCTTTTATCAATATTGTAGGACTTTCACTGTTTCTGCAGGTTAGAAGGACCAAGTCTGTCAGTCAAGAGAGCTGTCTTTTTGCTGCTTACTAGGATAAGAGGACATGGAACCACTGCTATTTCTGGAAATTTTGTTCTAATGTTTTAAGCTTTATAAGCAGTGCAGTACTTAAATGAGTACATTGTTGCTGTGGCTAGAAGAAATACCAACTTTAATCTGACAGCCAAGTGGTATGTTATATATTTTGACACGTTTTCAAAACAGTGAGCAATGCCTCCTTTCCTTCAATGTCTAATTAGTGGCATCCCTGCTGCATTCTGTGGCTACTGAAGTGTCTAACCCAGTTCACTTGCAGTTGTTGATCATCCTTCTGCTACTGCATTCTGTCACCTGACTGTCATTGCTTGTGGATTGTGACCTAAAGTAATTGTGTAGGATACTGCCCCATGTATTTTTTTTTCCTAAAATCATGCTGCTTCTCCTTTCACTGAGCTGTGGTGCTTCTAGTGATATTTGTATCAACTGCTCATCAAAAAGGAAAAAAAATACAAAAATAAAAAACCCTCACATCAGTACTGTCTTTGGTGCACAAAGCAGAGCAGGAAATAGGAACACACTTGTCTGTGTTTGCTTTCTGTGACTGATATTAAAGCAAAAGGGAGCCTTCAAGCAAAGTATTGGCAGGCTATCCTTTTACAAGATGTATCAGACAGCTGCTATGTATAGTACTAACCTTGCAGCATGATTAAATATCACACTTCCTCCTTTCACCAGCTGAGACTAAAACAGTGTTTTGGTATCTGCTTAATGCTCACTGCCTCCAACACTGTCCTTGCTTAAATATGTTCTCTCTAGATCATTATTCCTCCTTCACGTTCTCTCTAAATCATTATTCCTTCTTCTTGAAGCATCTGGTATTTCTTATGACCAGTACACACAAGGTGTGAGCTCCAAGCATATGCTCCTGCGTGAGCTGCAGAGACAGTTCAGCAGGTATCACCCTTGGAAGGAGAGGAAAAGTTGGTCAGCAACCCCTCAGGCATGTTCCTTTGAACTGCGCAGCTGCCCTTGATCTGTGGAGCAGAGACCAGCCTGCACTTGGTATCACTTCTGTAGGCTCTATTTTTCACCTGATCTGAAACCAGTTGGGTGCTGTCTACAGTGCTGAAGGATTTAAAGGTTATTTGGAGATGCTTTGTCAGTAATTTAACTTCTTCTTTTTTAGGATAGGTTTGTGACATACAATAAGGGAAGCCTTGTTTAGTCACCAGGCATGAAGTTGACTGTGAAGCAGTATTGTCTCAACAGCTAGCGATTTGATTTTTCTCTTGTCTCTCAAGGGTCTTGCTATATGAAAATGTCACTTGCTCTGAAATGATTTTAGTTTAACTCCTGAAATTTTTTTCCATGTTAAATACTGAACTTCTCATTGGTGAGAGATATACAACCTGTAAAGCTGTTAAGAGATACCTGTAGGCTCATTTCGTTGCATACAGTATAGAGGAGAGGTCATACTGCTTTCTGTCATAGCTAAGTTAAAAAAGTTGCTGGAATTCATATGCATCTAATATTATGCTTCAAGAAAATTTTAAGTATTTCTACAGAAAGTATGTGTTGAAAGATTTATAGTGGTGACTGGGAAGAAAATTTTTTGGTAAAATGTCTTGTGCTGTTACTTCTTTGGCTGGATAATCCTAATATTTGATTTCTGTTTTGTTTTTGTTTTTGTTCCCCCCCCCTCCCCCAGATGTAAGTGGGACTTTATTAGGTGCTAAATAACCCTGTATATCTCCCTGTTTTGAGTGATTGGAGTTCAAACAATTATTTTTTCTTTAGTATGTTGGCATCTTTTTTCTTTAATATCTAGATGAACACTGGAAAGGAAATATGTTTTTGCTTCTAATTGTATAGGAAGTATGTATGCTTATTATAAGGGTAGTAAAGAATGAAGAGTGATAGGAAAGTATGGTATCCCAATGCCTTTGGAAAACTTGGAAAGGTGCGATCTGTGTTTCTTCCAGACTCTGTGTCCCTACACCCTAACTCTGCGAAATCATCTAACTTGTTTTCATAAATTGTGAGGCTATCCAAATCTTCAACAGTGTAAAGCATATTAAGGTTCAGTTTTCCTTTGAAATGTAGTTTACCTGATGAGTTTCTCAGAAGAAACCAACCCCTCCAAATCTTAGATATTTAAGAGGTATGGCTAGTGTGGAACACCATAGAAAGAGTCATGGTTGTAAACTGTTGAATGCATTGATGTTTTTCCAGTGCACCATGATGACAAGAACATCTCTTTTGAGTAGTGATGTGCTGATCAACCGTGGAAATCCTGTGCTCAGTGGTTCTTGACATTTCTCATTTCTCCCATGTGGAGGAGTGATGGAGTGGCTAAAAATAGAGCTGCAAGTTTAGAGTACAGATGGACTATGATTCAAAACCTTTGGGAAAAATATTGTAATGCTACCTGGGGTTGGGCATATCTGTCTGTTTTTATATATTGGGAGTTTTATTTGTAGCTCTGTATTTCTCTCACCCATTCAATGAGAGGAAGAAGAATGATACTACTGCTAATGTGAAGCAGTGTAAGAGCAAAGAGACTGAATCAATGTTATGCTAAGATGGGTCCAACGCTAAAAAATGCAATGGAGTGATAGAAAGTTCTTAAAATCTAGCAACTGACAGAATATCACAGGTATTATTATATGCCTGGTAAAGTCTAGCCAACTGTAAAATGAAGTTCAGTTATGTTTTCTACGTTGTGCTGTAAAACTTCCATGCTCTTTCTTTTACTCTTGTACTGTTAGGTGCAATCCTTTTAGCTTCAAAGGTTGAGCTGCAGAGTCCTGATGTCTGGAGCTCTGAGAAGTATATGACATCTGGCTTGGCATATAGGTTGGCTGTGGAGAGGCCACACTTCAATTATAATATGATAAATTGAGGATGCTGTTGTGGAAGGACCATTTGTTGTCCATAATAAATCAGTTCTTGATTTATGCTGATGCACCTGTTACATGTTAGATCGTTGTCAAAAGTAGCTCCCGTACACGTGTACCCATACCCCTATCTACAGACTAATTTTGCCTCTGTGTGTGACTTGGTAGGGTTGTTTTTTTTTTTTAAATAAAAATAAATTACATCTGCTTTGAATTTTTTGTGCCTTTTCCAACAATCACTGTCACGAAATTGATAACTGTTCAGCAGGGAGCTGGCTTCTAACCTTTGTGTGCAACATCCTGGCTGTAGGTAGGCTGAAGTGGGTCACTGGTAATATGTTGCTTCTATCATGTGCCGGTCTTAAAGAAAAGAAGCATCTGCCTCTTACCTCTAATGGCAGATGATTTAGTGATGAAATGCCTAATGAAGGGAGCCAGAATCTAATGTGTTGCTAGGTACCTGTATTGCTCAGCATGAAAACAAAGGCTCATCAGTAAATCAAAAATGTGAACAAATAACAAATCTTAATCCAAATTGTTCCAACAAAGATACTTTCTGTAGTTAATCTAGTAGATGTGCGGTTTCACTGTGATGGGTACGATCAGACATTAAAGCTCAATGGAGAGCAAGTGGTAGTTAGCAGAATTAAATATGACTTAGCAATTCTATAGTTCTGTGGGTTGCCTTCAGTTCTCAGGACAATGAAGGCTCCTGATAAATTGAATGCAATTTCTTACCTGTTCAAAGCTGAGCACAAGATACGAAAATACTTTGTGGGATAAGGAACAAGATGCTCAGTGCATTAGTGAGTGGATTTACATATTTTAGTGTTGTGGCTGCTTGCTTCTTAGTTAGCTTTGGCGTCTCCGTTGATTTGGTTAGTCAGTGGAAATTCTTAAAACATGAACAAAATGTGAGTGTAGGGTTAGAAAGAAGATGCCTAACTTACCCAGGGCTTTGAATTGGAATAAACAAATCCCTGTTTATTCTTGCAGGTTGTTTTTGTTTTGTTTTGTTTTGTTTTGGGGGGGAGGGGTTGTTTGTTTGTTTCAACTCATAGCATTCTAATCCCCTAATCAATTTAATAATGGTCAATCTTCACACAATTTATTTTCTTATGAGTTTACAAAAGAAATTCACATAAACACAAAGAGATTCCTTTGATTAAATACTGTGTTTTTTAAAACTTAATTCAGTGTTTGTTATATTTTGATTTCTCTCATTTTAAAAAGTTATTTTGGTATTAGAATGTATCTGGGCAAATACAAGCTGTGGCGAGGAGTAGTGGGGAAAAAAGACAAACCTTTGGCTCTTTTTACATTTCAGAGGAAAATGAACAGAAACTACAACAATTACAATGTGAGACTTAATCTTTTAACACTATGAACTCTTAAGTGGAAACATACTTGGACAACAGTATTATATCAAAAAAATATATTGGTTAAAAGATTAATCTAGAGGACAAGATATTTTTTTAGAGCTCTCTCTAGTGTTTTTGGCTTTTTCTTTTTCCCCCCTTCTTAATGAACAAGCACTGTGCTTTGAAGCTGGGCCAGATATGCCAGATTGGGTCTCTATGAAATCAAAATAAGGAGTTGTAAGACAGAGCAGTGTTAAGGACAAAACACAATGGATGAAACCATATCTTTATCGGTAACTATATTATTATGTCATCAGAGGAACAGGACAAAAGAATGTTACCTGATTTCCTTTTGGCAATGCAAATGTTCTTAATTGGTTATAGGTAGGTATGTTGTACCCTTAGAGGGGGCAGGTCTGAAATGCCATGCCTTTGAATCCCTTTGGTACTGTGCAGAGGCAGGCACAGTATTGATAACGGAAGTTATTCTTTTATTGTGCTGGCTGCCTTTCAACAGGCTAAATACCACGGAAAAGAAAGATGTCACTGATTTATGTATTGGCTACACATATGAAAGAGTTCTTGTTGTGCAGTGATCATCAATGAAAGCATGGGGAAGTTTAGCCCAGAGCATTTTCAGAATCTTCTCTGGTCTCTAATGCTATTTCAGTAATTTTTTGAGGGTGGAGGGTGGATCTAGTATAAATCTCCTCTGGTTAGACTGCTTATTATTTCATGTTTTGGCAGTACTTACCCAAATTGTCTTTAGATGCATTACTTATGTTCAACGTTTTATCTATGGGATAACATTTCCTCCTGAGTTCTGTTAGGAATAAGGCGAGTAGTATTTCTGACCTTATTACAGATCAAATTGTGTAAAGATTTTCTTGTACATTTCTTTTTGTACTTCACAGCATAAAAGGCTTTATCATATTTCTTTCGATTGTTTTCAGGGACTGCTAGGTGGCCTTCTAACCTTGCTGTGTCAATGTATTTAATGAGCCAAAATCCCCATCGGGTATCTTGGAATTTTGGCAGTCAGTTTTTTGGGTGCTTTGCACTTTCCCTTATTCTACATAACCTAGAAGTGCTTCACAGGATCCTGATGCAGCTGATGTGTATCAAAGTCCCTCAGGGATCTAAAGCTCATTTTAGAATGTGTGGTCATCTAGATCTATCTAAAGGATTTGTGCAAGTTCATTACAAGAATAGTCATTTGCATTCCTGTTGTCATTCTAATCAGTAGAATGTGGCCCAGTATGCTTATAGTATTTATTAACTTCTTAAAATGGGATGTACTTTCTTGTCTAATCCTACAGAATGGATACCCAGCCTCATTAGAATGAAACTTATTAATTGCAATCAACTGATAACACTTCCTATGCTTTTTTCCTTCATGATTTACAGTGATGCTCATCTGGAAGCTCCCTGTTTACTGCAGTTATTGCGTTTTTTTCTTAAAACATAGGATTTAATTGTACATACACTTTTAAGATTTACTGATGTTTTCTATCATTTCAAGCCATCCAGCTGTAGTCATTAAGTCCCATAAGTCCTCTTCCCTTCATTCTCCAGTACAGCAAGTCCTGTAGTCCTTTTTAAATCAGTAGGATTACTTGGAACTTTAAGGTGTTGCTTAAAGGCTTTGCTATTCAACTGTGATTGCACATTCTTCTAACCCCTTCAAATTATTTTCCCTTAACTTTTTCTTTCACGTTTCTTAAGTTATAAGTAAAGAATAGCTCTTCATATCTCGACTGGTATTCCAGGAAATGTTTTCCTGTAACATTAAAGGAGAAAGGTTTGCTGTTGTTGGCATACATATGATAAAATAGATCATAAATACTGCTTCACTTGGGCTTGCCAAGGTTAAAATATTTTGTGTATTTCTGATGCCTGGCATGGGCTATGCACATGCCACAAAAAAGCTTAGCTTTCAGGTAAAGGATTTTTTCTTTCTGTAAAAGTCATATACTATCTAAAATGGCTTTTATCTATTGTTATGTGTAGTGACCACATATCATTTGTATCTCAATGGCTGACTTGCACACATAGTCTCCGACTGTTTAAATTGTGCGCACACATTGTAGAATTTCTTTACTCCACAGTAATAAAATTCAACATTTCTAATTTGAGCAAGGAGCATTCTGTAGATATCAGTGGAAAAAGTGAAATTTCTACAAAGTATGAACTTGCAGTTGCACTTAGGATATTCTGTGATTCTGAGTTGGAAGGGACCCACAAGGGCCATCAAGTCCAACTCCTGGCTCCACGTAGGACCACCCAAAAATATATCCTATGTCTGAGAGCATTGTCCAAATGCTTCTGGAGCTCCAGCAGGCTCAATGCCATGACTACTGTCCTGTGGAGCCTGTCCCAGTGCACAACCACCCTCTGGGTGCTGAACCTTTCCCTAACCCCCAGCCTGACCCTCCCCTATCCCAGCCCAATGCTGTGCCCTCGGGTCCTGTCGCTGTCCCCAGAGAGCAGAGCTCAGTGCCTGCCCCTATGCTCCCCTTCTGAGGGAGCTGCAGGCCACCATGAGGCCTCCCCTCAGCCTGCTCTGCTCTGGGCTGAAAAAAACGAGTCTCAGCCGCTACTCATGTCTTCCCCTCCAGGCCCTTCACCAGCTTTGTAGCCCTTCTCTGGAAATGTTCTAATAGTCGTATGTCCTTCTTGCATTGTGGTACCCAAAACCATATGCAGTGCTTGAGGTGAGCTGAGTAGAGCAGCACAATCACTTCCCTCAACCTTCTTGCATTTCTTTATTCAATAAGACCCTATTAAAAAGTCTGAATGTGTAATGGGTCCTATCTCTGATTTTATTTGTTTATATATGCAAACATGCAGACAGGAAACCTCCAGCTCTTGTGGATGAATGGAAAGCTGTCTGTGCAGGCTACTATTTTTATGAGTAGCAAGCCAAATATATTGTAGGATGAAGTTTCTCTGATATATTTTTTTCCAGTTCTAATTTTTCTCACCTCTAATTTTGTGCATGCATGCTCTGTGGTAGTTATAATATAACAGAAGTAGAGCTATATAAGCATATAATTAACAGGAATTATAAAGCATGCAAAACTAAAGCAGTACTTCAAAAGAAACATCTATAGATGAGATCTAGTGTTTATCCATGCAGTTGATTCAAACGAAAGGTACAAAATCCACCTCCCCCCCCCCCCACCCCCCTCCCAGCTCAAAGTCTGGCAAAGAACAGGAAGTTTGGTGTAAATTTGCACAAACATGTTTGGCTACTTTTCACACAGGACCCTGAGTTTGGAGCCCTTCCTCACTTTGCCTTCTGTGTTGTTCTGTGTAGAAGTGGCTTTGCAGCAGCATGCCAGAACTCTGGAAACTTATGTTAGGGAGTTCCAGAAAGTAAAGATTTATCTTTGAATAGCATGTTCTTCAAAGTCACCAATAGTCCCTCAGTGGTGGTTCCTTATGTCTCTAAGGAGAGGTTTAAATCTGTTCACAACTCATAGAGCCAACCAACTCATAGGGTGTTGTTGGTAGGGCTACTCAGAATGACTCTTAAAAGCACTGGAAGAGAAGAATAACTATTTGAATTGCATCCTGACACAAACCCTATTAATTCTGCTGTTTCCTTAGATACCTTGACTTTTGCTTTCTCTAATTTTATTATTTTTTGTTCCATATATTTTCTTTTGCGCTCAACAAAAATGCGTATCTGAAGTTTCTGGGTAACAAGGGCATACATGAGCAGAGTTCAAGGTCCCCCATCCAGGTTGTTAATACAGCAGGATCCAATTTCTGTACTTCTGATAGTTTGCTAGTGGACCTTACCATCCCTTCTGTAAATAGTGGATCATTAGTAGAACCAAAGACAAATATGTTGTTAGAACTTGATTTGTTTCCACCAGTACTGTTTTTTAGTGTTGCTTTTTTTTGTTGTTGGTGGTGGTTAGTTAGTTAGTTTGTTTGTTTGTTTTAGAACATAGCTCAGAATTCAGAAATATTCTAATATTAAAATATTCTAAGTTTGGTACAACTTATTGATCCATTTGTGTGCTTCGAAAGCGGTTTGAATGGTGTTTTTTGTGCTTTTGCACATGTAAATAAATGTTTTCCTCTTATATGTTTGTGACCAAAGCTAGACTAGCATTACTTGTGTGATTTTTTCTTTGACTTGTATTTACCTACAGAGTGACGACAACTGCATTCTGTGAAGCCACTTTCCTAGGAGGAAAAAAAATAGTCTTCACTAATCCCAGTTTGTGCAATATACCTTGTGTATTTGTATGTACCCTGGAATGATCAGTGTGAGAATGACAATTTTAAATTATGAATGGCCAGCTGAGGAATCCTTTGCTTGAAGACGAATATGCTACCAAGGCTAATGTACCAGCCAAGAAAAAGCTGGTGGGGAATATTGATCAGGCAGTGACCTCCTTGAGAAGAATTTTAATGATGGTTTTGGATCTAGGTGAGAATCACTTATTTTCCTGCTGTGTGTAGAGGAAATATAGTGTTATTTATTTAATTAAAATGGTTCCAAGGCACAGATTGAACTTAAATCCCCAATTTATCTTGCTATTTAATTTCAGTTTAAGGGTGAGAGGTACTAGTGGCTGCTAAGTCACTCACAGAAACATCTTTGTTGTTGCTGTATCTTAGTTTCTGTGTAGGAGACTAGAAGTGCAAAGCTGTATCTTTAAAGGTATCCAACTGTTAATCCCTAGATTTCACTAAAGCATGATGTAGGTGGGTGACTAAGTGCAGTACTTTATCCTCATTTCATAGGGATCTTCTATAGTGCATCCAGAGGAGGGCCACAATGATTAAGGGCCTGAAGCATCTCCTGTACAAGGAAGGCTGAGAGACCCGTGTCTGTTCAGCCTGGAGAAGAGTGAGAGGTGATTTGATCAATGTTTATAAATATCTAAAGTGCAGGAGGCAAATGGATGGGGCTAGGCTTTTTTCAGTGGTGTGTAGTGACAGGACAAGAGGCAATAGCCAAAAACTGGAACACAGGAAGTTCCACACAAATGTGCGTAAGAACCTCTTTACAGTGAGGTTGACAGAGCACTGGAACAGGCTATGCAGAGAAGTTGTGGGGTCTCCTGTGCTAGAGATATCCAAGACCAACCTGGAGGCTTTACGGCTCAACCTAATGTAGGGAATCTGGGGGGGTTGGACTTGATGATCTCCAGAGGTCCCTTCCAACTCCTGTGATTCTGTGAGTTATGTGCTATTCCTTGAAGAAAGGAATTGTCAGTATGTAGCCATCCACAAAATAAATAAATAAATAAATAAAAATCTTTCACATAACATGATAAAAAGCCATCTTTAAGATACAGAATGTAGTCCAAAGAAAAGAATATGCCACCCAAGAAAATGAAATACTTTATCTACCTCTAAATAAGATTATTTAATAGAGATTCTATTTTAAACTTCACTTGGTGACCAGATTTTTGCAGTTACAGTGCAGTCAGAAGACAAAGCATACTCTAAGAAGCAGACGCAACAACTGAATAGATGATAGCTACATGTACATATTGTAAATAGGCTTGAAACTTTGTTAGATATATTAATGTAAATGTGCAGTTATGGAGACAAGAGAAAATAATATAGAAGTATGTGGAAAGCAGTGTGATAATTACATCATTTTTCTAATGGAGCATATATTCCAGTCCCCCCCCCAAAAAAAAAATCAGAAAGTTTAAGTTATCTGTGTTTATTCTGTTGTAATGTGGGCAACCTTGATAAGATCCAAAAGAAGACACTGGGGACCTTGAATAAAGTTGTTACAGTATTTTTAGAAATATTCATGCACAACAGCTCAACACTATACAGGAATGGCAGAGCTAGAACAGAACCAAGCTAGCCAGCATGTTGGAAGCAGTGTTGTATCGTTAATGGGAGTCTGCCTCTCAACTGATGTCCTATGCCTAGAGGTAGGGCCATTATAGCCCCAATAAAGAGCCTTCCCAAGCCACTGTGAGCATTTCTCAGAAATAATGAGAAGTGCCCCATTGCATGTGTTCACAGTGACATGTGACAAAACGGTCACCAGTGTGAAATATGTTTATCTGATTCGTGTCAATATGGAACAATGCTAGGGCCTCATAATGAAATGTGACCTTCTGTCTTGTATAAATAACCACAAGTCCAAGAGAAACAGAGTGGTTAGTGTATATAGTTCTTGTATCTTGCAAAAGAATGGTCTAGTAGTTTGTGTCGATAGAGGGTTTGAAGGGTAAACCTTGAGACTCGGGTCTGGGAGATAAGAGAATAGGGGGGAGTTTTTTGAGATAACTGCTGACTATTGATTGCATGAGACAACTTTCTGACATCTGGCTCAGAGACTACTAAATAAGAAGCGGGGGGGAAGCTGAAGAATGACCGAAGGACAAAGCCTGGGAGGAAGACTATGAGCCTTCAGTACAAGCGACCCCCAGAGGGACCACCGGAGACTGATACGCATGCATCCGTGGGATGGTTCGGGTCCCAGGAAACTAATTATAATAACCTTGCCTTTTCCAAAAGTGGTGATGAATATGTATTAGCCTAGGAGCATAAAAACCAGCCACCTGATGTAACTGGTGTGCATCTTGGTGGAGCAGAGACTCCCGGCGCATCCAGCGCTGTTTGCTTACCTCTATTCCTTTAATCAATTGTAAACTTTGATTGTAACCCTATTTGGGACTCAGTCATTTATAATACCAGCATCAGTCCAGCAATCCTGGATTGGCAGGAGATAAGACTAATCCTTTAAAATATATTTTTCTACTATAGAACTGGCTTCTTTAAGTACTCCATTGGATTTCTGTAGTACAACTTGCACAATATAGCAATTTTCATCTTCAAGTATGTCTTGCAATCCAATTTCATCTGCTGGACCAGATCTGAATCTTAAATGATATAAGAGGCTTTTGAGGACTAAATTGGGAATAAACTATGATTATTTAGTTTATTCTCTGGTTAGATTGAAGTGGTTCCTTTTTATTTTTGTCAATAGCTGTGTGAATTGCAGAGTTAGAATAAGAGTATCGGATAGTATCAGAATTGCATTTGCTTTAACTTTCTTAATGTATTCTGTGCTTGACCTGCATAGCAATAACTGGCCATGTGCCGAGAAATGGATATATTGCCCTTAGCAGTGCAATTTTGTAAGAATATTTTCTTAAATTGATTAGTATGTATCAAATACATTAATTTCACCAAATGGCATGTCTTTTATCTAGAGGTGAAGACTGGGACTGATACTTAAAATAGAGCGAGCTGCTCTCTAGAGTGGAGGAAGTGAATAGGAATTATATATCAGTGGAATTATATTGGATAATGAACATTTGCTCACTGCTGGGGTAACAAGTAATGAAAAATGCCAGTGTCCTGCAGTGAGATTCCTAGAGCTCTGAATTTAACTCATGAAAATGAATAGTGCAAAGTGGTTGTACAACTATGTCTATAGTGACTTCGCTCTGTGGAGCAAAATGTAACAAAAAATATCTTGAAATTGAACCCTGGCTAATAAAGATCAGATATTAAATGCAATTCATTACTAATGAGGGTTACTAGCAGTTAAAACTAAGCAGTTCTGAAAAAGTTGTTGAACTCGTGTTTACAATTTTACTTATATTTAGGTACTTGCCTCTGAGATAGTTGGGATGGTTATCTGCAGAAGAGAACCATTAGGATATTTATATAGTTATGGCATACTTGGGAACTTTATGGATTGTCTTTGCCAAGCTTAATTATAAAAGTACACCAATGTAACTCATAAATTTCTTGTTACATGTCCTATCCAGCAACTCAGGGACTTGAGGGGTAAAGTTTTACAGCAGTAATAGAACTTTATTTCCTGCATTGATCTCTAATTCTGGCCTGTCTGAAAGCATTCATTATAGAGGGCTGGCAAGAGGACAGAGAACAAGGTGTCCTGTTCTTCCTGTTGTATAGTGAAGATATACGTGGCTATGTGTGAATTAAGATGGAAGAGAAAAAGTAATAAACTGCAGAGAAATAGAAATTCCTGTATTATTGGGGAAGTGTGGGGTCATATTGTGAATCACAACTAATATGTGGCAATAATGGCTATGCCATGCTTAAAATTTTGGAACGTATTGTATTTCCCATTTGGATTAAATTAAATACATACATCATTCTAACAAACCTCTCACAGCAGACTGTGAATTTTGAAAGTGGGGAAAGGACTTAATGGCAATGTATTTCACATTGGTGTTCCTCTGTCTAGTGATTCCATTATTTTCCCATAAAGAATTTACAGTTTCTACACAACTGATGTTGGTTAAGTTGTGAATAGACATTGCTGAAAGTGGAGTGAAAAATGACCTTCAAATACAATAAACTCAACAGCTATTATTTATCTCATGGTCTTAAGAGACAGACCTAGTAACCGCTTTCAAAATAAAAGGGAAAGAGAACTAGGACACAGTTCAGTTGCAGTGCCAAAAGCCTATGATCAAAAGCTGATCTTGAATGCAAGAGGAGTCTGAGATACCAAATCATGGTAGTTCATCAGCCAGGTTTGTGACTGAGGGAAGCAGTGATGAAAGACAAGCTGTGCTTATAACAGTGTGTCTGATGCAATCAGGTACCCGAATATAGGAAGGTAGTCATGAAAATCTGGCCTTTTTTGATTTTTCAATTTGGAGTTAATTTCTGTAAAATGATCTACTTGAATGGTTTAGGAAATAGGCTTATAGAAGGGTCTTGTTTTAAATAATTGCAAGCTAAACCAGTTATGACATGTAAAGAGGATTTTTGTGCCAAGTAATATACTTTTGAGAAGAAGACACCAGCTAAGTAAGAATATGTTCACAGGCGATCAAGTTTTTCTGTTTATAGTCATTTATGAGACAAAAGAAAAAATCCCTTTTGGGTAATTAAATTCAAAGATTAAAAAAGGGAGGGGGGGGGCGCTGTTTCAGAAATGTGCTATTGCTTTTTCATATATACAGAATATTAAGCAGGTTTGGGTTCATTTACACAAGGTGTTTTGGAGCAGGCAGGAGGGCTTTTGTTTTAATGTGCTAGAAGAATATTTTTCTGAAGTTCCATAAGAATTGTAGAGTAGTGATACAGGCTTCACGTCTGCCAAATCTGCAGAAGGCAGAGAGCCAAAATTAGTTTACTAAGGAATTCAACATCGAAATTTAAATTCTTGCATGCATGAACCTGTGCAAGGTATACATTAAATGCCTAAACAATGCATGCACATCCATAACTTTATATGTTTAGATGAAATCTGGGTGTACAGGTTGTACTTACTGAAGGAATTGACATCTGCCCTATTTAGTGGGGCAAGCAAAAGAAAACTAACTTGTTTTTTGCTGTGTCCTTGGGTGAAGCTGTTGTTAATCAGACGTTGCTGATGCTTATTGTATAATAAATGTAGGCCTGTATCAAAAGAATAGCAGGTGGGCAGTGATTCTTTAAATTTTATTTATTATGTTTTCACATAGTGTCTTTTAGTAAGTATTAAGAATTTTGGAAACTGCTTTTACCTTGCAAACTGTAGGGGAAAGGTAGTTTAGAAATTGCAGTTCTGTTTATCTCTAGGATATGCAGTGACTGTGTAGCACAGTTGGTAAGGAAGGGATTCCAGAACTAAATCAGACTGTGCATGTCAGACTGCAACCCACACTGCAGCCCTCAGGGAAAGAAGTGGTTCCTGTTGATAGTAGGTCTGTCACAAATGAGGAGCAAGGCTGTGTGTCACTTGGGTCCAATGTTAGATCAGAGCAGGTCTTTGAGCTCGGTGGAATTCAGAATGTAGCTCAAGATGTATGTTGAATATGCAGAGTTGGAGCAAGCACCTGGTCAGTGTTAGTTGAACAGACTGAGGCAGGGACGGGTGCAATAACCATATAATAACACCACGGGAATAGTAAAATACAAGTCCTCCTATGTTCACATACGGTTTTCTGCTTAAACCTCTACTTGCATGGATTTCTTATCATGGACTTATCCTCTTGCTTTTCTTTTGCAGATTAATACACTTACAAGCAGGCAATGAAATAGTATACTGACTGAAAAGCAAAGCAGCAAATAGCTTTGGGTGTTCTGATGTTAAGAGCTACTGAAAGCCTATAAATTAACAGAGTTGAGAACAATTTTCACAAATAGGGAAAAAAATAAATATTAGCAATTATGCCAAATAATAGTGCGCATGATCTTAGGACTGGAACATGTGCAGCATTGCCAAAGACAGGGGCTTAAAATGTTCCAGCCTGTTGTGAAGTGAATAAAACTACCCGCCTATTTTTGCTACAGCAGAACTACCATGGGACCATGAGTGTGGCTGCATGTCAGCAGTAGCACGCTGAGCTCTGGTCATGTCCTGTCCTTCACAGATGTACTGGAAAATCCTTTCTTATATATGTTTAAATATTACCGCTTAGCTTTTCACTTTATTTACAGACCTAGTGGCTGTTATCTGTGTTTCCCATATGTATCACTTCATGCTGCAGCGATGTGCAAATACTTGTGTTGTGCCTGTCCCTTATTAAAATGCAGATACACTTTTTTTCATCTCTAATTCAAGTTCTCCAAATGTAAACTATCAAAATAAATTTCTTTGATCGCAATTTCAGAACTAGGCTCTTGTAATTTCTGAAGCTTTGTGTTCCTAAATTGAGCTAAGACTTGCTTTATATCTGTGGTAGTAGTATTTACTTCAAGGAAGTTTTTCTAACTTTTTTATTTGATTCAGCATCAGGTAGGGTCAAAGTATCAGATGTATTCTTCCAGACCTGCTCACAGTGAATAACTGTGTTTTCCCATGTTTAAGCAGCACAGAAGAAGGGACTATAGTGATAAATTTAAGGGACTTTGATTTGTCACTCGCCTTCACAAGCTGTGAGTTCCTGTGATTATAGCATCTTTCTGAAGAACAATTAAAACGGGGAAGTTACCATTCAGAGTTTATTACACATTGGAGCAAAGCAATACTTACAAGTTCTTATTCTGTCAGGAAGAGAGCAAGGGTGACAGGATCAGGATTTGGTTCTCTACCTGGTATGATCTGTAGTTGCTGGGCCTCTGAATTGGTGAGAAGTGCTGTGTTTCCTGAGTGCCAACAGGTGAAGTTTGCAAGTAGAGAGGTGTATTTATTTTTGCAAAACAGTGTGCTAAGGTGTACTGAAAACACTTACTATGGAAACTTAATTAAGTTGGTCATGGATGGTAAAATTACTAGAAGCTAACTTAATTAAATATCAGCTACTGTATCTACTTTTCTTTCTCTATATAGCTTACAGTTCACTTCTTGTTGATGGGCCAGTCTTGTAATGTATGACCTGTGTTTGATTTTAAAATGTCTATATTTTTCATTCTTTCTGCCACTTGAAGCTTTCTTGCTCAGCTGTCATCGTGCACAATGAGAGGAAGTAAGGACTGGAATGCCATTCCAGCCTGGAATGCAATGGAGAGGGAGGGAGATGACAACAGCACTTCCTCTTCTTGGATTGTTGTTTTTAAGGCTCCTTTGGATAGACTTGAATAGTAAGTTATGCATGTGTGAACACAGAATAACAATCCTTTCTACTTTAAGTGCTGTGGCTTTTTGTTTTCAAAGGAAATAATTACTCTCAGTTTAGAAAACTTATTTTTTCAACACATCATGAAAGTTTAACTCTTCTTGGCATTTTTTTCACATGGTAGTGATTTTCTTTGTTTCTGCCAAGTGATCCATTTATTTCCTACAGGTTAAGCCAATTTCCCCTTTCTGCTTCAGAGGGCAATCTCCAGATCTCATCAATGTCACCAGCAGGGGTTACTTGAAAAAGTCACATTTCTGTGAGAAATGTTTGTTTCACGTGAGCCCTTACACTAGGATAATCTAGAGGCTGAAGTATTGCATTAAGTTAGCAGTGTGCATCCTGATTAAGCAGTTCCCAGATGAGCAATATGAAAGTAATCCTTCTGTAAAGTTACTGTGAAACTCTCAAAATTCTTTAAGTACTTTTCTAGGTGGCGATTAAAATCCTGTTGACTGTGGCACTAAAATGTTTCTGAACATCCATATAAAATGCAGTTTATTTCAGTGGAAACAGTAAGAAAAATTAGTTTTGCAAGCTCTGAATTGCTCTGTCTGATATCGGTGGTGATAGTGGCAGCAAACAATAAAATACATTAGAATGTAAACTATGTTATCTTAAACTGAAGAAAGGAGGCTGAGAGTGAATTTTAGTTGTAATTGAAGTTCCTTTGTTTTCATTCTTGAATTTACTTCTTACATGGAAGAATGTTTTCTTTACAGATAAGATTTTTCTAAATTTCCCATTCTTCTTATTTTTGTCTTCTGTGTAAACTAGGTTTGAATTTATAACAATAGTCTACTTCACTTTAAAATATCCTAATTATTTTCTGTAAATGCACTGTCTCCACCTGTGGTGCTTTCAGCCTGCCTGTCCATGTGTAATCAAAGTTATAGGACATAAGGTTTGAGATCTCTTCTTTCCTTGTTTAATTTGGGTAATTGATATAGGAAATAAAGACATTAATTTGGAATTAGTTAAATTCAGTTCTTATTGCAGACAGTGCCATGATTTTCTTATGTAGCTGTAGTAAGTCATTTGGTATCTGTTTTTCTTCAGTTTCCCAAAAAAGGTGATCATGGTGTCATATTTCTTTTATGAGCCAGTGGAAGAAATGGAGTCATACAAATACTTCTGGAGATGTAGTTTCAGTAAACACAAAAATGAAATGTTGTGTACTAAGTGCTGTAAGAAATAATCACAGCAAATAATTAATGAGAAGTCTTCTGGTAGCTCTTCTAAGTGTCACCAAATCAAACGGAAAAATAATAAATAAATAAATATATAAATTGTATGAAAGTGTTAGGGAAATTCTCCTTTATGTTTATTGAATCACTAAAAGTGGCTAATCCAGCCTGAAAACAGAGGCATTGCAGCCAAATGGATAGGCCTCAATCATCTGTCATCATGTTGGCAAGTGATACTGAGAGCGGTCTTGGGGTTGAGCTCAGGTGGCTGCTCTGGGTGAAGCTGCACTGCAGCAATATAACAACCAAGAGGGCTGACTACTACCACATCAGTGACACACAGTGATTAATGTCCCCTTGTCCTGGTTTCAGTTAGAACAGAAGTTTCAGATAGAACAGAATTAATTTTCTTCCTAGTAGCTGGTGGAATGCTGTGTTTTGGCTTAGGAGGAGAAGAGTGCTGATAACACCCCGATGTTTTAATTGTTGCAGAGCAGTGCTTATACCAAGCCAAGGACATCTCAGCCTTTTGCTCTGTCCTGCCAACAGGCAGGCTGGGGGTGCAGTAAGAGCTGGGAGGGGACAGACCCAGGACAGGTGACCCAAACTAGCCAAAGGGGTATTCCATACCATCTGACGTCATGCTAAACAATATATAGGGGTGGCTAGCCGGGGGGAGGGGGCCGGACTGCTCGGTTAGGCTGAGCATCGGTCAGCGGGTGGTGAGCAATTGCATTGTGCATCACTTGTTTGTACATATTATTATTATTATTTTCCTATTATCACCATTGTATTATTATTATTATTATTATTATTATTATTATTATTATTATTATTATTGTTGTTGTTGTTGTTGTTGTTGTTGTTGTTGTTGTTGTTATTATTATTGTCATTATTATTATTGTTATTATTATTATTGTTATTATTACTTTTGTTATTATTATTTTCCTGTCTTATTAAACTGTCTTTATCTCAACTCACGGGCTTCACTTTCCATTTCTCTCCCCCATCCCAGAGAGGGAGGGGGAGGGTGAGTGAACGGCTGCGTGGTGTTTAGCTGCCGGCTGGGTTAAACCACGACAGTCTTTTTGGCGCCCAACGTGGGGCCCGAAAGGTTGAGATAACGGCAGATCTGACCAGAGTGTGTTAAACTAAAATTGGTGAAAGTATTAGACCTGCTTAATAGTCACTTGTCATAATGCTGATTGCTTTAATCTCAACTCTGCTGCGCCTGTTTTCCAAATTGAGTATTATAGTACATTATTTTCCGTATTTGCTCTCTGTCATGTTATTTATCCTCTCCGGGCCCTGGTTTCAGATCATTATGGTACTGAGTGTTGTAGCAATGGCTTATGAGACGATGAGATATCTGGTCATGACTCTAACTTGGTATTTGTACTCAGTAACATCGTTGACTCTGTATTTTGGAAACTGTATCTTGGAAACTATTAGCAATTATACCTATTGTTTTTTTCATTGGGGAGTCAATCTGTGGAGGGGAAAGGGGAAGATATTTTTTCTTACTTGATTACTCTCCCTTTCTCCTTCACCACCCCTATATCCTCCTGGATCACTCTGCCTTCCTCCTTCACCACCCTCTTACCCTCCGAGCTTGTTACAATAGCTCTCCAAGATATTGAATATCCTTGGGATACTCAGACCAGCATAGTCTTGTTGTTCTGCCTCCTGAATGCACTTCAGATTCTGCTTAAAGTTAAACAACTACTTAGGAAGCTCATCCGGAGATCTGCCCGGAGGCAGTATAGTTGTGGGTGGCAGGGAGTATGGGAGGATATGGGCAGGCATCTAGAGCAGTTGGCACCCCCAGTGTTTTGGAAATTCACCCCTGAACAACTGCAAAATCCTCAAAAACTGGCAGAATGCTTGAGAAAAAGGTGTCATGATTCTGGCAGTTCCAACGTAACACAAATCATTGTAACATGCTGGGGCCGGGCTCATGCCTATCGAGCTGCCATTGATACTGCTATCAACTTAGTGACAGACCCTGCGGCCACTCCAAGCCCTGTGACAGACCCCTACGGTGGACTCTGCAGCCGCTCCAGCCCCAGCTCCTGCAGCCGCTCCAGCCCCAGCTCCTGCAGCCACTTCAGTCCCAGCTCCTGCAGCCGCTCCAGTCCCAGCTCCTGCAGCCGCTCCAGTCCCAGCTCCTGCAACTGCTCCAACTCTAGTTCCTGCAGCCGCTCCAGCTCCGGTTCCTGCAGCTGCTCCAGCTCCTGCAGCCACTCCAGCTCCTGTGGCTGGGTCAGAGAAAAGAGCTGTAGCAGTGCAAGTTGACCCTGCAGAGGGTATTCCAACCTCTGTGGCAGATCCTGTAACAAGGTCAGAGAAACGAGCTGTAGCAGTGCAAGTTGACCCTGCAGAGGGTATTCCAACCTCTGTGGCAGACCCTGTAACAAGGTCAGGGAAACGAGCTGTAGCAGTGCAAGTTGACCCTGCAGAGGGTATTCCAACCTCTGTGGCAGACCCTGTAACAAGGTCAGAGAAACGAGCAGTAGCAGTGCAAGCTGCCCCTGTAGAGAAGGTGAAAAAATGGTATAGAGATTCAGGTCGTTTAGAACGCAGAGAGTCTTCTGCCAAATCTAGGTATAGAGACAACGGAGACGACAATGACGCTGGGCCATCAAGGGTTCAGGAGGAGGAAGATGAGGATGCTGAAAAATCAACAGTAACTACCCGAAGCCTAAACGAGCGTGAGTTACGAGATGTGCGGAAAGATTTTGGTCGCTGTATAGGTGAGCAGCTTATCACCTGGCTGCTCCGATGCTGGGACACTGGAGCCAATTGTGTGGAATTAGACGGCAGGGAAGCCAAGCGACTGGGATCCCTTGCTAGAGACGCAGGCATTGACAAAGCAATTGCAGATGGAGCACAATCTCACAGCCTCTGGAGGCGTCTCCTCTCAGCTGTGAGGGAAAGGTATCTTCAAGGAAGAACTTTTATGTCTACCAGGCAAGTGGACCACTATGGAGAAGGGAATCCAGTACCTGAGAGAATTAGCCGTACGGGAAGTGATTTATGAGGATCCAGACCTCAGACAAACATCCAAAGATCCAGATGAAGTCAGGTGTACACGACCCATGTGGCGGAAGTTTGTACGGAGTGCACCATCATCATATGCCAGCTCATTGGCAATAATGGCCTGGAAAGAGGATGAGGAACCCACAGTGGATGAAGTGGCTAAACAACTCCGGCAGTACGAAGAAAGTCTCTCCTCTTCCTTACAGGCCTGCGTCTCAGCTGTGGAGAAACTTTCTGAAGAGTTCCACCAACTTAAAGAGAATCTATCTTCTTCCCCACCTGAACCAACCAGTGTCCAACGACTGAAAGAGAACACCTGGGAGAAACTTTCTGAAAAGGTTCACCAACTTGAAGAGAGATTATTCTCTTCCGCACCTGTACAAAGCAGTGTCTCAGCTATCAGGGGTAGGCGTTTATCCACACAAGGAAGACGATATGGTGGGTACTCACCCCGTGCCACCCTGTGGTTTTACTTACGAGACCATGGAGAGGACATGAGAAAATGGGATGGAAAATCTACCGCGACCCTAGAGGCACGGGTACGTGAGTTGCAAAAGAAAACAATCAAGAAAAAGGGATTCTCTGAAAAGTTTGCTGCTCCAACTTCCAGCAGACAGTCCTTCAAACACAGAAACGAAGAAGATTCTGACCAGGATTAGGGGAGCCCTGCCTCCAGCCAGGGGGAGGAAAGGGACAATCGAGTTTATTGGACTGTGTGGATTCGATGGCCTGGCACGTCAGACGCACAGAAGTATAAGGCTTTAGTAGACACCGGTGCACAATGTACTATAATGCCATCGAGCTATAAAGGACCAGAGCCCATCTATATTTGTGGAGTGACCGGGGGATCTCAGCAGTTGACTGTATTGGAGCCTGAAGTGAGTCTGACTGGGAATGAGTGGGAAAAGCACCGCATTGTGACTGGCCCGGATGCTCCGTGTATCCTTGGCATAGACTATCTTAGAAGAGGATATTGCAAGGACCCAAAAGGGTTCCGGTGGGCTTTTGGTATAGCTGCCTTAGAGACAGAGGGCATTAAACAATTATCTACCTTGCCTGGTCTCTCAGAGGACCCCTCTGTTGTGGGGTTGCTGAGGGTCGAAGAACAGCAAGTGCCAATCGCTACCACAACTGTGCACCGGCGGCAGTATCGCACTAACCGGGACTCCCTGATTCCCATCCATAAGCTAATTTGTCAATTGGAGAGCCAAGGAGTGATCAGCAAGACTCATTCACCTTTCAATAGTCCCATATGGCCAGTGCGAAAGTCTAATGGCAAGTGGAGACTAACAGTGGACTATCGTGGCCTGAACGAAGTGACGCCACCACTGAGTGCTGCAGTGCCGGACGTGCTGGAACTTCAGTACGAACTTGAATCGAAGGCAGCCAAGTGGTACGCCACAATTGATATCGCTAATGCATTTTTCTCCATCCCTCTAGCAGCAGAGTGCAGGCCACAATTTGCCTTCACTTGGAGGGGAGTCCAATATACTTGGAATCGGCTGCCCCAGGGGTGGAAACACAGCCCTACCATTTGCCATGGGCTGATCCAGTCTGCGCTAGAGCAGGGGGAAGCTCCTGAACACCTGCAGTACATCGATGACATTATTGTGTGGGGTGATACAGCAGAGGAAGTTTTCGAGAAAGGGAAGAAAATAGTCCAAATCCTTCTGAAATCCGGTTTTGCCATAAAACAAAATAAAGTCAAAGGACCTGCACGAGAGATCCAGTTTTTAGGAATAAAATGGCAAGATGGACGTCGTCAAATCCCAAGTGATGTGATCAACAAAATAACAGCTATGTCTCCACCAACTAACAAAAAAGAAACACAGACTTTCCTAGGTGTTGTGGGGTTTTGGAGAATGCACATCCCAAATTACAGTCTGATTGTAAACCCACTCTACCAAGTAACCCATAAGAAGAATGAGTTTGAATGGGGCCCTGAACAACGACAAGCCTTTGAACAAATCAAGCAGGAAATAGTCCATGCAGTAGCCCTTGGGCCAGTTCGAACAGGACCAGATGTAAAGAACGTGCTCTACACTGCAGCCGGGGAGAACGGCCCCACCCGGAGCCTCTGGCAGAAAGAACCTGGGAAAACTCAAGGTCGGCCCCTGGGGTTTTGGAGCCGGGGATACAGAGGGTCTGAGGCCCGCTATACTCCAACTGAAAAGGAGATATTGGCAGCATATGAAGGAGTTCGATCTGCTTCGGAGGTGGTCGGTACTGAAGCGCAGCTCCTCCTAGCACCCCGATTGCCGGTACTAGGCTGTATGTTCAAGGGAAGGGTCTCTTCTACACATCATGCAACTGATGCTACATGGAGCAAGTGGGTTGCACTGATTACTCAGCGGGCTCGAATAGGAAACCCCAGTCGCCCAGGAATATTGGAAGTGATTATGGACTGGCCAGAAGGCAAATACTTTGGGATATCATCAGAGGAGGAGGTGGGTCGTGCTGAAGAAGCCCCACTGTACAACCAGTTACCAGAGAATGAGAAGAAATATGCCCTGTTCACTGATGGGTCCTGTCGTATTGTGGGGAAGCATCGGAGATGGAAGGCTGCTGTATGGAGTCCTACACGACGAGTTGCAGAAGCTGCTGAGGGAGAAGGTGAATCGAGTCAGTTTGCAGAAGTGAAAGCCATTCAGCTGGCTTTAGACATTGCTGAACGAGAAAAATGGCCAGTTCTCTATCTCTACACCGATTCATGGATGGTAGCAAATGCCCTGTGGGGATGGTTACAGCAATGGAAGCAAAACAACTGGCAGCGTAGGGGCAAACCCATCTGGGCTGCTGCATTGTGGCAAGATATTGCTGCTCGGGTAGAGAACCTGGCTGTGAAAGTACGCCACGTAGATGCTCATGTGCCCAAGAATCGGGCTACTGAAGAACATCAAAATAACCAGCAGGTGGATCAGGCTGCTAAGATTGAAGTAGCTCAGGTGGACCTGGATTGGCAGCATAAAGGTGAATTATTTATAGCCCGATGGGCCCATGACACCTCAGGCCATCAAGGTAGAGATGCAACATACAGATGGGCTCGTGATCGAGGGGGGGACCTGACCATGGACGCTATAGCACAGGTTATTCATGACTGTGAAACATGTGCTGCAATCAAGCAAGCCAAACGGTCAAAGCCTCTTTGGTATGGAGGACGATGGCTGAAATATAAATATGGAGAGGCCTGGCAGATTGATTACATCACACTCCCTCAAACTCGCAATGGCAAGCGCCACGTACTTACAATGGTGGAAGCAACCACTGGATGGCTGGAAACATATCCTGTGCCTCATGCCACCGCCCGGAACACTATCCTGGGCCTTGAAAAGCAAGTCCTATGGCGACATGGTACCCCAGAAAGAATAGAGTCAGACAATGGAACTCATTTCTGAAACAACCTTATAGACACTTGGGCCAAAGAACATGGTATTGAGTGGGTGTATCACATCCCCTATCATGCACCAGCCTCCGGGAAAGTTGAATGATACAACGGACTGTTAAAGATTGCATTGAAAGCAATGGGCGCTGGGACATTCAAAAATTGGGATACGCATTTGGCAAAGGCCACCTGGTTAGTCAATACTAGGGGATCTGCCAACCGAGCTGGACCTGCCCAATCAAACCTGTTACGTACTGTAGATGGGGATAAAGTTCCTGTAGTGCATGTAAGAAATATGCTGGGTAAAACAGTCTGGGCTACTCCTGCCTCAGGAAAAGGCAAACCTATTCGTGGAATTGTTTTTGCTCAGGGACCTCGATACACTTGGTGGGTGATGCAAAAGAACGGAGAGGTCCGGTGTGTACCTCAAGGAGATTTAATACTGGGTGAGAATAGCCCATGAACTGAATTGTACCATGTTAATTACTATATAATACTATATGTTATCACTACCATGACTACTATAGGTAACTAATTAGAATGTATGGAAAAGAGTGTAACCTGAGCATGACATAAATGGTATGGAATAAGGGGTGGATAGATGTCCTGGTTTCAGTTAGAACAGAAGTTTCAGATAGAACAGAATTAATTTTCTTCCTAGTAGCTGGTGGAATGCTGTGTTTTGGCTTAGGAGGAGAAGAGTGCTGATAACACCCCGATGTTTTAATTGTTGCAGAGCAGTGCTTATACCAAGCCAAGGACATCTCAGCCTTTTGCTCTGTCCTGCCAACAGGCAGGCTGGGGGTGCAGTAAGAGCTGGGAGGGGACAGACCCAGGACAGGTGACCCAA
This sequence comes from Aythya marila, assembly GCF_965140915.1. NCBI lineage: Eukaryota > Metazoa > Chordata > Aves > Anseriformes > Anatidae > Aythya > Aythya marila. The sequence goes on along the minus strand of NC_139045.1, from coordinate 1,219,972 downwards.
ACTAGCCAAAGGGGTATTCCATACCATCTGACGTCATGCTAAACAATATATAGGGGTGGCTAGCCGGGGGGAGGGGGCCGGACTGCTCGGTTAGGCTGGGCATCGGTCAGCGGGTGGTGAGCAATTGCATTGTGCATCACTTGTTTGTACATATTATTATTATTATTTTCCTATTATCACCATTGTATTATTATTATTATTATTATTATTATTGTTATTGTTATTATTACTTTTGTTATTATTATTTTCCTGTCTTATTAAACTGTCTTTATCTCAACTCACGGGCTTCACTTTCCATTTCTCTCCCCCATCCCAGAGAGGGAGGGGGAGGGTGAGTGAACGGCTGCGTGGTGTTTAGCTGCCGGCCGGGTTAAACCACGACACCCCTGTAGAAAGAAATTTGTGAGGAGGGTGGCATAGGGATGTTAAAGGCATTCTTCTTGTCACAAGTAAAGGCTGAGTGGTATTCTGTGCCCTTCTCAGTGTTTTGCAGACCCTTGCTCTAGATCAGACCAGTTGTCTTCTGTTTCACTACTGTAGGCCTATAAAGATGGAATTTGTTGTAATATTAAGCATGTAAGGAATAAGAAAAACTAGCATGAACCAAATTTCTTTGCTTTTTAAGTCCAAGGGGCAATAGTAAAATAGAAAAGAAAGTGGTATGGTCTTATTCAAGTTCAGCAAGCTAAAGATTTTACAGCAATTACCATTGATCTTGGTGTTTCATGAAGGGCATGACTAACTCTGGCTTTTGTGCTTTTTTTTTTTTTTTTTTTTTTTTTTTTTTTTAATTTTGCTCAGATTAAGAAAGACGGGGAAAAAGCATTTCTGTTTGTTTGTTTTTTTGAGGAGAAGGAGAAGAAGGATGTTTTTTCCCCAGAATGAAGGCATTTAACAGATACCTCTTGTAAACTGCTCATTTTATACAGCACCATGATTGGATGGATGATTTCAGCAAGCAGGTCACTTTCTTTATCAGGTTCATATATATTTGCAAATGTTAATAGAAGCAGGTACTGCTTATGTTTTTATAATAGTACCATCTGCCTCAGAACAAAGAGTATGCTTACTTTACATTTTCTATTTGTTTAACAGATGTCACTTAATTAATTTGATATTTATTGATAAGATAAGATAATACTGGGGAGAGGATGCTGTTCCAAAGTCCCAGACTGTAGTTTATGAAAACTAATTTAAATTGATGGCATTTCAGTAAATGCCACTGAGGGAGTAAAATGAATAGCTCAGCAATTAAAGCAGAGTATATTCTGTGTATTACAGTAAAATGACTTCATGGTTCTCAGCTAGTGAGAACACCGAGTGAGATCATTTTGTATCATTCTCTTAAAATCATTCTTCATTGCCACATCCTTCTGGATCGTACCGTTGACAGTTTGTCTTCTTCAAAAATTGTGTTTTGCAGTGTGTTGTCAGCTTTTCAAGGTCCTCACCAGGAGTAATGTTATGATCACGATGAAAGTCTGTTCCTCTTCTGTCTTAGGTCCACCTTTAAATTATTTTGTGTGCCTTTCTTTATCACAGTCTGCTTCCTTCTCAGCGGCTCCTACTTAAAGGCTGACCATAGCACTGCAGCTTCCCCGGCCTCAGGGCACCCAAAAGGCTGGTTTTCATTACAAATGGCTGACCTAGCTGTGTCAGGCCTTTCCCACCTACAGCACTGCCAGACCTAAGCTCTGCCTGGGAGGAAGTAGTCACTTGCCTGCTGTCCACTTAATATGAAACAAGCTAAAACTAGCTCAAGCCAAAACAAGCTCTTGACAATCCCGAGACCCTGAGCTGCCAGGTCAGCACAAAGCCTGTGGCCTTCTATAGTCCAACAAGCACAGCATTTGCCACTACAGGATGCTTACCAGAACACTCTGCTGCTATTCACAAGGGTGTGGTAAGGAAAAGAAATCTAGATGTCTTTCTGCACAGCTACACTGATAGCTAAAATACAGTTCTTTTTGTGGTTTTCTGTACTTTTTTTTTTTTTAACATTTTTTTGTGTGTGTGTTGAATAATTACAACTTTCTATCTTTTGAGAATTTTTGTTACTTATATATATATATATTTTTTGCAAACAACAATTAAATAGTAGCTTAATAATATATTTGTAAATAAGTGAGTTCAGAGGTGTTTAGGATGTCTAAATCAATCCTTTATAATGATTTAGGTCACTAATGAAAATGGTGGCAAGCATAGAAACAATTATAGATCAGACCAGAGTTTTTTCTCACCCAGTAGCTAGCCACTTACGTGACAGGTAGAGAATGCTTAACGCTCATTCTAGTATGTTACTGACCTCTCAGTGATTTTCTCTTCCATTAATTTGTCCAGTCTGCCTTGGACTCATTTGAACTTGTGACATCCAGTGAAAGGAGCTGTAGGGTTTTGCTGCCCTTACATAAGGAGCTATCTCCTTGGCTTTGTTTTGGATCAGCCTTCTGATTTCACACATTTCTTTTACCTGGAGGGACTATGAACAATCAGTCCCCATGTGCCTTCTAGCTGTACTTTGAGATAGGCAACAGAAGTTTTAGTGAAGGCCTATCATGTCAGTTTCTCTGTGAAAAAAACATCCTTTCACATTCTAGACTTTTCTGAGTCTCTCACCCTTTTCTGACCATAACTCTTCCATTGGACTGTCTTTCTACAGTCTTGTTGAGGTTGAGCTCTTGCCCCCACCTAATTACCAATGTGTTTTTCTTAGTTCTGTCTTCAGTGTGTAAGTATCCTTCATCCTGAAGTAATTGCAGTAATTGCTAGTGATATTGTAAAAGGAATATTAAAAATATACATGCAGTTTGGAGTGCTTGTGTGCTATAACTAGCTCTTTTTAACATGAACTTCAAGATAAAACTGAGTTACCGTTACAGTACCCCTGAAGAGTTTCAAGTATGCTTTAACTCGTTTTTTTCTTAATTTCTACATACAGTACTAAAATCACAGAATTATAAAATTGATTCCAGTGATATCTTCTACATATCAGAAGCAGAAACTGAGAAACAAAACTGTGATAAAAGCACCCACCTGAGAATACTGTCAGTAGCCATTACCTGTGTGTAATCTTATATAGCTAGTTTGAGCACAAAGTAATATGCTATAAACCACCCATTGTTTTCTTTTTATTTATCCAAGATACTAGATGGTTAGTGGTCTGGAGTGTATTTCTTAGTTTTGCCTTTTAGTATATCCAGGCAGAAGTGATTACATCAGAGAGAAATATTTCCTTACTCGGACCTGCCTATTATTAGCGATACATTTATTCTCGGCAAATACAATTTCACCCAACTTGGCTTCTGTCAATTAGCTTTTGACAAATGTCTTTTGTGTGTGAATTTCTGCAAGCTGTAGCAAAAAAAAAAAAAAAAAAAAAACCAACTTCTGGGGACAGGTGTCAAAAATCTCAACCATGAGGTTCGGAGCACTGTGCTGGAGTTAACAGCCAATACGAATGGGGCCATAAGCTCACTCTTGTCCTGTACCTTGGTACACTTCTCACTCCAAATACAATAGCAGAGGACACTTGGTGCCAGCTTGCTTAGAACCAGAGCAAACCTTGTCTTTGGAAACTGCAAACCTACTGTGAAGTGTGTCTATCAGGCATTCTTTTTAGGGTTGGGAGGGTGAGCTCACTATGGATGGGGGGAAAAAAGCTTCCCAGTGTTACTGTAACCAGAATTCATATCCTGCTCTTTTTGCATCATGAATTCTGTTTGATTCCAAAATATGTGGATTTTGGAATTTACTTGGTACTGAGCATAATTTGTTTCAGAAACAAGGCCAACAAAAATAACTGTTTTGTAGCATGTAGCATTTTATTCTGCCAATAACTTACTATGAATAGATGATAATATACTGTAGAAAGGAAAGCTGACTGATACTGATCTTCAGTGTGCAGATGAGGCCTCCTGCGTAATCGTGGATGTCCTGTGACCAGAGCGAAGTCAGTACCCTTGATCTCTAAGCTGTTAAGCATCTTCAGTTCCTTCAGCTTCTTTGGGGCACATCATATCGTATCATAGAATCACAGAATGGTTTGGGTTGCAAGGGACCTTATAAAATTATCTAGTTCCTACCCCGCCACCACGGGCAGGGAAGCAACATGATACCAGCTTCGACCATTTGTAAGTAACTATTCAGGTACAGCACAGAAGACATTTGGAAAAGTCTATGAGTCATCCACTCGTTATTGCTACAATCATCTGTTTATTTAATTTTCCTGTGTTACTGGACAAAGCCATTACAGGAATTAATTTTGGAGAAGATGGTTGAAAGAGGTATCTCTTTCAATTCAGTTCTTATCCCTGCACTGTCATAATTGCCCTTCAGCAATGAAAGGCTTGTACCATTTTGTGTTTATATTCTTTTGCGGCTGACCAGTATCTCAGGTGAACAGAGGCTTCCAATTATACTGTATTATATTAAATTATTTCTGTGCAGCAGGATTGTTTTGTAACAGGGACTATTGTTCCTGAGAGAACAAAGTCAAGTAAACAGGCCTCTATTTCAGAGCTATTGCCTTCATCTGTTCACATTTGGATGGGTAAACAGAAAATAATGTCTAAGTTTCAACAGTAGAAAGTCTTTAAAATTGTGAGAGGGTGGTACCCATGAGTGTGTCAAATTGCATCAGTCCTCAATGTCACATACTCCTACATGCAGACTTGTTATTTTCTGGATAGTTTATGTTATTATGTAATGTAAAATACTGTTTCAGACTGTCTGTCCTGCTTCTGCATTCAGTAGACAGAAGCCTCCTACTGAAGTCTGTGTGACTGGTTGGGCATTGGGACGAGTTGCCAGGGAGGTCGTGGAGTCAGAGTCCCTGGGGGTGTTCAAAGAAATGTTAGATGTGGTGCTTAGGGACATGGTTTAGTGGATGACATTGGTATTAGGGTGATGGTTGGACCAGATGATCCTGGAGGTCTTTTCCAACCCTAACGAGTCTGTGATTAGTGGAGTCTGGGAGATCTGGCCAGAAGAACTGTATGGTCTGAAGTCTTCATGGGGAGCCCTGGTCCAGAGCATTAATGTCTTGGCTTTTTAAAAGAATGACATCAAACTCCAATAATGGAAGTGATTCAGTGAAAATCTGTAGAATATCATTCAAATAAAAGCTGTAATGAGTCTTTTTTGGCTGTTGGCAAAAAATATAGCATGCATAGCCACTTGTTATTCTAGCACAACACTGAAGTAAGGTCAAGCAGTCAGCTGGTATTCATGAGAGCACCATACAGTGGTGCATCTGTTCCAAAAACAGATGGTGAGGTGACACAAAGGAAGGAATCATAACAGCACAGGGCATTTTTACAGCCAGCCACCCAGTCTCATATCTCTAATTTAAAAGTAGAGAAGATGCTGCTAGCAGTTACTGTAACAGAGAAGTGCATTCTGAGCATATAGGTAGACTGGATAATATATGTATTATATAAAGTGCTAATATATGCTACTAGTATAAAACTATTAGTAGACAGTAGACCATCATTCTCTGGTATTTTATGCTGGTTTCTCACTCACTACAATCAATCCAATCAATCTTTGGCCTTTTTTTTTTTTCCCCACTAAACTTGGAGTTTTCTCTGTGGTATTAGTTAATGCTACATCCTAAATTCTTGCTCTTGGCAGTTAAAAGCTGATGTAAGAACTGGTTCAATGCAAATTTGTACTTTATCCGTGCCTGCTAGCAGAATGTTTGGAAGGGCATTGTCCATTTTTCACAAATCTTAGCTTGTACACTTCAAAAAGCAAATTTGAGCTTTCTGTTGGCTTCCACTTCTGAATCACAGCTGTACCTTTCCTCTTGTCCTCCAATATGTCTGACTTCAGCCTCAAAAATTGAGGAAGGAAGTAGAACAGTATAATTGAAGCTATAATTGAAGCCATTAGCTATGAGACTAAATTGTTTCTGCTTATGGCAGGGTCATGGAATGTAATTATTTTGTCTATTATTATTATTTTTAAATAGAGTACTGTTAAATTTGTTATTATTTCTGCCTGATTTTTGATATGAGAATGTTGGATAGATTGTGCTGGTTGTAACTGCAATGTCCTTTGTGAGCTTTTAGGAATGAACACATACCATATAAAATCTAGCTATCCCTCATCTTTGTGGCTTTGATGTGGCTTTTTTTTTTTTTTTTTTTTTTTTTTTTTAGCTTTAAAACAAGCTGAGTGCTCCTCATATGCAAAAATTCTCAAAATTTTAACTTGTTTATGGGGAATGAGCAGCTAAATGGCACCAGCTGCCAGTGGCACCAGGTTTCAGCTGACACAAAATGTGACAATAAGCTTCATTTTTATATTGGTTTATGTCCTGAAAGTGGAATCTGATAGATAACCTTCACAGAATCACAGAATTTTCTAGGTTGGAAGAGACCTCAAGGTCATCGAGTCCAACCTCCAACCTAACGCTAACAGTCCCCACTAAACCATATCAGAGAAAACTACACATCTATCCAAATAAGAATATGTAAGACTGCTGGCTCTTCTTTTACAATCCCAGTCCAACTTGGAGGAAATGTCAGTGTTTTAGAAAGACTAAATGGGACATACTGTTGTTACACAGAGACCAGAGTTTCTATGAGAGATACGCTTCTTTTGATTTATTTTCTTGTCCCACTAAGTGACTTATTTTCTGTGCTGCTCCTAATTTTATGTGTAGTGCTAGACACATCAGTTCATCTCTTTATATTTGTATTGGAATTTTTTATTAAAAAAAAAAAAAAAAAAAAAAAACAACAGTAATTTTTATAGCAATATGAATTGTTTATAAATAAGTGATGTTTTATTATGCATTTGTTAATATACACAAAAGCACTAGGAGAAAAAAAAAAAGTTTTACTCACCAGCATAAAATAATGCTTTAATCTTTAAAAATAAAAACAGATACACATTTTCAGTCTGACCTGTGTCTTGGCTTGGACTGGCGCACGCTTCGTTGGGTTAGAAACTGGCTGGATAGCCGGGCCCAAAGAGTCATGGTGAATGGAGTCAAGTCCAGTTGGAGGCCAGTCACTAGTGGCGTCCCCCAGGGCTCAGTGCTGGGGCCGGTCCTCTTTAATATCTTCATCGATGATCTGGACGAGGGCATCGAGTGCACCCTCAGTAAGTTTGCAGATGACACCAAGCTATGCGCGTGTGTCGATCTGCTTGAGGGTAGGAAAGCTCTGCAGGAGGATCTGGATAGGCTGCACCGATGGGCTGAGGTCAACTGCATGAAGTTCAACAAGGCCAAGTGCCAGGTCCTGCACCTGGGGCGCAATAACCCCAAGCAGAGCTACAGGCTGGGAGAGGAATGGTTGGTGAGCTGCCAGGCAGAGAAGGACCTGGGAGTGGTGGTGGATAGTCAGCTGAATACGAGCCAGCAGTGTGCTCAGGTGGCCAAGAAGGCCAACGGCATCCTGGCTTGCATAAGAAACAGTGTGACCGGCAGGGCTAGGGAGGTGATCGTGAACCTGTACTCAGCTCTGGTGAGGCCGCACCTCGAGTACTGTGTTCAGTTTTGGGCCCCTCGCTACAAGAAGGACATCGAGGTGCTTGAGCGGGTCCAGAGAAGGGCGATGAAGCTGGTGAGGGGCCTGGAGAACAAGTCTTACGAGGAGCGGCTGAGGGAACTGGGCTTGTTCAGCCTGTAGAAGAGGAGGCTCAGGGGCGACCTTATCGCTCTCTATAGGTACCTTAAAGGAGGCTGTAGAGAGGTGGTGGTTGGTCTGTTCTCCCACGTGCCTGGTGACAGGACGAGGGGGAATGGGCTTAAGTTGCGCCAGGGGGGTTTTAGGTTAGATGTTAGGAAGAACTTCTTTACTGAAAGGGTTGTTAGGCATTGGAACAGGCTGCCCAGGGAAGTGGTGGAGTCACCATCCCTGGAAGTCTTCAAAAGACGTTTAGATGTAGAGCTTAGTGATATGGTTTAGTGGGGACTGTTAGCGTTAGGTCAGAGGTTGGACTCGATGATCTTGAGGTCTCTTCCAACCTAGAAATTCTGTGATTCTGTGTGATTCTAATTCCAGGGTTACTCTTTTACTGTGAGTAACCCTGATACAGTTTTAGGCAAAATCAGCTGTTACTTTTCTTACCTGGTTAGGGTAATGCTTAGCATAGTGCTAGTGCCCTGTGCTGCAGATGCAATCTTTAAGTATAGTCTGTAATGTAAAACAAACAGTGCTAATTCTATTTTACTAACAAGGAAGCAAAGATGAGTTTCAAACAAGTCTTTACAACCCTGAATGTGAATCCTAGAGAGCTAGCTCCAGGTTCTTCCTTTCGCAGAAAAGATTCTTTCAGGCCATTAATCCTGGGAGTATACAGGTCCCACTGCCAGACAGTCAGAGAAGAAAAAAACCTGTCCAAAATCTTTAGGAAAAAAAATAACACTGGAAACCTTTGTATAGTAATTGTATTGAGAACATTTCTAAAAACTAGTCACTCTGATTTTGAAAATCTATGTGCATGTGGATGGCTGAGATTTCTCTGACCCTTTTGTTCACTGTCATCTGCAGAACATTGGAGCCTTTCTGAAGGGTGCCATGCTATATTTGGGAAGGCACTGACTGCCAGACATAAAGAAAAGCAGGCTGCAGAACAGTGGTTCTAATTCCTAATGCTTTGAAAAGGAATCACAATCTTTTCTGCTTTTTTATTTTTGCTATTTTATTTAACATTTTAATGTTTATTGAATTTATTTGCTATTTAACAGTTTAGAATGTGAAGTACAGGGCTTTTTTGGGGAGGAGGGTTATTTGTCACTGCTATAAGAGTACAAAGGTTCATTTATAGGTCAGTGTGCTTTAGCAATACTGCAGCCATGTCTTCTAATGTTCCTCCTTAATAGGCAGAGACAAACCTGTCAATGAAAAAGATAACAAACTGAGACACAAAAATGAAATTTGTCCCAAATCAATGAGTTAATGGCACAGCAGGAATAGGATTCATATCTAATTTAGATTTCTCGTATATGCTCCCTTGATAGCCATTGTGGAGACAAAGGAGCTTTGCTGGTGTGATGACCTCTGACTTCTTTTAGGTGACTACCTCAGGGAAAGCTGGTGTGCCTGTTTCTCTCCATCTGTGAAGGGACGTTAGGAAAGCCAATCCAGGCAAAGGTCTCTCCATTTGGTCAGAGGAGTCCCATTCCAATTTGTCTCTATTCCTGTTTCCGCTAACTGGATTTTCTATTATCCAAACATATTTGGGACAAACTTCCATCCATTTTCCTGGCTTTTGGTTATGTGAACTAATGGAATCTGTTTTTCCCCTTTTCAGAAGGATGTTCCATATCCTTGTGAGTAGCTTTGCAAAGATAACTTAATGATTTCTTCCTGCAAGCAGAAATCATGCTTTAGTGTAGCAGAAGGGCTTTACAGAGTCTGAAACAAACAGAAATCAAAGGAAAATGCAGTATGTTCGATGTCTGATGCATACAAGTTTTCACAGAATAATGGCAGTTACATAAATAAGGTATACATTCAGAAATGCCTTCAGCAAGTAAGAATGTTAACATGGAGTATGAAACTACTGAGCTGCTGGTTTCCTGTCAGCTCTGAATATCTAGCAAAGGACATTTTCAAACAAAATAAGTTGAACTAAAATTTTAGAGGAAAGAAACTCTATGCATTGTATCTCTGCTAAAATCATTTACCCTTTAGTTCCTGGCTGTTACATACATACGTACACACGCATATTTTTGCAGCTTGTCTTCCAAGTATGTAACAGATGTTTTATAGCAGTACTCGTGTTTAGCCTAAGCACAGGTAACAAGACATAGTGTTTTTGTTTCTATATTAAGAATATTTCCTTATTTCACCTAGATTACAACAAAATACTGAGTTGTGAGGTCATGTTGTTATGACAACTTCCCCTTGCAATTTGATGTAAAGAGCATCTTTTGACACAAACAACAGGATGTTGAGTCATGGTTACAATATATATGAAAGGCAAAAACCACTACTGATGGAAGCAACTGCAGAAGACTGCTGCTATCCAAGCATTGATTGCTTATGATAAGCTGCTACAAAATATTCTTTCTCCTTTGAAGTGCAATGTAAGCATGTGATGTTCGTTCTTGGAAATAAAATTTTAAGTTCTAGAAGATAGAGTTCTTTCATCCTGAAAGAACTTTTCTAGGTTTGATTCCAATCTATGGGGGAAAAAAAAAAAAAAAAAGATAAGCTGGTGACATGATACGACATACATGTATCTCATCATCATAGGTATCTCTGACTTCTCTGTATCTTGGTATTTCGTAGAATCATAGACTGGCTTGGGTTGGAAGGGACCTTAAAGATCACCCAGTTCCAACCTGCTTGCTATTGGCAGGGTTGCCACACACTATATCATTAGATCTTTCTGCTGATCTAGTCATCTAGTAGAATATTCAGGTCACTGTTTAGTTTTCTGATCATTTGACTGCCTGGATTTCACCATCTTCTGTCATAAGATATGCTAAATTAAAATTAGTGCAATATGCACAGCTTGCATAATTGTACTGCTTGAGGAGAAGCTTCAAAAGATGTACCTGATCATGTAGCATAATGCACCACTCTGTGGGTATGTGAAGGCATGGACTTGGGCCTGGTGACAGCTGTATATTTGAAGTCAGGAAACACTGAAAGACATTTTGGGGGTGGGGTGGGGTTTACTGCTTCAGGTTTCCACTGCAAAATTCCTTTACTATTAGGAAGTTTTGGAACTGTAAGCTTTCAGCACTTCATTTCTGGCAATTTCTCAACTGCATCACTTTTAACTAAATTTCTAGTATTCGGCATGTAGGTGAACTTTTAACATCTCTAATTACCAGGCATTTGTCAAAAACAATGAGGAGAGTTCAGTGTATCATGTCTGCTGACAATACAGACTTTTCACTGAAGCATTTATATTATAGACTTTCATTATTTTACTGTTGAAGGCTTTCTACAAGCCTTGTTTTTTCTCTAGATTTGAGATGCATTGTTATGAAGGTAATTAGCATATTCCTGTACAGAGAGGGATATAAGCAAAAATGACAAATCAGTAGTGTATGGCAGGCTTATGTGACACAGCAAGTCAATATGTGAATGCATTCTGTTGTTGGAAGATTGGGAAAATACATGGCAAATTGAAATTTTCATATTGAGTATGTCACTAGCACGGGAAGCAGGAATTTCAGTTGCATGCTGGTGTGTTAATCAGGGCATGCAACTGAAGGTTAACTCTTCCCTAGTCTGAATTAAAGCTTTATAGGCTGAGTTTACACTGCAGCATGTTGCACTCTGAGGGTTATATTTGACAATGCGTCCGGTTAGAGTGGCAACAACTAAAATCTACATGGGAAGAATGGAAAATATTGTTGAAGACTGAAACAAACAAACATAAACAAACAAACAAACAAAACCAAAACCAAAACAAAACACCATATCCTCAAACATTTAAACAAGAAAAGATCTAAGAAGGTCATACCATTTTATTTCAGTTGTAAATAAATAAATCCAGCCAATCCCTTTAAATAGGATGCTAAGTACATCTTTGTTTAATTTCTGTGGGGACTTCTATAAAGTAGTGATCTCTATGTAATCTTCTCTTCTCCTGTCCATTCAACAATTTATTATACTTTTAGGCTTTCAGAACATGAAAGTTAAGTAAGCACACCTATTTGTATTTACAGTCCTACAGGAGCAAAGGCATGTTTCAGTTTTGGCTGTCTTCTGTAGAGATCCTTTGCCAAGACCTTTTCTCTGCCTCTTTTTACTGTTTAATTTAACTACAGTAATTTTTCTATCAGAAAGAATTTTTACATGAAATGTGACTTATTTTTAAGGTACCTTCACTAATGTTCCCAGATTATCGTTACTTCTACTAGGGAGAATGTTGATAGTTCAAAAAGCACCCTGCTGAGTTTTGGGGGGAGGAGAGGAAGCATCCAGGTTATGATGGTATTCTTTATGATAAAAGTCTTTTCATGATCTAATAGTCTTCAGAACTGACAAATTTGTAATCTAAAGACTTGATGGACAGATGTTTCATTGTTGCTGAGGGTACAGATGATGATTTTCCTACATTTAATCATAGTTGCTATAGTTACAGTCAGTGCAGAAAATTACACCATTCAACATGATTTTTGTTGTTGTTGTTAGAGTAAAAAACAGGCTACATTCTCTCATTTCCATCATATATATTCCCAGATATAAACCCTTGTGGGATTTCAGGAGTTCTGGTAATTTGCCAGTCCACAACCTGCAGTCTTCCTGCCAGCTCCGTTTAGTACCATCATCCCACATACAGCTCCCTCCTGTTTTTTCTTGGTGTCCTTTTCCCCCTGCACTGGGCAGGTGGTTGGTAGTACTTTAATAGGAAAGAATGGCTCCTGACAACTGGATTAGCTTACTTGCATAAGTACAAACAGGTGCTTCTGCATTCTCTGGTGGATCAATGTGTCCTTTCAGCTCAAATCTTGGTGTATTTCTATCAACAATGACCAACTGTCCAATTTCTCTGTAAGCAAACCCTGCTTTCCTTCCTTTCAGACATACGTTGCTTACTACTTCTCTCACCCTCAAAGTAATAAGCCTTCTGTTGTCTACCTTTTACTTCATTGCTTTGCACGTCTCTACTGAGACATGGTATTGTTATTCAGTTGTTTTTTTGTTTGTTTGTTTGTTTTTTTTTTATATTTACCCTTAATACCATGGTAAGTTTCCTTCTTGGGATGTTTATGAAACTGGGCTGTTTTACAAATTGATGAAAAATGAGATCTTGCAGAACAAGTCTGTATTTCTTTTATTACACTTGATTGTCCATGCTTCGAAGTGTAAATACTGTAAGAACTTAACTGGTGCTTTCCTTGCATTTGTTATCTTGAGCTAATTTAGGTGTTCTGCTGCCAGGAATGACCTTTGCATTTTCTCATTAAAACAAACTAAGTTATTCTCTAGAACATTTTATAATAATACGTTAGACTTTTAAAATCTGAAATATATATGTAACTACTGTTTTGGCTCTGTATGGCAGCTTTGAAATCTGAAATGTAAGATAATGTTTGGATTTCTTATAGGCCTTTTAAAGATATTCCACAGACATAAAATAATCCAAAAATACTCCAAAGATAGCTAGTCTTTCTAAGAGACTTTGTTTAAACTTCTGTCAGAAATGCCTACAAAAATGTTTCTCCTTGTACAGGATCTCTGAAAAAAAAAAATAAAAAAATGTTCTGGTACATGCCAGTCCTACTCTGCATGAACTGTTCCTCCTCCCCCCTGCCAGAATTCGCCATCATCAGAATCTTCTTCTACTGCAGGTTTTTTTTGTTTTGTTTTTGTTTTGTGTTTGTTTGTTTTTTTTTTTAAATGGACTGCTGAGTTTGAAGTCATCTCCTGTGACTGCAGCTTAGGGCTTTCTTTCTATTCAGTTGTGTTGCAATCTACAACAATTTAGTTCCAGAAGAGGCTAATCACAAAGGAAATAATGAGGATTTGGGCTGCATCCCACGCTACTCTAGTTAAATAAGCTAACTCCATAACGATAGCCTTATTCTGTAGATTGTAAAGGAAAATATCTGAAAGCTGCTAGGTCAACAGTAATTTCTTTTCTATTTTGTATGTCTGTTTCTGTTTATAGGAATAAGATGCATCTATGGTTGTGTAACTTTAGCATAGTAAAGAAGCAGTGATTGTGGACTTCTTCAGCCAACTTCCTCCACAGTCTGGTCTAAATGAAATACACTACTGTAATGACTAAAAATTAGATTAAAAGTTCAATAGGAGGACACTTATTTTACTAGAACACTAGGTTCAAATACACTAGATGTTTTCTTAATTTGACTCAATAATAAGAAGCTAATCAATTATTGATTAATAACTGTTTGTTTCAGTATTGCCTGTGGAGATAACATTTAGTAAGCTAATACATGCATGTAACCTTTGCTGGTTTTCCTTAATATCTTTTTAGAAACATAAGTTTTGATTAGCTGAATTTTACAGTAAGTTTAAATGCAGTCCAACCAAGAATAGCATCATAACTGTTAAATAAACTATTAGTTCCAAAAATCTTCCAATCACTGTTCTTAAAACAGATGAACTACCATACTTTTCTGTGATAGCTAATTGCTCTTCATAAGTGTGGAAAACCCTTTTGTGCTTACAAAGTAAAAAAAAAAAGCCAAGCATCTTTGAAGAGAGGGCCTTTGTTTTTCCAATGTTAACAATCCCACAAATTTCTAAAACTTCATTGCTATCATTATGAAAAAAATGGAGAAGGGCAGAAACTCAGGTTTTCTTGTTCCACAGGTAAAGCTTTCTTTCAGTCCAGAAGAAGCTGTAAGAAGTGAAAGACCTAAGAAACAGAAGGTGAATTCGGATTCTATGCAGAAGAGAAAGGTGGCTCACTCAGGAAGGGTGTTTCCTGTCATGATGCCATGAGTGCAGGATTTTGGGAGCTGACAGCCAGGGAGACACTGAGGTGGTACAGTCTCTGAAAAATTTTGACAGATTGAAGTCCAGGATTTTAAATGTGCATAGTAGGTTGCTTGGGTTACTTTGAGATCAAAATAAATATCAGGTATTGTTTTTATTTCTATTTTTATTCTTTCTGTATTTGGGCAATATTGGTGCTCTGTAGGTAATCCTAGGAAACTAGCTGAATGCTCATCACAGTTAGGAGGTTTACTCAGCAATCTATATTTTCCTTTCTCAACATTAGCCTTTTGCCTCTAGTTATAATTCTTTTCAAGGAGTTCATTAATGTCACTTTATTTCAACCATTATAACAGGTAGTTTCATGAAGCTGTAGATTATTCCTGTGGCAATTAGGTAAATGAGCTAACATTCGTTCCTCTGACATCATTTCATTTCTCCAAGTATTCAAGTGAGCTTTAAAAGTGAGATCTGGAGACTTTAGTCCCTTGCTAAAGGGGAGATCAAAGGGAGACTCCTGTAAATCTTGGTCCTTACTTAAGACCAGGGAAGAAATGATGTAATCAGGCACTTGATTTTATACTGAAATTTTTTATAATAATTCTAAAAACGTATTTTCAGGTTTGTTGAGCCTGATGTGCCACTGCAAATAATTTTTATTGTTTTATTTTACAGGCAATAACTATTTCAAAATCTAATTAAGTTAAGTGAAGTGAGGGGTTATATAAATATAATGAATATCTAGAATAACAATCCTTTAAGGATATATGAATGAGTTGCTGCTGATAACTGGAGTTATATGTGCACGTGGATACTTTTTTTTTTTTTTTTTTTTTCCCACATCCTATCTTTCTTTGTCCTTAAAAAGGATAAAGTTCTTAAGTTCTTTTAATAAGCTTCTAGATCAGGAGACCACTGGTCCATATCCTATTTCAGAATACTGCCATAAATATATTCAGTTCATTGATTAGCGGCTAATGAAGCCTGTTTCAAATCATTACTGTCAAAACAGTTAAAATGCCCAGTTTGGCTCTGAGAGCTTGAAAACGTGAACTGCTTATGCAAATTCAAAGCAGCATGAATATCAGTTCTGATTTGTACCCTGCAACATTTGAACAACCACAAGCAAAGGCCAAATCAATTATTTTCTGCTTAGCAGCCACTGAGTCTTGGCATTTTAGGTTCACAATTAACATCAGTATTTGGTAAAAAATTTTCACTTAATGCTAAGCTTCTGGAAGAATCTAGCTTTCCTAAGTCTACAAAACTTGATCGGGAATCTCATATGAATGTTTGTTTTTTTTTCCTCCGAGATTTGTTGCTTGTCCTCCCAGGACAAGGATTCTTGAGCAGATTATAGAAATAAAATTTGTCCATAATTTGGTGGTCATATTGTTTAGCTCTATTGAAGTTGTCAAGATTGTATAAGTTTGTTAGTCATAATTTTTGCTCTGGACAGAAAAGTAATCTGGGGTAGCTTTGTATTTTGTTCAAAATCATATGCCTGTGATTCATGTGATCTAGTTTATTCAGAAAGAAAGCTCTTGTTCAAAGCCCTCAACCAACAATTCAACCAAATTAAAAAATGCTCTTTATGAGCTGTAATGTTGCTTTATAACCTTAAGAGTAAGATTTTTTTTCATATTCTTTTAGTATGCCTTAAATGCAGAGTCTGAACACTAGGCCCTATTCTATAAAAAAATTTTAGATGCCAGTATAAGAACATATTTTAGCGTGTCATCTTTTTCATCTCTCTTTGCTGTCTTTTGGAAACTTTTTTTTTTTTAATTGTCAAAACAGACAGTATTAACTTGATTAAATTAATTTTAAATTAATGCAGACAGCTCATCATACAAAGGCATTCATATGCAAAGCACAGTGTGTGTAATTCAGTAAAACACAGAAGTTAATATCAAGAGTTTTGGGAAAAAGGAATTACATCAAGTGTAATTTAGCCTAATTGAGATTAGTTTAAGGTAATTTGATTTCAAAGAGATTTGAATTTTTTCTCTAAAGCAGTCTCTTTTCAGTTGTACAGAATTCTCAGTGTTATGAACTTTATTTTTTTATGATTTAGAAAAACACACGTTTGTCATAAACAGTGATAAAACTGCAATTGAAAAATAGTACACTCATTTTTTTTTTCAGGTCCAACGTAAAGTAGAAAACTATCTGCTGTTGAGTGGGTAGAGGTGGGTAAAGCAAGTGTGATAAAGATTTGGAGAAGGACATTGCAACTGTTATTTTGGGTAAAACCTGCTTGTCTTTGGTTTAACAAACGGGATGGTGCTCTCCGAGCAGGAAAAACAAGGCAGTGTCGTTCAAATGGAGGTATTTCACAGGAGTGGCTTCAGTTGGATTAAAGAAGCTGGAAATGAACTATTTAAACTTTCTCACTTTCAAATTACGAAAAAAAAGCATACTGTAACTCTTATTTGACAAAATATTTTAATAATGTTCATTGTTTATTACAATTACACATTTTATAATATTTCAACTTCATTGAAATTCTTAATTTTTACTTTTTCAAATCCAGGAAGTTGATCTTCAAGTCTCAGTCTGGAAATAGGGTTTTGTTTGGTGAGGCTATATGTCAAGCCAGGCTGGGCCACCTAAAGGAATTCAAGTCGATTTTTCAGCTTGCTGTTCTTTAAAAAGAATGTCATGCTCTTCATTAATTCTAAAGTTAAAGGTAGAAGATAGTGATGATGCTGTCTGATGATTTTATTTTATTTTGGTTGGCTGGTGTGTTTTGTGGTGGTGGTATGTTTTGTTTCATTCAATTTGGATTTTCTTTGCCTCTTCTATTTTCCTCCCCTCCCAGTTTCCTGTTTTTCTTTGGATTCTTTCCCACTTCAGTTTAAAGAAAGCTCTCAAACATTTCAAGGTTTGTTTTTCAATGGATGTATCCAAAACTTAAGACATTGGGTTGATTTTTATGAAAACTGTTAAGTCAAGACTAAGCATATGGAATCGAGCAGCTGTTATTAGTCCTCTTCCATGAAAAAAAAAAAAAAAAAAAAAAAAAAAAGGGAATTTAGAGAATCTCATGAAAAAACAAAGATTTTTAGCTTCTTAACCCAGAGAAGGCAGGGATGGGATTCAGTTTCATCACTTTTTAGACACCTGCAGATCTGTAGTACCATGCAATTGCCTACATTAAAGAGAGTGTGTTCACTGGCATAAACCATGTTCTTCTGGGATGCAATTTCTCTAACTTACTTCGTTTCACTGCTCAAGTAAATCAAGTAAATTGCACTATAGAATTGTATGTTCCTCTCCAGTGCCAGAAGACAGGAGCATAGATGGTACTTAATCCTTGATGCAAAGAGGCCTAGTTTAAATGAGCTGCGGACAAGGCATCAGAAAACAGATAGGAGTGTGGAGGATCTTTAAGGAAAAAAGATTGCATGACTCTTTTGGCAGCCCATTTAGAGCTCTGGTTACAGTTGAGGGTATTCCTTTTTGCTATATTAAACACAACTCAGTTAAAACACTACCTTCTGAGATGCTCAGGAAGAATTCAAATCAACTTAAAAGAACAGTTACACCTGTGTAAGATAATAAGTGTAGGTCAGTCAGTAAGGAAAGGAAGCAAACATATTGGAGAGAATAGTGGAAGATAGAAGAAAGCCATCCAAATTTAGCAGACTGGGGTGGAGGGCTTTGGAGTGTTGTTTGAGATGGATACTTTTGAGAAGGATTACTAAATTATACCTGTGTTATTTGTTTTTAGGTACGTGTTTCAGAGTAGCGTGGTGGAAAGTCACCAGTCCAGAAAAAATTCTAGAATGACTGATGTGTGTGATGGTTGGTTGGTTTTTGAATAGAAACTTTGTAGCTTTCTCTGAAGGAAATTACTCAGGGTCACCGCAGTCCTTCCCTTCTTCCCTCTTCTCTCCATTATAACTACTTGCTGGCATTTTGTTAACATACCTAAATATCAGTATTTGTTTTCAGTATATTCTATTTGATGGATCTGATACTTTGTTCACCTTACAAATTACTGACATTTAAAGCTGCTTGTTTCTTGTAATAAAGCCGAGTTTGAGACTATGGAATAAGTAATAAGGGCATGGATCACAACAGTGCTATATAATCACAAGGCTGTCATGTTAACAAAAAAAACCAACACCCTAGTACTGTATTTTAATGAATGGTAATTACAGTGTGTGAAACAGGAAGCTATATGATAGATTGGAAGAGGGTACTGTTTAAAACAAAAGTGGAACAACTATTGAGGCATGAATGAATTATATATCAAGACACTTCTTACGTGCTGCCTACCAGTCCTTTAATGGTAGCTGATATAAGATAACCAGTACTGCAGTGGAATGATGGTTGGCATGTTGCACAGTCAGTTAACAACAAATGAGCTGGAAAAGATAAATTCAAAGAAGCATAAAGCACTAGCTCAAATGCAGAGAATTTAATTAATATCAGTGCAATTTGGCCAAGCAGGGGATAGTACTACTTGTTCTTCTAATTCTATTCCTGTTTTGATTTATGCTTCCCTTTGCTTATAAAGTAGCAATAATGTTGTTTGTAATTGTAACAGAAAAAGAAAAAAAAAAGGAGGCATCATAGTTGTATGAAAATGTAGAAAAAGTTGAAAACGAAAAAGTAGCAAAGATACATTTATAGTAAAAAGTAAAGATGCAAAGGGTGAACAAGTACAGTGCTTGGTTGGGTCAGAGCTGCTGTTTTCAGGACTCTCCAAGGTTTTGCGCACAAGTGTAGGCATAACATGGATAACTCTGCAGTTCCCTTCTGGCATTGGATAGCTTGGTAAATGCTAGTTTGGCATGCAGCACAACCAAGTTTATTACTGACCTGTGGCTATTCTTGACTTCGATTTGGAGCAGTCACAAGAAGAACGTCCTTAGGCATGATGTTTCCTGCAATTTTCAAGTCAGCGCACAGGAAACAAGCTCTCAACAGTGAGGAGGTCTAAGAGCTATGAGAGCGGCTGTTAGCATTTTGACAATTTGGGACTTCTGTAAGCAAGACCTACACACGGAGCCCATTTCTGTGCTGACTGCCAAGGGAAGCTTGGCTCAGACAGCCCTGCTGTTGCAGACACAGCCAGTGACCCAAGTAAACAGTGCTGGTTTTGCTTTCTGAACAGCAGTAGCTGGGTAGAACTTGGAATTTCCCTTTAGTCAGAATTACAGTGTGGTCTGAGACAGTACTATAGCTGGTAAATTCCCACGCAATATCAGCTCTGGAATAATGCTTTTCTGAAGGCACTGAAACAATTAATTTGCATAGAAATGGAACTCTTTCATTTCATTGCTTTTTTTTTTTTTTTTTCCTTAACTTTGGTTTTACACTTTATTTCCATTGTGAGTCTAGAAATATTGGCTGAAAAGATGGAAGATGAGCAGACATGAAGCTGGGCAGGATTCCAGTAAATGTCATCAGAATTTTGATGTAATCAATGTGTTTCTCCAGAGTGTTTGGGTTCTTTCAAATTGGCATTTGCTTTCCAAAAGCTGTTCTGTCAGAAGAGTTTTGACCAACTGATATCTGCAGGAAAAAATGACTTTTCCTGTGAGAGGATTTATTCTGCTTACAAGCATAGCCTGAAGGTCTTGAAGACACACTACTATGGAAAAGACTGAAATAACAGTTTTGCATTTTCATTTTTCAAGAAAGAGTAAGACATACAGTGACTTTCTGCCTGAAAAAAAAGGGATATTTTACTGTCTTATTTATCCAGCACAAATCATTCTGCTAAGTAGGTGGAGAGAGAGGAAGTGCTCATTTTACCTTTTCTCATTGCCTGTCTTTTGCAAAATCAACATTCAGTTCCCATAGGTTGATTTCCATTCTGTGCTCTCTTCACTGTATTCTTTTTCATTATAAAAAACTTAAATATGGTAACCGGAAAGTGGGGGATCCCTTGCACAGGAATACTATGTTATTTGCAGTCTAGATCTCAAAGTTTACAGCTTAGGCCATTAGAATTTAATAAAAAGAAATCCATATATCACTGGAGAAAAAGTGTATGGTAAGTGTACTTATCTCTGTTACCTTAAAAAATATTTTATTTTAAAAGAATATTAATCTGGGCAAGGAAGGGCTAAAATAGGTTCTGTTTGTGCATAAAAAGGTCTGACTGAGTAACCTCCGAGGCAATCAATTCCCAAGTGGCTGTATGATCCTCAGAGGCTGGCTCCAGTGCTTTTTTGTCTCTAATTGTATTGACAGCTGGTAGTTCCAACTTTCTGGTGATTTGTCTTCCCACTGCATATTTATTGAGAGGTTTCTTGTTGCAGTATTGACCATGCATTAACAAGGAAGCAGTGGATAATAACAAAATCCCTGTGGGCCTGACAGATGTTTTCTTGGTGTGGGAGCTTTTGCCAACAGCAATGGGCCTTGTGGCATATGTACAACAAAGTGAAACTGAACATTTTGAATAAAAATGAGGAATTAAGTCAATGGAAGAAGTGAGTCAATTATTTATATTCAGTTCCTGATTTAAAGCCAGATTGTCCTGGTAATTTTTTATTTATATTTTTTACATACACATGAACAATTTTATGTTAATAAACATGCAAAGCAAAATTTAAAGCAAATGCCTGAGAACATTCTCGTAATTTCAGTTTCTTCATAAGATGGTTTCAGAAGAGAAGTCAGGGAGAAAAAAACTTCGCATTTAATTGTATGTTTTTGTTGTCAGTCTTTTCCAAAATTTTCTTTAAGTGGTTTATTTATGGTATGATAAATTGACTGAAAATTAGGATTTGACACACAGCAGGAAGAATATTTCACTTAGAAGTGTGGTTAAAAAGCATGTAATACTCATGGAATATCATTCATGAGCACGTGTCTGATTTGTGGGGCATAGATGCTGAAGTGATAGGGTTTTTTGTATTATTATTATTTTTTTTTAATGGAGGTGGTAGGTGGAACGAGCAGTTTCACAGTAAAGGCTGAGGTATCTGAGTTATCCTATTTTCCACCCTTCACATCTATTGCAATACCTTGCTCTAAATAAAGACATTGGAAATATTTGAGCCAGATTGTGAAAGAATTATTCCCAATGCCTTGTACAGTGTGGTGGTGTGCTCTTTGGAAGAGTGAGAGCAATGCCAGGCATGCATTTGTGTGTATACATGTGTGTCTGGTCTCATTTTTGCAGCCAAGTTACCTGCAAGGATTTGATAGCCTGCAATACTGACACTGTTACTCCTAAACTCTACCAGTCCAGGTAAAATTAAGCAAGCATAAAACATTTCATAGTGCTTCTAAGACTTTTCCTGGGACCCCAAACTGTGTGAATAGAACCTGTGGCTTGTGGCCAGTTCCACCAACAGCTTGCCTGACAAAACCTTTCTCTTTTCAATATGTATGAGCTGTTTGCATTGGTTGCCTTTTCTCAGAAGATGCTTAGCGAAGAAATGCGCTATGTCTGTATGTTACCAGGGAGGTACAGATGCTTCTGAGCATCTCATTGTTATGCGTAAGCTCCTTTTTTGCCTCTTAAAATACTACTTATGTGGATACAGCGAAGTTCTCTTGTTCACAGGCAAGGCACTAAGATGCCATTAATCTAAAACAAGAATTTCTATAATGAGCAAGTATAGATTTCAGGAACATGGAATAGCTTTTCAAATAAAATAAATTAAATAAATAAATATTTAAAAAAAATAATAAAATAATCCATCTAAGTATATGTCTCCAAATGGGATTTTTATATTGATCATTTGAACAGATCTTTTTGTCTCTTACTTTTTGTTTATGAAACCTGCTCTGTTGTAAATTAGCACCTTCCTACTAATCTCTTCTGTATGGCAGATACTTGGACCAGTAAATACAGCACTGTAAATGACTTTGCACAATGACTGCTACCTCTGTGACCTTTCAACTTGATTACTCTATGTGTATATTAAATGTTGATATTCATATTTTATCCAAGTCATCCATTCAACTTTTGGCATGGACTAGGAAATAATCCACTCCTTTTTACACCCAGTTTAGCAACAGTCATCTTTTGTTGTAATTTAGGTGCTCCATTATGATGGTATTTCCCATTCCTTCTGTCATTCCTCTCTGCTGTCTGCTGAAGTTTCTGCTAACTAACAAAAGCCCTCCCTATGACTAAATTATCAGGTCAATTTGTTTTTTTTCCAGCTAATTTAATGTAAAGATTCAGTCCAGTTATCTACCAGGCTAAAACTCATCCCTCATTTGCTAAGAGTCTTTGGAAATGTTAGTCTTATGAGGCATTTTAGTCTTGTACCTTCGTCATTTAACCCGTATCTCTGATGCTTCCTGTATCCTCTAGCTCTTGCTTCCCCTGCTCATGAGCTCAGTCCATGTTTGATAAGGAGTCCTGGTTTTATTGGTAGCACAAACCCTGGAGTTTATGCTGCAGCATGTCCCACAAGGCATTTCTGTCTGCCAAATTGACTCTGGAACTTGGGTCCAGGAGGAAATGACCCCAGCAGTGGCATAACAGATTAGAAGCATTATGGCTAAACACTATGAAAAGAATAGAAATAAAGTTTTATTTAAACACTAGCATTGAATTCCAACCGTAGCATGCTAGTTTGAGGTTTAACAGTTTAACTTAACAAAGTTTTGTAGTGCAGCAACAAAATTCTTATCCTGTTACAAGTATTTGGAAATTGTTTAGATGGAGCAGGGACCACGGGCAATAAAGAATATTAGGGGATGTTTGAGAGAAAATATATGGTTCAGATAGACATTGAGATAGAATTGGATTCCCTCAGGGACTGTATCTGCCTCTGCACCCTGTGGATGCCACTGTTTAATTCAATACAAATCAAAAAACGAACTTTTTAGAATTTGCAGAATACTACATAGTGCCTGATAGAACACCAGATAGTGCCTGATAGATGGTGCCTGTACACCAATGCACGGAGCATGGAAATCGGGGAAGGGGGGCAGGAAACCCGCGTGGATGAGCAAGGAGCTCATCAATAAGATCAAAAGGAAGAGTGAAATGTAGAAAAAGGGCCTGTCCTCTTGGGAGGAGTATAGATGTGTCGTCAGGACCTGCAGGGACGTGACGATGAAGGCTAAAGCCCACCTAGAGATGAGGCTTGCAAAAGAGATAAAGGATAATAAGAAGGGTTTATTCAAGTATGTAAACAGCAAGAGGAAGACTAGGGATAATGTGGGTCCCGTGCTGAATGAGGGGGGTGTCCTGGTCACGGGAGATGCTGAGAAGGCAGAGATACTGAATGCTTTCTTTGCTTCAGTCTTTGCTTCAAGGACACTCCCCCGGGAGTCCACGCCCCTGGCAATAGGACAAAAGGTCTGGGAAATGGAGGGCTCCCCACTGGTGGAAGTGGGAGTGGTTTGGGAGCATCTGAGTGGGCTCAACGCAAATCCATGGGTCCTGATGGGATGCATCCGCGTGTGCTAAGGGAGCTGGCAGATGTGATCGCCGAACCGCTATCATCTTTCAAAGGTCCTGGAGAATGGGTGAGGTGCCTGAAGACTGGATGATAGCCAATGTCACTCTGGTCCTCTATTACCCCTCTACTCTGCCCTGGTCAGGCCTCACCTAGAGTACTGTGTCCAGTTCTGGGCTCCCCGGTACAAAAAAGACAGGGATCTCCTGGAAAGAGTCCAGTGGAGGGCCACAAAGATGATACGGGGCCTGGAGCATCTTCCCTATGAGGAAAGGCTGAGAGACCTGGATCTGTTCAGCCTGGAGAAGAGAAGACTGAGAGGGGATCTCCTCAGTGTATATAAATATCTGAGGTGTGGGAGACAGAAGGATGTAGCCAACCTCTTCTCAGTGGTTTGTGGGGATAGGACAAGGGGCAATGGCTGCAAGTTAGAGCACAGGAAGTTATGCACTGACATGCGAAATAACTTCTTCACAGTGAGGGTGACGGAGCATTGGAACAGGCTGCCCAGGGAGGTTGTGGAGTGTCCTTCTCTGGAGATATTCAAGGCCCATCTGGATGCCTACCTGGGCAGCCTGCTCTGAGGAACCTGCTTTGACAGGGGGATTGGACCCAATGATCTTTCGAGGTCCCTTCCAACCCCTACAGTTCTGTGATTCTGTGAAAAGGTGGTTCTTTCTAATAAAGCATTTTGCTGAGTTTGTGGGTAATGATGCCAAGTGTCCATGGCCTGTTGGGAAAATTGCAAGAGACCTCCTACAAAAGATTGCGTTGTAAAGGAGTGGATGCTCTTGATGATTCAAGAGATTGAAATATTAAATAAAAAGGACAGGCTTAGACAGTTAATGAATAGACTTAAGGCAGGAAATGAGGACAGTGAGAAATTCCCCGCACCAGGGCACACTGCAACACAGAGCAAGCCATCCTTCCTCTGTACTGCAAAAGGGCATGTGTGGCATTGAAAGGTTTGGCACAGAGG
Source organism: Aythya marila (assembly GCF_965140915.1). Classification (NCBI taxonomy): domain Eukaryota; kingdom Metazoa; phylum Chordata; class Aves; order Anseriformes; family Anatidae; genus Aythya; species Aythya marila. The sequence goes on along the minus strand of NC_139045.1, from coordinate 1,195,214 downwards.
GTCATAGTGCTCGCATGCTTATCTACTGGTCCTGTATGTTTATACAACAGTAGGTTTCATGAAAATTGCAAACATTAAAGGTGCAAAACCAGAACATAAGCAAATTATTTTTTATGTCTCAAATTTAATAAACTATGCTTTCTGAACATTTTTTTTTTTACAAAATTTTTACATCATGACAACCTATTTTCCTAAGACAAACATATTACAGGTTTTTCACATAAAGCAGCTTTAATTTCAGTTTCACAAACATCTATCATTGAGTATATTCTGCCTGTGCATCAGAAGAAAAACAGATTAGAAGCAGACAAGGAATTCTTAACAGGGTATTTTACTTCAAGAGAGAGATATTAATGTTGATTTGATTTTAGGCTGTTGTGTTTTATGGCTTGCATTTTGATTACATCTGATTAACTTAAGGGGAGGCTATGAAAGATGAAAAATTAAGTCCTGCTATTTTGAGGGAGATAAAGGATGATAGATGACAAGAACTAAATAATCCACTCAACCAAGCTAATCATTAGTCACCTGCATGATGCTCATGGTACTTCATCATCTACAAATGAGCAATGCAAACCTGATTTATAAATACTTTTTCAAATAAAAGCACTGTTCACTGTCTGCTTTGATTTCAAATTACATTAAATTTGATTATTTTGATAGCCAGGAGGCATTTGGGGAAATGATAGTAAGTCTCCAAAGCTTTCTACATTAAGCACAAATATTTATTTTTCTGAAAACTTTCAAAGTTCATTTATGATATAAGCGTCTGTATATTGGCTGTGCTGAACTAGCAATTCACCAATGTCGAAACCAAAAAGACAAAAATTATATGAGAGAAGTAATTCAAACAAAACCTTATAAATAAGAATTAAATTAAGATGACTCCAATTTTCATAGGTAACACTTTTAAAAACAAAACAAAACAAAACAAAAAAAACCAACAGTCCACATGGAAATTTGTCACAAATCTAAATGATTTATAAGAATAATTGTATAACCTCATTTCTTAAATCCTGTAAATATCTAAAGGTAGACAGGAGTTGGGCATCTCCTTGAGAGCATTTTTGTCTCCTGTATTTATACAATTTATTTAAATATTTTATTTATTCTTGCTGGTTTTGTAGTTGTGTGTTTCATTACTTACAGAAACTTATAGGAACAATTTATATTCGGCATCTTCCCATTGTTTGGGTTTATCTGCATTTTTATATTATATTTGGCAGTCCAGTCCTTCTCTGAACAAATAAAAATTGTTTTAATTACATAATTTTTTAGAATAGCACCATCCACACTTTTAAGTTTTATTTACTCTGGATTCAAGAACTAGCAGCCTTTAAAGATAAAGGCCATTAAGTTTAAGTAATGCTATTTTGAAAGTTGCAGGAGTCTGGAAAGCAGCATAAGGTTTCCTTTAAAATTTGGATTAACATGAGCTATGAAGTAGCCTTTTTTTTTTTTTTTTTTTTTTTTTTTTCCCTCCAGAAAGGACAGCTTCTGCATGTAGGCACCAAGGGTAATTATCACTTTCTGGGATCTTATTAGCATTCAAAGTGGCATAGGCAGAAGAGCAACGTGAGGCTCAGGAGCCAACAGAGGGGATAGTAATGCACATATTATTGTAGCCTGTGCAACAATATTTAGCTGCATCAAGGGATGCATTTGAAAAAATATTCTGGCTAATCTAAGTATTTTATGTAATTTTCATGCCATAGTATATTTATTTAGTTATATACTGAGATTAGAGCTTCACCGTGGATTTAGAAAGGAAGGATTCATGAATGAACCCTTCCGTAATGTTCACTCATTACAGAAAGTTGAATTACAGTAAATGTCAAGTGAGTTGGCTGAGCCAGTTCTATCCTCCATAGCTATTCATCCTCCTTTCACTTGATTGGGTTTGGTTTCCATTTTTAAAGGAGGTTTCCATTTTTTAGGGGTGGAACAGTTGACTGCTTGGCCAGTGAAATCTCAATGTAATCAAATGAAAGTGGGTCCTTGAATACTTCTCTATAGCTTGGGACCTGGTTGATAATACCCAGTCCTACAGAATGTGTGTTTACCCTACTTTGAGCAGGGAGATTGGGCCCGAAGACCTCCAGAGGGCCCAGTGAATATGATAGATATTTGTATGATTCTGTATAGCTGTGGGCTGCCTGGGGATACCTCACTGTAGGTAAATAAAAAATAAATAAGCTCACATTTCAACCTTTAGTCTGGTTACCCATCTTAAAGATGGAAGCGTGGGCATGAAGTATAAAAGAAAGTATGCATGAGGAGTCATGCTTATGCAGATTGGCCTCATAATCCTTGTACTTCGTGTTTTGTGGTGTTTATGTTTAAAACAATATTTTGTTTAATTTAGTTGGTTAAAACTGTCGTCTGACAGACAGTTGCTTTGCCATTAAATCTGATCATGTGTTAAAGCCACTGGGAAGGCCTGAGATTAGCATGAAAGGAGACTGAATATACAATTCAACCTTGGATGCATTAGCATCTCACAGCCAGGAATCAAAGATGACAATTTCATCTTTTCTTCCAAGTGAACAACGATCTTGTTAATAAGTCAAATTGGAAATTATACTGGTGTATTGGCCCCATCTAAAGATTTCGAGTTACTTTAAAGTTTATTAGGACCCTTGTGTGAATAGTTTAGTAAAGACTGTGTTGGAAAGAACCATGTTAGTTATGTTGTGTTGTAGTTGTTTTTTGTTTTGTTTTGTTTTGCTTTGCTTTGTTTTGTTTAAAAAAAAAAAAAAAAAAAAAAAGAAAGGAAGGAGAGAAAAGAATAAATAGCTGTAACATCACTTGAACTAACATTCAGATCCAGAAATGCTCTGAGAAACTGCTGAATAGAGTTGATCAACATGGAGAATAAGAGCGATTTCTCTTAAGCACTACCTTGCAAATACAATTCAGCAACTCAAAGCTTTGTCTTAAATTTGAAATTTAAATTATTCCCTTCTCTGATGTCCAAATGCACATCCTATCAGTTACCCATAGCAGCCAAACCTTACTTTAAAAATAAGGAGGAACTGTTTCTGTTAAAATGTAGAACCTGAATTTTCCATTCCTGTTTGTTCCTGTTTAGCAGTACAATTTTAAACAACCTTTAAAAACTAAAATCTGATTAACAACTCTCCAAATGCCAAGCTTCATCTGTCAAAATAAATCTATTTCTTCATTTTATACAGTTGTACTTCTAGGTTCAGTCTGTACATTGATCTTTTCCAGCAGAGATGTGAAATAATGCAAAAAGCTGGGCTAAAATAAACATTGACTGAAGTTTTTCCATCTCATATTTGAAACAGTAAGGAAAAAGTATTTATGACTAAGGAAAATGACAAGTGTTGTTGGGATACCTATAACACTTTGTGGGAAGGCAGTAGTAGACTGTGACTTGTGCACCATGGGTCCGTTTTCACTGTGTCACAGAATTAAGTGTGTGACTGAGAAAGGCAGCACTGCCCACAACATCAAATTTTCAACTCTAAAATAATGGTCCAGTGGAAAATAACCACCCTAACTTCTTTATGATAGTAATCTACTGTATGATTACACCTTTCCTGTGAATTAAGATTTACTTTCTTGCCATAGTTTTTGACTATGGTTACAATTATAAGAGAGATTATATATCAGACAAAGAAATCCTAAACTTTCCCTTTTGAGTGTGAAAATATGATGGACAGGTGACTTGAAGCCAAGGAAAATGGTGAATATTTTTTCCTAAAATTAATGCACAGTAGATTAGGCTGAAGAAAATGACCTTATACCATTATTTTATGGTTGAGCTGAAAACACTGAAATGATAATAAAGACAACAGGCGGTGTTACTGACAGTTAACATCAGTAAAAATGGATCTTTTTTAAAAAAAAAACTTAATAGTATGGGTGACAGAATGAAATACTCTCCCACGAGTGTATATTATAGCTGTTTTAAAAATAGATTTACAGTGCTCCTCATTGCAGAGATTTTTTTTATGAGCTAGAAAATTAGCCTTATTTTGCTCAAAACTTTGACAAATGTTTACTGGTGCTGGTGCTTTGGAATTCACTCTAAGGCTATTCTGAAGTAATGGAAATTTGCAGAAGAAATATCTGTAGATCTTCTGTCGCTATTGTAGTTGGTAAGTCCAGACTTAAACAGACGTTGTTTTAGCTTTTGGCCATCTTTAGAAGTGTCAAAGCAGCTTTTTCCTGAAGAAGCTCAGGCAGGAGGATGAAGTTGTGATGGCAGAGAGGAGGAGGAACTTGATGCAGATAAATTGAACAAATAACAAAAGGTTAGGCTGTCTGTACTTTTTTTTTTTAGACAGCCAAAGCAATAGTAGCAACCAATTTATAAAATGTTTTTTTTTTTTTTTCTTTGAACGGTGTACCTTAGTGCTACAACAAGTCAGCATAGGAAGGTACAGGACTAAATAATTTTGGATTCATGTTCCATCTTTTAAATGAAATATAAAATAGTTGAGGCAGTTCATGCTTGTGATGAACGGTGATTTTAGGGCTCTGGTGATTTTATACCTGTGTGAATGAAAATCTCAGCACCAGCAAGTGGCAGAGTTAGCCAGTGTAAAAGGAGCAGTACACTCCAATGTAAAATTTCCTTCTACTTTTTCTGATGTAAAAAATAATGATGACAAAAATCTTCCTCCAAATTTTAGTTTTGAACAGGCATTAACTGTGCCAAGGATAACCAGATTTTATGTGAATTCAATAAAATGGCATTCTGTTAATAAGTGGGGAGTTGGCTTGGGAAATTTTCCTCTCTGGTAATTTATGCAGGTAGAAGAATAAGATGAGGCCAAGAGTTATTTGTTACTCTATTTTAGAACTTTCCAATTTTGAATAGTGACTGGTCTTTTAAATAAAATCTAAATAATTTTCTTATATTTCTTCTACTTTCTCTGTCTCTTTTTAAGCATTTGGTATGTTTATGTGAGCTGTTAATGCCAAAGCAGAACACCATCTAGAAATGTTCTGTCGGTCTTCTGCTTCTAACAGGCTGATCCAGGCTCTATTCTGCTGATCCAGAAGGTCAGAAGTCACCAAAAAGAATTCTTCTCCTTGAAAGAATATGTCCTTTAGGAAAAGGCCTTCAGTGCCATGCAGTGCCATGCAAAAGATATTGAGAACAATGGTGTTTTCAGAATAATAGGCAGAAGACATATTATAAGTCTCCACTGAAACAGGAGTGCATTTGACTGTTGTTACTTTCTAGGGGAAAAAAAAAATCACAAAATCTTCTTCCAAGCTGAGGCACTTGCTTTCCTTCCCCTGTCTTTTGTCCACTGTTTGAAATGTTCCCTTAATCCACAAAAACTGCTGCAGTTTGGAGAACACGTGATTTTATGCTTGTTTGTGTGTGATTTACATTAAAATATACAAGGCCAGATTTAGAAAACACAAGGTAACTGGTAACAATCATGAAAGCCTTCTGCTCATACTCTATATGCAATTTGTTGTTCCTCTTTGGATTTTCATTCTCTTTAGCATGGGAATTGCTTGAAAAAAAATATTTAAATACAAGAGCCATTTAGTTAGCAGTCATAAGTATCCAAAGGACTTGTAGTTCATTTATGCCTCAGAAATTAAACAAGTAACAACAACAAAAAAAAAAAAGTAAAAAAAAAAGTGGGGGTGGGGTTATAATCACAGTCAAACATTGTCTAGTTTTTCTTACTGGCTTTTTTTTGTTTTTTTTTTTTTTGTTTGTTTGTTTGTTTTGTTTTGTTTTCTTTAATTCTGGAAATAAAAGCTTTATACCTAGTTCTTCAAGGAGTGTCACACTTTATCTTCATTAGTTACTTTCAATTGAACTCAAAAGAGCTACTTACAAAGAGATAATTAACCATGTTCATTACAGTGTGCTGAATCAATTCTGTTTGCATTTACATGCAAATGTGCAAAATTCATCTGTATTTCAGCTTCTAAAACTGCTGTGGTTTAATATTATCAAGGTCTGAAGATTTACCTGGAGAAGACCACTGACTTTCATTGTCAGTAGCACATAAAAGCCCAAAACACACACACACATACACACAAAATAAATAATTAATTGTAGATCTTTCCCATTATCCTTTTCTATCTGATCTGGAAAAAAATGGGCAAACATTCCCAGTGAAAAAAGGAGGAAAATAACAAGAATGAAAGGGGAAAAAAAAAGGACAAAATAAGACTAAGAAAATATCTTTTACACAGAAAATTGAAAATGAGTAGGAAGGCAATGTAAATATTTTCCTTATTCTCTTCATGTAATACAGAACTGAAGTGAGACTAATAAGCAATTTATGTGATACCATTTGGCTTTGTAGGCTGGATACATAAAGGTTCAGGACCCGACCATTTTTCCTTCTTTTTGTATTGATGTAGAAAAATATAAACTGAAAATAAATCAAGTTGCTTCCTTTGAAAACTGGGAGAGAAGCCTTTCATTCTAAGTTTTGTGTGAAGACAGAGGAAGGCTTAAGGATCAGTGGCAGGCAAATGCCTGATTTCAACCTGAAGCAACAATACAAGAGTGTAATTTCACTCTAATGGGTGTTTTAAAATGAGTTGATGGCTTCTGTGCAGGGCATTCCAGTCCATGGTGCATGTCTCCAGCACACTGTATGAGCTCACATATGTGAGAGGTGTATGTTGTGAGAGTATGCAGACCGACTGCCATCAGAACATCAGGTTTTTGCTCAAGCATAAAGTACCCAGTTCAGAGGTGGTGCACTTGATCAAAGAAAATTAAATGTTTACCTGTCACACTGTGCTAATTTGGTGATCAGACAAAACCTGCTGCCCAGAATTTTCAGTCTCTTAGGTACAGCCTGAATATTCTTACTTATTCAACCCGAAAGATGCTGCAGAAAATACTTAAGGTACAGTGCATTCTAACACTGGAATACATTTCACCTGAATATGGACTGAAGTATGAGGCACAATGTTTATGGCATTTAATTCATTCAGCTTTTGATGTTATGCTCTCTTTTTTAAAACACATCTAGCAAAATCGAAGTAATGCCTGATGTGGCATTGCTTTCTGGCTTTCAAAAGCTATAACTCCCATTCTCAGCATCTCAGAGTACAGGCTGTCAGCATGTCCTGGGCATATGATTTGAATGCCAAATGGCATCGAAGTCTTCGGTAACTTCAGAGAGATTTAGGTAGTTTAGAAATATCAACTATGGACATAGATGTCTTCTTTTCTGTTATAAATTTGATTCTTTCTCAGTAAATGAATAGAAATGATTGATATGGTTAGCTAGCTGTTTGTTTTTTTTTTCCCCTGATATTAAAATATTAATCTGTTTTAAGCAATCTATAGCTGAAAACAGACACTTAAAATCAGCTAGTCCTGTCTCTTAGTTCTTCAAATAATCTATGTACAATCTATATACAAGATTGATATTATGTAATTTCCTTAATTTCCACTGGAAATACTTAAAAACAACCAGAATGTTTAAAGTACTCCTTTATTAAGCACACAGGAGGAAATCCTGCAGCATCTACTCTGATTAAAAAATAAATAAAGAGAAAGCCAGCATCTAATTATTCTATCTTACAGCTTCTCTTTTTGTGTATCATCTTTTCACAGGAAATAAAATTTCAGGACTCTTCAATTCCCTGATTATATGAATCGTATTACTATACATTATATTGTATATACAATTAATCATAGGTAGCTAATTTTAAATACCAAGTATTTCGCATTCATATATAAAGTTTTTCTGCTACTGTGTTTCAAATAACTAATACGTCTGTGGAGTTAACTAGTCTCAAGTAGCTGATTTACTGAGATAATTGACATTCATTTACATGTACGTGTTTACATGTCTTTAACATGTGCAGGCATGAAGGCAGATAAATTGCAGGAAAAATACAACTTGGAAACATCTACATTTTCCTTTTTGTTACCTCTATTGGAGTAAAAAAGTTGGTGTATTATGTTAGTTGAGAGCTTAGAAGGTTAGAACTGTGTATGTCCAACTTCACAAGAATAAGCATATGTCTTTTATGTTTATTTCTTCACAGTACAACTAAATTTGGAAGAAAAACATGATGCCATGTCTAAATAAAATACACATGAGATCCTCTGTTTTGTCAATGCATGGCTTATGGTCTTCAGAGAAAATCAAATTTAAAGTAAATATTTGTGAAAACATGTTAAACTGTTGACACAAGGTGGGATGCTGCCTGTTGTACGACATACTACATGTTGCATTGCTAAGTCTGATTGTGGAGAAGTCAGGTGTTTAAATGAAGTTGAGACAAGTTTTAATGAAGTTCAGTTTAATTTTGAATACTGAGTCCTTTTCTGTTAGTCTGGTGGCTCTGTTTTCATTTTATATATTATTCAGTCAAATTTTATACTATTGTTGACTTACCCATCCTTGGTTGTTTTGGTGTATATATTCAGCTGTACTCTTTGTAACATATGCACCCCAAACAGGGCTTTTTAGCCAAACACCACTTCTGACAATCCATTCATCAGCTTGGCAGGGTATCCAGGCGTGCTGAACGGTGTAGCTCTATGCAGCCTCTCATTCTCCACAGTCACTGTATTGACAAAATCTGCAATACTCCCAGAAGGAGATACGAAGGAGATGTTGGGCTCTGCATGGCAGTTAAGCAGAAGTTGTCAACTTTTTCCAGCAGCAAGTTCTGTGTCACTTCTGGTGCTGTTGTCACAGCACGTAGAATAACACCTGTAAATTTGACTTTGAAGTGCATATTCAGATGAAAAGATGGACAGGTATGAAAACACCCTCACCTTTGTGTTCTAGCACCGCATAGCAAATTTAATTGGGTAGGGTTGGGTAGTTCTGTCTTTACATGCCTACATTCTCTAGTTTTCACATTATTAAGACAAACGTTACTGTGCCACGCGTGAGATTTGATTCCAATGAATCTAAATGAATTCATGGTCAGAGTCAGTTCTGGCATGGGAAACTTCAGTCCTGAAGATAAAATTACAAATGTTCTGTTTAATAAGAGTTACTGAGCTTTATAGGGACTTCTCATATTATATACTTTAATTATTAGACCTTTAAAATGGATTCTTAACTGGTCTAGCGCTGTCTCTAACAAACAATAAGGTCTTGTACTGATGCCTGTAAAAAATTAGAAATTAAGAATTAGAAGGTACATGGTATAGTCAATGCTATTGTCTTTCCCATTTCCAAGCTTCTCGACAGTACTTGGCTCTAGAAATCTCATGTATCATCTTGAGTACTGTGTTCGGTTTTGGACCCCTCGCTACAAGAAGGACATGGAGGTGCTCAGGAGAGTCCAGAGAAGGGCAATGAAGCTGGTAAGGGGTCTGGAGAACAAGTCTTATGAGGAGTGGCTGAGGGAGCTGGGCTTGTTCAGCCTGGAGAAAAGGAGGCTCAGGGGTGACCTTGTTGCTCTCTATAGGTACATTAAAGGAGGCTGTAGTAAGGTGGGGATTAGTCTATTCTCCCACGTGCCTGGCAACAGGACGAGGGGGAATGGGCTAAAGTTGCACCAGGGGAAGTTTAAATTGGATATTAGGAAAAACTTCTTTACCAAAAGGGTTGTTAGGTATTGGAATGGGCTGCCCAGGGAAGTGGTTGAGTCACCATCCCTGGAGGTCTTTAAAAGATGTTTAGATGTAGAGCTTAGTTATATGGTTTAGTGGAAGACTGGTTAGTGTTAGGTCAGAGGTTGGACTAGGTGATCTTGGAAGTCTGTTCCAACCTAGACAATTCTGTGATTCTGTATTTTGTGGCTGATCAGATAACATGGTGTGGGAGACCAGGGGAGTCTTTGGTGAAAAACAAGTCTGAGGCAGGAGATGCTTGCGTCTTTCTGAACTTTTGATGCTGAGATAAAATATCTACATCTGTATATACTTAGCCCACTTGAAAAGCTGTTTTTATGTTTGCTTAACAATCTTCCTGTCTCACAGTTAGTCTAGTCTGAAATTTGTTAACTCGAACATCGTTTTGGATTGCTGGATATCACTCAAGGCATTTTAATTGATTCTTTTAAAAAATGCATTATTTCAATATTAATGTAGCCAACTTTTTTTTTCCCCTTTTTGATTAAAAAAATAATAATAATAGTATTAAACTGTTTTATTTTAAAGACCTTGGCATTTTCTTTTTGGTGCACTGTACACGGTACATCTTATTGCAAAAAAGTGCCAGAAACAACTTCAAATTTCTTAGGAATCCATTTTTATGTCATGATCTTAGATCTGTACCTGGTTTCAAAGCTAGAGCTTAATAGGAACAAATCTGTATGACCTAATGAAACTTGCTTTAAGATCCAGTTCTATCTTCTATTATCTGTGGTCTTGTGTTGCATATAAAAATGAAATGTGCTATGACATACTATTGTGCATAATGCATGAATCTTCTCATTATGGTAAATTTATGGTGATTAAAGTGGTTTTAATTAGCTTAACACATGTGAAGAAGCTAGCAGTGAATTAGAATCCATTCTCCTATCGCATAAGGTGTCCCTGTTGTGTTTCTCTTATTGATGGTAAACCCTTCAAAGATTCCAGCTCAGAGACACAAGCTGTGATGTAAGATTATTAAAGGGGCTTCACTTGATCCTGGTTTCTGATCTCTGTGGAGAAAAAACAGTCACTGGATCAAAGAGATGTGTTAAATCTTAATAGATTCTGGCAGAAAGATCTATAACAAAGTGCAGATGAGCTGTTCTGATATTGATATCACATACATTTATTGCAGTGATCTATTTGGGATAGCTCCCATTAAAGCAATGTGTTGCTCGTTCCTGCATAATCAAATTTTCTTCCAGTTTCAAACTTACTTATGTGACTTCATAGTGCTGTAGAAGCAGAACTGACCCAAACAGTATCTAAATTAAACAACAAGGAGTATCACAGAATCACGGAATTGTAGGGGTTGGAAGGGACCTCAAAAGATCATTGGGTCCAACCCCCCTGCCAAAGCAGGTTCCTCAGAGCAGGCTGCCCAGGTAGGCATCCAGATGGGCCTTGAATATCTCCAGAGAAGGAGACACCACAACCTCCCTGGGCAGCCTTTTCCAGTGCTCCATCACCCTCACCGTGGAGAAATTGTTTCGCATGTTGGTGCGGAACTTCCTGTGCTCTGTCTTGTGGCCATTACCTCTTGTCCTGTTCCCGCAAACCACTGAAAGGAGGTTGGCCAAATCACCCTGTCTCCTACACCTCAGATATTTATATACACTGAGGAGATCCCCTCTCAGTCTTCTCTTCTCCAGGCTGAACAGATCCAGGTCTCAGCCTTTCCTCATAGGGAAGATGCTCCAGGCCCCGTATCATCTTTGTGGCCCTCCGCTGGACTCTTTCCAGGAGATCCCTGTCTTTTTTGTACCGGGGAGCCCAGAACTGGACACAGTACTCTAGGTGAGGCCTGACCAGGGCAGAGTAGAGGGGGAGGATCACCTCCGTTGACCTGCTGGCCACGCTCCTTTTAATGCGTGCCAGGATCCCATTAGCCCTCTTGGCCACAAGGGCACACTGCTGGCTCATGGTCAACCTGTCATCCACCAGGACCCCCAGGTCCTTCTCCTCAGAGCTCCTCTCCAGCAGGTCATCCCCCAGCCTGTACTGATACATGTGGTTGTTCCTTCCCAGGTGCAGGACTCTACACTTGCTCTTATTAAACCTCATTTGGTTTCTTCCTGCCCATCTCTCCACCCTGTCCAGGTCTCGCTAAATGGCAGCACAGCCTTCTGGCATGTCAGGCACTCCTCCCAGCTTTGTGTCATTGGCATACTTGCTGAGGGTGGACGCTATTCCCTCATCAAGGTCGTCGATTAAGATGTTGAACAAGACTCGACCCAGCGCAGACCCCTAGGGAACAATGCTAGTCACAGGTCTCCATCCAGACTCTGCACCACTGATCACCACCCTCTGAGCTCGGCCAGTCAGCCAGTTCTTAACCCACCTTACTGTCCACTGTTCTATCCCACACTTTCTCAGCTTTGCTAGTAGGATGTCATGGGAGACAGTATTGAAAGCTAAAGTCAAGTTAGATGACATCCACCGCTCTCCCCCCGTCTACCCAGCTGGTGATGCCATCAAAGAGGGTGAGGTTGGTCGAGCACAACTTCCCCTTGGTGGATCCATGCTGACTACTCCTCAATAGATAAAATAAACTAGCACTGCCAAAAACATGCCGCTGAACTGTAGCAGTCACCTTTTAAATTTCAAGAGAGCTACAATGTATGTACTTTATGCAGCAGTTGGCAAATTCTGGAAATATTGTATGCAATACTCTTGAACCTGTGTGGACCATCCTGCTTCCTTCAAAGCTTCATAAGCGTAATTTGACTTCCAAGTACTTGTTTCCAAGCTATCTTTCATCAGGCTTCAATCTCCTGAAGTATTTTCCTTGCTTTTTATGATTGCAGAAACAATTATTTAAAGACATAGTTAAAGACATAAGCACTTTTTATGGATATTATTATAATTTTTGGCTGTTTACATCGGATATCTTTGAATGACTTGCACACAATCATGAATTCCAAACGATCTAAATGAAATGAAGAATAAAACATACTTATCAGTCAAATTACTACAAAATGGCATTTTTTAGCTACCGACTTTAGGCCTAAAACTGCATTAAGCGTGCACAATTAATTTGGCTGTGCACCTAGAATTACTGTCTTTTCTGCATGGTTTTGCCGGTTGTGCATGCATAGTATAAAGCAGGTGTGGTTGCAAAGGAGGGTTCCAAAACTATGGTCTGCTCTGCAAAACCAAACCAAAAGCTACTAATAATATCAATAAATAAATGTTTCAGGCCATGTCCTTCTAATTTAGCAAGTTTGTTTCTCATTCAATAGAGTAAAAAAAAAAATACTATTTCTGTCTTATGAGGGAAAAGTCTTTGTTGGCATTCAGCTCACATGTGTGAGTTCTGTAGCTCTTGTCCCTCTGCACCTACCGACTGTATAAAATGTCATTATACTCTTTGGCATTGTCATCACTAGCTCAGAATAGTTAGCTCAGTCTTTGTTAGATGCATCCTTTCAGTATATATCTGGCATCTTCTACCTAAAACATAAAATCATTGTTAGTAAATAGTGCCCAGTTCAACTAGATAATTAAGGCCTTACCAAAACCTAATAGCAAAACTAATCAAGTTCAGTGTATATATGCAGCTAGGAATGGGTGTGAATGGTGACCTGGATGAATCCTAAGGCATTAAAGGTATCAATGCAAAACACGAACCACTTAGCAGAATGAAAACTGAGACTTAAGTTAAGTGCATTCCTTGAGGCTGTGCAATAAAGTGAGTAGTTTACAAGACAACCAGGAACCCAGCTTTTAAAACCTTGTTCTATCTACTAAGCTACAAGAATGTAGAAAAGTCACTTATAGAAACAGATGTTTTTGAGGTAAATATAGCTCAACTAATGCTAAAAACTGTTTTGAAGTGGTAGATGTGAATAGATATGCTTTTTGTACCTTTTCTTTAATGCTAAATATTATTTTAAATCTGTTTTAATTTAATGGCCTAGAAAATTCCCAAAATATCCTTAAATGCGTTGGGAACTGTAATTCAGAAACCCACAGCAAAAGGTAGGTAGTCTTGTTTTCTTGCCCCATGTTGTATATTACTGAGCTGTATACAGAATAATACATTGCCAAATGGTGATCCCATAGCCCAAACTAATCTCTGTATAGCAGATGGGAGTTTGACAGGGGAAGAGACAAGCTGACAGTTTTTCCTCAAATATGAGTCATTCACTGTGTTTCCAATCCCAAGCTGGATTTGACATTTAATTAAAAAGTACCTAAGACAAAAAAAAAAAAAAAAAAAAAAAAAAAGGACAAAACAACCCCAAACAAACTATCATGTGCACACTGGTACAGATGCAGAATCAATTTGGTCTGAAACCTTGGTGTCCAGAAGGCATATCTCTTTGAAAAAAAAAAATAAATAAAAATAAAATAAAATAAAATAAAATAAAATAAAATAAAATAAAATAAAATAAAATAAAATAAAATAAAATAAAATAAAATAAAATAAAATAAAATAAAATTGTTGATGTACCATGGGGAATATAGACAGCATTAAAAATGTATTTTGACCGGTCTCTGCTACTGAACTTGGCTCGAGGGTATACTGATGCTTAATAAGCAAGAGGAATTACTATAAATACTCAGCCACAGCTACTATAATTAGACTATAATATGGATGGGGTTTATTCGGATAGACTTGAGCTACAATAGTTGTCATCTTTTTGGTACATTTGTAATATGTACAGTAAGAATATTGAAGGTGTTATAGTCATAGAGGGTGGTTCTGGGCTTCAGTTCTCTGTTCAGGATCATTCCCATGCAAACAGAAGGCAACAATAGCTGGCTGCAGTATCCTTTTGATTCCCCACAGATTTTTAGGGTGTGTTCTGGAGCAGTTTCTGTCTGCGGTGTAGTGCTGTGTTGCTCTGCTCTCTCTTGGCAGCAGCAGCTGCTGGCACTCAGTTCTTTCCTGGAAAGTCCTCATGCTGAAAGGGAAGGAAAACCAGAGGCTGTGTGAAAAAAGCTGAGAGATTGTCATGAAGGGTTCGGGCACCTTCCCCAGGAAATACTATGGTTTCCCTCAGCCCCTTTTTTTATTCATTGTTACCTGCATATGTAGAGAACCTGAAGATGATGGATCTGTGGGGCTGTATGGAAAAAAAAAAAAAAAAAGACCAAAATTCAAGTGAGAAGCCAGAATTGCTCCCTTTGCAGTTAGGCCAACGTTATTATAAAACTTGGCGATTTTGTGCTGTTTTCTGAGGTTTCAGATTCCATGTCAAAAAAAAAAAAAGATTGAGGAGGAAAAACAGCATAAAATAAGTTCCTTGATGTTTCTGTGTGATTTGGCACGTAAATACATTATTAATTTTATTATTTTAAAATGTGCATCTTTCTCACTGCTCTGAAAAGCAAATGAAGATAATTCATTTCCCAAAGGATTTTTCAATATAAGTGACAGATGTAGAGATAACAAGAAAAACTAGCGAGCTGTAACTTGGAGGGGTTTTGTTGTTAATTTTTGAAGTAATCCTGTTCAACCTCCTCAGTATATCAATTTAATAAAAGATAAGTACAGAATTTATTTATCATGCAGTGATAAAGTAATTGAGTAAAAAATCCTCCTCTAAAAATCTTTATTCTGGGTAGAAATGTAAAAGCAAAAGTTATTCCCATTTCCAAGAGGGATTTATTAACACAGAGTGAGATTTTCAAGGATGGTGAGGTAGGTACCTAATAATGCCTAGATTTTTGAAAAGTATTATCAGTTATATCAGTATTTACTAGGTTTCTAGAATTATCTAACTGACATTTTTGGTGACTCCTGAAAACCTTAGTACCTGTTTTTTGGTACTTTTAAACATGTGAATGTTCTTTCATATGTGGTCCATTAGCAGCTTAGCTAGCTTCTCTGCAGGATACACTCAGTGTGTGCATGTCTGCAGTTGCTGATGACTTCAGAAGGCTGAGCAGTTCTGCCATCAGGCGTCTCTGAGCCAAAGTAGGTGTTCCTCCAGCTGGAGATTAGCAGGAGTTGCAAAAGATCACTGAACACCACATGGCAACAGCAGGCTCTGCAAGGCATAGGCTCTGCTCCGGGCAAAAGTGGACATATCCCCATGGGTGGAATGACAAACTGGTCAGAGCATCAACTGATCCCCATGTTTGTTCCACCATTGCAGAGGTGGACTGAAGTTCAGTCACAGTATCTTCGTACCGTCTCCTTCATTGACTGTATTTTAAAGACTTACCTATCTTCATTTCATTTTTAAAGAAAAGTCAAGGTGTCTGCCTGTGGGAAGTGTTTGTGTCGGCAGTCCTGCAGTGAACACAGAGTACTTTTTAGGCCCCAGTGTCGTAGCTTTGCTTCAGAGAAGCATGAGATTCAGGAGATGCATTGACCTTAGCACTTCCTTATTTTCATTCTTGCTTTATTTTCTTATTCCTCCAAGCAGATGCAGGTCAGTGACGTGACTTGCACACAGTTGTCGAACATTTATTCATTTCAATGAATCTCAGGTTTAATAAAAGTCAGATGAAGTACTGTACATGTTAGTAACATACAATAAAATGATGTGAAAACATAATTTATAGGTTTAAGTTTTGAGATAGTATGAATATTACTGGATCATTGGAAAACTACAATTTCCCAGCCTGTACTTAAAGTGTGTATGTACTTACGTATGGACAATAACAGCTTTGAAGAGAAGCAACCTTCTTGGAAGTCTGAGCATTACATTAAGTGAATTAGTAGTTTGTTTTTGTTGTTGTTGTTTTTCTAAGAAATAATTCAGGACTGTTTGTATTTACTGATACCTCTTATTATGGTAGCAGTAGTTGAATCAGGTCTGATCTATACCAAAACCAGCTCACTGGACTAGATGAACGTGTATCACAGCAGGATATCATGGGGATGGAAATTTCTACAACCAGAAAAGCACAGCTTTATTATTTTTTGGTCTAGGATTTGTCTTTCTGTGAGTTGTTTCAAAGCTCTTTCTTTTATCCCAGGTTTTATGAGATTTTAACTGGTAATTTTATTCATAAAGCATTATCTATCTGTATCTATATGAGAGACCATAACAAGGTAGAATTCACAAAGGACCTTGAAAATGCTTGTCAAAGACAGCAAGTCATTATCACTAAAAATGAAAAGCAATACTGAAATCATAAATAAAATTGGGAACATTCTAAAATTCAGGAATAACCTCTCTGTCTCTTTTTCCACATGCTATAAAGAATTGAAATTATACAGTTCAGAGCATTTCTCTTACCTGAACAGTAGGTAGAAAAAGTACCGTCTTCCAAAAACCAAACGATGCCTGGATAATTGACAGCATTAGTATAACTTCATTTAAATAGAAGATGAAAGGTGAGAAGAAGGAAGCAAATATCAGAATTTTTATGACTTTATCACTTCTCCTTGAGAACCTGGAGGCATAACACTCATAAAACATTACAGACACTAAGAGGTCTAATGAACACACATATAGCATCATAAAGGGATGACATTTGCATTAAAGGTTGCAGGGTTTGTTGTTGTTGTTTGTTTGTTTGTTTGTTTGTTTTTGTTTTGTTTTTGTTTTTGTCTTGTTGCATAATTGCATCTCAAGTAATGTAGAAAGCTGAACATAAGAGCTGACAACCTAACTGTGTAAATCAGAGGGAGGTTATACTGCAGAAACCTGATAATCATGCTTCAGTTGTGCTTCAGTGGTTCCAGGACATGGATATGGCAGCAGCAACCAGTGAGAGATCTCGTAGCCCTGGGAACCTGGCTCACAGTAAATTCTGCAGCTATTCCTCATGTAAAACAAAGAGCATAAGGAGCAGTATGGCTTACTCATTTCAAAAAAGGAGAAATAATCAGAGTCTTCAAGACAGTACTATCAAAACATTTATTTATTAACAAGGTAGTTTTAGATCACAGTGACAAATAGAGAACAAACAATTCATTTTTCTGTTGAGATACAGTCTGTATTGTGAAGAGATGATCTGTTTTACAATAGCGTTGAAATCAGGCCTCCTTATTTTTCTGTTCTGGAAGAATAAAATTCTTATTTGTACTTACAGATGACATTGGTGATGCAGTGATGTGCACATCAGCAAACTTCAGTGGTAGGCCCTCAATAGGAGGCTATGCAGCTAGCTGTAACTATGTGCTCGGTGTTATGTGCAATTCCGCCTATTCAACAGAAAACTTCAGGAAGCATAGGCTATGAATGATACTTCTTGTATGGCTTATACAAGTTGTTTTTTCCACAGAATAGCAATGCACATTCTGGGGATTCAAAACTAGCACTCAAATATTAATTGTTAGCAAGGCATTAATTTGCAGGTCTGTAGCCTGCAGCCTAGCCAGAGTGCTGTAGCAAACAGACTCCCTGGTGTGAATGACCATGCTTGTATTATGCATGTCTCTGTCTTCCTCTGGGCTCTTGACAAAGCACAGCTTACCTCAAGGCTTTTAAAATCTTAATGTTTTATACCTTATTTAATTCAAATCTTCCTCAGACCTTGTTTTAGTCTCTGCTCAAATAGTTGATGGTGCTGCCAATACATGGCAAGTTGTTAATCAGAGTCTTCACTAGCAGCCTTGGGGTCTGCTCTCTGAAAGGAAAAATACCAAAGATTTTTGTTGTCGAATTGCTGCTTTTTCTGCTTGTTTGCAGCTTTTAGGCCCTTCTTCTATTTTTCTTCTCTTACTCTGTGTGTGTCACCTTTTGTGTGAGCTGACTGGTAAATCTTTAGATTCAGAGCAACATGATTTCATTTTGGATTTTTGAATGGAGGAAATTTTACTGCTTCCTTGAAATATTTATGGGGGGTGAGGGGGCGGATGGGTTAAAATAAAAACTATTATTTTATTTATATACATCATAAGGTGGCAACTATTCTATATCTTGTTTTCCAGTTCATCTTACGTCTATCATCTATTTTGCTTTTCTACATATATCTAGGCTAGATCTCATTGAAATTGCTGTTTTAGAATGTGCAGAAACTGAAATGGATTTTGCAGGAAATCTTTGCTTTCCTCAGAAAATCGTACTGACTTTTGTTTTCAGTTCTCAAAGAAGCATTTTAAAACTTAAAGTGGTCAGAAACACGCCTTTCTAAGCTTTCAAGCACCTGTGAAATTGAGAAATTTCTAAGAAACTTGCCGTTGTTTCACTGAGCACTTTGGATGGGTTTTGTACCATTAGATGGCAGCAGTGAGTAGCGTCTGCCCACTAACCTTTGGCGATGATGAGATGAAACAAGTTTCGCAGAAGGCTACAATAAAGTTAACCGATGTACATTACATGCACCTTAAAATTAGACGTGGAAGGCATATGGAGATAGTATCCAGGAAACATGTTGAGAATTTTCACTTGAACTGTATTTTCCACCTGAAAGTAGAAGTTTTCCACCTGAAAGAATAGTTCCAGTGTTAGCACAAGTGCGTGCAGCACCATTGATTAACACTGTTTATATTTGGCCTTAAATGTGTTTCTCATTTTCAGTTCCTTGTCACAGTTTTTAGATGTTAGGTTTTTCACTTCGTTTGTACCCTATTTTTTGGAAGCAAAACATAAAAAGTGAAAAATAAATCAATAAAATGTGTGATAGGAATAATACCAAGGAAGGGGGGGGGGGGGGGGGGGGGGAAGAGGGATTTTTACTGAAAAAAATATATATATATATCATAAAACTTCAATAAAATAAATGTAATTTTTATAGTGAATTCTTACTGTTTTGAACCAGCTCCTGTTACTATGTTTTATCTTTTGTGTGTGTGTGGCTTTTAAATACGTGCCACTACATATTTTAATGCATTTAGCCTAATAATATGAGGTAAATAAGTGCTATAATATATGGGGATGTATGCAGGGATTATATGTATATAGGCATATATGCATATGTAGACCCGCAAAAGTATAACTATGCATATAGAGAATTTTGTAGTGAAAAGCTTAAGGTTTTATTTCAAGTCATCTGCATGATAGAGCAGTTTCAGGCAAAATAGTTTCAGGCAAATGTCTGGCCGTTGTCACCAAACTTCTCTTTCAGTGGAAGCCAAGAGGAACTGCTTTTAGTTTGCTTTATTTTTCTTTTTCATTTGTTCTCTGAAAATGGTCTGAAAAAAAAAATCTTCCATAGTATTTCTTGTTCCTGTCAGAATCTGGCTAGCATTTACCTAAGATTTTTCTTCCCTGCTGTTTTCACTGTTAATGAGAATCTACCTGGTCTTTGACGTTACTTTTAATATTAATATTAGCTATTGATATTTGCTCATATAATTTCTTTTTCATTTTACTTGAGACCTTAAATGTAATGGTGCCACAGATGATGAGCAAAGCTTTAAAGAAATGGGAATAATGTGTCGTCTGTTCTCCCCATTTTGCACTTGCATCTCTGTATACCTGATGATCCTGTTTGATTTTGATACCATTTCCAGTTACATTACCTTTCTACCACTTCATATCTATGTCACATCAACTTACAGAGTTGCAAACTATTTTCTACCTTTTCTGTCATCCTAGCATTTACCTCCTGGAATGTGTATAGGGTAGCAGGGAAAGGGAAAAGGGGTCACAAGTTGATATGTCTGTGCAAATTAACTCCTACCATTACTCTTTCCTTAGAATACCTCTGTGGGTTTCACAGTATTCAGGATTTTAGTACCTCAAGTTTTGCTGCAACTTAACAAAAAAAGAAAAATAGGGATTTTGTATTCTTATATGTAGTCTTGGCAGCAGGTGACCAAGCTAAGATAGGGATGGTTCAGTGAGTTACAGGACAGATCTGCCTTGTAATTTCCTCACAGTAGGAGACAGAGAGCTTTTAAAGCTTTAAGCTTTCTTCCATTTGTGAACTTCCTTCAAGTTGTTTTTAAATCATTTTGAAAATGATGCTGTACAATGTACCTAGAAAATACCGCTACAACAGAAGGGTATTCTATTCTTTCCCCATAGTTTTGGTCCTCTGAAGAAAGACTATATTTGAAGCTCACTTGGTTTCACTTCTCAAATTGTCTTGGTTAGGATCAGATTGAGGCAACTTGCTATTTTCAGTCTGGGAAATGGCAGAGCCGGGTGAACGACAGAATCCAAGTCCAGTATTGCTGGGTAGAGTGTGAAGACCTCTGTCTGTGGGACATGATCTCTGTCATTGGTTGCATCCCAGTATATAAGAGGTGCAGTAAATGGTGTTTCTGATTTGGGGCTCCTGGAAACACCCACAATTTAATGTTTTAGTGAAGTCACAAAGGTACCGTATTACATTGGGCGCAGGGGAGCTCAAGTCTTAGTACAAGCTGCAGGGGATTGTTGGGTCAGTAGAGCAGAATGGGATAGCTCAGTTGGAAGGGCCCTACAAAGATCATTGAGTCCAAGTGCTGAGACAACTATCCCAGTTATTTTTAAATAATGTTGTTCCTTAAGGAGCATGGAAGACAAAAATCTGTCTTCACTGTAGCTAGCCTCCCAGTGATTTGAAGACAGATTGAGTAACCACAGGAAACAGTCCTTTATGATGATTTTTTTTATTACTGTTTCATCCCGCTGTGGAATACAAAGATAAGCATAAGTAGAAATACGCAAAGCTTACACAGGAAATTATTCAGGTAAATAACTCCACTGTTAAATGCATTTGTTAGATTACATCTCTGTTGGAATTCAGTTAGTCATTGAAGAGTCTGATCTGTGTGGTCTTCATAATACGTTGACAGAAGGAACTTCTCTATGTCTGGGGAATATCTTTTTTTTTTATTATTATTTTTTTAGCTTGGCAGAAAAGTGTTAGTACAGTTCATATACAACATGACCTGACTTTTGTTTTGTTTTTGCTTTGCTTCATTTGGGATTTTTGCCAATAGCATAAGAAATAAGCAATTCAAATTTGTTATTTAGATTCATGCATGTTGAAACAGAGTATCCTCTCTTAAAATAAAGTGGAGAAAAAATGTACTTTCTGCTTCATATCCCTCCCTACAAAAGTTTATTGCAAAACCTCTGAGTTATTTTAGTTTCAGATGTTGTGCTTCTTAGAGGATTTCATTGTTAGATCTCACATTCAAAAGGTATTTTTCCTTCAAGCTACTTCATACATTGTGTATTTTTAGAGATAGATATGGCCACTAGTGAATTTTTCCTGCAACCACCCTGAACAATATTTTGTAATGCAACCTATAAAAAGTAGCCAGTCACATACAGCAGTACAAAGCTACACTGTTTAGTGCAATTACATCTGGTCCGATAGCAGCAACTCTGATTCTCACCATGTATCACAATTACAGAAGTGGAAAAGTGACGGAGATACCTCCTGTGCACATGACTAACAGGCTTTAGGATATGTGAAGAGAGACAGAGGGAATTTCATGCATGTTCTGTAATCTACAAAGAAGAAAAATCAAGTTCCAAGTTCACAATTTATAAGTACTTTGCCAACTAAAAGACAAATAGTGGTCATTAAAATAAGCAACTATAAGGTTCTCTTCTGTATGTCAATAACCTATGTTTAAAATGAACGTCATAGAGAATAGATTCTTACACTCAATTGTGACTGAAGTAACTGAAGTATTCACACCAAAGCACTTACTTGAAATTACATTTTAGGTAAGTGAGATTAAAGTCTCAGTCTAGGCTCATACAATTGGGTTTGCATTTTCGTTTGTTTTGCATTCAGGAAAGTTGGGAAAGACAAGAAAGTTGGCTTTCAGTCAATCTAACCTTCAAGAGTCCTTCACTATCACTACAAAAAATGCCTTCTCTGTGGTTGACATGTAATAGTATGTAAGAGTTTGCAGATACAACTGTTGTTTTACTAGCCTAAGTTTGATTTTGACC
Organism: Aythya marila; assembly: GCF_965140915.1. Classification (NCBI taxonomy): domain Eukaryota; kingdom Metazoa; phylum Chordata; class Aves; order Anseriformes; family Anatidae; genus Aythya; species Aythya marila. Next base: position 1,172,885 of record NC_139045.1, on the reverse strand, counting down.
GGAGATAAAGCAGGGAAGCATAACTAAAGAATACTGGCAGCTAAATAGACAGCCTGCTACAGAAATTGATGATGTGCTTCAATTCTTATTTCTTTCATTAAGTAAAAATACACTTTCCTCCAAGAAATCAAGCTGCCAACACTGATATTCTAAACACAACTTGGTTTTGGGCAATGGGCAGTTACTTCCAGAAATTTAGAGGCATTTGCACGTTAAAAATAACAGCTCTGCTCTTAGCTCTGCCAGTGCAAAGTTACAGGCTTTAAGCATGTATGCCTGGGAACAGCAGCACTTAGCTGGAGTTTAGAATCTGTTCTGTTCTAGTGCTTTTTGCAGCCACTGAGGATTTGAATTGCCCTGTGACCACCCCTATCTACTAAACATCTAAGGAGGCAAAAAGGCAGATAGGATGACTCCTGTTTGCCTTGATGTGCTGGTGAATAAATAAAACATAAACAATAATATTTGTGTCTCTTGGAGATATTGTAAGGTACTTTTAAATAGGGGGGGCAAATGTATATGACTGGAATTATTATTTGCTTCCAAAATAATAAAAAAAATAACAACACATGAGTCATACTAGATAATGCTCTGAAAACAACAATCAAGCTCTCCATTATTGTCAAAATTATTAGTATTAAATAAATAAATAAATAAAATAGGAAATGAAATCTCATTACCTTTCCAAAGAGTGTGTAAAGCATCCGACAGTGGATATTTTAGCTTGTAAGACACTGATCAGGAGCTGTCATTGGTGTCGCTTCTGATACGGCTGTTCATCTGAAGAGGTTTTTATTCACTCTCGTTCCAAGAGACCTTTTACTGTTTTGGCATTAGCCCTGACTTGGTTCTCCTTTCAATGCCATAACTTGTTCAGCAAGTGCTACTTCTTATTCATAGCTCTGCTCAGTAATGGGGTTGGACAAACTAAACTTCAAAGTCCTTGTCTGGGTCTTCAAGATTCTGGCATTTAAATGGCTAAATGCTGGATTTTTTTTGTCATTGTCTATAATTTTTCACTGAGTTGGTGTGGTAGTTTTATCCGGATGGGCAGCTGAGCTCCACCACAACCACTCTCTCACTCCTCAAAGGAGAAAAGGGAGAAAATATGACAGAGCAGGTTCAAGGGTTGAGAGAATGACAGGAAATCACTCACCCATTACTGGCACAGGCAAAACAGACTCAGCATAGGGAGACTAATGTAATTTATTGCTTATCACTGGCAGACTAGAACAATAAGAAAATAAAAGCAACCTAAAAACACCTTCCTCCCACCCTTCTTCTTCCATCTCCTCCCCCCAGGTGGTGCAGGGGAACGGGGAATGGGGGCTTCAGTCCCAACGCTTGGTCTCACGGTCACTCTCTGCCCCTGCTCCCCGTGGGGTCTGTCCCAGGGGATGCCGTCCTTCCTGAATGGAGCCTGGGGGGCCTGCCCACAAGCAGCAGCTCTTCAAGAACTGCTCCCACATGGCCCCATACCACGGGGTTCATTTCCCAGGAGCAAACTGCTCCAGCACCGGTCCCCCACGGGTGGGTGGCAGCTCCCCCCAGGCCCCTAGGGGGAGTCTGGGGGGGGACCCCCACACTCCTGCGTGGGCTCCTCTCCACGAGCTGCAGGTCCGGCCCAGGGCCTGCTTCTGCGGGGGCTCTCCATGGGCCTCAGCCTCCTCCAGGCTACATCCACCTGCTCCACCGGGGGCTCCTCCACGGGCTGCAGCATGGAGATCTGCTCCATGTGGGACCCATGGGCTGCAGGGGGACAGCCTGCTCCAGCAGGGGCCTCTCCACAGGCGAACTGCTGCTGTATGCCTGGAGCACTTCCTGCCCTCCTTCTGCACTGACGTGGGGTGCTGCAGGGCTGATTCTCACTCCTCTCTTCCAGCTGTTTTTGCACAGCAGGTGGTGTGTTGTTTTTGTTTTTTTTTTTTCCCCTTTCTTCAATTTGCTCTGCCAGGGGTACAACCAGTGTCACTTCCTGACTCAGCTCTGGCCAGCAGCAGGCCCCTTTGGATTTGGCTGGAGCTGGCTCTGACCTGCCGTGGGGCAGCTGCTGGGCTCTGCTCACAGAGGCCACCCCTGCAGCCCCTTCAGCCCGCTGCTATGCAGCCCTTGTCAAATTGTCAAATAAACTTTTTTTTTTTTTTTTTTCCTAGTATCTCATTCGTTGATAGAAATTACTTTTGTTTGTCTTGTGAAACTTAGTGCACATATACTTATTCATGATTTCACATCACATTTTGTAAAATTATAGAAATGGGCAGCCTTAGATCCATATTGATAAGCAAGGTAATTATGAGGCACAGTTTTGTCAAGTCCAGATTTTTTCAAATATTGCACTACTTACTCGTTCAGACTGTGGAAGAGGATGTTTTGCATGTTGCCTAGGGCATCCTACAGACTGACTGTGTGATGTAACCCATCTGTGAGCCAGCAGCTCCAAGTTCTCTAGCTTTGCCTAATTATTCAGTTTATATCATTGTGAACAGACTATTTCTGTGGAGGTGAGAGAGAAAAACAGCTTTCAGGCTAGGGTTTCTGTTGGTTTCATAGGGAGTTGTGTGACTAAACACTAAATGAAATTCTGAGGTGCAGTGCTCATTTCCCAACAAACTCCTTTTGAAATTTCAGCTTTGGAATTCAAAGCTTCTGTGCTGATTTTAAAAGCTCATTTGCATTTCTGAAAGAGAAAATTATGAACTTTTTTACTTCCAAATTAATACTTTGCATTTTCTGGCCACTCATCGTGATTTTCTCTATACAGGCTTATGCTCTCATTGGAATATTGGTATTTGACAGAAGCTCCACATTTCTAACCAGACCGCTGCCTGGAAAGTTTTTGTTTTGTGTGGGGAAGTTGACTGTGCCTACAATGCTGAGAAAACAACAACAACAACAAAAAAGTGCCAGATGAAAAACGAATCTGATGGTTTACTCTGAGCTTTGGGCTAAGAAGCTCATTTGTAACCATACACAACTGAGGTACCTGAAAGCCAGCTCAGATGAGGTGTACACAGATTACAGGATTAGAGACTTTCTTCTTTGACACATCAGGGGCAAAACATTGACAACAGAGGCATCTATGCATACTCTAAATTGTAATCCAAGAACTTTCTCAAATGATGCTGTCTTGTTATAGTCTATTGTTCAGTAATGAAAACAAAGAACAGACAAACTTAGAACTGGAAACCTATGTCTGTTACATGCTTTTACTATAATTTGTCATCTGTTTTAAGAAACAACATTTCTACATCATCATCATTAAAATGACTTTTCAAAAATCTTAAATAATTAGAGTAATATGAATTGTAGAACTGGGTGGATGGGAAGTTCTCTGTGCTCTGCCTTTTGCCTTAGAATCATGATATTGTCCTGTCTGCAAGAGTGACAAAGGAGAGGTCATTGTGAATCTACCCAGGTACTGGAAAATGTGTCCTTTGCTTTCTTAGTTTGCATTTGGCTGTAGTATGCCCTCTTGCTGGTGGTAGACCTAAATTTGTAGAAAAAAGCTTTTCTGGCATGCTTTAATAAGCCATATAAAAAGTATTTTCCATGTTCTTGCATTCCCCTGGATTGAATGCATTTCTCAGATTATTATCGCACATTTATTTAACTATTGAGGAGAGTGAGTATAAGGGGGAATGGCGGTATTGATTTTATTCTAAGAGGGAGGAGAAATGGATGTTTTTCTTTATGGAATGAAAGTGTACCGTTTCATAGAGAAAAACAACAACAAAAAAGATTAGATTTATTTTTGTTACTTATTTATCTTCTGAAATTTTGAAACTTCTGAGGAAAATGTCAGTTTATCAAATTCAATTATGCAACCTTCATACTTACTAATACACTCTTCTACTTCACATTTGCTTTCTATATTTAAAAAAGAGCCTTTTCTGCAGTAACTAGCGTTGACAGAGATAATTGAGAAAGCAGTTTGCTTTCTTCCTACCTACACAATTTATTTATTTATTTACTTTACTTTCTAAACTAGATCCTCACTCCAAGATGGAACACCTCAATCACAGCAATATTAAACAAGGTAACAAGGATTTCCTGCATGATCAAGTGCTTAGGAGTGTTTTAAGTCTAGTCTATACTGTTCATTACAATCCCTACACCAGGTTGGTTTTAATAGTTCATTTTAATATGTTTTAATGGCCATAATAAACAATAAGAAGAAGTCTTACAAGATCCTGTTTTAGTTTTTAAGGACTTTACATAGTTATTTTACTCTGTGATTTTCATAGGTTTTTTAGTCAAATTATCTCACAGCAGGATTTTCCTATAATAGCCTCTGTTCTTCATTTAAAATTGTGTATTAACTTTGTACACCTTGAAGTATAGAATCTATGAAGTGGATGGCATTGTGTGAAGCACAATGGCATGATTAATTATGACACTGGGTGGCATGCACTGGAAAGGTTTGAGGATTTGCATCTTTTATGTTTTGTGTTTCAAATGTGATTGCACTTTGTGAAAGGACTCAATCTAGGATGTCTGCATGTTGCTGATTCTCCAAAATGAACATTTTTCCAGTATAATGTCAGTCACCAGAAAAGGTTTTAATTTGCCTTCCTTTGTTTAGCTTTGTTTCCAGAAAAGAGTTTTTAATTAATTCATATTGTTATACATATATGTAGTATAGGAGTTGGCACATGGAGTTTTACTTCTGGCTTCAGAAAGGACCGTTGCTGTCAACAGAGATGTAATATCATATGTGGTGTAAATTTTGTCTATGTAAATTGTTTAAAATAGCTTCTTGAACAAAGATTGCTGCAGATGTTCCCATTTTTGACTTCAAGATAAACCTTCATATTGTACTCTTCATATACTGCTACTTGTTCTAAGTATATTTGGAGTAGCATACTTGAGCATGTTACTTCGTAAGTATGTCCTACTGAAGTGAGTCAAAATTTTGCCATTGACTTGAAATGTGGAGAGGACATCATTCACTCTGGCTTGTGGTGTTGGTTTTTGTTTGTTTGTTTGTTTTGTTTTGCTTTGTTTTTATTTGTTTGTTTGTTTGCTTAACATGAGCTTCCCTGATAGGAGAAAATCCTTCAAATAATCATTTGTATATATATATTAGTGATCATCTTCATGCCACCAGAAAATGTCATGAGCATTGAAAAATATCATTTTTCTGACTTCACCTATTCCTCCCTCTGAAAAAGGTAGGAAATGTGGGCCTTTACAAAAGATCATAGAATCACAAAACTGTTTGGGTTAGAAGGTACCTTAAAGACAGTGTAGTTCCAACCCCCCTGCCATGGGCAGGGACACCTCCCACTAGATCAGGCTGCTCAAAGCCACCTGGCCTTGAATACCTCCAGGGATGGGGCATCCACATCTTCTCTGGGCAACGTGTGCCAGTGCCTCACCACCCTCTGAGTGAGGAATCCCTTCCTTAATTTCTTCCTTCACAGAATCGTAGAATGGTTTGAGTTGGAAGAAACCCTTAAGGATCATCTAAGTTCAAGCCCCCATTGAGAATGTTGTAACTCGGATGAGAAGGTTATAAAAAGACTATACCATGACAAGCTAAGGACAGAATGTCTGGAACCACAAAAGGATATCTTTGTGTAACTTCTAGTTGTTTTGGTTCCCTCAGCATCTGTAATTCTGTACTAGATGCTGTAGGTGGAGAGTCAGGGAAGTCAACTTGCTGAGCAAGGAACCTTTGCTTAACCAAAAAGAAATGTTGATAAGGAGGGCCTAAGGTAACACTTCCCTTCTCAGCAGGTTAAGTTTACAGCTCTAGGGTGCCAGGAACCTGTGTAATATATCAGAATTTACAGCTGGATGCATTTTATGTTCTATTGGGTTTACACTCAGTTAAGACATTTTTATTTGAATCCTTTCAGGTTGGACCTACAGTGAAAATATGTGGGTGTATGTTTAGTTTGATGCTCCCAGAGAAGTGTAGCCATAAAACAGCCATCAGACTGCTCAACTCCATGAAGACAGAATCAGTTCTAGATCCAGCACAAAAAGTACAAATTTAATCACACAGAAAACAAAACTAAGCACTGCTATAAGTATGCACATGTAAAGGATTGATGGTGACTGGAGATTTACAGGCTTGGTTGTTGATGCCTTCTGCTTTAGTTCTCTCAGCATCTCTGTCTTTTTGTAGATCTGTGTCTCAGAAGTAATAATAATTGAATGAATGTTTACATGTCAGATTTTCAAAGTGTGAGTTAGTTCTTTTTCCAGTGGCACATGTTCAGAAATACTTTCTGAAGTCAGAAGGCTGTCCTTAATGTATTCCCCTGCAACAAAATAGCAGGTAAGATATGTTAAGACATCATTAGGTCTTTCACACTCATTTAAGTGTTTATCGTAAAGGAAATGTTGCTAAACAATCTTCATAAGAATATGCTGGATTCTTGCAACCTTTTATGAAGCAGATAGTTAATAATTTGGTAATTAGTTCTGTAATTGCTAGGCAATGAATACTTAAAATATTAAGTGCAAGCTATTTAGCCATGTTTCAGGTATGCCAGAAGCTTACTAAACCACAACAATCACATTCTATACTGTAAAATTAACATTGTGAGCACACATCTCACGAACACCCATGTAGAGCAGCCTGTGGAAGAAATCAACATGAAATGCAGCTGAAAGGACAGGAAGTAAATCAGGGCTTATAATGCCTCCTTACAGGGTGCGCTGCTACTGCGATCTGCTCTGCAGGAAGCTGCAGAGGGAGGGAGGAGTGTCTGGCAGAGTGTTTACATGGGTGGTACAAGCAGAAACTGCATCAACAAAGCCCTGTGGCTGGGAGGTACAGAGGAGAATTGCAGGCTGTGACCAAGTTCAACCTGATGGTGTGTATGTAGTTATCTTCTTTCTCTCTCTTGTTGCTGCAGCATTGAAGCATAATAGGAGTTCATAAATATATTGGGATTGTGCTTACCTTATACTCTCTGAAGTTAGTATTTTGGCAAAATCACACCCATGAAAGTGCTGCTTTTGATCCACTTTTGATCTCTCAGCTTCCTGGGAGGGTGTCTAGTGATGAGGTCTGAAATTTGCTATGTTTTCTTACAAGCCCTTACAGTAAAATGAGGGGATTCATATTTGTAGCAGCATTTGTCAGGGTATTTCACAAGCAAAGAACTTAAACTTCTGACTTTACAGAATGGTACTTACTTTTAATTTCAGGTTTCAAATAATGTGTTCTGAAGAACAATACAGAAAAAAAAATAATTAATTTTTTATTGAGTATCTGGAAATGCTCTTTTACAATGAACAGAGATTATGAAAGTCATCAACTCGGGCACCAATATGTATCTTTTCTCATCACAAAGGCCTACCCTCCTGTCATCTGATAATTCTTCCAAAGGCAGAGACAAATGCAAACCCAAAACTCTATTCAATGCTCTCCTCAGGCAATCAGATTAGAATATTATTTGTATGAAACATCCTTTATATGATTTGACAATAGGAACATCATCAATGATGTGCCAAAACATCATCAATGAAAATCCTTTTAAGGAAAGTTTAGCATAGGGTTTGTATTTTTTTTCTCCTTCATTAGCTCCTTTCATAAACATAACAATTGAGAAAGGCAAATGCAAGATTTCCTAAGAAATCCTTTTTTGGACATTTAAAAAAAAATGTGAAGATCAAATCATATCATATTATAATTATAATACCTGGACAGACAAAAACTGCCTGATTATCTTCAGCTCCCAAATAACACTTTTTAAATTGTATTGGAGACAATTTTTGTCCTGGAGGTAGAGAGAACAATTGATGTTCTCTCTAATGATCTGTTTTGTGTAATCTGTCCTGTTTTCAACAAGACTCAAATAACTGCTACTTTTGACTCCATTTGTACTGGGTCTGGCTGGAATGTTAACTTTCCCTGCAGCAGCCCATACAGTGCTGTACTCTGCACTTGTAGCTGGAACAGCAGTGTTATCACACCAGTGTTGTGTCTACCGCTGAGCAGTGCTGGCACAGCATCAGGCCTCTCTCTAACCCTCCTAGGGGGTGGGCAAAAAGTGAGAAGAGAAACATCACTAGGGCAGCTGACCTAAACCAACCAAAGGGATATTCCATACCATGTGATGTCACACTCAGCAATAAAAGGTGGAAACAGGAAGAAGAGGGGAGGGGTGGGCTCTCATTGTGAAAACATCGGTTCTCCTCTCGAACACCATCTACGTGCGTTGAGGCGCTGCTTCAAGGATCAAATGACCACAAATGGTCAATCATTGCTCATTTGTGGGAAGTAGAGAGTAATTTCTTTCCTCTGCACTTCCACATAGCCTTCATTTGTTTTATTTGTTTTCCTCCCTTTTTTTTTATTTTCCCTTTCCCCCTCCCTTTTTCCCTTTCCCTTTTATTTCCACTTAGTTAAATTGTTTAGTTCATAATAATCTTTCTTTAATTATTATTATTATTTCACTTTAATTAAATTGTCCTTATCTCAACCCGTGAATTGTTCTTTGCTTTACTTCTCCCCCTCCTCATCTAAGGCGGGGGAATGAAAGAGTGGTTGCGGTGTTTAGCTGCCCAGCACAGTAAAACCACCACACCATTGCAAATTGAATTTTTATTACTAATTAATCATTAGTTTTATTAATTTATCTAGGAGAAAAGAAGATGTATATAACAGCTTCACTCTAAAAGAAGGAAGCAAAGTAATCTAGAACTTCTGTAACAATCTAGAACCTTGCTTAAAATAATGTTCTAGACTTGATTCAGAAACATCACTTTCCCGTGCCTTTTCACCATTTAAATATTTTTCTTTTGCTTCGAATAAGTCTTTTAAAAGGACAAAATGTAACAGCAATTCATTCATTTAAACCACTCTCTTGATTTCTTAGAAATAGAAAAGGGTTCTGATTCTCATTTTCCTGCATCTGCAGTTACTGAGTTCTCATCTTAAACTCAGTTCAAAGAGTGGTTGCCATTTATGCAGATAAGAATATCCAGAATTACAGTACTAAATGTTAAAGAAGAGCTTTGAGAAGGATGTAAATCATCATGCTTTAGGGCTTTAAACTGCATGAAACCTTGTCCTTGAAAGCAAATTGTCATAGCTGCCTAACACAGAGTTACTTCTAACACAAATGCCCTTAGCTGCAGGCTGACTGAGAGGTCATCAGCCTAACAGGTAGTAAGTGTACTTTTTATCATTTTAAACTCAACTCTTTGTGGACTTTCTCTCAATTATTCATGAGCTTGAGATCCTAAATATTTGCAGATAGGATGTTAGCAGTGTTTCTGTTGTGAGCTTCTATAATTCTGGTTACTGAAACTGGATCCAAGACTGGAACTTAACTTTAAAAACATGCATACCTAATCATAAACAATGACAAACAGTTTCCTTTGTCAGTGAATCGTGTTATTGTCACATACACGTATATGTATGCTGTGATATACTTAGCTCCTAATAATGGTTGCTGAAATAGTTATTCAGCTTTTCTAGAAATCAGCAGAGCTTAAAATCAGCATCATCATTCTCATGTTCTTCACTGAACATGTGGGCAATCACATCGCAATATTCAGGCATTATTGTGGTCATTCATATTCAGGTTTTTCCATGTTTGGAGTGCACTGTATTGTGTTGCCAGAATCAAGGACAGATTTTTGGAGGTGAAAACAAAAGATAAAGAGCTAAGGGGATGTTGTACTGCACCTCTGTAATTGTTTGATATTTTATTACTGGTAGTATTATGTGGCTTCCACTAGTCACGTAACATGTTTTTATTTCTGAACCATTGAGCCTCAGTTACACTTCCAGTATTTCTCAACATAGTTAAAAGAAAGATCCGGGAGTTAGTCTATGGCAAGGGATCCCATTGTCCCTGTGGATCATTTTCCAAGATCAAGACCAATCTTTACAGTCAGGAAATACAAACTTTCTCTATATGTTGCAGTTTTATGAAGTGATAAACAAACAATAGTGACCTGAGCGTTTGGAGCATCCTACGTGAAATGTGTCAAGATCCTCTTACAGCTTTGGTGTTACCTGATATTTCAAGGTCCCAGTTTCTGTCCTGGTTGCTCTGAGAAAGGGAGAGGCCATTCAGGGTCATTTCCATTGCATGAAATTACTGTTCTGATCAGGGTCTACACACCTTTTGACCAGTCTCATCCAAGGCCAACTAACAGCAGCATCTAATACAGTCAGGCTCCAGTTCACAAGCGTTAAATCACTGCATGAGTGATTTAACTCATGCAGCCTGTAATTTAGGATAAATATTACCCTCCCATGTGTTTCATTATATAGTGTTTCATGTAACATGCCTCCCACTTTGAAGTCAATAGTTTGGTGCCCTGTTTACCATTAAATTTTAGGAGAAGCCCTTCTCTCAGCCTTTCTTTCATGGAAGGATCATATCAATGGTTTTGGTTATTTGTTTTGTTTTCTTTAAAGAAAAATAAACCTTTCACATCTGGAGGAAAGTGGAACCATTTTGAAGAGCTAAATGATACTGTAAAATCTTGCTCAGTTTGTAAACTTTATCTCAATTCAAAAGAGATAGGAAACAATAGCTTAAAAAGGCATAGAAATATGTATTATAGGCAGTGTTTTCATTTTTTATTAATCCTAGCCCTTCCATTTCATTTTTAATAAATGATATCTAAAATTATACTATATTTAATTATATTCTTAAACTTCAAGCTAATGAAAATCTAACTCATATGATTGTATCAAATTAGCCCTGAGGACTGAGATGCTATTTGGCAATTTGCACAGCACTGCCTATATTAAGTGCTGATTGATTTAATATATATGAATATGCATTATGAACTGAATAAAATAACTGAAAATGTATAATATATGAGCAATTTATCCTTATAGATCATATATAATAAAGTATATGCATGCATGCATATATGGAAAGGTATGTGCACTTTAAATTATTTGAGCTAGTCTGGAATTCTATCTTTTATCATTTCTGCCATCTTTTTGTTCCAGTTGTGATAGTTTCATCTTTCTGTAGTATGTCTGTGAGATTTTTGTCACAGAACATCTTGATGCTACCAGGATGACCACATTCTGCAAAGATATGTATGTGCATGACTTGGCTCACTCAAATAAAATCCGTATCAATGAAATATATGCTGTATTATGTGCACAAATACTACCCAATGTTGTTGATGAATATTATTATTGTAATTATTACATGAAGTCAGACTATATGACCATGGAAATCCCTTTTAAATTTATAAGCAATAACGTGCTAATAACTAAGTTGGTGTTATTTTGTCTTCTGATTTTGTTTGTCACAGGCTTTTCTAGTTTATTTAATCTGTTTGTTGCCCTGAATTTTATCACTTAGCTAACACAATTTTAACAAGAGTAATAGGGTAAGAAAATGGTGAGTTTAGAATATGGTTGAAGTATTTCAGAGTTATTTAAATAGCAAACGTTAGCCAGAGTTTAGTAAGGAGTGTCCAAGGAGGTCAAAGACTGAGGAAGACCTGAAGAATTAAAGTCTACTGAGCATAACTTGAGTCTTCAGGCAGGTATCAGGGCCGATTCTGCAACACTTGGTTTGTGTGCCACAAGAGCGGAGTAAGGTTGTGAAGAATAATCAGCAGGGATCTGTCAGGCACAAATCACATCAAGCAAATCTAGCTTCTTCCTTTGGTTGTGAGGTTAGCAGAACAGGGAAGTGGGAAGAAGTATTTATGATTCACAAAACTGATTGAAACGTCATAGATTTGAATAACCTCTCCTCTTCTCAGTCCAGTTCTATGCAGCAGTTTCATTAACAGGTTGGATGGCATGATGAGGAACATGTATATTATTCTGCACTTACAAGCTGAGAGGCCTCTTGGAGGACAGGAACAGACTATAAAAATTTCTCAGGAAGAATGGAGAAATTGCATAAAATCAAGAAAATGAAATGAAATACATGACTACTGTTAGGAAGGAGAGCCAGCTGCGTACGAAATAAAGAATCACAGGACAAGCAGAAGTCAAGATTGAATGGTTAAAAATATGATGGTGTAGAGAGCATAGCCAACGTGTTAGCAGGATTGTTTCTATGTGGCTTAGATGAGGTATATTATTTATTTCTGTAGATTTGGAAAGAAAATGCAGTATTTTCTTTGGAAAGAAAATACTCTGTAATTCACAGTAATACTAAGAACTAGAAACCTTGGTTAGAGTACAATGTCCATGTTTGAGCATTACTCTTGAGGGAAAGCTGTTTCCTTAGTCTAGGGAAAAAAAAAAAAAAAAAAAAAAAAAAAAGAACAGTAGGGAAATGTGGCTGCAATAGTTGTCTCACAGTATGTTTAAAAAAAAAAAAAAAAAGGGTGGGAGGAATAGCTTCTTTTCTACTTCAAAGGTGACAATAACATTTTTTGTGCCCATTGGAGTTATGGCAAGGAATAATGAAGAAAAAAAAAGTTAAAATATCTGACTATAATCATAGTGAAGTATTGCACAAGGCTGTGATGTCCTTCAGTTGAAATTATATTAGACAAACATCTTGGGGGTGGTCAAAATATAATTATTCCTGTCTCAGGGAATAGGTAAGGCTTCTTGACAGCCCTTCCTGCCCTGTATTTCTGTGATTCTATCACAAGTGTTTAAAAATCTAACATGATTATATTACTGCATATCTGAACCTTGCAATATGTTGACTAAAAATAGCTCTATATCCTTCTGCATTAGAATTTGTAAGCACAGCTTTCCTAGCCTGCAGCAATGTAGACCAAAGCATTCTTCACAAGCAACAATATTCAATGACTCTGTATAGCACACAAAGATGCATTAAAACAAATATAGTGTATCATTGTCTGTCCAGAGAAGACAACTAAAGAAAAAGGAAATGCCCAAGGCAAGATATCCCTTCTTCAATCCCACTCTGTCCAAAAAAAGACCAAAGAGGAGAAACTGCCTCTTGCACATAAATATATTTGAAACTTTTCTAAATGGAATCTTTATGCAGAGACCCGAAATGAAAGCAGACATGAAAAGGCTTTTCCAAGAGCAATCTCCTGAAAGTCACAGCACAAGAAGTCACTGAATCTGAGTTTTGGCCCCTACTGTTTTCTTGAGGTCTTAAAATTCATGACTTCTTTGTAGTGAAAAGTGGGAGGAGTGATTTTTGCGCCGGACTCCCTTTTCACCAGCCCGAACTGTAATCTGTGATTGTAATGCTTCAATTAGATTTCAAAATATGATCTGAGCTGTCCACTGGCTTACAGCCTGAGATAAATCAATATCTTCATTTAATAGCATAGCTTAGTTAGGAGAGAACCTCATATTATAGAGGACATAAAATCAATCTGGGGAGAATCTTATATAGACACAAACTCTCTGTGTAGAACAGAAACACTTCTAACGCTGCTTTTTTTTTCTTAGTGTTTGTCTCAAAAGTGCTGAAACCGGACAATAGCCATTAAGTAAATTTTACAAAGCATTTTAGGCACCCAGCAAAACACAAACCAAGACCACCATCTAAAACAGGATGACAATATTCTATGAAGTCCTTATTCACATGGAAGTGAAATTCAACTCCTAACCAACATGAACCCTGCTTTAAGTTTAAAACCATTCAGAAAAACCATTTTTAAACCATTTCTGAATGGTTTAAAACCATTCAGAAAAGTGGAGCCAAAGGATACTCATAATATTCTGCTACCACCTACACCTTTATTCGAGAGGGTGTCCAGAATGAGTTGCTCATTAAAATGTACAGGAGTGCCCATGTGTTAAACAAGCCAGATATTCTTGTACATCATCAATCACTCAGTGTATGTGATATTTGCCTCCACTTTAATTACTGACAAACATTTGAGTGTAAACAGAAGTTTCTACTCTTATTTTGTAATGTTTCTTAACATCACAGTGGCATTAGTTTTAAAATAACACAGATTTACTCACAAGCTTCTCCTGCTTTCTCTGAATTATGACAGCTGCTGTTCTGACTCTGTAGTTAATGTAGCTTTAAGAAACATTCCCTTAGATTTTTTTTTCCCTTTAAGTAATAACTCATGATAGCCAAATGGCATTGCCATTCCCTTTAGAAATTTATGTTCCTACTGAAAGAAGAGAATCAGCTATCCCGGTATTCAGGATAATTTCATTCCTTTAGGAAATTTTGGTTGCCCACTAAGATTGGATATTTGGAATGAACCTATTGGAGAACTTTTATCAGTTATTGTGGTGTAATTGCCTGAAGTAACTAGGAAAATAAAACTTAAAGAAAACGTACAGCATTGAAGAGGCTTTCAGGGTAGGGCATAGCTACATTACCTGAGTGTTCCCTGGGCTTCCAACCTTAGATGCTATCGCGCTGGGGAAACCTGGTATGCTAGCTCTAAGGAACAGTACGGAGCATAGAGTGGAGTGGAGACACCACGGCTAGGATCTGTAACCAGGTGGGGACTCTATTGTTCTTGTGCACACCGAGACCGATAAGCTGCACTTTTTGCTACCCTGAGCCTAGGACCTGTCATGTTTTTACAAATGCTGTACCCTAGTGTACTTTTTGCTCATTATAATATCATTATAATACCGAAACACACCTCCATCCCAATAGCTACCCACCTCCAAGGTGTGACCACCCCTCACCGAGCATGCGCTCTGAATTTCTTGGAGCCTATTACTTTAAACGGAGATGGGAGAACTTTTCACCAATCATAACTTAAGATATGCTTGACTAGAGTCACTCAAGCTCCACATAAAAGATAGAAAATAATATAAATGGGCCTAAGAGAGAGGGGATGTCAGGGAAGATACCACTGTCAGGGGAGATACCATCCCGAGGGAATACAACATCCTGAGGACCTCCTGACTCCTGGGACCAGTCGACAGGCTGAGCCTTTCTTCTCCTCCCCCCATTGGAACGCCTTGGGTGAAATTTGAACACTCGGTTATAAATCTTTCTAGAGTCTTTGATCCTTTTAACGCATTAATTTCTAGGCTGCGCACCTGTAACACCTGTGTATTTCATGCATGCTAGCTTGCTTTTGCAGACAGTCACTATCGCTGGCAATCCAAAGAACCTGTGTACCTGTTGCTGTAATAAACCACACTTGATTGCATTGTTACAGCTCTCATTAAGTGCGACTAGGGTAAGGGCTATTGGTGAATCTGTGACTGTGATAGTTCAGTGTTCTGAATCCAACCAGACCCCTAACGGTTAATGTGTTATTGGTGAATATCTGCCTGAACCCCAGACGGTTAATGCATTATTGGTGAATCCAACTGGACCCCAGATGCTTAATGCGTTATTGGTTCAGTACCCTGAATCCGACCAGGCCCATAACGGTTAATCAGCTACACCCCTTAACGCGACAGTTATTCGAAGTGTTGAAGAGAAAACACAATTAAACAATTGAGTCCTTAATTAAACCAAACATATATACAATTTATATAGTATAAAAAGTTAAATATGCTATAGCAGGTAGTTGGAGTATTTGAAATTCAGTAGAGCTGCCATAAATTAAGACTAGTACAGTGAACTGAGAACCAGGACACTAATCTAAAGAAGCAAGAGCTCTAGTTTTGGATGTTTTTTTTGTTTGTTTCTTTTTTTTTATTTTGCTTTGGGTTTTGTTTGTTTTCATTGTGGTTTGTTTTTTTTTTTTTTTTTTTTTTTTGTGTGTGTGTGTGTGTGTGAGGTTTTTTTTGTTTGTTTTTTTGGGGGGGGTCCATAAAAAAAGGCAAGCAGTATTATTATGCACCACATGAAGTTTGGATAATCAAAGATGAAGTATGGTGTAGTATTTAAAATTCAAGTAGCATTTAACAAGCATAAGAAAGCACGCAATCCTTTAGCATTTCCTGTGTTCCATGCTCAATGTAGAAAATGTCAATTGCCACTTGGAGTGGAATAAGTTTGAAACATCCAAACATTCACATTTATTTTAGCTGTAGATAAGTTAGTGGTGAAGGATGGTGTTCTGGAATACAAACAAGACTGAATCTTCTGGACAAAGTGTCCACGAATGTCTCCAAATTCCTTCTTTTTATTTGTAAGATACTCTTTCACATGCAGTTTAGATGGCTGATGTCACTGAGCAGCCGCTCTGGTCATCTTCAAATGAATGGGGTTGCTGGGAGAGGTGCCCGAGGACTGAGAAAAGCAAATGTCACTCTCCCTGCAGGATGGAGAACCCAACAAATTGCAGGCTGGCCAGCCTCACCTCAGTCCCTGGGAAGGTGATGGAACAGCTGAGCCATACTTTGTTTAACACATCATCTATTTCACCTCAAGTATGAGTAAGGGCTCTGAGAACTTCTGGCAGATCAAATGTCATTTGGTGCAAAAGGCAGTGTCTTTAGTTTCTGTGAGAAACATCAGTTTGTGCAGATCTCTTCCTTTATTGTAGCATACCTTCAAAATATCGATAAGATTATCGATAATGACTCTTGTTATTTCTGACTATCTAGAATAGCATGCTAACCTTTCTCTTAAGCACAGTGTGACATACTGTGGATGGGAAACAGAGATGTCCTTTCTCTTGCTCTTTCCATTTTTAGAGGCAAAATGAAATCCTCTTTCTGTGGTATATCTCTAGAGTCAACGATATGCACCAGACTGCCTTTCTTCCCCCTGCCCTTCCCTCCAAAGCCTGTAAAGAATTAGCCGCCTGCATGTTGTAGCGAACACAGCATGGAAAGCTGCCCACCTCCCCAGCTTTGCCTGCTATAGGTGAGCAGCCGCAGTGAAGGCACCTGTTGGAGCTGCCAGAGCTACCTGTGCTAAATTCCTCCCAGACCACACACCTATGTGGGAAACACAGCCCTCTCCATGTTGACATTTGCCAATCTCATTAGCTAATTAAATTAGAGGTATCACAATTACACCTCTATGTGTTACAGTTCTACCCTTGGGCATCTCAGTAGAACAATTTTCAGTAATTGCTCAGGCACTTAGAAGCCTCATCTATGTCGACTTGCCATGAACCTTCAGTACCTAAGGGTCTCGGTTGCTGTTGAATCGCGAGTTTAGTCAGATTTTATAGTAGGGAGGAGGAGACTGGGAATGGAGTGTGTGTCAGCTGTTTAATCCAGTCCCCTTGCTACAAACAACTGTGATGACATTCTGAATTATCCATTATGGTAAACAGTAGATTTGTGGAAATCCAGAAGAACTTAGAAGCATCCAGAACCAGGAGAGAACTAGATTGCACCAGTGAACAACTGCAGTTCCTAAATAGACAGGCTCAAAGGTTTGAAACATTTCTTTCCCCTAAGGCAGTAATTTTTAAAGGAGGAAAATCAAACTCTGAGAGCGGAAGAAAAACAAGGACTCGACATGATGCCAGTGACAGAGGAAAGTCACAAATAAAAGGAGCGATAACAGAATCACAGAATCATGTAGGTTGGAAGAGACCTCCAAGACCACCGAGTCCAACCTCTGACCTAACACTAACAAGTCCTCCACTAAACCATATCCCTAAGCTCTACATCTAAACATCTTTTAAAAACCTCCAGGGGTGGTGACTCAACCACTTCCCTGGGCAGCCCATTCCAATGCCTAACAACCCCTTCAGTAAAGAAGTTCTTCCTAATATCCAACCTAAACTTCCCCTGTTGCAACTTTAGCCCATTCCCCCTCGTCCTGTCACCAGGCACGTGGGAGAACAGACCAACCCCCACGTCACTACAGCCTCCTTTAAGGTAAGGTACCTGCAGAGTGCGATAAGGTCACCCCTGAGCCTTCTCTTTTCCAGGCTGAACAATCCCAGCTCCCTCAACCGCTCCTCATAACCCCTCACCAGCTTCGTTGCCCTTCTCTGGACTCTCTCGAGCACCTCAATGTCCTTCTTGTAGTGAGGGGCCCAAAAATGAACACAGTACTTGAGGTGCGGCCTCACCAGAGCCGAGTACAGGGGGACAATCACTTCCCTAGACCTGCTGGCCACACTGCTTCTTATACAAGCCAGGATGCTGTTGGCCTTCTTGGCCACCTGAGCACACTGCTGGCTCATATTCAGCCAACTATCAACCAATACTCCCAGGTCCTTCTCTGCCAGGCAGCTTTCCAACCACTCATCTCCCAGCCTGTAACTCTGCTTGGGGTTGTTGTGCCCCAGGTGCAGAACCCAGCACTTGGCCTTGTTAAACTTCATACAGTTGGCCTCAGCCCATCGGTGCAGCCTATCCAGATCCTCCTGCAAAGCCTTCCTACCCTCGAGCAGATCGACACACGCACCTAACTTGGTGTTGTCTGCAAACTTACTGAGGGTGCACTTGATCCCCTCATCCAGATCATCAATAAAGATATTAAAGAGAACTGGCCCCAGTACTGAGCCCTAGGGGACTCCACTAGTGACCAACCTCCAACTGGATTTGACACCATTCATGACTCTTTGGGCCCAGCTATCCAGCCAGTTTTTAACCCAATTAAGCATGCACCAGTCCAAGCCAAGAGCAGACAATTCCTTGAGGAGAATGTTGTGGGAAATGGTGTCAAAAGCCTTACTGAAGTCAAGGTAGACCACATCCACAGCCTTTCCTTCATCCACCCAGCGTCTCACTTTGTCATATAAGGAGGCAAAAGGAAGCAGAGAAAATGATGATGAAGGCTACCAGGTTGTTACAGTTGCTGTTGCTGCATTACCTCCACTTGCCAAATTCACTACATGTGCATGTGGCACTGGGGCACCATTAGGCCTGCATTTATATTCTCAGTGCATGCACACCAATATGTGCATGTGTGTTTTCGGGACTCGAAGCAGGATGGCGGAAATGGGAATGGTAGCAAGGAAAGAGGGAAAGAGAGAATGAGAGATTAGCTGGTGCCTGAGTAAATGCTGCACTGTCCGTAGCGGGATCCAGTTCCCTTGTTTACAAGGAGGAAATGGCTTGATCTTCCCAGAAACACTCCCCGGCAGATTTGCTTGTTGATAAGACATTATAGGCTTTTACTACCAGATACGAGATCTTCCTTGAGAGGCTGCTGATCAGGGTAACAAAAATACTGTTGTTCAGAGCTAGCTGTCAAAATGATAGAATTACATGGGAAAAAATAATAAGAATTACTGGGTTTACTTTAACAAATTCTAAATCCCTCAATCAAGACGCAAGCAAATTAAAAAAAAAAAAAGTCACTGTGAATAAAACCATGTGACATGGAATCACAAGTAATTAAAAAATGTGCATCAGTGAAGGGTAAAATAGAAACCTGTCTTAGATTAAGAGACAGAAGGAAAATTGAGTGAGGAACAGTTCCCTTATCTCTATACAATGTTTAGATTTAAGACTTTCACTCAGAATCTCCAATAATTCTGATTTTTGTGGCAATTGGTTTAATTAATGGTGAATTACACGGTGTGAAGACCCCACTGTAGCAGTAGCATCCCAGCTCCTTGGTCACAGATCTTACGCTGGCAGTTACAAGCATTTAAACTTGTTTGTTCTTTCACTGCAAATACCTTATCATCCACACCCCGTGTTATTGTATAGCCTTTCCCATTCCCGTACCTCAGCTTTAGTGATGTTTTAGTACCTGTTTTAGTGATGGTTACCTTGGGATTTTTTAAACTGTAGCCAGTTTGAAGTTCTAATATATACCAGGCAGACACAGAATACCATCTGGTCATGCCAAAATGACTTGAAAGGAAGCACAGAAATACACATTCAAGTTGGCCATCTGTCCTCATGTCTGTAACATTGTAGAGGGAGGTATTGGCACGTCTAAGCCAGTAGCTGAGGTTTTGTTATTTTTCTCAAAGGGCAGAGAAGTACTGTCTGGCATAGACCTGTGGTCATAGAAGTCCTTGGAGTTTTTGAGGCCTGATTGCATGACGTAAAAGGGGAAGAACCCCAACTAATGCTGGAGTCATTGCCTTCTCACTTAGGTCGAGGAAGTAACACAACATTTACAGCATTAATAGTTCAAAGAAATGAAGATGCTGGAAGGGAAAGATAAAGTCCAATAATACTGCCTCTTTTTTTTTTTTTTTTAAGGATGGTGACTTTCTGTGAACCCACTGGAAATAATAAAATTAAAAGAATTCATAGTTAGCTGCTCACTTTGGATCTTTGGTGCTCACACAGCACACTAAGCACTAAAAAGAAGTGATTAGGAGTTTGACAGATTAACCCCTCCATTTCTTCTAAAAAATTCTTTCTTGTCTTGCGGATGGGACTATATGAATTGCCCAGAGACAAATGGATGAATTCTTTACTAAAAAGATAATGTTAGTAATTATATCATTAAGGCTGATACACTGTTGCTAAACTTTAAGTCCTTTGTTATTTGGAAGTACAGTTCTGTTGATTGATTACTGTAAGTTAAGGGTGAAAAGGCTGGTTTTATTAACTCCTTAAAAAAAAAAAAAAAAGTTAGTCCATAGGAAGGGAAAAGAAATTTTGTCATTCTGTTGTGATTTTTTAAGGCAAATGCATGAATATACCATATGATATATTAAATAAGCATGCTTAAGTCTTGTCTGCTATCGGAACTCCAGCCAGAGCTCCTCAGATGATTTCAGGATTTCCAGCAGTCAGCATGTAGGTCGGTAAGTAGTCTGATCACACATCCCACAACAAGATCGGTTTAGTTCATGTGGAAGTTTGTTCTAATCAGAGATGTTAAGACAGCAACCAAGTTTTGTTCATGAACAGTTTCTGGAAGTTAATGCTTCAGAACTAATGACCTTTCCTCTGAGATCGAACTCCTTGCATCCTGCTATGCTTGCATAGCTACAGACATGTCTCTCACTGCTCTGGGACTTGTGTATGCAACCTTTCTATGCAAGATTGCCTTACACCTAGTATTTCTCAATCATGTGGTACATAGTTTGGCCAGACTTAGTGCTTCCATTCCCATAAAGGTCTGGATATGTCCACACACTCAGGAGAAGGAATGATACAGGAAAGAAAGCTGTACCTAACACACCTTTTTTATTGTTTCTCTGCTTCTACTTTAATCCACAAATACCCATCATGCAAATTCTCCTCTACGGTAAGGGAGCCAGAGGTGGTGTACTGAAAAAATGATCAACACTATATTCTCTATATTTCCTAGCTTTTTTATTTGGTTGCATACCAAATAAAAGTATACTACACTACTAGTAAAAGTGCTAACCTCGTGGTCTGTTACTTACAAAGCACAGTGTGCAGGTGGCTCTGATCACTAGGCTAGAGGATTAGGCTCCCTCTTACATGTGTCTGATGGATCCACAGTTGTCCAGAGGCCCTATAGCCACAAGACCAGTGACCCCAAATCCACTGACAGTGAAGGGTCAGCCAAGAACTTTCCACCCCCACCCTGCTGAGAGTGGCACAGAAAGCCAATATGCTGTCTCCTGCATAATGCTCTAGCCAGGAGATGCAGAAGGTGAACCCATTTCATTCCTTGTCTTTCTGGATATTTTATTTTAGCCAATGGAAGTGCCTTAAACTCCTGCCCTGAACTCTAAATTATGGTGCCCTCTTGTTTAGCAGGGAGAAAACGTGGTGCACACTTTTGTGATGGAAGCTGTGGGAATAGGAAAGGGCATGCCACATTTGAATGAGAGCTTTTTTGTTTTTTGTATTTTATCCAAAGATCCAGAAGGTAGAAAATACATGATAAGATAGAGGATTCTGAACACTGTGCTTTTAGCAATCAGGCCCCTGTCCTTTTTGCCTTTAGGAAAGCAAACCTTGGGAAATATGAAGTGCAGATCACAGCAGTTGTTCTCAGTGTGCTGCTTGGTATGCAGCAAACCCAGTAAGCAAGACCCTAAGCAGCAGTCTTTGGAATCTATTACATTTGCTCCACAAAGTCACTCTAAACCTATTTAATCCCTTTCATCACTGCTTTTGACATCCGCATATAATGCACTGAGAAGACAACTGGAGAAGGAGATTTATAAGGCAACTCTCTCAATTGATTCTTGGAAGGCCGCTTTTTGCATGTTAGGAAGGGCAATGTTTCATTTTATTTTATTTTTTATTTCACCATCTTCCATTTTCGCCTGTGCTGGATACACACTACTACTGAGCTGGCAATACTGCTTGTTTTTATTAGCTAACCAAAAATGAAGTGATGATTATCAGTGCAACCTTCCCAGGGATTACCTTGCCCAGAAACGTAGTCCCTCTTCTCCAAGTGGAACACGGAAATGCTGGCAGCAGAAAAATGGTGTGGGACTGTGCTTTTGTCTTTATTCAAAGGCTTTTTGAAGCAGGCATTTAATAGCAGATTGGTCTTTTTTTTCAAAGTTCTTTTGAGGGCACAAAGGGCACAGAAATTGTGGCAGAAATCCTGAATGCAGCAGAAGGAGCAGCTTGTTTCACACACTAGCGCTGGCATTAGGAAATAGGTATTGGCAGGGTGACTGAGTGAGAGACTCTGAACTGGAAAGTAAATCTTTCTTTTCCCATGTTTTATGTTCTTTTTCTTAAAAGGCCAGTGCTAAGGGAAGGGAGACAGAGAACATTGCAAACTTGCTCTGGAATTTTTAAAAGCATTCAGTATTGATCTAGCACACTGAAGTTACTAAAGACCCCACCTGAAGTCCAAGAGGAAAGAGTTAACCCAGTGTTCTGTGCTTTAGAAGGTCCCACCACAAGAGAATGCACTCTCATCAAATAAGCAAGATTGTAAAGCCATCAAAATCCCAGTGTTAGTGGTGATTTGACCCCCGATTAAGATATGAGCTGAATTTGCAAGATCATTAGCACATCAGACTACAAGCACAGGGTCAAGCAGCATCAGAGGTGTGTCCCTTCCTGACGTTATACTGACACTGCTGGGACATGTCACTGTGCCATGCCACAGTCCCACTGCTTTGCTCGCTAGACAGAGTGAAGCTGGTAGTGATGCTGGTAAAGAATGGTGTGCTTTCCCCTCAAGACGTCACAATTCAGGGGTCAAAAGTACAGCAAACTAATAGCCTAAAAATGTAACTAGACAGATAAACAAAATTAACCTAAACCACAAAGGACCTTGAAAAAAGGGTTTCTGGAGAGAAATACAATTGTACTGGGCACCTATTAGCAAGTAAATAGTGCTCGTGTAATAGTTTATGTAATAGTTCGAGCCACTTAGGCTCATTTCCCTGTTTTAATTGTGTTTTGTTGTGAAAAACAGTATTTTATCAGGTTAATAATAACTAAAAATGGTGAACTTGTTGTAAAACTATTGTAATTCAAAGATAAGTGATATTTGGGCTTCTTCAGCTGCTGTCACATGCTAACCTGGAGAGTAAGGAGTTCAGTGGGTAGACTGCTAAATTAGCCAGTAATTCCCAGTTGCCTTTTCTTTTACTCACCTCCTGACTTTTAATATACATGCTTCAAATTTCAAAAATGGAAGGATCTGGAAAAGGCCAATAATATCTCTGTCTTGGGCTTTGTGGCCATATAATTAAATACATTTCTGAAATATGGCATAATGTGTAAAAACTTTAAAAACTTGCCTAATTAGTGTTCTATGGAATTCTTTCTCAAAAGAGAGCTATTAGTATTTTGGAGGTTTCTGACTACAACAATTGAAATGCCATCTACCAAAAGAATCATGGGAATACTGTTGTCTTCAGTGCATCCCTTCTGGTTATTGTGAAGAAAACAGAGTGAATATGTGAATATTCAAAGAAAACAATGAAATGAGAACTGGTGTTGTCATTGTTGTATTGTTTATATGGTGGTCCCAGTGGTGGGCTCTGTATAGGCCTGGGAACCCACTGCATTAAGTAACAGAGAGACTTGTTGTTTCCAGGTGGAGTTGAGTTCACAACAGAGAGAAGTTACGTGACCTCGTCAAGGCAATCAGTCATGATATTTGCATTTCTTCCTTTCAGCTATATTCATCTTTTTTTTTTTTTTTATTTTTTCTTTGTATCATAGATAAGAATGGAGAGAGGGAGAGAAATGCAGAGGAGAATGAAAGCTGAGAATTGTGAAAAATGAAGGATGTGAAAGAGAGTTACTGTTGCAGCAAAGCAGAGGCTCTAAGTAGGGAAGGCAGGGAGCAGTGTAAGTGCTGTGCCCTGAATGGTGTTTGAAGAAAAGAGTTTGAAGGAGATGAAGTGATTGTGTCAGCTCTGCTAGCAAGCCCAGGGGGCAATACCCACTGGGATGGTCCAGAAGATCTGTTACAGCTCTGAGATCCAAGAAGCAAAGAGTAAGAGAGAAGATGGAATTTTAAGCAGCTGAGAAAATCAAAAAAGAAGAAAATACAGTAAAGGTCTGGTAGATGCTTTGTTAGTTCTGGTGCTGTTTTGTACTTTTTTACCCCAGTTTTCATTTAGGAAGGACCTGTTCTGTTTGTCCTGGCTCATCAGGTGTAGAAGGGAGGTGATGGGAATTGTGCTTTCAGAGGAACATTCCCTCCAGGGGAATGAAATCTGAAAGCACATGTGATTCCCAACTGATCTCTGTTAGTTTTGTTTATGCGGTTATTACAGATAGTAAACTAACACAATTGTGTCTTTTGTTGACCAGCTTCTCTTCTTTGGAACACCCTCAGTGTAACATTTTTACCACAGAAGCTTCTTTTAATTAAAATTTTTAAAAGCACTTCCTTCTTTGAATCCCACTAATGAAAGAGAATCAAAGATGTTAGCAATGCAGGGAATGATAACAAATTATAAAGATAAATACAGAAATGTATAGCTTCCATTTCCCAAAGTCCTCTAAAATGAACGAATGAATGACATTAAGCTTAAAAAAACCCACACCACTCCATCCTACAAAGTTTTCTGCGTGGATAACGGAGTGAGTGCTTCCTTTGAACAGCCACAGTGGTGCTGCATACTGGAGAGCCGTGCTTTCTCCACTTGTAATCACTGTAGTATTAGGATGTTGTATAGTAAATGGACTTGTGTACCTCACACTGAACGCTAAAATAATTATTGAATTGTCACTCATTCAGTGATAGGAATCTCTTAGGTACTGTGCCCACCACTGAAAATGCTGAGACTCAGAATCGTCTTTTCCTGCTCACAGACTCCTGAGTGGTTCTTCAATCTTCTTTAACTGGAAGACAGTGCAACACAGTGAGGTATGCATGGTGGAGCTCAAGAAGTGTTTTTTGTTGTTGTTTGGTTGGGTTTTGTATGTGTTTTGATGGTCTTCCATGAAGAGAACTTCATTTATTCACTAGCATTTGCATTTGTGGTTAATAGCTGAAAAATCTACTTTAGAGTTTTGGTTTGTAATCAGACCAAATGGATATTCATATATACACTTATATAAAAGATACTTAAGTTCAGAGAAATACTGGCTCATATACACTCATACGGTTGAAGGAGTTCAATCTTAGGCAAAAAGAAAAGAAAAAGAAAAAAAAAAGCAGAATAGCTTCTATTTGGTTTCAACGGTGTCATGATTTTCCCTCAACAACAACAATATAATAAAATAAACCAACATAGATAAAGATATAAACACAAACATTGCAAGGCATCTAAGCCAAAATAATTTGAGCTATGTTTTATACATGAATATATAAATGCAACCAGTTCACCTAGTTTAATCATTCCCTTTTTGCTTACAGGAAAAATAAATTTGTAGTGTACAGTAAGTCAGGGATCTGGTAGGGAACATAATGTGCAGTTCATAAAGCTGAACAAACATACAGGGAGCACAGCTACAGCTGTAAAATGAAATGCTAGATCCAACTTTTCCTTGAAGATGACATTTTAACAAATTATAAGCTATTTCAGAGGATGTGCTGTTAAATTAAGTATATATTTCCATGTGATTCCACCTGTACAAAAAATAAATAAATAAAATGGACTGTGCTTAAGAAGTTGTCACACTTTATTATTATCAGGCTACTTTTCTAGTCTGCTCAGCTGACATGATGACACCACTCAGTCGCATACATAAAAATAAGCAGCACTTTAAAACAAAGCACTAAGGAGTTAAGGCTGCAAAGTCAAGCCCTCAAAGGTTATGCACAGAATCACAATTTTGAACCTAATTTGGAACTTATCCATCCCTCATTTCTATCTCTTTATATCAATATATACATGTTATTTTCTTTATGGTCCTTCTTTTAGGCAGACTGCAGGATAGGCAATGATCACTTTTTGAGTGGCAATTCAGTAATTTTTTTAGTGTTCAGTGTCAGGTACACAGGTCTATTTACTATACAACATCCTAATACTACACTGATTACAGATTTATTACTATTCTGATGGGCTACTCATGGAGCTGCTCATTATCATAGCATCTGAGTGTTTCACAAATGTTAACGGGTTTATCTTCACAACTCCTTATGAGCAGTGGTATTATAGACTCCTCTGAAAATTGCCTTGCTGGTCTTTAATTATTTTCACTGAATATTTGCAAATGGCAGCTTCAGACACTATAATTCATTCAGACCTGGGCAAATATGTGTTGAGTATCAGTAAGCACCACCCTAATTCATGACCATAATCTTTGACAGTAATCTGTCAGTAATCAATGATATGCAGTCCATGTTTCAAAAGTATGATGGATGGAAAGCTCATCAACTAAGCAATTATAAGTTTGTTTGTTTGCTTTTAGTTGTTAAACTTAGGTATTTTCTCTGGCTTTGATCTTGGAAAAAGCTACGCCATTTTTAAAAAAACTTTCTAAAATAGTTTTTCCCGTGACCTGTAGCCCAATCTGTTTAAATCCTGCAAAATGTTAAACAATTGATAATGGGATTTCAGAAAGCGTGCCAGAGAAAACCAACCATAAATGATACAGCTTATAAACATCATGCAGCTCAATAGCTTCAATTTGTTATACCCTAGTTGTTAAAATAAATCATGATATATTAATATGATGCAGAGTGTGTTGAAGCACTGTTAATACATTATAAATTAATTATATATTACTTCTAATAAATATTTTTAAGCCAATTGCCCAGCATTAAATTAGAGATTTTAATTAGTTTGAGTTTCTCTAGACTGTTGGCAGGAGCCTGTTCTTTTTCCACCAGCCTTCCCATCGCTCTCATTGGAAGTGCTGACATCTGGTCTCCAAAGGTTACTTCATTTCTGTCTGCACTGCAAGTAGGTCATCTCATCACCGCTGTACAGTAAGGGAAGCATAGAAAAGACAAGAATTGAAAGCAGCAAAGAAACTGAAAAAAGTCTGTTCAGATTCATAGAACTGACATAGTCTGTTAATGGGAAATCCAAAAGTGTTTAGAAGTACCAATTATAACCCAGTCCTAGAGAGCTACACGCACCACAGAAAGAGTGAAATCTGTGCAAGAGCAATGTAGGAAATTATGTATGAAGGATGAGGTTTCCATGCTGATGAATCCTTTCCTTTCTCATATATGAAGTAGATCAGGGATTTTAAAAGATACAAATCATTGGTATTCTATGTGGATGAACAGCAAGCACAAAACTTAAAGGTTTTTAAAGGATTCCATGATAATGGGTTTTAACCATCTTATGTATATGTTTTTATGTGCAGTCAGTGATGTTAAATGTAATTCCCTTTAGATGTTACCCTGGAGGTGCTGAAACGGCTGTGAAAATCCTAGACACCAGTTAGCAAAACTAATGTGTATAGAAGATAACAGATCGTGGCTTTATATGATGGCAGTCAGCTAGTTGCAGCTTTTTGCATTGTAAAGCTCTCTGCATATCCCTCCCTTCTGAGCATGTTCTATTTTCTTTCTGTTTACATGAGTTTTGCTTTTATGGGCTAATACAATATTCTTATTTTCAGTAGCTGTCCTGAACTACCAAACTAATAATTGTGTCTCCTCTAAATGCATGTTGTTTTTTTTTTTGTGAATGCTGAAGACCACTATGGGCAGAGATTAAATGCAGTTTTTGATAAGCTTGCGATAGTTTTATGGGGTCTTAGTTGGGGATGCAGAGGTGAGAAGTTTTATGAATATGTTGGAGCAAAAATGATTGCATTTCTCATCAGTGCTTGAAAGGGTTTGAGGTATGTCAGGAAATGAAGTCTGAGGGTAGTTCACTTGAAAGCTATAAGAAGGAATAATTTTTAAGAGCTGTAGGGATTCCTCTGCCAGAGCTCCAGCTGAAGGGAAGGACAACAGGCATGAAGCTTTCCCTGTTGCTGCATTACCAGGTATTTGTAATGCAATTACGGAAGTAATGGTAACTAGCTCACACAGAGCTCCAGGTCACTGTTAGTTTAACAGGGTAGTAGAAGTGTCATAGATAGGGACCAGAAATTATATTTATTTGTAGTGACTGAGAAGAAAATCCATACTTGTAAAGTTTCCTGGAGTACAGGAAAGTACACTGACCTTAATGTCAGTGCCATCTGATGTGCAGGTGCTGTTGCTAATTTGGCATTCTGTTTATTGAGTTTTCATCAAGCCGTGACACTAAGAAAGTTCTCTTAATCTCTGCTGTTCCTGGGCTTTATTGTGAGGTTTGTGCAAAATATTTCCATTGCAGTATCTTAAATTATTCTTCTTTATTTTTTTCTCCTGATTTTATTACCAACCACAGTCAAACAAAAAGAGGAAGATCTCAGGTTTTTTAAAAAAAAAACAAAAACAAAAAGAACACAACAGCAGTTGAAATTGATATAAATCTTCTCTAGCTCCTTTTCTTGATTCGATATTTTGTTTTTCTGAACATTATGGCATTCAGGTGTAAGAATCTGCCAGTTTTAATCACTAAACAAGGCCAGTTCTCATTCATTGTTGTAATTCAGATATTTCTTATTGACACTTAAATAACACTTGTGTCACAGCAAGGTTTTAAAATGACAAATTAATTTAAAAATGTAGTTATTAAAAAAGATCCTTAGGTTACTAAGTTGTGATCTTGACAACTTTCTATAAGCCAATGAGGCATACCCGTATCAAAATGCCCTCTGTGAGACTGTGATGTCTCAGCTTTGCCAGTCTTGTTTCTGCTTGTGGCACCCTGATGCTTTCTACATAGAATGCTTTCTATTTTGAGGAATATCTAGTGAATAGCAGAGCTCCAAATCCCAGTGAACAGGTGCCCACCCTGCCAGCATTGCTTTCGGCAGCTGAATATTTGAGAAATAGATGGATAATGAGGCTATGAGGGAGAAAACCGAGCACAAGGAGGGGACTTAGAGGAACAGCTTATCTAAGGAAATTGACAGGACTGATTATGGATCTACTGAGATATTTTCAAATCTTGAATTAATAGATGTCATTCCCATTTTATTCCCCAGAATGAATTCTCTGAATATGCCAGAAATTCCAGCTGTCTCCAGCTAGCTGCCAACATGTCCAGCCTGACCCCTGACTGCTCTAATAACCCAGTGACAATTCACAATACAATATCTGCAGCCCACTGACATTGTGGAAGCAAAGCAAGATTCCTTGTGCTGACTATCAAATTAAGGGATATCACACAAAATATGTAGCAGTTGTTTCAGAAGGGAAGTTAAAGAAAGTGTTTTAAATGGGAGGACAGAGACATACACATGCTGATGGGAAGAAATACAAAATAAATCAGAATTTCTGTCCAGTCTTCAGATATTTTTCCAAAAATCCACTGTGCTATGATGTAAACTATTGAGTCTGTTTGGATCGAGCATGTTTGTTCTAGCCAGGTTCTGCTCTTTACTTGAGAAAAGAAACACTCTGATTATTTGGGACTGTTTCTTTGTCTACATACACGTATATACTCCACTTCTATTATGAGTCACTTCTCTCTCTCTTCCTTCCCATTAATATGCCTTCTTTCAGAGCTGGTTATAATCTCTTCCTGTATAGTTTCCACAGTGCTTTGAAGGCCCTTATTCTGGCTGGTGCCGTTCAGAGCTAATGCAGTTGCTAGTAAATTATAATTACCAAGTAGCTGAATTACTTC
The DNA here is from genome assembly GCF_965140915.1 of Aythya marila. Classification (NCBI taxonomy): domain Eukaryota; kingdom Metazoa; phylum Chordata; class Aves; order Anseriformes; family Anatidae; genus Aythya; species Aythya marila. The sequence continues at coordinate 1,143,194 of NC_139045.1, read as the reverse complement.
AGTTTGCTGTGGTTTTCAGGTCTAAATACAAAACTTGTATAGACTTACAACTAGAATAAGCCAAACAGATTTTCAGATTCTTCTGTGAAGTAGATTTTCTATTACTAATGGCAGTTGCTGTCTTAATAATAGCAATACTGCAACATCAGCTTTTGTGCCTGGCCATTTCAGAAAACACTTTTCTTATCTTTTTAGGTATATGGCAGTTTTCACCCCCTACATCTTCGAAATATTTGCAGACATGAGTTACGAAACTTCACAATGCCCACAGAGGTAAGCAAGTTTTTCTGTTTTAACGGTTATTTCTCCCATGATTGAAGCAGCTGATGTCCGTAATTGTATTGTGTTTCATCTTAGCTCTGCTGCTTTTTTCTCAGTGTATCATTTACTTCCCACTCAGTGCGCAATTGGCAACGTGTTTTTTTTTTTTTTTTTCCAGAGCTTGTACCGCATTAGGTCTGTGATGTATAAAAATACAGACAGCCCTGGTAATCTTTAGTTTATAATTTCTGTAAGTGAGTTAACAGTTTCAACATTTGATTTTATTTGAGATTTGCAAAACTTTGCTGACAGAAAATATATAATAATTATTCAAACCAGTTTAGTGCAGAAATCCTGCTAAATGGGTCCCTAGTGAATATATCTCAAATGGCATATTTTCAGATTTTTAATATTTTCTCATTGTCACTTAGCCCATCCTAACATCTGAAAACTTTCCTCTCTGGTCTGTACTGAGAACTTCCTGCTTTAAAAATGCTATTTAAAAATTAGTGATTTATGTAAACTCCAGCCTTATTTTTATGCAAAATGAGTCCATACCAGTTCAAATAGGTAAATGATTTTAAAAAAGTGACATTTAAGTTTTTGCATTTTTCAGACTTGGGCTTCAAAGTTGTTTCTCAGTTTTAGCACAAAAGCAATTTGGAAATTTACAATGTTGTGTATTCCTATTTCAGTCTTATGCTGAGAAAGGAAATAGAAAGTGGAGCAGAGAATTAAGAAGGAGATCTTTTTAAAATATTCAGTACTTATCACTAGAAGTCTTTCCATGAATAAGCATGGTTTATATGCATTATTTTATCTCACAGTATTTAATGGAAGTATCCTTTATCTCTGTCTTAATGAATCACTTTGATTAAGCAAGGCTAACTGTGTTGAACCTAAAATGCTTGTCTAGAGCCTGAAGATGTTGTTCCTAGTTCACCTAATACAGTACTCTGCAACATAAAATCCTCTCAATTTCCCACAAAAGTTCCCATTCTAGAGTCTTGTAGCCTAATACTTCTCTCTCATTAATTGGGCATAATTTACCTTTGCCACCATTACTAGTTTTGACATACATGTATATTCATGCAATCTTTTCATCTGTTCCATCGTTTTTCCAAAATACTAAAAATCTTTGGAAACAATTTCAGTTGATAATCTGGTTAGCTTTCCACACTTTACACAGCAGTTGCTTTTACTGGCAAAGAAAGAAATAGCACTTTCCTAAAAACATGAAAAAATAATGCAGTAAGAATTGTGCAGTTTGTTTACTGGCTTTTGAATTGATTGAATTTTTCTACTCCATTCTAAATGCTATCTTGCTAACTCAACATCTCACTGATAATTGCTTTATCACTTTTTCATCATTACAAATCAGCAAACATTGTTAGGATGTCTGTTCAGCATTGGTTCTGCTGATGACCACAATCAGCTCATAATCCGATAAAGCGCTCACTGTAATTTACAGGTGGAAGGAAAGCATTACTTTGAGATGCCCACCTGAATATTAGCAGCAACATAGATGTGAAGTACCATGGTTTGCAATCAAACCAAAATTCTTTTTGAATCCTTGTCTTTCCTAAAGCCCTTCCTGGTTCTTTTTTTTTTTTCTTTTCTCTTCTTTCTTTTTCTTTTTCTTTCTTTCTTTCTTTCTTTCTTTCTTTCTTTCTTTCTTTCTTTCTTTCTTTCTTTCTTTCTTTCTTTCTGTCTTTCTTTCTTTCTTTCTTTCTTTCTTTCTTTCTTTCTTTCTGTCTTTTTTTCCCCCTCTAAACTGCCCATATTTAGCAGGATTCTTCAATGCTTTGTTTGGTCTGTGTGATACTGTCCAAAATCAATCATGTAAAATTAAGTCTATTGTTTTAAACAATATACATCAAGGACCACTTAGTGCTAGAAATGGTCTGAGAAAATAAAAAGTCAGTTTCTGGAACAAATATTTCAGTTTTCTGAAGAACAATAGTTCAGTTTTACTGCTCCAGACTATAGCTGCACAGATTTTTGAGGCAATGAATGCACCAGTTCCTCCCAGCTTGGCAATTATACGTTTGCAACTTTGGTAGCTACGGTCTTTGCTGTCAAGAGTTCAGGCTGTGTCCCAAAGATACAAGAGACAGGTCATCTCAGGAACCTGGCACTTCAGAGGACTATGCTGCAGCAGAATAGGAAGTATAAAACCTGTAATCTTGCTGTGCAACAAAATGCTGGTTTTAGGCTTGTCCTCAAGAAGATGAGTCTTCAAGACATTATATAACTCTGCACCTCCCTAACAGTCTGCAGCTTCTTTACAGACTCACCAAGATTGTAAGAGGCTCTATTAGTTTTTGTTTCACCTGTGAGGGAAGAGCACTGCCATCTATTAAACAGAGCCTTAGAAATCAAGAAGTAGTTACAAACCTCTATTACTAAAGAGCAAAAGAGCACTTTTAAAAAGCAAATATTGCAATCAGTTCTGTGTTTAAACCATTTCACATGTATGATCTTCTTGGCCTGGTTTAAAAAAAATCAGAACAGGGAGGGACAGTGCGAAGGAACCACTCTATACACCTTTTTGTTTTTTTCCCCTACTCTTAAACTGTTGAATTTATATGTACATTTTCTCATCTTCCATAATATATTTGTTGCACTAGGGTTATATAAACATCTCTCTATTTATGTGTGGATTGTGCATATTTATCATATCACTAAAATTATTATGACTTTACAGACCTATCAATACACCAGGTGCCAAAGCAAACCTAATCTTTCATAAAACCTATCAAAGTATACCAAACACCCAGTATTAAAAGATCTTTGTGTTCAACATCACATACATCCAACAAATTAATGTCACATACATAACACAAAGTTTTATCACCTTGTACCCAGGTCCAAGAAAACCTCTTATTTTTTTCTATTTATATGGCAAATAATTTTATTTCTGTTACAACAGTCTGGCACAGTCTTTCACGAGCCAAAGTTGTTCCTACTTATGACGCCATGATTACCAAAGATATCCCAACAGTCAGGAATAACAGATTTCAAGAGCAATACTGATCATATTATAGTTGTAGCTTTTAAATCTATTTCTCTAAAGATTTCAACGTGTATTTGTAACCGATAAGCACACTAATAATGCTTTTTGAGCTTTTACTTCTTTTTAGGGGGGTGTTGAGAGAGAAGTGCAAATCCATTTTTAAAACGCTGTGAAAATCAGAAATGGACTTCTAGAAACAGTAGAGAATAAAAGTGAAGAAAATCAATATTTTTATCATGGAGTTTATGACCTGGAAAGGTCATTCAAAACAGAACCTGTCATAACTATAGGACTAGCAAGTGCCTAATTTGAATATAACTTATTTTTCAGTCCTCTTTGTATAAGTAGGTTTACTAAGTGTATATTATTTACTAAGTTGTGGCCATTTTTGATAGCTTTATCATTGTTCCTTTTTCTTTGACTATTTGACTATAGAGTATGACTATATAGGCTATTTGACTGTAGAGTATGTTCTGTTTTGAATGTTTAAGCAGTGACTAGAACACTGTCTAAATGACAAAGAGGAGTGGTTAGTTCTGAAAATTGGAGTTAGTTCTTTCTGGCTTTATTTTTAACTAGTGCCAGTAACTTGTTTTGTCACAATATCTATTCAGGCATTTGATGGAAATAACCATCAGAAATCTATCAGGTTTATTTCACTTCCTTGCTTTTCTTGCACTTCTTTCTTCTAACATTCTAACCTGCTCCCTTGTCCAGTTTGGTAATGCACCAAACTACCTTCCTGACACTCAGCTGCATTTCTCGACCAACAACCACTGCACAAGCAATGAACAGCTCACAGACTCTCTAGGCACGTGTAAGGAGTCTGAATGCAACCTGGATAGATCAGGTGTATGCAACGGGAACATTCCAATATCATGCTAGAATTGCTATCTATGTAAAGCACGTACAGTTCAAGCACTGTCTCAGGGTTACCATAATTCATATTTCCCTAAGCTTGTGTGTATATATATTACCAAGAGAAATTTGGATTGAGTGTATATGTACATGGCATAGAGCAATTCAGTCGCCATCTCTGAGTTTGTCAGAGAGGCTCTCCTATTTGGTCTTTCTCTCTTTATGAAACTGGAACATAACCTAATATCTTTGGGCCACGTTCTGGCATCTTTTAAAGGTATTTCAGGATAAAGCCTTACTTCACCATAATGAACCATGGATTTTTAATTTCATGATGCATTTTGGATGAGTTAAAAAAGCACAAATATTTTGCCTTTTGAATTAGTTGGTGGCACTAATGTTCTAATTTTTGGCCTGCTCTTGTTAGTTCTCTTAGTTTAGTATGATTACTAATTTTAATATTACTATTTTGTTAATATTAACAGTAATAATATGAACAAAATTGCAACATCATTATTACTGTTTACTGTTGATAAATCCAAACCAGTTATGAATTGTACTGGTGTAAGGAGGATCAAAATTACATCCTGTGTCTTTCTGCTTTTATAATTCAACCCCAAATTACAGCCCTACATTTTTATGTGACTGTTTTGATTTACTGAAGAGAATAAACTTAGATCATTATGTTTGATCTAAGATATTACTTAAAATTAAACAGATTTTTGTCCACTTCCCTCCCATGGATTTTCAGTGATATGCACCAGTGAAATTCTTTCACAGCCAGACCAACAATAAATAAAGCTGGATAGAACATACTCGTAACTGTAGAATACAGTAAGAGAAAGAGTAAGGTGACCTAGGAACTCTTTGTCATCTCTCACTTTTATGATTCCTTGGGGGGAAAAAAAAACCCTTTTGAGCTAAGTGTATTAGTTCTGGCAAAATTACTATACAAGATTCCCATGGGACACTTGCATAACTGACCATTAAGAAAAAACTGGCACAGTCAGGAGAATACAGTAGATACATTTTCTGTTTTCATTATCTTTGTCCCAAGTGTAGGACAGAGTTATATAATAGCTGGTGGAATCTGTCCCGCATTGTAGTGCACTGATCAGTGACTGAAGATTTTTCCAAGAAAAAAAGACTGCATTGAAATTAACTCATTCTGCAGACAGTTTCAAAACTCTGCATAAACAGAAAGCAGCTGAAGGCCCATCTACAGTAATGTTAAACTTGTAAATGTTTCATAATACATGAAAGTGTCAATTAGACGCTTCATGACTTGTTATAAAAGCATTAGATGAAAGGTATAAAAGCTAGTTTAGGCTCTGGCATTTATTCATGTTGCAGTGATTCTTTACCATGCTACTGCATTAGAAGTTAGGAGGTTTCACCTCCAAAAATGTATGCTTAGGTTGAATTATTGGTAAGATTATTGGTACTGATACATGTCACAAGTAGTACAGTTATTCTCAGGGGAAAAAAAAAATAATTAAGATTCAGTACTAGAAGCCAATAAGAAGATTATGTTTATTGCCAGTGCAAACTCCTCCTGTAATTGATGATGAGATTCTGTCTTGGTGGTGTCAGTCTGTAGGAAGATTGAACAAAGTCCTGACCAAACTTATGTCACTGGAATTGAAAACATCTAGAGTTTTACTAATTGGGTATGACCTGACACTGACCTGACTGCTCACTGAAGTCAGTGGAAAGACTTCGATTAATTATAGTAAGTGCTGGAGCAGGAGGTCCTTGGCATGTTTTTTTGAAGCCCTAGGTATTCTAATCCCTCCTTCTCCCTCAGGATCCTCACAGGAATTGTTCAGCCCTGTGGATAATTGAGTTCCTTTCCAGAAAGGCCTTTCGGTGGCAGCGATTTTGATAGGTCACTTAAGAAATAATTTAAAATCTACTTGAAAAGTATGGAATGATATGTTCAAATGTATGCCACCAGGCAATGCAGTTAAAGGGACTGAAATACAGGTTGCTGGTGTACCTCCCCTGTCTGCCAGACCATTCTGTGTATCACCTTTGATTATTTTTTCTATACCTTGTTAACAGTTGACCTATATTATTATACAGAGAAGCTCGTGAAATAAATAAAAGTTCCGCCAACTCTGCTCTGTATATTCCCCAAAATGAGCTCTGAAATAATCCTTCAAGCAAGGCAAAATCAAAAAAACTTATATTGAAATATTTCATTATTTCATTTTCTATCATGATGTCATATAATACTGTATCCCAAATTGTTAGATTTCAGTTGCAGATATCAGTACACTCACAACCAAGTCATTCCCATAACAGACTGCAACTAAAATAGTTTCTCTTGATTTTCCTCTGTTCTGATGGATAAGTGCAATAGGAATAAAAATACAATGTGAGACCATAGGCCCAGAGCTTTTCTGAAACTATTTTAAAAGTATTCTATTTAGATTACAGAAGACTCCTTAACAAGAAGGTTTACTGTTTGCTTAAAAAATAAAATAGGCTACAATGAGAAACATCAATAAGCAATGATAAATATTCATTAAGCTGGAAGTTGGTGTAGCCAAACTGTATTGATTTTTGGTGCTGTGGATTGCATGCTATATCCATCTGTTTAACTGTGACACTCAGAGCAGTGTTAAAAGCCCTATGATTTTTCTCTGCTTAGGCACAGAGAAGCTCTGACATCAGGCATTTCCAAAACAGAAAATTCATGTCAGAAGGTCGGTAAGACAACATTCATGTAAAACTGGCATTTGCAGACCACTGTGGTCTTTCTTCCATCCTGATTAGCATTCAAAGAGCCTGATTATTACTATGTGTAACAGCAGATTCTACACAACACAAGGAGCTGATGTAGCAAATGATATGTGCAGCTCAGCTGTGTTTCCCTGTGTTCACAGGAAAATGCATACAAGCCTTCATTTGTCCCCCTCTAGCTGCAGTAGGTTCAGGTTCACAGTTGGAAGAACACTACACCACCGTATCCTTCTTGTATGCTGCTGCATGACATGCCACACTTAGCTGCAGCGTCTGTGCTGCAGTCAGCGACTTGACAGAGGGTATGCTCGTGGCTGATGCAATAGCCAAAAGCTTTTTGGAAGCATCTGTTAAGAAAATACTGGAGACAGAAAGTTTTGTCTTTCAGGGAGCTCTTTGTGGTCAAACTTGGTTTTCAAATTACTTGTCTACTGCTTCCAATTCAGTTGTAGCTCTGCACTACATCCTCTGAGACCTCCAGCCAAGTTCACATAAAGGGCATTTGGGCACTGTTTAAAACTTAACTCAGAACCAATGAGAGGCATTACTTTTCAGTAAATATTTTTAACTCAACATCAAAATGTTCCTATTGTCAAAGGTACTTTTTTCTTCTTTAGGAGAATTAATCTATTTATATGCTTAGAATTATTTTCTTAATGCTTTGTAAAATCTTATATTAAATACAGTCCTAGATTTGTAGGCATAACTATCCTTTTGGAAGCATTGATATTTGAAATGTTTAAGTGGAGTAGAAAAATAAAAAGCATAAATATAGATTTATTTTTAAATGTTAAAATGTTTTGTTTCCAAAATATGTGCTGGGATCTCCGAAGTTGATACAAGCTTTTGGCTTTGACTCTGAAAACTGAAGTGTTTATAAAATTCCATGATTTGCAATTAACACTCTTGGATGTTAGTGATAAACTTTTGGTGCCTTTAACATCAATACCTACAATTCATATTTAAGAACATTCTAATTCAGAACATACTTATTCATGCTGATACAAGATTTATTTGTAGCATTAGTTTTTGTGTCATTAATGTATCATTAGACTATATTGCAAAAAATGTATTTCCCTATACAATATTTAGCCAAATGTGACATGAAAGTTAAATCATACTTGTATGTCAGCAAAGCCAGTATAATTTAATGTGCGAATAGCTGTGCTAATAAGTGCTTATATGGTACAGTGATTGATGTACATATTATGAATGAACATATATACCATGCTTTGTTTGTCAAGAAGTATAGCTTTTTTATTATTATTATTTTACATTATACTGACAGGCTGATAATAAAGTTTGATGTTTGATTTGTGTTATTACAATATAACTTGTGTGAGAAAGGACATGAATTTTTCTAGAATTTAACCGAGAAATATGATGATTAAATGCAGCAGGTGATTATTATGATAAGTAGTAAAGCCAACACTGAAGGCTACATCCAGTAGCAGCTTGGCACAGGAACAAACTTGAAAATATTGCTGAGGTTTCCAAGTACAATTTAGTTTGACCTTTAATTAAGCACTGATCTCCATAAGGTAACTAAATTACCGTATCCCTAGGGTGGTCACTTAAGATAAGGTGGCATTGTTTGAGTAAGATATTTGCTCTATGGGGGTTTTAGAGAATTATGCGAAGAATAACTCTTACTTCCTTTCTTCCTTTTCATCAGCTGCCAAGCCATAACTTTCTTGAAGTAATTACATTTCTTTTCTGTGATACCCAGCCGTGCATGTGTATTTTACTTGTCTGCAAAAGCCTTGTTGTGCTTTTGCTGAATTGAAGTCAATTAAAGCTAATAGTAAATGGTTATGTGGAACGTCTCAGGAAGCTGAGAGATAGCACAACCCTTACATGTCCCACGTGTCCATTTGTCATTCTCTTACTTGTACTCCCCTCTTCTCCTTTATGTCTCTTCACCCTTTTTTTAATGTCACTAATTCCTAAAATTACTCAGAGAGTGAACCCTTTTTTTTTGCATTTGTCAGCTCCACTTACTGTTTTTGTCCAGTATACAAGGAAGTTTCTCCTGAGTTCCCTTAGTGAATAGCCATGTTGTATATCCTGTCCATAACACCTTGTTTCAGGACAAGCCATCTTAGCCAGATAACTACTTAGGATGTGTACGAAGAGATTTAAGTGAACTGATGACTAACTTGTTTTCTTGAATGCATTTTGTTTACTGGATTTTCGGGTTTTCCTTACATTAACAATTTAAGCAGCGACAGGAAACATTCTTAAGGACTGGGTCTCATTCACTTCTGCTGTTAAATTTACCAAAAAAAATCTCAGCCTGGTTTTGACCTGTGCTGACTAACACCCTCCCAAGTAATTTCCAGGTATGGTTTGGGCATGCATCAGTAATTTTTACTTGTTTGGACCTCTTTGGTATGATGGACTATTTAGCCAAACGAAAACAAGCACTTCCATGCTAATTGGCCTCCATGGCTGAAATCTGTCCTGGGAATGTGTAACTACTACATACCATAGTTTCTGTTGCGCTCAGCAAGTCCAGCAGCAGAAAGTATGGAAACCAGATCACTTTTCAGTAAGTGGGATGGTATGGCCAGTCTAAGAGAGAAACCAGGGCAAGTAATAAGAGCATCAGGGAAATCCATCAAGGAAAATGATGTCAGGATTCCATCTGTAGGAACAACGACAGACAAAAGGTGTATTTGCCTATACTGTCAGCAGATGTTAATGAGAAAATACCCATGAAGGCTTTACACTGTTTTTTCAATGCTGAGTGCAAGCTAGTAAATGGGAAGGATTTAGGCTTAAAAGTTAGGATTTAAACCTAGGCTGGAGTTTTCTCATGCTGCCATGTGTTTCTGGTTTGGGCTGGGGGTTTCTTTTCATATCAGCAAGCAAAAGGACCAGGCTTGTCTCTACTTGCACTGCACTGTGTGTATTGTTAAGTATGCCTGTGAACAAAATTTGCAGAAATGCCAAAGGGAGAGGTGGAAAAGCATTGATGTAGTGTTACAGTGATGGGACTCATCAATCTGAGGCAGGAACCTTTAGGAAAGATGAGTCTCTGGTAGACATCAGCTGTTTAACTGAGACTTTGACCCTGCTATTTCCACAAATGAAAACTTTGCAGGCACTCTCCTGACCATAAGGATGTTGGTGAAGGGCTCAGAAAGAGTGGAAGGAGCGGGGTGGCAAGTGCTGTTGATTGTTGGTTGGCCTCAAGTGCTTAACAGGAGCAGGCCGTCAAGGGAAGCTACGTGGCTTCCCTTGCAAGCCTCCTGCAAGGCTGCTGTACAATGTCATGGGCAGAAAATGAGAAGCAGGGAGTCACTTACTGAATTAGCAAATCTATGTTTTAATTTTATGTTTTAATTTTCCTTTCTCTCTTGGAGAAAACTGAGTTCCAGTCAATGAACACCAAGCTCCTTCCATAAAATAAAAACAGAGGGAGAGGTTTCTCCTGAAATTGCGCTATTTGTAGTGCAACATCTGCTTTCAGTTAAATGCAAAATTTAGCTTGGAAACATCCTGCTTGAGATGAACACCGAACTCATTCATGTAATAAATTGATGCCAAAAACCATCTAAAAAGACCTCAATCAATAATTGGCTTGACAAGATTTCTCCTCCAGAATATTCAAGATCTATTAGGGACCATTGCTTCTTTTCAGGGCATCAACTGTTGAGTCCTCTGGAGCTCAGACACTACCCAGTGGTGTTGGCAGACCAGACATGCCTTTGATTCAATGACCGAGGAGGTGTGTGTGCCTGATTGACAGCTGCATGCTGATTAGGCTCATGTTGGCCATCTCTGGGCACCAAAGGTAATCAGCATGCAGTGGGCTGCACAGCGCTCACAGCCTTGTGCAGCCTAACTTCCCTAGTCTGAATGTGGAAATGGTTGTGCTAACAAAGAATTAAAACAAATGCATCACGGAAGGGCTTAAAACAGCTATGTGAACACAGGCTTTTAGAAGACTAAAGTAATACTTTGGATGTTATTCTGACTGAGAAATAATGAGCTTTTTAAGTGCAGACGAATTAAATTTTGCATTTAGAGTCCAGATTTTCACAATATTTATCTTTTTCTTTGAATTTGCAAATGGTGTAATTTATCTTGTGAAAGGGCTTTCCCAATATTCCAACAGGCATAAGTTTTGTTCTATCTTTTTCCATAGGGGCAAACTTTACCTACAGAATGTGTCAGAAAGATGCCTGCTCTGTGCAGGGTTACCTGTTTACACTCAAGCTGTCAGTCACAACTAAGTCCCTGCCCTGCCTCCCCCCAGCGCTTGGCATTTTGTTCTTATTTCCATTAGGATTCAAAGTATTGCCTACTTTGGATTTTTCTTGTCTGTAGGGCTTTCAGGAAGCAAGAATAAAATGGGTCTTCGTGAACTGTATTTTTATCTGGATAAAATGAACTGGCATTAGTGTTCTCTAAGATTTTTTTCTTTTTTTTTTTTCAGACATGTTTATACAAATTGTATGACCAGTGCAATGTAATCTGTAAGGCTAGTTGAGATGGTAATTACTTTTGGAGGGTTATACCACCCCATCCCACCCAAAAAAAAAATTGACTCCCAAGGTACCAAGCTCAAAAAGCCTGCAGAAACACTTCCTAGCCAGTGTTCATCAACAATGATACCAGTGTAGGTACCGCTTTACGCAGTTATGCTTCATTACTTTGTTTTTGTCTGAATTAGTTCATGATATTAACACATGCAGTTGAGAGATTCAAAATTTAGCAATTTTGAAATAGGGGAGTTTTTTCAAACAATGATGGAGATGAATAAGAGCCCTGACTGGAATTCTGTGGAGAAAATACACTGAAATACATGGGATCTGGGGTTTGTTGATAAAATACATCTGAATACTGAAAGAAATTTTTTTTTTTTTTTTTTAGTTTTCTAAAGACAGGAGAGTAGTAAGAGAAGAAAAAAACTTTACTGATTCTCCTCAAAACTGTGGAAGAAGGAAAGTAAACATTCAATTAAGGGGATTCACTACATTTATGTCACGCAGTCTCCTTTACTAAATATTATCCCTTATATTTTGTGCAATTAGCCAACTCAGTTTCCTCAAATAAATGCAACGTTAAGAACAACATGCTCATTATAGATTTCCTGGTAAAGGAAGGATTTTTTTTTTTTCAGCAGCAGCAGTATATTTTTGTATTGCTGATAACATTTAATGTTTTTAAAGGCAGTTGTGATTTTAGCTGGTATGTTGTGTTCAGTGAAGGACCATTGGAAAATATTTATGAAGTGGAGCCATGCTGCTCTGCGGGAAATGAGGATCTGTCCATTAGATAACAACCCAGAGGATGGTTTGTGCTGGCCAGAAAGTAGCCACTAGTGTTGTGAGTACAGTGTTGTTGCAGTCATGCAGTTGAGAGTGTTTACTATTTTCTCTCTCTCTCGTTGTGCAGTGTAACATTCCAGATCATTAAAAGTAGCAGGGATAAAAAGTGTTTATTTTGTTTTATGTCAACATTGGCTTATATAGCAAATCAACTGCTGATTTGACAAATTCTTTTGAGCTTGATTGTGTAGCACATTCATTTTTCATGGAACAGTCCCTTGCGGAAATGGCTTCTGATGACACATTGACAAGCTACAGAAAATAAACGTTTTGGTGCCATTTTCTCAGCAGGATTACTCACACTAGCAGAACACTTGCACACATAGTTCATCCAGACACATTTTCTTTTGTAAAACTGAATGTTGGGTTGTATTTATAGAACTGCTCTTAAGCTAGAAAATTACAATCATCTACTTTTCAAATGTGTGTGGGTAGCAGGCTGCAGAATCCAAATAGGAGCTTCATTTCAGTAGAGAGAAAATCAATGACATGTTGAGATTTACAGCAAGCCTTTCCCCTGGGATTCAAATTCTGATAAACAAGCACCCTGAGCTTATGAATTTATCATGCCTCACTTCAAATTATTTTGAAAGACGATTTCAAATTTTACAATTTAGTTCCCAAAGGAAAATAGCAACTCCAGACATTCTCAGAGATATGAGCAAAGGCTAAAAGCACTGCCTACAATGGTTGGATTGCTAGCAGAGAAAGAGCATGGAGGAAATAATAATAATACAGTCAGTCATTTCACTCTGTTTCTTGGAACAGACTGAAAAAAAAAAAAAAAAAAAGAAAAAAAAAAAAGGTGATGCTGACAGCCTAGGTGAAGAACTTTTCTATGAAAAAAAAAAAGGCCAAACTTTTCAACAGACTGTGTTTGATGGGGTTTTCATCATTATAACAATGAGTCACTTCAAACCATTGCCAAGCCACCTAAGCAGAAATAAATCAACAAAGGTCTGCCTGCTGATTTCTATAGCCTAGGTATGGTCTCAAGGAACTGCTTGGCAGCTTCAGCAGAGATGGGCCTATTTCTGCTTGTTCTGATCCATTTGTAAGAACAGTATCAGAGGAAAAGTTGTTACAGTTATCAGTACAGAATGCAAAGAATTTTGCATGCACTTTTCCCTGCACTTAATATCCTTTTTGGTTCTTTCGTGCTTTGGAAGTATAAAAGCTGAAACAAAGGATTTTATCAGAATTCTGAACCAAAGACTTTGTTTCCTATCAGCTTTCTCTAATGCAATGGATCTATTGCATTCTTGATCCTCACTTGAAGGCAAAAATATGATGGTAATGTTAGCAAAAGTATTCACAAAGAGCACTTCTGGTGAGAAAGGTTTTCTTTTGCATCACATTTGGCTGGTTTGTTGCTTTATTTTTAAATGTGTCTGCATTGTCAACTGCAATTTTTAAGGTAAAATAATTTCCAAACTGCCAGGTTCCTTCTATCTACTCTGTTTAACTAACATGTTAGTACAATGAATCCCAGCACACCTCAAAAATACCTTTGAAGTTTGTAACTTCAGAGCCTACAAGTCACCGTTTTGCTGGTTGTGTAAAAGGCAGACCAGCTCTATGGGGAAGGAGTGGATGGTGCATTTTCCCAGTAACCTACCCAGTGTATTCAGAAGTGAGATGACACACTGTCTAGAATTTTTGCCTTACAAAAATGTTAATTAAAAAATTGTATTAGGCCTGCATTTTTTTCAAATCATATGACCATCAGATGGAAAACATGGTTATTCATTATGGATCACATAGTTGTTCTGTTTTATCTGGTGTACAGCTTATTAAAGTTGACAAGATCCTACTAAAATTGTTTTAGAAATGCCATCTGAACATAGTTGTTCAAAAATATTAAGATTAAGTGTCATAAGTTAATCTTCTAAATCATAATAATGAGTTTCTTAGAACCCAGGGCAATCTATCAGGTGTAGGCAGGCTGTGGAGAAGAAACTCCTCCTGGTTTATACAATGGGTATGTCTATGCAACATGAAATTACATTAACCTTTCAGGCTTATGCATTGCGTTGCAAATAGAGGTCTAATTAGCTTTCCGCTGGCATCCCTAGGTTTGTTTCAAAATTATTGATTTCCAAACTTTTACCTCTCTTGCCTATCATTGTTTGGGATTTTCATTCTTTTAGCTTGCATTTATTCAAGTCTGAATCTTACTTTCCTGGAGGAACTGTTGTCAGTTTTTTTGTTACTCCAGGAATGTTTATTTATTTATATATATATATATATATATATATTTTTTTTTTTTTAATCCAAACCGGCATTTCAATTGCATTGAAATTTAATATTATGAACAGATTTGTTGGAATGTTTTTTTGTTTGGTTGTTGTTTTTTTTTGTTTGTTTTTGTTTTTAGCTACCTACTCAAAAAATTAAGCAGGACTAGATATGCTGGTGGTTCCAAATACTCTGTCCCATCTTGTTCTCCACCTGATATTCAGCCATGGTCTTTGCTTATGGCCTTTAACCTGTTTTTAATCCAAAAGTATACTAACTTTTTTTTTTCCCAATTAAAATTGTTACTTTGAAAATTTAAAAGTGTTCCCTGCAACATCCAGTTCTGATTTCATATCAAAGCCAACCATGAAATCTCAAAGTGGTATAAATGCTAAAGCAAAAAATTTTGATTACACAGCCTCTTTTGAAAGCTTTTTACAACATTAAGATGAGATTCAACTGTCCAAATGTAGGCATGTATTGTATCTATATCTGAGCTTGTAATCTACATTCCCTTTATAGTAAATGAAGAGAAATAAGTGGTTTTAGCATGTATTCAATAGGATACAAAAGAGAAATCTTAATTTCTAAAGCAGAATTGTTCTTAATTATGCTTCTCACGTCTTCCCCTCCAGACCCTTCACCACCTTAGTCCTTTGGATGCTCTCTAATAATTTTCTGTCCTTTTTATACTGTGGTGCCCCAAACTGCACACAGTACTCAACCAGAACCCCCATCTCCCTTTCTGTGGGGCTGCTCTCCTGCCTTTCATCCCTCAGTCTGTACCTTTAGCCAGGGTTGCCTCTTCCCATGTGCAGAATCCGGCACTTGCTCTTCTTAAACTTCACACAGTTGGTTATTGCTCTAATTTGTCATGATCTCTCTGCAAGGCATCTCTGCCCCCAAGATCAGAGTCAATGGCTCCTCCTAATTTAGTGTCATCTGCAAACTTACTTAGTATGAATTTGAGTCCTGCATCCAGATCATTTATAAAAAAACACTGAAGAGAACTGACACCAAAATGGAGCCCTGGGGAATCCCACTAGCGACTGGCCACCAGCAGCCCAGTGTACCCCATTTGAGCCCAACCGATCAGCCATTTATTCACCCATCGTATCGTGCGTTAGTCCAGCTGTATGCTGGACATTTTGTCCACAAAAATGGAGTGAGAGACCATATCAAAAGCTTTGCTGAAATCCAAAAAGTATCCCATCTACTCCAAAAAGATCCCATCTACATATCTGCCTTGTTGCCTTGGCTTACATTTGTAAAGGTCTGTCAGTTAGAGGAATCTCATATAATGCTTAGTGATACTGGAACAGAGCCATAGTTTCTCTGTGTGTATGAAAGATGAAGATTTACTGGAAACAATCGGGAGTACTGCAAATGCATTTTCACATAATTTTAATTTGCCAAACAACAGGTATTTTTCAATGGCCACAGCTTCTGGACTTCATGTTAATTATTCAGTATTGTTCAGCTTCTCATTAAAACTTGTACATTGTTCCTCTAGGGGAAGAAAAAAAAAAAAAGTAACATCATTTTTAGAAGTGCTCTCCTCAACTGAATGCATTTTGCTCTGTTTCTTACACCAAACAGAATAAAGAACTGATCAGTGTTTGTTTGTTTGTTTCCCCAACATTATAGTCTCAGTAATTCAGCAAGCCTTTTTTTGCAGAGACATATTGCCTTCCACAGTTAGCTTCTTCAAATATTGAGGAATCTCTAAAAGCATATCAGGGCACTCTGTTCACACCAGGGCAGGGTAACAAATCCAGGTGCCAACACTGGGGATAAGTACCCTTATAGCTCTGCCTAGGAACTGCGTATATCTGGTTTCTTTTGGAACTTTCCTATTTTTAACACTTCTCTCCCTATGTGATTATCTTAAAAAAACAAAAAAACAAACAAACAAACAAAAAAAAACAGTAATTGTGTTTTGGTCACATGTTCTGACTGGGTTATGTGCTGAGTTGATATCTCATGCTATTGGAAAAGGCTTGGTTTCAGCCTAATGCAGATAAAAATAGAGCCAAAATGGTGTGTGTGTGTAGATACTTTTCCCTATAGAATGCAATGCTTGTTTTTCAGCTATATTTATTACATAATCTAAAGAGAATTGATTTTCTCTGCTTTATAACATATTCAAAAATAAAGGTTGCTAGTTTGATACAGAGAATATTAGGTTCATTATATTTGGTATAACATGGAATAGAAAACTGGAATAAAGAGTTTGTCATTAACGTTGAACCCTTATTTCTTTGGCCCACTGTCATAGTGCAAGAGCATCAGTATATAAGGAGAATTTTTTTGGTGGTATTGAACCTTTTCTACATCTCTTTATTACCCTTGTTGCAGCCTTCAGAGAACAGCAGGGAACAGTCTCAAATGGCTTCTGCTGTGCTGCCTGTACTCCTCCAGATGACAGACTGCTGCTATCTGCTTTAATAGCATCAGGTTTGGTCAGAACTTGTGGGAGCCATGATTAGCGTTCTGAGAGGCCCCTTACCTGTGTTGCAACGTGTACATTCAGCAATTTAGAATTTGTCCTGGAGGATTACTGTATCTGAACATCTCCTATGCATACCTAACTGTGAATAGAAAAGAGAATTATACCTTTCCATTTATTAGAAAGTCTGTCGTTGTATTTCATGTGCAATAACAGAGAAGAAAAGCAACAACAAAACAATAAAACCAAGCCACAAGGAAATGAACACTTAGTTATTTTAAGTTCTCTTTCATTGATTTGCAAACAGATGGTAGACAAAAAGTATTAAAGAAACCTATAGCAGATAAACAGGGCTATAGGAGATAACTTTAAAAACCAATTATGATAAACAGACAAAAGAATCTGGAAAAGAACCTGGTGTTTTTACTTTTCACTTGTCCAAAACTGGTGGGGTTCTTCAGGCAATGAGTAGGAAAATGAACCTAGCGATGTCAGAATGTGCTCTATGTGCTCTTGCTCAGTACACGTTGGAGCTGTTGTTAGCTGTAATAATCTCTTGTCCCATTACATCCAGTTATTCGTTCCAAGGCAGGAGAGTAGGTCAGAGCTGTAGGGAGCTATGCAAGCAGCTTGTCCACATAGGAGGTCCTGAACAGCAGGAGACATAAATCAGCTGAGGCTGCCACACAGGACAGCAGAATACAAAAGGCAGCAAAGGCAAACTGCTATTATATCCATGTAAAATTATAAAAAGCCTTGCACTGAGCCTTTGTATTTGTAACTTGTCTGAGAAATATAAAATGTATTTCTTGGTCTGTGTTCTCATTTTCACTATGTTATTTTATCAGGTGCTCCTTCTGTTCATCCTTGATGAGCAATTTTGGAACATACTCCCTCAAAACCAGTAACATTTGAACTCTTTTTATTATCTCATTGCTAATATTTGCTGGAGTCATTACACTGTCCTTAAGTCTGGTGATTCCATTAGTATCTTTTATTTATTAGTATCTTTTATTTGCAGAAAACCCTGTGCTCAAAGAGCAAGAAGCATTCTTTGTCCCCTTTTTCTCATTTGTGATGGACATAAATGTCCTTGTCTTTAGCTTGCAAGGTGAAGGGGAACATACAATTAATGAATACCAGACCCTGCTTAGACTGATTCAAACAAGAGAACAAAACTCTGCTTGCCTCAAAGCATAGATTGACCGCATCTCTGAGCCCATCTATGCCTCACTTTTGCCAAGGGGCAGCATTATATGCTTTTTGTTGTCCCCAGACCCAGCAATTACTGTCCACTTGCTCTGGGGACTCCCTTTATGTGGGCTTTGCCACTTAACACATCCCTTTGTGAGCCTCTTTAACTCACTAACCTGGAAGGGATCTGACAAACACCAAATAAGGTGCAAGCAGAAGTAGTTGGGCTGTAAGGAAGAGGATGGGATCATATATCATGGGACCAAGGAGCAAAAGAAAGGGAGGCAAAATGGCAGAGGAAGAAGTGGAGTGGAAGTACGTTTTTGGCTGAAGCTTCCCTGTAGTGTCAAATTTCCCCACTCTTTCCTGTTTGGCGGGGGGTTGGGGGGGGGGGGGGGGGGGAAGTGGGGAGAGGAGTGTATATAACACAGGGTTATTGTCTCAGTGAATCTGTTACGCCAAGTCAGTTTAGGGTTCAGTGGAATAAAATGACTTAAGAGCAAATATATATATATATTTAAAATAAATAACCCTTATAGAATTGCTGACCTGAACAATTTGAAGCCAGACTTTCAGTATTTAAGTACTGGTTATGTTTACTACAGTGTCTGCCATGTCCCTTTATTGCTCACACAGGTGAGGTAACAAACTTCAGTTGAAAGGAAAATATCATGCCTGTGCACAAACGGCATCCTGTGCATCCTGTTCTTTTTATACAAGCCTGTCAGAATAATTTGATTACTGAGCCATTTGATTGCATGGAGCTGTTAACAAAGGATGGTTTTGAGCAAAGGAACTTGACTTTTTTGAGAAATAAGAGAGGCACCATTTCCTGTCATAGTGTATATGCCCTTGATTTTTTTTATGCTCTTAGTCAGAAGTATGAATTTATGAAGATAAATCCTCAGCCAGTGTAAATGCACATGACTCCAGTGAGCTCAGATAAAGCTGACTTGGGATATTTTATCTTTGGGTAGAGCTGTGTGGTGTGCCTGAGCCAATTGCATTGTTCCCTACTACTGAAAGGAGTATTTCTGCTCCTGGCCCACAGGCCTTGTGCTGGCTCTGGTGCTTGTTGCACTCTCCTGAATCACTTGAGCTGGCTAACCCAGAAAAAAAAATATCTCAGCTGTAGAGTGGAACTGTAGCCTGGGCTGGAAGTGTATCCTTCATAAGTTCATGGTGTTAGTGTGAAATAGTTCACACAACAGAGGAAGGAAAAAAAATATTAATTAGGGGAAAAAAAAAAAAAAAAGCACCAGTGTTGCTCACAATCTAAAACCAATCCATTGCACAGTCAGAGATGTGGAACCATTACAGAAGTGAATGTCAGATAATTATAGTCTGTTTTAGTTCTATAACATTAAGTCAAAAGCCCTTAAAAGATGTAGTTACTTTTATATTTTATTATAAATTTGGGAATGTATTTTCCCAAAAGATTTCTGTTCATGATGAGTTCTGGAGAATAAATAATCTAATTTAATGTGTAAGTATTCTTGAACAGTCAGTTCCTTTAATATCAAGGGTCTGTATGCTTTTAGAAAGAAGACTTCTGATAAGAAGATCTAAACTGAAAAGAGTTCACTCAATATCTTTGTCTTATTTAGTAAGGATTAAAGATTTTTCCATTTACACAAGGTAGAACTGCATAATGAGAGCTGATATAGCCAACAGAAAGGAATCTCATTCCTGCTATGTTGTGCTATAGAATAAAGTTTGAAATTCATGGAGATACTATTAGTTTGATTCAATCCTATTTCCTTCTCTAATTAAAGAGACATATTAGGTGTGGAAACTGAGAACTGGCATCTGTTGAGTAATTTTTAATTACTGTTTATAATCATTACTTGAATCAATTATTGTTGCTATGTTAATCAGGCCAAATTTAAAAAAAAAAAAAAAAAAAAAAGTAATAACGATGGAAATTAAGAGAATTTGAGCCCGTGTGAAACTTAGAAGTCCCTAAAATTTTTGGATATCCCAATATCTTGCTGTGACTGTGATTTAAAAAGTCTTTCACTACATATAGGCAAACCCTACAGAAAGGTAATTTTTTTCTCTAACTTCCCAATTTATTCTGAACAAAAAGAACACAAATTAGAAGTTTCCTTCAAGGAAATCATTTAATAAGTAATTCCCTCTTGTGCAAGATATTTTATAAGACTTGTAGGGCTTTCGGCTTAACAGCTAAGCTGTACAGAAAGTTTTCTATAGTCAGTTTATAGTTTTAACCACGTGACTTGTTATGTAAAATAACATTACTTGATGGAAAAAAAAAAATATTTCTTAATAACTAGAGAATGTGTAATAAATGTTATTCTCTCTCTTTTTAAGAACTGAGAACACCAAGTGAAAGATCAGCTGCTGTGGACAGCAGAGTTAGAATGCATGGCACTTCAAGGATGGACATTCAGGTTAGTTTTACAATATTTGCTTAATCTGTTTCATTAAAACAGTTCTGTAATTCTCTGATACCCCTAGCACAAATCTAGGAACTACAGTTGATGATACAGAATAATAAATGTAATTATTATGGATAACTGCTACAACATTGAGAGCATAAATCATCCATTGTGCAGGGCTTTTTCACCTACTGATAATCAGACTTCAAAAAAATCAATATGTACATTCTGGAGAAAAAATTTAGGTTTTGCAACAAAGTATAGCAGGCCATATTTCTTCCTATAAAGAAAGTATCAGAAGGGGCAGTGCAGTGTCTTTCAATTCATTAATATTCTCTCTCTGGCTGTTGTAACCACTATGTTAGTGTCAGTCATTCTGTGGAATAAAGGCTTTGATATTACTTTTATTTACCTCTCAGAGTGGAAATTGAATCGCTATCTACAAAAACATCCTGTCCTAAACGGTGTGGGTATGGAAACGTGTGCACTCATGTGATTTGAAGCTGCACATAGTCAGTTTTTAAGTGCATTAATTTACATTTAATTGTGGAAGTGTGAAGTAGGTATCATCTTTTCCTGCCAAACCCTCAGTTAATCCTGGTATGGTACTCTTTCTGTGATAAAAATGATATTACTGTTCAGACCATCTCAAAATGTATTCATTGTAGACTCTACAGCAGATAATTCGAGAAAAGAAGTTCACATAGTTCAGTAGTCTCTGCCATACCTGTGAAAAGTTTAATTCATGAACACTTCAATGACTACTAAGGCTCAGAGGGGTAGTGGATGAGTTTTTACATTGTTAATTATGCAAGTTAGTATCAAACAAACTTTCTTTGGACTCCACTTGCTCATAAAAGATCCAAGTTATCTAATTTAACTGCTAAAAAGCCACTATAAACAGTGGAAGCTTTCAGCATCAGTCTTGTGGCCTATTAGCAAAATGAACAGAATGAAGATGAAAAAGTATTTACTGTCTTGCAGTCAGATTCATGCTGCCACTAACCAGCTTTTTTCCTGGAGAGTAAATATTACAACATTTCTAGAAATGCAAGTAGAACCATGTGTTCATACATTTATAACTGGAATTACTAAGGTAAGTTAGTTCTGCCATGCCGAGGATTTTCAGGCTTTGGCCTCAGAGTCAGAGTTACTTTGGTTAATCTTGCAGTTCGTTGTCCCTGGTGCTAATGGTCTATGGTTCAAGAAACTGTTCTGCCATGAAGAGTGACCTGGTTGTCTCTAGGCTATGCACTGGGTTCTGTACCTCCACGGGAAAAAAAATGGGTGGGGGTAAAGCACTGAAATAAGCTGAAAAAGTTTGAGAATTGCTGCAATAAGCACTTCCAACGTTTTCCATCTCTCCACCATCTTTGGAGGCTATTACTTACACATAAAACAGCATCATTCCTCCCTTGCTGCTATTTCATGCCTTTGAGAAGTGTGTTTTGTGCTTGGAGCTCTTAACACAACAGAGTGTGGCAATGAGCACCAAGTGGAGATTCTGCAAGAAAAATTATGTTGAGTTGGCACCTGCAATTTTTTTTCTGTGTAAATTCAGTGAAATAACCACTTTAAGTGGAGAAATCAATCATTAATGAGCTACATTAAACATTAAAAATGTCAGGTAAGTACTGGACATATACATTTTAACTCTCTTGCTTATCTGTTTTATTGTTTCAGTAATGTGTATGATTTTATATATGAGGAGTTTAATGGTGTAGGCAGTCTTGATTTCATGACAGTATAAGCAGCTGTTTTTATTGCATTTAATGACTTTATAAATTAGCTGATTAAATTGTTCAGTAGCCTATATAAAGTAGCCTATTCTAATCTGAAATTTAATTGAATGTGTATCATTTGTCCTTCATATCTTTCATATAAGAACTTAATGCTATTTGGTACCTTTTTTTTTTTTTTTTTTTTTTTTTCAAGCAAAATGAGTGTAATTAAGCAGTTCTCAATTAGCTGAATAATGTTTTTAGTTTCGTTTTGCTTTAATTCCTCACAGAATTGTCTTTGTTGTCTGTTAATGAAATTGCTCCCAAAATGTTATCATCAGATTGGAAAGCCCATTTTAATTGTGCATGCTTTTAATGTAGACATAGAAAAGGAAAATATCCACTGAGTCAATATAACATTATGTATAAAAACTGGCATCTCTGCTAAATACAGAAGGTATTATGAGTTAACAATGGTGTCCACTGTGGATAGCATCAGATATGATTTTTAACTGATGTTAGAAAATGGAAGAGTCACAAGTGAAAATAGCTTGAAGCCAAACGTGTTCTTGAAACCAAGTTCTATTTTGTTCAAATCACTTTCTTCTATGAAAATTCCGAAGAAATTTTCTGTAAGCATATGCAGAAGATGGCTGTACCAAAGGACATGCAAAGCCTGTCTAATCTGAATGGTTATTGTCACAGTGGAGTTGGTTGGCCTATAAGAAAATCCATATTTTGTGTTTTGTAGTACTGTTGTGACACCTTTATCTTTGAAATTTACATTACTGTATTTGCTGAACCAAAACAACAGTTCATTTCCCCTACTTCTGTTGTAATCACATCAGCAATTTCTGCATTCTTAGGCCTTTGTCTTCCATTTAGGTGTAAGTTTACAGGCTGTGGCTTAGGCAGACACAGATCTTCAGATCCAAAAAGCTGCCCCATGGTGAGTCCTGTTATTTAAGATAGTTGGTATTTTCTGCCACAATTCTGGTATCCTCACTGCAAACTCTATTCAAACTTGTTTATTTCTTGCCTTTAATTCTCACTTCAGCAGTTGGCATTACTTTCAATTAAATTCGCCTGGCTCAGCATCCTGGCCAATGTTCAAATGTGTGCTTTTATTTGGGTGGGTAATGTGCCTATCCATCATAGAAATCTTGGTTAGGTGACCCATTGGATGATTGTCCACCATGAGGGTCTCCATTTAATGAGCTTGTCACAGTATGATGAGGGAGGACCAAGGTGTAGCTTGAGCCCCACAATATTCTAAAAATGTTGATGCCTCTCAGGCAGGTGCACATCTCAGACTCTCAGCAGCATGGCTTGCCCACTTCCAGACCAAACTAAGTGGGATGTCAGAGGAGGGTGCAGGTAAAGGCCTGGAAGTCCAGCAGCTTTGTTATAAAAACTGTCCTTAGGGGGAAATTGTCTGGTTTGAAACAGATATAAGATTACTGCTTTGGAACTGTACTTTATAGTACTTTATAGTCTCGGAGAACTTCACAGCACCATCTGCATTTGGACAAATAAAAATAGCTGTGAGCTCTGATTTGAACTGATTTTTCAAGTGGCTAGTGGCCAGCTTATATTTTTAATGCTCTTACATATGCTAATGCTTGTATGCTGGAAAAGTATCTACAGAAGATACCCTAAGATGACAGAAATCCTTAAGGAACATTTCGGTTTTAAGTTTCTTATTGGCAACAGGATTTAAATGTTATTTACATAAGGAATGTATTTCTTAAAAGAAGAGATTAAAAATGTATGTAGGTAAAAAGTACTAGCATGAAATCTTGTGTATGAAATAAATAAAAATATATCCATCTCTTCTTGAATTACATAAAACATTACTAATAATTTTAATTAACTACTTAGTTAACCACTTCTTGTTGGAAGGTGCTCTTGGAATACAAACTGTTACAGCTTTTTGTTTTGAATATTTCATACAATCAAGGCTAATTACTTTAAAAGGTATATTTCATTAAAAGAAACAACCCTGCAATTTGTCAGTATAGATTCTTTTCTCTGCAAATAGTTAATGGAAGAGCTCCTACTTCAGCAAAGTGCATCAGTGCTGAAAGATTCATTGTAAGTGTCTAACTTAGCAATACAGTTGCAGTTCTCCTGAAAGAGAGTTAAAGAAATTTAAAATAATGCTTCTCCAAAGTTCTGATGAAAGAATGAACAGACCTCCCACAGAGAGTTGGCAAGTTTCTCAATATCCTTGTAAATGAGAGAGCTCCTTCATTAAAAAACGCATAAGCTTGCCAAGTAGATGAGTTGAGGCATTACTTTGCCAACAATTTTTTGTTTTATGTAAGTTAAGCAAGAAATAGATGAATATTAACTCTTTATTTTCTGAATTTATTTCTCTCATTTCTTCGCTTTTTAAGGCCATAACTTGCAAAGCGTAGTTCACTAAATGGAGATGTGTGAAAACATTGGCTGGAAATGGTGCTCACTGGAGTACATGTCATATGTTTGTGCAGAGGAGGGCTTTAGTCCTGCTAAATGTAACAGGAAATGTGCAGGTTTAGGCCAAAAATAGCACTCTACATGTTAATGTTTATGACATTTTAATTTCTGTTGTATATTTTTAGTCACTGCTTGGCCAGTACTACAGTTCGTCTACATAACATCCCTCTTCCTCCAAAGCAGATATAAACCTATATTAATGGATCAATTTCCATGGTTATTCTAAAGCCAGTGAAATTGTTGAATGTAATTGCCTTTAAATTCTGAACATAAGAATGATTTTACATGAAAAGGACATTGCAATGTGTTTATGTATAATTAACAAAAATAGAAAAACTAGGGACATAGGAGTACATTTAATTTAAGGGATGAAGACAGAAATGCAAAATGAGATATGAGATTCTTACTAACAAACATACTAATCTCAGTAACTTTGGGGTAACTTTTGAAGATAAGAGAATTTTTTACATGGTTTTAAGTGAAGGTATACATCTGTGACACAATTTCAGGAAATACTTTGACATAAAACATTTTTGAGTTAAATTTTCAAATGGTGATATTAACCTTAGAATGAGCTTCAAGGAGCTTTGTAGCTTCTAATGTACCTCTCACACTTTCATGAAACTGAGAGGAGCTAGCTCATGGAGAAGAGTGATTACAGTAAGGGTCAGAAATGAGTTTCTCTTTTCTCACAGGGGATTATTATTAAAAAGTTGTTGAAATCTTAATTATGCCTGGATTTCTAAGTAACAGTGGTAGCCAAAAGTCTGAGTAAAGGCATAAAGAATAAATAGGTAATCAAAGATAAATTCTTTGCCTTGAGCTAGATTTTCTGAAAGAATCCCATGCTTTACTGTGTGAACTTTAGCTTTTCCTTCTCCTCTTCAAAAATTTCATTTATCATTAAAGCTGCCTAATGGGCTAGCATGAAAGAGTTGCTTGTCCAGGCCAACAAGTTTTCCATATTTAAATCTTTTTATCTTTGTGTTCTGTCTTATCAGTGCTTGTTATGTGTGATTTTATACAGATTACAGTAATTGTAGAAAAATACTCAACCAGTTCTCCTACAAACTGGAGGTATAAGGTCTCAAAAACATCTACTTCTGATATATTTCTCAGCAGGATCTATTTCAGCATTATGAATTATCTCAAGAAACCAAAGCTTTTTGCATACCAGTCCAGACAATAATATTTGATGAATGTTCCGATAAAAGAACAGTTGAGAGCTAAGTCTGGTAAAGCAAAATCTGCAGCTGTGAAAAACAAAAGTTGTGGCACAGTAAGCAGGATGATATCTCAGAGCTTTCAGTTAGAAAAATAACTTGATCTGTGACAAATACAGAACAAAGTAAAGAATCAGACTAAGCCTAAGAACACAAAAGCGGTTGGGATGCCAAAGGGTGCACAGGGTGATAATTCATTTTTGGATTGCTTGATTTAAAAGATAATTCATTTTCATATCAGAAACTTTTCTTTATGTAATGAAAAATCTCACCATTTTCAAAGCAGAAGAAATAGGAAATAGAAGCAGGTGTTGTTTAGTCTGGCATATAACAGATATGGAAGAGATATTTTGACTGATGGGAAAGCAAAACAAGCATTTATCCAAGAAGAGATTTAGTTCCTTATCTAGAATTCAGACCTCCAGTCACATGTGAAGAGTTCATTTTGATCTCTTCATTAAAAAGAAAAAAGAAAGAGATACAGTGGAAGAATAAAATAAGTAATAAAGAGGAAAAATTGGGGTCTTTCATGTGCGTTTAAGCTCAGATGGAGATGAACCAACCCAGACTTAGATCTCAATTCTTGTCCTGTAAAAAGGCAAAAAGCTGCTGGAAGGAACTCCAAACACTGTTTATTAAACTAGTTTGTTTTTGTTTTTGTTTTTGTTTTTGTTTCTATTTATTTTTTCAGCAGAAAGGTATTATTGATGATAGCTACTAAAACACCAAAGGCAATACTGGTACTAGCCACATTTTCTTTGAAAACCAAAGGTGGGATTTTTGTTTGTTTGATTGATTTTTCAGACTCTAGTAGAACTCTATCAGAAGGAATTTTTCTGCAAAATTTATCCTTTGTGTTTTTCTTCAGTCAGATGTCAGTGGTGTTTTCATTTGTTCTTTATCCATGTAATAGGTTATTTAGTGGT
The DNA here is from genome assembly GCF_965140915.1 of Aythya marila. Classification (NCBI taxonomy): domain Eukaryota; kingdom Metazoa; phylum Chordata; class Aves; order Anseriformes; family Anatidae; genus Aythya; species Aythya marila. Next base: position 1,116,338 of record NC_139045.1, on the reverse strand, counting down.
TAAGTATTTCCTTGCTACGCTTTTCCCATATAGAAATTCAGTATATCACACAGTAGCAGAGGTTTGATTGCAACTATTTTCTTAATTTTTGAAACAACAAAAAGGAGATTTTTGAAAGAACAAATGAACTTTTCATCTAGTGGTAATATTAGTTGTTGTATCAATAAAACATTTCCTTTTACCCCAGTCCTCCAAAAAAAAGAATCGATTAGAATTTGACTTTTAGTCACTTGGAAGTCACTTTGTCTTCAAAAAAACAACTTTCTCATCACCTAAATTCTAATCCCTATTTCTTCTTTTGCATTTGGAAACTGAATATTTTAAAGTCAAGAGTAAGGAATAGCAAGTATTATTTATATCCAGTAGTTTCTATGCTGCCAAGATATCCAGTTGATGTAGCTGGATTTTGTCTTTAGAACATCCTGAAATACAAGTCCTTTGCCTCATACATGTTCAGTAGAGAAGAGTTCTGGCTCCTGAAGCCTGTTTCTAGTCGTGCTCCCATCATGAGTACTGGTAAAATCTCACAGAAGCTCATGTGCCATTCCCTCCATCTCCTGCTGGCAAGATGTGGTCACTAGAGTGCATTTCATTATGCATAAAACGTTTAGTAAATGATATAATCAGTTAGAAAATATGTGCATGTTGGCATTGGCACACAGTGATTATATGTGTGTGTGCATGTAAATACACAGATATATGTGCCAAAAAGGCCAACGGCATCCTGGTCAGCATCAGCAGTAGCATGGCCACCAGGGCTGGGAAGTGATTGTCACCTTATAAGCAGCGCTGGTGAGACTGCACCTTGAATATTGTGTTCAGTTTTGGGCACCTCACTACTAGGATATTGAGATGCTTGAGATGCAGAGATGAGCAATTGAGCTGGTGAAGGGACTGGAAAACAGGAGTTATGAGGAGCAACTGGAGGAACTGGGGCTTTTCAGCCTGGAGAAGAGGAGGCTGAAGGGAGACCCCATCACCCTCTAAATCTGCCTGAAAGGAGGATGCAGTAAGGAAGGTGTCCATCTCTTCTCATCTCATCTCATCTCATCTCATCTCATCTCATCTCATCTCATCTCATCTCATCTCATCTCATCTCATCTCATCTCATCTCATCTCATCATCTCTTCATGTGAGGAAATGATCTCAAGTTGCCCCAGGTGAGATTTAGATGGGACATTAAGAAGAATTTCTTCTTGCTGAGGGTAGTATCTATCATATGTGCTATCTAAATATTAAGTACAGGAAGTCCAGTCTGTATTATCTCTATGAAAGTGCATCCTTCTAGTGAATTCTCCCAAAGCTTCCTAATTTATTTGCCTCATCTGTCTCAGGTTATATTAATGCCATGCTAGTACTTAAAATCTAGCTTGTCAGTTCAGAATCCAAATGTATGTCTTTAATGCTAACTCAAGTCCATGTAACATTCCCAAGCTAGCTATAAGTCAGCTGGCTCAGCCAATGATAGAAATGCTGCCACTGCAGTGCAGGACTCACTGTGGTCTGAAAATTCTTCCAGCATCTTAGGGAAATAGCACAGCAGATAACCCATGGATTTTGGTTATGTGGTGCTCTAATTAAAAGTTAATTCAGTATGACCTCAGCATATGCTCCCTAATATTCAGATATAAGAGGAGAAATAGGAATGTGAAAATAACATTTTCTTTGTATCTCATCAAATTGCAAATAACCATTATCTTAGGGATTATGTGGCAGACAAGCATTATGATGGAAGTAAAACAGAAAATGATAGTAAACTCTACCTTGTGTACCATACTATTTTGTCAGATATTTAAAGAGAAGAAATAAATTGTGCCAAAATATCAGAGTTAAATATATGCTTTTTAATGGCCTCAATACAATGTTAGAAATGCATTCACATATCATCTGATTTGATCTATGTGGGCAATGTTTATTCATTAGTAGTGGTCTGTATGCAAAACATAGTAGAGATATTTTTGCTTAAGGAATACATTGCCCCATAAATGCCTATGTAAGCATCTCATCCACTGCTTCCTAGTGGATAGTATTGTATCTGGACTAAGTCTAATTTCATGTCATCTTCTCCTCAAAAGAAAACTGACAGTCACTTTGCTTCCTAGTCCATTTGGAAAGCTGGAGAGCTTTTCACAGCTCTCCAGCTGGGAGACTTTTTGGCAATGTAGCAGACCATCATAGGTACAGGAAGACTAGCAAAATGACAAGAAGGCTAACAAAACCAGGAAGAAACCCATTTCGGGGTCCAGGATTTTTTTCTGTTTCTGTGCCAAATAAATCACGCACTTTCGGAGACAAATCCAGTTTCTTCATATCTGATACATTTACATTAATGTGGGCCTTCTCCAAAGCAAAATATTGAAAAATTTTCATTATGGAATATATGTTAATTTATGAATTGCCCAAGAAATCTTATTTTAATATGGATGTTTAGAATTTGGAAAACTTAGATTGTTCTTTAGTGAACATATTTTTCTGTAACAGAGATCATTTTAAATATGTTTTCCATTTCAACATGGGTAAAAAAATAATCAGTCTTCATATCACAGCAAAGTTAAAGATAATATTCAGGCAGGCTTTGATGAGAAACATCAAAAAGGAAAATATTTCCATTATGCTTTTAAATATGTGCAAAACCTTTAAGAGAAATGCATTGTTTATTTTAGTTATGCTAGTTGGAAGAGAAATATATACAAATTTGCATGGAATTATCAAGAAATTCCATGTAGGTTAGTGTTACATGATCATTAGAAGAAGCACTCCTAGCTTTACCCAAAATGTTTGAGATGATTATTAGCTCTCAGGAATGAGATCTTGGAATTATAGTAACTGGTTCTGTGAACATACCCACTCAATTCATAAAAATCATCAAAAAATTGAATGTTGGGAGTTACAGAGGAAGACAAAAAAAAGAGAAAGCAAAGTAGAGGACATAACTACATAAATCCAGGCTGTACCTGCATCTTGAACTTCACATGCAGTTCTAGGCTCTTTATTTCAAAGAAATAAATTAAGGTTGGAAAATACTCAGAGATGGATTGCAGATATGATCAAACATATGGAACAGCTTTTAATCCACATGAATAAGTACCTCATGCTCTTCAGCCTGGAAAAGAGACTGAGGGAAGACCGTGAGTAGCACAGAGAGGGTGAAAAGGAAATGAGCACCCATCATTTCTTCCCATACAAGAACTTAAAGAACAGACCACAAATGAAACCATTAGTAAGGTGGTTCCTTACAGGCCAATTAATGAAGGTTTGTTTTCAAAACACAACAAATTTATGAAAGACAAGTGTATGCAAATCTGTCAAGCACAAATGCAAATAAAGTCCAGGATGTAATTTGCTTGTCTGGAAACAATCCAAAGAAGTATCCCTTCATGCCAGCCACTTAATGCTCTTCCCCAAGCATTCATTGTTACTACTGCTGAAGACGTTAGGTCTAGTTAGTATCACTATTCTTTCTCTTTTTCAGTGAAAAGCACTGTAGAACATGTTAAGGAGAAGACTAACAGGAAATACACTTTTCTAGATACAGAATTTATAAACCTGGTTATCACTTTTTTAGTTACCCTTGTTTAAATGAAAAAAAAAAAAAAAGGCAAAAATGAGTCCACAGCTGGTTGTCATATCCTCTACATCTTAACTATTTTACATCAAATTTCACAGAATGTGAAGACATTTCAGTGGTGTAAGAGTTCTGATGGCCAGAGAGGTGGGGTTTCCTTCTCATGTCTATTAAGATGTGTGACCCGTTTCTTAACCCACCCTTGTAGACTTCCCCTGGTAAACCAGATTTAATTCACCCACTTGCCATTTGTAGGCACTTTGCAGTTCATGTCAGTCTGTTATCCATCCCTGCTACTATATTTTGACATATATCTCTTAAGGTTTTGATGTATGTTTTGGTCTGGCTGCGTATTTGTTAAAAGGTGACCTTTTGATTTGATTGTTTGGCTGACTTCAGTGTTAATAAGCTGAAGGATGAGATGTCTAATGAGTCCTGTGTATAGAAATAATGATAGATGACTTATTTGGAATTCTACAGACACAGCATGGCCAGGCATGCTGAGGAGTCCCTGGAAATGAACCCATCTTGTAGTGTGAAGCTTTATTGATTACACAGAGATAAGGCACGTTTTAATCATTTTTACACCACTGTACTGCCTAAGGTACTAAAATCCATTAAACAAGGCTTATAAACTTTGTTTTATACTGGATCCTAAATTGTTTCTTGATGTACAGTCAACAACAACTCTGTAAGATCAATCACAGTTAGCAAGACATATTAAAATCAACTTGTTTAATTTTAATTGCTCATATTCCTGACCCTCTGTGAGGCAGCTGTTCATAAAGCTAAATTGCTTTTCTCCCATACAGTTTTATTTCACTTCATGGTAGATCTTTTTTCTTTTACAATAACCAGCATTTTTCTTTTCTCTCTCCCTCCTTCTGGCCCACACTTCTCATTTATCTTTAGATAATTTTCTCTCTTTTTGTCTTTCATCCTCATTAACAGAAGCTGCAGCCTTGCCAATGAGTCAGCTTTTATAAAGTAGGTGGATCTTTTGAATTACTAGTTGATGCAAAGTTACAAGCCTTGAGCTCTTTTCAGGAGTCTCCATTAACCTATGCTACATGAATGATTATGCTGATGGACTCCCAATCAGGTCATAAGAAATGTTGTCTGTATTAATGGCTGTATTGTGAAGAGGTACCTTCATTTTAAACTTATATTTTCTGTTTATCTTCATGCATTTTAATGTCCAGTGCTCTGTTTTTTTCCTAGGGGGAGGTCAGTAAAACTATTTAGTAATTTCCTTCCCGCTTTTGCATCCTTTCTTCTGTAATCTTGTGTTTTGAGGATGAAAGATCCCAGTTCAGTTTGTGCCAATTTATTTCTTTCCTACAGAGTCTGGAGTTAATAGTAGGCTAGTGGATTTAATATCAGGAAAGAGTAACAAACGCTTGTGTGAGTCTGAATCTCACACAAAATATATATTACTGTTATCTTAATCTTATTTCAGTAGAATGAGTTTATAAATACCTACTTACTGCCCAGCGTGGACACAAGGAGATACTGCTCTATTCTGAAGAGCATTGTGTGTTTTCAAATTTCCAGTTGGTTTGGAGGTATTTCTACATCCTCCCAGAAACATCTAAAGACCAAAGCATGTTGTAGAGACAGATGTGTGGGAACACAAACCAGAGGTAGAAATGAAACAATAAAGTTTGTTTAAAATACACAAATATGAAGGAAACAGTATGTGTCCAGTGCAGTGAGGCTATTTATGATAAATACTTTTAGTCTGATAATATGCAACGAAGAATAAAAGGACTGTTTTTCATTTTATTGAGTTACGTCATCACCCCGAGTTGAAACAAAACAGATGGATGCAAAAGACAGGTGAGCATAAACAGAATATTGAGTCTTTGAGGAAAATGGCAGTGGTTCTAGCACATGAGCTCCATAAGTACTGAATTTGTTAAAAGCGTCACAGCAATGGCGTATTAAGGCAGTAAGTGGAGGAGATGAGGATGATTTGGACACATCATCTGTGTCTATCTTGATGTAAAGGAAGTACGTGGCATGGAAGATGCTTGTCTTTGAAAATTTAACGCTATGAAATAGTAGAAGAAGTATTTCTTAGGAAAAAAAAAAACAACCAACTAGGCAGTATTTAAAAGCAAGTAATATTAGCAAGCACAGTTACAGGATTACAAAACACCAAGGGACTCTATATTTTACAGATTTTACTAAAACTGTTGTCTTAGCAATAGCATTACACCCTTCAGATTTTAGGGCAGTCTGTGAATTTTATCATAATTTCATTTCTGTTAAATAAAGAAGTTTTTTTTTTGTTGTTGTTGTTGTTTTTTTTTGTTTTTTCATATAGATGGTTCCCATAATTTCACAATTTTAGTTCAGATGTGACTTGTCTGTTTCTACTTTATTTCTCATTTTTCTTGTACATTCCTTATTCTGTACTTCCTTTGCTGCAGATTTTAAAATGCAAACTGACATCCTGCAGTAGGTACAGGGGGCAGAGAGACAGCATACACTGCTGTCTTGCTGTGGAATTGGAAAGCTTAACAAAGCAGGGAGCTCTGCAGAATACACTTTGCATTTGTTTTCTTGGCTAAATACCATGATTTGCACTGATTTTGTTTTGGGGGAGGGGGGGGGAGGGAAGGGGGAGGTTTCTAAGCCAGTAAGACACTCTGGAAATAGGAAAAATGTTCTATAAATACAGCTCACTTGCAGATCTCTATAGAGAGATTCCAGAGACCACAGTTCACTGAGCTTCAGATATTTATATACAGCCCATCCTTTGCAACTGGCTTGGCTTCTCTATAAAGTTCCTCTATCAAGAGTTGTATGAAAGGAAACACAGCTCAAAGTCCTGTCCTGCAGCCTCACGTCTCTGAAAGATTGGTATAACCACATTTCTTAGGTATTTTTATGACATTTTTTTAGGGATACATGTCACTTAGAAATGCGGAGTGTTTAGTTTATCTTCTCTTCAATTGGTATGTCTGCTGAACATTTTCTTCAGCTCATGCATGCCTTCAAATAACATTTGCAAAATTCATCAAGAAGTTACAGGAGAATATACTGTTTGCAGAGATTGTTCTGTGAGGGTCCATCAGGTTTAGGATGCAATCCTACATTGATCTTAAATATCTTGAATTTGTTAGGATGTTTTTGGAATAAACAGCTATCTTAGCACAACTTTGTTCTTAATTATCCAGAAGGCAAAATTTTAAACCAGAGGTCTGCTGAGGTGAACCTATCCTCTAAACAAAGCACAAGTTATCTTGTTTTAGAAAGGTCTGACAAGTTACCAGTTTTATTCAAGTAGATCTCTCCACAGAATTGCCAGATAGTAAAACAAACAGATGATTTATCTGTTTTCCTGTCAGTAGTCCCAATTCAGGAAAAGATGTTTTGCTGCAAGGAGGAGGCAAGATTTGCTTCTATGTGCATATAATCCAGGAGAATCGTTATTATGAATAATGGGCCATCAGAACTGGAAGAGCCCCATGGCTCATATATATCAACCAGCTACCATGGTGATGGACATAGTGTAAAAATCTCACTAAAATAGAACTCTAGGATATTCTCCATAGTTTTTATTATCAGTCCCAGGCAAGCGCTCCCAGAAATGAAAATCCTCTAGGCAATGTTAAGTGTAACTCAACCTTGACTTGCAGGAATTCGTCTTCAGACTGGAAAAGTTGTTTGTCTCCATGTCCAATTAATTCTTGGCTTTCATTTGAAACTGCCAGCAAATTTGCCAGCCCAGTTTTGATGGGTTTTATTTGTGTGATATAAACCCTTGTTGGCTGAGTATTAGTCTCATATATATTGGAAGGCATTTTTTTTTATTCACCAGCAACTTGTATCAAAATGCACACAAGACCTGAAAAGGAAAGAATCTGTCTCACCTTATGAAGCACAGAGCTAATCACTCTCTCTGAATAGCTTTCATCCTATCATGCCCTGTACAAGCAGCAGATAAACCAATGAAACACTGATTATTCATGGAAAACAAAATATATATATTATCTTCTTCCTGCTGAAAAATCCTGCTATCAAATAAGTTTCCTGAATTCTTCTGACTTGCTTTATATGAGGAAAAGAAATCATTTTCTATACTTGCAAGATCTCTCAGTTTGTTCTCAGTCTGAGAAACAGACTTGTAATGTCTTTGTAATGCTTTGTAATGCTTTGTAAAGCTTGTAATGTCTTTTATTAAACACTTAAGAAACACTGCAAAATGTTTGAGAGTTATTGCAAGTTCCCTTTGCAAATTCTGCTTGGATCCATTCCAAAATTTGGAAATGACCTGTGGGGTTTTTGCTACTTTTAATGTTATACTCCAATACAGATGTCCCACTTATAATCTTCTCTTACCACAGAGGCTGACAGCAACACTGTCATTTCCCCTGGACAGTGTGTGGGCATCAATCCTAGCTAAAATGTTTTGCCCTTGTCTGAAACTCATGCTCAGTTCCCAACTGCCCAATGACATTGTCAAGCATATAATAATGAGGATTCTAGTGAGCTGGAACCTCCTATTTCAGTTGGGGCTTTGTTGATCATCTACAGTCGCCTCAGGGATTTGCTTTGACAAAGTGTCTGAGAAAGGTTATATATGTCCAGCAAGAAGGTTATATATGTCCAGTGACTCAAGCTGTTGCCTTTTCTTAAGAGATATTAATTTTAAAAGATGGATGTATTTTGTGACCTACACTACTTAAAACCACTGTTATGTTCTGGCAGTGTGCTTACTCTGACAGCCAATCTTCAAGCTAAAGCACAGAGCAGTGTGCATTTTGACTTGGTATATAACTTGCTGCGATGTGTCGGTGTCAACTAGGAGAAACACGACTGTTTATGCTGTGGAGTAAATCAGGAGCAAAGCCATGAAAGTCTGTTGAAATCAATACTAATCTGAATTTATGTTCTTCATGTTTAAGGATGTATATGTGTAAAAAATTTGTTTGATGCTTTGTTTACTGGCAAGATAGTCTCCATTAACAGCTTGTCTACCTACCTGATTGCTTCTAAATCATGTTTTATCAAAAAAACTGTAGAATAGAAAGTCTACATCAGAACAGTGTGAACTGCAGAAAAAAATAATGCTGCTTTCATGCACTTTCTTGAACTTAATTTATTATTTCTGTATTCTGTTGTCATTTAATGTGCCTAAGAGAAAGTGAATGTGGAAGAAACAGAAATATAGTTTAGTATATAGTGAAGCTGAAATGTATGTGCATGATGCTAGATCCCATAGGCTTCTGAAGAGTGAAGGTGTGCAAGCACAGCTAGATGACTTTTCTTGCAAATATACATGTACAAGTATCTGAACTGTAACATAATATAATGTGTTATTTTCCCACAGTGCATAAGATGCCTTATAATTATAAACTCATTTGTAGTTTAAGTCTGAACTAAAATCAGCAGTTGTAGCATGAAAGTGAAGAAAAATTTCAATTAAACCTTTTTAAATCTTTTACTGGCAGGAAAAAGAAAAAAAAATAAGATAAACAACTTAAATATTAAAATTCAGGTTTGGTTTTAGTTCTAAACTGGTAACTTAAAATGTTACCAGAGTCTTCCAGGCAGATAGAAGAGCTGAATTTCTGAGAGAAAAGGATCTGGGAGCTAGTGTTCACAAAGAACGAAGGCAGGCAGTTATCAAGAAGGCAGTGGTCGTATTGGGGTTTATACAGTAGACAGTACCCCTCACAAAACACATCCACTAATCCCTTTGCTGTACTCAGCATGCAGAGGAGTACCTGTGCAAAGGCACTGAACTGCAAGAAAGACCTGTGCAAACTGAAAGGAATCCACAGGAGACCAAAAGAATGTTTAGAGATCATCAAAGACTTCTGAGGAAGGATTTTTGGAGCTGCTTAACATAGAAAAGAGAAGTTAAAGGAGTGATACATAAAAACTAGCTTCAGCATGGCAAAGAACTCATTGTCCGTGTCCATGGGTAGGAAAAAGAAACAATAAACTTAAAATGCAGCAAGATATACCATAAATATCAGGAAAACATTCCTAATGGTAAAGTTAATTAAGCACTGGAACAAGGATGAGTTCAAGCAAAAACAGAATAGGCAATTGTATAAGCAGCAGCAAAATCACAAAAACAGCAGACCCATTCCTTCAAGCAATTTCTTTTTGGTGGCCAGACCAGTTAAACTCTGCCAGAATAAGAAGCCTGTAACTGAGGAATGCATGGCCTCTCTTTGTGACTTTCACTTCTCTACCCCTTGATTCACAGCTAGGAGGCTGTCTAGGCAGTGGGACAGTGGTGTGGAAGTCTGGAGCTTTTCCTCCAGCTTCCTGCTCCTGGCTTGCAGCTCCTTGCTCTTTTTCAGTGGAATCAGTCATGCTGCAATGGCCTCTGAACTGCCATCACAGAACTGAGTAAACCAATTTGGAGAGGATTTTTTGTCACATCCTCAAAAGTCTCAGCAAAAATAAAGCTAAAATTAGAGGGTGATGCGTGAGCAAGTTCTAATAAGAGCTGATAAACTCAGGGGTTTTCTGAGCCTCCATCACTAAGAATGAATTTGACAGTCGTTTTTGAGCTGTCGCTGATCATGTTCTGGGGCAGAGATGTGGCTTACATGGCCTCTTAACGTCCCTTCTGTTACTTCTTTTCTCATCTGCTTCTGTAGTGAGAACTCTTTTAGAAAGAGACTGATGACAAATACAACTTCTGTTGGGGACTTCTTGTTGGTGAAATGGCACTATAAAAACATATGGAGACAGAAGGTGATTAGCTAATTTAGAATATTATTTTTAGGATATTCAGTACCCCTCTCAATATGTTCTTGTAAAGAGTTAACAGAGGTAAAACTTTATAATCTTCTTATAAATTCTGCTATAATTTTTCTATGTTAAATATATGTGGAGTACATAAGGAATGCCATTACAGTTCTGAGGAGGTGAGACTGTCACTACATCCTTAGGTTACCCTTCAAATGAATTTTCCCATCACTTCATTGATCTCTCATAGGTTTGCTGAAAGACAGGACAGTCTTCCCCCAAGGTAGGTTTTCATGGCCAAATTATGTGTTAGCATAATTGTAGTGAAATTGATAGAACCACACTGGAGAATTTGTGGTTACAGCGATTGCAGGAGTATATCAGATAGCTGGCTGTTTACTGACATGTTCCCAAGTAGTTGAGATTAGGCTAAGATTTGTTTTACACAGTGAGCTGTATGGGTAGTGAAGAACTGAAACAGAAAATTACTGAAAATAATTGATTTTCAAAATACAGTTCTTTCCTAATTAAAATTATCCTGAGGCATTCAAATGCTGTAATTTAAAGCTGTAATAGCAATCCAGCAAGTCCTTACTTGCAGTGTTTTTTTAGGTATAATACCAATTTTGAGTCAAGCAAGCTGTAAAACAAATATGCCTTTTTATTATAAATTATGTAAGCTTCACACTTATATATATAGATATAACTTATTTATATATGTGTGAAGTTACATAATTATATAAAATATAATTATTTATATAATTGATATAATTGATATCATATAGTATATATAATATAATAATAATTATATATATATATATATTACACTTGATTTTAGTTTGGATTTCAAGTGTGTTCCAAACAGGAAACAGGAAGCCATTTTTCATATCAGTGAAATAATAGATAAAAATTCCCACTCTGGTGTAATCAACTGAAACTTTGCTATGGGCTGTGATGAAACCTAATGTACCTAGGACTGAGATTTCACTAGAGAACAATAGAAGGACAGTCAAAATGTACTACTTTCATAAGCTTACTCTGGGCTACTAATCTGATCACTTTAGTTCCAGAGTGTTTTGTACAGTCCACAGAGATGTGAGAAACCAGTATTTCAAATGAAGAATTTTAATGTTTGTAACATGAGGATTATATCTTAAAACAAAGCCATTACACAGCAGCAATATCAATAACACGAATGTGCTGGTAAAGTGAGGGGGAAATTTAACCCAGGCTCTTTTACCCTCTGTAGCCCTTTTGCTTTTGTTCACATAGGATCATTCCACTCCTTTTTTAAGACTCACATTTACTCACTCATTAGTCTGATCAGTAGCCTTGCTGTTTTGCAACCTTGCCTCTGATTTGGTGCTAAAATTTATATAGGTTTATTTTTGTGAAATGGAATTTGTAAAAGGGCTGTGATCATTTGTAATGAGAATTTAAGAGAGAAAATACATGTATGACACACTCAAGAAATTGCTTACATAAAGCAACATACAGTAACAGTTACTGTCAGTTGAAGGAAATGTAAATATCTTTTTTGGTATTTATTTTACTTCCTATTCAGGTTTGTCCAATTTACTTTATCATTATAAACAATATTTGCCTATGACAGAAGAATTCTTGTCCAAGAAGTCTTGTACCCTGGCTTTTGCCTGTGGGCTCTATTAATAGAGTAACTTCAGTATCATTATGTCTACTCAGTGCTTTGACTTTGCCAGAAAATATTGATCTGTAGCATGATCTGTCCAAGGGCAACAGCATCATTAATTGCTAAGTGATCTGCAAAACAATTAGAGATCTCCTGGCTGTTGTACAAATAGATGAATGGAGCTGTCTACCTAATCAGATACGGTTGTATCTATCTATGGACCCAATTGTGTTGTTCAGAAATGTCTTCAACATCTGTCACTTTCCCACTTCTCACAGTAACATATGCTGTGGTCTGCTCAGCGGGGCTCCTGCTCAGAAGCCTTGGGGGGACATGGGAGGAGCATGCAGTTTCATAAGAAGATTTTTATCCTGTATTTACATTCTTGGATTTGCTTTTTAAGAGACAAGCAGGATTAATCTAAAGTTTATAAGCACACAAGAAGCTGTAATTTACATTTGCATTAACAGCATGAAGGCAGAACAAATATATTAAAAATTAACTCAGAGCCTGGATGCAGTGAATTTAGTGCTTAAGGAAATGAATGGAATTGATGATTTTCTAGGCTGTGTTCTTCAGCACCCAAAGCAGTGAGAGTCTGTCCTTAAATTGGGTCTCTGAGGACTAAATGATAACAGGAAGACCGTGTATTTATCAGTGTCATATTTCTGTGTGAAGGAAACCAATTAGGAAGGAAATACCTAATTAGTAGTCAGTGTCCTTAAAGTTAGATAGCACAAATGGTGCATCAGTAGACTCTGCTGAAAATGATTGTATTGAAATCCAGGTGATTACTGGAAAAAAAAAAAAAAAAAAAAAAAACAGACAGCTGCTGTCAAATATATTCTCTCAGGTAAGTAACAGGGAACTGAATTTGTGATGCTACAGAGTGACTCAGGTAAGATGTGTTCATATTGACACACTAATGTTTTCCTGAATATTGCTACTGTATGTTTCCAGAGACTTTGAAGGGTTTCATTGTTGAAGTTTAGATGCTAAAGTTTGGATTTCTTCACATTCTTTGTTTACATGTGCCAGTGTTTTAAAGATTATTATTTTTTTTTTAATCTGAGTTTTTTTTTTAATCTGAGGTGTCATAGCAAAATGCCTGTAACAGTTACTGTATCATTCTAGCTAGAATTTCAAGTTGCTTTTGGTTTGAATGATTTAGATTCTAAAATGACATTGCCCTCTGTCGCATTAAGGGGTGTAGCTGATTAACCGTTATGGGTGCAGTTGGATTCAGGGTACTGAACTGTCACAATCACAGATTCACCAATAACGCATTAACCTGTAGGGGTCTGGTTGGATTCAGAGCACTGAACTACCCCGGTCACGGATTCACCAATAACATGTAACCACCCTTACTCTAGTCGTGTTCAATGAGAACTATCATGGCTAGGAACAATGCACAATTTATTACAGCAATAGGTACACAGGTTCTTTGGATTGCCAGCGATAGTTACTGTTGGCAAAGCAAGCTAGCATGCATGAAATACACAGGTGTTACAGGTGTTACAGGTTGTACAGCCTAGAAATTAATGAGTTAAAAGGACTTCAAAGGACGTCAAAGACTCTAGAAAGATTTATAACCAAGTGTTCAAATCTCACCCAAAGGTGTCCCAATGGTGGGGAAGAGAGGCTCAGCCCATCGACTGATCCTGGGAGTCAGGAGGTCCTCAGGATGTTGTATTGCCTTGGGTATCTCCCCTGACAGTGGTATCTTCCCTGACATCCCCTCTCTCTTAGGCCCATTTATATTATTTTCTATCTTTTATGTGGAACTTGAATGACTCTAGTCAAGCATATCTTAGTTATGATTGGTGAAAAGTTTTCCCATCTCAGTGAGGGGTGGTCGCACCTTGGAGGCAGGTAGCTATTGGGATGAAGGTGTGTTTTGGTATTATAATGATATTATAATGAGCAAAAGTACACTAGAGTACAGCATTTGTCAAAACATTACAGGTCATTGGCTCAGGGTAGCAAAAAGTGTGGCTTATCAGTCTTGGTGTGCACAAGAACAATAGAGTCCCCACCTGTCACAGAGCCTAGCTGTGGTGTTTCCACTCCGCTCTACGCTCCATACTGTTCCTTAGGGCTAGCACACCAGGTTCCCCCAGCGTGATAGCATCTAAGGTTGGCAGCCTAGGGAACGCTCGGGTAATGCAGCTATGCCCTACCGTGAAAGCCTCTTCAATGCTGTACATTTTCTTTAAAATGTGAATGTTAGTTTTATTTTCCTAGTTACTTTAGGCAATTGCACCACACCCTCTGTAAAGTACTGGTAATGTTCTTCTGCTTTGCATGAAAGGAATGACAAATATACCCAGCTGGTACCTTCCAGTGTTCTTATTGCAATATCTGTCTCTCTTTTAGTCAGTATAGTTTTACAGAAAACCTGTTCCTTTTAGTATTGGTCTTGCTATATACAGTACAAGAACCAGAAGATGAGCACAGGCAGGACAGCATAGAAAGAGGGATATAAGTGCATAGGCTACATTTTCATAGGTAATTTAGCTCCTGCCTCTTTTAAAGAGTAGTTAATCTTCATAAAGTAGCAGCAGATCCACTGGCTATCCTTCCAGTCTCTCATCTCAGTAGGAAAAGGGATGAGGGGGTCCTTGCAGAGAGTGATTGAGTGAAATCCCCATTACCCTGTGTCTCTGGAGTGAGCACTGGGAAAGAGCCAAGGGGATGTATCTGGTAGGATGGAAGAGCTGGGAAAAGGCGATCCTTTTAAAACGATAAGAATGATTGTGTTCCTCTAGAAAGCAGTTCCTAAAAAAAAAAAAAAAGTGTACTTTTTTATAAAAACCAGCTTGTTGTTCCTATTCTTATTTTGTCCCTAAGCATCAGTAATCTACACATGGATACAAACTATCCTGTTTTTACAGAAATGATCTCTATTTCAGTGGAATGGTTTTGTGATGCTTTCACTGACATCACGTCAGGGGTTAGGTGGTGCAATAGAATAATAAACTAGCTTTCCACCTTCTGCAGTCAGGAGTTCAGATACACTGTAGATCACATGTTAAAAAAGAGTCTGGTGGTCCTGTCCCTATTGCTCTGTTTTATAGCCCAAGAAGGAAGAAAAACATGAAAAACACTTAATTCTTGGCAACCTCCCAATTTAATTTTCATCCATATATTCTGCTGCCTTTCATTCAAATAAAAGCAAGCACAAATCATAATACAGGTCATAAGAAAGGTAACAAGAAATCTGAAGCAATAGCCGAAACAGTGACGATCAAATTTGCTAGCAGCACAGCAGTGCAAAGGGTAGATGTTTATAGCAGAGGAGATTTGGTCTTTATTCCTACATGATTTTAGTTTCCACAGTTACTGGGATGCTTAGGATCAGAGAAGCCTCCCACAACTCAGCTATGCTTTTCCTAGCACTGCTCTCGTGTTACTGGCAATTGGATTTTGGAGCTGTGACAGTGCTGGTTCACTCACATAAACAAAAAGCTTTATTGGGAAAGTGGCATTATACTGACTTAGTTTATTTAGTTATAGATAATGTAAGAATTTTCTGGAGTGTAAGATGTAAGAATGGAGGATTTGAGTGTATAGATATTTTATACAATGAAAATAATTTCCTCTTTTCCTGAAGAGAATGGTTTAATTTTTTTTTCTGAACAACAAATAAACAAAACAAAACAAACAAATAAACAAACAAAAACCCTCTCAAATACTTATAGTCAGAATCTTTTGTCTAATAACCATAATATTATTATTAAGATAGACTATTATAGTGATGCATAGGGATGCTCTGTCAGTCAGGGTGTGTATCCAGCCTGCATCTCAATCATCCAATCCAGAGTAACATTTGCTCTTCAGATCCCAACCCAGAAACCCAAGAGGGTATCTGCAATGCTGTACATGGTCACATCTTGGTTGAGAAAATCAGCCTTTCCAGAAGAACAGAAGACTGCATGTTTTCAGTAAACATTCTTCTTTTTTTTTTTTTTTTTTTTTCCCCACACAAAAGAGCCCCCATGCTCTTCCCAGGCCATGTTCCTCTCAGCAAACAAGTTGAAGGTCACAGCCTTTGAGCTTTCCTATGAACTTTGCAGTGACTTGTGTGAACCTGGTACAGATCACAGAATCACAGAATTTCTAGGTTGGAAGAGACCTCAAGATCATCGAGTCCAACCTCTGACCTAACGCTAACAGTCCCCACTAAACCATATCCCTAAGCTCTACATCTAAACGTCTTTTAAAGACTTCCAGGGATGGTGACTCCACCACTTCCCTGGGCAGCCTGTTCCAATGTCTAACAACCCTTTCGGTAAAGAAGTTCTTCCTAACATCTAACCTAAACTTCCCCTGTTGCAACTTTAGCCCATTCCCCCTCGTCCTGTCACCAGGCACGTGGGAGAACAGGCCAACCCCCACCTCACTACAGCCTCCTTTAAGGTATCTGTAAAGAGCAATAAGGTCGCCCCTGAGCCTCCTCTTCTCCAGGCTGAACAAGCCCAGCTCCCTCAGCCACTCCTCATAGGACTTGTTCTCCAGGCCCCTCACCAGCTTCGTCGCCCTTCTCTGGACCCGCTCAAGCACCTCGATGTCCTTCTTGTAGCGAGGGGCCCAAAACTGAACACAGTACTCGAGGTGCAGCCTCACCAGAGCTGAAAATGTAAAAAGATGTAAGATGTAAAATGCTAGATTCTGCCACCCTTATTGATACCAGTAGTCTTTTTTTAATTAAGCCCATGGTAGTCCACTGGGCTGTCTGTAGAGTAAGGTGATATTTATTCAGAAGCTGGGAAATTAAAACTCAGTGGTGTATCATACAGTCATACATTTAAATTGGCCACTAAGCGCAGCCTCAGATGACCTGTGGCCATTTACAGTTGTGTGCAGCAGTATTTAGTGAACAAAATGAATTGTACCGCATGTGTGTTACTAGCCCATCAATCTGAAAGAAAAGCAGAATTACCTAAAAAGCTAAAGTCTTTTGTATCTGTGGATAGATGTAGGCTGAAAGAAGGACACCGGAAGAGAAGAACAAGAGTTTCAAATTCCAATTAGAGTTTTGATTTTAAAAATAACTACTGACCTCAAGTACATAAGTCAAAATATGCATGTAGTTGTTTGTTTGTTTGTTTGTTTGTTTCCAGGATGGCTCCTTTTAATTGAGCTGCATGTTCTGCTTGCAGCAGAAGCTGAAGCATTTAACACACAAAAAGTTCTTTCCCATCCCTTACTCTTTTCACCAGCTCCCTGCTCTGAATAAATTTTTTGATCATACAGTGTCATCCTCTTCATTTCTATTTGCTAAATAGAATTGATAAAAACTAAAAGTCTATTTTTTCTCAAAGAAAAGGTTAACTGTTTCACTGCTTTCACCTTAAACATTTACTTTAGCAGTCAAACATGCAAATAGCAAGCAGTTCCCTGTGATTTTTTCATTACCTAATCACCAGCTGTTCCATGTCTACCTGCTGCTAAAACTAGGGGCATTCATCACAAAGATGTCTGTAATTCACTCGTACATTATCTGTACAATATCAGTACATTAGCATTGAAAAATGCTGATAATTTAAAGACAATATGAACTAAATCACCTTTGGTATAAAATAAATGTAAAAATAATGTTGGCTACTACCACCATTACTCATTTCTGTGTTAAACGCTACAACACCTTCATTCAGATTGCTGAAGATTTTCTGATTTGCCTTACTGGAGTAGAGCACATGCCCAAGATAAAGTTTTCGTTCAAGTTGTGAAGATTACAGCAGGGTCCACACCATGGTGAAGGCTGACGTTGTCTTCTGGTGCACTTTGGCCAGGGCACTCTGTGTTGGAGAAACTATCTCAGAATATTAAGTGCTTTCTCCATGGTTCTTACCTTTGCTGTATATTTTCCTGCAGAAGGGTTACAATACTGTTACGGATAAAAGGCCTAAAGGAAAATCAGTATTTTGAATTTTAAGAGAGGAAGCAAATTAAGTCAGCCAACGTAAATTCTTTGAAAAAATCCCCAACTTTTGCATCTCTCTTACACAGACTTCTTAAAAATAATTTGAAAAATATATACTGGCAAAGAATCTCAAGAGTTCATATAAATTGCTTTTGAGACTTTGCAAATCTTTCCTAAGATCAACAAAGTGCCATATTTTTGTGTCTTTTTTCAAACTTTGCAATTTCTGAGGTCCAAACACAATCTCATAAAATTTAGGCTACTATGTTTTACTCTGCTTATACTGCAGCCCTTGGATGCCATATTCTAAATTACTTAAAAAAAATAAATTTCTTGTAACAATCTTTTCAGTTCAAGCTCTATCAAAATATCCATTTCTCTAATACCACACACAATATTCATGCATTTATTCTTCTGTTTACAAATAAATGCCAGCTGCCATGAATAGCAAAGTGTAATGATAGTCTGTTTTAGCTTTGCATTGTCCTGTCCTGTACTTATTTACTCAGGAAAATCTTAGCTGATAGAGAGTGCTTATAAACTCTCATCTGAGAAAGATTCACAGTATTTTTTGTAGTCTTTACTTCAGAACAGAATGTGTGTCCTATACAGAAGTTTACCCAAGCCAGGTAGCTAAAAGCCAATCAAGTACTTCAAACTGATAATTTTGGTTCCCCACACTCATCCACTTTATCCAAGAAGTCTCCTGAAATTTGACAGTTGAGCATTTGCTTTTAGATTTCTCTTACTTCTCGGACCTGTTGTGTGAAAAAAAATACTTCCACTTTTTCTTCTAAGCATATTTAATCTGCTAATACATATGTAGAAAGAAAAGACAGTGTATTTTAGCATCCATGCTGATTGCAACATCATGCTTTTGGCAAAAAGTGAGCTATTTCCAAGACCCAGTATATGCAGTGAACACATCCATATGTTGCAGAGGAATTGGGGGCTGAATTGTGCAGACTTGTAAATTCTTCTACCATTTGCTGAAAGTAAATCCAGGGTGGGTCCACAGGACTGTTCTACATTTATTCTTTGTGCAACAAAATATCTGGAGCACATTAGGCATCATGGAAAGGCAGATTTGCACTTAGAAATGTGAGAGTATTAAAATTTTGCACACAGATATGATTTCAAAACAGACTCAGCTACTTTGCTAAGAGGAAAACGGTTTCTGGAAGTTCTGTATCATGGAATAGCACTAGCATATTTATAGTCAGCATTTCCAGAAATAAGACATTCAGCAGCATCAGGTAAGAAAAGCCTATTCCTGTTTACAAGAGTCTGGTAATGAACCATGAAGGATAGTGCTTTGAGGCCATCTGTCAAGTAGCTCACTTTTTTTGGTAATTGAAAGTGATTTAATATGTCTTAGGAAGAGAAGTTGAACCATGTGCTATAAGTCTTACCCTAGTGACTTGCTGTACAGAATTGGGACACAGCAATTTTGTGAGGACAGTGAGGAAAGACACTCTGTGTGCATCCAAAAAGTGCAAATGGAGTCCCTGCCTTGTATGGTACTGATTTAATTTCCTAATACAAATCTTTGCTAGCAAAGAACTTAAACAAAGGTTAATTTCTTTATGGCTTTTGCTGCCTCCCATGAACAGATGTTCATTCTCTACTACTCACAATCTGTAATATGCAGGTTTTTAGAAGTGAGTTTCACCCAGATTCATTTCACTTTGTGAAAAAGTTTTCTTTTCCCCCTTTTCCAGTAATAACCCCTCTCTTGATGATAACTGTATTAATCATGATCCAAATGTGAATACATTTGTGAATTTGATTTCCTTTTCTATTACAGAATCACAGAATTTCTAGGTTGGAAGAGACCTCAAGATCATCGAGTCCAACCTCTGACCTAACGCTAACAGTCCCCACTAAACCATATCCCTAAGCTACCATATAATGCATTTTCATTCTTTTTGGCTCGAGCTTCTCTCTCTCCTTGCACAGCTCTAGAGAATATAATTGTGACAGGGGAAAATATGTCCCTGCCTGGGAGACATAGTTATATCAGCCATCCCAGGAAAGAAAGGATGATTTAGCTGCCAGTAAAGATGTCAGACAAGTCCAATGAAATGCAGGATTGTTA
This sequence comes from Aythya marila, assembly GCF_965140915.1. Taxonomy (NCBI): domain Eukaryota; kingdom Metazoa; phylum Chordata; class Aves; order Anseriformes; family Anatidae; genus Aythya; species Aythya marila. The sequence continues at coordinate 1,096,381 of NC_139045.1, read as the reverse complement.
GCAAGGGAGCTGGTTGTCATACCTAACCATCAACAGAGACAAGTAACCATGAGCCATCTCCGTTACACAGAGGTTACATAACATGAGAAAAATAACTATCTCCAAATTGTTTATCTCATTCTAAATAAATTATGTAAATGTTTAGATAGAAAGCAGTGATCTAGAAGGATAACTGAGATTGTTTTAGTTGCTTAATTTGAGAGAAAAACAAAAAACAAAAAGAAATGAAGAGTAAAAAGAGCAATATGTAAGTGGTATCAGAGGAGACCCAATATGGGATAAGATTCTTTGAAGCTTTCATTATTGCTATTTTATTTTTTTCTCCACAGTACAGTCTATCCTGTACCTGGCTTTTCTGCTAATTTAGATGACCATAACAGTGTAACTAGGTTTTCAGAGGGAAACCTAAGCATGCTTATTCCCATAGTGACAAGCACTGTGAACAATCCTTATAAGATGCAGAAATGGAAATAATGACTATTTCTGTTTTATTCCTGAAAATATTTATAGTGTAGACCTTTATTCTGTTTCTGCAGTGCAAAAAAGCCTTTGTAAAGAAGAATCTCAATGCTCTCTCACTTTTTGGAGAGCAGAAATTGGCTGGTGGCAGGTTAATGCTGTTATTCTTTCCATTTTTACTAAAGTTCAGGAGCTTCTTGAAGACAGGTGTGAATTTCCATGTTTAAAAAAGGGAACAGAAATGTGTAGCAAGGACAGCTTCCAGTTCTGGTACGACTTCATAATATCCTGCAAAATCATGGGCAACATCTACAATTTACCTGTGGCACCTGCTGGAGAAAAGACTTGTGCTGTAGAGGTGACTGCTATAGCCCAAATCTTACACTGAAGAAGTTGTTCAAGACTTTACCAAAACAGCACTGCTGGTAGTTCCATCTAGATTTTGAACTAAATAGAAAGATCACAGAATCACAGAATTTCTAGGTTGGAAGAGACCTCAAGATCATCGAGTCCAACCTCTGACCTAACGCTAACAGTCCCCACTAAACCATATCCCTAAGCTCTACATCTAAACGTCTTTTAAAGACTTCCAGGGATGGTGACTCCACCACTTCCCTGGGCAGCCTGTTCCAATGTCTAACAACCCTTTCGGTAAAGAAGTTCTTCCGAACATCTAACCTAAAACCCCCCTGGCGCAACTTAAGCCCATTCCCCCTCGTCCTGTCACCAGGCATGTGGGAGAACAGACCAACCCCCACCTCTCTACAGCCTCCTTTAAGGTACCTATAGAGAGCAATAAGGTCGCCCCTGAGCCTCCTCTTCTCCAGGCTGAACAAGCCCAGCTCCCTCAGCTGCTCCTCGTAGGACTTGTTCTCCAGGCCCCTCACCAGCTTCGTCGCCTTTCCCTGGACCCGCTCAAGCACCTCGATGTCCTTGTAGCGAGGGGCCCAAAAGTGAACACAGTAAAGATGTACCAGTGGATAACAGAGTATTAGAAGACAGTGAACTTGCTCCCATTCCTCTTTTTTTTTTTTTTAATAAATGAATGTGAGCATGGCATTAGTAGATTTTAAGTTCAGCGTAAACTAGTATTGTACCCTTCTCATTGAGAAGGGTACAATGTCAGCCATGCTGACATTTTGTGGGCTTTCATCCGTTTCCCAGTTTTTGAGCTCGTCACTGGGATAAACCTGCTGGAACCTATTAAGCCCCTCTCCTTAAAAATGTAGACAATGCTTTGTTACCTAACAAGATTAGGGTGAAAAATAAACATCTAACAAAGGCTGTGGGTATTGTACACACTACAAGAAGTCAGTGCCATCAAAGTAGCTGACTTACGAAATCAGTCTACTGATTCAGTGATTACAGTAAATCTGGATGGATTGTCAAGTTTTTCCTTCAAAACTACATTTATAATATGGGTGTCCACTACACTGTGTTATTTAGAAGCACATTACTTAACCTCCGGCTGATAATTTTATTGATGTTACCCTTTCCACCATTCCTCCATGGGATGCATCCCCTCCCATTTAATCCTTGATATTTGGATCATGTCAGTTAACCAGGGCACATGTAATTAGCATGTATGTAAGGGTAAATATGCACAGGTAACTAATTGTTTACAAGTCTGGAATGCATGTGGCTCCTAGCTCTTCTTTTCCTTATATAGTTGGTACTGCAAAAGAAAAAACTTCTTGCTTTTTTACGTAAGTCAAAAAAAGAACAATTTAAACCCTCTAAAACATGTTTCCTCCATCTAAAAAGCAGATGAACAGTTTAAAACTAACTTAAAGAAATTAAATCTAAGACAACTTGTATGACAAAGTTTCAGCCAAAAATACTTTTTGCAGCCAAACTATCAAATCCTCTGAAAGAGTGTTTATAATGGAATTGCTGATGCAACCCTTATTATAGGGATATGAATAGCTATAATGAAGGCTTCAGTTGATGCTCTGGCAAGCCTACTGCTAAAAATTATTCTGAATTTATCTGGCATTCAGAAAATGCTTGAAGTGTCCAAAATGTTTACACCATCATTATCATTTTGACAATATCTCTTTTATCCCAAAGGAAGTCAGTGATGAACAAATTCAAGCAATGTGTGAGACATGCATATTTAGCATCTGTTATGCATGCTCTTGGCAGAATTGTTTCATATGAGAACAGTGGGGCCAAGGGCTCAACCACCAGCTTAGAAGCAGTTGTGTTGAATCAAACATTGTTGCCTATTGTGTAGTTTTAAAGCATATTAGGGAAATGCATTATGGGTTTTTTTTTGTTTTGTTTTGTTTTTTTCCTGATGATTTGCTTTTGGTTTATGACCAAGAGACTCCTGGATCTGAGCAAAAATGTTAAATACAGAGTGATAGTATTTTGGAGTTCCATGGCTTTTCTTTGGTTCTTTCACAACACCCCTTTGCACAGTTTTGAAATGCCATTCACACTTGCATTTTCTGAGAAGTCATAGAAAGCATTGTTAATCCTGGGCTAATTATACATACAGCATTTTCCTGGAAGTCCGGGTTTTCGGTTCCTGAAGCAGTTCAAGGTAGGTATCTGATGACAGGAATTCTTGGTGGGTTTTTGGGGCATCATAGCATAGGATGCATGTGCGCAATTGCATCCCATAGTAATTTCATCTATTTTATTGGTTTTCTTTTTTCTATTAGCGTATATCTAGACAATAAAAGTACTTCTTGTGCTTCTGCTGGTTTGGCTACATGCAAGATTGCACTGATTAATCAAGTTTGGGTGCTAAACCGATTTTATTAAACAGGGAGCCATCAAGTGAATTAAACCTATCCTGTAGTCTGGATGTAGGAATAGAGGGTATTTTGAGCAAGTTTGCTGATGACACCAAACTTGGAGGAGTTGTGGACTCAAATGAGGGCGTAAAGGCCTTGCAGAGGGATCTGGACAGGTTGGAGAGCTGGGCGATCACCAACCGCATGAAGTTCAATAAGAGCAAGTGCCGGGTCCTGCACCTGGGACGGGGAAACCCTGGCTGCATGTACAGACTGGGCGATGAGACGCTGGAGAGCAGCCTAGAAGAGAGGGATCTGGGGGTCGTGATAGACAGCAAGTTGAATATGAGCCAGCAGTGTGCCCTGGCAGCCAGGAGGGCCAATCGTATCCTGGGGTGCATCAAGAACGGCATCGCTAGTAGGTCAAGGGAGGTGATTGTCCCGCTCTACTCTGCGCTGGTGTGGCCTCACCTCGAGTACTGTGTGCAGTTCTGGGCACCACAGTATAAAAAGGACATGAAACTGTTGGAAAGTGTCCAGAGGAGGGCTACGAAGATGGTGAAAGGCCTTGAGGGGAAGACGTACGAGGAACGGCTGAGGTCACTGGGCCTGTTCAGCCTGGAGAAGAGGAGGCTGAGGGGAGACCTCATCGCAGTCTACAACTTCCTCGTAAGGGGTTGTCAAGAGGCAGGAGACCTTTTCTCCATTAACACTAGTGACAGGACCCGCGGGAACGGGGTTAAGCTGAGGCAGGGGAAATTTAGGCTGGACGTCAGGAGGGGGTTCTTCACAGAGAGGGTGGTTGCACACTGGAACAGGCTCCCCAGGGAAGTGGTCACTGCACCGAGCCTGTCTGAATTTAAGAAGAGATTGGACTGTGAACTTAGGCACATGGTCTGAACTTTTGGGTAGACCCGTGCGGTGTCGAGAGTCGAGAGTTGGACTTGATGATCCTTAAGGGTCCCTTCCAACTCAGGATATTCTATGATTCTATGATTCTATGATTCTATGTAGTGACATACCTTAAGTTGAGAAGGATTTGACTTACTTATTAAATCAATATAAATCAGATTTTAAATTATTTAAGTGGATGCACCAGTATTTGCACCAGTGTAATAAAATAAATTTTAAAACACAGTTTAAATAAGTTCAATATAATGTAATTCAGGCTTCTGGCTGTATTTTCAAGGATTTCAATGCTGATAGAAGTAAAAACAGAATACCTGTACAGAAAACAAACAAACAAACAAACAAACATTAAATTTCTTAAGAGAGAAGTATTTTTTAAGAAACAGGAGTTTTCCCTCATAGAATTTTCATACAGCAAATGCTAGAATTTCTACTGAAAACATCCTGTCATTTTAAAAATATGAAAAGAAAAAAGGTAGAATAGCATCATTTTGAAAGTAGTTTGAAATGAAATATAAATGGTTTTCTTGAGTGTCAGGGCAAATACTGTTGTGTGTATCAACACCACTGAAAAATAAAATTCTGTAAAGGTTGTGAATTTTTCTCCTGCCACTTTTTGTCTAAAAAAATACTATGGAAAAGGAAGTTGAGAATGAAACAAAAAGTATCACCTCAGTTGGAAGGCTTTAAACTGGATTTGATTTTAGGAGTTTTGCTACCAACTAGATATGCTGATACACTGGTTTTAACAAAAAACTCTGCCTCAGTCACACTCTGTAGCCATGCAGCAGGTACACTAGACCAGGAAGAGTGAGTCTCTTGAATATCTTCTGCTCTTCTTTGGATTCAAAGCAGAAGATTTTTTGCATAAAATCATTCTGAATGAGATGGAAAGATATTTGAAATTTGTCTTGCATAATCCCTACGTGTAAGGAAAGATTTTGATACATCTTCACACCATCGTGAATTTAAAAAACCTAGTTTGTCAATCAGGAAAAAACAATGTTTTCCTGAAAGTGATTGAAAAGTTTGGCTCCTAATGAGAAATGAAAGTATATTCTGAAGTGAGGGAAGTTGCTGTGAAATAGAGTCCCTCTTTGTTCCTGCCTTCTGGTCCACAACTCTTATTTAGCTTGCATGTTCTCTCCATTTTATTCAACAATTGCCTGATCTACCATGTTACTAATTCAATTTTCATTCTTATGGCCATTTTATCTCCTTCCCTTTGCAGGCAGTCAGATGTCTTTACTCTGAAGTTTATGATTATACATAACAAAAGTGGAAATTACTAGCTGCCTTCTGTAATCCTAGTCTTTTATTTGGTCTTTATGTCTTTTTCTTTAGGTTGCTTAGAGAAGGAATCTCTTGTATTGAACAACAATAATAAGTAAATAAATAAATTGGCTCTTAATGATGGTACTTGGCACAGGTGCAGCTCATTGCAGGTTTAACTGATAGTGGGTCCTTTCTCGGTGTGAGATTTAATTTTCTTTTAGATAGCTAGCTGTGCTTGGTACAGTACATATAAACCATCTTGTCAGCAGTTGGTTGCACACTGAGATGGGAAAGTGCCCCATGGGAAGCAAGAAGAAAACCACTTCTTAGCATCATATCAACTATAGGACTCTGTGCGGTGCTGTCAAGGCTGAGCTCATATATTATGGATATTGAGCTACAGAATATGTCACCATTTGAAGCAAAGAATGTGAGGTATATTGGGAGAATGAAAGAGACAATACTAAGCACTGTCACATTAGTAAGCCACCACTGGATTAATCAAAATACTTATGACACAATAAAATACCTGATGATACCTGACAGCTTCAGTTTGCTTTCCATATGCATATATAAATGTATATATGTGTATTTGGGGGTGATTAACTACACTACTGTGATTTCCATGAAATTCAGTGGAGAGCAGAAAAATTAGATAACTCAGATTCTTCTCAATTCTTCAGATTAGATTCTTCTCAATTTTTTTTTCCAGTCTTCTTGTTATTGCCTTTGCAGTTCAGAGAGCAAAGTACTGCTACAGCTTTGGGTTCACTCCCTTCCTAATTGATGAAACTGATTTTCTTGTACTCTGTTGTGCTTTTTTGGCCAAGACAATTGGGACCTGGGCTGTAGGCAGAATATAGCCTGTTCAGAGCCTTTTCTTACAAAAAACACACAAGGATATATTTCATGTGTGACAGTGTAATGCTCTTAGAAGCTTGAAATAAAACAAAAACAAAAACAAAAAAAAATAGAGTAACCAGAAGAAAACAAAAGGAATTGCACTGAGGTTATTACATAGAACAAATGCTCAGTTTGTAGTCCTGAGGTACTCAGCATCTCAGAATTATGTACTTTGAAACTGCTTGAACAACTCGAAAATCACATACACATTTTTTTCAACGTATCACAAGGTGATAGATCAATAATTACCCTAATTGGTCCAAACTTTTCCAGCTAGCTGTTTGGAACAAAAGGTCAATTTGGGCCCTTTAAACAGAACTCACAGAAGCTATATGCTTTATTTCCCAGTGCACAAAAGTTGTGATTTTCTCTTTTTTATTAACTAGTCTTATCTGGTCCTAAAAAATCTTGTCTTTTGGAAACAGCCTAAAACCCTAAATGTTTCCAGACACATCAGAAAGTGCAGTAGCTTGTTCAACAATAGGTGTGCTTTACATTAACAAATGGTAGATAAAATTTTACAACTTTTTGTTTATAGTAATTGGAGGATCTACATATTTTTGTACTTTTTGAAGCTAGCTAAAAGAAAATAAATTTCACTTTTTGGAGGGGACACCTCCTCCAAAGAAAATTATAAGAATGACCACCAAATACGTCATAGACTTCCATTATTCAGTCCTTTCCAGATTAAATTTAAACTTGTCCTGGCAGCGAAAGAAATCTTCCACTCTGTGCTAATATATATGTAAACCATAGAAATGCTCCTTCTGCTGGTAGATTCTTCAGTCCATAAACCTGATCAGGTAATCTACATACAATCCTATGAAACTGCCAGCTGGCACCCAAATAGAAGAGTGAATTTGCTAGGTAATGAACGGAAGGTCAGCACAGCACATCTTTGATCAGACATTATTATTATTACAGAACAGATAGAAGTATAAAAATGCAAGCAGAGCAAGAGGTGTCAAAAGCAAAGAAACAATTGATTCAGGCTTCCTATACTGCAGGGCACAATAAGTAACGAAACTGTTGGATTTGTTGGCCAAAGACACACAGGAGAGAGTGCTGAGAAGGCCCAGCTAGCCAGTGGGTTTTCCGATTTTCTCGTCCTAGCAGCTGGGCAGTAGGGCCCCAGGGAGTGGGAGATACTGCTTGGGGCAGCTGAGCATGTCCAGGTGGGAAATCTCAAACACAGGAAAGGCCTGACAAGCAGCTTGTTGCTGAGTCACAAACTGTGAGATTTCTTAAAGAAGTAGGGGGCCTGCATGAAGTGTGGAGCAAACACAGAGATCAAACTTCAGAAATGATGGTAAGAACAAGACCTTCCTAAACCCAAGCTGAATACATCATGTGGGTGCTTGAGCTCGGAAGCCACAAAAAGTTATGGGCTAGAAGTGAGCCTGGGAGGTCTGGCATTTTTATTTTTTTTTATAGTTAGAAAAGTTCACATCTTCTAAAATAAGATTTCAGTTTCCCAATGAAGTATATTCTTAGAGACTGTGAGCTTTTGGTGGCTCTGGCATGTTTAAAAGGGAAGCAGACCTATTTCAAAAACAGCATTTCTGTTACAAGACTTACAAAAGTTATATTGTCTGCTCTAGATACTCTCTATACATAGCAGCGAATTTAGCAGTTTAATGGAAGTGATGATTTAATTAATAAATCATAAATATTCATTTTGACAACTTCTGCAAGTCAGTTAAGGACCATGGCTGTTTTAGACTTTTTTTCTTTTTTTTTTTTTTTTTTCTTTTTTTTTTTTTTTTTTCTTTTTTTTCCCAAGGCTTATTTTCAACTGCTCAGTCGTTAACTAATTTCTGAGTACCTGGTTTTTAAGACTACTGCTTGTATTGTGTATGTCATTCTGTGCTGTAAATTCAGAGTAATTCCAAAGAGAATGTTCTTCAACAGGACAACTAGAAGGAAAAGACAGGCAATATTTCTTCTGTATGTTTTGGTGGTGGTGTTTTTTTGGTTGTTTAAATGTATTTAATAATGTTAAAAAGAAACCAAACATATGAATTTGAATCAGGTTAGCATGAATGTTCCCTTTGAAAGAGATCTGAAAATAATGTTCAAAAATTGTTTTTAAAATGTTAAGAATGTTTCAGTTTTATACCTTGAGGAAAAAAATAAAAGTTTTGGTTGACAAGAGAAATCTTCTTTGTTTTTTGTTGTTTTGTTTCCCATGAGTAAATGAAAAACACTTTTTTTCAACTGACCTGAAATGATCTTTCTTTTAGTGGTGGAAGGTGCAGTTATTTACATGATTCAGCCCCTCATTCAGCTGAGGTGAGAAAGATTGCAATTTCTGACAAACAATAGCTGAGTCAACTCTAAAATCCAAGTTAGCCTTCTGTTGTTTTTCTAGATAGTAACGACATTTACGACATTGACATTGTAACGACATTTACGACATTGACGATAATAACGACATAACGACATTGACAGCAACGACACTTGGGCTCAGTGGAAACTGGAAGTCTTGTGAGTGCCTATCAATATTGTTTAATCTGTGACATGTTTTCTGTATTGGTATCCTGATCAGCTTTTCACAGCAGAGGGGAGGGAGCACGGAGTAGGCATGGGTAGGGGTGGGGGGGAGGTGGAGGAGGGAAGAAAAGCTTTTTGTATGTTTCTATGCCTGAACTGGAAAGACAGAAAGACAGTGCTGGCAAGAATAAATTGGTGTAGGATCTCATGATTTGAAACTCTGGAGTAATCACGTAGTAGGGTCAACCCAGAAATATCTATTGAACATTGAATCCACATAACCCATACCCTTCAGAGTGCAAAACCGCAACATTTCATAACTAACTTAATTAATTAATCATTTTAATTATTTGTTCATTGTAGATGCACTTTGATTTGCTGTCCCATGAGCTGAATTTCTTGCATTTGAGAAAAATCCTTGTCCCATGAGATGATTTTCTTGCATTTGAGAAAAATCCTTTGCTAGAATCCATTTCACATTACATTGTGTAATTGTCTTATTAAATCAGCAGTACTTATTTCTACAATAGTTTTTCTACAGACTGACTTGATTTTAAAAGTTTTCAAAATTATTGTTTTTTTCAAAAAGTGTAGCAAAAAGACTTTTCAAGGATGTGATATTTCACTAATATACCTCCTATCATATGATTCCGAGTGGTGGAATTACACAGGTTTAATTCACAGCAAAACTGAGCCTTCAGACATGAGTCTAACTTGAGGAATAATATATGCATTCAACCAGCAAAAGCTGTAAATCATTATATCATCTGAAATGTGTTTTAGTCACATAAAGTATTTTATTTAAACGATTCTAATACTTGTGATAGACAGAAGCAGAGAGGATGGCCTCATATATTAACGATTCAATTATTCTTTATGCTGTCACTCATTACCTAACCTTCTACTATGGAGGGGGAGGTTAAATGGCACTGCTGAAACAGTATCTTCTCCCTTGTTAATAATAATGCTTGCATGATTCTGTTCTGAATAATGGATTAACAATTTTCACCACCAGCAGGGAGGCCAGTGGGCAACTGTAATTTATAAAGCAGGTTAGTAAAACTATATTTAGGGAGTAATAAAAACAGCTGAAATGAAGCTTGAGTTGGACTGAGATGCCTTATTAGGCAAAGGATGTCGACAGGCAGTAGCAGAACTTGATCTTCACTGTGGACCTGAAGCTTTGAGATTATAGGCTTTATTAAAAATAAATAAATTTGACATTTGATTTATCTAAAGAGTTGTGCAAGGACAAAGAAATAATAATATAATACTGCTTTTTATTTTCCTTTATAGCAGTATCCATCTTTGAAAGGAGTATTACCAGCATGCCGAGGGAGAGAGGGCATCAAGAGCCTTGCAGGAACAGCTTCACAAGGGAAGAGAAGCCAATAATGCAAAGTATGATTGCTATGGAAGTAAAATTTTGAATTCATTTATGCACACGTCCACGCATATTATGGTATAGTTGCAGAGGGTATCACTTCTTTCAAAAATTCCATACCTAAGTTATTGCCTGCCTGTCAGGGGAAACTGTCTCAAAAATTGATTATCATTACAGAGTTGAGTACGGAGCCAATTCTACTGACTCCCTTACAACTGCCCATTACCCTGAACTTGGTAAACAAAAAACTTGTATATATCCTCACAAGGTGCTGCTAGGATAATAGGCGCTTCAGAGAATTTATTGGAAGAACAAGGTTTCTGGGAAATGTACTGCTTTCTGATGGAGTAAGGCAGACTGGGAAATAAGAATAGATCTAAAGCTTTAATGTGTCTAAGTGGAAGAAACATGGCTGTGCACTTTATGTTAGATATGGCTGAGACACCAGCTTGCTTTTATTTCTTTGCATGGTCATTAATGCAAATACTGATGTATCATGAGGGAGTGTAGCTGTATTTTGCTGGATTTTGAGTCTTGATGAAGTAAAATGTATAACCTGGGGCAAGAAAGTTGTTTCTCTCTTTTTTTGTTTGTTTGTTTGTTTTTGTCACTGAATTCCACATATAACAGATCCTATAGGAGGCAGTGATTCTCCTAAAACATGAAAATTTTGAAATGATAACAAATGCTATCTGAAATTACTGCTACAGAGTCTGAAGAAAAATGTTTTCTTCTGCGAGATAATTGTAGTAGTAAAGATCGTTGTCAATGCTCTATGAGCCCAATAAAACAGGGGAGGGAAAAAAAAAAAGGCAGTGTAGTAATAGGACAACTTCAATTACAAAGGATTGTTGGCATTCTTTCCAAAATAAGTGAAGATTGATCTTTGGACGGATGCTGTGAGCTATGTGAAATTGCTTCAGCTAAATATATGCTAATTGCCATTTGAATTAATTTTATTAATCTCCTGCTGAAATAAATAGGTATAAAGACAAGCTGAGAATAAGTCCTCACTTCTCCCCATTAAAAAAAATAATGTTATCATTATAAGATATATGAGAAAGTAACATACAAATATGTATTTATATATATTGCATTATTTGCAATCTATATAGCAATAAACGATGCTTTTCTCAAGCATTTCTGAGGATTGAAATTTACAGAAAATGGTTGAAATTGTACAGTAAAGGCATAGAAAGCAGTTCTGAGTGCCCCTAGTTTCTTCTGCTGTAATTGAAAATCTTCCCAGAAATCCTCTCTTTGGTTAGGTGGGGTGCTGTGATGTCCTAATGAAACAGAAAATTCAGGTAATAGAGGTAATGGAATTTGTGGTCCAGAATGGGCTCCTATCTGCTTTTGGTCACTGAGTTGAGACAAAACTTCACAGTGCCCTAATTTGAAGATGAAATTGTGGCATATAAGGGGGTTATATTCTTCCTTCAGGGTTGTCCATTCAGTGTCAACACCTACAATTTTAAAGAATATTGGTTTCAATAGCAAGTTTTAAGCTTAGTTTTGAAATACAAACAACAAAATAATTGGAGGTGATACTTGGAAGTATTGCTCTTTGCATCTTGCTGTACGAAAAAGAAATAAATGTAGTTTTGTAGGAGGAAGAAATAAATGTCTGTTTGGAATCTCATCTTCTTCTTATATCCCCTTCTTGTTCCTTACCCTGGCAACAGTCATGTTAATAGTCTGTTTTCTGCTGTGTTAAGGTGTAGGTATTCCAAAATAAGAAAAATGTCTTGAGACAGTGATCAGAATAATTAATAGTAAAGTATATTTCAGCTAACACTTGTTAGCAATATCTTGCTGCACTATCTAGATTTTTCAGTTTCTACTTTACTCATAAAATGCAAAGGTTATGTTATATTGAACATTGTATAAAAACTTACACAGCAATCTAACCAAATTCAAGGGTATCTATAAATGTTACTTCATACTGAGGACAAATCTCTGTGTCTTTCACATGCTTAGTATATTAGAATATTTAGTATCTTGAAAGTGTGAGAAGCTAAATCACTTTTCAATAATACAACATGAAACAAGCAGAACTTGAGAGCATGAGTGTGTGCATGTACATGGACATTGGCTGTAATGAGCTGAGCCTTTGGCTGGCCTAGGGACTGGCAGGCTGATTCCTGTGTGTTTGAGCCTTGTTGATTTATCGCCTTTAGGGACATTACTTTGCTTTGGCTGGTGAAGGCCAACAAACATTATCAAGACAGCAATTCTGATCTTTTCATGCTAAGGTGAAAGAAGTTTCATAACACTATGTTTGTAAGAATAAAGAAGAGGCCTTACGCCATGAACTTCAATGTTTTTGTTGGTCTTTAAAACCCTTGCTTTTAGAAAATTGTTATGTCTTCTGTCATGAGGTTCAGTACTATGTTTTTTTTCTTTTTTTTTCTTTTTTTTTTGTGTTTTGTTTTGTTTTTTGGTGGGATTTTTTCAATGTCTTGTTTTTCATAGTGAAAAGAAATTGTAACCGCCTGAAGGAAAAAAAAAGAGAGAGAGAAAAAAAACAGTTGGAAATTAGCTTCTAGGGAAACATATATCGGTGTATATATATATATATATATATACAATACTTATATATTGTTATATAATATACTGTGGTGTGTGTGTGTATATATAATTTTGCTTGCAGTATATTTAATCTGTGCTTGTGGACTAAGTAGTAATAGGTGTTAGTGAAGTAATAAGTCAAGTAAAGCAAATTCTAGAATATTTCATTGAGTCAGTCACCTGAGAACTGTAATTCCATATTACAAGGATATTCTGTTTTTCTTCACAGTAAATGCAGTTTCTCAACTGTAATGAAGAAATCCCTTACACTACTTCTAAATTTTTTAGCATACGTAAGGCAAGGTTTATTAATTATGTCACAAAATTACCTGTGTGTAACTTCAAAGACAGAATATATTATCAAAAAATTTTTAAATGTATGTATAAAAAAAGTTTAATGTATGAGCATTCGATATAGTGGTCCATCTCTTATTAACACTATGCTCAGGGGAAAAAAAAAGGAAAAAATGTTTTAGACTATGTATATATTGGCTGTATTTACAGCCAATATTGTGTTTTTATAATAGTAAGCATCAAAACCACTCATCCCCTCATAACAAATGCACTCCTCAGAGTAACTTATTTTTTGTCTATTAAATAGACAAAATTGAGGAATACACACATCATTAAGTAACCTCGATAGGCCTTCTGGCCAGCTTCATGCAAGCATTGGTAATATTCAGACTCCCTCACGTTTGCCTTCACTGATGCCGAGAATAAAAATGTTACAAATACAACATTGAGTGTAGGATAGTAAAATGTGATTGCTTTTATTTTTTTTCTACCAAAAGAAAATACACGACTTTTTAATCTGATGGACTCAGAACTCCATTCTTTGGTTAAGCCACCCTGTCCTGTTATCTGTCTATCTAGTGGAGAAATTTGGGCTCTAGAGAATAATTTTTGTTTGATAATAACTATGTCTTGGAAAAGTTTACCTCTGCAAGAGGTGAAGTACTAAGACTCTAACCATGTTAGGGATGTTGAGCCCTCCTCTGAATGCTCAGCAAGTGGAAAAGCAGCCCAGCACTTCTCATGTATGACAGGGCATGCAAGTAGTTCATTACAGCATACCACTTGTTCGTTTGTTTGTGTTCAGCCTTATGAAAGTGTGGGTATCGTTTATGAAGGCCCATAATTCCATCCTTTCCTTCTTTGTACAGAATACATGACGTGTCTCTTCTTAGTAGCTGGGATTAGAAATACATGTAGGATCATTTCTGGTGTTTGTGCTTCTTAATGCATCTGTTAAGATGTAGCCATTAACGGAAAAATAATTTTAATTCCAATTTAGTATGTTATTTATTTATTAAGGATGTCAGATTGAGACAGGAGAGTACAGTACAATATCTGGAAAGAAAACTTTGGTAGTTGCATTGGCTTGAGCTTCATTAGGGACCAACTGTTGTTCAACCCTTTCACAAGTTTTATCTTATGTTCTCCCAGTACAAAATATGAATGCTAAATGTGGATCTACAAGAATTGATAATGCTCTGATTTAGTTTCCTTAAGGAATTAACTGTCTTTTACATGTACCTTTCAGATTTGACCCTTTTCTAGGTAGTTCTAATCAGTTCCAGCTGAGTTTCACTAAAATTTAATTTCATATTTGTTCTTTGAATAACCCCACCCAAATCTTCCACTCGGAATGAATGAGTAAAATTATCTGTAGAAGATGGTTACTTAATTATTACTTCTCAAGGTATGGAGACTTTGATATTAGGAACATAAATCAAGATGACTTTGCAAAAGCAGTGTGGAGATTACCAAGCAGCAGTCAGAAAAAAGACCCATTTTGTACAGATATGAACAAGGGAGCCTCCAAAGGAGTTGGCCTCTCTAGGAATATTTTGGGAATTAGTGTACATAGTACTTGCTTGCAGAGCATTGCTTGATGAAGCTTTGTTACTCAGTCACTGCAAATATGCATTTGTTTGTCTACAATGAGTCAGAAATGAGGAGTTTCTCTTCTGTGGTGAAGCCTGCTCCATCAGGATCCACAAAAGTGTACAGAAACCTAGCTTGGTGCTGTGCTGAAGGAGAGGATTACCATCTTGTAGCAGCTTAGCTGGTCATTGTGGGACTGTGGCTGCATTCATAGCTATCATGTCCTGGCAGCCCAAAGCCAGAGGTGGGAGGTCTCGCAGCCAGATGATCTCGGAGAGGAGCTCGTGATGTGCTACATGGGAACCATTACCATGATGGTCTTCTCTGAGGAAGGTAGCTCAGTCCTATCTCACGGGATGCTCCCTGAGTACAGCCCTGACAGGAGAAAGTTCCAGTCGACCTGTTGGTGTGAATAAGGTAAGATGTAAAGAAGTGCTAAAGGGTGTGTTGTCTGTTCCAGAAGTGTCCTCAGGGGTGAGAATTATGAGCATCTGCCGCGTCCATGCAGTGGGTGATGTGGGCATTAGTACAGGACAGTATAGACAGCCCCAGAGACAGCAGGGTAACAGTTGGAAAAGTAGATGATACTCACTAACAGCAAGAGTGCAAAAATGTGGCTCATACCAAATTCTCCAGCATAATGAAACAACATATTTGAACACATCAACAGAAATCTAATGGAGATGGAAACAGGAAGCAGTGCAAGTTTTCCGCAAATGCTTTTTGACAATAGTAGCTGGATATGAAGCAATCAAGGTAGTTTCACCCCTGTGAGCACAGTATGCTCCTTGTATAGAACTACACCATTGCCACTTAGGGAATTGGCTTGAAACAAATTTCACAAACAAAAAATGCAATGTGATGAAACCAAACAATTGGAAAAAGTTCAGGAAGAAGAGGGGTAAACCTTTTCCTTAAGAAAAGTAATGAAATCTAATTCTATCAAATAAAAATGACGCAGAATATAGTTCAAAAAGATGATTGGAGAGACAACAATCCTCCTTCTCCTTTTAGTGATGTAAGGCTGTAGATAAAATAGTGCCAAAAAAAGCCATTTTCTTGATTCCTATTAAAATGTTCCTGCAGCAGGCTTTAGAATCAAGGAAATTATAGAAGCAACAAACTCCAGCTCTGTTGTGCAGCTGTGTCTGCAGACAGGGAAGTCTTTCAACAGTTATGCCATGGACTGCTCTTGAAAGTAACTATAAATTAGCAAGAGAATGATGAAAAGGGTTTGTTATTTTTTTGTTCTCTATTCAGGTTGAAGTAGAATCTGAGGGGTTTAGGCTGTTTCCTCCAAAGAAATAGATGCCATGCTAAATGAAAGTGTGGAGTTACACCTGAGATGCTATGTGTTTTTTATGGTCCATCTGCTTATGCTTCACTCTTGCACTGGATGAACAGCTCGCGTCTGAAGGCACATTCTCAAAGCAATTAGTTACCAGCCATATTTTGATAACTGTGCTGCCCTGCTCATTATAGTTGAACTAGATATATTTGGCAATACAGTGTTCTGTATAACTTTGCTCCCACCTGTGAGTTGTATAACATAGCTGCAGCTGATTTAAAAACCAGGGACTGAAATACCCATGGCTAATGAGTTCCTTGATGTATGAAATCAGCTCTGTGCTGGTCTGGCTTACAGAATGTCTAGGCTGTGCAGACCTTCTGTTGATAAACGAGCAGCATTTCCAGGAATGAGGGCAAACAGGAGATGCTAAGTACTAATAGGCTACAAAAAGCATTGTGCTTAGCAATGAGATTTTTTTCTGTCATTCCAGATAGCAAGCCGTGTTAGTCATGCTAGTGTAATACAGTGTTTGTGACTGCCTTGACACTGTCCGTTTAAATATTCAGGAAGCTGCTTCCACATTTTCACGTGCAAGTACGTCATGCTTGGTTAGCTAGCACTAGTCAATTAAGCAGTGTGTTGTCAACTACAGTTAAAGCAGATGACATGGGGCTACTTCATCACTGAGTGACCTGCAGTATACAAGAAAATGGTATTTATAAACAGCTCTTCAGTGAGAATGTCTTCAGGGTTACATCCTACCACCTGTTGTATGCTGGATCTTCTGGGGCACCTTCAGCATCTTGTGTTCATCTGATTTCAACCAACCAACCAACCTGCATCCAGATACTAAAACTGCCATTTTACTTTCCAGCAGTAAGTCTGCAGTGCTGATGTCACTTGTTTATCTGGCAAACACAAGATCGATAAATTCCCGAGGAACTCAGATATCACACAATGTTGCACTTCCTAGGGAAGATTAGCTGAAATAAAATGTCTGACAGCTCTGTGTCAGCTTTTCACATTACAAAATGAAACATTTTTTCTTTTCCTTCAGAGTCTCTGAAGGAAATGAGAGAGATGTTGAGCTGTCAGTCACTTAAATCTTGGCCATTCATTAAGCTAGAAATATTAGACGAAGTCAGTAATTTTGTCCACCTGGAATAACCTACACTGTTTTCAATTACTTAGGAACATGTCATCCATTCTTGCCAAATTGTTTAGCTTGAAGATCAAGTCTCATCATTAGACCTACCATCTTTACCCCAAAGCCTTCCTGTGTATAGCAGTTCTTAAGCTATTGCCTGCTAAGGGTTCCTTATGCATCTTGATCTGAAAGGGCCAGAAGCTTCCAGAGATTTGTTGCTCTTTGCAGTTCAGATTGCTAAAATATTTCTTGATTAAGATTTTCTGTGTCAACAAGGAAAGGTTGCTATGTGTTTTACTTTTTTTTTTTTTTTTTTAACTACTCCATTGCTTATGTGTCCAGAAAAAGGTGTTTCAGGGAACGCAAGCAGAACTGAGGTTTCCTTAGAAGCCGTGAAACAATACAAACTAGGATTTTGCTGGACTTAATCATAAGGTCTTCCCTCTCCTTTGTCACAGATAAAAACATTGATGAAAAACTAAAACTAATAAACATTGAAGATACAAATAGCAGTCTCAATTATATTTTATTTCACATGGATGACCATCCGACTGTAAGGTACACGTTAGGGCACAGCAGACTCTTCCATTCATGAAAGTACATTCCCCTGTAGCACAGCCTTGCTTTACCACTGTGTTGCTTTTTCCTACCAGTTGTTGGCTTGGAGCACTGTGTGCTTTCATTGAAATAGCAGCCCTCCAGTATTTGAAATGGAACAGTGAGTGTGAAGCTGTATGTAACTTCCACCCACAGTGGCAATGAGCCTTCCTTCCTCCACCTGTGTTTTTACAAATATCAAGTTAATTATTCCCTTTCACACTCACTTATTCCAGTTTGAACACAGTCCCTGCTAACTGAAAAAAAATTGAAAAAGTCATCACGTTAAGATGATGTGCTTATCTCATTTTTAATGAAGGTAAAGTAATGACTCTCTTGGTGCTGTGACACAAACAGTGCTCTAAACTTTTAGAGCAAAAGGGGTTTATTTTACTTGTTATGATGTGGAAACTGGTAGATAGTAGACAGCCCTATCTTTTTCCACAGATGTGTGCTAATACTATTTTTATAAACAAAATGGAAGTCCTTTAGAAAATGCAGAGTAAGACAACCAACATTTTCTGTCTCTGGCTATTTTTTTCAGTAAATGTTAATTAAAAAATATATATATATATCACATCCTGTTTATTTGATGTGCAAGATCCCGTGCTGTTTTTCCAGTCACTGTTCTCTTTCAGCAATGTGTAGGAGTTGTGTTAGAATAACAGGACACAAGTGAATGATGTATCACCATTTGCATAGTTTAGTCTTAAACCATAGAAGGGGGACCCTTGTTTATGTGCTGTGGTCTCACCTGAAGCCTCCTCCATCATTTGATTTTCAGTGTCATGATCCCTGGTATACTTAAACTTCAATACAGGTTAGAAGAGAACCAGATGCTTATTTGCTGTGCTATACTTGGTTAATTGTTGAGTCTGCAGCATTTTGGCATTGAGTTTTTATAAGGCTATTCATTGCACACCAGCAAAAGTAATTTCAGGATGGGAGCAATAACTGCCATCTGCTTTCACAGGATTTAAATGAAAGGGGAAACAAATGGAAGCAGCAACCTCCTGTACCCCACTAAAGAGACAGTTAACTGGATCCTCTCACTAAAAGCCTGACTGAATCTTTCTTCCTAAGGTGAGAGCAAGTCACTACATCTCCACCTAGCTGAAACAAAATGGGCCAGTGTAATTCAAAACTTAGGATAACAGAGAAGTACTGTTGCAGTATTTTCAAAAGTGAAAAAGACATAGGAAATACAACAAAAATTCTTATGATTTAGGTTGTTTGGTAGAGCTGGCACATGTTGTATGTAAGAATCATTTAATATTGTCAGATAAAAAGTAATAGTAATGCCACTACAAAGACAGGCTTGTTTCCAAAGAGCTCCCATGCTCCTCTTCTTCTTCCTTTTTTTTTTAACCTAAAGAAATTTCTGCATATTTAAACACTGAATAGATCTTTAAATATTTCTGTAATAGGTGATGGAAAAGCAAATTAGAACATGAAGGAACAGTCCACATTTGTTAAAGATGACTTACTAGGAAAACAATTGTGTCATATATTGTAAGAAAAATTAGGCTATTTGCATTTTATCCACTTCTTTTGAAGTTTTCCAAGTAATGTGATTTCAGTGTTTTTCCTAGAGATACTGTTCCTCTGGCTAGAAAATACTATTTTCCTGGAAATAAGCCTAACATCACTTTTTTTCCCCTCATCCTTTATTTGCATTTCATGCTTTCTAAATATCATTAGAACTTCTATACCACCTACTGTTGCTAACTTGCATACTTTGAGGCAAGTCATTTGGCCTCTGTTTCAGCACTCTCCATCTTCTGAGGGGGGACAGTGCTTCCCTGTCTCCTGGCGGTTGCACTTATATGGACTGATGTTCATGAAATCGTTTCAATGCTTCCAGTGCAGAATTCAAAAAAGAAAAACATTACGAAAAGAGCTGTGCATGCTAAGTGTGTGTTAAAGAAATTGGAAGCAGCCTCTTCTTGTTTCCTATCTTTGTTTTATTTTTCTTAAACATTGATATGTAGAATAGTTGAGCCAGGAAAAACAGGAAAAAAAAAGAGCCTGCAGTCCTATTTGACAGAGATGTTTGCTGTTGAATTAAAATGTCACAAACGAAATGAGAATAAAAATATATGTTATGTAGTTATCTGACCTTTCATCTTAGACTGAGTTCTTGAATTCATTCCTGAAGTAGAGACAGCTCATATGTACTTGTGACCTTAGCCAAGTGTCACATGAAAGTACAGACTGTTCCCATAACACCGGGAAAGCTACATTAGTGTAGCTCCTTACTGAAGTTAAACAATAAAACACCTTAACACCCTGTGGCTGTGTGATTCTCTAATTATTCATTTTAGACATTGTGACCTTGCTTTGATAAATAAAGGTGTATAGGGGATACATGCTTTCCCATAGGGAGTCGAATAGGAAAGAGATGTAGATCACAAATGTTACTTATATGGTGTAAATCCAATATTAAGATTCTTACTGTATCAGAGGATCTTTTAATCTATTAATTGCTGTATATTTTCTGTAATATAAATGGTGACCACTTTCAAAGATGGATTCTGCCTACCGTTGTACAAATTCTGAGTGACAGGTTCCCATTTCTAAGGGGACATGGGAGTTAGAGGCTGACATAAAACACTGAAAGAGCTAGCAATGCTTAGCTTTAAGGACGGGGTGTAAAGAAGAGAGGGAAGCGTTAACCATTTTTAAAAGGTACATAAGAGGCTGCTACAAGCAAAAAGTGTATTTCATGTCCATAGGGAATAGAATCAGAACAGATGACCTACAGTTGTGGGAAGAAAGATCTAGGGGAAACCACTGAAGCCTTTCTAGTGGTGCAGATAATGAAGCACTGGAATAGATTGCTTAGGAAGTTTGTGTAGTCTCCTGCAGACATTTGCAAGTATATTAAAGAATGACATTGCAATTGTTATTTATTTGCTAGGGCAAGGGGATAGCTGAGATGACTTCTTGAGGTCTCCTCTAATAAAAATTTTCCCTCCGTCTGTTGAACTTCCTAGTATCTTTATTTAGACTCCAGGTATAAAAGAAGAATTCCTCGCTTATATTATTTAGAGCCTCAGGTTTCCCAAGACTAGATATCCATGGTGGTACCTTAACTGACTTGATAGTACGGTCTTATAAATATAGTAAATTATATAGTCTCAGTATGACTTCTTTGACAAAGATAGGGAATGGTGGTGTTTATATTGAGTTCTAACTCTACGTTGTGGTTGTGAATGCAAATCTGAAGTAAAGAGCATGGTGACCATTAATCACATGCAGCTTTTTGTGGTAGAAATTGTTTGAAGTTTAGGTTGCTATAACTTTAAAGTTCTTCTGAATAAATACTATCAACAAAGATCATGGTATCTTTCCAAGATTTCTCAATTCTGCTAACCTGTCAATGTGACACGACACACACTTATGTCTGTTCTATATTGGGACAAAAAACAATGTGGAAAAACACTACTAATGTTCACTGTTACAAGAGAATGAGAGCAACATATGTCAAGATGTTACATATATTTTGTTTTCATATGTGCATGGCTTATCCCTTTTGATCATAATTGTATTTGCATCTCTGGTAAAATATATGTAAGGAAACCTACATATATTACCTATTTATACATGCAAAAGCATTTAGGAGGAATATGTTTTTCATCATTCATAACTCAAGATAACTCAAAATAGCCAAATCCTTAGTAAGGATAATGATAATTAGGAATGTAGTGCTATATAGCAAGTGCTTGCTCTCTGCTTAGTGGGATGGCTCAGAAGCAGTTGTAAATGGTTTTACAAGACCAGCTTTTTTGGACTCTCAGCTACTGTGACTTTCTTCATCTGTCTTTTTCCCTGCTCATCTTGCTCGTTATATATACCAGAAGTAAAATAGAGAAAATGTGTCTTTCTGTCTTTCCATATATTTCAAGCCAGTTAATCTTGAACTCTAAACCTTTTCTTTTGATCGCTTCCCTCCAAGCTGAGCTTGAACTCCGCAGACTCAGTGCCAATTTTCATCTCTGTTTTCTGTGATTTGCCTCCCACATTTTCAACAAGTGCTGTATCTGTCACCTTTCTATGATGCCCTCAGGTGTGAAACACACTCTCTCCTGTGTACCAAGTGGTCTTCCATTAATTTCAGTTTTCTCTTAGAAACTTTTACAAGAAACTTTCCAACAATGATCCCCTTCAGGAATAAAACTGTAATGTGCATAAATATGTTTTTTTCAATAAATGCTTTTCTGCATGCTACAATTCTAGCACTTAGGTTCCATCTTTTATAAGTCCTTTCTGTAAAAACTGGCTTTATACAAGATCAGGTTTTGCTTCACTTATTCACACAAAAGTCCCTAAAATATGAACAGTAATTACTTCAGTTTACAATTTTAAAAAATCGCTTTTCTGCACCTTGATTTACACTGTTCATCAGTCTATTTTATGTGCTCTCCAGGAAGTTTGTAGTTGTGAAATGCAGTTTTCCAAAACTACTCTCCATTTACAGACTACTGGCCACTCAAGATGTGCCTATGAGATCAAAAGAACAAGTTAAAAATATTCCCATTCATCAGACATTAATGCACAAATGACATTCTCATTCACTTTCATTGCTGAATATTTTAAATCTCAGGGATAAATGCTCTTATTCCATTAAAGCTGTGTTCATGATTTGAAAAATACACAAGTCATCTGACTGTAGCAAAGCAAACAGTGAAAGAAAAAGCCTTATTAATAAAGGGCAGGTCAAGTGGGTAGAAAAAGCCACAAGAAGTGAGCTCGCCCCAGTTTAAGGCATTTTCCCTGATGCTGGACAAGATGTAGTCACTTACTTAGGGTCCTCAGATCATGGAAGCCACTTTCAGGTCTGGTGGGTGCCTGTGCCTTTTCAGCAGGTGGTGCCTGTGCTGCTGGAAGTGGTTTTGTCCTCGCCCAGCCTGTGGCCCCTGGTGCCTGTGCTGGTAATGGACAGGGCCAGGTCCTATCTAAAAGACAAAGGCATGACCCTGCTGTGGATTACAGCTAACAAGGTCAATTATTTGGAATACTTGGTATTTTCCCTGAAAAATGAAATTTGTAAAAGCTTTTCAGTACTCAATTCTGAAGTGTTTTAAGTCTGATTATGTTTGGAGAGACACCTTGCATGTGAGCTTTCTACTAGCACAGTGAATTAACAGATTAAATTGATCTTGCTGTTATTATTAGAGACGTAACAAAAATTACAAATCTTTCCTTCCATTATCTTTCTGTGGTTGTGAAAGATACACTGCTTTTAGAAAGGCACAGATAAATTTCTGAAGTCCATCTTCTAATGAATCACCCACCCTGGAAAAAAACCTCTTCCGAAGGCCAAGGAAAAGCTTCAGCTTGCAGGTTTTTTGAGTCGTTTGCCTTGTGTTCGTTCTTTAAGAAATTGGGCTCTAACAAACAGACCTGACTTTGAGAGGAATTCTCAGTTCCTTCAAGCTAGCATCAAGAACAGTGCAGTTTGTAAGCTCTTATTTGTGGGAATTTTGTTTTGTCAATGCAGTGCCTTCTGTGTGATGATTTCCTCTCACTGTAAGAAGTGTGCCTACAACAAGTTAATAGAGAGTTTCCAAAATAAAAGGCTGCAGGAGCAGGCTGAAGGAGGATAGAGAAGATGGATTTCTTTTTGCCAGGCTCCATGCAGCTGAAAATGTTTTTTTCTTTTTAGTTTCTTCTATGAAGTCGAGATTTTGAGGTGATGACAGTCTGATTTATTTATGTGAGCTTTTCTGTATAGCTTACCTTTTCCTCCAGTTTACTCTCAGCCATGCAGCCTCTGAAGAATAGGAATGAGGCAGTAAGAAACAACAGGTAGTCAAAGGGTCCTTGCTGATATTATTTATTTAAACACAAAAATCTGTAAGCGCTTTATTGTGATGATCGTTAAGCAGGCTGAGAGCTTTAAAACGTGGGAAGGCAGAATAAGTAGCTGGATGATTACTGACTAACATGATTCTTTAGTTTAGGTATAATAAAATAATTTAGAACCCAGATGAGGTCTTACTACTTTTTATTTCATTATGCCTACCTTTTTTTAACAGTACAGGGAGCTTTCAGCAGCCCAAACTCCTTTGTGGTGCTTCTGTGTTCTTGCTGTAAATGTCTCAGATAAGACCTTAGCCCTGAATTGCTGTGCAACTGCTGTCTTCTAGAGTGGGAACAGTGCTGCCGCCATTCATCTTAGGACAAAACCAAACTTTTATTTTTTTGCCCATCATCATCCTTAGTTCGTTTCATTGAAAAGAGCAATGCAAAGCTTTACTTGACCACTGATACTATCTTTCTAATTTGCTATTTTATTTCTTTGATCTGATTTTAGTAAAATCCACTATCTAGATTACATGTAACCCCAGTAACAAAGATTCATTTGGGGAAAAAATAGTTTATTTTACTACACTGACAGATACCTTGGATATCATGGAAAACAAAAATAGAACGTAGGCTATTAGGTTTCTTTTATTTTTTTTTTAACTTTTTTTTTATTTTTATTTTTTTCCCCCAGAGGAGACATAGTAGGCTTTAAAAAAGTATTTCTGGAAGCAGAATAAATGGCACAAGTTCATTTCATGTTCAGTGTGGAAAAAGTTTACCGTACTGTTTTGTTGATCCCTGTAGGTTCATTTTGTGGCGAGCAGCTGCCAAAATGTCAGTCAAAGCTTAAGGCAAAGCCTAAAGCAATCCTGATACATTAAATACAATAACATTAACAAAAAAAAAAAAAAGTTAACCCTTTCAAACCCAGATTCACTGCCCATTGAATTACTAGAAAGACTTCTGTTATATTCAGGGTGTTTTGTTGTACTGGATGTGGCTGGGTTGGGGTTAACTTTCTTCATAGCAGTGTGTGTGGTGCTGTGTTTTATATCTGTGAGTAAAAGGGGGTTGGTAACACCCCAGTGTTTTGGCTAATCATATCCATACCAAATTTTCTAAGATCTGTGAGAGGCCACACAAAATCCTACCACATAAGCATTTTCCCAATAATAATGTAGAAATAATTACTTCCTGTTGGTGGGGTGACTGCACCCACTTTCCCTTTGAAGCGGCAATTGTGATGTAATATTTGAAACAGTATTTCAAGCCATAGATCAAATCCATGGGCCGTTCCCTGCCCTAAAATCAGTGCTTAGCTTTAGGGAAAGAAAACATGCATGATGGATGAGCTCTTCACTTGCTACTTTTGCTACTTTTATTTATTTTGTGACACTGAGCTCATCAAGACCTCATTACCTTGTGTTGCTGGGCCATACAGTCAGTCCCTTTCCTAAGATAACTTAGGTTGCCACAGACAGCTTGGTAGTTGAGATTTGAGGCCATGTCTTTCACACCATAATAATAAGTTCTTGTCTGGTTGCCTTTGTCACACTGTCCCCCAGAAAGAACATGCTGGCTTCAATGTGACACTGCTTGCAATCTGCTGATTATTATCCCCTCCACATGTCACAAACAGAATCCCCTAATGTCTAGATGTAGTTGAAAAATGGACGGCTGCGGCACATCCAAGTCTGTTGTAAAAATTACTGTCTTCTCAATAAATATTTTCTAGTGTTTCTGTTTTTCAGAAAAAAATAAAGTATCTCTGAAAGTGAGATGAGAATTGGAATTTTATCCCTTTTTCTAGCCAACTCTGCTAATAATTAGCATGCCAGTAGCTTCTCACAAGTTGTGCTGTCACCCATTAGCAGAGTATCAAGGAGCCTTTCTCCCCAGACTGATACATAAAGGCAAAAAGAGTATTTTTCTTACTATTTATTTTTTTAAATGAAGGAGTTTTATCTCTGATTTGGAATTGATTTCAGTCCTTTCAGCTTCAAGGGAGACCAGATTACACATCTGTTAAGGTAGAGATTTATCTGATAAAACATGAATAAGGATCTGCACAGCTAGGTCCCTAATTACCCAGATGATTGCCCTGTCAATTACCAGCTCCCAGACTTAGATGGCCGCTCTGTCTCTGGTGATCTGGGCTCACAGTGTTTCTTGCTTGTGTGCTCCTTCTTGCTGCAGTCCGAGCAAACACAGAAATCTTCACTTGTGCACCCTGACTGAGAACCTTTGTTGCCCAGGAGGATGAACTCACTGATCCCCTTTAGCTCTCTGCTTGCTGATACATTGACCTTATTTAAAAATTTATTTAATTTCAACCACTGACCCAAACCCTTTTTTTGCTCCAATTTATGGGAATTCAAGTTGGTTAGCAAAGAGATATACATCCAATTTCTAAGCAGTTCAATCTTTGAAAAAGATTGGGGGGGGGGGGGGGGGGGAGGAAGGTAATTGCACGACGTTGAGATGGAAAGATTTAATTTAGTAAATCTTTCTGTGGATACTGATAAGGAGGACTGATGTGTTCTACTCATGTTCTGACTTTCTAACATTATCAGCAATAAAAAGCACAGAGGGCCTATTTTAATCATTGAAATTGCAGATGTATGTCAGAATACTCAAGTAAAGGGAGTCTTCTAAGTAGATGCAATATTTATGTCAGTACTTTCAAAGTAAAAAAATTTTTTATGGTTTTATCGCTAAAACAATAAAACATCAGGACTATAGCAACACAAATTTCAGCCTTAATTATAACTCAGCTCAATTACAGATACAATGTAAGTTGTATCTCTAGTTTTCTGGCTCTGTGATTAAATTCTCTATGTTGCTGTTAAAAATGTCGAGTGTAATACCTATCTGTCAAGTAGATGAGCTAAAGCAGTGAGAACTTCTGATTTCTCCTCATTTTTTGTATTTGTAACAAACTACTTAACAGTGAACTACTATAGAGTTTTTATGATTTTCAGTTTAATTTCTCAAGCATTAGCTTAGTTCTCCCAGCAGTGAATTAACCCAACATTGGTGTCTGGATTGTTGGCTGACTAATTATTAATCAAGAAGAATTAATAAAATGTACAGATTTGTCTAGTGGCATAAGATGTTTTGTAGTCTGATGCCTGTAATTTTTACCTTAGTGCACATGTGCAGGTTCTTTCCCTTCTAGAGCAGGTCTCCGAAGCACTACAGAGCAGTGGTGAAGATATATGTGATGTGAACAAAGCTGAGTGCACACAAATTATTGTGGGGTTTATTTATTTGCTTCTAAAGATCTGTGGGAGAATTTAAATTCAATCCCATTAGGTATTTGAATCAGGGCTGAAAAATGTCACTGAGCTCATTGGGTTCTCTTATGAACACTCACGTGCAGTAGGAATGAGAAATGAAAAACAACTCAGAAACCTGACGGAGGGGGAGATCAAGTTGTGTGATTCATTGGCAGTTTCCTTCAAATTCTACCATGCATTGCAAAGACTGGGGAAGTAGTATCTCAGGTTCTGTTTTGGGCCATGTCTGATGTTGTATGGCTGTACTAATAAATATTGAATGAATTCAGATTTATGGCTCATGAATAAACTGCTTCTGATGCTTTTCGTTTACAGAGGAACATGATAACCAGTGTCTGGGCAGAATGGGAGTAGAACCAAAGAGAGACAGAACAGATACATTCACATATTGTAAACATGCTGCTGAAAAACCCCAGTGGGGCTGTAGGCACACCTTGTCAAGCAGGATACAAGGTCTTGGCCAGGAAGTGGAGAGAGGCCAAAAATTAACTGAGAGATGAAATTCTGTCAGAAATGTGCAATTCAGAAAACAGCTGGGAAAAGAAAAAAAAAAAAAAAAAAAAAAGCCAACATTTCAGCAAGAGAACTGAGCCAGTTTTCCCCTTTAATAAGCTTTATAATGAATAGCTCATTGTGAATTTAATGTGTTGCCTGTGTTGAATTGTTGCATGTAGATTTATGTCTTCAGAGTTCATACATGCATTTATGATATTGAAAGCAGTGATAGGGAATTGTTGGATATAGATTTTCAGCTGCTTGAATTTCAGTGAATTATAATAAGAGACAGTATAAAAACACCTAGTTGCTATTAGCATTGTAAGTAAACAGTTGTTTCCATAGGAATTCTAAATCTGGTCTGTAAAACAGAAAACAAATGGACAAAAAGAACAACAAAAACAGAGATGAGTTAGTATTGTCCCATGCTATTAAGACATCCTACAGGTAGCATTAATGTATAGATGAGTTAATTCTTTAACACTAAGCTGTACCACATCTGGAGTAGCAGGAATCTTCTCTACCTTTTGCAGAACTAAGCAGTCTAAGATTATACAGTCTAGAACAGCCAGTGAGCAGTATCTTGGTGCTGAATGTAATTTCAGAAAAAATAACCAAGAGACAAATTTAAACTCTGGGCTGTTTTTATTTTCACTGTATCTACTCTAAACAATTTACAGCATTCAAGCAGGAGGATGGTAATGCACTGGTTTTCCTATGTGTAACTAGTTTGGCAAAGAGACAGCTGATTGGAATTAACAAATTTTTTATTTAGAGAAAAACTCCTGTGTGAACTCCAGTGATCCTGTGCTTGATTACAGACCAATGTAATTAATCTCCCGCAGGAATACTGGCTCTTTCATTCCAGCAGGGCTTTAGGTTGTGCTTGACAGTATCCATGTGCTGACAGAAGTATCACAGATGCACTTACTGATTTTAGAAAACTAAACATGGATTAAATGTGGTAAAATCAAGCCTTCAATGGGTAGGCATTCAGAGGAGGTAACTCATGGGAGAAATGGTATGAGTATGTCTACAGGTAGGCTCTGCAGTGTCCTCAGAGCCTTTCTGTCCAGATCAGGGACCTGTACAAAGTATACCACAGTTCTTTTCTAGCCCGCTTGCCTGAATTATTTTCCAGAGTAAGTCTTGTCACAGAGGACAGCCAGGAAAAGGACTATGTTTGTGTATGCTAAAGTGAAGTCAGGTTACAACCATAGAACGTATAAGGTTCTGGAAGACTGATGTTTAATTGTATCAAAAATCATAGGGTTGAGAAAGTAATTATCAAATAAAAAGGCTAATAATGAATCTCTTCTGCAAGGACATTAGAGAGCTGGAATACCAACCCCATGACTTTTAGCTAGTTACTGTGTTGGGGAAGTTACATTACACTGCTGTATTTCTTCACAGAATCACAGAATCACAGAATTTCTAGGTTGGAAGAGACCTCAAGATCATCGAGTCCAACCTCTAACCTAAAGCTAGCAGTCCCCACTAAACCATATCCCTAAGCTCTACATCTAAACATCTTTTGAAGACTTCCAGGGATGGAGACTCCACCACTTCCCTGGGCAGCCTGTTCCAATGCCTAACAACCCTTTCAGTAAAGAAGTTCTTCCTAACATCTAACCTTCATTTCTGTCTGTTTTCAGAGATAACAATAAGCTCCTCTAGCTCTGTCATGAGAATGCATGGGCAAACCAGCTGCTCACCAAAAGCTGTACAAAGGTGTTCAGGCTGTAGACCCTATGTCCCAAGCTATGTTATACCCCTGCATGCCTTCACCTGAATGTGCTTTACCTACTTGTTGGTGTGGAGT
Source organism: Aythya marila (assembly GCF_965140915.1). Lineage (NCBI taxonomy): Eukaryota > Metazoa > Chordata > Aves > Anseriformes > Anatidae > Aythya > Aythya marila. Next base: position 1,067,294 of record NC_139045.1, on the reverse strand, counting down.
TTTTGTACCATCCTGCTTCAGCATTTTGTATTACTGTTCAGGCTGGTATGAAAAAGATTTATTTCACTTTGTATTTTTGTTTTGCATTTAAGCTTTTTTCAATGCATTTCCTTCCACAGTCTATAAAACAAAGTTTTAATATGGCTTCTACAGGCATATTGAGTAAATCTGGGGACAACAAATGGTTGATTACCTATTCCAGGATGGGTTTTAACAATTCATGTACCTGATTCTTTTCTCATTTATTCCTTTACATGCTTTTGTGATGGAGTTTGAAGCTGTTTCCTTGACACTGTTTGTGGCCATCCTTTATATTAAATATTGCAGAGAACTTTCTGAGATTTTTTTCCATAACTTTGTTTTCAGAAGTCAGTCTCTGCGATTGCTATGCTTTTGTTTTGAAATTGTTTGTCTTGATTCATGACATAAAGCCTTCTCTCTTGTTTTTCTGTATCTTGATTACTTGTACAGCACCAAAAAGAAATTCATGTACTAACTAAATCCATTGTTCTCCAAGGCTTAGTAAATTTTATTTTTTTTTTTTTTTGTGAAAGCTTTTCTTTGTTCTGTAATTAGAAAAGAGGTAAAAGCCTTTCTTGTTAGTTGACAGTTATTCTTAGAAAGAATGCTTGCTCTATTTTTCACCAGTCTCTCCAGTTTGTCTATTGCTAAGTTCTGTTACTGATTGGTGAGTATGTGAGTACCAAAGCTGGAACCCTGTGCAGCACTATGCCAGGAGAGTGGAGCAATGGAGCAGTGGTGGGGTGAGCGATGGATAAATAGGTGACTATGGAAATAGTTTCTCCCAGTTCTCACTCAGTATGCATCCAGCATGCACATTCTTTCAGCTGTGCATGCACCATCCAATGTTTAGGGTATTCTTTTGTACTTTTATAGTGCTAATGGTCAGGTAGTCCAGAGGGTTTGCAGTAGGTTTAAGCAGGAGCTTTGGAGTGTCTCCAGTCATTACATGATTCTCTTCCATGACAGAATGCTCCAGTGGGACCTCCAATAAAGCATCTTCTCAGGCACCGTTTCTCAATCTGACGGCTTGCTGCCCCAGTGCCTATGAGAGGTTTATAAAATCTGTTATCTTTCCTTTGGCAGTAATCAATACCACGAGATGTGTGTGTGGAGGTGAGGAGCAACATGTTTAACTTAGCTGTTTTGCTGCCCTTAGGATTTCAAGGGGACATTACTTCCTCATACCTTCAGTTTGCACTGATAATTATAAATGCATTAGTCCTAAAAAAAGATCTAGAAATATAATTAAAATCAAACATAATACTTCCTGGGGCAGAAATTGGCAGTGGTATTTTCTGTTCCCTAGGATATTTCCTAAACAATAAAAATGAGCCCTTTTTTATAGACAGATGGGAAGTTTCCTGTGTAAGACAGAGGAAAATGTGTGGCTGTTCATACCTTTATCTCACCAAGAGGGACCAAAAGAGAAACATTGCTCAAGTAAAGATGTTCAATCAGCCTTTATCTTCTCTGTGGAAGACAGTTTATCTGTCAGGAATAATTCAACACCAGATGACAAAGAGAGCTAATTTTATCAAAAGGGTGAGGAATGAAGATTTGCCTAATTCTGTTATGTTTACAGTAAAAATAATGCCTTTCCTTTGACATAGCCATTTTAGCATTTATGTTGCAAATTACTAGTATGGCAGCATGATTGAAAAAAGACATAAAGATTCTTCATGTATGCAGCCATTTTGATCAAGAGATAAAAATGACCAAGTTGTGGAATAGCAGTATCTGGGTCATTGAATCAATTTTGCACATATTTATGACCATGCAGGGAAATGAAAATGGAAAACAGACAAATAGTCTTTAAGTCGTGTTAACAAATTATACCCATTACTCATGCTCAACTTTTCTTCAGTTTTTGGGACATGAATGCCATAAGCACAGCTCTCAGCTCATAAATAAGTTCTAAAACAAAAATCTGTGGAGGTCTACAGGGAACATTTACCCAACTGCTGTATAAACCTGCAATGCAGGTGAAGATTAAATGTTATGTCTATAGCCTTAAGACTTTGGAGAGTTTTGGCAAGGATGTTGTCATTTTCATGGTCTGACAAAAGCAGAAATGCAATTTGGTCTTTTCCTCATTAGCCCTTCTAAAAAAAATGTAAGTGCTACTAAATTTCAGCAAGGAGCCAAAGTGCCAATCTACTGAATTAATTGAACCTGCTCATGGGAAGCAGAGATGAGTATTTTATTAGAAAATCGGCATGCATAGTAGATAGTGGTTTCGATATCCTTCTGAGTTGCAAAGAAATTCCAGCTGATAGGCGCTCGATAGGTTCCGGTTGCTGCCTGCTCATCCGTTAAAGGAAGGACAAGGCAAATCATCCACTGATAAGATAACGTGTTGCCAGGACCAAGATATTTGAGTTAACATTTACTTATATACATCCTAGAAATGTCACATATAAAGTATGTTATTGTGTTCCCCTATGTGTTTATTTGTTTGTTGATACAGTGCCTCCACAGGCCCTGTGAACAATGTTCCTGCTATGGACATAAAGCAAAAGCTTGTTGCTGTATTTCTTTCTATGGGTGCACTCTGTTATTCTGCTAGGTGCCCTGCCTGCTACTCTACTGCAGAACTATCATCTTGGACTGTGATTGCGATTTGAGATGTGCAGAGTGTTTCATGAAATGATGTTGGCAATTTCAGTAGCTTTGCTCTGTGGATCATCACTGAAGCAAGTGCTAAACAGCGCTAGGCGGCTCTGTGCCACCTAGGAGGCGGAGGGCTTCTGTTTTGCAAGAGTCCCAAAAACATTCAAGCATAAAGAGTTTTGCTGAACTGTGGAGTCAATTTCTGCCTATTTATAAGATTTCATGGAGAACATGAAGTATTTTTTTTCTCATTTCTAATCTCACTTGTTGAGTAATGCCTTGAGCTCAAGCTGTCTACATTCCCATAAATAGCGGTATTTCAGCTGTGGTAGAGGTGATTGCTGATTGTGAGCAAAGGCAGATACTGCAGTGCTGACCCATACACAGGTGTTCAATTGTCTGTCCTGAGTGGGATCTTAGAAAAGAAAAAAAAAAAAAAAAAAAAAAAAAAAAAGTTGTTTCCAAATCAATGAATAGAATAGTGCTCTAAAATATTAGGCACATACAAAATAACAGGATCTGATTGTGTTATGCAAGATCAACGTGCCAATTCAAGACCCATGACTTCTACCATGTTCTGAAGGCAACTTGGCTGGAGGGAAATGAGAGTGCAGGGAGTTGTGTTTTCATCCCATTGTACTTCTGTACAATAAACAGAGTCCAGCTAGCAGCTTATAATCTATAACGTATCAGCTATCTATAGATATCTATAACGTATCAGCTCATTGCAGTTTTGTCCACAGGGGAGAAGTCTGATCAGCTGGACCAAGGACACCTTGCTGCCAAAGCAACAGTGTTTTGGGAAGGCTGCATCTAGCACAAAACTGGGTGAGCTGTAGGCTCAACAAAAGCTAGTACTACTTTCTGTGGCATATTCTGAGGTTTGTTAAAGATGCATGTCTTTGCACCTACACTGCTTTTTGATTGTTCAGAGAGGAAATTTTATTTCTATTGCTGACATTTTTAAAGTTCACAGTAGATTTTATATACCCTAGCACAGAAACCACTTCCTTCTCTTTCATACGCAGACGGGATTTTGTTCTGGTGGAGCATTTGGAAGGAGGCTGAGGTATAACCCAAAAGGAGAGCCAGAGCCAGGGAGCTGTACCAGGGCGATGAAAATGGAGTGGGTGAGGGCTGACAGAAAGAGTTAAATATGCTGCTACTGGGGAGGAAGAAGCATAGAGTGGCTGACCACCTTGGGTAAAGAAAGAGTTGTTAGAGGAACTCTGGTACAATTCTGACAGAGGTTTCTGACAGATTAACAGTCTTTTGAGAGCCAAAACCTCTATTTGCTCTTTAAAAGGGCAAAGGACACCTGCAGGGAAGAAGGGGGAGAAAGAGTGGGAGTCCTGCAGTCACTTCCTGAGCTGATCTGTCTGGAAATGAGGTAACACAACCTGGCTCACGCAAGTACCACACACCCTGCAAGAAGCTGCTAGGCTGAAGCACACTCATTCTATTTTGATGCCATTCAGGGGTCAGTTAGGTTACAGTTGTAGGAAGTTAATCAGCTGTGGTACCTGCAGGGCCTCTGCCCAGCGATGGCAATTTCGTTCCTGGGACCTCCCACAGGGACGGCTGGTGACCAGTGAGCTTCGAGGCCTGGGGCTCTGCACAAAGCAGGAGTAGCCACTTTCCCGCAGTCTTCGAGGCTGAAGATTTCAGTCTGCCATTACTGCAAAGAGCAGGGCTTTTTGTAGCATGGGGTTGAAAACTTGAGTACTTCTTTTCATCTCCTGCTACTTTCAGCTTTTCCCTTTTACAGAAATTCTGCAAGCATGAAGCACTGTTCTTGTTTTGTAGAGGCAAGCAATATCTAGCCTAAATGCAGAAGGAAGTTAATAGCATAGTGCCCATTGTTCTGGTTCCTCATCACATCTGAATTCTCATAACTTTGTGGTCATAGATCTCAGATATCTATAGATCATGAATGTTTAAAAAGCTGACCAAATTGAGTGTATTCTACATTTTATTTACATGTAGAACACATGAATCAAGAGTCCTCTTTGCCCTGTTTCTCCTTTGAACTCTTATACATAGCCTGCTTCTTCTGTCTCTGGCTGTAGAAGACAGTCTGCTTCTACTGTCTTCTGCAGTATTTGATCCTGCCATTTCCCACCGCTATCACCAACGCGGACTTTGTGTGAGTTACAGGGGAATTCTTCTCAAAGAACTGGTTTAGGAAAGCAGTTTTATGCATGTTAAAAGATCAATCAGTTCCCTATCTATGAGTCTGTAATCAATATATCCTAAAGCAGTTTTGGTATTCTGCTTTAAGCTTAGTGCAGCAGAAACAATGTGGTTTTTTACAGTCCAAATGCAACGCCTAAAGAAAGTGCCCTCACAGGTGACTCTCAGGTACCTCCAAACACAGATCCCAATTACCAGTGCATTTCAATGCTCAAATCATCAGTTAACTTACCTCAAGGGCATGCAGGTGTTTGTGTGTTGGCTTTGTGTGTGTTTGTTGAGAGCTATAACTGAAATAGTGTCTTCACATTGCATGTCATGGAAATGATTTTACTGTGATACGTTAAAGAATCATGTACTAAAGTTAGATACATTAAAGCTATTAGCACGTCCCTCCTTTCTCTTAGAAAATTGTTTATCTTCTGAAAGGCAGGAAACTCTTCATCCTGTTTTCCATGGATTACCTTATGGAACAAATAGCATAAATAATACATGTGATATGAAGCTTTTGGGCTAAAAGGTAATACTTGTGCTTGATTTCTTCCCCCCTTCCCATCTACGTCGTGTTCCACATTTGCATATGAAATTCATCTCCCCCCCTTTCCCATGAGCCTTGTTAGTGTCCTGTTGCGCCCTCCCACACAACTTGGCTGATACTAAAAGGCTTTCAATCTGTCTTCAAAAGTGTATTTTAGGAAATATATTTTAGATGGTATTTCTGTTTAGATGAGTTTTTCTTGCTTCCCAATTATTAAAGAAATATAAGATAGAGAAGCTAATGCAGCCTCTGATGCTGCTGGAGTATGTCTTTGCTAGAAATAATAGTCCTAGCACTGAGCTGGTGAACTTGAAGCTTAGAGCCATGATGTGTGTGTGTGTGTACATATGTGTGTTTGTGTTCAGTTCCAAGGAGCAGAGGAAGGGGAAGGGTAAATTAGGACCTTCACAAGTTCCCTATATACACCAGTGTCGTGGTTCCGCTCGAGTGGGCAACCGAGCTCCACCACAGCCGCTCTCTCACTCCCCCTCCTCAAAGAGGAATGGGGAGAAAATATGTGAAAAGGGCTCAAAAGGTGAGATAAGGACGAGAAAATCACGCAATAATTATTGTAACAGGCAAAACAGACTCAGCATAAGGAGATAGTAAGATTTATTGCTCATTACTAACAAGCTAGAGAAGTGAGAAACAAAGGAAAGAAACCAAAAGCACCTTCCCCCCCCCATCCACCCTCTTCCATCTCCTCCCCCCGAGCAGCGCAGGGGAACGGGGGAATGGGGGTTATGGTCAGTCTACAGCACTTCTCTGCTGCTCCTTCTCGGTCACTCTCGTCCCCTGTGCTGTGGGGTCCCACCCACGGGATGCAGTCCTTGATGAACTGATCTGGTGTGGGCTTCTCACAGGCAGCAGCTCTTCCAGAACTGCTCCAGATACCGGTCTGTACGACGGGGTCCATCCCTCAGGAGAAAACTGCTCCAACCTGGCTCCCCTACGGGCAGCAGCTCCTGCCAGGTCACCTGCTCCTGCGTGGTCTCCTCTCCACGGGCTACAGGTCCGGCCCGGAATCTGCTCAGGCAGGGGTCTTCCACAGGCGGCAGCCTCCATTGGTGCAGGGCCACCTGCTCCACCATGGTATCCTCCATGGGCTGCAGCGTGGAACCCTGCTCCACCGTGGTACTCCATGGGCTGCAGGGGGACATCCTGCTTCACAATGGTCCTCACCACAGGCCGCAGGGGACTTCTGCTCCGGCGCCTGGAGCACCTCTCCCCCTCCGTCTTCACTGACCTTGGCGCCTGCAAGGCTGTTTTGCTCACTCCTCTCACTCTCCCAGCTGCTGTGTGGTGCAGCGTTTTTTTCCCTGTCTTAAATATGCTCTCACAGAGGTGCAAAACAACATCGCTTATTGGCTCAGCTCTGGAAAACAATGGGGCCCTTCCCAAACATGGGGCAGCTTCTAGATCCTTCTCACAGAAACCACCCCTATGGCCCCCTGCTACCAAAACCTTGCCACGTAAACCCGCTACAACCACTAAGAAGCAGCTGTTGCTAAGATTTCTGAACCCTCGCTCTGTGCAGTAGCCTTGGACCTTGGCAAAGATTACCTCTGACTTCCCATTCTGACAAGGAGTTAAAAATAGGTCACTAGAGTTTCTTGCTCGCTGTTATTTGTAACGAAGTTATACATACAGCCCAGCTGGAATTGGGGACCAATTTTCCTAAGCGTTATACAGATTCATAAACTGAATGCTTTTTCTCTAAATAGAGGTGGTAAATGGTTGTAAAGGCTTTTTTTTTTTTTTTTTTTTTATAATTGCCCCAAAAGACACTGCTGGAAGCCACAAATAGAACTTATCATTCTTAGACAAATGCTCTCACCACCAGAACAAGCTGTAATACAAGCATATTTTAGCACTCCAGTACAGTGATGCCAATCTCTGTGATTAGAACTCATATCTTTAAATTTGTGATTGCTGCTGTATTTGACATTTTTCTTCAAGTGTCAGTTTCTGTACTCAAGCAGTTGAATAAGGAGTCTCAAATTCCATATAGAAACAGAAGTTTCAAGCCCTCATGGCTGCAGAATATTGCTTGAAAATGGGACTAATCACCTGTTTTACTAGTTGGTTTTGAGAAGGCAGAAGGTTTGCATTTTTTTTTTTTTCTTTTTTAAAAAGCAGCAAATAACTGTCATCAGATATTATTGAAATTTCCAAACTAATTTATGACTGTATGGTCATTTGTTATGGCTAAACTGGTGGGAAACAAAGGCTGAAAGGAAAAAGCATAAAGCTTTTGCACAGTAGTTGGATGTACTTCTATTAAGAGGCAGGAATGCTGAGATGCACTTAACTTGCATTCCAGCTGCAGTAAGGCATTTTCTAATGGTCTATCACAACCACCATACCATCTGCTTATTCCAGGCTATTTATTCCATCCTTGCCTAACCTCTTTCCTTTCTGCTTTAAAAGCAAATGCATTTTCTCAATCCTGTTGCCATCTACTAAATTATTTTTGAAATCCCTTTAGAAAAAAATGAATTTGGGTTCCATCTTGTCAAATATTCTTTCAGCAGAGCAGCTGTAGATTTGGAGAGAAGAAAATCTTACCAGACAATTCAAGTGCAGAATTAGTTACAGTGTGGTGACAGTGTGGACAGTGGATAAACCACCTTGGAGGCTCCTCTCGGTTAATCTGTGGTTAATCATTAACTTGTACAAGCTGCTTAGGTTTTTGCCTGACTTTGAGCACGAGTTGTTATCGTCTTGATCTATATGGAAATGCCTGCAAGTGAAAATGAGGCTAATGCTTGACTTCCTTCTTCAGGTACTTCCTCTTCAACCTATCTGTAGTATTTTATAGTTGTGTTTAGGAAGGGTTTTGTTATTGATTTTAGAAAGATGTATGGATTTTATGGTGGCATAAAAGGGTATATCTTTTCAAACCTCATTGAACCCTTCACTGCTAGTGGCGATTCTGCAGTTCATTGCATTAATTTTACATTTTTTGCCTTTAAACATCCTCCTTGATCTTATCTTATAAGGAAGCGTATAAAAATGCACAGTTTACCTGCACAACACTTTGTGATGTGGTTTCACAGCTTCCCTAAGATGTGTCCTCTTTAATCAGAGCAGTACTGATCTCCTCTTCCCGCAGCTCATTATTATTGTCATTTCTGTTACACTGCAGTGAGTGTTGCACAAACAGAGCAGAGACCAGCCCCATAACTTGTTAATCTTCCTTCATAGGGAAATGCCTGCATTCCTTTAATCATTTTAATCATTCCTCATAGTGTCTTCTGCTCCCCTGCAAACTTCATGTGTGTTTCCATTACTGATGACAAAAAGTGAACAAAAAGTTTTTGCAGAAGTCCATTGTTGATTTACATAACAAAATAACCTAGCCCATTTCATAACCATTCTTAGAGGGTTTGAAAGGAATGGCTGTGGCGTCCTAAGACACCAAAGTGTTTTTGTTAACTCCACTTCAAGAAACTTGCTTTTTGAACCACTGTGGATCAGGGACTGGAGGTTTTCACAGAGCTGTCCCCAGTAGCATTTTTCTCCCTTGCTGGTTTCCCTTGCTGGTTATATATTACTTTGCTTTTACCAACCAGTTCCATCTGTTCTCATGCTTCTCTTTTGCCTGGCTTTCCTGGCTTTTTCCTCTCTTTTGCCTGGCTTTCCTGTGCTCCTCTGTGTCCTGAAAGTCATGTTTGTTTTCTACATGACATAATACCACCACATTTGTGTTGTGCCCATTTTCCAAAAGGTTCTTAACTGTATTGAAAACATGTAGTCTAAAACCAGTATAAAGCCTTATGATTTTCTTTAAACATACACAATTTATGACTGATTTCCATTTTATTTTTCCTCTTCCATGCTGCTCTGAGTGCATTTTATCATTACTGACTTTCACTCAGTAGCACAAGGCTGTGTAGATTTGGGGACTGCTTCTCTTTCTGCCTAATATGGTATGAGTTTCTGCAAATGTAAACTTTTGGGGTCTTAATTTCAGTGATGAAAAAGAGCTAGTGGCCTCTGTGAGAGATCCTTTGTTACCACAGCTGATTCCATTCTTGTCCTGAGAGCCTGATTCCTTTTCTATCTCAGCGTACAGTGTACCATATTCAGGAAGGGGCCTAGGGAGTTAGGTTTTCCCCCAAAAGCTGTTATAACAATACTATTTAAAGGCATTCTGACTGTGTTGATGCATTTAATTTAATGATTTTTTTTTTACAAATAGTGGAATATACTGTCTGTTCAATGAGCACTGCAAGTAGTTCTTTATTCATAAACAAATTCAGAAGCTGAGTCTAGAGTTAAACACCAGAACCCAGTTGCCTCTTCATTTGGAAGAACTGAAGACCCAGTTTTCCTTGTTTTGTGGCTCAGGGATATTGCTGGTAGACATTTACTGTTTTGTTAACACTGTTCCTCTAGCTTCTAAGTCTCATGATTTTTGCAGGGTAGTCTCCTCACTTTGAGAGGAAGACACCCTTTCAGCAACCTTTGTGCAGGGGACCATGCAGCTGAAACATGGCCTTGTGGGGTGTGCGAGGCAGGCCTGGAGGAAGCTGCGTGTTGCTGGGGCACTGCTAGGTCCAGATGTAGAGATGTAGACAGCCTTGTCTCTCAACTTCTTGTGCCTACAAGTCTGTAATAAAGCACCAGCATGCTGTACAACCTGTGTGTGCTTCGGAAGTATCCCACAAGTAAAGCATAACCTCACATAAGTATGTGTACGCTCGCTTTCTCACTCTCTAATAGTTTTCACTGGGATTCTTGAACAACAGAGCAGATGGAAACCTTATTTAAATTTAGAAACCGTGAATGCCACATGCTGAGCTCATTGAAGCAATTCAAGTTGGTTTCCCTTAAATGATTTTTTTTTAATGCTGGATTCTAGTTCAACTGTTTACAATTGCATAAACACTTGACATAAAGCATTTGAAGATACCTGTATTTCTTACCACATAATGCCTCACTTGTATCTAAGTGTGAAAATGTGTCCTAAACAGATCAACTTTTACAGCTAGTTGTCCTAAAGGACATTAACACTCCATTATTTATTAGAGCCATTATAAAAGAAACTCCTGCACCGTCTCTAAAGAGAGAAAATCTGTCATGGTTCCCAGGAAAAAGAAGCAAGGATTATCCTTGGAAGCAGTCAAAGGAGAGAATAGTTTTTACCAACTTGTCAGTGGAGTTGCCATGGGCACCAGCCAGGAGCCTAGGTTTAAATGTCAGATTTCCCTTCCACTACTGTCTTCTCCTTTTCTTTCACTTTATTTTTGCATTCATTCCATTAGTTTCTTTTTATAAGAATTTATCTACCTATATCCTTTCTTCCTAAGGAACAGTTTTGCTTCTTTCTGTGCCTATCCTCAGACATCATGCTGGTCACAGGTAAAGAAATCTGTTTATCACAATTTAAAAGAATTAAGACGGCATGCTCTTGGATGCTCATTTGAAAGTCATTAGCATATTAATATTTTCCCAGCGAAGAATGAAAAAGCAAAGAAAATTGTGTTAAAAGACTGGCACAGTTAAGACAGAAACAGCAGTAACAAAACTGTGTAGAGTCAGCAGCAGCCTCACTTCAGCGTTATTGTGCCTGGTTGCTCTGAGCCATGTGGCACATTTCATTATTTGCTAAAATATTACACAGAGGGGGATGGGTGGAAGGAAAAGAGCAGAAGGAAAAAGCTCACATCTGTGGCAACGTCTCTGCAGGGTGGGGGAAAAAAGGCAAATCCTACCATTTGTGGTAGGTATTCATGTGTTGCTGTCTGTCTAAACTGCACATCAATTGAATTAATGTATCCGTTAAATCTAAAATGCTCAGAAGAAGCATTTTAGAAAACACTTTTTTCTATTCTGTTCTTTTTTTTCCCCTTTCTTTAATTCCTCTAAGCTGGAGCAGGACATCTGGGCTGGCTTGTTTTGTGCGCTGGGTTTTGATTTGCCTTGTGTGCCTTCACTGTCAAAACCCCAAAACAAGCCCAGCTGTCTTTAAAAAATTAAAAACAAAAAAAAATCATTTGTGTTTTTGCTTGCTTGCTAGTAGCATTAACATGTAAATGAACAAATCCAGGCTCTAAGGTGACTAACTCAGGAGTGAGCAGGAAGCTCACATCTCTGTTGATGCTATTGTTTGCCTTCCTAGCTGCAGATGCAGTAGGGCAAGAAGAGTACAGCCTTTTGCATAAGTGAAGGAAATATTTGCAAGAAGAAAACATATTTTTTTTAAGAACCAAATAATGTTTTCATCGACTGTGTGCCTTTAACCTCCATTTGGTTGTGGAGTTTGTTCTAGAGAACAAAGATAAAACTGTAGTGCCAGCAGATTTTCTAATTTAGAGCCTGGTTTTAGTCTCAGAGTTTGTTCTCACACTGTGTGCCTAACTATGGCTGTGGAGAGTGTGATAAGTTAGTGCTTATGGTTTTGAAACCACAAGATCTGCCTTCCTATGGTCCTGCCCTTCCTTTAAGAAATGCAGACAATGTTTCTGCGTGAATTATTGACATGCAATTAATGGTGAGTCAACACTGATTTGAAATTTGCGTGTTAATAGAGCTAAAAGGATGCAAATTTTAAGGATGCACATTTTTAATCAAAACCAAAATTCTCACAGTGATTTTGAATGACTTGCTTATTCACTCTCCTGTTTCTATGTTCTTGGCACACAAGCAGTGATGCTGGATGGTGGAAGGCTGCACAATCAGGGAGTTTGGATGATGGTGTCACGAGCAGAGAAATCACTGTTTGGAGGATGAGCCAGAGCCATGAGTCCACTACATGTGGTCTAAAATGCTTCATGCCATGTACAATTCAAAGGTCTGTTACCTTTAGACCATCCAGCCTCTGGAACAAATACTTAGAAATCCTTCTGCACAAGAGGGAAGAGGATGTGAAAGCTCTGTGCCTACAACAAATCATCTCAAAGATTGGGAGATGGTGTTAGTGGCATTATTGAAGAGCAAGAAATGTCTCATTCGCTAATGGCTGACAGGAGGTAACGCTGATGGAAGCAGTTCCTTTGATTTGGGTTTCATATGGCATGTGGACTGCTCCTGCTTTGCCTTTGACATTAGTCCTTGTCATGGGCTGCTGGTGCTGGCCTTGCACTCTGCCCCAAAGAGCCTCAGCAGCTGGTGAGGGTGCTGGGAGCCGGCACATCCCTCTTCCTCCCAGCTGGGCACTTGCAAGGGTGCTGGTGCCAAAGGATGAAGCCCTCAAAGCAGCTCCTGGCAGCTCAGTTACAAGCAGAAACGTCTGTTCCTTCCTCTAAAACTTTGGCATTTTATATAAGCATGCATCACCACAGTCATTTAAAATCTTAAATGTAAAATTACAGCAACCCACTTCTGGCATCTCTGAGACATCTTTTGAGGAGTAAAGACTCTGGTTTCACTAATGGTTTAGCACTCTGTATTTAGTTATTTACTTTTTCTTTCCTTCCTTTTTTTTTTTTTTTTTCCAAAACATGGCATGTTTCTTTCAGACAAATTTAATTTATCCTGCTCGATAGGATAACTGATTGATTCAGGTATTTTGCAGTCTGAAGCTAAAGTAATCTTGATCTTCCAATGTGATATGAATACTCTTGCCTTTTAATTCCAGTTTATTTGAAAAATCTGTTTTCATGTCTTATTTCATTCCCATTGAAGTATGATCTTACTTTGAAATAAAATACATTAAAATACAAATCCAACGAAAATACCTAATGACTTTTTGCCAGAGACTTCCTGTTTCTTTACACATAAATTAAAATCAAACTCTCTATGTTATTTGTGTGTGTCATGCTAGTGAAATCCCTATTAAGTACATTATGCTTGTGCACCAGCCTTTTAACAGAGAGATTCCAGCACTTCTAAGCAAGATATATACAGAGAAATTAAAGTAGATGTTTGGGAGTACATCTTTTAAAATTTTGCAGTACAAACTCCTTTTTTTCTTGTCTGTAAATGAATGTATACTTCCTTGATTATGCATACATGATAAATAATGATGATGGTTGTATAAAATCGGGCATGCTATTATTCCTTTACAGTAAAAAAGTGCAATTCTCTTTTTTTTTCCACACCCCACTAATGTCATCTTGGAACTGCTTAGCTGTGGAGCAAATGACAATGCATGTGTAGCCATACATTAGTTTAGCAACCTTGGCCTTCAGCTATGTGGCAGTGTAAAAAAAAAAAAAATGGATTACCAGATAGAAATGTAAAGTTGATATATGAACATAGACTAGTATTTGAAACTTACTACCCTGTTATTAGCAGCAGCCAGAATGGAGAATTAATATCTTGGTCCAACAAATGATTTGATAGGTGAAACCACGTGAAAACTAGGGACTTCCCCTGAAGCATCAGTGGAGGTGTATGTCTAATACATAATCAGTCTTTAGCTGTTACAGTGCAGTTCCATTTACATTAGTAGAAGTTGGAAAAGTAACTGCTAAAATTGGTTTAAAATGGCTGTATCAACAAGTCAGCTTTTCAGGGATGTTACATAGCCAGTTTCATCTGTTGTTTCCAACAGCTGCTGTTTATCCTGTAGCACCACTGGAAGCCTTACATGGTATTTAGGCTCTGTGAAATGTGTGATTCCTGTTCAGCTTTGATTTATTCTGTGGCAGTGTTAGGAATTTTATCAGGACTTGTCCTTACAGACACGATAATGGGAGGTAAGCATAGGGCTTAATTTATAGTGCAGAGCTTCTCACTTGAGGTGCCTGTCCTGGATAATCTTTGATGTAGTATACACCAAATAGCTTCTTCTGGGAAATGCCAGCTGATACCAAGTGCAGATCAAAAATAGTATAAAACACAGGGTAGCTATTCCACTACCTGACGACTGCCCACAAACTTCCTTGTGTTCCATCAGAGAAAATTCATAAGCAGGTGCTTGGGGAAGAATGAAGACGGTGATTTTTTACAATTGTGTCAGCCCTCACCTATTCGTGGCCCTCAGGACTAGTTCAGGTGGATATGGTTTCTGTGTAGTCGGGAACATTTAAGGATTTACATGCACTTTTTCTTGAAGTTTCCCCTCGAGTCCCATTTAACCTTGAGCATTCACAACATCCATACTGGTCGTATGGGAACTTTCTCTGCATGAAGAAGTTAGGTGCAGAGCCATTCATGCAAAAAGATATATGCTATTAGCTAACTCTGAAAATAGAAAGTAAAATAATGCGGTCAGAAAAAGGGAAGCTATATGAAAATGCAAACCAAAATACTCTGATACAGGTCTGCATGGTAACATCTATGAACCTAAATGGACTTCATCGTGTTGGATTCACAATTTACTGTGTCACTGCACATCAGACAACAGTGTCATCGCACTGTAGTTACAATTTCTGTGCATATGCTGTAGAAATTACTAGGAAATTTAATAGACTGCACATGGCAGCTGTCGTTCTTATGCTGACAGTGTTACACACATGAAAAGAACAGAAATAAGAGCAAAGAAAAGAAAACTAAAGTAATGGGGGGGGGACATGGTAGAAAATATGGTTTTATATATACCAATCAAGCAAAGTTTAAATATTTCTCTTTTGATGTTGCACACTGTTGTTTGTTTGTTTGGTTTTGTCTCTTTATGAAAGCATTGTTGATAGCAAACCAGGAGGCTATTTTTTTTCTTGTTCACCTACAGAATTTCTGTTCCAAAGCATCATCAGCTTCCCCCTTCACAGTGCAGCCACTCTGTGTTAGAGAGACCAGTCATGAACTCAGATGAGGATTGTAAATCCATCCATTGAAATGGAAATCAGCAAAGATGTTGCACTTTCACCACTCACTTTTTATTTCATTCTTTGTTTTTAATTCCCAGACAAGTATTAGCTTTGAAAAGTTCCACAAAGGATTTTATTCCCTTTCTGTCTTTCCTTTCTTCCATTTTTGTCTGTTCCATTTTACTTTGTGTAAGAAAGATCAAATCCTGTTCCTGGCTGGACCTAGGAGGAGAACTGGTACCCCGAGAGGAGGCTTGCCTGAGGAGTACTGGGGACTCCTGCTGGAGTACTGGGGGGCACTTGCTTTCTCCAACAAATGTATTATAGAAGAGCAAATCATTAATATTCTGTAGAGTGCACTACAAATTGCTCCCGGGTATGGTGCTCTGGTAAGACTGCAGAATGGGAAGTTTTAGCTGAGGTTTTGCTATTTGCCTGTGCCAGACTCGGGTAAGACAGAGTTCCCTTCTGCCTTGTCATTCATCTCATCAGGTTATTAATCCTCAGGGGCAGGACTGTTTCTCCTTTTGTGCTTGTCTAGGACTTGGGATAAATTTTTCATGATGGGTCTGTAGAAGCCACTGTAATTCAAATCAACAGTGTTAAGAAGAGTTGTATATGAATGAGTATACTGGATAGGTACACTAATGATGTTGTTTAGCACCTTCTGCCTGTAAATAGGAGAACAAATAGGTTTCACACCATCCCTCATTCTCCTCCCAGATTTCTAGGCTTCCTTTTGATTTCATCCTTTCAATTACTTTTGATTGCTTCCTTTTGATTAAGTCATAACATACTGTTAACGGACTTCTCTGCGAATAAGTCCAATCCAATTGAATTCATTGCTACAAACATTTGTAGCATATTTCACCTGAGGGTTTCTGGTCTTTGTGGATAAACTGCAATTTGTCAAGGATGAATATATGTTGCTGGTGCAGCACTCACTGGTTTGCAAAACATGCTGCTCTGTGGTATTTTCTGCAGGTGGCTCTGCTAGGGATAAATGTTAAGCCTTAGGATTTCATCTCTTCTAAGGGAGGAAGACGGCTGTATGTATCTACCCTCTTTCTACCATCCAAAGTACTTCATAGTCTAGAAAATAGAAAACAACAAATCACATTTACGTTTAATAATGTACTGTAATAATCAAGTACAGATCTTATTACTAAAAACATCCAATATCTGAAATGGAAGCTTGTTATTAACAGAGGAGGCTGCTCTGAAATTCATTTGTATAATTCCAATTTACAGTAGTTCCTCACAACTGCCAGGTAGTGTATTCTAGAAGAACATCACAGACCTTAACAAAAGATACGGCTTGATTTAACTGGCGTGAGGGGAGAGTGCATACTGGTATCAACAAGAACACTGCATACATAGTTCAGGAATGGATGGTGATAATGGAAGGAGTTAAAGTCCCTTCCTCACATGTTTGTGCCTTTCTGGTTTAATAGAATTTTGAAAAAATATTATTAAAATGTGACATGGGAACATATGAGAGAAACACAGTCAGTCATGTCTGTTGTTTGCAGTAGTGTTTTGTTTAAAAAAATCCCAGAAAACTATAAAAAATAAATCAGTGTCACACCCCAAATGCCTAATCCTCTTCAGTATATTTGGATATTATATGAAACAGAAAATGTTTCATTGCCATATGTGAGGCCCAGCTCAAGGCTGTTCTGCTCCTTTACAACATGCCTATGGCACCACAGCTAGCTTTGGTTCCCTTGAGGCAGCTCATTTGCCTGCAGACACCACAAGGCAGCAGTGGTATTGCCAAGGGCTTTAAGGAACAGACTGAATTCCCAAATCCCTTCTAATGTATCAGGAGCATCCTTCATGCTTCACCATTGTGTTGTGGCAGTTGAAGGTGGTGAGTTTGTTAGCCCATGTCCGATGGGAATTCATCCTCCTCTACAGGACCAGTCTCATCCAGTCTGGTGCAAAGGAGCCTCCAGAGTCAGGTTCTCAGTCTGTCTGGAGGGCTTTCTGAAAGGTGGGATCTCATTTTCAGCCAGCACTGTGAGATAGCTTAGACAACTTCAGATTAAAAGCTGCAAAAGAAAAAAGGCAAAGAAAGCTTTGATGAAAATTAAAGTTCTGTCTCTAAGAGTAGCAGAAACAGTATCAGAGCAAAATCCTCAGGATATCATTCCATATATATTGCAATTGCTCAGTAATTATTTATCATCTGAAAATACGAAAATAAATCAAAATGGCTATTTTACTGTTTATAAATTTCTTTCCAAGTGGTTTGTACTTTAAAGTTGTCTGTTTATTCACTTTTAGAAGTTTGGTTGTGCTTCACTGAAGAAAATACTTTTTTCTCTTAACCATTCTCAGGAGATAAGTTAATTCTTTCAGCCCAGGTATCAGTCACTTTGTTTGAAGAATGATGGATACCTGCCTACAATAACTGTCCTTTGGTGACTTGATGCACAATAACATTTACACAATAAATTGCCCTTTATTGTAATGTTGTCCTAAAAACATTGGGGATTTCTTCATCTTCTAGAAGTTGTTGTGGTGGCTGTCTTAGGTTGGAGGAATTTACCTCCACTGAATTAAGAAAGTTTCTCCACCTTCAAGACCAAAGTAACAAAAAGGAACTCCCAGCATCTCTGGTTCCAGTAAAGAAAAAATGCAAACAGAAGCAAAGATGTTTCCACTTACAGAGCAAATGTTCCTAAGACATGATTAGAAATGTTCAAGTTTTCAATAATATATATATAACATACTCCTGTTATCTGCAGCATATTGATAGCAAACCTTAAACAGCAGATGCTCCGTGGGACTTTTTTTACTGAAGTCCAATCAATACAGGAGAGAGAACTTCTAATGAGATATAATGTAGTTGTGAGACAAGGCATCACAGGCAATTTTCTGAAAGAAAGAGTGAGATTTAATCACTTTGGGCTACTTCTGCAGCTAGTGCTGAGGCATGTTAGCTTCTCTATCAGGGAGAGAGATGCTTGTCAAGATTGTAAGCAAGCTGAATTGCTGCCAACCATTTACTCACAGACAACAGATGATTCTCATAGACCATTTGTTTTATTTCTGCACATTTCATCTTGTGCTTTGCTGTCTTTCTAAAATCCAAGACCTTTTATGTTACAACAACAGGGCATTAACAGTTATTGTCATTAAAATGCTCTATGCACAAGCAAAGCCCCCTCTCTGCCACAGTAGTCATCAGAGCTCAGTTTGGTTGTTAGCTCTGTCAGTTCCAAAAGTTCCAACTCCAACAGGTTTAATTACCTCTGGGAAGTAATTTTACTATTTTTGATTGATAAAAGTAATTTTTCAGCTACTTGGAGTGGACAGTCTTGTGTTGCATTTGGGAATTGCTCCTCCCTGAAAGAATTCTGAGGAGAACAAGACGTTTACTGGCATTAGAAGGGGATGGACACAGCTTCCTAACTACTAGGCATGGAAAGATGAGGGAGATGAAATTTGTGTTATCTCAAGAGTCATATTTTCTGCAGCTCACATGAAATGCTAACTGCAATTAGCATTCTTGTTGCCAATCTCAGCTGACATTTTGCTTCAGCAATGTAAAGGAAAAGTCGTACCCTGCAGATAAGCAGCTAGGCAATTACTCGGGTAATTACTAGACACCAATTCCTTATCCAAAGGCAAGACATGGGCTGTCTAATGGTTCATTCTGCCAGCCACTGTGCTGTGTAATGGCTGTTACTCCTCAACAACATCTATCCAGTTTTCCTCATGCCATCCTCCCCTGTTGAGATTATTTGGAGCTTGCATTCTCCTTCTTGATTTCTAGGTTATTTGTAATGATTGAAACTCAGGGCAGTTTCAGCAGAAGGACTATAGGAGATAAGGAAAGTAGAGACAGATGGGTAACAGTGACTTTGACCCAATTGCCTTGTCTGAACTAGATGGAAAATTATATCCCTGTCCCATCACTCTCCACGTACCAAATACATATATCTATATGTACAGTATTCCTATAATTAGTTCAGCTGCATCATTTCTGTGGCTTAGGGCTACATAATCCTTTGAAGCAAGCCTGACTGTCACCACTTTTTCTCCTCCAGTACCTCCAGACAACCAACTTCCCCAGCTTAGACCATTGCCACTGGCTAACAGCACTGACTAAAAGGCCCACGAGAGCCCATTGCCACAGACTTTACACTGTGCCATGCATCATCTGCTGTTGGCAGATGTCCTACCTCAGTGGCTGGGAAGCAGTCCTCTACTCTAGTCCAGGATGGTGCAGCAAGAAGTCATGAACAAATTCTGGTTTTATTTGTAATTTCTGGTGAAGGAAGGGGGAGAGTAATAAATTGCACCTGGAAAAAAAATAAAGCTTTATTGCAGGACATAATTCAGGACAATGACCTAACTGTAGCAGTAGCTATTGGAATCTCTTTCCAGGATAAACATCACAGATACCAATATATTCCTAAAAGCCAGTTCAGGTTTTTTGTTTTGTTTTATTTTGTTTTGAAACTGAGAGCAAGACTGTAATCCAAGTGAGTATCATCCTATAAACCACTTAGTCTTCTCTAGGGCTTTGTCACACAGGAGATTGAAAATTTCCTTAAAAAATAGGCTGCTATGGCAGTGAATAGGGAATGGCACTAGTTTCAGTGGAGGACCAGTGGAAAGAGGAGAGTGTAGTCAAAAGGATTATTGGCCTCAATATAAAAAGGGATGGTGGGAGGGCTAGGGACCCTGTTTGCCAGAAAACAAGAGATATGTGGTGAGTTTCACGAGAAACTCAGTTCAGCTATCAGAAATTTGTTCTTAGAAACATAAAGGTGAAATAAGAATGCAGAGGCAGTAACCAAATGTGGAAACCAAACTTGTCAAAATTACATGGAAATTAGCATTGGTAGCAAGGGGACTGTCTGTTATTTTACCTGACGTAGTTGCAGTCAGCTTTTGAATTTTGGTTTGCTTCCTTGTTCAAGAAATCCCTCTGTTGATTTCCATGAGATTTTGATCAGGCTATCAAACTGTCAGGGTATCCTTAGTATGTAGAAGTAATGCTTTGTGATTGACTTTTTTTTTTTTTTTTTTTTTTTTAACAAATAAAGGCACATGCCATTATAACATTTCACAATGAGGAGACCATTTTCTCTGTTGTATTTAATACAATTCTAGCACAATATAAATTAAAATGTGAGCAAGATGCTTGTTTAATATATCAAAAGCAAATTAAGTCTGGATTTGAAAGGGTGTTAAAGCTATTCCTTTCATAAAATAGAATTAGTGCTAATTTGCTTATGATGTTTAAACTGAAATGAATTTATTGTTGAAATATAAACCAATAGTGTAAATCCAAGCCTAACACAATTAACAAAATGAAGAAAATTCATAAGGTTCACATTAATATTACTGTTATGCTTGCAAGCTGCAGAACAAATCATCATAGCAATATTGAAATTGTTAGAGCTATGATGATTGATAACCCCTGAACCTTATGACTGTGGGAGAGACCAGGAACAGGAAAATAAAGAAATACACAAATACAGAAGATTTTTAGTAAACTCACACATGTAAATTTTGACAGTTGTTTACGGTGAGTCGTTAGTAATATGAACACATGATCTGAAGTCCAGTACTGGATATAAATACGGAATTGCACTGCAGAGATATCTTATTTGGGGGTTACAAATTCTCTCTTTGTGTGTTTACATCCTTTTCTGTCTGCTCTTTATCCTATGTACTAAATGAGTTTAGTAAGCCAAATGTGCACACAACTGGCAAATATAATATATAAACATTTGTCT
Source organism: Aythya marila (assembly GCF_965140915.1). Classification (NCBI taxonomy): domain Eukaryota; kingdom Metazoa; phylum Chordata; class Aves; order Anseriformes; family Anatidae; genus Aythya; species Aythya marila. The sequence continues at coordinate 1,046,469 of NC_139045.1, read as the reverse complement.
AAATTGCTGAAAACCAATTATGAATTTGGAAATATGACTATTTGCTCAAGATGCTAATTCAGTGGTAATGTAAAAACACCATACCAACCATCAGAACTAAATGATCAAATACAAACTGAAAGCATCAGATAGCGAGGCCTAAACGAGAGCCTGATTTAGAAAATGTTGAAATTTGATAATTAGGTCACTCTTTAGGGCAGCTAATTCTGAACTTAATCATAAATTTTAAGCATCTGGTTTTGGAGAGGTTTGATCTCTCAGCCTCAGTTTTTCTTTTTGTTAAGTGGAAGTAGTGATATTTTCTTTTCTTACAGAGATGGTAAGAGGACTTCTTTTTTTTTTTTTTTCCTTTGAGTATGGAAAGTCCTATAAAAGTGTTATCTAGAAATTTCAGACAGCTCTACTGTTATCCTATTACCCACTCATAGAGGAAAGTAATGGATAATTGGGTTCCTACTTACCTTCATTAGATAAGAGATTTCTCACTTAACTCTATCAATAGAAAGATTAAGAGTCCTTGGTACTGCAGAAGAATAAGGTTGTATAGAACAGAAGTGAATAATAGTGAGTATAAAACCATGGCTGTAAACCAATAAATCTGTTGCAATAAAGAAGCTTCAGATTATGAAATACCCTCTCTAAACTTTATGGTCATGCTTCCAATTCAATACATAGAGACACATTATTCCGTATCATGTAAAGCAGAATAAAGTGGCCCATTAATTGCATCAGAAGCTTACAAGTTGACTTCAGGTTTTCACATCTGTCATATGAAGACAGACTACAAGACTCTCCCAGGAGTTACAGCAGAGCCTGTGCAGAGGAGCCCATCTTGACTTCCACCATCTCTTCTGGGTAACACTTATTTATCATACCTATGCATTTTTTTCTTCTTACAGCATTTAGATGTTTATTGGGTGTACAAAATACTTCTTCTACCTTAGAATTCTATTTCAGTAGAATCAATTCTCTATTTGTGACTAGTAAAACCTTTTTTAGAAGTTTGGTTAAAGGAGAATGATAGAAATTAAGTTTTCAGCCTAACGTGTATGTGCCAAGTTCATAACCTTGTACACAAAGTGAGACGCCATTAACTTCTGCTTGTCATAGCCAGTGGCACAACGGAACAGGCTTTCCCATTGGAAAATATCTGATGTTGCTAGCAGCTGGTACTAGACCTAATATGTTTTCTGAAGCCCCAAAGGTGGTTTATTCTCTGCTTCTATGAAGGCAGAGTTTTGATACAGGGTAGCAGTTAGTTCAGAGACTCTTTTTGCTTTCTTTATCCTCTTTTATCCAGAAAGCACTTTGAAAAGTACTTAGCCAGCTTTCTGGCAAAGTTAGTGATTCCTAACCATGCCTTTTCTATAGAAAGCCGTATCTGAAAGAGTCTAAGACTGTTTTTCCAAGAGTCACACAATATTTCTGAACTATTCTCTTTATTTATCTGTACTGACCTTACAAAAGTAATCCATCCTTATGACTACAGAGCTTAATTACTGTAATGCTGCTTTTGTTTTGCTTTTTTTTTTTTTTTTTTTTTTTTCTGCCTCATACAGCTTTAGAGTATCATGTATCAGCACTCTTATTCCTTGGAATAAACGAATGTAACCAGTTACAATAGGGTGCTGCTTGTCTACAAAGCAGCAGGTAGACTTTAACTTGCTCTGTTATTTTTAAAGTCTGTAACAGGGAGACAATATCATATTATAAGGCCACCTTTCTGTGTCACCCATCTGAACACTCTGTTTTGATACTGTCCATATTTCTCAGGTTTCCACTGTTCTTTCTGTAGCACCCAGTTTTCTGTTGCTGCACACATGTAGAAAAAGTGCTCTTCTTCTGGGTATTTCTTGTCTATCTTGAGATCCCAAGAGGGAAACATTTCTCCCAGTATACTACTTAAGGAGCATGGTATTTGGATAGTGCTGAGGTTGATATTATCTGTGTCTACATAAATAGTTTATTTATTTATTTGTTCATTTTTCCTGACATACATGAAGATACCATACAGTCAACAGTCCAGGTATTTTAAAGCCAGTGCTGGGCAACTGATACCTCAAATACAAGGTATTCATGAAGGTGGTCGTGTCATAATCCATGATCATGCAAGTTAGTCAGGACTTCGTGATGACCTAGTTTCAGTTAGGATAGAGTTAATTTTCCTCCTAGTAGCTGGTAGGGTGCTATGTTTTGGCTTAGGATGAGAAGAGTGCTGATAAAACCCTGATGTTTCAATTGTTGCAGAGCAGTGCTTACACCAAGCCAAGGACTTTTCACCTTCTTGCTCTGTCCTGCCAGCGGCAGTCTGGGAGTGCAGCAAGAGCTGGGAGGGGACAGACCCAGGACAGCTGACCCAAACTGGCCAAAGGGGTATTCCATGCCATCTGGGGTCATGCTAAACAATATATAGGGGTGGCTAGCTGGGGGGGGGGGACAACTGCTCAAGGATAGGCTGGGCATCGGTCAGCGGGTGGTGAGCAATTGCATTGTGCATCAGTTGTTTTGTACACATTATTATTAGTAGTACTATTATTGTTGTTGTTGTTGTTATTATTTTTCTGTCTTAATAAACTGTCTTTATCTCAACTCACAGGCTTCACTTTCCTGTTTCCCCCATCCCAGAGAGGGAGGGGGAGGGTGAGTGAACAGCCATGTGGTGTTTAGCTGCTGGCCAACTTAAACCACAACACTTTCATCCTTCCTTTGACCAAGCATACATGCTGTCCTTACATCTCATGTCAAACAACAGGCATGCTGCCCAGGTGTAAATGCTCCAACATTCGATTTGCTGGAGAGTAGGTAAGATACAGACCCACAGCCTCCTCCCTGTATCCCCATGTTGTGTCCATTGCCTGGCAAAAGATACACTCTTTCCTCAGGCCCCCGATAAGCATCTCCACACAGTCCCAGCTGTACCTCTGCTAAGACCTTATTTATTCCTTCCTCCTTTTAGGGTGTTTACTTTGCAGCAACTTCACTGCATTGTTTATAAATTTAAAAATAAACCCTGTCAGTCTCTGAAGTACGGATTGACTATGTTTTTCATGGCATACTCACATACCTTTAAATAACTGGGACATTGTATTGATGATGACAAATGAAAGCATTTACATAAAGAACAGCTTGCCCAACATTATAATTTTCTTCTTCAATAAAGAGAAAAATAATGCCTGTGGATTCTCCTTGCACAAATTGTAATGATTATTCTGTGCTATTATTTGATATGAATATTTGCAATAAGAACATAGGAAAAGCACTGTTTGTAATCATCTCATAATGGAAAAAAAATTCACATGGGTCAGGCAATGTCAGGAAGGCTGGGATTATATTGGTATGCAGCAAAGGTCACCAAGGTACAAAATACATAATTTGTATTTTGGAACAGGTGTGGCCTGTTTCATATCCATGGTTAAGGAAAAGTAGTCCAAATGCAAAATCTTGGTCCTTTTTTATTTTTCTGATGTTATTGTAAATGTGTTTTCCTGCAATATTTGTACGTCAGTCTTCAAAGTAGGAATTGTTGAGGAAATAACAGTGTGCTTACAGTGAAAGGATTGTGATAGCAACCATGAGGAAGTATATTAGACAGTGAAGGGAAAGCACTGTAAACCCAGTTTCTGATTTGTAGCAATTTAATGATTTTCAAAGAAAAGAAAAAAAAAAACTTTGAAAAGTGTATGATGGTCCCTGAAGGAGGTTTCCTTCACTACACTTCCCTAACATAGATTATAAAACAGAAAGAGAAAGTGTGGTTCAAAATAGTGAACAGTTTCAATGGCATCTGTCAACAAAAAGCAATGACAAAATGAAAGGGAGGAACATGAACAACATCAGCTAGTGTTATTACATGCAGAGAACAAGAGAATACACCCGCCTTAGGCTTCCCATTACCATAAAGACACATGGGCCTGAGCCTCACTAGGGAGAAATGATCATATTTTATGTACCAGGTACAAGCATGGACTAGTTCACATTTCCCAGACTTCACATATTGAATTATACTGTTTTTCAGCTGTAATCTTTTCAAATTTACGAACCAGACATGATGGGGAAAGAGACTGTTAATAAAATTTGCAGGTGATACTGAGGTGAGAGATTACGTCTATGGGAATAGAGACGTAATAGAACAAAAAAGTGCCTAGTGAGAAATATATATGTGCTGGAAATGCAAAATGAGAATCAAGCTGGAAAAAATGCAGGCAGATGTCTCCTGAGGAAAATAATCCTGAGAGCACACATTCAATGAGCAAGAGAAAATTGGGAAATAGTAATGATTAAAGAGACCCTGAGGTGAATCTAGTCAACAAATTAGACAGTAGTAACAATATGATATGAATAAACAACGGGGCAGTTTGGGGATACATCCTGTCCCAGAGATGGTCATCTCCTGCTTGGAGGAGTGGTGCAAACCCTTGGATAAGAAATAAACTGACATTTTACCTCTGTGGTGTGGGGAAGCCCTTATTCTAAGATGCTGCATGGGTAAGATGCTGCATGGTTGGTAGAGTCCCTTGGGAGGTGGTTCTGAAGGGCAGAGGAGTCCAGGAAGGCTGGGCGCTTTTCAAGAGGGAAATCGTAATGGCGCAGGAATGGTCTGTCCCCACGTGCCCAAAGATGAGCTGGCGGGGAAGAAGACCACCCTGGCTCAACAGAGAATTGTGGCTTGAGCTTAGGAGAAAAAAGAGGGTTTATAATCTTTGGAAAAGTGGGCAGGCCACTAGGGAGGACTACAAGGATGTTGTGAGGCTGTGCAGGGACAAAATTAGGAAGGCCAAAGCTCATCTGGAACTCAATCTGGCTACTGCCGTTAAAGATAACAAAAAACGTTTTTATAAATACATCAACACAAAAAGGAGGCCTAAGGAGAATCTCCATCCTTTACTGGATGCGGGGGGAAACTTAGTTACAAGAGATGAGGAAAAGGCGGAGGTGCTTAATGCCTTCTTCGCCTCAGTCTTTAGCGGCAATACCAGTTGTTCTCTGGATACCCAGTACCCTGAGCTGGTGGAAGGGGATGGGGAGCAGGATGTGGCCCTCACTATCCACGAAGAACTGTTTGGTGACCTGGTATGGCACTTGGATGTGCACAAGTCGATGGGGCCAGATGGGATCCACCCAAGGGTACTGAGGGAACTGGCAGAGGAGCTGGCCAAGCCGCTTATCATCATTTATCAGCAGTCCTGGCTATTGGGGGAGGTCCCAGTTGACTGGCAGCTAGCAAACGTGACACCCATCTACAAGAAGGGCCGGAGGGCAGACCCAGGAAACTACAGGCCTGTCAGTTTGACCTCAGTGCCAGGGAAGCTCATGGAGCAGATTCTCTTGAGAGTCATCACGCAGCACTTGCAGGGCAAGCAGGCGATCAGGCCCAGTCAGCATGGGTTTATGAAAGGCAGGTCCTGCTTGACGAACCTGATCTCCTTCTATGACAAAGTGACGCACTTGGCGGATGAGTGAAAGGCTGTGGATGTGGTCTACCTTGACTTCAGCAAGGCTTTTGACACCGTTTCCCACAGCATTCTCCTCAAGAAACTGGCTGCTCATGGTTTGGACTGGCGTTCATTTCTTTGGGTTAAAAATGGCTGGATAGCCGAGCCCAGAGTCGTGGTGAATGGAGTCAAATCCAGTTGGAGGCCAGTCACTAGTGACGTTCCCCAGGGCTTGGTGCTGGGGCCGGTCCTGTTTAATATCTTCATGAATGATCTGGATGAGGGCATCGAGTGTACCCTCAGTAAGTTTGCAGATGACACCAAGTTAGGTGCGTGTGTCGATCTGCTCCAGGGTAGGAAGGCTCTGCAGGAGGATCTGGATAGGCTGCACCGATGGGCTGAGGTCAACTGCATGAAGTTCAACAAGGCCAAGTGCCGGGTCCTCCACCTGGGATGCAATAACCCCAAGCAGAGCTACAGGCTGGGAGATGAGTGGTTGGAGAGCTGCCAGGCAGAGAAGGACCTGGGAGTGATGGTGGATAGTCAGCTGAATATGAGCCAGCAGTGTGCTCAGGTGGCCAAGAAGGCCAACAGCATCCTGGCTTGCATAAGAAACAGTGTGGCCAGCAGGGCTAGGGAGGTGATCGTCCCCCTGTACTCAGCTCTGGTGAGGCCGCACCTCGAGTACTGTGTTCAGTTTTGGGCCCCTCGCTACAAGAAGGACATGGAGGTGCTTGAGCAGGTCCAGAGAAGGGCGACGAAGCTGGTGAGGGGCCTGGAGAAAAAGTCCTACGAGGAGCGGCTGAGGGAGCTGGGCTTGTTCAGCCTGGAAAAAAAGGAGGCTCAGGGGTGACCTTATTGCTCTCTACAGGTACTTCAAAGGAGGCTGTAGCGAGGTGGGGGTTGGTCTGTTCTCCCACATGCCTGGTGACAGGACGAGGGGGAATGGGCTTAAGTTGCGCCAGGGGGGGTTTAGGTTAGATGTTCGGAAGAACTTCTTTACCGAAAGGGTTGTTAGACATTGGAACAGGCTGCCCAGGGAAGTGGTGGAGTCACCATCCCTGGAAGTCTTTAAAAGACGTTTAGATGTAGAGCTTAGGGATATGGTTTAGTGGGGACTGTTAGCGTTAGGTCAGAGGTTGGACTCGATGATCTTGAGGTCTCTTCCAACCTAGAAAATTCTGTGATTCTGTGATTCTGTAAGATTCACTCCTGCTGATTGATGAAAACGGAGATTAATTTCTTGTGATGGGAAACACAACAGCAACTGTCCTAATTATTATTTTCAATCAAATCATTGTGATTTTCTTGTGAGAATAGAAATAATTAAGAAAAATAGAGGCCTGAACCACTACATTGCTTTTAAATGTATTCAGTTCATACTTTAGTCCTGGAGAAGAGCAATCATTTCTCTTTGTATTCTGATGGAAAACTTCCTCCTTCCTCCCCACTTCACAATTTTTTAGAAAAGAATTTTTAGCATGATAATCTAGAAGTCATCTCAATAGTAAAAAATTGCAATCACCAGTATTATCATTTAAGACCAAGGCTGACATGCTCTGATTCAGTATAAAGAGATGAATGCACAAATGCCAGAATGATCCCTTTACACTAATAAACTCCCTGGTTCCAATAGGAAAAAAAAATACAAATTGAGTTTAAAAAAAAAAAAAAAAAACAACTCAAATGTCATCCCAGTACTTTATTTTCAGCCCTTCTTGTAGCTCTGAAACGTGTCCTAAGCCAAAGCCTGTTAAAATGCATTAGTTCAGGGAAGTTCTTGAGTATGCACTTAATTTTAATGAAGCACAGAAGCATGTTGGGCTGAGCTGTGATAATCCCTTGAATGGAGGGCTCGTTCATGTAGTGATCCCCTGTAGTTTCAGGGGTAAGGACCTCCTCAAGAAGCGACCAGGTAAAAGCAGATGCTAACAACCTGCTCAAATAATAACCTGCAACCCCTCCAATACCCCAAATATATTTTCTTTCCTCAAGAAATATGTGCTTAGACATTGGCAATCTCTTTCAAGTGAAGTAAATAGGAATTAAATTTTGTCCATGACTAGCTTTTTCTTAAGTTTACAAACTGCAGGAAAAAATAGGATGTAAACACTGAATTTTTGCTTGCTCCTTTACTTTGGGCTGCCGGAGCCCAAATTATGCTAGGGAGCCTGTTCCACAAAGCTTTGCAGAAATGTTAGTAGTCGAGAGGCTCAAGATAAGTACTCGGACTTTCAAGAGCTGTATTTACTTATCTCTAACTTTTCCTCAATTCTTATTTTGCAGTGAAGAGCTGTATGCATCTCTAATTTACACTTCTTTTTTCCTTTCACAGAAAAAAAGAAAAGAGACCCCAATCCACATTTTGATCCCATTACCTCAATATAAATCTCCACCAAAATAAGCAGAGTCACTTTGGAAGAATATTTTTCTACTGCCTTTGTCTCATTTTGGATTTATCCTTCCGTGCCATTTCTGTCACTCATCACAGCACATTTCTTGTGATGCGGGTACTCAGTAGGAGAACAACAGCTTCCCATAGAGCCTGAATGAGCAACATGACATTCGGTGTTTTTTTAATTAGCTAATACAGTTCATTGAAGAACTGTGAGCCACAGCTGATAAGTGAAAGTAAAATACAACCCTTGCTCTTTTAATCCTTCTTACTTATTTTACATAAGAAGGGAGTCTTTGTAAGTTCCATACTGGAAGCTAATTATGCAAGAGGAATAAAATTCAGTTCCTTGTTTTCATGTTACTATTGTTGGAGACATAGCCCATATAGGGATCTCAACTATAAAGAAGCCTTAATATAAAAGAAAGAAACGACAGGATCAGGGACAAGCTTAATTGGCTTTTTCAGATGTTTAAAACATGAGGCCCGCATATTCATGTATGTAATGTACATGAGATGAGTTTCTGATAAAGAACTAAATGAAGGATCCTATAATGGTATACAGAATATGTGTGAATTTCCAGGGTTTGGTTCGGGGCTAAGACATTATGTTAGGGTAAATAATCCACAGGAGCTAATAAGACCAGCTGTACAAGGAGCACAACACATCTGCGGTAGTGGTGGTGAGTTTTGCTCTAGTCTAACAAATCCGGAAAAATCTCATTATGTAGAGAGAAAAAAAAAAATGTTATCTGGGATTCAGGAAGACCCCCAGAAAGACTTACCCTTGGGTTGCAGAACACAGAGCCTAGATTTCTTTCCATAGGATGCATCATCTATCAGGCAGGTGAAGTCTGTCTGTCCTCTGGTCTGCTTAAAGGCAGTAACGCGTGGTCAAATGCTGCTCTCATTTACACTAGTGTCCATCACATCCTGCAGTTACTGAGAGCTTTTGCATGGGTTTTGTACCGAGAGGGCTTGGGGGGCATCCTTCAGCCTTCCATTCCCTGCCAGCGGGCACAGGAGAGGCAGATGGTAGTGGAATGTGGTCCCTCGTGAAGTCACTTGTCTGGTACCCAGCCCAGCGGCTTCCTCAGTGTCACTACAGAATCCAGCTTGAACCACATTTCTTCCTGTTTTCTTGCCGGTTTTTATATCCTGAATAGAGTCCTGGAGCTTCACAGAACCCTAATCTTTTTGAGGACACTGTTTTTCATCTACCCTGAAAAAGAGTTATTTACAATTGCAGAATAGCCTCAATTAAAGCCACAGCAGTTCTAACAAACATTAATTCTACTTTCCAGTGCTTACAATTCATTTTTTGTGGGCTTCTGAATCAAGTTGCCTTAGCATAACATTATCTGAGCAGCGGGGAATTTGACATTTGCTCACTGACACTCAAAGATTACGATCAGCTTCAGTGGATTTTAGATGATCCCTGCTATAGAAAAGAGTCAGAAATGTAACAAAGGTGGTTCAAATTGTAATCAAGTAATTGATTCTCTAAAAACATGCCTTCCTATCTGTGTAAATTTGCACTGAGCTCAGCAGATTGTTTATCCAGAAAATGAAATTCTGAAGCTCTGAAAATAAAATACGAAAAATGTTCTTCATTTCATATTTATATCATCAGATTACATTTACTGTCTCTTTAAAACAATGAAGAATTGAAAATATAATAGCAAAGTCAGTTGGGTGTGTTGTGGTTTAAGCTGGCCAGCAGCTAAACACCACATGGCCGTTCACTCATCCTCCCCCTCCCTCTCTGGGATGGGGGAACACAGGAAAGTGAAGCCTGTGAATTGAGATAAAGACAGTTTATTAAGACAGGATAATAATAATAATAATAATAATAATAATAATAATAATAATAATAATAATAATAATAATAATAATAATAATAATAATAATGTGTACAAACAACTGATGCACAATGCAATTGCTCACCACATGCTGACCGATGCCCAGCCTATGCCCAAGCAGTCCGGCCTCCCCCACCCTGGCTAGTCACCCCTATATATTGTTCAGCATGACCCCAGATGGCATGGAATACCCCTTTGGCCAGTTTGGGTCAGCTGTCCTGGGTCTGTCCCCTCCCAGCTCTTGCTGCACTCCCAGACTGCCGCTGGCAGGACAGAGCAAGAAGGTGAAAAGTCCTTGGCTTGGTGTAAGCACTGCTCTGCAACAATTGAAACATCAGGGTTTTATCAGCACTCTTCTCATCCTAAGCCAAAACATAGCACCCTACCAGCTACTAGGAGGAAAATTAACTCTATCCTAACTGAAACCAGGACAGGGTGATAAAAAATAAGAATTGTTTTGGGTCAATTCACAAGTTTGTTGTTTGTTTAGCTGCTAGAAAATATCCCAAATCATTATTTATTCTTAGGTACTGTGACTCTGACTACAGTTTGGGTACAGGCCTGTACCATTTGTGAAAATAGGACCGTTTGCTATATGAAGCCCCTGGTTTTTGAACCAGACATTCAGTCTGTTATTCCTCAGGAAAGTTCTGATAGAATCAGGAGTACTTTTTTTGAATAAGTTTACTTGCTGCGTAGCTGTTTAATGGACCACATTTGCAAGGGTTTTTTTTGATTAATGGGAAAAAAAAAAAAATTCTTAAACCAAGCTGTTTTCTGGGTGCTTCCTGAGTAATACCTGAAGTGTCAAATTAAAGCTAGCAATACTAGGAAAGGTCAAAAACCCATTTCCAGAGCCCTGGTCTGAAAACTGTTACAAATTCTCTACAGCCGGCTTTTATTGCACATTAGTTTTAATAGGATATTATTGGTTTGTGAATACCCTTTTCCCAGCTGCCTACAAAGTATTTTTATTGTGTAGCACTTTTAATATGATTTTACTGCTTTATAAATACACTTTTCACCATTCTTTCCTTGAAACCATGGATATACCAATATGCTTGCACATTACTGTTACATCTTTCTTAAAATCAAGGTTAAAGCAATCACAGTAGGGCTTTGCAGAATGAATGATAATTGAAAATGCATCTAGCAGGATGCTCTTGATATTCCATAAATAAACAATGCAGAATCTTTATTCATTATTTATCACTTGTTCTTTGTGACATTTCTTTAGAAGATGTATCAGAGTAAAGCCAAAATATATGTCAGGCCAGATGCATACATTTACCTGTGTCCTTTTCTCCCACCTTGATTCGGAATCTCATGCTCTATTTTGGTTCTGTCTGTACACTGAACCAAGTGGTCCAGCACCATCAGCCATGGACTTGTTTCAACTTGCAGCATGTTGCTTTATGGTTATCCCACTTGTCCACTCCTCTTCAGTCCATGTTAGGTTCTGTGCTCACTGTTAAACAGCTATCTTGTTCTCCATCCAGCTCTTCTGGGTCTCACTCAGCAGCCCTTCTGCCTCCACGAGCACATGAGGATTGAAGAGTTTTATGCAGATCTGACTCATGTCTACTTTTGTAACCAGCTGAATTCTTGGCTAACACTGTTTTGTTTGCTTGCTTTTCTCCAGTAGGGATGAAGGTAAAAATTAAGCCATTAATTTTCTTTGCAGCTCAAAACACAGGGGCCTAGTTCAGAGGAGTATAAGTAAATGCATTTTTGTCTATCTCCATGTTGTTAACCAAAGAGACTATTGGACTTACAGTCAGTTTTGATTTATCTGAATTCAAAAAACAAAACTGTCAATCTTTTGTTAAATTAAAAGTGTAACTAATCATGTCTCTCCATACCTATTTTATTAAGTTGCTTTTACTGCCTATAGATTCTGATTCCTTTGTACTCTATAGCCTCCTTCTCTCCCCGATTTTGATTTGTTTTGATTTTTGAACATTGCTACATCCAACTTTTCCTTATCTAGCTAGTCACTCTTAAGTTAAACTTCAAGTCTTCTGTCTTCCTTTGCTGATAAGTCTTCTATACATCTTTGAGGGAGTCATTCTGATGGCTTATCTGAACAGCTGTATGCTGTAACCCATTTTTGCTTGCAGCTGCAGCTCAGATGTCCTGATCGCCAAAAGGCAATTCACCTGACTCAGTTTTCACCAGACTGTGTTTTTATATGGATTCACTGTATTTGCAGAGTGTACCATGCAGAGTTTTTAAAATATTGGCACAGGATTTTGGTACCTTTATATTCTATCTACGCACTGATATTACAGCATGTATTAAAAATTAGTATCAATAAAAATTGACAAGACAAAATTTTAGAATTATGAATAAAATAGTCTAGATCTGAATAAAATGCATTTATTCCTCTTGGTTGTGGTGTAGAATCCTCTTAGCTACTGATGGACTGGAAAGCACCTGTTCTCAGATGATATGGGTGCACCATCCTGTTTTTTTCAACGTTCAAAAGAATATTTATGATGTACTTCCATCTGTTCTGCATTTCTAGTAACAGCAGTACATATCTTCCCTCTGGTCACTGTACATTTTAATCTTTGTTCTTTAACAACCCATGTGAAAATTCTATACTTTTTAGCCTGTATTTTTTTTTGGCATCTGTCTATTCCTCGGGTATTCCGTGCTTAGAACTAGGTTTTATTTTTATTGTCAGCTGTATTTCTGAAGCAGAAGTTTCCTGCAATCCTCTCCATTTATAGCACAGTTTTGATTTTAAATACATTTTATTCATATTTTTCTTTATAAATTTTCTTCCCAACCCATTTCTCTCACGTTTTCTGCCAGCTTGGAAAAAATAACCCCTTTGAAATACATGTAGGGAAATAATTCCAATAGGTTGGTATTATTCTCAATATTATTCTCAAACTGAACCTGGAAGGGTCATTCTGACTGCTCCTCAAATGACTACCAGTGTTTTTAGTCCAATGATCTATTTTTCCTCATGCATCATCAAGTTACAACAGACTTAGCCCATGTGCCTTGTGGAGCCTTTTAGACAAGTAAGACCCTTACTGAAGTCGGTGGAAAAATGCCTGACAATTTGAATGAGGCCTGAGTGTAGGACTACTCTTTTTGGCATACCAGTCCATCCAAAACAAGCCATCAGAACAGATTTTATTTTTTTTTCATATTCTTTTTTTTCTTCATCGGATTTGATTGGGGGTATAGCTTTGCAATTCTGTGAGGAGTAATGTCTTGTTGTCCTTTGCTCTCTCGTACATAGCAAAGCATGCTGGTTTAATTCAATAAGATTCTATGTACTTTTCTTCTGATCTGTGAAGAAACTAATTTAATTCCAAATTAACTGCTCTCAAAAGTACTTCTTTTTTTTTTTTCCATTTTAACACCTTGCAAGGCTACAAGTAACTGTAGTCCAATTTTAATGAGCACAGTTGAAGGAAATACCATAGATAAATGTCAGTGCATGTCAGAGTTAGGATTTCAGTGATGAAAAGATTGTTTCTTCCATTGATTTGTATATTTTCACCCTATGTAAATGCTTGTTTATTCAAATTTATTTTTATTAGGTCTAATAAGATGTATAGCTTCATGCAAGTGAAGTTCTTGTGATGGTAAGTCTTATTTGCAGGATATCTGAACGGCATTTGAATGATTATGCAGTACCTCTAATGCATAGTGTAAATTAAAGTACAACACAGCATGTTCATCCTGATGCTTCAGAAAGAGTGTTTCTTATTTCTGTGGGTGAACATACTACCAGTGACTAGAGCAGGTGACCACAAGCCCAGATCTTGTGCAGAAGGTGTAAATTCTTTTTCCCTATACTGTGTACACTGTGTGGACCTATACAGAATCCAGTGACTGGCTATTACAAACCACTATTATTATATTAGAAATAATAATGTAATGCATTTCAATCTTCATGATTGTAATTCAGACACAGGACCAGCTGTGGGTAAGGACAAGGTAGGCAGTTCCCCTCGGGCAACAGGCTAATGGCAGCAGCAAGGAGCCATTCTGCCCATGATGGAGGAGGCAGGGGACTTACCTGTTTGAGCAGCAACTATTTCCTAAGCAACCAGACCCTGCTTTTCCTCTACACGGTTAGACATGGCCATCCTGCTTCCTTCTGTAGTTCCTGCCTCCACTTAACACAGCCACAAAGAAAGAGGCAAGAACGCAGCTCTTGCTGGGAGGAGAAGATGGGGCAGGGATGCCCTATTACAGATGGCTGCATAAAGGAGTGAATGGGAGTTGGGAAAGGATCCTAGAGGCAGAGATGTTTCAAAACCAGGCTGGTTTCCTGAGGAAGGAGAGCAATACTGAAATCCCACCTGTATTTGTAAATTCTCTCCAGCTTCTTACTGCTCTTCAAAACCCAACTGACCTTCACCTTAGCTTCCTCAACCCAGAGTCCCCCAACTTTTGTGATCCTCCTACTTCATCTCCCTCAGTTATTTTGTCCTTAATTTTGCCTGCATGGCTTGAAAGCATTAAAATCACTTCAGACAAGTTTCTTTGTGTGCCCTTGGTCTGTCTGTATCCATCTCTTCCCTGATATTTGTATTCTTCAGTAGAGAGAACCATTTTTGTTCTGTGTTTGTCCAGCAGTTAACAAAGTGAGGGGGTTCAATGTCAATGGCTTACAGGAAATAATTTTGGCAATAAATATTAGGATAAAGTGTTCCAATATTTCTGCACCAAGATTCCTTGCTAACTCTGACTTTGCTATGAGTTTAAACACAAGCATTTCATCAACTTGTTACTTAAAGAAGGTTTGCTGTCATGTTCAGTAGGGGTAAGGCAAGATGCTTAAGGTATCCACAGACATCTCTTTTGAAGAGATGGTCATATATTCTGTTTTCTGATTTTCTGCGTGAACATTCTGTACCATGTTCATGCAGCCTAAAGGAGAATATTCCCAGCTTTGAGTAAAAAAAACAAAACAAAATAATAACAACAATAAAAAACTGGCTATATGCATAAATCACCAACCCTTCACATTTATTATCTTAATGAAGTTTGTAGTTTTTGTTCCTTTCTTCTTCTTCTTCACACAGCCAGTGTATCTTAGAGGCACTGTCCCTACTCACTCATAGCAGTAGCCCATCCCAAAATGCTAACAAGTTGGAGAGGTAGAATTTTGTACTGTGCAACAAAGAAAATACCACAGTGCGCATACTTGTCACATGAATACAAAAACTGATTGCATCTCTTTGCGAGGCATGAAAGCGCAAGGATATTGAACAAAAAAAAAGTTGGTGTTTCGTAAACCTCTCTATATTGACCTTAACTCTGAATTGTATATATAAGAATCAGTTATACGTGTCATCTTTTTCACTCTACATCTTATGTAGAATGCACATTCCTTTGTTAATATTAACAATAAAACCAGGATAAATAGCTTTTTGACCTTCAAAACAGTTAACTTTCTTGCTTAGGAAAAGCAGGAGTTTTTTCACAGCCACATTCCCAGGTATACCATTCCCACAGACTTTTCCCCAAAAGAGTGACATGAAATAAATTAATTTTAAGGACAGTTATATATATATATATATATATATATATATACACACACACACACACATATATTCATGAACAAGAACAAAGACTCTCATAATACTTGTCATAATAAGACCATAGTAGTAATCTCATTTCATTTTTTGCAGTGACCATTCTTCAGGCTTCATTTCTTGAGTATAGGTCAAGTGTCAACCAAAAAGAGCAGTGCTCAATTTCAAATTATGTGAATAATGAAGGTCAAGAGAATAGGCAAATAGGGTTTGGGGTTTTGGTTTGTGGTTTTTGGTGTTTTTTTTGTTTGTTTGTTTGTTTTTCATTGAATGTAATTCAGTCTGATTGCTTCTGCATACAGTGACTTGAAACTAAGGAAAAGCTTTATTAGCATCATGACATATACTTGTGCCTGTGTTCCATAATTCTTTCAGGTTTGACAGAAAAGACATGCTCCTTGGTCTCAAGGATAGAAAACTAATTGAGTTTTCTTTGGAAATGACTGCAAGCTTCTCTGAAATGAGTTGGGTGTTTTTTTCTAGCTTTTGAATTATTTCCAGTCGCAGCATAGTCTAAAAGTTACAGACCAAGAAAACTGTACTAAGCAGAGCAGAACATTCCTGTAAGAACATCTTCTGTGCCTCAGATAATTTGTTTGTATATCTGCTGGTAATACATTTTGTACTTATCCTCAGCACTACAGTCTGCTATCAAACCAAAGCAACTTGTAGCATTCAGCAGTTGCCAAGGTTGGTTAACTTGATACATCAGAATCCCACCCATACCTGAGAGCACAGGGGCTGTATGACTGCTGACATAACACCAGTCTAAATTCAAGTATGTAGTTTTTGCTTTTAATCATATCATCTACCAGCAGAGCAAATGGCTTTGCAGTAAAAGAGTTGTAAGTTGTATATTCTTACACTGTGAAGCATAAATAAACTGCAGGAAGCACCATAGGTGATTTTCCTCTAAAAATGCAATTTGACAAAAGAAAGGAAAAGTTTTATGGTTTTCTAGGGTTCATACATAGAGTAATTATTACAGCAATATTATCATTAAAATCAGTGGAGGTTTTGCCTCATTGAATAACGTCTACAGGAGCAATATAATGTAAGAAAAAGTAAAGAGTGTATGGAGAGAATGAGAGAACTAATTTGTTCTCAAGCAAGTCAGACAGCTCACCAGAGACTATAAGAGAAACTGAGAAACTTTAAGAATTCAATTTAAGACATTTGGGGCAGAATTCCATCACTGCAGCAGGAAGTATAGAGTAAAATCCTTTGGCTTCACAGAATCACAGAATGGCTGAGGTTGGAAGGGATCTCTGGAGGTCATCTGGTCCAACCCCCCTAGCTCCAGCAGGGTCACCCAGAGCAGGCTGCCCAGGCTGCCCATGTCCAGGCAGCTTTTGAAGATTTCCAGGGATGGAGACTCTAAAATCTCCATCACCCACACAATAAAGAAGTGCTTCCTGGTGTTCAGAGGGAACCTCCTTTGCTCCAGTTTGTGCGCATGGCCTCTTGTCCTGTCACTGGGCACCACTGAGAAGAGCCTGGGTCCATCTTGTTACATCGTCCCTTCAGATATTTGTACACATTGAGGACTCCTCCCTGAGCCTTCTCTTCTCCAGGCAAAACAGTCCCAGCTCTCTCAGCCTTTCCTCACACAAGAGCTGCATCAGATACTCCATAGATACGCTCTGGTTTGCTTTGGGCATTCTGCTTTTGCTTTCTATTACTGCTTTTATACAAAGTCTGATCTGGCCCATCAGTAGGGAGTGGGACAGAGATGCAGGTTCCGGTAGGTCAGCAAGGTTTCTACCTACCAATTTTATAGAGGTAATGTCTTAAATGCATGCATATGCATGTTAGATCCCTTGCTGTTCTCCTAAATTCCCTTAAACTCCATTCATATAGAAATGTGTCTCAGATAAAGTAATTTGTGTGCCAGAGAACTGGAGGAAAAGGTAGCAAAGTTTAAGTTCTGTTATTGGTAGGCTGAATGCGATCAACTCCAAGAGAACCACAGCAACATTCCCAACCAACACATTATGGGGTCACTTTATGACCCCTTATATCTGCATCCAAGCATCATATTTTTGAGTCTTATCACTTGCATTTAAAAGAGGAATAGAAAGTGTAATAATATACCCTATTAGCTGGAAATCCCATTAAGAAATTCAGTATTTTCTCCTACAGGTAAATGAAATTCAGCAGCATCCTGGAGATATATTCTGCTCCTTCTAAAGAAATAACCATACTGGATGTTGCAGAAGGGTTCTGGCAAGTAACTTCTGAAAACCGTACAGGTGTTCTTGCACAAACGGCACATGCTGACAGAGAAGCTTTCTCCTCAGACTTATGTTTCATTTGTATCTGACACTTGGGGTACTCTGGCTATTTCTCTGGGAAATAACATTGCATTTTTTATGGTAAGGAGATCTGAATAACACATTGTATAACTGAAAGTTAGCAAAGTAAAAGTATGCCTGCAGGTCACCATAAGGTTGTTTGTACGTACACCTTTGTCTTAGTTAACTGTTAGCTCTCAATTGCTCTTGCCAGTAATTTTGGTTTGGAAAGGAAGAAGTACTGTTGGATGCTGTGACTTTAGAAAGGCATCCTTCTGAACACAGATGTCTTTCTGGTTTGTCCTTTTTCTTGTACTTTACATTTTCCAGCCTGTCTACGCATGTGAAACTGTTGCTATTATGCACTGTCAGTTGGAAGAGGGCACAGAATAAAGCTGAGTTCTTGCATTGATCTTGGGCATTGAGTGATCACTGAACACCCACTGGAGAGCTCACACAAAGTTTCAGTAAACCCAGGACCCCAGCTAGTAGTCAAAGCACTCCTCCCTTTTGTACAAAATAAAAGTACCAAGTGGCAGTTAAAAAATGTGCAATTACTAATACCAGAAGAGAGATCACTTGTGAAATCCTACTGCTTTTGGTCAGCAGTTGAAGAAATGAATTAAGCTGAACAGGCATTTAAACACCTGTTTTGTCCATGACCATTTGAACATGAGGTGGCAGGAAGGTTAATGTGTTTTAACTTCTCCCAGCTCTCCTATAAGGATACTACTTACCTGTCACTTTAATGCAGAAGGAGCTGCATTTTCAACGTGGTGACAGTTTCGCAGCTCTTGAATAAGCATGAGGTTTTTTTCTTCTTTGTTTTCATAAAATAGTTTTAAAGACAAAGCTCATGGCAACTACCTGATTTCAAAACATAAAATTAAAGTACTGTGTTTGTTAATGACTAGGGCTATAAAAAGAAAAAAAAAAGTCATATTCTGGCTGCCATAATAAAATTAACGCTGCATTATACTAACTCTTGACTTGATTTAAAATTTGTATTGCCAGCTGTTATATAAAGTTGGATTTCTGTTCTGGTGGAAGTTGTACTGTATATGGTGCATCTAATTCAAAAAAGAAAAATGAAAAGCTTACACGGACAACCACATGAACAAGCGAATGCTTCAAAGTTCAATTAAGGCTGAAAGAAAAAATGCTGCACCAGGGAACATCTTCTGCAAAATATAAGGGAAATTTTCTCTGCAGTCTATAGCACAATAGTCATATAACTTCTCTGAAGAATACTGGAGTTGTCATCACACTCAGTAGATTGTGTTGAGAATGCAGCCTTTGCAACCTTTTGATCAGATGGAAAAATGCTATACTTTTGATTTAAAGGGGTGGGGAAAAGGATGGAATTCTTTATTTTTAAAATGAAGGCCAATATAACAAGGTGCCTCAAGGACATAGTTATGCTCACAGGTTTTTTTTTTATTTTTATTTTTTGCTTCTGGAGCTGCTATTTCAATCTGGCTTGTGTCCGCACCAATTGGAAATTGCCACCATCTGAGACCTGTTCCTACATTTCTTGGCACACAACAAAATCCTCTTAAGTCAGTGGTAGCTTTCTATGCACAAGGAATTCATAATAAACCTCCTGTAATTGCTATTCAGTGGCTTTTGTGAAGTGAGAATTCCCTGTTCAGTTCCCAATGGATGGCTTTGGCAGGGAGAATAACCAGCACCACCACAGCTAGTTCTGTCTTAGCTGGGACACAGCAAATGAACAGGTAGCTACCCACTTGCTGCTATCTGTGACCCTGCAACCACAGAGTACTGCGTCTTGCAAATTGAGCTGTACAGGTTTGCCTCTCCATTATTCCAGCAAGTGGGCAGTGAGAAGCACAAAAAGATTCATTTGCTGAAAATCTTCTCTTTCATAAACAGTATGTAAGTTAAAAGAAAAAAATAATAATAAGATGAAGTAAAATAAGAACATGGACTGTAATTAAAAATCTCTACAAAACATTTTTCTGCTTGGCATAGGGAAATTCTTCACTAGCCTCAGGCAATCCATTGCATAGCTAGGCAGAAATATGTTAGTCTCAAAACCAGCTTTAAAGCAGTGGTCACCACTGGACTTCTTAGCAGTCCAACACTGTGTTTTAAGTATCTTTCATAACGATTAATATTAACATAGCACAATACTAGGAGAGTATCCTTATGCTTCACTGCTTGGAGTGTTTCTGAGCACAGACAGCTATTTTTTGAAAGAAATATTAAAACTCCAGGCAGGTACCTGGTTTTGCCTGCCAAGTGTGCCCTTTTGTCCTTTCCTAATGCTGTACTCTGTTTGAGTTTTGTATCATACTGTTGATCCACCATCTGTCTGGGGGACTATTTATACTACATACATGGCTGCTGTTGGTGTAGGTGGGTTTGACTTCTTGGGTTCAACTTCTTGGGTTCGACCGAGGTGGTTCCTTGCCTTCTGAGTACAATGAGTCACTCCACTTTGGGGAGTGTGATGTGTGCAAAGGGCAACAAGCCAGGACGCCTTTCTGCAATGCAAGCACTGCTTCTAGCTGTTCCTCCTCTGGCCTTTCAGTCTCTGCTTTATTCCTGGACCATCACTGAACCTCTCCCTTGCTATTCTTCTCAGCAGATAGAGAATGCCTGGGTAATTATTTCATCTTGGGATGTGTATATTCACACAATAATAACAGTAATACCCCAGATCTCATTCTAAAATACTAATGGAAATTTGAAAACTACTGAAAAGTATTGCAATATGCCAGTCTGAGAACTAAGAGGTAGTGGACATTCTTTGTTACTTCACTAGTTCTAGAAGATTTCTGAAAACGCTTATATAGAGACTGATTTATTAAAAACTGTGATGCAGCTTGTCTCACATGAATGCTGTTGGTATGTTTCTTTTGGAAGAAGGAGCTTGAAAATCTATTTTACTCAGTATGTACATGGGTACAAAGTAAGATACTGCGGGAGGAGACATTAAATTTGAGTTTGCTTCATTTTGAAAAATGAAGAAAAAAAAAGGAGAAGGAAAATATAGCTTATATGTTGTTAATTTACTGCTTTGTTGGTTTGAGCAAGAGCTAATATACCTGTCCAGTGAGTTCAGTGCAAACTGCTTTGATACCAAATTAACACATATCAACAATATGTGCTTTTTCAAATACAAGTTTTCTATAGAAAAAAATCATAAATTACATACGATAGCTGTGCATGACTTTTCACAAGATGCAAGCTCTAGGCTTTCTGTCAAATAGCAACAAAGCTAAATTATTGATCTGTATGTAAATTGTCAGACTTGTCTCTGCAGTGTCTACAAAGGCAGAGAGTACTGTGTCTATAATAATGATGGAGGGAGAGAAGGAGAGGATTAATTCCTTTGCTTAAATAACATCATCAACAGCTGGCAGAAATTGGGAAATGACATCTGTCATAGAACACGACAGCAGCATCGTTTGTAAGTGAGGCAAAGAGCTGCATCTTGCAGCCTGCTAGCAATGGAGCCTATTTCAGGACTCCTTCAGGGCCACATGTAGTGTGCATCACACAGCAGAAATCACCAAATGGAAAATAGCAGCAACATGCTAAAATACATTTTCAGACAACATGAGATTAAGCACTACAAATCTACAAAGATGGATTTTTCAGAAGAATGTGTCCCTATCCAGTAATTTATCTTCATCTAATAAGATATAGAGCACTGTAAAGTATGCATAAATCATTCCTTGTTTGTTCTATTTGTACAGTTCGTGTATGGGATTAGAGTACTTTGGACACTGTTCATGTCAAAGAGAAGAGATATTGCAGTGTTAAGATAAAGGAGTATCCTCCTGTGCTACAGGCAAAACATACACCTCCACCAGCATGCAATCAGGAGCAAGCTTCAAATGGCAAATAGCATCTAGAAGACTAAAAAGGCTACTTCTAGCCAGTCAATTTATTTGAAAACAGTGCCCTGTACGATCTAAGTGGGTGTGGTAGGGGTAGGGTAGTGCAACTCTCTGAAAAATATCTTAAACAAAAATATGTTGCAGTGGACGCACATTAATAGGAATCAGAGCCCTTCAGCTGATCCCCTGACTCTGCCACTCAGTCATTGTGAACTTGGGCTTTTTATTTAAACTCAGAGTGCCTCATGTTTCCTGTGTGCCTTATGGCATTTAATAATCTTAAAACCAAAGAGGTATTTTGCCTGTTTACTCCAGTTGAGTACTGTATTGAAGGGAAAAGTATGGGCTAAAGTTGCGCCAGGGGTGTTTTAGGTTGGATATTAGGAAAAACTTCTTTACTGAGAGGGTTGTGAGGCATTAGAATGGGCTACCCAGGGAAGTGGTGGAGTCACCATCCCTGGAGGTCTTTAAAAGATGTTTAGATGTAGAGCTTAGAGATATAGTTTAGTGGAGGACTTGTTAGTGTTAGGTCAGAGGTTGGACTCAGTAATGTTGAGGTCTCTTCCAACCTAGACAATTTTGTGATTCTGTGATTCTGTGACTCTGCTATCACAATATTATTTGTCTGAAACACAAAGGAGACCAATAGACTGAATATTTAGATTCAGGAAACCTTCAAGCTTTATCAACATGTCTATGACCATAGCAAACCATTGTGTTCTTAAGACTGAAGGTCATTCAATTGAACAGGGGGATCAAGCCCATCCACTGAATAGAATGAGGAGCAGAGAGATCAGTAATTAGCCTCCAAACATCCCAGTGGTAGAGATGCACAATTGCTAATACTTTCAGTTGTTCTACTGTACCTTTTTCTTATGCTGGAAAATTACAACCTGTCCTCTAGCCTATGGACATTCAGTTGTAGGATGTTATAGTGATATTACTAAAATTATAAAACTTCCGGCTCTCATTTTCATGGAAAGTAAATGAAATGGTGGAGAAAGGGAGGGGAAGGTCAGTCACCACAGTAAGATTTATCACAGCGTAGTATCACTGACAACTTCTGAAGCGAAGGATTGCTAATCACATAACTTAGATGTTTTAGTAGGGAATAACATATGCTAAATTTTCATTTGTGTAAATTGGCATATAAAAGTTGACAATGCTTCTGTGTATTTTTGGAGCACCACTACTACAGGGTAGATTTTGTCTTTTTTTTTTCATCTAATAATAGGCTTGCTGATATCAATATTATTGTAGTTCTGTATAATGTGTGGTTTTGTTTTGAATATGTAGACCTTATTTATCTCTGGCTTCGGGAAGGGAAGGGAAGGGAAGGGAAGGGAAGGGAAGGGAAGGGAAGGGAAGGGAAGGGAAGGGAAGGGAAAAGGGGAAAAATTAGGAAAATCTAGAAAGGAAGCAGGAAAAGAAAGGGAAAGGAAAGAAAAGGGGAAAAAACTGAATCCTTTCCCTTACTATCTAAGATCCTTACCTATTTGCAGCCCTTTTGAAGAGGAAACTTAGCTTCAGGCCAGGGGGACAGTGTGCTGGTAGAAAAGGAAACCAAGGGAGAAGGGACAATTCCCCAAAGAGGCAGGGAGATTCTGAGAGATGAGGATGTAGCTGCTTTGCTGATGTCCCCTTCACTGGTATGAGAACACCGTGACTACCTCACATTCAGTTCATATCTGAGCTCTGCCCTACTCACACCAGTAGCAAATGGCACTGCCTAGCATACAGAGAGATGCATTTGCTCCTTGTGATCACATTGCAGGCCCGCCTGGCTTTGGTAATCTAGCCCTTCTGAAGTGTCTCTCGAAGAGAAGAGGCTTTGAGAATTAATCAGGTCTTTCACTGTAGTGGGAGAATACTTGAGGAAGTACAAGACTTGTAAGTAGCTTGTTATTTTTGTTTGAATTCGTTCTTTAGTTGATAGTGACTGTCTCTAATGTACTCGCAGCCCTTTCCAGCCTCCTATGCTGGTAGGTCCTGCAGAGCAAACCAGCCCCACAGCAGCCATCACCAAAACCCAGCTTTCATTTAAGTCCAGAAGCAGGGGATGCAGCAATGCAGCATGCCACCCTGAATGTGCTTCAGCCCTCTACAGCCATGAGAAGAGACAGTAGCCCCCTGACCCAACCCATAAGTTCCTTACTGGTGTACCAGAATTATTTGTACTCTCATGTCAGTCCCACAAATCAGGCATGTAAGCCTGAGGCATCATGAGGGAAGAGGGAAGGGGCTGACTCAGTAGCTGAGTCCAGTCCTTGTAATCTGAAGTCCTGCAGAGCCCACTCCTATGGGTGCCATTCAGTGTATGCTTGATTGGTTTTTAAGACCAAGACTTTAAAAAACAAATTATGTTGGAGAATACAGAATAGTATTACAGAACCACCGTAGTGTTGTCATGCAACAGAGATACCGGTTGTGCTCCCCCTGCTGAATTGAAGACTGTTAGTAGTATTGCTTGTTGTTAGTATATGTAACATAAAGTGTGTTACACTTCTGTGGTGGTGTCATGCCGATGGCTAACTAAGCTCTCCACACCTCTCTCTCACTCACTCTCCTCAAAGAAATGGGGAGAAAATATAATGAAAAAAGGCTCAAAGGTTGAGAGAAGGACAGGGAAATCACTCACCAATTACTGTCACAGGCAAAATAGACTCAGCATAGGGAGATTAATGTAACCGCCTCTCACTAACAGACTAGAACACTAAGGAACTGAACGCAACATAACAATGCCTTCCCGCCACCCACCCTCCTCTACCTCCTCCCCCAGAGCAGCTCAGGGGAACAGGGAATGGGGGCTTTGGACAGTCTCTGATGCTTCATCTCCGCCACTCCCTCACAGTCCCTCTTTGCCCCTGCTCCCCGTGGGGTCCCTCCCACGGGATGCTGTCCTTCCCAAACCGAGCCTACAGAGGCTGCCCACAGGCAGCAGCTCTTCAGGAACTGCTCCCACACGGCTCCGTCCCATGGGGTCCACCCCCAGGAGCAAACTGCTCCAGCACAGGTCCCCCATGGGTGGGCAGCAGCTCCCCCCAGACCCCCTGCGTGGGCTCCTCTCCCCGGGCTGCAGCTCTGGCCCGGGGCCAGGCTCCCGCAGGGGCTCTCCATAGGCCGCAGCCTCCTCCAGGCCACATCCACCTGCTCCACCGGGGGCTCTTCCACCCACAGGGGGGCTGCAGCGTGGAGATCTGCTCCATGTGGGACCCATGGGCTGCAGGGGGACAGCCTGCTCCACCAGGGGCCTCTCCACAGGCCACAGGGGAACTGCTGCTGCCTGCCTGGAGCACCTTCTGCCCTTCTACACTGACCTGGGGGGCTGCAGGCCTGGTTCTCGCTCCTTTCTCCCAGCTGCTGTTGCACAGCATTTTTTTTTCCCTTTCTTCAGTCTGCTCTCCCAGAGGCCCTTCCAGCATTACACACTGGCTCAGTTCTGACCAGCAGCAGGTCCCTTTTAGATCCGTCTGGAGCTGGCTCTGCTCTGACATGGGGCAGCTGCTGGGCTCTGCTCTTCTTCTGCAGCACCTCTGCTACCAAAACCTTGCCACGTAAACCCAATGCAACTTCATGGGCAAATAATGGGCAATGAGCCATATCTGGATTTTATGTGTCAGCTTCCTTCTTGTAGCTCTTTCTGCATCCACATCCAGTGGAGTTTATAATCTAAAACAAGGCAGGATGCCCATGGGGTGTGGCACATTAAGGTAAATAGAATTAAATGGTAAATCTGACATTTGGGGCTATACTGAAGAATCATTTTCTAGGCAAAGCCCCTAGAGAAGTTCATAGGGAATTACATACAACATTCATGGTATTTTAAAGCTTTATAATTCAGTGCTATTATATGACCACCAGCTGCTAGCTTAAACCTGCTACAATTTCTTCTCTAGAAAAACACAGACTGAAAGGTAGAATTAAACTCATTGTGACTAGAACCACCTTTTTCATGTATTTGCACAACACCTAATGCAGTGCAGCACTAATAACAATGGGAAATTTCAGCTTTTAATTTTAATTTTCAGTGTTTCCAGGTTAGCATTTACATTTAAGGTAACTTAACTTTTTGCATGTAATTATGGTCTCTGGATCTTTGCAAAGAACTGTTTCTCTTGAGTTTTCTGAGGGGAATAAAATGCTCTTATTAGCCTGTAACCTTTTCTAAATCCCTCTCCCATATGATATTCATGTGGTATCACATATTACAATATAGGATAATACTCTGGATGATATGTGCTATCTTTATTATTATCCTTATTATAGGATATTATATATCCTTATATAGGATATTATATATTCTTATCCTTATTTGATGAACTGGGTGATTAAGATGTGCATGGTGCATGATTACATATGGTCAAGCAATTAGTGTAATTCATGATGATTAAATCAAAATGTGACAAAAATAAAAGTCCTACCAGCATATCTGATATTTTAGTCCATTTCATATTTTGCAAGAACTGAAAGGAGGAAAAACATTCACTTTTGTTCCAAAAAATCAGTTTTTCTCTCTCTTTTATTTTTTCTAACTGTTGACTTCTGGGACAGGTGACAACCTAATACGTTTCCCTGGAGGCTAACATCTTGTGCTCCAGAATGTAAGCTTTCATTAAAAAATTATGACTAGGAAGGTGATGTTCATATTCACGTGAACAGAATGCAGGTGCTTTTCTTTACTAGTGCCTACAGACATCTTGAAACAATCAATGTGCCAAAGAAAATACCTCAGCTGTGTCAGCTGATAGTAACTCCAGATGTCAAAGATACGGATTTATTGTCAATGTTGTTGATGTTGATGCCAGCATAATAAAAAATATAGGGTTATTGATTGATAAGATCCTCTTAAGTCATCAAGTCCAATTTACCACTCTTATGAATAATGTCCTGAAGTCTCTCAAGCTCCATCTTAAAGTTAGCTACACTTTTGCCCTTGCTTTTCATAGAATCGGTTTGCTTCATTCTGATGATTTAAAACTTTCTTCTAATTTCCACCCTAACTATATGCATAGTTGTTAGGCAATTATTTCTATGCCAAAAGTCTCTTTCATCTTCAAGAATGGTTAGTTACACTTCTTTGTTTATCCCTTCCCCTCACATGCAGCATCTACATCTCAGCCTTCACCTTGCTTGTCATAAGACAGGGCATGTTCCTCTGCTCATGGTAGCAGCTCTTCTCTCCACCTCTCCCACTTTGAATTACTTTTTCTGAACTTTAAACAGCATTCCAGACGAGGACTTATTGCAGCCTCGTGCAATAGCATCAACACTTTCAACATTTCCATCTCTTTTCCTCTGCAGGCAATTCTGTGGTATTTTCTTATTTTTCACAGACACATCACTTTGGCAGTTGATAGACATTCTCTGACTTTGACTAGTACCCATGTCCTTTCTCACCTCAGTGATTTCCAATTGATGAGCTCCCAGTTTATAGCAGACATTCATGTCATTGATCTTGCAATGCGTTGCCTTGCATTCTCAATACCCTGCAATTCCCGTGCAAACTCCTCTGTTTATTGCTCTTTGTTTGCTGCCTCCAAGGGCACAGGGAAACTAGGCTGTGTTTTAGGTGCTGCATGTTCAAGGAATGCAGAAGGCAAAAGGAATTAATTTATATAGAAAAATCTGAAGGTCACGTGGAAGTTGAAGGCAGTGCTGAAGATGTTTCTGTTCTTTAAAAAAAAAAAAAATAGCTAAATTAGCCTTGGTCTCAAAGTTACATTTGCTGAGGGAAATCAAAGCTGAAATTATGATGATTTTTCCAGCTGACATTCTGCTTTTGAAAGAGTTTGGATTATTGCTGGACTGAAGAGCTGGGTGTATCAATTTAGTTCTTTTTCTGCTTTGCAAATTAAAAGATTTTTTGTGGACTTTTCTTTCTTTATTGTTGGGAGTTGTTTGTAGGGTAATAAAGCAAGTTCTTCTGAGCCCAGAATACGTCTTATTTTATTACATATCCTAAAATCAATTATTAACAGAAGCTTTAATTACATATTGCTTTAAAAGGACAAAGATACTTTAGAGTGCTGATTGTGCTTATAACAGCTTGGTTTCTCTTTAATTCTTTTCCATCCCCATTATCTATTTCTTCTACCCAATTTTGATATTACTAAGCAGCTTTCAATCAAATTGACATATATTCAAAACAGCTAACTTACATTAATACATTTGAATCTGCACTGATATTTTTTAATATTTTTAACTTGAAACTTATCAATCTGAAATAATGGAAGGAAGTCTTTCCTCTCTTTTCATAAGCAAATTTCCTGGAGTATTTCACCAGAAAATACTTAGTGCTCCTCATTAATGAATCTGTCTTACACTTTACATGGCATGTGACTTGAGCAGTATCTCAGAACAGAAATACCTAATGATTTCTTCAGCTTCTTGAATTCCAAAGCTTGCTATTTTATCATTCTACAAAAAAGACAATTGTTTCAGTACCCTGATTAAAAAGGAACAAAACATATTTATAACAATGGTTTATTCTAAGCCCAGAGATAGAAATGCTTTTCTACTGCCAAGCAGTCATCACCAACAGCGTGTAATTAGCAGCTTGCCTTCAACTGTTTAAAAGATATTATTACAATGCATGCAAATACTAGGTTCTTCAGGGCAAGGTCTTGAAAATCAGATAGAAACTACTGCAGAGAATTGATAGATGTATTTTCTATCTCAAAGCTGTGATGTTTCAGAGAAATTGAATAAGCATGGCTGGTTTCCCATGTTGTTTGCTACTGAATAATCTTTAATCACTTCAGAAATGAAGGGCATTGGAAAATACAGGTGGTAGGGGAACAACAGTTGGACCAGATGATCTTGGAGGTCTTTTTCCAAGCTTAATGATTCTATGATTCTATGATTATTGTCTTGTATAATTTTTTTTCCTCTGAGATAGCCTCTTAGTCAATTACATTTGACCGCTTATCATAGAATCATTAAGGGTGGAAAAGGTCACATTTTTCTTGTTATTATATGGATGCAACTTGTAAACAAGTACTTCAGTTTAACCAAGAGGAGAAATTAGGTCTTTGCATTTTGACATGGAAAAGCATTCTCTGGCCTCAGACAACATCAGTTATAATACAGTGTGATAGACCGTAGTGCTCTGAACTCAGCCCTGAGTCAAAAACTGCTGACTTCCAATAATGTTGATGAGCCACTGCCCGGTCTTGGGCAATTTCATGGACTAATCTTCTATTTCAAGTATGCATACAGCAATATTGATATCAACACTCATGACAAAACTACCCTGTTAGGAATCATTAGTTAATATTTGCATTTACTTAGAGGTTTAAAGAACTCTAGGTATTGTTGAGATTGAGTATTTATTGGATTTTAAATCTAGTTTCTGATTAATCCGAGAGCATTATGAATCTAGAATAACTTTAAATTTTGGCTAGTAGAATTTATAATAGCTTAAAAAAGCAACCATACAATTACTAATAACAGGCAATTGCCTAGGTTGTCTTTGTTGTCTAATATGTAGGTCACTGTAATGGCTCCCTGCAAGAAAATGTAAACAAAAATAATACAAACAATAATTAGTGTTTGGCTAAAAGATGTATGTACCCAATCTTTGAAATGGCAAGACTAGAAAAAGTATTCCTTTACTAATTGAAAACTGTTGTTTTTATGTGTAACTCCACAACCAATTACCTTTACCTGGTTTATGAAATGATGCCCAAAGTAATCAATCTGTGTATCTTAGAAATAGAAATTTGTGGATGGAGTTGTAGTAATGACAATCATAACAAAAATACCTAAATTTTCCACTGATTTCAGGAGGACTTTGAAGGACCAAGAGATCATTTGCAGACTTAACAGACATTCAATGATCAGAACCATTTCTCAGAGTGAGAGCCTGAAAGAGAGAAGACCACCAGACAAGATAGGACTCAGTACATTTGAGAAAGATTGCTGATTATATGGAAGGAGGAAGCACTGTGGGAAGATTTGAATTTGAACAAAAATATGACTGTGGAAGAGATCATGCATGTGCAGAGGCCAGCAGTAAGGCAAAAAGCTGAGGATATCAACAGGGAAGGTAGGTCACCTCTTTTTTAAGTCTTTCTTTGCTGCAAGAAAACAGGTTTAAAATGTTCCAGATAGGGGATAACTAAAAAGCCAAGCTAAACCGAGATGGAACTGTTGCTGGAGGTTCTCAAACACTTTTTTTTTTTTTTTTTTTTACTATAATGTTTAATGAAAAAGAGCTTAATTGGAATTACCAACTTCCATGTCTGTGTAAGTGTGCACACATATCTATGTGTATGTAAGACATAAGTAGTCAGCAGTGCTGTCAGAACATGATGTGAATTATATAGATAGGAATTCATTAAGGTATAATTTTCAAAGTAATTAGCTTGAAAATGGCCATTTTATCAGAAACAGGACAGATATTCTAACTAAGGATTAAAGGCCAGATACTGAAAGGCATTTCAGTTCTTAATTTACATATTTCAATAGGTGACTGAAGGCTTGTGTGTACAAAGCATTTTATTTCACAGAATCACAGAATCACAGAATTTCCTAGGTTGGAAGAGACCTCAAGGTCATCGAGTCCAACCTCCAACCTAACGCTAACAGCCCTCCACTAAACCATATCCCTAAGCTCTACATCTAAACGTCTTTTGAAGACTTCCAGGGATGGTGACTCCACCACTTCCCTGGGCAGCCTGTTCCAGTGCCTCACAACCCTTTCAGTGAAGAAGTTCTTCCTAACATCTAACCTAAAACTCCCCTGGCTCAACTTAAGCCCATTCCCCCTCATCCTGTCACCAGGCACGTGGGAGAACAGCCCAACCCCCACCTCGCTACAGCCTCCCTTGAGGTACCTAAAAAGAGCGATAAGGTCACCCCTGAGCCTCCTCTTCTCCAGGAATTTTCCCCAAGTTTAGTTAATTCATGCTGAAATGACCTGTGTTCACATATACTGAAGGCACCCATTAATGGGAAGTAAGGGAATTCATATTTGAATGCATGTGGTATGTCTGTGGAGGAACCTCAGCAGGCTGAGAGAAGTGGGCTGGCACAGGCTGCGCAGAGAGGTTGTGGAGTCTTCATCCCTGAAAATCTTCAAAAGCCTCCTAGGAAGCCTGCTCTGGTGACCCTGCTTGTGCCAAGGGTTGGACCAGACAGTTTCTGAGCTGGTTGCAGCCATTTGGTGATCTGTACTGTTAGCCTAGATCCTAGTGTCTGGAGGAGTGCTTTGTCTGGAATTCAGTTTGCAGCAACAATCTGAAATGAGCTAAGTATTTCTCTTGGCAAATGCTTCCAGGTTTGGAACAGAAGACAGTTTGCTTTAGTATCTGTTCCATGCTGAATATATGGACACAAGTGAGTACGTACATCTGTGAGACAGGATTCGGTCTCTGTCTTGTGTGACAACAGCAGCACAGATGTTGCCTTAGTTCATGGTGCAGCCACTCAGCACAGACTAGCAGTTGTCTGAAAACACTTTTGTTTTGCATGCAGTTAGTAGTCCACCAATTTTCTTCCCACCTATCTCCTTGCCTGAATTAACTGCTCACTGACCAGTGTGCACCATTTAGTTCTTGAGTGACGCACATTGGATGTGACCTCGGATCCTTACACACAGCCACGATGATGCTATTTGTGGTAGCACTCTGTGATAATGCAACACCACATTGCTACAGCTTGCTTTGTGAGGGACTTGGAGCCAGGAAGAAATTTTGGCCAGGAGCATACTGAACATTATATTAAAGATGTATTGCTGAAAGAATGGCTAAGTGTCATGCCCAGTTCACACTGCAATGACAGCTCAAGAGCAAAAAACTGAAAGTAGCACCAAGAAAGATCAAAGCTGTTAATATTCCTGCCAAAACTGCTCAGTACTGCAGCTGCTGACTCACAGTGCTGAAGCCCTCAGCTGTAAGATGTCTAGCACATCTCTGTGAGCATCCAGGTGCTTATGAGGACAAGCGCTGTGTAACGCTCTTCCATCCACATTGGCCAGTCATTACTTAAACACAGCGCCAGCTACTCAGAAAGAATGGCGGGAGGGAGATGGTGCACATTTGTGAGCTTGAACTCACATCCAAGAATTTCAGTCACTTCTGAATGCCTTCCACCTTGTACCTCATTGTACATCATAGGAAAAAGCCTTCATAACAGAGAGGCCCCAAAGCAAGACTGTATCAGGATATCCATGCTGCAGAGAATCTTAGTGTGGCAGAAAATCCCTTTGTGTGGCATATCATGAGGGCAACAGCATTTGGGATGGACAGCCCTGCAGATTAATAACCTCATGCAGAGCAAGCCCTCGTATTGACAATTCCTCTGCACATAGGGGCCTGCGACCTTATGCTGCTTTTTAAAGCAAGAGCAATAAGGGATTAGATCATCTCCATTAAATTTTTATGTGCTTTCGATATAATGGAAATTTTAATTGGAACTCTGGCTTTGCAAACTTTTGAAGCTTAGAAGTCACCAGAATGTGAGGAGTTCCTTCAGTCAGTTATGGAAACAGAAAGGAGGGAGGGGGAAATGAAACAGGAGAAAGCAGTTAATCACGACGTTTCTGAATCAAGAACTGTAAATTCTGCCGATGTTTGGAAAAGGATGGAGAAAAAATTCTTCAGAGGACTTTGGCTCTCTTCCGTTCATTTTCTGTTAGGAGCAGGCCACGAGCAGGAGGGCTTGGGCAGACAGCCACCGGTGCCCGACTTACCGTAGCACACCGGATCCGCAGCCATGAGGTGAGCTAGCGGGCACCGTGCAGTTGCGAGGTAAATTACTCGGATCAGGAGGGCACTTGTGGCATTTATTAATTTCAGTTCCCACCTGCGATGGCTGGCAGCCGGCCAATGCAGTTCAGGCCGGGGTCCGGCGGCTCCCCGGCGGCACCAGGGGAGCAGACACCCCGCCGGGGCGAAGCGGGCAGCCCCCTACCCCTACTTGACGTGGCTGGGGTCGTCAAAATGAAATGGAGAAGCGGATCCGGGCTGCAAACGCCTCGCTCGGCACTCTCACGCCACCTCGGCTCCCGAGGCCGCCGGCCGGGACCCCTCGGAGGCGGCGGCGGCACCTCCCAACCCCGGCCCCTCCTCCAGGGGGCGAGGCGAGCCGAGGGGCGGCTCCCGCACCCCCGGGCTGCCGGCACCGCCGCGCCTTCCCGCAGCAGGCAGCTCCCGGCCCGCCGCGGGGAGGAGGGCGGCGGGCGGCCGCGGCGGCCCCGGGGCGGCGGCATGGCGGCGGGGCGCGGCCTGAGGTAACGGCGCTGAGGGGCTCGGGGCTGCGTCGCGCAAAGCGGAGCGGAGCTGCCCGGTCGCCCCCCGTTCTCCCCCGGTGAGCTCCCCGGGCCAAGCCGCCCGCTGCCTGTCGGATAGCCGGGCGGGTGTTTCGGCTCCCCCGGCTGCTTCTGCGCGGCGCTGTTGCCCTCTAGCGTCTGTAGGGTGGCAGCGTGAGGGAGCAAGGTGAGCGCCGGGGTGCCCCGGGGTGCTGGTGCCGCCTCGGCGCCGTGCCGAAACGGGGGCCTGTCCCAGGAGAGCTCGGGGAGGCGGAACAAAACTCGGCGGTGGCTGAGCCGCTGCTTTGTGCTGGAGAGCTGCTTGGGGGATAGCTCGTGGCGGGGTGAGTTTTTGCCTTTTTCTTTATTAAAATAGCGGCGGCGTCGCCCCCGGGCCTCTGCGAGGGGCGCCGGTTGCTGCCGCTGCAGCTTCTGCGGCTGGGGTGCGAGGGGAGCGGGGCTGGCAGGGCCCTGCCTTTGGTTTGCCCAGTTGCTGAGGAATAATAGGAATAATCGCAGAAATATTGCGTGAGGTACAAGGTATCTTAAGAATTTTTGGCTGAAAGTATCACAGGTAAAGTAAATTAAAGCTCTAAACCAACTTTTGTACTGAAGTACAGACTTCCAAGACTTTAAATACCCTATATTTGATGTTTATAAATAATCTTAAAAATGAATTCTGAAACATTAATTCCTGCCCTGTAAGATACTGGCTAAAGCAGTGCAGCACAGAGCTAAGGATAGCAGGTACAATAGAAACTGAAAACTGCTTTCACCAAGGACTTGAAAAAGCATCTGTCTGACAGAGTTTTTGTTCTGCGTAAGCTGTTCTTTTATTTTTTTTAAGGATATGTGAAAAAATGTAAGCCCTTCGATATTCACGTATTATATGGGACTTGTTATGTGATACTAAAGAGTATTGATGACTGCTGTCAGCAGTCTGTGTCTCATAGAGCTATCTTCTCGAGTAGCAAATGTGTTCTTAATATCCAGTCAAAAGACCTCATTCTCAGCTTGTGTTTGCTTATCTGAGTTATTACTGCTTGAATACTTCAGTCGGGAGTGATGTAAGTTGAGGCACGCAGCATTTGGAGAGCAATTTCCCATTTTCGTAGATGATTTATGCAGACCTGAGCAGTACTGCCCACCCCAGGTGTGGTCATTTTCAGATATGCTTTGCTGCTCTCTCCCCTGTCACTCCTGTATCTGAACAGCTACCTTGTGGTAACTCTGACTTCAGAATACTTCCCCTGAGGCTGTATTTCACACTGGCTGGCCAAAGCAGGCTTTTCTGTTCAGAGCAATTAAATAGCATTCTAATCGCTATAAATTTAAGTGCCCATGTTAACGTGCTGAAGAGGATGTCTGTTTCTTTGCCTCTTCGTGATTTAGATCTTGTCCCTCACTTAACGTATGAGGAGTTTTTTGATGTCCCTGTGGTAGCAGCCACTTTGGGAAGGAGCAGGAACAGAAGATAGTGATGGGGGCTAGTAGGATGGGAGACATTAAAAATACATGCAGGTATAGCTAACCAGACTAATGTAGTAACTGAATAATATTGTTGATTAATGAATCCTGAATTTGCAGCGCTTTTTGGCCATTCTTGATAAAAAGGTTTTTCTTTAGCCTGTAACAATGTGTTTTGTTTTGTTTTTGTTTGTTTTTTTGTTTTTACTTTTGTGTATATGTGACGCAACTTTGTTGCTCCTACTGAGAGGTCATGATATACAGCTGACTTTGCACATTTCTGAGGTAAAACTAAACCCGAGGGTGCATTCTGAGGTAAAACTAAACCTGATTTTCGTATTTGGCATTAAAAATGTAATTTGAGATCAATTACTCTTTTGTTTGGTTATTTTAGTTTAGCCCATTGTTTTAATCTTGGTAGTTTAAACATTTTTCTTGAACCCACTTATGTTTTTCATAGTTTTAAGTCTGAGTGATATTCATGACACAACTTCAGCAGGTTAATTTTGTTCTAAATATAAAACTATGCAGTTTTATGTGTGTGTTTATGGGGATACCTGTTTTCCTATTTGGGCATGTATTCCTTGCAGTATGAAGATGTGAATGTGGAATTGATAAAACTTTTTTCTTTAGTTTCCAAAAGTATAATTATCATTTATGAAATTGT
Organism: Aythya marila; assembly: GCF_965140915.1. Lineage (NCBI taxonomy): Eukaryota > Metazoa > Chordata > Aves > Anseriformes > Anatidae > Aythya > Aythya marila. Next base: position 1,011,662 of record NC_139045.1, on the reverse strand, counting down.
ATGGCCAGAGCCATGTTTCTTTTGAGCTACTGAGTCCAGAAAATAGCATGTTTCAGCTGCATGGACAAGGCAGTTGTATTGAGCCCATGCTGTTGCCTGTGCTGTGCACACCGTGGAAGTCTTGCTGCAAAAATGAAGCAGTGAGGGCACAATGTTTGTGGTGGTGCCGCGACATGCACACAGTGTAGATTTTCAGCAGCTGTGCAGAGCCTGAGCCCAAGGTCTGGGTTCCAGCCAAACTGCAAAGACTTCCCCAGAAGTTGCTTTGATATCATATTAACTTTACTGCCAGTAAATACAAAAAAAAATATCCAATTTCATGTTCTCTGTGTTTGCTAGAGAACACTAATGCATCTCATTAATAGGTGAAATCCCCAGCCAGTTTTGTCTCGTGTATTTCCAGTACAGTTGTTGTGCTGAAATGAGTTGTAGAAGCCAGGGATCTGGTCATTTGTGGTTAGCAATTAAATAACAAACTAAAGACAGCTACACATGGTAGGAACTCACCGGAGTCCTGTGAGTTCATTGTGGTATTTGTTCTCTCATCAGTATCACCTTGGTAGGGAATTTGGAGAAGAAGGGGTGGTGGTGGGGGGGGAGAAGTTCACGATCTCTGTTCTAGTGGATCTGTTTCATTCTGGCTGTCTGAAAACGCCTGTAACTCTGACTGTCCATCAGTGTTGTATCAGAGTTGTAAATCTTCCCATTAATAAGGTGATACTTATTTCCTGTACCCACAAGATTTTCATGAGAACTTGTCTGGAGCTTTAGAAATCACTTTTGCAGGAGAAGAGAATGATATTGAGCCTTGCTGCATTCAGAATAAAATGGGAAGCTTATTTCCATGACTCAGCTTACTCTTAACAAGATCTTTTGCATAGTGAGTCTGTAAGTTAAAAACAAAATTCTAAATATTCAAATATATATTAAATAATTTTTATTACCAGTTTTCACCTTAAAGAGATGTTTTAATACTTTACACTTGGAACAACAAAATAGATAAAAGGTACTGGTTTTTGGATGGCCATATAAAAATGCAAAATTCTGTAAGAGATCAAATGCAAATTCTTCTAAAATAACAGGGTTCTAGACACAGAACACTGAGGCAGCTTGTATTGCTTCAGACTGTGAAAAGTACTATACAAATTTTTTTACTTATAAAAACTTCTCTCACTGACACCTTTGTGGACCACTGGGTTTGTATATTACCTGGCACCCCTTTTCAAGATATAGGTGGAACCATGTCCTCCTTTCATGTAAATCAGTGTGGCTCCAATGAAATTAATAAGCTAAGCTTGCTTATTGTGTTTCATTCTCCTTCCTTCTTTCCTTCCTGTTCTCAGTGTTGAGGATGCCAGGTCTGGCTGTTGTTCTGCTGATCTCAGATAATTCTTCATTCCTCAGAGTCAGACCTTGGATCTGTCTTAGCGTTCCCATCCACTCCTACTTGCTGCTGCTCTCTGTAGCCCCAGGAGATACTTGCAATTAGGAGCCAAGGATAAAATGGCATGGGCTTTCTTGTAATAAATAAATAAATAATGCAGGTCTCTGGGCTGCCTCCAAATTTTCTGCTCCATGGAGGTGCATTAGGACATCCTTGCTGCAAATATTTCAAATGCACCTGCTTCTTCCTTTAGCAGCCATTGAGTGTTATTTCCTTGAGTATTATCTCATTATCCCTTCTTGTATTACCTCATAGAAGCAACTGTGTCTACAGCTGCTGCATCTGGTCAGCCCTTTCATGCCATCAGCTACGGGCACTGTGTATTTTACCTGCTCCAGGCAGGATTGTCAAGTTCAGGTGACTGGTAAGGAGCATAGGCTGGTGAGGAAAGGAACATCAAGGTTGTGCTGGTGGGAGCCTCCTGTTGATATGACTTGAGGGGTTTCTGTCATAAGAACAGGAGTATTTATTTAGGGCTGTGTTAGAGGAGCTTGGGACTGAAAGAAAGCACCGTGCTGCTGGTTGTTCGGTGACCAACTGTTACTCAGGGAAGTGATGGTGGTTTGGTCAGCAAGAGTTTCACTTCGCAGGCTCTTATCTCTCTCTTGTATACTGACCAGACCTAAGCTCTTTGTGGGGTTAAGAAAACCAGATATGTGGATAGGCAGGCATATGGAGTTTTTCACAGAATGCAGGAAGCATTAATTCTAGCCACTAAAATTGAGTTTCTTGGCATTCAGTCAACTGCATTGGAGATTAAAAAAACAAACAAAAAAACGGTTTTATTTGAGAATCCTTTGTGCTCATAACAAATATCTGTCTGGAAACATGTCTTAAAAAATCAAGTTTTACTCATTTAAGTAAAATGCAGCTGCTTCTTTGTCATCTGACGTTTTAGCAGATTAAATAGCAGAGAAGAGATACCTGAATTGATGTTCCTGAAGTTAGCATAATAAAATTAGACAGCTCAATACTAAAATATTCTTTTGAGTTCTTCTAAAGGTACTTTTGGATCTTTCAGTTTGGTCTTCGTGCATTCTTAAACTTTTTTTGCAGATGCATGCCAACAGTTTCTACAGGCACAAATCATATTGTTTTTGGTTAACAGTGAATAGTGTCTGTATCTCTAGGTGAAAGGCAAGACTGTTGTCCAAAAGCTATGTGTAAAGCTTTGTCCAGCTGCAGGTAAGATTCAAGGCCAGGTTTAAGTCCACCAAAAGCAGAAAGGGTAGCGTAGAAGTTAAGAAGAGTAGAATATGCTCATGAGGTGGGCTTATCTGGTGATACACAGGTTTAAAGGGAGTCTGAATTATGAATGAGTTTACGTATGCTTAATTACTCTTTGTGCTCAATTTTGCTGTTTTGATAGATACGGTGCCATGTACTTTCTCTCTTATCCCTTATCTTATTTTCCTACTCACTTTGTGTTACTTTGTGCTCATTATGTACCTGGCACTGGAAGCATCAATCTTTGGGATTTAATTAAAGTCATGGAAGTTACAAAGGTGCTGTTAAGTATATCATTTGTTTTTAACTTGTTCTGATAGCATAGAGTGAAAGGCCACCTTTTTGACAAGAGCTCCTCATCCTAAATTGTGAAGCAGTTGAATGGCCCAGGTACGTGACAGGTTGTTTGGTTTTGTTTAGTGTTATTTTATCCCTAACTCCTTTATTGATTTTTAACTAATATAATACATACTTTGGTCTTTTGGATCACAAGCCTGCCTTATTCTTTGATCATCATTTGCTCCATGATTCAGCACTCAAGGATGCCAGCCATTCTGGGAATAAAAAGTTATAACAAAAAAAGTAAACTTTTCAATGTATAAAAGGTGGTATAGAGCTTGACTAGGTATCACTTATTATCATTAGCTTTGTCAATCTGTATAGAAAAGTTCATATTTGATATGGACTATACCTTTGTAGCTTTTCTACTTTTTGAACCCTGCCTTTTTTATATTTTTTTTAAGAGCAGGTAAGGATTAAGTACTCAGGAAGTGACCATGTTAAATACACGTGCAGTTTATTCCATTGCCATTACAGATTGTGTGCTGCATGGTGAAGTTACAGCTGCGTGTTCTGTATCTTTAATATTATCCAAAATCTGCTGTTAAGCTTCCTTTATAATTTCTAGTACTTAATTATTTTATGCTTGTCACATCTTTCATTTATTCTATTAGAAACTTTTGACAGCAATTGTACTGTTGGCTTGAAAAATGACTGCTTTCAGTAGGTACAAGGTAGAGCATAAATATGTCCTTAGGTGATCTGCCTCTTAAGTTAGCTGTGGATTTATTACTCTCTTTTCTCAAGTTTAAGAGGTGATTTTTTCTATGCTTTTTTTAATATGCAGAAATACATAGCACTTCCAACAATATACAGAACAAGGTACATTGTTTGGTAAAATGTGATTTTTGTGCTTCTAATGCTGAAGGAAAAATTGTATTGTTTAAAAAACACTCCTACAGCAAATGCAATATATAGTATACCTGAGTGGGTGTATATTGAACAGTTAAAATGTGCATATTGGGTTAAGGACTCTCCAATTTTTCCAAAATTGACGTAAGAGAGAATATATTTAATTATGTAGACTAATGTTCCCCCAGCTTCTTGGTGTTGAAGGAGGAAGATTGTGAAACTTTCTCCATGTTTGGGTTGTCAGCAGTTGTTTATTTGGAGTTCTTTTTGTCTTTGGGTTAAAAAAAAAAAAAAAAAATCTAAAAAAAAATCTAAGGGAAGCGGTAAGTTCTTTGCCACTATGTCTTGTGTTTCAGTGCCTCCTGTGCATAAAACAGGGTTCACAGCCTTAGGGAGTGAGGAGCCTGTGAGATTTAGAGACATTCCAATGTAGACGGCAGCCAGTGGCATTTCTGGAAGGGCCAGATAAGCAAAGCCTTGCTGGACTTCTTTGCTCAACTCTTGGACTCAGGCTTATAGTGCTTGAAATGTTAGGTTGTGGTTTCTGTTAGATTGAAGTGGAGGTTCTTAAAACTTCTTCTGTGCTTACACAATTGCTTTAGAGATAGTTTGGTGTTGTGCTATTATTAAAAGCAAAGTGACAGCTGCATTTTTTTTTTTTTTTAATAATGGGGAGCAGGAAGAAACAATGCTACTAATGCAAAAAATCAGAAGAAAGCTACCAAAGCTTTTGAACTGTTCACTTCTAAACCTCGGTTTAGCAGTGATTCTCTTTTCTCCATTAGTTTCAATGTGATGATAGTTTACAAACTATGGTGCTTCGATTAAATCTGTGATTTTCTTTTCTTCTAGACTAGATCTTCTGTAAAGCTTTGTGGAAGATAGATGCGTGTGCTGCAATGGTGACATAAATATTTAAGAGGACTGGAACAAGTTGTTGAGAATCTGTTTGTTTTTAATGCTTGGAACAATCTAAGGCAAGTAAACAACATGAGTTTTATCATGAAACTTCACAGACATTTTCAAAGAACAGTTATTTTGCTGGCCACTTTTTGTATGGTGAGCATTGTTATTTCTGCATACTACTTGTATAATGGCTACAAACAGGAAAATGAACTTTCTGAAATCTCTTCAGAAGTGGAATGTGATGATCTTCAACTGTTGCCATACAAGCTGATGGAGATGAAGACCATGAAGCCTATCGATCCCCTGAGAACAGATCTTGTAGTGCTGGTGTTTGTGGAAAGTCAATATTCAACGTTAGGCCAAGATATAATAACCATTTTAGAATCCAGCAGATTTCAGTACCGTATTGAGATTGCATCTGGTAAAGGTGACCTCCCAGCCCTTATAGACAAAAATAAGGGCAAATATGCTCTCATAGTATATGAAAATATTTTAAAGTACGTGAATATGGACTCTTGGAACAGAGGTCTTCTAGATAAGTACTGTATAGAATATAGTGTAGGTATTATTGGATTTCATAAAGGCAATGAGAACAGCTTGCAGAACTTCCAGTTGAAGGGCTTTCCTTTCCATGTCCACAGCAATCTGGGTATTAAGGACTGTTGCATTAACCCTCATTCCCCATTGCTCCATGTGACTAAGTCCTCCAAGCTTGAGAAAGGTCCCTTGCTTGGAAAAGACTGGGCAGTTTTCCAGATTAATCATACAGCTTACCAACCAGTGATATTTGCAAAAGTAAAGACACCAGAAAACCTTTCATCATCTGCTGCTAAAAGTGCTCTCTATGCCACAGTAATTCATGACCTGGGACTCCACGATGGGATTCAACGAGTCCTTTTTGGCAATAACTTGAATTTTTGGCTGCACAAACTGATTTTCATAGATGCCATCTCTTTCCTGTCTGGAAAGAAGCTCAGACTATCCTTGGATAGGTACATTCTGGTTGACATAGATGACATCTTCGTTGGGAAGGAGGGAACGAGAATGAACGCCAACGATGTACAGGTAAATTATGTACAGCAACTAATAGTTGTTAGAGCAAAGTACCTGTTTTTTAATCTTATTTTTGAAGTGAACAGTTACTAACAGTTGCAGCTCAGAAAGGACACAGATCAGTAAGTAGCAATGCAAACTGTGCCTTGAGAGAAAAGCCAGTTTGTCTGACTTTCAGTGGTCACTGACTCCAGGTGTAGCAGTTCCTTCCTGCTCCAGGCTGGAAGAGAGTCAACACAACTTTGCTTCTATAGTTAATAAAAAAAGAAAATATGATGATAAGACTCGCTGGTTAATATCACTTGTTTTCTCTCAAGTAACACAAGTCCTTCCAGAGCGATGTTCTGTAAACTGGGTGGTGGGCGCCTCTGAATTACATTCTCTCTACGATAAATGGAAAATACTCTTCCAAAAGGAAATTAAAGATGACTAATTGTGAAGTAACTGTTAAAAGAAAAGGGGTAAGAGAGGTAGTGTTATCATTTCTCACTGCCCCCTCACAAACACACATGGTTCTAACTAAATAATTTAACTTTCTAATCCGAAAAGTTGTTTAACTTTCTAATCGGATGATACCTACGACACATGCTTCAAAAGAGCTTGGAAACAGCACAGGACTTCAGAGCTGAATCTATTAGTATGTAACGTACATGTTGCCAGACTTATAATCAGGAAGTAAATGTAGTGAACAAAAGTAAATGTCAACATAAATTTTGAAGAACAGATTGGATTATTAGCTGTTTGAAACAGGTTTCAAATGTCAGGAGTTGGTTGGTTGCAGCATTTCACCTTTCTTATCTCTGTTTTATGGCTCTTGCTTGCAAGCAAAGTTTTTGTTAATGTAGGTCTTAAAATCTTGTTCTGTCACTAAATGACTCAATGTTAAAAATGTTAAATTATCCATTTTAACATTTTAAGTTGGTACATTCCTGAAGGTCCCTTTTCACTCTGCATTATTGTGCTGCTCGAATGAGGTGGTAGGTCAGGGTTGGTAGGAATAACATTATTTCTCACTGTATACCTTGCTTTCTTTTTGTGAAGTGTTACAGAATCACAGAATCACAGAATTTTCTAGGTTGGAAGAGACCTCAAGGTCATCGAGTCCAACCTAACGCTAACAGCCCTCCACTAAACCATATCCCTAAGCTCTACATCTAAGTGTCTTTTGAAGACTTCCAGGGATGGTGACTCCACCACTTCCCTGGGCAGCCTGTTCCAATGCCTCACAACCCTTTCAGTGAAGAAGTTCTTCCTAACATCTAACCTAAAACTCCCCTGGCTCAACTTAAGCCCATTCCCCCTCGTCCTGTCACCAGGCACGTGGGAGAACAGGCCAACCCCCACCTCGCTACAGCCTCCCTTGAGGTACCTAAAAAGAGCGATAAGGTCACCCCTGAGCCTCCTCTTCTCCAGGCTGAACAACCCCAGCTCCCTCAGCCGCTCCTCGTAGGACTTGTTCTCCAGGCCCCTCACCAGCTTCGTCGCCCTTCTCTGGACCCGCTCAAGCACCTCGATGTCCTTCTTGTAGCGAGGGGCCCAAAACTGAACACAGTACTCGAGGTGCGGCCTCACCAGAGCTGAGTACAGGGGGACAATCACCTCCCTAGCCCTGCTGGTCACGCTGTTCCTGATACAAGCCAGGATGCCGTTGGCCTTCTTGGCCACCTGAGCACACTGCTGGCTCATATTCAGCTGACTATCCACCATCACTCCCAGGTCCTTCTCTGCCTGGCAGTTGTTACAAAGCAGATGGGGGAAAAAAGCACCTTGCAAAACTGATACTTGTTTAGAAGGTAAAAGTCTATAAGGTGCTGAATCTTTCCTTGTTTGTACTAGAAATAAGGGAAAATGTTTTGTAAAAACTTTCAATGTTGAAAGAGGAGTATGGAACAATGAAGGGCACTCCAGTAATACTGCATGCAGTAGATAGCTAAAATTGTAAAAGAAAAAAAAAAGCTAGGTTTTCTGTTTTTTTGTTGTTTTTTTTTTTTTTTTGTACTGTTAATATATTTGTCAAGCTGCAGTAGCCCTGCATTTACTGTTCTATTAAACAAAAGACTTGAACTTGTATTTACTTCAATTTGCTTTAAATTTGCAGCATATGCTAGTTTCTGAAATGTCCTTTGCATTTGCAATTAAACATGCCTCTCGGATAAGTAGGTGTTTTCCTTATGCAAAAAAAAAAATCATGGGAAAGGGTTGGAGTGAAGATGAAACTCCAATAAAACAGAATTTTTGTGTAGGAGGTGGTGGCAGCGTTTGAGTTAGGTGGGTAAGCGTTCTTTGGGAGTCTTCTAAGGGCAAAGTCAAATCACAGAAGCAAAGTAAGGAAGGTCTGACCCACACCAATGGCTAAACTGTTGTTCTGCAAAAGAAGCAACTTCTATTAACAAATTAAATAAAGCCTGCATAAATTTCCTGTTATGTCTTGCAGTAGCAGTTTGAAATAGTATGTTTCATATTGTTTGTCTCTGTGAATGACACCTGAAGATAATCATTCCAACTTATCCTAAAATGACAAATTGCCAGAATTACTTAGCAGAAAGAAGGGTCTATTGAGACAAATTTGATTAAAGCAGATACAAAAGGATGAACTGTGTTGTTTTGAAAGAATAATTTGCAGTATGTCAGAATGTTATCTTCCCAAAATAAAACTGTCAAATTGAATAGAAATAATATCCAAGTGGAAATAACTTTTAAGTAGGATAATTTCATTTATATGGAACTGTGTTCTGAAACAGTGGAACATGAAAAAGTGTTCCCTTCAGATTCTTCTTCTACTTAAAAATTAAAGTGTTCTATTAAACGTGTTGTTAGGGCTGTCAGGTGCAATGCATCTTCATTACTATTAATACCAAAGGAATTACCCTATGTGGCACAGTGACACCTGGAAGGAATGAAATAAAATCAATTTGTGGTAGTTGAAAATCAGTTACTGTATAGTGCATTTGTGCATAAATGCCATCCTATTAGACATGAGCATTTTACTGAGCTCTGTTGTGTTGACTGTGACAGAGAATTGTGTGCCGCAAGTGTGGAAAGAGGTTGCTCAATGAAGATTGTATATCCAGTACTTGCAATTAACTCATTTCTACTAAGATTACATTTTAAATACTAGCAATATAGGATTGGGTATAATGCTTTTTTGTGTTTTAATATTTTTTTGTGTCCTAGTTTAAATTTTCTGGACATAGACGTGTCTGGTTGTCTGGTAAGACTGAGCAATGTGGATATTTCTACATGCGCTCCATTAACTAATGCAATGTAATCTAGAAAAGCTTCCAACATCCAGAAAAGCTGTGTGTTTGCTTCTGCTAAATGGATAGGGCAACGTTTAGAAACTGGAGGGTTATCACAGATGAAGTAGCAAAAATAATCACTCGTTAGTGATTCAGTACTGAACTCTCTGAAGGCCATGTAGTTCAGCCCCCTGCTCAAGCCTGGCCACCAAGAGCAGACTGCCTGGGACCGTGTCCAGCCAGCTTCTGAAGAACTTCAAGGAGGGAGGTTCTGATTGCAAGTAAGGCCAGGTTTTCAAGGGAATTTCTTCTTCGGGTACTTAAATGAGATTTGCAAAGTGGCCAGAATAGTCAATGTTTAGATGTTAGGCTAAACTGTTTTCATCTTTAAATTTCGTGAATTGGAGTTGAGCATAACTGACAATTGCTGTTGTAAGGTTAAGTGGTAGTTTTTTCAGTAGTATACATGTATATTGGCCTGAAAAGAGGTTGAGTCAAAAGCAATCCCTCTAAAATGAGTGTCTTCTGTATCACTGTTAGGCAGAGTGGTGCTACTTCAGATTGAGTATCTGTAGTGTCAGGGATACAGGGTATAAAGAGCCGTTCTGGAAAACATTTGACATGGTTTTTCAATGCAAATTATATAAAACTGATAAATGGATTGTCTTATTAACCAACAAATGAAGCTTTATACTAGTTTTGTCACAGGTTCTTCAGTTTAAAAACAAACAACAACAACAAACCCACCAAACCCTGAAACTGTACTTGAGATTTTTAGACTACCTGCTTGTGATTCAAGTGTTGCTATATAAAACTTAGATCAATAGTACATAGCTCTTCAATGTACCATACTGAATAGCAGTCACTGTATCAGCAACAACCATCCATCTTCATACTTATTTACTTCATCGTCCTCTGGAATAATAGAAATAATGGGAGAGAACATTTTCATAGTCTAATTGCCTCCCACTTTGAATTTAAACACCGTAATGTAATCTCAGCATTCATTTTTCAGTAGTTCTTTTCTTCCTCTTAATATCTGTCTAGCAGGAGAGACCATTATGCTGTGACAGCATTACATTTTTTCTTTGTGTCTTTTAGTCTCAGCAGTGCAAATAATTCATTAAAATGGACGTACAGAAAAAATCTATCTAGATATCCACAAAGTAAGTTTATCTTAATAGACCATGATTGTCCCCACTGACAGTCTACTAATTTAATATAGTCTCTTTTTGTTAGTTACTCTTTGAAATTTTGAAGACTGTAAAGCACTGAGATTTTTTTTCAAGGGAAAAGCCATCTGGTATCAGGAGGAAAATTAAAAATGACTTTTTTTCCTACTGACTGTACAGTGCTGGTGGAGCATAATAGAGTAGACATAAGTTGGCCAACCTTTTCCTTCATTTCCCCAATACATGCCCTTTCCTTGAGAATTGATCATGCTTTCAAAATGAAAAATTAGAATACTGTGAGGTGCTTTTCTTTTTTTAAAACCATTAGCTATGTGATCTCCTCTTTGTCTGGTCTTTTATGTGCTTTTCAAAAGAGGTAGTTTGAACTGAAGTCAAGAGATGTCTCCACTTTCTTCACGTAAGACTAATCTTTTTCTCCACGTGTAACTCTTACATGTGCTCAGTTTTGGATCAGTGGTGGTCATGTTGTCAGGGAAGATTCTGGTCTGAATGAGTATCTTTGGTCATGTAATGTAGACAAACAGAACACAAATGTGATCATGCTAACACGTGAAAATACTGTGATGGGTGATACTTGTATTTTCTTATTCTTTTATAATTGCCAAGGAAAAAGTTTAATATTAACCATATACATTCGGAGGTGGGGTGTCATTTTTCTTGTTCTGTTTTGTGAGCACTTAGGCAACACATCTGTTAGGAGTCATGCATATGGGAAATACAAGCTTGAATCTGCAGAGTCTTTCAGCATTATACGCAGTGAAGAATTAGACAGCAAGAGCTGTCCTTTGAGTGATTTTCTTGAATATCATCTGTTCCAAGCAGCGCGCTGATAATGGAGAGGAGTTAGCCAGAAAGAATAAATTCATAGTGTTCTAGTCTCCATCACTCGCAGTCTGCCATCTTGCCCAGACTTTGAGGTTTATAATGTACACATCTATGGAAAGACAGGACTAGCTCTGATGTAGTAGGCAACATAAACAAGTAGTTCTTTAGGCTGGCAGTGGTTAAGTTAATTGCACCTTAAAAGTACGTATTTTTCTGTTGCTCATAAAATGTTTCTAGAGTGACCAAGATGAAGTATAAACATTTGCTCTTGGTCAGATGAATCTCATTCCATGTTCCGAAGCCAGCATTGTCATCATTGTGATATTTGCTCAGTTTGGCGGTGGCCTTGTCTTTTGTTTAATGCACCAGATTTCTCCCCTAAGAGCTTATTGTTTATTCTGTACATTGCAAATTTGTCCACATTAGTCAGTATAGTTTATTTAAATACTATTATTTAAAACCCATTAAGCGTCTTTTCCCTCCTGTCGAGACACAAGACAGTTCCTGTCACAGGAGAGCCTAATTCTGCAAGTTAATTTTCTTTACCTGTAGGATCACCCAGAAGGTTATTGATAAAGAAATGATAGATATGTCATCAAATGTGTTGGTTACAGAACCGCCGGAGATGCCTCTGTCAATTCAGTTGCACTGAGCTGCAAATCTTTCCTCTGGGGAAATTCAGAAGATCTTTTTAATGACTTCTTTAAATGACAGCATGAATTAACTGTTAGCAATTTTCAATTAGATAAATCATTTTATATTCCCAATTCATGAGCCATGTTACCTTTGTACAGGTGTTCAATGTATTTACTGCGTATGTACATACGTTTTACCTTAATTTGATCTGAAGCTCCTATGGTATTTTATACTGGCTTCACTGTAGTGATAAGTAGAAAGTACATGCCTAAAAAGAGGCAAAGAAAGGGAATAATAGAAACTGATGTTTCTTTGGCTGGCTGATGCCTTAGGAAGTCTGACTTAACTTCTGGAGCATGTTGGTTCAGGTACAGTACTGTGGAGTGTGGAGCTCAGACCGAAAATACAACTTCAGGAAAAGTTATAAAATTATTTTATGTATTTTATGGGCTGCAACCAGCTTATGTAACACTTTACCAGTCAGTTTAACATGTGACTTATTAAAGCAATTTGGTTTATGTACCAACTTCTGTGAATCTTAATATAGCAAGGCTGATACAACTGCTGCTCAACACAGGGCAGCATTTGTTTTCAAAGGAGTGCACTGATGTTTGAACAGAAAGCTGTGTAAAACTCCTTGACCAGAGGAGAGAGGCTGCGAAGGAGTGGCAGGAGAGAGGAGAGCTGGGTCTTTCTCACACGACCTACCCCTGGGATTGCCAGGGCAGTGCTGGGCATTTCCGTGTATCCTTGCTCTTCCCTCTCTGCACCTGTGTACCACTAGAAACAACCAAACCCAATGGAACGAGCTTGACACAAAGATTAATTGCACAGTTTATCTGCTGTATTAAATGCACAAAGACAAAAACCTTGCACAGTAACCACGTGTCTAGTAACCACATAGCCAGGATCTGCATTGCATCTCTGTGGACTGTCAGGCCAAAGGAGTGCAGATTTCCATTTTTTTTTTGTGTGTGTGTTAAAATATTCCTGGTCTATGCTTGATGTTAATATTCATACACGTATTATATCTGGGAAGGACTGGGATGTGGACATTGCTTGAGTCACCACTGATGTCCAAGCAGTATGGTGATCTGCGGGGCTGGAAATGTTCTTCCTGTTTTTTTCCAGAAGGTTCAGACATGTTTGCACAAATGATGCTGCCTGCTTCCCTGGGGCTGTGGGACAAGTATGGTCCTCAGAAGGTGTAGGGTGTGCATGTCAAGCAGCAGCAGCACTGGCAGCTGTGCTTCTTCTGCCTGAAGGGTAACTGTATTGACCCATTCTCACTATCTGGTTGAACTATTTTGTTCATTTGTACACAACTTCTCAGGCACAACAGCTGTGAAAAGTGTGCTGTGTGTCTAAGCCATATTGCTCTGTATTACAAATGTGGAAGTAAGCGCTGGTTGACCTGCAGATGTTCATCTTTCTTGCTCAGAATCAATTTGTGTTGGTGTTTTAAGCATGAGGAAACTTTAATTTTTAGTTCTGTATCTGATACACAGAAACTAAGCTTCATCCCTCCTGTGAGTTTAGTGTCTTCTGTTAGTTCTGTGTTTGCTGGAATTCATAGCTTGCTTTTGTTTATTTTGCTGATGGGGTTCTGGAGGACATGTCTTAACAGCTGTTTCTATCTGGTCAAGGGGCGAATCTGAAGGTTGTCCTTAGCCATGTAAAAATATCTGTAATGTACAATATAAAACTGACGTCACCTCATTATGGGCCATCCTTTTTCTAACAAATATACAGATATCCTCAGAGACAAAAGGAAGGAAAAAATGACATGTGCCTAAACATAGTTTTCCATTTGATCTGGCTCATGAATTGCATCTTTAGCAACTTGACTGAATACTCATGTACTAAAAAAAAATAAATCAAATAATCCGAGAGTGTGGCTAATGAAGACTCAGGATTTTCCGCAGTTGGTCTTTTACTTGAACACACGTGAGTTTTGTTAGGCTATCGATGAGAGCAGATGCTTTTCAGTAGATGACTTGAGACTGAATCAATTTATTTTCAGGAAAGGAATTATTTAAAATGTAGGGCAGAAGAGAAAGGAAGCCATGGACTTCTTGCTATAACTCCTCATTTGTTTGACTGCAGTCGTTCTACCTTTCTTGCTTGCTCAGTGGGTCTTTTTCCACGTGTTCCCATGTAGTGTTTGTACATGGTACTTTCTCAAGTTTTTGCTTATAATGCCATTAGTAAAATTACAGAGATTAAGGAAAAGGAAGTTCCTGATTTTTTTGCAATAATCTTCAGATACATGTGTGCTTCCACTGAAATGTTACTTCAATTTAACTAATGTGCTGTGGTTCTAGCAGCTGCCATATGGAAGTAATAGAGAGAAGAAATACGACTCCCTTTTTATAACCAAATGAAGGCGAATGCTCTAAGGACTGTCACACATGACATATGGCAGGAGTGCTTCCTTCCACCCATAGTGATTTGCTGCCATTCAGGAAGCTCATTAGTATTCTTAGGACAAGGTTGTTATTGATCCCATTATTTCTTTGCCCAGAGGTTAAACCACTCTAAGTACATTTAAAGGGGAAAAAAATACTGTGCTTCCTGCCTGCATCCCTGTGAAGTGACTGCTTCTTTGCTTACGTATATCCCAGGTCTTGAAGTTTAATTGCTGTGCAACTGGAAAAAAATGCTGCGCTTTTTGGTGTTGATGTAACTTCACAGCTTTTATAATTAGCACACTTCCTGACTTACCAAAGTAAATTGCTTCTATGAATCTACTGTTGACTTCCCAAATAAGTAGATGTGCAGTAGGGATGCAGTCCTGTATATGTTTCTAGCAGTTACAGTAATCTTTTTCACTTTTTAATTTGCTTTTTCTGTGTAGTGGTGAATACTTTATTCTTAGGCTGAATGAGTTACCTTACTAGCAATGTCTGCATCTTGTAGTTTCATTCCTGTTCTTAACGGAATTGTGTGTTATAAGACCTACTTTATTTAAAATTAGGCAGTTTTGCTCCCATAGGATCAAGTGAGCTAACTGAAAGCTTTCTAACACTGTTTCTGCTTTTCCCTTGACTTGGTTTATTATGCAGAGATTATCTTTACACTTGAGCATAAGGCTTCACTTAGAGAGAAATCCACACCAAATGCTTCTGTCCACCAGGCATGCCATACGCAAGTGATCATGTTTGGTTCGCAGCCATGTTCTGTTGTCTTCTCTCTTCTTAGAAACTTATACTTGAGGAATGTATGTGAATATTTTCATGGATGAGATGAAAACACGTGTAATTCCGCACACTTTACTTTGAGTATTGTCAACATAACCTAAGCTCAGCTCTGTTTGGATTGATCCATATGGCTGTGAAAACAAAACCTGTCATTCCAAAATTTATAAAGTGAAATGTGAGTCAAGACATACTGAAACCTTAGTATGTGCTGTAAGGCGCTCAACTCTGCTGGATAGTTCTCTGCTGAAAAAGCCTTTTCAAAGTTTCCAGATCAGTACTTTCAAAGCTGAACGTTGTTGTTCACTGAATAACAACATCCAGAGAGTAAAAGAAAAATGGAAGTTGAGGGACATCAAAGCCCTGTAAGTACCTTATCAATGTTAATGCACCAGACCTGAGGCAATGTTCAAACTTCCTACGGCATGTGTGGCATCCTAATTCAGGAGTGATTTTGTGCTGGAACTGCTGTCCAGGCAATGTATGCCTTAGCTGCCTTGTCAGTCCCTCTCCTTTGTTATGCATCAAGCTCTCTAGGTCAGAGGCTCTTTTTATTCTGTTTGCACCTTTCCTTATTAAGCCTCTGTGCATGTCAAAGGCATTAAGAAGCACTTAGGTAATACAAATAATAACAATGAAACTACAGCTTATTGCAGAAGTGTACAGATTTATCACTGTATGAGTGACTGCTGCAAGATTTATTCTGGGCTTTTTTCAAATGACAAGTTTGCTGTCAAATTCCTGCTGCTTACAGAACTGAATAAAACTTTCATGACCAAATAGAAACACAGTGCAGACATATAAAAATCAATAATTAACTGTAAAACAAAATCGGGCCTAACATCTTCTCACTTCCTTCATATTAAGAAGGCACAGTGGCAAGAAGAGAAGAGCGAGGAGTAAAAGTGGGACTGTGTTTCCATAGCTGCTGGTACAGTACAACTGCATTGAAAATGTCCTTACTTATTACTTGCTCAGTCTACAAGAAGTCCATAAAACTGCATGACTGATTCTGAATGACCATGCTTAGGAAACCAAGTAAAAGAAACTCAGTAACTTGCCAGTGTGTTTGTAATTCCTTGTGAAATAAGCGCTGTATCTCCTTCCAATTCCCTTTTCTTTGCAAACTTCAGTGTCTTTTAATAAGATAAAACAAGATAAATTGTTACTTCCTCTTTAAAAAATGTTTGACAGAGCATAAAGATTTAATGACCACTTTTTAAAAATACTTAGGAGATTCCTTCTGACACTTTAGAGCCCTTGAGATGAATTTAAATTGCCCCTTAGAATATAGCTTCATAGTGGGAATAAACCATAAATATAATAGTGTATTGCAAAAAAAAAAGACCATGATACATTTGTAAGTACAAATGGAGGAGAAAAATAAAAGGTCAGTGACTGCAAAGTAGGAATCCATGAACTCATTCTAACCCAAGTCAGTAAATTCCCATGGCAAAGGCCATGCCGTGCTGTACAGATGTGCCAGGTTAGGTCTGAGAACGCTGGTTGAAATTTTGCGGACCTAACAAGCCACATAGCTCTACATCTAGCTCTTGTGCAGGTCTGCTTTCAGTGTTTAACACTCCTGGGAATAGCTCAAGTGCCTCTGCTCCCATTTTAAAACTCACCTGGAATAAAGGTAACTTAGAGTTACCTTTGATAGAACTCTAACAGAACCAAGAAGGAGTTTGGAGAGGTTTCTAGACTGTGCTCAGTTCTGCACCACTTAATCAGAACCATCGAGAAACTGCTTAGACGGAGACACCGGCATAGCCAGGAAGTTTCTGAGCTAAGACTGAAAAAGTAAAGGCTAAAGAACTTGGCAAGTGATGGTGACCAAAGCAAAAAAGCAATAGGCTACAGATGTCTGCAGGGTGTAAGCAATGAGGCTGGATAAACATTATTTGATGTAAGGCACTGAGATGTTTTAAGTGTTGGCTGAGGAACTGCTCGAAGTTCTTTATAATAGCGTGTGGCTGAATAGAGGGTAATATCCAAAAGGAAGTAAAAGGATTATGTAAGTCTTTAAAAATTAGATTCGACAAGAGAGGATGAAACATGCTATTGGAAGCAGCATAATATTGGCAAGGAATTTGTACTAAGATGTACTCTCACACTTGTACAGTGTAATGAAATGTGGAGTTCAGTTTAGATCCCTGTATGTTGGTTTGAGTCCCCAGATGTGGGATTTTGTCAGTTGGGATATTTACCTGGTTCTAGCTTCTATAATCTTGCCTTTCAGAAATGTGAGCATTCATGCAAAACCAGGAGAGGTATATTAACACTTCAAACTAAATCCTCTCCTTCTGTTTCCCTTATTAATGTCTCATGTTTCACCAAAAATCCTGATTTTTTTTCTCTGCTAGAGTGTTTCTCTTTTGACTCTTACATAATACGTACATGTAGCCTATGAAACTATCCAAACTTAGGTTAAGGTAAATGAAGTTCCTACTGTGTCTTTCTGTGTTGACTACTTATAATCATAAAGCACAGGACTTGAGAAGATTTATATGCCAGCTGTTTCATGCTGGCCTTCCTTTCTTGCTTTTTCATTTTCTGTCAATTCTTTGATATCATTGGTGATGTAACAGGATTTTCACTCGACAATCTGGGAACTACTGAAAAGAATAAGGGTTAAAAACAGTTATTTGTGATTCTTAGCTGGTGAGCAGGCTGAATTCCCAGCTGTTCCTGACATCAAACTTTGAGACAGAAAGAGATGATGAAACTTTTTGGTCAAAGATTTTTTTTTTCTGGCAATAAAGGTGGGAGCACAAATAGAAAAAGCTTTGCTGGGCATCAACTCACCCAAGACAAGAATCAAAGGTGGACAGAGGGGTAGGTAGGTGGTTTTACACAGACTGAGTAGTAAGAGAAGCTCAGGCATCTTCTAGGCTTCATGAGGGGAATGGGGAAAGAAACAAGAAACCTATTTCTGAACGGACTGTAATGTTCATGTTATCAAGTCTTCATTCATTAGTCCCTTACTTGTTCTCCGTTATATACAGCTGAACATTAGTACAAATATTATTGTGCTTGTCTAGAAGCCATAGTGTTACCAGGAAAAAAGAGGATAACCTGGGGAACAGAAAAACACCAAAGGATCTTTCTTTGTCTGATACCGGTGTTTTAGACATAGCATGTGATATCCACTTTTTCAAGCTACCTAAACTGCAACCTGTTTTTCCTTAGTCTGAGATCTGAGTTTTTGTGTGGCCACATAAGTTTATTTTGTAATTGCAGTTACTGTGTAGTGATCACCCTTAATGCTGGAAAAATGTAAAATTTTAACTGCTTTAAAGTTTTATATGCTCTGGAAAAATAGATAAATACCACCCACTGTTGAGCTGTGATCAGCTGTGTAAAGATGTAGCCAAAATTTCAAATTCTTGTTTGTTTAAACTTCCGCTGAAGAGGAAGCACAAGCTTTTGGGCTTATGGGACAGCTCACTCTGAGTATATCCAGGCTCAGGCACTGAGGTTGAGAATCCTGATGCTGAAGAAAGAAGAGTTTTTCAGAAGGACATAGTCACGGGCTGTTGGGGCTTGACGTATACAACAGTGACACTGTATTTTAACTTTCCTTTCCTAAAGAAACCATGCATTTTTAATATTCCCGTTTGCCTTTGTCAATCCATCAGTCTAATGACTTGAACCTGCTGGCCAGTTTCAATCAGATGTGACAGATAGGGACAGCTCTTGAGGGTGGTTGAATTCCTCCTGGCTGCTGGGGAATCAGGGCACTATAAGACACAGATACAGATCTGTGCCTGTGCTAGAGCAGAGCTTTCAGAGCGAGCTCTGTGTTTATTCCTTTGCCTTGACCTGCCCCTGGCTGATCAGCACTCTGTGCCCATGGCACCTACTGTCTCTTTTTCATCTAGATGGAGGGGCTTTGGAAACCCGAAGGGAGGTGAGTCCTGCATGTTGGTAGCAGTGTGGGAGAGAACACAGGCTACTGTATGGTAGGAATAAGTTTGGGGGACGAATATCTATAAGACAAGCTTTTTGGAACAAATTTACTGTTTTGTGTGCAGGCCGTGAGTGAGAAGGTGGGCCTGAAATCTAACTTGCATCTCTAAAAACATTGGCATTTTGGATGGGGTCATACAGCCACGGATAATAGCGTGCAAACAGGGCACATGTAATTGCATGGCTGCTGCTGCTTGGTATGTATTCTAGTGAGGCCACTGGGGTCTCTCCTGTGGAGAGGTTAAGCCTGGAAATTCTTCGTGTTGAACCTTCTGGGTATGTTCAGCAGGTACATGGAGCCACACAGTGGCCACACAAGCCACTGGTCCTTGAGCCAAATGTTGACTGCTGTGCCCAGTGGTGAAAGCTGGAAGGAAGCATTAAATAAGACACCAAGATGCTAATAATGAATATAGTATTAGGAGCTTGGGTAATACTTCTGTAAAATACAGGCACCCTTGAGTTGAATAGCCTTGATGTTCTAACTTCTTTGACAAAATTCTTTGACAGAATACCATGCATCTTACCAAACCAGGTACGAAGTGCCTCTTGTCTGAAGAGGAGATGCAAAGGTAGAAATGGTTTGCTTCTGAGTGGTTGAGGCCTGACACTTTCAGTTACCAAGAAAAGTGTCTACATGAATCAATAAACAGCTTGTATACCTTCTCTGCTGCTGATGGGATGTGGTGTAGACAAACATGACTAAGCAGTCACAGCAAAGTGGCCAAGAGGTGAACTGGAATAGGATCTGACCCTAAGAGCGCCCTCAGAGGATCTGTCACCCTAAGAGCTGGTCTGTGCTCAGTGTTGAGGCAGCTGAGTGGTGTGTGTACAGGTTTGCAGTACAGGGTACTTGAATGCTTGCACCGTGGCTAACAGACCTCAGTTTCCAGCTGTACTAGTTCATCAACAATTGCCAATTTACAAGAATTTAACTGGATTAGTATGAGGAGATTTTAAAAGCACTTTAGAGTTACTTTGTTCTTACTTTGATTTGTTATACTGAGAATTTACCTTTTCTTATGTGTTGTTTCACAAGCAGATGATGTGTTAGACAAAAATGCAAGAACCAACAAGCTTTCCACTGAATTCTGTCTGACCAAAATTCAGGAAAAATATCCTATGCAGTATTAGGGTGTGTATTAGTTCTACTTCAGTTGGTCTAGGTGTTTTGACCTCTGATTAAAAGAAATGCAGGGCTCTTTTTCTCTTAACTGCAGGATAATGAGATCATTTAGCTGTTTAGTGCTAGTCACCTCTTTCGTCAAAGTACAGTTTAATTAAGAGCTAATAATGCAGAATCCTGAAAACAGCATGCTAATTACATTACTTTATTAAATACTATTGGCACCAAGTATTTAAAACCTTCAATTTACCTTGCCATAATTAGCTTATTCTCATTAGCTGTTATCTCAACCTCCAAGAAGTGAGAAGTTGACTAAAGAACTTAGAAGTATTTCTTAAGTCTCTTAATTGTACAAATGCTATATCTAGATGAAAGAGCCTAATTGCTTAAAAATGTGTAATTGGACCATCATCAAGATCATTATTTGTGACAAAAAAAAAAGCCTGCAAAGGAAGACCCACTAACGTTAAAACAGTGTGTTCTGATAGAAGACTTAAAATGTCTCAAATGATTTGTATCAAAAGTGGCTACTTGTACATTTTTAGTATGTTTTAGTGGATGTCAAATTCAGATCCCTGTATCAAGCTTGCATGTCACCACAGTTACAGTATTCATGTGCACAAATTGAAGGTGTCTCGCCTGAATTTTTTGACAATCAGGTCTGCTGTGTATCATATTGGACACTGTAAAAATGAGATGCACGCAATCAGGCTTCAGTGTGATACCTCAGTTTATTAACACTTCGAAGAGAAGCAGAGTCGCCACATTATTGAATTTATTGAGAAGGTTTGCACTGACTTCTTTAACTGTTGGGTATGGTCCCTAATATTTACGGGAGGTCTGTTAAGATCCTCAGATGAATGTATGGGGCAAACAGTCCAAGCTAATGCCATCGGTGGGAGCTCTGCCTGTCCTGCACATTAAAGATTTGGGCTCTGAGGTATTCCTGTTAGCTAATTGCTGCAGGTAGAAGCTAGCTGTCAGTAGACCATAATGATTTTTAAGTAACACCAGGGACTTAAACTCTTCCTCAAAGAATTTTGCACACATTTTCTGTTTTAATTTGTACCATGTACTTTGCAAACAGGCATCTTGCTGGTGTATGGTACTTTTCAACTGTTAATTTTCTAAAGGACTTAGCAGACTTTTCAAAATCTGTTTTTAATTGAAAGACTATTTTTTCTGTAAGTCACTGTATCTTAAAGCTTTTTTTCCCTATTTTAATTTTGTTGTACAAAATAGCAGGCACAGTTGTCCTCAGCTCACCTAGAATCTGATGCCTTATAAACTTGAACATAATTACTGTCAGCAGCTTAGCTTTTCCATCCCTGTTTCAACAGTCATCTTTGCTGGATTGTGTCCTCCTGGACACCTTGCTTCTGCCAAACTGTAGAGCAGTGTCCTCTCCATGCTTACATGCTTTAGGGTCTGTTCATAATTCATGGACTCTGCCTGACAAACGCTTTGTTGAAAAGGCTGGAGATTTTTCTAGTTTTCTTCCCTTGCCCTCTCTGTAGCATCAACTCTGTTAAGAGAATTAAGCGCAGGGAAAATGGAAGTGGTCTTCTCCTTTTGTTTGAAGGATATCAAAATATACCCGGTATACCCAAAGCAATTATTCTTTCTCCTGCATAGATTAAATGTTTATGGTAATGGGTGTCAAGATGATAGTCTTGGAAATCCAGGAAGAATAGATACTGTATTTTAATGATGTTCTGAAATACATAATTTATCATGAGGGAAACATTTTTCCTCAGAAGCAAAATAGTCTGTCTAATAAAATAATGACTCCCAGCCATTTGGGAGGGACCCTTATTGACACTGCCTTCTGTTTCTCCTTGCCATGCTGCCTGCAAACACTCCAATTTCTTGCCTCTGCCTTCCCATCTCCTGGTTGCTCTGTCACCGGGGCTCACTCTTAGTCCCTTACCACACTCCTGCAACATTTCTAATGGATCCTTTCAGCTCTCCTCATCTCTCCCTTCCCTGGGCAGTGTGTCTCTTCTTCTTCCTTTTCTGCCATAAACCCCAGCAGTGCCAGAAGAAGCCCAAAGCTGGTACTGAGGCATGGGTTGTTAACCTGGGCTCTGCTCTGTGCCGTGCTGCTACACCGAGCCATGTCTTGCCTCTAACGCTGGACACCTTGCTACTGCTTCAAAGCTTCGGGGCTGGTATGCAAAATATAACGGAGAAACCTCAAAGTCCACATGGGAAGTTTTAAGTAGTGGTTGTTGAACTGCTGAAAAAAAGCACAGTGCTCTAAAAATCAGTACTTTTGAATGTATCATAAATGCAAACTTCAGTCTTATGTTACGTTCACTTCTCTATTTCTTCCCCCACTGTCTCTTCTTTTTTTTTTTTTTTTTTCTCTTAAGCAAGTGAATTTGCAATGTGGATAGGAACTTTAGGAAAGGTTGGATGTTGCAGAAAGGAAGGATGGAGGGAGGCAGGTGGTGTGCTTGTACATACCCAGACAGCTTCAGTTGCAGAGCTTTCCTCAGAGCTTGGACAAGCTCAGGAAAGGCAAAACAATGGCATTAGAAGTGTACAGTAAAAGCACATCACATCAGTTACAGCTCGTTAAAGCCCTATATTAAGACCTCCAGTCAGAAGTCAAAGTAGCTTTAGTTCTGTTTCTTCTCTCTTGCAGGGCTTAACATAGGTTAAAGCACTCACATGCTTTCACACTATACTTACTAAATTGTTCTAGCTTTTCAGAAAATCCTTGCCTTTTAAGAGCCAGTATGACGTAAGAAGCGAAGTAATTCCTAATGTAATATGAAGCAGTAAAGCAAACGTTCTGGAAATGAGACTTTTTTCCTGGAAAAAGGAGGAGAAGAAAGGTCAGACATTCTTGGAAAATTATGAAGCTTTCTTTTTCTTACCAGCATGAAAGCAGGTACTAATTTGAAGTTGAGTATCTTCATGCTGCAGCATTGTGAGGCTATGTCTATTTCCTTGCCAATTTAGTTAAGTGATTACAAGTAAAATTAAGTGTTATGAACTGTTTTGCTTTTCAGGTGTCTAAGTTCTCCAACAGCTCTTGAGGAAGAAAATAGTCATAAATACGTTGGTATGACTACAGAAATACACAATAGTTCCTTTTCTGTAGAACAGAGTTAGCATTCCCAACTTTGTTGGATCAGCCAAGATGTTTGGGTTTGAAAAATTTGTTGATGCTGAGGAAATTGCTACTGTCTGTTTACCAAAGACAAGTTGACACTTCTGGTATCTCTGTGACAGGCTGTAAAGTGAAATCATACAAGGAGGTATATGAAGAAGAATGGTTTCCTGGCTATGGAGACGGGAAGCAAGTTTGGCAATAGGAGTTCTGTTCTTGGCTTTACTGCTGATTTACGTGAGCAAAAGCTTTTGACAACCCATGTCATCTGTCTGTGTCTCTGTCCTTTCTGCAAGAGGAGACAAATGAAATAAAACTGTTTATTTTGTAAACATAGCTGACATTTCTGAATGAAAAGCGATAAGAAGAGCTAAATATTATGGTTGTCAAGAAAGGAGACCATCTATATACGAGGGCAGGGATTCTCATGCATTTTCATTGTGTGAATATTTCAATTCAATAGTAATTCTCTTGGCTCGTGCTGCTCTGTTTGTGATCCTAAAGCCCATTTTCTCTTAAATTCAAAATTTCATGAGATCCCACTGGCAGTTACAGCAGCTTACATTTGCTGAGCTGATTAATCACCTGAGAATCCGACTTTATTTACAACATACACGATTTCTTATATTCATTTCATTATACTATAAACATGTCAGATGCAAGGATTGGGAGAACTCTAAACTGTCAGGGCAAATTTCATCTATTCATTGGATAGTAACAGGGCCTTTTCTGAGATCGTTTTGGTCTGTTGGAGAACAAAGGGGTCTCTCAGCATATATTGAATTCTCACATTTGACTTCTGCAGAAAGAAATTTCCTAAACCTAATATGTGAACTAGGAAAAGTTTAAAAGAAAATACTCCATTGTAGTTGTGTACCTAATAGTGATTACGCATCCAGCACTTTATTTTCCTTACAGGTACCAGTGGAAGTATAACAAATATACTAAATAATTATTTATAAACACGTGAAGATTTTACTGAACAGTTTCTAAAATATATTCTTTGTTACTAGCATATTTATGTAACATCTCATACCTAGAGGGACGTTTCATAAAGCAATCATAAAATAAATATCACCAGCTTACCTTAAGTGTATAGAATAGCATTTAGAAATGAAATTTCAGGCTTTTCCTCCTCCCTGCTTCTCTTTCAGTGTTTCTAATTGAAACTCACAGTAATAGTCCCTGCCATCTGCTACTATATATTTTTCATGAGTTTTAACATTTTGTTTTTAGAACCTGAAAAATGTGTAAAATGTCAAGTCACCAAGAAAATAATCATAGGCATGACAACTCAAATGTTATCTCAGCTTGTCTCTACGGAAGATGGTTCACAGTAGGTTTTTGCACACCCTCTTTGCAGATAGAGCAGGTGAGCAGCTACACCCTTGGTATTAGCTGGTACATTTTCAAACAGCATTGCTAGATTTTAGCAAACCACCTGTTGGTTTTAATGAGAATAAGGTGGCCAAAAAAACAATAGGCTCTCTTTTGAAGTTCATTCTGTAGCAGGTGAACTCCAGATCTCCGTTACTCTCCTTTTTGTTTTGTTTGTGATGGAAAGAGATCAGTCAGGAGCGGAGCGAGGGACGTCTTAGTGACCACTGCCCTAAAGAAAATGCAGCAACCAGGCAGCTGTGGATGTGAGAAAGTGATAATTACACCAGTAACACTAACTCCCAGTGAAGAAGTAAACCCTACATTGCATTATCACAGAAACACGGTGGGCTTTTTGCTACCCTTCTCTCACCTTCCATTTGCAAACCCAAAACCACAGCTCTCCTGTCAGCTGGATGGCTGCAGCACGCCTGGAAGAGCAGCAGCAAGCTCTTCCAAGCTTGAGCATTTCCAGCCCCTCTGCTTTCTTTTCGTTCTGTTTTTCCATCACTGGGAAGCTGTGAAGATGTTAGAAAGGTAGAGGATAAGACCACCAGTTCAAAAATAAATCACAGTTCCTTACAGTTCAGAGGTTGATGCTCAGGGGCAGTAAACACACCATAAAGAAGAATTTAATTTAAATGTTTTGGAGCCAGAGACTACACACAGTAGTCCTCCAGTTTGCTGGGAAGGGGGCAGATAGCTTTGAGATTTTTTTATATTTGATATTGCACATTTAGAAATAAAGTCATGTTACCAATCTGATCTGTTCATTTGTGACTTTGACTTTATCCTGTGTAACTAAATTTTTACCATAACAAATGTAATTTTTTCCCTAAACTTCTTTAAAGTCACACAGCACAGGAAAATCCAGAGGTCTGCCTCCCTGCTGGGTTTCTGAGGAACCTACTTCCCTGCTATGCAAACGCCTTCAGTATGATATTTTTGACAGGTTTCTAAACATCTGTTTCATTCTTCTGGCGGGGTCTGTTGAACCTGACTCTGAGGAGCAGAGCTTTACAGCCCATTCATGTCATCTCGCTGTCAAGCTGTACTCAGAGTCTCTTTCATTTGAAGTTACGTACTGTTAATATAAGAAGTCTATAGCCATAGCATTTACCTCCTACATTTTTAACTGTGCCTCTCGCTAAAAAGATAAATTTTTCACTGAATCAGTTCCCGGCAGCTCAAGGATGGTTTTAATAATATCATCTGCAGATTTGCTACCTTTCATTAGGATAGGGAGCCTCCTCAGTGATCCTTGATCAGTTCGGCTGTGCAAAAGTCCTCGTTATGCTGGTGCAAGATTTCTCGCAATATTCCACTCCAGAAGGCTCAAGCTTGTTTTCAAAGATCTCTGTTCTGTGCTTCATTTTACTCATCCCTTTTTAAAGGTCATGGTTTGCAGGACATTTTTCAGGCTTTCCTTTCTATTGGAAGACAGTGATCTTTGCCTTACTGCTACTGCTCCATGAAGCCTCCTCTCACTGTTGGTAGAGCTATGTGCTGAAGAGGACAGTGGGAGAGGCAAGATGATGGGAAGCCAATACAATGGTCTTTGGGCACGGGGGGCAGAAATGTGATGGCTCTTTCCTAGGTTTAGCTTTGTGATTGATGTAGTTTTAATGCCTAATGCTCTGGTCTGCCAAAATGGAAAACAAGGCGAGTGCTAATGATGACTCAGGAGTGAAAGTGCTCATATTTTGCCAGCAGTGTCAGCAAAATTCAGCTTTGCATCCCTCCAGCACAGGGATGAAAGGACTGTCTCTCCTGTTGCTGCCAACCAGCTGTCTCAAGCACCAGCCCCCCAGAGCCAGGCGGAGCCACAGGTTGCTGAGCTGCTGCAGCCTCAGTCTCAGGGGGCCGTGGCCTCACCCCACATTTCCCCCACGGCTCCTCTTGTCCCAGCAGCAGTGGAGGGGCCAGGGACAAGAAGCTACGGAGGTGAGGGGCTGTTGTGACAGCGATGAATGGGATAGTAAAGAGACTGGCTGTTGTGTTCCCCTTCTGGCAGCGCTGCAATCTGTCGCTGGGGCCAGGTGAGATACTCAGCGCTGGAAGGGGAGCGCAGAGCAGGGCAGAGGCACCCGCTGCGGTGCACGGGGAGCTCTGTGCCTGCTGCTTTCAGGCTCTAGAGGTTAGTGTGGAGGGCAGGCCCCTGCAACTGGCAGCCTTTGCTGGGCTTTGTCAATGCAGTGTAGATACAGGAGCTTACGGAGGCAGGCTTGACTGAGTTTGTAGATAGAGGTCGTACTTTTATTAGAACTGAGGTAGGTGAAGCCTCTAAAAGACCCAAAGGAGAGCTTGTGTGCCCAGAAGATTGTCTGATAAGGTAGATATCACTGTGGTCTGTGAAACAGGGCCGTATTTTAAGAAACTTAACTGTGTTATGCCTATTTCCAAAGCTTGACTTGATTTCTGTGCTAATATTTTGTTGTCTTTGGCTTTTTGGTTTAAAAAATATAAATTGTAAGCTGCTAATACAATGAAAATGGTCATAAGGGTCATGTATGTCAAGGCAGAAAATTGTCATTGAATTCAAGGAGTGGGATACCTACTTCACCTTTAAACTTTTGAAAATTTCTGATGATTTTAATATTTCTTTTGTGATTTTAAATACTCACCCCTTTCACAACACACTTTGAGTTACTTCCAACAAGGGTCTTGTTTTAATTAGTGTATTAAAACAACTGTGGTATATTGTATGTTGACTTTGAAAACTCGTTTATGACTTTTGATGTACAAATTTTCCTTTCTTTCCAAGGTGTTGCTACGTAGCAGTCAACATGAGTGCCTGGGCATGTCCATGTGCTGTGGCTGGCCGTGTGACTCGGCTGTGCTATGTGCAGTCTCACGAATCTCAAGGAGCCCAATGTGCTCAGAAAGTAGCTACTGTCAGCTCGAGCTCAAGACAGGCTGTTTGGAGGAATGTGTGGTCTGGGCCTCATGTTAGAGGAGGCTTTTTGGTTTTAAGTTTTGTTCTTGCTTTGCAGAGGGGTTTGGCTTTTTGTATTTTTTTTGTATTGGAGAGCTAGATTTTCTCCATTACCCCTGAAAAATTGAAATAGTAAACAACGACAGCAGAGTAGGAGAGTTTGGGAGATAACTCCTTAAAGTAATCTGTAAATTTTGGGAGTGACAGATGAAGGAGTGCATATTGAAATCAAAGAGTGAAGCTGTATCCGATGAGTAATAGCTTTCCCCCTTCTTTCTGCATGCTGTTTTTTTGTTTGTACTAATGTAGTGCGAGTACATTTATGCTGACAGCCAGGATGATAACTGTCTGAGAAGTGAGTCACAGTTTGGGGGTAGCATTAAGTTCTTTGATGTGGAATAGGTTTCATTTAACTTCTTTCTGTCTTTCTGTGTGTTTTTCTTTCATTGGCAGTAATTTCAAAACATGAATAAAATGCTGTGTATGTGCTTGACCTGATCTAGAGAAAAGTAATTCTAATAAATGCTATGCACCCTAGCAAACAGAGCAGCAGTCTGGGACACGAGATCTGAGTTTTGATCCTGGCTGTGTTCCACATTTATTGAGTAAAGAGAAAGGCACAAGCCAGTGAAAATACCTTTGTCTCCACATCTAATGACCCAGGGTGTAAGCTTGTAGTAGCTGGTCACCTTTATAAGAAAAATAATGCGGTTTGCATACTGTCTTTAATCTTTAAGTGGTAATTAAAATATAACTTCTTTGTCATACATAAAGTGCTGCTTTTGTAGAGAGAAAACTGGAAACATACGTGCCTTTAAAAGTATTTATGTTGTTACATTAAATTTCTGTGCCAGATGTAGTTTGCTACAGTTATATGTTCTTTTTCAGGCCCTGCTTGACACTCAGAATCTTTTGAGAGCTCAGATTACAAATTTTACTTTCAACCTGGGATTTTCAGGGAAATTCTATCACACAGGTAAGAATGAAAAACTAAAGCAACTTTCATTTTTATGGTGTTTTTTGTAGTACTGAGGGACATAGGAATGATAGGAACTAACAGTCTAAGTAGAGGGAGTAATTTCCTTCATTTTAGTATAACTGAAAAAAAAAAAGTTCTTTCTTCCAGGTTGCTGTGGGACATAATTTGTGTGATTTATCAAATCATTTTTTTTCTCCTAAATTTATTATTCTGGATTAACCTTTTGTTTGAGCTAAGTCTCTGTGGAAATAATCGTGTGGGTAGAGTCTATAAATACCTCTTTGCAGCTACATTTCTCTCTTAAAAAATGATTGCATTCATGCTTTATGTAATAGTCCAGTAAGGAGAGCAATGACATGGACGTAGGAGAGCCAAGCTGTAGTTTCTAAGCCTGAGAAGACTAAGCCCTTCAGAAAAGTGTCTTGTCAGGCTATTAAGTTTCCTGAGTAAGAGGAACGTTTCCTTCTCCTCCTGCACAGCAAGACGTGCAGAAATGCCAGAGTCACAGGGCCAGGAAGAAAATTTGCAAAAGCAGTCCATGACAGTTTTCTGTATGCTTTGTATGTGTTACATGTGTGTCATTGTATAATACTGAATCAGTTCTGATGGTGTCACAAAAACATCTCATATCATTTCTTCATGCTTTCAGTCAAAGTGTGGGACATGAAATCTCAGCTTAGATGCTTACTACAGGGTCTCTTCTGTCCCAGGAAATGGGGAGAGGGAAGCATGTAGGGTAATGCAATGAATTTTTCTCTGCAACCATTTCCTGAGCACCTGGAGAATTTAGGTAGTAATTTTAGGTGGCTGGAGCATCTTAGGATGAGGAATCTGAAATTTTTAGTAAGTTGTATCACCTGCAGTAGGTGCCTGTGGGGAACAGTTTGAATTCCTCCTCCCCTTTATTAAAATTCAGTTCTTCTTGACCTTTTTTGAGTGGTAAATTCCACTGATCAAATAAAATTTCCTATTGACTTTACTGAGTGATCTTCTGAACTACCAGTTTGTCCGTTTGGATAGTTTAACCTCTACGGTAGCGATACCATAGCAATATATATTATTCATTAAAATAATGTTATACTTAAGCCTGTTGCGAGGACATTTGTTGTCGACGGAAGGAAGACACAGACGCTCAATATGAGTGATCAGTGAACTTCAATTTATTGGATAGCTCAGTCGTCTTTTATCTAATTCAATATAATTAGCTCATACATATTGCAAAAGCTAAGTTCATGATTGGTTAGTGCATTTCTCTATTTTATCAGCTAGTTTCTCACTCCCATTGACCGAAATAACACAGTTAGTACTTTCCCAAACCACCAACAGATATCGTGTCCTTGTGCCTGATTAGCTCCCAGACGTTACGTACTTTCTCAGACTCATATGAGCTGCGTTCGATACTTTTTTAGCTCGCGACCTCCTAGTTGCTCAACATTCACATGACCTACTTCACTTAACCATTCCTCCACATAAGCCACTGCAGTAATATGAAGAAATAAAGGATAAAGTATTAAATAGGATGTGATATAGAAGAAGCAAAGAAAAAGGTATGCATGCAAAACAGGACAACATGAGAGCTTGGAAGAGAGAGACAGAAGACAATACAAGATAATGTCATAGCTGAGGGATAGTAATATGAAAGAGACAAAGCAACGAGTTAGCTGAAACTAGGAAACAAAAGGCCCGATTCAAAGCTGAAGAAACACGGAACTTGACTGTGCTTGATTCTGTGCATGTTATGTAGCAGAGGGATGTGTATAACTCCTTCTGTGTTTGTGCTCCTTGGTCAGTATTACTTGCCACATGACGAAAAGAGGCAGGGAAAGAATTCAGTTATTTACAACCGATTAGTCCCTCACAAGTTTCTTTTGGGTACAGCAGAGATCAGCTAGACTCGCTAAATGTTTGACCCCTGCCATCCAGGTGTCACCTGCGCAATTCAGAGAGACCAGAGATGCCTTAAATTTTTCACATTCAGTGCATCACTTTCTCCATCCAGTCCCATCCTTTCCTCCTTTCTCTTGCCTAGAATGGCCCAACAAAAAGGTCCTGGCTACCAAGCCTGTCACCTGCCAGTCTCTCAGCAGACAAAGGTACTTTCCAGCCTGCTTCTTTTGCCTCAGTTGACAGTTCAGATGCTTTGGAGGGAACATGCACGTGGGTTGCCTATTTTTGGTTGATCGGGATTTGGCAAAGGTATTGCATGTTTGTAGTA
The DNA here is from genome assembly GCF_965140915.1 of Aythya marila. Lineage (NCBI taxonomy): Eukaryota > Metazoa > Chordata > Aves > Anseriformes > Anatidae > Aythya > Aythya marila. The sequence continues at coordinate 981,026 of NC_139045.1, read as the reverse complement.
CAGACTGACCCAGTTACCAGCTGTAAACTGAATGAGCTGAGCCTCGCTCTGTTACAGCCCATCTCCTGCTGTGGCTTTCTTCCTTTCTTGAAGAAAAGTTTCTTCTCCCTGACCTGCCTGTTTTATAACCTTTACCCACTCCTGTCACTTTCTTTGGTAGCATGTGAGCATCACATAGGGCCACATGGAGTCCTAAAATCTGATGATCCAACAGATACTGATACGTCATTACATGCTTTTGCACACGTTTTTCCTTCATTGCTTTAGTTCCCTCTGAGGTAAAGGGAAATACACAGCAGTGAAGGAATGTTGGACAAGGTTTGTTGAAGGAAATGAGGGAAAGCAATAGGCTTAGAGGGTTTATGAGCATAAAACCTTACTGATGGAGAAAACACAGGGGCTGAAAAAATGAATAAAAGACAATAGGTATTGCAAAATGCTAAGAGAGAAAAAGGATTTGTAAAGTTGTGTTGACTATTTTGGAAGAAGTAGGAACAAGTAACAAATATGCACGCCATGAAGATTTGTTAAGCAATAGGTTGTCAAAGTTTAGCTTATGCAATCTTTATAAGGCATCCCATTAGGGCTTTGTTTAAATATAGCTGCCTTTAACAGGCCTATCAGTAAAAGTGCATTGGGACTAGGATAAATACCTGAGCTTGGAGGTGGAAGAGCTGGTGTCCTGATCTGTCAGCTCATTAGGCCCTGGTACTTCCCAGCCCTGAGGTGCTGTCAGGGATGCAGGCTAAATCTCTGCTAACTGGCACAGAGCTGAGGCCCAGGGCTGAATGCTGAAGGCAGTGGTCATGGCTCTCAGGTTACCAGAACAGTCTCTGCACTGCTCTTGGCCCAGGCCAGCCCCTGCTCGACACAGAGCCAGGGTGCACCCTGGCAGGGAGTGCAGGCAAGGAGCCAGTCCCAGCAGGGAGCTGGGACCAGCTGCTTCTCTTGCAGACTAGGATTTACAAGCATCCAAGTGGCCAGCTGGCTCGGGGTCAGGCCCTGTTGCTGTCGTATTTCTTCCTGTAGCTGTAGCATCAGAGGTCTAGGGGAACGACACAGCTACACACTGCTGCCTGAGTAGTTCCTATTAATCAGCACACCAGTTAGAAATTGCTGCAGTGTCTATGCGAGGGCACCACATCATTAGGAACAGGCAGGGAGAGCAGCTGAAAAGACAGATCTGGGGTCTGAGAATAACTTGGTGGGCTCCAGCCACTCTTTATCTTCAAAGATGCAGATTTCTGGGAACTCCTAAAAAGGTTGTAACTGGAATGCAGGGGAAGAGGAAGCAGCTGTGTTTTGCATAATGTTCTGAAAAGGCTGCTAGAAAAATTAGTTCCACATACCGCAGGTAACAAAAGGAAAAGAAATTTGATTGGAGAGTGAATTTCTTTTGGATACAGAATACCAAAAAAGAGTTGTCAATATTTTCATTTGTCCTCAGTACTAAACAGTCTTGTACACAACAGTCTTGTACACTGCTTCTGTCCCTTAATTGCTGATGTTATTGCTACCGCATGTGAATGTGAGAACATCTTACCATCATTTATCAGCAGTCCTGGCTATCGGGGGAGGTCCCAGTTGACTGGCGGCTAGCAAACGTGACACCCATCTACAAGAAGGGCCGGAGGGCAGACCCAGGAAACTACAGGCCTGTCAGTTTGACCTCAGTGCGAGGGAAGCTCATGGAGCAGATTCTCTTGAGAGTCATCACGCAGCACTTGCAGGGCAAGCAGGCGATCAGGCCCAGTCAGCATGGGTTTATGAAAGGCAGGTCCTGCTTGACGAACCTGATCTCCTTCTATGACAAAGTGACGCACTTGGTGGATGAGTGAAAGGCTGTGGATGTGGTCTACCTTGACTTCAGCAAGGCTTTGGACACCGTTTCCCACAGCATTCTCCTCAAGAAACTGGCTGCTCTTGGCTTGGACTGGCGGACGCTTTGTTGGGTTAGAAACTGGCTGGATAGCCGGGCCCAAAGAGTCGTGGTGAATGGAGCCAAGTCCAGTTGGAGGCCAGTCACTAGTGGCGTTCCCCAGGGCTCGGTGCTGGGGCCAGTCCTCTTTAATATCTTCATCGATGATCTGGACGAGGGCATCGAGTGCACCCTCAGTAAGTTTGCAGATGACACCAAGCTATGCGCATGTGTTGATCTGCTTGAGGGTAGGAAGGCTCTGCAGGAGGATCTGGATAGGCTGCACCGATGGGCTGAGGTCAACTGCATGAAGTTTAACAAGGCCAAGTGCCGGGTCCTCCACCTGGGATGCAATAACCCCAAGCAGAGCTACAGGCTGGGAGATGAGTGGTTGGAGAGCTGCCAGGCAGAGAAGGACCTGGGAGTGATGGCTGATAGTCGGCTGAATATGAGCCAGCAGTGTGCTCAGGTGGCCAAGAAGGCCAACAGCATCCTGGCTTGCATAAGAAACAGTGTGGCCAGCAGGGCTAGGGAGGTGATCGTCCCCCTGTACTCAGCTCTGGTGAGGCCGCACCTTGAGTACTGTGTTCAGTTTTGGGCCCCTCGCTACAAGAAGGACATCGAGGTGCTTGAGCGGGTCCAGAGAAGGGTGACGAAGCTGGTGAGGGGCCTGGAGAACAAGTCCTATGAGGAGCGGCTGAGGGAGCTGGGCTTGTTTGGCCTGGAGAAAAGGAGGCTCAGGGGCGACCTTATTGCTCTCTACAGATTCCTTAAAGGAGGCTGTAGCGAGGTGGGGGTTGGTCTGTTCTCCCACATGCCTGGTGACAGGACGAGGGGGAATGGGCTTAAGTTGCGCCAGGGGAGTTTTAGGTTAGATGTTAGGAAGAACTTCTTTACCGAAAGGGTTGTTAGGCACTGGAACAGGCTGCCCAGGGAAGTGGTGGAGTCACCATCCCTGGAAGTCTTTAAAAGACGTTTAGATGTAGAGCTTAGGGATATGGTTTAGTGGGGACTGTTAGCGTTAGGTCAGAGGTTGGACTCGATGATCTTGAGGTCTCTTCCAACCTAGAAATTCTGTGATTCTGTGAACAACGTTGTGCCATACATTCAAGATGCCATGGAAATGGGACTCAGTCTTTTACCTGAGTATGGTTATTTCAGGAAAGGGAATATATACTTGGAAACATTTAAAATTCTTAGTAATTTCAACAGTCAAACTTTATTTTGCCAATTTCCTTCTTTTCCAAGTATTTGTAATAATATAATATAAGTAGAAGCTATACTTCAAGATTTTTTGGTTTTTTTTGCAGGCACCGAAGAGGAAGATGAAGGCGATGACCTGTTGTTGAGGTCTGTGGATGAGTTTTGGTGGTTTCCCCATATGTGGAGTCACATGCAGCCTCATCTTTTCCACAATGAATCATCATTGGTAGAGCAGATGATCCTCAACAAAAAATTTGCCTTAGTAAGTAATATTTTTACATTTTATATTGAATTTGATCGTTCAGAAAGCACTTTTTCTATTCTGTAAGAAAATCAGTGCTTGTAGAATTTACTTTAATCCCAATGAATAGAAAAAAGAAATCTTTGATAAAGTGATTTTCACAGTCACTTTATGGTATAAAAGTTATGTTTCTCTACAGTTTGAATTTCCTTCTCAATTAAAAATTTGAGTTTGTATTTATTTAAAAAAAAGAAAAAAGAAAAGAAAAAATGTTTCAGAGTGAAGAATGACTGTTTTCGAGTCTTGGAAAGGTGCATTAAAAAAAAAAGAATATTCTAGTGCAGATTTCTTCTCAATAGAATTTTGTCCAAATAACCTCTTGTTTGGATTAGGGGAAAAAAAAATCTTGATTAGAATAAATACTCTTGCCAAAACACATCAAATAACTGTGAAAACACTGCATGTTAAAATTAGTGAAGTGTGCCACTTTTTCAAAGATGCTTTTCTGTGGTGATATCTAATACCATCTCATATATTCCCTTTAGACCAACTTTATCAAAACTTGTTTTGAAAGCCATTGCCATTACTAATTATTTATTTACAGCTAAGTTCTGGAAAAAGCTTCAGTGAGAACAGAGGAAAAAATAAAATCAGATCCTTAGGCCTACTGATACTAAAAAAAGCATCCTAATCTCTTCTCAACAATTAATTGCATACAGTAAAACCAAACCATAACGTTCATATGTAATACAGTGTATTACTTGTTTGGATAAATGGAAGATGCTAAATTTAAATTATATTTGATTATAAATATACCTTATTACGTAAACTTATTTGAAAAGACTGGTTTCAGCATTTAAAAGTATTCTGGGGACTAAATTATTTCTGCCATGTGCAAGAAAACTAGATAACATGGTAGAAGAGGAAGCAAATACCAGAAAAAGGCAGTTATATAAAGCACACTGAAGTGAGGTATTATTTGGGGGATCAAAATTATAGATTAAGTAAAATGAAGGAAAATTACCAAAACTGGTAACCATGGAATGACAGTTTCTGGAAAAGCTCCTGAATGCTGGGTAGGTTCTGTGTGCTAGCAAGGAGTAATATGGCCACTGTGGTTCCTTCCTCCCCATTGCTCTGTAAACATTCCATTTTCCTCCCTGCTCCCATCACTGTTGAAGAAGGTACCTCTCTTAGAAGTTAGTGTAACTGCACAGGAGATGTGAGAGAAGAGGAAGGTCTACTCTGCCGCAGAAGCATAATAGTCCCCAGGTTTGGACTTCAAGTGAAGTAGCTCTCCCACAGATCTTGCACTACTTTACTAAGGGAACTCCAGAGGCATGAGGTTGTGTTAAGTAATCCTTCCAGCAGAACAGCTGGGGGGCTCCTCAGCCCATTGATAGAGCACTTCACCAGAGCTAACCTAAGGGAGTTGTAAACAGCTGTGTTCACCTACAGGGCACACACATGGTAAAATAGCTCAGGGAAACACTGTTCTCATCCTTTTGGAGAATATACATTTTAGAAAAATAATTCACACCAAACCTCCTTGTTTTTACAGCTTTTTATACAATTTTAATAATCCGGTACTGTCTTTTCTGTTAGGTAACTGTGAAGATCACTTTTACAGTGACTTGCATTTTTGATTAATGCAAAAAATACATGTTCAGACCACTCTGACTACACCAGATGCAGTTTCCCCCATTAATTGTGTCCATTGTAAGTACAAGTTGGCTTTTGTTGCGTATAGGTGTACTACCAGGTGTTCTGAAGCTGTAAAATCGCTATGTAGAGAATGACTAGCTATTTAAGGATTTTATTTGGAAGACAAGGAGCTCAGAGGTACTCCTATGAAATAAACTGATAATACGTGAGTGTTCTCAATAGAGAAGAGATAAATGAGGAGGCAAATCATATAATTTATCCAAAAAAAAACGTATACAATGCATGTGAAATGCTCAACTTGGGCATTAGTGACTGAAAAGTAATGGAGGCACTAATACATTGAAGATGATAGGCTCATAATTAGAATGAAAGATTTTGATTACCTATTTATTACAGCATATTGTAAAACCTGTGGGGGAAAAAAGAAAACTTGAAATTCAGACATTTGTTTAGAGCTGAATGAGGAAGATTAAATGAGACATTAGAGAATGCAATTTCTTGTGTTCTATGAAGATTATTCTTTCTGATGTTTATGCATGCTTGAATGAAGTAGACGAGATTAAGATAAAAGGAAGAGGAATTCAAATATTGATGATGGAATTAAATAGTGTAAAGCTGTGTAACGGGTTGTGTAGCTGTTCTTCATCTCCCCAAGTACTGAAAGCCATAGGACAGATCTTGCTCATTCCTACTTTGGCACATTATGCATGCAGCACCCCAGCTGCAGAGCCACAGACGATATCCTCCATGGGTGTAGTGTGATCGGGTGCCTGGATCTTACCAAGGAGCAGCGAGGCAAAGGCTACACCAACCTTGGGGCAATAAAATCTTATGTCCCATTATGTGTTCCTAGCGTGCCATGAATTACCACAGATAAATGGTAATTATGCCAGTATTTTAAATATTAAAAATTCAGGATTCTCCAATGAGAGTAGATGGTATGTGCCTTTACACACACCATTACACTAGGTTAAAAGTAACCCTTAAATTAGGAAAAATTGCCTTTCTTCCCTTGAAGGCTTCATATCTTTTAAGTCTTCTTTCTCATGTTCTTCTGGAGCAGAAGCAAACGCTGCCTTTCATGAGTTTGCTTTGTTCTGAGCTTTTAATAAAGTTGTAATATCTTACATATAACCGATAACGTCTCATATTGAGGACTCAATGTTTAACCTTAGCACAAATGGCAGACATTACGAATGCATAGGTGTGTCTTCATTTGTACATGAACAACATATACCCACATATGGGTACAAAACCATGCAATTTTAACCCTATATGCACTTAATGATACTTGTGACACAAAGAGGATTTACCCCTGTGGTAAGGAAGAGGTAGCTGCTAAGTTTAGGTTGAAGAGCTTCTCAATAAGAGATCTGCGATGAAAACTACAGCAAAATTCAAGAGATTCACTGTTCTGGAAAGCAAAGCACACACTAATTTTACATCATTAAACTAGTGGAAGTAGAGGAAAAAATCTCTTACAGCACTTGGGAAGGCAGGAGTGGGTAGCTATCCAGATTTTGGTGTCAAAAACCCAAACACAGCACTGCTGCTTTCTGTGATGTGTCTGGAAACACAGTGAGTGCAATAGGTGTGCTTTAAAAAATATTGTGGCTTTTGTGTAAACTACTTGGGTATTTAAATTACTGTATCTGGTCAAAGCGATAGCAGTTTGTTAAGCGTGTTACAGTCCTTATGTACATGTATATTTATTGCTGTAACGTGGACTTCCATGTAATAATCTGCTTACACATCACTTCTGAGTAGGTAAAGAAAATTTGAGTATGGAAGCCTTATTATCAAAGGGCAGAATGGATGTCCTTACAGCGAGAGAACTAAACCTATAGATGGAGACAACTGTCTGATGCTATTGCTCCTGTGCTAGTTCTCAGAGGAAGTTACCTTTTAGATTTTTATTTCTTGAGACCCAGATGGCTCAGAAAATTAGCAAGCACTTAACCTTCTTACCAAAAATGTGAATGACTCGTTCCGAATACCAGTATTCCCATTTGCTTAAGCATACCTCCCAGGGGTCATCCTCGTGGGTTTATGTACCAAACCTTTGTGACCACGTGGTGGTGCAAACAAATAAGGCTGTGCATATTCTATACTTCAGGCAGCACAGGAACTTTTCAAATGTAGGCAGATGAAGAACGTCTCTTCTTGCGTTCTCTTCCTCACTGTATTGTGTGGGATCTGTTAACAATCCTCACAGTGTGTTATTAGCACTTCCTACAGAATTCACTTCCTGCTCAGGCTTTTCCTTCTGGTTGGAAAAAACTTCTTTCATTTCTACCTGATCTCCTTTTATGTTAAATCCCTTGTATAAAAATTGGGAAAATTCCCATGTTTTTCAGCACACCGGTTTTTAGTCTACCCTGTTTTCCTCATCTTTGTTGTCCTGTCCATCCAGTACACTTGATCTCACGCAGTAGTCTAGTCCTCCAGAAAAGATGAAGAAGGGTTATTTTACAAATGTCATGAACTCACTTTTCGTTAAGAGAAGACTTAGAGTTTTTCAGATTCCTTAATAACTGGTTTATGTAATGGAAGGAACCCAGGTATCAACCATATCTTATCTTGGCACACAAAGTGTAATTTTAAAATGTGATGAAGATGATACAAATATAAACAATCTAAAAAGCTCTTAAACCTAATGCAACGGTTGTGCAAAAGGCAGTTTTTCTAAATCATTCCACCACAACAACATCCTATGTTGTACTAACCAGATATCACAGAAATATCTGCTGTATTCTGTCTTTTGAAAAGTAACCTGAAAGAAAACAGATAAAGTGTCAGAACTCATTAGAGTACATTGGAAACCAGAAAGAAGAGAGTAGAAACTGAATTTCTAGATAAAGTAATACTGGCAAGATGAGTATGTAAACAAGATAAATGATAGAAATCTGCAAAAACAAAAGATATGCTACAAAAGGAGATAATCTAGAACATCTGCCTGTTATCTTCAGGATTTTACAAGTGGCTAATTTTTCTTCTTTTTTAAAACAATACAAAAATAGTTAAGATTTTTATTTTTGAATATGGTTTATACTTCGTTGGATTAGAAGGGAAATCTGGTGATCCTCTGTGAAATTCAACTAAGTAATTGTGTAGGGAAATGTAGTGGATATCACTTTTTTTTTTCTTAATTTTAAATGCCAAATGCTAGCTGTTTTTGTTGCATATGTGCCAGTAGTTTTTTCTGAATTCTTAGTTTGTGAGCATATTTCCTTTTAAGAACTTGAAAGAATGCAGCGGTGAATAATGTATTGATTAAAGAAATCAACATAAAATACATTTGTATTACTTTTTCCTACATACTAATAGAAATATTTTTAAAAGGCCTTATGTATTAAAATCCTGTGTTTTATCTTCACTATTCTGCCTTCATCTCCATTTTATACCTCATATTTTAATGTCACCATTATTTGTATTTCAGACTTGTTCTCGATCTTCCACAATCAAAGAATTTGCAAAATGCCCAAACGTGAAGTTTCTTAAATTTTTGAAAGTTGTTCTGTTCTGTTTTAGGAACATGGTATTCCAACTGACATGGGCTATGCAGTGGCTCCACACCATTCGGGGGTCTATCCAGTGCATGTTCAACTTTATGATGCCTGGAAAAAGGTCTGGAATATCAGAGTTACCAGCACAGAAGAATACCCTCATCTGAAACCTGCAAGGTATAGAAGAGGCTTCATCCACAAAAATATCATGGTGAGTTGTATTTGTTGTCCGTGTTACAAAGAGTCTACCATTTTACAAACTATTTATTTTTAAGTTGAAAAAGCATGTTATCCTGAAAGTTCACTTTGTGAGAAGCACATACTGCTTTGCATAAGTAGCAAGATATATTTGACAGTATCTTGTTAATTAAAACCAGTCTGTTGCTGATGTTATTGCTGAGGGAGGTGGCCTCCAGGAACCTTGCTGTTAACAGTTAACAGGCTGTTAACTGTTCTGTTCCTACTGTTAAGTACTGGTTCAGAGAGCTAACGAAAAAGTCTACTTTGCATCTTTTAACAGAATATTATGAGTTAGATTTTTAGCAGGTTTTAAATTTGCATAGTACCATTAACTGCGGAAGAGCTTTGCCAGTTTATGCCATCTGAAAATCTGGATCTTTATGCATAAATATTTTATCCTCCATATGAACCATGCACAGTTGCCCTCGTTTTCCTTCTTGATGTACAGAAACGTGAACTGTGCTTTGCACTGTGATTTAACCCCTCACCTAGGTTCTGGGCCCAGGTGATCTGTCTGGATGCAAGGCTAACACCTAGAAGGGTGAGGGAAGGAAGACTTCCCCTCAGGCTGTGAAACTGCGCAGTTGATGCAGCTACAAATCAAATCGCACACATTTTTCTGTATTACATAATTCATAGTTTAGCTCACTGACAGCGGTATTTGCCAAAAGTGTTGTACACTGCTGACGTGGAAGGCATTACACTAATACCATCCGGTCACCAGGACTTAAGCTATTTCTGAATCAAGTGATGTCATTATTATCTGAGAAGTGTTTCAAAAGAAATTGAAAAAACACTTGATGGCATGTTGTTGAGCTTCTTCTGGAGCATTTAGGAAAGTGGTGAATGGGAAAGATACTACAGTGTGTACTGTATTACACATCTGGATGCACCAACAGTTTTGGAGGGTTGTGTGCCTCAGCACAAGACTGCCACTGAGCTTATAACGTAATTCTGGTATTGTCCTCCAGTTCCCATGGATACCGCTTTTCTAACAGAATAATAATATGGCAAACTTTTAACGTTTTGATCTATATTTGGATGAAGCAAGATGAAATGATCTCCAGACATCCAGGAAAAAAACTGACACCAAGCAGATTCGATCTAATGTTTGTTCTCCTCGAAGCATTAGCAGCATGTAAATAATGGGTTTTGGTTGTGCTCGGGGGTGTAAAGTATTTGTATAAGATTGATTGAGAATCTCCAGAAATCTCTTTCATAACTTTTTGTAAAAACATGCCATTTGAATATACATAATGAGATTTAACATAAGCTTTGAAAGAATGGACACTGCGGCCAAACATCAATTTACTAAGAGAAGTCATATAAAGCCACCTGTTCTAGGAGTCTCAAGCTTTCAGTTCTCCAGGGCAAACACATAAATATTTTACATCTGCAGGCTTATAGTGATGAATACGCATGCAGTAACAAAATTGTTGTGTAAGATTTGACAGAGCATTTTCCATCCACTACAGCTTCATTCCCTGTCTCAGTGAAGAAATGTTCTCATATTTCATCATCTGAAGGTTTTAAAAAAGCATATGCAAGTTTATAGCAAACACGCAAATTCCATACAGCTTATGAAAACACAGAATTTATGATCTATAGCGACAGCTTTCTGTACAACACTAAAAGATGTTGAGAAATGTATCTGCAAGAAAAAAAAAAAAAGAGTAAAAACCCACCAATTAAGGGATTTGCATGTTTTAAAAGTTTAACCTATTTTATAATAAATGACCTAAATTGGACTAAAATATTTCAGAACAGTCTCAGTTTAAGAATTATACATGAAAATCAATATTCAGCTGTTGAATTTCCATAAAAATAGCCATAATTGAAATACTCCCCAGCGATTTATTTTCTGAAATTGATAGAAAACATTCTGAAGTTTTACTGGAAATCCAAAATACATTTATTGGTTTTGCTTATTCAAAAGATTTTTTCTTTGACTGTTTTTAAAAATACATGCTTTTTTATGCTACTTTTTTTATTGCAACTTGTCTTACGAAGCCAGCACACTTGAATGAGAAGCACATATTTTTATAACGTGAGCATTTCCAATAAAAATCATCACATCAGCAGAGACGTTCTATTGGTCACAGTGACTAAGCCAAAAGACTTTCAAATTCCAGTTGAAATTTACAGAAAATCATAGAATCATAGAAGGGTTTGGGTTGGAAGGGACCTCAAGGATCATCTAAATCTATCTCTTAAATAAAAGTTGGAACTAATAAATACAAAATAGATTGATATTTCAGATTACATTTCTGTGGTTTTTTTAATGACTTAAAATCTTTGATGAACTTCGAATATATGATATTAGGACCAGGTATAATGGACAGAATTGGTTTGAGGAGGTTGCTGAATTGTAACAGCTATTGACATCAATCTCCAGTTTCAAACAAAGTGTGATGAATTTTTGGACTACCTGATTTAACTGATAATAAAAACCTTGTCTCTTTCTGTGAGCACTATTTATTGATCTGTCAGTATATTAATGAAACTACATCACTGTTGACTTTTGGAACCATGTTGCAATGCCAAATCTACACAGTAGTTATTAGAAAGGAACACGATCACTTGTATTACTCAGCTGGCTTTTACTATCTCATAGAAAGTATAAACATTTTTGTTTTGTTTTGTTTTTCACAAATTCAGGTGCTTCCTAGGCAAACTTGTGGCTTATTCACCCACACTATTTTCTATAAAGAATATCCTGGAGGCCCAAAGGAACTAGACAAAAGTATTCAAGGTGGGGAATTGTTCTTCACAGTGGTTCTCAATCCAGTAAGTACAGTGTAATTTTGAAGTGATTTTAGAAAAATAATTAAAGGAGAACTGAACTAATGCTTCAAGGATAATCAGAACTGGTTCTCCAACTAGTAATGATCGTGTAAGCTCTTCTGTCTTTTTAATTGATGAATTTAAGATTAATATTATATATGATCTGTTGTACAAAGATAATCTCAACTTTTTCTTGAATACTGTTTTGTTAGTAATGTAGTAGTAGAAGCCTTTCTTGTTCTGATTTTCTTTTTGCATGAAAGAACTCTGAAGTGTATTTTTTAAGAGAACTCAAGCATTAAGAACTGTATTACCATGAAACAAGTACTTCAGGTAACGTTGATTATCCTGCTCTTCAGAATTCACAAACAGGTTGGGAACATCCATTGGTTTGAGAGGGTTGCGAGCAAGAAGTGCTTGCACTTAAACCTGTTTTGAGAATGTTCCGTTGCTGATTTATAATAGCTTCAAAGAAGAGGTCAAGTAAATGAACCACAGAGTTAATATGTCTATTTAACCTTTCATTTGCCTTTCCTGGAAGAATAAAGAACAAACTAGAACAGAACAGTACAGTACTTCAAAATGGCACCAAATTAGGTTGGTTGCATCCAAACTGACCTTTCAGACAAACTTTTAGTGATTTTTTTTCGTCCAACTTTCAAATGAACTGAAATTAAAAGGAATAATGGCAGAAGCTGTTTTGTAGCAGAAACATGTAAATAAATTTTACTGTACCTGTTTTATACAAATTTAATCACTAGGGCTGGGTTTTCTAGAACATCCAAAGAGAAAAGAACATATTTACACTCAAATTCTTTGAAACAATTGCCGAAGTATTTTTGTGCCATTTCTTAATCTTCCATAATTCAATGCAAGTCCAAAGGAAACAAACTGCTACCTTACCTATTTATATGCAGGTCTTTTTTTCCAAGACTCAACTTATTCAAGGCTATCATTTTGATTTTCTAAGAGTAGTTAATGTGTTTTGTTCTCCTTTGTTTTCATGTTCACATAGCAAACTTAGGAAATAAAAACTTCCTCAGCACACATCTGGTCTCCCTGCTAGGGGATGGCAGTAATCCCAGTCCTAACTTTGACAATATATATCATGTCAGGTAAGGCACATAAACAGAGGTGAAACCTGGAGAATTCTTTAGATGGAATTTATTGGCAACTTAGCGGTGCTTTGGCAATGTGTAGATACTAAGAGTTTCTAGCTCAACAAATGAGACTTTGAGGAAACCATATTGTAACACTCTGAGTTAGAACAAATTGTATTCTGTGTTGGAAACACAGCCACAATTTAGCAAAAAAGCTATTTTACTGTCTTAAAACAGCAGTGAAACAGCAAAATTTACTATGGTTGCTTGAGGCATAGCCCCTTCAAATTAAGAGAATGAAGTGAAGAGAGGGGAAGAGAAACAGTAAAACAATCATGATTATTGATATAGATCATACATATTTCAACATCCTGCCTTACATACTTGAAAGTGTGTACAGAAATGTCTTTCTAGATACTGTTATGGGATCTTCGATTTGTGCATTGCAACGTAGACTGCATGATCAGATAGTTCTGAGAAATACGTTATCCCCAAAACAGTGCAGGCTACAAGAATAGATGTTAAATGCAATATTTTATAAATACAACTGTAAATGAATATCTGGCCAAAATATGGCCAAAACAAATTACTGCAATCCTTTTAAGCACTGCCTTTAAAAAGATGATGCATTGCATTGTAAATATGCACATATAAACAGTTCTTAAGGTTGTAAACATTAGCCTGGCAGGTAATCAATTTAAAAATTGGGTTTTTGTTTGTTTTGTTTTGTTTGTTTGTGGTGGTTTTGTTTGTGGTTTTTTTTTGACTGGTTGTTTTTTATTTAAGTATTACATATATTTGTACCGCAATTCATAAGTCAAGGTTTTAGGCATTTGTCAAGTTATGTAGTGGCATATTGCGTTTCATAGGCTTTCCTGTGTTTCATTAAAATTGCTGGGATTCCTTTCTGAATAAATTCACATGAAACATCCAGACTTTCAGAGGATGCAAAAATTCCATTACAAGGCATTTTTTAAATATTATTGCTCACTGATGCAAAACATATGAAGTAGAAACACTACCCAGGAATTATTATGCTGTCAGCCATATAATGTCAAAAAAGACTAAATAAATATTTAGTTTCAAAAAAAATGAAAGTGCAGGTGTAAATTAAATGTAAATCTTAACAAAGGACTTCATTACGTTTACACGTTCATTTTGGATTGCTAATATTAAGTGAATATAGTTTGAGGTATAAGTTTCTAGACTGGCTTTAGGAAATAAGTGCCCTATACAGAAATAAATGTCCCTTAGAATAAAATCCAAATTTCCTTTGCTGTCTGGTTGTGTAATGGTAGCTATTCACAAGAGAGGCTCTGCTTCCCTATCGTATGCTAGAATCAACCACAAACTGCAGTATAAACCACAAAAAAGCACTAAACCATATGTGAGTGTGTATGCTTTTGACATGAGAACCAGTATTACTGCCATTTTCCCAGGTCATTCTATAGTCAGAGGTCCTGCAGGTAAGAAGAGCATCAGTCTCCACAGGAAATCCTGCTCTGCAGACACTCTCTACTGGTAATATTTTATCTAGGAAATAAGAATTGGTTTGCTGGAGTAGCTAATCTTGTCTGTAAGCTGTATTTATTTGGTATGCATTTATATGCCCACACTGCTGGTTAAGTTGTGATCTCATAGTGGTTGTAAAAAGATTGTGACAGCTATACCATTGTGTTCGTAAAGCATTCAGAATGCTGAAGTGTCACCAAGCTGAAAAAGAGACTAAATAGTACTATAACATGCTATCCACTTTTCCAGTAATGTTTGGTATGTCTGTCTTCTGTTATAGATCTTGCTGACTACAGCAGCCCTTAGGCAAGTTCATACTATATCACAGAATCAAAGAATTGAAGGGGTTGGAAGGGACCTCAAAAGATCATCGGGTCCAACCCCCCTGCCAACGCAGGTTCCTTACAGCAGGCTGCCCAGGTAGGTGTCCAGATGGGCCTTGAATATCTCCAGAGAAGGAGACTCCACAACCTCCCTGGGCAGCCTGTCCCAGTGCTCCATCACCCTCACCGTGAAGAAGTTCTTTCACGTGTTGGTGCGGAACTTCCTGGGCTCTATCTTGTGGCCATTACCTGTTGTCCTGTTCCCGCAAACCACTGAAAAGAGGTTGGCCAAATTCCCCTGTCTCCCACACCTCAGGTATTTATACATATTGATGAGATCCCCTCTCAGTCTTCTCTTCTCCAGGCTGAACAGACCCAGGTCTCATCCTTTCCTCATAGGGAAGATGCTCCAGGCCCCGTATCATCTTTGTGGCCCTCCACTGGACTCTTTCCAGGAGATCCTTGTCTTTTTTTGTACCAGGGAGCCCAGAACCAGACACAGTACTCCAGGTGAGGCCTGATCAGGGCAGAGTAGAGGGGGAGGATCACCTCCGTTGACCTGCTGTCCATGCTCCTTTCAATGCATGCCAGGATCCCCTTGGCCCTCTTGGCCCCAAGATCGAAATACCCAAATCCTTGGTCCAGTCACCACCCCCTCAGCCAGTCGTTCACCTGTCCCGTTCTCCTCCTCCTTTCTGGGTCCTGATCGCCCAGAGGGAGGACAGAGGAGAACATTACCTGCACCCCTGATCCCTTCAACAACCTTCCCAGGGATGCAAAGTCCTTTTTAATATTCCTCATGTTAAAGAAAGTTGCAGCTTCCCGGATCCAACCTGAATGACAACAAGAGGGTAGTAATCCTCCAGTTTAATGAGCTGTGGCAGAGCCTTCCTAACGTTTCTGACACGTGCCCCAGGAAGACAGCACACCTCTCTGGATAGGTTATCTGGGCGACAAATGGGAGCCTCAGTGCGCCTCAGCAAGGAGTTTCCGATCACTAAGACTCTCTGTTCTTTTTTTGTGGCACTGGTTGTGATGCAGTGCTCCACCCGGCCCTGATCCCTGTGCTCAGTACTTCCCCCAATCTTGACACGCTTCACAGGGTTGCTTCCCAGGTTCAGACTAGCAACCTTGCGAAGTATTGTCAAGATCTTGCACAAAATGTTTTACACCCCACCAAAAAAAAAAAAAGGGGGAAAAAGGGGGGGGGGGAAGCCTTCAGCAGTACTGTATTATTAGTACACAGGTATTAATTTACCCACTTTATCAGTTAGATAATTGACTAACAGGGATGTTATTTGATTTGCACAAATTTAGCCAGAGAAATCTGTAACAAAGCTAAAAAGAAGACATGAATTGTAGAAGTCTTTAGTGAGAACATAAATCCCTTATCCAGTAAGATAGCTTCCTATCTTTGCTCTATTATTTCACTTTGTTACTTTTTTTTCTTCTCCATTTTTACTTTCTGAGTAGCATTGGTTGCACGTGAAAGCACAAAGATGTTTTTCTCCTTGTTCCCACTGCTTAGTAAACTCTTATAGGGAAGAGCCTGGATGTCAGTGCAAACAGTTGGAAATAAAGAGGTATAACCTACTTTTAAGTGGTATTGATACCATATTAAGAGAAACACAGGGAGAGGTGATCCTGTCAATTAAAAGGAGACCGAATTAAGCATATATTTTCATTTTAGCTTCATTTTGAAATGTTTGAACATTTAATGTTCTATCTTTGCTATGCTTAACTGGGTATCCCAGAGTAAATAAAGCTTACTGCTAGTTTTGTGAAATATGGCATCCCCTTACAAAGAAAATATTATTTCTTTATCGATTTATTTATTTTGCATTAGCTGCACCAGAAATGTTCCAAAATAATTCCCAAATAACTTCTGCAAAATTTAAGTCAGCAAATTTAAGTGAATTAGGAATCTGTACTGATGTTAAAACATCTAGCGAGCATTTTGCTTGACACACTTGTTAGAATCTTCAGTGACTTCAGTTTTATCTATCTCTGTCTGCAATATTCAGTGAAGTTTTTGGATAAAACAGATTTCCATTAAATGTCCTTTATCAGGATTCTGCTAAAGAGAGCACTGCATATTCCCACATTTCTGCTAATGATGTACATGTTCTCCTGTGGGAGCAGCTATTAGAACTTAGGTATTAGAGCAGCTACTGCCAGGTGAACATTGACAATCACACAGAGCTCAAAGTAAAGGACCACTCAACTTTCCCATGAGGCTGATGGAGGTTACAGAGAAAAAGACAAACAAGTTGAACAGTTCTTGTCCTCCTGGAGGCTGCATGGCCAGCAGCCTCAGTTGACACATGACTATGTTTTTCCTTAGTCTGTGCTACACAGACAACAATGGAGTTATTTCTCTGAAATAACTTGCTTAGAGTGAGTTTGTGTATTTGGTTTCATAGAACATACAATAATTGATAACCATAATATGCTGATCTGCACAGTAAAATCAGTGGGATTTTTCCTATTTCCTTCCCATTGACGTTCTTATCAGTGAGATAAGTATATCCAGGTTCCTTTTCCTTAAGGCACTAACACTATGTGGAAGGAATAGAGTGAAAAATAATGCAGAGATATGTATAATGACATTGTGTAAATCCAAGCTTATCCAATACCCTCAGCAGACTCAGTCTTTTGTGTAAAACTGGAAGCAGTTGGCTGAAGAGGACTACAAAGCAGTAAGTAAAACTCCACTGTGAAGAGAAATCAAAATGATCAAGATTTATTATATTTGAAAAGATATGAAAAAAAGCTGAAATTTCATGAAGAACTTAAACAATGAGTTCCCTTTAGATGTCCTGAAACAGAAAAACAGAGTATAGGAAATTAAATGAGGATGAGAATTTATATTAGAATTGTATCAGGATCTTGCTCCAAGATAACATTTTTGACATTAAGAATTTAGCTGAGATTTGAACTACAGAATTAAATTCTGTTGGATATTCATGCCTGTAGTAGCTGATAAGACAAGTTCTGTATAAACTTCCATGCTTTATGTAACCCTCAAGAACAGGGAAGACTTTAATTGAGGCTTGTTTTTCACATGTCTCCCTGCTGTAGTCTGTGCAGTACTTTCCTCATACACATCTGCTACCATCTGCTTGTTTAGACATCATGCAGCACTGGATAGCCTAAATGCAGGACAGATTTACTGGTTTCATTGTTTTGTTTTTAACATGGAAGAGCTTATTTTTTTCTTAAGTGCAAAGTTTTAACAATAAAAATTAAATTTCTGAAACAGACCAATGATATTAAATGCAATATCTCTCACCTGTTTCCTACCAGTTCACTAGATTTTATCGCTAGAGTCTATTCACTTAGTTTATCTAATTGCTTTAGTTTTCAAATCCTTATGTGGGAGATGTATTTTGATTCTAGAATCCAAATAATCTAATGAACCCACTTTTTCTTAATACAAGACTGTAACTTCCATAAGAGATATGGTCCAAAGCAATATTATATGCCTCTCCTTTTCCATTAACATCAATAAAAGTTAAGCTGTACCAGTTTAAATCAGTAGAAGGCATGCATAACCCTGTGCCAAACATCCCATGTTTTTTTCCTGTGAACTGTGGAAGATAAAGATCAGGAGCTTTGCTGTCCTACAAGATGAATGTTTAAGGCAAACAACAGTCCATGAAAATCTTCTATGCCTTTTCTGCCTCCAAGAAAAACAAACAGAACAGAATACAGTAATTGCATTATATGCACTTATGTGCACTTCCTTACAAAGTACTGTGTGTTTGCAGATCTGAAGGAAAAGGAAAGTGCCCTGTGGAGAGAAATTTGGTGAAAGCCTTCAAATGGTTGACAGCCCAACAATGACATTAATGTGTAGCCAGCTGTGTGTTCCCCATAAGGTTACAGCAGTACTGATCAAGAGAAAACTGCTAATGGTTTAGGCCCTGTGCCTGATTGATTTTAAAATAATTGTAATCTATATATGCTTTCACTTCTAAGTATTATTTTCCTCTATTTTTTACCTCTCCCAAGTTACAGTGAGTAGAACTGTTACTAAGCTAATTGACAGCAAGAGAGAAATTATCTCCTTTAGCACTGAAAATGACAGGGCTTATATGAGCATCAGCATAACCTACTGGATATTAATGTGACCCTGAGCAAGCTGAATAGTCAGGCCTTGGAACTACAGAGAAAAATACAAAAACAAAGGGTATTCAGGCTCAAATCTTCTATTTCTTTCTGTCCTGCTTTCCACATCTACCATATTTAATCATACCAACTGCAAGAGGCAGCAAAGACAGCAAACATGTTGAGAAGCACTCTGATGGGCAAGTACCTCCCTGAGTCCCAGTGTGCTGGGGTCATTATAGCCTTTCTACCACAGCGCTATTGGGAGTGTAGCCTGATGTCTCCTGCAGGCTGCTGCCACTCAGCAGGCTCATCCCACGTCACAGGTGAGTGAGGAAGGCAAGAATTTCATCTCTTACACATTCACTCCTGCCTGTTTCAGGAACGCATAGGAACTCCAACAAGAGTTCAGGGAGATGCCATGATTTGTGGAGGGAAGGGAAGTCAGTTATGCCTGGCATCTGGTTGACTGCAAAGTACTAGTATTCCTTGCCTTTCTGTTCTTCAAAACCCACCCAAAAAAAGCCAGAATCTGGTATTTTTTGGATGGAATAGAGAAAATATAGAAACTAAATGAGCAGGTAGCATGGAAAGTCCAAGGAACAGACAAGCTATCTAGATGTGATTCCATGTAGCAGTATACAGCAAATGCATTTAAATAAAGCTTTGTCTATCCTCAGAATTCTCAAATGGGAAATCCTATAGAAGTCTTTTACAACTGTTAGTGAAGCAAGTCTCTTGGACAGGCTCATAAATAAGACACTATTACCAGCTGTGACTCAGTATTACCATATTGAGTCACAAGCATAGTAAGCAGTTTTTGGAGAATGAAAAAAAAAAAATAAAACAACACCTTGTGCCAAAGCTGAAAATAAACTCAGGTTTCCTGACTGTCAGACTAATAATTCAGAACTATGCAAAATATATAATTTTGTTAGGTCTTATAAATCTTCCCCGGCACTGTCATATTTATAGAGGAGTCCCTGCTATGCAAATCAAATTCAACTAGTTGCCCTGCTATCTCTGCAAGTGGGCAGATCTGTTGTAGCTCTGAAACTAGCAGTACAGCCTAGGAACAAAGAGGTGAGTTGCAAGCTGGAATCTTTGTGTTGTGGCACTGAACACAGCTTTTCTGGTAGCATACAGGTCTTACAGGAATATGGTTCAACCTATTAAAAATATATATTCCCGCATAGGCTGCAATCTAATTCATTATTCTATCACTTTGTGAGTCTAATGGAGCAAAAACAGCTGTTACTGAGTCTCTGAATACCTGAAACAAAATTCTTCTGAGTAATATGTAGACAATATCAGAACTGCAAACAGAGTGTACACAATGCCAAATTAAGTGGAATATAGGTGTTCTGAGACTTAGGCTTACTCTTGTGGCCTGTAAACATTTGTTCAGTAGCTAAAATAACAGCAATATACTAAAGTGTACATCTGCTTCTTGTGCCTAGTAGAGATCACCTAATTAATTGTCAATCATAATTTTACTTCATTTTAAAATGTTGTGCTTAACTTTATTGGAAGACCTCGGTGCTGCCTTACAATGTTGTTGCACAGATTGGAGGGTGGCACCATGCCCATGACAAAAATACCTTGATGACTGCTTTAATAGTATGAAAATATGAATTAGTTGAAGTGGAATTGCCTGCGATAGATCTGTATTTGGAAAAAAAAAAAAAAATTGCCCACTCCGCAAGAAATGATTACCAGCTTTTTCTTTTACCAGTTTTTTCTAGTTCCAGATTCAAAATGTCAAAATAATAATAAATCTGGTTGTCAAGGCCAATGTCACTGGCAGTCTCTGTCATCCCTCCACTTTCCAAATGCTAGCCAAAGAGGGAACAGCTAACCACCGGCAGGAGTCTGTCTGCTGTGTAATCTTGTGTCACAGTCAGATCCTGCCTGCTTAGTGTAGTGGTCTCCAAAGGGGGGTATGTGCACCCCAGAGGGTAGCCAAGATAATCCACTGGGATGTGGGAAGAAAATCATAGAAATTCAGTAGTAGATGTGTGTAATTTATAAATGAATAAACACTGATAGATGTGCACTTCCAAAGAAGTATGGAGACCACTCACCTAGTGGGCTACTGTTCTCCAGGCTTTTGTGCTGAAATTTGTTTTATCCTTCGTTATTACTGCTACTGAAACCAAATTAAGAAGTCCTTGTGTTGAGATACACTATTAAGGAAGTATAAACAGATAAGGAGTATTAAAAATAGTGAGATACAAGTGAAACCTATTCATCTTCAAAAGGGTTGTATAAAATGGAGTTTGAATATGAGGCAAAGTAAATTTTGCTTATCTGGAGAAATGGAAAGGAGTGGGAATATTCTCAGGTTGCCCAACACAGAGCATGCTGGACATGCCGCTGCTTTCCATAGGAGCAGCTATTCTTGCTCACCATAAATCATTTATATCCCATGTAGAGGGCCTTCATAATTCACCCTTCCCGACCTTTACAGGGACTTGGAAGAGGAAAAGTCTTTCCCACTGTCTTTGAATGGGTCATCTTATCCCCATCTGTTCAGAAGTAGAGTCCCCTTGCTTCTATGTGAGGAAGCCTGAGACACAAACATGTCACAAACCTGCAGCTGTAGAAGCGGCTTCTCACATTTGTGGATGAAGGGATAACGTAATTCCCTTGGGAGGTGGGCTCTTCTGTTTTTGTCAGGAAAACAGCTGTTGTGAAAACTGTAGGAGCTTAGTTAGTAATGTCCTTGCTGTGTGATTTTTAACAGACATTGCGTCCTAATAATACTGATTTTGTGATGATCGATATTTATTAGAATATCCACCCTGCTGCAGTAACAGCCATCTCTAGAAGCTGGGCAACTTGTTGCAGGTGGTTTTTTGTTGTTGTGTTGTGGTTTGTTTGTTGGTTTTTTTTTTTTTTTTTGTGTAAATTGTTTGTCAAGCTTGTGTTATTTTCTTGGTTCTTGATTCTTAAATGAGATCATGCCAGTTCATCTTTCCCTGATACATGTGATTTAATAACAGCAACTCAATCTCAGTCTAAACTACAATTTGTTGACCTACAAGCTATTGCCTCTAATTGGGAAATACTGTTGAAGTAAGAAAATATGCAGTACAAAACGAGTATTTAAAAGGATAAAAGCTGTTTCTCTTGAATGCTTGTCCTCATTTCCCTGCATCTCTGCAGTAGTAGTCAGAATCCCAAATATCATCAAGGTTAGTAATGGGAAGGAGAGCAGAACAGAAATGCCTTTTTGTTCCGGAGAAGAAGGAACACAGAAGTGCCGAAAAGCAGCTGAAAGGAACTGAGGCTACAGCTGCAAGACTCTGAGGGAAGGCAGAGTACAGGGAAGCACCTCTGCTACTCCGAGCTGAAGATGGAAAGATGGGTGGGAGCGAGAAAGGAGCTGCTGCCCAGAGGCCAGGTTTAGTCCCAAGCCATCATTTTAAATATTGTCTGCATTCCATTTCAGTCCCCTCATGAAAGATATAAAATTCCATGGAGTGTGTGTACTGAAGTACAACTAAGATGATAGTTCGTTTATGAGGAAGAGCTAAAAAGGGTGATCCTTCTTGCACTCGGATAAAGAAAATGCTGAGATGCCCTGGAAGAAATGGTTTTAAAAGAGCACTAAAAATAATAAAATCAAGTAGGCTCTTTTTAGCTGAGAGGCTAAAATGCTTATTAGAATAAATAGAAATCCATTCACAGCTGCTTCCCTTTTGAAGGAGTAAAGAAATATATGAAGCTCTATTTATATTATATGGCATTGCCCAAAGGTGCAAGATTATTGAACAAATATTTTTTTACTAGATACAGCCTTCTGAGATGCCCACAAAGGATTCTTTTTGTATCTCCTGATCTGCAGTTTTAAGAGAATAAATCTTTAATAGCATAGTATGGTAGTTATTAGCTGGGGTGGAAAAATAATCATCCTCATTAGTTAGGACTTGTTTGAATAAAACTTGGAGTCTGGTATGATGGAACAAAACAACGCATCATGGCTCAAACAGAAGGCAAAAAAATAATGACTGTATTTGCCTAGGTATGAAACTGCACACCTGTGAATGGAAAAACAATTGCATGAGTTCCCATCGTCTGTACTGCCCTACAAACTGCTAAATACTCTTCTTCTGCACAGGTTGGTGGGAAAGCAGGGAGGTAGTTAGAAACTCACCATCCCTGCAGTTGGGCTCACACCAAGGTGAAAACCATCCAAATGGCACTTGGCTGGCATTTTCTGCTGTAGACAGGGAAATGGGAGGGTGAGCTTAGGCATCTCCCTGATGCCATGGCTGTGTAGCTGTTGTCACCAGGCCCTCGGGAATGCCCGTGGAGCAGCAGCAAGCGCCTGGCAAGTTGGCACTGTAGGTTGTGAGGCACCTCCCGTGGGAGTCTCCATGTGCCAACTGTTCCAGCGGTGTTCTCGGGAAAATGTAAATACAGCCATTACAGCATCGTGCTCCTGTTGGTTTTACAGGCTGCTAAATTAGCCTATAAAGGAAGCAAGAGTCAGCAGTTCTCAGGTCAGACTGGGTGAATTAGGCCCTGGATCAGCAATATTTTCTTGTTTTATGAAACACAGGATTGTTGTTTGCTAATTCAGCCCAGTGGTAGTGGCAGTGATTGTACTAGGAATTTGCTTGCACGTTAGTAACAGGAGGGGAAAAACTTCCACTCAAACTTTATTGGAAGGTGGTAATCTGAGCTGATCTGAAACATTTTTGATGCTATATGAGTAACGCAGACTTTTTCTGCCATGCAGGTCATACATTTGGTAACAGTAAATATAGATTTCTTTACAAGGTATAGTTATAAGTGCTCTAAAAGAGCATTTGTTCATCCTTTTGTTGCTGTTGTAAATAATTATCCATAAAGTATCTGATGTAAAAAATAGACTGTAAAATGGAACTAAGATCTCTAATATTTCTGCCCTTTATTGACATAGTTCCATATGCTGGAAATGATTTATGATGATGTAGCCAAGCAATTTTTAGCCTCCACTCTCACATTGTTCAAATTACAATTATATTCCCCTCAGGGAAAAAGTACTATATATTTTCCCTGAACTGGCAATCTTTTCAAATTCTCTTCTTTTTTTCTTCCAGTGCAGTGCTGAAGTTGGCAGGTAAGGAGTTGCCAGGAGGTGAACTGACATTAGAAATGTCAGAGGTCAGCCCATGTGTGGGAAAGAAAGGGGTTGTCAAGAAAGCACATTAGCCTTTTTTATGGAAACATTCAGGTTGTATCTTTGTTGAGAATGACACAGTCCTGTGGCTGGGCTGTTCCTGCCTGGGGAGCAGAAGTGAAAAAAGGAAACTTGGAAAGGTTATAGATTTAGTAAAACGCTTGCTGTTGGTTGCCTAAGGGGAGTATTTAAAAAGAAATCTTGCTCTTATCTGAAATGAAAGGTTGAATGATTAATGATTAATCAGTGTGTATCTCCTTATTTTACCTGAGTCTGACAAAACGAAGCCCTCTGTTTACTTTGTAGGCCAAAGAGGTGTCACTAAATGACACTATTAATAAAACATATTTCCTGTAACATAATGTGTTCGTTCACTGCGAGTAATGCATAGTGTTACAGTGAGCTTTTGAAAAGAAATTCAAAAGCTTTGAAAGCTTACTATCGTAAGAAGCCAGTGTTTTAAATACTCTAAAACAAAAGGATTAAGCTGTGGTTCCACATTTTTCATCTTTCTTTTTCCTTGTTAAATTGAAGGCTGGAATTCCTTTACAAAATTAATTTCAGTTCCTGAGCAGACTTCAGAGTTCTGGTCACGATAAATCTTTTTCTTTTTCAAGTGGTTTACTTCAAGTTTCACTTGAAATAGAAATTACCCATTAATGGCATTGGCAGATTTATTTATAAAAAGAGCCCTGTTTCTAATGTTTTAATAGAAATGAGTCTGGAGAATTTGTCATGGGAGCGCTCTCCTATTTAAATATATATATATATATTTATATTTATATATATGTATGTATAATCCCTGCTAGATAAGCAGGAGTTCACAGATGTCAATGTAAGAACAGACTGTTTCATCAGTAAAAATTACTCTGAAAACAGATCATTTTCCAAATCAGAGGTTTCAGTCTTCAGTCCTTCCCCAGCCCCTGAGAGAGCATCCTGACAGGCTGGGTACTGCTGCTGTGCTCAGCACAAAGGTTTATGTGCATCGAAGTCACATTTCTCTCCTGGAAGGAAACCATAATGGCAAGCGTTGCTTCCAGGTGGAGTGCGGGAGTGCGTTTGGACCTAGGGATGTAGTGGGGAAGATTTATCTGCATCACAATTTCACAGTGAGATAAGAGCAAAATGCATGCAGCCTTGCAATTGACAGGATAGGGAGCTCTTTGTGTGTGGGTGTTTATGTGTAATATTTTATGAACTATTCAAAAGTTATGCTTTAGACTTTTTGTTTCTGCACGTGATTTAACTACCTGCCCAGTTCTTGAGGAGTAGCTATGTAAAAGCAATGATTTACATATCCTCTGAAATTTACAGCTGGACCAGCAAGATTTAAATCACTGTAAGAGGTCATCTCTCCTTTTGGTCTCTGACTTCTTTGCTCTTCTGCTAAAACAGAATTACATTTCTAATATTAATTTCTGTTCCCTGTTGCATATGTATTTCACTTGAACTAAAACTGCAGGTACTGTTTTTGCTGTATTCTCCATTAAGTGAATTTATGTAAAGATTATGTAAATATTATACAACCCCAGGGTTGGATGGCACATCCTAGTTCACACAGAGCTCCTGGTACATATTCCACAGTTTTCTTAAGTGATTCCACTGAGTTGACTTGAGAAGGAGGATGTATTTCAATGAGGAAGATGGAGAGTAAAAGCTGCACGGATGTGGTCAAAGTCCTGCAAGTCTAAATCAGAGCAAAATGCAAATCAGATTTATATTATCTGTGGTTACACTGCCATCTAGTGACTTAAAGAGTCAATGTATTTTTTTTTTTTAAAGATTAGCGTCTTCATGACACATTTGTCTAATTACGGCAACGATCGCCTGGGGTTGTACACCTTTGTGAATCTGGCCAACTTTGTTCATACGTGGACAAACCTGAAACTGCAAACTCTTCCTCCGGTGCAGCTGGCTCACAAGTATTTTGAACTATTCCCCGAGCAAAAGGACCCTCTCTGGCAGGTAGGCAGGCTTGCTGATAAGCAGATCAGGAAAAAAAAAATGGTCTTGATGGTGTTTTTTTTGAAGTTCTTTGTTTCAGTTTCTTCTAAAGTAATATTTTCAGATTTGCTAGTGAGTTTCAATCCAAGCAAATGCTTGGCTTGCTATTACTTTAATCTCCACAGAAAGACTGCAAAATTAATATGTACTACCATGTAGTAGAAATTAATTTGTTTTATTCCTGTCTTTACTTATTTTTAGAATTGTGGGAAATGAAGGAAAGGCGTTTGGTGTTAGTTCTCGTCTTCTCCTTTTTAAGCGAACAAGACTGAATCATTTGAAAGAGAGATGTATATGCATGTTTTAACAATTGGCCATTAAAGACAAACTTTATTGTGAAACAAGTGTGTGAAGTGAAGAAGGAATCCAAAAAGAGCAAAGAGCACTAAGACCATGGGTACCTTAATACTAAAATCGACTCACGAAGCAGAAATAGATTAGAATAGAAAGTTACTCACAAAAAGCTGAGTGTCCAGGCAAGAACTTGACCAGCACGTCGTAGTACACTGATGTTGTCAACTCTGCTGTTTGATTAGGCCACTCTCCTAAGTGAGCAAATTGAATATGTCAGGAATCTGAAGATAAGCTACAGCTGAAGCCTGCACTACCTTGCAGCTGACGCTTCTTCAGCCAGTGACCCAGTGATAAGAGCACAGTCCCTAAAGAGAAACTGCTGCAGGAACCAGTGACTGTTGTGATGCTCTGTTTGCAGCCACTCGGTGACAGTTCAGTGGAATGCCTCGGTAATATAGATACCTGTAACCCTACCTGGATATTGTATATCCCAAATAATCATCTTTGTGAGGTGACTCAAAATATTCTAGAGAGCAAGCTTTACTAAATCAAACCTTAGAATGAATTTAAGCTTGTTTATTCAAATGTTTTTAAGTGTCAGATATTGAATTGCCAATTTATTAAGAATCTGAATATGAGATTGCAAATTTGGCTGTAAATTTACAGCTTGAAATTCATGCTGTTCCTGAATAAAGCATTGAACTAGCGGAAGATATGTTGAGAACTTTGCATAATGTTAAGGGAGTATGAATTTAAAAAATGGAAATTAGCCTGTAGCCAAAGGACTTGAATAATTAGTATAACATAGCACTGACATTTTTGAGTAACAATGACTAACATCTACTGAAAGCGGTGTTTTTTGTCTATAATTCACATAAACATAAATGCAGTTAGAAGAATGGTAATTCCCTTCATCTCAGCAAAGTACTGCCAAAGAGCAGTGTCAAAATTTGTATGCAAGTAGCATTTGTAAAACAAATGTAAACTGATTCAGATGTAAAGCAACACTTGAAAAAAACTATTACATCAGGACCCACTGTGGACTCAGTAGTCTGTACTGATTTGTACTGGGGGATCAGAAGATGTATATGTGAATGGAAATTCTTCTACTATAATTAATTATTCTTCTACTTTAATTAATTCACCATTTTAGTTTTAAAACTGTGGTATATATAAAGTGATACCCATTAAAACAATGTAAAAGAAAAAGTAATTAGAGAATTCATTAGCAATTTCAAGTCTTCTTAATCTCTATATAATTGATTAATTTTGAATTATAGCCAAATCTACCGTATGTTGGATTAGATCTGTCTTTGGCATAATTCTGTTAAATTTACTGACATTCATTTGAGAAATGATCTTGTCCCAGGGTCTGTTGAGTAGTTTGACTCCTACATATAGGAATGAGTTAAAATGAAAACTGTGTTTCTGCTGCATACTTGTCTGAAAGTGTCTATTCCCACAAAAATAAATTACTGAAATAGTTTTTTCATACATAATGTGTTTTTTCTATCATAAGGGAAAATAGTAGTTTATGTTAAGAATATTTGCATATTGATTACAAATTGTTAATTTATGTAAACAGAATTTAAGAACCATGTCAGGTATGATTATCAATAAAATTCTTAGTAGTTGTTGTTCTCCATTTTAGAATCCCTGTGATGACAAACGGCACAGAGATATATGGTCTAAAGAAAAAACCTGTGATCGATTACCAAAATTCTTGGTTGTAGGACCACAGAAAACTGGTGAGAGTTTATTATTTCATCAAGATAGTGTATGTGTAAGTAGAAGTAATTAGAAGTAAAAAAAATCAGGTTTTTCTCAGGGTGCTCTATATAGATCTTGGTCATCTGTTAGTATTTTTATTTTCAAGCATCTAAATACAGTTTAATAATATAAATTACAACAAAAGACCATATAAATTTTTACATAAATATAAACATTTGCAGAGTTCTGGTGTGCGTCAGATTTTTGTGAGCTTTATTTCAAAATGAGTAATAGTGCTAAGTCAACAAGATTGACAAGATCTTGTCAAAGCTGAGGGAGGGAAAGACAGACATTTTTCCAATCGTGTAGATTCGTAACTGCAAGTTTTTGTCTGTGCTGCAAGTGTCTTTTTTAGAGAAAATTGTTATTTCTTGGAATTTACTTTATGTGAAGAAGTTCCTAATGGAAAGTTTGAATTGCAAGGTTACAATAGTTTGTGAAATAACTTCATGGTTAATTTTCTTCTCTGTAATTATAAAATTGTTTATCTGTTTCCTTTTGTCTTCACCTTTTAAATTAGGTTTGTAACAATCTCATGAAAAGTTATTTTTAATGCAGTTTTTAAAAGCATGAAAAACAACATGGGCACTCTAGTTTCTCTGTTACCTATTTAGAGTTCTTTAAATCCCTTTGATTTAAAAACATAGAAGATACAGATTCATAGGTGACATAAATCAGCATCCCTTCACTGATGTGAAAAAGGAATAAAGTAGGTTTAGTCCATCAGAGGGTATGACCCATAAAATATGTGTGTGCGTGTGTATTTTAATCTTGGATTTTTGTCCCATCTGCAGGTACCACAGCCTTGTATTTGTTCCTGATCATGCATCCTTCCATCATTAGTAACTCCCCCAGCCCAAAAACCTTTGAGGAGGTACAGTTCTTTAATAGAAATAACTACCACAGGGGGATTGATTGGTAAGATGGGTTATTAGTATAAATATAAAAGTTTATATATTGTGAACAGTACAAAAATGGCATTGCTGTTGGTAATGTTAACTGTTTATGCATAGAGAGATTAAAAAAAATAACCTTCAGTGTCCTTCTAAAATAAGTAAATTCAAGTGAATAATAGTCATAGTGCATATCATAAGTGCAATAATTTTTGTGAGGCTTTCTCTTAAATATCCAAGTATTAACATATGCAGAAAGACTAAAAACGTTAATTTATTAATTCTCCAAGTCTTTAAAGGTAAATTGTAATATATTTCTATGACAGGTAACTTATTCCTTACTAGACATGCTTCTGAAGTTGGGACAGTGTTGTTAGTTGAATACATATGGACGCAAAAAATGTGTTCCTATTACAAATCTCACTTCTTACAAAAAAAAAAAAAAAAAAAAAGGAAATAGATCAGAGATGCAATTTTTCCTTTATCTACAATTTAGGAATAGCAATCAGGTAAAGCAGGGAGAAGGAGAGACTCTCAAAATATTTTTCAAAGATGTAGTAATTAGCAGAATGTTAATGGCTCAGTAGGGTAGGTAAGTAGTGCTAAAAAGGAGTATGCTTCACTGCTGCTATGTTCACTGTGGCTACCAGGGAACCACCAAATGTATCTACACCCAGAAGGTCATTCTTGATTTCTCTTGCCTTCAGAAAGTGCTGCATTATAAAACACTACAAGATGAAAAACAGTAACATCCAGTAGTGGCTGGGGAGCACCATTAAAAGATTATTGATGTTTTGTCTTTTTCTGTTTTTTCCCCAGTCTGAGGGAAAATAGTTTTATTGCCTTTGACTTTGTATTCATCCATAAAATTAGCAGGTTGAACACGGTTGTATGGTCGTAGTGTAGATATGTCAGATCCAATTTCTTTTTATGTCACTTAGTTTTTACAGAATTATAATCATTTCAGCAGTTTCTTACACAAAGTGTGGTGAGTCAT
The DNA here is from genome assembly GCF_965140915.1 of Aythya marila. Taxonomy (NCBI): domain Eukaryota; kingdom Metazoa; phylum Chordata; class Aves; order Anseriformes; family Anatidae; genus Aythya; species Aythya marila. The sequence continues at coordinate 951,293 of NC_139045.1, read as the reverse complement.
CCAGTTAATACCAACTGAGATTCTGGCTGAATGACTGGAAATTAAAGAGCTGAATCTTTGCTGTTAAGCTTTCTGAAGTCAGGGAAGATGACATGCAAACAAGGCATAGTGGATCTATGCTGATGGTGACAGATTAAGTTCAGTGAGCCAGTTCTACGAAATCATCATTTTCACGTGGCAGGAAGACCACTTTGCTGCTTCTCTCATTCCTCCTGCCTTAACCACTTCCCTAACATGCAGATACAGTTTGTCTGCTAGACATGTGCCAGATTACTTTCATCTTAACACAGCACTGGTGCATAAGGCTCCCAGTGGTCAACTTTATAGACCAGGTACAACATTTTGTCAGGTCTCACTCCAGAGCATCCATCTGGCTATTGTCTATCTGTGCTGCCTACCCCAGTCACCCCTGGCAGGTTCTCACAGGTAAGTCTTCAATATTCCAAGCTACCTTTTGATGCAGTTGTTTAACTCTTAGGTTTGTATTCTGTCTGCCAGACAGATCTCTCAGACCTTCATTCTAACAGAGTATTTTAATGCTGTCATGTAATAAGCTTACCAAATGTTAATTAAGTATATGGTCTCTCCTCATTAGTCCATGAATTGGCTAGGATTCATTCAAAGCAAGAGTTATCACAAATAGCAGTTCTCTAAAACCTTCGCAGCTTTGACGTTATAGAGTTTAATAAGTTGTCCCTAAGAATTAGCTTCTCAGAATCAGATGTCACAAAGTTCAGTTTCTTTAAACCACTGTAGATTCCTGCCTTTTCTCTAAATACCTTGTAATCAGTGGCTGTATGCTAATGATGTGTGTCCCCTAAGGAAAACTGCATGTGCATCAGTCAGTTCCAACCTCTCAAGACTTCTGGCTGTGCCTGCAATGGTTACAATTTCAAAGACAACAAGAGCATGTCATTTATATTGAAAGTAGTTCAATCCTATGAATAGAACAAGGTCTGAGCACTGGAAGAAATTTCAGTACTTAAGCATGACCATCAGAAGAGGTTGTTTTAAATGCCCTTTATTTTATTGATAAAAGGTTTAACTGAAAAATCAAGAAGACCAACATTTCCCATTTCTTCTTTCTCCCCAACAGTAATCAGAAGTAGTCTGAGGGCTAGGAATAAAGAAGTCTGTATGTGACATTTGAGATTATTGGACATGAATTGGAATTTTGAAATAATGTATGAGGAAAGCTCACAAAGAAAACTAAAAGGAATTCAACCCATGTTTCCATTCATAGAACGATAATAGAAGGATGCTGTCACTGCTTAGAAATGTTTCACCTGCTGAAGCTGTGGTGGTTTTTTATTGGTGCATCTACCTCATATAAACAAGCTATTTTCTGCTTTTTAGAAAAAGCAGTTCTGTTACTAAATATCTATTTATTACAATATTTCACAATAATTGGTGTCTGCAAAGGACCAAATTTGGGAATTTTTTTTTAACTTTTGACATTGATTGGTCAGAGTTCCTTCTGACCAAAGAGTTAGAATTCTCTATTCGTAAATAAATACCTGAATATCATAATGTTTTCTTCCACCTATGAAAAATAGCTGCAATGTCTAGTTAATGTAGTGAAGTGAACAAAGCTAGTACCAAGTAAAACATGATCAAAAATACAATGTAAACTTCTTGTTGCTTTTATTTACCAATTAGGCTATTATTTTTATTGATTATCGAAGAATAAAATGTACTTAACAGATTTGTCAGACTTTCTGTGGCTTTCAAGTAATTCTGAGAATGATGTTTCTTTCCTAGGTACATGGATTTCTTCCCTACTCCTTCCAATGTCACCACTGACTTCCTCTTTGAGAAAAGTGCCAACTATTTTCATTCTGAGGAAGCTCCTAAACGAGCTGCTTCCCTTGTCCCCAAGGCCAAGATCATCACCATCCTCATTGACCCATCTGACCGGGCATATTCGTGGTATCAGGTACGCATTCTGAAGAACACAGGCAGTCACAAGTCAAATAAATAAGTCAGGTTTCCACCTTGAATCCACTCTCTATGTTCTTTCAGTCTATATATATATAAAGGGGTTAGACAATATATATAAAGGGCTTAGACAATACAAGCTTTTATTGGTCAGTTCGTGCTATATATATATATATATATATATATTATGTTTTTATCATTAACCATAGACTAAGGTATCTGTCCATATAAATCTGAAAAATCTTTTGAAGGTTAAAGTACCAGAAACCACATTTTTGAAAGTCTTGCTAATCTAAGCATATAAAAATACTTGCTCGCTTGATTAATGTATGTAATCAGCACACGGATAAATTAGTTTATACAAACATTGGCATGGCTCATGTTCAAAATATGGGGTTTGTATGTGTCCATGATCTTGTTGTTTTGCACATACCTAATTAAAATAAAAACAGGTGCAGAAATAATAGCTGAATTGCAATTAAAGGTAGAACTTCCATCTTAAATGCATTATCAGTACTGAGTACTTTTTTACTGCAGTACTTTACTTTAATGTTTCATAGCACTAAAGTACTGGAATTCCTTTGTGGTGTTGTTGTTGTTATAATATTAGAAGAAACTATGTTAATGCTGAAGGAGTATTCTGCAAATTATAAAAATAAGTAGATTCCCCATATGTAATTTGCAACAGTTATTCAAAGCAATAGTAAATATTTAGTGGAGTTGAGAACATAGCATAAAATTAAAAGGGATGATTGAAGGTTAGTTTAATACAAAGCATGGCTATCTAGTTTTTTGATCTATATATTATGTTTTTATCTGTATTTTGAGGAATCAGGGCAGATTGTGGTACCGATGCTTCTTTTTAAAATATTTTTAAAAGATATTTTAGTAACAGCAACAATGATAAAATACCATAAATTCCATATAAAAATATGATGAAATCCTTTACACAGTGCAGTTGTTGATACCTAGTATTTCAGCAGCATAACAATTGCATACAATTAAAAGCTAGGTGCCAGTTACCTTGGTATAAGATATTTAAAGCACAGATAGTAAGCTATGTTCAGAATAGATTTCTACTTCTCCAGCCCTAGTCCTAGTTAATAGTTTTGACTTAAAATAAGCTATTTTTATTCTTCTGGTCCACATGAAATTGGATAAAATGCAAATACAAAAAATACAATTCCAAAAAGAACAAAGTTCTTATAAGTTTTATGACATATTTTTTGTTATTGTTATGATGAGGAGAAATGAAAGCTGTAAATCCAGTCTGGCCCTGCTTTGAATAGCAGGCTTGACTTAGAAACCTACTGAGAGCTTTTCTGACCTGAGTTATCTAATGATCCTCATAAATACCAATTTTCCTTTCCAATTATTTGCCTTGTTTAAGCTGGAAAAAATAAAATATGAAACTACTAGAAACAGAGCTTCATGGTATTTTTGTTTGTTATGCTAGATTTGTTTGTACAAAAGCTGCCACCCAGTTTTTGAAAAACTAAACATTTATGCATTCTATTTTGTTATTGCTAGCATTAGTCTATCTTCTAATTTCTTTTGGTACAAACATTAGCAGTGTTTATCCCAGCATTTTCAACAAATGAATACAGATGAGGACTTCTTAACCTAAAGTAACCTAAAGCAACTTCTATTCTGGATAATCACTCATGGCAAGGTCAGTAAGACTGACCGGTTTTTTCTTATTTTCACAACTTCTGTGGTGTGTAAAACTCAGCAATGTAACTTGTTTTACAGCATCAACGATCACATGAAGATCCTGCAGCTCTAAAATTCAGTTTCTATCAGGTGATCACAGCTGGACCTCGAGCCCCTTCTGAGCTTAGAGCTCTCCAAAAGAGATGCCTAGCACCTGGATGGTATGCTACACATATTGAAAGATGGCTAACTTACTTCCCACCTTATCAGGTGAATAAGACTGTAACTTGACATCCTAAACTTACATATATAATATCCTAAAAGATTACCTTAGTAACAGTCTTGCCTAATGAGTGCTGATCCTCAGGGGATATCCTAGGTACACTCTAACATGCTTTAAGACATTGATTATTCATAGCTGTGTTCTAATTAGCTGACCTGACATTGCTATGGATATTGTGTATTCCACGCAGCTGAGAACTTATGCAAAACAGATCAGAGTGATCTGGAAGTTCAAGAAACTTCATTGGTGCTCATTGAATGCTCTGGTATCCTGAACTGCCTTTAGCTTACAGCTTTTTTTTTTTTTTAATTTGCTCATGCTTTGATCACTGTATGTCTGATTCCTTGTCTGTAATGTTGAGGAAAAGAGAATTAAGCGTGCAGTGCTTTGTGGTCTTTTTAGTATCAGATATTCCATCAAGCTTCGCAAGAAAAAAAAAAAAAAAGATGGAAAATAATGAGATGCTTCTCAGTAGTATTTCTGTCCTCTCTGAGTGGTAACAAGTCTCATCTACTACCAAGTGATGTAAGCTGGAATTTTGCCCTCTGTATGTGGGAGGGAAGGGGGAAAATCGCTCTTTAAAATAGATTTGGCACCTGAAGACTTTGGGATATATGCAATATTTTTTTCCATCTAAAATAAGGAATAACATGAAAATGGATGTGATCTAGTGAAGCTGTAACACTTCAATCTTTAAATGCATCATTGTCTTCACCCAGTCCTTGGTTCTTTCATGCACTGCCACTGTGTCACCCTCCTTAGGCTATGATTATAGTAGTGAACAAACCTGGACACAAACAGTTTGTTGAGTCTGGACATAAACAGTTTGGTTTTGTGGATGAGAGGTTTTAGAAGTGTGGATCCAAGTCATGCTTATGCCATTTAGTCTCAAGAACAAAGAGCTGCCTCTGATTTGTTTTTGTTAACAGTATAAATAAAACTTTTGTGTACATCAATGTGTTTGCCATCTCAGACATCACCATTTTTCAAGATGAAATCATAGTTTGCCTGATGACTTTTCTGTAACTGTTGCTGCTCCTAATCACGTACATTTGGTATCTATTGCAAACTCTGAAAATCCTTGACATATCCTTTGTGTTAAGACCAGTTTTTCTGTCTTTGAGTCTCAGAGGGTGTCTGTTTATGGGCCCAGAGATTTTGGTACAGATGGAGCATAAACAATCTGAAAATTGTATCTCCCCTGTAAACTTCTGCTGGTATACAACATACAGGTTTTTAGTCTATTTCTGGCCCTGTGTAAAATCAGGCCTCAGAAGATTTGCATCCTAAGCCCTGAACATAATCTGCTATACAAAAACAGGGAGACAATATCACATGATCAGTATCTCCTTCATAGATTTATTTCTGGAATAGATTTTTCTGACATTAACAGTGTGTCTGGCACTACTCCTCACCCAACATTTAAAGATAACTTTAGCTGAGGGAGGTTGGCTGCAGCCTGAACCTTCTGTTTAGCCCAGATTTGCTTAGCTGAGACAATTTGGCTGGAGTCCATACCTTCTGTTTTCTTAGAGTGTGCCAAAGAAGTTCTGGTTGGTGTTATTCTTCACATATTCTCTTTTGGGACAGCCTTGCAGAATTCATGAGATACACAGTACTGTCATATCATGATACTTGTATGAAATTTTCTACAACATATTTTCATTAGGTTTTCTCCAAAGTAACTGATGAGCACTGAACAGTGCGCATCATCAGACAGAATTTTGCCAGATTTTGCCTCCCACAATGATGGTGAAGAACCAGCCCTGATAGCTTTATATTTTCTCTGTTAAAGTATTAGGAGTTAACTTGCATTGCAAAAGCAACAGCGTATGGTAGGTTATATCCAAACTTGTTAGCAATTTCAGAGAACTGCTGAAGCATGAAACAGTTACATAAGCTAGACCTAAAAACAGATTGGCTTAGAAATATAGCCTTGTAGAGCCTTAGTCAGTAGGCATATAGTAAGTGGCAGAAGTTGCAACAAGGATTGGTAAAGTTCCCCTAATATATTTTGTTGTCTGCTCCCTGAAAGTGTCAAGATTTTGAATCAATTTCCATTGGCAAAACTTTTTCTTACATGTCTTTTTTTTTTTTTTTTTTTTTTTTTCACGTGGCAGAAGCAGGGATGGCCCAGATTTTTCTATTTGTTAAATACTGAAGAAGAAATATCATTCTTTTTCTTTTGGATGGAAATATTCCCCACTTGGGATCTTTTTTGACCACTGTGCTATGAAGCCTTTCAGACCTTACTTCTTAGTAAAACAGCGGGTTCATTTTTGGACTCAAGCAGTCATAATGCATCTGATTTGAAAGACTTCTGGGATGAGCTACTGATTTCTGAACAGCTTGATACTTCACTAATCCACATCTCTAAATCCACATATGGGTAATTCCAAAGACTGATCTTTCAAAAAAAAAAAAAAAAAAAAAGACATTTTCTTCCTTTTGATTATGCTCTGAAACCTTATAGAATTGCAAACCTAATAAGCTTTATCCAATCCTGGAAGCAAATCATAGCCTCTGTCCTTGCATAAAGAGCAAGCCTTAGCACTGCATACGGAATGAGACCATTGAACCGTCTGCAGATTTGTTGCCCCCCTCCTTTTCATCACCAAAACATGATGGAAAATGTAAAGCTGTTTCCATGACAGGAAATGAATGCTTGCCTAATCCATTTCGGTGGGTCATTTAAGCATGATGCTACATTTGATATAATCCTCAGATACTGTTTATTTCCATGAAGATTCATGTCCAGGTAAAAGGGTAGCCCTATCTGAAGTACACTGGTGTGAGTGCAAATATGATCAAGTGTCACGTTAAGGGGTGTAGCTGATTAACCGTTACGGGCCTGGTCAGATTCAGGGTACTGAACCAGTCGGACATTCACCAAAAACACATTAACTGTCTGGGGGTCCAGTCAGACATTCACCATCAACGCATTAACGGCCTGGGGGTCCGTTCAGACATTCACCAAAAACGCATTAACCATCTGGGGGTCCGTTTGGACATTCACCAAAAATGCATTAACCGCCTGGGGGTCTGGTTAGATTCAGAACACTGAACTATCACGGATAACCACCCTCACCCTTGTTGCACTTAATGAGAGTTATCACAATGCAATCAAGTATGGTTTATTACAGCAACAGATAATCAGGTTCTTTTGGATTGCCGGTGATAGGGACTGTCTGCAAAAGCAAGTTAGTATGCATAAAATACAAAGGTGTTATAGGTGTTACAGGTGTTATAGGTGTTGTAGGTGTTACAGATGTTACAGGTGTTATAGATGTTATGGATGTTACAGGTGTTTATAGATGTTACAGATGTTACAGGTGTTATAGGTGTCACAGGTGTGCAGCCTAGAAATAAATGCGTTAAAAGGATCAAAGACTCTATAGAGATTTATAAGCAAGTATTCAGATCTCACCCAAAGGCATCCCAATGGGGGGGGAAGAGAGGCTCAGCCCGTCGACTGATCCCAGGAGTCAGGAGGTCCTAAGGATGTTGTATTTCCTCAGGATGGTATCTCCCCTGACAGTGGTATCTTCCCTAACATCCCCTTTCTCTTGGGCCAATTTATATTATTTTCTATCTTTTAGGTGGAGCTTGAGTGGCTCTAGTCAAGCATATCTTAGTTATGATTGGTGTAAAGTTTTCCCGTCTCCGTTTAAAGTAATAGGCTCCGAGAAACTCAGGGCACATGCTCAGTGAGGGGTGGTCACACCTTGGAGGCGGGTAGCTTTTGGGATGGAGGTGTGTTTTGGTATTATAATGATATTATAATGAGCAAAAAGTACACTAGGGTACAGCATTTGTCAAAACATGACAGGTCTTTGGCTTAGGGTGGCAAAAAGTGCAGCTTTGTGCACAAGAACAATTGAGGCCCCACCTGATTACAGAGCCTAGCCATGGTGTCTCCACTCCACTCTACGCTCCGTGCTGTTCCTCAGAGCTAGCACACCAAGTTTCCCCAGCGCGATAGCATCAAAGGTTGGGAGCCTAGGGAACGCTCAGATAATGCAGTTATGCCCTACCCTGAGAGCCTCTTCAATGCTGGACCTTTTCCTTAAAAATGTGAATGTTAGTTTTATTTTCCTAGTTACTTCAGGCATTTACACCACATCAAGCAGTTACAAAAAGAAGAAATTGCTTTCCAGCACCTGGCTTTCTTAGAGATGTATTTCACATTCTGTATCTACATGCCTGTCATGATGTCATCGTTACCTTCATTGATATTCTGAAGTGTTTTTCATAATATTTTGTATTCTTGTATAGTTTCAGAAGTAAGGCATTTAACTTAACATCTACCTACTATTTTTTGTCTTTTCAGTCATTTCCAGTGACAAGCCTTTCAATGTGACTGTAACATATATTTGTATATTCCCATGTCTGTGAGAATTAATATTTCTTTAGACACTAACAGCTTTTCTTTTTTTCTTTTCTGGACAAGTCTCATTCAGTTTCCTGCAATATTTCTTATATTTCTAGGCCCTTCACTGCTATTTCTCTTTTGCCACAACAGCTTCCAATTTGACATCATTTCAGATTTAATTAACATGTCATTATCCTACTCATTAATGATAATGACAAATAAAACTGGACCAATTATCTAGGGCATTTCTCATCATATAATGAATGACTTTGACAGTGGTAGAAGTTCCAGTTTGAAACTTGACATAATGAATTTTAAATTAAACTTCCATTTATTTTATTTTTTTGTAGTTGCTAATTATTGATGGACAGCAGCTAAGAACTGACCCGTCTACCGTAATGGATGAAGTGCAGAAATTTCTGGGAGTCTCTCCTCATTATAATTACTCTGAAGCCCTAACGTGAGTTAATTTTGTCATCATTATTGCTTGTTCATATGTTCCTAAAATACCAGTTAATCTGTAAATAAGGTCACTACAAAACAAAGCCTCTCATACTTCTCCCCTCATGTAAGTGTAGTAGGATGTATTCATTGGTGTCTGGAAAAGAGCACAATACAGGGTTAGATTTCCTGTAAATCATACACTGAAGTCACTAAATGTGGAGTTTGACTGTTACTGGAGTAGACATTTGACAAATGGACAAAATAAATACGGTGGGGATGACAAACTCCCAACCGACCCTGAACGTGTGTGGGATTTGCTACTCCACCTGGATCCCTACAAGTCCATGGGTCCGGATGGGATTCATCCCCGGGTGCTGAAAGAGCTGGCGGACGTCATCGCGGAACCTCTCTCAATTATTTTTCAACGATCCTGGGAATTTGGAGAGGTCCCGGTAGACTGGAAGCTGGCAAATGTTGTGCCGATTTTCAAGAAGGGTCAGAAAGAAGACCCTAGCAATTACAGGCCTGTCAGTCTCATGTCAGTGCCTGGTAAAATCATGGAGAAGATGGTTCTCGAACTTACTGAGGTGCACCTGGGGGACAAAGCAGTCATTGGTCCCAGCCAGCATGGGTTTGTGAAGGGTAGGTCCTGCCTAACTAACCTGATTTCCTTTTATGATAAGATCGCCCGTATGGTGAACCAAGGGAAACCAGCTGATGTGATCTTTTTGGACTTCAGCAAGGCTTTTGACACAGTTTCCCATAGGATCCTACTGGACAAAATGTCCACCATACAGCTAAATAAAAACATCATACGATGGGTGAGCAATTGGCTAACAGGCAGGGCCCAAAGGGTTATGGTAAATGGGGCTGCGTCAGGCTGGCGGGCGGTCACCAGTGGGGTCCCTCAAGGCTCCATTTTAGGGCCGGTACTTTTCAATATTTTTATAAACAATCTGGATGTAGGAATAGAAGGTATTTTGAGCAAGTTTGCTTATGACACCAAACTTGGAGGAGTTGTGGACTCGAATGAGGGTGGAAAGGCCTTGCAGAGGGATCTGGACAGGTTGGAGAGCTGGGCGATCACCAACCGCATGAAGTTCAATAAGAGCAAGTGCCGGGTCCTGCACCTGGGACGGGGAAACCCTGGCTGCACGTACAGACTGGGCGATGAGACGCTGGAGAGCAGCCTAGAAGAGAGGGATCTGGGGGTCGTGGTAGACAGCAAGTTGAATATGAGCCAGCAGTGTGCCCTGGCAGCCAGGAGGGCCAACCGTGTCCTGGGGTGCATCAAGCACGGCATCGCTAGTAGGTCAAGGGAGGTGATTGTCCCGCTCTACTCTGCGCTGGTGCGGCCTCACCTCGAGTACTGTGTGCAGTTCTGGGCACCACAGTATAAAAAGGACATGAAACTGTTGGAGAGTGTACAGAGGAGGGCTACGAAGATGGTGAAAGGCCTGGAGGGGAAGACGTACGAAGAACGGCTGAGGTCACTGGGCCTGTTCAGCCTGGAGAAGAGGAGGCTGAGGGGAGACCTCATCACAGTCTACAACTTCCTCGTAAGGGGGTGTCGAGAGGCAGGAGACCTTTTCTCCATTAACTCCAGTGACAGGACCCGCGGGAACGGGGTTAAGCTGAGGCAGGGGAAATTTAGGCTTGACGTCAGGAGGGGGTTCTTCACAGAGAGGGTGGTTGCACACTGGAACAGGCTCCCCAGGGAAGTGGTCACTGCACCGAGCCTGTCTGAATTTAAGAAGAGATTGGACTGTGCACTTAGGCACATGGTCTGAACTTTTGGGTAGACCTGTGTGGTGTCAAGAATTGGACTTGATGATCCTTAAGGGTCCCTTCCAACTCAGGATATTCTATGATTCTACGATTCTATGAACTGCATGTGAATTTTGGATGAGTAAAAAGGAATTTTATTTCAGCAAATGGAACATGGAATACTGACATGCATAAGGAGAAAGGAAGAAGACTTAGTTTCTGTTTTGGACATTAGCTGCAAGATTCAACAGTATCAGTCAAGAATATAACATCCACTCTGTATGTCATAAATACATATGTACACAAATTCTTTGGATTCTGACACTTAGATTTGGTTTCCCTTAAAGTAAGATTGATAGGATTACTCTTTTCAATAGGAGTCTATTATCTGTCCTTATAGGAAGCTCGCAGAAAAGAATGTTTTCATTTCTTAGAAATTTCTTTATTTAATGGTTTCATCTAGTTGTATTCTATTCTCTTTTATGGCACAGGTAGCAAAACAGACTTTCATTTTCCGTGAGATAGTCAAGTGCATTGTAAAGACAGAAAGGGACAAATGATCCCTGAAGTTGAGTCTATTGAAAACATATTTCATTTGTTTGGCTTTTTGGTGTTTTTTTTGGTGATGGTGGTGGTGGCTTGTTTGTTTGTTTTTGTTTGATTTTTTTTTAAATACTGAAGCCTTTGGCCTGGATACTGTGAATTAATCCCATCTGCATCTAAGTCTAGTGCATGCATATTCCTTTATGTCAGCCTTTGTACCCAGGTAATGTTCACAGAAATAAAGCAACTTTTTTGATTAGAGTGCACTGATGCCAGTTTGTCTTCTCAGCTGTTACCAGCTTGCTAACACCAGTAATTAATTTGTCTTTAAATGACTTCATTGTCACATGTATTTTTACAAATAATACAAATTATTTTTACTCATAATTTTGAGATTGCAGTATAGCAATGTGAAACAAAAACAAACAAACAAAAACAAACAAGCAAAAAAAAAACAAAACTTGGATTTGTGTATCACTTCTCCAAAGAATTAGAAGAGTTTTGTACCTTCTGGGTTTGTACTGTCCTGCCTGCAAGGAATGCCAATAGTGTATATTTTATGTATATTGGTATACCAGTATACCAAATTTACAGAATGGGAGTGAAGGATTTGGAAGTGAACTGTAGGCTAAGTATCTTAAGATTCACATTTTATAATTTGGGCAGAGATAACTAAGAAGAAAAAAATGTGCATGGTGGTTACATTGAGCTGATGAAATCAACCTAAGCCCAGCTGGAAGAAGTGTTTTCCGTCTTTGCTGTCAAAAGCTCTCTAAGGGAGAAGTCAAAACCCATTGCTTAGCCCAGTGTAGCTGTCTGGTAAATACATTGCTTTCTGTTGGACTTCCAAACTATAATATGTCTGAAACAACAAACACAGATGTTACCTATGTCTGTGTTGCAAGCAAAAGCCCTGTCTTTTTTTCTGCATGCCTACTCTCCATAGACTAAGAATGTATTCTTGGAAGACATGATGTAATCCTTAAAATGTGCCTAAAATTTGTGTCCAAAGTCTACATGTTAACATATATAGACTGCACATAAGTAATTTTGTTACAGTGATTATGCCAGTACCTCTGCCCACACTAAATCTGTCTTCCCCAACAGTAATCTTAATAATCACCTCATTGTATCATACATAGGTACCATCTTTTTTGGTATAAACTTCAGAGATGCATCCTCCTTGCAGCATCTTGTAGCCTTTACACTGCAAGATACAGTCTTTCCAGGATAATTGTTGGCTCCTGCCTCTCTCCTTTTTCTTCTCTTTATTTACTTCATTTGTTGTGTCTGGAGCAAGTTCTTAATGCCTTGCTCCTGTTAACTCTCTTCAGCTTCTCCATTTCCCCACTTGTTTGATGCCTTTTTTCCTGAAATGACTTTTTTTTTTTTTTTTGAGCAAAAAATAGCTCTTAAGATTAGCTCTTAAGCTCTTATTTTCTTATATTTCTGTGTTGAAAGTGTACAAAATACTTGTTTCAGGTTCGATTCACATAAAGGTTTCTGGTGTCAGCTTCTGGAAGAAGGAAAAACCAAGTGTCTTGGAAAGAGCAAAGGTAGAAAATACCCTCCGATGGATTCTGAGGTAAACCATTATACTCATTGGCATTATAAAGGGATTTAGCCATAAGTGAGACACCACAAAGGCAAAATCATAAGAAAGGAAAGAAGACAAAATCAAGTAGCCATTAATTATTTGACTACCTTTCCCTATAAATGAGGCCTTTAAGGTAGTTGTGGAGAGCACCATTTTTTTTAGTTCTTTATATCAAATGTGAAGAATTTAAGTTCTTGTTTGTGTTTGGGTTTTTGGTGTGGGGTTTTTTGATTGTTTGTTTTTGTTTGTTTGTTTGTTTTTGTGGTGGTATTTTGTTTTGTTTAAGAAAAAAATAAAAACGAATTTTGAAATTTGGCACCTGTTTGAAAAATGAACTTCAGTAAATTCAAAGTAGCTGTACCAGCTTCAGAGCAATTCTTAATTTACATGTCTATCTGAGAGCAGATCAGATCCTTTGCTTTGACACCAGTGTTTGTTATGGACACCTTTTGTTTCTTGAAATTATCTGTTAAAGTTCAGATTATAATTGATAAGCTTTAACTTGTATGCAGTAGATATCATAAAAAAATATATGAATTGCATAGGAGAAAGTAAAGTTTTGACACAGGTAAAAGAAACTTTGAAACTAAGAATTCACAGCAATTACAGTACAGCATTTTATTAAATAAAAATATCTGCTTTTATATCCATCAGTGCAGGGCTTTTCTGTCAACCTACTACAGAGATCACAATGTGGAACTGTCAAAACTCCTACACAAATTGGGACAACCTCTGCCATCGTGGCTGAGACAGGAACTACAGAAAGTAAGATAGCATTGAAAAAAAGTCTTTTTAAAATCTCTTCCACACTTCAGTCATCCTACCTAAAGTCTCCAGTAGCTACCAGAAAGTCTTGTAAAATATACCTCTGCAAAAAAAACTAAAAGATAGAAATTATTTCCATATGCTGGCGTGTGGATTGTGAAAATTCATGTGTTTCTTAGACCTCTGGTGGGCCAGATCTTTCTCATTAACATTTCTGGGCCTGTGGACTTGTGGACTACTGTGCACATATGTGGAAGTTAATTGCAGCTGATATAAGCTTCAGAGATACATGACCTGTCCAATTTCACTGTAAATATTTACATTTTTATATATCAGTTTAAAAGTATTGTGTCTCCTGTAGGTTTTGTAGTTCATTGTTAGACTGATGACAGTTTTTCTTTGCATTTGATTATTGTGTCTTGCATAAAATAAGAAAATTTAATGTAGCATAAAATGCCAAGTGTACTTCTGCCATTGGAATCAGCTTGCTAATACCTGAAGTATATACTAATAAGGGTGAGAAGTACAGCCATCATACACGATTTAGGTGTGCACAGCAACAAAACACATGGAGCAAAATCTGGAATCCACAGGCAAAAGCAGTGTAAGCAAAAGAAAAAAAAATACATTTCCTATGATTATAGCCTGTAGTAACAAACCCTTATAATGCGATAAGGGCCTTTGTCCATAATTGCTGCCTAATTTTTGCACTGACTGCAGCGGCAAAATACAGAATGTAGCCTGTATCTGAACAGAAATTTATTTGGTAATGTAAAACACAAATGTTGCAATAAAATCCTTATGAGCAGTATTATATTTCAACAACTGTGAGCCAAACTGAAGCAGTGCAATAACTGCCTTCACGCCTGGCTTCTATGAGCAGCCAAATCCAGATACATGTACATTGCTGTGAATCAGGAATGTAGCCACTCAAATGAAAACTGGTAAAGAGCAGAAACAGATCCATACTTAGATTGCCTTAATTTGCACCACTATTTTTCCTTAATTTATTTGCTTTTCAATCTATGCTGTGTGCATTCCAAGAACCCTCAACCTGATCAAAACTGTAGCATCGTGCAGTGACCTTCAGTTTGTCGGCTGCAAAAATCTGTCTGTTTTCCAGATGAAAATATTTGGTATTAAATTTTAGAAATAAGCTTTAGGGAAGAAAAAAAAAAACAAAAACAAAAACACGGGTCATGGTAGAAAATTGGGCTCTAATAATGAAAAACCACAAATATCCAGCCTTACGTTTTTGGTACATTTCAGTAGCACATCTCATAATATCAGTTTAAGTATGAGATAAACTCTAATAGTACTTAAAAGTTGAGGAAGAAGACTGTTCAAAATTTCAGCTGAATATGGCCTTACTGTTTCTCCACTGAACTTTGGCTCTGAATGTTTCTAAAGGCATGAAGGGGTAGTGAATACAGAAGATAGCTACAGTACTAAATGCAATGCTTTTTACAGTAGATATGTACTATTATCATAATTTGTTTTAGGATGACTAGATAAAAACATGCATCAGGTGGTGGAAAAACTTCCTATGTCTCAGTGCTGTTTTACAACATTTATGTAATCTCATAATTTAACTTTCAAGTTAATAGAATGAAAAGCAGTCTGTTACTCCCTAAATAGAAAACATATGTTGAGATCCTTACTGTACCTCTAGCTGGTAAACTTTATTATTTATTGATTTTGTGTATGTAATACTTGGTTTTGATAGGCCTGTAAAGCAAAATTCTAGACCAATTTGCTGTATATAACAATATTCTTTATGCAGCACATTTTTGCTAAGGGAATATGCATGATTAATGAGGAGGACCTACTAGAGTAGACATTTTTAAAATGAATATCTTTATTATTTATTAGAGAGAATGAAAATTTACATTTCATTTTAGATATTCACTGTCATACAGATTTGGCCCAAAAGCTGACATGTCTTAAAACACTCTTATTTGATAAAAGAAACACTCTGAATTCTGAATATCTGTAAATGCAAATTCTCTGCATGCTATGGACAGCTCTTTAAGCATTTATATGGATTTGTTACAAGTAAATTGACTAACTGGAGAAAATACTTGGGTTTTTCATCCTGGCATGACTGATTTTACCATTTATATAACCTGATCAAACATTTAAAATAGAAGAAAAATGTATAATAGAAGAAAATTGGAAAAATTTTAGAACTATAAAATGCCTGAGATCTTCACAAATTGAGTGCTTCCTACGTGCTGGAGAAGTGAGCTTCAGCCACTTTCATAGTTCAGACTTTGTTTTCAGGAGCTTCATTTCTGTCTTTCTCTGGGAAACCAAGGCCCCAGCAGAACTGGGACAGTAAGTCCCACATGCACAGCCGTGCCTTGGGTGGACTAGGCTTGGTTTGGCAGCCACACATAAAGGTTGTGCTCTGGCAAGAAGTGCCTTGGTGGCTCTCAAGTCCTGGTGGAGGAGCTGTTGTACCCTCCTAGTGCCCTTCCTAAGATTGAAACAAAATTAATGAGTCCCTAGGCAAATCGTCAATGGATTCCTCTGCTAACTTCACCTGGATCAATACTGTGAACAAAGTAACTTGACCTTTTGGCCCTGGAACTGTGTATCCAAAAAGGGCATGATCCTGGATGTGTGTTAAGTCAGAGCTCCTACTGAGATGCAGCTGCTAAGCATTAGCATCTCCAGAAGAGGTGCTGGAGGGGCAGCTGCTGGTAGGCTAGGTGGGCTAGGCTCAGGCTCCAGAGCAGCAGAGAAGTAAAGGCAAACGGCTAGTGGTCTTTGCAGTTCTGAGTCTGTCATACTGGGTTATTACTGGTTTATACAAAGAAGATATGAAGCCATGCTATTTTCCTCCAGAACTATTCTATGTAAAGATGTTCTTACATTTAACAGGAAGCTTTAAAAAGCAGAATAACTTTTAATGTGCAGTCAACTTGATGAAGAATGAAGTCTGAGCAAAGCATGCAGACAAGCTACATGTGTTACCCCCCAGATAACAGGATGCAGTACAGCTGAGTAAGCAAGTCATACAACATGAATTTGCCTGGCAAAGTTTGCCTCTCTGTTTACAACTTCCCTACAATCAGTGTTTGATTTTCAGAAATAAACTATCATTATTAACACTTCTAAAAAACAGTGATTTATCACAACAAATTTATACTTGCTAGTCAAAGTCAGGTGTTTTAATGTGGTTGGTAACACAGCTATGGTTTTTGTTTCCATGGTTGATAACTGCATAAGCAATTCATTTAAGAAATGTTTGATTATGTGAGTTTCACATTTATTTTCATAAATACAATTCTGAAATTTGATTTCCTCAAATATCTGTGCCATTACAAATCAGTGTGTGAGTATGAGTAGAAAGTGACCATTAGGGGGTGTAAACATGGAGTCTGATACGAATTCACTTAACTATTTGAACAAACATTCCTGAAGTACTGTGATATCTTCCCAGTTCTACTTGTGCAGAAAGAATTAGTTTCAATGATTTGCAGACTATCTTGTACAAAATATCCTTTTTCATTGCTTAAAGATGTGAAACTTCCTCAGGAAGAAATTAATTAGATATTTCAGTGTTTATAGATGTAATACTCTTGTCATTCACATTGAATGAAAATTGCTGGAAACATTTTTCTCATTTTTTTTTAATAAAAATAGATATTATTCTGATAGTGGCATGATATCTGAAGTGCAACAATAAACTCTGATAAGAAAATGTACTGATGTGTGGAAGTGATTTTTCTTTTTATAAAAGTTGTCCTTTTCCAGGTTTGTTAGCAGCTTGACACTGAGCTACAACACAAGCCAGGAGCATGGGAGCACCATGAAATGTTTTCACAAATGAAAAATATTGCTTATTCTCTCTGTGAGTGAATGTTACTGCTTTATGCAGCTGCTCATTTTCCTGCTTTTGCTACTCTCTTACTTTTTTACTTCTTGTGCCAGAAATTTCTAATGTGCTATAGAAACATGTCCAGAGCTTGGCTATTTTTAAGAGAACAAGCAGACTTTATTCAAATTATTTGCCTTGGGGATTCACTAGTTGTGCCAATGCATCAGCCTACACAGACATGAAAGAACTTTTTTTAAGGAGAAATGTCTAAATGATGGTACAAATGTCCAAAGGAAATTTTGCTGTTATCAGTGAAATCAGAACAGAAAACTGCAGTATCTAGCTGGGCAAAAGCCGATTAATATCTTCATATAGGTGTAGAGAATACAAGCCCTATGTTAACAAAATATTGTTTTCATTACAGAGAAATGAGGCAGAATATACATTCAGAAGTCTAAGCTTCTTTTCTGATACCCGTCTCTATAATCTCTAAGAGTAACAGAAATGGAATAGTAAAGAAATAACAGAAAGGTACAAAGCAAACAAAAACTATCTTTGCTACAAATAACACCTGGCTGACCTCTGGATACAGTTTATCTGCTTTTATTTAATATTTATTTTCAGTTCTTCCAACCCAAACCTCTCTAAGGCAAAGGATGCCTTCTTTTGTCTCTGGGTACCAGGAGAATGAAGAAAGCATAATAGTCAGCATCAAAGGACAAAGCACAGGAACAGGAAAGGAATTAACAGGTGAAACCAAGGGCTAAGGAAACCTGAATAGAGGAGGAATTTAGACAAATTAAGGGTGATTGATCTGAAAAGCATATTGTGAGTCTGATTATTCTCCAGTCTGCTTTCTGTCAAGTAACTTTTCTGTCTTTTTTAATAGTTATTTTCTTTCTTCAGTTCCCTTCTTCTGTTCTGATCCTCTCATTGTCTAGAGAAATTGAGACAGAAAAGGCTTATATACTTTTAATTGCTCAGCTACCTACGTACCTAGGAGACCTGTCAGTCTAGTAGTACAAGGTCACTACCAGATCTCTTCCAAAAGGTAGGAGTCTTTCCTAACAGATGTGGCCTAGTTCAGCCATAATGTAGGGGCTTCCCATAGCCTTTATTATTCAGATCAGGGAAACAGACTGTTTACCCTTAAAGAAACCTAGTAGTCTGTCTCCTCCATTGTCTCATCAAGAATGTCTCTACTATTAAGTCTCCTGGTAAAGCTCTATTTACTCTGGTACAATAAATAAATAAATAAATAAATAAATAAATAAATGTGTGTCTAAATGTTTATACAAACACAGTACGTGTATTTCAGCTATCAACTGCATTCTGGAAGGAAAACATCATGACCTAAAGGCAGGAGCCACTGCTGTCACGCTCTTGACAGAGTGGAGATAAGTTTCTGTACACAAACGGTTCAAGGTGAGAGCAGCCGAGGCTCACACGGCACCGGCAGGACTGTTGGAAGTGGTAGGGCTGCATAGGTTCGTCTCCGTACTTTTGTACAGCCCTAGCAGTTATCCCATGGTACCGCCGGACAACCACGCACTCGAGCTGGTGGTGTTTCCACACCCTGGCGCACAACTGAGGCCAAGCAACCCGGCAGCCCCAGCCCTCAACCAACTTCTATTCGCCTGCCAGAACCGGCCTGCCATCATTTCTTCCGTTATTTCCCAAGTGATTGCCAGACTGGAAGCGTTTTAAACCCGCCATTCCCGCTTCCCTGCTTCCACGTTCGCTGTGAGCAGGCACCGCCCTCCTGTGGGCGCTTCCTCGCGGAGGGCAGGCAGAGGGACAGAGGGACGGCCCGGAGCCGCCCCCCGCCCCGCCTCTTCCTCTGCCTCTTCCTCTGCCTGGTGCGGCGCGGGCGGCAGCCGACCGTTGGTGAGCGCGTGGGGCGGCGGTTGGGCCTCGTGCCCCCCGTGAGGGCGGCGGGTCCAGGATGAGGGGCGCCTGAGGGGAGAATGGCGGTGGCGGAGGGGGGGGGGTGGGGGTGCGCTCCATGTCTCCATGGGGGCTGCCGCCCGTGGCTGTCCCCCTTCCTAGGCATGGCAGAGCAGCTCCTTGCTAATTGGCAAAGCTCCTACCAGCGCGTTGGTAGCAGTCGTTGACTGTAGCGAGGAACACGGCGAGCCTGGCGGAGGGGCGCGGCGCGGTGCGTTGGCGGTCCTTTGACTTGTTGGGTTTTCCCTTAAGTGGTCGGAACTCGGTCTTTAAACGAGTCTTTCTACCTTTTTATTCATTTATTTATTTATTTTAAAGGTTTCTTTATCAGCCCGGAGGCCGGAAGTGCAGAGACGCCATTGAAGTTCCTCTCCCCGCCGAAAAGCCACGTGGCCGGGTATGTGCTTCCATCAGCTCTTGGAAGGGAGGTTTTGAGCAAAAATAATACCCTCATACCACTTTGCAGTTTAATCACTATACAAAAACTAGCAGAGTTTCGACTGATCAGCACTGAAATCGAGGTATAGGCTTGATTTTTATTTACTTCGATTTTGATTTATTCTGTTTGTTTGTTTGTTTGTTTTTTTAAGCCATACTTGACTCGTGTGTGGATGCTCATCTTTTACTGACAGAAAAACATAACCAAGAGCAAAAGTGTGCATTACTATCTGTGCAAGGGGCATATCTTTAATGATCAGCACATTGCTAATTTAGTGAAGTGAGTGCTTAGAGTGATCTGGAATTGCTGGAGCAGGGAGAGGTGTCTAGATGATTTTAGTAGTTTTGTTTCAGAGCAGCTTACAACTCCTAGGAAGGCATTGTACTGTTCAGTAATGTTCTCTGTCTTGTGTGTTTTCAGTAGCAATATTAAATTGCCTCAAATTTAAATTGCCTCTAATTGCCTTTACAGGGGAAAAACATTCTGGAGTTGTGATGACAGAAGATGGGGCTAAATTCAACGTGTATTTTTGGAGTAGTTGTGACTAGAATTTCAAACTTTTACTTAAGGGTGGATGTGTCTGAGCTTCTAGAATTAATGCTCTTTGCAAGCAGTAGTATTTCTGGTTGTCAAACAGAGCAAGCAAATCCTACTTCTGGGCTAGGTCTTAACTTCACTTCAGACATAAATGAGCTTTTCTAATTAAGGTGAAACCTACAGCCTAGACGTTCTGCAGTCTCTCTCTGCTCTTTACAAAAAGCACAGAGGACCTGGGATCTAGCTGAATGTGCTTGAAATTAGCCTTGACTCTTGCAGCTCTGTCTCAAACACTGTTCACAGTGTTTCGTATTTAGCAACGTAGACCTGCCTGTCCCTGTGGCAAACGCATCTCTTTCTGATTGTCTGGTGCCCAAACAGACTGGAATGCATGGGCCACAAAAGAAAACACATGGAGGAACAGGAAATTGCTTGACAAAAGCTGCTAGCATAACAAGCAAGCGCGCAGGCATGTTGGTCAGGTTAACTTATGTTCACCTACCCTTATGGGGGTGCACAGCCACTGAGGACCCCTGCTGAAGGGCAGTACCATGTGTGGGCAGGAGGAAAATGGTAGTACAGCACCTGCTAACCACGAGATAGCAGAGTTCTCCCCGCCTGGTAAGAGCAGTCTTGACCAATGGTATATACACATGGTTACTGTGTGTGCTTTCTGGTCTATCAAGAATATGCATGGCGATGAACTGGCTATATGCCATTACCCTGGAAACCAGATGGGGAAAAAACACAAGGGAACACTATAACAGACAGTACTTTTGCAAGACATTAGGGACCCTCCACACCAGATCACTGAAGACAGCAGATCAACGGAATGCTATGGTGGTGACCATCTCTTGCAATCTGTAAGATCCCTTTGCTTATATTTCCATACTTTTTCTATTCATTTTTTCTTAACTCCCGCTTCTCTTTTGATCCACATATAAAAGTAATCTGGTAGGCAACATTTGACCTTGTTTATGTCTTAATCTCACTGTGGGTGAATCACAAACTACCCTATGAGCAATCGGAACAGGACAGCTTTGTCCACAAATTACATTAACCTTATCCCAACTATGTTCTTTTTCTGTGCTGCCTTCCAAAATTTGTCTGCTCCTGCCTTAGGGCCATCTTTAAATTTTAAGCTATTACAATCTCTCAGTTGTTCAGTGGCTATGCTGTCACATGGCTGACCGTACTGCGGTATTTTTAAATCTGATGATGTGCACCTTTTGATGGCTGCTTTTCTGCTGCTAAATAAACTGCCTTAGAAAGGTCTCAAGGAGTATACGTGTAGTCCAAAAGACAAAGGTAAGTTTGGGAAGTCTAGAAAATGCATGTGAACATCCAGAGTCTTAATTTCAATATATGCTATTGTGATGCATTCAAATGTATTAATGAGTCAATAAAAAGACGTTGAGTTTCACTGAAAGTGTTGCTTCTTCCTTACAAGTGTACTGATAACAAAGACTAGACTTGCCCACGAACTTGGGAATCACTGATGCATGTCTAAATAAACATGCTTGTTGTGTGGATACACATCTTGGTAGCTGGGCCTTGTATTTGCAGCTCTGTATGGTTTCAGGCCAAAGTAGTGACTGACTCTGTCTGGGAAACATTCCACAGGCCACATGGTCTTAATCAGACATTACTGCTGCAGGGGAGGACAAGTATTTTGAACATAACCAATAGCTCAGTTCTAGTTGTTGAGGGATGTTTTACCTAATGTGGTTTAAAGAATGGGACAAGATCAAGCTTTCACTTCTGAAATGTGTAAGCAAACTTAGTTGTAGATAATAGCAGTTCTCTGCTGGTTAGAACTTCCAGTGGAATATCTTTGTTAGTAAGGAAATCCTTTGCAAATCATTCCAAACTGAAAAATTGAAGTGGATGGCTCTGAAAGAATGGAAATGATGGGGGGGGGGGGGGGGGGAGGGAAGACATCAAGCTAGAACTGAGATCAGGTAGGCACTGCAGTAAATCTAGTGTAGTTGACTGAGGGAGTAATAAAATCCTATTTGAAGTGGATGTGAGGGGAGTTGCAGATTTAAATTACAATGTGGATTAGATCTCAGGAAATGATTTAGTGAAGTTTTGGAATAGGAAAGTCTGGTAGGAAGACCAGGGAGCTGTCATCATAGGAAATTTTTTTTAGTGCTGCCATTGATGACAAAATAAAGCTGTATGTTCTGTGTGGAGCTATAAGTGTTACTACACCTGTTTAATTGGTGGTGTGTGGTTACTTCCTTTTCAAGCAGCTCCGCATACAACCCTATCATATAATGTTTCCTATGTAGGATTCCAAATCTGTGACTGCCAAATCTGGTAGCTGATAATCACGACCATGTACTGTGAATTTCCTCTTCTCTGAAAGTGGACTTCTGCAGTAACGAGTGCTTTCCTAAAAGAAGCTAGCCAAGCTGTTCTACAAGGGCAGTTATTTGGTTATCTTGAACAAGAAAATGCTAGGTTGCTGGTGGCCAAGAGAGGGCTGCAGCTATGCCCAGAACGAGGTGAGGGCAGCAAGGTGCTACAACCCCAGGTGCAGTTGGGATGGCTGGTCTGTCAGGGACCCATCATGTGAAGTGGTTTGCTCAGGTTTTGAGGTCTGTTTTCTGTGACTGGCTTTGATTCCATGGAAAAAGCCAGATGTAGGCAAACAAAATAGGAAGAAGCAGGAGTAGGGTTGGAGATCAGTTACTCCAGGGATGTGAAAGGCATTAAACAGTATTAATAAAGAGTACAAAATGTAAGAAAATAGCATGAAGGTCTGCAGAGAAGCATTTTCTTTCAAGTTTGCTGAAGTGCTAAGTTTAGGCCTTCTGGTGGCAGCCTTTAGCTATGGCATGCTTGTGGCTGTCTGTGTGTTATCCCACAGCCCTTGAATGTTCATATCTCCTCTTACCAGGCAATAGCTGCCTTTTTTTGATCAATGTTTCATCAGTTTCGGTGTATAATAAGTTGTTTTTTAATTAGTTGCCCTTTGAAAACCAATCTCTCTGGCTCCTGTAACTGAGGATCCTTTTGCATTAGTGCTTGTAAGTCACAGGAGGGCCATGCAGCTCTCCTGTCAGTTCCCTGTGGGAGCCAAATCACTGGTATTTCCACCTGAGTCTCATCATCGGGGGAAGTAGCTTTAAGATTCTTGGGAACGGGTTGTGGCAGGCAGGACACAGGCTGAAGTAACAAGCCTGATGGCTTCACCTGGCCTCCAGGTCAGATATGTGAACATCTAGTTTGGAGCTCCTTTGCTGTATGTTTAGGATTTACACAGTGGGTTTCAATCAAGGGAGGATTTTTTTTTTTTCAGGGTTATGGTCAAATAGAAGAGTTTGAACTCTGATGTTTATTGCAAATATCTCTTGTGAGAGCTCTTAGAGAGATTATGTAGCCTTTCCAGTGGTAGAAACTTTCTACAAGCATGCAGTCCCCTGCACAGACGGTAGTTAAAATCTGTTTTCTTCATTACTGAAGTAATGACAGAGGTATTCTTAGGTGAAGCAGCTTTTTCGTTTCTCTGTGGTTTAGGATGGCTTATTTTTCAGGATTTCTCTTAAAATTTAATTCCCAAACAACTGTTTTTCTATTTTTCCCATCCATTCATCTTGCATTTTAGCTCTTACCTTCATAGATGCTACTTACTTTTCTGCACCCAGCTCCATCTGCAGTTACATCCAGCAGTTCACACCTCTCCACCTTGTACCCAACCCGGTCTTTTTCCTTTGCAAAGGTAAATACAAGCTTCTTTTTGAATTTGTTCATCCTTGCTTTGTTACATTTGCAGGAAATTGCGATCAGCTTCTGTTTTCTATGGAAAATAAATGGAATAGGACGTGCTGCATGTGAGAAGGTACATAGTTTGGATGGGGTAGGTCTGAAGTCTTCATACCTTAGCTAACTGCATGTGCTGTTATGTTACTCAGCACAAAAAAAAATCCTACTTTTTTGTTACCACTAGCTTACTGATTTCATGCAGAGTTTCTTGTTCTCCTATCTGCTACATCAGCCTAATTGTTTTAGCCTTCTAATATATGGTAAATGATGTTCTGTAATTGCAAATCTGAAATCGTAACAGCATTATTTTTTTTTTTACTATAAATATTGTAGCACTTGAAAGTATGAAAGTCCTGTTCTAACACCAAAAAAGGATAGAGAGTATTTATTCAGGACTGACTTCTTGTTAAATATAAGTCTTTATGGTGCTGTAGTTATTTTTTTTCCAGAAATAAGACAGCTGAGGTTGTAGATATTTTGTATATAATGCCCAGAAAATGGGATCTTGTTTTATCTGTGGTTCAGTGCTTACACATACCATGCCTATACTTTAGAGAGTTGTTGAAGGTCAGAATGTATTTTAAATGAGTTTGTGTGTCAGTGCCAGTAATGCTTCCCTGTTCTTTGATTCTGATGTTTCGTCTCTGGAAGATAGACCAAAACTTAGGAAGTTAAGAGGGACTACGTTTAACTATAGATCTTCAATATTGTGGAAACTAGATAAATTACACACTGTTTAAGATGGTCATGTAATCCAGTAATAGAAGTGACAAGTGTTTTCTTAATTTATGCTACTGTAAGCAATGTGATCAGCCTGCTTTAACAACAAAACCTCCACAACCATGTATGAACTAAAAAGTTAAACAAAGGGGAGTGCAGCAAGGGTCAACAAATTCTTAAATGTTCTTAATAGTGTAGGCTAGACTTGTTCATGACAGCCTAACCAAGCACTAGGAATTCCATGGTATAGGACAAACTTTCATCCCTAAGAAAACGTCCTCAGGCTTAGGTGCTTTTTCAGTATTTTCAAGAGCAGCCTTCTTCATTTATGAAAACTGACACACAGTTTACCCAGCTGATGTCCCTGCAGCATCTGCTTGTACATTATGTATAGAAGTTCTAGTCAGTGTGGCAGCTTTTATTGCATGCGTTTATGTCATCAGGCTCAGTGAACAAAAATGAGAATGGCATAACATAAAGACAATTTCACTTTCTTTAGAAACTAAAAAAGGCATGCTGTTTGCATGGAAACTGTAGTGCAACATTTTAAATTCTAATTATTAAAGCATTCTATTAAAAGATAAAAACTAATGAACTACAGTACTAAATCTAAATGTTTACTCCATTTAGTATGTAATTTCTTCTCCGTATTGTACTTCTGTCGTGCAGCTCTTAAAATGATTTCCCCTGTACATCACACATGTATTGCACTATGTAGTCTATTTCACCACAAGTCTCAAAATAATGGGTCTTTTATCAGTGGTTCTGAAGTTGACCAGCAGTCTTTCACATAGGTCTACCAGTAGGTGATCATAGTACTACAATTTTATGGTAGGTTTTTAAATAATATACTTCACACTAATCCAATAGTGCAGAATTAGAGAAAACTAAAATCTAAAAGCACCTCATGTATACTATTTTAGCACCAGTTCCAACAAGACATTTAAGCTAGTTGAAGACTAAATTTGAGGTCGGAGAGAAATTGAGGGCTAAGTATGCACTCACTTGCACTAGCATTGTCACTTTTTGTATGCAAATCAAGTTGTCTTGGATATTGTTACAACAGCAGAGACATAGAAGCAAACAGAAATAAATGAATGCCCACTTACAACACAAATACAAACATCCTACTTAGTTCACAAAAGGCCACAATACTGTCACAGCTTGAGTGACTGGGGAAAGGAAACACAGGAGAACAGTAACTGGTAGTCACAGTTTGTACCACACATCTGCCATGTTTGTCTCACTGGGGTATTTCATGGCCCACAGCTTTCATTTCGTCATGTTAAGAAGGTTGTTTGTTAAAAACGTACTATGCAGAGTACACTTAGAGGCAGTTCAGTTGGCCTTAGAGCTTACAGATGTAGTATGGACTTTCATGGTTCACTGTTGACTGGAGTTAGTCTCAGGCTAACTGTCTGAAAGACTGATCCCAATTAGTGTTGCACTAAAATGGTAATTGCTTCCTCTGTTCTCTGTGATAATACTAGATTGGACATTAGGAAGAATTTTTGCACAGAGAAGGCAGTCAGGTATTGGGTGGGGCTGCCCAGGGAAGTGGGGGAGTGCCCATCCCTGGAGGTATTTAAGAGCCATGTGGACGTGGAATGAAGGGAAGTGGTTTGGTGGTGGGACTCAGTAGGTCAGGCTGGTGGTTGGAGCTGATGGTCTCAAAGGTCTCGTCCAACCCAAATGATCCTGTGATTTTAAGTTTAATGAGGCGGCCATTTCTGAAAAGATAGTAAGTTGTTTAATTTTTGTGTTGACATTACAGTCACTTTTTATTGGTGCATTTTTATAATAAACCATTAAGGTTTTCTTAGCCTGAGGAAAGTATTTGTGAAAGGAATTAACACAGGGAATCAAGATACATAAATACTTTATAAGTCACTGAAAACTGTAGCTCATAGATATTGCTAAATGATATTTAGAATATAAGAGGGCATTAGAGAACATATGACAACTAGTTCTTCATGTAGTATCATAAATTACTATTGACTAATTTGAGCAGTTACTGGATAAAAGATAAAAAGAGACTTTTGAGGTTACTGATTTCAGATAATTCACACTTTTCCTATGAGACCGATCTGAAACAGTGTTGCACCTAAACATGAGAATGTTGTCAAAGTATTACACAAATTACTGTATTGTACAAACTACTGTTTCTACAAACTACCGTAGAAAACAGTAGTTTAAGACTTCATAGACCTTTTAAGATAGGCATTGTCTGAACACCTCCTTGATCTCACTCTTATAACTGTGGAGGGAAGCTTTGCAGGGAAACTACCTTCCAGCATACTACCTGCTTCACTTGGGAATGTGCTTTATGAACTAAGCTGTAATAATGTTTATCAGGCTAGCTGGGCATCTGACTATTGACACTTACTTTCCTTCTAACACTTAATACATAAAATTACTTACCAAGAATCGCCCTGTTCATGGTCTCATCAACTAATGAAGCATGAGTCCAAACCAGAAAGCTGAGTATAAGATCATAGGAATAATAAGAAACCAGTCAAGAACTGATGAAACAAACTAGACTGAAAATGAACTCTGAGATGTGTAATTAGTTCCAGAAAATCTTGGAGCATAAGTAGCTCGGAGCTTCCCATGAACAGCGAGTCTGAAAGGGACCTCTCCAGCTGGCCTGCTCCAACATTATTCTAAGCTGGAGGTCACTTTTCCACTTATCATAGGTGCATGGTAACTTGTTCATGCAATATAAACTTCCTCAAAACAGAAGGATTTTGTTTGCATAGTAGTCCCTGACTGGAAAGGTTGTGTGTATACAGCTTGGATGTAACAAAAACAGAAACACCACGTGAATCAGGAAAATGTGTGTTTCCACCCACTGTGGGCCCCAGCTGTGTGCACTCTGCTGTTCAAGCTGTCCTGCCTCAAACCTTGTTAATCCAGTTTGGTTTTGATTAAGGACATTCATAGTTTGGTCACGCTTTTTATCCAGGGGACAAAAGATGAAACTTTGGTGTAGACACCTGGAGAATCTTTCACTCCGCAGCCATAGCCCCAAGAGGTCACACCAAACACGACCCAGCTTTCCCCTGGGCGTTCGCACATCAGCGGTCCCCCGCTGTCTCCTTGACAGCTGTCGACACGTTTCTGTTCCTGGACGTTTCCAGCACAGAGCATTCTTCCCGTGAATCTCCTTTTATAACGCTCTTCACATACCCTCTTGGGAAGTAAGGGGATGGCAGCTTGTTGTAAGGTTCTTGAATAAGCCCTTCCTGAAAAGAGGACTCAAGTTACTGTCTCAGTATGATGCTTTGTCTCAGAAACATAAATAGCATTGGATCCAATTTATGCTGTCAATCCTTTTCACTGTTTCAGCATTAAGTGTACTGAAAATAATAATAAGTATTGAAAAAAAATTGTGCATTGCATACAAGATTGTAAATATAGAAAGACACTTTTTTTAAAAAAAAAGCTCAGAGTTTAAGATGTAGCTTTACACCTCATGTAAATCTCACTGGCTTCTGCCAAGGTTTGAATTTATTGTGTTACAATCACACTTTTTGTGACTTTTAGAATATATGCTTTAAAACTTCAATGGGTCTTTTTTTTTTTTTTTTTTTTCTCTCTAGCTTGCACCTTTTTTTCCGTTGGAAACATGGGAAACGAAAGCTAGTGGAAAGTTGTTTGTTTTTTTTTTTTTTTCCTAAGGTAAAATCCTACTGGTTGTGACTTAAGTATGACTCACATAGTGAGATGAAATTTCAGCTGAAGCACTGCAATTATGTAATTTCTTACCATAATTAGAGGCAATTACTGCAATGGCTAATGTTTTCTTAAATAGATGCCCTAACTAAACAATGCTGCAGAACTTTCAGTGAATTGTGTAAAATGCTAAGTAATGAATTAAAAATGGTACGCCCCTCTGACTATTACCCTCTTTTGATAGTCCAGGCGGGCAGTGACAACATTGAAGAGAGAAGCCTGAAGGCTATCAAACAAGACTTTAGGGGGCTGGGTCGGTTAGTGGATGGAGCAGGAGTGCAGGTGGTGTTTTCATCCATCCCTACGGTGGCAGGGAGGGGTACAGAGAGGACACGGAAAGCCCACCTGATAAACACGTGGCTCCGGGGCTGGTGCCAACGCAGAAATCTTGTTTTTTTTCGACCATGGGGCACTTTACTCAGCACCTGGCCTGATGGCCTCAGATGGGTCCCTATCTTTTATGGGAAAAAGGATCCTGGGCCAGGAGCTGGCAGGGCTCATTGAGAGGGCTTTAAACTAGGTAGGAAGGGGGATGGGGCTAAAGCAAGGATTGTTGGGGCTGTGCCAGGGGGAACAATGGCAAGGCTGGAGGATAAGGTAATGGCCCAGCTGAAGTGCATCTACACCAATGCACGCAGCATGGGTAACAAACAGGAGGAGCTGGAAGCCATCGTGCAGCACGCAGGCTACGACTTGGTTGCCATCACGGAGACGTGGTGGGACCAGTCTCATGACTGGAGTGCTGCAATGCCTGGCTATAAGCTCTTCAGAAGGGACAGGCAGCACAGAAGGGGTGGCGGTGTGGCTCTCTATATTAGAGAGTCTTTCGAGGTTGTAGAACTCGAGGTTGGGAATGACAAGGTTGAGTCCCTTTGGGTTAGGATCAGCAGGGACAACAAGGCTAGTGTCCTGGTCGGGGTCTGCTATAGACCGCCGAACCAGGATGAGGAGACGGATGAGGAGTTCTACAGGCAGCTGACAGAAGTTGCGAAATCGTCAGCTCTTGTACTCGTACTCCTGTACTTCAACTTCCCTGACATATCCTGGAAGCACAACACAGCCCTGAGAAAGCAGTCTAGGAGGTTTCTGGAGAGTGTGGAAGATAGCTTCCTGACGCAGCTGGTTAGTGAACCTACCAGGGGTGGTGCCCCGCTAGACCTTCTCTTCACAAACAGAGAAGGACTGGTGGAGGATGTGATTGTCGGGAGCTGTCTTGGGCAGAGTGACCACGCAATGGTGGAGTTCACTATTCTTCGCGAGGCCAGGAAGGGGACCAGTAAAACCGCTGTATTGGACTTTCGGAGGGCTGACTTTGAGCTGCTCAGGACACTAGTTGGTGGAGTCCCTTGGGAGGCGGTTCTGAAGGGCAGAGGGGTCCAGGAAGGCTGGGCGCTCTTCAAGAGGGAAATCTTAATGGCGCAGGAACGGTCTGTCCCCACGTGCCCAAAGACGAGCCAGCGGGGAAGAAGACCAGCCTGGCTCAACAGAGAATTATGGCTTGAGCTTAGGAGAAAAAAGAGGGTTTATAATCTTTGGAAAAGTGGGCAGGCCACTAGGGAGGACTTTAAGGATGTAGCGAGGCTGTGCAGGGACAAAATTAGGAAGGCCAAAGCTCATCTGGAACTCAATCTGGCTACTGCCGTTAAAGATAACAAAAAACGTTTTTATAAATACATCAACACAAAAAGGAGGACTAAGGAGAATCTCCATCCTTTACTGGATGCGGGGGGAAACTTAGTTACAAGAGATGAGGAAAAGGCGGAGGTGCTTAATGCCTTCTTCGCCTCAGTCTTTAGCGGCAATACTGGTTGTTCTCTGGATACCCAGTACCCTGAGCTGGTGGAAGGGGATGGGGAGCAGGATGTGGCCCTCACTATCCACGAAGAACTGTTTGGTGACCTGCTACAGCACTTGGATGTGCACAAGTCGATGGGGCCAGATGGGATCCACCCGAGGCTACTGAGAGAACTGGCAGAGGAGCTGGCCAAGCCACTATCCATCATTTATCAGCAGTCCCGGCTATCGGGGGAGGTCCCAGTTGACTGGCGGCTAGCAAACCTGACGCCCATCTACAAGAAGGGCCGGAGGGCAGACCCGGGAAACTACAGGCCTGTCAGTTTGACCTCAGTGCCAGGGAAGCTCATGGAGCAGATCCTCTTGAGAGTCATCATGCAGCACTTGCAGGGCAAGCAGGCGATCAGGCCCAGTCAGCATGGGTTTATGAAAGGCAGGTCCTGCTTGACGAACCTGATCTTCTTCTATGACAAAGTGACGCGCTGGGTGGACGAGGGAAAGGCTGTGGATGTGGTCTACCTTGACTTCAGCAAGGCTTTTGACACCGTTTCCCACAGCATTCTCCTCAAGAAACTGGCTGCTCTTGGCTTGGACTGGCGCACGCTTCGTTGGCTTAGAAACTGGCTGGATAGCCGGGCCCAAAGAGTCGTGGTGAATGGAGTCAAGTCCAGTTGGAGGCCAGTCACTAGTGGCGTCCCCCAGGGCTCAGTGCTGGGGCCGGTCCTCTTTAATATCTTCATCAAGGATCTGGACGAGGGCATCGAGTGCACCCTCAGTAAGATTGCAGATGACACCAAGTTAGGTGCGTGTGTCGATCTGCTCCAGGGTAGGAAGGCTCTGCAGGAGGATCTGGATAGGCTGCACCGATGGGCTGAGGTCAACTGCATGAAGTTCAACAAGGCCAAGTGCCAGGTCCTCCACCTGGGATGCAATAACCCCAAGCAGAGCTACAGGCTGGGAGATGAGTGGTTGGAGAGCTGCCAGGCAGAGAAGGACCTGGGAGTGATGGCTGATAGTCGGCTGAATATGAGCCAGCAGTGTGCTCAGGTGGCCAAGAAGGCCAATGGCATCCTGGCTTGCATAAGAAACAGTGTGACCAGCAGGGCTAGGGAGGTGATCGTCCCCCTGTACTCAGCTCTGGTGAGGCCGCACCTCGAGTACTGTGTTCAGTTTTGGGCCCCTCGCTACAAGAAGGACATGGAGGTGCTTGAGTGGGTCCAGAGAAGGGCGACGAAGCTGGTGAGGGGCCTGGAGAACAAGTCCTACGAGGAGCGGCTGAGGGAACTGGGCTTGTTCAGCCTGGAGAAAAGGAGGCTCAGGGGTGACCTTATCGCTCTCTACAGATACCTTAAAGGAGGCTGTAGCATGGTGGGGGTTGGCCTGTTCTCCCATGTGCCTGGTGACAGGACGAGGGGGAATGGGCTTAAGTTGCGCCAGGGGAGTTTTAGGTTAGATGTTAGGAAGAACTTCTTTACTGAAAGGGTTGTTGGACACTGGAACAGGCTGCCCAGGGAAGTGGTGGAGTCACCATCCCTGGAAGTCTTTAAAAGACGTTTAGACGTAGAGCTTAGGGATATGGTTTAGTGGGGATTGTTAGCGTTAGGTAGAGGTTGGACTCGATGATCTTGAGGTCTCTTCCAACCTAGAAATTCTGTGATTCTGTGATTCTTAGAAAAGAAAAACAAAAAAGGAAAGAAAAAAAAAAAAAAACAGACCTACAAGTTTATCTCCTTGTAGTACACTGACCTAGACAGCTGTCCATACAGTTTGATGCATAGAAAGAGGAAGAACTGATACTTGGCCTTGCCTCTGCCAGTTCAAGTGAATCAGTGGAACAAAGCAGCAAGTGTGGTTGCTCTCTTGCACCGTATTCAACCTCACAAAAACATGACAGTGAAGTGTGTTTATTAACTTGTAAAATATTTTAAGGAGAAAGACCCTTGAAGAATAATAGTCCTGTATTGACCTAAAAAATGACTAGCTAGTTTATTCCAGAAACCTGGATTGCAGGTTGTATTGAGGCTCTCAAGATTTGGCAAGATCTTTTCTCATATAAATCCAGCTGCTGATTAAAAATGTCAATGGTAACAAGAGAGGCTAAAAATGTTACTTGAAATTCTACTATGTATTTATTTTCTATCCATGCCTCCATCGAAGCAGAGTAATTTAGATAGCCTTTCTCAAGTATCTCTTGTACTCACCTAAAAACCCTAAATATATTAGAGCTGCTAGTTACGTTTGGGGAAGGGGGAGGTGATATGCTGTTATTCAGGGTGTGCCAGGCAGCAAATAAGCCTTTCCTTCATGCTTGTCGATCTTAATGAGGCCATTATACCAACTGGTTTGTATGACATGGTTAATCACCACTTCTCAAGCACAAACTAAATTCACTAAACAAAGCGTTGTCCTTCCTGTTTCAGGACCAGGAGAGAAAACATTTCTGTATATAAAAAGAGTAAAATTGTTACTTTTTGCATTTCCTCACTTCAAGTGTTCAATTTCCTTTTTTTCAGTTAGCAGCCTCAGGTAGCAAGATCAGAGGGTGGAAATCATTAAAACACTTTTACCTGTGTCACCCCATCCTGTGATGTAACATCTAGGAGCAGTTTTCTGTGGTCTCTCTCTCCATAAGGGCAGGCAGGCAGGTAAGACATGGGTACTGAATCTGGCACACTGTTCCTCCGGGCCCTGTAGCCTCACCAGTGCAATGTCATAGTCGCTGCTGTCAGGCCTGTACTCTTTATGTATCACAATCTGTTGGACTCCGATTTCTTCCTCGTACTCTTCTGGTACCAGCGTATGATAATCTCCCACTCGCACGGCATAGTTCCGAGTGTTATTGCCATACCTGAGATTGAGATTAAAGCAAACAGGGCTTGCTCATGCAAAGTCAGATTTGATCAGTGTCTTTATTCCTCACATATAGCAATACCAACATTGTTGTGTTTTTTCTTACGAGCAATACTGTTAAGTATTACTTACTATACTATATTACTTGAAGTTCAAGTGTCTCCTAAAGAGTACCTTCTAACTTTTCCTGGCATTCCAGATTAGCTGATGTTCCTTTCTGTATGTTTACATATGCGCGGTTTCTTACAGCCATTCGCTTTGACTGGCACTTAACTTCAAAGGTGCAACCAAAGTGTGTGTTATAAATGTATTTAGTAAGGGTAACACAAACTGCCAGTGATTCTAACAAAAAGTTGAGTACTTAACATCATTGTAATGCCCTAAATAATTACTGAAATGAAAACAGTATTCAAGCTAGCTTTGTAGGTTGGCTGTGAAAAATCTTGAGGAAGGAAAATGCTCTTTTAATTCTAGAGACAGATAACCTGATAAAAACATCTTTGGTTAACTAAAGGTATGTTAAGGAAAATGAAGTCTGTGTGAATTATGAACACCTATTCTCAAAGTAACAGAAAGCCTTTAAGTCAGATTTGTTATTATGACCCCAATCTATTCAGCATTTAAGACTAAATGGTAAATACTTTAGCGGTGATTACTGTGGCTGAAATAACATTTTTTTATGCATGCCTTTGGAGATTTTGAATTACAGGGCACACAGATCTTCTCAGGAAAATGCAAACAAGGGAGTAGTGTTGAGTGTATTTATTTATTTTAAAATCTGACTAAGCTTGCCCAAATATTTTTGCTTTGACTTCTCCCATTCCCATATAGCCTTCAATGGGAAATTTGTAGTACATGTGCAGGAAGTAGCCCACAATGTTCAGTCACCTCCTAAACTGCACTTTTTTTAATACCTTCTGGCAATCTGTTGATCTCCATAGCGTACTAAAACTTGCTTGAGGAATAGTGGGCAAAGCAGGAACATTAGAGTGCTTCTGAACAACATACCATGGAATATTTCTTCTAATTGCAAGTTGCATCCATGGCTACCTGCAGAGCTTTCTTTTCAATTCTGCATGTCTCCCTCAGGTCTTGTATGAGCATAATTTCACTTCTAGGCTTGTAAGAAAAGAAGGCTGCAGGCAACGACCAAACATTTATTCATCTGAAGATGACTTGTGTAGGAAAAATGGAGTCACTTGTCTGCCACAAAAAAACTTGCCAAGTCATCCTTTGTAGTATGTGTGAAGCACTCACTCTTTAGATATACTGAATTTTCTGGTTGGAAATCAAAACTGTATAGCAGCTGGAAGTGAAGAGTTGTGACTGATGCAGAATTTTTAATGTTTACAGAAGTGTTGAACAAGTATCCATGTTGATTTTAGTCTCAGAGGGAGAATGAGAAAAAAATGAGTTGTGTATTCAACCAACCACATTGTTTATTTCCTACCTGAAAAAAAATACGTCAAATGATTTGTGTTTCAGTAAGTTTACTATAAAGATATATAAGAACAAAAGCTCTGTATGTATCACACTGCTAATAATCTTTCTATTTTGACCACAAAAGTCCTACCATTTTATAATTTATCACTCCTTCAGTTTTCAGTAGGTATTTCCATTAAGAAATCAGAGCATGAATAAGACATTAGAAAAGGCAAAAGCTTGGATTCTGACTCCAGCTCCTTGAAATTTCTAGAAGTATTTTTTTGTAAGCTTCTTTAACCAAAATCAAACAAAAAAACACTTGAATGTATCTCACTCTCGTGCATTAGATCTCACTTTCTCATTTCTAGATTAGTCTGTCTCTTGTTTTTTTGGTTGGTTGGTTGGTTATTTTTTCATTTTAAAAGCTCACTAAGACCTCACAGTTAGTTCTTTTCCTGATAGAATATATGGTGCAATTCCATGGGAGCAGAATTAGCACCCAATACATTGTTTTTACTTTTTTTTGCTCTTAAGGATTTTTTTCAGAGTAATAAAGATTGATAGGTCTTAACTAGTTTCTGGAGTCATATGTATGGTCATATTTGTCCATCTGAAGTATGACGTCAGTGAAATCCTAAATTCTGCATCCCTACAGATAATCTGTCAAAATCCTTGCCATCTGCCACCTGCCAGGAATTTCTGCTCTGAAACTGGTGAATCCCCTGTTGGGTCCCTGTTACCACATCTATTACACCAGAAAAGGCTAATCACACTGTACTTTGCTGAGACAGTATGCTCTTCTCAGTCTACCCTTACAGTATCATTACTCTTAGCTATTATGTGGGAGCCAGGAAAAGTATAATCTGGCACTGGATTGAAAACACTTTTTTTTTTTTTTTTTTAATAGCAGTGCTGTGATCTATTCTGTAACCTTGGGTGAGTTTCATCATGTTCTCTTTTCCTTTTGCCAACTATGTGGCTTTCCTTTATAAAGGAGAAAGCTGTGCATTTTCATTAAGTTAAAATATTATGTAGTATAGGCATTACTTCACACAGCTTTTTTTCTAGTGTTATTTCTGTGAAAGTGGATTTTTTGTAACTTGTGCGTCTTTACAGTAAAATGCCTTGGATATTGCTGTGTCAGTTTGTACTGAATAGGTTCTCTATATTTGCTCATTGTTACTTCTGGAAATTTTGAGAAACTATTATTCAAAGTTTAATTTAACATGTTTACATATGGATACACTTGAAAAGCAAGTTTTCCTGGCCCATGAGAAATACTTTTCAGTAATGCTTTAGCATTCCAAGTTAGAAACTTTCATATAGAAAAGTAAAAATTAGGGGGGAAATACTATTTCTCTAGTTATGCTTTGGACTCTGTATTGGTTGCTTTGGCCATCTTTTTTTCATGGCAGTACCCGTAACGTGCTCACTTCTTTGACCGAAGACATATCACTATGATATACATGTACAAGGCAGTTTGAATACACTGTGAAAACTGAACTGACAGACACCAGTAGTTCATTTTCTTATGTAAGCTGATGAATGCATTGGTCCTCTGTGAAACTTGGGTAGCAGGGGAATAAAGCACTCACCTGCAGAATTGACAGCACAGCTCTGTGCCCCCCTCCAAAGTGGATGAGGGCAGTGTGAGACAGGAAGCTGAATGCTCAGGGTGCACAGTGTATTGGGGAGCAAGCTCTCTGGGCTGATTACCAGGGCTTTAAACTAGGTTTGACGGGGGAAGGGAGGGGAGCTAAAAGTGACAGAGAAGGGCTGGGGTAAGTTGTCACTGCTGTCACTCTTGAAAATAGTACGGAAAAACCTCTGAGTTGACCCATAGGATGGTCCGAGGGCTCCTCAGAGAAAGTTATGATCCTGGTACCCCGTCCGGAATCTTCTTGCATCCCTCCAGAGGTAACTGTGCCTGCTGCTTCCCTAATGTGCCTGTATACCAATGTGCGGAGCATGGGAAATAAACAGGATGAGCTCAAGATCTGTGTTCAGTTGCAGGGCCACAATCTCGTTGCAATCACAGAAATGTGGGACAGCTTGCACGACTGGAACACTGTCATGGAGGGCATCTTCCCTATGAGGAAAGGCTGAAAGACCTGGCTCTGTTCAGCCTGGAGAAGAGAAGACTGAGAGGGGATCTCATCAATGTGTATAAATACCTGAGGTGTGGGAGACAGGGGAATTTGGCCAACCTCTTTTCAGTGGCTTGCGAGGACAGGACAAGTGGTAATGGCCACAAGATAGAGCACAGGAAGTTCTGCACCAACATGCGAAAGAACTTCTTCACGGTGAGGGTGACAGAGCACTGGGACAGGCTGCCCAGGGAGGTTGTGGAGTCTCCTTCTCTGGAGATATTCGAGGCCTGTCTGGACGCCTACCTGGGCAGCCTGCTGTAAGGAACCTGCGTTGGCAGGGGGGTTGGACCCGATGATCTTTTGAGGTCCCTTCCAACCCCTACAATTCTGTGATTCTGTGATTAAGCAGTCTTCGTTCACTGTTACGAAATCTATTTGCAGAACGGAAGTGATGAACGGCATCTAAGTGTGTAATAGCACTGGGGTGGATTATGCAGTCGACTGAGTGTCACTCCTTGCACAGGGTGAGATTACAAACACCCTCAGCTGGTGCGTTAGCCAACTTTGTAGGATCTATTTCCCTAGAGTAAATTACAAAAAGGAAGCTGGTACAGAAATACTTCCCTTACTGTTGCAGTAAAATGGCTTTGTATTATTTTCCCTTCAAATATTCTAACTTAAATGTAAAACCCCCACTTAGTATAGGAGGTGGAAGAGTTATGGGTTTGTTACTGACATCTCCTTCAGTTATATTTTTCCACTAAAATTTCATAACTGTGTGATGACATTCCATTTAAGCATCTAAATGATAGAACTAAGCCCAATAAAATAAGTAAAATTATGGGTTTCTTTGCCAATTAACAGTACTAAATGGTTTGATAATATTTGCTAGTCATTGTTTATAACAATGTTAGTTGCCATTAAAAGCTATTGTAAGTAAGACTCTGTACCCCAGAATGAGCTGCTAGATACTATCTTTGAATACTTGAAAGTAGTATTTTACTGTTTTTTGGTACACATCTGAGTGTTACTATATTAGAATACAAATGTACCAGGCCATTAGCATTGAATATATTTTGCCTGACATAATCTGCCAAAAACATTTCCAAAAGGTCACTGAAAATGCTG
Source organism: Aythya marila (assembly GCF_965140915.1). NCBI lineage: Eukaryota > Metazoa > Chordata > Aves > Anseriformes > Anatidae > Aythya > Aythya marila. The sequence goes on along the minus strand of NC_139045.1, from coordinate 913,669 downwards.
TCGTATAATTTATAGATACGCTTCTGGCTCTGTGCAGCAGATCACATGTAAGTGCTATTCTAAAAATGACATGGTCATTCTAATTTCTTTTTTATTTCATGCCTCATATTTCTAATTATCCAAAGTTAGTATTTTTTCATGTATAGGTCTGAAAATTCCCTGTAGCTGTCAGAACCACTCAGGACAAATCTTGCTAATAAGATGGGTGGGTTGTAAAAGGAAAAATAGCTTCAAACAGCCTTCTATCTCAATTGTATATATGAAATCACAGAAACTAGTAATGCTACTTTACTGCTGGCAAACAATTTCTACCATCATGCAAAAAAAAAAAATTAAGTATTTAATTTTTTATCTATAATACAGTCTAGGTCAATTTTGTTGTTTAAGCAGTACTCCGATTTCCAGGATACAGGAAATGGTATACTAGACTTTCTCTTGTCTGTTTGTGGCAAATATGTGAAGATGGCATTTGATCTATAGTTAGTACTTTAAAACCTATCCTAGTCCTGAAGAAAATCACTCTGAGAGCATTAGGAAGTTCTGTCCTGTCTGTCCGGTGCCAGCTCAGAACCAAAGGGGTCTTCTCTCTTTTACACTAAACAGTAGTGCATCCATCATCTGCCAGAGCTGCATGCTTAGATTTAAGGTTGTGCTATTTTAAATGCAACATCTGGAGTAAAACAATTTGTAAGCATGTAATGAACAGTTCTAAGAGAGCCTGCTACAGACCCTTGAGTAGCTCAATGAACAGCCACTCATCTTCCCCTTATGTTGGTGTTCAGGAAAGGATCCAAAATGAGCATGCTTTTGGCAGCACATCCTTAGGACTTGGAGCCCCAGTGAAATAAGCAAGCCATAGCAAAGAGCAGGTAATGTGTTCTCTGGGGAGTGGGAACTGCAAGGACACAGTTCCAGGCACCGCAGTAACTAACTTGTATCATCAAATGTGTAAAAGCATTCTAATAAAGAGGACGGCTGGGTAGCTACGACCTTGATTTGTACACAGAAACAGTAACTGCCTTCCTGTGACCTTCCTTTCTTGCCTGTGCTTGAAGGTAAAACAACAGAAAGGACTGGTGTGTTTTCAAGCCTCTAATCAAAGGCTTTCTCAAGAGTTTAAGGTGCATCCTTAGTAATCACTATAGAGATGATGAATGGGAATATGAAGCCATTTTATATGAATTTTGATGACAGCAGCTGAAGTGCTTTCATAGGTCCACGGAAACAACTGGAATACCAGTGGAAGTAAGCAGTAATTTCATTGAGTTTGACCATATCAACTTGAAATATTACTAAGAAAAATCTTTCATGATTTTCATGAACCATAAGAACAAAAAGAAGTACATCTGGCACTAAGCAAAGGTAATGATTCCTATTCACTTGAGTAAAAATATGCCTGACTCTTCTTTTTTACTTACTAGTGTACAAAAGGAAAGGCTCAAAAGTCCAAAGGTTAAACATTTGCAGCCCACTCAGGCCAATTTTAGCAAATTTCCTCAGAACTGCAATGCAGTTCTTCTACACTTTTATTCCAGTCTGTACTGCAATCTTCTGTAGGAGTTCCAGTGAAATAATTGCTGTTGAAAGCTTAAAATATTACACCAACTTCCTTACTTTGCAAGTTGGTGGGTTTTTTTACTACAGTAACTTCATGGCAATGAATTTCTGATGTCAAAAATACTGAAAAGTTCATATAATAAAAACCTAATATGAGAATCATTAGTAACAAAACATTTCTGCAAAAATGTGAAAAGACATTTAGAAAAGCTAGATAATAGTTTGATATTGAGAACTGCAGAAAAAGTTGGACCAAGTAGACCAGATGTGATTTATAACAGAGTGTATGTTGCAGTCTACGTGGAAAGGAGCTGAATTGGGCATAGTTTGCTAGATACCAGTGTTGGAGAGCTGAATTGGACATAGTTTGCTAGATACAAGTATCGGAAAATATCCTAGCATTGCATCTTAGGCAACTATTTCTTTGTTTGACCAAGTTCTATTAAAGGAGATGCAATCTTTATTTAGATAGCTGCAAAAGACACAATTCTGTTTGTGCTGTGCAATAACAGAGTAAGGTAGTTGCTCCAGTCTATTTGTGAAGAATGAGCAGAACTTGTTCAGTCTCACTAGTGTCCAGTTTACAGATTTACTTTCCTATTAGACTCTGCAAAATACATAATAATGCTATACCTTACAAAGAGTTTTGGGGGACAAGTACAGCTAGTCAGTATAAGAACATCAAGCATTTACAAAACAAACAAATAAAAACAGTTCCTGTGTTTGATGTTTGCTCAGTTGTCTTTGCTATAAGCTAAAAGACATAAGCTGCAGTTTTGTTGAAATAGAAAGATCTGTTAAAATATCAGAAGTTTTGCCTATGCTTTTGCATGGAAATGCTGAAGTTTTGAATATAGATCTCGTGGATACACCTGGAATATTTCAATGAATTCTTTTATTGTTTGTTTTTATCTGGGGGCAAAGGATGCCAGTTGTTGGTTTTTTTTGTGTTTTTTTTTTTTTTAAATCAAAGTTGAACTCTTTTGAACAGTTTTCAATAGGCTTGAACCAGAATGTTTTTGCCTACACCCAGAAATGTGATGTAGTTTGAAAATGCACTGCATTGTTAAAGGGAGACAGACCTACCTTTTAAAGCAGTGTGCAGCAGTGAGGACCCAGCAGCTGCTAATGAGAGTAGCACCACACAAGAGTCTTCCATCACCATGAGAAGATTTCAGTCGGAGGGCAACCTGCCATGGCCAGCCACCCCTGCAGAGAGCACAGGCATTGCTTTCAGGGTACAAAAATGGAAAGGTAAGGTAGCTCGTCAGTTACCTTGAATGTAAATCCCATGTAAGCTTCTTTGACTGACAGAACTTACAAATCATGGTACGTATCGAGTAGCAGTTGAGAATACCTCTATATTCCTGCAGCATCCACAATTCCATTTAACAATGGTTGAGATTTGTTAATGGATTGTTTGGACACCCAGCACTCTGAGCACTTCCTCCCACTGCGAATAATTTTAATTTTCCCTTCTCAGATTGCATTCATTATACCAGAAATAAATTCTATGGGTTCCTTGCCCAATACCATCCAAGTCAACAAACCAGAAAATTCCTGTCAACTGGTGAAGGAAAAGAAGGGAAATTCTTGACAAATGTATCCCAGACTGCTTTCCTGTCTGAGTTGCTATCTGCCTTGTTGATCCTGAGCTGTTTAAAAAAGGAAGCTTACAGATCAGGAGGTCTAAAGCAACGGTATAAACACAAGTAATAGGTTAACACCTTGGTTCAGCCTGCAATCTTCTGTTCTGGGTAGTAGATTTGTGATGCATTATTGCAGGCCTATCAAGACAGGATGGATTGATTTTTGCCAGTTTAATAGATTAGCAAAATACACAATCTGAGAGGAAGAAAGAGGGAAAGGGATACTTCTGTTAGCAACAGCAACATCAGGAAAAAGCAACAGATATTTTCTGACTACTGTCAATTTGAATAGGTATGTGGGAGTACAGGAGCTGCCCAAGATCATCTAGACCAGCATGCTGCGTTTTGTGGAGGAAAATCAGGCAGTGAATCGTACCTTCCTTCAGTATAGGTAGTATTTAGAGCCTTGTACCATATTCATAGATCTCTTAGTATAGCTCACATCCTGGTATCAAGATATCCTCTGAAAATAAGTGAAATTACTATTTTGAAAATAAGAAACTTAACCCAATCCAGTAGCTAAACAGCCATAAGTATTTACAGATTTTCAACTAATACTCCAAGATTTTACTGATGAATATTTTTTAATTTCCCACCAAATTTGCTGAGTGTATTTCTGCTTCTCATGACAAACAAAAAAAAATCTACAGTAAAAGCATAAGTTATGCAAACAGCATATGGCAAATAGATGTCTTAGAAGCTTTATATTGAAAATGATGTTTCTTTACCAAATATTTACCTTAAAGAATTTTTCCCACCAATTATTCGCTTTTGTCGGCGGTGTAGTAATCTCAATCCACAAACAGAAGCAAGAGAATCTAAACCAGAAACAGAGATGGAGACAGTGTTAAACTTTAAAAAGCATCAATTTTGCGATGAGAGTTAACTAAAAAACACTACGTGTGTTTCATGACAGTTTTTATCAACCAAATTTTGCTCTGGGAATACACACTGAATTCTCTCAGACTCAGAAATTCTTTTTAGCTATTTTTTTTAACTGTGATCAAAGAGCAATTTACACAGTTGTGCTCTGCTTCTCAAGTGTACATCTGGACTTACTCCTAGGACTTTCTGTGGGCTTCTTTCTTTATTATCCTCATGAAAGTGTAAGCGGAACTTGATGTACCACATGGGTCTCAATCCTCAGCTGAAGATATGCAATACCTTGAAAAGCTGTGAGGAGCTGTCTAGGCTTTTGCATTTTCATTTCCGTTGTACGTTTTAATAAACATGGTTGCAGCAAATTATGGCAAACAAATGCCTTGTCTGATTGGAATAATCTTAATGATTCCATTGCAGTGCTGCCACTGCAGTAAAATTACTGAAGTAATTTTACAGAAGTAATTTTACTGAAGTAATTTTACAGCAGTAAAATTAAATGGTGAAGGCAGACAATTTCATTCCAATTGTGTTTCTAGAAATTCTTATATGTAAGTATTTCCTCTATAAGGTTGGATTGCTTACTTCCATCTCTTCCTATCCCAACAGATCCCCATCCAGTTCCCCATCCAAAGTTGTTTATTTATCACTCAAAAAGGGACTTCACCTTTATTGCTGTTCCCAGGGGTCTTCTTGCCTAGGTGGTCACAGATGACCCCTGCATCCTCGCTGTGACGGCAGTTGTGTGTTCCAATGTCCTGCTTAATGCAGTCCACCAAGGATCTCTCGTTTCCAGTACATTTCACGTTATCTACATGGATCGGGCCCTTGCCCTCCCCAAAATATGCCATTGTCCTTGCTCTAGCTGGACCTCTGGAAACAGAACATATATGTGTGTGTGTATATATATATATATATATTACTTAAAACATTTTGAGGCATTGTTCTACACAAATGAAATAGAGTATCAGTAGTGAAATGAAGATACCAAGGTTTTATTCCAAGTCATGTCACTGATTTACTATATGACAATTTCTCTTACTGCCTCTGTTACTCTGGTAAGTAGGAAAAATAATAGTAGTATTAATAATAATAACAAAATTGCTGTACTTCATTATTGTTTTAAAAGTGCTTTTATGTCTCTAGTTAAAAGGTACTATGCCAAGTATTTTACATTGTAATGGCATTACAAATATCTACAATAAAGCAAAATATATGAAAGCTGATTTTTCATAATCCCTTTAATCCTTATATAAAAATCAGCATCTGTGAATGCTAAAAATATATTTTTAATGGCTTGGTTACCTGAGAAAGACGGACTAGTTAACTAAGGTAGTATATTTGAAGTGTAGTAGGAGCCACAATTTACAGATATATTAGTTGTTAATAGTTATTAACATATTTTGTTATCGTGAGTACAAATCACATCATTTTTAAAGTGCACTTCCATAGTTAAATTCTAAAACTGCAATGTAATTGGATAAAGGCAGTGAAATGTAACAATTGCAATACTTATGTAAAAAAAAAAAAATGTTAGCGATGACTGTAGTGGGTTTACATGGCAAGGTTTTGGTAGCAGGGGGCCATAGGGTGGTTTCTGTGAGAAGGATCTAGAAGCTGCCCCATGTTTGCTAAGGGCCCCACTGTTTTCCAGAGCTGAGCCAATAAGTGATGTTGTTTTGCGCCTCTGTGAGAGCATATTTAAGACAGGGAAAAAAACGCTGCACCACACAGCAGCTGGGAGAGTGAGAGGATTGAGCAAAACAGCCTTGCAGGCACCAAGGTCAGTGAAGAAGGAGGGGGAGAGGTGCTCCAGGCGCCGGAGCAGAAGTCCCCCGCGGCCTGTGGTGAGGACCATGGTGAAGCAGGATGTCCCCCTGCAGCCCATGGAGTACCACGGTGGAGCAGGGTTCCATGCTGCAGCCCGTGGAGGAGACCACGGTGGAGCAGGTGGCCCTGCACCGACGGAGGCTGCCGCCTGTGGAAGACCCCTGCCGGAGCAGATTCCGGGCCGGACCTGTAGCCCGTGGAGAGGAGCCCACGCAGGAGCAGGTGATCTGGCAGGAGCTGCTGCCCGTAGGGGAGCCAGGTTGGAGCAGTTTTCTCCTGAGGGATGGACCCCGTCGTACAGACCCATATCTGGAGCAGTTCTGGAAGAGCTGCTGCCTGTGAGAAGCCCACACCAGATCAGTTCATCAAGGACTGCATCCCGTGGGTGGGACCCCACAGCACAGGGGACGAGAGTGACCGAGAAGGAGCAGCAGAGAAGTGCTGTAGACTGACCATAACCCCCATTCCCCTGTTCCCCTGCGCCGCTCGGGGGGAGGAGATGGAAGAGGGTGGATGGGGGGGGGAAGGTGCTTTTGGTTTCTTTCCTTTGTTTCTCACTTCTCTAGCTTGTTAGTAATGAGCAATAAATCTTACTATCTCCTTATGCTGAGTCTGTTTTGCCTGTTACAATAATTACTGCATGATCTTCTCGTCCTTATCTCAACCTTTGAGCCCTTTTCATCATATTTTCTCCCCATTCCTCTTTAAGGAGGGGGAGTGAGAGAGCGGCTGTGGTGGAGCTCAGCTGCCCACTCGAGCAGAACCACGACAATGACAAAAAAAAGACAAAAAAAAAAAATGTTAGTATGGTTTGAGGCCATACAAAGCAAGTAAGGGTTGTCCAACAACTAAGTGTTGAGTCAGTGGGAGCAGCAAGAATTAGTAACATAAAAAGGGATAAAGCTATTTACCAGACAAACATTGCTTTTCCTTGACCATATAAGTAAGTCAGATTTGTGGCACGTTTCTGCAAAACTATTTGTCTCATTAACGCTGGATTTCTGCTAGATAAAACTCAAAGAATCCAGCCCTTAATTGTCCATATTGATATAATTTAATTCATAACATAGAATATATTGTAAATCAAACATGAAAGCAATACATACAAACTTCCTCCGTTTTTCAAACTTGCACATAGAAAGCCTTGCCTATATGGATTTCATTACTATGTATTGAAGGGGACAGGATTTCTAAGTAGCAAATGTTATTTAGAATTCACAGATTGTAAAAAGCCAGGAAAGCGAAGCATGATGCTTATCTCTCAGAGATAATACTACAAGGTCAACTGTCCTTAGGCATTTTTAATTTCCATGGCCACCATGTATTTACCAGATAATCCAAAGCCTTAACTGACTTTGGAACCGGTATAGGACAATCTTTGTCTAATGAGTTTAGGATGATATAGTTTGTCAGTCACAAGCAATGTGTCTCTTATTGCTCCTAATATCTTCTCTTGTATGTCCAACTCCCTGATGCTGAAGGGCAGCTGAACCATGTATGGTTTTACAAAATACTGGGGCAGCACAGGCTCTCCTGGCAAATTCTTAATCTGGTTTAGGTATCTCTGTGTCAGAATACAGAGTTTCTGCGTCAGGGCATTGCTCTAAAGTTGCTCCTTTGTTGTGAGTCACCGTGGTAGATTTAGCCTTTCCCAGAGAAGTAGATAATTGCCTGTACAGACTTTGTAGGCGCTGCCTCCACTGGCTAACCAGGCAAACCTCAAAGAATACTGATATGTATGAGGTTGCATATGTAAATATTATAGGTGAAAGACACAGAGAGGAGGAAATTTAGCATATGTGGATAGCAGTCATGCGTTGCCATGAATTCAGTCATGGACTTGTACTGCATAGACTGTTGATACCTTTATATGATAGCTATCTGTCTCTTACTGTGCATCAGTAATCTATCAGTTTGCTGGTAATTGCTGAGAAGTATAGTCCGTACCCATTCGACGAAAAACAAATGAACAAAGCTGCTTAAGAACATCTACCAGGAAAAAAATGTAAAAATCATGGCGTCCTAAAGTAAGGAGTACAGATTAGTAGAGTAAATTATTTCATAAAATTGGGAAGGCTTTAAGTGTAAAAGCGTTAAAAGTCCCGTGTTTTTTACATGCTAGAACATGATCTTACAAGTGTTTTTAGACCACCCTTATCGAAGGTATGTGTGTCATGTAATTGCTGCTTGCCAAGACAGCTGTCTATGCAGGAATGACCATCAGAGAAATAGCCTTGCTTGCTTGGATCTGTCCCTGGAGAGAAGGTCTTATCCTCCAGCTTTTCTCAGACACAAGACCATAGACAATAACATGCTGAGCTCTTCCAAAGTGGTATTACCATTATTAATAATGCTGCTAATGAGGAAATCTAGTTGATTAATACAGAGGAGCAATTAGCCTAGAAGACTTCTATTTCTGTATTAGATCATTTTTGGAGCACCAATGGCAGGATATTTGTTTATTTGTGGGGTTGCACAAGTGTGTGTTCTTATAACCTTATCTTACAACCTTATCCGAAATGAAAGGAATACAATTTTATTGAATTCTATTTTTTTGTTACAAAAATAAAGGAGATTCTAAAACCCTAGTTAGCTCTTCGCTCACTCTATCAAAATACTCTTTTGTATGCTAAACACAATCACACTGTAGATAGTACTTGAGAAAAGGTACATGTTCTCTTAGTGTTTATCCTGCTAAAAAATATGCTTTGACTAGTTTGCTATTATTTTTATGTTTTCATGACTTCTTAGCCAATTAGTAAGGCTCTTTTTTTTTTTTTTTTTTTTTTTTTATGTTTTCCTAATGTTAATCCCAAATTTGACAAGCCAGCTTAATGAGGCATCTTTAAAACTGGTATTGTTTTTAACCTAGGGATTTTGCCAACTCAAGGATTCTCTTGTTTCAGCCTCAGAAATGAACTCTAATAAATAGCTGAGAATTTTTCAAAGCAGGATTTCATTAAATAAATGTACAGATGACCACTGACATTATGAATAATATATGCAGGAAAAATTCAGTCTATGTTCTCAATCTTTACCCTTTGTTTACACAGTTCTTCCTTTTTAAGGCAGCCATTTCTCCCATTTGTAATAATAAATATGTAATTTTTTTCAAAGGAATGTAATGCAAGGCCAAGTAGAAAGATTCCTCAGCAGGAAAGACTTGGGAACTAAACATAGCATTGTAAAGGGAGTTAAATGATAATGTTTATTTCTGTGATCAGTCTTAGGAAAACTAATGTCAGCTTCAGTGTTAGGTGCTTTTTGAGTTTCTCCCAGGAAAGGGTCATCGTGTTTATTACTAAAGAAACAACATTCATCAACCCCCAAGTTCAGGTGCATGAATGCAGCAGCTCCAGTCTTGCTTTGGAACAGCCAAGTCACCACTAAATATAATTTAAACTTCAACAAAAAGATCTGTGCATGAGCTCCTAGGCCCAGAAGCAATTCCAGCTCATCATTGTACTTAACAGCACAGTCAGGTTTGTGGAATGCGACTGTCTAGACACAGGGTCGCCAAGATCCAGTATTTCCGACAAGCTCTCCCAGTTTCTGGAACCTAGTTTTAGATTTCTAAAATTTGTTTATCCTTAGCCCTTCAGGAAGCATGTATCTTGTTGTATCCTATAATCTTAAATCCCTGTTCTCACATGACAGAAATTGAGAATCCATCCAACTGCCTACCTCTGCAAAAACTTAAAGCAGAAGGTGGGGATAAGTGATTGAGTTTGGTCATCTGTGAGAGAAACATAAAAGGCTAGAGAGGCCTGAGGATGGAGCAGACCAAAGAGATGATTCACTCAGAGATAATGCAAGTTAAGTTTTGTTGTTTTGAAGATATAATCTACTACTACTTATAGTATAAATGTTTTTCTAAAAGAATACCAAACATACCACTTTTAAAATGTATATGTTATGTGATGAGACATAAATCTGTGATATTGAGTTGCACAAACTTTGTTAGATACAGCAATTATGCCAAACACATAAATTTTAGAAGACATACATTATGCAACAGACGTAATTTGGTGATATTTGTGTGCATAAACTTAACATTGTTAGATATGGCAAACAGATAACTTGAGAAACAGCTTAACAAGTTTTCTTACTTGTACCCAAGCTGTCGACAGACTACAGCTGCATCCTTATCAGACCATCCATCATCACAAATTGTGCCCCACAAACCATTGATAAAAATCTCTACGCGTCCTTCCTTCTTATTCTCACCATCCATCAGCCTGATGGGAGGACCTGGGAATAAATTACAGCTGTCAACCCACAACAACAGAAGCAAGAACTAGTACTTTAAGTAATTACATTCAGCATACAGGGTCAACTGATCTTTATGCTCAGCAAGCCTAATGTTAGCTGATAAAATAGTCACGTATTTTTCCCTAGCTGACAAAAGGAAGTAGTTTGTACAAAGTGTAAGGTATTATGAAATACTACTGTACTCCCTGTGCTTTGAACTTCGTAGTGCATAGGGTATAGGGCACTTGACCACAGTGGGCACAGAACAATTTTCCCTTTAATGGCAAAGACACCTGAGGTGTTTTTGTTGTGGTAGCCATCCATGGGACACCTTCTCCTTGCAAAAACGTTGTGGATAAATGTAACAATACCTTAGTTCATAAATCCATTCTCAGACCAGTTGCTACCACTTGTCTTACCACAATCTCAGCGAAAAAGTACAGCATTGTGCTGAAATTCAGTTATTATACATGCTGTTCTGTAGCGTATTTTGTATGATAGCATAATGATCTACTGTGTGTTATTAACAAAGTGTGATTATTTTTCTAGCATTTTAAATTGCTTATTCAGATATGTTCGTAATACACAATCTCACTCATGGATTAGTCAGACTTGATTAATCATGATTTGTTCAGTGCTCAGCCTATAGTTAAATTTTGAATCATTAAGTGAAGTACATATTTGATTCTTACTTACATTAAGACTCCTTTATAGTATGCAAGTAGCCTTGAAACAGTTATGAATTCCTTTGAGGTCTCTTTATACTGTTTAAGTGAGAATCACATTGTGAATCTTCTACTATGCCATCTTTATTGTCTGATTAGTATTCCTTATTTTGAATAATTGGTAAGGTTGTCCTTCATCCTTCTAATCTATTCCAAATCTCTTCTAACACTGTAAGGATGAGAAATTAATTAATTCTGCTCTTAAATAAAAGCCTATTTTGAGATACTTGCATTTGAAATTTAATTCAGATTAATTTAGGGCATGAATTACCTTAATCTGGTGCAGAGCTGGTTTAATCTGGTTTAGTTCACTGATTAAATTAGGGGAAAAAAGAAGTCTTTTTGCTTCAAATGTAATTTAAGGCATATTTTTCTCATTGGAGTTTATAGTGCCTGGACAGTTACAATTGTTTGTTTCATCAACTTTCTGTTTAGTTACATTGTCAGGATCTTATATACTAAACAAATGTTGTGGGTTTTACGGTATATTGTATTTTTAGTGTCCCTTAATGTCTGCATTTCCTCAAGTTATATCATCTACTCATATTTTTCCACTGAATTCATTCTTAAAGGGAGAAAAAATGCTTTTTTCATGTGCTGGAAAGTAAAGAGCAACAATAGAGTCTTTGTCCCCTGTCCAGTCAGGAAGCCTTTAGGAAATGTTAGACACACCATATTCATTTTGTTGTTGAAATGATGTGTTGCACTGGAAGAGTATGATTTAGGTATACATTATGGTACCCAGCTAGAGGCATGGGATATTCACAATACAGTATATCTGTTTTATTGTTAACTCATCAGCCTATGTTTTAGCATGTATTTATTTATGAGCACAAAATTAATATGACTTTCTGGTAATGGGGATGTGAGAATGTTACCATATGGATGCATTTAACTGAACCGGACCTCCTTCAGCTAAGATTACACTTTATAGGAACTTGAGCAAAGCAGCACAGATGGTTTGCATCTGTAAAGGCAGCAGTGATGATTTGGATTCCTGTTATTTTTGTTCTGAGAAGATTCTTTCTACCAAATATGATTCAACATCATCTATACATAATGGAACTGTACTGCAAAATAAAACATCCATTGGATTCTTAAAGGTTAAAAGGCTGTAAAGAAAAAAAAAGTAGAAAGAGGGAGAGACTAGAAAAGTGCATGTGGAAGTGCAGATTGTGCACTTCCACATCTTTTTATTGTGCATATCTGATACCCATAATTCTTGTTTGATTTACATCTGTAAGGATGTAATGCTTCTCACCCTTTCTTCCTGCTCCCTCTGAATTTGCCTTCTTTCTCTGTAGCTCTTTTTTTCAGACTGTCTGTATGTAAGGCCATAGGAGGATATACTATTAATTTATATTTTTCAATGTACAGTTTCCTCTCCAACTTTTGATAATATGAGGCAGTTCCTTAGAACTTGGAGAGTGCTGAGTGCAATGCAGAGTATCACTGGGAAGGGCTGAACAGTTCTAAAATCCAATGAAGATAAAGATTTAGAGAATCTAAACAGGACCACTGGAATCTGATTTTGCTACTTTACAAATTCATGCTGATCTCTCTCTACTGTTTCCTTATGATCTTCAGGAAAAAAGTGAGCTTTTCCCTTTCCTCATCTTAAATTGAGTACTTCTGCCAAACATTAAGATTTTGGGGACCCTTTTAAATACACTGTGCTTTGCTTGGATCTGTACCCACAGCATTACTCCCATTGCGATGTTACCAAAGATCTGCCTTACCAAGCGAGAGCTTATGGCTGTCATTATCTGGGTAGCAAATGAGTCTGATGTCCTCCTGATGGCTGCAGTCATGCTCTCCCCACTCTCTCCTTGAGCACTGCAGGAGGTTTGTCTCCTTCCCTGAGCAACTGACATCATCCAGCCAGATGGGAGCAGAATTCCCTTCTGAGTAGCTCTCAGGCACACTTTTTCCATACCTGCGTAACAAACACATGTACGTAATGTTTGGGTCCACGGTGATCAAAGGGCATGTGATACTTCAGCACTAGAAAGGAAATTAATTGTTTCTTAAGAAGTAAGGATTTCTCAAGCGTAACAGTGGACAGTATGAACCATGACAGAGCAGGTTCAGTTAGCATTAAAATCAATGAGAGCACTATATGCTTGTTTCCTGATAATGCGTATTTTTAAGGCATTACTGTTACATTGAACCAGACTTGAGAATGTATCACCTTTGATTAAGGCTTCTGTTCAACCAATTACATATCTGTCTCACTGACTTTGGGACTTAAAGCATGTTCTTAGTATCATATATACACGTTAATGTCAGGGTCTTGGCTTTTTTGAATGTGATCTGACATAATATGAAGGCACAACAATGACTACCTAGTGAGAGTGTATCTTCTAACCACAGCCAGTGTGAAAAATAGTTAAGAATGAATGCATGAAACTAGTGGGAATTTTTCTAAAATATATTTTTCAATACATAACAGTGTCTCAGGGCTGGACTGTGTTGTTTTTTTTGAGCTAGATCCACAAGGATTTATACCTTGTAAGTCTCTGTGATTTTTGAAGACTGTTCCATGAGCAAAGATGTTGAAGAATTGATCTTTTTTAGGTAAAGTAGAACACAACAAATTTATTATTCTCTGTGGATCACTTAGCCAAAAAGATGATTATAAGGATCTCAGTGAATAGAAACTGCTGAACCATAGACTGAGCTGAAGCTTTTTGTCCTACCTAAACTGAGGCCATAAATATTTGATGGAGACTAAGGGAAGCAGGCTTTAATGGATCATAACTCAGTAGTTTCTAGGAAGCACTCAGCTAATAATAAAACAGCCTCTTGAAGAATATAGGGTTCATGTAAATGTCTATCATCATTGTCAAGTCAAAGAGTCAGATATCTAATACCAAGTAATCTTACTTAAATCCCAGCTGCCGGCAAACCACCTGTGTATTCAGCTCTGTCCACCCATCATCGCAGATTGTGCCCCACTGCCCAGTATAATAGACCTCCAGGCGTCCCTCATGACCGCCTTTCCCACTTGTTAGCCTTAATGCACCATCTGTGTCATTAACAAGTAAGGAAAAACAAAAACAAGAATCAGTTTTTCTTAGGTCCAATTATTGTTCTGAAATAAAATGAATAGCATCATATTTTACTGTATCTCATTATTCGATTACTAAATCTAGTGCTGGTCACTGAATGCCACTTAATGAGAAGATGAAAGAAATGCCATAATGTGCGCAGGTTGTTGGAAAGTGTTGCATAATGCAGTTGCTTAAGAGCCAGAGAAGAAGTGTGAGATTTTGATCCCCCAAGCCCTTATTACACACCAAGTTCACAGGAATGGGTTCTAATTGCATGATGTCATTGTACAGACACCCTATCATTTTCTTTGTATATTCTGCTCTTTCCCATTGCTTTTATGTTCTACTGTTACTGATAGATGCGATACATGGTTAAGGCATGCCCTGTACAGTAAATGCCAGTTAGCATGCTGCAGAAGAACCAAGGCTTTGTGTGGAATAATGGTTTTCTGTACCTCTAAAATTTCCACAGGCAACAGCCAGCTCTTTTTGATACTGCCACAACACGTTATTACTGGGGCAGGTTTGTGCAATTGCAGACTTTAAAAATTCTCTCTCCAAAGACAACAGTTCTGCATGTGTCACTGTTGTTCTTGTGTGTTTATTGGTAACTGAACTACCTGCAAGAGGCGTACAGGAGACACCGGCATCTTCTTTGTGGCCACAGTTGTGTTCCTGCCAGGAGCTTTTTGGACACTGTTCTATAGATAGCTCGTTTCCTGTACAGCGCACTTCATCCAGCAGCACGGGGCCTGAGCCTTCTCCAAAGTAAGCCTGGCTCCATGCCTTGGCAACACCCCTGTCAAAATGGAACAAACACCGAGTCAAGTACAGGCAAGCTGAAGAGTCTTGGATGCAGTGGGAACAGCTAAAATCTTGCATATCCAGCTTCTAAAATAGCAAACAGGACTGCCTGAGAAGCTGCTGCTCAGGTAACCAGCTGACAGTGCGGCCCATTTTATACCTCTACTGCAATGTCATTCTGTGCTCAGCTTCCATCTCAGCTTAAGTTCAACTACAGCTGAACTTAAGCATGCTGTTTTGACATTTCCATAGTTTGAACATGTTTTTGACATCAAATTCCGTTGTTTCATATTTATGACACTTTCCTTTTCTGTCTCTTAATTTTTAAGAATAACATTCCTAAAAAAATATTGTAGATTTACAGATGGGTACAAGGCTTCCACTTTTAATTTTCATCTAATATTTATATGCAGTCATAATAATCCTATAGATTCCTACAGCAACTTTCATCTGTTAACCTCAAAGCATATCAAACAAATCTCAAATACATATCTGAAGCAGCTAAACATGACTGTTCTCCATTTAGTCATTTAAAAACCATGGTAAAGAGATCATAAGTGAATTGACAATGTCATAAGGTAAATTAGTTGTAGAAATAAGAACAGCAAACAGACCAGTAAGTACCCTTATGCTTGTTATACGTGTTATGTCAGCACAGGGCATTTTGAGCACAAAAACCTACATAAACTGAAAACACTCCATTGGTTCAGCATTACAGAAATCATGCAATGTTGAACACTTTATGATCTATCAGGATTTTTCCACTTCTATTTGTTAAGATAAAATGTCTTTCATATCTAAATGATTTTTAATGGTTTGTTTTCCTTCCACTCAATGGTTTCTCCATTCATATATCCAGTCTTGTTTTTATGCAAGTGTTTTCAATATCTGTCTTATTATGAATATCATTACATAACACCTAGCAGGAAAGGTATACTCAGTTTATACTGAAAACGTGACAGATCTTGGCTTTTTTGTTTCAGACTGTAGTCATTCAAACTCTTAAAAGACTTTTGCAAAGGTGTGTCAGAATTGTCCATTGCTGTGATCTCAATGTGAGTTGCATTAGTTCACGTTTTTAAGGCAATGCTTTATTGGTCCGTATATGGATTTAGATAGATATGGGTTTCATTTCTACTGCATTGTGTAAAGCTATACAATCTGTTCTCTCTTTTTATAGGAAAACAATACTAAATTTACAGTTTGTGATCATACAAATTACTGATAAACAGTAAAAGGGGTATGGGAAAAATAGCAACAATAAAAGGCTTACAAAAAGTTAAACCAAGATCAGAAAAAGGTTCTATGAAAAGGAAGGAAGTAGGAAGTTGTGGTTGATATCATGTAGATGATATGTGCCCAGTAAATAAAAGCACATATGAGAAAGGTAAATTAAATAATCTGTGTTTTGCATTTGTGTCTTTTTTTAAATCTATTTGTTTTTCAAATTGTTAAGCTGAAGTGTTAAGCTCAATCTTAAAAGTGCTGTGATTTTTCAGACTGTTTCTCTGATGACCAGATGCCTTCTTCAACCGGTGGGGTGCACAGAAAATATCAAAAAGCAAGTCTTATTTACTCAGTAGGGAGATGAGCTGTGATCTGCAATTGCTTCAGAGGAGTAATTGAGCAAAACAAAAATATCCTCGAGCACTTAGCAAGTAACATTTTAGCAAAACACATTCTGCTTTCTTCTGGGAATTTATCAGGGCAAATTAGTAAATTCAGTCTGCAGCTAGTACCTCTAGTACCTTTTTTTTTTTTTGAGAGACAGAGGTTTTTAATGAGACGTTACCTTTTCTTTAGAATGACCTTTCTAATTCCAAATAACATATCAACATGCATGGTCATCTAATGATGATGATCCTACCATTAATCATATACACAAGAGGGTTGAGCTGACATTACACAATCTTTACATGCTACTAATACCTGTAATGCCTTTCTTTGCCTTTTTTTTTTTTAACTTAGTCTTTTCTACATTAACCTTAGACTTAAAAGGAAAATAAACTAGGGAAAAATGGAAGTCTGGATTCAAAGGGGCATGTTGGTTACCACACAGCTCACCAGTAGATTTAGAAGCTTTGTAAGTACAGCACAGATCTCAGCCTTTTGAACTAATTTGCATGGCACCAGCAGGAGTACACGGCCTCAGTTTCAGGTTAAAAAATGAGTGCACTCTGTGGGCTACCAGTTAACACCATAAAACTTGCTGCCTTCACCACCACTTCTTTTAATTCTTCATAACTCCAGCAGAGTTTTGCAGGTGAGTTCTATCCCAATCTCCTCTACACTGACCTGTTTAGTTCTCAGCCCAGGCTGTCTCATATGTAATCTCCTAGTCCTCCTTGGTTTTATATCTTAGTATCATTTCTGCATCTTGCTCCTCATTCTTTCCCTCTCCAACCCATCTGCCTTTCATCCCAGTTGTCCCTGTCTCCTTTGTCTGTGATTGAGCAGTTCTCTTTGCCTCCCAGCTCTTCAGCGTCTTTCCTCATGCACTGGATAGCTATCCTCTGTGTGGTACCAAAATCACCCCCGGCTGTTCAGAAGAGGGGCAAGAAAATCCTGTTGTGCTGCTATGACTAGATTATGGACCATGCTTAGTTCAGACAGAATCACTTGCAACTTCAGCTGGTATCTACTTCAAAACTTCAGACTGGTATCTACTCAGTGCATGCAAGCTGACAGTTTTCAGAGGTTCATGACTTAAATCTTCAGAGATTCTCATGGGTAGGCCAAAAAGATTATCCTTTCTGACAGGAGCAGTGCTCTCACTCCAAAGCAAGAAGGCTGTTAAACACTTCAGCTGAATGGAAATGGATGAAAAGATTGCAACAGTAAAAGCAACTTCCTTGTCTTCACCTAGGGATTTTGATTGCAACTTTTCTGAAATTGTAATGCATGTTCAATAAAAAGTCAGAATTTATTCTGAGAAAGATCCTTCGTCTGTCTTACAGACAAAACTGCATCTATCACATAACACTGGAAATTGGATCGTATAAAACAAAGTTCCAGGGACTTGAAAGTATTGGCACTGTACCTGATCTTTCTATAAATAAATGTAGTTCCTGCTTTGAAGAATAAGTGCAATTTTAAAGGAATATCTTTGGAAAACTCCAGGCTATGTATATTACTACCTTCCCTGCTTTGCTGCTGGAGTAGAAAACATGTAGAAAAACAAACCCAAGGCCAAGCTGCCGACAGACAACTTCAGCATCTGCGTCATCCCACTGATCATCACAGATAGTGCCCCACTGGCCCGCATGGTAGACTTCTACTCTTCCTTCGTAAGCGTTGTTCCCACCAGCCAGCCGGATCAGAGTAAAGACAGAAGCTGTGATCAAACACAGATTATAGGAACAGGTCATTTTGTTACCCTGATAGTAAAGGGAAAAGAGGGTTTCTCTGACACTGCTCAAGAATTAGATTTTAATTTTTCTAATTAGATGGAAAACCTGAAATTAAACTTGCTAGAAAATAGCAAGTTTCCCCTGAGCTCCACTCTCGGAAGATGAAAAATATTATACAGACAAGAAACCATACTGCTCTCGAGTTTCTTAATTGTCCACAGATACTTAGGACCAAGTACTACACTCAGTGGTGTAGTCAGTCAGTGGTTGCACTTCTACCACTAATGGCAACATTGGTCCCAGAAGACAAAATCTGTAAGAGGCAAAAAATTCTTTCATTGCCACAGAAGTAGAATTTCACCCTCATGTTTTCATGTCAAAGCATGGAAATCTCATTGACTATAATGCCTCACTTTAATTGTGCAAGCATTGTGTCCTTC
Source organism: Aythya marila (assembly GCF_965140915.1). Taxonomy (NCBI): domain Eukaryota; kingdom Metazoa; phylum Chordata; class Aves; order Anseriformes; family Anatidae; genus Aythya; species Aythya marila. The sequence goes on along the minus strand of NC_139045.1, from coordinate 895,131 downwards.
CTTAACCTGTCAGCCTGTTTCTGAGATGTGGTGTCAGTTTTGGTCTTTTCAAATAATTAGACCTTTTGTGGTGCAGCAGTAAATGTTCTTGGAAGCATCACTTCCACAGAAAGCTATAACAGAAACAGCTTAAAATCATGTAAAAAATTAGTCACTTTTGTATTTAAAAGGTTATTTCAAAGTTTAACCATATATAGCATTTGAATGATGTACAATGTGATTCATTTTTGCGTATACTTTCCAAGCAATTAATGCTACTTCATCTATTTCTTGGCTGAAAAAAAAAAAACGAGGGAATTTCTCCAAGTCTATCTTCTGTGGTGTGAAATGGTTTTTTGTTGTTATTGCTGGTTTTGTTTCTTTTGTAATTACTTAAAATGCTAATGGCAGTAGAATCTGCAGAACAGGCAACTTCAGAAAACTTCATCTAGTCTGCAGAATCTCACGATCAATTTAACTAATTTTAGATATCCTGGGCTCTGAATTATTGATAATCTCGCTTTCAGCATTACTGAAACAGACAAAAAGCCTTCAATATATTTATCTAAACAAAACAAGCTTTTCTGGTGAAAATTTTTATAAGCAGAAGGAAAACCTTATGATCAAAAAGTATAATTTTCCAAATGTATAGTTTTCAGTTTCTTCAGGCAAAACTGTCTCTTTCCTTGGCCTTCAAGTTCTTTCCTAGCTTAAGGATTTTTCTATCATCTACACTACTGTTTTCTAAATTAAGAATAAAATTATGGTTTGGGAAGTCATTCATCAAAATATTCCACATGAACAGTGGAGCTTTAGGACAAAAATGCATCTACCTTTGGGTAGGAATGCAAGTAGGAGAGGAAAAGAAGCACAGGGTTGGCTGCAGCAATACGACATGTTTTGCTTACAGCTGAAGAGACTGCCACTGCCAGCTTCTCAGCACTGCCAGCCTTCCTTGAGGTCAGCAGCATTTTAAACCTGGTGGCATAACTGCCTATTTAGATGCTGTTTATCACGTCAGTTAAAATAATATGAAATATCTTAAAAGCCTTGATAATACATTTTCCTGGTATTGTATGAGTGATGTGTGAGGTGGCAATCTTCAGGTAGGAGGTCTCAGGCCTGCTGTTTTAAATGTACACAGAATAGGACAAACACTTTATAGCTCCTTGTGCAATGCCAGCCACAGTCACAGTAAGGAATGTAAGCCCAAGACGCATCAGACACTTCTGTACTAAAGTTGTGTTTAGCCTTTGAGTGAAATTGGTGCTCCTCCCTATTGTTCAAGAAAAGCTAACAAATTGATGTGTAGTGTGTGGCTACCAAAGAACCTCTGAGTGAGTAAGTAAATAAATAAATACATAACATGAGAGGGATAAATGATCCTACTTTTACAGCCAGAAGTCCCTTGGGGGATTCTAGCTTCTTCACCCTTCCTCACAACCTGGATCTCAAACCAACATTTTGCTTCTTGATTATAAAAATGTAAAAGGTGGTTCTTCTAAGTTGCAGCTTGCACAGCATAGTGGAATCTGAAATAGTTAATGATGCTATGAGTCAATCTGTTTAATTTCCTGTTCCAAGAAGTCTAATAAAGTTTATTTATTTAATAATGATTAATTATTACTGCTTCCATTTAAATAAGGTAAATACCAAATGTTGTGTTTTTGTTTTTTTTACCCAGGGAAGAGCTACATGTGACAGCAGCAGCCACTTTTTGAGGACATGTTCCATCCTGCCAGATGTCTTTTTCACATGACAATATAGTTGCTTCATCACCACGACAACGCACTTCACTCCAGTAAACAGGAATAAGGCCCAGTCCAGAAAATGGTATGTGTTTTGCTGTACCTTTTTCACTGTAAGAAGAATAATCAGGATGTTAGAGCTGGGGGCAAGGGGAGTGGAACATTTGTTTGTGAAATCTGTTCATTCCTGGTACTTATATATAAATCTTGGGGTAGAAAATGTCCTAACTGAAACCAGGACAAAAAGAAAGGGCTTTCTTGAACAGGGTAAAGTCATCATGTTTTCATACAGTTCAGCATTGTCTTCTGCACAGAGCAAAGTAACAGTGTTACATATGTGACCCAGATCTTGACATTTTGTCATGGGATATTTTAGTATACTGGTCTGTGCTACTGCAAGGCCAGTCGCATTCCTGTTCTCCCAGTTCTTAACTACAAAAATCAACACAGAAGTTCCTTCCACAGTCCATATGTGAACCTACAGTACCATCCCACAACAGATACACTTCCAAGAGAAATAATGCAAAGGGGCCTTTCACTTTTCTCCTCTCCCAATATGCATGTCATACAATATGGTTATGATATGGGGCTGTAAAATCACCTCATGCTACATTAGATCAGGGTCATGTTCATTATTGTCTTTTCAGCCATTCCCATCCATCCATCCATCCATCCGTCCGTCCGTCCGTCCATGCATCCATCCATCCATCTCCTGAACATTTATAAACAGCTTCCTTTCCTTCCCAGACTGAATCTACTCACTGAATGTTCTTATCTTCCATATAATGCCCAACAAAAATAAATTAAAAACAAAACCCAAGTATTGTAAAGTCAAAAGAGCAGAAAAATGGAAGCACTAAAACCTAGTGAATTCACCTTGTGGTGTATAGATCCACATTTCTGCCAAATACTCAAGACAACATAAACATAAACTTTCAACTACATGCTATTTCAAATACTTTCAAATACTTGCTTTTTTTTTTTTTTTTTCTCCTGGATTCAGGTTTAAGTCATTTCTGTTAAAAAGACCAAGCCATTTACTCATATCACTGAACTACTTTTGCTAATAGCAGTCTTGTTCAGCTGAAATGTTTATTGGAATGGTATGGATATGGAAGGCAAAAAGGACTTAAATTAGAATGAGGAAAGGAAATATTGCATGTAGACAGCTAAGTCATAAGCAAAATCACAGCCTCCAGATGGCTGAACTTTTATCCCATCTAATCCTTATATTTTTTAAGTTGGCATGGTGTGTCGAGATTAATATTGAACATTATAAAACAGCTTAGATATTGTTCTGGCTTGCAGTCTTAAAAAGTGGAATAACCATTAGGAATGCCACAATGAATATATGGTATCCTAGCCCCCTGCTGCTTGTAGGAAACATAATCACTTCTTTGATATGTAACTGCAAGAAAAGTTAGAAAGGCAATAAATCCAGCCATACTTTGCGGCTTATTGAGAATCTGCAAACTGAATGGAGTTCTAAGGGAGGATATCCAAGTAATATTTGTTTGCCTAACTTGGATAACATTGATTTTCTAGAAGCTGAATTTGCATTTTTTAAGATTCCTGAAGGTATGGGCATTTTCTTCCTTTTCCTCAGTTTTGTCTTGCTATTGGAATTGCAACATCACTATAGGCATTATCTACAGATGAATGACTAAATTACATTAAAAGGTCCTGTTGATTAAATCCCCTCTGACAGCAGAGGGAAACAGTGGTCAATAAGGACAGTGAGCTGTTAGCACAGTTCAGGGACTTTCAAACACTGCAATATTACCATGACCCTATAAAATGTTTTCATGAGAATGTAAAACTGCAAAATTTGATTTTTTTGTGTCTAGTTATTGAAGTGTAACAGTAAAATTAACCATACAGATTATCTAGTTGCAGGAAGATGCACACAGCAAAAACACCACATTTCCCCAAAAATCTAGAATGCCTCCCATATGTCTTTTTGTAAGATATTATGGACAATTACCAGGGTAACACCATGATGCTGGAAAACAGGAATATTCCTAAGATTAGGAGGCCATGGAAAAGCTAATTCTGACCACATTTACATTTTTGTAGATTCAGTAACTTAACAAGAGCTGCCCTTAATTGACATTTACATAAGCGAGATTAGGATCAGACCTCATATTTCTGTGCTCATGGACATCTCCTGGATGAGAGATCTAAAGCAGATTTTGTTTTACTTTGAAAGCACAGATCTACCCTGCCTCTGCTCTTCATCAGATCCCACACACAGCTTTCAGATGAAATACTGATTCTCACAGTGGCCTCTTTGAAATATAACACAACTTAAAGATGCAAAAGATCACCCTTTACACTGTAATATCATTAAAATAAGTCCACTGACTTTTACTCAGATTAAAACTTACCCAAGTGCAAGCTGCCGACATATGACTGTTGCATCGTTATTGTCCCAATGGCTGCCACAGATTGTTCCCCAGACTCCATTCAAATAAACCTCCACTGTGCCTTCAAACTCATTCTTGCCACCTTGGAGTCTCACTGACCCTAGTTAAAAGAAGAAAGTTAGGTCTCCAAGATGGTCCATCGCTCATTTATCCTACATAATAGACTCCGAATTTGTTTTTCCCTCAGCAGAGTGAATTCCTGTTTCATGCACTACCATCTTACATTGCACACTTTGAGTAAGCTAAGAAGTACTCAGTCATATCTAACATATATATGTGATATATAAAAGCAGACAATCTTATTCCATAACTTTTCTGACTCTTCTGATGCTACAACCTAGTTAAAGGTCTAACCACCAAAAGAAAGTATGTACAGACTGCATAATCATTTAAATGTGGTTTAAAAAAATGTACCCAGATGAGCAAAATCTATCTATATATGAATGTTACGCTTTTATCTTCCTCCTAAGTCCATCCAGCATTAAAAAAAAATAAAAAATAAAAATAAAAAAACATGGATTGCATAGCTTTTGCTCTGAGCCATGTAAGATTATGTATGTCATGTATGTAAGTAGTTTATTTTAGCCAAAGAATGCATTTGTTCATACTTGTTCTCAGACAGGAATACGCTTGATATAGTTCTATTAATTCTCGAGGGGTTTTAAGGAAATTCTCAGACAAAACAAGCTAAAAACATTAGGAATTTTCTAAAATAAGTGGGAAAAAAGTCGTCTTCTTGGGAGCAACAACACACAAATCCAAGAAAATTAATAGATTTTGCATTTTTATATTACAGTAGTTTTACTTGAGGTGCAAAATGTATCTGCTGTTGAATGTAGCCAAGTGACACTTATAAAGGTGGGAGAAAGCTGATTATAGGTCTAAATCTACAGAAGCAGAACAGAGTCAGAACAGTAATTCAGCAAGAATAAATTTCTGTTAAATTATCAAAAAGACTAATTGTGTGCATTAATATTGCCTGAAATCTCAGTTAATCCATCTGCCTCTGCCCTGTGATCTACTTAAAATCAGAAGCTATGCCATCATCCAGCTTGCAGCATTTTTAGCAGTAGAAGAGAAAAGTCAATGTTTGTCCCTGCCTTCTGTGTTCATATATGAGTATATAATAATAATTATAATAATAGCAAAAATAGGTCGATCTACTTTTTCTTCTCAGCTTTCACTCAGATTGTGTTCTGGTTTGAATTTAGTTCAGTATAGTTTATAAAACTCCCAAGCCAAATGACTGCCAAATGACTTGAGGAATTAATTAACCTCAAATTTGATTTTGTGTGTTCCTTTTTGCCTCCTATTTATTTTCTCAGCGGTAACTTACTGTGCAGTAAACTACAAACAAAAGTTATTCATCTTATGTTACAGGGTGAGCTATCATTCAGCACAGAGAATGATTAATGGATTAGTTATAGCAACACTGTAGACATATTGCTTGTTGTTTTTCTGTCTTTATAGTATTTGTTTTCGTGCTTCTCTGCCACATGCAGACAGGCTCTGGAATTTTGTTTATTTCTGCTCCTCACCAAACTTTTGCGTAGATTATTATTTCCACTTCAAATATCGATTGTAGTCATAGCAAAATGATTCCTGCCATTCCAGAAATTGTGTTTGAAGATGTCGTCTCCATAAACGAGTTTATTTTTGTACATGATTGCTTAAGGTCCTGCATGACACCTATTGAAGTCGATACAGTGTTTCCTGAGTGCACGATACAGCAGTTCTTTGCAAATATTTGGATAAGGGTGTACTAGACAATTATAATTATCTTCTAAAGTCTCCATGGCAGAATGTGTCTCACTGCTCTTTCTATACTTGCAGAATTCCCAGTGACAACAGTGGAAGAATTTATTCATGTGCACAGAGTAAAAAATAATACCAGAGATAACTTTCACACACCAGCAAGCCTTTTTCCAACAATTAAAAACAAAATAAATTTGAAATCCTTTGCCTGTCTGATGGAAGCCTCATGAATGAAGTCTGAGAAGCATGGAGATCTCGCTGTGGACATGTACTGTTAAACAAAGAAAACAGACTTTACCCTGCTGCCCACTTGCCCAGAGAACCCCAGGTGACTTATGTTCCTCCTTGAGGTGGAAAAACATACTACTGGTATCAGGAAGGGACAAAGATTGGAAGGGACAGAGCCTTATTTCCATGCACCTCTGTGACAAGACCTATAGAAAACCAAAAAATGAAGGATTAAAAAAAAAATAATCTCATATCTCAACAAAATATTTTGGTTTGCCTTTTTCCTGCAGATTTACAGCTGCTTATAGGAACACCAACATTCTTTGAAAGACAGTAGAATATATAACAGACCTGTGTTTATCTCACAAAAAAATAAAACAAAATAAAGAACCAGCTACCATCATATGGGAAAAAGACACAATATGATCATTAAAGGTATATTTTTAACAAATTTGATATATTCTTAATTTTCACCTATAATTTAATCTAGAGGGAAATAAAGAGAAAGCCTATTCTTACATGTAACTAATATTAAACCTTTAATTACATCTTAAGTATAATAGAGCCAACTGAATATATGGTATAACAAAACTATTTCTAACATGGTTGCATTGATTCATACTTTTCTCTTAGGCAGGTGTTGATATCTACAGCTATGCCTAACCTAAAATATCCATGGCAAAATCAAGCATTCGCTCTTCTGGAAAAACAGTAAGCCTTTTTTTTAATTGAAAGTTGAACCCCCCCGAAAGGTTGCTTAGTATTTTATGAAGCCCAATCTAAGTGTTTCTTTCTCAGTATTCCAGCACTGAATCTAACAAAAGTAAAATGATACAGTACTCTGTATGTTTCATATGCACTTTGAAGTATGTGTTAGCTTATGATGTCATAATTATGTAGCAAGCAAACCAAAGAGCAAATTAATGAGAAAATGATTGTTCTGTAGTTTATTCAAAATGTTGCAGTATTCAGCCCCTGGTAGTTATTTTACTGGATCAAGAGATACATTAATTACAGTAAAATGGATACCTCAAAAAACATAACAGAACTGTAAAATATATCACTATGCTTCAATAGGTTATTTTTCCTTTCCAATAGACTTTCCAAAACTTTTACTTTGTAACAGAACAGATTTATTTCATGTGCAAATGGATCACAGGGAATTGCAATCTGACCAACATTATCTGCCATCATGTATATTTATGCTATATTACTATTATTAGCTGATGACTCTATCTTTGTTGTTAAGAATGTGTTAGCATCTTCATTGTAGGGTAGTCAGTGTTTGCCTAGTTAAAATGAACAGGAAACCCTTTTACTTCATAGGTAGCAAGAAAAAACAATATTTAGTCTAATCAAAAGGATACCAGTAAATCTTAATTTTATTAATCCTTAATTCTTAATTTCACTGGTTAAGTCTTCTATTGTTACATTTTAACACCACAAGTCCATACTGCACTTCAACATGTGTGTTCCAAGTGGCTTCCTTCTGTGCTTTCCCTAGGGCAGCTCTGCAGGAGAGCATTTGAGTAACTTCTCAGCAAACAGGTCTAGCTTCAGTATATGTAATGGAACATCTAGGTTTGTGGAGTTGTAGATAATAGCACAATCTCATATTTTTTCAGGTGCAAGTTTTGAGCTGGTTTGGTTGCTGAAGAAAACTAAACATGATGGGAGCAGAGCTAGCACAGTAATAAATATTCTGGCTAGCATGCAGTGCTCTGAGAAATGCACAGAGTTCAACAAGGTGTCAAGCCTCTAAGCACCAAGCTCAATAGCAGGGAATGCAAATGAGTACAGGGACCCTGCCCATAGCTCTCAGTGCCCTCCTCAGCACTGGTCAGAAAGAGGAAGGAGCCCCTGCAGGAGAGGTAAATTGACCCCACAAGAATAAGAGAAAAGGACACATGAACACAGAGTGGGACTGGCAGGTAGCTTTAGGACACATATTGTGGTCCTAGGATGGCATTCATTCAACCCTTTATTGAAGAATACAGATTTACCACCTTCACAGAAACTCAATCATTTATATACACTCAAAATGTGTACGCATTTCTTTCAATTACGTTCTGCCTGAGGTTACTGATGGTCAATCACATTGTTTACATACAGTTTGGTAATTTTAATTGCCCTGGTATCTGCCCAAGTCAGAATCTTTCCTATCTGCTATCGCTGTTTAAAAGAGATTAAGTTATACTTGCAAATGCAAGGAAGTAAGGGTATCCAGTGGGTGCTGCTGAGACTTGCTCAGCAGCACCTGCCATACAGACTCAAGCTGAGACACAGCAATTAAAAAAAAAAAAAGAGGAAAACTGCCCAGACAACTTTTAATAAACTCCAAAAAGAAGTGCTTCAAAGGAATTGTGCTTTATACATGTACAACACAAGTGGTCCACTTGGCTCTTCTGCTCTACCATTCCCATGCCCAGAGATGCTGGATAACTTCAAACCCTATTTTATTTTCTACATTTCACTGAGAACAAGCATTGTTACTACGTGTGGCTGAATTGAAAATAGAATGAGAATCACTTCATTTTTGCTCGTGTAAGTACTGCCATGATAGGGTTTATGATAAAGGTGTACCAGTATTTTCTTCATAACACCTGTGTTCAAAGGCTTGTAGTTTGGCTATAAAATGTAGATTTTCAAGAGTAATTATAAGGAGAGTTTTCCTGTGCCTTCTCCTCTGGTGCTACATTCAGAGGTCTGAAGGAAAGCAAAAGAAATATTACAATTCTGGAAATTTGTAGAAACGGCAAATGTTATTTTTGCTTTCATTTGCAAGGTGTTACAATGTGGGATAGTGCCACAGAAAGGCCCTGCACTGATAATTCATCTCTGTTGCCTCGCAGTCAATTAACTAGGTATAAATTAACACTACATGTAAGGGTCGACCATTGATACATGCTATATCTTGCCTGACAACTTCTAGTATTTCCAAACACTAGTGGATGCAAAATACATATAAAAGTGTCCCATTTTCAGAATTAATTGGATATATTGGTTTGCATGAGGTTCTTGAAAAAATATCTACCGGCATTATAGGCCCAGTCTGATTCCAGTTCAAATCAATGGAAACTCTTCTCCCCTTCCAGGGCCATCCCTGGATGAAATCAAATAAAATATACCTGTTGACTTCAGAAAAACAATGGATGATGCTCACTGGAACCAGTGCAGAACCACTTTCAGTCTAAAATTATAATTCTTTTCTCTTGGTAGTTACACCTTGAAAAAGGGTGCATCCATCAGAACTGCTTTGTAAGACCTACTTTAGTACACAACATTACTGCATGCTCAAGGAGCCTTATAATAGGAGTTTCATAAGTATTACATATATTGAATATGTAATATGATGACTTGGTTCCTCTGTAGCAGTGAGGTGAGGTTCATCATGTCGACAATCAATGTTTTAAGGCTTTGAAAAAAGAACACAGTGAAATTTTAGGAATGTAATGGGTTCTAACGGATTGCAATTATCTGATGTGATACAGAGCTGTAGAAATTGAGGGGTTCTCATGCTGTGCAGGTGTAATAAGAATGGTCCCAGAAGAGCTGCTTCAGTCTTAGAAGGAGAAAATAAACATTCATGTTTGATTTTTCATCTTTTTTTTTTCTTTAACCTTACGCTAATAAAAAAAAAAGTCCCAAAATACCTTCCATCAACTGCCCAGACCATAGTGTAATAAGTAGAGAGAATAATCATGTGTTTAAACTATGAGCCTGAAGCTTGATTCTTCTCTCCCAGAACTTTTGTGAAGCATTATTTGATTGGCATTAGTGGAATTACCCTGTGATGAAACAGATTCAAATGGAAAGACTCCACACTTGGGATGTTCTGAAGGTGTGTATTTGATTTCCAGTTCTGACACTGACTGGTATTGTGACCTCTGGCAAGAAATGTACCTTCTTTTATTGTTTCCCCTTTGTATAACAAAGAAAAATAGTTAACCCACTTTACTCAAAGCTTTAAATTAGATACGTAACAACATATGAAGAATACTGTAACTACATGCCACATAAACATTGTGTGGCAGCAGTTGCTTCCAGGCGCTGACTTCTGTTTTCAAGCATGAATAAGGTACACAAGACAGCTAAGTTGCTATTAGCAATGCCTAAAATTCTAAATTCTGCTAATTTGTAAATTTTGCTGGTTCTGTATACAGCATACTCCTATACTCATTTATTTTCCTCTATGATTTCCTTGCTTAATCATGATAATTTATATCTATTTGTATTTGGTTTACCTGCTTTCAAAGATTGAATAAGAAATATTACCCAGATGCCTCTCGTTTTAGAAGGAGGAAATAAAACACCAAAATATATTATTTTAAACTATTAATCTGATTTTAGGTTGCTATCGTGTGGTATAATTGCAAAGGCATTTTTGTTTTGTTTTAATTTTCCAGCATTAATGTTAAAATATAAAGCTCTTTAATATATATGCATGCACAAAGTTTAACCAATTAACTTTGCACATTAGTCTTAATGTTTAAGATAGGAAATCCAGGAGATTTGCGGTTAGGGCTTTGAACACAGTATTGTATTTATTTATTGCAGGTGCACAAGAACTGAGTGTGGGCTTCCTCAGTACATGTAGTAATGTAACAGATGCAGGAAGATTATCTCTAGTCTGTCCTCTAGCTATAAACTGCCTCATAACATTGCCTTGCTTGCATTTCTTTGCTTCTTGTGAGAAAGAAACATATTTCAGGACCAAAGTTATAGTAATGTCTATTTCTGGTCAAATGTCTTGATGTATTTCCCTGTTCCATCTTAAGCCATTTCATACATTCCTTAAGTCTTTGGTTTCCCCTCCACAAAGACTTTTGGGCAGACTATTGGCCCATGGAAATCACTGAGAATTTACTGCTGAGTCCAAAGGACTTGGGAAGGAAAACAAACAAACAAAAATACTCTGAAAAGAGTGAAGAAACATGGCTAAACCCAAATCATGCAGCATTTTTGGCATTTTTTTCATTATCAAGTTCTTACTGAACTTACAGGGGATTCTGGAATTTGCTCCAGTAAGAGCACAACTGGGTTCTTAGCAATAAAATGATACATTATTGCTCACTCTGGCAGATTATTCCAAAATCCTTACAAAGTACTTTGTAAACCAGACTGAACAATTCTGGAAAAAAGCTATAAATATGATAGACTAAATTAAAGAAGCAACTGTGGGACCCTTTTTCAAACTGAGACCAGTTAAAGGGTGTGAAATCTGGATTCTTTTCATCTGTGTCTAGTTATCTGTTTTCTCCACCATGGCATCAGCTGCCTGGTATTCTTTCCCAGAAAACATCTGTAATACATAACAGCATTCAGTCTTCTTGAAGGAGTACAGCATTGACTTTGAACATGGCTTTGGAAGCTGCAGTTTTTTTAATGCATAGATTAACACTATGGACCTCGGTGCCTCCATGTGCTGTTCCTGTGATATTTTATACCAATATGTATAATTATCACACTGATCAAATTATCATCCTTTTTTCAGCTCTGTATCTGATACGCCTTCTTAGGACTATCATTGGAAGAGAAAGATAGCCATCCTCTTCAGGGATCAGAGAGGAAATTTAAAGAAAAGAAGAAAAAAAAAAAAAAAAGGAAAAAACTTCCACAAGAACAAAATTATTAATATTGGTATTAGTAATTAATGCCCTTGATGGTGTTGCAATATTATGAAATATGTAAAAGGAAGGGCGACAAAGAAGAGTCTTAATTTTCATTGCAGCAATTATACTTGATCGTTTTTAGTATGTGTATAGATAGGACACAATTCTTACTTATGTAGGAGATAATACCACAGACATGCAAAGGCCATGTTTCCATAAAGTGAAGTCATTCCAAACCCGCCTGTACGTTAATTTTATTTAACTCTACGGAGGGCTGCCAAAGACCCAACCTACGGCTGCCCAAGTGCCCAGGGGCTGGGTGCTGAAGCGGCAACACGACTTCCCACGGCGGGGTGAGCACACGGGCTTGCCGACCGCCTTCTCACTCTCCCCCCCACATTTCGGGACAGGGAGGGAGCCCAGCACCCCGCGGAGAAGCGCCCCGGGTTAGCAAGTCGCGATCCAGCCGTGCTGGCCAGCGCTGGGCAGCCCGCAGCGCACTGACGGCGCGGCGCTGGAGGCGGGCTGCCTACGGGGACAGCGCACCGCGGGACCTGCTGCCGGGGCAGCCGCGGGTGTCAAAGTTGGAGCCCCCCCGGGCTGCCTCCCGCCCCGCTCCGCTCCGCTCCGCTCCCTGCCCAGGTGCCGCCCGGATCCGCGTCCCCGCTCACCTCGCTCGCCCTCAGCAGGGCGCCGCCCGCTGCCGGGGCCGCCCCGCGGCCGGGGCCCGGGCAGGGCGCAGGAGCTGCGGCGGCCCCGCGGCCCCCAGCCCGCCCAGCCCCGCCGCGGGAGGCCCGGGGGCGGCGGCGGCCGGGGGCAGGCGGCGGGGGGCGGCGGGGCCGGGAGGCCGCCAGAGACCGGCCCCGGCCCGCGGGTGCCGGGCAGCGCCCCCAGCACCAGCGCCAGCAGGAGAGCGCCGGCTGCCATGGTGCCGGTGCCGCCGGCTCGGGCCCATCGCCCCCTCGCACTGCCGCCGGGATGAGAAGGGGGGAGGCGGGGCCGCGGCGTCCCGCTAATCCCCCTCCCTCCCGCCTCCCCGCCGCTCCCCTGCAGCACGGCCTCGGGGTCGCTTCCAGCCCCCCCGCCGCCCCCCGGCCCTTCTGGCACCCGGGTTGGAGGCTTTGCCAGGAGCCGAGGGGGAGCGGGCAGAGCCCGGCCCGGCTGTTCGGGGGTAGACATGTACTTAGGGGGGCCGCACGTAGGGCTGCGGGCACAGCGATGCAGAGAGCCGTCAGACAAAGGGGCTGCGAACAGACGCCGCCGGGAGCAACGTCTTGGAGGGGTCAGCTTTATCCCGTGTGCTCTGAATAGCAATGTGCTCACCGCCAGCCGCCGCGGAGTTTTGCGTGAGCCGATCATCTCTGATTTCTCCCTCCTTCCGGCACGGTCATCAGTTAGTTTCACCTCTGTCTAGTATTGTCCATCTAAACAATACCATACCGGTTGGGCTGTTTGCTATCCTTTATTTACCACTGTTTCTACTCTCTGCTGTTCATTTTTTGCCAAGTATGACTGCCTGATAGAGCGCACACCCCTTATCTGCCAGTTTGTCTGTCCTGTGAATTTTCACATTCACCTCCACAGAGGATCCTTGTCATCTCCAAATGTTTTTGGCTGAGAAGCACTCACCTGGCTTTTGGGTGAGCTTATCAGTAGTTGCACAACCTTGCCTTGTGGCGAGGGTCTAAGAGAGCATGCTTCCTGCTTTCCGTGCAGGACCCCATGTAACACCATTAAACAATGGCCTCCCTTCAGCAGCCTTCAAACTGCTCAAAAGGGGCTGAAGGCTGCTTTGCCGATTTAAGCTTTTGCTTATAAAGACAAAAGAGCTCTAGTTATAAGGAAAAGCAGGTACTACAGCATTTGGTATCACCTGTATTCTTTTGAGTTGTGCTGATCTGTGATTAAAGTATTCTTGTGACAATACAGTTGGTACTTGAATCCCTCATGAAGTTAAAGAGCACCCTGCTAGGGTTTCTACAGCAATGTGATAACTATGCTGTTGCATCTGTCCATTGCATTTCTGGATGGGTTTAAGCACACAGGTTGGCCTTGCTTTCTCAGTTTTCTTCTTAGACATGTGTATGCATTAGTTTAGAAACCATCAGGACTGGCAAGAGTGAAATTTGAAAAAATTGAGTATGTACAAGATATTAGCCTGAAAGCAACTCATTATGGCCATTCTTTCATTGTCTGTGAATTCGTTGCTGTCATGGTAAGTTGGTTGCTTTCATCTTTGGAAGGATGGGTAAAAAGCATGTTCAGCCTAGCTAGTTAAGGCTACCTTCACTACCTAGTAAACACTTTTTGGCATTCAAATAAAAGCAAAATTTAATTTCCCCTGACCTAAGCTCTTTTTTTTTCCCCCCCTCTAGTCTGGAAGAGGCAGGGCTCTGCAGATCAGCATGGGAGCAAGAGAGCAGATGAGTGTGATAAATCTTGTAAAACCCTTCAGGCAAAGCTGTGAGTCTGGTACTTATTCATGTATTCTGATTTCATTTGTCTCCTCTAGGTGTGTGGGCCTTCAGGAATCTCACATGCATGGAACTTTCTTTGCCTGTGTAGGGTAGTGGAGTTTGTATTTTAGGTTACAAAATGGTACTTAAGTGAGGGGCATGGAGAGATGGGAAGAGGTTGCACAGGTGAGAAGGCTAGGAAGCAACATCTTGAAGGAAAGAGTACATATCATTATGATGATGCAGTTGAGGTTTAATCGGATAATCCACGTGCACAGGTTCAGACTTGAAGATATTGATTTTTATCATGAGTTTTGTTTTTGATGTAATTATATATGGGGAATGAGCATTAATTTGTTTTAATAACTGTGAATTAGCTTTCAGCATGATGGGAGGTTGCTAATGCTACAGGAAATACTACTTCTGTTAGAATTTACATATTAGGGTCTTAGTCTGGTTTCCATTTAAGACACTAAGTAGGCAAGGCCTTTTTCTAAAAATCCCAGAACTAATGGAGTCTGGTTTTCTCAGGTTGTATGGTCTGTGCTTTGCAGCTTCTGTCTTGGCTAGACCATTGATGATGGTCTCCCCCATTTGGTTTCTCTGAAACTATGCACATGTGCACGTTGCAGTCCTTTCTGCAACTTACAGGTGCCATATATAATATCACTCTCATCTGCTCGACTGCCTACTGTTATTACACTTGCAAGAAGCTCATTATCTCTGTGACTTCTGCCTATGTCACATTTCTCACAATCAGTCAAAAGTTAGTGGGAAAAGTGAAAGCAGCGGTTACATGGACAGACAGTGTGATTTGCAGAGCCTTGATTCTTTTGGACATCACACTGAAAATAACAGTAAAAATTACAAGTGTGCTTAAAAAGAAATTGTATTATATTTTAAGGGTAGACTTTACATTCATATATTTATAAAGAAGTAATAATGGCTTATTATTCTGATAAAGCTAGGATTTTTTTTTAAAGATGCTGATATGAGATGTTCTTGATGCTTTTGGTTGCCTTTAGTTTTTCTTTACAAAACTGATAAAAACTCATTCACAAACTGAATTAGAAACGAAAAGTTACATTTGCTCAATTAGAAAAATAAGCAAGTAAACCTCAAATGGATCTGGGTATTCAAAACAATTTTGATCCCGAAACTACAGTATCAAACTTTTCAGAAAAAAAATGACAGAGATGAAATGTTGAGAAAATAATACATTTTTTTGAAATTGTGCTAGTTCTATGCCCTCAGCAACATTGTGAGATTTAAAGTTAGTAAACTGTATTTGACAAGACCCACATTTTTATATGGAAAGGCTTGCTTTGGTCATTTTACACTGGTAGAGAAAATAATCCATTAAAATGACATTACACTGGATGAACTGGCTCCACCTGAAACCCATAGCAATTCTGCCCTTTACAAAACATTTCCAGCATTTAAGCTTAGTATTTGGATTGCAGCTCCTATGTATGGAGGTAGTACTTATTGATAGCAGTCCCATGGAAGCCCATCAAACAATGATTATGACCAAAGTTAACAAATCTGTGCTACATACCTAAAAACTTCCATGAGAGCAATTGTAGGAAATCATCTACTAGAATAGGTCTTAATTTGTGTGCAATGCCACAGGGTTGGCTGCTTTTTGACAGTCCAAATACCAAACTGTTGATAAAACAAGGAATAATAAATAATTCATAGGTATGAACTGTATAATCTGACTACTTAAAAAAAAAGCCCCAAACACCTGCTGTATTTCCATGCATAGGTTCATCATATTCATCAGATACCCGAGAAATGCAAATAACAGAAATACTCCCATAATACAGGAGCAGCATGGGTTATTCACATCTGCAAAGCTTAAAAGGAAACTTACAGAAAAGCTTCCTTTTCCCTAATAGAGACTAATTTTCAATAAATTGTTCTTGTGAACAGGTGAAGATATCTGATGTGTGACATCAAATATACCAAAAATACCATAGTCCTGCATTTGGAAAGCATTTCATACTGAGCATTTAAAACTCAGCTGGAGAATCAGCCTAATTCTGCTCCCATACAAATAAATAGTAAAATTCACTGATTAGCCTCTTCCTGTGTGCAGTAAAGCTATTTACCTTTATCTTAGAGTGGCTCATACAGTGTGCTTTCAGCATAGATTTTAGAAAAGCTGGGCATTTCCGGCTGTTGGTGGAATTCAGTTAAAATACTACTGACGAATGAAGTCCTGAGTCAGACCTATTTTACTGCCATGGATTCCCCTAAGCCATGGTATTCCCTCCTGTAGTCCCTCTTAAGCAGATTAGAGTCGAAGAGCAATGTAGATGTGAAAGATCAGAGCAAGGGCTGACCTAAGGCAGTGCAGAGGAAAATTCAGTCCCTATATAGGAGAAGTTCTCCCAGGAAATAATTACAAGTACAAAGCAGAGAATGTAGCCAAACAGCCAGGCATAACACAGAACTGAAATGATTTTCAGAATATCAACCTAGTAATTTCTTGCTATTGTTTCTTCTCACTTTCAAGAGTGCTGGGGCCAATAGATCAACTGCTGGAATCAATGGAAAAAATTATGCACTGAGTGAGATCAAACAGCAGCAGACAGGCTCTGAAGTCAGGATTAGGAGAGGCTTCACATAAAGATTTCCATGTTGAAAGTGGGCCATAGAATGGGTGCTGTAATGAGTCAACATTTTTAGGGTATAAATCAGCGCTCGTATAGAATATTTTTATTCAGTAATCTCATTCTTTTTAACAAACACAGGCAGCAGAAATTTGAAGTCCTGCCAAGTGTGAGTCAAAAGTAATTTGGGTTCATGCTTATGTGGAAGAGAATAGGCCTTTTGTCTGTAATTGTATATAAGGTCCATAGGGTGACCCCGCATTAGAGAGGATGTAACTGAACAGCCTGTAATTGATGAGGTTTCCATTACCACATAACACAGTGCACACAGGAATGAGGTCACAGCAAAACCTTTTTTTTAAAGTGTTAAGTATTTTCTTGTACAACAGGATAAATTCATATTATAACATAATAAGTACTTCAGTTTCCTGGAACAATTCAATACATAGGTATATATATACATGCCTGAAACTGGGTTATTCAGACATCCATGAAGTGCATTTAAAACTGAAAAGTAAATTGAATCTTGCAAAAGGATGAACACTTTTTGTTTAATACAGTGAGTGAAAAAAATGCTGAGATAACTGAGATAATTTTGATACATCCAACGTAACTGGATGTAATTTTAAAAGTATCATAGTTTTCCACAGGAAAAAAATGGTTATTTGGATAGCAATAAAAATATAGAGATATTTGTTTAAATTAAAAATAAAAATACTGCGGTCAGTAGAATAGAGGCTCTAATTCTACAAATAAGTAACCTCATTCTTAGTAAGTTAACATCTGCATACTGTAATGTGTCCATGTACAAAGTAGGCTACACGAGTACGATGTGTAAAACTTTGGATGGCTGAAGAAATAATTCCTCCATGCTGTTGCTCCTATTTCAGTCACACAGAGGAGTATACAAGAGGTCCAACATACAGTCTTGTTTGGGCAGTCGCAGTGTGATGGTGTTTGCAGCAGGAGCAAGCCCCAGGCACACCTTTGTGTTCCTCTCCCCACTGGGCTGTTTGGCAGATCCCAGGTGTGCTGTGCCATGGAGACACTGCAGCTGAGTGGGGAGCGAGACTCAAGTGCAAGATTCGGTGTACACCAGCACAGCTGTATAAATGCTGCAGAGGTGGTGCTTTATTTCCTGGTGTTTAGAGGAGGAGGTCAATATTACATCGCGTGCTGCAGGCTGTTAACTAGGTGAAAGGTGAGTTTGTGAGGCCGTTCTATAAATAAGCACATGTAAAGAGGAAAGGATATGCTAAAAGAGTATTTGGAATGGAAAATGGCATTTGTTAACAGTCTTAAGAATTTGCTAAAAAACAGAACTTTAGATGGAACTTTAGTTTCTAATGTGACTACCTTGGATACATATGATTTGGGGCACTTGATTCAGTCAGTCTGTCCTTTAAGGAAGCTCTGTGATACATTCTGTGCTCATGCTGGAGAAACAACCCACTTCAAAAGAAAAAAGGATCAGTAGGCAGGCTGCACCTTTGTTAAAATATTTAAAATTTGTTGTTGAAATGTTTAAGATTTTGGCTTAGATCTAAGAGAGATAAGTTGAGAAAAAAAAAAAAAAGAAGTTTTTGTTTGTTTGTTTTCATGCTTTCATCATCATACAACATACATTTCAGATTCTTTTTTCATGTAGAAAGTGGCCTGTATGTTAGTCAACATTAGGTCAGCCTGCCATGGAACTGGGTGAAGCCTTATGTATGCAAAACACCCCCTGTCAGTGAAGACAACTGTTTCACAGCGCTGAGATATATGACCTTCTACAATTTCCTCTGACATTCGTGCTGTAGAAGGTAGCCTGGTGTAAACAATCATTTATAAATGCAGTTTCTTAAATAAGTTCTTCTCTCATTTGTAATCCAGGTAGTCCTATCACAGTTATTTATGTCTGGAATGGTAGCAGGTACCTTCTCTTTGTTTGGAATGAAAACATTTCCTAGTAATATATCTCAGAATATTGCACTTCATTGTTGTGCAATGAAAGTGCCTATGAAATGAAAGCCACATAGCACAGAAAGAGAAGTCAACCAGGGCTGGATTGTGCTTTCATCTCTAACCTAACCCTAGTGTCAGCTTCCCACTAGCAGCAATGGAACGAGGCATTTCTCATTTTTCCTGCAAGGATTTTTCTGTTCTGCATAAAATCTTACAGCAATGTGTGTATAATGCATAAACAAATCTTTTTTTCCATAATTTCAAAGGGACGCAAGAATAACTTATGTGCTGAGCTAGAGTTAGATATATGAAGTGACCTGTCAAGTATTATTTATCTTAATTAACTTAGGATTCTGTTACTGGGAATGAGAGAGGATAGAGTGAGTCAGAGCCTTATTTTTACAGTTATGCATAAACGTACGTAATGCAAGCATAATGCATCCATAATGCAAGTATGGATCTTTAATACATTATCACTAATACACAAATAAAATATAACTAGCTTATTAAAACATATGAAACAAGTATAAAAAGGGGTGGAAAAGATAAATACTTACTGAAGCAGGAATAGTTTTGTCCATGAAGCCATATTTAGCCTATTATAGAGCTTGAATTTCCAAATGTTTCTGATCTTGAAAAGCTGCCAGCACTTCAGATTAGCATAAGCCTTACCATAAGGGCATTTGGTCTACAAATTGAAGTACAAAGCAAGATGTTCCTTTTTGCATCATTCCCCTCCTCTGTATGTATGCAGCTATAATCTGATCCATATGGTTTATTTATTTAACAGAAAAATATTTTGGGAGGTACCCATTTTTAAAATAAAAATCTGGTTTATACATCCGTAATTTTTATATACACTTCTTCAATGTGATCTTAACTCAACAGATTTGACTTTTAAGACTCTGTAAAATGTCCTGTTAACATAAAAATATTGCTATATTTTTCAAAAAAAAAAGAGGTGTTAACATGTTTCAGTACACATTTTCCCGAAGGGACACAGAAGTATCAAACATAATTCCCTAGGTTTGCTCTCCTGTCCAGCTCCATGTGCTGAAATATAGTTGAAAATGTGAGAAATTTCACATTTGTCCAAAAGTGTGGTTTTCATCTGTAATTTTTGATCAGAGCACTGAAAGACTTTTTAAAAGATTTCACTACTGTATATAATTTGAGAAGTTCATTGTATATTAACTTGAAAACAATTAGTCTCACAAAGTTGAAACAAAAAGAAAGCAGGATTTTGCCAGTCCTTATTTTCATACACAATTATTTTTTCTATCAAGATTATAAAGACACCTGACCTATCATGGAGGCATTGGTGTCTCTTCTGCTAAGTGTTGCATATTCTTGACTCCCCACTGAAACAGGTGTTTGGTCAATACCGCTCAACTCTAGTCCTTCCTATTTTTAGTGGTTTTATTTGTTTGTTTTTTAAAGTAACAACTTGATTTTTCTGGATAATGCAATTAAAATTCCATTTCTTGGTTGTTGTTGTTGAGGAAAATCCTGACAGCTGCATTCTCCTATCCTTAGTAGCAGTTCACAACATATGTTCCTGTTTCCCTTATCTAATGAAGGGAAAGCTAAGTAAACCATTTGTACTTTCTTGATTCAGGGAGGTTGTGATTTGTAATTAAAAAATTAATCTTGCGCTACCAAGAAGAAATTCTAGAAATTTTAATTCTTCCCTCACAAGGGTACTGAAAGCACTTGGAAATAACCAGCACATGTTCATAATACATTTGTTACATATTCTCATTTGGGTTTGTGTTGGAAATGGTAGGGCTAATTTTAAAATATTTTTTTCTTTCACTTGCGATTTCAATTAGTTGCCAAGTTTCACAGTTAAGAAGTAGAGTGTATTTTATAAGTGTTTATGAACCATGCCCAGTTTGCCATATTAGTTAAGAATTTCTTCAAAATCAGTGAATCTTCTCATGGTAGTGAATAGTTTTTGTATGTTACGAAGACAATCATTAGGTTGCCCACATTCTTTACAATGTTTTAAAATATAAATCTCCATAGCTCCTAGCTTGCTTTCACAAATATACACGTATTTTGCTTGAGCAACCATTGCACATTGAACAGTATTTTAAAGTGATACCCAAAGGTGTATTTGCTATTTGTGCCTCCTTTCAACATTTTAGTTGAAATTTTCAAATACAACTACCTAAGTTTTAAAATACATAAAATGAGGATACTGTCTACCAAGTGGAAGGAGATCATGTATAAAGTGGGACTGACTTTGCACTACTGAACTATGACTTTTGGAGTTGGAACAATGCTGGCATTGTGCAGATCTGTTGTGTGCATTGTGTGCATTTACACTTAGATTGTCTTCATTGCTGCAGAATGTGGAAAATGTCAGGAACTTTGGGAAGGGCATGGAAGGAAGGTGATGAAGGAAGTGGAAAGAGAAGCCACAATCCACTGCTGATGTTTTGCTGTTGGCAAAACAAACTGCTGTTTTATAGTCCTCATTGTTGACTTTATCATCCCTTATTTTTCCTGAGTTCTGACCGGTGTCCCTTCCTATCTCTCCTGATCCCTCTTGTCCCATCATGATTTCCTCATTGCTATTTTTGATAATATATTGGCAATGTGGAATTACACATTACAATTTAATAATTTCATGTTTAGTCATCTTGATTGGGATAATGATTTTTCATTAGGTAAAAAATGAAAATTAAACCCACTGAATTATGAAAACCCAAGGATTTTTGCTATGGGTATAGTTATACAAAAGATATGTAGTGACTTCTTAGGTTTTTATGTTGATCTGCTTAGCACACTTTTTTTTTTTTTTTTTTTGTAAATAAAATAAACACTGTGTACACATTACTTTTTGGATATTATACTTCCTTTTTTTTTTTTTTTATTTTGTCAAATGCATCCTGGTGTGTAACTAAATCCTGCTAGACTAAATACACAGGTTTTATTAAATAGAAATACTAAGTTTTTTAACTGTAAGTTCCCCAAACCTCTTGTTTTTATTATTATTCTTGTCCTGTTTTGGAAACAGGTCTGAGTTTTGCTATTAGTTTCAACAGAATCTTTATTTGGCCATTAGATATCAAACAAGTAACTCCTGTTCGGAGCTGTAGGAGATGGAGTTACAGCTCAGATCACGAGTAGTTCATGTTTGCACCTTCTTTTTTCTGTACACGTAGATTTTTCTTCCCGAAGCTTCCTTCCAAATTTCCTAGAACCCAGGAAAAGTAAAAAGCAGCAGAATAACTTAATAACTGTAAGATTTAACTACAAGCCATCTTCTGGAGTAACAGTGTCATTGTTCAGATTTCTTTACTGCCCTCTGTCTGTACATGTGGTTGCACATTTGCTGGGGAAAAAAAAAAAAAGGCACCACTAACAACAACAACAAAAGCTAAGTCAAACAAACATATTTTTTATCCAGATCTGTTTCCTGATCTGGTGCACTGCACAGCCACACAAAAACCAGAACGGGTAGAGAGCTGTCATGAGTGTGGAAATAAGGGGCTGTTAGCATGCTGTAAACTTAAATAAGAAAGTATTAACATGTAGATAATGAAAAATGCAGGATTCATAGAAGCAATTAATTGATGATGCTGTAAATGCTCTGGAAAACACATAAGGAAATGAGAGACTAGAAAAAAAAGATAAACAATAAGTTCAGGAATATGTTTGCATATAACCTGTATTTTTTAACTATATTATGCTGATGCAAACTACTCCAGCCTAATTAGCTATGGAGATATGCAGGAAGGCATTAAATAATACTAAAAACAAATGTAAAATGGAAAAGTACTGAGTGTATGTAACAGATAAGAATGGAATACAAAGACTTCAGACATGAGATTTTCAGTATGCAAAGCTTATACTGTAATGTTCTGTAAGTAGCATCATCTGCTCACCTTTATTTTAATTTAGGAACATCAAAACATCTCTGAGACAAAGTAAGGGTAGTATAATCAAATAAAATATGCACCAGTACTTTATTTAAACATAAACATGTGTAGGATTGTTTTGTAAGTATTACAGGACACATTTCTGTTTGTAAGATAAAACTGGTAGTATAATTTTAATGTCTTGTGTGAGAAACAAAGGGAAAGAAGAAAAATGATACATAATATTTTCTCATCTCAGCGCTGATAGATTTAAGTCTGTAATTTCATATTGACATGTATAGAAAGAAGTTTCTTTGTCATTCAAAGCATAACACTTCTTCACACTTCTTTAACACTTCAAATTATAATAATAAAGACAGCAGATGTCATGTAATTAGATTTATACTGCCCTTGAGGGAAGTGGATCAAATTCTGCTCAGTGTTAGAACGTGTAACATTGCAGTTCTGGCATTTACCAGAGATTTTGCAGCACTGGAGTCCTGCTGCACTCACTGAGGGCTAATTTTGGGGCAGTTTTAAAATGAGAAGGAGGAAATACATATCTAAGTGTAATACAACATCCATGTGTTTGCAACATAAACCTGCATTCCCTGCGCTCTTCACATTCAATTTTTTGAGGCATATACACAGACATTTTAGTTAAAAAGCCAGTTGTATCTTAACACACTCTCTGAAGGTGTTGGGAAGCCAGTAATGCATGACCTCTCCAAGCAAATTTGGTCTTGGGGGCTCAGGGGACTGATTTGGCTAAAATTCTTTCTAATTTCAAAGGAGGATTGTGATTAGTTTCATGTTTTATTGAATCTGTGTAGAGACCGTGTTAATCTATTTGATTAAAAACATGGATGTAACTGTATAGTGTGCAAGGTAGCATCTTTGAAATTGCATATGCTTAGCACCTAAATCCTTACAGTGAGAGGTACCAAGGCACACATCATTATAGCTCCATAAGGAAAAACAAACAAACAAAAACACACACACACACACACACAACAACATGCTACAGTGAGGAAGATGAGTTTGGGTCATATTGTGCCAACCTTATTCACATTTAATAATACTGTATGGTCTATTCTCACTGTATGGTCTATTCTCACTGAAGTCCCAGTGAAACTGGGTGAAACTCAGTGAAACTTCAGTGGAACTCTTAATGGCAGAAGGGATTGTGTGAGCTGCGATGGTGCAGTACAACTGTTTTGTGGCCTCATGAGTGCTGAAATGTCCCAAATGCCCAGGTTACATGGGAATTACGGAGCAAATTCACAGTTCTGAGGTCCATGGCTGTATGTGGTTTACCTTAAAGCATATGGACAAGTGGGTACTTAGTTTCTGCAGTAGGTAACCAAAAAAATGAAGTTAGCAAAAGAGAAAAAATGTAAAACAGCTTGCTTTCTCAGCTTTCTCACTTCCCAGCCTCCGCCCTCTCCCCCCCCCCCCCCCCCCCCCAACTAAATCTTACCTTTTGGTGTAGAAATGAACACAAAGGAAAGAAAGAATGAAGGAGTTTATTTCCATCACACTAGAAGCTTACAAAAAAAAAAAAAAAAAAGCTATTGCATGAGCAGAAGCATTTTACAAATGTTAGCATATACAGCTTTGGTGATACAGTGGTAAGATTACATATAGTTAACATTAAAAATTCAGTCAGTGGAAGTTCATATGATAGAAGGTATCACAGAACAGCTCAGGTTGGAAGGGGCTCAGGTCTTAAAGCCCATCCAGTTCCACCCCCCCCCCGCCATGGGCAGGGACACCACCCACTAGATCAGGTTGCCCAGAGCCTTGTCCAGCCTGGCCTTTAACACCTCCAGGGATGGGGCATCCACAGCTTCTCTGGGCAACCTGTGCCAGTGCCTCACCACCCTCACAGTGAGGAATTTCCTTCAAGTTGTTAGATGGAAATTCGCTGTACTCCTCTGCAGAGAAGGAACAATATTTGTTCCACTGAGCTGCTTTCAGAGTAGCTGATTTTTCATTTTAATTGTAGCACTAAAGATGAAACAGGGAGGCTTTTGCTTTTAACTAAAAAATAAAATTAGTAATTTTAAGTGAAACAATTTAATCTTCAAAGTACAATCAAGTAAATAAAAAGCTATACTAATAATCTGAAATGAATTTCTAAATAGGACATCTTGAATTAAAAATATATTCTATGTTTTTCTTAATTTGAGGATTTTAGGGAAAAAATGTTGATTGAAGAAACTTTAAAAAGTGAGGATCATTTTAATTCCCAACAATTTAGCAAATTCAGTGCAAGTTCTTAAAATGTTCTCTTGACCCATCCACATTTTTCAGCAAAAGAAAATTCAGATCACAAAGCTTCTCCAACTCTACTCCAATGCTGCAGCCCTCCTGGCAATGCTGAACACAGCTTGAAGAAAAGAGAACAATGTTTTGATCTGAACTTTAAAAAAACTAAATGAGTTTATTCTGTGTATTTTTAAAATATTTCTCTATAAGCTACTTATTCTTGCTGACAAAGTAGGATGAAATATGACACCATGCAAAAGCAAAGAAATGAAATTACCTCTTTCAAACTTCCTTCCTGTATCCTCTTCCAGCTTTGTAAGAAGGCTGTGATGAGCTGGTCCAGTGGTGCCTGCTCTCATGCAGTGCGCAACATGCAACACCAAGGCTTCATGTTGATTACAAAGGATGTATACAATGCTGGATCGAATGGCAATGAAATTTGATCTAGATGAAGTGTGAAATCACAGTACATGTCTGTCAAAATATCCAAACAGCATGGTATAGTGTTTATGAAGGCTCTATTTAGGCTGTGTGTTGCCTTACTGAGGGCAAGTAGTACTGGGCCTAATAAAAACCTCTGTTGGGCTAAGAGATTTTTAAACAAAATGTGAACTACCATAGGGAGTTTGTCTAGGTGCATGGCTGTAGTGCTTTTGCAATATGCTCTTAAGGTCAGGTTTGCCATTTTGTAGAGACACAGCTTAAGGCACAGCCACAGTCACAGCTGTTATGGATATACTTGCTTATTCAAAATGGACCCCAAAATTGAAGATGCCAACTTTCAAAGATGTTTTTAAGGAGATAGATCTAGGTACTTGACTAGAAACATGGGAAAAGGGGCATGCGATAGGAAGAGCCTATGATTATTCCATGCTAACAATTTCCTGTTTGTCTGATCTAAGATGGAACATTCTCTTTTATTTAATTTATTTGGACCATTAACTGCTTTTAATTAAGTAATTTATAGAGCATTTAGTTGGGCATTATTTTGAGGTTTGAAATGTGAAGAATTATTAAGGTGAGAATAGTGATGAAATAAGCAACTTGGGCCTACTTCTCTTCAATTTTTATAACCATTTGTACTGGTGCAAAATAAACAAGATTTTTTTTTTTTTTTTTTTGCTAAATTGAATAGATTAGGCTTGAATAGATGTCAATAAAACACAAATCCCAAAGTGATTTGAAATTCTACCATTATTTGGTAGTGTTCTATAAATAATTTATTGTGCTATAAATGGTTAAACAAAGTAGCATAGAAAGTCTGCTAGAAGCTGGAAGTAGATGCCAGTGTGATGGAAGACAGGATTAGAATTGTATCAACAATAGAAATAATTAAAAACATAGGATACAGTTCAGTAGAGAGAAGTGAAGGGTAAGATAATCAAGAATAACCAGTTAAACAAAAAGAGGATGAGAAACCAGTTGGTTTCTTAAATCTGAAGGAGCAAATCTGGGTAATGGATCAGAGCTGAATGAACTTTAACAAAATCATTTGTTGAAAAAATGAGGAAACCTGCACTGATACTCCTGAACAGGTCTGGAGCCTACAGTGCATACTACACCAGGTCTGTATTTCCTACAGCATTGCAGCTGAATGCCTCATTTTGTAAATAGCCATTTGAGAAAGAGTTGACTCGATCAGATGAGACTGCAGGAGGGAAAGAGATCAGAATTCTCTGTCCACAAAACAGTAGAGTGACAAGAAATACAGCAGCAGTCTTCCCAGACAGCATAGACTGTTGGAGAAGAGAAACAAATTCTGAATGCTCGTGGTGAGCAGTATGAAGTATATTTCTCTTGTAGTCTGTATAAAAAGTAGCAGTTATAAATTCCAGCAACAAATATTCAGACTGCAGACTAGGCAAAAAAAAATCTAACTGTAAGTACCATGAAGTCTGGCATGGATTGCCCAGGTATGTTGATGCATCTCTAGCACTGCATGTTTGTAGGTTTGACACAATGTTAGGGATGGCATCAGGATGAGGATAAGTTAGACAATTTGATTAGTTCTTTTTGATGATTCCATGGTAAGGTTCAAGGCCATAGAAAATCATGATGTAGTGAAAAAACACCAGTATCAGTAATCAAGCTCATACCTGTAGATTGGAGTATGGCATGGTATATGCATGTGTGTAGCTCTTCTTCACTTCAGATGAGCAAAATTTGGCCTGATCATTATTTTAAAAGGAAAAAAAAAAAAAAGAAAAAAAAGAAAAAAAGACCACAGATTGCAGACTAAGCTCAGAGGCCCAAAAGTG
This sequence comes from Aythya marila, assembly GCF_965140915.1. NCBI lineage: Eukaryota > Metazoa > Chordata > Aves > Anseriformes > Anatidae > Aythya > Aythya marila. Next base: position 867,964 of record NC_139045.1, on the reverse strand, counting down.
TGGTGTGCACAGAAAATAAAGGCAAGGAACATCCTGCAAAAATACAGGCTTTTAATTTGGAAGCAGTGTATGTATACAGCACAACATTTTCTATAGCCATTAGTATTTGTAAAGATTAGCTTGCCTTAGCAACCAGTTCTAAAAATGGAATGCAAGCTCACACTACCTTCATCATATCACATCCAGGAGGAAGTGATTTTGTTACTGTGCAGGCACTTCCACTGTATTCATTACAGCCAACTGTATCAAATAAGCGTGCAATAGTATGGGATGGCATTTCCTTTTCCATAACATTTCCATAGATAGGAGAGTGTAGCTAGTAACATATTCTCTAAGGAGATAATAAATCACCTCTTAGGATTTTTTTAACAGTTAAAATCTCCATCATTTTCCTATGATACACAATCACTGGGAAACGTGGATGTTGGAAGTGTTGCTTCTGCATTAGTCTGCAGTGTTCTAATTTCCTCTTCCTCATGTATCTTTCTCTGTTTCACGTGCGATCTGCATAATGTCATTGGTGTGGATACTATCCAGGAAGGAGAGTGACTGGCTTGTATCGTGGAACTGGGATGGCTCCTGGCACCAAGGTACCTGGAGAGGAACACCACGCGCTGTGTAACAGAGAGCTGAAGGTCACTGTGCAGCCACGGTGCCCACATCTTTTGGTCCAACAATTCCAGGTAAAAATGGTCCATATCATCGAGGCCCTGGGGCGGGTCCAGAGCAGGGCTACGAAGCTGGTGAGGGGCCTGGAGCACAAGGCCTGTGAGGAGCAGCTGAGGGAGCTGGGGGTGTTCGGGCTGGAGGAGAGGAGGCTCAGGGGAGACCTCATACTCTGCAACTGCCTGAAAGGAAGGGGTGGGGAGCTGGGGTCCGCCTCTGCTCACAGGTAGCTGTGATAGGACCAGAGGGAACGGCCTCGAGTTGTGCCAGGGGAGGGTCTGGCTGGCAACGAGGAGCCACTTCTGCTCAGAAGGAGCAGCCAGGCCTTGGGGCAGATTGCCCAGGGAGGTGGTGGAGTCACCGCCCCTGGGGGTGTTCAAGGAGAGGCTGGACGTGGTGCTTGGGGACAGGGCTCAGCGGGTGGCGCTGGTGGCAGGAGGCGGCTTCTCCAGCCCGCCTTACTCTGACTCTCTGCTTCCAGGCCCCGCTGCCCTCAACCAAGATGGCCGCGGCCGCTCCTCCGCCACGGCGCTCCGCCATTGGCAGAGGGGGCGGAAGTGACGCGCGGTCGGGATCCCGGCGGCACGGCGCGGCACGGCGCGGCGCGGCGCGGCCCGGCGGGGATGAACAGCCGCCTGCAGGAGATCCGCGAGCGGCAGAAGCTGCGCCGGCAGCTCCTGGCCCAGCAGGTACCGACGGGCACTGCCCGCCCCGCCCCGCCCCTCCCCTGCCGCGCCACGCGCGAGGGCCCCGCACCCTCCCCACGCGCAGCGGGCGCGCGCAGCGCCAGGTGCGGCCCTGCCGTAAACGGTCGGCGGCGGCCGTTGGGAGCCGTGTCCGGGGCGGCGGTGTCCGGCAGGGACTCGGGGCGGTGACCCGGGCGTCAGCTTGTGCCACCTCTCCTCCAGCTGGGAGCCGAAAGCGCGGACAGCATCGGCGCCGTGCTGAACAGTAAGGATGACCAGCGGGAGATCGCCGAGACCAGAGAGACGTGCCGGTCAGTATCGGCCTGCCCCCGCCGGCAGCAGGCAGCCCGCTGTGCTTTGTAATGCTGGCAAACGGGTAGGGGGGATCGCTCTGCAGGCAGCAAAGTGAGGGCATGCCACTTACGGATAAACATGGAAGTCGGGGTGAAAGGCAGTGCGTTAGTCACTCGCATCCGAACTCTTAATGAGATGTGTACAGTTTGGTCAAAACCTCTAACATCAGTTCACAAATCAAGACTCTTCTTGTGTTAGAAAGTTACTGTGAAGCTGAACTGAGGTGTTATTTTAGGCTATGCTGCCTGTGCTGTCCCACAGCTCTCACTAAGAGCAGTTACAGTGCAGTTTAGTTTAAAAGTTCTTACAGTTTGAGAGACGGGTTCAGTTAAAAACCAGGATGGAGTAGCTGGTGCTTATTGATTCTCACATGTAAGTAATGCAGACTTTGGGTGTGAGCAGGCCCAATTTGCGATAGGTACTGCCTCAGCATAAGCTGTACCTGTTAGAACAGGAGAACAAGGAGACAAGGTAGCTGTTGTCAGGAGTCCTATCATTAGGAAGTTGTACTCGTGTCAAGTATTCTGAGAGGGGAACAACTTCCCCTATGTGAAGTTTCAGAAGCACTTCAAACTAATGGAAGCAGGCAGCTAAGACAGATCTTCAGCGATATCAGAAATGTTCTCTCTGTAGTGTCAGAAGCTGTTTTATGTGAGGATTTTTATGCATGTTTTTAGGGCTTCTTATGATACCTCTGCTCCAAACGCAAAACGCAAATATCCAGATGAGGGAGAAGCTGATGAAGAAGAGATAGAAGAGTATAAGGTAAGACAAAAAGGAAAAAGTGACTTTTTTTTCTCTGGTGCTCGTGCTTCCCTGAGAGGTGCAAGAAAGTGTGTGTATGTGTACACGTATAAATACAAATAAATGGGATGTGTATAGGTTCTTTAAATACTCATGAGGGCTGAAGTAGTTGCTAAGCCATTCTCCATCATATTAGAAAAGTCGTGGTGGTAGGGTGAAGACCCCAGCAACTGGAGAAAAGGGAATATTACACCAATTTTTAAGAAGGGTTATAAGGAGAACTTGGGAACTACTGAGCAGTCAGCATCACCTCCGTGCCTGGTGAGATCATGGAACAGATCCTCCTGGATGTTACAACAAAACATGTGGAAGACAGGGAGGTGACCAATCTAGCAGCCTTTTGCAGTGGAGTGACTGCATCAATGGACAAGGGAAGAGGTACTGATGTCATCTACCTGCATTTCTGTAAAGCTTTTGATACAGTTTTCCACAGTATTGTTGCAACTAAATTGGGGTGATGTGGGTTTGATAGATGGGCTGCTAAAGAGTATATGATGGTCTGCATGGCCGTGTCTGGAGAATTATAGTCAGCAGCTCAATGTCCAACGGGAAGCCACTAATTAGAGTGGTGCCCCCCAAGGGTCTGTGCTGGGGCCAGCGCTACTGAATACTTTTATCAGTGATGTAGATGGTAGGATTGAGTGTGCCTTCAGCAGGTTTGTGGGTCACAGCAAGCTGAGTGGCGCAGTTGATACGTGAGAGGGAAGGGATGCCATCCAGAGGGACCTCGTGGACTTCCCGAAGTTCACCGTGGCCAAGTGTAAGGTCCTGCACCCGGGCTAGGGCAATTCCCGATGTCAGTGTAGAGGTTGAGAGCAGCCCTGCAGAGAAGGACTTGGGTTACTGGTGGATGAAAAGTTAGATATGAGCCAGCACTGTGCACTTGCAGCCCCAAAAACCAACCATACCAGGGGCTACACAAAAAGCAGCATGGCCAGCAGGGTGAGGGAGACAATTCCTATCCTCTGCGCTGTTCTTGTAAAACCCTACCTGGAACAATGCATCCGGTTCAAGATGCATCCACAGTACAAGAAGAACATGGATGTGCTAAAGTGGGACCAGATGAATGCCACAAAAGTGATCAGAGGGTTGGAGCACCTCTCTTAAGAAGGGTTGAGAGAATGGGAGTCGTTCAGCATGGACAAGGCCTCTGGGGAGACCTTATAGCAGCCTTTCAATATATAAAAGTGGCTTTTAAGAAGGTGGGAGAAAAACTTTCTAGCAGAGTATGTGGTGATGGGACAAGGGGCAGCAGTTCTAAACTGAAAGAGGGTAGACGTAGGTTAGTTGTGAGGAAGAATTTTTTTCGTGATGAAGATAGTGAGGCACTGGAACAGGTTCCACAGAGAAGCTGGCAATGCCCTATCCTTGGAAGTGTTCAAAGTCAGGTTGGGTGAGGCTGTGAGCAACCTGGTCTAGCAGGTGTCCCTGTCCATGGCATAGCATTAGACTAGATGATCTTCAAGGTCCCTTCCAACCGAATCCATTGTATGACTTCTGTAATACGTCCTTCAGTAACATCTTCCTTGGTATTTTCCACTGCAAAGACCTTAGCCAGCATGGTTCTCTCCAGATGTACTTTAGGTACGTTGCATTGGATGCTCACCAGAACCTGGTGTTTGGAAGTTCATTTAGCACTGCTCCTTGGAGAAGGTGGGTTCAGGTGGTAGTGCCCACAGGGAATGACAGAGTGCCGCTGCTGGTTGGCTTGTGTGGGAAGGAGTGGTAAAATGTGCATGGCTACACAAAAAAATCTTGAGCAAAATTTGTGTCAGAAGAAAAGCCTGCACGGGTCATTAGATGAGGTATGGGGAAGCTGAGGGTGTCTTCCAGCCTCCCTGCCAAGTGCAAAATAATGCTGTGTTGTATGAAAGGACGAATGAAGGGATCTTAAGGGAGGGCTAGTATGAGGCTTGGTTCAGGGTATACTTTAAGTGTCAAAAATAACCAGGAAAAGTTCAGTTGGGGTGGAAAAAAAAGCCTCCATGGTCACTGAAAAATGAGTGGTTGTCAAACTCTCATGCCCTTCATTTTTCAAATAATCTTCCAAGTGCTGTTTGATAGCTGTCTTGTTTCATATCTAATGTAGTACTTTGGCTAACATAGTAGAGGAAAGAGGTTAAACAAAAGAACAATTATGATACAGCTGTCTTTCTAATTTGCTTTGTATCTTATTGCAGCAAGTGTCTTCCCTCTCCTTTTTTTTTTTCTTGTCCTCATAATCTTGCTTCTGTGATTACGTAGAATCAAGCTCAGTTTATTTACGAGATATATAATGTCTGCTGTTCCCCTGGACACCTAAAAATAGATACATTTATTTTTTTAAAGTGAGGTTACATTTGTCTTCAGTTTTATTAAGCTTTCAATAGTACTGTCTTATTAAAACCAGAAGTAGATATATGACAGGACATTTTTGATGGCTAAGTGTTGAGGTCTATCTGTAAGTAGAAAGACATTTCTTTTTTAATGTGCTAAGTGGTAGTCTGTAGATCTTGTTTAGCAAACCAATTAAATCACTGTCTCGAAAGGATTTTCAGAGTGCATGCAATATTTGTGAAGTGCTCATGAGCACATGGTCACGTGTGATCAGTTCATATTTCTTTATACCTTATCCATTTTTCACCAAGTATGTGGTTAAACAATTTTTTGCGTGTAGGTGTGATATATGTGGCTAAGTCACTTCAGTTGTGTTTAGCATATGAATCTTATCATTAACATGGAGAAACTTGCCCTGAGGTGGGCTGTAACCACTTACGGAGGGGTCAAGCTCTTGCTATGTTGTTGGAATTGGAAAAATAGTAATGCTATCTCAGATCAACTTCAATCTGGCCGATGAATAGATTTATGGAACATGAAATGCACAAGTTGAAAATCTATAATGGAGCCATCAACTGCTTTTTGCAGACACTGTTAATTCCATTTTGGCAAGGAGATAAGAACATGGTAAAATCCTGTGTGTTTATATAACCTTTTTGTTAGTACTTTGAGCAAGTTTAAATCTAGTCTTGTAATATGAACTGGTCTAAAAATCTAAATACTTAGGTTATCAAGCCTGATTGGATTGAACTTAATGCATGTTAGAAGAAGCAATAGTAGCCTTAGCTACCAGCATTCCAGACAAATTTTACAAATGTGTCCATTTTGTTAGTAAAATTAGAGGTAAATATTTTTGACGGAAAGTGACTGGTACATCTGTACAACCCTGACTTGCTGAATTGTTGGGTTCTGTATGAAGCAGTCAGTCAGTCCTTTGTAGGCTTTTTCATTATTGGGAGGAAGTCTAAGAGCAGGATTTGTTGTGAAATTTGTTTGTTGAAGAAAATTTGTTTGTTGAAGTGTGTTAATCTCAGCCAGTTAGGAACTTCTGATGCAAAGAAATGGGTTTTTGTTTGTAGAATAAATGTTAAGTTATAGTGGTGGTTTTTAATAAGCTTTTGTCTCATATGAAAATAAACGGCTATATAGTGAAAAAGAAGATGGGATGTTTTTCTTGGTAAAATGCCAGGATTTCTTTTTATGGTTGAAAGAGTCAAAAACTTGGCTCCTACAAGTAGAGGGGAAAAAAAGAAAAAGAAAAAGACCACGGACCCAGAGACAAGGCTGTGTTGAGTCCTGTCCATAGGTCTGAGACATTTCCATTCTTGATTCTTTTGATTATTTGGAAAAAACAAAACTCAAATGTAAGGAGTTTTTGCTCTTATATCAGTATTTTGTAAATCGTTGCATCTGAAGTGTTACGTTTGTTTAATTTAATGTCTCCCGATTAAATGTTAGTCTGCATGAAAAGTTCTTTTTGAAATCTGTTAAAATCCCAAATTTATAATCAACTTTTTATGTCACAAGAATGTTGTGAACTGGAAGGAGATGGAGCAGTTAAATGAGGCGGGATCTTCATTGATTGGTAGTCTGTGGTGTTAGACAAGTCCTTTGCATCTCAGTTTTATCGTGTCCTCAATTTGACACTCGTATATTTTTAGCAGTGCTAGCTGTCTGACAGTGTAAAATACAGTATTCTTTTCATAAAGAAGAAAGGGAAGGCAGAAGGGGGTATTCTTCACGAAACTAGAAGAAATCTATTGTAGAGCCTAAAAGAAAACAGATCCTTCTGTCTGATCCACAAGGCTGTCTTTACAAGTACCAGAAGCAAAGTAGGATAGAGAAATAAAGAGTATGCAAAAAGAATAAAAGTTTAGTGGAGACGAAATCAAAGTAAAAGACTATTTTCTATTAAACCTTTGTAGGTCTTTCAGGCTGCCACAGTAGCATCCAGCTGCATGTGAAGCTCCTCACTGTCTTAGTTGCATGTCATGGAGCAGTCTGCTTGTCCAGCTGCCTGCTGGCAGATTGACTTCTGCCTGGAAGCTGGGCTCTGCACTGCACACCACAGACACGGGGGATGTGGGACAAATGCTTCGCTATCAAAAATGAATAGTGGAGATTTTAAGGTCAGAGGGTTCAGCTGTGGTTCTGAAGAACTTGTACAGTACTTGTGTTTTTGTCAAACCGTAACAGTTGTGCCAGGATTAGTTTGAGCTCCCTAGCCTGTAACTGAAAGTGGTGGGTACTAAGACTAGGCTATCTGCTGCCCCTCCCAGCGTGGCTGCAGGCTTCTGGGAGCTGTGATGCTCCATCTCTCCCCTTCCCCAGATGTAAACTTCATCAGTTTTGCTTGTACCTGTATAAATGTCTGCTGTCAACAGTGTCCTGTGGCAAAGAGGCCCAGAGTTTTACCTTTTTGCTAAGTACAATATTACACATCCTTCGAATTTGCTGTCTGCAAGCCTGATTTGATACTTTTTTTCACTTGGTTTCTGCAAGCAGTGGTCTGTGAGCTTGGAATGCCTCCTTGTCATTGTTCGGGATGCCGAAATAATCTTACTCTGTTGAATCTTCCTAATTGCATAATGTATCTTTAGTCATCTGAAAACACTGTGCATTTAAAAATTGTGGTTAGCTTTTGTTTCCCCAACTTAGCAACAATAAAACAAATTTGTAAATCCAGTACAAGAATGTCCTATCTTGGACTGTTGTTAATTTCATTCTGTATCTGTTTATATTGTGCTTTGCCATTGGAAAGTTCATGCCTTTTTCTTTGCAGCTGCAAGATTATGTTTTTATTTATTATAAAGGCATAAAGAGGACTGGCATGACTCAGAAGTAGGTATCTAACAAGTGCTTACCACCAGAAGGCTAAAATTTAGAGGAAAATGGGAGAGGGAAAACAGGTGTTATCTTACGATCACACAAGCAGAATTTAGTAAAACTTGAGCTTTCTGCTTTTTTTGTTTTTCCCCTGAATAGCACTTGCTGGTGTTTGTCTGCTGTTCCTTCATTTTACTTGTACATACTACTGCTATTTCTGATAATAATATTTTTTGGGGGAAGGGGTCTGGTTAAGGAAGACAAAAAAAAAAGTCTGTTGCCCTAAGTTACTCTTTTTATCTAACAAAGTAACTGGGGAGATGGAGAAGAGAGGGAAGTCTCTGACCTGTTAATTTTGTGAGGCGTTTCAGAAGTTGGTTCTAAGCTCCAGGTTGGAAAGAACACAGAGCTTACATGTGTTTCACAATTTTAACAGCTGGAGGGATCAAAACAGGGAGAACAACTTGTTCTGTTTTTTTGACAAACAGCTTATTTACTGTAGGGTAAATGCAAAGACAGTAAGAGCCTCTTCTATGCATCTTTTGAATTAACGTGTGGTGGTGGGGGGGAGTTGTTTTCTAAGAGAAATCCATCTTTCTTAAGAAATTAAATGTCTATCTTAAAATGTCTTTTCTTTGTATTTCAGCCTTGACACAGCTTTTCTCATACAAAGCAGTATATTAACTGATTAAGTTTTCTGTTGTAATCAGCAGTGTATGAAAGAATATGTGAATCCTACTCAAATATGATAGATGATGTTATTCACTGGTTCTCCAATTTTATTTACATATAATGGACTCTTTCAGAATGAACAGAAAAAACAAAGTGACATGAAGAGTCTCTTTTGTTTCTGTTCTCCCTGAATACTGCATTGGAAGTTCAGAGTGTGTCAGTATGACAGATCTCCGAACTCAAGAAATCTGTTGAATGGACAATTGGTGACATTAACTAGGGAAGAAATTGTGATAAAATTCCTCCTTCCTGCTCATTGTGAGACTGACAAGTAGGAAGTTGAAAGTTACTTTTCAAAAAAGTCCAAATGAAACGTGATTTTGTACCATGTAGTGTTTCTTCATGGTGTGGACTATAACAGATCTATACACGTATGGGGAGATGGTTTCAGCTGCTAAGGTGAAAAAGATTGTACTAATGAAGAACTTCAAAAAAATCTATACCTCACTTTAGTTCAATGAGTGAAAAAATGTTGGGACAAAAATTGAAGTTCTACACCTTGTAAAGCACAATCTACACTATTGGTGTCTAGAAATGAATGGTTTCTTATTTTAGTCACCTGACCCCTTTTCAGTAACCCTGTCATCAGTGGTGAGAGGCAGAGCTTTTTGGCTACAGGTTATTTCCTCCTTCACCCCCGATACAAAACTGTTCTTGAACCATTCATGATGCACTGTTACAAGAGACTTATGTTTGTAAACAGCTCGCTCAATTCATTAAGAAGCAGAATCATAACAAGGAGAGATACAGCATGATCTTATGCACCTCTAAAATCTGCTTTGTTTCCCAGGATGAAGTAGAGCTGCAGCAAGATGAAGAGAACCTGCCCTACGAAGAAGAGATTTACAAAGATTCCAGTACCTTTCTGAAGGTGAGCAGTTTGCGCAGTTAGAACTCTAGTCAGAAACGGTGTAGCTGTGTTAAACTGTTTCAGCAATTTATTACATTTGAAACACAGCCTTAAAGGTTGAAGTAATAAACTGAAATTCACAGGTTCTCCTGAAAGATGTAAGAGTGACAGTGAGCAGTAGTAATGGGGAGTCTGATTTGGGAGGAAGAATGCAACAGTCTCTAATAGTTTGGCTTACAAAGGCATGTTGAAAAAAAAAACAGTTACTTTCTCTTTTATCAGACTAATGCATGCAGTGTGTGTGTTTAGTTATATCACTGTAGTTCTCACTGAAATCCTTTTGTTCTCTAGGGTACTCAGAGCTTAAATCCCCACAATGATTACTGCCAGCATTTTGTGGATACAGGACACAGACCCCAGAACTTCATCAGAGATGTTGGTATGTCATACTAACTGATTGATATTACCTCATTTTCTTCACTAGCACTTTGTTTTTTTTCCTTTCTTGATTTCTCACAGTTACTGGAAAATGTAGATATGCATGTATGTACTTCATTGTTTTGTCCCTCTGTGCATACATATCAATGTATAAATTCATGTGAATGATTTTTTTTAATCGTTTAGGAGAATATTAACCAGTCTATCTTGGGATTTTATTTGAAAGTGTTTAACCAAGAAAATATTTTTAAAACTAAGCTTGATGAGGTAGATGAGTTTAATGAGCAGATTTTGAAGTCTTTGGAAGTGTAACTGACTGACTTGTAGTTCAGCTGTTCCTGGGATGTATTGTCTCCAAGAATGCATGTAGAGTACAGATAATACTGAAGTATTCAACGTAGTAAGCAATATGGATAATATTTACCAGCTAAGGTTTGTAACTTCTGACAACTCATTAGAAGTCCCAATACATTACTGCATTTAGAGGATGTAATTTTTTAAGTTCATGTTTATCGGATCATTTAAGGGCTTGTTCTTGAATTCTTAATTTATTAAGCCCAAATTTAATAGTTCCAAAATCAAGGGTCCTGTTTGGTCCTGTTTCCCAGAATGGGTGCGTAGTGGTTACGTGCTTTAAAACAAGGCAGGACACTTCCCTGTTTACAGCTGTCTGCAACATTTTATTCAGCCCATATTTTATCGTGATTACAATTGTCAGGGAAAGAATGTTGTGTATAGGTGCCAGCCTAAAAAAGGGTTGTTTGCCTATCGACGCAGTTGGTATTAATTTTTCTTCTCTCTATTTTGTGAATGCTTCTGTAAAGCACATCAGGTTGTTTATTATTAAAACTGTTTTGACTCAGTTATTTAAAAAATATCTTAATTTAAAAAATACCTGGGCCTCACAGTTACACACTTGAGGTAGTTGTACATTATTATTGGAACTGAGTATGTAAAGAGTGGATACCAGCCCATGTTATTTACTCTAATTTCTCTGCTGCATAAAGAATGGCATATTGGTTAGCGTAAGTCTTCTGCGTGAATGCTGAGACTGCTTGGGTGCTAGTTCAAAATCGGATGCTATGCCGTAAAAAACTCTAGGGGAGGTAGTGGTCCCATAATACCAGGGAGAGACACTTAGCATCCTAGAGAATGCTTTTGTTTTGTGTTGTTTTGTTTTAAACAATTAAAGTTATCTTGATTGAAAATTCTTTTTTATCTGTTGCCTAGCTGCTGGTAACCAGCTTCCATTTCCACTGGTCAGGAGTATTTGACTTCCACTGGAAGGAACACAGTAGTGGATATCAGAACAACATGGTGGTGTTCTTAAGATGTTAGGGATTTGAGGGAAGAGATGAAAATAATTTGTGATTTCTTATACATAAGTAACTGTGGAGACAGCAGGGATGCATACTAACAAATTCTTTTATCACTGTAATGCCTAGAGTTTGGAGTTCAGAAGTTTGAATTAAAGGAGAGGAGTCTGTTTTTGTTTTTCTCACTCCACTGAAGTAGTAAATGTGAATGATCATGAGACTTTGTAAATAACTCTAAAGCTGCTTGGGGACTGGGATGGTTACCTTTTCAGCTTCTGCTGATACTATTGTTAAAAATAACAGAAATATACTCTTTCTGGCCACTTTTTTTGGAGGGGAGCTGTAGTATACTGATTTATTTTTATTTTTTTTAGAAACGTTTACTGCAGAAAACCTAATTAGGCTTCTCCCTTGTGAGTTCAATACATGTAAAAAGTTTGAAAATTAGCAATCATAAAGCTAAGTCTTGAAATCCAATAAATAAATATACCCATGTTCAAGTCTCCACAACTTAGCTAAGTACTAGATCTCTGTATAAGGGGCTGAAGGGAATCAGCTACAACCCAATTGTTTCTGTAGAGATAGTCCTCAAAGATCAACTAAAACAATGGTGGAAATTAGTGTTAATTATATCTTAATATGAATTTATGGATGGGGGAACAACAAAATAACTTTCTTTCATCATTCTTCCACTATTCGTTTAAATGAAAGATATTCCTTCTTATAAAAGGAGTTGTGAACTCTTGATCAGTGTGGTGCTTTAGAGAAGATTAGAACATGGACACTGAATTCATTAATATCCAGCTGCATTAACCATAACTAACTGGGTAAAGGCAGAAAGCTTTTAAGTACTGAACAAAAATCTTCTTTGAATGGTGTGGTTTGTTTTAACAAAAAATAAAATAAGGCTAAGTATTAACATGTTGACTTCATGTTTTCTTCTTCTTAGGCTTAGCAGATAGGTTTGAAGAATATCCAAAACTTAGAGAGCTCATCAGATTGAAGGACGAGCTGATATCTAAATCTAACACTCCTCCCATGTAAGTGTTCTTGTGGAAAATATCTTTCTTCTCCAGACTGGTTTGAAGTTAGCTGTCTGCTTTGTAAATTTCTATCTTTAGCACCTGCTCAGAATTTACATTTTCTATTTCTGTTTGTGCATACAGATTAATTGAAACTTCAGAAGAATAAAATCAGTTTGTTTTCATTAATCTATGTGTTTAATGCAGTATATAAATTTCCTTCCAACGTGTGATTATTTACAGCATGTGAAGCTTTATTTTTTTAAGACTGAGCTGCCAAGTGATTGAGCTGCAGGTTTTAATTTGGGAACTGAAAGGAATGTACCGTATGATCATTAATCTCTTTGTATTGTGTAGCTTATGCTAACAAGAAAACCTAAAAATTGGCCTCAGTGTAACCTTAGTTGTTCTTTTAAAAGTGTTTTTATATAATATTCAGCTTAGTGTCTATTCATTCTTAGTGTCTATTAATCAGATGTTACTCTGCAGTTTAAGACCAAAAAAGTTTAGGTTGGCTGGAAATAATTTGTCCTATTAACTTCAAATTACCTCTCAGTTTTTTGCTGAGAGCTAGATGCAGTATAAGCATGCAGCATGTTACTCCCAGGAGTTTGAACCTATCTGAATGTGAACCTTATGCTTTTAAAATGCAATCCTAATCTGTACTCAGAAAAACAGCATTATTTCATAAATTATATGAAAAAACTTGAAGGGGTTGTCTAAACAATTGAGACACAAACTGTGTAACCCAACTTGGTATTTTGAAATTAGATGCATTTTTGCATGCTTAGCCTGAAAACAAAAAAAGGGAAAACTTGTAATCAAATGCTACATTCTGATAGCAGTGAATACATTCACAGAATAATCATCTCTTCCAGATTTATTTTTGGGAGGAAGGGTGGTGGTAGTCTGCTAATCAGGCGTTTTGAAACTAAAGGTATTGGGGGAACAGGGTATCATTGTTTTGGATAGTGATACAACAGTACCTAGTGGGCCAGTGTAGATGCCAGGCATAAGGGTGAGTTTGAGCTTATTTAAGTAAACGAACTTGTTAGGGAATTATGCTTTTACTACATGGATAGAGAAATAAATTTATATTATGTGAAAAGTAACCACATTTCCAGTATTCAGAATCTTTTCAACATAATATAAAACAAATGCCAATCCTAAAAATATGCCACTTTTCTGAAGTGAAGCAAACCAGAAGTCTGTTAGCCTGTTAGTGAGTTGATGTTTAACTCAAATGTTGATGTTTTCTCCTATATCGTCCATGGAACAGCATCCAGTCTAGGTTAAGCAAGAATGCTTTATGCATCTTCCTTGTGTTTAGTGTGTTTAAGCTTTCGTGAACTAAATGGGAGTCTCTGCTCTTAACTTGCTATGCAGAAGTGCTGTGTGGAGTCTGAGTTTCAAAGCACTGTTGTAACTTCTCCAAGCAATTGATCATCTTTTGTTTAAATAGGTACTTACAAGCAGACTTGGAAGCTTTTGATATTAGGGAACTGAAGTCCAAATTTGATGTGATTCTCTTGGAACCACCACTGGAAGAATACTACAGAGAGACTGGCATTACTGCCAATGAAAAGTGCTGGACCTGGGATGATGTAAGTGTTTTTCTTGCTATGGAAAGGATTTCATACATGTACTTAAGGATTAGTTTGAGGACTTAAGTTGGTAGCAGAATGTTTTAGAGATGTGTTTAAAGAAAAATGGGATGTGTTTCGAAACCAAAAGTCTAGATTCTTATAAAAAATAATTTTTATATCATACGTATGCCTACAGTGTTTGTGTTAAAAGACATTTCTTTCCCCGAGGAGTTTAAGGAATTAGAAATACCATTTTATTTTCCCTGAGCCTGACGGAAAACTTAAATGTACTAAGTGGATTTTCTGTCTACTCCCAAATTCAGAGTTTCCTTTTCTCTTTGATTTTTGCTGTTGAAATTCACAATATCTCCACTGTAAATAATCCCTTGTTTCTTTAAATTCTTGAAGAGGTTTCTAAAGTATGCTTTTTAACACATTAATCTTTCATCAAAAGAGTAGATGAGTATATGTCACTGACATACCTTCTTTCTCTGAAGTGTTGGTTAGGTATGAAATTTTAACAATCCAATTGTAATCTTGAGAAGCCTGACAAAATAGATCAATCGATTATGATTTTTGTCTTGTATTTACATATTCCTTTACTACTTAGTCACCTCAAAGGCTTTTTGAATAAGGAGAAATCTCAGCGTGTAAGATGTGATCTTTCTCAAGATCAGCGTAGGTATTTTTGTTTTATTGAACTTCAGAGAACTGAGTTGCAGAAAAGATTTAAAAATTGTTCCAGTAGTAACGCATGTGGATGTAAAGAAGAAAACAGTCAAGACTTAGTGATACATAACTGTTTTATATCTGTACCTTTTCTATAAAGTCAGCTCTAGAAATGTAGGGTGAGGCCTAGAGGCCTTGAGGTACTGAATCTCATTAAGCACAGCAATTTGATGACACAAAGCATGCTGACAAGCTTAAGTATTCCTTCGCTTGGGCATAGAACAAAAAATCTTGTAATGCTAATGTTGAATACCAGTAAAGTGGTCCTAGTCTATATACATGTATATACATTTTACCCATTTATAAACAAAGAAACCACAAGAAAACAGAGCATTTCTAGTAGTAGAGCAAAATAGCTGATTAAAAACTGTTCGAGTAACCATGTCAGGAATCCTTAGATTCAGGCATGTTGGTTGGAATATACAGTTAATAAATACATATCATTCAGAGACCCTGTTTGAGACGTACGCAGACTGTGTCTGTGTTAGCAGCTGATTTGTCACAATACAAGTGAATCATTGGAGTGAAGCAGCTGTAGTGGAGATTTTTCTCATCTGTCTTCTATGTAGTTTGGAGGGAGGGTTATGTGGGGGACAGCTTCCTTGTAGATTAGATTGAGTTTGTCTCCTAAAGCCAAAACCTGTGAGTATGTAACTTCACAAGTGAATCAGTCAAACTAATCAATCAAGTGAACAAAATAAAACACAGTCCACCTTAAAGGAATGAAGTTGAAAACAAAGGTATTCATATCTGTAATAATAGGTTAGGTGTTAAGGAATGTTAAGGACATATTAAGGAACAGGTAGCTTCTGTGTTAGCCATCCCGTTATGTCAGGAAAAAAATGATGCCTGGCAGTGTTGTCTGACGGAAAAAATATTTTGTCCTTACAGAAAATCTAGAAGTTTTTCTTTTTTTTTTTTTTTGAGTAAGGAGTCATCCTCTTAGTCATGAATTGTATCATCGTAAACTGCCTTCTACTGCATTATTTTTCTTAACAGTGATGCTTAATGAAGCTATGAAGCTTGATTTGATGTGTTGGCAAGTTACAGATGAATCTCTTCAATTTGTACTGAGAAACAGCTGTTTTGCATCTGAAGTTATTTCATCCTACATGTTTCTCATTTGTTATTGGTGAACCACTGTCCTGATAAATTCTTACTTTTTCTTTTTCTGAAAGTGAAAATGGAGAGAATGTCTTTTCTATATGATAATAGGAATAAGGCTGTGTGTATTTTTTTTACTATTTTTTATTTTAAACATGTTTTCATAAGCTTCATACAAGTGACTTCAGGGCTCAAAAGAATCAGAGTACCCCTGTTCTGTTACTAAATCTTTTTACTACCAAAGAATGATGCAATTAAGCAGTGGTTTAGGAGGAAAGTCACATGGATTGTACTAGTCTTTTAAGAATGGAATTTTATGTGCAGATAAAATTTATGCTAAAAATAACGATCAAGCTGATCATCAACTACACTGAAAATATACACGTACTGATAAGTTAACTTGCACACCATGCTTTCTGGAAAACTATTTTAAGAAGATGGCCATAAAGATAATGCTATCTGAACTAACATCTTTAATTAAAAGTGCTTTCTGATGGTTTCTGTGATAATGCTTCAACACTTGTTAGCTATTTATCCTGATATAATTAGGGATTATATAAAATAAAAAAAAGTAAATATTTAATTCAAAAACATTTTATTATTAGATCATGAAATTGGAAATTGAAGAAATTGCTGCCCCAAGGTCATTTGTGTTTCTATGGTGTGGATCAGGAGAGGGTCTGGATCTTGGCCGAGTGGTAAGACAATGTTTTAATTCAATTTATCAGGGACATGCTTAAAAGTTTATTTTTATCTTTGACTTTCTCTGTATAGAATTCTCAGCTGCAAAGGCTCAGAGATATTTTCTTACTCTGGTAGAGGATATGTAATTTTAAGTGGATTAAATACATTTAAGTGGATCTGGCATTAACTGTTTTGATACTAAAATTTTCCAGATGAGTTGCTGTGACTGTGCAGAAGCACAATTCTTTCATGACTAGAAAGCTGTACTGCTGTCTTGTTTTTTGGTGCATGCATGTTGCCACAGGAACAGGTTGCCATGTTTAATGCATTTAAATCAATGGTTTTTAACAAGTCTTAAATTTTCTTATAGAAATGTTCTTTCTAGTAGAAATGTGCTGCTGTTTCATCAAGTGGGACAGAATTGTGTGTGTGGCACTGTTAAGCAGATCTTCTCTTCTGTAGTAAGCTGTGAGGTTTTATTACCCTGGAAGATCTTGGATTACTCTAAAGAGTAATCTTTGTGTATGCCAGGGTAGCACTGCTTCTTGTTGGGGCTGGTGGACTAAGAATTTCCAGTATGCTCTTATGTTGAAACATTCTTTTCTTAGTTTGAGCAGTGTTTTATTAAAAAACAATACAATGTTTGTTAAAAGACAGTGTGTGGTTAGTAATCTGTTGGCTTTATCACCTATTTTTCATTCTGAGGTTGGTTAAAGTAGCTTTTACACATATGTATGATTTTGGTCATGGACTTGCTTATAGTAGCTGGGCAGTTCTTGACCACAGCCATATCTGAAGGAGCTTAGGTCTCTAATGCTGGTTATAAATAGGTATAAGATAGTAATGATTTATAATTATATTTATAATTTATAATTATAAATTATTATAATGCTAATTATAAATAGGCTTATGATTTCTTTGTTTGTTTTTAAATATAGAAAAAAAGGACACACAGCGATAGTAAAGAATCTTTATAGAATTTTATTTGGATGTAAAACACTACCTGATTGCAGGTATTAGTGGAGACAGGGCCAAGGCAGCTGTTGTTTTGACTAGTTCTGATTAAATTTTTAAGCGTCACGAGGTTAACAAAAAAATTAAATATGTGTGCCCAGTTCAGTAGGGAGTCTGTGCTGTGCTGTCAATATCTATGGTTAGATATTAAAAAAAAAAAAAAAAAAAAAAAAAGGTGGTATGTAGACAAATCTGTGTGTGTATAAATTTTTTGTTTTGTTTTGACAGCTTGACAAAGCATAGTACAGTCATGCCAGTGAAGTGGTTCATTCATCTGTGACATATTTCTCTTCCAGATAACTTTTAAGAAAAGTCAAGTATCCGTATTAGTTTTCAGTTTAGGTTACTTTAGTTTTTGGTGTACTATGAACTGTTTTGTGTCCGTAACATGTAGTGTCTACGCAAATGGGGTTACAGAAGATGTGAGGACATCTGTTGGATTAAAACAAATAAGAACAATCCTGGAAAGACGAAGACACTAGACCCTAAGGCTGTTTTCCAAAGAACCAAGGTAAAGGTTTGGCTACATTCCTCTGTTCCCATTCTGTCCCTTCATGCTCATCGAACACCTGGTGCTCCACAGCAGTTGGTGACCTGTTTTCAGGGAAGTGGATACCAAGGCTTCTTGGCAAGAGTTCTTTTCCACAAAGTGCATTATGTGAAAATATTCACATACAACATATTCACAGAATGCGTGATGAACTTCTGTCCCCTTCTTGACTTCACTCAGCATGAAGTATAGAAGTTTCAACTACGTTTAATAATGCATTGTAGATTTCTGTTAGAATATTCTAAATGTGATAATTTTGATCCTCATTGAAATGCAGATGGCTGAAGACAGTTTGTAGATTGAGGGAACAGGAACGAAATCCTGAGAGTGAGAATGGAAAAATGTATAGAAAATTCTACTGTACATTGTAGTGTTTTTGTCTTCTGGGTCGTTTCAGTCATGGGTGAATAGTAAATGAGCACTATTAGTAAAACCTTGTATAACACACAAGCTTCTTTCCATACAAGAGGGGAGAAGAACATCTTTTGGCTGGAATTAAAGCTGGCAGAAGATCTTGGCTGAATTTGATGTCTGAATCTTTAAAACTGTAGATTATAAATTGATGTAGTCAATTTATAATGATGAAAAATCACTCTGGAAGATTGGCTAATGGTTCTAAACACATATATTCAGGTATGTGCCCTGAACTTGAACCAGATGGAAGACTGTCAGGGACCATAGTTTAGTCAGCATCTTCCTGAAGATGACTGTCATGCACAAGTGACAGAATCAGTCAGCTTGGTTTAAATTAAGGAGTTTCATAGGCATGTGTTGTAGATGATGTGTATTGCAAGAGATGCAGAGGACAAAAAAAAAAATATTCTGATTTAAGAGACTCAAATGTATATTATTCAAGACCTTAGAAAAAAGTTAATAGGATTAATGAATTATTTTGTGTATGCTGTAATATAACTGTGGCAGTTTTACTGAATGCAGAAAGTTGGCTGATAGTTTAAAGTGTCTTTAACCTCTGGACTCATTCTACATTCATTAATCATTCATTAGTGTCAAGCATCCTCTGCCCTGTCTCAGATTTGCAAGCTTTAAGAAGTATAAACTTCTCTTTAAAATCTTTCTTTGACTTGCATTTACATTAATCTGAAATTTGTTTGAAAGTGTGTTGTATTAGCTATAAATATTTGTAAGTATAAATACTGTATGTTTATTGTATACAATATTGCAAATATGTTCAGCTTGCTCATGAGGGAGAGGCGGATTTGGGGGGCACTTCCATGTCTTAGTGGAGGAGAATAATTTCTTGTATTAGGGAATTTCTCTGTTTATTGAACAACGGTTGGGCTGAGGTCACTACTTATGTACTAAACATGGAAAATTCAGCTAGATTATTTTGACTAAATAGCTCTGTTGTGCAAAATGTATTTACCAGTGATTACAGTAGCAAATACTGTCCATCTGTGTTTAGTTCAGGCATCTCTCCAGATGTAGGCTTTGTGCTGTGCTACCTGTTGTAGAATCTGCAGTGCTAATGAGTGATGTTCCATTTATTATGAAAATAAGGTGTTTTGGATAGTTCTTCTAAAGACTAGAATCATGAAGTTTTGCTTGATGGGTAATTTATTTAGCAGTGTTCTAGCTTTTTATTTAGATAAATATAATGTCCAAAAACCATATAGCTTCCATGCAGTTGATCAACTGCATACATTTGATAGGTCACCTATTCTGCCTTTCGTATTTATTCACTAACTCTTAAAACCCTTGCCAAAAGTCTGTAAATGATTACATACTTTTGTCTACATCTTCTTTAGAGCTATCTGGTGACGGTTAGTAAATCAGGGTTTTATGGTATCAGGGAAAATAGCTCATTTGAGGTTTAGTATTCCCAGAAACAGAACTCTGATATTAATATGTAGAGCCTGCATTTCATCCTGTTAGGGTGATTTCCTATTCATAGGAATAGTACTAGTACTACGTACTAGTGAGTTCCAGAGATCTATAATGTTCTAGAGGAAAGGAAAGCAATGCTTGTTACACTTAAAGTACATTTTTAATGCTCACAGAATTGACTGAGATTGTACTGATAGCTTCATAGTGGTTTTACTTTTTGATGCAGCGATATCTTTTGGAAAGGAATCTAAGGATAAAAGCTATTTTCATAACAGATATGATATTAAAAAAAATAGATCTGGCTTTCACAGTTTTGTGACTGAGAACTTTGGGAATTGTATGTATGAAAAAAAGGTAGGATCAGAATGCTGATACAATAAACTGTTCTCTTGCTCTTACCTTTACCTTGCGCTTTCTTTTCTTATGGTGATTTCTCAGCTTTTCCAGCTTAAAGCGGTTCTAACTTTGCTGTAATTGAAGAAGTTCAAATATCTTACCTCATCCTCTGAGTTCTAGCACTTCATAGCATGTATTTCACCAAGCCAGGTAACTGGTGCTCTCTCCGCTTTGTTTTCAAACAGCCTTTTTAGTAGCTTCTGCTCATTCTGTTTTTCTAGTTCATGCTTCGGACTCTTTCTGTATGGCAGTGAGATGTACTCTGCCTAGAATTTAATTCCCTTAACCCATGGGTGCCTGTGCTGTGGCAGCATGTGACGGGTGCTCTTCTGTGTTGTCTGTGTGTAGGAGCACTGCCTCATGGGCATTAAAGGAACCGTGCGTCGCAGCACAGATGGTGACTTCATCCATGCTAATGTAGACATTGACCTGATCATCACAGAAGAGCCTGAAATTGGCAACATAGAAAAGCCTGTAGAGATTTTCCACATTATTGAGCATTTCTGCCTCGGACGACGACGTCTTCATCTTTTTGGAAGGGACAGTACAATTCGACCAGGTACCTGTGATGTTTATTTTGTCAACTAGTTAAATTTTAGTTTACTTCAGTAGCCCTCTTCTGTTATCTAAGACCACTTGACAGGTTCTGGTGGAAGCTGAGACAGTAATATTTAGTCCTTCTGCACTAGCTGCAACTTCAGACAGTGCAGTGTAGATTTCAGTAAACCTTTTGAACAAGTTGTGGCATGAGCTAAAGTGTTTGTCCATCCTGGTGACTTTTCTGTAGGTACAATCATTAGGAAGTGAGAAGCCTGCTAGATGGAGAAATTCCCAGGTTTCCTTACCCTTCTGTTCCCAGACAACTAACCAGCCTGATGTTCTTCAACAGAGAAGGACTGAGGTGTCACTGTGACAGTATCAAAGGGACTTTTCCATTAGTGGCAGTAGCATTGTATGGAATTGTACCAAGTGATACTACGGTTATAATTTCTGCTCTTACTATTATGTTTAGGAACAAGTCCAAGTCACAGATTCGGGTACCACTATTTTCTGTTTTGTTTTATAAATACTCGTTTTTAGAACTAAATACTTACTCAAACAATAAAAACGATCTTCAGGCTTTTGTGCTCTCCATATCCTAATTGAAGGTAAATGCTGAAATTGTGCAGTATTCTACTGGAATACTGAAATGTGGGTTTTTTGTCTTTCAAAGTCAGATTCTGTATATGTCGTTCCTACTAAACTTCAATTTTTTGGACTTAATAGTGAAGTAAATATCACAGCAGCTGTAAAAATTGAGATGTCTTTATCATGTGCAAGACACAGCAACAGAACTCTCTGCTTGTAAAAATCATACCAGTGTCCTACAGAGGTTTCCAGAGGTATGTCATAGGTCAGAGAATAGATTTCAAGGAGGTCTGTGTTTAATTTATGTGAAGATCTGTCAGTCATGAATCTGTGTTGTTTGGAAACTGTGACAACTATAATTTTTTCAGAAATAGCTTATTTTTTAACCAATGTTTTTTCACCTGTTCATGTGTTTAATTCATCAGTGAGTATAACAAAATTCATCTGAGATTTCTTTTTCCCCACATGGCATGTATTTACACCTCAGGAGTGTGATTTCTTTTTCTAAACTGATTTTTAAATCCCTCTGAGCTTGGTGCTAGACCTGTTGTCGGTATCTCAAGAGCTAGTGTCTTACACTGGGTCCTTCATTTAGTATGACAGATAACGTGGAAATACATGGATTGGATTGAATTGTACTGCATTTTATTTGTTTAGATGGTCAGGCTTTCCAATTTGTCATGTATGATGAAGTAATTTTGCTGCAGGAGAGTACAGGCTACAATAATAAGATATATCTGGACACAGTTTTTGGCTTTTATATCAGTTGTCAGTGCCACTAGTCCAACGTGAAGTACAACACAATGGACCCGGTTCTTTCAGTTATCAGTGGTACTGGAATAGGGTCCCCGGGACAGTGCACACGGCACCAAGGCTGCTGGAATTCAGACACAGGGATTGATTTTTGGGTGGTACTGTGTGAAGCCAGGAGTTGGACTTGATGATCCCTGAGGGTCCCTTCCAGCTCTGGATATTCTGTGATTCTGTGGGTGCTTGAGGTGACTTTGTACCTGATGTCATGGTAGTGTAGTTGTGCTTTACACGCTGACAGGTGCTGTGAGCGTTGGTCTCTGAACAATGAATAGTAACAGCATGCCCATTTCAAAAATAAAGGAGATTGGAGGATGGAGAGGTAAAAATGCTGTGGTTTCACTTGATTGAGATTCTTCTAGCAGTTCTGTATAACACTGTTTTCTACCAAGTAGAGATGAATGGTTTGGATAGCAGAAGGGAAATGGATACGAGTCCAGCCATGGTCTGTTTTACAAAACGTGAATGTTAATACCTATGATAGAAAAAATACTGCTTTTTCTTTTACTGTGATTGGAAAAAGTGTTATATCAGTAGAGGAACTGTAGGCAATATTGCTTAAGTACATATCACAGTACTGTTTTGGTTTTGCTCACACGACTGTAGATCAGTGAGAGTAGTGGTTATTGGCCTTTCCTATTCTTTGGCTTGCCTTTGCTTTGAATTTTCATGGTGATGTCTCAATGTGGTTTGTGCGTTTTTTTGTTTTGTTTTTGTTTGGTAGAAATACATTGTTTAGACATTACTTCAATGCTGTTGTAGGTGAATTCTCATAAGTTAGTGTCACAATGTCCTGTCTGTCTGGTTCAACATTTGTATTTTTAAATTTAGTGGTTATCCTGCTATTAGGTTGTGTACTTTAAATCCCTTTATTCTTTGGGAAGTTGGCAGAGCATGGTGTTTTTTTATTGATTAACGCTTTGAGTATAGGACTACTCAATTTTGAATTTGTGAATCTCCATAGTGATCTGTGAAGTATGAAAACCTAAGCAAATAGACCTTTTTTCTTTTATTCTTGTTTTCCATATTAGCATGTTGTGAGACTGCTGAGCCACATTCTTCTTCATTAAAATGATGCAAATGAAACTTAAATTTCCGGTGACATTTTCAAGTGGTCAAGCCTTATTTTAGGTCCAAACCCAATTTTAGTTTATATTCTGAGGAGATAGGCATTTAAATCAAGTATGTTCCTTCCTCCTTGATTCACTTGGTGAAGCTGAAGTGCTCACTGAACGTTATGTTTGTACATAAACAGGTTGGCTTAACTCTTTATACTCTGTTTTCATCTCATGGGATTCAGCAGCATTGATATTTTGCTGTGTTTTCAAATGTGTGCTTACTGAATGCTGTGCTCCTGGCTGCAATGTCACAGTTGGTTCTTGGAGACAAAGTTAAGCACCTTTTACAAAGGGGGGAAAGAAGAAGAAGAGATTATCTAAACTAGACGAATTTACTGGTCTGGTTTACAGTGCAGTCCCAGAGGGGCTGGAAAATGTAATGTAAGAACAAGTGAAAAGAACCGGGAAAGTGGTATTGTAAAACCACAGCCTGAATGTTACATATTGATATGGGAACCAGAGGGGGAAAAAAAAAAAAAGCAACAAACCCAATCCAAAAAGCCTGTACAAATGTCAAAGTAAAATCTTAACTTTTCAACAACTGTGGTTTTTCAAGAGGTGACCTCTTCATCCTGTCCGGTACAGATGACATGTAGATAACAGTCTGTCCCCATCACTTGTGGTGGCCTTGAAGCACGAAGTTAGTGCTTTGGTTGACTCTGCTTCTATTCCTTAGGCTGGCTGACTGTCGGACCCACCCTCACAAACAGCAATTTCAACGCAGAAACATATTCTTCATACTTCACTACTCCAAATTCCCACCTGACCGGCTGCACTGAAGAGATCGAGAGACTTCGGCCCAAGTCACCACCACCCAAGTCCAAGTCCGACCGGGGTGGTGGCGCTCCAAGGGGAGGAGGGAGAGGCGGCACCTCAGCAGGCCGAGGAGAGAGGGGCAGAGAGAGGAACAGAACTAACTTCCGGGGTGAGAGGGGAGGCTTCAGAGGGGGTCGTGGAGGTACCCACAGGGGAGGCTTCCCCACACGCTGACGCCTGCTAGGAAATCACTTCTTCCCGCAGTCCCTTGCCTCATCTCCAAACCTTTTTCTTAGTCTTGTTTTTGCTAAAGTGAATTATTTTGAGGACTCAAGCTAGATGACTTTTTAAATTGTTTTTGGTGCAAGCAGTTCCGAATACTCTGCCTTTTAGTGACTGGCCTGGCACATCACCTCACTTTGCAGGCAGGATCCTGCACCTGATGGCACTAAGCTCAGCCTCCCAATGGCTTCTGTTGTCAAAGCAGGGAGCACCATCTCTTCAAGCCATGCACAGCACTGAAGTGAAGATACTTGCTGTTCCCTTATGAAACTTGCAAGCTGTGTTGTTTGTTTTTTTTAACTGTCACTTTCTCCAAAACATGGATTCCTTTTCCTTCCTTGTAGGTCCAGGTTGGGGCTGATGTGCATTAATAGGATGGAATGGGCATAAAATGCAGTTCTGAATTGCATGGCAATAGCAGACTTATTCTCTTATTCATGGAAGAAAAAGTACTGTGTCTATACTGTTTTAACTTCTTTTAAACCAAGGAGCAAACTGAATAAATAGAATTCTATTTTTTCTTATTTGGTCTAATTTTCCCAAATTATTCCTGGGAATAGGGAACAAGTTTTAATTTTTCCTTTGTGAAGTACATGCACTTGCTTTTGATGTCAGTTGTGGGGAGAGTGGTGATTCTGTGCAGTCACATGTACTTTGTGAAAGCAAGAAGTTGTGCGTTTATATCCAGTCCAGAACTTGTACAGGTCTGGATCGTTTCTTGAGTAGGGATTTTCACTCAGCCTCTGGCAGTAATAGCCTTGTTCTTTGGTAGGGAAAACCAGTCCCACTGCAGACCAATTGCAATGTTTGTAGTAGAAAGACCTTGTTAGAGGCCATACTGGAAATTGAGGTGATGTGAGGTGAGTGAGTGCTTCCTGAGCATAAGCAGCTGAACAAAGAAGGTGCAGTCATCAGACTGAGCACTTTGCTTTGCTTGTGGACCCCACCTGCATTGGGAATGGACTGTTGGTGATTAGCACTGGAGAGCAGCATGACAAGAAAGTGCTTCACTGCGGTATGTACACTACTTGTTTTCAGCAGAGCTGCAACTCTGAGCTTCCTGGACAGTACTTGGTAGAGTGAATGAACCTGACTGTTGGCATCTCAAATTCTTAGGTATGGATTTTGGAAAATTGGCTCTTAAGTTCCAGTGTTTATCTGTTGAAGCCAAGCTTTTAAGTAACTGTCCTGTAAAGCAGCAAATTATTAAACTTGTTTATCAAAGCCAGTGTTGAAATAATTTTGTAAATACTTTGTGGATTTACTTTCTTCTTAAGGTTTTGGAATAAGTAAGTTTTATTGTGGTTTCCTACCATTGTGGTTTCCTACCATTGTGGTTGTCTGCTGTTCAAAAAAGAAAAGGGGGGGGGGGGGGGGCAGTTACTGAAGTGTTCTTTCAGGGCATGAAATCTTAGCAGGGAGGATCTGGTCAGTGTCACTGCCTTGGTGTTGTATGTATTAAGGGGCTGTTAAAGGGTAAATGAAACTCACCTGTAGCTTACATTTTGTTTCTTCCTGTTAGATCCAGAAAGCTGAAGAAGGACTGGAAGGGGAAGGGAGGAGGGGGGCTGGTTAAGCACTGTGTTCACTTGGCTGTCAGCAAAGTCTGCTGAACACTACTGAGAACAGCACTTAGTAGTTGTGTTATGCCACAGTAAGAAAACATTTTCGTCTTGATTTTTGCACTAATCATGTTCTTGCTCAAAAAGTAAATACTGAGGACACTTAATCTTAAGAAGGTAGCCTGTGGCTTTTTTTTTTTTTTTCCTTGGTTAGTAGAAAATATTAATTTTCATTTCCTTCTTTTAATCCTATGTCCTTAGCTGGTAGTTTGGTTCTTAGACTGCTCTTAACATAGAAAAGTGGGCCGCACTGAAGATGAGACCTAAAAAAGAACCAAATGAGCCCTGTGTCTGTATCGGATTTGCAGAAGCAGGGATGTTGCTTGAGACTTGTGACAAGAAATTAATTACACATGGTCTTGTAAACAATTCTAGGAAATCCCTCTTGAATATGTGAAGTTGAGTTTCCGTGGTTTTCCTTCAAAGCTGAAATAGCTGAAGTAGTGTAAGAGGGGAAAAAAGAAAAGTCTACTGTTCCAGAGGGTGTTAGATCCCATTTGGATGGGCCAACTACACCAAGGAATTGTAATGTTTACATTGGTAACAAGCAACTTGCCTTACTTTTCTAATAGAGGTTAACTGGCAAGAAAATAAAGCTTCCTGCTTGTCACCTGTGAAGGAAAGACGCCTTCTGGTCATATTCTGAAGGTGCTGTTTCAACAGTGGTGGTGTGCCTCTAAAGGTAAGACAGTAATGCATGGATGTAACATACTTGTGGTTGTGGAATGATACTTAGAAAATACTGCACTGTTTTTTACTCCACTTTAAAAAAAAAAATGTTTTTACTGTTTAATCACTGATGATTTGAGCTACATATAAAGTGATGACTAGAGATGAAAAGCTTTGAATTTTATTACCAGTTGTCATTTAACTTCTCAGTTTTAACACTTTAACAGAAGTAGGATAACGATCATAATTGGTGAAGTGATGAATATTTCACTTACTGTAAGCAACTTAATTTGAGCATGTTATTCTTGAAGATTAAAAAGTCTAACAAGTTTCGTTTCCAGTTTCAATAAATGCATAATGCCACCAGTCTGATTTGGGACGCCTGTCTGGATCTTGTCATGCCTCTCCATTCTAGAAGAGGCTTGTAATACTTTGAATATCTTATACGCCCTCTGTGAATTAGGTGCAGGCTTTGACAATTGCACTGACAAGATACTCGGGATGTTTTAGCATTTTGTGTCAAAGGGATTTCAAAACATCAGTCAACTGTAAATCATTGTGTGTAAATCCAGCCATCAGCCTAAGAATTGTTTCTGCCTCGGATACAGCCAGCTGTGGTAAGTTGGTTGAAATGTGGGAGATGCAGTGCTCTTGGGGATTTCTGAGGTTTTTCTCCAATGCAGTATCGTGAACATGGGCTCAGTGTTTATGTTCAGTCACTGAACACTTTGTTCAGTGGAGTTTGGGCTGCAAACAATTTTGATCTGAAAATGGGAGTTTAATGGCAGAAAGTCAAAGGATAAGTAACGGGTGGTACAGAAAAGGTACGTGGGTGTACGTAATGGTTCTGCAGTCTCATTACATTCTTACTAAATTTGTGTGTGTCAGACGGAAGGAGTAAAATGTCACACTGCTTGTGATGGATCTCGTCTTCTGGTTTCTACTCAAATCTTCTTTGAGTAGGCCGTAGATGTTTGAAGGCTGTAGATGTTTTTCTATTGTGCAAGGACATAAACCCGAACACCCACCGCTATGAGAGGACAATTGGAAACAAACAATGAAGGAGGGGAAGATTTTTTTTATACTCTGTTACACTGATCTAAGGAAAAAAAAAGATACAAGAAATGAGGATGGAAGTATCTGAATAAGTATTAACTGCTGTTATTTTTGTTCTTTCAAGTATAATTTTGACAGCTGCTTTTCTTTCCTCGTGCCTGAAACCAAAAAAGCAGGGGGTAGTATAATTACATAGATGCTGTTGTGATTCCACCAGTTAGCAAAACAAATGGCTCAGTTGTTGCTTCTTCCAAATTCATGGAAGATGTCTGAGATTTTTTTTTTGTGTGTGTGAAGGACAGTGTAAAAATTAGCTTTAATACGTAATACTGACTTGCCAGGCCACTAGTTTTTAGTGCCTATTTGAGCTTATTAAATGAAAAGAGTCTATTAAATACTTTTTAGTAATTTGTCAAATTATGTATCACATCTCATTATTATAGCTGTAAAACAATTGGCTTAGCCAACAATCAAGTCTATAAAAATAGGAACTCTTTGCTTTTGGACATGTATCAAAAATATTTGTGCTGTATAGGAATTAATTCTTGTTGCTAATTTAACTTTGCCATTTTTCCTTGCCTCTAACGTTTCTTTATGATCCTTTTATGTTGTTTTGCTGTGTGGGAGTTGTTGTGTGAACCCTGAGGCCAGTTTCCATTGCTAGTTCTTTAAAACAGCCCTGTACAGTGTCCCAGGGTACTAGTTCTAGATGCTGCTGTTTAAGAGGTACCGTGTAGCTTTTGACAAAGGCTAAGAGCATTAAAAAAAAAAAAAGACCTTAGTCTATGACAGAATAAATGTACATAGTAATTACATTTAATAACTGCTTATGTCTTTACACTTAGAGTTGCTGGTGTCATTTTTACAAAGTACACTGATGGGGGAAAGGCAACAAATACTTTTTACAAGGTAACATCTTTGGCCACAAAGTGCTCGGTTTGACAGTTAAATTCAGTTTGAGTATCCTTTTGTAATACATCCCTTTGTTGTAAGAGTTCTTACTCAATGCACAAGGACACAACTGTTCTGATAAGCTGTCAAACCAAAAATATGCATTGACCTGCTTATCTTATACATGAAAATCATTAATACTACTTAGTGACACTAGCATGGTCAAAGGCACTTCTTTTTTAATTGAGACCCAAGTCTGATTCTTTCTTTTGAGGCAGTTTTCTGTCTGTCTGTGAAACACTGGTATTTGTAACAACAGCTTTTCAAGCTTGCAGAAGTTCAGACTTCACCTGCGGAGGCATTGGTCCTACAGCTACAACCAGCCTGAAGAAATGTCTGAGGTAAACAGCTCATCCTTGCACAAGGATTTTGGCTTTCTAAATTCTACCTTAAATATTGATATTTGCAGAAGTTTATTTTTCAAAGCACTGACTGATGAATAAATCAGTTGCTTGAGAGGAGGTCACTGTAATAGGACTGGTATTACTTTTTATAGCACCAGAACTAACCTTTGGTTAATGTGTCAACTGTCTTATGGTTGACCTGCCACTGTAATTTTGAGGGAAGCAGATGTTTAGTATTAGGAGTATTCCAGTTAACATAAAGCTCAATTTTCAAAATTGAGCATAAATAGCATTTTAAAATAACTGCTGCCCTTAAGACTGGGAAATTGTACTATAACAGTGTGGCATTAACTGTGCAACTCAGAATAAGCATTGTTCGAATACCATTTGTCCTGTGGTCCATTGTTAAACTTACTCAAGTCCAATTTTATACAAACCGAGGCATTTTTGTGTTGTGAGTAACCATGGGTGTAGAAGGTTACCCAGAACTCTTTCTGTAGAATTTAATAATCCCCCTTTTCCTGGAAAGGACAAGTTATTGTTTAGAAAATTTACATGCAGGACATTGAAATACTCAAATCAAACTACAGGATTGCCATAAAACTTATTCACCTGTATGCCTTAGAAAAAGCAGTGTCTTATAACTTCTTCCTCTTCTATGTAAAATTTTTTAGCATCTTTCCTGGCTCTTAGAACACTTCATGACTAGCAAAAGGAATAATTAGTTTTCTAAATTGCATTTTGATACTTGAAAATGCATATCATATGCTTTTAAGCATTGACAGTTTGAAATCTGGCAATTCAACTTAGAGAAAAAGTTGAGACTTCTGAAAGATTAATACCTGAGTGCAGAACTTCCTATTCTACAGCTGAGTAAGTAAACTAAATATTCAGTGAGAGTTGTGTGAAATGAAACTGTACAAAAAGAGCACAGAAAAGGTTCAGTAAAGCACAGCAGAATGCCTGGGTACAGTGAGGTTGTGGGCCACCCTTCAGGCACCAATTACTGTCCCTCTTGCAAAATCAAAAAGCAACTGACAAATTATGTACTCAAGGTTTCCTTAATTGAGCAGCTGGCAGATCTCTTTGTGAATGCAGCATAAGAAATCCACATAAGAAGCTCCTCCATAAATACTCTTGTCTTCTACCAGGAACTGTCGGAAAAGGATCTCTGGCTGTTCCCGCTGTTTCACTATCATCAGCTGAAAAGAGGTAAATAAATATATTTAGGATACAGTCATGCTAAATGCTAGTACCACTTTTCTGTATCTATTATGCCCTACCAAGGCGGGGGGGGAACACATTAATAAATCCCCACATTTCAGTAGCTGTGTTTAAGAACACAGAAGCGAGACTTGCATGCAGCCAACAGCTAGTGCAAAGTAAGGTTTGCACAGTGAAAACGGTGACCTTCAGACTGCCTATCTCTGAAAACTGCCTTGGATGGAGAACTAGGTACATTTGAGGTACTTGGCCCTAGAAGGCATGCTGGAACTCCCTGGCGTACAGGGCCATTCCTGGTATGTAAAGCCTTGTACAGCTACAGAGAAGTTTCATCAAAGCTTGTCCTGTTCTGTTCAGCAGCTGTGAGGAACCAGTTGAGGCAGACAAGTCTTACCTTCATGGTGTAGGGCTTTTGGCTCTGGATGTGCTCCATTATTGACTTAACCTTCTTAGAGTATGGATTGTCCAGGTCAGGCAGTAATGTCTGTTAGAAGTGAAGCAGTGCAGGTTGTTATATTCCAGTTGCATCTCTTACAAATTCATACAAGACCAGTTGCTGATATTTATGATGTGACTTACTGTGCATTTCATTCTAAACTGGGAAGTGCCACCTCTTCCACAAAACCTTGTAGAGTAATTCATCTGTCTATAACGCATTTTTCAGTTTGAAGTAATCGCAGTGTTAAAATTCATTATCAGGAGACACTTTGGCTATTACCAAGTGCTTTGTTCCTGCCTGAGCAATACATATTCAATAGGATTTTAGTATCTGTCATAGTGAAAGTTTAAGATACTTTGAAAGCTTCTCTTTTGTAATTACTCAAAGGGTAAAAGCTTACTACAGTTTTTTGTATTGCTTTTGGTGTCTTAATACCTTCTGCTGGTCACCTGTTTCTGCTTTTAGCTGAATGATGAATGCTGAAAATCCCTGTCACTGGTCTCTGAGTAGCATAAATCATAAAGTCTGAAAAACTTGACTAAACCAGTCTTTTGGTTTAGTCAAAAATTTGACTAAACCACTCTTCATATACTCACAGCTTCTGTGCTGATGTGTGCAAAGGATGGCACATTGAAAAGCCCCTGGATGAGTTCTGGGGGTGTGCTGACCCCCAGCCACAGGAACATGCTCAGACCATTGGCCAGAATGAAGGCACCTCCTTCTGAGAGACGTTCCTCAGAGCAGCGGACAGCAGCTGGGAAAGCGTCACTCTTCAGATCTAGGCTGTGCTGTGGGACAAAAGTCAGAGTTGCAAACCTGGTGATTTTAAGGTAACTGATGCTCCAACTAGACACTAAGAAAAAGTAAAGATAAAAAGTTTATCATGCCTTAGTGGTTCCTTTCCAGATGACAGGAATATAGAGAGAGAGCAGTCACACTTTTGTCAGTTTACACATTGCATGCTAAGGAAGACTTCCCCACAGTATAAAGATGCTTGCATACCAGTGCTGAGCTTTAATAAAGCAGGCACCTTTCCTTAAGCCTGGGCAAAAATCTTGTTAAAAGTACAGCATCTTACTAAAAGTAAGACAGCATTAAGACATCTTAGTAAGACATCTTACTAAAAGTAAGATGCTGCTGTCAAGCTGCTTACCCATTTACTTTAAACTAGAGTTTCTGCCCTCCCTCCTTAAATTAGTTCAGCTATTTTTATCAGCTAGCAACTACATCACTGTACAAATACAGTCCAGCTTGGTCATATAACACTTGCCTAGCACAAAGAAAATCTGCATCTGTACAATGTAAAACATCACAGCACACTGAAAGCCATCTCACTGAAAATGAACAGATGTGCAGGCAGCACACTTACAATTGGCAGAAGCTGGGGGTAGAAGAAGAGCTGGGTGTCAGCCACTCCCATGGCCATGACCAGCTGCTGATGGTAAGCTCTCTCATCAGTTGGAATTTCTGGTCTGCTAACAAGCACACAGCTCTTGAGCAGGCAGTTCATGTACACTGGCAGCACCTTCATCGCGTCTGGAAGGATGAGCTGAGGGGCAGGGAAGATGTGTTGTTTAGTGTATCTCATGTGCTTTCAAACATACAACTGCTTAATTCTTTTCTTTGATTTAAAAAAATAGGAGGGGAAATATAGGTCTAGATATCTCACAGGTATTGTCTCTAACATTTGGTCTTCACTGAGACTAAGTGATTTATTGCCCAGACTTGGGATTCTTAGAAGCACATTACATGGTATGTAAAAGCCTAATTGGAAAATACAGCTTAGAGAAGACCAAAGGAAAATAATAACCTCTAAATGGAATGCCTCCGAGATTGGTGGGAGTGCTGCAGCCTCGCTATTAACTTCAGCATTTATATAGAAAATAGCCAATCGTTATTCAGAAAAGTAGGAAAAATGCCACCTCTTCCAGCAATCTTTTGAAGTGCCTCAAAAGCTGGAAAATATGTGGCGATATCTTGGGAGTTGTAAGAAAAATTCAGGTTTAAAGGTTTATAGGATTGGAGTTTAGTCCATCCAACTTTGGATCTTTTTTTGAATTGGGAAAGTACTTTTTTTTCCAGAAACAGTTGCTGAAATAATTTGAAAGCACCTTATTCAGTAAACTTCCCCCCCAGTACTCTCTCTATATATATAAAGAGGGAACTGATGATTACTACATTTCAAAGAATTTTCAACTAGCATGGAATAAAAGTAACCATGTTTACAGAGCTTCTTACTACTGTTTGGTAACAGTTAAAAAAAAAAAAAAAAAAAGGGGGGGGGGAAGTTGTTGAATTGTATTTTAATCACTGTGGATTTTTTTCCCTAGGAGTATGGTCCCATCTGGACATCGGGTATTTATCCCTCCAGCAGTCTTTGAGAGCGCTACACATAAATTCAGATTGTTTACTGAGTTACAATGCTATTTTCAACTTTGACAACAGTCTTAATTGTCAAAAATCAAAATGCCTTTTCTTTTTTTTTTTTTTAAACAGTGTAAGAAGAAAAATAAAAACTTTTGTTGTGAACTAGCATATGATTTCAGCAGGAAGAAAACCAGCTGTCTCATCTGTCTGGTATGAGCATGGTAATCAGCTTCCTCACTGGCACTGCCATTTGTCCCAGAACAGCCTCCATATGCTGCAATTGCTACCATTGAATCAAACCTGCCATTAATTAGACTTGAAAGAAGATGAAAAAAGGAGAAGTATGTCCTGCAGTTTCCCTTTCTGGCACTGCTGACATTGCAGGGGTGGTTGTTCCTCTGCTGCAATAGCCTAACTTAGGCAGGGGCATCCTCACCTGGCTTACTGCTGATGGGCTGGCACAGTTCTTGCGGTAACACGCCAGCATGTGAGCTGTCTGATTGACCAGGATCTCTCTGACTGTCTTCAGGGGTTGGCTTAGAATAGCTTTAAAAGCTACAAATACAGAAGAACAAAAGAGTATGTTAATAACAGACACGCTTTTAGAGTATCCACATTTTGCTAGTTTTTAATTAGTTTTTAATATAGTAAAACTTACCTTTCTGAGTCCCTTTTCAGTCTTTCCTGTATCATTTTAGAGGATGCCTATTAATCTTCACAAAGAAAGGCCTATACACTTTCGTGCATTACCTGTTTCTAGCTACCTTCCCCAGAATTATTTTTATGGCAT
Source organism: Aythya marila (assembly GCF_965140915.1). NCBI lineage: Eukaryota > Metazoa > Chordata > Aves > Anseriformes > Anatidae > Aythya > Aythya marila. The sequence goes on along the minus strand of NC_139045.1, from coordinate 834,490 downwards.
GTATATCTGAATACATAATCTAGTTCTCTTTTCTACTTTGTAACAGAGTTGCAAGTTGCTGAGGCTTGGAACAGCAAGTTACAAAACACAATTTCCCACTAGGCAATCACTTCATCTCTCCTACCTTCCTCTTCTTCCACCCCTAGAGAAAGCAAAAACGAAACAAAACCAATCTGCTATAACTTTACCTGACTTAGCAAAGAAGTTGATAAGTGCGTCAGTCTCGCAAGTCTTGTAGACATCAGCTAACTGGGAGCTACAGTTTAAACCAATATTGTGTATGCGCAGTCTTCTTTGTCCACTTATTGATGTGTAAAGGACAGCACACTGCAACAGATAAGCCAATTACCATTCATTTTAAGTTTAAAACAAAAAGTCAGTCCTCAAAGTGTCCATTGTGTAAGAGCCACCACTTTGTGCATCAAAGGCATGTAATTACTCCCAAGGACAGCCCAGCCTAGTAGTGCCGCTTCAGCATTAACTAACTAGAAAAACACCATACCTGTACATTTTGTGGAAGTAGATTAGACATGTAAATGCATTATAAAAATTATTAGCCTTAAAAGTATGTGTGTCATAAAAGTATACAAATACATGACTGATTGAAAGGATTATTACTCTCTCATTTGCTACATACTGATGGTATCATCTGAAAACAAGAGACCACTGATTGAAAATTTGTAAAGCATGTTATCAGCAACAGCAACACAAAAACTTAGTGATCTTGAAAAGTGAAGGGGGTCTTCTTACATGAATAAATTGCTTATGAAGTGACATGAAATCCTTCTAACCCCACCCCTGTATCTCATCCCTTCCACTGACTTATATATTAAAATTGGAGGGATTATTTAAGAATTTGCTTATGATGCCAATTCTGCTTTAATGTATCGTTAGCATTTCGGGAAACCCATTTCCAAGTATGAAAAGTAAAGGAACTGAGCTCAGGCTTTCCTGACTACTAACATTTTGCTGGCACACGCTCATTTCGTAGCACCGCAATCAAAAAAGAATCTCGTCATCATCTACAGCTACAAACTGAAGTCTGCAAGGCAAATACCAACTGCAGTTGACTGCAGTCAGGCATGCACTGGATCTGCTGCATGTCTCTGTCACAGGGAAGCCAGGTAAACACAACATCTACATGGCACGCACTTTTCCTGTCAATGCTGCAGCACTGCTTCATGAAGTGATGGCAGACATACCAAAATGGATGTTCCACAGTACTGTTTTTGTGCAAGGATTAACTGCTAGCCTATGAAGGGTATTTATAGGGGCAAGATAAAAGCTAAGCAGAGCAGAAATGAACGCTCAGATAATTCCATAGCTTAAGTAAGTTCAAAACCTTGCAAGCTGTAACATTTTCTGCTGTTAATAAAAGAAAAATGTCATGACAAAATACCTAGAACAGTAAATGGCAATGTTGCATTATCTGCTGATGGTTGGGGCACATCTTTTCTTAGGCACAGGCATATCACAAGTGTTGGCAAGTAAGCAGAGAAATGCCAGTTTTAATTATTGCCTAATCTGCATTTCCAGGAACTATTACTGAGGCATGCCCTATTGCAGAATAAGAAGGGAAGCACAGACCTCTTGAGTTTCGGAACAGCAAGTTATGGCATTGCAAGTTCGCAATCTTTGGCTTACCTTATTAGTGGTACTATGACATCAGAGTCTGTGCAAGCTGTACCTTCCTCCCCTCAGTGCCTCGGCATAACGTCTTTTTTATTATTATGGCTGCAGTAGTTCTTACTCTCAATTTCAAGACATGGTATGTCATTAAGTTGTTTTTTTTTTTTTACCTGAATTAAAGCGCCACTGTCTTCATTCAGTTTGTCATCGTGTTTGAACTCTACTGTCACTGCCTTGTCACAGTCAACTGCTGCCATTTCTACATCTGTGGTGTTGTTCATGTAAATGGCACCAAAGAAGTCAGTAGCCCTGAAGCCTGTAGCCAGATTAAAACAAAAAATATATTATTTTATTTAAAAATCACAAGTGACATTATTTTGTGACTTCTTTTTTGGTCATTCAATTTTGCTTACTAAAATGTGAACCATTTCCCCTCATGCGTGTGCAACCTCAGTCAACACCTTCTGTGAGGACAAGCTGTTCACTGTTCTGATGGGCCATGAAGAGGTGCTATGGCTCAGAGACACCCAGAACCTTTTGCACTGTTCACCTGGCTGTTTTGTGTGTCTGTATTTCTCAAATACTTGCATTTGAGGCAAGAATGATTGGTTGAGAAGTAAGAACATTAATTTAATTTGAAATAACGAAAGAATATGCAAGTGTCCAGCAACAACACCCTCTTTTGTACAACTTATTTGCATTTCAGGATGCATGCATAGTGATCAGAAACCTTAATCGTATTTGCAGGTATATACAGTAAGGGCACACTCATTTTACCAGTCTATACTGTTCAAAAGGTACATAATGAAGTTAAAACAGGAAGCTTGATGTTACAAGTGATCTGTAGAGCACTTCAGCACTGTGTTATTTACAGTTATATATTCTCACATGCATTCATATTTATTTTCATTCCCAACGGTACTGTTACCTGTACTTGTCCGAACCCTCATTATTGCATCAAAGCCGGTCTTTTTTTCTACGTCCTTCCTGAGGTCGGTGAGGAACTGGGGGCTATCAGAACTGAGCTGAAAGTGTAAAGCACAAGTTGCAGTTCACCAAGGGGTGGCAGCAAACCAGCAGAAATCCAGCACTCCCTCAGCCTGCTGTGAACTCTGCCCCTGCCCTCACCCCCCATCAAATCTTTTCACAAGTAACATCTCTTCTCTTAAAAATGGCAAGAAATGCCAGTTGCTGTTTTATTAACAGAAACAAAGATGTGCAAGTATCCACTGTTAATTCATCTCTAAGCTTGGTCAAGCAGGATTCCTTTCAATCAAACCTGTTTCCAGTAACATCCATCCTTGCACCTACCCTTGACAGGCTAGATGGGATTTTGTGGTACAGCTTTAATAATTAGTTTTGTTCACTTAGCAAAAACTGGTTTTGCAGATCAGCTGATGACACGGAGAGAATCCCCTATTCCACATGAAAATTCACATGAAATTTTAAACAAGTGTTGTATACAATTTCTTTGCCTTTTTTTTTTTTTTTTTTGGGGGGGGGGGGGGGGGAGTAGTGTCTTTATCATAAGCATTTTGAACTGTAAATGCAGGAGTAATTAACTACCCTGCTCAGATGTCACCATATGTAGGTAAGCAGGTTTAATTTTAAGATACCAACCAACTTATGCAGAAGTAAAATTACAGTCTCAATATATTTATTTGCGCCTGATCTGCTGTTTCTACATTTTGAATTTTATCCCCTGGGGTCTATAAATAATTTTTCTAGAGTTGCTCTACATTTACGCTGTCAAAGCATGCTTTGAAATAAAAGCAACCAGTCCCCAGGTGTTACTATCTGATTGGTAGGAAACTCGCATCACTTACCTGGAAATTGTTGTACTTGTACAATGTTCCTCCAGTGTACATTGTGACAAGACCCAGGGAGGCTATGTCCACGTACTGATTTGGGAAGAGGAACAAATTCACGCAGCAGCCGTTAGCCACACAATCTCTGGCTAAAGTCTCATAATAATTTACTTGAGGCTGGAAGAGTGTCTGCACAGAATTAAAAAAAATACAAATGTGATAACATTAGATACTGTTGGTAGACAATCACAATCCAAATACCAGAATGAAAAATAAAAACGAGACATGGATTTGATTGTAATGATGTTGCCCCTGCTCATACATTCTATCACCACATATATGCATTGAAAACTCAGTCTGTTCTTGTAGAACTAAATCACACCTTGCAGGTAGCAAAGGCTCTTGGAAGGTGGAATTATTTGCAGCTGGTTGATTTCCTTTACTGATGGGTGTTGCTGCCTGGCCCATACTTTAGCCTCATAGTTCTCGTAGGGCCAATCCCTATATGTTTATACCTAAATCATCAGGGCACAGTGTAACATGGGAGTATTATATATTTAAACAACAATTCTTTGTAAAAGAAAAGAAGTGAAAAAGACCAAGGCTCTACTAGAGGAATTTAGTGTAATAGCAGTCTCCTGTGAACTCCAAGTAGAAAATACCTTTTCTTTATCTGTATTGAGTAGTTTTTTGTCATCTCTGTTTCTCAGCTTCCCTGGTGCTTCCGCAGTTGGCAATGAAGAATGGAAGATAAACAATTTTCCAGCACATTCTGCAGCCTGTTGCAAAGACACCATATTGACATTTATTCTATTACTCAGATATACAAGCCTAATTTTCATTCATATGCTGTGGTATCTCTAAGAACAGTGCAAACCTTCTGCAAAAGTTCTTCAGAGCCAAACCATTCATTTAGTCTTTACACTTGATGGAAGTGAAATCCCAAAACAAACTGGGAATTTTGTGTCAGTAAATAACTCAGTCTAACACAGATCCTTTGGACGATGCACCGGTACAGTAATTCCTACATGGGACACTAAAATCTTGGTGGGCAAAACTAGAAGTACCTCTCCTAGAGACATTTTAGTTAGATACAAGCATTATGCAGCAAGCAACAAGGATAAAAGGTTAAAAAAATACTGCTTCTTCAGTGTGGGTGCACTGTTATCCACTGTATTTTTAGAGAAGAATAACAATTACATTCCTGGACTAGATTCCACATTTAAACTACACTAAAATGTAGAGCATCAAAACTTGTGATTAACATTGACTCTTGTCACTAAGAAATAAAGTAAAAGCTGCTTTTACTCAAGTTTTCAATTGTTATCTAGAACTCTAATGAGGCCATAGGATTTGCAAACTGGGACGGCAAACTGCTGACAAAAACCCTTCAATTCCAAAGAAGGGAATAGCAACGGTAGCCATACCACAAGCATCTTTGTACTGCTAACAAGCTCTTCCACCAAAATTTACAAAATCCAGTTTTTCACTTGATATTGAGACAGTTAATAGGAATGAAAACTGGTTAGTCTTCAGAATTCTAAATCCTTAAGCACTGAAGAAGTTGGGTGAAGGTGAAAGGAAGGAAGGAGGCATTTACCCTTTTCCTGCTCCAGGCTTAACCACACATCTAGTTTAAAAATGTAATACCTGAGAGTACTGACACAAATGGGCTTTGGTACTCTTTCCCCTCCAGATCTTAATATATCCACAAGATACTCCACATTTCAAAATAAGCCATGGCATTCTTCTGGGAAAACTAGGAATTTGCTAACTATGGCAGAAACGCAATCAAAGACACTATCTTACTTTTAACAGAGCTGAATCTCACCTGTAATAGCACGGTTACCTTTAATCATGAATGCCAATTTCAGTTACTCTTAAAAGTAGTCTCTAAAGAACGCAAGATTGAGTTACCGCCATACACATCAAGAATTACTAACACTGCTTTTGACAATGTGTCCAAGATGCATATACAATTTCTAAAGATTTATGAATCTCAAAGAAGAATATATTTTATTCTTCTCAGATTAGTTATTTTCTTGAACACATGTATACGCGTATTAATGATTCCCAGGGAGCATCCTTGCAACTTATAACTTTAAAATACTAGTTAAATAAGAAGTTTATTTGAGAAGTGTTTTTATAGGAACAACATCAAAAGGAAATTTACATTTATGGGTGTTAAGTTTGTTTTGTAGAAGTCAAATACTGGGAAAGAACATCTTGATAGAAGTGGTAACCAAATGTATAAATATTTTGCACACATACATTCTACTACGAGTAAGAAGAAAACAAGTATCAGTTACATATTTAAGAAATGGGATTTGAGAGATGCTGTACAATTTTGGCTCAATATATCTACTCAGTTTGAGCTCACAGATAAATCAATCTGTGTCATTCTTTTAATTGGCAACGCTCCACAGAAATGCCAGCATTTCAAGGGATATCCCTGACATACAGCAAGTTACTTAGATGCATCTAGAAGTCTGTACAAACATCCCGAGTTATCTATTAGTTATATTAATTATACTGTAGTGACTAAACACCTTATCTCTTAAATGCTGAATAAGAAACCAAACTGGTCTTTTCCAACTTAAGTGATTCTATGACTGGTTTCCCTCAATAAGGAGAATCTGGAAATAGATGTTACACTTGTCAGTTCTTTCTAAACAAAAGGAATTCAAAGGTGCTGTTACAATAATGGGACATCAGTGCTGGAAACAATCAGTGATTTTTTATTTTTTTTTCTAATTTCCCATTATGATTTGTAGAAGGATTTGGCACTGGTCTTTAGCAAGCTATAGGTTATCATGCCTTGTTCTAATTAAAGAACTACTTTGACAGAGAGGAACATTGTAACCTTTAGTGCCTCCATGCCAGCCTGGATAACAGGAGCAAAGATGGTCTCACTCTCATTAGTGTCTGCAAACATCTCTGGAATCTGGTCCAACAAACTATGAAAGAAGAAAGGTTCAGTGTCTCAACTGGTTAGCATATTTGGGATAATCCCCAAAAATGTGACATACCAAGTCTTCATAGAGGAATTTCTTTTCCATGCAAGTTTATACTTAAAAATTTTGATTTCTTAGGATTCCAGCCGGAATAAAATTAAACATGAATTTTAGAATTCTATTGAAATGCATTATTTCAAAGCTGGTAACATAAAGGAACATGCATTAAATCAAAAATAGCTAAAAATAAAGGAGTTCAGGTATGGATAAAGACTTAATAGTCTTTAGATCATACCTAGGCATACATCACATATATAGAAGGAAAACCAGGAAAAACATTCAACATGGCACAAAGCCACAACTTGCCCTCCCACTTCAGACAAAGCAGAGCTGAAGATGCCTGGCTCACAGCTCGTCTAAACAGGCTTTCAAATTCAGCACTGCAAGTTGCTGCTACCACTTTTGTTTCTCCTCAAATGTGGAAATGCAGGACTTGGCGCATCTGCTGACTTGTAAAGCATTTCAGCAAATCCACGCATCCTCCAAAACCCTGTAACACACCTGACTAAAGGGGAAAATGTCTATTCTAAGCATTCAGCTCTTATTCAGATATGGAATTGTTGTACTTTACTTGTTAACAACAGATCGTGATTCCTGAAAGTCAACAAGGAAACCATCCAGCAAAGGAACAAAAACTTCTCCAACATCCGAGACCACCATCATCTGAGGCTGAGCTAAGTTGCTTTTTACATTAAAGAAGTGGAGGACCTTGTTATAAGTGACAAAACCAACTCGAATTGCTGAGGATTCTTCTTGCTCTTCTCTGTGAGAAAAACAAAAAAAAAGTGGTTAAAATTCTGAAACTCTGGCCTTGCAATAAGAGCATTACTTTGAAATGCGGGGCTGCTTTCAGATCATTATCTGTACTGGGAGCAACAAAGCAAACAACCAAACAGATGTAATTGTCCCAGTCTTTGCCTCCAGTCAAATTAAAACAACCTGATTAAATCAACTGTTGTAATTTTATTTTTTAATATATATCTTAAAGTCAACCCTATCAACTGTGCATCCCATTCAAGCAGGCTAGAGAATGTAAGATAAAGAATAGACTATATCTTCAAAACATGGAAAAGAGGTAACAGGACAATCCTTTACAATCAGAAAATCAGCTTTATTTAGAATACACTGTAATTCAGTGACACTAATGATCAGTGCCTTGAGAGAGCAGTTACTAGGCTTCAATAATGTCTGAGGCACTGAAGCCTGAAAGTCACCAATCTTCTGCTTTGGCAGGACTGCTTTTAAGCAGCAAAAGGTCTTGGATCCCTCATAACTGTGCATCATACAGGAAGTGTACTGTAGAAATTTTTTGTTATTCCTGCTGTGTTCCCAGGCCAGCTAAAGCTCACAAACTGCTGCTGCGAGCTACACCTCACCTGCAAGAACACTGTGAGCAGTGAGCTCAGGAGCTCTTTTGCAGGAGGTAACTCCCCTAAGCACTAGCTAGTGTGTCATTAGTAGCAGCATCATTAATAAAACTAGTGAGACCGGGTTTGCAGCCCTAAGTTTATTACGTCAAATTCCAAAAATCAGTCTTAATTACTTCTAAAATAGCACATTCTCTTGGTTTTACAAGCTTCACTTAAAACCTTGAGCTTGGGAGGGAAACGATTTTTCACGTCTACGATCTTTAACACGCATGTCAATAAAGAATGCTAAGCCACCATTCCTGTTTTGTGGAAACCGCTGGATGAGAAAGGAGCTACTTTTGATTTAAAACAAACCAATATTCTATATGAACACATTCTGTAAAGAAGCATTTTAAATAATCTCTCTGAGATCCTCTTACTCACATAGATGCATCCTTTCTGAATGCAAGTCTCTAATCACTCCTAGCAATCAGACACTACTATTTTCTAAGTAACGTGATTAACAGGGAGCATTCAGGACAAGTTATTCCTAACTTCAGGCACATACAGCACTTTCCTACTTCAAGGAGCAATAGCCGCATCATCCTACTGGTTCCAATGCTGTTACACAGCAGGTATGTGGGACAATTTCATCAGACACTGCTCCTTACAGTGTGGCAGTGTACACTATACAATGTGATTTCTTCTATCATTGTTTCAAAGGTCACTTGTCAAACACAGCAGCTGATTGCCTGTATGGCTAACACACTTAGTTCTTTTTAGTGTCTCAGAATGAGATGTCTGAATCAAATGCACTCAAATGTTTTTAAGTTATATGTCTAAAAAATCATACTGGTACAAATAGCCTGATTTTCTGAGGTCAAGAGCAGAATTTCTGTAAACACATTTCTCTATTTATCTAAACAGAGAATTAGTATTCTGGTTTAGAACATCTAAATTTGAAAGTGCCTGCCCTAAAACTTCTAGCAAGCAAATAATATGTTTGCTGCTGTGCTGCAAATCTGCAGAAGCATAAAGCCCTTTTAACACAAAGTAGCTAGACACCTAACTTAATCCATTATTTGCTAGCTTTAATTTCTCAGCCATTCTCACAGGCTTACCTGCCACAAGCCGCTACACCAGTGGCCTTTTTGTTACATACATTGCTCTGTTAACCAGAAGTCTTTCCTCTTAAAGAATTTGGGCTCCCGGAAATCTGAGCACAGGGTGAATTCCCAGAATGATGTTTTCACCTCATGTGATAACAGCAGAATATTTTTGCAAGTGTCTTTCTTCAGCACCAGGTGTTCCTAAACTGCCACTTGTTTTTTGCTACTATACCCATGGCCTTTTATTATCTTCAGAGTCATGACCAATCCTGATAGAAAGCTCTGAGATACATGTATGTGCAGGACAATATCAAACACTCGTGTCTCCAGTGTAATTTTCAATGACAAAGTGCTCAAGGGATGGTCTTACATGGGCATCTGACAAACTCCCCACCCTGAACTGGAATTTCTTTCATGCAGAGATCACATATGTGAAATGTGACAAGCACATATGATAAAAAGATTAACATATCCCTGATTATCTCAAGGGTCTTGTCTCCCACTCTTCCTCACTTTGCTCCCTCTGTTTCTTAAGCATGTTCTCCCTCTATAAATACTGTTATTCGGAATGCATTTTCTTTCTGTATGCTCTTCAATCCTTTTGTATGCCTCAACTAAGAAACACCTCGTCTACTTAATTTTTTCAGTCTGACTGCCACTGCTTTCATTTAACTGTCAGCATTATTCATTAATGAAAACTGCACTAAACATATACTGAAAACTAAATGAAACTATACTAAAGTAATATACTGTGATTAATACAGATCAGTAGTAATAGTACTACTACACGTTTAATGCTGACATAGCAAACATGCCATACTTAACAGAATGTCAGTTGCCTACAAGATTTGCTCACCTCTCAGATACATACCATGGCAGAAAAATCTCACAACAAAACAAAGTTCTGCTGATTAAAAAAAAAAAAAAAAAAAAAAAGAGCTAAAGATACAACCTACCAACACTGGTTTTAGAGAGACTTTACTTTCTCGAGATTCTGGTTAGTGGTATTTCTCTGCTTAATCTAACGAGAACAGCAGCACTGCAGTAAACAGAACCACAGCACATAAAGTCAAAACTACAAGCTGGGACTTAGCTGATAATACCACTAGAGTTCAGTACAGGAAAAGAAAAGAAAGTGCTACATGTTCAGTCAGTACAACACATTCCTTCCATTCATATCGTAAACCCAGATATCAATCTAAATTTTTCAAAAACTGCCAGCAATTTTTAAATTACCATTTAGTCACTACCACCTCAAAAATACCTGTATTGTACGTTCTGTCATTTTTTGTACTTTCTTGGTTTTACCTCTCAACATGCATAGCTTCTTGAAAACTGTGGTATGGTACATTAAGCAAAACACATGTATGTTTCTTTACCTTGGAAGCTTATCTAGCAGTGTCTTCAGTTCCTCGCATATGAGTTTAACTAGACCACTGTTTATATTTCGGTATGATACATCAATCATGAAGATATAAGCTGGTGGATTTGGAGGCTTGTTATTCTATGGAAAAAATATTCACAGGGAAAATTAGACAGTGTCCTGTTATGTCAAAAAGATTTACAAAAAGGTACCATAGGGCAATCTAAATACTGTGTTTAGTCATTTGAAAAATGCTATGAATTAGAAAGAGTAATTATTACAGAAAGATGGCATGTCCTGGGTAAGCACCATCCTTGGAATAAACTGTACTACTGGAAAATAGATCCTAATAGAATAAAATATGTAAAGGATAAAAGTTTATTAGATAAGACGAAACACTAGCATTTTCTATTGGAATTCAAGTGTTTAAACAAATTTGTTTCTGTATTCCATATATGCTTACACAATATCATTTTGTTTACAGAAATGCTTAAATTCAGTTTTTGTTAACATTTGCCTCTAAAAACTGTTAAGCAATTTCTAACCAATCTGGAAACAGAAAATGTGACTTAGGTACTGAACCAGAATTAAAATACTGCAATCTCTAGCACCACTAAGTGTTCATGTGCATCCTCTCTGTCTTGCTTTCTTATGCCCCAGTACACTCTGGACAGATAAGAAAACTGTACTTTCAGGAATAAGCTGATTTTCTGTAAGATAATTAAAGCACTGGAGTGTAATGCTCAATGTATGCAACTGCTACATACAGAGCAGTGACTCAGACTGGTATGGATTCCTTTTGGCACAGCTTCTTGGCCACAGTCGTACATAAGAGACATTTAAGTAGCATACATATTGTCATATACACTACTGACCAAGCTTCTGTAACTAACAAGATGATGATGATTGTTTTATTTTTGTTTATAAACAAAGCAATGTAATGCTTACTGATGTGCCCAGGAAGATCATATAGAGTGCACATAGCAACAGTAATCATCATGGGCCTAGCCATATGCCTAAATTCAGTTTTTCTAATTCTCATTAAGATGAGTAGTGGTCATTACCTGGTGTCAAGTTCAGGACAACTTTTCCATTATAGTTACATATGCTATTTCACTGCCTTCATATAAGGACTTCTGACCACTTACCAAATTATACTCATTACAAATAATCTGCAGAAAACTCCATATAAGAAAAAAATCATCTAATCCTTGAAATATGACTTATCCATACTCATATCCTCAGAACACATAAAATTGAACATTATACCCTTGATCTCACTTCATTTGAATCACGTAAATCAAGATTAACTCTTGTCAACTAAAACCAGACAGTAATTTTAAAACCTGTTCTGTTTTTTGCATTTGGATTCTAGTTTCAAAAAACATATCAAACGCTACTTTCTGAACTCTCGTAGCACATCGCTATTTATAAAGAATTCCTCCATAATTTCTGACAAATATATGGCAGAAATGAGAACTTGTGCTCTTGCCACATCCACTGAGCAGGAGCACAATAATGCAAAACAGCTGTTATTAACTTTTTTTAGCCATTCATCCTTGTCATTTGATAAGCACAAAAGGAAATGGCTTTTCAGTTCTGGTCTTAAACTGATTTATAAAAGAACTAAACTTTTCTAACTTGGAGCAAAATGAGAAAATAATTATAAAATAACGTTAACTTCTCTAAAATTTAATGACTTAACATTGCCAGTGTGAGTGCTGATTTTATCAGATTTATTTTTTGTAACATTCTGCTGAGTCTATGGAACAAGAAGACAAACCATACTGGATGGCTTATCACAGAAGCTCCCTCATTTAAACTATATGGCAAATTCACTGCACTGAAAGCAAGACTGTGATGATGAACATAGGTTACTCAATAGAGAAAACTGAAAATTGCATGGAGCTATTCAGTATACACATTTTCAAAAGCTTAGCTGCAGAAAGCAGCAAAGCTGAACCAAATTTGATGGATGTACACCAAGGATCCCACGCTATTTCTATAATGCCCCATTACAGCCAGAGTTCTTTCCCGCCCTGGGGTTTAATGCAGATGTCAATGGAATCTCTAAAGGCAGTCTCAGGGATTTCAGTGGACTTGGAAGCAGTACCCCTGTGAGAGACCAGAATTAAAACTTGTTCATTTCTTTGTACCAGAAATAACCTGATGGTCTGAGGAAGTTACTTGTACCTACTTCGAGGCTTTGTTGGATTGAACCGCCTTTCCTAATTTTATCATATCCGCATTCCACCGATGGAAAGAAAATTCTACCCAATTTCAGAAAGCACCAAAAAGTATGTCCATGCTGCTGTGGGAAGATGAGGTCACACTAGGAATTTTGAAAAATTTTGTAAAAAAGTTTGAAAAGCTTAAATAATTTATGCTTTGGGAAGTACAAAATATGGCTATCTAATAAAATCAACTACAAATACTTCCAGTGGCTTGAGTAGACTTTGGACCAAGTTCTTAATTAATTTATTATTAGGAGAGAGAACCCATTCCACTTATTGGTCAGAACACTAAAACTACTCATGCCAAGACAAGATTCAAATTCCCATGGTAAGGTTTGAAAAGCTGAGAAGGCAATTCAGGTGCATGTTGGTCTGCAAAATTAGTAAGTCGTGCAGCTAAAATGCAACACTGCATCAGAATTTGAACTATAGCCTCTGAACATCCTCTAAATGCTTCCAAGGACCAAACCAGCATCTCAGTTGAAGATTTGTGACCCATGACTTTGAGACACGATCAGTTGCTAGTCTCCATCCAGCACAAAAGAGCAAAACATTATTGTAAGCTTAAATCCTCCACATCTGTACATTTTCTAAAATGTTCTTGGACTCTGATATTCAGCTTATAAGTGCATTTACTCCAACATAGGTACTTAAAGGATTTTGTTTGTGTTGACATCAAATCATAAATAATTTCGCGTATTGGAAATACTCACTCGGCAATAATCCAAAGTAGCAATATATTCATATGATCCCAGAGATAGCTCAGGTCTTTCATAATGGTCTACCCGTCGGCCAATGTGGTCCAGATGTTGAAAGAAGAACGGCGGGACTAAAAACCAATACAAGAGCAGGAAAAAAAACCGTTTACAGTGCGGAGAGGAACAACCCAACAACTCTTTTCAATAGTTATCATGTGGTAACATAGGCTCCTCTGTTATTGATCAAGGAGGTGTGTAAACTTTTAGCCAGGTTATGTTTTTTTCTTCAAACTGATTTAAGAAAACAAACAAACCTCACAACATCCTGGTAATGTGAGCTTCTCTTGTATTAGGAGAATACAGCATATTCCCCCATGAATGTCAATTTTCTCTTATCTCTACCCTGTCAAGCTTGAGTAGGTAAAACTGACCCAGGTTATTTCCACAGGTCTGCTATCCTCAGGCTACAGACTAAATGATGGCTATTTTGTTAGAAAGATACCATCTACTCAAAGCTCAATTCACATCACCGGAGTTAAAAACAGCACTTTTCCTAAAGCCTGTGGTGCTTTATGCAACATTTCCATGCACTGGAAATAACTCTGCAACATTCATAAACCTGGCCTACTGTACAGCAAACTGCCTTCAGTCCATCAAATTGTGAACATTCTGTGGCTTCACATAAAGGATGTAGAACTCCAAAGCAAGCATTAAGAAACCATGTTGTTTTGCCACCACCAATTTAAAGGCAGCTAGTCTAATGGCTAGCCACACTGGGAAGAGTCACGTCTGGATTTTAGCTCTTTTTTCCTCAATCAATCCACATTTAGAATATTATTTTTTACATTTTTGCCTGTTAAAAACAGGAGATGCAGAATATCTACCTAGTTTTTGGGGCATTTCTAGGTCTCGTTAATGTTTTTAAATGATTTCCAGTTTGGATAAAAGACACTACCAATACAAAGCATGATTGAATATTATACTGCAACTGAAATGTCTTTATTAAAATGTTCATAATGCATTCAAATTTCTCTTTATGAGAGTTTAAATTGCTAACAAACTAGGAAATTTGCTATCTGCTGTGCTTGCACAAACATCTGAGCCTCAGGCAGAAAAGAAGTTGGAATGAGCTTGTCAAGGTTCACATTTCAGAGATGAAAAGATTACTGTATTAGGGAAAGCACTATACCACTGTGATCCAGCTGAGGAAATCCAACTTGATACAAATGTCTATAAAGGCTACTTCTGGCAAAGATTTGGGATATATCCAAGAGCACAAGAACAGTTATAAGTCACATGCAGCACACTTGAACAAATATGGCATGGTATCTTCTGTGAAAACCAACACTTGTCACAGGAAGATTAATAGGCTATTTAACCACTGCATCCACAGCCATGGCTAAGACTAGTCTAACATGGATCTAAATAATTCTTTGCTGAACATTTAAATTTAAGAAATTAATTTCTCTACACAAAAGTTGCTCTTGGTTAGCAATACAAGCAGCTTTTTATCCTATGTTGACATAATATTTTAAAATAAACTTTTGATCATAACAGACTGGACTTGGACTTCATGGTTTAGCATTATTTTTTCTTACATTTATTTTTAAATACCGGACTGAAGAAGTGTTTTAAGTATTTTTAGTAGGTAGTATTTTTTTTTGTTGTTTTAATTTGTGAAATAGCTCTTGCTACTTCATCTCACTAAACTATTTTCAAGTCAGCTAGTCAAGAAAATCATTTCAGGGATACAATTCCTTTTTAGTTTTATGGAATTTGTATGAATCACTGATCAGAGAAATATCACTTACCATCATTTATACAATTGCAAAATCCACACTGATACCTTCTTCCACCTTCAATAAACTGCATGAAGGGACACATGTAAGCTTTGCACCTGTTACATCGGATTGGTCCAGTCTCACCATGGTTTACAACATAAAGAGGTGTCTAAATGAAGAGGTACATGAAGTTATAAAAAGCACTGCAAATTTGAAACCAAATAAAGTGAGCTAGAAAGCTGCTACTCAGCCTTAACATTTGTTAGATTTTACCTGACCAAGAAATTATTGTTCAGCATTTACCTAAATTCTCCAGTACAGCTGGCTCAACCTTGTAGGTCCCCTAAAGAACTTAATTTTCAAGCTCACAAGCTCCCTATTTTGGTATTTATCAGAAAGAAATAAAGGATCCACACAAAGAGCCTACAACACTTTGAAAGCATCGGAAAGGGCTCTAGGCTGACTTTCTCCAGCAAAGGATTTTTATAGCTCACAAGGGAGTAATCTGCTGGGGTCAGGTATTTCGCCTTCTCTATCAGATTGAGCTTTTCTCAAAGAAATTTGATACTCATCGACTGCATGCAGCTATATCAAACAGGTAGTTACTAAGAAAGCTTCTAATATTTTCAGTTAAATGCCCTTCCCCCTAATGCTGCTGTGTTACATGCTATAGTAAGGTTTAATGCTGCCAGGGTCACCAGCTAGAGTAGAAGATTTAGAAGAAATACTAATACTTATTGAAGGAAAGAATATACAGTAAACAAATACAGTATAACAAACACTTGTCAGCTTAATTACACTGACCATGCTTGCTTATAGCCTCTGCCAAAAAACACAGCTCATGGAAGACATTTTCCAGATGCCTCTTGCAGTAATAACTGTGCAGCAATTGAAAGATTCCTGTAATTGTAATTTATGTTAGAAAAGTCATACTTGAAACCACTGCACAAATGGAAGTTTGTTCAAATATTTGTGAAACTCTATAGAGCATAAACAAATGTGGTTTTTCTTTTTTTTTTTTTTTTTTTTTTCTTACTCCCTTCAACCCTAACTAAAAATCTCTGACTGTAAAAGAAAATAAATCCAGAGTTGGGTCCCATGATAGATCTCCACAAGAGGAAGAATGTTGACAACTCTTGAATGCTAAAACTTTTCCACTAGCATATTCACTTATTTAAAATTACTGTCTCTTATAGAATGGACGCATTAAATGCGTCCATTATACATTTTTATCTTTTATTGGAGAATAAGAGTCTTTGTATACCTAGAGAATCATACATGTCTTTCTAGCATTCACTGCTTACATGTATTTTATTGTTTGTTTATATTTCACAAAGACAATTATTTTACTTATTTATTTCTCCAAAGGATTTGATGCTTTTTGCCAAAATCTTTATAGAAACAAGTAGATTTTACTACATAGGTTTTAAGTGATCTGTCCCGCTTCACTCAGATAACACATTGATTTGTGTTCTTTCTTCTACAAAAATTGAGTTTAACACAAATTAACACAATGTCAGCTGGAAAACGATCAGGGTCATTTTTCAGACACAAGAGCCTTTGCTATAAAACCCAATCACTACCCACAATAACTTAAAGTTTTAGAACTTCTGGGTTTTGTTCATTACTTGGCAATTTTCTGATTATCATTCTGCTGTATTAATTTAATGAGGCCTGGATCTGGCTTGCCATTAATAATATAGTATCTGAACAGGTAGGGAAAAAAAGACACCTTACACAACACCCAATGCATTTATATACATTCTTAGTGATTTTAAACCCTATTCTAATACATTTAATGTTATTCAAGAGCAAAGAAAAATTACTCTCAAATGATCATATTTTGAAATACCTTATTAAAATTAAGATCTTTACCTATAAAGCATAAATAAGAAAAATCATAAAAATAAATGCCATAAAGTTCAGAGCCTAGGTATCAACATTCTTATACTTAATAAATTACCTTTTTAATGACAGCAGAAATAAAAATAGTATTTTTTTCCTTGTCTTTCCATTTCTGGAGTGGAAATGTTTATCTTTCATCTCCCTCTAGCTTCATTAAAAAATTTACTTATTATAAAGTCGTTTTGTAATGTGGTTTTAAAGCCCTAGTAGCTTAAGGGTTACTAAGATCTGCATGTATCTTATATAACTTTCTGCATCAAATGGCCTTCTTGAAGTTGCTGAGACTATGGGTAGTGCATGAAGTTAAAATACGCTGTCATGTTTTACAAAAATGTTATTCCAATCTTATGTAGAGAAATAAAACATAAAATAACAATGAAATCATACTGCAGAGGCAGGCTATTTTTAGTTTCTAATAAACTTGCAAAAACTTTAAAACAAAACAAAAAAAAACCAAATCAATAAAGTTAAGCCTAACCAAGAAATGCATGCAATAGACTAAAAAATTTTGTGTAACAGAAAAATCTTGAAAAGAGGGCCTGTTTTTTGATTTCTTAACATGAAATGTTAATTTACCATTCAGTATTTTCTTAAAATAATTTAATCCGTTACAACAGTAATGAATATATCTAATAATAAAGCAATTTATATGGTAATTTATATGGTAATTTCTGAATAAAGACTCAGACTGAAATAATCCAAACCCACTTCTTCACAACACAGTTGTTACAACAAACTCATTTCTGTTTGGCTGTGAAAACTGCTATTACATTTCCAACTGTCAAAATAATTTCCATTGGAGTCCAAAAAACTTTTTTTCTTTTTAATACCTAGGTCTTACAAGAATTTACAAAGATAAATAATATACAAGCATTTAAAAAGCATTTTAAAAGAGTAAAAAGTCTACTTTAAAAGTCTATTTAGTAATACATAAAACAAAAACTGTTGCCATCCACAGTCCAAAAGAAATGGTGCCAAATGGGAAAGCCCTGCTTTCTATGCTCCACAGCCTGTACTTCACTCTCTGTAGATGTCACTGTACAACAGAAGATAAAGAGATCTGTTTACAGTCCCATGGAATTCAGTGGCAAACTTTCAGGGAAGGAGGGGATTAAAATAAAAAAAAATCTCAGATTTTTTTTTTTTTTTTTTGAAATCAATGCAGTACTCCTTTTTCTTTTGCTTCTCCAACTATAAACTGTCAGCATTTTCCTTCTCTTCTCCTGTAATTTTCTACATATAATAAATGAATCAATTTAGGTATCTACAATAACTATTTGAACATTTGCTGTATTTGTGCATTTTGTTCTTGCACCTCTCCTACTCCTCAAAATCCTTTCCCCAGTTTACCCATTTGGATCACCTGACTGAGAACAGAGACAGTCCTCACAAAACTGGACATGTAGGCATTGATTGTCAGTTTTCCAGCACTACCAAGTTGTAAATAT
The DNA here is from genome assembly GCF_965140915.1 of Aythya marila. NCBI lineage: Eukaryota > Metazoa > Chordata > Aves > Anseriformes > Anatidae > Aythya > Aythya marila. Next base: position 816,152 of record NC_139045.1, on the reverse strand, counting down.
TTATCAAAACCAATGACTAAAACTACTACTCAGTAGCATAAATCTGACCTCGTAAAATAGATTCCTTTTATGTAAGCTGAAGGACTAGAGAAGCAGAAAGAATCAGCTGCACTGGGAGGGCTTTATGTTAAAGGGAATTGGGCAGAAGAGATAGGAAATGCTGTGGAAGACCTGCATAAACTTTCCCTTCTCTGAAGCCTCAGGGCCCCGCTACAACGCAAGCCCTAAAAGCTAATCTGATAAACTATAACTTATCTCACTATTAGTCCAAATATAGTTGGGATAGCAAGAGGTATTTTGGAAATATTTCAGCCAGAATATTGCTCTGTAATACAGTTCTGACTCCAGAGAGATAAATAGGCATTGGTGGCACCACTCCAAGATGAAATACGTCCGTAAAAATTTCCAGACGGACTATAACTTGTGCTTTAAAGTCTCAGAGAGCTGAATTACTATTGCTTGCTATAAAAATGGAGACCTGACCCACTCCTGAGGGTTCCCTGTGATGCCTGCAGAGTATCACTGTATTCATATTGCAGGATCAGGGCCACTGCTGGAAATTATAAATGTAGGAACAAGGACTGCAGTGAAGCTCAAGTTCATCACGGCACATCTCTGGAAAAGCATTCTGAAGAGAAAATCAGAAGAGAGTCTGGAGAATGAAAAAGAAGCATATGCAAATGGTGAAGAGAACTAGCTATTTATCACACAACAAACTGAAAAATGTACATCATCTGTTTTCATTGCCAGACTCATATACGTAGACTGGGCTACAAGAAAACCTTTTGTAGCTGTGCTGCAAGTTGAATTTCCACATGCAATGTAAGGCAAAACGCCTTTGCCTCACAGTCAATGTGGACTCCTAGCCCCCCACAACATACACCCTATTAGCACCTGATGAATCTGCATTAGAAGCAATATTTTTGCCCAGAGTTTGACTCCATCATCATTTGAATGCATTTAACACCCCAGCACTAAAATGACAGGAATGTGTATTGAAATGAGACCCACACAACTTGCAAATCTGGCTACATCCAAGAGGAACACGAAAACTCGTACCAGGAGTGCAATTTTCAATTACATCAGTATCTCCATCACAATCCCTTCCCCCTCTTCCCTGCAAGATGAGTAATTTGCCACCAGTTTCTCCCTATACTTTTGGATAACTTTACCAGCTTATACAGAGAGCTGCTCTATGCAATGTAACACTGCACACTATATACGACAAATTGCCTGTTCAACTGCAAAATCAACAGAAAGCTAGTCATCGATAACAGTGAATCATAAGTCAGACTATCCACAAAAAAATTATTCAGTCAGCATTCCCTTTTTAAGGGGAATGTTGCAACTTACTGAATAGAGCTAGCAACATGAAGAGTGCAAATGCAGGCTGCTCTCATCAAAATTAGGAGGATTTAAAGAAGTTTGAGGATGGGGAAAACAAGAAATACTGATAAAATTTTGACACGAAGAAACCCCAGGAGTAGGCAGCTTACTTCTTTAGAACTTCCATATCATAGAGGTGGCAGAAGAAGGGGGAAAAAAAAAGTTTAATATCCAGGCTTAATAGAAACACAATTTTTTCTGGTCATGATGCCAGGTTGGGAATACCAACTGTTAACAAGTCAGCTCTCTCCAGCACTTCTCAGCTTTGAAGTAGTGACTGTTATTTGGATGTACGGACATGCTGCATCTCAAGTGAAGGTCAGCAGCCAGGATTAACTGATGATATAAGCAGAAGTGTGAAATTGGATAATCAAGAAACTGTGCTGAATAACAGACTTTAAAAATGTTAACATTTCATAGAATCAGATCTCAAGCAGGAGGTCTCTCAATCTAGAGAGATATACCCATACTCATCAGCAAAAGTGCAAGCTGGTGCAGAGGCATGCACACAAAGTGAGAATGGAAGGAGTAGAATACAAAGCTACCCTAGGGCAGCTTAGCCCCCTCTTAGGGCTGCTGAGGGTGACACACACGTTAGATCAGATGAAATGATACTGGTTCATGCCTGGACTAATCCACAGCTCCATTTCCAACGTATCAATATCACAGATGGTCCAGCACTGCAGTCCTTGTCTGAGATTTTATTTTGTCGTTGTCACATTAGTTGTAAAACCATAGAAAAAATAAGAAAAGTTTAAGGTACCTTTTCTACAGAAATGTTAATAGTTACAAGAAGAGTTAATCTAGCTTTATTGATCACAGAAGTTTCACAATAAAATCAGGAGTTTGATTTTCCATGAGAAGGCATTCTTATTTAAGATGTCTGGCTTGACATTCATTCAGCACAAAATGAAATAAAAGATAGTGACATATTTTAGAGAAGCAAATGGAATTAGCAAAGCATTTTGTTTGTTTGTTTGTTTTTTTCCAGATCTCTGCAGGAAAGCCCTAAAGTATCTTCAAAACAGCAGAATTTGGGCTCCAAATACTATTACTACTGACTTCTTGAGAGGTCTGGTCTCTATATGTTTTGTATGGTCACATCAGTGTTAGTTTACACACACAGAAGTTTTCAGGATTGCTAAGTACAGGATAAATATAACACCACAGTTTAAAACACAGGCACAACCTACTACCTGCAAGCATAATGGATAAACTGGCAGATCAATTCTGTTTTAGAGCGGCCAATGACCACTTTTCACAAACACAGCTGTGACTGTTTCTAACATGCTCTAGAATATCCTCAGGATAGCCAATCAGGCAACACCAAACAGTGCTCAGGGAACATGCAGCTCTAGGTTTAGGGAACAAATATTTAAGTTTGTAAATAAATCTCAGTATAGTGTTGTAATCTCTTAAGCAACAATTCTGGATGAAGTTCTGCCACAGGACAGCATTGCCAGTGGTATTCAGACCTTTGCAGAAAGAACAAAACCAAAACCTAAATGGATTTCAGGATCATTGTGGCTTACTGTCAACTTCAGTGGCAAAACAGATGGGGTTCTTCTGTTATTTTGTACAGACAGACACACACATGGAGGCAGGTATACAATGTGTACATATAATTTTTGTCAGCATTTGAGAGAAAAGTATCTTACTGATTTAAGATTTACAGAATGAAAGGTCTGTTGAATGGAGGGTTTCTTTCCTTCTCAAAAACATGGAGCTGTTTTTTTTTTTGTTGTTGTTAAAAGGTATTGCTGTGACTTTTTAAGCCAAGCTTACAAGTGTTTTAATTCAAGGTGTGTAAAATAGTTCTGCATAACATTGTTCAAGAAGGCCAGCAGGTTACATAGTAAACATGCCTCTAGGGCTAGTTAATTTACTTCCACCGAAATCAGAAAGAAGTGAGAATACCTGAAGTGTCATGCTATAATCAAGCCAACTCTAGCTGGTCACTTGCCTCTATTAGAGCAATACTTAGAATAAGGAGAATTGTTATTATGTGAACAAAAAACCAACCCAGGATATCTTAACCTCTGAAGCAAAGATATTTGGGGTGAGTTTAGTATCCTTTTTAAGTCCTTTCCATGATACAGAAGCTTAGATTTGAAGGTCAGTAGCAAAACTAGCTGTTATTTTAAAAATACAACATCAGGTAGGAGTACTTATATTCTGAGTCTCCCTTCCATGGATACTTTCACTGCTATGATAGCTGGATGCTTCAGACAGTCTCCAGGATCTCCCAACAGTAAGAGTGTATGCAGCTACACTCCTCTCTTTTAAAGATTAAGCTAATGCTGAACATCACAAGTAAGGGCTGTGCAAAGAGCTATGAGCTAAGCAGTCCTCAGAAGTACAAAAACCTGTACTATTGCTCCTGTACTCTAGGGCTGAGGAGATCATCTTTGTATCTATTTAACAAGCACGGATTACCTCCTTCTGTTAAACACACACTAAAAAAGCAGCCCCTCCTTCACATATATTTCCTGTCCTACAAGCAGAGAAGGATCCCTTCTCACAGAATAAAGGGACATACACAGAAGGCTTAGTCTCCCCTATTTTCCTACAGGACAGCATTAGAGCCTGCTATTATGATTAGGCCCCAGATATAGCCTCATGCTCCTGAACTTCACTTGAGATGCAGCATGTCCATACATCCAAATAACTGTTTGATATCAAGAATAAATCTAAACATTAAAATAATAAAAATAAATACAATCAAACAACATCAGCTTTCTACTCAATTTAATACAAATATCTTTCCCCTTTCAAATTACATACATTGTTCCATTCAGAGTATGATTCTGCACTACTGAACAAATAAATAAAAATATGTATAAACTGAACATGTAAGAATAGCTTCGGTTTAAAAAGCAAAATAAAGCTTTTCATCCTGAACTAACTAAATACCAGGGAGTGCCCACTCTGTGAAGTTTTCCAAGGTAACTGAGTAACATCCCTGCAGACTCAATGTTAGAGCTCCCAAAGTCTTACAACGTTGGATTTACTGCTGTTGCTATGGTCAACTTTGGCCAGTGAGTAAGAGGAGACAAACACAATTTCAGAAGAGCAACATGCAGCCTAAGAGGAAAACAGAGGAAAATGCACCCAACAGAATGTCAAGTGGCATTCGAGGAGTTATTTTGAGTTACAGATTTATCTAGCAACAGCCATTATTTTTTTATTTTTTTTTTTTACATGAGTATAATTTTTGTCGGTGAAACTATTAAGTGGCTGTTATTATTTTTTAATTCCCTCTTTCCCCTCGATATTTACTGGTGCTTAGTCAGGCTTTTCTTCTGCCATGACCATTCTGAAGAACAGACAGTTTCCAACTTATCAGAAACTAATTACATCACCGTAACCTAAATCTTTAGAAATGCACTTTTCCCAGTCTAACCTTTCAAGACTGCACAAATTAATCAGGAATTCTGATTAGAATATGAATAAGGTATATATGAATGTCAATTTTCCAAGTCAATTCTGAAAGAGATGGGGACAGTAAGTCCTTACTGTAACAACAATGATGCATGGAACAACACAATAAAGAAGTATGAAGAGTATTTTAAAAAGGTTACACTAGAAACAAAAATGGGAAAAAATAAGGAAATTTACTCGAATTAGGAAATGCTATGCTGCCAAAATCTTTGCTAACTTTGGCTCTACATTCTATCTTGTTACACTGTGTAGTTACAGCCCAATACGCTATCAAAAACTTTCTCCTAGAAGATGAAGCCTTGGGAAGCAATCCAATTCCAAATGCTTTACTACCAAATGCAGACTAGTGCCAGACGTACTCCATAAAGCAAGCCTTATCTAATGCAGGATTTATGCATCTCTAAATTAGGCACTGCAAAATCTAGCTCACAGGCCTCTCAAGTGATATAAAGCTTTCAGGGTAAGGCACCTGGAGATGTACGTAAGTTCTGGACTCTCTATACCATGCATGGGATAGTCAGGCACCCCAGAGCACTATCCAAAAAAAATCATTAACCCGGAGCTAGTCAGTAGAAGAAAAAAAAAAAAAAAAGTACTGAAAGAGCAACAAGGTTCAACAACTCTTTTCCAGATTCCAAGCAGACTCAGGACCACAAGACCAGAGTTTCACAGTTCCCTCTCAAATGAAGGTGTTAAAGGGATTCTTTGGAACACGTTTTAACATCTGAAAAATGAAGAAAATAGTAATGTTTAGGCTCACATTTAACAGAGCAGAGAGACAGTGAAGAGTTGAGAATACAAGCTTGTGCTACCTGGACAGTTTCTACATGGATTGACTGTTCCAAATAGCTCAACAACAGATTAGTTGTAAAAATACCAAGGCAGTCCTAAGAACATGGCGGAATGTCCTGTAGCATGGCCCTATCTCTGAGCTAACTGGCCTAGCTGTAATGTACAAGGCAGTACTGGTGCATGTGCTTTCTTTCTGGTCCACTGACTTCCGTCTCTGGAAGTTTAAACAGAGGCAATAAACTCTGCTGTACAGACTGCTCAATAGCTCCCCATTCCTGGAGAGTGAAGAAGCCTTTCAACATAGTCAGAATGCATCCTAACTATTAAGTTCGATCTCACACTCATCATGTTTTACAAGAACATGACAACAGGCACAGATTACTTTGAAAGTATACCCAAAACACATCAACAGAACTCAGACACTGCTGGATCTTTGACAATCCAGAGAACTGCACAGCACGCAATGCAATATACCCTAGTTACTATTTGGAGATGCGAAACATTATCTCGTCACTGGTCAACAGCTGCTCTTTCTGCTGTGGAGTACTCATTTGAGAGGAGGAAGGCTTTGTTGCCCACAACGGAAAGGAGAAGTTCAGTATTGTCTACAAACACAACAATTTTGAATAATTTCAATATAAAGAGTCATATGTAGTTTACACAAAGGAAAAAGGTCATGAAACATTCAATAAGCCCTTACATTTTGTTTCCACTAGTGGTGAATACGAAGTGGAATCTCAGTTATGTCAAGTCCCATATAAGGATTACAAATTTACAAGCCAACACTGAAAACAATTAGATATTTCAAAACAAACAGCAGAGCAAAACAGATGTCCAGCTCTTTCGGAGCCTTTCATTCAAAAAGGTGTTTTTTTGTTTTTGTTTTTTTTTTTTTTTTTTACTATCATCTTTTGCTATTTAAAAAAATCTTTCTAGTAGTAAGGACAATTTTACTGCCTAATCATGGAACTCCTATCTAAAAAGACTGACAGTGCAAAGTTGCTGAACTGCATAAAACCAACTGCTTACATGAGCTTCAGCGCCCAAAAGTAAAGATGACACCAATATAAAAAGAAATTTTACAAAGAACTTCTGGGCAATCCTAGAGCTAAAGACCAGCAAGTCTTACTTCCACAGAAAGCAAATTGGTAGATATTACAATGGAGGAGAACATAAAAAGACATGCCAATAAACAGGACAAAGAGAGGGAGAGTTCATGTGGCTCTTGCAGAGGGATGTCATGACACAATCTATTGAGTTCTGTCAAGAGTCAGCTAGTATGCAGACAAGCATGACCTAGTTGATATAGTGTACTTTGCTTTTTAAAAGTCTTTTGATAGAATCACTCAGCAGAAGTCCCTAAAATTAGTTAGTCTTTCACACAGTATTGGGGAACATCCTCCTGCAAGTAACTAACTACAAATCAAAGGGTAAAGTAAAAAAGTGATAGCTTTTTATGGTGGGTAGATGCTATCAGTGAGCACTTCTGTTCTGCAATCTGTGCTTTTTAACGCATCCCTAACGGAAAGGATGAATCAGTAAGGTATTTCCATTAAGTCATTTTGCACTGCCTACAATCTACGTGTTCCTCAGTCCCCTCAAACCAAAGCTCTGCACAAGCACAGAACTATTAATAAATACATGTGCCTATATAAAAATGTGTTTCAAACTACAGGTATGGCCTGCTTGCCATTCTTACTGGCCACTGAATCTGAGTCCCCACCAATCCCAGAGTTGATCACAAGAGTGTAGGGATTTCCCTGAACTCTTCAAATTTATTCAACATTTGAATGACTTGTTTCAAACCCACTGAACAATCTTGGGATCTAAATGAAAATTCACACTGTTACTTTGTTCTTGAAACAGAAGAGAGATTTTGTAACATTGCATCACCTGCTAGTTACTCACCTCACTCAGTTTGTAGTTTTTGCTAACCTTACAGTACTTACACAGCTCTACCTAGGAAATGCACTGTCATTCCTGTAAAAAAACATGGCTTTCCAAGCAGCTCAGCTGCACTGGGTACCATCATATCTCGGTATTCTTCTGAAAAGGTTAAATGGCTTTCAGCTCATGAACACCAGAATTCCTGAGAAGCAATTCCATTCCAGTTTTATCTTTTTAACTTGTTAATCTACTGAGTAGAAACATGAAGTAATAATTTCCCACCACTGACTATTTCTATGAAGAAATAACAAAGAAATAAGTAATAACATTGTAGAGAGTGACAACTCAAAACTACTACGGAACAAAAAAGAAAGTTACTCTAGATATTTTAATATTTAAAACTATATTTTTTTTGGAGTTGTTTATATTTGATGATAAAACTTGAAATACTTTTTCAACTAACTTTTTAAGAAGGCAGTATTAAATGTTAAACCAAGATCACATGGTTTATTCAGGCTCTAGAAACACTGGTGCATCTCCAAAACAAATTTACATAGAGCTTTGTCCATGTGATAACTGTGAGAGCTGGTTTATTTTTATAGACCGTTGCTAAAGCACTGGTGGACTAAAAATAAGTTCTGTCAAACAATGATACTGTATTGTCAAAACCTTTAACAAACAAATACTTTTCATGGATCATCCAAATCAGGGGAGTGAAAATGAACTGTTACTTTTGAAAAATAAAAAATGAAGACTTAGTATAGATAAAGATTCAGAAACACCTAGAGCTGTTAAGACGCTGGACAGGGGTGAGGAGGTACAAATGTTTAAACGACCTTAGCTTCTAATGATATATAGCATACATGTAAGGTTCACTAGTCCACGGTTTTCTAGATTGGCTGTGGAAGGCTTTTTGTCATTTGTAATCATGAGACTGTGTGCCCTCCATAGGGGCTGCCTCTCTTTCAGCTCTGGTGAGTTTCTGAATAACCTCATTTTCACTTTCTCTGCTCTTCTGAAGCTCAGTGTCCATGTACTAAGTGTTACTAACCTGGCTGTTCTTAGGACATCAAACACAAGCAGTCAGTGATCTCTACTGAACAGTCTCTACTTGTGTCTTAAATTAGCTCTCACTTGTGATTTACCACCACTGACACAAACCCACCTTCTTGAGCTTTTCTTCAGCAAGATCATTATGACATCTATTTAAGTTTTCCATAAATGGCTGCCATAAATGAGAACGTTCTCATGGTGCAGTTGCACCAGGTTACAGGTGAGCACCTGCAATCTGGCATCTTAGCTGTACTGGATATTTCCTTACTCTCAACTGTCAATTGTTGAGGAATTCAGCTTTCCTCCCTTGATCTGAGGACTGATATTGCAGCCTACTGGTATATTTTTATGCCTTTCTTATGTTGATCTTGTGTCCTCTCTACTCAGAATTTCTAGGTATTATGGAACTTCTCAGACACACCACCACTCCACAGAGCCTCAATTGCATGGGGCTTTTTTAGCAGTATATAAAGCCACATTTGCCTTCTCATTGCATTACATTTCTGTAATTTTTCAAGGTTCCTTCTCTTTTAAGGAAGAAATCCTGTATTATTTTTTTTCCTGAAACACTGCACTGATTCAAAGGCATGAATTGGTTGTTTTCACTTAACACCCTTACCTAGCACTGTGTTGATTTTACTTTGTGTTCTTATTTTCTCCCATAGCGATAGCTTGTATCCCATTTTTTACTGGACATACGGATATTTTTTGCACACATCTTCCAAAAATGCCCCTGTTCAAGTTTATGTATTTCTTGTCTCCTATTTCTTTCCTCAGACCCTATTTTTTTTTCCTTCCCAAAATCTTATTCCCTTATTCCCATTGTACATGTGTGCTAGCATTCCCAAATGACTTTTGGAGACAGAACACCAGTCTGTATGTGTAGACACTCCACTTTCATCAAAAGAACCCATGGTGACTGAAAAAAATTAAATCTACCTTTCAGATATGCTCAAACACTGAATTATTCTTGTCCAGGCTGGGCCTCCAGACTGGAAGGAATATTTCTGAGAAATACTACTGAACTTCCAAATAAAAAGTTTAATAAAAAGATCCCTGGATCTTTTACCTCCACCGCTTGTGTCAAAGGAAACAAATCCTCAAAGATCAAATTCCACTTGACTCAAAGTGATGACTTGACTACACATGCACCTCAAGGACCCCATTTACCTTTTCCTACACCCTCATGTTCATTTACTATAGATGAAGAATCTCTCAGGCATTCCCTCCTACTGCCTGCACAGGCAAGAACAGTTCAACAAATTGCTCTGTTGGTTAAAATGTAAAGCCAGCAGGAGACTCTAAGCCAAGTGCACAACCCACCAACGTGTACCAACATGTAACACCACTGCTTACAATTCATCCACCAAAATGGTGAATGTGTTAATTTTAGAAAGAAAATAAGTAAATGAGCAAACAACAGCCCTCAGTAAATCAAAACCCACACTCAAGAACGGAGAAAGGAAGAACAAGACACCTGAAGACCATGCTGTATACTCAAATTATCTGGAAGCATGGTAAGTTTTTCCTATTGTTTCTAACTGACCTAGTACAGTAATGGCATAGAAAGAGAGTCACATACATTCTATGGCAACAAACCACTGAACATGCAAATATACCTATGAACTATTTCAAATTCATACTCAACTATAAGCAGTGATGAGAACAAAATGCCAGTCAAGTAAGTCTTATGAGTATTCCATAAATATAATTCTATCAGTCACTTGAATGATCATGGAAGCCCATGGCTTTTCAAATACAGCTTTACTAGTGCAGAAAGACATGCATCATAATAGATTTTGTATAGTGTGTGGGTTTGCTAAAGTCCTTACAGTTCACTTGAGATGTGTCTGTTTCTCAGCTGTTCCTAATCATATTACCAGCTGCACAAAGCATTTGCAGGCATTTCACAGCCATGTAGTTATCTTCCCTGCTAAAATAAAAATCTTAGTTCAAACTACAAAAGTCTGTTGGATCAGAAGTTATCCATCCAGATAAACAACGTCTGCTTTTTTCCAACTTATTTAAAAAAAAAAAAAAAAAGAAGTTACAAGCAATAAAACAAAGTTAAAGAAAATCAAAGACTGCAAAAAAAAAAACCACTGAAAATCTGTGCAATTTTAATTAGGCTTTTCTGTGCATGTTTTATGATGGAGTTTCTGAATACACAATCACAACCAGGACAATAACTTGCAAGAGATCCCCACTCTTTTTTTGCAGTAAACAATGCTCTGAAAGTAAATTAGCATTGCATGTGAAAAGGAAATGCTGCCTACAGCCCTTTGTTGCAGAATTTAGAAGCTGCACAATGAAGATGGCAGGAAGTTACGGACAAGAAAGGACAGCCCTACAGATGATGTAGTTACAAGCTGCACTTGCAAACTGGTTTTATCCCTACTACTGATGCAACCCACTGGGGATGCCAGGAAACTGTGTACCCGTGTAACAACTACCCTGAGATCATAGGACACTGCCAATCTGCAGAATTATTTTGCACATGAATTAGAGCTATGCTTGGAATAGGAGGGGCTGTCATAGATGGTAATGTGAGGAAAAAAATGATTAGGTTAGTGTCTCCAAATAACTGCCAAAAATGGATAGTTACATTTGTCTGCTTTCTATGACTCAGTTCATCCCAGTAGAAAATACCCTAATCTTCTTATTTATTTTGTAAAGAATAGAAAAAGATTTTTTGAATGTAACTATTCATGTAGTAAAATGAATTTGGTCTCTGTTGATACTGTTCAGGGCTATCCTCTTTTAATGTCTTTGCCTATAGCTATGTAATTCTGGCAGCTGCCAGTCATGGCATAAAGCAGAGATAGTTGGAGCAACACCAGGAACCTGCTGGCTCAAATTACATAGTTACCACTCTTGTACCTTTTCAAAGATTTTTATCCCTTGAAGTTGCATCACGACCCAAGTGCAACTCATAGCCTTCTGCAGCTACCTCTCTACTCTAGCTCTTTCATAATCATAGATAAGACACCCTCCCACCCCACCCAACCAGAGAAGAAGTCATTAACATTTAGGAGACAAAACCACATGGGACTAATATTCTGTTAGTCCTCACCTCATTTTGTGGAACAATAGCAAAAGGCTGGATGACAGCTGCCAGTGGGATGTGAGTTTGTTTGGCCATATCTGAAGATGATGGGAAGCAGTAGGTAGTACATCGGATATAACGAGGGCTGGCATGGCCTAGAACACCCAAAAAAGCATGCACAGTTAAAGACTGATAAAAGGAATCCGCCTGTCCTAAACACAAACGAGAACAACAACAAAACAACAAGAGCATATGCTAAGTTAAATGCATGCTTTTTGTTCTCCCATGGAAGCTTCTGCCCATCTCTTATCAACCCACTGTCTCCCCCTATAGGCAAACCTTTTCTTGCTGTTCAAGTTTAATGCAGAGATTTAAAAGTATAAAGAAAAAAAAAAGCACAATTATTTGCAATGAGAATCTCAATAGAGATTTATTTGAAAATATCCATATCTGAGGTGTTAAAAGGAAATAATATGGATGAAATCCCCAGTGAGAATGTCAACATTGTACATAACAAAATGCAGCAAACTGATACTTACTGCCAAGACCATGCTAATGAGCTATCCCTAATTCAGAAGGTAGGATACCAGTGGTAAATGACCAGGCTCATATATCCTGCAAGATACAGTGTGCTACAATCACTACCCCATTTCTTGTAGCACACTTAGCTCAGTTCCCTCAATGAGGAACTGCGTTCTGCAAGGCAGACAAGTGCACTGGAAGTCCAAGGCAGTTCAGAAACTGCCTTCTTCTGTTCTTTTTTTTTTTTTTTTAAGCAAACAAACTCAGTTTCTTGAGAGGAATTTCTTTGTTCATTAGAACTGCATAATCCCATTCTCAGATAACGTCCAAAAATCTTGATGTGTTTATATGTTTTGTATAGCTTATCCAAGCACTGATCAATTAATGCTGGACTAAATGATACCATCAGTTTTATCTATATTAAAGTATCAAGTCTGCTGTTAAGAGCACGGAATATGGTACTTACAGGGTCTAGGCTGAAGCAATTGGAGGTCCACTAGTCAAATGAAAACACTAAGCCAACTAGACAGGCCCATACTATGTCCCTATGGTTTGAATAGCATTTTCCAAAATTCTTATCTTAAAACACAACAATGATAGAGTCAGTGCTTTTTATAGTGTCCATCTTTTAAAATTTCAAAAGAATCTGAAGAGGGCCTTTTAGTTGCAAAAAATTACGTTAAGAGAAGTTCTGTCAATTATGCATATTACTTTAAATTTCAGCAAGGATAGGAAAGATAAGGGCAAAGTGATATCACGACTTTCATTGGAATTAACCAAAAGTTTAAGAATTCAGTTCTCCCCCCAATGCTCCCCCTCCCACACATACCTGGAAGCAATTTTCCCATTTTATGTCCAATTTAGAGTAAAAAACACCATTTTTAGGTGATAAATGTGAGAATTTAGTCATACATACATATTATTTCATTTCCCCCAAAGCAGTAACAAGGACAGTTACCTTGATCTTGGATTATGCAGTCTGTAGTGACGAGAGGAGGAACCTGTCCTCTTGTGTTTGTAGCATATATCTGTCCTCCCCTAGAAGCTTTGTCATTTTCAATTACTTGAATCTGATGAATAAGAAGCAAGAACAGTGTAAGAAAGATTGGCCATGCATTCAGTTACATCCACAAAGAGTTATACCTTATATAGAGGTGCCATAAACCCATCACATACAAACTTCTAGGATAGTTAAGAACTTTAAAACTATTCAGACACAGCTGAGCAGTGTAACTCACAGCTACAGTTGCCTGTTGGATCTCTACAGAGGTAACACTACACATAGGGGTTGACCAGACCTATGTACAGTGAACAAGGGAGTTCTTCAAAGCATGTTGACTGCTGGAGTCAGACATTTTCAGGAGAGTCTAGCCAGCAAACTGAATAGAGTGAACTGAATAAGCCTTGTTACTGAATCTGGCCTTCCAAGCTCCAAGATCAAACTTAAGCGCAAACAGGTTGCATCACTTTACTCTGATGTCACATATACCAGGTTATCTTTTGTATGGCCATAATTGTGCGAGATGCTGTTCTTCATAAGTGAATGTGTGGGTAATTTATCTGATTGCAATAGTGGGAAGGGTTGGCCCTCAATTCCCCCTCACTAGGCTCTGTGCACAGGATGGTTAAAAAGTGAATGACAACCTACAGAGAGTACCACCTTCCTAGCTGAGCTACATTTCAGCACTGCAATTTAGAAGGTAGCAATTTCAATCCTCAAGAAAAGCCTGTCTGGCCATGAGGTAGTATGTCAACCCTGGAACTCAGTGTTTTAATTCCCTGAGTCATACTACCATGTTGTGAGCTTCCTCCTAGGAAAAAAAAGTGAAGGAGAACAATCACAGAAAACTTCTGGTGAAGCAGCTCTAATCATGTGCAGGTTTATTCTGGTTGAAGATTAGTGAATTATTTACTATAATAGTACTATAATAATATATAATTATTTACTATAATAGTACTGCTTCAGCAGAGGAATGGGAGATTCCTTCCCCCAGACAAGCTTACAGTGTGGTAGTTAATGCATGTAAGTAGAGAGTCCTGTGTCAAAGCTACAACATAGCCTGCTTCAAGAATCCTGACTCTGCAAAGACCTTTTCATGCGTTCAGCTGATCGCCAAAACCTGCATCAGTGTGCTTTCCCCACGAGCACATTTCCCCCCCCACATTGATCAGCTGTTTCCAATAAAAAAAAAAAAACACAAGTTAAATAGTGCCTGCATCTCACAAGGAATTCCTTTGGGTAATAATTAGACTACTTCATTCAAGAAAGATTGACAATCCATATCTTGTTTTATTTTTCCTCTAACACAATTCTAAAAAGAATAGGCTTTTTCCCACCAGTGCACATTCAGGCAGGCTTTAACTGAGCCTTCCGAACCTGTAGGAAGCTTAAGCATTACGTATACCCTGAGCTACTGAAATCCTTACAGGTGTAGAAAAATGCTCAAGCAAGTAGTTCTGGTTGCCTGATGAACTCCTGCAAACAGTGACATGGCTTTTGAGCAAGGGGCTTCTCAGCTTTTCCATGTTTGCAATTTTAGAGTTCACATACCTGTGCTCTGCACCAGTCCTACTTTTTTAACAGTCTACCTGTTACTAAGTTTAAGTCTTGGATCTTTCTGGAGTGGAAAGGAAAGGTGACCAGCTGCACAGAATGCAAGTAATCCCTCAGTACTCCTTACTGTCGTAATGAGAACCGTGTTGAGAATTCCTATTAATGTACTCTGAGTTGTGCATATGTCCCATGTCAGCTAACATTATAAAGCCTCTTCAGTTCTAAACCCAGTACTGTACTCAGTTATTCCAAACTGACAACACAAAGTAAAAAGCCCATGTAGTTAAAAGACCATAAAAAAATTGCAACATAACCTGTAAACCAAGCCATGTAAATGCAATGGCATTAAATAGAGCAGAAATTTACTTTCATAAAACATTAGTGCCATGTTACTTACTGGACTTGGAATAGAGTCAGGATCAAGTTTCTTCTGTTGTAGACCAGAGAACTGTGCTGGACCTCCAGGAAAGGCACCAGGATAAGACAGCTGAGATCCTGCCATCTGAGGTCCATAGTTTGCTGTACAGTTACAAATGACCATTGATATAAACTATTTAAGCTCTGTTATCAATTTTAACATCAGTTTTTGCCATACAAATCATTCTTCTGCTAAATGCAACTTCTCCTTCCTTTCTGTTTTCAGCAAGTACAAGAAATGGGTTATTTTAGCTCATGCAGTCTGTATTTTAAAGGTAAGCTTAAAACTAGGCGTGACAACTCTAGTTCCAAAACTTTTCCATTATATTTTTTGAGCATAATTAAAGTTTTTGCTATTATATAGCATAGTAGGATTGCTGGTAAAGGTTATTACAGCTACTCGAACCAGGCCTTTCACAGGATGGCTCTTGTTGGAATGGACCTTAAAGTCCATCCAGTTCCAACCCCTCTGCCATAGGCAGGGACTCCACCCACTAGATCAGGGTGCCCAGGTCCTCGTCCAACCTAGTCTTAGACACCTCCAGGGATGGAGCATCCACAGATTCTCTGGGTAATCTGTTCCAGTGCCTCACCACCTACAGAGTGAAGAATTTCCTTTTAATCTACATCTTAGCTCTTCTACTTCAAAATCATTCCTCTTTGTCCTATCACTATCTTCCTTTATAAGAAGTTGCTCCCCGTCTTTTTGTAAGCCCCCTTTAAGTACTGAAAGGCCGCAACATGGTCTCCCTGGAGCCTTCTCCAGGCTCCAGCCCCAACTCTCTCAGCCTTTCTTCTCAGCAGAGGTGCTGCTCCAGCCCTCTGATCATCCTCATGGCCCTCCTCTGGACCAGCTGTAACAGATCCACATTAATCCACTCATGCTGGGGGCCCAGACCTGGATGCAGCACCCAAGCTGCATGAGGGCAGAGCAGAGGGGGACAATTCCTTCCCTTGATCTGCTGGCCTCACCTCTGTTGATGTGGCCCAGGATGCAGTTGCCATTCTGGGCTGCAAGTGCGTACTGAAGGTTCATGTTGAGCTTTTCATCCACCAGAAACCCCAAGCCCTCCACAGGGCTGCTCTCAGTGAGTTCTTACCCCAGTCTGTGCTCATGTCTGAGATTGCCCCAACCCAGGTGCAGCACCTTGCACTTAGACTTGTTGAACCTCATTAGGTTCACGTGGGCCAACTTCTCAAGTTTGTCTAGGTCCTTTTGGATTGCATCCCTTCCTTCTGGTGTATCAACTGCACCACTCAGGTTGGTGTCATCTGCAAACTGAATCCCATTATGTCACTGATAAAGACAATAAAAAGCACCGGTCCCAAGATGGACCCCTGAGGAACGCCACTTGTCACCAATGTCCATCTGGACCATGTAGCCACTGACTGCCACTCGCTGGGTGTGACTTTCAAGCCAACTCCTTATCCACTGAATGGTTCACCCTTCAAATGCATCTCTCCAATTCAGAGATCAGGATGTCATGTGAGACTGTGTCAAAGGCCTTACAGAAGTCCAGTTAAATGACATTGGTCAGTCTTCCCTTGTCAACTCATGAAATCACACCATCACAGAAGGCCATCAGATTGGTCAGGCAGGATTTGCCCTTGGTGAAGCTGTGCTGGCTGTCTCAGACAGCTCCTTGTGCCTCGACACTGCTTCCAGGAGGATCTGTTCCATGAACTTTGTCCCAAATACAGAGTCGAGGATCCATAGGTGAGGCTTGTAATTCCCTGGGTCCTCCTTTCTGTCCTTTTTTAAAAAGGAGAGTGATGGTTCCCTTTTTCCAGTCACCAGGAACTTCACCTGACTGCCAGGACTTTTCACACATGGCTTGGCAATGACATCAGCCAGTTCCCTCAGGACCCTGGGATGCACAGCACCAGGCCCCATAGACTTGTACCTGTTCAGTTCCATCAGGTGGTCTTGAACCTGCTCTTTGCTTACAGTGGAAGGGACTCTGTTCCCCCAGCCTCTGCCTAGAGGTTCAGGAATTCGAGAGATGCGTGTGGGAAACCTGACTAGCAGTGAAAACTGAAGCAAAATTTTTGTTGAATACCTCAGCCTTCTCCATGTCCCTTGTTATCAGTTCTCCCTTCTCATTTATCAGGGTGTTACGCTCTTCTTGGCCTTTCTTTTCTGGCCAGTGTACCTTCAGAATCCCTTAATATCGACGTTAATTAATAATTCCTTTAACATCTTTAATAGGTTCATCTGCAGTGGTGAGCACCAGGCCCAGTAACACTTCTCAGGTTGGGTTGCCTAATACCTGGACAAGGAAGTTATCCTCAGTCTCCTGGATCACTTGCAGCCTGCTGTGTGGCTTTTCCAGCAGAATTCTGGGTGGTTGAAGCAGCCACCCATCAGGACAGGTGCCTGTGTTCATGATGCTTCTTGCAGCTGAAGCAGGAAGGCCTCATCAACAGGCTCTCCTTGATCGGCAGCCTGTGGGAGACCCCAACCACAAGGTGTCCTTTATGGATCTGGTCCTTCACCTTTACCCACATGCTTTCAGCCTGTCTGTGGCTGTTTCTTAGAGCTAACTCTGTGCAATCTATCCATTTCTCAACATCCCTGCCCCTCCTTCCCTGCCTGTCTCTTCGGTAGAACTTATAGCTCTTGATTCCAGTGTTCCAGCTGCATCAGTGAGAACCTCCTTACTAACAAGTCGCTGCAAACCAGCCTAGTTAGTTTGACAATTAAAAAGCCAGCTAACTGTTTTACTTACTTGTAACAGGTAAGAAAGCACATTCTTTGTATTCAATTACAAATCTTTATTGCTATAGTAAAGAGGAGTATCTAAAAAGGAGTACCACTCCTTTCTATAATGTTATGACTTTTATCCAATACTAAACAAACATTGTTTCTGACATAAATTAATCTCCTTTTTCTTGTTAAGTTCTCAATAGAGCAATGAACTTTTGAGCAAAACGATATCCTGCCTTGAATGTACTGACAGGCAATAACAACTTCCATTCTACAAAAAGGCAATTGAATTTTCATTTTTCCAAGGCAACAGAACATCACCCGTGAGTGGTCACAGTTCCACCAGTGATTCTCAATATATTTGTTTTTCAATTAGATACCAAACATCACTCTTTACCTTGCTGAGGATGATATCCAGGCCCTGGAGGCTGTCCTGGAAGCTGTTGCAAGTTAGGATTCAGAGGGCCACATCCAGGGATCCCATCTTGCCTGGCCATAGTAGGCAACGAAGGTTGAGCACAAAGGCCACTGAAATTATTTGCTGGTGGAGGAACCCGTGATCCAGGTGGCAAAGCCGTTTGCTGCTGTATCGGAGGTGTTGGCTGTGGAACCTGAAAAGATGCTGGATGCCCAGAAGATGTTTGAGAGCTCGGAGTAGTGCCAGGACCTGAGCAAGAAGTTATTTATCAAATTAGTCAAAAATGACAACCTACTAACTCTGTATGAAAGACATTCTATTTTTACTCCATATATTTGTAACATACAGGGAATATTGAGTTACATAATGACATGCTTCATAAAGCAGATTCTAAATGTCTGTTCATAAAACAAATCAGACCTCACAGTTTAAGTATGAACTGCTTCAGATGTTCAATTTTATTTCTTTCAGCTCTATTTTCAATAAAACCCTACAGCTGGGGTGGGTGGGGAAAGGGAGAAGGAGGCCAGCCTTCAGCAATTCTTGATTAGAGTACACATATCAAAAGCCAATAGTGATTTATAATATTTAAATTTTTAGTGTGAAACAACATTCCTTTTGGCTTAATAATCAATTTCTCTTATGTAGCTTTTTTTTTTTTTGTTAGTTAGATCTTCCCATTTTACTATGACAAACTAAACGGAAGTTAAACCCACTCACTTCAAAACCAGAAGATGGTTGTAAAACAGATGATGTTGAAAGATGAAATGTGGAGTTATTTAGCACACACTGGTGAGGGATAGTTTGTTACGTGTAAAATCCAGATTCTAATTAAAATTCAGAGGACCCTGCAAGTGGTTTTCTTTTTGAGACTTAAAATCTGTAAATGCTCTTTACTTTACAAAACCTGAGTTTTTAGTCAATCATCCCCCAATAGACCTACGGAAAATTAATTTTCAAGAATACTAAAAAAAATAGCAAATTGGGTTTGGAGCAAAAGGACTAATGCTAATAAACAAATACTAAAATGTATCTTCTGTCAGACTTGTGAACTAAGAGAAGTGTTACATGCAAATCATGCTCAGGTTCTCTACTGGTACACACTAACATTGCTCCAGCAGAATAATAAGCCATGAATTTGAGTGCTCAGTCAAGTTACACCAACTTTGCCTTACCTCTAAGCAAAAATCAGAAGAATAAAACCCAACACAGGGGCATAACTGTAAAGACACCCTTCAGACCACTGAAGACATGGTATCTCAACATTCCCGCATGTAACAAGATAAGCAAGAACATTATATAATTGTTGCTGGAGGCAATATAATGAAGGCAGGAAGAAAAGCAATACTTTTTGCTCTAAATAATATGAGTTGCTGCATATGAAGTACTGAAATTGCTGAATATGAAGTGCTGCCATAGAGGTGCTGGGCCACAGTTCATCTTGTAAAGAACTATCTGACTTAATTGTGTACTTGCAGTTCAGTACACCAAGGCTGAAGTCAAAATTATTTTTTCTAAGGTGAAGAAGCACGTTTCACAAGCCGTTGTGCAAATGGAAGGTCAGATCCCTGGCAGTTACACAACTTTCATTAAACTCAAGTTAGTAACTTGTCAAGTCAGAGAAGGAACAATGATATAACATCAGTGCAGCCTGAACTGAAATGTTCATCTTTTCACATATCTTATGATGATATCAGCCACTAAAGTGATCTTAGTTTAGCAAACTTGTCCTCATAAATGCCCTGCCACAGAGAAACAAGGTGCTAACTAAATTCTACTGCTTTCCAGTCAAATGGTAAATTTGACCAAGAAATACTCAGAAATAGCAGATATAGCCAGACAGAAAATTACTCATGGGAAGCAATTTGTGTGGAAGAATCACGTGATCACATCTTTGCCTCATGTTTCAGTTTTAATCCCAAATTAAATGCAAATATAGTTTAGTTTTTCTTCATCTAAATTTTAAGTTCTGGGCAAAAAAAGAGTAAGATAAGAGAGAAACTATAAAAAAGCTAAGAAAAACAAGACAATGTCTGTATATTACTGATCATGTCTTGGCTGTCACTGGCAGCATGAACAAACAATGAGAAATGACAGATAAGATAAGCAACATGTACGGAAGGCTCAGCAAATTTTGATTCAGAACTAGCTCTAGAACACTGATGTAAAAGACTGAATGAGAATAAAAATGTAAGAACTTGAGCAAATGATAGCATGCAAGAATTTATCTGCTTATATACAAGTTCTTTCTAATTACTATAGTCTCAATAGCTTTAACTCAGGAAAAAGTCAAACAGACAAACCAGATAAAAATGATTACCATAGCTATTTATTTGCATGCTGTTGAGCTGGTTAGCAAGTTGTGTTGTAGATGAAGTGGATGCAGTATTTGGGTAGGCTGGCTGTGACTGATGACTGTAGGGAGGATAGGAAGGTCCTGTATTGTTTGGAGGTGGAGGGCCTTGAAACCTGAAGGGAAAAATGAGTGTGGTTATGCAAGGAACTACATCAACTAGTCATAATCCCAGAAGGTCCAATACCTTCTCAAGGGTGGTGCTGAAACAATTAAGTAGGTTGATCAAACTTTCCAGAGAATTCTCATGTTCTGCTCAGAAGTATATTTTTGTTAAAATAGTCATGAAGCACAAAGAGAGATTGCAGTTTTTCAAACGTGTTTGTATACTTACTAGAAACAAAGAAGCTTGAGTATTCCATGGAGAAGAGACAGAATAACTATATGAAAGCTCAAAGATTAAGAAAGTGAAGCTTCTGAATTTAGCAAATACCTCCACCCCCTTTACATGCTAATGAAGGAAGCTCCCCTATCAGGGATGAATGAAAAGTATTCAGAGAATATCTGCAAAGAGAGGGCAATGGACAGAGAAACTGTTAAGGAGTTCTCAGTTATAGAGGGAAGAGGAGGATGAAGGTGGGGAAAAACTGCTGCATGGTTACCAGACACAGGAAGGCATAAAGGCAAGAGAAAGAACTGAAGTAAAGGAAGAGGTAACACGCGGCACTATTTCATTCTGATCAAATGAGATCTCAGGCTATCTACATCTCTCCCTGCTATCTACGTTGTTTTATCTACAACCATTTTTAAAACTGGGGACAGTCCTAGGTATATCAAGAGAAGAATTCACTTTCCTTGAAATTTTGATATGGAGATTTCCTTTCCTGGAACAGCAGCTCTCAGCAGTTTGGGAATAAAACAAGATCAGGTAAAAACAATAGGTGTGTAGCTGTCAGGACAGTGACCAAAACTTAGGGAAGAGAATCAGTATTTTGCTGGGCTGGTCACATCACTTTGACTTTCATTTTCCTTGTTTTCAGGTCTTCAGGACAACCACTACTTCTTCCCATCCGTTTGTACACCTTTTTTTTTTCCACCCTCAACAGACGACCAGGGTGTGGGTCCTCTTTACATAGTTGTAACACACAGGCAACAGGCTTTCCTATTCTGATGCCTCATAAAACATACGCATGGCTTTACTTGAACACAAATAATTTCACCACAACCAAACAATTACAGAAGCAGAGTAAGGCTTCAATCAACTGAAACAAGAATGTTGTTACATGAAATTAAGTTCGCTAAAGCTAAAATAGCTATAGGTACACAAACTCTGATTCTGTCACTCATGGGAGGTCAGCAAAATAATTAATAATTGACAGAATTAAGAGTTAAGTGCATTTACCCACTTACAACCCAGCCTGCAATACAACCACTCTGTAATCAAGCTTGTCCACCATATCCTTTCATCCCCTCATACCATAATTTTTCCAAGATTCATTTTTACAGCTTCAACCTGTCCCTAGTTTTCTCCCTTCCCCACTCCCATCTCCTTCACTTCTTCCTATAAGTTCTGGAGGCAGGAAAATACCACTTAAATTCTTTACAATTACTCTCAGCTAACTGACTGAGCAAAAGAGCAGCAGCCATCCATCTGAAAAATTATATCAAACCTATATTATAAAAATGTCTTTAAAGTACCCTACAGATCCTTGGCTGTGATCCCACAGCAACGAGGCAAAGACAAGAGGGGGGAAAAAAACTACAGCTATATAGACACATACCAGCTTCTAGTCAAAACTCACCAGCAACTATTAATTTTTAAATAACTTCTTGGTACCTCACAACAAAGTAGAATTAAGACATCAGAAAGTAACTTTTAAAAAAAAGCAACTTATAAGTGCTCTCTGAAGAGAGCATATATAAAACACCTTACTGCTGCTTTTAAGCAATGAGTCTAAGGTTCAAGCAGAAATAATACTATAATTATCTGGTTCAAACAGAAATATACTGTATGATCTAGCAGCTTAACATCACAGAGAAATTAACTAGAAGATCTAGTTCAGAACTGGAGTAAGTCAGAACTGCTGAAAATAAAAGGGAAGCCATACTTATTGCCAGTGAAACAGCCAAAGAGATGAAAGAGAGGTCAAATAACTTAGATCTCATGTATTAATTCTTGAAAGTCACCTGTGCATTGGCTGTCCTGCTGCACTGGGCCCATTCTGGAAGTTGGTCTGGCTCAACTGATGTGTACCAGGTGGTGGAGGCCCAACAGGAGCTGAAGATCCAAGAGGCAAAGTTGATTTTGACATACCTGCCAAACAGGAAGTACTTTTATGTAAGAATCCTTAAAAAAAAAAAAAAAAAGCACAAGATCATAAAAAATTACAAGGTTTCAGCCCTGCTTTATGATGACCCCCAAAGGTCTCTTCTAACCTCAGCCTTTCTGTAAGAAAGGAAAGATTCTTGGTCAGCTATAGAAGCATATATGAAAAAGACAGCAAAAAAGGAACCAACCAGTAGTTGTTAACCTTCCAGCAAAAGAACCCAAGAGGGACATAAAGAAACAATCAAGAATGGAGAAACAGACCCTCCAATCCAATTTGGGATACTGGAAGTTCCCTATCATCCGGCTACTTTTGTAGTGAGAAGCATGAGATCCCTTTGCTTTCAGAGACCTTGTCAGAAAGAAAATTTGGAACAATCTTAAAAAAAAAAAGAAAAAAAAGCCACAAAACCCCCCACCAATGCTGCTTCCATATGTAGGCCCAGTAAATCTATGCTAAGAAGGGTTAATTCAGATCTAGAACATCAACTATAAAGGGATTATAATTTATGTAAGAACCACTGTTGAATAAACAGTTTTTTCAATCTTTATTTCTTGAATTATATTAAATTACTCTAACCTCAAAAATTTGTTTGGCACCTAAACTGGTATTTTTTCCTAGCACTGTAATATGCCAATTACCAGAAGTAATTCTGACTACATTTAGCATTGGGTTAAAGTAACACAACTCCTGATGTTTTTACAAAGAATATTTTTTATATAAAACAAGCAAATAGTTGAATATTTGGTTCTGTTATTACCCTACCCAATGACAAATACTGAGTTTAATGTAAATTACCATAATCTGACTGGTATTAAAAAAATAATTCAGTCATCTTTATTATTTTAACTGTCATTTTCCTCTGTGAAATCATATTGAGATGATCCCTCTCTTTCCTCCCTACTTTGCCTAGGTGTGTTAATAGACTTAATGAAGGAAGGGGGATTCTTACTTTTGGGATATTCCCCACAGTCCCAATTCACACGTTTAGTATGCCTAGCATTAGCTGAAATCAGACCACTATGACTTACAGCAAAATGGGCTTAAGTTCTGTGCTCTCAAATTTCTTTTGTTGATGTTTTGTTTTTAAGACCTCAGCCACTATATTCTCACTTATTAAACTTCTTGAAAAATCTGAAGCCACATACCAAGTTAAAATGAATGAAATGGAAAGGAGAGACGGTAACAGTCAGGTTTATCTTTTGGATGTCAAATTACATTATCTGTAGCATGATTTCATTTGTAAACAGCAAACAAGCCATCTGCATGTAAAAGCTACACAATTTCCCTTTCCTCATGGAAAGTAACTGTCTCCTAAGCATTCAGAAAGCAGATGGGCTCCAATTACCGAGCATTATCCAAACACATCACCCAGCAAGCAAGCTTAAGTAGTAAAACATCAACCTGTATTTATAGGCACATTTGTGCTCAGGAACCTGGTTGGACACAGGTCCCACTGCAAAGAATACAACCCATTTCTGAAATCCTCCTTGCCATTAACACATAGGAGTTGAGAAACATTTCTTTATTCCCAGAATTTTGTTGTTGTATTAACACCTGTATTAGGTTAATCACAGCACAGCACTGAGCACTGGTGCCTACTGCTTCCCTGACAATGGTATTCACACACAGAGGTCAGAATCCCACTACCAGGCATCCTACATCAACATCTGAGCATAAACAGTAATGCAAGCAAAGCCAGGGCAGGATCCCATTGCATCAGCCAGCAGTGTAAAGCTGAGCACTGTATGTTGACTCAAGTACCATGAAGAGATGCAAAACACCAAAAGAGATACAAAACAAAACAAAACAGGCAGACTGAAAATATATTTTAAGTCAATTTTATACCTTGTTGAGGTGCTGCATATGAGGAGTTGGGATCACCATAATGAAGTGAAGAATTAGGTGGTCCAAAACTTGTAGAAAAGCCTCCCGTTCTTGGCTGGGATTGGGAATACGGAGGAGCTGCAACATAACTTTGTTGACTCATGATGGCAATATTCTTACTCCAAGTATGGGGTCCTCCTTAATGATCTGCAAAAGAGAACATGATACCTGCTACTACTCTTCACTCTTTGGACATTTTAAAAGGCTGAGAATTACACTTCCAAAAAGACCTAAGACATACATGGAAGCAAAAATGGATTTGGAGGTCAGGGGAAAACAATGCTTTTGTTTGACTGCAGCTGGTTGTTGCTTTCCTTACCACTGTGTGAATTCAAACAATTCACTGAATTTATCTGAACAGGATTCATCTCTCCCAGGCAAGAGAAAAACTGTAACTGAAGAATGTATAGGTGGAAGAAAACATCTCAAATTGTTCTCTTCACAGGGAAGAACTAGACTTCTGCTACACCTGCAAAACAGACAGTGAGGCCCACACGCCAGATACCACGTACTTGGAAAAAATCAGGAAAAGCAGAGTGACTAGAGAACAGAACTAGCAAATCCTTCTCCAGTGCTGGCAGATTTGTTTTAGATGGGGTATGGGACAGAGTAGTAGCTCTTCATCAAACCTTCTACATCATCCCTAATCCCAGCAAGTAAGTAATGGCTTGCTTTCAATGCTGGTGAAACTGTGAATAAATTACAGGATGGACAGAGATCCAACTTCCAGCTGTCTTCCACATTACTGGCCCACACCTGAGCAGGCTTTTTTACTAAGGGACTCTGTAGTGTGATGAAATGGAGCACAAGGCATTCCACAAGTGAGAGCCTGTTCTCTGAGGGCAGTATGGCCTCAACAGTACCATACACTGTCCAAACTGTTACCAAGGCATCTTTTACCTGAGCTTTCACATCTTGATTCTGTTGTTTTCAGAGAAAGAAAGAAAAATAAATAAAACAGCAGAATTTGATTAAAAGCAATCAAAATAAGTTTTCTGATGATGAGACATTCACAAGACATTTTATCTCTTTCCTGCAGTGATTTTTCCTGCAACATACTTCTAGGAAACTTTAATGAACCAGAAAAATCTGATGAATGCTACTAAACCAAACTAACTACGCTACTAAACCAGATGACTGTATTTTACATGGCCAGTTCGCAAATACAGAGCACTTTCCACCAAGGGATCTGAAAAGTTACAGATGTACACTGCAGCCTTGATTGCCAACTTTCACTTTTGTAAGATTCTTCACTTTTGATTTCATGTTGAATTTAACAAAAATAGAACACCACTAACTTTCTTTAAACCCAAATTAAGAGTGTTTTGAGAAATGATGAGGATCTGAACGAGCATTTAGTGTTTCTGTGAAGCCCCAACTAGGGCATCCCCAAAGAACTAGAGATCCATTACCTAAACCAGCATTTCATATGCTAAATGTTCCTTTAAAATAGCTTTACCAGCCACCTATATTTCGCATTCTTTGGACTGTAGCATGAGGTGATCTTTGAGTATGCAGTCTGGATCAGGAATTGCGATCCATAAGCACGCATGAAGGCATCACCTAAATCAGACACCCACAAAACCATGAAATAGACAAATTCATACTGCACTGACACATCAGTAGAGAAAAGCTACACTCATCACAAAACCCACCTCTTGGCTTCTCTTATTAAACACACATTTCTGAAAAAAAGAGTTTTACTGATCTATCATGTCAGACAAGAAGCCACTTGGAACTGGGTGCAGGGCCCTGCTCTCTTCACACACTGCTTGTGGCACAAAGCCACACTCCTCATAGAGGCGTAGGATTTCTTGACTGAAGCATTAAACTGCTTTGGGTGGGCAAGCTTAGGGGGTTCTCTCCTATTTCTTAGTTAAGAAGGTAAGCACAGAAAAAGGGGAAAAATACTTACACAGAGGGGCTTCTTGCTGCCAGCCATACTTTCTTCCCCCCTACCCCTATCAGAAGGGACATGACCATGTGAGTTTTTTTACTCCAAAACAGTAAGTCAACACCAAATTATCTACACACTGGTATAAACGTATAAATACTTTAAATATATAAAAAGGAAGAAATTTGCACTTTGAGGCTGCTGCAGCTGCCTCAACCTTTAACTGTAACAGTGTCCATGGAAAGCTACTTCCCCCACAACTTCCTCACACAGTCACACAAAATCTTGCCACGTCAAACTTCCCACAGGCGCTACAAACATGCAGAGGTTGTGCTGGAGAGAGACAGGAACTCTCAGCCACACACAGGGAGGACAACGCAAGCTTATCCAACATAACTCCAGATTCTGTTCAACACTGATAATATTTAATCCCTTCTCAGACACGTACATATAGAAACATTTAATGAAACTGGTTTGGAGACAACATCCAAGGTACCAACAGACACAGATCCCTTAGGATTTTAGTGATCAGATTATGATGAGAGACATCCGGATTCGTTCTGGAAATGGCATGAGAAAGATCACAGGGTCAGCTAAGCTGAGGGCTTTCCCCGGGTTTGTTTACTACAATGTAATTAAAAGAAAGGACAAAATAAGATTTTGACTCCCCCATTTAGCACCAGGTGACCTTACGCTCCATGGCCTGAAGAACACCACTGACACAAGCGCCTCTCCACGACTTACTGCTACCCCAGCACCGGCTGGCAGCACCCCTCAGAGGGCGGCTGCACCTACACTGCACCCCACCGCCCCGCTACCTCTGTGAAACCGTAAAATCCCCTCGTGTGAACACAGAGGCAGGACAACAGAGTTAAAAATGAAAGGCCATGCTCTCTGCCACCCGACAGAGAGCTATGAGCTCTGCGTTTCTGTAGAGGCGCCGTGGCGGTGTACGCCTAGAGAGCAGTGCTATCCCTCCCCAGAGCACGCTGCAACCTCTGCTTAGCAGACAGCCTTTGCCACGGGTACCTCCGCACAGGCTCAGGCCAGCACACGGCTGCACCCCCCGCTCTTTATTTCTACAGCACTCATCTGGAGGCAGCTCGGGAAACACCGCCTTAAGCTCCCCGAGCCCCGCTCGGGACCCGCCCGGCACCTGCCCGCCGCCGCCGCAGCCGCTCCCCTCCGATCCCCGTACCTGTGCCAGGACTCCCCACAGCCCTCGTCCCCTCTCCCCCCGCCGCGGCCGTTAGGGCCGTTTGGACCGTTAGTGCCGTTACCTGGGCGCCTCATGCAGCCTCCGCCCGCGCCGCCGCACGAGGCCGCCGCTCAGCCGAGTGCCACGTCTGAACCCGCGCGCGCGCCGCCGCCACCGCTCCCCCCGCCGCCGGGAGCGCGCCCGGCCCCGCTGACTGCGCCTGCGCAGTGAGCACAGCAGAGCCCGGCTCGCAGCGGCCAGCAGGAACCAGCTGAGCGCGGGCGGGGTTGCTGTGAGGGACGCGCCGCAGCGGGGGTGCGGCTCTAAGTCGGCTTAGCCCCGCTGTACGGGGACACGATTCCTCTTTAAACACAGACAAGCATGAAGAATGCAAGCACTTTTCCTCGCGTGTGCTTTCAAAACGTGTACCTGCGGCAATACGTAGCGCATGTATTTACAGACGCAAAATTACGCCTCCTGAATATCCAGAGTGAAACACGACCCAGGTGCCTTACCTGCTTGCCTGCCCTGGTTTGAGTTACTGTCCGAGCACAATTAAAAACACCGCCTTGGTTACAGCACAGAATCAGTGGTTTCCTAATTAACGACGTAGAAACACAGGAGTAACAAGATGAGGAAGATGTACTGGAGAAGTTTGCCTGTTCTTTCCAGTCAAAAAGCAAGCAATCTCTTCATGGTGCTGAGGTTAAAAAAAATAATAAATAAATAAATAAATAAAATAAGGCAAAAGAAAACCAAAAAGTCATTCAATTAAAGCCCCATCCTTTGAGTGGAGCGAAATCTCAGTAGTAAGACAAAATTTTCAGACAAGATTGTCAAAAACATTCATTACTATACAAAATAATTTTGAAAAAATAACAATGCCTTTGAAATAGATGTCAAAAATGGAGGGGCATCCTTTACAGGACAGACTTGGAAGAAGCCTCTTTAGGCAACACGAAGAGGCAAGAACGCGTCTCGATGAGGCTTTGTACTTGCTCTCCAGGGCTGGTCTCACCACTGAATAACATAAGCTGATTTTCTAGATGTTATTGGAATTAATGCTGTTGGATATTCTGCTCAAACTTTTCCAAACTCTCACTCTTGTCTAACCAGAATGGAAATCTTAGTCCAGGAGGTGAAAAGCATCAGTTAAATGGCATGTGGTTTTGGCTGTGGAGCATCAGTGACTCTTTCATAAGCAAGATGCAAAATGATGCCTTTCATCATTGCCGCACTGCCATTTCACCCATTGTCCCTCACTCTTTTGCTGGTTATATGGATGCATACAATTACCTTCAGTTACACAGAACTGTATTGAAATACCATTCCACTGAGAGGAAAATAACAATGCTAAGTTTGGACATCCCCTATTTTGCTGTGGAGACAGGCAAGTCACTTGTCCCGCCAGCTCTGTTGTGTCTAGCTTGCAGCTTTTAACAGTAAGAAGCTGTGATAATTCAGCACAGAAGGGCCTTGCACTTACTTGGCCACTGAATAATTACTATCAGATTTTTCCTCCCTGAAATCAGCTCTAGTGAAGCTGAAAGTGGAGACCAGCAAGAGATTGCATAGAGAAGCCCACATTTCAGGCCAGTTCTGGAAATGCATCAAACACCTCTTTTTCGGAGGCCACAGCTTGACTTCCACCTGCCATTAGTGTGGAATGTTGAGAAAAATGTACCCAGCATGTCATGGTCCTGATGTTTTGAAGCTACAAGTAATATTTATCTGCAGTTTCCACCTGTAAACATTAAAAGTAATTTAAGGTCTTCGATTTCAGAAGTGTGCAAACATTGTTAGAGATTTAAGTGCATTACTGATCTGGAAAATAATTTCATAAAAATGACATTGCAATATCACTAAACTGTTGTCACTTCATTTTAGTTAAATTATTTAAATTAAACTTTACCATAAAATCTTTGAATCAGACTGATTTCTTCTCTATCGTCATTAGTAATGAAGAACTTGTAGGTTAAAAATTCAGTTCATCCTGAAGTTGTACCTATACAATGCTACTGAGAAATAACGTGATTTACTTAAGACCTAATTTGGAGTTAGTATTGGTGAAGTCAGTAGAGGAACTTATCTAAATCTACATGCTTTTCTTCATCCCAATTAAAAAAAGATAGCAAATCCTCTGCCACCAAAATCTCTAATTTAAAGTTTTCAGGTTTTTTTTATTAGCTCTGAAAAAAAAAGAAAACAGACTTCCATCACTTTGGAAGATACTGGTTATAGAACCCAAACAAACTAACTCAGAATCCAAAGAGGAGTAACTCAAATCTTTCAGAAACTTTTTTTTTTTTTTTTTTTTTTTGGTGGGGTGGGGAGGAGGAAGTGGATTAATTACTTTAATTCATAGAACCATAGAACAGCTCGGGTTGGAAGGGACCTCAAAGACCATCTAGTTCCAACTCCTCTGAAATGGGCAGGGACACCACCCACTAGATCTGGTTGCCAAAGGCCTCGTCCAGCCTGGCCTTGAACACCTCCAGGGATGGAGCATCCACAGATTCTCTGGGTAATCTGTTCCAGTGCCTCACCACCTACAGAGTGAAGAATTTCCTCCTAACATCTAATCTCAATCTTCTCTCTTTTAGTTTAAAACTATTCCCCCTTGTCCTGTCATTATCTGACTGAGCAAAAAGTTGCTCTCCATCTTTTTTATAAACCCCCTCTAAGTACTGAAAAGTTGCCATAAAGTCACACTGGAGCCTTCTCTTTTTTAGGCTGAACAGCCCCGGCTCTGTCAGCCTTTCTTCATAGGAGAATTATTTAGGATTAATAATTATTTGGGATTGATCTGTTCCCTGAAATAACTACCAGTGGCCTACAGAAGCCCCTCACAGACAAACTGTGCAGAACTCTGTATCTCTGTCACAGCACACTGCATTAAGACAATGCATGTTTCAGGGAAAACTAAATCCCTACCTAACCTTTTCATTTAAAGAACATCTTTAAAATACACCCTTAGCACAAGCTGCCAGGAAGAATAAGAACAGCACTGTGATGCATGAGATACAGACATGTTATCTCTCCTGGTGATAGCTATACTACAACTTTTGCAGCCTTTAACATTGATTGTGTTAACATATAGCTGTGACAATACAAGCATCTGCAGTTCAGTGTTATATGAAATATTATCTATCAAATATATTCTGAACTATTCTGTAAGGGAAGATGTAGACAGTATTGGGTATGCTCTTTAAAGAAAAGACTATTTCATCACAAGGTTCATATAAAACAGTTCATAAAAATCCAAAGGTCTTACATGCTAGAAGACTTTTTGTCGTTTTTGATGCTGTTTTTTTCTCCACTTAATTTCATTTGTATGTCCTGTAGACATAACAACAGGTTTGGTTTTGATAACATCAGAAGGATCTTTCACATATAAAGTTGCCTTTCTTTTTCCTGTGTTGCTTACATATACTCACAACAATCTTCTCTAATGTTTTGTCTTCTGTATAGTTAAGATCTATGGAGAACAATTTATGGTTTGCTGTAAAGCACTTCACAAGCAAAATGAAAATGCATATTTACAAAGGTTCCATTTTTGTTTAAAACAAAAGAAAACTTAAAAAAAAAAAATTGAATATGTTTTTCTTTTTCTTTTCTTTTCTTTTCTTTTCTTTTCTTTTCTTTTCTTTTCTTTTCTTTTCTTTTCTTTTCTTTTCTTTTCTTTTCTTTTCTTTTCTTTTCTTTTCTTTTCTTTTCTTTTCTTTTTCTATAAAGAAAATGTGATGATGAGGTCAGACTAAAAAAAATGTGAGAAAAAGGAAAGATGTAATATTTCAGGAAACAGCACCCTACTGAAAGAAGAAATGGATCAATGTTGTGACTCAGTTGCATTTCTAATATAAAAAACTAAGAACTCTAAAAATATGTATATGTAAAAACATATACAACAGAAGTGAGTACTGATCTCTTTGTTAAATAATCTCAGTGGCAGTTAGAAAATATTATAGGAGCAAACCCTCTAAACACTGCCCTATATAAAATAAAAACAAACAGCAAAGGGTTTTTAGAATATTACACTGATCTAGCTGCTGTTATATAGGGAAAATAATTCAGTAATGTTAAAATCCTGGGCATACATTCATTGCTTCATAATTTTCTCCTAAATAACTGGTGTTAGTTAGGTACTTCCTACAGTGACTATCCACTGTCCATTAGTCCTATTTCATGGGACCACAGTAAAGGAAGAAATAATTCCTTACCCCTTTTTTTGCAGTATCAGACACTAAAGAAGCAGCTGGTCAGAGTACCCAAAAACAAAATCAGAGGGGCCACTGAGACACAGTTAAGAATTGCTGAGCACATGGATTGTACCAGCAATTCTCCCTTTTCCTTCCTGCTAAGTATGGACCTACTGCTCTGCAGTGGTCAAGGCTGTTCTGCCTCAGGCTGCTTTCAGAATAAGAGGTCCTGACACTCATTATAGTTTCCCAAATATTTTAGATGAATAAAAGTGTAAATCCCAGCACCCTGCTGAAATTCCAACTGATAAAATTATAGTCTTTTTGAATTCTGCAAATTCATTTAAACTTGATATTACTCTCTGTTCCCTACTACAAACCGTGCAATTTTGTTGCGCTTGTACAGTTGCTGGTTGCCTTCGAGCAGCTGCATTGTTCCAGCTGCATTTTTGTTATACTCTGCATTGGCAGAGGAGAGGAACGACTGAGAGTGTGTAATTCCCTCCCAGTCCCAACCCTCTTTAAATGTCACTGGCAACCGTCAATCCCCAGTGACAGACCCTTTTGTCTTCATGGTCCCTGGCTCCCCCCAGCAGAGGACAAAAACCAGCCATTACAGAGGACAACCCAATTCTTGCCTACCTCAAAGAGTGTTGATGAAGTTTAATGGCATATTTGCAAAACATAAAATTATGCTTACAGGCAAAACATGATATACAAGTATTTAATGCTGTTATTTACCTAGGAGACTCTCTCTGGGTCTTGTGAATAGGACACTTGCCTTAAAGCCAAGTTTGTGATTTCTTGTTAGCTTGGTCTTTATGATCTAAAACCACTTTCTCTGAAACTCAGTAAGGCAGAAATGCTCTAAGGTCTACCAGTTCTGTTCAAGTCAAACATTACAAAAGTACATGTGCTTTAGAAAACTCACTATGGCTGCTTCCTTAAGAAGGATTTTCTGGCTAGTTTAGGCCTCTTGATTTTTTTGGTATCTGAAACCTGCAAGGCTCCTCTCCTTCCTCTCCCTGGCAGTTTCTGTTTTGGTTTTCTAATGAAATCAGCATTCTTGCAACTTGATCTGGAACATTTACAGGAGATAGACTCAGTGTTCTGAGAAAACTTCTGTGATGTTTCAGTTGGGGAATTTCAGTTATAATTTTTAATTAATTTAGTACTGTCTAAGATGCATGAGAGTGGAAGATCACAGTACTAGATCTTAAAGAAAAGAACTCAAGACTTGATTACCCTGCTGTAATTGCTACATAACAAACTGGAACATAAAAACAGAGAACTTCTCATTAAAATCTGATTAATAATGTATGATATATAAAGCACTGTGAATAAACATTAAGCCAACAGTAACAGTCTGAGAAAGGACAGCAGAAAGTTATGAGATCCTCTCCCTGCTTGCCTGATGAATGTATGGAATTTCTCAAACTTAGATACATTTCACTTCTACATTCAAAAGCACCTGAAGTAGCTTTACTTTCAGTATCTTTCATTTTGTTTCCTGCTCATGTATAAAATTTCTGATGTTAGTGGAGTCTTGCTAGAAAGAATACTCTAATAAGTGTGCTGTCATTAAAAGGAAACCAAGTATATTTCTACTGTTATTAGTAAGTCATATTTGTTACATATAATTGATTGCCTACAGAAACTTAGGTAATTTCCTTTCTCTGCTCAGTCACCTCTAATCACCAACAGTGTTAAGTTCATTTGTTAGTACTCACAGATGTTCATAACTGCTGAATGAATATATTATATAAGAAAGACAGCTTTTCAAAATCACTAGGAAAACACTTAAGATGCCAATGCTTTTGTGTTTATTCTCACTCACATTCACTGTCTTTCTGCTTTACACCACTGTTAATATGGGAGCAAAAAAACTTCTACCTGAGCACTGGAAAATAATATAGGTACTAGACAGCAGTAAAGGAAATTGATCTGTCATTTGTAACAAATATCCGTATTTCTTACAAGAGTATTTATTTTTCAGAATACTGTTTGGGGGACATTTAGATACCTCTCATATCAACTATTTGATTCTTTTCCCATCACCAAAAATAAACCAACAAACCCATAGGGATAGGAGATGCAACTGGCATAAAATAAGAAAGGACAGGACCACTATTCTACATTACACTAGGTCTCGCAGCATGCATACCAGATTTGCTCTGTGGGTACACAAAAAACAGTTGTCCAGGATTTGCAGATGTTGGCAGTTGTCTGGAAAGCCAGCAAATCCATGACAATACCAGTTCAGCAGTAGATTAGCACCAAAAGCAGAAGCCTTTGTAAAGACAGAAGGAACTGAGAAGTCTGCAAACTGGTGGTTTCTGGCAAGAAGATGCAGCACAACAGGACAGGATCAGCAGGGGTTAAACATCAAGGTATTTTTGGAGAACAGACTTTTCTAATGTGCTCCATTTGCAAGGAGTTAGTTATCAAAGCAGAGAGCTGGAATTCTTGTTCCTATAGCCAGGAATGAAGGATTGCTTTTTATCTATTGCAGTTATTTGCATGGGGGTAAGATTTCATGTGTGAGGGTCCTTGTTGTATCCTCTTTGTTGTTATTGTTTCTCTGGTACAAATCTAACCAGAACCATCCAGAGACAGAGAAAGAAATGCTGGTAAACCACAGATAGTTTTCTTTTTAATTTAGAATCTTTTATCAGGATTTTCCCAACTACTCTAGCTAAAATGTGGTCATCCCATCTCCTGAGAGTCAAAATGAAATAAAGATAGGCACTTAAGAGTATCCCCAAATCCCAGGAGAAAAAGAGTTCTTCCTTACTAAAACATAGTCATAACTAAAAACAGTGGAATGATACCTAGAAACACAAATTCTAGCCCAAACCCTTACTTCAACATTATCTAAAATGTTACTCCAGTGTTGCAGAAATTTTGTCCATGTTCACAAGTCATGCAGTGAATGTGTTTTACTTTTTCCTCACAACAAAATCTTGAGGGGCCTTTGTAGCTATTTCGCTTGATGATTCTTCTGTATATTCAGAAATCCTTGTCTTTCTGTATATTTCTAAACAGCTCCTTTCCCAAAGCTCTTTGGGTGCCTCAAGACCACCTGTACTTCCAAATTGCCTAGCCAATACAAATGAGTGGGAGAAAATAGGGCAGGAATTCTGGCTCCTACTGTAGTATGCCACTGGGACATGACGAGGCCCCAGGCACACACCTGGAGGCTCAAAAGCCTTCTCAACATACTTTAGTAGGCCAGGAAAAACAAAAACAAGAAATGTCTGCTTTTCTTCCATCAGCAGTTCAGGAATACACTTCCTGACTATCTGGAAGTGGCTTGTGGTAGGAACAGGTAGGACAAAGACCAAAGAAACATCACAGAAATGTTCTCCAAACTCAAGTTATCAATACATGGGTCTGTGACATATTGCTACCTACACATAAACTTAGAAAGTAGATCTTCACTGATCTGCATCCTGGCATGGTGAATTTCAGAGTTACAAGGGAGCTTTCTCTGTATGAATTTCTAATCACTGTGTTATTAATCAGTAATACTCAAGGACATTAACTTAGTTTCTAGTTTGGAGGAGGACCAAGCTGCTTTTTTTTTTTCTTTTTTCTTTTTTTCTTCTTTTCTTTTTTCTTTTTTCTTTTTTTCTTTTTTTTTTTCTTTTTTCTTTTTTTTTTCTTTTTTCTTTTTTCTTTTTTCCTTTTTCTTTTTCACAATTGCTCCTAAAACTGTAATAATAATACTATTGCAAACAACAATGACTCCCGTTAAAATAATTGCTTAGAGAAAAACCTCCTGATAGTTGCATGGACAACTTCCTATCTGCAGCTGAGCTCAGTTGACTTATATTGTCTTCTTAATGAACCATATATAAATACTACGAGTATGATCTAACACACGTCTCAACAATGTCTGGCATTAACTGTGTATTCAATCAGTTCACAGTTTTACATTAATTTAATAATAAAAGGCATGATTGTGACTATGATGAAGTCTACCACCAAGAGGAACAGAGTTCTAACTCCTCTGCATGGACTACCTGCTATCTTGTGGCTAGAGTTACTATTACTCATTCCACTAAGAACAAGACAGGGAACAAAGAGGTACTGGAAAGATAAACAGGCAAAGGTTTGACCCTACCTCAGCAACTAAAACTTCATTAACCTTAGCTGAGCTGGTGTTGAGTTAATTTGTTCCCAGCACAGAACAATAACAAATTACTTTTCCGCCTTTGAGGGGAGCATGGCTGAGAACTGTTAAGCATTGCCGTGTAACGTACACTTGGCAGATTGAAGATTTACAGCTTTTCAGAAAGTGACAGTGCAATGCCATGTACTTCAGTTTAGAAGATTTATCTCAGGTTTTAAATCATCATCACATTTACTTAATGTTTGTGAGAAAGTGTTTTTTCACACCAGAGTCAGATTCAGGACATTCAAGGCTGTGGATGTGGTCTACCTTGACTTCAGCAAGGCTTTTGACACCGTCTCCCACAGCATTCTCCTCAAGAAACTGGCTGCTCTTGGCTTGGACTGGCGCACACTTCGTTGGGTTAGAAACTGGCTGGATAGCCGGGCCCAAAGAGTCGTGGTGAATGGAGCCAAGTCCAGTTGGAGGCCAGTCACTAGTGGCGTCCCCCAGGGCTCGGTGCTGGGGCCGGTCCTCTTTAATATCTTCATCGATGATCTGGACGAGGGCATCGAGTGCACCCTCAGTAAGTTTGCAGATGACACCAAGTTAGGTGCGTGTGTCGATCTGCTTGAGGGTAGGAAAGCTCTGCAGGAGGATCTGGATAGGCTGCACCGATGGGCTGAGGTCAACTGCATGAAGTTCAACAAGGCCAAGTGCCGGGTCCTGCACCTGGGGCGCAATAACCCCAAGCAGAGCTACAGGCTGGGAGAGGAATGGTTGGAAAGCTGCCAGGCAGAGAAGGACCTGGGAGTGATGGTGGACAGTCGGCTGAATATGAGCCAGCAGTGTGCTCAGGTGGCCAAGAAGGCCAACGGCATCCTGGCTTGTATCAGGAACAGCGTGACCAGCAGGGCTAGGGAGGTGATCGTCCCCCTGTACTCAGCTCTGGTGAGGCCGCACCTCGAGTACTGTGTTCAGTTTTGGGCCCCTCGCTACAAGAAGGACATCGAGGTGCTTGAGCGGGTCCAGAGAAGGGCGACGAAGCTGGTGAGGGGCCTGGAGAACAAGTCCTACGAGGAGCGGCTGAGGGAGCTGGGCTTGTTCAGCCTGGAGAAGAGGAGGCTCAGGGGCGACCTTATCGCTCTTTTTAGGTACCTCAAGGGAGGCTGTAGCGAGGTGGGGGTTGGCCTGTTCTCCCACGTGCCTGGTGACAGGACGAGGGGGAATGGGTTTAAGTTGAGCCAGGGGAGTTTTAGGCTAGATGTTAGGAAGAACTTCTTCACTGAAAGGGTTGTGAGGCACTGGAACAGGCTGCCCAGGGAAGTGGTGGAGTCACCATCCCTGGAAGTCTTCAAAAGACGTTTAGATGTAGAGCTTAGGGATATGGTTTAGTGGAGGGCTGTTAGCGTTAGGTTGAAGGTTGGACTCGATGACCTTGAGGTCTCTTCCAACCTAGAAATTCTGTGATTCTGTGATTCTGTGATTTCTCTGCTTCTTCCACTGTACTTCATTTGCCATTCTTCAAATTGGGGAAACAACAACAACAACAAATGAATAGTTGTGAAATTCCAACCACTACACAATATCTAGCCTAATAATCCACATTGGGGTTAAAATTTGAAGCCTTTACCTTTACCAATGAGAAAATCCTCAGGCCTCTTATGAGCATGGGCAGTGCTTTCCAGTCTGGCCTTAAGGTTACCTAATAAATACGTTATTGTTTTATCTTTTATTTCTTTTCTCCACACTAAGAGCTTGGTATTGCTGTTTGTTTGTTTGTTTGTTTGTTTGTTTTTGATGTTTGTTGTTGTTGTTGTTTTCCCGTGTAATTAAGAAACAAAACAAAAAGCACTGACAATGTTTCTCTTCTCTTCTCCTCTTTTTTTCTCCTCCCCTCCCCTCCCCTCTCCTTTTTTCCTTTTCCTTTTCCTTTTCCTTTTCCTTTTCCTTTTCCTTTTCCTTTTCCTTTTCCTTTTCCTTTTCCTTTTCCTTTTCCTTTTCCTTTTCCTTTTCCCTGCTGATTCTCTCATTTGGCTAAAACCACATACTACAATAAATAGCGTAGTTTATTAAATTGTTTACAGACGTTACAGCTAGAATCTACTCAAAAGTTGTTAAAATGGACATTTTTAGGGAACTAGCCTATGTTGATTTTATGTGGAAAAAAAAAAACAGATAGGAAAATAACGAAATGTCAAAAAGGAGAAATCCTTACCATTCAGGTATTTACAGCACTAAAATGCTGCCTCTAAATTAGAGGTCATGATATCCTCTTTCCCTCTCTCTATTTCTCATTACTAAGGAATGGGTGAAAAGGTTTGCATTTTTAAAGAATCCACAGACCTAGGGTACTTTTGTAGGAACCTGTAGCTGAAATGACCACTTTTCTTTTATTGTGGAATGAAACGTAACATATGTCTTATTTCTTTTTATGTTGCTGGAATGTCTTCTGAATCCAGAAGACAGAGCTGGTTGATATATATTAGATTTTAGGTAAATCCACTGATAGTAAAACTGCTCAGAATCATAAATGATTATTATCATAAGAATCTATATGGACAAGTGTCTGTAGGTGATTGTAGGCAAACAAAATGAAATAGGCACTAAGATCAATCACACAGAGTTTTAAAGGAATTTGAAGCTGCAACAGATTACTCTTACTTAAAAGTGCCTTGTTACCTGAGACTACAGAGTGGCATTTTTTAACAAAATTGTTCCAAGAGAGTTTCAGAAAACAAGCCTGTCAGTCCAATATTTACACAAAACAAATAGGTGGAAACTATAATATAGAACAGTGGACATCTGGATATATATGACTTATCTGGGAAGAGTTAAAACTGTTTTCCTAAAAGGAAGTCCTGCCTCACAAACATAGGGCTATCCTTGGAGGGTATCAAAAAACATGTGGATAAGGGTGATCTGATTGATCTCGGATTTACAGAAGCCTTTCAACAAATTCCTTCAACAAAGGCTTGTAAGAAAACTAAGCAGCCATACTATAACATGGCTTGTAAGTATAAGGTGATGCATGTTGGAGAAAAAAAACATTAGTTCACATACAAAACAATGAGTTTTGAAATGACTAATATCGGACAAGATTTTAAGATTTGAAAAGATAGTTCATGAAAGCATCAACTCATTGGCAGCTGAAAAAGCAGATCAGGTGTTAGCAATGTCAGGGTTAGAAATTAGAAAACAAAACAGATAACGTCATCATGTTATTGTATAAATCCCAACTTTTTCTGCAGTCAGATGACTTGTATGGTTTTCCAGGTCCTGCCTCAAGAAGGGTATAGAGAAAGGCAGCAAGGATAATGAAAGATATGAGACAGCTTCTGTATAAAGAATGACTAATTATCCTATTTGTCTTCCCTTGAAAGTAGATGACTGAGGTGGATATGACAGATATCTATAAAATATGTGGAAAACATTACAAATACACTTGGTAAGTGTAGCTGGGGATTGCTTGTTCAGTCTCTGACACAAGAAGCAGGGGATGTCAGATAAATCTGCAGGATCCAGATTCAAACAAGAAGAGGTGATTTTTTTAAAAGTCACAATATAATCAGGGATGACTTCCTACAATCAGCTATGAATACTAAAAGCTATGTGGGCTTGAGAGGAGTCTGGAAAAGTTCATAGAAAATAAATTTATAACTGTTACTAAATACAAAGCAACTGCATCTGGCTGAGGAATTTCTTGAGTGGTAGTCACTGCAGGCCACCTGAAAACTAGTGTACATTTTCCATGCTTTTATTCTTTTTCCTAAGTAATCATTTTTCACCCCGTATCAGAGACAACATTTCAGAATATATGGCCTCACTGAAGTCTAAGTACTATTACTTAGCTACTTTAAGCTTAACAAATCTTATCAGTGCTAACATGCTAGAATTTTGTACAAGCAGTTCTTAAAAGCAGATGGGCAGCTGGGTGTGGGAAAGGAATTTGCAGGTGGCTTCGCGCTGTTTCACACATCCCTGAATTAGAGATAGGAAACAAGCAGTAGAAACAAAAACTTGAGCAAAGTTGAGATAATGTAAATTGGCTACAGTGTTAAAGATGAGTTTTGGGCAGTGGCCAATTGCTGGCTGGCTCAAAGTTTGTCTGAGGGTCTCTAACCAATTGTATTGTTTCAGGCACGGACAGCACGTGGGACTATGGGGAAAGTATATATAGTAGTTAAAAAGGGCAATAAACTTCTGTTCAAGAGCCGTCAGGAGTCTGTGTCTTGCATCCCTTCAGCTGGGGGTTTGACCTAGAATTTTTTCATAAAGATCTTATCATCTTTTTTTTTTTTTTTTTTTTTTTCATAACAATCATATCATAGAAGATCAGATTCAAGCCGAAGCTTTGCCTGTATTTTGGCACAGATAAATGTTGGCATTTGTAATTTTCTGAGTTGATAAAGTTGAGTGGTAAAGTTGAGGTTTTTTGATAAAGTTTAGTTTTGTCACACATAATTTTTATCAGTTGTTGCCTACACTTGGATCTTTTGGTTTTAGAGAAAATGATGGAGATGAGGGCAATGTATGTATCTCTTTCTCAAGAAATACAAATATCAATGTCTCCCATTTTTCTCAGGCAGCCAAAAGTCATTTGTATGGATTAAGAGCAGCAAATAAACATTAGAGTCAGGTTTGACTGATCTGATGCCAGCAAGATGAAGCTTCAGAATAATTTCTTTCTGTCATAAGTAACCTCTTTAAGACTGGTAAGTCAGTATAAAGATATATGTTCCATGTCCACAAAAAGGATTCATTTGCTTGTGTGGTTGGCCAAAAGCTTGAAATTATGTTCTGCTGTGTGGCAAATGTGACGTGTTGGCTGAAAAGCAATAGATTGCCAAAACGCCCTGTTTTATTTCTTCCCTTTCCCATCCCAGTGGTGCATCTCAGCAAACATAACTTTGCTACCTGTTCTGCTTTTTGGGGATATGCCCATGATAGCTGTCAGAGCAGATCCCAGGAAGACTCAAAGGTCTTGGACTGAATGGTTTCCCAGGGAAAATTATAGGAAAAGTTATAGCTAACAAAGGGTTGCAATCCCATTATTCAAGAGGGGTGGAAGGGTGAGCAGGGGAGGGTTGCTTGCTCTCTGTTTTTCTAGAAGGTAGAAGGGAAGAATTCAAGTGTCATGCTGCTGCTGTGGTTTGAGGGGAATATGACTTGGTAAAGGTTAGAGAGGCAGTGCAGAAGGTAAGTTCTGACAGGATGGAAAACAGTTATCCCTATCACTCTCTGTGATTCTGTGATTCTATGTTATGATCCCTCATTCAGGAAGGGAAACTTGAGGTTAGAGAAATATGTCTTTCTCCCTCTCCTTTCAAGAAGTGATCTCTCTTTCCCATGCCCGGGCTGATTGCCAAGGCATCCAATTAAGATTGTTGCTACACCTTCCTGTTATGTCTTGATGGGCTATCAATATTTCATTTGGCCCACCTTTCCTGCCTTACATTAGGTCCCAGATACTACCTCCACCCTCCCGCCCACAAAATTTTTAACATCCAGACGCTGTGCATGCCAATGCCCTGTGCTGAAGCTGAAAGCTATTCAGATGAGCTGTGTTGTGCCAGAGAATTGATATCCCTTTATCCGCCACCCTCTACCCTGTGCTGCCTTAAGGAACGCATGACAAGCTGCTGTGGGAAGAGGCCATAAATGAGAATGTAAAGAATGGTAGCTAAAGAGGAACAAGCGACCAAAGCTTTTTATATTTAACAAAGAAATATTGTTCCTCAAGAAGCCCAGATGAGCCTATACCTTTTGGTGAGAGGGGTGAGGAACAGTGGGTAATGGTTCATGTGGCAGCACCAGCCTGATGGCAGAGAAAAGGGTTTGAGGTAAACATTGAGAGAAAGCCATGGGAAGGTAGAAAACATTAAAAAAATCAAACAGCAATTTCTTATAGAAGACACAAAGGCTCAGAAATAGGTTAGCAAAGGCAGGTAGAAAATTAAGAGGCAAAAGGAAAGTTAGATTGCGGAAGAAGGTGCAGTGGAATTATGAAGATCAGAAGACTGACATTCAGCAGCAAATCTGAAGATACAAAAGGTACTTCACCCCATGGTATGGCACAAGAAGGATATCATGGTATCATGAGCTTGTAAAATGTGAGGAGACTGCTTGTGTGTCCCTGAGTGCAAGGTGTGAACAGAAGGAGTTAGTGGTATGCAGTGCACTCTGACTCTTGTCTTAATGACTGGAGCATATTGTGCTCATTTTCTAGAGTGTGTCTTTGGGTCTGCTTTCATTCCTGAAGAACCCTGCTTGCATGCAGTGA
The DNA here is from genome assembly GCF_965140915.1 of Aythya marila. Lineage (NCBI taxonomy): Eukaryota > Metazoa > Chordata > Aves > Anseriformes > Anatidae > Aythya > Aythya marila. The sequence continues at coordinate 773,734 of NC_139045.1, read as the reverse complement.
GGCTGCTTCACCACACAAACCAGATTGTGGTACCCGTGGATGAAGGCATTTTGAACAGACAGTGCCTGCTCCAGACAAACATGAAAATGTAACTGCATGCAAAGGAATGGTCTTGCGTAGACCAGCATATAACTGCTTTGGAAGTTATGCCCAGAGTGTTCATTCCACAATTTTGTTTGTTTATTCTGCGATCAGGTTGTAAATGAGCAGCTGATGGGCTCCTCCTAGGTTCTAGGGATACAGCTATTAACTTTTTAGTTTCTTCTCTGATGCATGTAAAAGGAGAGGAGAGGGGTCAGGATAAGGGCCTGAACTGGGTCTTTCTCAAAATACTGAATTAAATTATTGGCATCTCAGAGGATAGAAGGAGAAACCTGCTTATCTAGCATATTTAAATTGTGCATTTGGATAGATGCAAAGATAGGTGACTTGTTACTTCACCACAGTACATTTTGTAACCCTGTAATATAATTTGGATATAATTTGGCTAATTTCTTGTAGAGCAACAGAGGGAGCAGGTTTTATTCCCTTCCATTGTTGATTCCTGCCTGCTGCAATTTACATTTACATCTCAGAGGTATTGCAAAAAAAAAAAAAACCACACACACACACACACACACACACAAAAAAAACCAAACCAAACCAAACCAAACCAAACCAAACCAAAACAAAACAAACAAACAAACAAAAAAAATAAACAAGAGTAGTTGACAACAAGAGTAGTTGACAAACCCAATAAAGCTTCAGTTTGGTTTTTGTGGTGAGATAGTGAAACAAGACAGTCGTTCCATTGTGAAGAAGAAAGTTTGCCCAAAGAAGCTAATAATTTGATCAAACTTAATTTGCGGAAATGCTCCATGTACATTACTTTTTAGAATAGAACATATGACAAGGCTTGAAAACCACGCCTATTTGGAATTGTTCTGTAATTTATTGGCAGGACGTCTTGTAGAAACTAGTTGACGCATTGTCAAGTTTCCATATTGGCAGCACCTTATTACCTGACATATATTATTACTTGGTTGTTTTATCTTTCTTCTACCCTATATTACATCTGATGAGTAAATGCTTATCAATTATATGGCAGTGGGTGGAGTTAGGGAGAATAAAAGCTAAAAATTATGCTATCATTGAGAGCATCTCTGGTGGCAGGTTTAGAGGGCAGCTGCTCTCTCCTAGGGATAGCTTTGGCTTTTAGAATGTGTAATTTTTATTTGCCTCTGACTTTTGAAGCTCACTGGATTCTCCACTGCAGATGAACAAATATTCTCAGAAAGCCAGCAGGTTGGCATTTTGAAGGAGCAAGCATGGAAGAAAACAGACAGGCCCTCACAGAGGGCAAAATTTTGTTAGTTTGGCTGTTTTTGTTTGTGGTGTTAGTTCTGTTGCCTTCCATGTTTAGAGTGTCATTGGGGATTTCTCACATCTATGTGAAAATTTTAATAAAAACATTAGAGGTAAGTTGAGAATTGTGTTAAAAAGTTACATCTTTACTACAGGATATATTTAATAATAATAAAAAAAATCTGTTTATTTGATTCAGATGCCATAAAACTCGTGAAGGAGGTTTCCATTTACTTTGAGATGTTTACTTAAGTGTTTGTTTTTGTTTTTGCGTTTTTTTTTTTTTGTTTGTTTGTTTGTTTTCCTGCTCTTAAGTTACACAAATGTTGTCTTTAATGATATCTAGTTAAATGCTGTGTTATAGTCCGGAATCAGTTTGAGGTTTTCTTATGTTAGAGATTCCATGTTATATTGCTTCTAATTCAGTCTGGTTAGAATACCTCATGCTATACTTCAGGAAAGTAAAGTATCAATAAAATGACGCTTTAGTTTACAAGAGTTTTTAAGTAACACAAAAATGTATTGTAGATGTAAGCTTAATGGTTTTGTTTTGGTAGTTACAGTTATATACCATGAATAAGTATTCTTCTAGGTAAGAATACAGACTGTGCTTGTTTTTCTTCCATTTATAAATTCGTGTGATGGAGCAGTCACGAATTCTGCTGTACAAGACTTGAGGAACACAAGCCACCTTCTGAAAGTGCAATTTTTCTAGAGATGAACAGGTCATGGCTAAGATCCTAATTCTGCTGATAACAGTGAAAGTTTTCGGGGCATGTTGATAAGCCAGGATTGCATGTCATTTTTCAAGTCTGACTTTTTATGCCCATCAGTGGCCAAAAAGTAGGTGCTGTCAATTTATCTTTTTAAACACTAAAGCATTTCAGCTTTCCAATATATAACCTTTGTCTTTTCTGATAGAAAACTGTTTTTTGTGAGTATACTTCTACATATGGCAGAAAAATTATTGCTATTAGACTGCTGGAGCATTTGTGCAGCAGAATGTGTTCATGGCAATGTGATATGATTAATATTACATACATCTTATCTTGCCATTTTTTTTTTCTGTCTTATTAAAATAGCTTTGTCTCTTTTTTAGTACTGATTAAGAGCTCTATGGCAGGAGCTGGCTTCAGCTGTTTGAATTTAGCATAGCAGACATGATTGTGAACTTTAGATGTTGATACTTGATTCAGATGTTGATATCAATGGGAAATGGCTGGCTGCAGGGGGTGTATGTAATATAGGCTTTCATGTGCTTTTTTTTTTTTTTTTTATCAGCCATTGCTATGCTGATTTTAACTCTTATTAGTACCCTGAAAAAAAGGCTTGTGTCACTTGTATGTAGAATTGAATTCATCAGGCACAAACCTGAGGAGCTCATTGGACAGCTCTGCTGCTGCAGTTGGCAGATACTGAAATAATTTGTGTTGTTTTTTTTTGTTTGTTTGCTTTGTTTCCTTCCCCTACCCCGTGCTTTTACCACTTACAAAGGAAATTTGCCACATCATGGCAGGCATTCATTGTAGGAAGACACTTCTCTTTGGAAAGGGCATTAAATGCTTTTTGTCATAATCCGTAGTTTTTCTAACAGGTTGCAAGCATGATAGTCTTGCTTAAACAACGCTGAGGATTGATTTATCAAAGAGAGAGAAAGAGAGAAAAAAAAAAAGTAATTAATCACTCTGTAGTCAAATACATCCTCTTATGTATAGTTCCCAATTCTGCAACAGCTGATAACAGGCAGAGTACAACTCAGTGTGCTGCGGTTCAGGCTGGTTCCTTGTAGGCATTTTTTGGTTTTGTTCTTTGCTTGAGAGTTGTTTCCCTGCTGTCCTGAAGGCAAAGAAGGGAAATTTCTTGTGCTTTTATATTCTGATTCATTTCAGCTGTTTTTTGCTGAGGAATTGTGCAAAGAGCTTCTCATGCTACCAGAGTAGCTGAGATATATCTTGGTGGGAAGTAGGGGAGAGAACAGAGGGAAGGTTAGGTTCCTTCTGCTCGTACTGCGGCTCACGCTGCTCTGGGATGTGCTGGGTTCAAGCCTATGCGTGTAGGTGCTGGGCCTCTTCTGGAAGTCCTGGGGCTCCTTCCAGAGAGCTTGACTGATAGTCTTGTGAAAGTCCTGTGTCTAGCAATGGCATTAACTGCTTGCCTGAGATCTTACTCAGAAAGTGATGCACAAAAACTATCCTCAGGAATTGTTGCTAGCCCTAGTGGTGAAACATGATGCCTTGCTGAATAGCTGCTCCAAAAGTCCTTAGCCCAGGCACCTAGGAATGTATCAGCACAGTAATGACTGTATCCCAGGAATATCAGGGCTCTAGGGAGTACCTAACAACTGATTAGTAGTTTACCAAGGAATCCGAACTTGGACACTGTGACTGGATTCTCCACTGTCATGCATTTGATTCAGTCTGTTATATAGCGTAGTGAAGTGAATGGAAAACTTCTCATCTGAGAACACTGTATTTGCTTTGTATAGATATAAATAAGTACACAAGCTGGGAGACAGAAGGAAAACATGATTTGTTTTCCTCCAGGTTTTGGCAGTTTGAGAAAAGTAGAAGAGCAGACAAGGAAACCGAGGATTTGAATATCAAATAATATTTCTTCCAAAGCTGCATTTTCAAAGACAAGGTATCTGTAGCCCTTAGTGAATTTTCTGAGAGCTCAAGTTTGCAGATCTGTTTGTAAGCTATGAGTAATGTTGACATATGATGAGGTACCTCTTTTTCCTTTTCCAACTTCACTGAAGTGCTTTAGAAATGAAAACAATGACTGAAACAGAAGAGCATGCTAGAATCTATGTATTTTGTATCTTTGCTCTGTATTCTGTCTGGAGAGACTTGAATTTTTACCCTTTGCTTCTTCTCCAGCAAGAAATCTAGATATTTGTTTCTTTGAAACAAAACAAACCTTTTTCCAAAATAAGACCTGATTTTATTTTCTTTCTGTTTTCCCGAGCATATTGATAGCATAATAGAAAAAGAACTCCAGAACAGTAATATTTCAGTTGTTTAACTGGTAGCCCATAATTGCTGCTATTACCATTCATTTGTCTTTAAGATATTTCTGAAAACATTAAAAATGGATTTGAAATGGTTAGTGTTATCCTTTCCAATAGGGTCATTCTCTACCATAGGCACATAAGCTTTTCTTTGTGAAATAACACATTTTTTCCAAACTTTATATTTACTTGTCTGTAATGATGATTGCAGCAAAGCTATGCTGAGAATGTAGTTCAGGTTCTTTACTGCTGCAGCTGCAAAAAATCTATTTGCTAGAATGAAATAAACACACTGAGATCTCAGTCGTGTGGAGAGTGCAATAGCATGTTAGACAGCTGTAGCTCCATTTCCCTAGGATCTTCTGGAGTGTTTTTGAGACCTGAGGTTCTGTGTGAAACAGGAGAATTGCAGTTCTTTGAGAAGCAGTCATTTGTAGGAAAGGCGTTAGCTGGCTCATATGGTGGATACTTCTTTGAGCAGCTACGCGGAGTATTACTTGAGTATTGGGCTCACCCATGCTTTGAGGCTGCTAATACAGCGTAAACTCCAACTGGAGCACAAGCAGATATTGCCAACCCTTAGGTTAATGGAAGAACCTCCCTTCTGTGCTTTCAAATTCATGGTTATCCCAGGCTAGCCACTGCATCACATAACAAAGAAATGATAGTTTTGTTTTTACTCCAGACAAATGCCTGAGCCTTTTCTCAACCTATTTCATTGGCCTTTTGAAGGGCAGCCAGAAGAGTCGTGAGTGCTTTTCCACACCTGAATGTGGAGAGTCCCTGTCTGCACATCTTCATCAGCCCTGCCATGTAGTGCACAGCAATCATCTGGGTTCTTGTTCTCAGCTAGAACATGAACACATGTACAGTGAAGAGAGGCTAGACTGGGAAGCTAGATGAAAAAATCTCAAGTGCTTGATCACAGCTGGTGATTTTATCTGGCACTGGAAACTCACTGACTTTCTCTTGGGAATTATATCAGAATGTGGAGTAATCACCCCAAGTTAAACACTGTGCCTTTGTTACCCATGAGAACACAGCTAAGAAGAGAACTGAAAGACCCAGTGTGGTGAGTGATTAGAAAAAGGTTTTGAGAGGACACAGGAGAAGAGGTAGTAAAACAAGGGAATGGAAAGAAAAAGAGGCAGAAATGAATTATTACGCAATACAGAAAAAGTGAGTACAGAACAACACACCAAGCTGTACTTAAAAAGAAAAAGAGAGAAAAAAAAAAAAAAAAAAAAGAAGAAGAAGAAATGAAAACTTTAAAAATTATCATTCCATATTGTGTAACTTACAATGTTATGTACCATGAAGGGAGTAATTAATATAATGTACTATTATTCATGCACATTTTGTTCAGAAGGTAATGACAGAGCCTCCCACGGACTGTTGGAGTCTTCAGAATTCCAGCTGGGATGACCTGCAAGGATGTTTGGGCTTCTTGGGTCCTCATCAGCTGAGAAGTGGGAGGAAAGAAAGCCTGCTTCCTGGGTTGTCTTTCAGTCAGCAAACTTAGGAATGAGGTTGCTCCATTCAGCTCTTAAGTTCTGTGTTAGTTGCAACACCCATGGTTTTGTAAGGTATTTGAAACAGCCTTTCATTACAGTTTTGCAACAAAGACCAGCCAGACAGTTCTGTCTCAATACTGTACAAAACAAGGGCAATCAAAAAGCTTTATTTCATATTCAAAAACAAGTGAAGCATACAGATGTCACAAAATGCAGAATAATATGGGAACTACGCTGCTGAATCAGTCCAAAGTTTGATCTAGAATTTTTGATCTAAGTTTGATCTAGCCTTGCTTTGGCAGGAGACAGCTCCTGTGCTTGATGAAAAGCCTAAGAGCTGGGTGAGTGTACAGCTGTATTGCCAGGATCACTCTCCCTACTGCTCGTTGCTTCAGCCTCTTGTTCTGATTCATGAGTTAGTAGAGGTGACTAACTGTGTTTTATGTCCCATGATTTATGTCCCTTTAAACTAGGTAAGAAGGGCTTTAAACTAGGTAAGAAGGGGGATGGGGCTAAAGCAAGGATTGTTGGGGCTGTGCCAGGGGGAACAATGGCAAGGCTGGAGGATAAGGTAATGGCCCAGCTGAAGTGCATCTACACCAATGCACGCAGCATGGGTAACAAACAGGAGGAGCTGGAAGCCATCGTGCAGCACCCAGGCTACAACTTGGTTGCCATCACGGAGACGTGGTGGGACCAGTCTCATGACTGGAGTGCTGCAATGCCTGGCTATAAGCTCTTCAGAAGGGACAGGCAGCACAGAAGGGGTGGCGGTGTGGCTCTCTATATTAGAGAGTCTTTCGATGCTGTAGAACTCGAGGTTGGGAATGACAAGGTCGAGTCCCTTTGGGTTAGGATCAGCAGGGACAACAAGGCTAGTGTCCTGGTCGGGGTCTGCTATAGACCGCCGAACCAGGATGAGGAGACGGATGAGGAATTCTACAGGCAGCTGACAGAAGTTGCGAAATCATCAGCTCTTGTACTCGTGGGGGACTTCAACTTCCCTGACATATCCTGGAAGCACAACACAGCCCTGAGAAAGCAGTCTAGGAGGTTTCTGGAGAGCGTGGAAGATAGCTTCTTGACGCAGCTGGTTAGTGAACCTACCAGGGGTGGTGCCCCGCTAGACCTTCTCTTCACAAACAGAGAAGGACTGATGGAGGATGTGATTGTCGGGAGCTGTCTTGAGCAGAGTGACCATGAAATGGTGGAGTTCACTATTCTTGGTGAGGCCAGGAAGGGGACCAGTAAAACCGCTGTATTGGACTTTCGGAGGGCTGACTTTGAGCTGCTCAGGACACTAGTTGGTGGAGTCCCTTGGGAGGCGGTTCTGAAGGGCAGAGGGGTCCAGGAAGGCTGGGCGCTCTTCAAGAGGGAAATCTTAATGGCACAGGAGCAGTCTGTCCCCACGTGCCCAAAGACGAGCCAGCGGGGAAGAAGACCAGCCTGGCTCAACAGAGAATTATGGCTTGAGCTTAGGAGAAAAAAGAGGGTTTATAATCTTTGGAAAAGTGGGTAGGCCACTAGGGAGGACTTTAAGGATGTAGCGAGGCTGTGCAGGGACAAAATTAGGAAGGCCAAAGCTCATCTGGAGCTCAATCTGGCTACTGCCGTTAAAGATAACAAAAAATGTTTTTATAAATACATCAACACAAAAAGGAGGACTAAGGAGAATCTCCATCCTTTACTGGATGCGGGGGGAAACTTAGTTACAAGAGATGAGGAAAAGGCAGAGGTGCTCAATGCCTTCTTTGCCTCAGTCTTTAGCGGCAATACCGGTTGTTCTCTGGATACCCAGTACCCTGAGCTGGTGGAAGGAGATGGGGAGCAGGATGTGGCCCTCACTATCCATGAAGAACTGGTTGGTGACCTGGTATGGCACTTGGATGTGCACAAATCGATGGGGCCGGATGGGATCCACCCAAGGCTACTGAGAGAACTGACAGAGGAGCTGGCCAAGCCACTGTCCATCATTTATCAGCAGTCCTGGCTATCGGGGGAGGTCCCAGTTGACTGGCGGCTAGCAAATGTGACGCCCATCTACAAGAAGGGCCGGAGGGCAGACCCGGGAAACTACAGGCCTGTCAGTTTGACCTCAGTACCAGGGAAGCTCATGGAGCAGATCCTCTTGAGAGTCATCATGCGGCACTTGCAGGGCAAGCAGGCGATCAGGCCCAGTCAGCATGGGTTTATGAAAGGCAGGTCCTGCTTGACGAACCTGATCTTCTTCTATGACAAAGTGACTCGCTGGGTGGACAAGGGAAAGGCTGTGGATGCGGTCTACCTTGACTTCAGCAAGGCTTTTGACACCATCTCCCACAGCATTCTCCTCAAGAAACTGGCTGCTCTTGGCTTGGACTGGCACATGCTTCGTTGGCTTAGAAACTGGCTGGATAGCCGGGCCCAAAGAGTTGTGGTGAATGGAGTCAAGTCCAGTTGGAGGCCAGTCACTAGTGGCGTTCCCCAGGGTTCGGTGCTGGGGCCGGTCCTCTTTAATATCTTCATCAAGGATCTGGACAAGGGCATCGAGTGCACCCTCAGTAAGTTTGCAGATGACTCCAAGCTATGCGCATGTGTCGATCTGCTCGAGGGTAGGAAAGCTCTGCAGGAGGATCTGGATAGGCTGCACCGATGGGCTGAGGTCAACTGCATGAAGTTCAACAAGGCCAAGTGCCGGGTCCTCCACCTGGGATGCAATAACCCCAAGCAGAGCTACAGGCTGGGAGATGAGTGGTTGGAGAGCTGCCAGGCAGAGAAGGACCTAGGAGTGATGGTTGATAGTCGGCTGAATATGAGCCAGCAGTGTGCTCAGGTGGCCAAGAAGGCCAACAGCATCCTGGCTTGTATCAGAAACAGTGTGACCAGCAGGGCTAGGGAGGTGATCGTCCCCCTGTACTTGGCTCTGGTGAGGCCGCACCTGAAGTACTGTGTTCAGTTTTGGGCCCCTCGCTACAAGAAGGACATCGAGGTGCTTGAGCGGGTCCAGAGAAGGGCAACGAAGCTGGTGAGGGGTCTGGAGAACAAGTCCTACGAGGAGCAGCTGAGGGAGCTGGGCTTGTTCAGCCTGGAGAAGAGGAGGCTCCGGGGCGACCTTATTGCTCTTTACAGATACCTTAAAGGAGGCTGTAGTGAGGTGGGGGTTGGTCTGTTCTCCCACGTGCCTGGTGACAGGACGAGGGGGAATGGGCTAAAGTTGCGCCAGGGGAGTTTTAGGTTGGATGTTAGGAAGAACTTCTTTACCGAAAGGGTTGTTAGACACTGGAACAGGCTGCCCAGGGAAGTGGTGGAGTCACCATCCTTGGAAGTCTTTAAAAGACGTTTAGATGTAGAGCTTAGGGATATGGTTTAGTGGGGACTGTTAGTGTTAGGTCAGAGGTTGGACTCGATGATCTTGAGGTCTCTTCCAACCTAGAAATTCTGTGATTCTGTGATTCTGTGATGATGGTTTTAGTCCGTGTCTTACTGTAAATTGAACCCTTACTTACTGCTCCTTGAACCATTTTCAGTAGATCTCTGGCAATATGTTCTGGGCAATGAACTCCACTGCTTTGCTGTGTGTTTTGTGGAAATGTACTACATTGTTGCTTTTCATATCCCCTGCCCTGTACTTTCATATGATACTCCTCCATTCTTGTAGTAGAGGAAAAATGTATTACTGCATCTTAAGCGCCAGCTCTGCACTGATCTAGGTTTTGTAGACCTGTTGTATGTTATCTCAGACAGCTGCTTTCCAAGCATTCCTCTACTGGAAAGCTCTTCCTTGTCTACCTTGTCCTCTCCCTCTGTGGCCTTAGTTGCCTGCTTAATTTCAGAGTGCCACTTTTATCCCACTGTCTCTGCTGTGAGGTACTAGGTAATAGTAGTAGGATTTTTTACTTTTCTAGTCAATGTTTCCAATTTTTGTTCATTTTTTACTTATCTTGTTCGTTTGACTTTGTTAATATGATTTTGTGAGTCACTTTGGTCAGTGATTATCACCCCTCTTCTACTTGGGAATCAAAAGGCAGATGCCCTGAGGTATTCAGAATCCCTTAAGACAGTATGAGCAAGCTGATTTCTGGAAATGCTTACCAACTGACAGGTGCCTGTTCATGTAGGAGCATTGTGGGCAAGCTGAGGAAAACAAAAGACAGAAAGTGAGGCAAGGGGCTTTATTTGCAAAGCTTAGGTGACTTATTTTTATTTTGTCTCTCGTGCCTTAGAGCTATCCTTCAGGATATCAGGTAGGGGGTGAGGACCAGCAACAGAGTATCATAGAATCGTATCACAGAATGGCTTGGGTTGGAAGGACCTTAAAGACCACCCAGTTCCAGCCTCCTGTCGTGGGCAGGGATGTGCCACCCACTAGAGTAGGTTGTCTAGGGCCATGTCCACCTGGTCTTGAACACCTCCAGGGATGGAGCATCCACAGCTTCTCTGGGAAGGCTGTGCCAGTGTCTCACACCTTTACAGTGAAGAATTTCCTCCTAACCTCTAATCTAAATCTCCCCTTTTTTAGTTTAAAACCATTCTCCCTTAACAAAAGTTGTTCTTCATCTTTTTTGTAAGCCCCCTTTAAGTATTGAAAAGCTGCAATGAGGTCTCTCCAAAGCCTTCTCTTCTTTAGGCTGACCACCCCCAGCTCTCTCAGCCTTTCTTCACAGGAGAGGTGCTCCAGCCCCTTAATCATCTTTGCAGCCCTCCTCTGGACCCGCTGTATCAGCCCCACATCCTTCCTGTGCTGGGGGCCCCAGATCTGGACGCAGTACTCCAGGTGAGGCCTCAGAGGGGCAGATGCAGCCCAGGATGCAGCTGGCCTTCTGGGCTGCAAGTGTGCACTGCTGCCTCATGTCCACCTTTTTGTCCACCAGAATCCCCAAGTCCTTCTCTGCAGGGCTGCTCTCCGTGAGTTCTTCTCCCAGTCTGTACTCATGTCTGGGATTACCCCAACCCAAGTGCTTGTACTTGGACTTGTTGAACCTCATTAGGTTCATGCGGGCCCACTTTTCTTGCTTGCCCAGGTCCCTTTGGATGGCATCCCTTCCTTCTGGGGTATAAACTGAACCACTCAGCTGGGTGTCATCTGCAAACTTGCTGAGGGTGCACTCAATCTCACTATCTACGTCACTGATAAAGATATTAAACAGTACCAGTTTGAATTTAATGAATGGCTTAAGTTTGCCACATGCCTACCTTCACTTTTATCACAACTTTCTTGTTGCTGTGCACTATCTTCTTTCAAATCTTCTTTCATGTCTCAGTATGTGGGCTACAGGCTTTTTTGACACCCCCCCAGGTCCCCACTCCTGAGTGACTCACCATGCATTGTGACAGGTTGAGACAGTTAATGTACCAGTTCAGCTTTCCCAGGGATAAACTGGTTTTCTGCTTTCTGGAACAGCTGCTGTGTTTTAAATTTATGCTGTGTTTTAATAAAATGTTCCAGTATAGATAAGCCAAATGTCTTTATTTTATTTTATTTTAAATTAAAATAAATTATTTTATTTTATTTATTTTAATTTATTTTAATTTATTTTATCTTCTGTAGTGTTATATCAGATGGATTTTATGGAGTTGCAAATATCACACCACTGTGCCTATTTGGCTTCCTTGCTTTGTTTTTTTTTTTTTGGTTTGTCTGTTTGTTTTTAAGATGGCCAGTAACAAATGTCAACTGAAGGAACTACAACATCCTGTTTACACCATCATAAACTATCCTTTTTTATTATTATTATTATTTTGTTTAACTTTGATAGCTACAGAAGGAGCTGATAGGGACCATGCAAAACTTGAGGGTAGCAAGAAGGTAGTTGAAGTTAAAGGCACGTGCAAGTTAGTGGTGTGCCAGGTGATAAAAATTTTGTGATCAAGCTGTGTGGTGAGGTAAATGGTTATGCATGCAAGTAAGATGGGAAATAAACTGTTCAGCAAGAGCCTACCGCAAAGTAGAAGGCTGGACTCCTGCTGATGGAAGAATTCATACCAGGTGAGGACATGTGCTGAGTGGATCATTGATGCCTTAAAGATGATCACAGCCTACACACGAGAACCTTAAGTTCTTTGTTTGGTCAAATATATTGAGTTAAATAGAGGAGGATCTAGTACTGATGAGAGCTACTATTTGTATGTCTATATAAGTATTATGAAATCATTATGTGCCAATGTAAAGCTTTAAGAAGTAGGCATATTGGTATATTTGATCTTGCTAATTGAGTTTAGTGCCAGTCTGCACAGGGAGGAGAAATTTGTTTTTTCTCAAAAAGGTAAAGTGAGAGAAGGGTAAAAGCTGATTACCAGAACTAATGCTTCAGAAGTGCTGTGGATAAGAAATGATCCATCTACTGCCTTCTGTTAACACAAATGGCACAGATGTCCTCAGGATAAGATAATGTCTTTTATTCTTTAAAATCCTTTTTCAGGTCTTTTATTCCAGAATGTCTCTAATGTCAGTGATATTATTGTGCATCGCTGTATTGCCTGAAGCTGACTAGGGAAGAGAGAGTTTGGGACTTGTTGACTTCACAGAGTCCCGTAGATAGCTCAGTAATTTGGTTGAAGAAAAAATAAAATTGTCAGTCTCTTGAAAATGAGTTTGAACCAAATGATCTTTCACGACAATGGCTACAGGTAATCAGTGTAACAAATGAAAAAGGAGGTGTTCAAGACAGCCTTCGGGCTGAATTTTGAAATACATGAGACCTAGCTTCAATAAAGGAAGCTTAGACAATTCACATAGGGACATTACAGGCTACCTGGAAATGACAAAAATGAAAACCATCAACATCTACTTTTCTTGTTTTGGGAACAGTGGGCCACCCTGCAGATTGAGAAGGGAGTAAAAATGCAGAAGGCGCTGGCACTTGAAAATTTAATCTCCAATGGTAAGAATGAAGGTGACACAGCACTATTCATCTTGTATAAGGGCAGATGCTTTAATATCTTACCCAGGAAAAAGTGAGCAGGTATATAAATTGCATCTGGTATTAAGAAAAAAAAAAGTTGATAAAGAGTTCAATGAGCAAGTAATTGCTGATTTTGTAAACCAACAAAAGAGACCTTAAGTACATTATAGGCAAGATAGCTATGAATGATTGAGCCTTCTGAATAAAAGGCATTCAAGAGACCAGTGTAAGTAGAGAAAGGTATTGCTGATAAGCTTTTGGGAAGCTGGCCCATGTGTATTTTGTACTTTCTGACGCCGTCAGTTCAGTCTGCACAAGATCAGGAGTGAGAATTTTTTGCACGTGATGTTGCTCTTTATGGGTTTTCTCTTGCTTCTTGTACTTCCCAGCATGCAAAAGATCAAGTCTCAAGTAAAGCAGCTACACCATCTCATGGATCACAGACAGTTTGCACTCTTCTTTAGGCACAGGGATAGAATTTGAGACAGTAATTTTTTTTTCTCTTCCCTCCTTTTATTTCTTCTTTAGTCACACAGACTATTTGGTTTCTGAACTAGTGACTTTCAGGACTGATGATTTCCTGTGCATTGGAGGTTTGACTGAAGAGTAACTAGATGAAGTTTTGAGATTCTGATCTATTAATAGCATGCTGATTAAGGCACTTTAAATTAATTTTCAATAATGCATATTTAATGCTCCCCGTTTAAAATCAAAAGCTGAAACCAACCAAAGAAAAAAAAAAGTACCAAGTATTAGCTGACATGAAACAATGCAATTCTAGTAATTTTAACCAGGCAGGTAGGAATCTGATCTCTGACCTCAGCAATCATCACTGAGACTTTGCTGTGTGGCTGTCCTTTGAGGTGTTAATTTTACAGATATGAAACATGATTTTTTCCTTCTTCTTCTGCAGTGTTTTCATGTCACTCTGTGTATAACTCTGTAAAAAATCTAGATGCTTTCATGTTTCTTGGTACTGAGACAACCCTTAAAGGAGAGGGGATGGGGAGGAGATGTCTCTGAGAAAAAAAAACAGAGGAAGATGTTTATTACAGCTGGGAAGATAGTATGGAAAAAGTGAAACTATGTGCCATCAGCAAGAAAAATAACAATTTTAACACTGTCTGGCTTTGGGTCAAGACAAGAGGAGGGATCTGTAATCTTGGCAGTTGACATTCATTCAACAAATCTATTGACATTTTGAACTGTGTGTACTTCAGTTGTTTGATAAATGACAGTGAAGTAGATGTTGTGCTCAGGCTTTTATTTGCAGCTCACTCTGAACACTTGTCTCCTTTCTTCAACATCTTAGTGGTTTAGTATGATATGGCATAGGATTAGAGAAGTAACTTGTAGAATTAAATGCCAGTACATAAGCAAAGCCTACCAATGCAATTACAATGCTTAGAGTGGTAGGAGAGTCAGGTCTAAAAATCACGATCATTTCAGTTTTTTTTACTAAGGGGAAGGAACACTCATTTCCTCATGTAGTTGCCTTGTTGTTTTTCTTTCTTTGTTTCTTGCTACGAAGGGATCATCCAGAGAGAGGAAACATCCATGGAAAAGGAGATGGCTGGCCACCACAGGGAATACTTCCACCTTGGGGACGTTATGTACTTTGCCAAGAAGGCATGTGAGGCAGTGGCAGAAGATGAAGTCACACGGCGCTTCTCCTCAGAGGAGCTGCTGTCCTGGAATCTCCTCAGCAGAACCAATGCCAACTTTCACTGTGTCAGCTGGCAACTGACTGTTGTGTGGATCATTGGGATCCTGATTCGGTACTGTCTCCTGATGCCTTTTCGGTGAGCCAGATGTAATTTCCTGGGATTTTTTTTTTTTAAATGCCACTTTTTATGGATGTTGTAACATTATGTACTATTGACTAGTGCAGAAATGAGAATGTAGCAAGACTTTTTTTTCCAGGATGCCATCAAAACCTCCCAGAGGAAAACAAAAAAAGTGCTGAAGATGTATGTTTCTTATGTTCTGTATTTTTTATTAGCATGCAAATGTCTATATTCATTGACTTTACCTGTCTGAATAAGAGAGGAAGATTGTACGCTGAACTCCTGTGATGGGTTCTTTACCACCAGATGGCTTGAGATCAAGGCTTAGTTCTTTTTGGAAGGTTGGCACTGGGCAGTACAAGATCTTGTACTCAGTGGAGGAGTAACTGAATGAAAAGCCATGCTCATATCCCATTGGCCTTAACTGCTTTCTATTGCTAATTTGTTGCTATGTATGGTGGAGAGAAACATCCTATAAAGGAATCACAGAGTTAGAAGGTTAAGATTACATTTACCATTTTGCTTCTTATCAATGATTATTTTGTTTTGTAGCATCTGCTTGGCTTTCTTCAGCATCCTCTTGCTGATCTCTGCAAACACAGTAGTAGGACAGTTTCCAAATGGCAGGTAGGTGTTTGCTGAGGGCTCTTTCCATTTCTCCAAGGAGCTGAATTTTAGGGCATTGGAACATAAGTGTACTTGAATTTGGAAGATTAATATGTACAATTGTGGGGTGATTTTAGTCTACTGTTAAGCCATGGAGCATTCTGTGTGAGAAGTACAGCAATGGCACCTGAAAGCAGACATGTAATGTAACCCAGGAAGGTACTGCTGAGAGTCCATTTAGAACAGTGAATAAAGGGATGTTTTACTTCACAGAATCACAGAATCACAGAATTTTCTAGGTTGGAAGAGACCTCAAGATCATCGAGTCCAACCTCTGACCTAACGCTAACAGCCCTACACTAAACCATATCCCTAAGCTCTACATCTAAACGTCTTTTGAAGAACAGGGCGAGTTAATTATCTACCATGAGCAATTCTGCATAGAGACTCTGATAAAGTTATGTCCTGTCAGTGCAAGCAACTTAAATGGGATTCAATAGCTAAAGGTTTTTATATTTAATTAATGTTAATACATGAATCAATAGCAGTAGCTTTCAGAGAAAATCTATAAAACAAAACCCCATCTATAATCTCATAATGTCTTCTCCTCTGAATCTGGTCCTTTTAGAACAGATCTGAGTAGAAGAATGGACTGACAACTCTTCTGATAACTAGTAATCTCCTCCTATGTGGTGATGTTAGTGTAATAAATCCTCTTAGCGTGGTCTTTGTAATAATGGCAATTGAGAGCAAGTTGGAAAGTTTGCATTATAATGCTCTATGAGTGACTACACAGAACTAGAAATGTACGTACAGCTTCCTTTCTTCTAGGGTTAAGTGCTGGCTGAGCAACCAGGTTCAGATGACGTGTGCTGCGTTAGGTATCCGATGTCTGAGTGGTCTTGTTCAATTCCACAACAGGTAAGTGGTTCAACTCTGCTCTTGCTTGTTAGGCATTTTGTACAGTACTGGATGTCTCCAGTGTCAGAGAAAGATTTTTATTCCATTATTACACTGCTACTTGGATCATAGAGCTTCTGTAGCTCATCTAGGCTCTGTCTGTCTTGATTTCAGTGAAGAAGTTTGTGTGCTCTGCTATGCTTTCTGTTGTGTATTGGCAGGGTACACAAAGGTGGACTAGTGCTCTATTCTTCACTATAGAAATAGGTGTTTTTCTCTATTTCTTATTAACATGTAATTGCATAGAAAAACATCACTGTAAAACGTTCAGTCATTCTACTAGCTGATCTGTTTGGAGACTAAGTCTTCACACTCATCTGTAGTAACTTATGGATGGTAATTTAGTAATATTTTTTTTCTAATATGCTTGCTGAGTTGTTGAGATTTATGCAATGGAGCCCTCTGAAATATTTTTTGTTGGTATTTCAGAGAGGAACCAAAGCCATCCTTTTTTTTTTTTTTTTTTTTTTTGACTTGAAAGTTTTAGTGTCCAAGAAGTCTTCGATATGTTCCTCTGTGAATGTTCATGTATGCATTTAAAATGCCTTTTCCAGTGATGTTGCATATTCTCGGATATAAGGAAACTGATTTTGATGAAAACTAGTAAAATTCCAAGGGACTCTCAGAAGTATGGGGGAAGATGACTTAGCTGTTGTAATGATAGCCAGAGGTTTTAACACACCTCAGAGTAATATTAGTATTTTAAATCATCTTGTTCTTCCACTTGCTATGAATGTACAGGTAGGGTATGTGCAAGACATTTTATTGTCACTGAGGGTCTCTTTTGTGGATGTACATTCCTTGGATAGATTACCTGATGGGGCTTGCAGTCTGGAGAATAAACATGAAATAAGACTTTCCCTGTTGTTGCAGGAAAAACAGACCACGGAAAGGAGGCATCTGTGTAGCTAACCACACATCTCCAGTAGATGTTCTAATCCTGGCTAGTGATGGATGCTATTCATTGGTATGAACAAGAGAGCTTGTAAATACCGGTAATGTTGAGATGCTCGTAGATGCAGTGTTGGACAAGAGGATGAGCTTACTGGCAGAGAGAGTGGGATTTTATAGCATTCGAAATCTCCCATTTAGGACTGTGATGTAATAGACACAGGTAGGTGTGTGCACACTTCTGACCAAGAGAATTGGTATCATTTGTGTGCAAGCTCAGAAATTGGTTCATCTTTAGTTAGATTTTTTTTCAAGAAAATATCTGTGTGTTTTTGCTAGTGACTTTTATTTTTTGGCTTGCAGGTTGGCCAGGTACATGGAGGGCTTCTGGGACTTATTCAGAAATCTTGCATGCAAACCACTCAGCATGTTTTGTTTGAACGTTCAGAAATGAAAGATCGTCATCTGGTGAGAAAAAAGTAAGGTAGTGAGATGTTTGCTTAATTGTCCTGTCAGGTCTAGTAATTAATTTTGAGGCCCCATCATGAGCTGAGAGTGTTCTGACCTTGCATCTCTTTGTGGCAGGCAGCTGTAGATTGTTGTCTGTGTAAGGTTTTAAACTACTCCATCAATGAAAGTGCAGTGTGTAGCGTTCCTCTTCTGAATTTCCAATCGGTTGCCCTGTAACCTCTGGGAATTTTCATGTTGGTACAATCCGTCTTCCTGCCCCAGGCAGGACCCTGCTCATTCAGTTTCAAGTGTGATGATTCTGGATGTCAGGACCAAAATTGCAGTTCTGACAGCACATCTTTCCAGAACATGCCTTGCCCTGATATATTTTTTCATCAGCTCTGAGCATCAGAAAGCTGGTTTTGTCTGGTATGAGTATGGGATAAAGGGATAGTTGCCAACAATATGAAACTTTAAGCTTAGGCTTACCTGTTTGCTTGTGGAGATCAACAGGCTATTTGAGGGAGCCAGTGACAGCCCATTAGCAACTTCCTCCGTCCTCTTCAGTCTTACGTATGGAAATTTGAAGAAGGAATTAAGCAAAGAAAAAAAGATCCAGGTACCACCTAGCTTGTAGAAGCTGGAAGAGCATCCTGGAGAAGTGTTCATGTGTGTTTGTTGCCTGTACTTCTCTAAAGGCCTGCAGTGCTGATTTCTGGCAGAGACAGTGTATTGGACTTGAAGGCCATGAGAAGGATAAGACTCAGTATAGCAGTTGTTAGCCTTTTAAGTATTCACAGAGAATCTTCTTAGTCACACAAAATTATCATGACATATGGTGCAATGCAGCTAACATGAAGCAAGTATCTATGGCAGCTAGTCCTTAAAAGGGAGTTGGTCCCCTTATACTGGAATGATGTCTGATTATTTTTTTTTGGAAGCTGATGTTTTGTTTATGTGTTTTAACATAGAGTGGACAGGAAATGTATGCTCTTGATTCATAGGAAATGCACATAGATATCTTGAAAACCAGCAGATTAATCTGCATCATTAATCTGCTTAGTGAATTATTTTTTTTAACAAAAGTGGTTCTTAAGTGATGCAGAAAATGCAGTAAAACAGTGGCCTTTCTCTTTTCTAGATGTGGAGAAACATTATATATATGTAAATCTGATGCTAGGAACCTGGAAAGAATTAAACATTAAAATATTCCATGTGTTTTAGTCAAAAAAAAAAGGGGGGGGGGAATAAAAAGGTTTGATTGTGCTCATTGCTAGAACCTGTCTAAGATTTTAACGTGCCATAAGAAGCCATTCTTGGGCTTCCTTTTAATTGGGTCAATATGGTGATACATAAGTAGAGGGTACAGTTTTATAAAAAACCTACACATGTATTTAGCAAGAGAAAAACGCTAAAATCAAGGCCTGAAACTAGTATAAATCCTTGCTGAGACCATTGACTGGCAAAGAGTTATTGAACAAGAGCTTCACCTGTAAGACATCACAGAATCAGCTAGGTTGGAAGAGACCTCCAAGATTACCTAGCCCAACCTTTCACCTAACACTAACAAGTCCTCCACTAAACCATATCACATATCACATATCATCTAAAGGACCTTTCTTTTAAAGACCTCCAGGGATGGTGACTCAAACACTTCCCTGGGCAGCCCATTCCAATGCATAACAACACTTTTGGTAAAGAAGTTTTTCCTAACATCCAACCTAAGCCTCCTCTGGCACAACTTTCACCCATTACCCCTCTTCCTATCACTGGGCATGTGGGAGAGTAGACCAATCCACACCTCAGTACAGCCTCTTTTGAGGTACCTGTAGAGAGCGATAAGGTTGCCCCGAGACTCCTCCAGGCTGAACAACCCCAGCTCCCTCAGCTGCTCCTCGTAAGACTTGTTCTCCAGACCAGCTTTGTTGCCCTTCTCTGGACACAATCCATCACCTCGATGTCCTTCCTGTAGTGAGGGGCCCAGAAATGAACACAGTACTTCAGGTGCGGCCTCACCAGAGCTGAGTACAGGGGGACAATCACTTCCCTAGCCCTGCTGGTCACACTGTTTCTGATACAAGCCAGGATGCTGTTGGCCTTCTTGGCCACCTGAGCACACTGCTGGCTCATATTCAGCTGACTATCAACCATCACTCCTAGGTCCTTCTCTGCCTGGCAGCTCTCCAACCACTCATCTCCCAGCCTGTAGCTCTGCTTGGGGTTATTGCATCCCAGGTGCAGGACCCGGCACTTGGCCTTGTTGAACCTCATACAGTTGACCTCATCCCATCGGTGCAGCCTATCCAGATCCTCCTGCAGAGCCTTCCTACCCTCGAGCAGATCAACACACGCACCTAACTTGGTGTCATCTGCAAACTTACTGAGGGTGCACTCGATACCCTCATCCAGATCATCAATAAAGATATTAAAAAGAACTGGCCCCAGTACTGAGCCCTGGGGGATGCCACTAGTGACCGGCCTCTGACTGGATTTGACTCCATTCACCACAACTCTTTGGGCCTGGCTACCCAGTCAGTTCATAACCCAATGAAGCATGTGCCAGTCCAAGCCAAGAGCAGCCAGTTTCTTCAGAAGAATTCTGTGGGAAATGGTGTCAAAAGCCTTGCTGAAGTCAAGGTAGACCACATCCACAGCCTTTCCTTCATCCACTGCGATAGAAGGAGATCAGGTTCATCAAGCAGGACCTGCCTTTCATAAACCCATGCTGACTGGCTCTGATCGCCTGGTTGCCATGCAAGTGCCACATGATAACACTCAAGATAATCTGCTCCATGAGCTTCCTGTGTACTCAAGTCAAACTAACAGGCCTATAGTTTCCTGAGTCCACCCTCTGGCCCTTCTTGTAGATGAGTGTCACATTTGCTAGCCACCAGTTGTCGACTGGGACCTCCCCTGAGAGCCAGGACTGCTGATAAATGATGGAAAGATGGCAAATGTTTAGATTCTTAACAAAATTCAAATGCAAGTCTTCTATGAAAATGAAGTATACACTAAAATTTTATTTTGTCTCCACAGAATTAGAGAACACATTGAAGATAAGGCCAAATTACCCATTTTAATTTTTCCAGAAGGTAGGAAACAACTGCATAGATTTTTTTGCCCTGCTCACTTTACACTGAATGCAGTTTGTCATATCCAATCTTTATAACTGAGATGTCTATTTTTAGTGTGTAGAATTAATTAGCTCTTATGAGATATGAGAAGTCAGATTCAAATATTTTACAATAGTTCTATGGCAGTCTATTTGTCATTATGTGTAGCATAATGAAAGAGAGAATGGGCTCCAGGATTATGGTGCTGAACAAAAGTGTGCTTTCTCTCTAGCAACTTAGGTCTCCTTTAGGTAGTGTAGGATTCATTTGTTGATACCTTCTCTATGTTTCCGTTCTGGCTAGGCACCTGCGTAAACAACACATCAGTTATGATGTTTAAGAAGGGAAGTTTTGAGGTGGGAGGGACCATCCATCCAGTAGCAATCAAGGTAACGTATTTGCAATTTCACAAACACGGAAGGACTTTTTGCAGATGGCTCTCAAGTCAGAGAGGCTGTTTGTGTGCAAACCTTAAAAGGGGTTTTGTTTTGTGGGAATAAGGCACTTAAGCAAGTCCTGAGACAACTGAATCTTTTCATGATGCAAAATGTCTTGCAGTCCAATGCAGTATGGAAAACAGTTTGCTGAACATCTTTAGCAACCTGAAAAGTACATTTGGAAATGCTGTGCTGCTTGTGCAGTTCTATCTGGCCTTTTGTCCTAGGCCTACTGGCTTTTGAGGGATAAAGGCATGATACTAGTAATTGCACTATTCTCTTGATGCTTGCAAGGCTTTCAGAATAGCTTTAGCCCAGTCACTCTACCTCTTCCCCTAACATTCTTTCTGCGCATACGCCTTAAATCTCTTCATACCGGTTAGAAGGCAGAACATGCTTGTTCTTCTTGTCTTCCAGTATGACCCCCGCTTTGGAGACGCATTCTGGAATAGCACAAAGTATTCCATGATGACCTATACTTTTAATGTGATGACCAGCTGGGCTATTGTCTGTAATGTGTGGTACCTGCCACCAATGGTCAAAGAGGTACTTAAGCTTTTGTGTGTGTTTTGGAAATGTTCATCATAGGTTTCTGAGAGGAAATCCGCATTGTTTTTCACATTATGTTAGCAAATCATTATTGACAATCTAATGGAAAAAGGCCAGGCAGTGACACTGTAGTCCTAAAATTAAACCAAGGTTGGGAATCAGAGCGCAAGGCCTATTAGCACAATGAAAGCCATCCTAATACAAATCTGCATTTCCTTCTCTAGGATTCATGGTGTGCTCTTGGAGTAAATTAAGCTTATATCTGTGAAGGCTGTAAGCTTCCTAGAGCATAGTAATTTATCTGTGCAATAGATATCTCAGAGTTCTTGTAGCTGGACAACTGAATTACAGTCACCATTCATACCTGATGGCTGCAAAAAAAAAGCTTATCTTTGTGCAGCTAACACTACAAAGCTTGCAAAACTTTAAAAGAAGGATTTGCACCCTCTCTCTAGCTTGCTTCTTCTTTACAGTCATTTCTGTTCCCTGTTTTTTTTTTTTGTTTGTTTGTTTGTTTGTTTGTTTTTTTTTGTTTTTTTTTTTTCATAATGAGATCCTGTGGGACACCTGAAACAGCAGAGCAAGCCATATAACAGGGGTATATCAGCTCTGGGCACCAACCTGAAGCTGACAGCTAAGACCTTTACTGCAGCAGTGTGCATTCTGCTACTGCCTACCCCACCCCTTGCCCTGCCCTCGTCCTGGCAGGGAGGCTGCTGTAATGCATCTTCAGAGTCCTCTGCAGTTCAGGCAAACAGACCCTTGCAGAACCATGATAATACACTGGCACTGAATGCACCCAGCCCCAGCTCTATTGAAGGCACCCCGTCTCCTCTGAGGTGATTTTGTCAATGTGTTAGCAGCTTCTTGGGGTTAGACCGATGCTGTGGTCCTGGGTGCAGATACATCCCCTGCTCTGGCCAGACCTGTGACCTCGCTCTGTGTGTTACTTTGGATTGCCACGGAAACCACAGAGCCTCACACTTGGTTCTTCTTGGCACTGAACATGACAGACTCAGTGTGCCAACTTGCCAGGTGGCATTCCTCAGGATCAACTGGAATATTACTGCAGCACCCGTTTGTCTTGTGGCATAAACAAAAGTGTCAGCTTTCTGACAAAAGGCACCTACTTAAGTGAGAAAGTTGCACAGCAAATCATTGATGTCTTTTTTAGGAAGAAGAAGATGCCATTCACTTCGCCAACAGAGTCAAGGCTGTCATCGCTGCTCGAGGAGGAATGTCTATACTTCCTTGGTATGAGGAAACTTTGAACACCTTTGAAGTGGAGTTAAAAACATATCTAGGTGTTTTTTAATCTAAAACTTAAACCTTTTAAAATTTCTTCCTTTTTTTTTTTTTTTTCTTTGACTGTAGTCCATTACCCTTACTGACTCAGACTAAGATAATAGTACCTTATTCTGTTAACAGCTCTACTAGAATAAGTGGATTTAGTATAGAAAGAGAAACAGAGCTGACAGGTGGATCCAGCCAGCAGGCATAATTTGGTGAAAATAAATATTTTGCCCGTTATGCCCTGGATTAAAGGAAGGCTGTTGTTTATATATTGCATGATAGATTTTGGCAGTACTGATCATTTGTGTTGCATTGCAAAAGCCAGCATTTAGAGTAAAAGTTGCTGTGACTATGCCATATAAATATTATAACATTTTTCTGCCTCTGAAGTGAACTCAGGACAATTTCTTATCTGTATCTTTCAGGGATGGAGGACTGAAAAGAAAAAAGGTCAAAGAGTCTTTCAAAGAAGAGCAACAGAAAAAATATTGCCAGATAGTAACAGAAAATGGATCTGTGGGAAATGGAAATGTTTATTAAATGGTATTTATTTTATCTCTTTTTTTTTTTTTTTTTTTTTTTTTTTTTGACAAGACTTAACTACAAAGAAAATGGGCTTTTTTTTTTCTTTCTTTTTTTTTTTTTTTTTTTAATATTAAAACCCACATCCTTTCCTGCTGTCCCTATAAGTTATTTTGCATATAATGCAGCAGGGAAGCCATGAAGAGATAGTATTTTATTTTTTTTTTAAACAAAGCTGTCAATTTAAAAATAGGAACATTTATGACATATTTGAGAAATTCTGTGCAATGATGAGTGAGAAGAATTGGTAATAAAATTACTTAGGTTAATTAAAATGCCATTTTAAGAAATCTTTGAGTTACCCTGAAGACTTACCTGTTAATTTCTTAACTTTTAATAAAACATATCTGTCTTCCCAGACTGTATGGGTGAGCTGTTTTAGCTGTTTTCCTGTGAGCTGCAGGCACTGTGTTGCTGTAGAGATACACCTTTTATATGAGGAGGCACAGAGAAATTCAAGAAAACGTTTTGAGAATTGCAAGTTGGAGGTGAAGAGTTGGATGTCTGAGGGAAAGAGGCAGTTGCTGACCTTACTCTCAATGTCCCAAGACAAGGCATTACCAGGCAGGAAGATTTCCAGGGTCCCACTGATCAGCAGCAGAACAGCAGCAATTAGCAACATGTCCCAGATGCCTGGTTGTGTGACAAAGGGATAAATTAGTGAAAGTCAAGGAGAATGACCTAGGAAAATATATCATAATTTTAAATATATATTTAGTGACTTTGCTATATCCCTTTTTGTGTCCGTTTGCATGCATTGTGCAAATTAAAGAAAACCCATGTCATGGCTTCTGTTATGCTCTGTTGTAATTATTGCTGGACAGCCACTGGCTTGTGTTACCATTTGATGTGAAGGCTGCTGATTGCTGTCACAAGCCTACCATCCAGAAATAAACACTGAGTATACTTAAAGAATCAGAGATGTATATATTCCTGTGATCTGAATGTCACTTAGAAAGCACACACAAATAGGTGTTACTTTGCTGAAGCTGCTTTAAGACACGAGCCAGTAAGGATAGTAAATAAGGTTTACATTACAGCAGCCCATTGCGTGAGGTCTCAGCAGAGACAGAGGATCACAAATACACATGCACAGATTTAGTACTGCCCAGCCATGGAGAGCTTAGGGCTTAGGTGTTAAAAACTAGTATGTATGTTTGGGGACTGCTGAAGGAGGTGGTAACTCTCCTATGGCTGCATGATACAGCAAGTAGAAGAGAACTTCTGCTCTTATGCGGTCTGGTCTGATGTATCATCCCAGGCTTTAGTTTCTATAAGTACATGAATACTCTCTATGGGTCAGTTGGTTCTAGCTTCAATATTGTGTATAAACAGCAGGAGAAACAGCCTGTTTAAAAAGGTATTAGCCAACCAGGTAGGAAGAGTGCTAGCAGAATGTCTGCAGAAGAAAATTGTGTCAGGCTTTCCTACCAGGAAAGAGGTTTGCTCCTTCCTGTCTGTAGGAAGCTGTGCTTCCATTATCTATTAAGGTTTTTATCTTAGTTTCCTGGCATAAAACTCCTAAATGCTGTAATGAACTATCCATGTAACTACTTCTTCAGTGTGTCAGAGATTACAGCTGGAAATACTTCTATATGAATGGTGCCTAACGGAGATACAAGTTGTATGTGACGGTTTAAGACAAGTGTTGGGAGCATCCTTTCCACACTACCATGTTCCTTCATCCTGCTCAGTGATGGAAGATGAAAGACTACAGATGAAAAGTGGGGAGAGATGAGGAGACCAGGAAGAACTGCTGGAAAAGGATGTTTCTCAGTTGGGCTTGGCTTTGCAAGATGTTAGGAGCTGATGACATGTCTCTCTTCCTGTCCTCAATGCTTCCCCAGTTTACCAAGAGAAGAGTTTTCGGATGTGTGATCCTTGTTATCATTATTACTTGTCTTGGACTTCTGAACCTGCAAGTACTATGTGTCTCTTGTTCCGCTGTGGGAAGAGTGGGCTCAGTTGCTGTGTGTGTCTGTTTTCTCTGCCATCTTTTGGCTGTCTTGACAAAAGAAGCTAAGAACTCTGACAAGTAGGTACTTTTATACAGAAAGGTGACATTTCAAGCAAATGATGAACCCAATGACTTGTCAATGAAGTGTGCTTGTTTACCTGCTGGTAAAAATACCAGCCTGATTTCAAATAGAGATTGCTTTGTCTCACCCTGCTTTGCAGAAATGTTTGGTCTTTTAGTGGTGTTTTTTTAACCTACCCTTTATCTACCCCTTTCTTTCCTCTTGCTACTCTGTGCATGATCTGTATTTCACTTGCATTTATCAGCAGTGGCTTTTGGCAAATGCTTTTAGCTGAGGTTGTATACTGCCCTCAGAGTGCTGACATTGTGGAGGAGCTGGTCGTTTTCCCAATGACCAAGGATAAGTATGTTCTCCTTCTCCAGCAGGAGGACAAGCTAGCAATAAAAGATCATGTTCTCATGATAATTTGTGAGTGGGAAGTTGGTGAACTGCAGTTTATTTCCTAAGAAATGCTGATCTTTCATTGAAAGAACTCATGTTTGTGTTACTTCCTTTTCATCTGCCAGTCTCCCAGGAACCAGGCTTGAAATTGTTTGAGGTCCTTGTTTATTCCATATTTATGCACAAGCAGATAGAGCAGGGCCTTGTGGTTAACTGTGCCAAATGATAGGTCTAGACGGAAGAGAGAATTTTTTTCAGTGGATCAGGCATTCAAAAAATGTCATTGTAAGTTATCTTGTACAAGTTAGAAAAAAAAAAAAAAAAGATACTTAGACAAGATGGATCATCACCTTGGAGAAGTCTACAGCTATGTCTTCCTCAGAAGCACAAAATAGCAGCAGTAGAATTTAATGTATTTGCCCTTCACCTCTTTAACCAATCAACTTTACATTGGGTGGCCTCTTTTCAAATAAAATCTGATGGCTGTCTGATACAGTTAGTCAGTGTGGGCAAGTCTTGCATTGTAAAACATAGCTTTGTTTTAAAAATTGGTGCTGCTAATCAGTATCTATGTTTGAGTTAAATAAGTGATGCCAACTGTTGCTGTGGCACGAATTTATCATATTAATGAAACTGAAACACATCAATATGGTACTAGGTGTGTTCATCCCATACTTCTGAAATGCCTAAGACAGTGGGCTGTGTTGAAAATCAACTTATGGTGGAATGCAGAGTCTTAGAGAACAAAAGTGGGTCCTGGAGAGGTCTGCAGCCTTAAACTGCATTGGGGCTGCCCTGCTTCTACCCTGGGTGGAAGGCTGGAGCTGCCTCCCCTCTATTTAGTCTTGTGGTTCTGAATAAATAAGGGCAACTCACAGAACCCCAGAAAGGGTTATGAGGTCTTTATTGTCTTTCCTTCCCCAGGCAAGCTTTTGACACCGAAGCTTGTGAAGTGAAAGAGTTTTTAGGATGTTTGCATTACTATTGCCTAAGTCTTCCCTGGTGGGAAGTAGAACTTGTAAAAATGATTTATGTTTTCCTCCTGTTATGTGAAATGTGGAGACTGAAACAGCTTGAGCATCTGGTGCATATTTCTGGGTTTTCACTTCTGGACTAAGATGAGGTTAGTTGGACATAACCATTTATCACATTTAAAGTCTATAGTGCCGCTCTTCTAAAAGGGTAAAAGTAACCTGAAACTTTCCAGTGTGAATGCAGTGTAACGTAAGTTTACATCCAATTGACTGCCACTGCCTTAACTTCTCTGAGCTGGTGTTTTAGGCAGCTTCTCTAAATTTCCTGGGCTTCGAAGAATTTATGTGAATCAAATATCAAAATAGATCAACAGTTTTGCAGTATAATTTTATAATTAGGAGACATTTATAATTTATATATGTATATTTTTTTCAGTAACATTTAAGGGATGTCTGAGTGCCTGTTGTTTACTAGGAGTATAGCTCAGATTTAGTATCATAAATTAATTGTAACAATTGTAATGTTATAGATTTGTGTCCCTATGTCGTCTAATCATCTTAGTGACCTCTTGGACTCTGTGAGAATTAAGTCACAGTTGGTTAAAACACCTAATAGTCTTTCATTGTAATGTATCTCCGTGTGAGTTCTTGGTCTCATTTTCTCCAGAAGTCTTTCTACAGCTGTGTTGCAAACCTTTGGGAACATCTGCAGCACTCTTCTCTCTGGTTTAAGTTGACATGCTCCACGTTAAGGGAAGATGCCTCCTTGCTCCTAATTACCTGAGCCAGTCTGTGTTGCATCTGTTTGATGGACTTGATGTTATTTTAGGAATTTGTTTTGGTAATTGTATATATGCCTTTTATAAGATTTGCTTTAAAGCGTTTAAAGGCAATTCGAAGACTGCCATCTAGTGGCGTCTACTTAGCGCTAGAAAACTCTCCCTTGTATAATTTCCTTAATGTTTCGTTTGCTGTGGAGATGCCTTAAAATGTGATGGATAACCCTGTTTATTTTCCTAGATTTCTGGGTAACAGTGAAAACATAGAAATAACTTTCATGCCCCAGACACCAGACCTCTGACCATCAGTTGTGCTATAGTACAAAAGCAGATTATACTTGTTCCAAGTTAAGTTTGCCAGTGTTGCATGGGGTTTCCCCAGGCCATCTCTTTCCTGTGACAAACCAAACCCAGAGATACTTCTGTCCTTGAGATGCTTCAAAATCAGGTGTGGGCCTAACCCCTGTGCTTTGATAAGTACTTGGAAATTGAGTGGAGGCAGGCTGCAAGCCTAGGAAGTTGGCAAAGGCAGTGTAAGCACGATATTCTGAACTTGTTCCTGCCAGTATGATTTCCTTGAGCAGCAGTGAGAACAGTCATCGGATCACTCCAGATTTGGCTATGCAGTGTTTTATCTCTCTTCCCCTTGAAGGGGCCTGCCCTGAACGAAAACCTGGGGAGCAGCCTGTGCACCTTTACAGGAGGTGTTTGTTTCTAGCTTCAGGGTGTCTAGAGAATATATCCTGCATATGTGCACAGTTAGAGTCTTGATTTCAAGTAGACCAGTCTACTTGACTGGTCACAGATTGATCACAGGCAGAACATCTGGGTTTTCTAGTTTCTGTGGATGATTTGCTTTTGGCAATGTTTATCCTGCAGGGAAAATCCTGTTTGTTCACCTGCTTTCAAACATAATTCCCAGCTTTGAAACAAATTATGGAGATAACCTGTGAGGGTTTCAATGTTTCATCTGGTTTTGGAAATGCAGGATTAGGATTTAGTGGAGCTTGTACAAAGACAGAGGCCTCCTTGGCTCTCCTATTCTTGTTGTTGCTGTACAGATACAAAGGCTTTGTAGCCATTCTCCTCTCCCCTCCTCCTTCTCCTTCTTGATTTATTCTTCTAATTAACGATGGCTCCTCAATTAGTGTACCAGACTTCTTTGTCAGCAGAGTTCATTCTGATCAATTGTTATCAAGGCTAGCATTTAGTATATCCAATCAATACTATTCTATATAATGGCCGTGGTATTGACCGATTTCTAATTTTACAGTATGTTGAGCCCCGCTGAACTCTTTTAATATGATAATTGCTTTACTAATAAGTAGTCATGATTTGGGTGCAATTGTGCATGCTTGACATCAGCTGATATCCCTTGCTGTTTGTATTTGACTGAAAGGAAGGTGTGTGTGGGGAAACGTTAACCATAGCAGTGTATATTACATGCAATAATATTGGGGAAAATACTGCATATTTGCATATCAGGTTGAAAATCAGATCATATATGGCTAGAGGCAGCTAGGTGCGTGTGTCTATCTGTTCGAGGGTAGGAAGGCTCTGCAGGAGCCTTCTGGATAGGCTGCACTGATGGGCTGAGGTCAACTGCATGAAGTTCAACAAGGCCAAGTGCCGGGTCCTCCACCTGGGATGCAATAACCCCAAGCAGAGCTTGGGGTTATTATCAGAGGATGTGGTCTACCTTGACTTCAGTAAGGCTTTTGACACCATTTCCCACAGAATTCTTCTGAAGAAACTGGCTGCTCTTGGCTTGGACTGGCACATGCTTCATTGGGTTATGAACTGACTGGGTAGCCAGGCCCAAAGAGTTGTGGTGAATGGAGTCAAATCCAGTCAGAGGCCGGTCACTAGTGGCATCCCCCAGGGCTCAGTACTGGGGCCAGTTCTTTTTAATATCTTTATTGATGATCTGGATGAGGGTATCGAGTGCACCCTCAGTAAGTTTGCAGATGACACCAAGTTAGGTGCGTGTGTTGATCTGCTCGAGGGTAGGAAGGCTCTGCAGGAGGATCTGGATAGGCTGCACCGATGGGATGAGGTCAACTGTATGAGGTTCAACAAGGCCAAGTGCCGGGTCCTGCACCTGGGATGCAATAACCCCAAGCAGAGCTACAGGCTGGGAGATGAGTGGTTGGAGAGCTGCCAGGCAGAGAAGGACCTAGGAGTGATGGTTGATAGTCGGCTGAATATGAGCCAGCAGTGTGCTCAGGTGGCCAAGAAGGCCAACAGCATCCTGGCTTGTATCAGAAACAGTGTGACCAGCAGGGCTAGGGAGGTGATCGTCCCCCTGTATTCGGCTCTGGTGAGGCTGCACCTCGAGTACTGTGTTCAGTTTTGGGCCCCTCGCTACAAGAGCGGGGGGTCCAGAGAAGGGTCCAGAGAAGGGCGACGAAGCTGGTGAGGGGCCTGGAGAACAAGTCCTACGAGGAGCAGCTGAGGGAGCTGGGCTTGTTCAGCCTGGAGAAGAGGAGGCTCCGGGGCGACCTTATTGCTCTTTACAGATACCTTAAAGGAGGCTGTAGTGAGGTGGGGGTTGGTCTGTTCTCCCACGTGCCTGGTGACAGGACGAGGGGGAATGGGCTTAAGTTGCACCAGGGGAGTTTTAGGTTAGATGTTAGGAAGAACTTCTTTACCAAAAGGGTTGTTAGATACTGGAACAGGCTGCCCAGGGAAGTGGTGGAGTCACCATCCCTGGAAGTCTTTAAAAAAAGTTTAGATGTAGAGTTTAGTGATGTGGTTTAGTGGGGACTGTTAGTGTTAGGTCAGAGGTTGGACTTGATGATCTTGAGGTCTCTTCCAACCTAGAAATTCTGTGATTCTGTGATTCTGTAGATTTATTAAAGGTATCTAAAACATGAACCATGCCTTTATGAAATGTAAGATTTAAGCTGGTTTCTATCCAGATGCCCTCTTAGACGTTTGGGTTCTTTAATTAATATTTTCTCCAATGTCACACCCTTCCTCTTTGCATTGTGTTGCATTACTGTTGGTGTGCTGGTGGCTCTGCTCACCAGTTGCACATTATGAACGATGAATGAAACACACTGGTGTTCATCTGAACATCTGTTTTGTGTGTCATGCCAGGACACAGCTCTTGCTCTGGGACCAGGAGGCAGCAGCACTGTATGCAGGTCTAATGCTGCAGGGAGACAAAGATCGTTATTAATGTGTGTTCTGGGAAGTGCGAATCTTAATAGCACTTCAGTAAAAATAAGATGAAAAGGTAAGTTAATTTACTCACAGCAGCATGTTTTGTCCTTCTTTACAATACTGGCATGAACCTCCTTTGCTTGATGCGCAGAACCATGAGACTCCCACCAAATCCCTCCCAATTTAACACCACAGTGAAGTCGGATAGGCTCTCAGGTCAGTTTACCAGGAGTGCTTGTACTGTGTCCCAAAGGGAAGACCATTGCTCAATTGCCTTCTGATGCTCCTTTATTGATGCAGGACTAAGCTTTAAGTATGTGCTTAAGTGTTTTTGTTGTATAAAGGCCAGGATATTTAGTAAGTGATTAAAACAAGCACTAAGGCATTCCACTGAAAAAAAGTTTAGGTGGACAGCTTTCTATAGAGCTTCTAAAAACTGTTTCCATATAAACACTCAGCTGTTACATCCCTAGCAATAAATCATGCTGTAGGTGGAAGGACAAATTCTCACAAACTCAATGCTTTGCTTACCAAAATGAAAAATTTTGGATGCTGAACACCCACAAAAATTTGCCCTTGTGATGTACTTGTCATCATTGCTAACTGGAGATCACTCCCTCCATTTTTTTTTAAAGCCAGCATTAAAGACTCAGGCTCTAACCTCTGCATAAGCACATCTGAGACGCTCTAGGTTGTGTGGAACATGTGTGAGAGGCTGACAGCTAAATAATCTAGGAGCCATGTGAAGCCCATGCCTTCTGGAATGACAGCCAGGTGGAATGCTGAAGGGCAGCCAAAGGAAGTGCATGCCATCTCTGTGGGGGCAGCCCAAGTGCCCAATGTGCCCCCTTTTTAACAGGCACTGTAAACGTGTCTGGTCCTGGACAGTTAACCTTTGCACAGTGAGAAGCCAGGAATTACTTCTGGGTTTTAGGCTTGGATTTGGGGCTTTTGAGTTTAACTGAGAAGCATTCTTCATGTGTGACCCAGCACTTACTGGACAGAGAAGCACAGTAAGAACAGTTTGACTCGGGAGCCCTATTACGTATTCAGCTGGGCAGGGGAACTGTTTGTGCCAAGGATGATATCATGATTACTCAAAATAGAACAACTCCAAAAGGGGAAAGAAGGAAAAGCATGGCCCTGGGGCTACCTTGCAATCTACTTCAGTGGGCATCAGGAGACTGGACTTTTTTTAACTTCTGCTACAAATTGGTGTGCTTCAGGGCCCTGCATGTCTTGGACATGCGGCAGAAGGCTTACGTGCCTGAAGCAGTTATCTCCAGGACAGGCTGCTGCACTGAGAGCCCTGGGCAGACTTTGAGCCACATTCTGTGGCTGCTGTTGTCTCTGCCTCAGTCCATTCCCTAGTAGCTGTTTCATCAGGAATCCACTTTGTTTCTGTCTGCTGCTGTTAATGCCATTTTTTGGGTGTCCGCATTTTCCCATATGTTGTAAAGAAAAACTAGATTTGGGGCTTTTAATGGGGCTCTAATTGTAACCGGATCGCAGAGCTCCTAGAAACCATAATCCCTAACATAAGGAATTTAAATAGTTTAGGATGGGACATGCTTGGGCACTCTGTTGATGAAGTGCATGGTGCTTCTGAGCCCTGATCCTTGCTAGAGACAGCATGCAGTTTGCTGCAGCTGTGAATACACGCTGCTAGCCATAAAAGCTAGGCAAAAGCAAGACAACTGCCAATGCTTATCTGTGTTATAAATGAAGATACAACTCGATCTGAATTTAGTAATATTTATAAAAGGCAAGTAAACAGCGCTGGGTGCACGGGGAGTCTATGCTCTACCAACACACACACGAACATCAAACTTTCTAAATGTACAGAACATTGCTTTTACATACTAAACACAAGTATGCCTATACATATGTACAATCAGAAAAGGTATCAATTGAAACAAAAATAGGGCAAAGTTTTCCAAATTCTAGCAAGTGTTTAACACACAATCCTTTAAGTCTATTACTACTACTGTCCATGCCTGGGGAGCATAGTTGGAGTTGGTAATCGGGGTTGAAGTGCTCCCATATCTTCCATGACTTCATTAATTTCTCTCAGATCATATAACACTCTCCATTTTCCATTCCTTTTCTCAATTGCAAACAACGGAGAATTCCAGGGCTAGTCGTGGGAGCAATATGTCTCGCTTTAAGTTGTCAAGCAACTTGGCCTTCGGGCCTTATGTATCCCGTTCTTCCCGGATCGGAGGGAAACATTTCCGTCTCCTTTTCAAGGCCAATAGGGCCTGGGTCAAAAGGCACGTCCAGGTCACCAGGGGGCAGAACAGCAAAGGCCTGCGATGGCTGTAGCGGCGGGGGGGCCGATGGTGTAGCAGAAGGATCAGTAAAGGAGCCCGCAGCTCTCTCACTGTCTGGCAAACCCTACATGTCTGACTGTGGTCCCACACGGCTCTTTAAGGCCTCAGAGACTGCTCGCCAGGAGCCGAGCAATCCCACTGCAACCTTGTCGTTTTTAGTTGCAGAGTCCCACACCTTGACCTCAGTTTGGTCTCATATTTCAGGATCATAAACTGTCTGATTGTTGAGAAGGAGAATAAGCCGTAAGGTTACCAGGACAGTCTTTGT
The DNA here is from genome assembly GCF_965140915.1 of Aythya marila. NCBI lineage: Eukaryota > Metazoa > Chordata > Aves > Anseriformes > Anatidae > Aythya > Aythya marila. Next base: position 740,375 of record NC_139045.1, on the reverse strand, counting down.
TTCTAAGGACGTATGATTCCCCATAATGCGCAACTGCTTACCAGCGAGGGGCAGTTGTGTGCGCGGCTCCGCTTCTCTCAGCGTGAGCTTCTTTGCAGCTCCGGTGCGCCCATTTCCAGCGACTTTCAGTAGGAGCTTCTTTGAGCGGTTTGATGAGTCTGGCCGAACCTATCTTCATGAGGCAATCAATGTGCCTGTTCCCGTCCTGGTCACCGTTCTGCTAGCCTGTTCCTTTTCATTCCTTCTTTCTGCTTCTTTATTGATGACATAACTTCATCGTGTTGCCTTTTTTTTTTTATTATTATTTTATTTTAATTTCATTTTAGCCTTGAGGGCAGACTCCCCTCTTACACCCTTCTCCCCACAGCAATCCTTTTCAAAAACAACTTTTCATTGGTTAACAACTTTGCCCGGCAACAGCAAACTCCCAGCAACTTCCATGCCTTAATGGCTGGAGAACAAGCAACCCCAGGCGGCATGGAGTCTCCTGAATCACCCTTCTTTGTTCCCTCTAAGCTCTTTTACATTCCTGATGGCCTCATCGTTAAGAGTCTACTGTTATCATTAACCACGGGGTTTGCCGACCCGCATGGCCACACTCCCACATCTCCCCCTTCTTTATTACTATCAACCATCTTCTCGACATGAATTACCACTCCATAGATAACACTTCCCAGGTGCCACTTGCTTTTCTTACACCTCCTCTGGTTTCTTCCTGCCCAGCTCTCCAGCCTGTCCAGGTCTCGCTGAATGGCAGCACAGCCTTCTGGTGTGCCAGCCACTCCTCCCAGCTTTGTATCATCAGCGTACTTGCTGAGGGTGGACACTGTTCCCTCATCAGAGTGGCTGACGAAGCTGTCGAACAAGGTGGGACCCAGCACCGACCCCTGAGCTTGTCACAGGTCTCCAACCAGACTCTGCTCCGCCGATCACCACCCTCTGAGCTCGGCCAGTCAGCCAGTTCTCAACCCACCTTACTGTCCGCTCTTCTGTGCCACGCTTTGTCAGCTTTGTTAGCAGGACATCGTGGGAGACAGTAGCAAGAGCCTTTCGTTTTGTTGTGTTGTTGTTGCTTGGTTTGGAGATTCACATCACGCTCCGTGATAGAAAAGTTTAGCGCATCAGCATCCCACTGGGAAGACACAAAATGCACTCCCAAAGTCTTTCCCCGTCTCCTTAGCACTGGAGGTGCCTTAAGAGGAGAGCGGTCATGGCTGGGCCCTTGCAACGCTAGCAAATTCTATGAAAAGTTGCATTCGGCTGAAAAGTAAGTGAATGACATGAACGTGATCTCACTATTTGAACTAACGAGTTAAATGTCCACTCCTGCAAAAATACTCAAAGAAATAATCCAATAGGTTACGTGTAGTTAGGCAATGACAACCGAAACTGCAACAAAGTGCCGACGGTGAGAAACAAACAACAAAGCCGTTTCCTTCTCTGACAGCGGAACACCTTGCTCAGGGAAGACATCCATGTGTCGCCTTCAGAAAGCCTTCGACACCCTCCACCTCGTGCTCCCATCAGCAGGTTGAAGAAGGTGAGAGGGAGCGGCTGACGGGAGACTGCTCTATCCAGAGCGTGGGGTCTACTGTGAAATTTTCCACTGAAATTGTGCCCATTTCTGAGGATTGTATTTCAAGGAACACACACACCGAGCAGAAAGCATCCAAGGAACCCAGGAAGTGATGCTAAGAACGACCCTTCTTAGGATCAGACTTTTAGGAAACATGGTCTCTAAGGAAAGATTAAACACTGGATTAATGGACTAAGGCTTTAATGTCAAGAGCAGGCAGAACCGAGATGTGGAGAAGGATGGTGCAAGTAAAAAGCGAGCAAACTTCTCCCCAGGCCATAGATTTAGGACAAGGAAGAAAGGACTTCAGATGCAGCAAAGGGACTTTAGTGTAGGTGTTACTGTGTGGTGCTTTTACTTGGGTGGGCAGCCGAGTTCCACCACGGCCGCTCTCTCACTCCCCCTCCTGAAAGGGAAAGGGAGAGAAAATACGATGCCAAGGGCTCAAGGGCTGAGATAAGGACGGGGAGATCACTCAGCAGGTATTGTGATGGGCAAAGCAGACTCAGAGTAGGGAGACAGTAAGATTTTTCCCCCTGCAGTGCACCCCCTCCCACTTCCTCCCCCCGAGCGGCTCAGGGGAGTGGGGCAATGGGGGCTGCGGTCAGTCTGTAGCGCTTTCTCTCCGCCGCTCCTTCTCGGTGGCTCTCTGCCCCTGCTCCACTGGGGTGTCCTCCGCGGGCTGCAGCGTGGAACCCTGCTCCACCGTGGTACCCCATGGGCTGCAGGGGGACAGCCTGCTTCACCGTGGTCCTCACCACAGGCTGTAGGCTCCGGCGCCTGGAGCACCTCTCCCCCTCCCTCTTCACCGACCTTGGCGTCTGCAAGGCTGTTTCTCATTCCTCCCTCTCTCCCAGCTGCTCTTCCGCAGCATTTTTTTTTTTTTTTAACCTTTCTTAAATCTGGCCTCACAGAGGCGCAAACAACAGTGCTTCTTGGCCTGGCTGTGGCCAGCAGCGGGCCCTTCTCTAACATGGCGCAGTTTCTGGATTCTTCTCGCAGAACCCACCCTGATGCCCCCCCCGCTACCAAAACCTTGCCACGTAAACCCAGTACATGAGGCAAGAGAACTCGGAAATGGTTTGAAAGAGATTTATAGCAACATGACACAACATGGCACCTCCTAGTACAAAAAAAAAAAAAAAAAAAAAAACCAAAAACCAGCTCTACATGAAATGATCGGTTGGCAGATTGAAAACAAACAGAAGAATGTGCTTCTCCACACGTCAGGCATGGAGCTGTCGGTCTGGCTGCAGACATGGGCGATGCCAAAAAGAGCCTCATTGTAGAAAACACCAAAAGCTGCATGACGCAGAACTCCTCAGGGCCGAGTAGAAGAAAACGCCATAAGCTGCACGATGAAGAAGTCCTCAAGGGCCGTAGTGAAGAAAGCACACAAAGCTGCACGATGAAAAACTTCTCAGGGCCCGGAATGAGAGAAAAAAACACCAAATGTTAGAAGATGAAGCACTTCTCAGGGACAAGGTGAAAACAACACCAAAATTGGCATGATGAAGCTCACCTCTGGGAAACCATGGTGAAGAACCCCAAAGGCTGGATGGTGCAGAACTCCTCAGGGCCGCAGTGAAGAAAACACCACAAGCTGCACCACGAAGCTCTCCTCAGGGGCCGAAGTGAAGAGAACCAGAAAAGCTGCACGATGAAGAACTCCTCAGGGCTGTAGTGAAGAACACAACAAATGCCGCACGCAGAAGCACGCTTCAGGGGCCACAGGGAGAAGAAACCCCAAAGAGCTCCACGAAGAATTTCTCCTCAAGCGCCACAGTGAAGAAAACACGACGAGCTGAATAGTGAAGCCCTCCTCCAGGGAAACGTGGTGAAGAGATCCTGAAAAGCTGCACGATGAAGAGCTCCTCATGGGCCGCAATGAAGAATTCGCCAGAAGCTGCACGCAGAAGCACTCCTCAGGGCCTAGAATGAGAAAAAAAAAAAAAAAAAAAACAAAAAAACACACCAAATGTTAGAAGGTGAAGCACTTCTCAGGGGCTGGAAGGTGAAAACAACACCAAAGCAGCATGATGAAGGTCTCCTCAGGGAAAACATGGCGAAGAACCCCAAAGGCTGGACGGTGCAAAACTCCTCAAGGCCGAGTAGAAGAAAACACCGCAAGCTGCACGATGAACTCCTCAGGGCCGTAGTGAAGAAAACAGCAAAATGTGCACGATGACGTATTCCTCCGGAGTCCCGAAGTGAAGAGAACCCCAGAAGCTGCGCGATGAAGAACTCCTCAGGGACCACAAGGTGAAGAAAACACAAAAAGCTCCACGAAGAATTACTCTTCAGCGCCACAGTGAAGAAAATGCAAAAAGCTGAATGATGAAGCGCTCCTCAGGGTAAACGTGATGTGAAGAACCCCAAAAGCTGCACAATGAAGGCATCCTCAGTGGAAACGCAGTGAAGGCAACACAAAAAGCTGGACGCAGAAGCACTCCTCAAGTCGCAGTGAAGAAAACAGCAAAAGCTGCTCAAGAAAGCACTCCTCAGAGGCTGCAGAGGAGAACCACCAAAAGCTGAACGATGCAGAACTGCTCAGGGCTGCCGTGATAAGAACACCGAAAGCTGCACGACGACACCCTCCTGCGGGGTCACACAGTGAAGACAACACCGAGAGCTGCACACAGGAGCACTCCTCAGGGGCCACAAGCAGCCCAAAGGCCGCGCCTCGCCTGCGCGCCACCATCGCCAGAGTGCCGCAGCCCCAGCACACCAAGCACCATGTCACCCACCCTGCCCTGTGACATCTCTGCTCCATCATGGTGAGGCACCGCCCCATTGGCCGCCTGCCTTGGCGCCTCTGGGCGCACTCAATAGTGAGGCCGCTGGCGCTTGTTGCTAGGCAGCATGGAGCTGTGGCACCCGATGGGTGCCAGGAGGCCGCAGGGTGGGGCTGGCCTCCCAGGCCTGAGGCCTGGCGCAGTGCCTGGCAGGAGCCATGAGGCTTTCCTGACACCACCTCCAGCTCTGCCTCGCCTTGCCCCCGGCCCTCCAAGAGGCACGTTTTGGTGCTAGGAGCACGCAAACTGCTCCAGCAAGGTGGCGGCAGCATTGTGCAGGGCACACTGACATAGCCCATCAGGCAATCCCTCCTCTGTCCCCAGTGACACAGAGTACACTGCCCGCTTAGCCATGCTGCCCACAGACGTGAAATTGGGTCCTCAGTGTCCTGAAAGGGTACAAACCAAAGCCAGTTCTGTTGACACAGCCCACAGGACTAAACTCGGTTAAACCATGCACCGTGAGAATGCCAGTCTCTTTCTTCCTCACCCAAACTGCCCAGTGCCATGTAGCTTTTGCATCAGCTTCTTGCAGAACTGGATCTTCAGTGTTCGTACAGCTCTGCAAAGCTTCCGCTCTGCAACCTTTTGAGTCTGTGGACTGTGGAAGGACCAAGGCCCCACTATGCAACCCGATGTCATCTTCAAAACCAGGGGTTCTTATCGATGCAAGCCAGGTCTAGAAAGACTGCATCTTCCTCTTGTCAATTGTTAGGGGTAATCCAAGTGTCAGAAGACTACAGAAACACTGTATTAATGAAGCTGTTACTCCAATAGGTTAAACAGAAGATAGAGAAACGTAGGCGTTGTGGGGCTCGTTTCCCAGAATTGTAGGGGTCAGAAGGGACCTCCAGAGATCATTGGGTCCAACTCCCCTGCCAAAGCAGGTTTCCTAGAGCAGGTTGCACAAGTAGATGTCCAGACGGGACTTGAATATCTGCAGAGACTCCACAGCCTCCCTGGGCAGCCTGTCCCTGTGCTCCGTCACCCTCGCCGTGAAGAAGTTCTTTTGCGTAGTGGTGCGGAACTTCCTGTGCTCCATTTTGTGGCCATTGCCCCTTGTCCTGTCCCCACAGACCACTAAAAGGCGGTTGGCCATATCCCTGTGTCTCCCACACCTCAGGTATTTATAGATAAGATCCCTTCTCAGTCTTCTTTTCTCCAGGCTGAACAGAGCCAGGTCTCTCAGCCTTTCCTCCTAGGGGAGATGCTCCAGGCCCCGTATCCTGTCTGTGGCCCTCCGCTGGACTCTTTCCGGGAGATCCCTGTCTTTTTTTGTACCAGGGAGCCCAGAACTGGACACAGTACTCCAGGTGAGGCCTGACCAGGGCAGAGTAGAGGGGCAGCATCACCTTCCTTGACCTGTTGTCCACGCTCCTTTTAACGCACCCCAGGATCCCGTTGGCCTTCTTGGCCACCAGGGCACACTGTTGGCTCATGGCCAACCTGTCATCCACCAGGACCCCCAGGTCCTTCTCCGCAGAGCTCCTCTCCAGCAGGTCATCCCCCAGCCTGTACTGATACATGCGGTTGTTCCTTCTGTTATAAGTGAAGTCTCAACTCAATCTGTGTTTAGTAATAGTTATAAAAGGAATATTTATAAAAGGTATAAAAGGCAAGTAAACAGCGCTGGGTGTGCGGGGAGTCTACGCTCCACCAACACGCACACACGAACATCAAACATTCTAAATATACAGAACATTGCTTTTACATATGAAACCCGAGTATGCCTATACATGCGTACAATCAGGAAAGATAACAAACAATCCTTTAAGTTCCATGACTTAACAGTCTCCGTTTTCCGTTCCTTTTCTTCATTACAAACAACAGTCTCCATTTTCCATTCCTTTTCTGCATTACAAACACGGGAGAATTCCAGGGCTAGTCGTGGGAGCAATATGTCTCGCTTTAAGTTGTCAAGCAACTCGGCCTTCGGGCCTTATGTATCCCGTGCTTCCCACATCGAATAAAAGCATATCCATCTCCTTTTCAAGGCCAATAGGGCCTGGGTCAAAAGGCACGTCCAGGTCGCCAGGGGGCGGAACAGCAAAGGCCTTCGATGGCTGTAGCAGCAGAGGGGCCGATGGCGTAGCAGCAGGATCAGTAAAGGAGCCCGCAGCTCCCTCACTGTCTGGCAAACCCCACGTGTCTGACTGTGGTCCCACACGGCTCTTTAAGGCCTCAGAGACTGCTCGCCAGGTGCCGAGCAATCCCACTGCAACCTTGTTGTTTTTAGTTGCAGAGTCCCACACCTTGACCTCAGTTTGGTCTCATATTTCAGGATCATAAACTGTCTGATTGTTGAGAAGGAGAATAAGCCGTAAGGTTACCAGGACAGTCTTTGTTTCTAAGGACGTATGATTCCCCATAATGCGCAACTGCTTACCAGCGAGGGGCAGTTGTGTGCGCGGCTCCGCTTCTCTCAGCGTGAGCTTCTTTGCAGCTCCGGTGCGCCCATTTCCAGCGACTTTCAGTAGGAGCTTCTTTGAGCGGTTTGATGAGTCTGGCCGAACCTATCTTCATGAGGCAATCAATGTGCCTGTTCCCGTCCTGGTCACCGTTCTGCTAGCCTGTTCCTTTTCATTCCTTCTTTCTGCTTCTTTATTGATGACATAACTTCATCGTGTTGCCTTTTTTTTTTTTATTATTTTATTTTAATTTCATTTTAGCCTTGAGGGCAGACTCCCCTCTTATACCCTTCTCCCCACAGCAATCCTTTTCAAAAACAACTTTTCATTGGTCAACAACTTTGCCCGGCAACAGCAAACTCCCAGCAACTTCCATGCCTTAATGGCTGGAGAACAAGCAACCCCAGACGGCATGGAGTCTCCTGAATCACCCTTCTTTGTTCCCTCTAAGCTCTTTTACATTCCTGATGGCCTCATCGTTAAGAGTCTACTGTTATCATTAACCACGGGGTTTGCCGACCCGCATGGCCACACTCCCACATCTCCCCCTTCTTTATTACTATCAACCATCTTCTCGACACGAATTACCACTCCATAGATAACACTTCCCAGGTGCCACTTGCTTTTCTTACACCTCCTCTGGTTTCTTCCTGCCCAGCTCTCCAGCCTGTCCAGGTCTCGCTGAATGGCAGCACAGCCTTCTGGTGTGCCAGCCACTCCTCCCAGCTTTGTATCATCAGCGTACTTGCTGAGGGTGGACACTGTTCCCTCATCAGAGTCGCTGATGAAGCTGTCGAACAAGGTGGGACCCAGCACCGACCCCTGAGCTTGTCACAGGTCTCCTACCAGACTCTGCTCCGCCGATCACCACCCTCTGAGCTCGGCCAGTCAGCCAGTTCTCAACCCACCTTACTGTCCGCTCTTCTGTGCCACGCTTTGTCAGCTTTGTTAGCAGGACATCGTGGGAGACAGTAGCAAGAGCCTTTCGTTTTGTTGTGTTGTTGTTGCTTGGTTTGGAGATTCACATCACGCTCCGTGATAGAAAAGTTTAGCGCATCAGCATCCCACTGGGAAGACACAAAATGCACTCCCAAAGTCTTTCCCCGTCTCCTTAGCACTGGAGGTGCCTTAAGAGGAGAGCGGTCATGGCTGGGCCCTTGCAACGCTAGCAAATTCTATGAAAAGTTGCATTCGGCTGAAAAGTAAGTGAATGACATGAACGTGATCTCACTATTTGAACTAACGAGTTAAATGTCCACTCCTGCAAAAATACTCAAAGAAATAATCCAATAGGTTACGTGTAGTTAGGCAATGACAACTGAAACTGCAACAAAGTGCCGACGGTGAGAAACAAACAACAAAGCCGTTTCCTTCTCTGACAGCGGAACACCTTGCTCAGGGAAGACATCCATGTGTCGCCTTCAGAAAGCCTTCGACACCCTCCACCTCGTGCTCCCATCAGCAGGTTGAAGAAGGTGAGAGGGAGCGGCTGACGGAAGACTGCTCTATCCAGAGCGTGGGGTCTACTGTGAAATTTTCCACTGAAATTGTGCCCATTTCTGAGGATTGTATTTCAAGGAACACACACACCGAGCAGAAAGCATCCAAGGAACCCAGGAAGTGATGCTAAGAACGACCCTTCTTAGGATCAGACTTTTAGGAAACATGGTCTCTAAGGAAAGATTAAACACTGGATTAATGGACTAAGGCTTTAATGTCAAGAGCAGGCAGAACCGAGATGTGGAGAAGGATGGTGCAAGTAAAAAGCGAGCAAACTTCTCCCCAGGCCATAGATTTAGGACAAGGAAGAAAGGACTTCAGATGCAGCAAAGGGACTTTAGTGTAGGTGTTACTGTGTGGTGCTTTTACTTGGGTGGGCAGCCGAGTTCCACCACGGCCGCTCTCTCACTCCCCCTCCTGAAAGGGAAAGGGAGAGAAAATACGATGCCAAGGGCTCAAGGGCTGAGATAAGGACGGGGAGATCACTCAGCAGGTATTGTGATGGGCAAAGCAGACTCAGAGTAGGGAGACAGTAAGATTTTCCCCCCCGCAGTGCACCCCCTCCCACTTCCTCCCCCCGAGCGGCTCAGGGGAGTGGGGCAATGGGGGCTGCGGTCAGTCTGTAGCGCTTTGTCTCCGCCGCTCCTTCTCGGTGGCTCTCTGCCCCTGCTCCACCGGGGTGTCCTCCGCGGGCTGCAGCGTGGAACCCTGCTCCACCGTGGTACCCCATGGGCTGCAGGGGGACAGCCTGCTTCACCGTGGTCCTCACCACAGGCTGTAGGCTCCGGCGCCTGGAGCACCTCTCCCCCTCCCTCTTCACCGACCTTGGCGTCTGCAAGGCTGTTTCTCATTCCTCCCTCTCTCCCAGCTGCTCTTCCGCAGCATTTTTTTTTTTTTTTTAACCTTTCTTAAATCTGGCCTCACAGAGGCGCAAACAACAGTGCTTCTTGGCCTGGCTGTGGCCAGCAGCGGGCCCTTCTCTAACATGGCGCAGTTTCTGGATTCTTCTCGCAGAACCCACCCTGATGCCCCCCCCCGCTACCAAAACCTTGCCACGTAAACCCAGTACATGAGGCAAGAGAACTCGGAAATGGTTTGAAAGAGATTTATAGCAACATGACAGAACATGGCACCTCCTAGTACAAAAAAACAAAAACAAAAACAAAAACAAAAACAAAAACCAGCTCTACATGAAATGATCGGTTGGCAGATTGAAAACAAACAGAAGAATGTGCTTCTCCACACGTCAGGCATGGAGCTGTCGGTCTGGCTGCAGACATGGGCGATGCCAAAAAGAGCCTCATTGTAGAAAACACCAAAAGCTGCACGACGCAGAACTCCTCAGGGCCGAGTAGAAGAAAACGCCATAAGCTGCACGATGAAGAAGTCCTCAAGGGCCGTAGTGAAGAAAGCACACAAAGCTGCACGATGAAAAACTTCTCAGGGCCCGGAATGAGAGAAAAAAACACCAAATGTTAGAAGATGAAGCACTTCTCAGGGACAAGGTGAAAACAACACCAAAATTGGCATGATGAAGCTCACCTCTGGGAAACCATGGTGAAGAACCCCAAAGGCTGGATGGTGCAGAACTCCTCAGGGCCGCAGTGAAGAAAACACCACAAGCTGCACCACGAAGCTCTCCTCAGGGGCCGAAGTGAAGAGAACCAGAAAAGCTGCACGATGAAGAACTCCTCAGGGCTGTAGTGAAGAACACAACAAATGCCGCACGCAGAAGCACGCTTCAGGGGCCACAGGGAGAAGAAACCCCAAAAAGCTCCACGAAGAATTTCTCCTCAAGCGCCACAGTGAAGAAAACACGACGAGCTGAATAGTGAAGCCCTCCTCCAGGGAAACGTGGTGAAGAGATCCTGAAAAGCTGCACGATGAAGAGCTCCTCATGGGCCGCAATGAAGAATTCGCCAGAAGCTGCACGCAGAAGCACTCCTCAGGGCCTAGAATGAGAAAAAAAAAAAAAAAAAAAAACAAAAAAACACACCAAATGTTAGAAGGTGAAGCACTTCTCAGGGGCTGGAAGGTGAAAACAACACCAAAGCAGCATGATGAAGGTCTCCTCAGGGAAAACATGGCGAAGAACCCCAAAGGCTGGACGGTGCAAAACTCCTCAAGGCCGAGTAGAAGAAAACACCGCAAGCTGCACGATGAACTCCTCAGGGCCGTAGTGAAGAAAACAGCAAAATGTGCACGATGACGTATTCCTCCGGAGTCCCGAAGTGAAGAGAACCCCAGAAGCTGCGCGATGAAGAACTCCTCAGGGACCACAAGGTGAAGAAAACACAAAAAGCTCCACGAAGAATTACTCTTCAGCGCCACAGTGAAGAAAATGCAAAAAGCTGAATGATGAAGCGCTCCTCAGGGTAAACGTGACGTGAAGAACCCCAAAAGCTGCACAATGAAGGCATCCTCAGTGGAAACGCAGTGAAGGCAACACAAAAAGCTGGACGCAGAAGCACTCCTCAAGTCGCAGTGAAGAAAACAGCAAAAGCTGCTCAAGAAAGCACTCCTCAGAGGCTGCAGAGGAGAACCACCAAAAGCTGAACGATGCAGAACTGCTCAGGGCTGCCGTGATAAGAACACCGAAAGCTGCACGACGACACCCTCCTGCGGGGTCACACAGTGAAGACAACACCGAGAGCTGCACACAGGAGCACTCCTCAGGGGCCACAAGCAGCCCAAAGGCCGCGCCTCGCCTGCGCGCCACCATCGCCAGAGTGCCGCAGCCCCAGCACACCAAGCACCATGTCACCCACCCTGCCCTGTGACATCTCTGCTCCATCATGGTGAGGCACCGCCCCATTGGCCGCCTGCCTTGGCGCCTCTGGGCGCACTCAATAGTGAGGCCGCTGGCGCTTGTTGCTAGGCAGCATGGAGCTGTGGCACCCGATGGGTGCCAGGAGGCCGCAGGGTGGGGCTGGCCTCCCAGGCCTGAGGCCTGGCGCAGTGCCTGGCAGGAGCCATGAGGCTTTCCTGACACCACCTCCAGCTCTGCCTCGCCTTGCCCCCGGCCCTCCAAGAGGCACGTTTTGGTGCTAGGAGCACGCAAACTGCTCCAGCAAGGTGGCGGCAGCATTGTGCAGGGCACACTGACATAGCCCATCAGGCAATCCCTCCTCTGTCCCCAGTGACACAGAGTACACTGCCCGCTTAGCCATGCTGCCCACAGACGTGAAATTGGGTCCTCAGTGTCCTGAAAGGGTACAAACCAAAGCCAGTTCTGTTGACACAGCCCACAGGACTAAACTCGGTTAAACCATGCACCGTGAGAATGCCAGTCTCTTTCTTCCTCACCCAAACTGCCTAGTGCCATGTAGCTTTTGCATCAGCTTCTTGCAGAACTGGATCTTCAGTGTTCGTACAGCTCTGCAAAGCTTCCGCTCTGCAACCTTTTGAGTCTGTGGACTGTGGAAGGACCAAGGCCCCACTATGCAACCCGATGTCATCTTCAAAACCAGGGGTTCTTATCGATGCAAGCCAGGTCTAGAAAGACTGCATCTTCCTCTTGTCAATTGTTAGGGGTAATCCAAGTGTCAGAAGACTACGGAAACACTGTATTAATGAAGCTGTTACTCCAATAGGTTAAACAGAAGATAGAGAAACGTAGGCGTTGTGGGGCTCGTTTCCCAGAATTGTAGGGGTCAGAAGGGACCTCCAGAGATCATTGGGTCCAACTCCCCTGCCAAAGCAGGTTTCCTAGAGCAGGTTGCACAAGTAGATGTCCAGACGGGACTTGAATATCTGCAGAGACTCCACAGCCTCCCTGGGCAGCCTGTCCCTGTGCTCCGTCACCCTCGCCGTGAAGAAGTTCTTTTGCGTAGTGGTGCGGAACTTCCTGTGCTCCATTTTGTGGCCATTGCCCCTTGTCCTGTCCCCACAGACCACTAAAAGGCGGTTGGCCATATCCCTGTGTCTCCCACACCTCAGGTATTTATAGATAAGATCCCTTCTCAGTCTTCTTTTCTCCAGGCTGAACAGAGCCAGGTCTCTCAGCCTTTCCTCCTAGGGGAGATGCTCCAGGCCCCGTATCCTGTCTGTGGCCCTCCGCTGGACTCTTTCCGGGAGATCCCTGTCTTTTTTTGTACCAGGGAGCCCAGAACTGGACACAGTACTCCAGGTGAGGCCTGACCAGGGCAGAGTAGAGGGGCAGCATCACCTTCCTTGACCTGTTGTCCACGCTCCTTTTAACGCACCCCAGGATCCCGTTGGCCTTCTTGGCCACCAGGGAACACTGTTGGCTCATGGCCAACCTGTCATCCACCAGGACCCCCAGGTCCTTCTCCGCAGAGCTCCTCTCCAGCAGGTCATCCCCCAGCCTGTACTGATACATGCGGTTGTTCCTTCTGTTATAAGTGAAGTCTCAACTCAATCTGTGTTTAGTAATAGTTATAAAAGGAATATTTATAAAAGGTATAAAAGGCAAGTAAACAGCGCTGGGTGTGCGGGGAGTCTACGCTCCACCAACACGCACACACGAACATCAAACATTCTAAATATACAGAACATTGCTTTTACATATGAAACCCGAGTATGCCTATACATGCGTACAATCAGGAAAGATAACAAACAATCCTTTAAGTTCCATGACTTAACAGTCTCCGTTTTCCGTTCCTTTTCTTCATTACAAACAACAGTCTCCATTTTCCATTCCTTTTCTGCATTACGAACACGGGAGAATTCCAGGGCTAGTCGTGGGAGCAATATGTCTCGCTTTAAGTTGTCAAGCAACTCGGCCTTCGGGCCTTATGTATCCCGTGCTTCCCACATCGAATAAAAGCATATCCATCTCCTTTTCAAGGCCAATAGGGCCTGGGTCAAAAGGCACGTCCAGGTCGCCAGGGGGCGGAACAGCAAAGGCCTTCGATGGCTGTAGCAGCAGAGGGGCCGATGGCGTAGCAGCAGGATCAGTAAAGGAGCCCGCAGCTCCCTCACTGTCTGGCAAACCCCACGTGTCTGACTGTGGTCCCACACGGCTCTTTAAGGCCTCAGAGACTGCTCGCCAGGTGCCGAGCAATCCCACTGCAACCTTGTTGTTTTTAGTTGCAGAGTCCCACACCTTGACCTCAGTTTGGTCTCATATTTCAGGATCATAAACTGTCTGATTGTTGAGAAGGAGAATAAGCCGTAAGGTTACCAGGACAGTCTTTGTTTCTAAGGACGTATGATTCCCCATAATGCGCAACTGCTTACCAGCGAGGGGCAGTTGTGTGCGCGGCTCCGCTTCTCTCAGCGTGAGCTTCTTTGCAGCTCCGGTGCGCCCATTTCCAGCGACTTTCAGTAGGAGCTTCTTTGAGCGGTTTGATGAGTCTGGCCGAACCTATCTTCATGAGGCAATCAATGTGCCTGTTCCCGTCCTGGTCACCGTTCTGCTAGCCTGTTCCTTTTCATTCCTTCTTTCTGCTTCTTTATTGATGACATAACTTCATCGTGTTGCCTTTTTTTTTTTTTTTTTTTATTTTATTTTAATTTCATTTTAGCCTTGAGGGCAGACTCCCCTCTTATACCCTTCTCCCCACAGCAATCCTTTTCAAAAACAACTTTTCATTGGTCAACAACTTTGCCCGGCAACAGCAAACTCCCAGCAACTTCCATGCCTTAATGGCTGGAGAACAAGCAACCCCAGACGGCATGGAGTCTCCTGAATCACCCTTCTTTGTTCCCTCTAAGCTCTTTTACATTCCTGATGGCCTCATCGTTAAGAGTCTACTGTTATCATTAACCACGGGGTTTGCCGACCCGCATGGCCACACTCCCACATCTCCCCCTTCTTTATTACTATCAACCATCTTCTCGACACGAATTACCACTCCATAGATAACACTTCCCAGGTGCCACTTGCTTTTCTTACACCTCCTCTGGTTTCTTCCTGCCCAGCTCTCCAGCCTGTCCAGGTCTCGCTGAATGGCAGCACAGCCTTCTGGTGTGCCAGCCACTCCTCCCAGCTTTGTATCATCAGCGTACTTGCTGAGGGTGGACACTGTTCCCTCATCAGAGTCGCTGATGAAGCTGTCGAACAAGGTGGGACCCAGCACCGACCCCTGAGCTTGTCACAGGTCTCCAACCAGACTCTGCTCCGCCGATCACCACCCTCTGAGCTCGGCCAGTCAGCCAGTTCTCAACCCACCTTACTGTCCGCTCTTCTGTGCCACGCTTTGTCAGCTTTGTTAGCAGGACATCGTGGGAGACAGTAGCAAGAGCCTTTCGTTTTGTTGTGTTGTTGTTGCTTGGTTTGGAGATTCACATCACGCTCCGTGATAGAAAAGTTTAGCGCATCAGCATCCCACTGGGAAGACACAAAATGCACTCCCAAAGTCTTTCCCCGTCTCCTTAGCACTGGAGGTGCCTTAAGAGGAGAGCGGTCATGGCTGGGCCCTTGCAACGCTAGCAAATTCTATGAAAAGTTGCATTCGGCTGAAAAGTAAGTGAATGACATGAACGTGATCTCACTATTTGAACTAACGAGTTAAATGTCCACTCCTGCAAAAATACTCAAAGAAATAATCCAATAGGTTACGTGTAGTTAGGCAATGACAACTGAAACTGCAACAAAGTGCCGACGGTGAGAAACAAACAACAAAGCCGTTTCCTTCTCTGACAGCGGAACACCTTGCTCAGGGAAGACATCCATGTGTCGCCTTCAGAAAGCCTTCGACACCCTCCACCTCGTGCTCCCATCAGCAGGTTGAAGAAGGTGAGAGGGAGCGGCTGACGGAAGACTGCTCTATCCAGAGCGTGGGGTCTACTGTGAAATTTTCCACTGAAATTGTGCCCATTTCTGAGGATTGTATTTCAAGGAACACACACACCGAGCAGAAAGCATCCAAGGAACCCAGGAAGTGATGCTAAGAACGACCCTTCTTAGGATCAGACTTTTAGGAAACATGGTCTCTAAGGAAAGATTAAACATTGGATTAATGGACTAAGGCTTTAATGTCAAGAGCAGGCAGAACCGAGATGTGGAGAAGGATGGTGCAAGTAAAAAGCGAGCAAACTTCTCCCCAGGCCATAGATTTAGGACAAGGAAGAAAGGACTTCAGATGCAGCAAAGGGACTTTAGTGTAGGTGTTACTGTGTGGTGCTTTTACTTGGGTGGGCAGCCGAGTTCCACCACGGCCGCTCTCTCACTCCCCCTCCTGAAAGGGAAAGGGAGAGAAAATACGATGCCAAGGGCTCAAGGGCTGAGATAAGGACGGGGAGATCACTCAGCAGGTATTGTGATGGGCAAAGCAGACTCAGAGTAGGGAGACAGTAAGATTTTCCCCCCCGCAGTGCACCCCCTCCCACTTCCTCCCCCCGAGCGGCTCAGGGGAGTGGGGCAATGGGGGCTGCGGTCAGTCTGTAGCGCTTTGTCTCCGCCGCTCCTTCTCGGTGGCTCTCTGCCCCTGCTCCACCGGGGTGTCCTCCGCGGGCTGCAGCGTGGAACCCTGCTCCACCGTGGTACCCCATGGGCTGCAGGGGGACAGCCTGCTTCACCGTGGTCCTCACCACAGGCTGTAGGCTCCGGCGCCTGGAGCACCTCTCCCCCTCCCTCTTCACCGACCTTGGCGTCTGCAAGGCTGTTTCTCATTCCTCCCTCTCTCCCAGCTGCTCTTCCGCAGCATTTTTTTTTTTTTTAACCTTTCTTAAATCTGGCCTCACAGAGGCGCAAACAACAGTGCTTCTTGGCCTGGCTGTGGCCAGCAGCGGGCCCTTCTCTAACATGGCGCAGTTTCTGGATTCTTCTCGCAGAACCCACCCTGATGCCCCCCCCCGCTACCAAAACCTTGCCACGTAAACCCAGTACATGAGGCAAGAGAACTCGGAAATGGTTTGAAAGAGATTTATAGCAACATGACAGAACATGGCACCTCCTAGTACAAAAAAAAAAAAAAAAACAAAACAAAACCAAAAACCAGCTCTACATGAAACGATCGGTTGGCAGATTGAAAACAAACAGAAGAATGTGCTTCTCCACACGTCAGGCATGGAGCTGTCGGTCTGGCTGCAGACATGGGCGATGCCAAAAAGAGCCTCATTGTAGAAAACACCAAAAGCTGCACGACGCAGAACTCCTCAGGGCCGAGTAGAAGAAAACGCCATAAGCTGCACGATGAAGAAGTCCTCAAGGGCCGTAGTGAAGAAAGCACACAAAGCTGCACGATGAAAAACTTCTCAGGGCCCGGAATGAGAGAAAAAAACACCAAATGTTAGAAGATGAAGCACTTCTCAGGGACAAGGTGAAAACAACACCAAAATTGGCATGATGAAGCTCACCTCTGGGAAACCATGGTGAAGAACCCCAAAGGCTGGATGGTGCAGAACTCCTCAGGGCCGCAGTGAAGAAAACACCACAAGCTGCACCACGAAGCTCTCCTCAGGGGCCGAAGTGAAGAGAACCAGAAAAGCTGCACGATGAAGAACTCCTCAGGGCTGTAGTGAAGAACACAACAAATGCCGCACGCAGAAGCACGCTTCAGGGGCCACAGGGAGAAGAAACCCCAAAAAGCTCCACGAAGAATTTCTCCTCAAGCGCCACAGTGAAGAAAACACGACGAGCTGAATAGTGAAGCCCTCCTCCAGGGAAACGTGGTGAAGAGATCCTGAAAAGCTGCACGATGAAGAGCTCCTCATGGGCCGCAATGAAGAATTCGCCAGAAGCTGCACGCAGAAGCACTCCTCAGGGCCTAGAATGAGAAAAAAAAAAAAAAAAAAACAAAAAAACACACCAAATGTTAGAAGGTGAAGCACTTCTCAGGGGCTGGAAGGTGAAAACAACACCAAAGCAGCATGATGAAGGTCTCCTCAGGGAAAACATGGCGAAGAACCCCAAAGGCTGGACGGTGCAAAACTCCTCAAGGCCGAGTAGAAGAAAACACCGCAAGCTGCACGATGAACTCCTCAGGGCCGTAGTGAAGAAAACAGCAAAATGTGCACGATGACGTATTCCTCCGGAGTCCCGAAGTGAAGAGAACCCCAGAAGCTGCGCGATGAAGAACTCCTCAGGGACCACAAGGTGAAGAAAACACAAAAAGCTCCACGAAGAATTACTCTTCAGCGCCACAGTGAAGAAAATGCAAAAAGCTGAATGATGAAGCGCTCCTCAGGGTAAACGTGATGTGAAGAACCCCAAAAGCTGCACAATGAAGGCATCCTCAGTGGAAACGCAGTGAAGGCAACACAAAAAGCTGGACGCAGAAGCACTCCTCAAGTCGCAGTGAAGAAAACAGCAAAAGCTGCTCAAGAAAGCACTCCTCAGAGGCTGCAGAGGAGAACCACCAAAAGCTGAACGATGCAGAACTGCTCAGGGCTGCCATGATAAGAACACCGAAAGCTGCACGACGACACCCTCCTGCGGGGTCACACAGTGAAGACAACACCGAGAGCTGCACACAGGAGCACTCCTCAGGGGCCACAAGCAGCCCAAAGGCCGCGCCTCGCCTGCGCGCCACCATCGCCAGAGTGCCGCAGCCCCAGCACACCAAGCACCATGTCACCCACCCTGCCCTGTGACATCTCTGCTCCATCATGGTGAGGCACCGCCCCATTGGCCGCCTGCCTTGGCGCCTCTGGGCGCACTCAATAGTGAGGCCGCTGGCGCTTGTTGCTAGGCAGCATGGAGCTGTGGCACCCGATGGGTGCCAGGAGGCCGCAGGGTGGGGCTGGCCTCCCAGGCCTGAGGCCTGGCGCAGTGCCTGGCAGGAGCCATGAGGCTTTCCTGACACCACCTCCAGCTCTGCCTCGCCTTGCCCCCGGCCCTCCAAGAGGCACGTTTTGGTGCTAGGAGCACGCAAACTGCTCCAGCAAGGTGGCGGCAGCATTGTGCAGGGCACACTGACATAGCCCATCAGGCAATCCCTCCTCTGTCCCCAGTGACACAGAGTACACTGCCCGCTTAGCCATGCTGCCCACAGACGTGAAATTGGGTCCTCAGTGTCCTGAAAGGGTACAAACCAAAGCCAGTTCTGTTGACACAGCCCACAGGACTAAACTCGGTTAAACCATGCACCGTGAGAATGCCAGTCTCTTTCTTCCTCACCCAAACTGCCTAGTGCCATGTAGCTTTTGCATCAGCTTCTTGCAGAACTGGATCTTCAGTGTTCGTACAGCTCTGCAAAGCTTCCGCTCTGCAACCTTTTGAGTCTGTGGACTGTGGAAGGACCAAGGCCCCACTATGCAACCCGATGTCATCTTCAAAACCAGGGGTTCTTATCGATGCAAGCCAGGTCTAGAAAGACTGCATCTTCCTCTTGTCAATTGTTAGGGGTAATCCAAGTGTCAGAAGACTACAGAAACACTGTATTAATGAAGCTGTTACTCCAATAGGTTAAACAGAAGATAGAGAAACGTAGGCGTTGTGGGGCTCGTTTCCCAGAATTGTAGGGGTCAGAAGGGACCTCCAGAGATCATTGGGTCCAACTCCCCTGCCAAAGCAGGTTTCCTAGAGCAGGTTGCACAAGTAGATGTCCAGACGGGACTTGAATATCTGCAGAGACTCCACAGCCTCCCTGGGCAGCCTGTCCCTGTGCTCCGTCACCCTCGCCGTGAAGAAGTTCTTTTGCGTAGTGGTGCGGAACTTCCTGTGCTCCATTTTGTGGCCATTGCCCCTTGTCCTGTCCCCACAGACCACTAAAAGGCGGTTGGCCATATCCCTGTGTCTCCCACACCTCAGGTATTTATAGATAAGATCCCTTCTCAGTCTTCTTTTCTCCAGGCTGAACAGAGCCAGGTCTCTCAGCCTTTCCTCCTAGGGGAGATGCTCCAGGCCCCGTATCCTGTCTGTGGCCCTCCGCTGGACTCTTTCCGGGAGATCCCTGTCTTTTTTTGTACCAGGGAGCCCAGAACTGGACACAGTACTCCAGGTGAGGCCTGACCAGGGCAGAGTAGAGGGGCAGCATCACCTTCCTTGACCTGTTGTCCACGCTCCTTTTAACGCACCCCAGGATCCCGTTGGCCTTCTTGGCCACCAGGGCACACTGTTGGCTCATGGCCAACCTGTCATCCACCAGGACCCCCAGGTCCTTCTCCGCAGAGCTCCTCTCCAGCAGGTCATCCCCCAGCCTGTACTGATACATGCGGTTGTTCCTTCTGTTATAAGTGAAGTCTCAACTCAATCTGTGTTTAGTAATAGTTATAAAAGGAATATTTATAAAAGGTATAAAAGGCAAGTAAACAGCGCTGGGTGTGCGGGGAGTCTACGCTCCACCAACACGCACACACGAACATCAAACATTCTAAATATACAGAACATTGCTTTTACATATGAAACCCGAGTATGCCTATACATGCGTACAATCAGGAAAGATAACAAACAATCCTTTAAGTTCCATGACTTAACAGTCTCCGTTTTCCGTTCCTTTTCTTCATTACAAACAACAGTCTCCATTTTCCATTCCTTTTCTGCATTACGAACACGGGAGAATTCCAGGGCTAGTCGTGGGAGCAATATGTCTCGCTTTAAGTTGTCAAGCAACTCGGCCTTCGGGCCTTATGTATCCCGTGCTTCCCACATCGAATAAAAGCATATCCATCTCCTTTTCAAGGCCAATAGGGCCTGGGTCAAAAGGCACGTCCAGGTCGCCAGGGGGCGGAACAGCAAAGGCCTTCGATGGCTGTAGCAGCAGAGGGGCCGATGGCGTAGCAGCAGGATCAGTAAAGGAGCCCGCAGCTCCCTCACTGTCTGGCAAACCCCACGTGTCTGACTGTGGTCCCACACGGCTCTTTAAGGCCTCAGAGACTGCTCGCCAGGTGCCGAGCAATCCCACTGCAACCTTGTTGTTTTTAGTTGCAGAGTCCCACACCTTGACCTCAGTTTGGTCTCATATTTCAGGATCATAAACTGTCTGATTGTTGAGAAGGAGAATAAGCCGTAAGGTTACCAGGACAGTCTTTGTTTCTAAGGACGTATGATTCCCCATAATGCGCAACTGCTTACCAGCGAGGGGCAGTTGTGTGCGCGGCTCCGCTTCTCTCAGCGTGAGCTTCTTTGCAGCTCCGGTGCGCCCATTTCCAGCGACTTTCAGTAGGAGCTTCTTTGAGCGGTTTGATGAGTCTGGCCGAACCTATCTTCATGAGGCAATCAATGTGCCTGTTCCCGTCCTGGTCACCGTTCTGCTAGCCTGTTCCTTTTCATTCCTTCTTTCTGCTTCTTTATTGATGACATAACTTCATCGTGTTGCCTTTTTTTTTTTTATTATTTTATTTTAATTTCATTTTAGCCTTGAGGGCAGACTCCCCTCTTATACCCTTCTCCCCACAGCAATCCTTTTCAAAAACAACTTTTCATTGGTCAACAACTTTGCCCGGCAACAGCAAACACCCAGCAACTTCCATGCCTTAATGGCTGGAGAACAAGCAACCCCAGGCGGCATGGAGTCTCCTGAATCACCCTTCTTTGTTCCCTCTAAGCTCTTTTACATTCCTGATGGCCTCATCGTTAAGAGTCTACTGTTATCATTAACCACGGGGTTTGCCGACCCGCATGGCCACACTCCCACATCTCCCCCTTCTTTATTACTATCAACCATCTTCTCGACACGAATTACCACTCCATAGATAACACTTCCCAGGTGCCACTTGCTTTTCTTACACCTCCTCTGGTTTCTTCCTGCCCAGCTCTCCAGCCTGTCCAGGTCTCGCTGAATGGCAGCACAGCCTTCTGGTGTGCCAGCCACTCCTCCCAGCTTTGTATCATCAGCGTACTTGCTGAGGGTGGACACTGTTCCCTCATCAGAGTGGCTGATGAAGCTGTCGAACAAGGTGGGACCCAGCACCGACCCCTGAGCTTGTCACAGGTCTCCAACCAGACTCTGCTCCGCCGATCACCACCCTCTGAGCTCGGCCAGTCAGCCAGTTCTCAACCCACCTTACTGTCCGCTCTTCTGTGCCACGCTTTGTCAGCTTTGTTAGCAGGACATCGTGGGAGACAGTAGCAAGAGCCTTTCGTTTTGTTGTGTTGTTGTTGCTTGGTTTGGAGATTCACATCACGCTCCGTGATAGAAAAGTTTAGCGCATCAGCATCCCACTGGGAAGACACAAAATGCACTCCCAAAGTCTTTCCCCGTCTCCTTAGCACTGGAGGTGCCTTAAGAGGAGAGCGGTCATGGCTGGGCCCTTGCAACGCTAGCAAATTCTATGAAAAGTTGCATTTGGCTGAAAAGTAAGTGAATGACATGAACGTGATCTCACTATTTGAACTAACGAGTTAAATGTCCACTCCTGCAAAAATACTCAAAGAAATAATCCAATAGGTTACGTGTAGTTAGGCAATGACAACTGAAACTGCAACAAAGTGCCGACGGTGAGAAACAAACAACAAAGCCGTTTCCTTCTCTGACAGCGGAACACCTTGCTCAGGGAAGACATCCATGTGTCGCCTTCAGAAAGCCTTCGACACCCTCCACCTCGTGCTCCCATCAGCAGGTTGAAGAAGGTGAGAGGGAGCGGCTGACGGAAGACTGCTCTATCCAGAGCGTGGGGTCTACTGTGAAATTTTCCACTGAAATTGTGCCCATTTCTGAGGATTGTATTTCAAGGAACACACACACCGAGCAGAAAGCATCCAAGGAACCCAGGAAGTGATGCTAAGAACGACCCTTCTTAGGATCAGACTTTTAGGAAACATGGTCTCTAAGGAAAGATTAAACATTGGATTAATGGACTAAGGCTTTAATGTCAAGAGCAGGCAGAACCGAGATGTGGAGAAGGATGGTGCAAGTAAAAAGCGAGCAAACTTCTCCCCAGGCCATAGATTTAGGACAAGGAAGAAAGGACTTCAGATGCAGCAAAGGGACTTTAGTGTAGGTGTTACTGTGTGGTGCTTTTACTTGGGTGGGCAGCCGAGTTCCACCACGGCCGCTCTCTCACTCCCCCTCCTGAAAGGGAAAGGGAGAGAAAATACGATGCCAAGGGCTCAAGGGCTGAGATAAGGACGGGGAGATCACTCAGCAGGTATTGTGATGGGCAAAGCAGACTCAGAGTAGGGAGACAGTAAGATTTTCCCCCCCGCAGTGCACCCCCTCCCACTTCCTCCCCCCGAGCGGCTCAGGGGAGTGGGGCAATGGGGGCTGCGGTCAGTCTGTAGCGCTTTCTCTCCGCCGCTCCTTCTCGGTGGCTCTCTGCCCCTGCTCCACTGGGGTGTCCTCCGCGGGCTGCAGCGTGGAACCCTGCTCCACCGTGGTACCCCATGGGCTGCAGGGGGACAGCCTGCTTCACCGTGGTCCTCACCACAGGCTGTAGGCTCCGGCGCCTGGAGCACCTCTCCCCCTCCCTCTTCACCGACCTTGGCGTCTGCAAGGCTGTTTCTCATTCCTCCCTCTCTCCCAGCTGCTCTTCCGCAGCATTTTTTTTTTTTTTAACCTTTCTTAAATCTGGCCTCACAGAGGCGCAAACAACAGTGCTTCTTGGCCTGGCTGTGGCCAGCAGCGGGCCCTTCTCTAACATGGCGCAGTTTCTGGATTCTTCTCGCAGAACCCACCCTGATGCCCCCCCCCGCTACCAAAACCTTGCCACGTAAACCCAGTACATGAGGCAAGAGAACTCGGAAATGGTTTGAAAGAGATTTATAGCAACATGACAGAACATGGCACCTCCTAGTACAAAAAAAAAAAAAAAAAACAAAACAAAACCAAAAACCAGCTCTACATGAAACGATCGGTTGGCAGATTGAAAACAAACAGAAGAATGTGCTTCTCCACACGTCAGGCATGGAGCTGTCGGTCTGGCTGCAGACATGGGCGATGCCAAAAAGAGCCTCATTGTAGAAAACACCAAAAGCTGCACGACGCAGAACTCCTCAGGGCCGAGTAGAAGAAAACGCCATAAGCTGCACGATGAAGAAGTCCTCAAGGGCCGTAGTGAAGAAAGCACACAAAGCTGCACGATGAAAAACTTCTCAGGGCCCGGAATGAGAGAAAAAAACACCAAATGTTAGAAGATGAAGCACTTCTCAGGGACAAGGTGAAAACAACACCAAAATTGGCATGATGAAGCTCACCTCTGGGAAACCATGGTGAAGAACCCCAAAGGCTGGATGGTGCAGAACTCCTCAGGGCCGCAGTGAAGAAAACACCACAAGCTGCACCACGAAGCTCTCCTCAGGGGCCGAAGTGAAGAGAACCAGAAAAGCTGCACGATGAAGAACTCCTCAGGGCTGTAGTGAAGAACACAACAAATGCCGCACGCAGAAGCACGCTTCAGGGGCCACAGGGAGAAGAAACCCCAAAAAGCTCCACGAAGAATTTCTCCTCAAGCGCCACAGTGAAGAAAACACGACGAGCTGAATAGTGAAGCCCTCCTCCAGGGAAACGTGGTGAAGAGATCCTGAAAAGCTGCACGATGAAGAGCTCCTCATGGGCCGCAATGAAGAATTCGCCAGAAGCTGCACGCAGAAGCACTCCTCAGGGCCTAGAATGAGAAAAAAAAAAAAAAAAAAAAAAAAAACACACCAAATGTTAGAAGGTGAAGCACTTCTCAGGGGCTGGAAGGTGAAAACAACACCAAAGCAGCATGATGAAGGTCTCCTCAGGGAAAACATGGCGAAGAACCCCAAAGGCTGGACGGTGCAAAACTCCTCAAGGCCGAGTAGAAGAAAACACCGCAAGCTGCACGATGAACTCCTCAGGGCCGTAGTGAAGAAAACAGCAAAATGTGCACGATGACGTATTCCTCCGGAGTCCCGAAGTGAAGAGAACCCCAGAAGCTGCGCGATGAAGAACTCCTCAGGGACCACAAGGTGAAGAAAACACAAAAAGCTCCACGAAGAATTGCTCTTCAGCGCCACAGTGAAGAAAATGCAAAAAGCTGAATGATGAAGCGCTCCTCAGGGTAAACGTGATGTGAAGAACCCCAAAAGCTGCACAATGAAGGCATCCTCAGTGGAAACGCAGTGAAGGCAACACAAAAAGCTGGACGCAGAAGCACTCCTCAAGTCGCAGTGAAGAAAACAGCAAAAGCTGCTCAAGAAAGCACTCCTCAGAGGCTGCAGAGGAGAACCACCAAAAGCTGAACGATGCAGAACTGCTCAGGGCTGCCGTGATAAGAACACCGAAAGCTGCATGACGACACCCTCCTGCGGGGTCACACAGTGAAGACAACACCGAGAGCTGCACACAGGAGCACTCCTCAGGGGCCACAAGCAGCCCAAAGGCCGCGCCTCGCCTGCGCGCCACCATCGCCAGAGTGCCGCAGCCCCAGCACACCAAGCACCATGTCACCCACCCTGCCCTGTGACATCTCTGCTCCATCATGGTGAGGCACCGCCCCATTGGCCGCCTGCCTTGGCGCCTCTGGGCGCACTCAATAGTGAGGCCGCTGGCGCTTGTTGCTAGGCAGCATGGAGCTGTGGCACCCGATGGGTGCCAGGAGGCCGCAGGGTGGGGCTGGCCTCCCAGGCCTGAGGCCTGGCGCAGTGCCTGGCAGGAGCCATGAGGCTTTCCTGACACCACCTCCAGCTCTGCCTCGCCTTGCCCCCGGCCCTCCAAGAGGCACGTTTTGGTGCTAGGAGCACGCAAACTGCTCCAGCAAGGTGGCGGCAGCATTGTGCAGGGCACACTGACATAGCCCATCAGGCAATCCCTCCTCTGTCCCCAGTGACACAGAGTACACTGCCCGCTTAGCCATGCTGCCCACAGACGTGAAATTGGGTCCTCAGTGTCCTGAAAGGGTACAAACCAAAGCCAGTTCTGTTGACACAGCCCACAGGACTAAACTCGGTTAAACCATGCACCGTGAGAATGCCAGTCTCTTTCTTCCTCACCCAAACTGCCTAGTGCCATGTAGCTTTTGCATCAGCTTCTTGCAGAACTGGATCTTCAGTGTTCGTACAGCTCTGCAAAGCTTCCGCTCTGCAACCTTTTGAGTCTGTGGACTGTGGAAGGACCAAGGCCCCACTATGCAACCCGATGTCATCTTCAAAACCAGGGGTTCTTATCGATGCAAGCCAGGTCTAGAAAGACTGCATCTTCCTCTTGTCAATTGTTAGGGGTAATCCAAGTGTCAGAAGACTACGGAAACACTGTATTAATGAAGCTGTTACTCCAATAGGTTAAACAGAAGATAGAGAAACGTAGGCGTTGTGGGGCTCGTTTCCCAGAATTGTAGGGGTCAGAAGGGACCTCCAGAGATCATTGGGTCCAACTCCCCTGCCAAAGCAGGTTTCCTAGAGCAGGTTGCACAAGTAGATGTCCAGACGGGACTTGAATATCTGCAGAGACTCCACAGCCTCCCTGGGCAGCCTGTCCCTGTGCTCCGTCACCCTCGCCGTGAAGAAGTTCTTTTGCGTAGTGGTGCGGAACTTCCTGTGCTCCATTTTGTGGCCATTGCCCCTTGTCCTGTCCCCACAGACCACTAAAAGGCGGTTGGCCATATCCCTGTGTCTCCCACACCTCAGGTATTTATAGATAAGATCCCTTCTCAGTCTTCTTTTCTCCAGGCTGAACAGAGCCAGGTCTCTCAGCCTTTCCTCCTAGGGGAGATGCTCCAGGCCCCGTATCCTGTCTGTGGCCCTCCGCTGGACTCTTTCCGGGAGATCCCTGTCCTTTTTTGTACCAGGGAGCCCAGAACTGGAC
The DNA here is from genome assembly GCF_965140915.1 of Aythya marila. Classification (NCBI taxonomy): domain Eukaryota; kingdom Metazoa; phylum Chordata; class Aves; order Anseriformes; family Anatidae; genus Aythya; species Aythya marila. The sequence continues at coordinate 714,541 of NC_139045.1, read as the reverse complement.
ACAGTACTCCAGGTGAGGCCTGACCAGGGCAGAGTAGAGGGGCAGCATCACCTTCCTTGACCTGTTGTCCACGCTCCTTTTAACGCACCCCAGGATCCCGTTGGCCTTCTTGGCCACCAGGGCACACTGCTGGCTCATGGCCAACCTGTCATCCACCAGGACCCCCAGGTCCTTCTCCGCAGAGCTCCTCTCCAGCAGGTCATCCCCCAGCCTGTACTGATACATGCGGTTGTTCCTTCTGTTATAAGTGAAGTCTCAACTCAATCTGTGTTTAGTAATAGTTATAAAAGGAATATTTATAAAAGGTATAAAAGGCAAGTAAACAGCGCTGGGTGTGCGGGGAGTCTACGCTCCACCAACACGCACACACGAACATCAAACATTCTAAATATACAGAACATTGCTTTTACATATGAAACCCGAGTATGCCTATACATGCGTACAATCAGGAAAGATAACAAACAATCCTTTAAGTTCCATGACTTAACAGTCTCCGTTTTCCGTTCCTTTTCTTCATTACAAACAACAGTCTCCATTTTCCATTCCTTTTCTGCATTACGAACACGGGAGAATTCCAGGGCTAGTCGTGGGAGCAATATGTCTCGCTTTAAGTTGTCAAGCAACTCGGCCTTCGGGCCTTATGTATCCCGTGCTTCCCACATCGAATAAAAGCATATCCATCTCCTTTTCAAGGCCAATAGGGCCTGGGTCAAAAGGCACGTCCAGGTCGCCAGGGGGCGGAACAGCAAAGGCCTTCGATGGCTGTAGCAGCAGAGGGGCCGATGGCGTAGCAGCAGGATCAGTAAAGGAGCCCGCAGCTCCCTCACTGTCTGGCAAACCCCACGTGTCTGACTGTGGTCCCACACGGCTCTTTAAGGCCTCAGAGACTGCTCGCCAGGTGCCGAGCAATCCCACTGCAACCTTGTCGTTTTTAGTTGCAGAGTCCCACACCTTGACCTCAGTTTGGTCTCATATTTCAGGATCATAAACTGTCTGATTGTTGAGAAGGAGAATAAGCCGTAAGGTTACCAGGACAGTCTTTGTTTCTAAGGACGTATGATTCCCCATAATGCGCAACTGCTTACCAGCGAGGGGCAGTTGTGTGCGCGGCTCCGCTTCTCTCAGCGTGAGCTTCTTTGCAGCTCCGGTGCGCCCATTTCCAGCGACTTTCAGTAGGAGCTTCTTTGAGCGGTTTGATGAGTCTGGCCGAACCTATCTTCATGAGGCAATCAATGTGCCTGTTCCCGTCCTGGTCACCGTTCTGCTAGCCTGTTCCTTTTCATTCCTTCTTTCTGCTTCTTTATTGATGACATAACTTCATCGTGTTGCCTTTTTTTTTTTTATTATTTTATTTTAATTTCATTTTAGCCTTGAGGGCAGACTCCCCTCTTATACCCTTCTCCCCACAGCAATCCTTTTCAAAAACAACTTTTCATTGGTCAACAACTTTGCCCGGCAACAGCAAACTCCCAGCAACTTCCATGCCTTAATGGCTGGAGAACAAGCAACCCCAGGCGGCATGGAGTCTCCTGAATCACCCTTCTTTGTTCCCTCTAAGCTCTTTTACATTCCTGATGGCCTCATCGTTAAGAGTCTACTGTTATCATTAACCACGGGGTTTGCCGACCCGCATGGCCACACTCCCACATCTCCCCCTTCTTTATTACTATCAACCATCTTCTCGACACGAATTACCACTCCATAGATAACACTTCCCAGGTGCCACTTGCTTTTCTTACACCTCCTCTGGTTTCTTCCTGCCCAGCTCTCCAGCCTGTCCAGGTCTCGCTGAATGGCAGCACAGCCTTCTGGTGTGCCAGCCACTCCTCCCAGCTTTGTATCATCAGCGTACTTGCTGAGGGTGGACACTGTTCCCTCATCAGAGTGGCTGATGAAGCTGTCGAACAAGGTGGGACCCAGCACCGACCCCTGAGCTTGTCACAGGTCTCCAACCAGACTCTGCTCCGCCGATCACCACCCTCTGAGCTCGGCCAGTCAGCCAGTTCTCAACCCACCTTACTGTCCGCTCTTCTGTGCCACGCTTTGTCAGCTTTGTTAGCAGGACATCGTGGGAGACAGTAGCAAGAGCCTTTCGTTTTGTTGTGTTGTTGTTGCTTGGTTTGGAGATTCACATCACGCTCCGTGATAGAAAAGTTTAGCGCATCAGCATCCCACTGGGAAGACACAAAATGCACTCCCAAAGTCTTTCCCCGTCTCCTTAGCACTGGAGGTGCCTTAAGAGGAGAGCGGTCATGGCTGGGCCCTTGCAACGCTAGCAAATTCTATGAAAAGTTGCATTCGGCTGAAAAGTAAGTGAATGACATGAACGTGATCTCACTATTTGAACTAACGAGTTAAATGTCCACTCCTGCAAAAATACTCAAAGAAATAATCCAATAGGTTACGTGTAGTTAGGCAATGACAACTGAAACTGCAACAAAGTGCCGACGGTGAGAAACAAACAACAAAGCCGTTTCCTTCTCTGACAGCGGAACACCTTGCTCAGGGAAGACATCCATGTGTCGCCTTCAGAAAGCCTTCGACACCCTCCACCTCGTGCTCCCATCAGCAGGTTGAAGAAGGTGAGAGGGAGCGGCTGACGGAAGACTGCTCTATCCAGAGCGTGGGGTCTACTGTGAAATTTTCCACTGAAATTGTGCCCATTTCTGAGGATTGTATTTCAAGGAACACACACACCGAGCAGAAAGCATCCAAGGAACCCAGGAAGTGATGCTAAGAACGACCCTTCTTAGGATCAGACTTTTAGGAAACATGGTCTCTAAGGAAAGATTAAACATTGGATTAATGGACTAAGGCTTTAATGTCAAGAGCAGGCAGAACCGAGATGTGGAGAAGGATGGTGCAAGTAAAAAGCGAGCAAACTTCTCCCCAGGCCATAGATTTAGGACAAGGAAGAAAGGACTTCAGATGCAGCAAAGGGACTTTAGTGTAGGTGTTACTGTGTGGTGCTTTTACTTGGGTGGGCAGCCGAGTTCCACCACGGCCGCTCTCTCACTCCCCCTCCTGAAAGGGAAAGGGAGAGAAAATACGATGCCAAGGGCTCAAGGGCTGAGATAAGGACGGGGAGATCACTCAGCAGGTATTGTGATGGGCAAAGCAGACTCAGAGTAGGGAGACAGTAAGATTTTCCCCCCCGCAGTGCACCCCCTCCCACTTCCTCCCCCCGAGCGGCTCAGGGGAGTGGGGCAATGGGGGCTGCGGTCAGTCTGTAGCGCTTTGTCTCCGCCGCTCCTTCTCGGTGGCTCTCTGCCCCTGCTCCACCGGGGTGTCCTCCGCGGGCTGCAGCGTGGAACCCTGCTCCACCGTGGTACCCCATGGGCTGCAGGGGGACAGCCTGCTTCACCGTGGTCCTCACCACAGGCTGTAGGCTCCGGCGCCTGGAGCACCTCTCCCCCTCCCTCTTCACCGACCTTGGCGTCTGCAAGGCTGTTTCTCATTCCTCCCTCTCTCCCAGCTGCTCTTCCGCAGCATTTTTTTTTTTTTTTAACCTTTCTTAAATCTGGCCTCACAGAGGCGCAAACAACAGTGCTTCTTGGCCTGGCTGTGGCCAGCAGCGGGCCCTTCTCTAACATGGCGCAGTTTCTGGATTCTTCTCGCAGAACCCACCCTGATGCCCCCCCCCACTACCAAAACCTTGCCACGTAAACCCAGTACATGAGGCAAGAGAACTCGGAAATGGTTTGAAAGAGATTTATAGCAACATGACACAACATGGCACCTCCTAGTACAAAAAAAAACAAAAACAAAAACAAAAACCAGCTCTACATGAAACGATCGGTTGGCAGATTGAAAACAAACAGAAGAATGTGCTTCTCCACACGTCAGGCATGGAGCTGTCGGTCTGGCTGCAGACATGGGCGATGCCAAAAAGAGCCTCATTGTAGAAAACACCAAAAGCTGCACGACGCAGAACTCCTCAGGGCCGAGTAGAAGAAAACGCCATAAGCTGCACGATGAAGAAGTCCTCAAGGGCCGTAGTGAAGAAAGCACACAAAGCTGCACTATGAAAATCTTCTCAGGGCCCGGAATGAGAGAAAAAAACACCAAATGTTAGAAGATGAAGCACTTCTCAGGGACAAGGTGAAAACAACACCAAAATTGGCATGATGAAGCTCACCTCTGGGAAACCATGGTGAAGAACCCCAAAGGCTGGATGGTGCAGAACTCCTCAGGGCCGCAGTGAAGAAAACACCACAAGCTGCACCACGAAGCTCTCCTCAGGGGCCGAAGTGAAGAGAACCAGAAAAGCTGCACGATGAAGAACTCCTCAGGGCTGTAGTGAAGAACACAACAAATGCCGCACGCAGAAGCACGCTTCAGGGGCCACAGGGAGAAGAAACCCCAAAAAGCTCCACGAAGAATTTCTCCTCAAGCGCCACAGTGAAGAAAACACGACGAGCTGAATAGTGAAGCCCTCCTCCAGGGAAACGTGGTGAAGAGATCCTGAAAAGCTGCACGATGAAGAGCTCCTCATGGGCCGCAATGAAGAATTCGCCAGAAGCTGCACGCAGAAGCACTCCTCAGGGCCTAGAATGAGAAAAAAAAAAAAAAAAACCACACCAAATGTTAGAAGGTGAAGCACTTCTCAGGGGCTGGAAGGTGAAAACAACACCAAAGCAGCATGATGAAGGTCTCCTCAGGGAAAACATGGCGAAGAACCCCAAAGGCTGGACGGTGCAAAACTCCTCAAGGCCGAGTAGAAGAAAACACCGCAAGCTGCACGATGAACTCCTCAGGGCCGTAGTGAAGAAAACAGCAAAATGTGCACGATGACGTATTCCTCCGGAGTCCCGAAGTGAAGAGAACCCCAGAAGCTGCGCGATGAAGAACTCCTCAGGGACCACAAGGTGAAGAAAACACAAAAAGCTCCACGAAGAATTACTCTTCAGCGCCACAGTGAAGAAAATGCAAAAAGCTGAATGATGAAGCGCTCCTCAGGGTAAACATGATGTGAAGAACCCCAAAAGCTGCACAATGAAGGCATCCTCAGTGGAAACGCAGTGAAGGCAACACAAAAAGCTGGACGCAGAAGCACTCCTCAAGTCGCAGTGAAGAAAACAGCAAAAGCTGCTCAAGAAAGCACTCCTCAGAGGCTGCAGAGGAGAACCACCAAAAGCTGAACGATGCAGAACTGCTCAGGGCTGCCGTGATAAGAACACCGAAAGCTGCACGACGACACCCTCCTGCGGGGTCACACAGTGAAGACAACACCGAGAGCTGCACACAGGAGCACTCCTCAGGGGCCACAAGCAGCCCAAAGGCCGCGCCTCGCCTGCGCGCCACCATCGCCAGAGTGCCGCAGCCCCAGCACACCAAGCACCATGTCACCCACCCTGCCCTGTGACATCTCTGCTCCATCATGGTGAGGCACCGCCCCATTGGCCGCCTGCCTTGGCGCCTCTGGGCGCACTCAATAGTGAGGCCGCTGGCGCTTGTTGCTAGGCAGCATGGAGCTGTGGCACCCGATGGGTGCCAGGAGGCCGCAGGGTGGGGCTGGCCTCCCAGGCCTGAGGCCTGGCGCAGTGCCTGGCAGGAGCCATGAGGCTTTCCTGACACCACCTCCAGCTCTGCCTCGCCTTGCCCCCGGCCCTCCAAGAGGCACGTTTTGGTGCTAGGAGCACGCAAACTGCTCCAGCAAGGTGGCGGCAGCATTGTGCAGGGCACACTGACATAGCCCATCAGGCAATCCCTCCTCTGTCCCCAGTGACACAGAGTACACTGCCCGCTTAGCCATGCTGCCCACAGACGTGAAATTGGGTCCTCAGTGTCCTGAAAGGGTACAAACCAAAGCCAGTTCTGTTGACACAGCCCACAGGACTAAACTCGGTTAAACCATGCACCGTGAGAATGCCAGTCTCTTTCTTCCTCACCCAAACTGCCTAGTGCCATGTAGCTTTTGCATCAGCTTCTTGCAGAACTGGATCTTCAGTGTTCGTACAGCTCTGCAAAGCTTCCGCTCTGCAACCTTTTGAGTCTGTGGACTGTGGAAGGACCAAGGCCCCACTATGCAACCCGATGTCATCTTCAAAACCAGGGGTTCTTATCGATGCAAGCCAGGTCTAGAAAGACTGCATCTTCCTCTTGTCAATTGTTAGGGGTAATCCAAGTGTCAGAAGACTACGGAAACACTGTATTAATGAAGCTGTTACTCCAATAGGTTAAACAGAAGATAGAGAAACGTAGGCGTTGTGGGGCTCGTTTCCCAGAATTGTAGGGGTCAGAAGGGACCTCCAGAGATCATTGGGTCCAACTCCCCTGCCAAAGCAGGTTTCCTAGAGCAGGTTGCACAAGTAGATGTCCAGACGGGACTTGAATATCTGCAGAGACTCCACAGCCTCCCTGGGCAGCCTGTCCCTGTGCTCCATCACCCTCGCCGTGAAGAAGTTCTTTTGCGTAGTGGTGCGGAACTTCCTGTGCTCCATTTTGTGGCCATTGCCCCTTGTCCTGTCCCCACAGACCACTAAAAGGCGGTTGGCCATATCCCTGTGTCTCCCACACCTCAGGTATTTATAGATAAGATCCCTTCTCAGTCTTCTTTTCTCCAGGCTGAACAGAGCCAGGTCTCTCAGCCTTTCCTCCTAGGGGAGATGCTCCAGGCCCCGTATCCTGTCTGTGGCCCTCCGCTGGACTCTTTCCGGGAGATCCCTGTCTTTTTTTGTACCAGGGAGCCCAGAACTGGACACAGTACTCCAGGTGAGGCCTGACCAGGGCAGAGTAGAGGGGCAGCATCACCTTCCTTGACCTGTTGTCCACGCTCCTTTTAACGCACCCCAGGATCCCGTTGGCCTTCTTGGCCACCAGGGCACACTGTTGGCTCATGGCCAACCTGTCATCCACCAGGACCCCCAGGTCCTTCTCCGCAGAGCTCCTCTCCAGCAGGTCATCCCCCAGCCTGTACTGATACATGCGGTTGTTCCTTCTGTTATAAGTGAAGTCTCAACTCAATCTGTGTTTAGTAATAGTTATAAAAGGAATATTTATAAAAGGTATAAAAGGCAAGTAAACAGCGCTGGGTGTGCGGGGAGTCTACGCTCCACCAACACGCACACACGAACATCAAACATTCTAAATATACAGAACATTGCTTTTACATATGAAACCCGAGTATGCCTATACATGCGTACAATCAGGAAAGATAACAAACAATCCTTTAAGTTCCATGACTTAACAGTCTCCGTTTTCCGTTCCTTTTCTTCATTACAAACAACAGTCTCCATTTTCCATTCCTTTTCTGCATTACGAACACGGGAGAATTCCAGGGCTAGTCGTGGGAGCAATATGTCTCGCTTTAAGTTGTCAAGCAACTCGGCCTTCGGGCCTTATGTATCCCGTGCTTCCCACATCGAATAAAAGCATATCCATCTCCTTTTCAAGGCCAATAGGGCCTGGGTCAAAAGGCACGTCCAGGTCGCCAGGGGGCGGAACAGCAAAGGCCTTCGATGGCTGTAGCAGCAGAGGGGCCGATGGCGTAGCAGCAGGATCAGTAAAGGAGCCCGCAGCTCCCTCACTGTCTGGCAAACCCCACGTGTCTGACTGTGGTCCCACACGGCTCTTTAAGGCCTCAGAGACTGCTCGCCAGGTGCCGAGCAATCCCACTGCAACCTTGTCGTTTTTAGTTGCAGAGTCCCACACCTTGACCTCAGTTTGGTCTCATATTTCAGGATCATAAACTGTCTGATTGTTGAGAAGGAGAATAAGCCGTAAGGTTACCAGGACAGTCTTTGTTTCTAAGGACGTATGATTCCCCATAATGCGCAACTGCTTACCAGCGAGGGGCAGTTGTGTGCGCGGCTCCGCTTCTCTCAGCGTGAGCTTCTTTGCAGCTCCGGTGCGCCCATTTCCAGCGACTTTCAGTAGGAGCTTCTTTGAGCGGTTTGATGAGTCTGGCCGAACCTATCTTCATGAGGCAATCAATGTGCCTGTTCCCGTCCTGGTCACCGTTCTGCTAGCCTGTTCCTTTTCATTCCTTCTTTCTGCTTCTTTATTGATGACATAACTTCATCGTGTTGCCTTTTTTTTTTTTATTATTTTATTTTAATTTCATTTTAGCCTTGAGGGCAGACTCCCCTCTTATACCCTTCTCCCCACAGCAATCCTTTTCAAAAACAACTTTTCATTGGTCAACAACTTTGCCCGGCAACAGCAAACACCCAGCAACTTCCATGCCTTAATGGCTGGAGAACAAGCAACCCCAGGCGGCATGGAGTCTCCTGAATCACCCTTCTTTGTTCCCTCTAAGCTCTTTTACATTCCTGATGGCCTCATCGTTAAGAGTCTACTGTTATCATTAACCACGGGGTTTGCCGACCCGCATGGCCACACTCCCACATCTCCCCCTTCTTTATTACTATCAACCATCTTCTCGACACGAATTACCACTCCATAGATAACACTTCCCAGGTGCCACTTGCTTTTCTTACACCTCCTCTGGTTTCTTCCTGCCCAGCTCTCCAGCCTGTCCAGGTCTCGCTGAATGGCAGCACAGCCTTCTGGTGTGCCAGCCACTCCTCCCAGCTTTGTATCATCAGCGTACTTGCTGAGGGTGGACACTGTTCCCTCATCAGAGTGGCTGATGAAGCTGTCGAACAAGGTGGGACCCAGCACCGACCCCTGAGCTTGTCACAGGTCTCCAACCAGACTCTGCTCCGCCGATCACCACCCTCTGAGCTCGGCCAGTCAGCCAGTTCTCAACCCACCTTACTGTCCGCTCTTCTGTGCCACGCTTTGTCAGCTTTGTTAGCAGGACATCGTGGGAGACAGTAGCAAGAGCCTTTCGTTTTGTTGTGTTGTTGTTGCTTGGTTTGGAGATTCACATCACGCTCCGTGATAGAAAAGTTTAGCGCATCAGCATCCCACTGGGAAGACACAAAATGCACTCCCAAAGTCTTTCCCCGTCTCCTTAGCACTGGAGGTGCCTTAAGAGGAGAGCGGTCATGGCTGGGCCCTTGCAACGCTAGCAAATTCTATGAAAAGTTGCATTCGGCTGAAAAGTAAGTGAATGACATGAACGTGATCTCACTATTTGAACTAACGAGTTAAATGTCCACTCCTGCAAAAATACTCAAAGAAATAATCCAATAGGTTACGTGTAGTTAGGCAATGACAACTGAAACTGCAACAAAGTGCCGACGGTGAGAAACAAACAACAAAGCCGTTTCCTTCTCTGACAGCGGAACACCTTGCTCAGGGAAGACATCCATGTGTCGCCTTCAGAAAGCCTTCGACACCCTCCACCTCGTGCTCCCATCAGCAGGTTGAAGAAGGTGAGAGGGAGCGGCTGACGGAAGACTGCTCTATCCAGAGCGTGGGGTCTACTGTGAAATTTTCCACTGAAATTGTGCCCATTTCTGAGGATTGTATTTCAAGGAACACACACACCGAGCAGAAAGCATCCAAGGAACCCAGGAAGTGATGCTAAGAACGACCCTTCTTAGGATCAGACTTTTAGGAAACATGGTCTCTAAGGAAAGATTAAACATTGGATTAATGGACTAAGGCTTTAATGTCAAGAGCAGGCAGAACCGAGATGTGGAGAAGGATGGTGCAAGTAAAAAGCGAGCAAACTTCTCCCCAGGCCATAGATTTAGGACAAGGAAGAAAGGACTTCAGATGCAGCAAAGGGACTTTAGTGTAGGTGTTACTGTGTGGTGCTTTTACTTGGGTGGGCAGCCGAGTTCCACCACGGCCGCTCTCTCACTCCCCCTCCTGAAAGGGAAAGGGAGAGAAAATACGATGCCAAGGGCTCAAGGGCTGAGATAAGGACGGGGAGATCACTCAGCAGGTATTGTGATGGGCAAAGCAGACTCAGAGTAGGGAGACAGTAAGATTTTCCCCCCCGCAGTGCACCCCCTCCCACTTCCTCCCCCCGAGCGGCTCAGGGGAGTGGGGCAATGGGGGCTGCGGTCAGTCTGTAGCGCTTTGTCTCCGCCGCTCCTTCTCGGTGGCTCTCTGCCCCTGCTCCACCGGGGTGTCCTCCGCGGGCTGCAGCATGGAACCCTGCTCCACCGTGGTACCCCATGGGCTGCAGGGGGACAGCCTGCTTCACCGTGGTCCTCACCACAGGCTGTAGGCTCCGGCGCCTGGAGCACCTCTCCCCCTCCCTCTTCACCGACCTTGGCGTCTGCAAGGCTGTTTCTCATTCCTCCCTCTCTCCCAGCTGCTCTTCCGCAGCATTTTTTTTTTTTTTTAACCTTTCTTAAATCTGGCCTCACAGAGGCGCAAACAACAGTGCTTCTTGGCCTGGCTGTGGCCAGCAGCGGGCCCTTCTCTAACATGGCGCAGTTTCTGGATTCTTCTCGCAGAACCCACCCTGATGCCCCCCCCGCTACCAAAACCTTGCCACGTAAACCCAGTACATGAGGCAAGAGAACTCGGAAATGGTTTGAAAGAGATTTATAGCAACATGACACAACATGGCACCTCCTAGTACAAAAAAAAAACAAAAACAAAAACAAAACCAAAAACCAGCTCTACATGAAACGATCGGTTGGCAGATTGAAAACAAACAGAAGAATGTGCTTCTCCACACGTCAGGCATGGAGCTGTCGGTCTGGCTGCAGACATGGACGATGCCAAAAAGAGCCTCATTGTAGAAAACACCAAAAGCTGCACGACGCAGAACTCCTCAGGGCCGAGTAGAAGAAAACGCCATAAGCTGCACGATGAAGAAGTCCTCAAGGGCCGTAGTGAAGAAAGCACACAAAGCTGCACGATGAAAAACTTCTCAGGGCCCGGAATGAGAGAAAAAAACACCAAATGTTAGAAGATGAAGCACTTCTCAGGGACAAGGTGAAAACAACACCAAAATTGGCATGATGAAGCTCACCTCTGGGAAACCATGGTGAAGAACCCCAAAGGCTGGATGGTGCAGAACTCCTCAGGGCCGCAGTGAAGAAAACACCACAAGCTGCACCACGAAGCTCTCCTCAGGGGCCGAAGTGAAGAGAACCAGAAAAGCTGCACGATGAAGAACTCCTCAGGGCTGTAGTGAAGAACACAACAAATGCCGCACGCAGAAGCACGCTTCAGGGGCCACAGGGAGAAGAAACCCCAAAAAGCTCCACGAAGAATTTCTCCTCAAGCGCCACAGTGAAGAAAACACGACGAGCTGAATAGTGAAGCCCTCCTCCAGGGAAACGTGGTGAAAAGATCCTGAAAAGCTGCACGATGAAGAGCTCCTCATGGGCCGCAATGAAGAATTCGCCAGAAGCTGCACGCAGAAGCACTCCTCAGGGCCTAGAATGAGGAAAAAAAAAAAAAAACAAAAAAACACACCAAATGTTAGAAGGTGAAGCACTTCTCAGGGGCTGGAAGGTGAAAACAACACCAAAGCAGCATGATGAAGGTCTCCTCAGGGAAAACATGGCGAAGAACCCCAAAGGCTGGACGGTGCAAAACTCCTCAAGGCCGAGTAGAAGAAAACACCGCAAGCTGCACGATGAACTCCTCAGGGCCGTAGTGAAGAAAACAGCAAAATGTGCACGATGACGTATTCCTCCGGAGTCCCGAAGTGAAGAGAACCCCAGAAGCTGCGCGATGAAGAACTCCTCAGGGACCACAAGGTGAAGAAAACACAAAAAGCTCCACGAAGAATTACTCTTCAGCGCCACAGTGAAGAAAATGCAAAAAGCTGAATGATGAAGCGCTCCTCAGGGTAAACGTGATGTGAAGAACCCCAAAAGCTGCACAATGAAGGCATCCTCAGTGGAAACGCAGTGAAGCCAACACAAAAAGCTGGACGCAGAAGCACTCCTCAAGTCGCAGTGAAGAAAACAGCAAAAGCTGCTCAAGAAAGCACTCCTCAGAGGCTGCAGAGGAGAACCACCAAAAGCTGAACGATGCAGAACTGCTCAGGGCTGCCGTGATAAGAACACCGAAAGCTGCACGACGACACCCTCCTGCGGGGTCACACAGTGAAGACAACACCGAGAGCTGCACACAGGAGCACTCCTCAGGGGCCACAAGCAGCCCAAAGGCCGCGCCTCGCCTGCACGCCACCATCGCCAGAGTGCCGCAGCCCCAGCACACCAAGCACCATGTCACCCACCCTGCCCTGTGACATCTCTGCTCCATCATGGTGAGGCACCGCCCCATTGGCCGCCTGCCTTGGCGCCTCTGGGCGCACTCAATAGTGAGGCCGCTGGCGCTTGTTGCTAGGCAGCATGGAGCTGTGGCACCCGATGGGTGCCAGGAGGCCGCAGGGTGGGGCTGGCCTCCCAGGCCTGAGGCCTGGCGCAGTGCCTGGCAGGAGCCATGAGGCTTTCCTGACACCACCTCCAGCTCTGCCTCGCCTTGCCCCCGGCCCTCCAAGAGGCACGTTTTGGTGCTAGGAGCACGCAAACTGCTCCAGCAAGGTGGCGGCAGCATTGTGCAGGGCACACTGACATAGCCCATCAGGCAATCCCTCCTCTGTCCCCAGTGACACAGAGTACACTGCCCGCTTAGCCATGCTGCCCACAGACGTGAAATTGGGTCCTCAGTGTCCTGAAAGGGTACAAACCAAAGCCAGTTCTGTTGACACAGCCCACAGGACTAAACTCGGTTAAACCATGCACCGTGAGAATGCCAGTCTCTTTCTTCCTCACCCAAACTGCCTAGTGCCATGTAGCTTTTGCATCAGCTTCTTGCAGAACTGGATCTTCAGTGTTCGTACAGCTCTGCAAAGCTTCCGCTCTGCAACCTTTTGAGTCTGTGGACTGTGGAAGGACCAAGGCCCCACTATGCAACCCGATGTCATCTTCAAAACCAGGGGTTCTTATCGATGCAAGCCAGGTCTAGAAAGACTGCATCTTCCTCTTGTCAATTGTTAGGGGTAATCCAAGTGTCAGAAGACTACGGAAACACTGTATTAATGAAGCTGTTACTCCAATAGGTTAAACAGAAGATAGAGAAACGTAGGCGTTGTGGGGCTCGTTTCCCAGAATTGTAGGGGTCAGAAGGGACCTCCAGAGATCATTGGGTCCAACTCCCCTGCCAAAGCAGGTTTCCTAGAGCAGGTTGCACAAGTAGATGTCCAGACGGGACTTGAATATCTGCAGAGACTCCACAGCCTCCCTGGGCAGCCTGTCCCTGTGCTCCGTCACCCTCGCCGTGAAGAAGTTCTTTTGCGTAGTGGTGCGGAACTTCCTGTGCTCCATTTTGTGGCCATTGCCCCTTGTCCTGTCCCCACAGACCACTAAAAGGCGGTTGGCCATATCCCTGTGTCTCCCACACCTCAGGTATTTATAGATAAGATCCCTTCTCAGTCTTCTTTTCTCCAGGCTGAACAGAGCCAGGTCTCTCAGCCTTTCCTCCTAGGGGAGATGCTCCAGGCCCCGTATCCTGTCTGTGGCCCTCCGCTGGACTCTTTCCGGGAGATCCCTGTCTTTTTTTGTACCAGGGAGCCCAGAACTGGACACAGTACTCCAGGTGAGGCCTGACCAGGGCAGAGTAGAGGGGCAGCATCACCTTCCTTGACCTGTTGTCCACGCTCCTTTTAACGCACCCCAGGATCCCGTTGGCCTTCTTGGCCACCAGGGCACACTGCTGGCTCATGGCCAACCTGTCATCCACCAGGACCCCCAGGTCCTTCTCCGCAGAGCTCCTCTCCAGCAGGTCATCCCCCAGCCTGTACTGATACATGCGGTTGTTCCTTCTGTTATAAGTGAAGTCTCAACTCAATCTGTGTTTAGTAATAGTTATAAAAGGAATATTTATAAAAGGTATAAAAGGCAAGTAAACAGCGCTGGGTGTGCGGGGAGTCTACGCTCCACCAACACGCACACACGAACATCAAACATTCTAAATATACAGAACATTGCTTTTACATATGAAACCCGAGTATGCCTATACATGCGTACAATCAGGAAAGATAACAAACAATCCTTTAAGTTCCATGACTTAACAGTCTCCGTTTTCCGTTCCTTTTCTTCATTACAAACAACAGTCTCCATTTTCCATTCCTTTTCTGCATTACGAACACGGGAGAATTCCAGGGCTAGTCGTGGGAGCAATATGTCTCGCTTTAAGTTGTCAAGCAACTCGGCCTTCGGGCCTTATGTATCCCGTGCTTCCCACATCGAATAAAAGCATATCCATCTCCTTTTCAAGGCCAATAGGGCCTGGGTCAAAAGGCACGTCCAGGTCGCCAGGGGGCGGAACAGCAAAGGCCTTCGATGGCTGTAGCAGCAGAGGGGCCGATGGCGTAGCAGCAGGATCAGTAAAGGAGCCCGCAGCTCCCTCACTGTCTGGCAAACCCCACGTGTCTGACTGTGGTCCCACACGGCTCTTTAAGGCCTCAGAGACTGCTCGCCAGGTGCCGAGCAATCCCACTGCAACCTTGTCGTTTTTAGTTGCAGAGTCCCACACCTTGACCTCAGTTTGGTCTCATATTTCAGGATCATAAACTGTCTGATTGTTGAGAAGGAGAATAAGCCGTAAGGTTACCAGGACAGTCTTTGTTTCTAAGGACGTATGATTCCCCATAATGCGCAACTGCTTACCAGCGAGGGGCAGTTGTGTGCGCGGCTCCGCTTCTCTCAGCGTGAGCTTCTTTGCAGCTCCGGTGCGCCCATTTCCAGCGACTTTCAGTAGGAGCTTCTTTGAGCGGTTTGATGAGTCTGGCCGAACCTATCTTCATGAGGCAATCAATGTGCCTGTTCCCGTCCTGGTCACCGTTCTGCTAGCCTGTTCCTTTTCATTCCTTCTTTCTGCTTCTTTATTGATGACATAACTTCATCGTGTTGCCTTTTTTTTTTTTATTATTTTATTTTAATTTCATTTTAGCCTTGAGGGCAGACTCCCCTCTTATACCCTTCTCCCCACAGCAATCCTTTTCAAAAACAACTTTTCATTGGTCAACAACTTTGCCCGGCAACAGCAAACTCCCAGCAACTTCCATGCCTTAATGGCTGGAGAACAAGCAACCCCAGACGGCATGGAGTCTCCTGAATCACCCTTCTTTGTTCCCTCTAAGCTCTTTTACATTCCTGATGGCCTCATCGTTAAGAGTCTACTGTTATCATTAACCACGGGGTTTGCCGACCCGCATGGCCACACTCCCACATCTCCCCCTTCTTTATTACTATCAACCATCTTCTCGACACGAATTACCACTCCATAGATAACACTTCCCAGGTGCCACTTGCTTTTCTTACACCTCCTCTGGTTTCTTCCTGCCCAGCTCTCCAGCCTGTCCAGGTCTTGCTGAATGGCAGCACAGCCTTCTGGTGTGCCAGCCACTCCTCCCAGCTTTGTATCATCAGCGTACTTGCTGAGGGTGGACACTGTTCCCTCATCAGAGTCGCTGACGAAGCTGTCGAACAAGGTGGGACCCAGCACCGACCCCTGAGCTTGTCACAGGTCTCCAACCAGACTCTGCTCCGCCGATCACCACCCTCTGAGCTCGGCCAGTCAGCCAGTTCTCAACCCACCTTACTGTCCGCTCTTCTGTGCCACGCTTTGTCAGCTTTGTTAGCAGGACATCGTGGGAGACAGTAGCAAGAGCCTTTCGTTTTGTTGTGTTGTTGTTGCTTGGTTTGGAGATTCACATCACGCTCCGTGATAGAAAAGTTTAGCGCATCAGCATCCCACTGGGAAGACACAAAATGCACTCCCAAAGTCTTTCCCCGTCTCCTTAGCACTGGAGGTGCCTTAAGAGGAGAGCGGTCATGGCTGGGCCCTTGCAACGCTAGCAAATTCTATGAAAAGTTGCATTCGGCTGAAAAGTAAGTGAATGACATGAACGTGATCTCACTATTTGAACTAACGAGTTAAATGTCCACTCCTGCAAAAATACTCAAAGAAATAATCCAATAGGTTACGTGTAGTTAGGCAATGACAACTGAAACTGCAACAAAGTGCCGACGGTGAGAAACAAACAACAAAGCCGTTTCCTTCTCTGACAGCGGAACACCTTGCTCAGGGAAGACATCCATGTGTCGCCTTCAGAAAGCCTTCGACACCCTCCACCTCGTGCTCCCATCAGCAGGTTGAAGAAGGTGAGAGGGAGCGGCTGACGGAAGACTGCTCTATCCAGAGCGTGGGGTCTACTGTGAAATTTTCCACTGAAATTGTGCCCATTTCTGAGGATTGTATTTCAAGGAACACACACACCGAGCAGAAAGCATCCAAGGAACCCAGGAAGTGATGCTAAGAACGACCCTTCTTAGGATCAGACTTTTAGGAAACATGGTCTCTAAGGAAAGATTAAACATTGGATTAATGGACTAAGGCTTTAATGTCAAGAGCAGGCAGAACCGAGATGTGGAGAAGGATGGTGCAAGTAAAAAGCGAGCAAACTTCTCCCCAGGCCATAGATTTAGGACAAGGAAGAAAGGACTTCAGATGCAGCAAAGGGACTTTAGTGTAGGTGTTACTGTGTGGTGCTTTTACTTGGGTGGGCAGCCGAGTTCCACCACGGCCGCTCTCTCACTCCCCCTCCTGAAAGGGAAAGGGAGAGAAAATACGATGCCAAGGGCTCAAGGGCTGAGATAAGGACGGGGAGATCACTCAGCAGGTATTGTGATGGGCAAAGCAGACTCAGAGTAGGGAGACAGTAAGATTTTCCCCCCCGCAGTGCACCCCCTCCCACTTCCTCCCCCCGAGCGGCTCAGGGGAGTGGGGCAATGGGGGCTGCGGTCAGTCTGTAGCGCTTTGTCTCCGCCGCTCCTTCTCGGTGGCTCTCTGCCCCTGCTCCACCGGGGTGTCCTCCGCGGGCTGCAGCGTGGAACCCTGCTCCACCGTGGTACCCCATGGGCTGCAGGGGGACAGCCTGCTTCACCGTGGTCCTCACCACAGGCTGTAGGCTCCGGCGCCTGGAGCACCTCTCCCCCTCCCTCTTCACCGACCTTGGCGTCTGCAAGGCTGTTTCTCATTCCTCCCTCTCTCCCAGCTGCTCTTCCGCAGCATTTTTTTTTTTTTTTTTAACCTTTCTTAAATCTGGCCTCACAGAGGCGCAAACAACAGTGCTTCTTGGCCTGGCTGTGGCCAGCAGCGGGCCCTTCTCTAACATGGCGCAGTTTCTGGATTCTTCTCGCAGAACCCACCCTGATGCCCCCCCCGCTACCAAAACCTTGCCACGTAAACCCAGTACATGAGGCAAGAGAACTCGGAAATGGTTTGAAAGAGATTTATAGCAACATGACACAACATGGCACCTCCTAGTACAAAAAAAACAAAAACAAAAACAAAAACCAGCTCTACATGAAATGATCGGTTGGCAGATTGAAAACAAACAGAAGAATGTGCTTCTCCACACGTCAGGCATGGAGCTGTCGGTCTGGCTGCAGACATGGGCGATGCCAAAAAGAGCCTCATTGTAGAAAACACCAAAAGCTGCACGACGCAGAACTCCTCAGGGCCGAGTAGAAGAAAACGCCATAAGCTGCACGATGAAGAAGTCCTCAAGGGCCGTAGTGAAGAAAGCACACAAAGCTGCACGATGAAAAACTTCTCAGGGCCCGGAATGAGAGAAAAAAACACCAAATGTTAGAAGATGAAGCACTTCTCAGGGACAAGGTGAAAACAACACCAAAATTGGCATGATGAAGCTCACCTCTGGGAAACCATGGTGAAGAACCCCAAAGGCTGGATGGTGCAGAACTCCTCAGGGCCGCAGTGAAGAAAACACCACAAGCTGCACCACGAAGCTCTCCTCAGGGGCCGAAGTGAAGAGAACCAGAAAAGCTGCACGATGAAGAACTCCTCAGGGCTGTAGTGAAGAACACAACAAATGCCGCACGCAGAAGCACGCTTCAGGGGCCACAGGGAGAAGAAACCCCAAAAAGCTCCACGAAGAATTTCTCCTCAAGCGCCACAGTGAAGAAAACACGACGAGCTGAATAGTGAAGCCCTCCTCCAGGGAAACGTGGTGAAGAGATCCTGAAAAGCTGCACGATGAAGAGCTCCTCATGGGCCGCAATGAAGAATTCGCCAGAAGCTGCACGCAGAAGCACTCCTCAGGGCCTAGAATGAGAAAAAAAAAAAAAAAAAAAAAAAAAAAAACACACCAAATGTTAGAAGGTGAAGCACTTCTCAGGGGCTGGAAGGTGAAAACAACACCAAAGCAGCATGATGAAGGTCTCCTCAGGGAAAACATGGCGAAGAACCCCAAAGGCTGGACGGTGCAAAACTCCTCAAGGCCGAGTAGAAGAAAACACCGCAAGCTGCACGATGAACTCCTCAGGGCCGTAGTGAAGAAAACAGCAAAATGTGCACGATGACGTATTCCTCCGGAGTCCCGAAGTGAAGAGAACCCCAGAAGCTGCGCGATGAAGAACTCCTCAGGGACCACAAGGTGAAGAAAACACAAAAAGCTCCACGAAGAATTACTCTTCAGCGCCACAGTGAAGAAAATGCAAAAAGCTGAATGATGAAGCGCTCCTCAGGGTAAACGTGATGTGAAGAACCCCAAAAGCTGCACAATGAAGGCATCCTCAGTGGAAACGCAGTGAAGGCAACACAAAAAGCTGGACGCAGAAGCACTCCTCAAGTCGCAGTGAAGAAAACAGCAAAAGCTGCTCAAGAAAGCACTCCTCAGAGGCTGCAGAGGAGAACCACCAAAAGCTGAACGATGCAGAACTGCTCAGGGCTGCCGTGATAAGAACACCGAAAGCTGCACGACGACACCCTCCTGCGGGGTCACACAGTGAAGACAACACCGAGAGCTGCACACAGGAGCACTCCTCAGGGGCCACAAGCAGCCCAAAGGCCGCGCCTCGCCTGCGCGCCACCATCGCCAGAGTGCCGCAGCCCCAGCACACCAAGCACCATGTCACCCACCCTGCCCTGTGACATCTCTGCTCCATCATGGTGAGGCACCGCCCCATTGGCCGCCTGCCTTGGCGCCTCTGGGCGCACTCAATAGTGAGGCCGCTGGCGCTTGTTGCTAGGCAGCATGGAGCTGTGGCACCCGATGGGTGCCAGGAGGCCGCAGGGTGGGGCTGGCCTCCCAGGCCTGAGGCCTGGCGCAGTGCCTGGCAGGAGCCATGAGGCTTTCCTGACACCACCTCCAGCTCTGCCTCGCCTTGCCCCCGGCCCTCCAAGAGGCACGTTTTGGTGCTAGGAGCACGCAAACTGCTCCAGCAAGGTGGCGGCAGCATTGTGCAGGGCACACTGACATAGCCCATCAGGCAATCCCTCCTCTGTCCCCAGTGACACAGAGTACACTGCCCGCTTAGCCATGCTGCCCACAGACGTGAAATTGGGTCCTCAGTGTCCTGAAAGGGTACAAACCAAAGCCAGTTCTGTTGACACAGCCCACAGGACTAAACTCGGTTAAACCATGCACCGTGAGAATGCCAGTCTCTTTCTTCCTCACCCAAACTGCCTAGTGCCATGTAGCTTTTGCATCAGCTTCTTGCAGAACTGGATCTTCAGTGTTCGTACAGCTCTGCAAAGCTTCCGCTCTGCAACCTTTTGAGTCTGTGGACTGTGGAAGGACCAAGGCCCCACTATGCAACCCGATGTCATCTTCAAAACCAGGGGTTCTTATCGATGCAAGCCAGGTCTAGAAAGACTGCATCTTCCTCTTGTCAATTGTTAGGGGTAATCCAAGTGTCAGAAGACTACGGAAACACTGTATTAATGAAGCTGTTACTCCAATAGGTTAAACAGAAGATAGAGAAACGTAGGCGTTGTGGGGCTCGTTTCCCAGAATTGTAGGGGTCAGAAGGGACCTCCAGAGATCATTGGGTCCAACTCCCCTGCCAAAGCAGGTTTCCTAGAGCAGGTTGCACAAGTAGATGTCCAGACGGGACTTGAATATCTGCAGAGACTCCACAGCCTCCCTGGGCAGCCTGTCCCTGTGCTCCGTCACCCTCGCCGTGAAGAAGTTCTTTTGCGTAGTGGTGCGGAACTTCCTGTGCTCCATTTTGTGGCCATTGCCCCTTGTCCTGTCCCCACAGACCACTAAAAGGCGGTTGGCCATATCCCTGTGTCTCCCACACCTCAGGTATTTATAGATAAGATCCCTTCTCAGTCTTCTTTTCTCCAGGCTGAACAGAGCCAGGTCTCTCAGCCTTTCCTCCTAGGGGAGATGCTCCAGGCCCCGTATCCTGTCTGTGGCCCTCCGCTGGACTCTTTCCGGGAGATCCCTGTCTTTTTTTGTACCAGGGAGCCCAGAACTGGACACAGTACTCCAGGTGAGGCCTGACCAGGGCAGAGTAGAGGGGCAGCATCACCTTCCTTGACCTGTTGTCCACGCTCCTTTTAACGCACCCCAGGATCCCGTTGGCCTTCTTGGCCACCAGGGCACACTGTTGGCTCATGGCCAACCTGTCATCCACCAGGACCCCCAGGTCCTTCTCCGCAGAGCTCCTCTCCAGCAGGTCATCCCCCAGCCTGTACTGATACATGCGGTTGTTCCTTCTGTTATAAGTGAAGTCTCAACTCAATCTGTGTTTAGTAATAGTTATAAAAGGAATATTTATAAAAGGTATAAAAGGCAAGTAAACAGCGCTGGGTGTGCGGGGAGTCTACGCTCCACCAACACGCACACACGAACATCAAACATTCTAAATATACAGAACATTGCTTTTACATATGAAACCCGAGTATGCCTATACATGCGTACAATCAGGAAAGATAACAAACAATCCTTTAAGTTCCATGACTTAACAGTCTCCGTTTTCCGTTCCTTTTCTTCATTACAAACAACAGTCTCCATTTTCCATTCCTTTTCTGCATTACGAACACGGGAGAATTCCAGGGCTAGTCGTGGGAGCAATATGTCTCGCTTTAAGTTGTCAAGCAACTCGGCCTTCGGGCCTTATGTATCCCGTGCTTCCCACATCGAATAAAAGCATATCCATCTCCTTTTCAAGGCCAATAGGGCCTGGGTCAAAAGGCACGTCCAGGTCGCCAGGGGGCGGAACAGCAAAGGCCTTCGATGGCTGTAGCAGCAGAGGGGCCGATGGCGTAGCAGCAGGATCAGTAAAGGAGCCCGCAGCTCCCTCACTGTCTGGCAAACCCCACGTGTCTGACTGTGGTCCCACACGGCTCTTTAAGGCCTCAGAGACTGCTCGCCAGGTGCCGAGCAATCCCACTGCAACCTTGTCGTTTTTAGTTGCAGAGTCCCACACCTTGACCTCAGTTTGGTCTCATATTTCAGGATCATAAACTGTCTGATTGTTGAGAAGGAGAATAAGCCGTAAGGTTACCAGGACAGTCTTTGTTTCTAAGGACGTATGATTCCCCATAATGCGCAACTGCTTACCAGCGAGGGGCAGTTGTGTGCGCGGCTCCGCTTCTCTCAGCGTGAGCTTCTTTGCAGCTCCGGTGCGCCCATTTCCAGCGACTTTCAGTAGGAGCTTCTTTGAGCGGTTTGATGAGTCTGGCCGAACCTATCTTCATGAGGCAATCAATGTGCCTGTTCCCGTCCTGGTCACCGTTCTGCTAGCCTGTTCCTTTTCATTCCTTCTTTCTGCTTCTTTATTGATGACATAACTTCATCGTGTTGCCTTTTTTTTTTTTATTATTTTATTTTAATTTCATTTTAGCCTTGAGGGCAGACTCCCCTCTTATACCCTTCTCCCCACAGCAATCCTTTTCAAAAACAACTTTTCATTGGTCAACAACTTTGCCCGGCAACAGCAAACTCCCAGCAACTTCCATGCCTTAATGGCTGGAGAACAAGCAACCCCAGGCGGCATGGAGTCTCCTGAATCACCCTTCTTTGTTCCCTCTAAGCTCTTTTACATTCCTGATGGCCTCATCGTTAAGAGTCTACTGTTATCATTAACCACGGGGTTTGCCGACCCGCATGGCCACACTCCCACATCTCCCCCTTCTTTATTACTATCAACCATCTTCTCGACACGAATTACCACTCCATAGATAACACTTCCCAGGTGCCACTTGCTTTTCTTACACCTCCTCTGGTTTCTTCCTGCCCAGCTCTCCAGCCTGTCCAGGTCTCGCTGAATGGCAGCACAGCCTTCTGGTGTGCCAGCCACTCCTCCCAGCTTTGTATCATCAGCGTACTTGCTGAGGGTGGACACTGTTCCCTCATCAGAGTGGCTGATGAAGCTGTCGAACAAGGTGGGACCCAGCACCGACCCCTGAGCTTGTCACAGGTCTCCAACCAGACTCTGCTCCGCCGATCACCACCCTCTGAGCTCGGCCAGTCAGCCAGTTCTCAACCCACCTTACTGTCCGCTCTTCTGTGCCACGCTTTGTCAGCTTTGTTAGCAGGACATCGTGGGAGACAGTAGCAAGAGCCTTTCGTTTTGTTGTGTTGTTGTTGCTTGGTTTGGAGATTCACATCACGCTCCGTGATAGAAAAGTTTAGCGCATCAGCATCCCACTGGGAAGACACAAAATGCACTCCCAAAGTCTTTCCCCGTCTCCTTAGCACTGGAGGTGCCTTAAGAGGAGAGCGGTCATGGCTGGGCCCTTGCAACGCTAGCAAATTCTATGAAAAGTTGCATTCGGCTGAAAAGTAAGTGAATGACATGAACGTGATCTCACTATTTGAACTAACGAGTTAAATGTCCACTCCTGCAAAAATACTCAAAGAAATAATCCAATAGGTTACGTGTAGTTAGGCAATGACAACTGAAACTGCAACAAAGTGCCGACGGTGAGAAACAAACAACAAAGCCGTTTCCTTCTCTGACAGCGGAACACCTTGCTCAGGGAAGACATCCATGTGTCGCCTTCAGAAAGCCTTCGACACCCTCCACCTCGTGCTCCCATCAGCAGGTTGAAGAAGGTGAGAGGGAGCGGCTGACGGAAGACTGCTCTATCCAGAGCGTGGGGTCTACTGTGAAATTTTCCACTGAAATTGTGCCCATTTCTGAGGATTGTATTTCAAGGAACACACACACCGAGCAGAAAGCATCCAAGGAACCCAGGAAGTGATGCTAAGAACGACCCTTCTTAGGATCAGACTTTTAGGAAACATGGTCTCTAAGGAAAGATTAAACATTGGATTAATGGACTAAGGCTTTAATGTCAAGAGCAGGCAGAACCGAGATGTGGAGAAGGATGGTGCAAGTAAAAAGCGAGCAAACTTCTCCCCAGGCCATAGATTTAGGACAAGGAAGAAAGGACTTCAGATGCAGCAAAGGGACTTTAGTGTAGGTGTTACTGTGTGGTGCTTTTACTTGGGTGGGCAGCCGAGTTCCACCACGGCCGCTCTCTCACTCCCCCTCCTGAAAGGGAAAGGGAGAGAAAATACGATGCCAAGGGCTCAAGGGCTGAGATAAGGACGGGGAGATCACTCAGCAGGTATTGTGATGGGCAAAGCAGACTCAGAGTAGGGAGACAGTAAGATTTTCCCCCCCGCAGTGCACCCCCTCCCACTTCCTCCCCCCGAGCGGCTCAGGGGAGTGGGGCAATGGGGGCTGCGGTCAGTCTGTAGCGCTTTGTCTCCGCCGCTCCTTCTCGGTGGCTCTCTGCCCCTGCTCCACCGGGGTGTCCTCCGCGGGCTGCAGCATGGAACCCTGCTCCACCGTGGTACCCCATGGGCTGCAGGGGGACAGCCTGCTTCACCGTGGTCCTCACCACAGGCTGTAGGCTCCGGCGCCTGGAGCACCTCTCCCCCTCCCTCTTCACCGACCTTGGCGTCTGCAAGGCTGTTTCTCATTCCTCCCTCTCTCCCAGCTGCTCTTCCGCAGCATTTTTTTTTTTTTTTAACCTTTCTTAAATCTGGCCTCACAGAGGCGCAAACAACAGTGCTTCTTGGCCTGGCTGTGGCCAGCAGCGGGCCCTTCTCTAACATGGTGCAGTTTCTGGATTCTTCTCGCAGAACCCACCCTGATGCCCCCCCCGCTACCAAAACCTTGCCACGTAAACCCAGTACATGAGGCAAGAGAACTCGGAAATGGTTTGAAAGAGATTTATAGCAACATGACACAACATGGCACCTCCTAGTACAAAAAAAAACAAAAACAAAAACAAAACCAAAAACCAGCTCTACATGAAACGATCGGTTGGCAGATTGAAAACAAACAGAAGAATGTGCTTCTCCACACGTCAGGCATGGAGCTGTCGGTCTGGCTGCAGACATGGACGATGCCAAAAAGAGCCTCATTGTAGAAAACACCAAAAGCTGCACGACGCAGAACTCCTCAGGGCCGAGTAGAAGAAAACGCCATAAGCTGCACGATGAAGAAGTCCTCAAGGGCCGTAGTGAAGAAAGCACACAAAGCTGCACGATGAAAAACTTCTCAGGGCCCGGAATGAGAGAAAAAAACACCAAATGTTAGAAGATGAAGCACTTCTCAGGGACAAGGTGAAAACAACACCAAAATTGGCATGATGAAGCTCACCTCTGGGAAACCATGGTGAAGAACCCCAAAGGCTGGATGGTGCAGAACTCCTCAGGGCCGCAGTGAAGAAAACACCACAAGCTGCACCACGAAGCTCTCCTCAGGGGCCGAAGTGAAGAGAACCAGAAAAGCTGCACGATGAAGAACTCCTCAGGGCTGTAGTGAAGAACACAACAAATGCCGCACGCAGAAGCACGCTTCAGGGGCCACAGGGAGAAGAAACCCCAAAAAGCTCCACGAAGAATTTCTCCTCAAGCGCCACAGTGAAGAAAACACGACGAGCTGAATAGTGAAGCCCTCCTCCAGGGAAACGTGGTGAAAAGATCCTGAAAAGCTGCACGATGAAGAGCTCCTCATGGGCCGCAATGAAGAATTCGCCAGAAGCTGCACGCAGAAGCACTCCTCAGGGCCTAGAATGAGAAAAAAAAAAAAAAAAAAAAAAAAAAAAACACACCAAATGTTAGAAGGTGAAGCACTTCTCAGGGGCTGGAAGGTGAAAACAACACCAAAGCAGCATGATGAAGGTCTCCTCAGGGAAAACATGGCGAAGAACCCCAAAGGCTGGACGGTGCAAAACTCCTCAAGGCCGAGTAGAAGAAAACACCGCAAGCTGCACGATGAACTCCTCAGGGCCGTAGTGAAGAAAACAGCAAAATGTGCACGATGACGTATTCCTCCGGAGTCCCGAAGTGAAGAGAACCCCAGAAGCTGCGCGATGAAGAACTCCTCAGGGACCACAAGGTGAAGAAAACACAAAAAGCTCCACGAAGAATTACTCTTCAGCGCCACAGTGAAGAAAATGCAAAAAGCTGAATGATGAAGCGCTCCTCAGGGTAAACGTGACGTGAAGAACCCCAAAAGCTGCACAATGAAGGCATCCTCAGTGGAAACGCAGTGAAGGCAACACAAAAAGCTGGACGCAGAAGCACTCCTCAAGTCGCAGTGAAGAAAACAGCAAAAGCTGCTCAAGAAAGCACTCCTCAGAGGCTGCAGAGGAGAACCACCAAAAGCTGAACGATGCAGAACTGCTCAGGGCTGCCGTGATAAGAACACCGAAAGCTGCACGACGACACCCTCCTGCGGGGTCACACAGTGAAGACAACACCGAGAGCTGCACACAGGAGCACTCCTCAGGGGCCACAAGCAGCCCAAAGGCCGCGCCTCGCCTGCGCGCCACCATCGCCAGAGTGCCGCAGCCCCAGCACACCAAGCACCATGTCACCCACCCTGCCCTGTGACATCTCTGCTCCATCATGGTGAGGCACCGCCCCATTGGCCGCCTGCCTTGGCGCCTCTGGGCGCACTCAATAGTGAGGCCGCTGGCGCTTGTTGCTAGGCAGCATGGAGCTGTGGCACCCGATGGGTGCCAGGAGGCCGCAGGGTGGGGCTGGCCTCCCAGGCCTGAGGCCTGGCGCAGTGCCTGGCAGGAGCCATGAGGCTTTCCTGACACCACCTCCAGCTCTGCCTCGCCTTGCCCCCGGCCCTCCAAGAGGCACGTTTTGGTGCTAGGAGCACGCAAACTGCTCCAGCAAGGTGGCGGCAGCATTGTGCAGGGCACACTGACATAGCCCATCAGGCAATCCCTCCTCTGTCCCCAGTGACACAGAGTACACTGCCCGCTTAGCCATGCTGCCCACAGACGTGAAATTGGGTCCTCAGTGTCCTGAAAGGGTACAAACCAAAGCCAGTTCTGTTGACACAGCCCACAGGACTAAACTCGGTTAAACCATGCACCGTGAGAATGCCAGTCTCTTTCTTCCTCACCCAAACTGCCTAGTGCCATGTAGCTTTTGCATCAGCTTCTTGCAGAACTGGATCTTCAGTGTTCGTACAGCTCTGCAAAGCTTCCGCTCTGCAACCTTTTGAGTCTGTGGACTGTGGAAGGACCAAGGCCCCACTATGCAACCCGATGTCATCTTCAAAACCAGGGGTTCTTATCGATGCAAGCCAGGTCTAGAAAGACTGCATCTTCCTCTTGTCAATTGTTAGGGGTAATCCAAGTGTCAGAAGACTACGGAAACACTGTATTAATGAAGCTGTTACTCCAATAGGTTAAACAGAAGATAGAGAAACGTAGGCGTTGTGGGGCTCGTTTCCCAGAATTGTAGGGGTCAGAAGGGACCTCCAGAGATCATTGGGTCCAACTCCCCTGCCAAAGCAGGTTTCCTAGAGCAGGTTGCACAAGTAGATGTCCAGACGGGACTTGAATATCTGCAGAGACTCCACAGCCTCCCTGGGCAGCCTGTCCCTGTGCTCCGTCACCCTCGCCGTGAAGAAGTTCTTTTGCGTAGTGGTGCGGAACTTCCTGTGCTCCATTTTGTGGCCATTGCCCCTTGTCCTGTCCCCACAGACCACTAAAAGGCGGTTGGCCATATCCCTGTGTCTCCCACACCTCAGGTATTTATAGATAAGATCCCTTCTCAGTCTTCTTTTCTCCAGGCTGAACAGAGCCAGGTCTCTCAGCCTTTCCTCCTAGGGGAGATGCTCCAGGCCCCGTATCCTGTCTGTGGCCCTCCGCTGGACTCTTTCCGGGAGATCCCTGTCTTTTTTTGTACCAGGGAGCCCAGAACTGGACACAGTACTCCAGGTGAGGCCTGACCAGGGCAGAGTAGAGGGGCAGCATCACCTTCCTTGACCTGTTGTCCACGCTCCTTTTAACGCACCCCAGGATCCCGTTGGCCTTCTTGGCCACCAGGGCACACTGCTGGCTCATGGCCAACCTGTCATCCACCAGGACCCCCAGGTCCTTCTCCGCAGAGCTCCTCTCCAGCAGGTCATCCCCCAGCCTGTACTGATACATGCGGTTGTTCCTTCTGTTATAAGTGAAGTCTCAACTCAATCTGTGTTTAGTAATAGTTATAAAAGGAATATTTATAAAAGGTATAAAAGGCAAGTAAACAGCGCTGGGTGTGCGGGGAGTCTACGCTCCACCAACACGCACACACGAACATCAAACATTCTAAATATACAGAACATTGCTTTTACATATGAAACCCGAGTATGCCTATACATGCGTACAATCAGGAAAGATAACAAACAATCCTTTAAGTTCCATGACTTAACAGTCTCCGTTTTCCGTTCCTTTTCTTCATTACAAACAACAGTCTCCATTTTCCATTCCTTTTCTGCATTACGAACACGGGAGAATTCCAGGGCTAGTCGTGGGAGCAATATGTCTCGCTTTAAGTTGTCAAGCAACTCGGCCTTCGGGCCTTATGTATCCCGTGCTTCCCACATCGAATAAAAGCATATCCATCTCCTTTTCAAGGCCAATAGGGCCTGGGTCAAAAGGCACGTCCAGGTCGCCAGGGGGCGGAACAGCAAAGGCCTTCGATGGCTGTAGCAGCAGAGGGGCCGATGGCGTAGCAGCAGGATCAGTAAAGGAGCCCGCAGCTCCCTCACTGTCTGGCAAACCCCACGTGTCTGACTGTGGTCCCACACGGCTCTTTAAGGCCTCAGAGACTGCTCGCCAGGTGCCGAGCAATCCCACTGCAACCTTGTCGTTTTTAGTTGCAGAGTCCCACACCTTGACCTCAGTTTGGTCTCATATTTCAGGATCATAAACTGTCTGATTGTTGAGAAGGAGAATAAGCCGTAAGGTTACCAGGACAGTCTTTGTTTCTAAGGACGTATGATTCCCCATAATGCGCAACTGCTTACCAGCGAGGGGCAGTTGTGTGCGCGGCTCCGCTTCTCTCAGCGTGAGCTTCTTTGCAGCTCCGGTGCGCCCATTTCCAGCGACTTTCAGTAGGAGCTTCTTTGAGCGGTTTGATGAGTCTGGCCGAACCTATCTTCATGAGGCAATCAATGTGCCTGTTCCCGTCCTGGTCACCGTTCTGCTAGCCTGTTCCTTTTCATTCCTTCTTTCTGCTTCTTTATTGATGACATAACTTCATCGTGTTGCCTTTTTTTTTTTTATTTAATTATTTTTAATTTCATTTTAGCCTTGAGGGCAGACTCCCCTCTTATACCCTTCTCCCCACAGCAATCCTTTTCAAAAACAACTTTTCATTGGTCAAACAACTTTGCCCAGCAACAGCAAACACCCAGCAACTTCCATGCCTTGATGGCTGGAGAACAAGCAACCCCAGACGGCATGGCGCCTCCTGAATCACCCTTCTTTGTTCCCTCTAAGCTCTTTTACATTCCTGATGGCCTCATCGTTAAGAGTCTACTGTTATCATTAACCACGGGGTTTGCCGACCCGCATGGCCACACTCACACATCTGCCCCTTCTTTATTAACATCAACCACCTTCTTGACACGAATTATTACTCCATATATCACATCTGTATTGTCAGTGCAACATGAATCAGAGGTAGATTCATAGAAGGTAAATTGCCAGTTTGGTTCCAGTCTATAAACTGAAGCTGAAATCATCTAACTCCTCAGTGTGTAAAGCATATCAGTTTTTACAGTGAATTATAGCAAATGAAATGGTGGAGAGAAAGCACGACCTGCCTGCAATCAGAAGACAAACACAAGAGTGCAGAATTCCCCTGAGTGGCTCACTGACTACCCGCCATTACCAAATGGCACAAGATAAAAAGTCGCACTAAGACATCTATGCTCTAAGGGACCATATTTATTTCACATAAAATACAGATATTTACATGATTTGAAGCTGATTGATATTGTGGGAATAAAAATGTTGTTTTTGCAGAGTTACATTGTTTAAAGGTAAGGAATGTGGTATTGAGGTATGCTTGCAGTGATCAGAAAACTTAGCAGGCAACCTTGTAAAATGCAGACAACCAGACTCTTTAGAACAATTAGGTGAAAATCGCAGTGTCAAGTCAGATAAGTGAAGAAACATTACCACTTCAAACAGTAAAAAAAGTCAAAATAAATTTGAAATTTAACAGGCTGGCAACTGAAGGCCGTGCATTATCTGTGAAGCATCAGATAGATTGTGAACCTGGATTACCCACTCAGTGGGGAAACAGGGGAGGGTCCTGTCATCAAAAGGTATATAAACTGTGTTTTGGAACTAGTAGATGCACTCTCCTGCTTGTGGGACACCCGCCATTGCAATTGCGAATAAAATTGCTGCTTCACTGAGATCCTTGCCTCAGCCTATGTTATTGGCTACAGAGTGTTTCTCACAATATTCTGAAGCTGCCTGTCTCTAGTGACAGGAGACAAGTGAAAAGCTACTTCTTAACAAATCTGACCCACCCAAAGCCAGAAATATGTGCAATGACTTTGCAAAGGGAGAGTGATGAGGCAGCTCTGTCTGGATGCTTGTCCCGAGTCAGTTCAATAGCATTTCCCGGCTCCTGGAAAGTCATTTTGTAGCTACACACCACAAAGCCAAACTCTACAGGCACAGGTAATCAAGCAGGATAAAATAACGACACCGAAAGGAATGTAAAACTAAATTGTTCAGAAAACGCTTGTACTACAGCTGACTAGAACGTTGTATGTGATTTTTCTTATTCTTTGATTCAGTTTAACTGTCACAATTACATTTTATGTATACAGGGCTTTTGAAGCAAGAAATGTAAGGCTTTTGAAGCAAGAAATGTAAATACATTCTTCTGACGGTCATAAAAATAGATTAGTGCTATTATTTGCAGAAAAAAAAAATTAAGAAATCTCATAAGTTCCCAGAAAGATTTTTCAAAAAAAGTCAACACACCCAAAGTTTTTGGATTCATTTGGAGAATCTGGTTTAGATAAAGGTGAGGCATTTAATTTCACCTTCAGCCTTTTTTGAATGCACTGACCACACTGTGTGAAATAAGTCAAAATATAAGGCTTTATGAAAATGTTTTCTTCCAATTTTATAAACACTGATATAGTCTCATAGGATCTTTTTTTCTCATACTTTGCACTTTCTACTAGAAAGTGTTCTTGCCCATGCTGAAAGTATGGTCCCAATACTTGAGAGAAAAAAGCAGGAATGGTGGCACTAATTTTAAACTACTTTATCAGTAGATAAATGATGAGTGGTTTATAACTGCTCTACCATTTTTACAAGACAAAGGGCACTTGGCAAAGACTCTTTTGTTTTAAATAAGTCAACAGTTTTTGCAGTCAACAGCTAGCTGGTGTTTGAAGGAATGCAAGATAAAGAGAAATAAGAAACTTCAGCACATTCACTACAGGACTTTGACAGCAGCTCTGTGATTACAAGGAGGATGTCAGGTTACCAGACATCTTCCCTCTGTGCTGTACTAGGCAAAGAAGAAGGTACTTTAAGGAGCACAACAAGAAAAATGATTTTTCTCCAATTTAACCTTAACATCGTTGTGAATTACTCAGGTAAGGTTACAGGGCAACCTGGATGCAGTAGTTTGTTTTTGTTGACATGTTCACTTCTGCCTCTGTGGGTTAAGTTTATAGAGAGTGGACATGCCTGAAATTGCACCTTAATATTTGTTTTCACTACCAATTTTTTTCCCATTGTCATTTAATGACAGCAGGGATCCCAGCAGTCATCTTCCCTGCTGGAGAAAAAGAACAAATGCTGGTGAAGACTGTTCATTTTCTAGTCTTTGCTTATAGAGCTGTCAGAATCTGGCTGCCTCTGATGTCAGCCAGGATGGAGGGGGGTGGGGGGTAGTACAATAGCCACACCATTATAGTGGAAAAGTAACACCTCAGTTCCTCGCAATGAATGTTAGAACAAGAGGTGTCTGAATTGTCCTCTGGTCTTTAAGGGACATGGATGGATTTCTGCTTTCTGCAAGTCCTGACTTTGGTGGATGGCATCAGATTTGACAGACATTGTACCCATTTCAAACTTTTTGTGCTTTACTGAAACACTGGTTAACAAGGACACTGACTGGATTGTAGTAATCCATTATTTTCACTTTTGAAGGTTCTGTCAACAAACAAAAAATCTGTGTTGCATATGTGTATCTATATGGCAACTCTTTCTACAGTTATGTTAGATTTTACTATCCGAGTGAGGCAATTGTAAAGTAAAGGAGATGAAATCTGCATGAGAGATTCTTGTCCACACACACATTATTTACCTGAGGAGCTAGATACACTGCACTGTTGCTACCTTTCCTTTGGATAGAGATTTCAGCTCCCTAATGCCCCAAGTAAACAACACATTTGGCCTCTGCCATTTGTACCTGAGATTTATGGGTGAGTGATAACTGCCCTGTATGTCATCCTGTCAGTGAAGGCACAGACAAAACACAAATTTTGAATGTAACCCTAGGTCGAATGTGTAGTGAATAGTACCTGGTTCCAGAAATAGTGTCCTTTTTTTAGTTTAGGCTCCTAACTGCTTTCTGGTTTTGAGCACCCTTACCCGACTTGTCCTTGTAGCCCTGACATGTTTGAGCAGCGCTTGAGCTGCGGCTCTGCAGCACAGGGACTCTTGTATTAAAGTGTGCGTGGCACGGACTGGGGCTCTCTGGTGCGACCACAATTAAACACTTGGGGGAAAACAAGCCTTAAGTGCTGGCTGACATCCTCGGACTGAGCGGGAGACTGCTTACGGCGGTGGCTGTGCACAGATGCTGCACCTGCAATCGTCCCTGGAGGAATCAGACAGAGAGGCGAGGCGAGGCGAGGCAAGGAGTGGGAGAAGCGAGTCATATGCCGAGCTGAGGTGCCTCATGCAGGACACACCGCGCCAGAGCCAAAAAGTGGAGCCTGGATCACCTCACAGTCTGTGCGTCCCTCCCGGACGCAGTTCTGCGGGCCGGGGCTAGGCCTCAGGCTCCAGCTCCGTTTTTCCGCCGTCGGGGCGCCGGGGTCGGGCCGGGCGGAGCGGGGCGGTCCCGGGGGCGGTCCGGGGTCGGTCCGGGGGCGGTCCGGGGGCGGTCCGGGGGCGGTCCGGGGGCGGCCGTGAGGCTTTAGGGCGGTGGAGGGCAGCGGCTGGCCTGGGAGCGGAGGCGGTGCGGGAGGAGGCGCTGCCCGCCATGGAGGAGCTGGGCTGGCTGGCGGCGCGGCTGAGCGCGGCGTGGCTCGCCATGGTGCTCGCTCTCATCGTGCTGCCCTCGGCGCTGGGCGTCTCGCTGGGCATCTCCGAGGCCTACATGTGGGTGCTGGTGAAGACGCTGGAGGTAGGCGGGTGGGCTGTGCTCTCGTTGCCCCTTCCTGCGCTCTGTGAGGGGTGAAGGTGCCCCTGGTTCCGCTCCGTGCTCTGTCTGGAAGGACAGCCGAGCAGCGTGCCGCCCCCTCTGCTGGCCGCGGAGCCGGGGGTGCCCGCTGAGCGGAGCCCGGGTCGGCCACGCGGCCCGCCGGGGTGCGAAGAGCGCTCGGCACCATTTTGTCGCCTGGGAGTGGGGCTGGTGGGGTGGGCGTGAGGAGATGGCGGCTGGCGGGGCCCCCTCCTCGTGGGCAGGAGAGAGGGCTGCACCCCCATGGTGAGCAGGGGAGGTGAAGTCATCGCCTGTGGGGTCCGTGGGGGTGCGGTGTACATCAGTACGTTGTCACGGTAGATAGGCTTTGTCACGTTTGGTCTTGTTCTCCGAGGTCTTCGCTTAAAAATTGCTTCAGTGTCTTAAAGATCCATGGTACTTTAAATAAAAGTAATGAGAAAGTGAACGGGTCCTTCTCCTTAAAATCATACAAGTAGTGCCAATGTCCTAATCAAAATGGCGTCTCTTCAGTGCGGCTGAGGTAGATGTGTTTTAAGGCTCCTGGTGAGAATGGGCATATTTGAGGTGTTTTCTGAGCGTGTGGGACGGATCTTTTATTATGTAGCGTCAACGGTGTGAGAATAACTTGAGGCTACAAAAACCAGTTGCTGCTGGGATTAAAAATGGATAGCAGGAGCTGATGAGGTGGAGGTTGGTCTGCCTGAAGGAGCGTGCAGATGGCCTAGTGAGATAGCCTTGTTTGACCAACTTGCTTTTACCTGTGACAAACTGCTGTTTATCGTTCTTAATTCTTATCTCATTGTCACTATTTATAGTGTTGTCAAATGCAGCAGCAAAAAGTGACTTGAAATGTCTTGGGCCGACGTACAGAGAAGCAGCTGACAGCATGCTGATGATGGCGGCCTGCTGGTCTGGGAGAATGAGCTGTTGGGATGCATACGGGAGGAAATAACATATTTTGGGAGATGAGGTTAGATCTGCTTTCTGGAGGTACAGGTGCAGTTCTGTGATCTGTTTCTTCATAAATAGATGCAATTTATAATAAAGAACATGTATTACAAATGGATTAATTAGTCTTTAATACTTTTAAGACGTGTTACATTGTTGTATTAATGTATTTACATATAACAGGTTTCTCTTTTATTTGTATATGTGTCAATATGAATTATATTTCAATAAAATCATAAATTGAGAAGGGTTCTGAGGTGAAGAGTCTGCGAAGATGTACCTGCTTCACTTATTGGGTGGATAAGATCAGTGCCATGTAGACAAAACGATTTTGGCTTGAGGAGTGTTCAGGACACCTGCTTAGGGAGAAGACTGCACAGAACATGTTGTTGAGGAGGTGTCCCCTTCTTCTTGGCTCATGAATATGCTTGCCTCAGCAGCTTGATGTAGAATTGATTCAAAGCAGCATGTGCAAGAGGCCCTGAAGATAGATGTT
This sequence comes from Aythya marila, assembly GCF_965140915.1. Taxonomy (NCBI): domain Eukaryota; kingdom Metazoa; phylum Chordata; class Aves; order Anseriformes; family Anatidae; genus Aythya; species Aythya marila. The sequence continues at coordinate 680,756 of NC_139045.1, read as the reverse complement.
GTAACTGACTTCTTCCTGCCAAAAATAATACTAACAATGGAAAGTGGTAAATACATAGTTGCTAGCCTTGTGCAACTGTGCTGTCTGAAACTTCCTGGGCTGTTGAGTTGAATCTGCAGGCTTTCTACTGAGTAGCAGTAAACTGCTTTGGAGCAGTGTTCAGTCAGGATGCAGCAGTCTCAGGCAGGTGAGGCATTTTCCAACTGTGGCAACCTCAGCAGCTTCCTGAGGCTTCTTTCTTTCTGGCTTCCAGCCTTGGATCTCCCAGAAAGGCTCCTATCTTTGCAGAGCAGTGTGATCCTTGGGTCTGTATAACACTTAGTATTGCACTGCTGCAGCCTTTGTTGCTCCTTTGATGGGCTGAGTGTATGAACTGTTGGCCAAGTGGTGGCAGTCTGTGGACTCTAGCTGAGTATGGATTTAATCTCTCTTCTTGCCTGTTTTTAACTCCCTGTTGGCACAATGGGAGGATACAGTGACTGTGCAGTTGAATTTCTGTGCAGTTTTATGTTAGGTAACATTGTGTGCTTTCTGTAGAGGTTATCTGTTATGAGGGTCCAGCTTTGCAATCTTGGGCAGAATAGTCCAGGGGCTAGGTAACTGGGTTTGCTCTGAAGCATGTGGTGTCTGCTGGCACACTGTCATGGCACACAGACATGTGCCTCTGGTGTGCAGTTGTCTTTGAGGCTGTGGTATGGAGTCAGATGAGGATGATACTGGACTTGCACTGGAGTTTTTGCCTGCCAGTACAAATAAATCTACTTATGCTTCTTTGAGGATGTGTGATGCTCACTTCCAGTGCTGCTAGTGTGACCCCAGAAAAGGGAAGGGCTCCTTTAAAGAACAATGTGTTCTTGTCAGTAATTTCAGATGAACAGAATACTAGAGAGATCAGTTGGTGCATAGTACTTTGCCTGTGCTGAGCTGCCTTGGCAAGGAACGTTATTATAAGCAAAATGCAGCATGTACAGACAGCAGCACTGAGGAAGTTATGTTTGACTGCATTGTTTGTGTTTAAACACCCAGTATTGTACTGGGGTTGACCCCCTTTATATGAAGTGGGTAAATACATGTACTTGCTGTACTATATGAGAAGGCAAGGAAGAAGTGAAGAGCATGACTTGACTATACTAATGGCAGAGGATTGCTGTTAGAAAACTTGGTTCCCCCATCACATATATATTGCTTCTGAATTGATTTGCCACATTGAGAGAAAATGGCTTGCTTTATTCTGCCTATGGCTTCCCTTTCAGTATGGAAATAATATCTGGTGCAATGTTAGCATGTGTTTGTTTTTAAATGTTGGATTACTGCTACAGAAGCTTCTCCCTCAGCTGTTGGCTCCTGTGAGGAGTTCCTCAGACTACTGGTGCCCTGCTGTGTTGATGCTTACAGAATCACTTGCAACAGAAGTATTTCTTACTCCTGAATTGGTGGAGACTGCGTCCTGTGATCATCATTGTGTGTGATGACTCAACCTGTTAGTTTTTAAACACCCTTAGGTAGCTTCCAGTTGTTAATTTTGTGCGTTGTTCCTTCTTGGTGTCAATCACGCACTCCTTTCCATCAAGGCTTTCCAATTCCGGGGCTCTTTGTTAGCAGAAAAAAACATTTATTGACTTATTTTTGCTTTGAGTGCGGTAATGTGCAGCAGATGCTTGGAGTTATAGGTGTGTTAGCATGTAACTGATCTGTCTGGGATTAATAGCGGCCCTTGTAAAAGAAGTTTCTAATAGTGTTTTTTTTTATGCTGCCCTGCAGGGAATGCACTTTGACTAGGCAAGGGTGTAACAAGTTGGGTAGCTATGAGGTGGAAGCCCCAGTGCTGGTGTTACAGATGACCTTGGCAACTCGAAGGAAGCTAAACTTGGGAAGAATAAACCTGGGGACAATAAGGATCTTTGGGTGCCACTGGTGAAACCAATAGTCCCTGGCTCTGTGGGCTGTGCTGTGCTCCTTCCCCAGCACTCAAGGCGGCAGCAGCTTTCTCCTGAACCACCATCAGGGTTGGGAGCTATGGTATGTGGCATAAGGGTGGGGAAGAAAAAGGGAGAATTTGCAGCCTGTAAATATGAATCACTGTGGTTTTCCTGCTTGTTCCTGTTGAACTCATTGGCTTCTTAAGCAAGCTTTGACTGATGTCCTTGGACAGCGTCATTACAGGTCTGTGTATCTGTAGCTGGCATCCCTCATGGGCTGTGGGGCGGAGGAGAGCGTGGAGCTGCAAGAACAAGGCTGAAGGCTACTGGGTCAGAGGTTAATGAAAGCTCTTGAAGAGGAGTCTGATGGGGACTATGACCTTTGTTGGCAGGGTCAGCACTGTTTTTTGGGGCAGTACTTTAGCACACCTGCTGTGTAATCTTAGTTCCTCAACAGTGTTAACCTAGGCCCCAGTCCTGTGCAGGTCCCTACCAGTGTGCACAGCAGACAGTAATGAAGGCTGCTGGCATGCAGGTGGGGCCAGTGGAGCTGGGGTTGCCCTCCACTGGGTTTATGTTGCTAATTACTGCAGCATCTTCCTGGTCAACAACCCTGACCTGATGCCACTCCTGATTTCCCAGTGCATGAACACCGGCAGTTCTGATACTGCTGATAAGCAAATGCTGTTCATGAACAGCAGCAGCTCTGCTTGTATCTTGTCCTAAAGATGTATTAGTGCATGGAGGTGTAAAAGAAGCGACTTGGCATTTATGTTGCAAATGCCCTTGATACTGTCCTGTCAAGCTGGGCTCTTTGTCCTGTTTAGAGTCTGTGACTACAGTGTCCCCCAGGATGAGGAAAAAATGGCATGGGTACCCCAGAGGGCCCTCTACCCTTGTTCTGAAGTCGTTGCTCCTTTTGGCATTGTTGTTCTCCTCACACAAAACAGATGAAGTGGCATGCAGGCTTTGCTGCCTCCCCTTGTGTGGGAGGTGCTCTGAAATCTGTGTTTCTGTTGAGGTGTGGAGAGCCTCCAAGGAGGATGCTGACCTAAACCAGCATATCCACATCTGCTCTTAGTATGACCTGCCAACATCCTTAACAAGGGAACACTAGCCATTCAGTGCTGTGTAACTTCAGATTTCAGACAGCTTCAGTAATTCAGTAAGCTCTCCTTTTCAGTAGTCATCGAACATGGCTCCTGAACTGGAGATGATATTTAAGGCTGATACACAGGGTGAAGATGAGCTCCCTCCGTAAGGGAACAGGGGAAGTCCATGCATCATTCCTAGCTGAGGTGTGACTGACTGCAACAAATCATCCTGCACCTTTGCTTTTATGAAGTCACAGCAAGTTGTACTTGGTACACAGCTACTGCTTGCAGATGAGATGTTTTCTGACATCTTTTGCAAATATGTTTTTTGCCTCTGAAGCCTCTTACAGGACCATTCATGAGTACTGCATCACCTAGTTGCAGGGTGCTTTTTGATCTCCAGTGTGCCAAGGTGATATCCTCCCCTCTGAGACATCAATCTATCTGCATGGTGATAGCTCTTTGTGGTGCAAAGCTGCTTTGGGACAGAACCGGCTGAAAAGGCAGTGGTACTGCAAATTGCCAGCTAGCAGGAAGAGAAATTACTTGCATTGCTGCATGCAGTGTCTCATGTTTTCCAAGTTAGATGTAAACAAGCTTTTCACTTAATCAGAGTTAAAATTCAGCTTTGATGGACAGTACTTCTATTTCAAGTGCCCGTGAGTAAGTGGAATGGAGGGCAAAGGGAGCTGCCCCCTGTGGCCTTGCCTGCACTCCACCGAGCTTGGTGTCGCAGGGTACTTCAGTGTGCCGGGGCTGTGGCAACCTGTGGATGGCAAGGCCTGCGGCCTGGGCAGCGCTCCTCTGAGGTGAGTGAAGGCATTAGAGCTGCAGGAATGTGGCTGGTTATGTGGTCCTGCGATTTCCATGTGCTTGGGGAAAAGTTTACTGCCTGCTTTGCTAAGCAAAGTGCTAAAGGATGTGGTTGTGTGTGAGGATATTGCAAACTTTTGAGCATTACATTGGTATGTCTCAATAGCCTGTGTCCTCAGTGTCACTGCCTTCTGCTTGGGCTCAGGCTCTCGGGTGCTGTATGCTGAGCTGAGCTCCCCACAGCAGGATTTCTGTGGGAGAATAATCCTGAGGGAGAGTTGGGTGTTGTTTCTGAGCTCCAGGGATGCTTCTGTCCCAGGGTGGGCAAAACAAAAGGTGGCAGCAATAGGCTTTAATGCCTGCTTTGGGAGGACCTGGGAGAAGTCATTTTCTCTGGTAGTATTTGTGGCTCTGGCAGTAGCCCAGTATATTTTTGCTGTTGTGTGTAATAAGTGACTTGCCTGTTTACGGAGACTTTAATTACAGCTTAACTCAATGGTTCAAGCCAGGTCAGAGGATGATTAGAACACTGTACTTGCAGTTCAGCCTCTGCCCTGTGCTCCTGCTTCCATGTAGTGGAAGAAATGTAGAAATAGAGGTGTTGTGCGTAGCTCATTGCTTTAGTAGTGTTTCCTTCTGGTGTTTGCCAAGAGTTAATGATGCAACACAGCCAAGGATGATGTGTAACAGGAAGGTGCAGAGCTGCTCCTAGAAGTTGTAGTTCCTGGAACAGCTGCTGCTTCAGCCACAGAAGAGCTGGGAAATGAAGTGATAGTGTTGGCAGGGCAGGTGGTGATTCAGGAAGGCTGGATATGGGAAGCAGCACTGGCAGTCTGCTGCTCTCCAAGGTTACATGCTGGGGGCCATGCCTTCAGGATGCGCATGGATCCCCAAATGCCCCGCAGCTCTGTTGGAAGGAAGAGGAGCAAACTGCATGGTCCATGAGGCTGATGGACAGAAAGCCTCAATTTTGAGGGCTGTGTGTCCTGAGAGTCACTTCAGTGTGTCTCACATTGCTGAGTCCTGTGTGTGCAGGTCAGCGAGGCCTGTTGGTGCTGCTAAAAAGCATGGCTTTGCTGCTGGGGGAGAGGAGGGTGAGCCACTGAGGTTTGGACAGAATGGATTCATGTATGCTGCTTCTGCTGGCTCAGTGTTCTTGGAACAGCTGCTGCCACAGCTTTTCTAGAAGTCATAAAATTTAAATGGAGGAGGAATTAAAATGCATTGTCTTCACTGGCAGCTGTGTAAGACAGCTCTCTGTGGGCTTTGCATCCCTTGGCAGTGCAGCTGTGTGGGGAAGGAGTGGATCCAGGGCAGGAGGGCTGCCCCAAAGTGACAGGCAAGGCTTCAGGGCAGTGAAGGGCTTGCCACCTTCAGGCACATAAAAAATCCTGCCAGATCCAGGAGGCAGCAGGCTGCTGCACAGTGCTGCGTGGAGCTGACTCAGCTGGAGGTGGAGGCAGCCTTGTTGCCTGAGAACAGGTTGGGCTGGCTACAGTCCTGCTAGGGCTAGAAACCAGGGGGTGTTTTGTGGTGCTGGATGCCTCCATCACACAGGTTTGTGGGGAGCTTTGCAAGCTGTTCAGGATGGCTTTGTTCCCCTCTCTCTGCTTCTGATGGTCTGCATGCTACAGGACAGCAGGTTAACCCTGGTGAGCTGGCTGCCCTGTCCAAGGGCAGGGAAGTGGCTCTGTGTGAGTGTGGTTGGGCCTGAATCTGTGCTGCTTGGAACCCTGAAATGCCAGGAAATGAGCAGGTGAAGAGTCATGGGTGAAACCCAAGTGAACCAGGCTTGCTGTGACCCCCAATAGCTGGGTTAGCTGTGTTTAGGCTTCACTGGATGTGGCCCACTTGGACTCTTTCATGTGAGTATGGTAAAATAGTGCTGGTACAAGATTGATTGCAGCATGTCTGTGGGCTTTGAACTCATGCTGTGCTCTTGGGCTGGTGTGCAAGTAGTGAGGCAGGTAAGGGCTGTGGGGCGTGTGGTGCCTCAAATGACACTGCAAAGTATGTTGATCTCATTGGCCTTCTGAAGACTGGCAAGCAGAGTAAGGAAGCACCGGCTTGACCTGCATGTGCTTTGGTAATTAAATATGTTCAGCACTGTTTCTTCAGAGGAGAGGTATATGTTTGTGTGTGCATCTGAGGAAGACAGGTGCCTTATTACCTGGTGAAGAGACAAAGAATAACTGATCTTAAAGTGTTGCTACAGTAGAAGTGTTTAAGTGAATATTACATCTGGGGTACTAATGCGTTCTTTCTCTTCAACAGTGGGCCACTAAACGGATAGAAAAAGGTGTCAAGAATCCCCAGCCAGAGGTGCTGAAGATTCCTGCTGCTAATGGTAAGAGCTCAGCATCTGGTCATACTGTTCAGAGGAACCTGCCAAAGTAGGCAGGATGAGCCCTTTCAAATGGAAAGGTGGATGTGTGTGAGAGTATGGAAAAGGGTGGTAGGATGTTTATAAACTTTGATATTTATTTATTTGGCAATACTTCTGTCACATTATTAGGCAATATACTGGCACCACAGCTGTACTGCAGAGTGAAGTGCTTCTCCTACTGGCTTCTGGTGACTGGTTGAAAAACCAGGGGATGAGGAAATGAGGGGGTACAAAAGAACATCAAGTTGACTAAAGCTGAGTTTCAGGTGGAGACTGTCCTCAATTGAGGGAAATAACAGTTGCAATAAGAGTTTGCTTTTGTCTTGAAACCTGTGTTTAGTACACCATGTGCAAGGCTGCTGGACAACTCTTTATCTTAAGAGTGTCAGAATACATTTAATAGTCTCCAAGGAGATCTGCCTTTTAGTGGACAGTGTTTGACAAGCTCAGAGTGCCTTCTCTGTTGTAGGATGTTACACTTCTTTCCCTAATTAGTCTGCTCCTACTTACATGCCGCCTTCTCAAGTTAATTCACTGCTTGCTGGATTAACTTCTTGGTCTCCTTTGTAGAAAGACAGCTGAAGAGTTGCAAAATCAGGTTAAAGGAAGAAATATGAAGCAATAGCTTTTCTTACATGCGCTGTGCAGGATATCACATAGTATCAGAGGGGTTGTACTAGGTCAGAGTTGGCTGTGAGAGGATGTGGGGGCTGCATGTGTGGTGAGGGCAGCTGGTGTTTGCCCAGGCTGCTCTGGGCCAGCACTTGGTTTCATCCTGGTACCTGATTGCCTCTGTACTGCTGCTGATTTGCTGTTTTCTGATCACTTCAATGTCAGCACTTTGTCTCACTTCATTTGGCAGCAAAGCTGTGAGCAGGAGCCCTTTAGCAGACAAGTGAATTATCTGATTCTACCAAATAGCTGATGTGAAGGTGGCACAGTAATGGGGACTGAAGTGGTTGTGTGTGTTTCATCTCCAGCAGAGCAGCCTCACCAATGCTGGGACACATGGGTGTTGTGCTGTCTGCATGCGGGGTGGGTAGCAGACCTAGCTGTCAGTTACAGCTGTGATCATGAGCTGGAGGTTACTGCACAGCAGTTCTGAGCACGGGTCAAAATGGGACTTGTAACCTAGTTTGTACATCTTGGGTGGTAAAGAGTTGTCTGTATCAGACACAAGTGTCTTTAAAAGTTTTCTGCAGTGTGACAGGGATGTAGTGTGCCCCCTTACTCTGTCAGGTGCCCCATTACTGTGCTCTACAGGTTGAGTGAAGCAGTGAGCAAACCTTCCTTCATGTAAAGGTCATGGGGTCCCATCACGTTGTGGGTCACTGAGAGGGCAGGGAGTGTGACTGCTGTTGTAACTGCACAGTCAGAGCTCTGTCCTTCCTGTACCTTTGGTCACTGAGGGTTGCTTTTTCTCTGGAGAGAGTATGACTCTAGGGGTAGAAGACCTGGAAAGTGCATGGTTCTGTGAGCCACCTTCCTCTGAAACCACCAAGTAGCTGTGCTGTGTACCTGTTCCCACTGCATGTTTGGCTGAGGGGTGTACTATGTGCATGGTGGCTGAGAATGTGGATTAACCTGGGTGCATGTGTTTGGCTGGAGCCATAGTGGTGGCAGAAATGCCCTGTGGTAATGCACAGAGATGACAGCAGGCTGACCTGGTGCTCAGGTTCCGTTGTATGAGGATACAAACACAGCTGTGGCCTGAAACACAGTTCAGGCCTGAAGCACAGCTCAGAAAGTCCTTTTGTTGGAAGAACAAATGAGAACTCTTCCTACTGCATGTGGCTCTTAACCTGGTAAGCTAGAGCTGGCCTCTTCCTGACTTGAGGTGTGGGGAGGCAGGGAGATGTGTAGTGTCCTGTGCCAGGCTCTGCTTTTTGGAGCTTTTGAAGCTGATCCACTTCTGATCAGGATGCCAGGTTCCTGTATGTGTGTGAAGCTGCCATGGGACCAGGATAGGCAAAGGTCTGTCATGACATCTCAGCAGATACCACGTTGGTCAGGGCAGAGGTGTGATGGTGTTATGCAATGTTTACTGAAGGAGGAGAAGCTTCTGGTGATAAGGGGTTGTTGAGCAGCTGATTAAAGCAGGGTCAAGGCATGGGGCTGTGTGCATACCCATATGCGTGTTGAGTGCTGGCTGACACGAGAGGCATGTGCAGTACCTGGTGCATTTGTCCTGACCATTCTGTCCTCTCCAGGAGGTGGGTCAGGAAAGAAGGGAGTACTGTACCTGCAAGGTCCAGTTTGCCCGTCAGAAAAAACATGTTCTTCCTCAAAAAGCTCAAATTCAACCTTACCTCAGCCCTTGACAGGAAAGCCAAGGGAGAAGGTGGCAGATGTCACCTTTGGCTCCAGTACCAAAACCCTGTATTTGACGTGTTGTTGAAAGGGGCAGGCCTGTGTTGGTGGCATGAGGAGTAGCCCCAGGCAAGATGCTACCTGGCCCTTGTGCTGCATGATGATCTGGCTGGTGCTGTTGCCTTATGTGGTTTCTGTTCAGAGGGCAGTGGGCTGAAATGGTGGCCACAGGGGTAGCTGTGGGCCCAGCAGGTGTCTGGAGAAATGATTACTCAGCTGTCCATGTAGGTGCTGCCTGAGCATTGGGCAGTCCTTCTGAAGCTGGTGGGTTTAGACAGCTTGGTGCTGTAATACTGAGTCAAGCAGTAGCTGTTGTTTTCCTTGTTGGTGGAGGGAGCTGCTTGCTGTACCTAGGCATAATGCTGCTTTCCAGATATGTCTCTGGCCAACTGCCTGTGGCCAAGGGATTAAAGGCCACCAAGTGTTACTCGTGATTACAAGAAGTCTGAGGATATCACTTGAGCAGCATGTGCTTTGCTTGGTTCTGGTCATAATACCTTCAGGTGCTGCTGGCACCCTGCTCAAGTACTTTGTCCACAAGGCAGCGGGTGCCTGGGGGTGTGGTGTGACGACAGCAGCAGGCTGGTGCCCTGGGGTGACAGCCAGCACTAGTGGGGTGGCACTGCCCACTGCTGCATGAGCCAGGGGAAACAGCTGCTTGGCTGCTGCTGAGGTGGGGGCGGGTAAGGACGAAGCTTTCCCAGCTCTGCTGGGACTGGGAAAGGGCAGTGGCACTGGTGCCAGCTTCTGGGCTGTGGCTCAGCTCCCACCCCAGCAGCTGGGGAGAGAAAGAGGCTGGGCTGTCCTGCTGCAGACTTGGGTGTCTTGCAGCACGTGGGTTTAAGGGAAGGGCTGAAGGAGGAAAGGAAGGACTCTTTAAGTAGAACTCTGATCCAGGTTGCAAATGCTACCTCGGGGTAATCCCTGCTGCTGAATTTTTGTGTTTTGTTTGTTTAATGGGGATTCTGAAATACATGTGTGTGTTTGGGTGTGCTGTGTTTTACTCATACAGGGTACTGATAGGAATGTGTGCTATGCAGTAGTCTGGTGCAATAGCAAGTTGGGCTGCAGAATTTAGACCTGCAGGTACTAAAAGCTTGTTGCAGTGTGGTGTCTTCCTTGGGTGTTGTTTAGTATTTACTTGAGTGATTTGAGCTGTGTATCTTGCAGCTCCTTCTGTTCACACATGCATGCCAGAAAGATTACCCATATCAGTTGTAATCTAAATGTTGCATGTAATACATGTATATTCACCGAGTTCTGCTGCTGGCAAGGCTTTCTTGGGATTTTGTGGGGGCATTCAGTGCTGCAGGGTATGTACTTGTGGGAAAGGTCCTTGTAGTTCAAAACAGTTGGGTGCTTCCTCCCTACCCATTGATCTTGATATCAAGGCACAGTGATTATGCAATTAGTCGGCATCTGATAGTGGCACCCTGAACTTGGACCTCGGTAATCCTAGTTGAGCATCTCCGGGGGTGGTTGTTCTGGTTACATGCTATTCTGGATTTCTGAAGTCATTGGTTCCAGGAGCCAGACTTGCTTACCGGAAGGCAGCCACTTGATCTTTTAGCTTACACGACTTGCCCTTGCTTTCAAAAGCTTAAGTGACCAATAGGTGTTTATCTGACAACAAGATAAACAAAAAAAGTGCTAGTGAGAAGAAATACTTGATACTTGTACCATGATTCTGACCTCTCCAGGTTACTCTTCTACTGCCAGACATCCTGTGAGTAGAGTTAAAGTGAAATGCAACCATTAATAGCAGACCACATTACATTGAGGGCCCTCCAACTTTCTCAAACCTGGTGTTTTCTGGAGGGCTTCCGTTGTTTGATTTACACTAAAATAAAAATATTGGGGCTCTCTGTGCTTATGAAAAGACTTGTGCTCTGAAGGGAGGTGGGTGCATTTCTTCATGGCTGGTCCTTGTGCAGATGCTATGGAAGCTGTTTGGTCCAGGCTTTGACAGGTAGTAGTAGAGCATGTCTTAATAGACCATGGCTGTGGGAAGCTGGGATATTCAGGGCTAGGAAGTGGGGAAGCTGCCACGGAGGAGATGGAACACCCTTAAATACACAGAGCACCAGGAGCAGTTAGTGGAGAGGGCAAGTATGCATTTGATCACCTTTGGAAGGGTAGGATTGTCTTGGATGAGATTGCCAAGCTGGAGGGGTCAAGTGGTGGGAGATAACTTGTCTTCTTATTTCACCTCCATTACACACCAGAACTTGGTATGTTGCTTGCTTGGGGTATAGGAAGGGGAGCTAGAACTGGGTTACTGAAGGGTATGTGGTATTCAGCTACCCATCTGATCATGCTGTCATAAGAGTACTTCTGGCTGTAATTTTTTATCCTGAAGTGAAACAGAGCTGCAAATGTTCTGGAGGATGATGAATTTATAGAACTGCTTCTTCATATGGCTACCCTTTCCTTCCCAAGGTATCATAGAAAGAGATGAAACGCCTATGGAGAAAGAAATTGCAGGTCTACATCGAATGGAGTTCCAATTCTCCGACATATTCTATTTCTGCAGAAAAGGCTTTGAGGCCATTGTGGAAGATGAAGTCACCCAAAGGTTTTCCTCTGAAGAGCTGGTCTCCTGGAACCTCCTCACAAGGACTAATGTCAACTTCCACTACATCAGCCTGAGGCTCACTGTTGTGTGGGTCATTGGGGTTATAGTGCGGTACTGCTTCCTGCTGCCACTACGGTAAGCTTCTGGGTGCTGAGGGGTTCTGCTACTCGAGGAATACTTCCATCTGTGCCTCCCCAGGTTTTTTAGCCAAAGGCAAAAATTACAGATAGAGAACAAGTTGCTTAAACTCTCTTATGAGTGGATAAGAAGGCATTCAGAGCATTTGTCTCTTGTTTGACACAAGACAGTAGATGATGGCTAGTGATCATGTCTTCTGTGACTGCTTCTCCCAAGTCAAATATATTGGCAATGTGAATGTAGTGCTGTGATCTCTAAAGCTCAGTGAGTTCTGACACTACATGCATCAGGGCATCTGATACTGCTGTCTTAGCTAGGCCATCATTTGCAGTGTGACAGGGAATTAGTAGTGAATTAGAACTGACTGTGTAAAGGATCTGCAGGGTAACTAAGCTTTGCTAATCCCTTTCATTTTGAAGGGGAGGTGGTGTTAAAGTAAACAAAACTACTTTGCTTTCATGTCTCCTTCTGCAGCTTTACTCTTGCTGCTATTGGGATTACCTCGATGATTGTGGGGACAACACTGGTAGGACAGCTGCCAAACAGCAGGTGAGTGTGCTTGGTGTGTGTGAGGGTCAAAAGGCTGATTATGTAGCCTTGTGTCAGTGCAAAGTACTCAGTATTGAGACAGGAATGGTTTCATGTGACCTGGACTACCTACTGACAGTCCACTTGACCTACAAATACACTGCCTTGGTAGAGGTGGCTTCTTGACAAGTTTGGGGCTGAGGCTTTGATCAGCCTCTCTTGCTCTCATAATAAACACTCAACAAGGTGTATTAAATATAAAAATACCAATGAGATACTGTGAGGGGAAAAAAGCCTCCTGAGGAGATGACTGCCTTGTCTAGGTAAACAAGATAAAGCACATACCATGCCTCTTGGCCTAGCTGCCATAGCAAGTGAGTGGTGGAGCTGGGAATAGCCCTCTGAGTACCAGGAAAGTCTTCTAGTCCTGAGTTAAGTTGAGTAGGCAGAAGAACATTGCATGTGTGTCTAGCTGCTTTCCAGCATTCTCCAGATGCTTATGTCTTCTCTTTCAGTGTGAAAAACTATCTGAGTGAAGTGGTCCACCTCACGTGCTCCCGGATCCTTGTCAGAGCTCTGTCTGGGACTATCCATTACCATAACAGGTCAGTGAGCTCATGTTATGGTAACAAAACAGCACACAGCATGTGTGCTCCTTGGTGGGAGTATCTCATTAGGAAGTGGGCAGCTCACTGCTGACCCACAGGCCTTGTCAATGCTGGATGCTGACAGACCTGATGGCTTTACGGGGCTGTGTGCTTCATGTGGTGCTCATGGAACTACTGGTAGTCTAACAACAAATCTTGTAATTGCAGGGAAAACAAACCTCAGAAAGGAGGCATTTGTGTTGCCAACCACACATCACCCATAGATGCGATCATTTTGACCAATGATGGATGCTATGCAATGGTATGAGGGGAGAATGGCAAAACAAGGGAATATTGGTTGTGTTAGCTCTATCAGTTAGTGGACAAGTTACCTCAAGCACTGAGGAAAAGTACAGAATTGTTTGAGTCTGACTACAGGTTATGTGTTGGTGAAGTTGCCCTGAAAATATCAGTGTCAGGCTCTTAATCTGTTGGAAATCATTGAGATAGGTATTCACACATACTTCTAGACCTGTTCAAGTAAATGCATTGTAATGTTTTTTGTAGACACCGCTTAACCCTGACTTGTGGTTTCCAGTATGACATTTTTTCTATCAGGGATGCTGTGAAACTGTTTTGGGTGTCTCGTGATGAACTTAGAGCAAAGCCTGCTGTAAGGAACCTGCTTTGGCAGGGGGGTTAGACCCGATGATCTCTTGAGGTCCCTTCCAACCCCTACAATTCTGTGACTCTGTGTGACTGTATGCTAATGTGTCTCCTGGGCTTGCAGGTTGGCCAGGTTCATGGTGGACTAATGGGAGTCATTCAGAGAGCAACTGTGAAGGCCTGTCCTCATGTCTGGTTTGAGCGCTCAGAAATTAAAGACCGCCATCTAGTGACAAAAAGGTGAGGTGTGGGTTGGAGTGGGGAATTGAATTGCTTGTGCAGCTTTGGTATGTGCTAGTGCACAAGAGGCCCCACTGGGGTAATCCGTGAACTGTCATTGAACAGTTGAGGACCGTGGTTTAGGAAGTAAAACTTTGGAATGGCCTGTATTAGGAGTTGTGATTGTGGAAAGACAGAAGCACAAGGGCGCAGTGAGGCTTTAGCAGGAAACAGGATTTGTACAAAGTCAGGATCCACAGATGACAAACAGCTGATTTGTAAGAGCCTTTTGGCAGGGATAGTGTGCAGTTATTTTACCACCTTGTTCCCCTCTGCACATCAGGACAGATTTGCTAAGTTCAGAAAGGTTTATTCAAGTAATGTGAGCTGTAGTATTTTGAAGTATCTTTTGGCAACAGGAAGTCTCCTGTTAAGTAAGCAGAACCTGGACTGAGCACTGCACAGTTTTTTTTCCTGATGTAGGCAACTTACTGCAAGTTGAGTTGATTAGTTAGTGACTTAATGGTGTATGTGGGTTGGCTTCCCAGACAATTTATAAAATAGGTAGGAGAGGAGACAGTTGCTTCCTTAAATCTAAAACTAATAGAAGTAATTTGTAGGAGGGGGCATAAGGGAATCCTTGCACAACAGTTAAGGTTTGTGGCAAACAGAGTGGAAGGTACACTAATGTCCATTAAACAGTTTTGATTTCTCACCAAAGAGTTTGGTAACTCTAATGCACATGCAGGGGGAGGGAAAGAAGATGAAAAGTAGTGATTTTTTTAAGCTTTGTTGCTTCCACAGGCTCAGGGAACATGTGGCAGATAAGAGCAAGCTTCCGATCTTAATTTTTCCAGAAGGTAAGAAACTTAACTGCTCCTTCCCTTCACTCAGTGTTTACTTGTCTCTGTTCTTGCTTTCATAACTTGTGGTGCCCAGATAAATCCTTACTGTGTTAGCTTTTGTATTTTTAATCTTTCAGTGAAGATTACACTAAGACAATACTGTGTTCCTGGCTGGTGGTTGTTCTGCCAGGAGAATTGAGTAGACATAATTTACAGGGCAAGATGAACTTATTCGTGATATATTTAATGTCAGCCTTGTGCTTTCTTTCATACTTGTGGTTCCATTCAGGGAGTTGGTCACAAGACAAAGAATCCAAGCAAGCAGGGGAGAGATGCTTAACATAAAGGGTCTGCATTTGCTCCTCAGTATAAGGCCTGTATGTTGCTGTAGTGTTACTACTGAAATGTGGCAGGCTGTGTGAAATACCAACTTGATTTTATCTTCCGGACAGGCACCTGTATAAATAATACATCTGTGATGATGTTCAAGAAAGGGAGCTTTGAAATAGGAGGGACAATCTACCCTGTTGCAATCAAGGTATGAGGAAGAAGCTGGCTGCTGAACTTGAGAATGACTTGAGGGTCTGTCTTTGTCAGGGTGGTGGGAAGTTGTCTCAGTGGGGCTGCTAATGAAAGCACAGTAGCTCTTGTGGTGGGCCACCTGCCTTGGTTGAATCCTGGTATGTATGGCACTGAAACAGTCCTAGCCTGTGACTGAAAACATCCACTGAAATTCAAGAGGCTGTGGTGGCCTGTGGAGGAAGAGATTTTATCTCTTTTTTGATCCCTTACAGTATGATCCTCAGTTTGGAGATGCGTTCTGGAATAGCAGCAAATACAACATTGTCAGCTACCTGCTGCGGATCATGACCAGCTGGGCCATTGTTTGCAATGTATGGTACATGCCACCCATGGTTAGAAAGGTAATTGAGTGTCTGCCTGCCTGACTGTTTAAGTTTCTTGCTTTCTGAAAGTGTCACAGGGTCTTGGCTCTCTTCTCCAAACCCCTGGCCACACTCATGTCTCCAATTCATTTTTATATGGGACTTAAGAGTGCTTTTTTGATCTATGATTAGACTTAACTTTTCCTGATGTATTGTAGTACTGGGAGGGTCTTCCCTGGAAAGGGTGTGGAGTGCAGCCTGGTACTGTCAGCATTGCAATAAGGATGCAAATAATAACAGTAAATGTGCTGTTACACACGGCTGCTAATACCAGCTGGAGTTAAGGCTACATCTGTAGCTTAAAAACCATTTTCTGCTCCATGCATTCCTTTGGAGCAAAATGTACTTGAACTCAAATGTTCTGCTGAAAAACAAGATCCTATTTATCACATAGGAGCCTCGGGTTACATTGTCATAAGGAGGGGGGGATCATTTGGCATGGAATCAATTGGGAGCAGCAGATGAGAAGTATGATGGAAGTTTTTGTATTCATTTCTAATTATGTTGAATTTAAAATACTTGAAGGAAGGAGAAGATGCTGTTCAGTTTGCCAACCGGGTGAGGTCAGCTATTGCTCACCAAGGAGGACTGACTGAACTTCCCTGGTGAGTGATGCTATCCTTGTTAAACTGTATGAGCTGTTTGAACATGCAGACTTCTCTGGGCTCTTAACATCCTGAGGCATGCTGCTTCTTAGGTTTGTGTTAAATACCATTTGTTTAACTCTGTTCTTCATGAGAAAATAAAGAGTACTTTAAGTGTGTATAAAGGGATGGAAAAGAGGCCAATCAATTCAGTTATGAGGCCCAGCTGGAGTTTAAGATCAGATAGCTACAGTTTAGGACAAGATGAACTGCATCTGCAGTTGAGTGGAAATAGTGACCCAGAAAGGCCAAGATTTTTATTCTAGGTGCAGCCTGTTGGCAACACCAGATCAGGCTGTTTTAGTAGGTATATTGGATTTGGATTGCATATGCATTAAGACTTAAGGTATTTGTGCTGCTTAAAAAAAATCTGCCCCCCCAACAACTTAAGTCCAGGTTTAGAAGTTAAGAAATCTTGTCATCTCCATCTCTGAATCACAGAATCACACAATTTCCTAGGTTGGAAGAGACCTCAAGATCATCAAGTCCAACCTCTGACCTAACACTAACAGTCCCCACTAAACCACATCACTAAGCTCTACATCTAAACATCTTTTAAAGACCTCCAGGGATGGTGACTCAAACACTTCCCTGGGCAGCCTGTTCCAATGTCTAACAACCCTTTTGGTAAAGAAGTTCTTCCTAAGATCCAACCTAAAACTCCCCTGGTGCAATTTAAGCCCGTTCCCCCTCGTCCTGTCACCAGGCACGTGGGAGAACAGACTAACCCCCACCTCACTACAGCCTCCTTTAAGGTATCTGTAAAGAGCAATAAGGTCGCCCCTGAGCCTCCTTTTCTCCAGGCTGAACAAGCCCAGCTCCCTCAGCCACTCCTCATAGGACTTGTTCTCCAGGCCCCTCACCAGCTTTGTCGCCCTTCTCTGGACAAATCACCTTGTGTGTTAAAACTCTAGAGTTGAGTCAAATGGCTGATTGGTCAAACTATGTAACATTTCTGCTGACAAACAAGGTTTACTTTTCTCTTGCTTTGTTGTAGGGATGGAGGCCTGAAACGAGCTAAAGTCAAAGATAGCTTCAAGGAAGAACAGCAGAAAAACTACAGCAAGATGCTAGTGAGAAATGGATCAGTAGGAAGTCTGCCTACAGGAACAGAGTCAGACTGAATGGTGGCTCTTTGAAACAAATATTGCACAACCAGCCTTAGCAGGAGTAATACTTTTTCTTTTTCTAATTTAAATTAACACAAACCAGAGCAACAAAATCCCTCGTGTATGCATATTCACTGTATGGCTGGTGCAGAGCCTGCCAGGAGCAGTGTCCCTGTATCTCTCCCTCTTCACTTGTCACTCCCCTGCTCATCTGCATCTTTATGCTCTGAGGTGCTGCAGCTCTGAGTATGTTCAAATGGAACACATGAAAGAGTTAAGGGACAAAAGGGAAGGGGGAAAAAAAGCACTGAAGTTGTCCTGAGCTTTTAAGGATGAAGGGAAGTACACTGAACAGATGCTGTCAGGACACTGGTTATGTGAATACTTGTTGTTCATGGTACTTCAAAGCTTTAAACAATTTTCTCTTTCTGTTGCTTAGACTTCTTAGAAGTAGACTTATTAAATGTTTTAAGATGGTGTCAGAACTGTATCACTGACTGTTCCTGTAAGCTTGCACCTGGTTGTGCAAGGGGAAAGGGACACAAGGACTATAGAACTCAAAGGACAGGAAAGGAGCTGCCCTGCCAAAAGCACAGTTCAAAGATCATGAGGAATTTGGTGGCCTTAAAACATGGAATTGCTTTTACTGAGAACTGCTACCAGAGGGAAGAAAAACGGGCAAGTCATCAATCTCACTGCTCGCTGCTACTGTGATCAAGTCATTTTCTCAAGACCACAAACTGGGAAGGTAAGAGTAAGCAGCTGGATAATGTAGGATTTGACACATGTATTATTATGAAGGGTAGTCTTAAAAACACTTATGCAGAAATTGCTGCTAAAGGCTTTAAAGTCTAAAGAGACCCTGCCAAAATACACTTTTGTGGTGTTTTGGGCTAGCAATAGCTACAACTGTAAGCATAGGGATCTGTAAGTTGTTTATGATACATGAAATGGCATGTTCGAGGTTGCAATATCTTGCTGTCTTAATGTAAAGAGTAAATAAATTCTATATTTCTAATGGGTCTTGTGTGGCATTTATGCTGTTATGTATGTGTTTAAACAAAACAGTTGTACTTCCTGGTAACAAACTTAAGGTCATACTGACAGAATTCTGCATAACACAAAGCACCATATGATGTCGTAGCTGAGCTCCTACCTGTTCTCTAACCTTACTTTCTCCTTCCCCCCCAGACTCAAAGGAACAGAAATGGCTTAGTGTTTCTTCTGTCTAGAGTAGGAGTGAGTCGTCACACAGACTGAACTTGAAATTAGAACCCGAACTCACATCATGGAGATGCAACCAATTTAGCTATAATTAACTGGAAAAGAACAAAGAGCTTCTACTTTTGTAACAAACCATGAGTGATTTTGTAAGTCTTACTTTGCCATAGCAAACAGATTTTTGAATTTAACACTAAATAGAGAAATTTACTGTACTAGACCTGAGAATCTTGCTTAAAACTGTTAGCACATAGTCTTACAAATAAGGGTTCCTGATTTGGTTTCTGTTTTTTGCTTCTGTTCTTTCTTTCCTTCTGTTACTTCTATACACTTACACAAATGTGTATTAATTATTACATAGGCACACTGCATTTTTCACTTGGTCTTGGACATCTGGTTGTGAAACCTGTTCTGAGATATGTGACTGTGGAAGAAGGCATGGGGAACCAGCCCATAACACTTTCAGGTTCAGCATGACAGACCTATATAAAAAGTTTCTGTTGAAGAGGGAGGGTTAAGGGGTTGAGAAAAGTGAGATGCAGCAGAGGTTTTTGCCTTGTTTGAATGTAATTCAATTTTGACCTGCTGCTGTAGTCCTATTAAGAGCTGCTGTAGTCCTATTAAGATGAACTGGTTGTGCAAGATTGGAGCTAATGAACATGGTTGTTGTAACTTCTGGATATGCGCTCTAAGCTGGAGCTTCGCTGGCTTGTTTCTTCCATAGGAAGACTTCTCTAATAAATTATTTAAAAATGCATGTGTATGCATGCACAAGTGTGCACAAAAAACTATTAATCTATAAAAATGTGTGCATAAAGGGAACTACTCATCTCTACAGTGAGATATTCAACTACAGATAGAACAACTAGTGTTAAGGTGAGGGTGTAAATACAGAATGCCTAAGACAACGTTCATAGTCAATTTATGGCCTGATATCCTTTTACGTCATGCTTTTGGAGTAGATTGCCAGCAGTTAAAGTGTATTGTGTGATAAAATTTCACTTTGCTTCTAGGATGGCCTGATATGTTCAAGTGCTTTCAGCAACAGGATTCTGAGATTTGGAAGAAGCAGCAGAGACTGGTTTGGTTCCTGCTTAAGTTAAAACTGTTTAAATGAAAAAAATCTGCTGAGCTTCACATAAGTAATGCAGTGGCAGGCAAGTTAAGTTAGATCTAGCAAGGCAAATAAGTCTGTCTTGTTTTAAAGCTGAGTTTCAGAGTTATAAGTAGCTCCTACTGAACTAATGATTAAATCTTTACTCTTTGGAGAACATAAAATGTACAGATCAGTAGTAAACCTTACAAGAAGGTCTTAATGAGTAGTGTGTGTCTGTATGGCTATGAGAGCATTGCTTGGTCCATCCATCCTCCAGCATGCAGGCAGGCTGTCTGAAAAACAGTGGTAGCTTCAAATAGATGGTTCTGGTTCCTTAGTTCATTAGACCTGAGATCCACATTTTTGGAATGGTTTCAAAAAGTCTTATCTTGAGGGTGCTAATTTTAAAGGGCAGCAATGTAAACCCTAGTGGATAATAGCAGTGGGACAAAGAGAGAACAGCAAATGCCACTTGCCCCAGTGCTCAAGCTAACTATTCAAATGTCCCCCTGCCTTAGGAAGGCTTTTTGTATCCTGATAGGTATGGGAAATGTCTTTGTATCAGTAGGGACAGCCCAAGAAATCCAAGTGGCCCTTCAAGATTGAGACGTCTTAGTGCTGGGAACTAAGGGCATTGGTTATTATTTATGGACCTATTTTTTTTTAACACTTGGATGACCCTTAACTTTTAAGGAAACAGGAGTCCCCTTTTAAATTCTTAAACAATGAGGATGGCTTCATTGGCTTTGGGGCAAGCAGTTGTTTTTGAACAATCACAGAATCATCTAAGTTGGAAGAGACCTCCAAGATGGAGTCCAACCTCTACCAACAGTACCCAGTCCTCCACTAAACCATATCACTAAGCTCTACATCTAGAGGACCTTTCTTTTAAAAACCTCCAGGGATGGTGACTGGGCAGCCTATCCCAATGCCTAACAACCCTTTCCATAAAGAAGTTCTTCCTAACATCCAACCTAAACCTCCCCAGTGCAACTTTAACCCATTCCGCCTTGTCCCCTCATCAGGCATGTGTCAGAACAGACCAACCCCACCTTGCTACAGCCTCCTTTAAGGTACCTGTAGAGTGTGATAAGGTTGCTCCTGAGCTGCCTCCAGGCTGAACAATCCCAGCTCCCTCAGCTGTTCCTTATAAGACTTGTTTTTCAGACCCCTCACCAGCTTTGTTGCCCTTCTCTGGACTCACTCAAGCACCTCCATGTCCTTGTAATGAGGGGCCCAAAACTGAACACAGTAATCGAGGTGCGGCCTCACCAGAGCTGAGTACAGGGGGACAATCACTTCCCTACAATTTCTTTTTTTCCTTTTCTTCAAATCTTCCTGTTAATTTTTCTTTACTGTGAGCACAGTAGGTATGGTGAATGGTTCTACTAAATGTATTATGCTCTGCCTCTACCTGTTCTTGTGTGTTTTTTTTTTTCTCATTATATGGAACAGAAACATGAAATGCATGCAGGCTCTCATTGTAGAAAACTCAGTCTGGACTGGAAGGAGACTAATAAAAATCCTCAAATCAAGAGTCCTTGGAAATCTATTACAAATAACTTAGTATTCATTCTGGAATCTCCTGGGCTAAAATCAATTGTTTTGTCCTGGTATTTAAGGTGCCCTGCATAGTGTCCCTGCCCAGTACACTATGATATAGATGATGCCGCCAGTGGTGATGATAGCACTAAGATGGCAAATGTGGTGATGTATTACTGCTCTTTGTTTGCAATCAAAGTACATGTACTGACTCAGCCATGCCCAAGCATATGCTCTTAAAGAGTAGGACACTGCTAATAAATCGTTGGTTTTGAGTATTTATTTGGGTGATAAAATAGTTGTTCAAGCCTGATGGTGAAGGTGAGTGAGATTTCATCACAGCTGTGCTTTTTGTCAGTGCTGCTCCTGATGAATGTGTCCTTGCCATTACCAGCTCTGGTTTGTTGCTGTCCAGATTTTTTTTTCTTGCCCTGAAATGAACATAATAAAGACAGAAATGTGACCTCTGGAGTAAAGGTACGGACTCCAATGATTGTTTGCTGTCTCGGTCTCTTTATTAGATTTTCTGAGGCTGTTTTCCCCCCATTTGCTGCACAAAATCGATACAAATGGAATACCAGCACAGTTACTAAATAATAATGAAAAGGTAAATTCATTTTACAGAGAAGCCAGTGCATGTAAAACATCTAGAATTGTGATGTGTGGTTTTTATTTTTATTTTTTTTGCACAGATCAAAGTTATTACAGTCCTTGAAAATTAATATCTGGCTCTTAGGCTCTATAAATGGTGTGTGACCTCTTCTTATCCTTCAGCTATTGAGAAAAATGGTACTTTTTTAATACTAGAGAGACATGCAGTGTGGTACAGTTGCTTGGATAGGACTGCCACTTATTTAGCATGCATGGGATGGATGAGTGCTTGGGTCAGTTGCCACATTATAGACTGTTGATAAGACCCCACTGTTGGGCAGGTAGATACAGAGTTGCTGGGCCTGAACTTCAGTGGAGCTGCCCCTGTGGCAGGGTTAAGAAATTCCCCTGAGCCTTCCCTCTCTTGGCTCTGTGGGCTGGGCATGGCATGGGGCAGCAAGCTTCCTTTGCTTTCCAGGTTGTTTCTTCCCCATCTTTGTCAGGCAGGGAGGGTCACCTGGGCTAACCCTCACCCAGCTAGGTTGCAGGACACTGCTAGGGCTCCTATGTGGGACAGTGACTCTGTCCTTAGGCCCCATACTATTGTACAATCCACAGGTGGCACTCTGTCCAGTTTGTTTTCAAGCACCAGAGGTTCTGTGTGTATAGCGTATGTCAAAAGACCTGAGTTGATTGGGATTTAAATTTCAAAGAGAATGAGGTACTTGACCTTAAAATTCTGGAAATTGCTCTGTGTGATGTCTTCATGCTGCTATTCCACTGCTGGAAGTTGTTGGCCTTACTGCAGTTGCGTCAATTTAAAACAAGAATGGATCTGAGGACTGTGATACTTGGCTGTGCCTTGAACCTTATGTCCTATCTTATCAGGACTTTATCAAGATGTTAAGTACTAAGTCCATAGATTTCTTATACAAAAGCAAGTTGCATAGAAATGTAAGAGCAATCTTCCTTAGAATCTTAAGGCAGTCACCTCAGTGCAGGGAAATACTTCAATACTTTGCAGAAGATGGACTTGAAGCTCTTTGTAAAGCAGCGCTGCATTTGATTTCATGATAATTGGCTTTTCGATGTGTTGTGTTTTTTTTTTTTTTTTGAATTTGCAATAAGCTGGCTGGCAGATGACTTAAACCATCTTTACAGAACAGTGGAGATGCTGCCTCAGGTGATACTTTTTTTTTTTTTTTTGCTAATCAACTGGGGCAAAGCTAGGATGGAATGGAGTGACTCACAAGAATTGCTAGCTCCTATTGGGGTTAGCAGGGAAAGTGGATGTTGCTGTCTGCTTTTTACCACAGCACTGCCACCCAGCGGTTGGAGCCTTGTGTTGGTGTGATGCTGGATGTGCCAAAGCACTTTATGTACCTGGAGTAAACGTGAGTCAGACACTTTAACAGCAGCAGTTTTTTGTGTGCTGTACCTTTCAGGACTTGACACTTTCCTTGTTTT
Source organism: Aythya marila (assembly GCF_965140915.1). NCBI lineage: Eukaryota > Metazoa > Chordata > Aves > Anseriformes > Anatidae > Aythya > Aythya marila. The sequence continues at coordinate 658,002 of NC_139045.1, read as the reverse complement.
CTCATCATGTTTTATAACCTAGTTGCTATTTTTTTTTTTTTTTTTTGAAGAAGCACTCTGCAGTTTTTGTTTTGTTTTCCAAGAGGAAGGCACAAGCTGTCACTGAAGAGTAATGTCACTGAGAGGGCTGGAGTGGTTTGGCAGAAGGTCTGCTAAGGACTATGACTTAGGACTAGGACTCTGTACAGCTACACTATACAGCTAAGGACTATGACTTAGGACTAGGACTCTATACAGCTACACGACATTGTTGTGTAGCTGTATAGAGAACGTCAAGGTTTGATGTGTGTGCACTCATGAGTGAGTACTAACCCAACCGCCTGCTTAGTTAATTAGCCCTGAAGATGCTGTTTCCAATTGCCAAAACTAACGCATGCTGCTACTTTCTTTGCATTATTATTGTTTTACATAGTAATTGGCCTCTGAAATAACTATGCTGCTGTGAAATGAGTTTTTCACATCCTTTTCAACTTCTTATATTCCTCATTTTGGGTCCTTTTGAGATATTGCCTGCTCCCACATGACATAGGCAATGAGTATCTGGCATTCTTTCCTGTATGATCATACAAACACAAGGTTGGAGAGGACTTACAAGAACATCTAGTCCAACCATCCTCCTATCACCGATACTACTCACTAAGCTACTAAATCATATCTCATAGCACCTTGTCCAACTGCTTCTTGAACACAGCAAGGGACGGTGAGTCCACCTCCCTGGGCAGGCCAGTCCAGCACCTGACCACTCTTTGAGAGAAAAAGTTTTTCCTGGTACTAATCTAAATCTTCACAGGTGCAACTTGTGGCCATTTCCTTTAGTCCTATCATTAGTTATCTGGGAGAAGAGGCCAACCCCCTCCTCATCACAGCCTCCCTTCAGGAAGTTGTAGAGTGCAATGAGGTCTCCCCTGAGCCTCCTCTTCTCCAGACTGAACAGTCCCAGCTCCCTCAGCCGCTCCTCATAAGACTTGTTTTCTAGCCCCCTCACCAGTTTTGTTGCCCTTCTCTGCACACACTCCAGGGTCTCAATGTCCTTCTTGTACTGAGGGGCCCAAAACTGAACACAGTACTCAAGATGCAGCCTCACCAGAGCAGAGTACAGGCAGACAATCACCTCCCTGCTCATACTGGCTATGTTATTCCTGATACAGGCCAGGATGCCATTGGCCTTCTTGGCCACGTGAGCATGCTGCCAGCTCATGTTTAGCTGAGCATTGATCAACCCTCCCAGGTTCATTCCCTCTTCAGTCTTCTAGACACTCTGCCCCAAGCCTATAGCATTGCATAGGGTTACTGTGGCCAAAGTGCAGGGCCTGGCACTTGGTCATGTTAAACCTCATACCGTTTGTTTCGGCCCAGCAGTCCAGCCTATGCAGATCCTTCTGAAGGGCCACCCTACCCTCAGGCAGATCGACGCTACCTCCTAACTTGGTGTCATCTGCAAACTTACGGAGGGTACACTCAGTTCCCTCATCTAGGTCATCAAGAAAGATACTAAGCAAAATAGGCCCCAGTACTGACCCCTGGGGGACACCACTTGTAACAGGATGCCAGCTGGACTTAACTCCATTAACCACAACCCGCTGGGCATGGCCCTCCAGCCAGTTCTTTACCCAGAGTGTACCTGTCCAGGCCACGGGCAGCCAGTTTCCCCAGGAGAATACTGTGGGAGACCGTGTCAAAGGCTTTGCTGAAGTCTAACTAGACTACGTCAAACGTCAACAGCCCTTCCCTCATCTACCAGTCTGGTCACACAATCATAGGAGGAGATGAGGTTGGACAGGCATGACCTGCCTTTCATGAACCCATGCTGGTTGGGCCTGATCCCCTGGATGCCATGCATGTGCTGTGTGATCTCACCCAAGATGATTTGATCCATGACTTTCTCTGGAACCGAGGTCAGGCTGATAGGCCTGTAGTTCCCTGGGTCCTCCTTACTTGTAGATGGGAGTCACATCGGCAAGCCTTCAGTCCTCTGGGACCTCTCTAGATAACCAGGAACGCTGATAGACGGTGGAAAGCAGCTTGGCAATTATCTCCGCCAGCTCCCTCAGCACCCTAGGGTGGAGATCACCTGGTTCCATGGACTTGTGATATTCCAGATGGAGGAACAGGTCTCTGTCTCTTCCTGGATCACAGGGCAGGATTCTCTACCTGAATCACAGGGGATGTCCAGGTCAGAGTGTAAAGTACCCCGAGGATAACTGAATGACTATTGAAGACAGATGTAAAGGTGTTGAGAACCTCAGCCTTATCCTCAGTGATCACATTGCCTGCTGTATCAAGTAAAGGATGAAAATTTTCCTTGATTCTTCTCTTGCTGTTAATATATTTGTAAAAGGATTTCTTATTCTCTTTTACTGCAGTGGCCAATCTGAATTCAAGCTGGGCTTTTGCCTTTCTAACTTCCTCTCTGCATATCTTAGCAACTTCCTTGTAGTTGCCCCAAGTAGCCTGTCCCTTCTTCCAGAGGAGGTAGACTCTATTTTTCTCCCAGTTTCAATGAAAGTTCCCAGTTCATCCATGCTGGTCTTCCCCTCTGTCTTGCCTTAACAGGACTCAGGAACAGCCTGCTCCTGTGTCCTTAACATTTCCATCTTGGAGAGCATCCAGTCTTCCTGGACCCCTTCAGGATAACTTCAGGAGTGACTCCCAAGGGACCCCTGCAACAAGTGTCCTGAATAAGTCAAGTCTGCCCTCTGGAAGTTCAAGACAGCAGTTTTGCTAGTTACCCTTCTGACATCACCAAGGATAAAAAAAACTCTACAATTTCATGGTCACTCTGCCCAAGACAGTCTCCAGCTTTCACATCTCCCCCCAGTCCTTCTCTGTTAGTGAAGAGCAGGTCTAGTGGGGCACCTCTAGAAGTAGGCTCTTGAACCAGCTGTGTCAAGAAGCCATCTTCCACACACTCTAGAAACCTCCTGGACTGCTTCCTCTGTGCAGTATTACACTTTCAGCATATATCAGGGAAGTTGAAGTCTCCCACGAGAACGAGTGCTGGTGATTGTTTAACTTTTGCAAGCTGCTCATAGAATGCCTCATCCATCTCTTTGTCCTGATTAGGTGGTCTATAACAGACCCCCACCACGATGTCACCCCTATAGGCCTTCCCCTGATCCTTATCCATAGACACTCAACTTTATCATTCCCAAGCGTCAAGCTCTTCAAAATCAAAACACACTTATATAAAGAGCCATGCCACCACCCTTCCTAACCACCCTTCCTATCTTGTCTATCCCTTCTGAAGAGCTTGTAGCTACCCATCACAGTACTCCAGTCATGGGAGTGATCCCACCATATTTAAGTTACTGCAACTAGGTCGTAGTTAGCCTGTCACACAATTGCTTCTAGCTCCTCCTTTTGTTGCCCATGGTGCATGCACTGGTGTAGATGCACTTCAGACGAGACATCTGCCTCACCCCCAGCTTCAGCATTGTTCCCCAAGGCGCTTCCCTGGTAAGCCCTGTTTTACCCCCTTCCCCCATCACAGCTAGTTTAAAGCTCTTTCTGCAAGTCCTGCTAGCTCCTGTGCTAGGATTTGTTTCCCCTTTTGAGACAGGTGAGTACCATCCTTTGACAACAGGTTGAGTAAACTGCTCCATGGTCAAAGAACCCAAAGTTCCTGTCTCGACACCAGCCTCTCAGCCTTTTACTCATTACCTGTGTTTTCCTAGCCCACTCCGTGTCCTTCACCTCCCTAGAAGGAATAGAACAAAACATGACTTCTGCTCCTGTTCCTTCAACTATTCGCCCTAAACACCTGAAGTCTCTTTTCATAGTTTTGAGGCTTCTATGAGCGATTTCATCACTGCCCACCTGAACTACGAGTAATGTGTAGTAATCAGTGGGGTGAACCAGCTCAGGGAGTTTTCTAGTTATGTCCCTGACCTGGGTCCCAGGTAGGCAGCACACTTCCCTAGGGCTCAGGTCTGGTCTTCAAACAGGGCCCTCCATTTCCCTGAGCCTCCCACAACCACCTTTCTTTCCCGGCAGAGGCAGTTCCTTGGTAACCTCTTAGGGGAACCTTCCCCTGCTTCCTCACTTACCTCCCCTTCAATGTCTAGTGCTACAAACCTACTGCTTAGGGGGACCTGGGGACGCGAGGGAAGCATCAAGGGGGTTTGCCCATGGTACCAAGCAGGGGCCCTCTCCCAACCCTCCCCATCCCTCAGGTTGCCCCCCCACCTGACAGGGACAGTGCAGGGCGTCCACCACCAATTGTGGGGTATCTCCATGGTCTCTTGGCTTTGCCACCATGCTGAGCAGACCTTCCACCTGCTTGCACCTCACACAGGTGCAATACCTCCGCCTGGAGCACGCAGTTACAATGCGCGGGGTGCCCCTCACCGGGCCTGGCGGGCACCGGCCTCGACTACTGAGCAAAATAAACATACTCAGTTCTGTTTTCAAATGCAGCTTATTGGTGTATTTGACACAGCCTAGAGCGCTGAAGAACCCAAAACACTGCAGAACTCATTGGCAAAATCTTCGCCATCAAGGATCATTTTCACTGCTTTGAAATTCCTCTGTGATTAATGAAAAACACAAATAAGCCTTAGGTGTATGCTACTGTCATGTTCCTGGTATGAAACGACTGGCCTCATTTTTTGCATCTCTCACTGCTTGGCAAAAAGCTCTTTGAGCTTTTTCTCAGAGCACTCCTAGGTGACAGATACTTCTAGATGGCGAATATTTCCAGGTCCATTGTGTCCATTACCAATTTATTGGTAATGTTCTTCAAGCTTTTTGGATAAACAGAAGTTTTGCAGCCAGGATGAGCTATAATTATTTTTGAAAAAGAATAAAAATGTAGTCATGTTACTTAATAAATACAGATGAAGGTTGCTGTAGGTTTATACCAAAACATACATGTTCTTAGCTTGTGCTTGAACCTCTGGAAGCTTTACAGTTAAAATAAAATAAAATAAAATAACATGAAGAAGCACCATTGTGTGCACGGATACCTTAAAAACTTTGTGGCTCAGCATAGTAGGGAGGTGGGGATTTTCATGATTCTCTAATGTTAATGCTCCTCTGACAGGTTCCTCTTCATAGAGGTCTGGGGTAGGTGTTTCCCAGCCCTCCTTGCTGGCAGCACCAGGGGCTGGCAGCTGCGCTGCTGCAGGAGTACTGCTCCTCTTGCTTAATTACATAGAAACAAATAAGACCCTTTACCTCCTCCTGGTGGAAACATGCACCAATTTAGCAAACAGTTTGAGCTTGAGCTGGTTAAATCATAGTAAACTTGATTATAGAAATAATAGAAGCCAGCCAAGCACAGGCTTATTGTCAAAAAGATAAAAATACTTATTTGAATCTTTACTGGCTAACTTTGCAAAGTTGAGGTGGCTTAACAGTTTGGGACCTTAAGCTGCATTCATCTTTCAGCTAGCACATATTGCCACATCACCTGCTGAAATAAAGTTGAGCAAGCATTGAAACTGTACAAATGGGGGAGCTGTTGGGGCTTGCACTGTATTAAATTTTAGCCCAATTTACGGGTTGCTGCATTCATAGCAAGTTCTGTTACTCCCGACAGGCTTGTTACTCTCTGTTGTGGAGCCTCTTTTCCTGTAGGGTTTGGGGGGCAGGGAGCTATCTGAGTAACTAGATAAAGAATAACTTTGCTTAGATACGTCTCTGTGGTTCCTCAAGAAGATGGACTCTGTAGTGAGTAAAACTCTCAGCCACTAAGAAAATTGTTATTTGAATTGGTTGTAACCCAGAGAGAAAACAGAGGAAATACATCCCAGGATGTGACAGCACAAGTGCTGTCTTGAGAATGCCTGTGATAGCCCTGAACATTTTTTCATGGGCATGTGATGACAATTCCAGCACATCTCATTACAGCTTACACAATTCCCTTACTCCAGTATCTCAAACAGCTTTCTCATGGTGTACATTCCGTGGTTTCACCCTGATGGGCAGCTGAGCTCCACCATGCCACTCTCACTCCATCCTCAAAAGAACAGCAAGGGAAAATGGAATAGAAAACGGCTCATGGCTTTAGAGTAGGACGGGAACAGGGCTCACAAACTGCCATCAGGGGTAAAACAGACTTACCATAGGCAGGTTAGTATGATCATTACTAGCAAACTAGAACACTGAGAAACTGAAAGCAGATAACACCTTCTTCTCTGTCCATCCTCTCCCATCTCTTCTGCTCAAGCGTTGCAAGGGGGCTGCAGTCAGTCCAGAGCACTTCACCTTCTGCTGCTTCATCTTGCTCCCTCTCTGTCCCTGCTCCTTGTGGGGTCCCTCCCATGGGATGCTGTCTTTCCCAAACTGGTCCAGTGGGGGCTGCCCCCAGGCAGCAGCTCTTCAAGAACTGCTCCAACATGGGTTAATTTTCCCCCTTTTTTTTTTTTAATCTGCTCTCACAAAGGCTTTACCAGCGCTGCTCACTGGCTCAGCTCTGCCCAGCAGCAGCTCCTTTTTGGAGCATCTGGAGCTGGCTCTTGTCCAACATGGGGCAGCTTTTGGGCTCTTCTCACAGTGGCCACCCCTGCAGCCCCCCACCGCAAAACCCTTGCCACTTAAGCCAAATACGTGCATGCATGTCCTGAAATGAGAGTGGTTATTTCACACTTAGCAGAGAGGTAAAATAAACTGCTCAGGATACTATTTCAAGAAGACTATTATGCTATTGAGCATCATGTTACTTTCAAAGCTGTGTGAAGAGGGTGCTTTATATTGCGTATAGTGGCTTATAAATTAATGTTTTACTTCTTTTACTTTCAGTTCTAGGGCTTTTATGGTTCTTGACGTTAGAGATGTCACAGCATTTAAATAGGAAGATAAAATTTTGTTTTGGGCCACAGTGCAAAAATGCTCATTTTTAGGTAAGCAATCAAGACATGCTAAGATGAAGCTGCCAATCAAAATAGTCCATAAAGCTAAGCACAGAGTTCCACTACAGGGGCAGAAAGCCAGCATGCAGCAGGCTTTTGGCCAAAAGTGTGCTTGGACTGCAGCCAGAGAATGTGGAAGCAGACTCAGCCCCTGCAGGTGATTCCTGAGCTGGAATAATTGTCTGTTGTGAGAAAACTGTTGCAGAGTGAGCCAGGCAGACCAGATTTTTGGGGAATATGGATCCTGGGGGATGGCAGACATTTGTCCACTGTGTGCATACTACATGGACATTTGCATGGTTGCAGTCAGTTCTCCCAGGTGGAGGGGCTGTGCACAGCAGTGGAGAACTGGCAGGAAAAAGCTTCAGCTCCTCAGTTCATCTTGCAGTAGCCTCTTGTCTCCAGACAGCTGTAGAGTTGTATGGTACATGTGTGAAAATTTTGATAAACTTTTCCTTCACAATTTTCAGAGGGAAGACGAAAAATCTTTCTGAAGGGCCATGGATTTAGGTTTGGTTAGTTTGTCACCTGGTGTGTTGTCGGAGGGAAAGCAGGCTCAGATTAGCATGGTAGTAGTACGGTAGAAGTATAAAACTGCTTGTGTTTGTAGCCAGAAATCTGTTCTGCGCACACAGAGCTCTCTGTCCCCTTTTGAGAGGGTGAGATGTTTAATTGATTTACGTGGCAGTGTGATGAAATCCTTTTCTTGTGATACATTTACATATTCTTAAAGCACCTTTTCCTCATAGTCTCAGATGATGGAAGGAAAGTACACTGTCACATTTCTGTAATTCCCTCATGCACTGTTTCTCGTAACTAACCGGGAATCTGTGATCTGAGACGCATTTGTGGACTTTCTGCATCTTAAAATACTGAGTGGTAAGCTGATGAACAACTGCTGGGGGGCACATACTGTCTGCTAATTTTGCATAACCTTCATTAAGTGGGAGAAAAGCTGGCGTTTTACAGCACACACAGCTAGGGGGCAGCACCAGCTCACGTTTACTTTTTGCCTGCCGAGCATCTTTCTTGGCAGTGCCCTAAGCAATAGCGGCCCATCTATATGGCGCACTATTTGCGTACTCTAAGGAGATGGGCTATAATTGGCCTTCATTGATTTTGTTTTTATTGAGCTAAAATAGAGTCACAGCTTCTTAGGCAAGAAGAGCTGATTGATTTGTGGTAGGATTCAGGACTATTCAGTTGAAGAAATAATTAATTATGTTCTTATTTAATAATTGCCAGGGTCTAAGTTTGCTGTTACCATTCAAGTCTGTACTGCTGAATTTTATTCTAGACTGTCTCTCCTTTTAAAAGCTGGGAAAAGGTGCCAACATACATAAGGCAGTTCACAGGAAACAACACTCCTTTTCTGGTCTACCCCTTTATTACCAGTCCTTTTTTTCCCTTCACTTCCTCCACACTTACCCAAATGCATGCAGTTCTTCTTTCCTGATGTTAATTGATAGCTCCATTCCTGGCAATTCATTTTTTAAAACTGTTCCAAGAAAACACCTTCTTAACCAGAAGCTGGAAAACACTGGAAGATAATTGTTTTCTTTGGAAAAAATGAATAGTAATATGCTCTTAAGATTTTTCTGATACTAGCTCAAGCTCTTGCCCAGCTGAAATGCTGTCTTGTGTTAGGCAGGGGTGTGCAACAAATACACCTGTTTAGATCAGGAGTTGGGGTGGTTGTTGATTATGTGCTGTTACATGCTTATGAAGATGAAACAGTGGGTGTGTGCTTGTGTGACTGAGTTGTGGTTTTGCTGAAGCTGGAGGGGTAGTTGTTTCTTACCTTGTGGCGTTCTTATGAAGAATCCATCTTTTTAAACCTTCGCAATGTGCCTCTGAGCAGACAGTGCAATACGGCAGAGGCAGATTTCATGAGCTGCGCTAGTAGAGTTGAAAGGAAGATTATAATGGCCATATACAGCGAAGTTAGCATTGGCAGGTATCTAACAAAGATGATAATTAGTACATTTTCTCTTATTCTTATCTTTTGCTTGCAGCATGGTATGGTGACAACATTTGTTGTTCTTGTAAAGTGGTGGATCTTACTACGCATATGACATTAAACGCTAATGAACTGAGTCCAAGCACTTTCTGTTCTGCTGCCAGGAAAGCAGAGTTCAGTAAATACCTCACACCAAGCAAGTAAATGACAAAGGAACTCTCTGGACAAACAACAACCAAATGTAAGAGATCATTCTTTGTAACAAATTAGTTCTTAAATAAAAGGCTTATCCAGTGGCTTCAATGGACGAAGCCTCAGTGAGCACTCTGAAGCAGACACGGTTGCCAATAGTAAGTAGGACACAACCCTCGAGGGGCCTCACGTCCTTCATATGTATGTGTTGTAGGGGCAGGAAAAACAAAATAAAAGACTACTGGAAAAATAACAGTGGTTCAGATGGTCTTGGCTGCTGGCTGTCAGTAAAGGGCCCTGTATAGCTCAGAGGGAGATCGCCTCCCTCTGTGCATCTGTTCAGCAGCTCTGGCTTCTGCTGGGGAGGTGAAGTTGAAGTGCCCTGGGCTAACTCATGCCCCTTCTCCACCTGCGGTACTGGAAGGGGTGCAGCACCGGATGTGTTCAGAGGGCTGCAGTTTGTTCTGGGAATGCATTTGCATTGGTGGAAATCTTTTAGAAACTGGGATGAAAAACTGCAAACTTGCTGTTCTTCTGTGCTTCTCAAAAATGACAGATTTTAACTTGGAAGCATCTTACCAGAATGGCCATACTAGAAATCTACCACATTAAAGTTACTCCTTTCTTTCCCTTGCATTTCCAAGAAAAAGCAGGCAGCAAAACATTTCAGTATCAAAAAAAAAAAAAAAAAATTCTTCCCCCTCATCAGTTTCTGTGGAAAAAGATCTGAAAAGATAGAAGGGAAGTAGATTCTGAGGTTTGGTTGTGAGATGATGATGATTATTATTTAATTCTGGAAAAATGGAAAGCGTTTTTTTCAGGAGTATTCCCTTACTTGAAAAAGTTGGATCTGATTTCTTTAGCATTTAAGTGGGGAGTTCATATCACTCAGATGTGAGCAAATGTCTTTAACCCTATTGTATGGGAGGAGCTCCAACAGAGGGAAGGAAAGGACTGAACACAAGATCTAACAACTGATACCTGAGTGGACTTGGAACACCATTATGACAAACTTACAACTCAGTAATTGCTGCATGGGGAGACAGCCAGCTCTGCTTAGTTGTGTGCAACTCCAACATGTCCACACCCCAGCAGCTCCTTGAGCTGTTTCTGTGCCCCAGCAATGAAAACGCCCTCCTTTCCTTGATGGCAAACCTGTTTTTCAGATAACTTGTCTTTGAGTGCAGTTGATGCTAATGGCCAACACGACAAACATGCCTGCATTGTTAATGCCTGCAGGTCTGTGCTTTGGCTGAGTGTCCCGGACCTCTGCTGTCACCCAGCAGCCAGACCTGTCCCTGTCCATGGAGAACTGGTTTCTTTCTGTTTTCCCTTGTGTGGAAAATTGACTGCCTGCCCCACAATATCTTCATGCTCCAGCATGAAGGGTTCCAGTGCATGGTTTGGTGGTAGTGCAGCAACTTATCTGCTGGGAACCGTGCTTCGAGTGGGATACAAGGTGATGTGGGAGGCTGTGGCCTGAAAGAAAGGAGGTTTCTGGGGGAAAAGGGCATCAGGAGCCAGCTGTGTGATCTGATGGCTGTAAGTCCAAGTTTTTTCAAAATCAAGATGAAAAAAAATCAATTTTTTTTTCAAAATCAATTTTTCCTCAAGATCATGGTGGTGGTAACTACTCAAAAACCTTGACAAGAGGTGGTAAGCATTGCTTTCTGTCTGAGTGTATTTTGTAGAGTTACCTTGTGTGTACCTTGTAGGTGTTCTGTGTCATTTGCATCCCCATCTTATTATTCTCTCTGCATGAGAGGTCACAGTCATTTCAGAGCAAGGAAGATAAGGATGGGGATATTTTGCAACCATGCTTTATAGCATTCATTGACTGACCAGCAACTTGATGGTACTTTTTGCCTTCATTCAATTTATGGAAAGCAGTTTTTACTGCCCCTTGGATTGGACTCATATTTCTGCCTTGGGACAGAGGTAGTGCTTACGGCAGAACAGTGCATTTGTAAAGGTTGCCTGTTTTGGTCAGTGTTGTGAACAGTTGAATCTGAATTCCAAGAACTTGAGAAGAAGTTTCCCTTGGCTTTCACTGAAAGCAGGATCAGGCCTTAAATCTGCTTAAGATTTAACATGTGTTTTACAGGCATCTTAAACTTCATGGGTCTGAGATGGACCAGAGCTTCAAAGTCTTGACACTTGTGTGAGATTGGTTGCCTTTAACAATGAAGAATTTCATATGCTCATATGCTCTGGATAACGAATGATCAGTTTAGGAGAAGATGAGCACCTTGGGGGTTGTACAGATTATTGGACTGCCTACCCTGGAGCTTCAGCTACTGCATTGTAAAGATAACAAATGATTAACTGATCTCATACTTTGTACTTACCTTGATTGCTAGCAGTGCTTTGGCCACACTGGTTGTTGTAGCAGCTTAGGCTTAGAAGATGTACTCTGGGGGGAGGAGAAGGAAAAAAAAGTCAAGGGGCATAGGACATGGAAGAGAAAGTGCCACCAATAAGCTTCCTCACTGGCCCATGTAATTGTTGCGGGTAAACCAGGAGTGGAGCAGAGCTGGGAAAAGGGGAGTACAGCAGGAATGGTCACAGCTGAGATGATGTGGAAACACCCCCTGTATAGAGAGAAAAGCTTGCATTGCATCCTTCTCCCTCACCAGCTGAGCCCTCATTTTTATTTTTATTTTTATTTTTATTTTTATTTATTTTTTTTTTTTCAGAAGGATGCAGAACTAGGTTAAATGTCTGAAGTGTCTCTTTCATATAATACTACCACATCAGTCTCTTTAAAGAGAGATGGCATCTCTGCCATTGCTCCTTTGCAAAGTTCCATCTGCTAGGGATCTTACTGCTGTTGCGGTATTTCCTTCTCCCAGCACTGCTGCGTAGGCATTCTGAGGCCTTGGCAGATGATTAAGCCCTGGACTTCTGTGGTTCAAAGGGCGAATTACAGAAATCAGTGGCTGTTAAGAGGTGGTTGGCCTCAGGAAGTCCACATTAGACAATAAGTTAATTCCAATTGCTGTTGCCTCTGTCTTTGTAGGCAACAAGTAAATCCCTGTTTGCCACTGCTGCTGATGAGGTATATATAATAAGTTGCTAGGTCTGAAGGGACTACAGGTGGCTGTGCAGCTCTAATGCTGTATGCAACAAGGGAACATCACAAGCAAATTTGGTCTAATGGTCTGCCAGAAATCATCAAACATTTCTTTCACAAAGCGGAAGGGAAAAGCTCTTGAACTCTGCAATATAAACCAGGGAACTAGCTGTAGAACTACATTTCTTTTCTGTAATGAAAGGATCCTATAATGACTCGCATCAGGATCACATACTGGAACAGATGGTTTTTGGGTTGTTCATCTGTCACCTTGGCAGGTGAATCTTCACTGAGATGGAGGTGGTGGTAGTAGCACACAATGGTTAAAATTGTTCCTTTTGCTGAAATTTCTCAAAAGTTTGGAACAAGGCTCAAGTAAAGGTAGTTTAACTGCACTTGAGAAATTAAAATAAGGAAATAACACCATGGATGTATGGTTGGATAGGCAGAGTATTAACTTTCCAGTACTTCTGCAGCAATCATTACAACTGGGTTGCTGACACAGGCAGAACCCCCTGGAGCAAAGTACAGTTTTTAACCAGATATTCAGCCCAATATTGAAAAGGACAGGCATCTGTCTTTAGTGGCCTGCAGATGTGAAAGCCTGCCAGTGGGAATAGTGTCAATTCTTTAATGTCCTGTTTCTGGTTTTGCAACTTTGAAATAACTGCCAATATAAGAGTTGAAACAGATACAAATGAGTGTGCTGTGATGTTGGCAAATGGAGGCTATGTTAATCTTGGTATGGAGAGTATCTGTGTGTCTGTGAATCTGTGTGTGAATAACGATCAAATAAAATTGCACATTAATAATGGTCATAAGTCATATTTACTGTCTACAGCACTTTCTGCCCAGATGCTCCAAAATGCTTTATGAACCTTGGAAAATCACAACAAGACAAGGTAAGGCATGCTGTCCACCACAGACAGTGGAGAGAAGAATGAAATTTGGTATGGCTTAGCTATGTTGGCCAGAAGTTTTCCAGTAGCCCTGAGCAGAACTGAAATGTTGTGACTTGGTCTTCTGCACTGAGTTTTTGGTTCATTGTTATTGCTAGACAGTGGGGCCCTTCTGGGTTAACTGCAGCTGGGGAACTACAGCAAAACTTCCTAGCTCTGCCCATTACTTCTGATGCTAAAGAGCAATTTCTTCTTCCTCCATTTTTTGGCATGCAAGATACCCTCAGAAGATACCCTCAGAAGATAGCAAGAATTGTATTTCGTAGCAATAACGTATGAAAAATCTTTAAGGCTGGTTTCCTAATTTGTTTCTACTTCAATTAAGTTTTTTTAACTGCATGTCTTGTCTCATAAAATGATGAACGCTTTCAATTTATTGAAACAGTTGTTCTATAAAAGAGCAATATGCTTGAGCAGCTCTTTGTACTGATACATCATCATCAACCTTAGTAATGAATGGGAGAGAGAGATAGGGCTGGTTCTGGCTCCATTGAAAACATTTGTAGATTCTATCTGGAACAGATTTTATTAAAATTGCAACAAACTTTATAAAGCCCAATATATGCTTCATTAAGGGAACATTACCTTACAATTATGATTAATTAGATTAAATTTATGAAAGTGTGTTATTTGTTCAAATCAAAAGGGTGGTAGGGAAGAATGATGGATGATGAAAGACTGTGATAAATGAAGAAAGCAGCTGAACTAAATTGAATGTGTATTCATCCGTTTTCACTTCATAACTAATGATAAATTGAGCATGTCACATTTAACAATACATGTCTGAGCTTAAGCACAGCCCCGGCTCCTGTACACTAATGTCTTTTGTCAGATAGCTGCATCTAGGGGATGTGATATTTTGTTTGGAGAAACTTACACAGTTCATTATCTATCTGCCCCTGTAGCTGAAATCACAAATGAAAGCTCTTACTCTCTTGAAATAAAATGATGGAAGTCTCAATTAGGACAGAATTGTCTAGGAAGCACAATCTGACTGTGAAGTGCTAATTTGACTTGGAAAGCAAGTGATGTATTGAAAGTTGTATGTTGTTGACAAGAATACAGTTTGGGATAATTGCAAACTTGAATGAGCCTGTGAGGGTTAGAGTGTAACTTGGTGGCTCACACTCACTTGTTGTGCAGCTACTTGTGGAAGATGCTTTTCAGCATTTGCTGAAATGTCAGAATTTGGCCCCAAAGACTCGGGGGACTCTGGGCAACAAACTTGTGTGGGTGATGCCTGGGTGCCTCTGGATGGTTTCACAGGTTCTTGAACTCATATGGCGTTTCCTTTGTTAACTATTGTTTCCTTCTACAGGTCAATCTAAAAAACACAGTCTTCCCATTGGTAATCAGCAGTTCTGCTTCTTTTCTTGGTTGTAATAGATGTGAAGCAGGATGACAGCAGTGAGTGAGTACTGGGGATATTCATTTTGTTTTCATCTAAAACAAAGGAAAACACTTTGTTCTGGGATCACTAAGAGCTTTGACCAGCCTTTCATACCAGAGATGTTATTTTAGCTGACTTGTTTCTTTCATTCCTGTTCCAAAACTATTTGAACGTGTTAGGCTAACATCAGTGATGGCCGGTTGAGCTGCTGAGCTGCACTACAAATGAAATTTGGGTATGAGATGTTTAGCATTTCCAGGAATAGTTCAGCTGTGACCCAACAAATCCTTGTGTGCTGTAGACCAAAGAACTAAAAAAGGTGGTTGTGTAGTTTCAGAGGTAATGGGGAGCAATCGCAGAAGGAACTTGGTGCATAAAATAATATCTGTGGTCCCCCAAAACCAAAATGGAAGGAAGTCCTGCATCTCTTAAAAGCACTGGGCATGTACTGTAAACTAATAATGAATGCAACTGGGGAGCTAAACATCAGCGTAAATGTCACGTGTAACTGGTTACCAAAGATGACAGGTAAAGTGCTTGACTCTCATCCCTGTTTCTTTATGCTTAAACAAGCTTTTCCTTGGCACACTGAGTGAGGAAAGCTCCATCCTGCTGAAGAAGAGGGATTGCAGGGTGAGGCTTTGCTCCCAAAACATCGTTCCATGGTTTCCAAGCAGGACTGGAGGAAGGATGCAGCCCCATCTGTTGTCAGCCTCTATCAGCAAGCAACAAGAGGTACTGTGTTCCTTTATTTTTAGCACATGTGAGCTTTGCTAGTCTGGAAACTTCCAAATTTTTCCTGCCTTCTCCCTGTACAGCGTGCATCACTAACGTGTTTCTAGGATAAGTTGTGGTGATGATCTCTAGCTGGACCTGATTGAGATGAGTGAGAACTCCTCAGATTGTGTGTGAAGCAGCAATGGACAAAAAAAAAAAATAAAAAAATGCTGTTTTCCTTATCCCTGAACAGGTATCTTATGCAAATTGGTCTTGAAATAACATAAGCCATCCCATTAAAGATGTAAATGCCTCAGACAGACCTATCAAGGACTTGCAGCATAGAAACTGTGGTAGTATGTATATATATAATGGCATATATGCTGGTTATCTTTTAAGTGCTGCACAAACACTGGTTATTATACCCACCAGCACTTACTTGAAGTCAGGAGCAGACCCAACCTCCTTCCTATACAATGCTACATGCAAGAGTGGACACCAAACAGGTTCTGAACAATTGAACTCATTTAAGAAAGCGTGGTGACACTTTGCTTTACCAGCCTCTTAAATGCTAAAAAGGGAAAGAAAGGAATTTGTGTGTCTTAATGAAGCTGAGGAAAAACCTAAAGACTACAAAAGAATGGGAAGCCAACTGTAATGTTAAACTTGTCAATGAGCTTTGGAAATGACATCCTTTCTCCCTAGACTACTGCAAGTGTTTTAAGGTCCTGTAGTGTTGTTCATCTGTGGCCTCAGGTGGCAAAGTGATTTGTGGATGTCAGACACCACACCTGGGATGGATGTAGCGGCACTTCTGTGAAAGTCTTCTCAGCTTTTCCTTTATCTGTTTAGCAGGAATGCTGCAAAATATTTTAGTCTAATTTAACTGATGAGTGCAATAGAGGATTTCTTGTTGTGTAGAGAAGTAATTTATTTGCACCTGCAACCACCACCCATAAAACCACTACTGGTCAGTCTTGAACTGTTAAGGTCTTATCCTTTGGCAAGGCAGTGTTAACACACAGCATTGAATTGGCTTTAGCAGCTGGTTAATAGAAGTACAATTCTGTTTAAATGACAGGGTCTTGTTATATATGGAGTGGTAATTCGTGTCGAGAAAATGATTGATATTAATAAAGAAGGGGGAGATTTGGGAACTTGGCCATGGGGGTTGGAAAGCCCCGTGGCTGATGATAACATTAGAGTCTTAACGATGAGACCATCAGGAATGTAAAAGAGTTTAGAGGGAACAAAGAAGGGTGATTCAGGAGACTCCATGCAGTCTCCGGTTTCTTGTTCTCCAGCCATTAAGGCATGGAAGTTTCTGGGTGTTTGCTGTTGTTATATTCAAAGTTGTTTGACCAATGAAAAGTTGTTTTGAAAAGAACTGCTGTGGAGAGAAGGGTATAAGAGGGGAGCCTGCCCTCAAGATAAACAGAAAAAAAAGGCAACACGATGTGATGAAGTTATGTCATCAATAAAGAAGCAGAAAGAAGGAATGAAAAGGAACAAGCTAGCAGAATGGAGACCAAGATGGGAACAGGCACACTGATTACCTCATGGGGATGGGTTCGGCCGGGCTCAGCGGACTGCTCGGGGAGGCTCGTGCTGAAGGTCGCTGGAGGTGGGCGCGCCGGAGCTGCGAAGAGGCTCGAGCTGGAAGGGGTAGACCCAGCGCAAGGCTGCCCCTCGCTGGTAAGCAGCTGCGCATTATGGGGAATCATACGTCCTTAGGAACAAAGACTGCCCTGGTAACTTTACAGCTCATTCTCCTTATTAACAATTGGACAGTTTATGATCTTGAAACATGGAACCAAATTGATGTCAAGGTGTGGGACTCTGCAATTAAAAGCGCCAAGGTTGCAGTGGGACTGCTCGGCACCTGGCGAGCAGTCTCTGAGGCCTTAAAGAGCCATGTGGGACCTACAGTCAGACACGTGTGGTTTGCCAGACAGTGAGGGAGCTGTGGGATCCTTTACTGATCCGACTGCTACGCCATGGGCCCCTCTGCTACTACAGCCATCGCAGGCCTTTGGTGTTCCGCCCTCTGGTGACCTGGACATGACTTTTGACCCAGGCCTCATTGGCCTTGAAAAGGAGATGGATATGCTTTTCTTCAAGCATATCATAAGGCCTGAACATAAGGCCTGAAGACTGAGTTGCTTGACAATTTAAAGCAAGACATATTGTTCAAAAGGAATGGAAAATGGAGACCTGTTTGTAATCAAGAAAAGGAATGGAAAAATGGAAACTGTTAAAGTCATGGAACTTGGGGGATTGTTTGTTGCCTTTTCTGATTGTATGTATGTGTGGGCATACTTGGGTTTAGTACGTGGGGGCGGTGTTCTGTATATTTAGAAAGTTTGATGTTCATGTGTTGGTGGAGCGTAGACTCCCCGCACACCCAGTGCTGTTTACTTGCCTTTTATAGTTTTTATGCCTTTTATAGCTTGTATATCTTTTATAAGTATAAATATTACTAAATTCAGATTGAGTTGAGTTGATTAATTTATAACTGTCTGTAATGAAACTAATTCTGTAGTTCAATGGTGTAATTAGTGGCAACAAAAGTTTAAGAAATTTGATGGAAGTCCTGTGCAAAGTAGTTTTTTTTTTATCCATATTTCTGTGACTGTGGTTGTGTTGTTTTGTTGTAGCTGACATGTAAAGTGTAAGCTTTGTGCCTGTCCTCAGCTGTTATTGGTAATGCTTCTCAAGTAGTTGTTTGTGGGTGCCACAGGCTTATTTCTGACTGCTACGTGATCGAGGTGGATTTTTTTGAAAAATGGTTTGTACTGTGAATATATTTAAGACCCTAGGGAATAGAGTTAAGTGAACCATGCGGACTGTTTGAGCCATCTCAAGCTGCGGTATCTTAGTGGCTGATTTTTGCCCTGAATTTAGATTTGGGTGAGAAAGGAGGGTGTAAGGTCTGTGAGGAATATTCCCATGGGCCCTTTGGTTTCCTGTCCTTAGTACAGTGCACTTGCATCTTTCTGTTGTCACCTCTGCAAGCCTCTTCCCTGCCAGCCCTACTCCGCATCAGCTACTACATTCTCTTGTAGAAGACGGTGAGTAAAGTGAGCAAGATGGGAAGGTGACTCTTCTGGAGGAAATGCTACAGGCAGTTCAGCCCTCTTCAGGAAAGCACTCCTTTGATACGCTATCAAAGGTATCACAGTTTGGGACTCCTTGAAATAAGATGGCTGAGAGTAATTTCTGGACTCTCAGGATATCTCCAAGGCTTTGCAGCATGAGCACCTATAAAACAGGCATCAGGAGTGATTCCTTTCTTAAAAGGTGGCCTTTCATCTTTAGAAAGCTATGTAGGCCACCCTTCCCCCATGGTTGGGTAGAAGCAGAAGGCACAGAGGAGACATGGGTGTAGGAATCATTAAAGTGAAATGTGAGTCATGTTCATTAAAGGCAAGCTGGGAGAGTGTCTGATATTAGTGATAATGATTAGAGCTTCCTGTAATAATAATGATGGCGATTCAACTATATGAATTGAACATTCATTCTAAGTTAATTCACATCCTTTTAAATAAGTTACTTATGGGAACAAAAAAAAAAAAAAGCCCTTTTTAGCTAATAATTTGAATAGACTGGTCAGAAGAACACTGAAATAGTGATCCTCCCTCTGCGCTGGTGGTTTTGAACACTAATCTGTATATCTGTATCTAAATTTTATACTGAAAGCATACTTAGCTATTTTTGTAATTAATTGCATCCCTGCTAAATGCTATCCCTTCTTCTCATTGGAACTTGTCTGCGTTCACTAGCAATATGTTCGCAATCAAGGTGATGATAAAGGGCCTTGTTTTGGTGTGAGATTACTTAAAGAGAACTTCACTTTGATTTTTGGCATTCTGAGGCACAGCAGGGAGACGGGTGATTTATTGTTTGCCATATAAACATCTCCATTTCGAGCAAATCGTGGTCTACAACTACTCCTTCTCTGGGAGAAAAAAAAAAAAAAGAAGAAAAAAAGGAAGGAATTGTTTATTGTATATACGAAATAAAGACTTTGAAAAGTGAGATGAAAAGGAGGGCATATGTTTTGGTTAAATAGTGAAGGAAAGCTTTGGAGGTGGCAGCCATGGATTTGTAGTAGTCACTCAGCAGGGATGAAAACCTGTTGTTAAAGCTGTGTAAAGGTAGCCTGGGGATGGGGTGGTGGGTGGTGGGAAGCAGATTGACTGCTCCAGTGGACTTGGTGATGGACACAGGTAGTTAATCATTCTGAAGCATGGTCATTCTGGAGACCTTGGGTCCATTAGTGTATTGGAGACCTTAGAAGTTGATCTGCTGAAGTCAACATGTGCATGTTCGCAAATTCACCTCAAGTTAATAAGGTGGGTGTTCTCATCATTTTGCTCAGTATCTTTGCCCGGCACTCAGCATAGGTAAGTCAAAGAAAATTGTTGCTGTAGTTAGGTATAAACACTGTACAGAATACTACGGTGTTTCAGCTGTGAAAACTTCTCAGAGGTAAAACTGAATTTGTACTATGATTTGCCATTTGATTAAAATATTACTTGTATTAAAATATTTCTTGCATTGCCATACATTACAAGATTACTTGTCAAAACCTTGGTCCTGAACACTACCAAAAATTGGAGGAATTCCAAATTATGATGTGAATTGAGATGTTCAAAGTGAACTTCATACTAATATCATTAGGTGTGAACCTGGATGATATGTTCTGCTGCCTTTGTGCATTCAACTTGCTTCATCTGGGTTCTCGCATATAATAGCATTTGCAGATCAACTTGTGCAAAACTGCAAACGTAGGAAATGTGAAGAGTTTTCCATAATTTATTCCTCAAGTTGTTGTCTTGTTCTTGACATTCAGTCTGACCTGCAAAGCTCTCAGAGTCAATACCTGTCTTTTGTTGGAATCATTGCGGGTACCTATTGCATTGTGTGTTATCCATGTGAGAGGGAACGTATGGTTATTTGAGATGTAACTCCAGCTAGCTGTGAGAATGTTTCCTTTCAGATGCTGGCAGATGTTTCAGAAGAGCTGAGGAGGGCTCACTGCTGAGCAGCCAGCCTGAGAGCCCCATGGGCTCAGGGAGCTGTCCAGCATTCTTTTCTAGGTGAAATTTGCAACTTGGACAATTTTTTTTTCTTCCCGTAATTTGAGAACTTTCCTTGTTTTAAGTGGAAGAGATATGACTCTGCACAGCTGCAACAAATCCATATTGCATTAAAAGACTTTCTGGAACAGCAGTACTGGAACACACCCCAGATCAGGCTAGGATAATCTTTTAATAAAAGACTTAAACCATTTTATGATTCTGTGGTTCTCTTTCTCAGTTAAAATACACTGAGAAACTAGTTTCTTATGTTATGATGCTGCAGAGGAGATTGCCACTTCAGTGTATAACTAATTTGGAATCATCTTTACAGAATGGCCCTTTTCTCATTCATAGCTCTGAGGGAAAAATGTCACTAAAAACTTCCTTATAGGTAGTAAGCAAATTAATTATTTTTTTTTCTTTGGAGTATTTAGGATTTTGGAATATCTTGCTTATCACCAGCAGATAATTCTGAGGCTGAGGCCTTTGAAAGAGGAATTTTTCCTTTTCCAATCTTTAAATAATTTTTGTTCAGCTGCTTCTGAAATCTGAGTTAACCACAGACTGCCTCTAGTTTTTATTGCATAGCATCTGACAAAGGGGACTATTTCTGGTATGACACTAACCTTATTTTTTTCCGAATAATGATCTGTGTGGATTGCATATGTTTAGATATTGGTCTGAAAGACATGATATATTGGACCAAGGGTTTAGCACAGTTTATAATCTTGACCTAAGATCTGGCAGACTTCATAACTTGTTGGTGAGTGAGAGAGCCCAACTTTTGCTCTGTGAAATGCAGAGATTTGATCACATGCTGTGCAGTTTGAATTCTTTGGGAGGCTTAACCATTCTGATTTTAAACCATACCGCCTCCCTGAGAAGTGTTTGTGGCCTTTTATGTTCTTTACTAATGATAAGACCCAAAGTTATTTGACCATTACAAAATATTGAAGGATGCTGGGTGTTTTAATCCGAAACAGAAATCAATTAGAATATGTGCTGAGGCCTGATATTCATCTTGCCTCATCCATTCATATTTAGGTCCATAGGGAACCACTTGAAAGAAGCTGATTTCCCCTCCCTCTCCTGTTTTCTTCCCTTTACTGCCTTTCAGAATTCTCTCCTTTCCTTCTACCTCCCTATCTTAACCTCATCTAGATACCTATTAGCTCGCTCTTTCAGTAACACTGTTCTGACTTCCACAAAAGTGCTTTTTAATGTAGGAGATGTACTTCAGCCATAACACCAGGGTCACTTTCTGAGTAATATTTTATGGGATTGATTAAACTTTAACACCGTAACTGTTGACTTTATAGGCCAAGGAAGAGACTCTGAGTGCTAAGCTCTGGATAATTTGTGCTTCACAATTTTTTAAAATCAAGTAGAGATAAGAGTTTAATGTATTTGATAAAGCAGGCCTCTATTTTTTCCCAGTGTCTCCTATTTTAAAAGACCCCCAACATTTAACATGAAATAAAGTCTTTAACACTAATGAAGTAAAGTTAGAGTAAATAACCGTATTTAAAAAAAAAAAAAAAAAAAAAAAAAGGTATTCATACCTATGTGAAGAATATGAGAAAGGATGTTATTTGCTCTTTGGCTGCAGATGTGAGCACCACATATTTTTTGTTACGGGTAGAAAGTGAACAAAGGGGTGCTGTTGGCTGGGAGTTGAGGTTGCAGAAGCATGGCATTTCTTCTCAGTGGGAATTCTCTCTTTGTTGTGACTGTCATAGGAAATAAAAAATGGTGATTTGTTAAAATTAACAGAAGATATTCAGCTCTCCAAAAATGGCTTCTTGCATCATGCGCAGGTCTTGCTGCTGAGAGATTGCTGGAGAGGAGTGTGTCTCTCTATGTACCAAGAAGAAAGATGAGCATGAAGGAGCGCTTGATGGAAGAGTGTGACTGAGGATCAGAGGACAGTTCCCAGGTTAGTTGCAGTCTCACATGACTCTTAACAGGTCACCAGTGATCTCCTCATCCCCTCACCTGACCAGTGGCTAGCAGAGTGCTTCCCTGCCAGGGTTGGCCTCTTCTCCTTTGCCTATGGGAAACTCTTCTGGCTGGAGTTGTTGCGCTGTTCCCAATTGCACTAGTGCTTTGGCCCAGCAAAGGGCAAGCATGGCTGTACTGCTTTGTGAAGCCAGGTGAGTTAAAATCCTACACAAGATAGACCTGGATCGGGAGGACAGAGATGTTTTGCTGCATGCTGGCTGTAAATGTCATCTCCAAGTTCCCTGGAGACCCTGGGGATGTATTCAGGCTGCTAGAGTGTGCTGCAGCCTGTAAGACTGGCTCTTCACTGAACTATGTTAGAGGAAATTAGCAGTGGGATGTGGGAAAACACTGTGCAGATAGATACTATGAGCAATGGGTTTTCCAGACCTCATATTATAAATAATAATTAAAAGCTCTCCGCAAATCTCTTGAAGGGGAAATGTACCATGGTGAAAGCCAGGCATCTTCAAGGTGAGAGAGACCTTCCTGGTCAGACAGGATGGCTTGGTGTGACCACTAAGTGTAGTTATGGCCTAGCATCAGCAGATTTCATGATGAAGTCACAGTAAGACTGTTATTTTAGAAAATCAATAACATGGTTAATAGTCTTGTCCTAACATTTCTTGGGAAGGGTAATTGTACAGCTTAAAAAAGATCCAAACTTTAAAAGCATTGTGGCATACCGTTTGAGTTGAAACATTTTTAGATGGAAAAT
This sequence comes from Aythya marila, assembly GCF_965140915.1. Classification (NCBI taxonomy): domain Eukaryota; kingdom Metazoa; phylum Chordata; class Aves; order Anseriformes; family Anatidae; genus Aythya; species Aythya marila. The sequence goes on along the minus strand of NC_139045.1, from coordinate 635,057 downwards.
CAGAACTTGCTTCTATCACCAATGTCCAGAAAAAAAGTTCATCTGTTTGATCATCTCAGCCAGTTTCCCCTCCACAGAGACAGAGGAATCACTTGGTGTAGCTCTGTTGCTCCCCTGAACGCCCAAGAAGCCTGGCTCCCCAGGCTGGCAAATATCCTGAGAGTTGCTGGGAAAATCTGGAGAGCTCAGGCCATGTGCTCTCGTGTCTGCTGTCAGAGGGTGGGTTATCGCCAAGGAAAGCTGCTCTGTGTGTGCCATTTACACCGCGCTCTTCTGCCAGGCAGCATTGCCAGTAGTCCCGTCAAGTGTGCATCTCCTACTGCCCTTGTTCACAGACAGGTGGTAGCAGGGAGGGGATAGTACTGAGCTAAGGGCAGGACTTAAGAACTGCCTGATACTGTTGCTTTATCAGAAGCACAGTAGTGCTGTTAAGGTGGACTGGATATTACAAGAGATGCTGTAGAGGCAGCCTTTGGCTCAGGAGATCCCTGAAACAATCATAGCTGGAAACTGGCATTAACATCCAGGAGAAAAAAAAATGTTCTGTATTGATCTCATGCTGTTTGCTTGGGAGTCTGCTCCTTGAAGCTGTCAGAGATATGTGTGGTACCAAAAGGATCTCAAGTCCATTTTTATGTGCTTGTGATAACCCTGCTCTTAATTAATCCCTAAAACAGTTTCATAGAATCATAGAATATCCCAAGTTGGAAGGGACCCATAAGGATCATCAAGTCCAACTCCTGGCACCACACAGGTCTGCCCAAAAGTTTAGACCATGTGACTAAGTGAACAGTCCAATTGCTTCTTACATTCAGACAGGCTTGGTGCAGTGACTACTTCACTGGGGAGCCTGTTCCAGTGTGTGACCACCCTCTCGGTGAAGAACCTCTTCCTGATGTACAGCCTAAATACAAGCATCCAGGCAGCTTCACATCACACGAAGTCAAGGTTGCGTTATTTTGACTCGTAGAGTTAGGAATATGAAATTTAGCAGACTGTTTATTCAAGTTTCTGTTTTATTCTTGCCTCTCTGAATTGGGAAAAAAAAAAAAAAAAAAAAAAAAAAAAAAAGGAAGAAAGAAAATTTGAACCATTTGTGTTTTTTCTTCTTTATTCTTTTTCTTTGTAAAGCTGGTTAGCCACAGCGTGTGGACTACTTCTGTTCATGAAGAGCTTTGCATTCTTAAGCCAATAAAACATATTTTTTGAGATTAAGGAATGTGTGCCAAGATCAGGTGAAAGTAAAAATCTCTGTGAAAATGCAAAGTCTGTACTTTCTCTGGATTACTGTGCTTTCTTAGCTGGAGTGACTGAAAGGTTGTTATTTCTGCACGTAGACTGAATCCAGGAAAGTTCAGATGGCCCATGGAAATGAGGAGGGATCTGATCCATGTTCCCTAGATGGAATTTCACAACTGAGTGTAAGGTTGCAAATGGTGGAGCCTTTAGACAGCTGAAAATTAACTGTATCAGCTGCCTCTGTTTCTACTCCTCTTTTTGTCGTTATCCTTCATGTGGATTTTTTTTTTCTAACTGTATATTTTCCCTTCCAAACTTTTATAGTGCTTTTTCCTCTGCTTTCATTCTCTAGCTCCTTCTCATAGCCATTTCTTTTGCCTTCTTGCACTTCATTGTTCTCTCCACTCAACAAAGCAGTCTAGTAAACGTGAAATGTCTTTTCCCTTCCACCCTAATGAGTTTCCCCTCCTACCCTAATGAGTTGATCTGTGTATTCTCTTTATGTCAAATCCATTTCTTAAATAATTTCTCACTAGCTGTTTCATTCTCTCTCTGAATCCATACCGGAATGTTACTTGTGATTCTCCTTCAGTATTTCCCTTGCTCTTGGGTCTTATGTCCTTCAGTGTGCCACGTTGGCTGATACACTGGAGCCTGGCAGGCACTCTTACTCTTTTCTGATCTTGCCAACAGTAATATTTCTTCTATGCAAGGCACCTCATAATTTAAGTGAGGTCAGGCAGGACCTGAGAGCTGAACCTGTCCTGTCTAATGAATCAGCGGTGTGATTGAAAGAATTTGTGCAAACCATCACAATGATTTTGTTTGTTCCTGTGCTGCTGATAGGTCTCTTTGCATCTCATGCTTTTTTTTTCTGCAGGAGTCAGTAGAAAATGGAGAATGCACTAGATCCCAGCTCAGCCTCATTCGTTCTAGACATGGGCCTTGAGTCAGTCCTCTTACCATACAGGAAGCAGAAGAAAGAAGCTAATTAACAAACCAGGTAGGTAACATTTTGTCACAAGCCTGTCTGTTCCTCATTGGAGTTGCTTACCACCACTCAGCTCCTGACTGTTGCCTCTCACTTATGAGCATGTAGTTTATTTTTCAGGCCATGATTTATTGATTCCTCAGATACAGGCGCTGGACTGGGAAGTGTCTGTTGCCATGCATTTCCCATGGTTTTGAGACTCTCAGAAGAGAGAAGGTGGTATTTTTGTTTGAGCAAGCTGTACTTTGAGGATAAGTTAGTGTAATAGTAGTACATCTACCTACTACAGTTATTTTAATAAAACAACAGCTGTTCTGGTATCACTTAAGTTTCTGAAGGATTTGAGACTTCATTTTGGGTCCAAGCCTGAATTTCTCTTTTTGGGTAATCATGTTTTAAGGAGGTTGATCATAAGACAAAAACACAAAACAAATAGGGTTTGATGGAAATACTGTGGAAAGAAAAAGCTTAGGGGACAAAAACACAACTGTAAAACTGATTGGTGAAACCTGTCTGTGGACATGCTGAGTTAAGCCCAGTAGCTGAAGGCAAAAGTTGCTCTGTGTTTGCTCCAAGCTACCTAGAGTGAAGGCTGCTTTTGTGGGCAAAAAGAAGCTCTTCTTTTGGTGCTGTGCTTCACCTACAATCTCAGGGCAGAGCTTTTATAAACAATCCTGTCCTTAAAGATGAAGATGATGACTATATATTCTCATCCTAAAAGAGGTTGCATGTGCAGACTGCTACCTCTCTAGAGAAAACTGCAGAAATTAATTTAGCTTAATTTGCCTCAAAATTAATCTGAGGTGTGTTGTCTTTACTAACGTCAGTGGCATCTCCAAAGACAGCAATCTTATCCTTCTCACTGTTTGCTCGAGCAAGATACTGTGCAGGCAGCATGGTAGCTGTGATCTAACCATGACACATTAGCAATGCAGAGCACTTTTAATTCACACCATAAGTTTTTGCACACTTCTCTCCCTTGAGCGTGCCGCCAAAGTAGGCATTAATCAGCTTTACTCTAGGAATTAGAATAGAAACTCGCTTGTAAATTACAACCATTACATTTCCGGCTTAAATTTCCCTACTCCTTTAAGCTAATGTTTTAAAAGACTAACCCTACTACTCTGGCAAGAGCCATATCTTGCCTTTATATCCATTTGGCACTCCCTTCCTTTTTTTTTTTCTTTTTTTCCTAAGCTGAAGAATTACATTATCTCTGTGAAATAACTTTCCTTCTTTAGTTGTTCAATTTGATTCAAGGATTTTTGATTAAGCGTTCAGGGGTTATGAATAAATAAGAACCAGCAGCCTAGTAATTGGTATATCATTACTCCCTAGTAGCACATTTAATCCTCAGCTTCACTGCACCACGTAACCTTTTCCCTCAGTTCTCCTCCTCCTCCTCAATATTGCTTACAAAAAAAGGAAGGAAAAAAAAAAAGCAATGTCACTGCAAGCTTCACAAGTTAGCATTAAAATGAATACTTTTTAATTTCTCTGGATGAGATGGGGCCTTGTGTTCTGGGACAATGCTGATGGATGACATTTTAATGCAGCTGAAATGTTATTTTTACTGAACCAGGGAAAACTATAAATTCTGCTTCATTGCCACTGATGGCTCTATGCATAAAACTATGGTGGTGCCCATTGCCCATGAATAATCACCTCAGCATGGCAGATGTTACTTCGCAGGGAAAGCAATTCTTATGCCGAAGAATTGTGGAAAGAGTAATTGTCTACAGCTGTTTCATGGCCCACAGCAATCTTGATACATTTATGATAAGTTTAAGAGCTCACTAGAGGCAGCTCCTATTCCCTGTTGTGAGTGAGGGGAAGGGGGGAGTGAATGGCTTTATTTTGACACCTGGATTCATAGAAGCTGTCAGCTCCATTACAGCCTTCATAGAAAGCCGACTGTTGGCAGGTTTGGGATGATTGTGAGTAGGCTAAAATGCAGGAATTATCTAGACATAGATAAAGAAAAGGAGACTGAGAAGAATTATTCAAATTTGTGCAAATGAATTGCTTCCATTTTTCCTTCCTCTGCCAAGTGGAAATTGAACGTAACCCGCTCTGACCTTTCTCTATTAAGTGCTGCAAATTGCAGTAAATGCATAGTTCTGAGTGCCCTAATGAGACAAAGCTCTAGCAATGCCTCATTAATAAGGAAAGTTTGACCTTGCTGGTCAGCCCTTCATTCGATATTGAAAAGAAACAGGAAAAAAGAAGAGATGACCTGCTGTAAATTTTGAACAATACCTTTGATTTAGTTTGTATATACTCCCTGGCAGACACTTCACAACCTTTTTTTCCCCTTCCATTTTTGCTATACAAATGAAGAAGTATTTACTTACTGGGTTTCTCAGTAAATTCATGAGAACATCAGTTATTTGTGGCAGGGATGCACACAGACAGTCTGATGAAGGTTTTTTTAAATGTGTTTTTAATGTCCTTGTATTGATGAAAGAATATTGATACTCTCCATCCTATACAGTTTTGTAGTCCTTTTTTCCTCAGCTTATATCCATTATCACTGTATTGGAGTGCCAGCATGAGTCTGCATGTTACTTGAAAGGAGCACTGCAAGGGAGCCATACTTTATCCTTAAATACATGGTGCCTGGAGCAGGGAGTGTGTCAGAGTCATGGGAGATGTTTGCTCCCCCCAAAAAAAAAGAAAGCTCCATGATTCTTGTCACTATACCGTCTTGGCCATGCTGAAATTAAAAGGGGATTATGCTTTATTCGGTGGTATACACCAAAAAGCCAGGCTAAATAGCTGTTATAAAAATCTCAAACCTGTGACTGCATGCATATGAAGGGGAAAAACTCATGAACAAGGATGAATATTCAAGCGAGATTTTTGAAGTCAACAAGTAAATTTATGTAAATTGGATGGTCATAAATTCTGCTGGTCTGTGGTCGCAGTCTCACTCTTAGCAATCTTAGCAACTCACAGCAACTAGTCACGTGTTACAAAAGTATATTGCCCTTTCGAATGACTATTTCATGCTGAGCTTCCTTTTGGACACTTGGACAGCCTAGCTTGATTCTTATGTTCTTTATTTTTTTTACTCTTATGTTCTTTGCTTATGTTAATGTATAATAATATTTAAGTATAATAATGAATATATTATTTGTGTATAACACTTGTTTATTTTATAATTTTGATTTATATAATATGTTTATTCATATTTGTTCTTCATTTGTTTCTTATGTTTGTTTATGTTAATTAATTTAAATGTTTTAGGTCACACATTGAAGATACCTAAATAAGCAGTGGCCTTAGGTGTTTTCACTGTTTACTACTACCTGCTTGGGTTAGCTGGGTGTAAAATGATTACAAACAGTAAATGAATGGGCAAGAAGCTGAAGTCTGCTCAGAAATCCTTAATAAACTGAAACTATATCACTAAATTGTCTGAATAACATAGAAAGAATAAGCTGACCAGCTCTATTATAAATTCATATTGCCTCCAGGAATTGTATCCCCTTTTGGGATGCTCCTGGGCACCTCCTGCAGTGGCATCCTTAGATCAGCTTTTGGAAATTTAGCAAAGCATTGAATACAATCATCAACATCTGGCTCTTGCAGGTTGGTGTTCAAAGTGCTGTTTTCTAGAGCAGATCGGAAGTGAACTATACTTGTCATGTTCCTGCTTGGGCTGTAAAAGCTACTGTTGTCTGGTCAGCTTATGAAGCAGCATTAATCTTCTGCAAGAGTGTGCTGGAGCACATTTTCTCTTTTGATGGGCTAATCGTTATTATTGCCTAAATTTCAGTTTCACATTTCATCGCAGTATGGCTGTCATGGATGCTAATATTTTATGTCCCACATCAGAAACAGCATTCAAAAGCTTTTGTAAATTTTGGGACTCGAAGGGAAGGTGTGGGTTACCGTGGAGTGACAGTGCTGCACAATGGCAGCCAGTCAAATCTGATGGGAAAAAACAAAGCCTGATATCCCCCTTTATGTTTAGAAGTCTGCTGATGACAACAAAAGAAAGATTTCAGGAAATAAAATACATGTTATACTGCTTTTATATATATGGTGGTGTGCTCAAGAGCTCCTGCCTCTTCATGTGGGTGTCCTTGATGGCTTTGCAGCAATGCCACTCTGGAACGAATGTTTCTGTTGTGCAGTTGGTGGACAGTAGGGAAACTGAGTCTCAAAGCCTTGGTTCCCAAATCATAGCCTGTGGTTCGTGGGGTCATAATAAGTGGCCTGTGGCTAGTCTGCAGACCTATAAATTGAAGTAACATCTACGTAATCATTGCTTTCTAAGCAGCAGTGCTGGCAGTGGAGAAAATTTGGAAGGTGGTAGTGATTGTTACTCCAAAATATGTGGGAATCTTTGTAGTTATGGGAGATATCAGTTGTCTGGTGAAGTTTGTTTTTTTTTTGGGGGGGTTTCTGTGAAGGCATCTGGGTGCACAATAAGAAACTGTGTACTAATGAGTACATGTAAGATGGATTTTCATCAGTGGGACTCTTTTAGATTTTTATTTGTTCTTTTATATATTTTAACTTTGTCATCAGTCTTAGATTTTACTGTTACAGCTAGAGTAGCAAAGGCTTGTGGCCAATACGAAGAGAGGAATATGAGAAAAGAACCATAACCAAAAGGTATTAAAAATATTGCTTTAATAGATTTTGTGTGACATAATATGTGACAAAAAGTACAAGTGCTACGTACATAGTGGAATTCATCCCCAGCTTACTCCTTGTGTGCCATTCAAGGACCATTTTTTCTTTCCTGAAGTTAAACCTGGAAACAGATAGAATTGGCTCAATATATTCATAATGCAAAATCATTCACTAAAATTCTGAAAAATATGTCGTAAAATGCAGATTATTAGTCAGTGTTCTTTGACAGATATCAGCCAGACAGCTTTCTTTGGATGTGCAAGCCCCACATCTCTGGGTGAGTGTAACTCTTTAAATCCAGTTCCCACAGTGAATATTTATACTTAAGACTAAAAATGTTCATTGTATATTGATATTTTCCAACGTGAACTTAAAATGTACTGTTTCTGCAAACATTCCTTCAAAAGGAGTCATTTGTTTGAACACGGTGAAGGTGTCTCAGAAAAGGTTGCCTGTACAGCTGGAATAATTTTGAATAAAATTGTGATGGTTTTATATACAGGTATAATACTCACTTTTCCCTCATAAAGGGTGCTACTTCAACCTGACGAATAAGGTTAATTACTTGTTGCTAACTTCTCCATTCTTCAGGAACAGGTCTTTAAATGTAGCTCAAAGATTGCACATATATAGTAAAATATTAATAATGTTTCCAGTCTAAAGTGCCTTGTAAATAGCAGAGACTAGTCTTCTGTATTACTTGAGTGAAAAAATACAATAATATTTATTCAGAGAAACAGGAAAAAATACAAAAGTAGTTTAAATGTTCTTTTGTGGGAGCTGTCGTTAAACTAAAATGTGACACACGATTTCAACTAGATATTTTTGCCACTATAATTAACTTTGTCTTTTGACAACTCCTTCTAAGCGATATATTAATTAAATATAGGATAATGAATAGAGACAACTAGATCACCAGAGTATAAATCTTGAGGGGTTCTGATGATACCATAAACCACAAGAATGGAGTATGTGCAGTTAATAATAACATCAAAAGACTGATTGATTTGGAACTTAGTGATCCTTCCACATTCATTATTATTTTATATAAAGCATAAAAACGAGTGGTGTTTTATGCAAAGACAAGATGATTTTTCTCCCCTGGGTTCTTTGATAAAGGAGAAATTGTCATTGTTCACAGTCAAAGAAAAATGTCATGCTTAGTGCATGGAGAGGAATGGCAGGAGATTTTTACGTGTTACAGAGAATCCCTGGGATTAAAGATGGTTTTACTGTATTGATTTATATACCTTCTACAGAGAAATTGGGCCAAAATTTCACAGTGCTCCTGGTACTTTACTGATTTTTTTTTTTTTAATTCTTAGGTCATGCTGGTTTGCCAGATTCCCTCCTGAGAGCTTTAGAGACCTTTATCCTGTAAGTGACTTCAGATTTTTATTGTTTCCAGAAAAATCAAAAAGCTCACATAAGTACATTTGAAGTATGTAAAAGTTTACTGGTTCGGGCTGAGATAGAGTCATTTTTTTTTTTCATAGCAGCCCTTGGGGTGCTGTGTTCTGGATTTGTGACCAACAACATTGATAAGAGCCCAAGGTTTTTAGCTGGTGCTGAGCAGTGCTCGCACAGACTCTGGATGTTCCCTACTTCTTGGGCTACCCTGTCAGTGAGGAGGCTGGGGATGCACAAGGAGCTGGGAGGGGACACAGGTGGGACAGCGGCCCCCAGCTGGTCCAAGGAGCATTCCCTACCGGTATAGCTGTGTAACTCAGCCCGCAAGTTTTCTCACTTTGCCCCGTACCACTTGAGGGAGAAAGCGAGCAGCTGTGTACAGTTTAGCTGCCTACCCGGGTTAATCCACAACAAAATGCTATTAATCTTTATTTATCAAAGGTAAGGTTGAGTTCAGACCAGTGTATTTTCCTTGCAGTCAAGCATCTATGGTATTACAATGATTGTTTTTGAAAATGTTAGTATGAATATACACATGCACACTGATGTAAAACAGGATATGATGAGCACAGTGACAATCTCGGTTATACTACCCACACTCCCTGTGTGCTCGGTGTTTTCCAATTTAAACATATTTTGCATGGGAAGATGAGGTGAGGGAAAGAGGGGTCTCTTGCTGTGTAACAGAGTGTTCAATGGGAGAAATCTTCAGGCAGAAAGATGACCTCATGCTCCGCTTAGCTTTGCTGTGATGCCATCAGAAGTGTATGTGGAAAGGATCTGAGCATATAAATAGGCCATTGGTCAAAGTATTGTTACTGTTTCTTAATAAACCTTTCAAACAGGTCAGGCATCCCTGGGTCATGCCACACTTAATTTTACCAAGCAGAACACGAAGATGGCTCTGCAATTGCCTGGCATTCATCTGTCTGGCACCGTGCTGGCATGTGCCTATTTGATCAGATATGGTGTTTATGACAAAGGAGTCAGGTTTGAAGTTGTCAGTTAACCCAACTATAGTCACCGAATAACCTAAATCTTACTAACTTAACTTCAAGCCTGTCCCCTAGTTCCTGACTGGTGTGCCCAGGCTGGAAACACACAGAAAATAGAGGACTATCAAATATGCACCACTATTTCTCCAGCAATATAAAAGGAGGAACAAAGACTGCCAGTTCACTGATATTTACCTTGCAGTTACACTTGCATACATACGTAATTTAGAGTAATATGCTGCTTCAGGAGCTTCTCTTTCCCTGGAATCTCTTCCGAGCCCTAAAAGGAACCTGACTACAGATGGCTTGTGCTCAGAAGGTTTTCAAATTGCTTTAAGGTGGCTTCCAAACATGTAGACAAAAAAAATCATCAGTTGTTTGTTACAAATGTGTATCTGTCCATCTAAAACATACATTTGCTGCTAAGGGCATGGCATATAAGTAAATCACATTTTAAACATCAAATCCCTTTTATTCGCTGAAGCCTTGGGCACATTTTAATACTGCAATGCTAGCATTTTAAGTGTATTTTTGTGAGGTCTCTAGAGCACTGTCATAGATAGGCACCATATAAGTAACATTTATTGTTATTATCATTGTATGTTGTATTCACTCTGTTTTGCTACCATTAATAAACCATTCAGGCAATGTTGTTGCAATGTATAATATTAGCAGCAGCCTCTTTTGGGAGGCATATATCGAGGTACTTAATATTCTAGCTGTTTCCTGGGCCATCTCTCCACAGGCACGGATGCTACAGTGTGTTCAAAGTTCAATATAAAAAAATGAGCTGGCTGTGCAAAGATCACAGCATCTTACAGCACGCCTTGCTGTAACTCACACCACGGCTGCTGCTGTCAAAATTCTGCTACACAAGATAACAGTAAATTAGTGTGACTGCCTGTAACTTTAGGAGTGATGTTTTGCTCTGCACAATTGCCACTATGAAAAAATAAATCACTAATTTTGTACTCATCATCTTCAGCCTTCAAGATAATGTTGTTGCCCTGCAGCCCCCTTGTGGGGCTGCCTGAATTACAGAGGAGCCAACTGCGGAGCTCAGGATTGCTTTTGAGGGCTGTATTAATTTGTGCTGAGGATTTGAGCCTTATGAATATCCTCCTTAATGGCTTACAAAGCAAAATGGCTATGACCTTTTTGGCTAAGAAACAGTATACGGAAACCAGCCAAGCTTGAATTTGCAAATAAACAAAAAACAAACAAACAAAAACAAACAAAAAAACCCCACTGCTGATATTAGTCATCAATAACAAGCAACAAAGCAAACACGAGCTGGTGGTTTGGAGGGTCTTCGTGCTGTGTACCTGCCATGGAAATGTCTCAGGGGCTGCTTGTAGGGTCAGCTCACAGCATAGGATGCAGCTGGTATCCTGCAACCAAAATACCTTCTTGAAGGTATTCAAGCACAACAATGGAGGTATTCATTGCATAACCACCTCCTTCTGAATGCCATCAGGAGAGCCCTGTGGTCTTTCCAGCACAAGGGATACTTTTTTCCACAGTCCATCCTTCCTCACTCATTCCACAGAAAGCTTTAGATGCAGCTTGTACACTCATATATTAATTGTTAAATGGCCTTCTGGGACTGATTATTACCCATCTCTTTGAATATAAACTCTTAACATCTTTGTCTAATGATGTGATCATTGTATTAGTCTTTGTCAGATCATGGGAAATCCTCCCAGCAGGGCTTCACCCAGGAAAAATGTTTCCTTTGCTTTTAAAGGGGGAAGCTTAATTCAGTTAGGGTGACCAGCATGAGCAGCACTGCATAGTGGGCAGGACAGCAGGCAATGCGAAATGTATCTTCAACAAATTTTAGTGCAGTTCCCTGTTCGTTATGTAAACAAAACCATCTGTGTAGGAATCTGAATAATGGACATGTAGTAGAACGGTCATTGGAGACACAGGATTCAGTGGTGAAATGACACTGCAAATGGGCTCCATGATTTTCTTACATTCATTTCACTGCTATTGGTAGGCACCTGTCTCTTGCAAAAATGGGATGTAGGATTTTAGTGATCACTGTGTCCACTACTGCACAGAAATCAGCAACCACCTCATAAATACTGTTTCCGGAAAGGCCCAAAAGAACTTCAGTCTCTGATTCCCCTGTCTGTTTTCTACGTATGAAGCAAGAAGTTATCATGTGAGTGACAGAAGCTTTCTAAATGAAGTGTCCCACTTAAGACTTGGTCCTGAGCAAGGCTGGTGGTGAGTACCACAAACACATGGATTTCCACAATTCACTGCTGATCACGCACTGCACACAGCCTGTTGTAACTTGCTATCAGGAAGCTTTCCAGTGACACCAGCTGATCAGAGCCTGTGGGTAATAAAGAGGAACAGAATATGGCACAGCACGAGGTAAGGTGGTGGATCTGTGTCAGTCACTTAGGTTATTTCTGCATGTACATATTATCTTTCAGCCCACAGTGTGCAGGTAAGTTGGGCTGTGACTATCATTTTTTTTTTTCTTTAGTAGAGCTCACCAATGAGGTCGTATATTTCATTGTTGGAGCAACACTGTCCCCATTCATGATCACTTCACAGACAGGGTGCAGAAAATAAATACCTGTTAGTCCCAAAGATTCTCTGTGTCTGATCTGCCAACACATGGATGATGTGCTACAGTTCTGGGTCAGGCATACATATTACCTCTGTTGCAAAGAACAATAGGAAATAATACAATCTTTGAGTAAGACCATTGGTTTAAAATATTAAAACTGATGGAATATCACAAGCAGTCTGGGTGACACCCACTGAAGAAAGCACAGGAAGGAAGATTACCTGTCCCTTTGCAGTGTCTGCATGCTGCTTACTGCATCCTTTCAGACCTTTCCTGACCTGGGCTGTCACTTGTAGAAATCCCAGGGTAGCATGCATGCCTCCCGTTGTTCTTTGTGCTTATTACTTTATTTCAATCCTTTCTTTTTCAATTTTGGGATTGACATGTGGCTCTGGTGGTGATGTGCAGTGTCATAAATAGACACCCTGAGTGCAGGCAGTTCATAGCCTGTGAAACTGGGGAGTGAGCTGCTGTCCTTCCACTCCTCCCCACTCTGCCTGAGGATTTGAAACTCAGGAAAAATTTTTTAAGTCCTAATAATTAAAAATATGTGTGTATTTCTTACATATATGGATATTATATATAATCTAAGTGAGTATTTCTTTAAAAACCTTTGAAAAGAATATCTGAATGGGAACATTTCATCAACATTTGGTTGAGAGCTTTATGCAAAATATTTGCACGGTGAATCTGACTTCCTCAAAAAGTGCATTGCCACAGGCTGTGATGGGCCTTTCCTTACAGCCATTTAATGGAAACCACGCTTTTAGGGGACTCTTTGCTATTGTTTTTTGAAAGCTATGTTCTAATAATTCATTTAGCCTCTGTATTGGCAAATGGACTGCACATTCTCCTAGGAGGGGGAAAAATGGGGTGCAGGAGTGCAGCTACAGGGGGAAAGGGAATAGGGAGGCAAGGGCAGTGCAAGAAGCTCATCCAAATCCTCTCCTGGCTGCTACCTGTTGGTAGCAAAGAAAAGATGAATCACCAGCTCAGGTCTGTGACAGCTTTCCCAAGATGAGAAAAAAAGGCCCCAGTAAATGCATGCAGCCTTCTCCCATCATCCCTTTAATAACCTGTAATATTGTAGCAGGATATTTTTGTCGCACCGAATCTGATTGATGGTCTTGGCTATAAGACATTACAAGTGTAGAGTAAATTGACCGAACACCTAAACATACAAATTATTAAAAGGAGGGGGAGCAGGCTGGGGCCTCCTGGGGAAAGCAGGCAGGCTTTAGTTAAGATGATCCCATTTCCAAGTGCAATTTATAGTCTATTGACTTGCAGCAGTGTCTTTTCAGATGTGAGGAAATTGTCATACATTGCAAATGAGAAGCTGTTTTGACATCAGGATCGCAGAGAGTGCCAGGAAGAAATGATATCAATGCCTGGTCTGTTAAGGTTAAATGAAGTTGCATTGTTGCCAACAGATAGGCATTCATTTCCTTTTCTTCCCTGCCTCTCCCTGTGTACAATTATTGTGATTAGGATGAGTAACAATGTGCTTCTGACACCCATTGTATTGACAGCTCTCCTAGTTTTTTCCACTCAAGTGGCACTAGTCATTACTTAAACACTTGGACATTTTGACAGGGAAGATCCATGCCTGCCAGTCAAGTGTATCAATGACAAGAAGGCCTTAGCCCTTGGACACATACCTCTGAATTAAAGCAGTCAAAGCCGTCGCTGCTGCAATATGATGAGCCTTTTTTGAAACAGGGCTCTGGCAAGCATGTAGATGCGTGGATGCACTTGGGCCCTTCTTGCTGCCTTCTCTACACATTCCTGCTGTTTGTGCACTCGTTTTTCCCTCTGTTTGTGGTGGTCTTTTGAAGGAAAGCAGGATTGCCAAGCAGATTATTTCAGAGAGAGAAGGAAAAAAAAAAGGTTGTGGGCTTTTACATTGGAGGATAGTTTTGATTCAGAGCATTCTGTAAAATAGCAAGGGTTAGCATGGGTGTCTCAGCCTGAGAGCTGAGCTCTCTCAGAGTCTACTGAGAGCTCTGAGAGCTCTCTCTACCTTTACTAAAAGGGTAAGGTATCTTGAGTTCTTACCCTGTAGTGCTTTTGGTGCTAGTGGCTGTTGTTTTCTTCCTGCCAGTTGTGTTTCAAGTGCTGTAGTACTTGGACCCGCTCTCAGAGGAATAACAATGTAAAACACTTGCATTTTGGTGCTATGCTCCCATCACTTGCCAACAGTGGACTGCTGGCAGTGCTAAGCAAGCCTCTGCAGAGCACTCAGGGACATTTGTTTTTCCAGTACTGTCTCTCTTCACTGAAAGGGACAGTCTATATCTTGGAGCTGTCAAATGATAGTGTGGGATCATGTGACTACACAAAAGTGTATGTGAAAACAGGATGCAGCCAGTTGATTCTTTGCAGAGAAATCCAACATATTGCAGGCTGACATGACACCTAGCACCTTCCCTTTTTACATTCATTCTCTCTAAATGCCTGTTAGGCCTGGAAGAGGCAGGTGTGGCGAAATGGCAGCAGGATGAATATGTATATTAGTGCCTTGGGCCAGAGCACTCTTAAACAGAAACAAATTCTACAGCCTGAATATATCAAGTAGGAGAAGAGATAGTGTTTGCTGTCCGTATGATGTAAGTTATGGGATATCTTACAAAGGAATCTTTTCCTAGTGGCAGGTGATGTGCTCTGTTTCTTATGTGGCACTTGTTACACAGACTGGACAGCACAAACTGTCTTCATCTACCCTGTAACCTGAGGTCTTTTTCCAAATAATGTCTTTCATGTGTTTCAAGAGCAAATAAATATACCACACTTTATTGATTCTTCACTGTTAGGAGGCTTTTTGTAGTTTCTCTTCAAATTAGAGAAAATTCTGGGAATAGTAATAATAAAAGTTTTGTGCAGAAGGACTGTGCAAATTAAAAAAAATATTTTTGTACTGAAAGTACGAGGATGAGGGGAAAAACCCACAAACTTAAAAACAAACAAACAAAAAACACATCAGTCATGTATTTTAACACAGTTTCTTTTCAACATCTTTGAATACTTGAATATGTTCTTGGGGTGCATCCATTTGCTTAATTATTACTGTGATTTCAAAGACCTGTTGTGCTTTGCAGTCCTATTTTATGTGAACTTACACACCTGCACGCACACACACATGCTCACAATTCAACAGATTGTACTCAGAGCTACTATTCTCTAGTAATGCACAACACTGCTACACTTTCATAATCTGTCCCTTTTCCTACTCCAGTGCTGGATAATTAAAGAAAATGTTTTGCAGATTCCTGCTGGAATCAGAAAGAAGGCTAGGCTTTACTGGAAAATCAATTATGTAGTAGGCAAAGTATCCATATAATGTTCAGCAAAAAAATGTGCTAACATCCAGGTCACTGCATTGGAAAACACATTTATCATGATTTTCATGATACCCTCAACCTGGTGCCTCACAAGAGCAATCTCTGAACTTTCTTGAACCAAATAGTCAAATGGACAGCTCTACATATTTAGCATTTTAAACATTGGCTTCTCTTCTGAACCTTGGACTGGGAGCCTCATACACCGGGCCCTCCAATCTTCCCAAAGAGGTTTTAATAAGCATCTCCTTTAGAGGAGATTTTTTTTTGCCTGACTTGTTTCTCTAAAAAGGGTTTCATATGGGTCATTGTCTGCCAGTGTCTTCCTTCAGGAAATGTTGACTTTTAAATGCAACTTAATGTATAGACCATTAAATATATACTCTACCAAGTGAATGCTTCTGGCAGTCACATATGCTTTCTTTAAATGCTTGCCTCTTTACTTAGTGTGGTAGTTAACACTTCTGCTGCAGTTTACCTTGGTCTCAGAATGGTCAGTGGTGTTGTGCTAGGTGACGTACAAATAAAAAGGCTAGGAACAGTTAGAGACGGTCGTTTCACTAGTCTGTTTACAACCCGGGAAGTGTGCGTACACCTGAGCAAATGGCTGTGCCACGATTGTCTGACAAACTATAAAGGCCAGCACATCAAAGGTAACCTTACCTTTGCCCTGTTGGCACTTGCAAGAGCTAACTGCCTTGGGATGATGAATGCAAAGCAAACTGCCCAACGAAAACAGTGAAGCTGCTGTAGTGCTGCTGGCAAGGAAGCTGCATCACAAGGCACTGCACAGCGCTCATTGTACGCTCTGTGCACAGAACAGGTGGTAAAACAGAGGTTAAATACTTCTTTTGAATGTGGTCTGCTGAACTGAAATCTGGGCTTTCACCTAGTTTTCTTTGTGCCCAGATATATCCATCCCTTCTTATGGGCATCTGTTTCCCATTTGAGTTATTCTGCATAGGTGCAAGCACAAATTGTCTTTGCACTAAGTAGCTGTGTAGTTTCCAGTAGACTAGTTGAGATAAAAAATGAGGGGAGCACCTGGCATCTGAATTTGAAGGACTTGCTTGCTCAACTGTAAGGCGTTAGTATTACTATTGCTAGGTCTTGCTAGACTCTATTCTTAGTGTCATTCCTCTGCCCACAAACAAGCACTGTGCTGGGACACAAGTGCACCCGGAGAACCCTTCACTACCAAAGGCAGAGGATTTCTCCCTCTGACTGCTATAATTTTTACCCTAGCTACATTCCTGATCTGGCTGGAGGATATGTAGAAAAATAGGCTGGAAGGGATGTTGCAAAGCTGTATCAGGCACCCCTCTGCCCCAAGCAGGCTCAGTGATACTTCTGTTCTTCCTGACAGATGTCTGTCCAACACATGGCTGATGTTCCTTGCTGCCCAGGCAGTCTGTTGGAGGACTTTCGTCGTCCTTCCCATTAGAAAACTTTTTTGATGTTTAAACTAGTTTACTTTGCATGTACTTTAAGTTCTTTCCTTCTTGGCTTATCCATTGTGAATGCACAGAACAATTTGTTCCTTTCCTGTTTGCAGCAAAATTTTTATGTATCTTATGACTGTTCTGTCACACATCCAGCTTCACCTCCTTAGGCTGAAAAAAATCGATTTGAGCAGCTGATGGTTTCCTCTACATCATCTCTGTATGTATATTTTGAGGCATATTGATTCATCCATGTGATATTCTTTTCTGCAAAGATGAAGTTGCCTTAATGGTATTTTTCATGCACTTCTAATGATGTTTAAGCGTGCAGAGGATAGAGTACGTCTCTCCCCATAGTCAGAAAAGCAAGTCTTGCCAACTTGCAATAATGACAGAGCTTCCCACAGCCTCATTAATATGCTGCTATCTTCAGCTAATGGAAGCTTGTGGCTGTGTACTCCTGGACATGAGATGGAGTGTGCATGGGCAAAAGGAAAATACCTCAGATCTTACTGTTATTACTAGTTGTGATATTGTATACTCTGTGGTTGCAGGAAATAAAAATATTTAATGGAAATCTGTACTTTTTTCTTTTATTACTGATGTACAATGGATTATTTCCTGCCCTGGAAGTGGCAGAAAACAGTGCCAGTCCTAAAAAGGCAGTCCACTTCAAATCAAATCAGTATGTAAGGAACTGCAGTTTACGAATGGTGCCACTGCTGGCAGCTCTCACTTGTTCAAAAGTTATTCAAAGCAACCAAAGAAACAAGAGCAGGGCTCTTTGTATGGGTGTGATATCTGGTGACAGTCATAGTTGCAATGCACTTGCCTTGAATATGGGTACTGAGGGGTGGAAGGGGATCAGATTTATAAAATAAGCTGTGTTTTCTTTATGCATGAGAAGAAAATGGTTTCAGGAGACAGCCTGGAGTGCATAGCCAAAACCAGTCTAAGGCCATTCTTCACTAGTAAGTCCTGAGGAAAAAGTGTGGGGACGTGGTCCCTCTGAAGTTCACCTCCTGCTCTGGAGATGATGCTACTAAGACCTATTTAGGAGGTGGTTTTTACCTTGCAGCTTCTCAGAGGGAGTTGATTCTTTGTGTTCCTTGATAGCACACTGCCCTTCAAACTCATTTCGACAGGTCTGAGTGTCTTGCAATCCAAAATATTATAACTCTTGCATTGATTCCGTTGCTGACATACTGAGGCATGTCAAAAACTAGTAACGAGCTCTGTTCATTGTTCTTTTTTATATGATTGCATAAAATGTGACTTTTTATCTCATATGCTGAGATGAGACCTAAATCCTTCCCTGCTGGTCTGAAAGAAGATTGTATAAATAATATTTTTTAATAGTCAAGTACCAGGCTGGTCTTTGGATTCTGCAGACACCTCTGACGGATGGAGTTGTTTCCCAGACAGCCAGTAAACAAAGCTGCCTGGCAACACCTGAGGGACATGAACACTTTAAGCATTCTTTACATGTCTAGGAAAAAGCTTGACTGTAGCAGTCAACAGTCTTGGGGGAAATGCTGAGCGTGAATATCTTCATTACTTTTCAATTAAGCAGCAAGCTTATGGATTACAGGGAACCATGAGGAGGAAGGCAAGCTCTTAGGGACCATACTGGGGCGATTTTATCCCCTAGACAGTATACATTTTGGGAAAGGATCCCAAGGATGGGGATTTATCATCTTGAAGGGATTCCACTTCAGGAGGGCTGTGAGAATTAGTTTTACTGACATTTTGGTGACCGATAGGAACAAGAGAAGCAGGAATCGCTGATTGTTATCATGTCTTACTTATCCCGAAAAAGTCTGTATTTCTTAAACTTGCAATCTCATTACTTTACATCTACTATTACCTTGAGGTTTTTTAGTACCTTGTATTATTTCATGGTTCCTAGAAACCTTTCAGCTTTCCACCCTCCATGAGGAGCAGTTCCTTCAGAGATGTGGGGCATCACAGTGGTGATTTCCAGAGCAAGGTTGGGTCCTCAAATAGCTGTATGGTGCCCCTCAGTGAAGCTGGAAGGAATTACTTACTGGAACATCGTTTGTGGAAGGAGAGTGGGAAGAATGCCTGTGAACCCCCGTATGGTCATTGCACTCTATAGACTTGGGGTGTTTTTTTGGGAGGCCCATCTGTAACGGTGGGTTTTTGAGGATATTCTTCAGGTATTTGTGCAACCACAGCAAGAATCAAGTTGCTATAAAGTGGTATTGCAAAGAAAGCACTCAGAGATACACATTTAAGGCTGTCTAACCAGTACTGAGCTGTCACCAAAACCTGATAATCGTTGGGAAACAAATGAGGGTGCTTTCCAGTAAGGCACCATTGTAACAGTCTAAGCACAAAGATCAACAGCATCATTATCCTGCTCTGTTCTAGCATGATTCCTCAAGTGTGCAGGTGTTTATCTTGTCTCTGTCAGTTTGCCGTAGCCTTTGCAGACAAAGTTGTGGAACATGCTTGGAATGAGATGATGGCATCTCCTGGACCACTGCATGGCAATTGTCCTGCTCTTTTGTCAAGGGTGACTGATAAGTAAAGTGAAAACAGGCAAAACAGAATAGAACCTAACTAGTAGATCTACGGGGTGTCAGTTTGGGAAGTGCTACCATAGCAGTATGTGCAGGATAAGAGCATCACAGTGGGACAGAGAAAAGGGAGAATGGAAACACCAATCTCCCCTCACCTGATCAATGATATCTCAGATAACGTCCTACATGTAAAAGAAAAAAAACTCACATTGATTTCACTGACCACACAAAACTAAATACCTTAAAGGTTAAGGAACAAATATTAAAAATGTGAGATATCTTCAATTTATATTTCAGAACTTTATGCCCATTATAAAACTGAATATATTTTATAATTATGCCAACAATAATTAATTAACCTAACATCAAGAACTCCAGAATGATTGAATTAACAGTAAAATCATGATAAGGCTCCAGTTCGTCTTGGAGTTTTAGCAAATAATTTATTACGCAGTAAATGCTTAGACTTACTTAATCATGTTTTAAAACAGGCACCATTTTTCTCTGTTCCTTTACAAGAGTCACAGTGCCAGTCTTGCAGGCCAAGCCCAGCTGCCATCTTTCTGCAGAGCTCTGCTGGTTGCAGCAAAGCTCTGCTGGAGACGCATTGTCTGCCTGGGTGGAGCCAGTTTCAAAACCTGGCCTGTGCCTGTAGGAAAAAAAGAAGAAAGCGTTCGTTTGCATACCATAAGTTTTGTGCAGTGTAATGCATACCGAAATGGTCCTGTGCTATGCTACCTTGGACCAAAGCAGTTGTGTGCTGAACCTGGTGGCCCTCTGCTTGCCATTGAGGAGGAAGTGGGTGGAAAGTGATGGCATTGACGTGCTCCATTTGCTTCTGCACCTGCTCGAACACGGCCAGGAAAGCCAGAATGCACATGCTGGCTTTTTCTAGTTCTAACCTTTTCATCTCCTTGACATAACTGCAATGTGAGAGCGCCTTGTAATGCAATGGACTCACCAATGGCGCAGAGGAAACTGCCCTAGCAATACCGTATCTCCCAGGTGAAAGTGGCTGGATTCCTCCTTGCCTGTTACTGTTACTAGGGTTCTTGGCTGTGGAAGTCACTTAGGGTTACTGCTGTAGGAACTGTAGGGGTGGGACAAGCATTGCCTTTACCAGGGGAGCTGATAAAGTCCGGCTCTGCGTGTGTCTGTCTCTGGAATGTGCTTCTGTGTGGACTCTCTGAAACGAGTCCAACAGCATTTGCGTCCCTGCTGGTGAGCGTATGTCACAGCTTTGATTTCTCCTGGGGCCCTGACAGGGGCTTTCTCCCTCCCTGTCCCTTCTGCTTGGCCACCCATCTTCAGAAGATGGTGGGAATTCTTTGTCTTCAAGACCTCTGTTTGTCCATCAGCCTTGGTCAGAATCTTTTCATGGATTGAAAAGCTGTTGGGAAGGACAGAAACACAGATGGGTAGCATGACTGCAAATTCTGTTTCTTTAGGGAGACCGAGTAGACTGACAGCTGTAAGCAAAGCTAGTGAAAAGCAAAGCGAAAAACCATGTCTAGTGCAAGCTTTAATATAAGGAAGAATCACACTGAAAATTACTCGTGGTAGTCACACTTAAAAAGCCTTTTTAATTACTGTAATATTTAAAAATGCAATGTAGTGGAATGTAAAACAAGAATATCATCCATATGTCTCCTTTTCTGTTCTGGGATTTGTGCACTGACTTCAGATTGGATATACTTACTCATAAGTACAGGATAAGTTCTCCTTTAGTAATGCTACAGAAGATTTTGTATCTCAGCAGCAGGATGCAGTCCTGTCATTCTTAGGCCCAGGATGAGTTCTTACCCATTAAGTTTGCTGTGAAGGTCCATTGACTTGTTGGGGTAGGGAATGTGGAGCTTATTCAAGCCAAATGTATGCTCTCTGGGTACTATTGTATAGCTAGTTGTTTTTTCTTTTATTGGCTTTTGCAACCATACAGGACAGTGGAAAATCAGGTTTATATTAATTTCTTGGGAAACTTGGTAAAACTTCTAAAGATTAAATCTGAATTGTTGTTAGGACAAGACATGCTTGCCACTTGCAATTCACTTGGAGGAATTTATTTCTCTAAATATGTAAGGTCAAGCTCTGCTCTCTTCACTCATGTTGTTCCCACTTCCTTTCACTTTCTGTGGTCCTTCTTAAAATAAATATGCTGAACTTGAACTCCTGTCTGCACAGCCAGCACAAATTTTCAGAGACAATGAAAAACTTCTGTCAGGTTCACAGGACATCTCCTAGTGATTAGCCTCATTAACCAGGACTTTGTCCTTTTGCATTCTTCGTTTCAGAGGAGTGAAAACATCAAAACATCTTCATTCCAAAACAGACAATGAGATGAAATAAGTAGCAGAAGCACTACATTATTAGTGTCCTTCCTCATGGCTTTCTCTCCCTGAGTTTTTTTTTTTTTTTTTTGACCACTTAGCCTTCCTTTCCATGGATGTCTGGGCTGGGTCAGGAAGAAAAAGAAAACATGAATAAAGTAAGGCTTCTACACACCATTCACTGTCTCCTTTTGTGTGCAACCAACCTGTTACAGGCCTCTGAGAAATCTGGCTGTAGAGAAATAAATATATTTCCATACTTTGTATTTAAATAAACCCTGCCACACACACACACATGCACACGCACGTTTTTCATCCGGCTCTGTCTTAGTGTTTATGTTGGCCCCTTCGAAAAGAGAACTGAAGTCAGGGCAATTGAACCAAATAGCTTGGATGGCAATGAAGGAGCCAGCTGAAGTTTAGATGACTTCATTAACAGAAACAGCGACATAAAGACATGCAACAAATGCATATGACATGTGGCTATTGTGCTTACAAGCACCTTTGCTGTGGAAAGACCCAAACAGCCATTTACTGTCGACAGCTACCAAGGGACAGGGATGGTGCTCAGTCCTATTTAGGTGCTAAGACCAGTCCATACCAGAAGCAGAAGGCCAGAGTGCCTTTATCATATGGGAAAGGCAGGGAAGAGCCCCGATGCAAGGAATTAGGGCAGGTATGCCCCCATGGAGAGTGACGGCTCCTTACTTGCATAAGGATGAAAATGGCAACAGCTCCTGTAAGATGAGCTGCTATGTTTTTCTTTCCCATGCAATTTTCAGGGAGGCAGTGGGGGGAGTAGCGGCTGCAATTACAATTAAATTCAGTTGAGTATTTTTTTCATATAAATCCTGCCCTGAAGGTAAAAAGTTGAGCTCCCTGTACTTGAAAGTCTTAATGTGCTGTGTTCTTGTTAGCTTGAATTTAGACTGCCTGTTACCTTTTGATAGGTATGTGAGTGGCTGTCTGATCTTAATAGTCAACTGTGTCACATTCAGTTCAGTGTTTTATTTAAGAGACTGCGTGATTACT